>NC_060255.1:77473745-79973745 GCF_921293095.1 Ischnura elegans
TTGTTTTGCGAGTATCGCTCTTCACGCAGCAGGCAATTATTTGGTCTGCTTGTTTGAAATAATTGAAGGATTCAATCGTGGTTGCGCAGATGAAATAAATGACGCAGATTAATGTATGCTCAGCATACCAATTATCCTAATAGTGCTCTCTCTCTCGGAATATAGTGAAAATTCTATTTTTCCACTGACATTAGTGTACAAAAATTTTTTTTGAATTGTTCTCTCATTTGATTTATCGTTTATACATACATGTCAACTATTAATTTTAGAATAAAGCCACTAATATCCCGTTATTCATTCAGAAATACCCTGTACATAAATAATGTTTAAGTATATACGGTGTATATCAAATTTGTGAATTGGGTAATATTATCTCAAGGAATGGAAATACTGCTGTGGTAAACACTTTGTTTTGTGGGTTGGGAGATACTCTTGTAATTGAGTTGGGGTCGTGCTACAGGGTTCAATGAGGTGCAAAAGATTTGGGGTATATACTGGGTAACTAACGAGAATCTGTACATGATGTACACAGCATCAACGTACTGACAAAGACGGGAAAGGTTGTTATTCACAGAGGAGGATCTCATGCGGAATAAATGTTTTATCTTTTGTTGGGTCGGGTGGAAAATCAAGGTGGCAACAGAATGAATGAAATCATTAAGATTAGTAAACAGAAATCATTATTTTAAACTGCTACTTTTCCAAAGAGTATTCAAGAAACATCGAAATAAGCTGTTTGGATGAAAATTAACGAACTTCTTTGGTTGCATGGACATCTACAGGTTCAAATTTTAAAGCTTTAAGGGAGCATACGCACATACTGCAACGCTATTATAAATTGAAAATCAGAACATTTCTTACGGAAAAAAATGTGAAAAAGAGACATCTTAAAATACAAACATAACCAATGAAACAAATATCATTTTCATTTACCTCCTAGAATTAAATCAAATCCATTCAAGTGGAACTCAAAAAACGGAAAACCTTACTAGTGTAAATTCGCATATTAAAAATCATCACCTTTGGCTAACAGTGTTATTAAAATAAAACCATTTCATATTATGAACAATCCGAATTAAAACTTATAAATTGGCAATACTATCCCAGAACATCGCACTGTTACATTATACAAGCGTGAGAAATACAAATACATTTTTGAAATTTTATTTTTAGCATATTTTAATTAATCAATAATGAAGGAATTGAAATTATAAAACATAAAGTTTAAAAAAAATCCATTTTCGCAAACCAATAGTAGTTATCTTTACAGTAGATTGTAATAATATAAAAGTAAGAAAAAGTAAGGAAAATAGCATTTTTATCTCTGCTAGTATTACGTATGAAATCATTATTCTTTCAAAAGTTCCCCATTTAAATAAAATATTAAAGAATGGAGAGACCAAGGATTTGTCAACTTAATTTGCTGAAGTTTTTTAAGTTCTAGAACGAGTCTTATTTTTATTAATATAAATAGTATTTTCATTCTTTTCCAGGGGATCTATGGCCTGGCACGTGGAACACAACGAAGGGATAGCTCCTGTCCCTAAATGTTGGTAGTTAAGGAGAACTAAATGATGAATATCGAGTCGCCAGGGGAAACACCTTGGAAATCCCGAGACAACTTCATCCGAATAATTTACCGGAAAATAAATCAACCATATCAACTAATGATAAAACATATAAAACAAATGCTAATTTGCATACTTTAATATTTTACTCTACTACCGACCATGATTTTGACACAAGTTCATTTTCAAGCTGACCTTGGAATTGCCATAGTGTCTAAACCATGGTCGGTAGTGGAGTAATATATTGTAGCGTGGAAATCATCATTTTTTGTTTTTATTTTTTCTGGGATGTATCGTATTTCCACCACGTAAACCTGAAACGATTTCGTATCGACTAAGTTCTTGTGGCAAATGACGAGAAAAACGGTACTAAAAAGAATTGAATCAACTTATCTGATGAGAAAAGAAGGAATCAAAATGAATTGGGCATCTAAATCCAATATATTTCATTGATGTGAGGAAAATATTAAATATTTCTCCAATGAGAGCTTTCCCCGGCACAATGGCAGATTATTTACCTTTAAAAACAATTGGAGAACCACTATGTACCTAACTAACGAATGTGAGGGCCCACTAACGACGCGACGCTAGATATTTGCTGGAATGCATTGCCTCTTCATTCAATTTGCCTTGAAATGGATTCATGTTTCATTGAATATTTCCTCGGTCCAAGAAGCGTAAAATTAACTCTCTTTTATAATTAAACTATTTATTTATTAAATTTCTCTTATAAATAAGGTTTTCAAAGAGTATATTGCGGCTCAATAGAGTTTATAGTTTTTTCTTCTTCTTCTTCTTTGTTGTTTTTCATGCTATTAGAAGCTTAAATGATGCTAAATTAGGCTTTAAATGATACTTTTGTGTTACGAATATCAATTTTGACCCAATCTGTTGCACCTTTTTTTCGTTCCTGAACGATATATTTCAGAAGATTAAAAGGTCCACTAATGGCATTCGTTCATCTTGGCTCAACCCGCAGTTTAGTATGATTTTTATAAATACTGCCTACAAGTCTTAGAAGCCAAAAAGTTCACATGCTGACTGCTTTAACGCGTATTTCATGACCGACCTTATTTTAAATAAGTGCATCGTAAAAAATTGAGGAGGCAAACGCACAATTACACTTGGAAAGAAAAGTCTCTTTTTCAGTTCACCAGAATTGTCTTTCAACAAATTCCAACTAAAAAATCGCGTAATGTGCCGTCATTATCAATCCCGCAAATTATTTTTTTCCTAAAAATTATCAAAAAAATATTTTAATAAAAAAATCGACCTTAAAAGGTTAAAAAAGCTTTCAATGAACCAAACCTTTGTACGGAGTCACGCGCACGGGTGTAAGGGCATTGCCATCAGGGATTAAATTGGCCTTGAAAAAATAGTTATACCACAAAGCCTGGTAACTGATAGCATAACTGATCAACAATCGGGAGATCCACGTTTGATTCCGGTTCAGCCAAATGATTATTTCATGGGGAATTTCATACTTGGTGGAGATTAGATTATTACCATACAATTTTGAGGAGATCCTTGTCAGCATATCCCTGTGGGTCTTAAATATGGAAATTAAATCTAAGCCTTTTCAAGGAGGTAAACTTTTCACGATAAAGGTTCATGGAGATGTTGATGAGGAATAAGCGTATCCATCCTTAAAATTTCAGAATCTTGAAAATATCTATATGAGAGTGTAATTATAAAACAAGTATTATTCACCATCATTCGTCAAAAATGCAACGATTGGTTTGACGCAGCTCTCCATTCCGCTCTCCTATATACTAGCCTTTTCATAGTGACGTATTTCTTATCGTTTACACCTTTTATAACCTCCAATGTAACTCATTTGGGACTATCCCTTGCCCTTCTTCCCTTCCACCTCCACGATTGTTTTCATCACGCTATCATGTCTCATAATGTAACCAAGTAATTTGTCCCATATCCTCCTAATGGTTTAACTCGGTCAATCCATTTGAAATTCATCATTCTACAGTAGCACCACATTTCGAGTGCTTCCATCCTTGACTTCTCCGCAACTGTCAACGTCCAACCCTCGATCCCATAGATACATGGTCCATATGTAGCATCTAATAAATACTTTCACTCACTTCTATGCTTGCATTTTCAGCTTTGAGGCGAATCTTCTTTTTGTAGAAAGCCCTCTTTGCCTGCGCTATTCTAATGGCCATTTCTTTCATGCTTCGCCCATAGTTGGTAATTCGGCTTCCTAGGTGACAACTATTTCACCTCTTCAAGCTTTAGTTTTCCTAGTTTATCATTTGTCCTAGCCTCTCCCCTTTTGTTGCATACCGGCGCCACCAAAATAGACAAGACGACCGGTTAAGTGGAAGTAATGTGTCCTCTTAACTTCCTATAAAACTGTGAAGAGAGAGGTCTTTCGAGCAAGATTTCGCGTTCGTCTTCTTCAGACGCCAGTTTCACCGATATTGCGCTCGGCTTCTTCAGGTCTCTGAGATGATGATAGAATTCATACAGGTACAGTTGAGTTGAGTCAGTTGGGTTGATCCAGATTGACAATTGAGTACCAATGATTGGAAGAAGGCCGGCCACTCCGGCGAAAATGGCTATAGTAGCGGACCCTCGCGGAGTCACCCGTAACTACAAAAACAACCACCCGCGGAAGAGTACATAAATGTCCCATCCAACTGAAGATGAGCTACTCTGGTTAATGTGTGATTGCTACCCATACATGTACTTTGCAAGGGATTTACCAACGGGGGGCGACCAATATGGGCTTTAAGTAAGCAAACAAACAAACAAACTTATAGTAAGATGTGGAAGAATAATCTCAGTTGACCTACTTGGTTTACAAAGTGCTATATTCAGCTGCTTTCTTGTAATTTTCAGATAGGCGTATCTCTTTTTGGGATCATAGCACCCTACATTAGAGGATGAAATTATCATCATCACTAGTTAACAATCGTAAGATATGTTGACTGAATTAAAACGCTGCTATATCCTATCAGCTTTTTTTCTTCAAACCCACCTATTTTGCCTCTTTCATATACATCTTTATCTGCTCCATATACTGGGTGTTTCAAAATGAGCAGCAGGATTTTAACGATTTTTAGTATTAATTGCACTTAATTGACAGCTATAAATGATTCATCAAATAAAAGAGCAACTCAAACAATTTTGTTTGTCGGTAACCATGGGCAAGTGAACCCAATTTTTCTCCCTCCATCCATCTTGGAGAATAGAAATAGTTGTGAAAGCAGTTGCATATTTTCCAAAACCATTAGTTTTCATAAGACTAATCTTTTCACCAGCTCTTCTTGAGACTTTCTAGTCGCTCAAACGGTCGATGCATTTAATCGTCATCATTCCTCTTTTGCAACAACTTTCAAATTTCTCCGCTCCTGACTTTTCTGCTGCTGTTATTCTGTCCATGCCTCTTTTCCGTTGAGAAGTACAGTCCAAATGTAAGTTATGATAAATTTTAGCAGAATAAAATGGCTTCGGAAAATGTGCAACTGTTTCCAGAACTATTTCAATTCTATTAGATTTTCTCGCCATATTAGTTGATTCCTAAGCCGTGTTTAAGAGATTAAAGATATTAATGCACTAAGTATTAGTTAGTCACTCTTTAGAAAAAACCGCATTGTTATATTTAAACAAATTTTTATAGATTCAGCTTGATTCATCAAATGTACTTTTAAAAAAGTCCTCGGATATCACAGGAATGGGATGTTTTTGTATGAGGTGTTATATAGATACGACAGTAATAAGTATATGCTATAAATTATTAGACCAAGTATTTCTCTAGGAATTATGTTTGAATTATTCGATTTATGCCTTCATATTAATTGAATTTGTTAATCATCAGATTATTAAGGCCAATATTTATAGTATTTAATGGTTAGTAGTTGACATCTGTCGATTTTTCCTGCCTTGCTTTGAAAATTTTACGGCATTTTAAGAAAACAGAACGAACACATTCCATATCTTCGCCGGCATCATTGAATCACGGTGTCGACTTAGTGAAAAATGTGTACGCCTTTAGGGATATTACATCGAGAAGTAATACTAGTTTCATAGTTTTCGGGCGAGTAGCCAGTTGGAAAAAAATCGGAGGCCTTGGAACTGGAATGCTCCTTGTAGTATACATTGCATACATCGGGATAAATTGATTACCTTGCGACGCTGAAACGTAAAACGTAAGTGTTAACTTGGTAGATTTGTGTCATTTTATTGAAAACGCATCACGATAACCAAGTGACCAAGATGCACAAAGGTTAAGAAAAGACTTAGCTGTTTCACAAAATAAAATATATTTGCGACCGGTTTCGATACAGCGTATCATCATCTGGCCAGGCCAGATGATGATACGCTGTATCGAAACCGGTCGCAAATATATTTTATTTTGTGAAACAGCTAAGTCTTTTCTTAACCTTTGTGCATCATGAAGGAGTTTCACCATGTTACGCCAAACACCATCGCATTTATCAAGTGACCAAGAGTTTAATTATTTACGATCTATATCCAAGATTGAGTAACCTCCGAAAAAAATAAGGTAAAAAAATAAAAATAATTAGTTAGTTAGCTCTGGCTAACACAGACCTCCTGTGAATGAATTCTGAAAATAAATAGGAGAAAAAAATATATTTTCTCAGAAGATGGATTAGATGCTACCTGTTTAAAGAACTAAGAGCGTGATTACTTACCGTTTAAGCCACAAAACTGTACATGTTAGGGCTTAAATAGAAGAGGGCTAAAAGTAAGAGGCTATTTCCAATTCCATTAAGAATGGAAACTTAAAATTCTCCAACGTGGAGATTACAATTGGCTATTGATTATAATTTTTTATCTTATGAAGCGGATGCTAAGAAGCCGACTCATATGTGCGATTGTTTAAGGTTGATTTTTAAATTACTAAGCAAATTCGTATCAACATGAAAATTACAAAGAATTTCATATTATTAGGATTACAATTATTTAGATGAAATTTCGTTAGAAAAAATTCTGTTTACTATCGCCAATCAAAGTAAATCCATTATTATGTAAGTCTTTCTAAAGTCATTATCAGCCTTAATAGTAACGAGACAAGTTATATCGCATCCTATTAGAAAAAGTTAAGCGTACGAGTTTTATCAATTTCATGGATTAAAATGTCTAATGAGACTAAAGTTTGGTAAATAGTTAATTTAATGATCCTCTCATGGAAACAAGTTTATTTATCCCTAGAGTTATGTGTCCCGTGAATGTCATAATTATATAAAATATGTCTAATATTGTCATAGGCTGATATATTTTAGGAAGAAAAGTGTATCGCTATGAATTTATCTTGAGCAAGCAAAGAATCCGACACGACACTGAAAGAAACACGTAATTCTCCTGTTTTTAATCTTAAAATTCGCAATGACTTTGCAAAAATTCACCTACTCAGATTTTTCTCACTTTATAAGTCGACTACAATTGTTTCCGATAAAGTCGAGGTTTGGTCAAGGTATCCTCGTATCCTTGGCGAACTCTGTTGCTCAGTGATCTCCGCCGTGACTTCAGCGCTTCCATCGGCTGACTGCGGCACTTCTGCATCATAAAGAGGGAGCAAGACGCATTTGGCAGAATTTGTCATGCACGCAGCATTGCGAAGCCATTTAACGAAACAAACGACACTCAGGAAGCGTAATGAGACATAGAGCTCTTTGCTTTTTCGCCAATCATTGCTAGATTTAAAAAAGAGAAATATAGAAGCATGGCTCACTAGCAAGACTAAATTAGAGATTGTTCTGTTATTTATCAGAGATTTTATCACTAAAACTAGAGAAAGAAAGGAATATGAAAAGATAGAAGACAAAAAATTCTCGATGGACAAGGTAAACGGTACTTAGAATCAGTTTATCTTTCTTCTTCCATATAATCGCTGTCATCGTCCATAATATGGTTCTTATATTTTTCTATTTACTTATAATTTTCTATTGGTAAGATATCTTAAAGGAAAGATTGAACAAGTGTACATATCCACGCGTGTATTTAGACAAGCTACCAAACGTAGCTCTCAATTTGAATAAATAAAGAAACGAAGAAATGAGCATATTCCCCACCTATTGACTGGTCGCTTAGGAACCTAAAAAAAGATGGCTTGAATACACTTCTTAAAGGTTTAATGTGTTCAATAACTTCGATTCAAAATTAAACTAGAACTTTCCTCAACAATGAAGATGACCCGGAAATTTTAGAATTCCATTTCCCTAAATATGAATAAATTTGAAGCTTCGAGACGACTCAGAATTTCCAGCTATGTCAAACTTGTTGTTCTTTGTAGTTTTCAGTTGTCTTCTATGCTTACTTCTCCATAGCCAATGGTTTGTACTCGTTGGTTGGTTGGGTTGACCGAACATATTATTTATGTACTGTTAGTAACAATACCCTCCTTATGTGATGTTCTTCAAATGAGGAGTCAATCGATCTCAGTTGAAGCCTTATTATAATTTACATTATGGCCAATGTCTTCAGGCCTGTTTACACGGTACATTAACCCGTACGAGTTAATGTCTTAATGTTTGAACGCGTAAATAAACATGAAAATTCACCGCGTAACCAACCAACTAGTTCGAATGCATGCACAGAAAATAGAACCTGTCCTAATTTGGTTCATGCATTCGTAAATTTTCCGTTCTGGTCAACAAAAATCATTCATGCAATTAGACAGTAACTCTTACGTGTTAATGTATCGTCTAAACAAGCATCTTCAGTGGGAATATAAGTTCACGTTAAGAAACTAACAAAATTACGCCTCGGCAGCTGTATACCTATCACTTTTGAGAAGGGATATCCTTCCTCTTTCTCCATTCTCTTTGTCGTAAACATCCTAGTTTCACCTTCCCTACATAATAACATAATAGTTCGGTGGGAATGCTATGGCACTCTTCAGTGGTCAGTCAATCAGGTTAGTTCACCAGACTCTAATTGGGTATCGACTATTGGTTACTCTATGGCCATTCACTGAAGGTGCTGTCACAATTTAACTGTCAATAGAACTCACTATCCACCCGTGCCATCACCAGCGTCTCCTTTTATTAAAGAGAAACTTGTAATATCTTGAATTTTAGCTATTCTAGACACACAAATTCACTATCTATGCATAAAAAAGAGGATGTCTGTTTGTCTGTCCGCCATACGTTTCAATACGGATGCACGGCTTGCAACCAAACTTAGCACATCGGTGTACTTCAGGATTCCAAATCCCGTAATGCTACTTTCGATTACGTCCCACGCGTTGTTCGTGTCATTTTCTCATTACCATTCGTTGCGTCACGTTTAACAACTTCTGTGGTTGGATATCCTGATGGGTAGGCACACCTATTCACTCGCTCAAAGGGGGAAAATGACTCGGATAATACTAATCTTATCTAATAATCCTCTCGGTGCAAACCTTTTCGCTGGGGTATGAGTTCACAATACGCTTTAGGTCTACTCACGTACGGACACAGCGGTCAATGTTGTGGAGCGGAGTATGTGACAAGAGCTGATCCCGTGCCCATTATATGGAAATCGTTTCATTGTTTGGTGTTCAGCGTGCCTAAAAATACTGCTATGTGACCAGGAATTCCAAGTTCCAAAATTACCACTTCTCTGGGTACTGTCTTTCCCGAGGAACGCTGTGTGCCCAGCTAATATTTGATGTTTGTTCATTTAATGGATTTCTTGGGATTTAAAATGGAAATTACCTATCGATAAAAACTAAATACATGTGTGTGATTATTTGCTTCTCGACACCAAAGGCAAAAACCAACGTTAATTACAGGAATACGACCTGGGAAAACGATAAGGGGACGTTTTATAATTTTTTTGTATTGTCAGCGTTGGATTTGCAGACACTAAAAACTAACATATGGATCCATGTATTGACTAACTTAGGGCAGCAAAATAAACACGAAAATGTTTTTACTCCATCAGTTGTTAGTTATTGCCGAAATAATTCATCAAATAAATATTTTTAAAATTATTTTTGCAATCAGAAAACTAAATAATCCGTATATTGTAAATACGTCATCGATATACACCCATTTTTTTTAAGCTGGCAATAAAATTGACGGAAAATGATCTAATTAGAATACTCTACAGGTAATTTTGACCAATGAAAAGCTACAGGTAAATATACTGCTATTTTCGAGATTGTGGAAGCAACTACAGCAAAACGTATAGTGGTCCTTGCTGGTAAGAAAATCAGAATTAATATGTCTTATGTGTGTCTCGCCTGAATTAGTAAGATCATGAACACTTAATTACATCATTTTCGTCCAAGATGAGAGAAACTTTACTCTTTTTTCACCGATCACTCGGTAAAACTATTGTTACTTTGGTGTTCCAAATCTCCTTGCCTCCATCGATAGCAGTATTTCATTTCTTATTTTACCTCTTGAATACATTTTCTGCTTACTTAAGAAAAATAAATCGATTTAAGCATTGATATACATAAATCTACGTAAACTTTTTCTTCAGAACAGCCTCCAAAATTTCTCTTCAAGTAATTGATTTAAAAATAGGTAGGTACCTTTTGATTATTTTAAGAAGATAATTTAAGCTGGGTGTGCACGCAAAAATTTGATCAATTTTAGTAATTGATTTTAAAATAACTTTTGATTATTTTACGAAGATAATTTACGCTGGGTGTGCACACAAAAACCTTTATCCATATGGCGATCGATTTGTCTCTTTTATATTAACCTGCAGGATTTACTTTTAAAGCTGGAACACATCAATACCAAGGAAAGATAACATAGTCCCATTTATAATGACGCTCTCGCCTAAACTGTGCATTGCTTAGTTATTCTTAATCCATTCAATTCATTTTCTATAAACTTAACCCCTTCTTAACTTAAATCCTGGATACAAAATATTAATTTCGAATTCCTCGGAACTTAACATAAGATTGCATTTAGATTTGAACATGATATTCGGAAAGCTGTTACGCTTATTATGAAAATTATATTTTTAATGATATAAACGCAATAGAATGACCATTCCTCTCTAAGTAATCGGTATCAAAATAAACGTCTGTTGCATATGAGAGCGGTTATTTTGAATTTTAACAACTCTTAAATCCGTACAATTTCCTTAAAAGTTTAAAAAATAAGTTTATCGTATACCCATTAGCAATAAATTTAGCGACTTTGCACATCTTAATCTTTGTGAAATAAAGCAATGGCAATGGAGTTCCAAGAGTAACTTAGTCATGCACAACAGAGGACATAAATTCTCTTTCTGACTAAGACAAGTTTTCGTAACCTCGCCATTCACGTGAGTAAATTATGACAGACGTCAAAGAGATATTGAGAGTAAAGCCATATTTGAATTCAAAATTTATCACTTAAGAAAACACTCAGCAATATGATTAGTCTTCTCTATCCTCAATCGAAGAGGAGAGGAACTCTAACTTGGAAATAAATGCTGGAAAGAAGAACGCCCTCAAAGAATTTTCTCATGCAAATACTCCAATAACATCAACATTCAAAGTACGACAAATATACGAGCTGGGGCAATTAGCATTCTGTTTATACATACAGATACAGAAACAACATCGAAGATAAGACACCAGTTCTACACATAGATAACACATATATATTTATACGCATATACATATGTGGAGACACAACATCAAGATTTCATCGTGCACAGAACATGCGCTCCAACTCTACCTTGCCATAACCTGTCTGAAGATCCCCAATTCGGGGAAGTAGGACTAGGAGTACTATTATGCGACTTCCAAGTCTTTCTAAGCGCTGTCCCTAAATTGGAAAAAGACATACACTTAATTCATAACTATTCAACAGAAACTTGTGGAGACACAAACATACACTCATTATTACGGAGTAGGAACATGATTACAAGGGATACTTGAGAAAAAAAAATTTAGATTACTAACGATGAAGGCATTCTCAATTATATTCTATAGAAATAATGTTCACTATTTAGCTCTACACTGATTCATTAACATATTCTAACATGTTTTTAATTTTCTCATGGTACCAAAGTCGTTTACGGAGGCACAATACTTAGAGGAAATTTTATCTACACACAATATTTTTATTGAATTCTATAAAGACACTAGTTTCTAGGAATATTTAATTTCTTTTTCGTATTTAATTACTTTTTAGAGACATATTACGCTCATGTTACTGAATTTATAATTAGATGCACCGAAAAGTAGTTAAAATTTGCAGTTAATAATTATTTGAGGAAAGCCTATTTGACCAACATGCCTAAAATAATTGTGGTTAGACTTGCAACTTTATTTACCGATAGAAAAAGCAATAGATGGAATTTATACGACATATGTGACACAAAAAATTGTGTCCCAACACGAATGGAAAAATAGCGGCCCGCTGTACGTTTTAACAAATTATGCAGACGTTACTTAAGCTAAAAAGTAAAATATACTGAACAAAGTCTAACGGTGGGTATAATATTTCAAAGTCTTCTTTTATAATTCTATTTAAATATTCTATTTATTATTTATCGGGTCTCCGATAGATTTAATAAATTCTTATCTCTTCTGGCGTATAAACGACTGGAAAGACATCTCAAAGCATTCTTTAATGTATTTATTGTGTCGTTAATCGCCGTTATATATTCAATTGTGATAGCGAGAAAAATATTTCAATTATGAAAATGGAATGAAATACTGTTGCTCATGTAGTTTTAATTGTTAGTTGAAAATCAATGTTATAATGATGTCATAAGAAGGATAAAAAGTTGTTTATTATTAGATGTGGAATTAATGTTTTTAGAGGAAAAATCTCGTTTCAATTAATTTTTTTCACTTCAGTTGTTATATGTTTAAATTAGGTTAATAAAAAACGATACTAATGGCTTTTAATTACAATGGAGAGCTAAATACTAGGTTTATTGCAGGCTATTATCCAGCCAATTTTATCTCATGATCGAGGCTAAGATGAGGTATGGAAATAGTTTTTTGGAAATACAAGGTAAAAAATACACAAAGAATGTGAATGATTACATGAAATATCAATGCATGAAAACTCAACGTTAATTCTATGAACTAAGAATATTCTAAGATTTACATTTCACTGAGCAGAAGTCAATGATCCATGGAATTAAAATAAAATTAATATTTTAACATTGAATGAATGCTTTTCCATGCAAATCATTACGTAAAAGTTGATGGGGTATGTATGCATGTTACAAAAGAGAGTTTCAACAATCATTGGAGGAGAAATATATCCCTTGATGTCATATACTTCATAAAGACTAGTAATATAACTATAATCAAATGAAATATATAGGAAAAAATATTGAATAAATGATCTTTCAAATCCAAAGAGGCTCAAAGGATGAATATATGTGTGGGAATACTTTTTTTCAGGATCAAATTTACCCCGTGGGTGAAAGTTGCCAGGGTCTCAAATCCGAATTTCCATAGTTATCGATTTTTAGGTTTCATGATGGGAACTTTTTTCCCTCTAAAAGACGATTCAGATGTTTAAACAGAGAAATAATCTGAAAAAGAAAATAATTTACCGCAAATTCATCTTCCAACTGGGCAAAATGTGCAGTGATAACACTCGCTGCTAGGCATTTTTTTGGGTGGTGCGCGGGTTGTATACAGTCCAAATTTGTTGATCATTCTCACCCATCGTAAAATAATAAAATTCTTTAGATAAAATTTAAACTTTGTATATAAAATTGTGAATGTTTAATTAATCATTTTCTATTGCTAAGTCGGACTTATTATGAGTGATTTATTCTCCATTGGAGTTGTTTCCAAATTCAGTCTGAATTTTCGCAAAATCTTAAACTTTGAGGCTCGGGTGGCAGTGTGGCAGTGGCACACATTAGATTCCAAAAAAATTGGATATGAGACCGTGATATAAGCTGGCAACATTCCTGCTCAGGGAAAATTTTATCCTGAAAAATACAACATTGTTTGGCCAACTCTGATGAGTGTACCAAGAAGCCATGCGAACGCTTAGTAAATATGCTAGAATACGGGGGTGCAGATACTCTCAATAATGGAAAAGAAATTTAACTTCGTATGATCCTCACCCACAAACTAAGTTCAATACTATTATGCCAATATCAAGGTACAAACTCTTAAAAGTCAAGTCCTCCAATACTGCGGGTATTTAAGAATATTTAAGGAATTAAATGTTAAGAAAAGACTTTTGAGATCTCAACACATTTGTGTGATCATGCCGAATTCACAATTTTAAATGCATTTCATAGAATCTAAAAAAGTGTCTTTAAAAACCTCTTCATGCATAATTTACGTATCTATAAATATTGGTCTGTGTACCAATGAAGCCTGTCAAGTATTTTATAAACTAAAATACGTAAATAGTTACCAGTGTATATAAAATACGTAAAATGGTCTGTATAATTTCCATATATCATTAAATACTCTTTTGCGATAAATTATTATCCTCTAAATGGACAATTAATATCTCTCAGTATAGTTTAGTTAAAGGGAATATTAGTTCAGAAACTTATGCTATGCAAAAATTGCTCAGTTATAAAGACCCAACAATGCCACTGAATAATAATTTACGATAAAATAAACAGCCAAGATAATTGATGATTTCGATAATTGGAATGACACAGGCGTGAAAGAGGAGTTGAGGTTATAATGATAGTGATTATACTTGAGATATTTCTCATACTTTGCCTCTTCTCGAAGGACAGAGACGCGTGTCTGTCCAACCGGAAAATTCGCCCCATTTTCATTTAAAGAAGAGCATAAGGTGACTTTAACCTTGTGAGTGGTGAAAATACCCTAAAGCGAAGGCATCTCGCGAAATCGCAATGGCGAAAACCAGGCCGATGCCTCGTGTCGACAAGACGTTCGTGGGAGTAGCAGTAATGAGGGCGCCAAACGAAAGGCTCTCTTAGGAGGCAGGGGACGGCAAAGAAAACGCGAGATGCTACTTTGCAGGTTTCAAACCCATCACGTCGGAAAAGTCTTTCAAGTGCATCGGCGGATAAACCTAACTAGGTTTGAGCATCGTGGAAGGTGGGCGCAAGACGCCAGCCAAGTTATGGACTCTTGACGCTCATTACGGGAGCACATCTTTGTCAAATACGGAAAGTAGTGATGACCGTGGTATGATTCTTTCAAGTCATGAGACATACCGTATAGAGAAAGCTTCAGCAGTCGGCGTGAACAATCAAAGGAGTAAAAAAATAAAGGGCGGACGAATTGGGAATTAAAGAAGAATGATGTGGATTAAATGCATTGACGGAGTAAGGGATGAGAAAGTCCTAAGAACAGCAGTAGAGAAGAGGAGTCTTATGAAAACTTTAAGAAGAAGACGGATTGAGGTATGATGGCGTGATGAAGACAGTCATCGAGAAGTGGGTGATAAGAACGGAAAATGAAGACCTCGGATAAAATATAAGGAACTAGCGGCGCGCCTGGTTACGCCGCGGCGTAACCAGGATGGGGACAAGGGGTGGTGTTGATGAAGGGCCTGGGCGATAACCTCCGAGCTATGTAACTACATTAGATTTATTCTGATTTTGGCCATACAAATTTATAGCTCTTAAAATCTATTTTTTAGCACAAATTGATAATAATGGCGCCTGTAGTTCGAAATGCGTATGAAGTATAGAAAAAGTTTCGAGTGATATACTACTTATACATTGTGCACAAAGGTTAAGAAAAGACTTCGCTGTTTCACAAAATAAAATATATTTGCGACCGGTTTCGATACTGCGTATCATCAACCTTTGTGCATCATGAAGGAGTTTCACATTGTTACGCCAACCACCATCGCATTTACTTATACATTAATTCAATTTTTAAATTTGAGAACTAAAATAATAATGAATTGAAAATAAACATTTTCATAACTACACCATTCAAAATGGACTTCAATTCATACTATTCATTATTTACTATTAGACTTCACATTTTATTTTTCCTCTGAGCTATATAATTACACTCCAGAAGGAGAGAAATATATATAAAGCGTCGACAAAATAAAAAGATTGATTCATTGTAAGACTTGCAAACTCAATGATTAGCAATTTATGCCCAATGTCACATATATCGCTACCGGATTCGATAACAATAAGTTGTACAACGAAAGGTTGGCTCGTTGGGAATACAAAAATGGGTTGTTGTCACGCGGTAGTGCCTACAAGATGGAATGTTTCCCATTTACAAACGAATTCCCTTGTCCTGACTGAACATAAGGGAACTCAAGTTCCCCGAGCGACTGTTCGTCGACGAGCGTTCCGGGGGAAAACGCACCCCTAGGGAGACATAAAAACAAACGCAGGAGGGGACTGGAGACAATCTCTGCCGTACGGATGGAATATAAAATGTTTCGACGTGAACCTACCGAGGGAACAATATCAACAGCTGCTGTCGTGAAAGTAAAATTCATCACGATCGTGCGATATTTAGGGAAATGAAGCCAATCGCCTCCGAAAATACTAGGAAACAAATTTTACCAATTTCCGCCCAGAAAAAATTTTGTTTACGATTGTGAAGATATTTAGGTACGTTAGTTCTATGGACATCTTTCGCAATCAAGCGAAATATTTTGGTGATACATCACCTAGTTTCTTCCGAGCTACCCGTAGGCATATGGATATTTTTGGTGGTAACTAGGCCAGAATCTAATGTTGCTCATTGTTTACGGGTGGTCTTGTTATAAAGGATGGATCTTTAGGGCAAGCAAAATATTAAATGGAATTCCTAAAAAAATAAAAGGGTTCTTTTTTTATTATAGGAACGTTAATATAATCTATGCAACACCATTTCCTGTGTACTTTTATGATACTTGCATGTATTTTATAGACAGCAGGCGTCCATATTGAATTCCCGTTCCTTATCTGTCTCTTTCCATCATTAGAATTATTTCGACCGGCTTCAAAAAGAAATTAATAAGTGGTTTAAGTTATTGCAAGCTTCAAAAATATATTTGTGGCAAATTCCACCGCAAAAACAGAGCTGGTTTTCTTCTATGCTCCGAGTGGTAGATGAGATAGGCAGGATGAGATAGGATGAGATTTAATCCTAGTAAGGATAAGATGGGCGAAAATGGATTAAATAAATTACTTCTCCCTGTAAATACGTAAACCTGGATTAATAGGACATCACTCATTAAGCGATTCAACCCGTAAGTTGGTTTGCATTGGTGAAGGTAGAGCTCACACCAGACTTAGCCGCAGGTGTGTTGATGTCACACATTCATATATCAGATCGTAGGCTTTTCCGACGAACTCTATAGTTGAAAACTCCTCGGGTTTGGCACCGCGTAAGGCTGTTTAAGGCCAATGTTTCAATTGAAATTGGGGAAATTTGAAATTTGAAAAAGCGCGCGCAAAATCAGCTCTGATCGCATGCTGATTCCATCCTGAGTCGAACCCTTCGTAAAGCGGGAGACTACAGTTATAAATTCTCCTGCATGCGCTATAGTCCACTAAAATATCCACAAACTAGCTAAAAAAGATGATGACGCCATGCGTGGACACGTGTTGGAAGTAATTACCACTGGGCAAGGAGTTGGCAGAACAATAAAAGTTTTTGAAGTGAAAACTTCTTATGGCGCGTTAGGAACTTTTTTTTTGTTTGCTAAAAACTCTGAACTCGCGTGACCGTCTCCTCAAAATCGTCACCGCCTCGCTGTTAACGAAGGAGAGGGAAATAAAGAGAGAAATAGTTTTGAATTTTCTCGTTCCTCATGTGTGAAAATATATTCTGAAGCAGAAAGGATCGCTTCGCTTAGTGTTGACAATAGTTAGTCGATTTTGTTCATAGAAATATTTCCTTCAATTTCGGCTAGTGCCTTGGCTTTTCCAAGTTTACATTCCTTATCCAGTTAGTAGCAAAGGCCTCTTCTACATTTTTTAACATCAATCACCGTCCAAAAATTTTTAAATAAAAAGTTTTCTCTTGAAACTGTTTTAAATGTAAATTGCTCTACGCACTCGGCTACCTCGCCCCCATTGGGAAAAAAATACTAGGACATGTAGGGGTAGAAAGAAAAAAATAAAACATGGCAGTCGTGGGACTGCCCTTGTCACGACCGCCATGTTTTATTTTTTTTCTTTCTACCCTTACATGTCCTAGTATTTTTTTCCCAATGGGGGCGAGGTAGCCGAGTGGGTAGAGCAATTTACATTTTAAACAGTACTAAATTCGAAAATGAAAGAAAATTGGTGAAGGACACGATTCGCTTTAATATTGGTCCTCCGGAACGAATTGAGATTGGAAAGCTAAGTCTACATAACTCTTCACAAAAACTTTTATGAAAATATTTTTTTATATTAATTATAATTATTTTCATAGAGAGTTTTTTTATCTAGGAAGCCTAGTAAGCAAGGATGGACGAACTCAGAAAGAAATAGCATCAATAATATCATGAACGAAGAGGACTTTCTATAATAAGAAGAATCTTCTTACATCTGAGAATAAAAGCATAGAAATAAGGAAACAATTCATCTGATGCTGCATATGGAGCATACTTCTCTATGAAAACGAGGCGTGGACGTTCACAACAGCAGAGAAGTCAAGAATGGAAACATTTGAAATGCAATGCTTCTGAAGAATGACGAAGATAAAATGTATCGACCGAATAAGTAATGCTAAGAAGAGTGAGAGAAAAGAGGTATTATAAAACCCATAAGTAGAGGACGGGACACCTTAAATGACCACATTATGAAGCATGATGGCCCAATGAAAACAATCGTAGAAGGGCAGGTGGAAGGGAAGAAGGGCAAGGGACGGCCCCGATTGAGTTACACAGGTTACATTCCTAATCCAGTTAGTAGCATAGGCTTCTTGAACATTTTTTTAACATCAATCAACGCATAAAACTTTTTAAATAAAAGGCTTTCACTTGCAACTGTTTAAAATATAAGTTGCTCAATGGCAGGTTATAAAGGCTGTAAAAGAGAAACGATACGTCACTATGAAAAGAATAGCGGTTAGAAGATAGAAATGGAGAGCTGAGTCAAACCTATCTTAGGATTGTTGACTAATGATGATGATTTTCGTATAAAAAACAAAACTTTGGCCATTAACTAGATTATAAAGTATACACCTTGACTTTGTTATTTTGGATACCTCGATGGCAGAATCATTTGCACGATGAACTCAACATATTTATTGTCATTTACATCAATTTCACTGTTTTACTATATATTCTTTCTATTTATTCCTTTCCAAGTGGTCTTAATCTATCTTCGATTACGACGTATTCCCCTCATTCCCAATATCGTTCAAGAGAAATCGATTCAGGGGATGTTTTGAAAGAACCCACTTTGTTACGTAAAAAATACATCGGATGCGGTTTTACCGAGCCGATTTTACCCAAAAAGCCTAAGCCGCAAGCTGCTCATCTAGAGCCGATTACTGAATGTAGGTTATGAAGCTTCGCAACAGGGCTCGCGAGATACAAATCTGTATCACGCTTCGTGCATCGTGACCGTGCAATATGGATTATTTTCGCGGACCACCGCTCGCCGCGAGGATACATCCCAAAGAATAGCGGAAGACGCCTGAGAGCCGCGGCGTTATCTCATCTTCTTTTTATTCCCAGGCAAATCGACCGAGAGATGCAGAGAAATATTTTATTCCAATGACTAGGGATCTTCTCAGCGTACACTAATGCTTGCCAGACATAGAATGACCTAATTACAATTTCCTTTCCTAGTCACTCACATGGGAAACATTATAAAAGATACACTGTTGTATGTCCCACGGAATTTAACTTGTGACGTCAGTGTTGGTACAACATGCCCAAGTATCGTTCTATTTGTCGTTTAAGTAGGGGGCTCCTCGGAGACCCGTGGAGAAAATCATCAAGGATTGTACTGTTTTGAAGGCTAATCATTCTGGAGCTGTTAACGTGTGGGTTGCTGATACCATTGGTACTCTATTTGGTTTTAAGTTTACCTTTGCTGTTGGTAACGATCACAATGTGCAAGGTTCTTATGGGCTCACTATTTTATTTGCAAGGATACCTTATAACGTTACAGTGAATATTGGTGGCTTGGAGAGTTTTCCTACAGCTGATGTTTTGTGTTTTAAAGCTATTCAAATGAATAATTTTCAATATTATCAGAAGGAGCATTGTACTACTGTTTCTTCAAATGTATTAACATCTAAGAGGTGTATGAAATTTAAACCTGAAGATCGTTTAGTTGTATTTGGAAGGTTTGTCGTTTAAGCAAACTTCAGAGGAACATACAACAGTGTATTTTTTTAGTGAAGAGTTCTCGGGATCGCCAATGGGTCAGGAACGCCATAACTTCCGACGTTTCGATGTCCGACTCGGTCATCGTCCTCAGGGCTGTGAGTCGTACTCACGGCCCTGGGCTTTGACACGTGCTTCCAAATCAGCAATGTTTGGAGACCAATATTGAAGTCCATTATATAAAACAAAAATAGCGGGAAAACCATAACACGCGTGAACCAATCAGGTTACACATGACCTCGGATGGAGTGTATATATAATGGAAAAATTTCGAAGAACGGCATTCGGAAGATCCCCCGAGGATGATCAGGAAGTCGCGGATCGAAACGTCGGGAGATATGGACGACATCAACCGGTGGAAAACCCGAGAAACTTTTCTGCAATTAGTTTGAGAATAAAAGAAAAGTATCATCGAACGTAACACACTGATTTCTTTTCTTTGGGAGGATTTTAGCGGCGACTGTGCTCAATTACAACGGTTGTCACCAATGAGTGCATTGGAAGATGAAGTCTGTAACGTTCCGATTCCAAGTTGCAGGAATTCTTCTTGAGTTCTCGAACAGGTCAAGTTTTCCATAGCCGACGCTTCGACAGTTGACTCGCACATCCTCATTAGGGCAGACGAGTGATGGGCAGACATTTTTCACGATTTGACGAGAAAGGCCGAATCCATTGCCACCAACTCATTTGGGAATTTCTATAGGTAACCTAATTCTACGAGCAGATATAGCAATTCAGAATCACATGGTGATCTTCATATTGATTGCCACACACATTCTTGCCTAACTACCACTTCACTGAACCAATACAACTAATTTTAGAAGAACCGGGATTCAATCAGAGATTCTCAGATTGGCATTCAAGCACTCGACTCACTGGGACACAATGCTCTCCAAAAAGTGCCTTAGCATCGAGAAGATAATTTCTTTGAATTGTGTAGACGTATTTGATATGACAGTTTGAGGAATGCTTCATTCGTGTTTTGAACCGAGGAACCTATGATAAGATTTCATGTGCTCTATCCACTAGTCTAAAGGCCTGTCTACACGGTACATTAACACGTACAAGTTAATGTACGCTTGCGTGAACGATTTTGGTGGACCCGAACGGAACATGTACGTATTCACGAACCAAATTAGAACAGATTCTGTTTTCCGTTGATGCATTCGCACAAGTTGGGTGGTTACACGGTGCATTTTCGTGTTCATTCACGCGTTCATACATTTATACACTAACCCGTACGTGTTAATGTATCGTGTAACCAGGCCTTAACTTGCTCCCCTCACGGTTATTCAGCCTAGACAATCCTGATTCCGTGAATCGTGTATGCCTCTGTATTGAACACTGAAATCAGCAGCGGGAGAAGTTCGTTGGCCACTCATATACTGATGGTTCCGTCGCAACTTATCTTGGGAAAACACATCATCCGAAAAAGGAAACTGACGAGTGAAACTGAGCCGGAATTCCATTAGGATAGAATTATTTGACTATTGACTTTCAACTCTAAGGACAAAGTGCATCCTGAAGACAAAAGTGGTGTCTATACCCTGACATGTGATGAGTGCAATAGTGTGTACGTCGGTCAAACGGGCCGCAAATTTAAAACTCGTGTTGATGAACACAAAAGAAGTGCTCGTTTGAAAGCCTCCAAATCCCATTTTTCTAAGCACCTGTCCGAATCCGGCCACAAAAGTGATTTCAATATTAAAATTTTACTTGTACATGTAAAAAGTGTAAAACTGGATATTTTAGAAATCACCAAATGCACTCTTGTGCGTAAATTCAAAATTTTATATGATATGACTGTATTCAATGTTCCAATTTTTTATCTAATGTTTTAAAATCTGATTTCTTCCTTGACAATCCTCCTACTCCCCCTTCCCATAACCTCGTTACTACCTGACCTTCTATCTGCCTCCCTCTCCCCAGCTTTTACACTTTGTATTTTGACCCTCCAATCCAACCAACAATGCCCAACCCCCCTCCTCCCCTTTTAGTGCCCCCCCTCCTTCCCTCACACTACTATTGGGTATACTATAATGCTGGACGTCGTACGCTATTGCTGTTAGTCTTGATAATGACGGTATAAACGTCGAAACTAGTTGACAGTTAAAATAAAAGCTTGTGGAATAGTACTGGGTTTTGTTTCACCATGAACATTTCATCGTTCCACCAAGTAACGCCCAAATCAGTTGATTTTATTAGACTTATTCTCTCATCGAGATATATTTGCAAGAATGCTAATTCCACGATCGATGTGTTCAACACGTAAACCTTCAGTATTTTTGTTGGAGGCTGCTCAAAGTCTTCACGGGGGTCGTGTTGGCATGATAGCCAAAGTGTTGTCTTCCCATTCCCGTGGGTTTGGCTTCAAATCCCGGCGGTGGCAGAGAATTTTCAGAGATTTGACCTTAGCTGTCGGTCGCCTCATCCACATACCTCCCTGCATCGAAGACTTCACCCGTGGCAGGTTGGTTTTAATTCAAGCGCTCCAAGGCAAACACTGAGGGCAGATACCGTAACCTCATTATGAAAAGCCACGAGAATAGAAATTAATGAAAAATATTATTAATGTTTCCATACTTCAAATCCATCTCAACCGGTATTACAATTTAGGGCCATTCGCGAGCCCTTAGTTTCATACCCTCCAAAAGTGAAGTCTAGTCGAGATTAAGTATAAAAATACAGTTGGTCTTCATTTTATTTCTAAACGGATCGCAAAAAAGTGAGTCAAACCTCCCAACGACTGAATATTTTGGGAAAGCAAACTAATTGGTTTGGCTATGATGGTCCGCAACACTGAAATGACCAAAATAAGGTAAGTTACCCATAGTATTGAGCAGTATCTTTTCTGGTGAAAACTACTCATCCGACACTAAAATACTAATGGAGACCCGGATTTTACCTCATTACCACTTGATCAGCATTCAAGCGCTCGACACACTAAGCCACTACGTAACCCCCATCGCTAACTAATGCTAATCTCGATAAAAGTAATAAATGAAACACTAACTTTCTATTATCCATACTCTTACTTATTGTTCTCAACAGGCTTTAACGCCATTCAAAAGGAGCGCGATGCAGTTCAACCGGTAGGAGTCAAGCACGGAAAAGTGTGAGAAACCTTAAAATTTTGCCTCATTTGTTGAAAATAGGTGTTTCACATATTGACACACTCGCCGACGACTGAATGTACTTTAACTGGATCTGGACGAAAGTATCACTTCATAGTTTGTATATGCGGCCGTTATAGTACGGTATCGTATTTAAAGGAGGCGACCGACAGCTGTGGTCAATTATGCCAGGAGGGAAGGGCATCGAAGGAAGGGTGGAGAGAAACCCGGCGTCGGAATTAGCCTGCTCTTAACGAAAGGCGCTAAGAAGACCATGGCTCAACGTCTCATCCGACGGACGGAGTGTTGAGCTTGAATAATCCTCTTGACAAAAATTCAAGCAGGCGACCGACAGGTGAGGTCATTTGCGCCATAAGGCAGAGTAGAGAGGGAAGGGTGGAAGAAACTCGGTATTTGCCTACTATCAACGAAATGTACCAAGGGAACCACGGCTTGACGTCCATTCCGCCGGACGCAGTGCTGTACTTGAAGTGCCTCACACAAGGCACCCTAGAGGGCTCGAGAAGTCTTTGAAAATTCTCGGCCACCGATAGGATTTGAACCCGAGTCCACTGGGTGGAAATCCAACACTGTAGCCATGACACAAACCCGCGCCCCGCTACGATCTACGACACTGAAATGGTCAGTAGCGGTCAGTAGGTCACTCATAGTAGTCGGCAATACAGCCGTACCTTTTCTTGGGTAAACACCTCATCCGACCCCACTGTCTCGAGACGGACTTCTTGAGTATCCGGAATCTGGGACGGAAGAAGGGCACCCCGGCACAACCCTTGGACCTCCGGCTAGATCTTCGACGCCCGGACAGCGACGGGCTATCTTCCAAGAGCGCGGAAGGGCTCAGGGATCGTTGTGGGGTCCAGGACAGGGCGGAAGAGTCCGGCGATGAGATGGAAGGCGGAGAGTATGGGCTGCTCTTCCTGCGAAGCGGGGAACGGGGCTGCCGTTCTTCGTCGGGCGACTGCGACTCCACGACTGGCGGCAAGAGGAGAAGCCAAAGCGGCCTGGAGGCCCTGTGAATCTCCTCGCACCCCATCGCCAGGGACACACACACTCTCGTTCGCGACGATCACTCTTAAGGGTGCACACAGAGAAGGGACGAAGAAACGGCACGAAATGCCACGCCCCCTTTTTTCGATCAGGGAAACGGGAGAAATCACTCCGACACTGCTCGTGTGTGGGTGCGGTAAGAAGGTAGCGGCATCGCGCAGCCGTCTTCGTCCCATTTAGCCAATCGCGAGGTGGAGGCAGCCCCATAAAAGCCACTGCACACGTTGTGGACACAGTGCCCGAAGGGGGTAAACTCCCTGACCATCTTTATTGGGGCTTACTGTACCAAAATCCCAAAAAATCAATCAGATTTCATCTTATAGAATTAGATAAGCCACTTCATGATTACCCCATATTGTCTAACTCTACCAAACTTTCAAAAATTCAAGGAAATTTCACCTCAAAGAATAAGAGAAGCCATTCCGTGACCACCATATATGGCCTAACTGTACCAAAATTCCAAAACAACAACTAGATTTCACTTTATAGAATAAGTTAATCGACCCCATGACTACCTTTTTGGCATAAATGAGCCAAAATGCCAAAAAATCAATCACATTTCACTTTAAGTAATAAGAGAAGTCATATAACAATATCAAACTCCCATAAAATCTACCAAATTTCACCGATCAGAGTAAAATCAGCTATTAAACTCATTGGGAACACATTAAATGATTCGACTATACTCCGTGGCCATCTCTATCGGGCATAATTGAGCTAAACTCCTGACGCGTCACCTTGATGCTCAGAATTTATGAAACTGCTACACACGTTACAGCATCATCACGTGATAATCCCTCTCAGAGCCAGCTGTACACAATTAGTAAAAGCATTAATCACATCACTTGTTCCGTCCAACCTTACCATTAAAATCAGGTGTGTAACAATTTTATCTAACAATTTCTTCTGGTAAATGTTGGAACTAACATACTCCTTCGCGCCTCCCTCCAGTAAACGTGCAATAATTTGAGCTAGGTCGAGCCACAGAATGCCAGCATCACGTTCACTCACTCTTTCACAATTTAAACCTGATGGTTAGTTAGGACAGGTAAGGAGTTCATTCCGGAAAAGTCATAGACTTATGAAATCCACACATAAAGGGTAATTTCCTCTCCCTGGACACCTCTGCACTTCAAAGGCTTCATCCGGGATTCAAAAATCCAAGACCCCTCGATTTGAAGCCATGCGCCATACCCCTTCGGTCACCACACTCTCCTACAGATATCACGAAGCCAATATAAATGGATTGACGAGTTTGGCGGCTGGATGATCGGGGAGGACCAATCATCTGACCGTGGGTCCTACTGGTTTTGTCGGGAATCAGACCTGAACACTCTACAAACTTCAGCTTCAAAGGTGTCGGTCCCAAGATCTTAGTCTTGGTTAAGGTCGTAGCGGGTGCTGCGGATTTAAGACGCGGTTGTCTCACCCCGTATCCTCGGGGTGGAATCACACATCCCTCCCGTTTTCCCGTCGTTGAGAAGGTAGTGGGGGTGAGTTCCCCTCCGAGCGACCCAGATGCGATCCTCCTCCCTCCGCTATCCACCCCTCAGACTCTTCTCTCCCTTCCTTACTGGCACCCTCATCCACTTAAATAGCAGGAGGAGAGCGGAGAACGGATTAACCCTGCCCCGCACAGACCCAAACAAAATGCACCATAAACGAGCAAGAACTTCCGAAGAAAATTTTTTCTCGTTTAAGTTTACGAGTTCCTTCTTTATTCGCAAATATTTTAAGAGAACGCTAATCAAATTAAACCACACAGAAAATTTGAAAAATGATTACCTGGTGAGCTGTATTTGTGGGTACAAAAGTGGGTTCCATTTTCGCTCATAAAAGTATAAGAAAGTAAAATGCCTTTAATTAAAGGGCGAATAAATTATGAAAGAATAGAGAAATTGGAAAATGATGATTTATCGAATTAAAAGGCAGTTAAACTTTTCAACATTTATTCAATGCTTAAGACGCGTTTTCGATCACAAGGAAGACCTTGTGAAGGTGTCGAACGCCTATATCACGCCTGAATCGGTCGAATTTGAGAAAAATCAGAAAATGTGGAATAACAGCATGGCACTTAGTGAAAAATAATTAAGTCAAAATTTAGTCTTACACCAGGTATTTTCAGGAAACAATGCTAAAATTAATTTTTTATCATTACTTTCATATCGTAGGCTAAAAAGGTAATTACAGCATTATAAAGACAAATCTAGCAGGAAATTTATTTTTATCTGGAGGAGACCATTCATACATTTGTTAAATGCTTTAATCTTTTCACTCTTTAATCAAAAACACAAAATAAAAAAAATCATGCGGATAACTTATTCTAAGAATCTTTGATACAAAAGAAACATTTATATTTTCAGTACGCATCCATTACTTGGATAACTTCCGTAAACAACCCCGTATTATAATAATTATTAAAAGGTTTTGAGTTGCAATCTGCAGTTATTAATTACAGACAAACCGGGGTGTTAAACACAAAAATGTTATTATGCATTGTGTTGAAGACTATACTTCGCCGGGTTTAAAGTTAGCAATGTTTCGTTGAAAGTGAATAAATCTTTACTATTAATATTTGGAAATTCCAAGTTGTTAATACTAACGAGAATGCGTACGGGTATTTCACTTACTGAGTTAGAAATGTGACCTGAGGAAACGAAATGAACAGTAAAGAGAGTGCGAGAAGACAATTTTCACTGTTTGCATTTAAAGCCAAAACAAATTTTATAACAAAGCACTGACTTCAGCACTTCAGCGAACATCAGTGAGAATACTAATTGAGAAAAAGGCTGACTGTTTGATCGCAGGATTTTTAAGAATAGGGATACGACAGGAGACATGAAAAGTTTTATTGGATATTACACAATCACTTATACCACTTATTTTTTACAGAGCGCGACCCGGGTTTCGATGAATTATCATCATCTTCAGGCGCAAATTATGAAGATGATGATAATTCATTGAAAGCCGGGTCGCGCTCTGTAAAAAATAAGTGATATAAGTGAATTGTGTAATATCCAAGAAAACTTATATTGGAATACCGCAAAGTTAATCATGAGTTAGTGAATTTTTTTTAATGAGACATGAAGTCGAAGCCGGATTATACCGCCAAAATTTGGAACCTTTGCACTTTTTGTCTAGCTTGTTCTAGACGCAATTATCCACGGTATCAACTTTAACGGTCGAACATGCGAAAGTAGCTCATGTGAAATCATAGGGTTGAAACGCGATGGTTGAAGGCCTTAGCTTAGGAGGATCGTATGAAACTTGTAACGAGGAAGCAAGAAGACGGATTCAGGTCACTTATCTGAAGCGACTGCTCGGAGGATATTATTGGGACCCTGAGGAAGTGTAAGGATTGCGACCAGAAAATGGTCACACGGCCGATCCCATTCTCACTGATCACTTGAGCCCTAAATCATGCCCTAAACCCATGAGAATAGGTGTGGGTATTTTATTTACCAAGTTAGAAAAGAAACGTATAAAAACGTGTGAAGATCTTAGAGAAACTTTGATATACCTAGGCCGACGACTGAAATATATAGACAGTCATATCAATACTTGGGGCCAAAATTATATAATATGTAGCCAAAAAATGTGGCAAAGAAGGAGAGGAGATGGGGTTTTATATCCGCAGTTCAAAAATGGCTTATGCAGTATGAGGAAGCACAGTTTCTGCTAAGAAAGGTGTTATAAACGTTTTCAAATAAAGGTATATTGTGTGTAATTCTTATGCGTTATGAGAGTAAGTGTGTTATGAAAGTGTGTGTGTTAAGAAAAGTTATCCATGCGTAAATTACTATAAATTCACAATGGAATGCAATTGTCAGGAAAACATATCACTCAATTAAACGAAATAAATGTATTTTTTATGTATGTTAGCACAAGTCATGTTCTAAATAGTGTATGATGGTGGCCCCAAAACTTTTCTACAAAGGGATACCTATATATTCCACAATTATTACAGGTTTTTTTTCTCGATGTTTTCAGGTATTTGAATGTAAGTGGAATAAAATTATATATTATTATATTAATAAGCAAAGAAAAATGTGGAGAGACAACTTTTCATTTGAAGTCAAAAATAATTAAAAAAAAAGCACTGACTCTAGAATTTATGCGATCGATCCGTGAAATTTTTACCAATATGGCATGAAGAGAAAAGATGAATTGTTTGATTGCGAAACCTTTTAAGATGATGAATATGAGGAGCTTGAAGGCGAAGGTGGATTATATTGCCAAATTTTTGAACCACTTTTTATCTAGCTTGTTTGAGACGCAATCTTGCAGTTCCTCAACATTAAGAGTATTGAGATAAATCACGCAAATACTAAAATATGAGTAATTCCGTCGCCTCTCCAAAATTAAGTGGTCAGGTTACCTCAAACATTTTATAGTAATAATCCAATTTAGACTAATATCCGTAAAAAATAATGCAGACAAAAATATTTCAATCAATTTTTGTACGGCTCTATAGTATAAGATAATCAAGGTAAGCCAATCATGAATTGCCGATTTCGAATAAATATTTAAAAGAATTTCTAATCCTTTTCTTTTTCTTTCCCCCTTTTTTCTTCATATCATGCGCACAACAAGTCGCAGACCTTAAAATGAGGAAAAAACGTGACCATGTTAAAAGTTACTAACTGCCAAGGCAAAAACATAATTAAAATGATTAAAAGAAAAATATTTTCGGGATTCCAAGAAATTTTAAAGCTGTGATATAAACAGTTAAAACATATAGAACTTGCATTAATGACTGTATTGCTTTTATAAATATTTTTGTTCAAATTAGGATTAAAAGCCAATAGCAACATCATAATTGCACAACCAATGGACATATTCAATCATAAGAATAGCGGTAGAACTAACGATACGATGACATTTGTTCTTAAAATTTAGCCCTAGATACCCTAAATTGCTTTGCTAGTGCTATATTGAGTGGGCACAATTTGGAATAAATTGAAACTATGTGGAGTCTGTGGGACCATTAGGACTTGAATGTGAAAATAAACACTTTTCACACATCACTTACACATATTAATAAAAACAACAAATGAGATGGAAACATTTTAAAAGGTGTGATATTGCAAAATATGCGTTAACACGGAAAAACACAGTGCGTTACACGAGAGCCTATTCCTTCTACAGTGGCTTGCAAAGTTAAAGAGTTTAAGCGTATTGCGGGTTGCGCACGTGGGAGGCGCGGAGGTTTATCGTTCCCTGCGGGCGGTGGGGTGTGCGAATGAGGCATTTCAGGTGTCTCTGCGGGGCATTGTCGTGGAATAGCACGCGAGGAGATGTGATTCATGGCAATGTCCTGGTGGAGGGACATTTTCCGACTAGTATGACGGCTAAGAATTAGTTTTGTAACAATAGGGCGGATATATGTTGTAAAACAGATATTTCAAAGCTTGAAAAAGTTCAAAGAAAGGCATACAGGTATACTATAGGGTGGAATGAAGTGAGGGACGGTGTAACAGCTATGCTAGGGTGTTTGGGATGGAAACCGTTGAAAGTAAGGAGAACCATAAGTATGTTATGTGGGGTCTACAAAAAGTTGGGAAAAGAGTGGGATGGAAAGTAAAAAGGTTAAAAACTGTTATAAGCTTGATGAAAAGTTGTTATAAGCAGTGCTTTGAAAAAAGTCCCTCGAGAAATTGCGACTAAGATGGGTTTATTTTCCGACTGGGTATTAGTAAGCACAATCTTTGTCTCCTGTGTCACAGGGAGAACTTAAGATGTCTACAATAGGGCGGATCGGAAAAGTCGATTTTTTTTCAAATCCATCTGGCCTATTGAAAAAAAGTTGCGGGACCGATTAAAAATAAGGCCTGAAAAGTTTAAGACCTCTAGGTGAACTCCTGACCCTCGCTCGAATACAATTTAGGGGGAAGGTCAAAATTCGAAAAATAATATATTTTATGGTCATTCCCTATAGATTCCCTATGTACATTCCCTTTAGAGTTACTGTCCTTATAGCCAAAATTTCGTACATTTTGACCTATCTGCCACTGTTTAGCCACAAAATTCCTAATTTCAGTCCGCCTCCGCGAAAAAAATATTCCAACGCCCCCGCAGCGTCGCGGATACAAGAGCGGCAGGCCGATCCCGTCCCCTCCTCGCTCCCTTCTCCCCCTCCAACGCCTCGAATGCAGCAAAATTCATCCCACGTGTGCTGCTATGACTTTGCGTTCATTGCGTGCGTTCATCTTTGATAATATCAATCGGAAGATGGTAGAAGGTAGAAAAGGATGCGTAGTGAAACGACTTGTTCCTTATTTGGCGCCTCGTCGGCGTTAAACAAATCGATGTTACCAACTTTAAGAGAAGTGATGAAATATTTTTAGATCCGAGAACGCAGGAAAGGAGCCTACGGATTTAAAAAAAATCGATTTTTTCGATCCGATCTAGTCGACAACTCGTTCAGTTTACTCAGTGTGAATGACATTCGCTTTGGAAAAAGATAACTTATCATTGTAACTGGTAGCATAACTGACTAGCGTTAGGAAGATCCGGATTGGTATCCCGGCCAAGCCAAATGATATTTTCATAGCGAATTTTAGCTTTGATTTATATAATTTTGCGCATGTGCGCGTAACTGCATACAAAATCACTTGTTCTATGCAGTTCTTTGACTTCACCCGGGATCTGAACCCCGTAGCCTTGAATCATTAGTTCAACGCTCTATTGACTAATCCACCACGCTCCCCTTTTCGGGAGCATTGTGAAAATTAAATATTTTTTTCGTAGTTGAATGAAATTAACTCAAAAATATTTTAGCATAAATCTTAACCCCAAACTCTTGGATCAATAGCTCAAAACTCTTATCACTGGCCTTCCATGCTCCACTAATACGGAGGATTGTAAAAACTAAATAATGTTTTCGTGCTGGCATGAAATTATATCCAAAAACCCTATTTTAGCCGTGACACTCTGATTCACTAATCTCATCCATTAAATCCGGATTTCTGTTCCCTTCCACGGCGGAAGCGCAGGTATACATTACAACCTCGAATACATTTCCTCATGCTAAAGCTTCTGCTCATGAATAATCTTTCAATCAGACATGCCTCTAGTAAAAAAAAGCATCTTGATCATAGCGGCAAGACGATTTCCGGCCATCTAGAAATTTGAATCATTAACTGTGACAAAATGATCTGATGGGCTGACTATCACAATAGTGTTTGTTTCATTGTTTTATAACGATCAAAATTATTTTCATTATATTAAATATTCACTACAAAAAAGAAGTATCAGGAGTTTTACAAAATATATTAATTAGGAGATAGACTACTTCAGGTATCACTAATGTAAGGTCATCATGCTAACAAAAATATCATCACTGGATTTTAATAATTTGACTGATAAAAACGATGTTATTCACTTATTATTGTATCATCGACTTCATGTCTTTATACCTTCAATTCTGAGCAATGCATATGATCTCTCCCATACTGTTATTTTTTGTCCTTTGAAAATTACTCAGAAGCGTGGGAACTAGTCGGAAACAAAGTAATTGTGGAAATGTTCGAAGTTTTTATAAAAGCAAAAAATAAAAATAACATTTTTATAACAAAAATCACATTTTATTAGCGGCTTGCGGCCGCTAAAATTTCTAAAATTTTCCAATACGATTGATGGAAAGGTTAATTAGTTTTTAGAAGAACGTTTCAGATAGGAGACTTTACTGATCCTACAGCGATTGCAACGACTCCATTGAATTTTTTGGCCATTTGAACTCCATATTTAATTTATATTTTTGAAAATTACTCGAAATATTGTTATGCCTGTGGTAAAAGTGTAAGAAAGTTGAATCATTATCCAGTTCTCAACTGTCCTGGAAACTTCAGCGCTCTAGTTTATCACCAAGTGGTCAAAAATTGAGTTGCATGATTTTCCCGGAATAACAAACAAGAAAGCGAGTATATTGAAACTCTAAATGAGCATATCATTTGCTATTTTTTTTAAATTTCAGGTAACAATACTAAAGTTGGCGATTTTATAGCTGGTTTCAGGTTTTGGTAACGGCGCAACCACCTTGAGCATTCTTGTTTACATTTACTATGAACTTGTCGCATACTCAAGAAGGATGTAAATGTACTGGAGGGAGCACCACTGGTTCCGAGCGTTGAGCGTAGTGTGGCAGGAATGGGAGTGCTTGGGCAGAATAGCCACGCCAAATTACTTTGACCAAAACATTGATAACCCCATAAGAGTGAATGCTAACTATTTGGTGAAATATTCGGTCGTTGTTACGCTAAAATAAACTATCGCAAACGAACACAGTAAAACTTTTATCTATCATTATGGGAAGGCTTCGTGAAAATATGCCTCGAACATATTTTCCAAAGGAAAATTATTGTCAATCACAACGGTTCCGCTGTGCAACTATCTTAGCTGAAAATAACATTTTACAAGTGTAAAATATCAATTCCCCTGCACTTCTACCGGTAATTAATAAGATTACAGCCAATCTTACTATAGCGGACCGGTCGCAATAATATTACGAAATTATGTTCACGACGATATTTTATCAACACGATCTCAGTATATGGACAAGTTAATATACACAGTAGTACGACGAACGATAGGAAAACTCCGACGACAATCTTCTATATTATTTCTACTGTATAGATACCTTTTTCTCAACTTATACGCAACCAAACTCTACAAATGAGGTACCAAAATGCATAGAATCATCAGAGAACATGCGACGGCATATCTTACTTCCTAAACATTGCTATTGTTTCCTAAAATTGGTAAAAACAAAAAAAAACAAAAACCGGTAAATATTCCTGACGTTAACGGCGCACAAACTGATACATTTGTTCATTTGAAACAATATCTCGCATTCTTTAAATAACATTTATCAAAATGCGGCTGATTCCTTATTCAAATCTCCTGTTGATACGTAAGTATGAGTCATCCCTCTGTGGACCTGCATTGAAAAGAGCGGGGGAAGCCCGCTGGGAGCGGTTGCATCACGCTCGTCAAGATGTAATTGATGCATTTTCATTTTATATATCAGAGGCGATATAAGGAATAGAATACTTGATTACATACGTACACTGTTTGAGACTAATTGTAAGTCCGAAAATAGGGAAGTTTCCTTCATCAAAGAAAACGAAAGGCATTGATTGCGATTCGTTACCCACCATTAGTGTATTCATAATACACAAATTATTTGGTTTTAGAAATACTGGTTTAGACGAATTGCAAGGGCCAAATTTTATCCTCATTTGAAAAAGGTCAGATTGGCGCCCATGCGATGCCATTCCACGTGACGTCACAGGAACCTAGTTTCTATGCGGGTAGATAGGAGTTATACATCGTCTGAGATTACCAATGCATGCATGAGGCACAGAGCTCAGGGAAACATGTCTTAATAATAACCTACTAAAACTGGCTAAGGCTGGAAAGTTTTCTTTGTTTGATAAGGCATTAATAAACCTTTTTTAAGCACAGTGCTACCAGATAGCATGGTACTCAGCTACCCGCTAGCATCCTGCGTCGTATCAGCGCTCAGAGCCTCGCCCAAGGTCACCTCACAAGGCGGGAGGGGGAACCAGAAATGCGTCGCACGGACTTTTTCCCATCATTCCTACTTACGCGTCGCGTTTTCGTGCGCTTGAAAATTTTCACTTTTCATTTTATCGCGAAAAATAGATATCGTCATTTAAAAATCTAAAAGCGTGAAATACGTACTCCAGGAGTAATAATCTTTCGATTTAGGCAATAAAAAAATAATAGGAAACCACCCTATTGTCAAATCAAGATGTCGGAATTCTGACCACGCTAAAAACTCGAATACAGCGCCTCCAGATATTTTCAACCTCCTTGCGCATACTGCACACGTCACGCACATATGACATAACAGCCCTTCACTGCATAAATACTCCTAGTGACGGAGAGAGAAGAAATTCCAGCCATCTTTTGCGTCACAGTCGGGACGACACGGCAATAGATAAATCACGGGGATGATCGCGTGTCCCTATGATTAACGAGGAACTTAGGACGTTACGCTTTCTACAATCTAATCGGTAACGTAGGAGGAAAAGGTTAGGATGCTTTATTAAACAGCGTTTTCCGCAAATTTCGCTCGTCGGAATTTTCTCTGTGCCACTATCTAGCGTCCTACAAGAAGGACGGCACGCAAATGTTTCATAAAAGGAGAACCGTTACACACGCGAAAGGCACATCGGCAGAAGGGACTGCACGCAAGGCAAACTATAGCCCGCGACACTTCAATGAGGGAGACTTGTTGGAAAAACGTGACGTCACTTGTGACGGATGAGCGCATAGACATTCCGTTGCAATAGGGTGGTTTCCTATTATTTTTTTATTGCCTAAATTGAAAGATTACTACTCCTGGAGTACGAATTTCACGCTCTTAGATTTTAGAATGACGATATCTATTTTTCCTTACTAAACGAAAAGTGAAAATTTTTCAAGCGCGCGAAAACGCGACGGCTAAGTAGGAATGATGGGAAAAGCCCGTGTGACGTATTGCTGTCGGCGTGTGCGGTGACCTTGGGGCAAGGCTTGAGAGCTGATACGACGCAGGCTGCTAGTAGGTAGCAGAGTACCCTGAGAGCAGGTAGCGCTTGGCTTAAATAAGGATTATTATTCCCCTATCAAACGAAGGAAACTTTCCGAGCTTAGGTATTTGTAATGTGTGATTATTAAGAGATGTTTCCCTGAGCTCTGTGCCTCATGCATGGAGTGGAATCGCATGGGTGCCAATCTGACCTTTTTCAAATGAGGTTAAAATTGACCGTTGCCATACGTCTAAACTGGGATTTCTAAAACCAAATAATTTGTATATTATGAATACACTAATGGTGGGTAAGGAATCGCAATCAATGCATTTCGTTTTCTTTGATAAAGGAAACTACCCTATTGGTACAGTGTTAGGAAAAAATTTAAGTACATTAATGGCTATTAAATTTAATGATGAGCAAAGTTATTCTGGATTGATATGTTCAGCATAACTGTTGATTCCTTACTCATTATTCAATTCATATATTGTTTTCCTCGCAGTATAGGAGTTTCTATTCAACAAGGAAAGAAGATGAGCCGAAAAGAGCGTATATTATGTATAAAATAGAATAACAAAATCTGTAATTTTCAAATTCATATTTTTAAATTTTTGAGAGTATTTTCTCAATTGAATTTCAAACTATCCACGTAAAAAATGTGATAATAGCATCAACTCAAAAATTCATGGAATCGATTTCATTATCAATAGGAATATTTCAATACTAACTGCGCATCGAGGAGTTTTCAGAAGAGGAGAACATTGAAAATTTGACCTTGAGTATATTATTTTCCAGTGCGGAAATGTGGAAGCTGCGGAAGACGGGCTGGAAGATGCTTGAGGCGTTTGAGATGATACGAATGTGAAAGAGAATAGAGAAGGTGAAGTAGATGCAGAGGAATTACAGAATAGAAGTGATGCATATGGTGGACTAGAAGAAAAAGGTTCTCAATGACATACGAAGGAAACGTCGGCAACATAAATGGGTGAATTCAACTCTCTAAATGAAAAATATGCGTATAAATTTACCTTAAAATATATAAAAAATTCTTTCAGGTAAGATTAAACTGTCATAAATCCTCTATAATGATCCATACTATTTTCGCTTTCTTCCTTTTCTTGGACGGCAATTTCAAAATTCTTTTATTTCGATTTTAATAATTTCAACATTGTTCTAAATGAGAGAATTGACCGATTCGCATTAAACAGAAGCATATTGTGTGGTGAAAGTTCACAAGAAAAGGTGAGGAGTGGAGTCGATATTACAAAATTGATAGCTTTTTAAATAACCTTGTTATTCCACGAACAAGGTATTTAAAAACAACATGATTTTGAAGACGGAATTTGACGTTCTATGTATGTAGTTTGTGGAAGACCTTGAAGATAATGCTCACTTTGGAACGCACGAATAGATACCGCCACACGGATGTTACTTCTCGAAGAGCACAACAAGAAAAGTGTGCATCCAAGGTTTTAAAGAAGACAGACGGAAAATGACAGGCTTCCTCACGCCATTCGAGAGCGTAAGCGGTTTGCCCTAAACTTGATCAAGGAGTTCTGCTAACAGATGAAGCATATTTCATTTTCATAAAGGTTTCCGAATATGCTGATTTAATGCTGACCGTCCCATGCACCGAGAATAACGTGAGATAGTGTTCATTAATTTTAAGATACTAATTTCAACTCTTTTTCTCAACAAAATATGGGTAATTTTAACGTGATGAAAGAGAGTTAGTTTTTCGGTGCGAAAGAATACAATTGTAAGAACAATGAGAATAAATGGTAACTGGTGAAAACATGGAAAATTAAAAACGTGAATTTGAATGGCTAGTTTAAATCATAAAACAGTATCTCGAAACATTTTTTCCTCATATTTTTTGACAGGAGGAATCTGCCACTTGGGGCCACTTGAAAATGTCGCGACGCGTCGCCGCAGGGGCCCTTGGGTAACCAATTCGCTCTCAGTTTTAGAAAAGACATTTAAAAATTCGCAGAAAAAATCAGAAATTTGTCAGTATTGACCCTAAGGGAACATAGGCTGAAAATATTTGGTAAATTGTCTCCATTTGATGGCAAAATGCCTCAAGTCTTTATGCAATTCACTCAAGGGTTTTCAAGACATGGCAATTTTGTAAAACTGACAGTTTTGACAGTTTTTGAAGGCGTCTTCGCAATAGACATCATGTATTATTCCAGGAGATTGACCCAAAAAACGAAGTCGTTATCATAGCCATAATCTGAAGATTACGATACCTCCTCTGAAAAAACGCTCAACAATCGCCCGGCGAATCAAATCCGCTCATCTAGTAGCCCAACAATACGAATCCGCTCAGCTGGCAGTGTCCGGAGCATAAACGCTCAAGTCCTATTTTCCAAAGCTTGGAGGTGAGCGTTTATGCTCCGGATGTCTCATCATGCCCTACAATACGAATCCGCTCAGCTGGCAGTGTCCGGAGCATAAACGCTCAAGTCCTATTTTCCAAAGCTTGGAGGTGAGCGTTTATGCTCCGGATGTCTCATCATGCCCTACAATACGAATCCGCTCAGCTGGCAGTGTCCGGAGCATAAACGCTCAAGTCCTATTTTCCAAAGCTTGGAGGTGAGCGTTTATGCTCCGGATGTCTCATCATGCCCTACAATACGAATCCGCTCAGCTGGCAGTGTCCGGAGCATAAACGCTCAAGTCCTATTTTCCAAAGCTTGGAGGTGAGCGTTTATGCTCCGGATGTCTCATCATGTGATTAAATTGTCCCGTCTGCTAAACAAAAATTATTTTCCTCCCAACTCTTCAAAAAAAAATCCCAATTTACACACATCATAAATTCATTTGATCTTCATAAAAACTAAATTTGTGGGATTTTCATTATGGTTTCGAAATTTTTTATGCATAGTACTTCAACGACCGGCAGAATGATATTTGGATATTTTTTCTAAATTTACCTTTTATAAAAAGTGATTGAAAACCCGCATTTTTAGGTGAACTCTTATGGTTATACTTAGTACCTAAACATATGGTTTATTTTGATTAATGCTAATATACCAATTTTCTGGGTGTCATTTGATTTCTGAATCTGAAAACTTTCTAAGATATAAAGTCCCTGGATAACATTTGAGAATTCGTAATTTTGAATCGATTCGTATGAGGATACCTGTGTAAATGTAAAAATGTGAATTTATGCTATTATATACGTTTATTTGTCATGAAAACTTAATTTTGCCATAAGAACCGAGATAACAACAATATTTACTCATTATTATACTAGTCTTAGATTAATTAAGAAATAAAAGCTTTAATTTAAGTCGATTGAACGGAATTTCACTCTTGTCGGCTAAAAAGCCTGAACGTGATTATTCATTTACAATGATAGGCATCAATTATTCATTTGAAGGAAAGGTAATTTCATTTTTTGACCTCGATAGATGCCGCCTATAATGGCAAAACGTTTTTTAATAGCCTACAAGAAGATTATTTGTTTTGAATAGCGAATTAGCGGAGCTATCGCCTTAATGGGATGGTTCGGCCGAAACCAAACCCACTAGCGTGATTCAAAGCCAATAGAAATCGAAGGGCATACGCCCATCTTAATGAACGAAGATTGAAGACAAGCATGTCTGAGGCAACTGAATTGATTCCTTTCAGTAATCTGGCTACATTTGATAAAAACAGATATAAATTTTACATTTGATGACTGCCCGTTGCAAACAAGGAAAAAATATGATAAACGTACCGAAAAATTTCAAAGTACAAAACTCGAACACAGTACTATTTTTTTATGCCTCACTCGATATTATAAAAAATATTTTTTTTCGATTACGTTGGAGGAGAAACCAGTTTCTAACTAATTTAATTTCAAAACAACTTGGAATATAGGCCTCTATTTATTAGTAATTGAATAAAATGCGAGAGAAAACGCTTAGAAAAATTATTTTTCCATTGACGAGGCTTGCATGAAAATGTGATAAAATTAAGTGTTACAAAAAATTAAAACGTTGTAAACATGTCTCACAATTATAAAGAAAAATTTATTACACTTAAAATATATAAAAATTTATTTGTAAAAAAGTGGCTTCGTAAGCCACATGCAACTCATTACAAGATAGGTATGTGTCAAATTTCTGAGTATTTTCTGTAAAATTACTGATAAGTTGCCTTTTCAAAATTTGATTTAGCACTCTAAATTATAATGAGGCTCATAAAATATTTTAAATTTATGTGTCACAAAATTATAAAATATTTTCAGACTAGCTATGATAATGGAAAAATAAATTTCCAAATCTTTGACCTTGCATATTTTTTTAAGCAGTAAAAACTGGAGACCTTTGTTATATAAGGCTGGTGAAGAGTCTGATCAGGAATGTAGCGAATTATGATGAGGGACCTTGGAGACTTAAGATGGAGGAAAATAAAAGCCTCGAATACGTTGGTATGGAGAAGGTGAACTTGACGGAGAGGAGGAAGAAAGACAAAGTGCTCGACATGGTGGGTGAGGAGAGGCGGATTATAACCCTTCCGTGACTGTGACTAGAAAACTTACGCGAACGATTGAGTGGGGTATCTCAGTTAACCCCATTCATAATTCATAAATTATATGCTGTATTTTAGTCCTTCCCGTAATGCAATACTTTGACTCTTTTTTAATGATATATTATCTTGTTTTGTATAATTTATTAATACATTGTAGGTTAAATTTATGGTTTTACATTTATTTAATGTGAAATGGCAGGAATCTATCATATGTTGCTATTGTAACTGTGCATTGACTAACATGCTATGAAAAAACAAGTACAAAAGGTACCATCATGTAGAATATTGAGGTTATCGAAGTTATAATAGAAAAAAATTTATTGCCTACCACTTTTATCCCTGCACTCAAATAAAAACAAGTTTTTTTTCTTTCCGCCATCTGCTGTGCGGGGTTAACTCATCTATCCCACCAATAAAAATTGTCAAAAAGTTTTCAAAAGCAATTTAAATGTGAAAAGAATCATTCGTCGTTTAAACGACAATAACGTTGAGCTCTAATATCAAAAATTTTCAAAGGGACAAAATGAAAAAAAAATTATACCACATTAACATAATTTGGGGTAACTGAGTTACTCCTATCAGTCACGGAAGGGTTATGTGAGACATGAAGGATACAGGTTTGGGTGGAACGAGTGCTGAGCGAGGAAGGATGCAAAAATCCATTATAGAGGGAAGAAGGCAGGTCAAGCGAGGGAGGGTAATTAAGAGACTATAACTTTTTAGATAGATTGAAACATAGTCCTTAAGAAAGCCTTATTTTGAATTAGTTTCATCGTATTTCAGTGACGGAAAAATAAATTTTGATTTAAATCGAAAATCGAGTTTTAATAGCCAAAAATCGAGCCGTGATTTTCAAGTTTCGTTCCAAAACTCGAATTCGATCTCTCAAATTTGATCTTGAATCATCCGTTTGATCATATGGGCCTAACTTCACGCGGCATACACCCGTATGTCTCTCTTCAATCACCATGAGCCGCGAAAGCTTTAATCAAGAAATATGATGAGATTAAATTTATAAGAAGCCTCTCATCCTAAATTTTTCAAACAAGTAATACGACATGAGAAAAAAATATAACACCGGGCTATGAAAGCGTCATCGGATCCATGTGATGTGGTTGATGTGACTTTTTCTCTAAGGCCGGTAGATTTGGAAAAGCACGCCCTTGTTCATAAAGAAAGCATCGCAATCAATTGATCTTTATTAAAACTATTAGTGAAGCCGAATTGTTCCAAGCGGTGACGCCTAAACATAAATATGCGTGCAACTGTAAATTTTTGCCTCGAATTATTCAGGCATGTATTCGGAGTAGATTTTCTTCTAATACTCAAATGTGCATTTTCATTTATTCGATTTAAATCGGAAATCGATTTTTAATAGCAAAAAATAGAGCGTGATATTCAAGTTCGATCCAAACTCGAATTTGATCTCTCAACTTTGATGTTGAACATTTCGTTTGATTATATCAGCCTCACTACCGGCTTGCGGAAGCGTCATCGGTTCCATCTGGTAGACTTTATCTCTAAGGCCGGTAGCTTTGGTAAGGCACGCCCTTGGTCATAAAGAAAGCATTGAAGTCAGTTGATCTTTCTTAAAACTGTTAGTGAAGCCGAAATGTTCCAAGCGGTAATCCCTAAACATTAATATGCGTGCATTTTTAAATTTTTTCTTCGAATAAATCAGGCATGTATTCGGAATATATTTTTTTTCTGCTACTCAAATGTTTATTTTCATTTCTTTATCAAATTGGTATAAAACATGTTTTTTGGCGTAAACTTAAATGAAAACCGAGTCCATTATTTTAATTTATTACCCATAACCTATTAACCTATTATTTATTATCCATACCTTAATCGAGATTTTGGTTCAAATTTCAATTTTCGTTGAAAATTCGAGCTTACAATTTTGATTGAAATCGATGCTCGAAAAATCCATTTTTTATATGATATTTTTCCATCGGTAATTGTAAAATGTAGATGGAACACAAAATTGTAGGGAAGACAGGGCGGAGTGACAGGCAAGAAGCTCTATGTAGACCGGCAATGACCGTTAGAACATTTTATCAATAATACTCCAAGATTTTAGTAAGATCCGAAGTCTTTCCGGTGAATATATTCGAAAAAGGCTATTCGGGCTTCCAGCCGGGTTGTCTCTCTCAATTCTGCCGACGCGTCGCGACGTTTCGGAACACTTTTCGGAGTTTCTTTCTATTTCGGAGTGTGGGCAGGTGTACGTTGGGGAAACGGGGAGAACCATTAACACTAGAATCAAACAACTTAAGAGGCACCTTAAGCTCTGCCAACCGGAAAAATATGCGGTTGTAGAAAATACGCCATTGTATACGACCATACGGTGAAGTGGGACGAAGCGAAAATTCTATGCCGTGAGATTAAATTCTGGGAAAGATTGATTAAGGAATCCATCGAGATCCGGCTGATAACTAACACCCTCAACCGTGACGCCGGGTATTTACTAAGTAATGTATTGAAACCGGCACTTCGGAAAATACGATTGGATGCCTCCCGGCCAATCACGTAGGACCTTACAACCAAGTGAATACTCTATAAGCTGGCAAACTTCATCGGTCTTTCAAAATGCATTTCATTGTCAAAGCCTGAATTCACCGTTGCGAAATTGTGTATAAAAAAATAATAATAGAATTAAAAAAACAAAAAATAAAATTGTAATAAACATTATATAAATAATGTTTATTAATTAGTAATTAATTTTATAAACATTATATACCAATTTATTAATTACAAGCCAAAGCATTATATATTAATGTTTATTAAATGTAATTAATTAATAATTAATCAATCAATTAAAGTTAAAAAGATGTTGTATTTCGCAACTGCTGAATCAATATTAAGATATGGCGTTACTATTTGGGGTAAATCCTGTAGGGTACATAAATTAAAACTATACAGTACACAAAACCGGATCATCAAAGCGATTGCATACCACAAAAAAAATGATAATAATTTGTCAGCTAACTCAGACTCTCACGATACAAATAATTTCTATTAAACACTAAGAATACTACCACTCGAAAAACTTCTAACCTATATTTTAGTAATAGATAATTATTTTTCCAATAAATACAAAACAGTGAAAGACAATTTTCATAAAATGGAAAAGAGGAATCTATACCAATATAAAATCCCCAAATGCTTCAATCAATACGGTGAAAACCAAATGGTGGTTAGTGTTCCTAAATTGTTTAACAAATTACCTAAAGAAATGCATGGTTTAACCACATATTCGGATGTCAAAAGTAAACTTTTAAATTATCTACTTGAGGACTTTAATTTTTAATTTTAAGACATAAGTTTTTTATCGTTTCTTTCATTGTTTTTAGATGTTTTTAACTTCTTGTAAATGAATTATGGAGAACCTGCTGAATTAGCCTGTTTTGGCTCAGAAGGTCTCCTAATTGTAAAAATATTTTTTTATTCTAAAATATTGTAATATCAGGGTTTTTCTCTTTTATCTTTTCTTGCCCAATAAGTCAGAATATGTGTTGGTTATATAGTGAAAAGCGTGTTAAGAATTTGTAAAGGGAATGTTTTTAATGTATTATATATATTTTAATATTTGAGATATGTATTTTTGATGTATTGTAATGTGTTTATAAACAAAAAAATAAATTAATTAAATTAAAAATTAAATAATTTGGCTTTTCATTGTAAATTTCAAGTTAAATAGTATTTAAGTTTCTTTTTTTTCACACCACAGACTACAACAGTACATATGCTCACGGCACCGTTTATGCTTTGTAATATGACTGGTTAAAGTGAAGTTGACTCACCGGTACAGTTTAAATTGTACGCGCCTTCGGCGCAGCCAAAGTGTGACTACTCACTCACTATTAGCCCATAGGATATAACCCGACTCGTTACATACTAAATCGCATGGGCATTGTCCCTAAGTCACGTGGTCTCTATGTTAAAGCCTCAGCGCTGCGCTGCGATGTTCAGCACCTTCGTTTCCACCCACACAGTATGAGATTCGTATCAGGTGACTTTTCAGAGCTGCACGTTATTGAACGCGTTCTGAATAGTGAAGGAAGGCGATAGCGTGTTCCCGATTTGGAATCGGAGCTTCCATTGTTGACACGAATAAATCGATAGCGCTGTCCAGCGAAACAGTCCTAGAGCGAATCCTTTGAAGCAAATCGCTTCAGGGTATATACGGAGACCGGTATTTATGAGCTTCCTCGGCTAACATAGAATAACTTCATGGTCAAGTCTGCATCTTACTAGACTTAATCATGAATTGAAGCATCGAAATTGGAAAAGTAGTAAGTGACTTAATGTGAATTTTATAGGAGATAAAAGAGAGAGGTTTGCCAAAATTGTAAAGCTTATATTAATGTGCAAACTTCGTCAATTGTAGCAACTGATATATTGTACCTGTCAATTTCTACCTTGTCCATGCCAATGGCATGGACAAGGTAAATGTACTACCGTCCCCATGATAAAACGAATTTTTTTTCTGAATTTCTACCCTTTCTCTTGCTAACGCTTCAATTATTAAACATTAATAACACTTACTGGAGATATTTCGCAATATTTTTTCTCAGCAAAACCAGTTTCAATACATATTGGGTCATCGTTAGGTTAACTTAATGAGAAGAAATGTATTGTAAAAGATTGTGTTGTCAATTATCTTTTCGAAAATTGTCCCTCAGTTTAATAAATATGATAAACTTCCACTAGATAATGCCTGCAAAAACTCTCAATAAGTTATGGCATACAATATTGTAACTAAAAAAATGAAAAATAATCCCTTTAAATTTCAATTTTAAAGATATTGATTATTGACATATCTCATCATTAACTCCATAAACATGATGCAATCTTCAGGAATTCAAATGAGCACGTTTGTTGTAATAATTAAATTTAATAATTACTGCATCATCTTTTTCACGGTTTTTAAAAACTAAAGTCAAAAAACAACGACAAAAACAACAAACGAATTTTGTACATGTTATATTCTTAGCTTCAATTTCAGAATACATTCCTGTTTAAATTCACGTTTAAGTAGTATTATGACGAAAAGTTATCACTTACAAAAATAATTCCGATAATTCCAGTCTCATAATGAACCAATATGTTCAAAAGAAGTCGTGGTAGCTGAGTAACAATATAGGTTAAGTAGTTTATCCACGAAAATGAAAATGTGAGTTGTACGAAGAAAGTGCAATGGCTTGTTGCACAAACAACACACCTTTTGCTCGTGCAACGTTTATGCCATGTGATCGAAGGTGGAAAAAAAGCCAACCTTATGCCTTTCGCGTATTGCTATGTCATCGTAGATGATATCCTTACGAGATTAAAAAGAAACTTTAGGGTAACAATACAGGCTGTGGATGGTCCAATTCTAACCGTTTTAAGTTTTCTTCCCATTTCCAGTGGAGCGTGGTACGTTATAGGGTAGAGCGCTCGGCTGCTGATAGAAAGGTTCTGTGGGTAAACTATACTCGGGATCCCCACCGGGTTGAATTATTACTTATAGCCAACGCTTCAAGCTCCGACGCGGGGCCTATCCTCAGGGCTGCTAAATGTTGTTTTATTTTCTTGTGGTTTCTAAGTCTCATTGTTGCAATGAATTTAGTTTAGCCTCATGAAGGAAGCCGTAGAAATAAAGCTGGAGGACATTATCTTCAATAAAGATCCATCAGCAATACCTTGAAACGCGTTTTACATAAGATATTAGAAGTGAGGGATAATTTGCAGGGACAAAAATCCGAAATTAATGCCATGGCGTGATAACTCAGTGATCCTTTTTTATAATCCCACATGAACAAAAAATTTCGACGAAAAACAGGATCCGCCATTTTGTGTTGTATCGGTCAATAAACTACAACTGAGTCATGAAAGTTGACAAGAAATAATAATTATAAATCATTTAATAATATTGTAAATTTTCGTTGATGTTGAATGGCTACAGAAGGTGTGGCATTAGTTTTAAAATGCTGAATTTCGAAAAAAATTCAATGCGGGCAATTTTTGCGATATTTGTTCAACTTTTTGGCCAAGTAATTTATTTAAAAAGCAACCTATAAAAAATAGATTGCGTCAAAAACTGCACTAATGCATAGACAATAACTGCGTTCCATTCCAAAGTTTCAAATACCGCAAAAAAAATAGTTTCTGAGGTTTTATCCAGCTTTTTTCTATTTCAGCCCACTGTACGCCATCTAGCGTCACAGATCTCGCCCATCATTGTGCATTTGGCCATATTTTCTTGTATTTAAAGTTAAAGAACATAATTTGAAAAAAAAAGTTTAATTAAGGAAATAGATTGTTTCATAAGTTACACATAGGTGAGATAAAAGAACTACTGTCGGCGTCAAAATGATGTGCCGCTGTACTTTGCAAATTTATATCTGGACTTCAGTGCATTCTATACTAATTTATAATATTTCACTTTAAAGGAAATTTTATTCTCAATTCTAATTTATTTTTTATTTTATGAAAAATTCAAAAATGTAGACACGCGAGTTCAATAAATGACTCCGCGCACCATAAAATTAGCCGTTTTGTCAACTTCATGAACTTTGTAACTCAACCTAGGGAAAACTACTTCGTCTACATCATTCATCTTCATCAAAAAGTTTCAAACATTAATGTAAATAAATAAAGTGGCCATTGCGTATTTTTTAAACGCATATTTTGTTGCAAAATAACGAAAATGTTTAAACTATCTAGTCCTAAATTTTACCCCGAAAGAAAAAATAAAATTGATAGAAACATTCCTTAATTTATTTGAAAATTTTCTATGATCCGAAAATACATGATTTTTATGTATTATAGATTATGTATGGGCTTTAAAAAAATACGCCGGAGAGAACAAAAGCTGCGTTGCCACGTCTTGCGCGCTAAACTTTACTTCCTGGTAACCAGCACTGGCCTGGCGCGGCCCCGTTTGGCAACATGACATTCATAGAAGTTATTGACATTCACAAATAAAAATATTGTTATAGATTGTGGATCATAGAAAATTTTCAAATAAATTAAGAAGTGTTTCTATCAATTTTATCATTTCTTTCGGGGTAAACTTTAGGAATAGATAGTATTTAAATATTTTCGTTATTTTACAACAAAATATGCGTTATAAAAATACACAAAAGCCATTTTATTAATTTACATTAATGGTTGCAACTTTTTGTGGAAGATGAATTTTGTAGACGAAGTAGTTTTCCCTAGGTTGAGTTTCAAGGTTCATGAAGTGGACAAAACGGCTAATTTTATGGTGCGCGGAGTCATTTATTGCACTGGCGCGTCTACATTTTTGAATTTGTCATAAAACGAAAAATAAATAAGAATTAAGAATAAAATTTCCTGTAAAGTGACGTATCATATATAACCATGGTTTGCTCTGGAGTCCAGATATAAATTTGCAAAGTACAGCGGCACATCATTTTGACGACGACAGTAGCATCATGCTTTTTAGTTTTTGAAATACTTTGATTAACTAAATGTATTGTAACAATGATACTTAGCAACCACAAACAAATAAAACAACATTTAGCAGCCCTGAGGTGAGCACCGAGTCGGAGCTCAAAACGTTGGCTATTTTGGATAAATTAACCCGGTGGGAATCCCGAGAAAGGTATACCCACATTATTCGCCGGGACAGCATCTAATGATATTTCAGAAAGGTTCTGGTCTTGAATCCTTGGTGAAGCCTTTGATCACCTCCAAAAAATGCGAGGTGGTCCAATGAAAGGAACTAGCCCCCTACCCTCAATTTGTAATATTCACATGCCTTTGCCTCAGACTAGGGTGAGCTCGACTCTAGCCTCACCAAAGTAATCTTTGGGTTTTAATCATTTAGTAAGTGATACAAGATGAAGGGTGTAGTTTATTTTTTAACATTGTTTGCCAGAAAATATGCGTTGGGATCGAAGAAAGTGAAAAATTACAATCGAATTTATTCCCAAAAAGGAGTCGGTATCCTGGACGATAAGACAATAGCACTTAGTACTTATTCAATAGATCTTAATTTAAAAAAAAATGTACTTCTATTCTACGTTAAATAAAATGTCAAATTAGTAGTAGTTATCTTTTATTTTCATCTTACTATACTTTAATGACGATAATTGCCATTTGTAAGTCCATTATAAATTAAATTGGTAGCAATTAGTACTCCATTTAATAACCGTAATTTCATGAGTTGATTCACCTTAATAATCCTTGAAAGACTATTTACAAATCATTATTGGTAGCAAAATTGTTAACGAATAAGGGTAGAGGTAATACAAAACGTATAGTTGTTATTAGCCACGAAAAAAATGATGCTAATGGAATGTCAAGTATTTTACACCAGACATAGTTATTTTCTATTTATGAAATACAAACTGCGTCAATAATCGCTGTATATTATATTAATTAAGTGCTTGTGGCACTTAGGAGCGCCAATTCTTCTTTCACACATACACGAACGATAATTTCGAACGAATGAAAATTTTTCAATTACTGCCGGCATAATTATTGAAAGTGCTCCATTTAATCACCGTAATTTCATGAGTTGATTCACCCTAATAATACTTGAAAACACTTTCCGTCAGCTAAATCCACCGATCACCCTAATTCATCATCGTTTCCTCCGAAAACAAATTCCTCAAAAGTAAGCCTTAAAGAGCCAATAAGAGCCGGTCATCAATCTGAAATTTGCCTGCCATCAATCTTGAGCTCGCCAACTTCTCCCCGGCTTCCGCCTCACATCATCCCACGAGAGATTGGCCCAATATCCATTCGCCACGGTCTTGCTCTCGCCGGCCACTTCCGCGATCCAAACGCCATCTCTCATCACTTCAAGGAACCAAAAATGAAACCACCTGTCTCATCCACGTAATGCAGGCTGAGACATTCCGAAGGGATTTCAAGGTTTAAAATGTTAGAGTCAGGGGCGCAGCTAGGATTTAGGGCTGGGGGAGGTTTAGGTGCGACTAATACCGTGGTGTGTGGTGGTATGGTATACCCACCAGGATAAGCGGTAAGTGCGAGATAAAAAATTGCGGAATTTTAAGATAAATAGTTCAAAATGGTGAGTTTTACGGCTTTCTGAGGGTTTTTATTATTAATCCTTACACTATTATATTAGTATTATCAATCCATTTAAGTAAAATGGATTAAACTAAAAAATTTCTCAGAGCTCTGGGAGGGGAGGGTTATCCCCCAAAAACCCCCCCTCGCTGCGCCACTGGATAGAGTACTTTACTTTTCTTAATGTTGGACATTATTTAATCAGAATTTCAATCCAACTTTCGAAGAATATATGTTTTTCATGTGAATGATTTAATTATACATGCTTTGAACCTGGGGTCTTTATCAACCTTTTTTAAATGCGAAGGCCAAAAATCTTTTTACATCATCCGAAGGTCCACAATGCTCCGCGTCACTTAAACATCACACCAATAACATAAAAAAACATATAATTTCAAAATTGATAGTTCTAGGGGTGACTTGGTGAAATTGCGTCATTTAAAATAAAAAAAACTTAGTAAATTTAACATGTGATTTTACTATAGTAGGGGTAACATAATACAATGTAACAAAATGGGAAGAAAACAATGAGTGCCTCCCATTTTGTTACATTGTTTTTCTTCCCTTTTTGTATCATTGTGTGCCTTCCATTTTGTAATTCTGTAACTTGTAAGCCTCCTATTTGGCAACTTTGTATGACACGAGTAGCACAATACCCTCCTTCATAGCTTTCCCGCTTTGGCTACCCCTACTGACCCCCGTATATAAGGCCATACCCTCTTTGTATTTGAACATAACGATGTCGCACAACGACGAAACTAGTCGTTAGTAAAATCACATGTTAAATTTACAAAGTGTTTTATTTAAAATATAATTTAATAATTAAAACTATATAATTTTATAATTTAAATAATTTAAAAATATAATATAAATAAAAATTTGAAAGGGCAATAATCTTTATTGGTTAAATAGTTCAATCAATCAATGCGTTTCTTGAAATTATTAATTACTGACGAGCAGTGGCGCTGACACCAACACATGGGGCCAAAGGGGGCCCGAGCCCCCTCAAAAATTCGTTATGTGTGTGAGGAAAAAATGTGTCAGACTTGTCGATTTTCCCCGGAGTGTCAAGATATCGAGATTCGAGTTATCAGGAATCTCGATCATATGACTCTTCTAAAATGCTTAAAAAACTGAAAACTCACTACTTATAAATTTGCCGGGGCAAGATCCCCGGTTTGGGCCTCTCCAATATTTTTTGTAAGCCGGCATCCCTGTTGACGAGTGTGTCGAAATTTGGTTCGCGAAATAATATTTTATTTAGCCTCTAGGGGCCATAAGATATTAGCCGGCGGGCCGCATGCGCCCCTGGAGCCGCAGGAAGAAGACCCCTGCTTTGGACGAATGCCACACATATCATGATTTTAGCTTACCAAAAGGTATTCTGGGAAGCCTGTAACTAAGCTCGTCCCAATGCGTTGATTGCGATTATCCACTGTACTCTCCTGACGGACTGTTTAGGACATTTGGTCGCACGGGTGAGTCACAACACCGGGGAAAACCTAGTTTAAGTGCTAATAGACAATCCCGAACAAATAACTCGACTCATCACATTCTTACGCTCGACTGACCTTTTTAATATAATATAATTTCTACTTTAAAAATAAAATTACCGTTCATGTTTTAATATCAGACATATCTTTTGTAATTATAACTACTCGCATTATTTTTTCCGAAGCCCCCTATAAACTAAATGCTACTACTACAACCTAGCTCATAGGTATCGATTTACGTTTTGTATTTTTTTCTTAGTATTAAAACATAACATCTATCATTGCGCAATTAAACGTGAAAGCTGGATTATTTTTGCCGATCATATCGGCTGTTCATGTGCTTAGCTCGCAGTAGTCAGAGCATAAACGCTCATCTCCGATTCTCTAAGCTTCGGAGATGAGAATTTGTGCACCGGCTACTCCCAGCCGAGCGGATTCATATTGTTGGGCCACTAGATGAGCGGATTTGATTCAGCGGGCGATAGCTGAGCGCTTGTGCTTTAGAGGTATGGATTTGTTGTTTGATGTTTCCTACGATACCACTGTTTTATGTACATGGGCTTGTAGTGGTTAGATGGTTTACGCTTTTTAAAGCTCGAGCGAAAATGTTACTTCCATTAAATTCAATACACCCGAGTAATGAGAGATGTTGGAATTTCCAAATTATATCTAATTATAACCACTTACTTGGCAAACTTTGTCAATAATCTAGAACAATTTTGAAGTCTAGGCTTTGACTGTTTGGACTCGGCTATTGGCTAATATTGTGGTGAAATACTGCGGTGGCTCGAGCTTTCTGTTTACATTTACTCTAAGCTCCTGACTGTGCCGTATGTGCGAGCCAAACGCCATCTATCATAACCTCAAAGAACTAAAAGTAAAGGCTTCATAACCTACACGTGCACAGGTAAACTACGACGCTCCTCAGGGATTTAAGAGGGAAAAAAAGAATACCGCGGATGCGCAATCGAAAATGGCAGCTGGAGCTTTCTCGTGGAGAAAAAATATATATTGCTTCAAAACAAGCGAATGAAATATTTTCCATTCTTTAATAAGCTTAAGCCTTCACTTTGATACCAAAGTATCGATAATTTAATACTCGTAAACAGCTAATGACAAAAACAAGGACACTTAAAAGATCAAGAACCTATAGGAAATTTCAAATAACATAAATGAAGAAATTTCAAATCCATGATACGGCCTTTTATACTAGCCTTACGTAGGTATTAGCTTAGTAAAAATTGCCAGCCAAATTCTTCGTCTTATAATTTTGATGTTTAATTTTAATAGGAGTACGTGCAACAATGACAAAGTTGAAAATTTTCGCTATTGGCAAAAATTATTAAGTGTCGCTGTAAAAAATATAAGCCGGATTAACCTCTACTATATTTTCTGATGAATCTTTCAACTCGTATCCGACCAAAATATATTTTCACCCTCTACATTTTTTGTTTCCAATTCACACCACAAAGAAGGATAGGTCAATTAAATAGCTACCAACGAAATGACGTCACTGTGGAATGAGTATTATCTTGAAATACTCTTTTCCTCCGGCGTTTGCTCCCATATGTAGAATCGTAACATATTTATAATATATTAATTGTTCCCATACTTAAAATCCATTCAAAATCAAATACTCAAAATATTATTAGGGAACAAAATTAAAGTAAATAATTATCATTTTCTTGAGCCATAATTATATTAATATTATAAAATTTCCGCATGCATAAAATTGCCGGAGAAATGGTGCATATTTATATCCATCTTGCGAGAGAAATTTCAAAATGCATTCTTTCGTATTTTATATGTTGGTAGTGATCAACTGCCTTGGCTGGTTTAATAGTTTTCCTCGCATGTTGGTCACAAAGGTTGCCATGAAAGATCGATACGGAACTATGAGCGGCGAGATAAGAGGTTATTAGTGGCGAGAGGCGTTTGAAAATGTCAGCATTCAAAAGGACATCGTAGAAGTGCAATGCTGCGATGGGTAAGTCAACAAAACTATCACCACAAAGCTGAACTCGGAAAAACCCCATTGCACATCTACAGGAAATGGCAAATAATTTAGCGCCAGTTGAAAACAGAAGGACGTTTAATTACTGGAGGAAATTTGGAACATATCAAAATGAAATACAATACGTTAAAATATTTTTATCTTTATGACCCTATAAAACATCACTGAGTTTCCCTTGAATGATACTATTGGCATTAATTTATTTAAATGTACAGCAACTACAGACCAAGTCAATAATCGTATGCAAGTCACATGACGCAATACCACGATAGTATTGAGACACTCGAGGTATGTTGGGACCAAGGTATTGTCGTCACCAGCCCGCTACTAATTCTTACTGTGCGGTAATCCTTCACCAAATAGGATGGTTTAACCGGTATTCGTTCTCTCTGAGGAAATACAGGGTGTCCCATTTATCTTGACCTCCAGAAATATCATTTTGTCCAGATGCAAATTCAAAAATTTGTCAAGCAAATGTTCATTAGCCGTCAGGGGGACATTAATCAGCATGATTGCCTCCCCTGTAGCTTTGTTATTTACAAAGGTATGAACAGCGGTATGTCTTACAACGATGGTTGACTGAATGACTAGTGTGCATTTTACTATGTTTTCATTTGCTCACTGTCAACGTCAGCAAGTGGAGTAGTTCCAATACCCACGTGCCTGCATTAAGCGCTAGAGAGTCAGTCATTTTTTATAACACTGTGTTTATGTAAATGGTCCACTGTGATACATTTTTGAACAAGCCTTTAGGAGAGGAAATGAATCGCCGAATAAAATATATAGTGTGCCATTTTTAAAAGACATACCGCTGTTCATATCTTTGTAAATAACAAATTTACAAGGAAGGCAATCGTGCTGATTAATGTCCCCCTGACGGCTAATGGACATTTGCTTTACACATTTTTGACTTCACATCTGGAGAAAAAGTTATTGCGGGTGGTCAAGATAAATGGGACACCCTATAGAGAAATTAGAAGATTCTGAAATAGTCTCTTTAAATATAATGGGAGAACGAAGTGGCCCAAATTTGAGTCAAAAACTACGATTTCGCCAACTCTCGACCATTGGTTTTAGTTCCCAGCAACGGATCGAGCAGCCAAAATTCCGTATTTCCAGAGTTTGTAGACCGTACTAATTAGCTGGATGATCGATAAATATTCTTAGAACAGTTTACTTTAATAGGTGAAAAAGTAGTCCAGTATTTTCTATATAATTTGACTCCAAAATAGTCCGGAATTACCTCAAGAAATAGAGTCTAAACTACGATTTCACCAACTCTTGAAAATTGGTTATCATTTACAGCAACTGAGAGAGTAGACGAGATTTCGCACCTTCTAGGGTGAGTTTGTGGACCATGCTGATCGGATAGAGGGTCGATTAGTATTCCTCGAACCGTTAATTTTAATGAGCGAATAAATAGCCCGGGATTATCAAGTATTTGAATGTAAAAATACGATTTCGCCAACTCTATACACTCGTTCTCGTTTCCAGCGAGTAGCCAAAATTCCGTATCTTTAGAGCGAGATTGTACACCATAATGATCATCCAAAATATATAAATATCCTTCAATCCGTCAATTTTAATATATATGACAAAATAGTCCGGTAATATCTAAATAATTTAAGTCTGAAACAGCGATTTCGTTATCTCTCGACCATTGAAGTGAAGATTTATCGGTTCTTGCTACGGGTAAGGTCTTCCATATCTCCTTCCAATGCTTTCAGAAGCAACTCGTCCATCTTCTTCAGGTATTCAGGATTTCAATGCCATTTCTTCCATGCCTCGGTGTATATACTCATACACAAATATCCGAGCTTGAGAGCGGTCCTCAGACAGTGGCGCAGCGAGGGGGGTTTTGGGGGATAAACCCCCCCCCCCCAGAGCTCAGAGAAAGTTTTAAGTTTAGTCCGTTTTACTTAATTGGATTGATATTACCAATAGAATAGCGTAGGGATTAATAAAATACCCCTCAGAAAGCCGTAAAATTCACCAATTAAAACCATTTATCTTAGAATTCCGCGATTTACTAATCTCGCACCTACCGCTTATCCTGGTGGGTATACCATACCCCCACGCACCCCGGTATTAGTTGCACCTAAACCTCCCCCAGTCTTAATTCCTGGCTGCTCCCCTGCTCTCAGACAGATATTTGAATATGAAGAACCTTACCCGGTCCATGACCCGAGAAATCTTCGCTGCTATTGTTCGCCGGAAAAGAAACAGACATAATAGCTCTCGACCATTGGTTCTAGTTTCCAGCGGCAGAGCGAGTAGCCAATATTCCGCACCTCTAGGGTGAGTTTACAGACCGTACAGATCAGCTGGAGGATCGATAGATACTCTTCTAGATAATTTCAATCCCAGGAACTGAAAAGAGGCTTAGTGGGGTTTTTTGTTGAAAAGGGTCAAATGGAGGATATAAAGGCTGCAGTCATCCGAAAGAGATGCAGATGATCCTTTGAGGAGAGAGGGGTGAGGATATTTGGAAACGGGCGCTGAAGTGGAAGGAACTCGCTTTCGTTCCAAAGTGCGGTCGAGAGATGATGACGTTGATAAGAGGAAAAAAACCCAACCCCACTGGTTATCCAAACTAGAAGGTGTGAAATAGGGTGAATAAAAAAATAAAAAGTATAAAAAAACATGCTTTTTTCCACAATCTGAAAAAAATCAGCTTTTCATCACTTGGTGAATTAAGAGTGGGCACTGATTGGGTTTAAAAGAAGTGACTGTAAAAGAGCATAATAGGTGATTAGGCATTGGCACGCAATAGTAATATCTAAACCTAATGATTAATTTCCGAATGACGAAAAGGTTATACTTTACCTTTAAGTACATATTTATACTGTTTTTGGAAAGAGCGTGTTTTTTCAACAATCATTTTCATTATTTTTTTACTGATAACTGATTGTGATGTAAAAATAACATTTCGAAATGGACCTGGCTTGTACTCTTTTTCTCCGATGACTTTCAGTGTCAAATTTTATATTAGAAACTAACACATTTATTGAGAAAATTTAAATTTCCAAATGGTAATTAAGTTAATTGATTTGAGCACAATCGGACAAAAATTCAAATCTCATATTATGGAAAATTATATAATACTTTGGAATATGGAATAAATTAAATGTAAGCTGCTGTCATTTTCTATCCACGAAATATGGACCTTTCGTACTTTATAGAGCGATGTATACTAATTGAAATGTACTTATTATCATTATAAATTACGCTTCTCAAATGCACATGAAGTAAAATTTTATCTGTAATGTAAATTCTATTGAGGCCTTTACATCACAGACAATATCATCATAGATATGTTTCTGCCTCCAGGATTTCAACATAGTAGTAATATTTTCACTCCATTTCAAGCGAGAATGAATTTAGAGTAAGGTTACGGAGAAGGTGCAAGCTTGTGGATACAAAATAGCGTCCGAGAAACTATTTGGTATTCAATAACTGATATTTTGCATTTATTACTAAATTTTACCCACGAAAGTGCAAATTGGCAAATTTCCCAGCACCATTTGAGGTCACTATAAACCCACCCGTGATTATTCACTTTTTTTAAATGAAAACATATTACCCAGTTTTCCACGAATACGTATGCCTTGAGACAAATATGGGCACGGTTCCAAAGCACGAAACAAAATTGCCTCATATGGGTTTTTAGTTCCGATGCCGCGCAATAAACGACAAAATCCTTGATAAAAATTTATGTAACGGATTCGTGATTAAAGAAATTTTACTCTTCATCTACATCTATTTCTACATAATACCCCGCATGCTGCCTAAAAGGCGTGTGGCAGGGGGCGTTTGGACTCCAGCCGGTTGTACATAAAAAAGTGCTCTAAGGAAATTACGACTAGCATTTAATAAAGTTCTTTATGTTTCGGGGGGAAAAAGAATATCCATATCTATCCGTTCGGCGAAACATCTCTCTTAATTTTTATATTTTCTGTCGGACCTGGGAACATAGTGGGGCTCTAATATTATGTTCTCCATGTCGCTCTTAAAGATATTTATTCTCAATTGTTCAAGCAACCTAAGGTTATTCAAAGTTCTAGTTTCAAGGCATTATCTTAAATCTCAAGATACTAAGTTCTATCTTGAGACTCGCTTAGGTTAAAGAAATCAAGCAATCTATAACACTTGCGTCACCGCAACATGGTATAAAACAACGTGCGAATACATAATTTATGTTTGATTATCCTTAATAAAAGTATTTATTAGACTTCTAGTGGACAAGCGAACATCAAAATTTAACGATTAATTCAGGAAAAAATAATTTTCTATCAAAATATGTGGGAAAGAGGTACAGGATTTTCCATCTTGCTACTTTAAATGATCCTATCACTGGAAAGGATAGCATTTAGCTTGTACAAGTAATGGGAAATTGAAATATATCCGTGGAAAAGCCTAATTACAATGGTTGATTGAAAAAAACATTTCAGTTATTAGAAATTCTGCTATACACTTGCTGACATTAGATTTTTTGGAAGCCTAGAACATTCGAAACATGAAAAATGAATGTTTTGCCTTTGGCTGGGTCATCAATCCATTTGTCATAGGGATGGGAAGACATTCAAAAGAAACGCCTGCGCATGAGTTTTAAGAATTTTTGAAGCAAGAGTTGAGCAGTAAATTCCACGACTCCGGAAGGCTTTGTAGGTGCCAACCGTCAACTTCCTTATCTCCTCCAAGCCCAAGGGGATGCTCTTGGTATAGTTCCAGAGAACGTACAACTCATGAGGAAGTTTTGCACGGTCAAAATTTCGGAAGATTCTCGATTGTCATGGAATATGCCGAACGATGAGAGATGCCATAAAGTAAATAAATATAAAAAATCCAAAACAGATAACCTAATGTGACAACCTAATGACAACCTAATGTGATGTTTCCTATGACTAAAGACAACTTGTTCCGGCTAATTCGATGAACTAATTGACGCCATGAAAATAAATTGCCTTCTTTTTAAGAACATCCAGTTACGGTATACTAAAGGCATAAATAAATGAGGCAACCATCGGCATTAAAATTAATAAAAATTTGTTTCATTGGAGATTAAGTCCGCGACTTCGTGATAAAATTTATTTTATACAGATCATTTAATTTTTTCCCTTCGGAGACGACGTATATTTTCCTCAGAAATGAAAATTAAGTACACAGATTATGAATAAACTAATCCTGATTTCTATAAGCTGATACCTCTACCAACTATTTCAGTCAACCGCGGTGCCAATATTAAGAGGCTAGATAAATTTACTACAAACTGGAAGCACAGTACGTCGAATAGCCTAAATTTTATTTCTATCATGATCAACATTTCATATTACTCATGATTGATGTGTCATAACGAGCATATTATTAGTGTCATTTCAATTAAAATATATTATTTAGCATTCATTAGCATGATTTTTCCTACTTTTAAACTTGAAACTCCTTTCCTTCATTTTGTTAAGGTTTACTCTCTTTCAGAAATCTCTTCATTTTTGTATTTTATGTCGCTTTTTCGTTAAAACAAGGAAATAATGGATATTTTTTTACATACATCCTTTCTCCATTCTACAAAGAGCCCGTAATTCTTTACTTAAACCTAACCTAATATTACACAAGCGATTATTTATATTCATAGGTATAATATTTATAAAAGTATAATTTATTACCTTATTCGTGTGCAGCGTTGATAAAGCGAGCTTAAATTATGAAAATTTTCCGTTCTTGATTATTAACTTGACAAAGAATGGAGGATGTTTCCTTTGATTGAATTACTAATTAAAATATTCATGTACAGTACGTTAAATTAACGTTCCTTAATGCGTTGATTTGTGAGCATAATGTGTTGATTTGTACGGCTGCCATAAACTGGTTATTTCCATGAATACCAAAGGATACTTTTCTAACTATGTAATCAAGGCTCCACTCAGTATGATTTCCTTGTAGTAATCAAATAATTTGTTTTTATAATTATTATGCGAGCCCGTATTAAACTGCAAATTTTTAAATGAAATTTCCTGAAAAAATTCCAGAGAGAGACCATATTTTTTGGCGATCAACCAATGACCAACAAATAAATGGTTTTAAAAAGACGTAATGAAAGTGATACTAAATCCGTTTTTGGAAACATTCTACTCCACGGAACCCTAAACGATGGTGTACTTTCCAAAATTCACGATAGACCCCTATTCTCTGTGAAAGGCAAAGTTTACGGATGGAAAGAAGAGGCCTTGGAGAGATACGAAGCGTGACTAATGAGGCATCCGTGGAGACAAGTGAAGAGCGGACTTTTTTGCTGCATTCGCTTGCGGAGATAATGCGTCTAGTAGACGCCACTTACCCCGAAGAGGAGAGGGTTTTAGCGGGACGCGGAACAGCAGAATTTCCTCGCTCGTAAAAGGACGAGCGAAACTTTAGCGATGCATTACTTAGCCAAAATTTCTATCCTCATATTTCAGCCACATGAAATTGTATCTGAAGTGCTAGTCGAAGAAATAATTTCAAGAGCGTGAAAATGGAAACTCAAAAACTTGCCTCAGTTCAAAAATCCATGGTATCGATTATAAAAGCTTCAGGCAAAGCTAACCATACATTTTTTATTGAAAATTATAAAACTAATGCCAATAAAAAAATTGTGAAATAATGCCGGGTGTACGGGAATTGCAAACCCGCCTTCGGCGCCGCCATTGGATTGTGATTCGCATAAAACTCCACTACTGACGTGATTATGCGGGCGAAATTAACGGCAAAACTGGTATGGTATTTGGAGGAGGCTACCGACAGCTGAGGTCATTTGCGCCATGAGGGAAGGGTATGGAGGGAAGGGTTGAGAGAAACCCGGAGTCGGCATTAGCCTGCTCTTTACGAAAGGTGCCAAGGGGATCACGGCTTAACGTCCCATCCGACGGACGGATGTCCTCCACATAACATGCAATTAGGAATCGGGCAGTCTCTGAAAATTCTCTGCCACCGCCGGAACCCTAGGCCGCTGGGTGGGAAGCCAACACTCAAGCTACCACACCTACCCGATCCCAACGGCAAAACTGTTGCTATCAAGCATAAAAGATTGCGGTAGAAGACTGGAAACCATTCATAGATGGATTTATGGGGGGAGGGCACGGGGGCTCGTGCTTCCCCTTCCAGACGCTTAAAAATGAACAATATTTTAAAAACAAATATTAATATATTTTTATCTTTTAATGTAAAATTTATTAATATTTATATATTTATAACCTTTATATTAAAATTAAGAATATGTTTCGTAGAATAAATGTTGCATGTAATTTTTAATTCCAAAAATGAGAATACCGTTTACCTGCCAGACCTCTTGTGCCCCCGCTAGAGAAATATCCCGGATCCGCCCTTGGTAAGTAGCATCTATTATCTTGATAGCATCTATTATTATATTTATGTTTGCGGGTGAGCTTTCTTGAGAGCCCGGACACTCTAGCAAGTTTTCGCTAATGGAGTAGGGGTAGTACCTATGCATTATAGTACCGAGAGAGAGAGGAGGAGCGAACTTAACGTTGCCAAATCTACATAGCCGCCCTAGTTTGTCACTAAAAACGTCGGCGCCGACACAATATACCTACTCATTTGGAAGGTGTAGAAGATAATCCTTTCACAGAAACCCATGACATAGTTAGCTACCGCGCTGAAAGAGGCGCCGGTGGAAGGCATACTTAGTCACATACAAGGAGAACGCGTGAGGTTTGGCAACACTGCTCCACTGGCAGATTCACGATGTTGACTCGACGGAGGTCTGAGAACGACTGACTGAGGCCACGCCTACTGTCTGCTGATTGGTCAAGGGAAAGTCACGTGTCGAGAAAATTTCCCTCCCCTCACCCCCACTTGCTTTAGCCTCTCCAGCTTACCCACAAACATAAAATGAACGGAGTATAATACTGTAAAACGGAATATTATGGGTGACTGACAGTTTTGGGGGCTTCTTTTACAGAGTATCAAAGTATTGATAACACAATATACTGGTACAGATTTTACCATAAGGAAGGTAGTCCGGGTTGGTTATTACACCTCAAGTTTCTGTTTGAACTGAATGGGACAGAACAATATGCCACCACAAAGTTGCGAGACACCATACCATCAAATTGCTTTAAGGCTCGTCCCATCCTGCCTTCAAATGCGAGGAACACGAAGGTAAAGAAAAATAATTTTTGTCATTTTGCTGTATCAAGAAACATTCTATCAGTGTCCCCTGCGTTCATGAACTTCCCTCTTCCATTCACAATAAGGATTATTCCCTTTCATTATATGTAAAAATTCAATTCTACTCCTTCATCTCCCTCGTTTACCCAGAATTCTTCTCTTTAACATCTTTCTCAATATGCCGTTCCCGTTAAGTACTCGCTCCATCCATAACTTCTGTCTCTTTTGTATCTCACCTAAAAAAATTACCTGAAAAAATCACCAAAAATATGTTAAAAGCAGAGCTTTGCGGTACTCACCCCGAAAGCCTTCGTTACTCTTTATTCCGTGCATAACCATAAGTGGAGGAGGGGAAGGAGAGGACATTGCAAGGTGTTTACTGGCGCATGCGCAGAACACATCGCTAACTCTAGAAATCACAGAGCTGAGGATAAGCCCCGCAGGGACCACATTAAACCCTGTCAACCTACCAACTCCAAAGTTTAGTGTCTCTGTGGAGATTAAGGTAGAATAAGGTGGAATATCGATGGAAATAAGAGACTGCCACGAGATACCACAACTGGAAATCCCTTATTTCCCAAAGGGTAAAAAGGTTGTTAAGGAGATTGGCCCTCTACGGTGGCATCCAAAACAAGCACTTTCCTCATTATGTCGGTTAAAAAAGCTTTTGCCATGAGAGATAACAGCCATTGACTCTATACAGCAAAATTTGAATGAAAAGTACGTGGATAGTGAAATCCTTACTTTCTTGAGCTATCATCTGTTTCAGCCGAGTGATCCAACCAGAGCGTCATTTTCGTGTAAAAGTTTAATTTGACGTCAATTTGAGCACTCCTTTTGATAATAAACAAACCTTAACTGGTGTATTGGCAAAGCATTAATCTCATCACGATTTCAATGGTCTATATATTCTTATATAACTGTTTTGTTTCAACGACATATTTGGGTTGCAATCAAAGAATTGTAGATGTGCTTAGATATGAGTAACCGTAGCAGCTGACAAAAATGCGGATTTTTATATGCTTTTGGGTGTCATAGTAACACATACAAGTCAATGTATCGCAAAAACACAGGTTTTCGGCCGTCACTCTTGACAGGATCAATAGAAAAAGTTGCGAAAGAGACTGGTCACATTCAAGCACCATATCCCGTAAAAGTTAAGCAACGTGAGGTTTTATGGATGAAGCGAGCGAGGTTGAATGGATGACCACTTATATCAATGCGGGAACTTCTGTCTACTACTTTCCAATTCCGGTTAGGGCATAGATGGGGTTGGTAAAATGGACAAAAAAAGTTCTTAGGGCCTGGGCACCTAATGTAGGCCCACATTAGCTAATACTCCAATAAACCTAACCTCCGGAAGAACTATCGACGGGGAATATATTAATATGTGCATATAACACATTTGAAATGCATCATTGTTTAGCTTTGAAGCACACATTATTTTCCGAACGAAGCTCGGCGGCTATGATACTGGTTTACTATAAAAGAATGGTACGGTTTTGATCATGGTTAATATGATAACGAAATCACTCACGGTGTATTCTTCGAATTTGACGCCTCAAACAGATTTTTCTTACAAATTTCAATATGAGTGCCCTTAGTCGTTCTACAAGAGAGAAACCCGGCGTAGGAATTAGCCTGCTCTTAACTAAAGGCACCAAGGGGACCATGGATTAACATCCCATTCGATGGATGGAGTGCAGCCCTTGAAAGGGCAGGCCTCAAGGCAGTCAAACTTTGATCAGGCAGCCTCTTAGATATCTCTGCCATCCTATCCCTATTATCCCTTATGAATAACTGAAACCGGATAATTATTTTGAGATAACCTTATATAATTAAGGAAAATAAAAAAAAGGATTGATGGCATGTATCGTTCTCGGATCTTGACGATATTAATTTTTAAAGCCGGGAATAATATCTAAAATCTAAATTAGAAGATAAATATGAAGACGCTGCTTGTGTGGCACTAGAATGATGTAATATTATAAATAGTATTATGCGGCTGCCGAATTTCCGGTTCGGAATAAGAAGGTGCCATTTATGCACATCAAGGTACGAGTTAAATTTAATTCCCTGTATTATAATTTGTAGTATCCAATTAAATAATACTTGTATCGCTTTGCCAGCCAGCAAGAGTAAAATAGAAAATAAATGTGACTGTAGCTTAGAATTTGCAATTCTAACAAAGGTTAAAAGAGCGATCCTATGATCCTACTTAATATAAGCATTCGCTTCAACCACAAAAAACGATTCTTCGTTTGACGGTTGTCAGGGAAACCTTGATAAAAAGCAAATACGTCTCCTTATGGAGACTCTGGCTGTCTCGCAGGATTATTTTTCAGCTCATAAATCCTCGACGCAAAATTGTGAGGAGGGATGGATATAAATGCTCCCGTGGGGCTTTGGCAATTCAAAGGAAGACAGAGAAAGTGGAAGGGAAGAAGAAACTGCGAATTAAGGCAAGATTTATCTCATCTCTCATTCTCTCATTCCCCGAAAGGTCTAACTGGCGAAATACGGATGGTCGTGAAATAGGATGAGAAAAATGGAATCCGTTACGTGACTATATATTCAATCATTTTTCCAAGCCTAACTTAAAACTGTGCACGAACTAAAAGGAGAAATACTTCGTAATTATTCATACTTATAATGACAATAACTTAATCCTTTCGCAAAAAGTTTGACTGATTCAACGAAATAGGTTCAACACGTATATAAAAGTTTGATGAATCCCAGAAATTTAAAGAAATGATACTTACCTATGGAAAAAATAGAAAAATTATGTATCTCAATAATGGCACCAAATACCGATCATAAAATTTCCAGGTACGGATGAAATGAAAAAATAAACGACATCACTCGGGATAAATTTGCAATCCTAACTCATCCAAAAACTATATAAAAGACCATGATCAATATAAAAATTTATTCCAACCACAAAGAAATGGTTATTTGTTTGACTGTTGTCAGAGAAACCTAGAAAAAAGCGTCAAAAAATATTAATATTTGCCGCTACAACTGCCAGACAGTTGGTACTTATTATATAAAAAAGGGGAATAAGTCCAAAATTGTAAAAATCCTGCTTTGATTTACAATTAACTTCAAACCGTGAATGATCGTCTTAGTAAGGCTCTTGATGGACTGAATGGGACTTGTGAATATTTTTCATGCATATTTCTGACAGTGAATGAAATTCGGACGCAAAATGACTAAAACCGAAAGCAGCCAATTAATACCCTCAACTTCTAAATGAAACCACCAGTAAATAGCGACCGATTGATCATCAAAGCTTACGCCATGAATGTAATGCAATAGTAGTTGCAGTAAAAAACTCAAGGGGGGCGAAAAAGATATCTGTAGCTACCTTTAATTTTATCGTAGTAAAAACATAATCAAGTTACATGCAAATTTTAACAAATTTTTATTTAACCCATCAGTGAATAGCGTCCGATATATCGGACGCGCGTATTAAATATTTTTCTGAGCTCCAGTTGACTTGCGCTACATTTTGATACTATATTAAGTTCAAATGGATGTCTGTCTTCACCGCCCTGCTAATATTTTAGCTGTCTCCTTGAATTAATCGACTTGATAAGCATTTATGTGAGATATGGCATTGAAAGAAATTTCAGTCACCCGCACGGAGTAAGTAAATTATTTTTTATTGTAGTATTTTGCTCAATATGCTGATAAATTTTATTTCATTTTTCTTCTAAAGGATGATCTTTTTATTTTCTTTATTATCAAGTTTTTCTGTACCATTTTGAATCTGTAGTCAACACTAAAAACTGACCGTACGATATATTAGACTGTATTATTTAAACTGTTGATTGTAAAAATTGCAGAAATAAGTAAAAATGAACCTTATTAGCCAGAATAATTACATTCTAAATGAAATTCAACAAAATAATTTCATGTACTAATGGGTTAAACTGATTACACACATACATATACAAGACGATGCCATCTTATGATATAAAAATGTTACAATTGTGGTTCTGCAAAGTTTGACAATGCGGACGGCCCCGCAAGGGGAGGAGGCGTACGTCCCCCACAAGTATCCGCTACTGATCTACTACGCAGAACGCGGCCATGCTGGACGGATGAGTTTTTCTTACAGCCGGATTAAATTCAAAATGAACGATAGAATGGATGCGGCTTACAGCCCAGCCAATCTTGGAAGGAATCGCGGCTCGGATGATATCCTCAGCGTTTCCAAGGCTTCGTTCCCAATACCCGCGCATTCTTAGGAGAGAAAAACCAATAACGCAGTATCCCAGAGTGTCTTTTGGCCGCTCGAGCGTCGCATTCCCATTCAAATGAGAAAAGAGCTACGGAGGATATTCGCCATTTGGATCCCCCGTCGAGAAATCCTCCTCAAATAATGCGGATCTCGCTTAGCATACGCTGGACCAGGGAATTTTAGAAAGGCCTGGTGTGTTTGGTGCTAGACTTTTCAGCGTTTGGATCAGCGTATCGAAGAAATATATGTTTCGAAGAAAAGTCCGGGCAAAAACGCCGATTCACGAGTCAAAAATAATTTTAATCAAAAACAACGCCCATCAAAAATTAGCAGCCAATAAAATAAATTACTAGCCATAAAAAACGTAAACAAACTTTAAACGAAAGTCATCATAGTGGAAAAATAAATTTCCGAAATGTTCGTACTGCATGTTTTACAGTAAAAATATTGATGATAATTGAACAATTTTATAAGAAATAGTCCAAAAATATATGACGTTGTAAAGAAGACAACTAATTCAATACTACTTCTGACAGCATCTAAGCCTTAAAAGCAAGCGGTAGAATACCATATTAGAACACCAGTATAATGCTGGTCCGACATTAACGATAAATTAAGAGAGATGTTTTGCAGAACGGATGGGTACGGGAATTCGTTCATCCCCCTACCAATAAAGGAATTAGCTTAATGCTACCGGTAAATAAGTTTGAGTAATTCCTTCATGCTCTTTAGCGGCTAGTGTTCTAACATCCCCTGCCACACTCCTGCTCATGCGACTTGCGGGGTAGTATGTGGATGTGGAAGAATTTTAGGGAATAACATTCGCATAATTCATGAATATGGATACAAAATAAATATAATGTTGATTTGTCTTCCCGAGAAACGAGTTTTATTTCGCAAGTTACAGGTAATGCGGTTTTGTAAAGCATCGCGAGCGAGGAATGTGAGACTCAAGATAAAAGAAGGTGGGGAAAAACTTGAGCAAGTAGAGCAATTCATCTATTTAAGCAGGACATTACAGGAAAACGGATACAGTAGTAATGACATCAGGAAGAGAATCGCATTAGCAAAGGAAGCGTTAATGAACAGGAAGGGGCTTCTGAGAGGATCTTTATGTAAGAGTTAAAAGAAAAGCTTAGTGAAGAGTTAGATCTGGAGTATAGCACTCTACGGTGCGGAAACGTGGACATTGAGGAAAGATGACGAGAGAAGATTGGAGGCATTCGAGATGTGGGTATGGAAAAGAATAAAGAAGGATAGGAGGAGGAACGACGAAGTGCTGGACATGGTTGGTGAGGAGAGGCAGCTTTTAGATGAGATACGGAGGGGACAGAAGGTATGGATGAAGAGAGTAGTTAGCGGGGAGGGGATGTTGATAACGGTGTTAGAGGGTAGAATGTTAGGTAAACGAGGGAGGGGAAGGAAGAGAATAGGATTTTTAGATAAATTGAAAGGCAGTAGGCCTTGCAGTGAATTGAAAAAGGCTGTGCTGGAAGGAAAGGGAGGCTCCCAGATTACTTCTTTAGAACTCCATGCAAACCTAACATAATCGGTAGGGTACTATAATAATAACCATTGCTTGCACTGTTAACAATGGTTCAATACACGGCCTCAGTATTAAAAATCACATTTTTTTAAAGTGTACAACGATAAAACGAATAATAAAGGAATTAAATAAATTCTAGGCGTAATTCGGTCATGACCTTTCCTTCTTATAAGTTAAAGACTGGTGTCTTACAAGCCTCCGCTTATTGAATCGACCTGCGGCATAGTATGTAGAGATGTAGATGAATACCGCGATAGTTGTAAAACTAGAGTACAGGATACAAGCTACGGACGTCACAATTTTTACCCATCAATGTACGGAAATTCATAGGATTTTTCTCCTTCTTAGGAAAATATTTTCTTCCCGTAGAGACATTACATTATGGTTTCGCTAGCAGTGGCCCACGTCGTCCTAATGACAGCGTTTAGAGTTCCCCATTCTTCTTCCATCCCTATCCTTTCCCCGGAGGCGTCGTCGGGCTCTTATCGCGTCGGCACAAGGGCCCGACTAACAAACGGGTCTTCCAACATTTGATATTAAAAACTACATACAACAATTACAGTGCGAAATATTACGATACCTCCACTGAAAAAATGCTCAACTATCGCCCACCGAATCAAATCCGCTCATCTAGAAGCTCAACAATACGAATCTGCTCAGCTGGTACCTGGAGAAGCCGCTGCACAAACCCCAATCTCCTATTCTCCAAGCTTGGAGAGCTCCGGCTGCTGCCAGCTGAGCGCATTCGTATTGTTGGGCTACTAAATGAGTGGATTTGATTCGGCGGGCGATAGTTGAGCACTTGTGCAGTGGAGGTATCGATTATCTTTATTTTATTACGAAAGTTGTTAATATGAAATTATACGAAAAATCCACGGGGGAAAAATCATTCGGCTTGACCGGGATTCGAACTCGGATCCCTCGATTTTCGGCCGAGTGCTTTAGCCAGTTAAGCTACCGAGGCGTCATTCTCCCCTGAGGAAATTTTGTGGACTATACCGGATAAGGTGATGATTTTTCCTATGTGGATTTTTCGCACAATATGTGCATTGCGGGTGACTCCGTAAAAGTTATCACCGCGGCTAGTCCCGGTATACTTAAATATGAAATTAAATTATTGTGGCTCCGTAATTCACACACGTGTCTCCGTGCCCCCCCTAAATCCACCAATGACTGTATTTCTTCTCTCTGTCCTTGCTCCGCTTCACCAGAATCCCACTCTTCATGTCGAGGGGCGCGTGGCAGTCGTGGGGGTGTTCAGGGGTGGAGATAGGGGGAAGGAGTGGATGCATATCGTCGCGAGGAATGCCGGCGCAGCGAGGCCCTGGCCCCTCTTCCTCCCCGCCGTAGCTACACCCCCCTCCACCCCCACTGAAACGTCATCAGGAGATCATCCAACGATGGCAAGCAAAAGTAGATTGGCTCAGAAAAAGATTCCGGGTGTATTTTGTATTTTTTCAGATATATTTTCGCAAAAATAAAAGCACAGTTTTTATTGTTTCACTCAAGGGTAATTACCTGAGTGTCAAGATCTACATATTGCCTACATTCTGGAAAAATGTTGTCGAAAAAAATAATATGATGGAGTCGCGCTTATTAGATGCAAGAAACGTATTAAGTATTTACGTTTTCATTATTTATTAATGTACATACACAGGCTAGTGTTGAGGTAAGCTAATAAAGGGTAAAGAATAACAAATAATAACAAAGGGCTATTTAGTGTGTCCGTGCGAGGTAAATATTATATTATAAATATAATATTAATTCCGTTTAAAGAAAAATAACTTTAAAAAAGTGCGTAAAAATAAACGTGAAGATGAAACGGAAAATCAGGCATTAGGATGGATCGGAAAAATCGATTTTTTTTTCAAATCCATCTGGCCCGATGAAAAAAGGTTGTGGGACTGATTAAAAATAAGGCCTGAAAATTTGAGAACTATAGGTGAACTTCTGTCCATTGTTCATATTCTATTTAGAGGGGAGCGTCCAAAATCGAAAATTTCAATATTTTCTGGTCATTCCCTGTAGATTTTGCCGAGTTACTGTCCTTGAGGCCAAAAATTTCGTGCATTTTGACGTATCTGCCACCGTTAATCCAAAAAATGCCAAATTTGAGTGCGCATACGGGATGAAAATATTCCAGCGCCCACGCATTGTCGCGGATAGCGGAGCGGCAGTCAGCTCCCATCCCCTCCCCGCTCGCTTCTCCCCCTCCCTCGCCTCGGATCCAGCAAAATTCATCCTGCGAGTGCTGCTAGGATGGCGCTCATCTCAGATAATATGAATCGGCAGATGGTAGAAGGTAAAAAAGAATGTGTATTGAGACGACTTGTCCCTTTTTGGCGTTAAACAAATCGACGTTTCAAACTTTTAGAGAAATGATGAAATATTCTTGTAATTTTAGCGGTGTTTTTGTTGAAGTTAATAGTAATTATTTTAACAAAATGTTAATTTAAATCAACAAAATTAAGTGTTGAAGTTTATAAACAAGCAATGGGTTGTCAAGGGTAAGAAAAAGTTGTTGACTGGTTACCAGTGCAGCTGAATAAATAAGTTAAAAGAGACAACAACATCGTGTATAAAAAAGGAGAATATTCGAGTTGCCTTGGGTTATGGGTCCAGGACGCTTCCACTGCGCTTCGTGAATGTTGTATTATATTTTCAGATGACACTTTTCCACACCTACAAACAACAGCATCTGAGCTATAGGTTCAATAACTATTTTTGTATACTTATTTCATAACTACATGGCTTGAGACCAAGATGACTGCAAACCAGAAATTAATTTCTTAAAATTGACCGATAATGGTCATAATGATTACTGCATTCAAGGTACTGGATGTAGATAAAATTCTTCGTTAGAAAAGGGAAGGCTTTACCCAAGTGACACCACCAGATCACTGCTAACAGCCAGATAGCTTCAATGGGTGGTAGAAATTAAATTAATAATAATATAATAGTATGAAATAAGAATTTTTGCTTCCAATACGCCTTGGTTTTGGGGATAATTTGAATACAGAGTACTAGTAAAATGCCACATTACACAGGAAAATAGTGACACCCCTAGAATATAGTGCATTTTACTTTAAGTAATTATGGATAGGAGGTTTTGAATATAGTCCTTTCCGCCCTCTTCTTCATGTCTATCTACGGGGTAAATGAGTCGCCAAAAATTAGAATGGGGATATATTTCCCCAACACTGTGGTATTGTTGCATCACGGGTAACATAAATCTAGGCGCTTTATTAATACTTTCTGTCGTTAATATCTCAATAACTAATGTCCATTGGGCGCTTGAGCAAAAAAAGTCTTAAAATATAATTCTCTATCACTATGAGAAGTTAGGACGCGATCTAGTGGTGGCAATTGAATACACTCCATTGTCAGACGAAGAAATCAATCTAAATCCTGATTTATCGATTACTATTATCGGTCAAATTTTACTAAATTTCTTCTGGTGGACTTCCATCGTAACCTCAGGCTAAGTACTGCTGTAGCACGAGCTACACAAAATTACTTCAACCCAAAATTAATAGGCTTGCGCGACTAATGTGAAACACATAAGATACAAATAGGTAATACGTTTCATCCTGCTCAATCAAAAGCTCCCGGTTAAATGGTAGAAAATTAAAACATACAGGAGGTTACAACATTGATATTAGTGACTAAAAAATTAGCAAACAAACTACTGAAGTTTTTATGTCGCAGCTACGTTTGAAATTGTTGTCACGCAATCGTTTATAAATAAAAAAAAACGTTTGCCAGAGCGGTGATGATGCGAAGGGGAAAGTTGGGATTGAGAAAAGTGCCGTTAAGGTCGTGACCAGAGCTTTGATATTGTTCTGAGAAAAAAAATGAGGATCGGGATCCATAATTCCCTTTACCCCTTGGTATATTTTGAAGAGGCATATTTTTGAGGGGAGAAGTTGACGTACTCCGACTGAATAAAATATGTACCTTCTTCATTATATCGTTTTCATTTCATAATAACTATCTGCGCGATGTAATGATATGATATTGGTTATGTTCATATCTTAATTTTAACTTCTAGTATAAGATAAATTCTCTACATTTCGTGGTTCTTGCAAAAAATAGTTTGGAATTTGAGAAAACCACGGGTGCGCGGAGTTCGTTACTCCATTGTTGTATCTACGACATTGTTGTATCTCGTACATTTGTTCATATATCATAAACAAAACTAACTGAATTAATAAAAAGATTTTCATTGAAATCAGGTGTATGGAATGATATTAGATATCCCTTTTACTGGCCGAGATATAAATCTTAAAAGAACCGCGGCGTATCAATTTGACACCGACAGCAGAAAATCGGTATTGTCACCCATTTTCCTGAGAAACCAACTCCTAGTTTACATCTCCTTTTTATCTTCAAATCGTCCAATTGACCTCATTTTCCGTTCATTGTTGACCAAAAACCAAAACTAAAATTAGCATTTTGTAAACAACTCCTTTCTTTAAATGACTCGCTGAGCTGAATTCAATAAAATGATGATTCTTCCTCGTCCTCTTTCTAAGCGAAGCCTAAATATCGCGCATCTCGCCATCTTGGGAAGGACCTGGCAGATTGCGCTTCAATGAAATGCAGAGAAAATCATGCAACTCCGAAAATTTGACTGAATTTTATTTACTCATAAAATACTGAGGTGACATTTTATGCATAAAATACTAATACTATTATATAATAAATCGATTTAAGCGCGTAAGCAATGCATTATTCCCGCTCCTTTGCGGATTTTTCAGTTAAAAATTGTTGGTAGTCCGCCATGTTGCGAGGTCTCGGCTTATCCTCAACCACGCTTCCACTAAACCCAACTAAATGAAAGAATAAAAGATTAAGACGCGCTATATGTCTAAGTTCACCAATTAGGCACGAGAAGTCCGGTGAAATTAATAGGAATACCTCCACTGAGGCGCATCCACCAAACATTTGAATGCCAGTCGAGACGTTGACTTGAAAGCCGCTGTTTCGTCCGGCATGCAATTGAGAGACGGACGCGGGAACGCCGTCTTTCCGTCTGCTATCCCTAGTGGAAAGCAAATTAAAGGGAGAGGAGATACGAGGGAGAACATTTTTGGGAGGAGAGGTATGAGTTCAAATCCATGTTTGAAGCCCTGGAGTACGCGTTTTGGAATTTTTCTTTTTTTCGGCACTACCGCTCCTAAGTTAATTTCATATTAAAAGTTTCGTTAGTAACTTTAGCCGTTTAAAAAATTCAGTACTAACTTTTTCTTAGAATAATGATGAAAATCAAATGGATCGACCGAGTTAGTAACGAGGAAGTCCTAAGAAGGGTAGGAGAGAAGAGAAGCCTCATGAAAACCTTAATAAGAAGACGGAACAACCTTATAGGCCACATCTTGAGACATGATGGCCTGATGAAGACAATAGTCGAAGGACAGGTGGAAGGCAAGAATGGAAAAGGAAGACCTCGAACAAAATATATGGAACAAGTAAAGAGAGATGTGAAAGAGAAGAAATACGTAGGAGTGAAAAGATTAGCTGATAGGAGAACTGAGTGGAGAGCTGCGTCAAACCAATCCTAGGATTGTTGACGAGTGATGAACTTTTTCTTGAGTCATCTGCGTAGATTATGTTGGTGTTCAGAACATCTCCTATAAAAAGTGAAAAAAAGTATTACAAATTCGGATTCGAATCCTCCCAGAACCTTACCGCAACTACCGCGCACAGTATAGACCTACTTGGCCACGGAGCGACGTATTGGTAAGAGATAAACGGTGAGTCCAAATATGAATCTAGAGATAGGAAAACGCTGCCCCGGAGCCCGAAAGAAAACACTCAGACCGCGCAATGTGAGTTACCCTAGTGCATTCCATCCGCTAATCTTAATTCTGATTGGGCTCATGATCCTGCAGTTTGACTCCGGCTTCGGTAGCTAGATCGCGTCCACCTCCGTCCTCGTCGGCTCTCGGTGGCATACGAGTGAGGGATGCTGGTCGCTTTATGTGCCAACCTCACAAGTTTTCACCACCCGGCCCCATCAGTTAATTGGGACTCCTGACCTCTATGTTTCTAGAATTCCTTTTTAACTCGGCATTAACCATCACCGTATGGTAAGCAGTATGGTATCGGAGGTGGCGACCGACAGCTGAGGTCATTTGCGCCATCAGGGAAGGGTATGGAAGGAAAGGTGGAGAGAAACCCGGCGTCAGCATTCGCCTGCTCTTAACGAAAGGCGCCAAGGGGACCACGGCTTAAAGTCCCATCCGACGGAGTGTTACGCTTGAAATGTCCTCCACACAACACTACAGCAGGGATCGGGCAATCTTTTGAAAATTATCTGCGATTGCCGGAATTTGAACCCGAGGCCGTTGGGTGGGAATCCAACACCATACCAAACCGACCCCCACCATCACCGTTGCTACATACATATGCTTATCCCACTGTGAAATAGAGGGAACGAATTCCCATACGGTACAAGAAAGCTGGCCATAAATTTTGGGGGAAAAGTCTTTATGTAAAATTTTGGGAGAAAAGTCCATGATAAATACTAGACGCTATTTCGTTAGGGTATTTCCCTTTTATTTAGAAACTGGTGGTGTCCTAAAAGTCCGTGCCATACCGCAATTGAGGTGGCTTGCTGGGTAGTATGTAGATGTTGATGAATTATCCTGAAGTTTGACGTTGTTGAAGAGTAAAATCTGTTCTAAAACTTACGGTAACTAATATTTGAGCAATAGTGCTGAGGATTCAACACCGAGATTTCGGTATAAGCAACCAATAATACAAAAGCAGTCTGGCAACAGCCTATCTTATGGTCTTCGAGAGCAGTTGCTTCGATTTTTATCTATGAATAAATTATAAATGGGAGCCTAGTTACATAGTGGGTACAGCACTTGCCTGCTGATAGAGGGATTCTGGGTTCATATCCAGAGTGAAACCATCGGACACCCCAAATCATAATCCTCCAAGTGCAAGGTGGCCCATAGAAATAACTGCCCCGCCCCCATACACTGATTTTGTTAAGTTCACACGCCTATTGCTTAGTCCGAGGTGAGCTTTACCCTCCCCTTCCCAAACCAACCTTCGGATCGAATCACTGATGGAGTGAGATAACTTGGAGCACATGATCCTTGACCGTGCACATATCGCAGAATTTTAGAGAGAATTTTACAGTATGTAAAAGATTTCCTGTATCTTTGAATTCAGAGCTAGCTTACCGAAAATCCTGAATCATCGCTGGCATATTGCCTATTAAGCTTGTGCTAATAATTGATGCTGTCCTAGTTTACATTCATCTCCAAGTAAGACCTACAAGCCGTCGACTGAATAAGTGTGCTCGCTGTCACATTTGCATTGCGAAAGCCAATCATTTATATCTAACAAACAGAGAAAAGATTTTCTGGAGCTACTGAGAGGAGTAATTTCATTTCTGATCAATCATTATTGCTTTCAATTTTTATTCCAATGTGCTTAATAAAGATCTCCATGTGGTTAAATTATTTCCCCGCCAATTATTTCATTGAAGTCTTTTCTTCACGGGTTAGATATTAATACTGTTAAACGTTTCCACGGACGACTCGTCGATCGTCTTCAGGATCAGTGCATTGGGTTAGAGTGAATCAATTAAAGCCGTTGAGACATACTCATTAACAATAGCAAAAACGAAGTCAAAGAAATCACTTAAAACTCCCGTTACTTTTAAATGGCCGAAAGGATCTTCGACATTTTGATAAAAAAGGAGTTCTATCGATTTTTTTTAATTTTCTTTAAAATGGGATTCCACTATTTGCTTAAATCCGGCTAAACAAAATAATTTTAATAGAGAAACAGCTGCAGACTTAGCATTTCAAGTATCTTGATTATTTGTCTTATGCTAAAGTAGTTTATGTATCTTACAGGTTTGGTTTGGTTTGCTTTAATTTTTATTTCAAACCATCGCGATCGGTTAGTTACTAATTTATCGAGCACCAATGACGGCATCTATGATTTTTAGTAGTAACATCATCCATGATAGTCGAGTCAGTGACTCCAAAACAGAGAAGCTGTCCAGAGGGGCACCTACATTACAGAAAAATCATTGCATAGATGATAATGGTACTAATTTAATCTGGAATAATATACATTATTATGATATGTGTCCAAGGATCAATTTAAATCCTATTTTTTTAAAATTTTAAAACCAAGAATGGAGGCCAATCATCTCAAGGGTAATGGCGACGTTACATATGGCAAACTATAAAAAAATGAAGCCTTTATTAATATTAAACCGAGTCAAAAGCGAATATCTTCCTGGAATCCTTGCACGAATAGCCGACCTACCAGCAGCGAGTGGATTTGAATGCTACAGGCAGAGAAAGAGATGCCAATGGGATATGCTCTCCGCATGCCAGAGCCCCAGGAAAACTCTGGGTTTGCTCCTGCGTAGGGGGAAGAAATTTCTCCTCGTTCTGGCGAAGCAGAAATTCATCCCTTTGGTGGGGAGGGGGAAAGGGTGATATATATGGGCACGGCGGCACGGTCAGGGATCGGAGTACACTTGAGGGGTGTGCGTAATGGTAAGGCCCGGGCAGGATATACGCGCTCAGCGGCGGCAGATATATTCAAAAGAAAGTCGTAGTCTTTACGTAGGCGTAGTACTTACGTGGTTCAAAAGTACTACTTTTATCAGGAGATAATTTTGTGCCGTAATCGAAACCGTCCACCGAGGTTAAAAATAAAACTATTTACACAATCCAAAAAGTTAATTGAAAAAAATCATGTTTTAATTCAAAAGAGAATAAACTACACTGTCTTAGCCCAGGTTCCCACGGTTAAATCTTGCAGCCAAAAGTTCACAAATGCGTGGTGTGCATTCGCGTTACATTTGATGCTGGAGTGAAATATATTGACCGCCATTTATTTGAGATATTAATTGCCGTATTTTTATGAATATTTATCTAGAAAGAAATTGATTAAAGAAGTTCGAATTGATGTTAACCACTTTTTTCTTGAGTAGTAATCTGCCGTATTTTTATGAATATGTATCTAAAAAGGTATTGATTAAAGAAGTTGGAATTGATGCTCACCACTTTTTTCTTGAGTAGTGATCTGTTATCGGTCAAATGTATTTCTTTATTAATTTATCTCTCTATTTATTTTTGTAGACGCTAGAGACTCGAGACACGGGGTTGGCCTCGGATTGCGTGAGCAATTAAGAAAAGACATCTTTTTGATCGACACGTGTACCTACTAAGATCCTCAATGAATATTTGGATCCTACAGAAACGATAAGAGTCGTTCCGAATGGAGAAAGAGTCAACCGTACGGTATACCCAACATCAGCGCCAAAACGGAAAAATAAACAACTACTATCGCCGCAAAAAAAATTAGAATGCTGACTTTAAGAATTTGTATAAAATCATACCAAAACTCCATAGGGTTGTGTCATATATCGCTTTACTCATTGTTTATTCGACTAAAACAATAAATCATTAAACATTTTATAAGGGAAGGGGTTAGCTTCTTCGGCTGAAAGAGTGAAGAACACGCGAAAAACTGAGAAAGGCGAAACGGTCATCTTCTTCTCTTCACAGGCAAAATATTTGATTGGTACATTGTACTGTATTTATATAGAAAGAACAACATTGTCGAATTATAAATAGCTTTTTAAAATTAAATTTTACCCACTCTTTCATTTTTAAATGGCTGATAGGTAGATTTCAATTTCCGAGGTGTAGAAAAGAAAATGAATATCGCAGTTACGTATGCTACATGTAAAAAATATTTCTAAATTTTTCATCTAAGGAAATGTTTATATCGTTCTCTTACTTTAAATACGCCAAAACTATAAAAATCGCCCAGCGGCAATACAACCGACCAAAACGACGATTTTCGTCTTTTTGATTTATTTTAAGTAGGAGGAAAAAGTTGAAAAAGTAATAGGAGAAAGTTGAAAAAAATGTATGCGCCAATTGGTATATCGTTTATTCTCAAAGCCGGCAATTACTCTGAGTGACAAAGATTCCAATTTATGGTTTCTAAACCGTAGGTACCACGGAAATATTGACGATTTTACCATGATAAAATAAAATTCAGCCGAAAACGAGTTCTCTTCATTTTATTCCTAGGCAGGTGATCCGCCTTGAGGCTTAACAATCTGTGTGAGTCATAAATATAAAAAGACGCTCGTTATCAATACATACAGTGCGTTGCGTTCTCTCTTGCATTGCATTTTCATGATAAATTTATTATTTTAAGATTTTTTATTGTAAATAAATCAATGATAAGTAAATAAAAAATACTGGGTCATCAAATTTAAAAACTATTGTGAAAGAAATGGCCTCAAGTGCACAATTGAGATATTTATTCCAAAAATATTTTTATAATAAGTTGGGTATGTGAAACATATAAAATGAAATAACCAAATTATTATAACCTTTATAGTATCAACATATGTTATGTAACTTACGCTGAAAAATGTTAACCATTATTAAGCGACTAAAAATGAAGTTTATAAATTATATGGGCTCATGTTAAACATTTAAACAAGCATTTCCCCTTTCTTTATTCTCTCATCGGGGTAAAAGGATAATTTTAGCCCACATTTTAAAAAAAATGTGATTTCATCCGCAAACGAATAAGTTCGTGTTCGGTAGAGCATACGCCATTGCATGTCACGGAAATAAAATGCGATTTTTTTTAGATTTGGCCTTTGATTTGCTATCCCTGGAGAGAGTTTGAAATTGCTGGGTTTTTCCCATTAGCCCGCAAGATTGGAACATGCTTTTTGGGAAATTTCCTTCTTCTTTGGCAAGTTTATTTTTTCGGCCCTGAATACGGAATCGTCTTCCAAACCTGAAACGGGAGATGCGCAATATCAACATAATAAGATATATGAAGACAATATGGTAAACTCAAACTCCTTAATGAGAATTCTGACCGTAAAGATTAAGTATCTTGGAAATTCATTCTTTTCAGCGGAAAAAAATACTAGGAGAATATACTAAGTTCCATTATGCAATAGAAAATCATTATAGGTAAGGGAGGGTGCAAATGTTAAGTGAAAGTGTAGAAAAAAGGTACAAATATAGAACTTTTACAGAGGTACAAGTACAGAACTTTTTTTCATTATTAATCAGTACTTTGTTTCACAAACTAAGGACTGAGACAATGTAAAAATGAGAACTTAAGTGGTAACTTCTCTTAATAATCGATTAAATATAAACATACCAATTATCCGATTTGCCCAAAGTATCCGGGAAAAACGGGTACGCCATAAGAGCGAAAAGGATAACTAAAGAGTTATTCTTGACAACCGTATCAGAAGTAGCTGATTACTCCTGCATATGATGTGCAGTTCCCGTGTGCCCATTCTTGGCACTGGCTTCACTAGATCAAGTCTTCGATAATCGACTCACTGCATTTTTCAGTACACACCAGGCAAAAGAAATCTTATATGGCATATTTATTCTTCGATTTTTCTGTCTTCTTGCAACTGCTGGGTCCTGAAAATTCAATTATCTTTGTCTTTTTGTTTTTTTAATTTATCATATTTTTTTATCCAGCTCACCTTTAACAGAAGTGGACGTCAATATCTCTGATTGTTGCCTCTTGTGTTTACGGTTCGTTTTGGGAGCGACCATAGCTGGTAATAGTCTGATTTGCAGTGTTATGAATATTGCCGAAGGTGCTGGCATTGACCGTCCTTCTGTTTTCCCTATACACAATTGGTGCAAAAAATATGTAAAAATATTTACGAAAATCATAAAAAAAACTGCAATCGATTGCATTGCAGAAGCAAATAATAGTGGTCAGCCGACCCTTTCTGCACTGCTTACTACTCCGAGTTGGGTTTTGTGTTTCATAGATAAAACTATAAATGGTACTGATTTTGCTGCTCTTCACACCTGTTTGTCAATGTTATACATGGCAGTCACATCAAAGTTGTGTTTCTCCTCCGAAACGAGTACCTAAACGTTTTCCCCATATGCGTCTTGCCAGAAACCACAACATTAGAAAGATCCTTAGAATTTTCAGATATCTTTTGAAGTCAGTGGAAGAATACAGTCACAAATTGAACTAAAAGTAAGGTGCCATCGAAAAAGTAGAAAGTATGATTGATCACTAGGCATTAGTGCAAAAAATACATGCATACCTCAGCGAATATCGCAAGATAACAGTAGAAATCGTTCTTATTCAATTTAACGACAAACTCGCGTCTTTATTGTTTCTTTTTAACTGTTATGCCGTCGCCAAACTAATTAGATTACTAAGCCTACGCGTATCGTGACGCCATCTATTAGCGATCTGTGATAAAACCGCTTATTCTTCTTACCCGCACTATGCTCCTTGCCCGGGCCTCCCCTAGATGTTTTACGAGCATTTATGAGTTTGATGATTCAACTATCATCATAGCCTTTCATCAAAATGTTATTTTAGCCTTTCCAGTTTAATATTTCAGGAGATTTATCGTTGCGGCTGGCTAATAAAGCTCTAATGATCCAACTTCCTTATTTCTTGGCTTTTTGTGCAATTTGTCTTTCATACTGAGATAACTTTTATCCTGAAGAGCTAGAAGTGTGATCAATAACATGAAATAATATTTCGTGCGAAGATAACGCCGTACAGGACTTTCATAGATTCTTGGATTAACCCTCTCGTAGGCAACAGAAGCCATACTTCTGATCAGTGTGTTAGATAATAGCGTGCCGAGATACTAATTGAAGCCAATACTGGGCATGGATATCATTTGAAGGACTTCCAAGCTAACCAAGCTCCTCAACTAAATACTTTTTTAAGACAAGTTTAAGATATTTTATTTATTATATACAAAATTAAATGTAATAATACACATCCTATGGACAAACGCAACAGTCCTTTGTTGGAAACTTATCTTCATAATAATATGTACGGTAAAAGGTTGCTGAAGTATGTTGTACCTCATACCTTTAATTGTATGCCAGAGGCTTTATGTAATCTCAAATCTTTGGCCGACATTAAAAGAAAAGTGAAAGATTGGTTAATAAGTGATATTGTAAACTTGTAATTTCTTTATTTTAATCTGAAATGTACAAAATATATTAGATTATCATAGTTTTGTTTTAAAGCCCCTAAAGTTGAAGTTGAAACTTGTAATATTAATGCTATGCTCTCAATGTGCCACATGTTGTATTGCATAACTGGAACCTTCTGACAAGCCATATGGCTTAGAAGGACCAAGTTTGTATATGCAAATAAAGGCAATTATTATTTTAAAAAATACAGAATTTCACTATAACCGAGGACTGTAGTAATTTGTAAAAAAAATTCTTAGTGACAGCTTCATATATATTACGCAGGTGTGTTTGTTTGAAAAATAATAAGACCTCTCATCAGCTAATACGTTCACGGTGATTATTACCATCGTTACAACGGAAGCATAAGATTATATTGGAAATAGATTCGATTCTTTCCCAGATAATTATTCGGGTAAACGCCTCTCGTGATTTCCACCGAGTCAGAAATAACCATATTTTTCCGACGTTCCGGGGCTGATCTTAAGGGCTGCTGAGTGTCGTTTTGAGGAAATTGAATTTCCTCGAAATGGCAATCAGGAGCCCTGAGTTTCTAACCCGGTGGGGGTGCGGAGGTTTACCCACATTTGATTCTATTAACGTCACCACGATATTTTTCTAGAATAATGCGTTGATTGAACAAATACTAGAATCAATTCCCAATTACAAAGATGTTTCCAGAAACTTCCTCAGCTTAATAATAAGAGTATGAGAACACGTTACAGTTTTCTCTTTGTAATGGCCAAAATCAAACTCAATCATAGCACCTCCAGGTATTTCCTCCTTACATTTACGTCTAAATGTATGAGAGCTAATTAATTATAATTATTTATTAATTGTGAGGCAACGAGCTGCAATTATCAGGTGTAATAGAATAAATACTACTCACTAAAACAATTTAGCCTCTGAGTTGAATAAGTATAGAAAGTATTTTTTTACATAAAAATAAAAAGAACTGTTTAAAAATCTATTTTTGTGCAAAACAACGCTTTTTCTATTTTTCAATTCTAACGATACACGTTTCTGTAATTTGTTTTAATTGGTGTAAAAAATCCTTCATTAAATTTAAAATATATAAATGGTGCATTCAAAGGCTGGGGGAAGAATAAATGTATAAAATATGTCCTTCCGGAAAAGAACTGCTCGTCGAGAATAATGGCCATGGTTACGAACGTTCAACTCGCGGCCTAAACATGACACCATTAAGGGCAAAAAAAACCCGCGACCGAGACGCCGCGCCTCCAGGGTGGAGAAAAAATAAATCAAAAAGATCGAGCGGGGATAAAAGAACACCATGACGGGGAAGAGAGCAGGTTGAGGAGGATAAACCGTTTTAGGGAAGGAAAAGGAATAATAAGGGTAGGGGGCTTGCCCAAAGGGGCCCGCTCGATATTCAAAGAATAAGGCCCAGACTGTTCCTCCCCATTTCGACCGTAAAAACGTGGAGTCGAAAATTGGCCCTCCCTCACGCACGCAGGCACAAACAAAAGAAGGAGGAAAGCGGACGCCGTTCTACAATGGTTCTTGCCGAAGCGGCAGAATCAAAAGACCACCCCTTTTCCCTTTGGGTTTCCTCATTTCTCTCCCTCATTGGTGAACCACCTCCGTCGGCAACATTAAAAATAAATAAACGAAGACGCATGGATTCCGCTTGAGGGGTCGTATCTGGTCTTTTTAGTGACTTGCTATTTGTTTGAAACTTACTTAACTATGTTCTTTCTAGGGTGTTGTTCATGAAATAACTTCTTCTTTCTTCTTTAATTCTTTACTTCAGCAATTCGTTAACGTTGAAGTGAATTTTATTGCATTTATCCGGGCTTAGGGTACCAGGGCTTCTATATTTGTTTATGTAAAACTTATTGAATTAATTTGAGTAATGATTTATTCTGTAAAACAATTTGGTGAAAAGGATTGTTATTTCTTGACCAACGCTTCAGAGAGAATATAACTACGTTAAACAATTTTACAGTATACAAATGAAATTTTATAAAAACGTTTTTCTAAAGATATAAAAAGAATAAAATAAATGCTCTACGAGCCTGACAGAGAATCTAAATGAATTGATTCATGCACAACAAAAAAATTGTGCACATATTCCACTATAATTATAAATAATTTTAAGTCAATATCAATAAATATAGAAACATAAAAAAGAAACACACGGGAAATTAACTTGAAGCTTCACTACTGACTTCTTCCTCAACTTAAGTAAGAATGGTGAGGAAAGGAGAGTGTTGGACAAGGGAAAAGAGGGGTAAGGGGAGAGGTTTATGGGGAGGGGGGGTCAGGAATGCACGTTAGGATGCGACGTTCAAACCCGGAAAACAATATATTTGATGCCAACTGTATCCTATACATAAAATTTTAACACTCGGGATAATACTGGGGAAATATTCTCACACTGAAGATACAAAAAATGCTGCCATATGGCTATAAATCACGAAAATTCAAGACTATTTTATATGCTAAAAGGAAGTTTTCGCCAGAAAATTTAGATAAAATATACGCATAGTGAGGAGGTACGAGGTGGAGGTGGAGATAGAGGTCGCGGAACTTCTAGGTAACACAGATGCATTGTGTGTTATGGGCGCGCGCATAGTGTGCAGGACGAGATAGAGGTGTACCTCAGGGTTCACCAGGAGGTCGCGTGAGACCGCTTTCAAAGGCAAACAAGTTTGTCTTTTCGAGTGGTGTGTCACGAGGTATATCGAGAGGCTGCTTCTCCGTGATTGGTGCGATCAAGGCCCCACCCCAACCGCTCTACTCCCTCCCCTACCGGAACTAGAATTGATCATCATTATACGTAAAATAAACTTTGATTCTGAATGATCAATTATTAACCTTACCTTGTGCGAAAAATCCACAGGGAAAAAATCATTCACCTTGACCAGTAGGAAAGCGGACACCGTTCCACTATGGTTCTTGCCGCACAATTTTTTGCAAAATTTGTGTGCATTACGGGTGACTCCGTTAAGATATAACCGTGGCTAGTCCCGGTAATCTTAAATTAATCTTACGTTATTGCTACCACAAGCTGCTCTTCAGAGCAAATGGGGTTGATATGGAAGAAATAGCACCTTCAACAACTATCCAGCTTTGGTGAAACGTTGGCGCAAATGTATGAAAACGTTTCACGTGCTATCCCAATGTATACCTTGAATTTGTCTGTGTATTTCTTTAGTATAAATATAGATGGTGATATTGTCCCACATCTTGTCGCAATTTATTTATTGGATGATCACTGAATTCGCGATCACTTAACGTGCGAGACCAATCAGCCACCACTTACATGTTGACGACATGTCGTCACTATCATCACTATTATCGCTTAACAATGTAAAAATGTTACAAGCAATCAAATAACCTTTGTACTTGTTGCCGCATAGTGTAACACTGGCTCGTGGTGTAGGCTGTGGGAAAGTTGAGTGCGTTAACCTCTTTACTATGCGATATTACCTCTATCTCCACCTCCATCTCCACCTCTACTTTCACCTTTATGTCCACCTATATCTCTACCACTATCTCCACCTCCAGCACTACTTTCTCACTATTCAAGTACCCTAAGAAAATCCATCGTGAAATGAAATGAATGTTACTCCAAAGAAACTTTCCGAATTTGTCCTCCTCTTTGTTCTCTGCCGAATGATCCGCTAAAAAGTTGGACTATCGCCAATACGGAATCCAGGTGCCTTGATTCCCACGGTAATTAGTAGCCTGCGCAGTGGCCTAGAAAGTCAAAGGTCCGTGGTTCGATTTCCTAATTTGGGGGATTTTTGCATCACGGAAATTAACGTAAATATCCCTACCGTTAATGAGGCTGGTTATGAATAAATTGCAACGCTATTCAGTGCAGAATGTTAAAAAGGGGATTCCCCACATGCACTAAAAATTTCAAAGAGACAATGTTACTTTTAAGCTGTAAAACTTTATTTTACTCAGTGTTTTTTAACTTTAGTTTCTTGTTTCGTAAATACCTCATTAAGATTTCAAAAGAGGAAAGGAATGAAGGAACATTAGACCACTTTTTTCGAATAACGACGTTTAAACTTAAAAAAGAATGTTATGAGCTGAAACACAACTTCAAGCTTACAAAGTAACAGATTTCAATACATATCTATGGAAAGTGTCGAGTCTAATAATAGCATCAAGTACTAAAGCTTTACATGTCATATTCATTCCAATTATGTCAGTGTTTGGAAGAATGAACTAATACTGTTTTTTACCATAAAAATATGACGTTAAAAATTCAGAGGCCAAATAATTTGACAGTAGGGTAGTCCTTCATCAAAGAAAACAAAAGGCATTGATTGCTATTCGTTACCCACTATTAGTGTATTCATAATATACAAATTATTTGGTTTTAGAAATCCCAGTTCAGACGAATGTTAATGCTCATTTGAAAAAGGCCAGATTGGCGCCCATACGATGCCACTCCACGTGATGTCACAGATGTTATACGAGTAGTCAGGAGTTTTATATCGTCTGAGATTACCAATGCATGAATGAGGCACAGAGATCAGGGAAACATTTCTTAATAATCACCTATTAAAATTGGCTGTGGTCGGAAAGTTTCCTTCGTTTGATCGGGTATTAATTATCCTTATTTAAGCCAACTGCTACCTGCTAGAAGCCTGAATCGTATCGGCACTCATAGCCTCGCACCAAGGTGGCCTCACACGGCGGCAGCGGCGGCGGCAGGAACCAGAATGACGTCACTCGGGTTTTTCCCAGCATTCAAACTTAGCCGTCGCGTTTTTGCGCGCTTGAAAATTTTCACTTTTCACTTAATCGCGAAAAATAGATATCGTCATTTGAATACCCAAAAGCGTTAAATACGTACTCTAGGAGTAATAGCATTTCCATTTTGGCAATAAAAAATGATAGGAAACCTCCCTATTCTCATAAATCAAATCAGATGTTCAACATTATTTAAGCGGAAACAGAAGCGGCATTTGTGGATAGAAAAGCAAAACGAATGGAAAACTAAACAAAATAAAGAGTTTAATATGAGAAAATGGCTGGATTTGATTGGCCCGTCAGACTCGAACGTAAGATTGGATGAACGGGTAAAATCAGTTCATTTCACTAAACCAAACCTAAATTTCTCAATTTTAGCAATCAATTAGGCAATTTTAATATTTTCATATTTTGTACCTTTAAATATTATTGAAATTAGATATAAATAATGATTTTAATCAACTTCACAATAAAAAGGATTATCCGCCAAAGGCTCCTGTAGTTGTCGAACAATGTTAGTTACCTAGCTACATAACTATAAAATGATGGGAAACTCAATTTGAAAAGGATGATAAATAAGTTGATCATTTGCTTATCAGCCTATAAGAATAAGCGGCTGCATTCTACATGGCGAAAGACTGACGAAACTGAAAGAAAAACAAAATAACAACGAAATTCGCTAGACGCTAGGTGGTAAAAACAGACATTCAAAATTAATTCCATAGAGAAATATTACATTACGATGGAGTTTTTTAATGGAAATAAACCGTAAAATAATAATTGAAATCTCTCTTCGGGATATAAAACATAGACTTTGGTGATTCGAGCATGGTCTCATGGCATTGAAAGCCAATTTTCTGTCCAGTAAATAGACGGTAAGCTCTTCAGGGAAGACACTAGGGTGATAAAGGATTCCTCGCATGGAATCCCTCCAACAGTTCGGAAAAGCTCTTCTGACAACACGATACGGAGGTGATAACTCAATTAGGTCCTCGAAGGCACTATAGCGTAATTTCCTACTTTAAAGTAAATATAGTTAAATGATAGGCTATGGGTTGCGCAGATCACAGGAATCTGTAATGTCTCCTGCTTTTATTGGAGGTTGGTTGTAATTTTTTCATAAATTTATGATAAAAAAATAATCTTCAACCATCGTCTGATGCTCACATTGTCATCAGCGCAATGATGGTTATAAAAACCGATACGCTGGTTAAATAAATGTCTGTAAGTTATTTATTTAAAATAATAAGACAAAGCTCCGACAAAAAGACAGTAAACTAATGATGAAAAAAGTTTAGCTATGGATAAAATCTTAAAAACCTCTGAAACCACCTAAAATATTTAAAAAAATCACGTATAAGTGAACCCATATGTTTTACCCCTGCTGCTAGCCACCAAAGGTATCCACACAAGAATTGGTAAATTCATTTAAAATCGGATAATAATTAAGTTGGTGCATTCGCATGGCCAGACACACGAATTCAGTGACTCAAAAAACAAAATAGTTACGAAATATAACTGAAGGAAAAACGAAACAATAACTAAAGTAGTGAGTCACATAGTAATACTAGCAGAAATTTGAAATGTATCGAACTGAGGGCAGTTAAGTCACCAGGAAGTTGATTCGTTGAAATAAACCGTAAAATGATAATTAAAATCGAGATGCGTACAATTGAATGCCATTATTATACATAAAGCGGTAAACACGACGCAAAGTAAATTGTAAAAACTAAATTCACTTAAAATACTATAATTTGTAAAAAAAACAGTAGATTTAATTAAAATACATTAAAGTGGAAATTGACCTATGGTAAATTTTACTGTTATCTACAGATATGGACATGGGGTAAACCTATGCCAAGTTTTGTGCAAGGAAAAATTTCTCAGCATAAGAATGTGAAACTATCCCAACTTTCACTGCCCAAATATTATCACATTTTGATGAATGGCGATCGAGAATAGACTAAGTTTGTTTTGATGCATGCTAACATATAATCAGTGACTTTAACTTTAAAAGAATTGATTAGGGTACAGGGGTATGGGAAAATAAATTAAACGATGGAGATAACGAAAGGAAATCAATTTGAGTAATATATGGCTAAATAAAATAATACATTCATGTAGCTAGCACTAAAAGGCAGCTTAAACACAAGGTGTTTCGCAGGGAAAGGAACATTTGCTTCGCTGTTTAAAAAAATGCCACATATATAAGTGCTTTTATCAATAGATATATTATAAAATAACAGTCAAAATGACTGAAACTTTTACAAATCAAATTAATTATTTACATTTATTGAATCATTTATTCAGTTAAAATAACATGATATTTGGAAGCCTTTTGTGAATCTAATTGCAAAAAATTAATTTCTTGCATCATGTTTTTTGAGTTACAGAGCTTGAGTAGCAAAGGACAAATGGAGTATCAAAGAGTGGAGTAACAAAGTAGTAAATTGTTTTTTTTTATGGGACCATTAATTTTCACAAGATAAGGTATGTCAGATTTACTGATTTTATTACCCTAATTGTCGCACATTAACTACCAACAACGACATAAGAGTGTGATAAACACCAACAATGTTTTAATGTGATCACTTCTCGATACGATACGTTCTCCATTACAAATGTATTGAGTCTAAAAACCTTGCAGATTTTACATTGATATTATCCATTTTATTAAACCTGTGTATAAAATTTGGAAATAACATATCCAAGTAAAATTATGACTCCTATTCAAGTTATAATGTATTTAACAGATAAACTGTGAATAGTATAGGTAGAAGTGTAAAAGATAGCTGTAACGAATAAACAAACATGTATATCTAAATAAAATCGTAAGTATACGTTTTGAACAGCTATTAATCAACCAAACGTACACAAATTCTGATATTAGTGCACATTGCAAGCAATTAATTAGAAATACACAAGAATAGATGATAAATATAGGTGCACACTAAATAAAATGTTCCGACACAATACTTACATAAAAGCAAAATAAAATCATGAAAATTTATCAAAAATCTACGTAGCCTTTTTAGCACTAGTGTTGATAGAACGTAATATTATAACTTAGGCACAACTTTTCTCATGGAGATGAACCGTTCAAAGTGAGAAATTGATCACATAAGCAAGAATACATTAATCATAATGTTAAAATTGGTAATCATTTATTCATGACAAACTTCAAATAACATATATATACTCCCCATTGAAACTCCCTGAACTATCTATGCATAGAGAACTTGCATACCAACAATATTTCATAATTTGTATACAAAATTTGCCTTAGGGATTGAAGATTTTGATTGCATCTATTCATATTTACACGAATCCAAATTTTAAATGAGTTGAAATTTAGAAATATATTTTTATCAAGGAATTCCTCATTATAACTAAGTTATAAGTTAAAATATATAAGTTAATAATATATAAGTTAACTAAGTATAAAAGTTGAAATCGAAAAAATTAGACACTCGTCATACTATATCGTCTTTTATGTGGAGAAATAACAAATTATTTGCGGATCATTAAGACGCGTAATGAATTCCCAAAAATATTTTTAACAGGTATAATTAAACGTTTTAGTGCTGATATAAAAAGTATTTCACAAGGCATACTATAAACTAAAAAATCAAAAACGAATTGTTCGTAAGATATACTGCAACGCTCAACATGCATTAAAATTGCGAAATATTTATTCTGAAAATACAACTTAGATCACTTCTAGCCATAGTATTCGAAGTATATTACTCCGAGTGTGAGTGTGAACTTGAATGTGAGGTGTGATACGTTTACTTGGATATGTTATTCCTAAATTTAATAAACAGTTCTAATGGAAATCACAGAAGTTATCATATCAAAACATGTTCAGGTGTTGTAGGCCGTTTGTAGTTGCTTGGCAACGATCAGAATATTGAATCAATGAATCTGAGGGAGATAATTAGTACTGTATGAATTAAATATTTCCACAACAAGTTACATAGTTACCTTTGCTATTCAAATCAAGATTCTAGTAGTTAATTCAAGGTGTGATACTTTTATTTGAATTTGTTATTCCCAAATTTTATACACAGTTCAAATGGAAAAGAAACAACAAGGACTATGGGGCATACAAAAAGAACAAAAGCATTGTACCTTCCCCATTGAAACTCCTTGCGTACTATATATTGCATAGAAAGATAAAATGTGAAACCACATCACTGTGGACTAATAATAACGCTATGAGAAATAGAGGCGTGTTGAGGAATTTCCAACGGCTTACCGCTTAGGCCTCCGACGGATTCCGGCGTTCTTGGGGGCCGGCGCGACCCCCTCCTTCTCCGGCAGCCCGCGAGGCATGGGAACGGTCCATCGCCCGGGTCACGGGACACGCGTGTCCGAGCCGATTATGTATTCGGGGTGGAACACCGGGTAGAAACACAATGTGGAGGGACCGACAGGAGAAACAATGACCAATGGGGCGGGAGTAATTAGGTGGCTGTTAACTAGCGGATACACACTCTCGGTAGATAGGGTTAACAACCGGACGATACCCCCTATTTTTTTAAAAAACAAGCGAAATAAAAATGATGGTAGATTTTTTTACGTACACGTGAGAAAAATCACCACTTAAAATTTGGTCATGTAGCCGTTTCCCACGGCCAATCCCTCGAACGGGCAGAGGCCGGGGATGGCTCGTCTCTCTGAGTGGGGAAAACACACACGGAAAAATCGTTTCGTCGCACAATCTGTAAGACTCCTTTTCCTGCTCGCTACTACTGTCTCGACCAAGGCCGTGACACGAGTGGCGGCTGGAGGAACACAGCTGACGGCCAGGGATCAGGTCGACGGCAGCGCCTCTAGCGGCGGAGGGGAGAGGGCATAGCAGCCGCATCGGTTAAGGGTATTGATCGGGAGGGGTGTCAGACCCCTTCCCTCGTCTTACCCCTCCACCCTCTATCCACCCCTCCCTCCAGCCCCTTCCTCATACCCCATCCCACCGACAGGAGAAAGGGGTGACGGGGTAGTGGGGTGAAGCATTTTGTCATCATCACAAACACAACTTGTGAATTTTTCAGCGTGATCACTATGTTGAAATAAAAAAAAAATCCCTGATTTCCATGTTTTATTTTGTTTTCCAGGGTACCTGGTCCCATACAAGGGAGGGTTAGGCTAAATACTGCCCATGGGGTAGGTATCACTGCCCACAGGAATACCTGCCGAGTCATTACAATGCTTTCAACTATGTCGAAATAAAAAAATCCCTGATTTCCAATTTTCCAAGGGAATTAGCTTTGTTTTCCATGGTGCTGTGCAGGCCCGTGCTGGGCCGCCGGGACACCGGGTCGCAACCCGGTGCGCCCTCCGGCATGGAAATCTTTGGCGACCTCCTGTTCTGAGACTGACAAATGTTACAGTCAAAATATCAACATTGAGCAGTTAGCATGATTTCAATGATGTCTCATTTAACAGCATAATTAGCGACGTCTTGAGTAAACTAAATAAATTTAAAATCTAAAAATAATTAAAATCAACACATTTCAATCTGGTAATTTTCAATTTTATCTCAAGAGGGTAGGGATTGAAATTTCAAAATTTATTTATTTATCATATCCCACACCCCACAACTCCCGGTAGTCCTACACCTGCATAGTGCCGGTGTTCTCTGTCCATGACCGTCTACCGCCCGGAGAAGGGGTCCAGCACTGGCCTGGTGCTGTGCATTCTCAAGAGGTTTTGGCTGAATACTGCCCATGGGGTAGTCATCAATGACCACAGAAATAGCAGCTAAATCATTACAATACTGTGAGTTATATCATGAGGCGATAGCAACTTATCCACGGACGTAGGTTTCCCGAATTACGAGGGTAAACTTAAAAGTAAGGTCTTCAAAGCAGGGATGGCAAGTGAAACTAAACGAAAATATTTCGTTTCCTTCCGGAGGGGAACGAAAATGCGTTCCTAGATTTAATTTCGTTCCTGAACAAAATTAAAATCACCAAGGAGTTTAGTTTCGACCCGGGACGAAACTTTACTCCCGGGAATGAAACTATATTAATCGAAACTCCGCTGCTCAGAGTTAAGCTTCGATCCCAGAAGTTGAGTGGAATAGATAGAATAAGAGAGAATAGTTTCGACCCATTGCGTTTGACATACGTGTAGAGAGGTTAAAGCATTCAGCTCAAAAATTGAATGGCCAGTTTACGTTCACCGTTCTTCTGTTAGCTGGTAAAAATATGAGTGCCCCAAGCATCTAATGGCGGTAAGCCGAACCTCTACTTCATTCAACCATACATCGTACACGGTGTGTGGGTTGAAACTAAACTGTTTCTGGACTGAAACTAAACTGGACCGTTCCCATGCCTCGCGGGCTGCCGGAGAAGGAGGGGGTCGCGCCGGCCCCCAAGAACGCCGGAATCCGTAGGAGGCCTAAGCGGTAAGCCGTTGGAAATTCCTCAACACGCCTCTATTTCTCATAGGTTCGAAGGTGAAGCACGTGGTCGTCCTTCCGGTGCGAAACATTATCTACGTTTCGTTTTGTCCCATAGTTTTAGTTTAGTTTCGACCCGAAGTAGTTTTGACTCCGATTTCGTTTCGACCCTGAGTTTATCTCCCTGAGTTCAAATCCATATCGTTTCGTTCCTACGGCAACGAAACTATTGACATTTTACTAGTTTTGATTTACGTTTAGTTTCTATTACCATCCCTGCTTCATATTCGTTGCGTCCCCGCATGAAGCACTTGGTGCAATCCGTGTTCCTTGGTTCCCCCACTACAACTCTAGACCGCCGCGATGCACTGCCAGCCGCTCATTGTTGGCATAGCAGCCATCTCCATTGAGCTCCCCCTCACGTCTCCGTCCACGCGCGAAATTCGGTCTGTCTTACAATTTTTGACCGGGAAAAAGTGACACCTATCAAAACTAATCGCCAATCGGTTGAAGTTTACCGTGAAAATGTATGGATGCTAAAGACGTTAGTGGATGGTGCATCAAGTTCCTTTCCGGCCACGCAAACATCCAATGCCAGGTGGGAGCCCAAACAGCTCGCCAAAGACCACTAGAGGCAGAGCGTGGAAAGTGTGGAAGAAGTTGTGCGCCGTTTTGAAGAGGAAGAAGATGATTTTTTGGTTCTATCACCCAGTGATTCCACATTATGCTGGCTCTAAAGAAACACATAGGAGGGGTGAAGTTCGCGGCGGACGACGAGGTGCATGAGATGGTCAGTGGATACGAAACCCTAGGGCGGGCTCGCGTGGCTACTCTCCTGGGCCGAAGTCTGAAGCTATAAGCTTATCACCTCTGCACCGCAGAATGGGGAGGACAAGGCAGGAAAAAGGAAAGAGGCGCCGCCGCGATGGGAGCCCCGACGACGCCTTCTGGGACAGGTTGTAAGAGAAGGGAAGAGGAATCCCGCACCGTCATAGAGGCGGACGGGTCCTACTATTAGCGAAAACATAATTTAACGTTTCTACAAAAAAGAAAGATTTTCCTATGAGAAAGGAAAATTCTACGATTTTTCCTAGACGCATGAGGAGGTCAGCGCCTATCTTGGCAACGCGGACGAAAGCTGGTATGACGATGGGATTCAAAAGTTAATCGTGTCATTGAGGAAAGTCATCGAGCGCCAAGGTGACTTCATCAAAAAATAGCTGAAACCATAAAATTTCCAGCGATATAACCAATAATTTAAATAAATGTCTCATTTAATGACAAAAACATTGAAGACCTTACTTTCAAGTTTACTCTCGTAGATGAGGTTCAGCAAAAGCCCACACATTCTATTTAAATTCATTTAAAACAGTAACACATATGAAAAAACATAATAGTTATGACCAAATTCACCGGCTTCGGTAGCGATGGGCTTAAGTCCTCGCCTGCCAAACCGTAGGTCGGGGGTTCGAATCCTTCCTGGGTAGGTGGTCCAGGGCATGGATGTTTGTGTTGTGTTTTGTTAATCCTTCATTATAAAGGCCTTTTTGTGCTGTTTATGGGGCTGTTGGAAATAAATAAAAGTAAACAAGTATCCTAACATCTATTTTCTACCCTCGTTAATATCTTTGCCAAAAGAATATGCCTAAATATTCTCAACATTACAAAGAATTAAACACCATCAAAATATCCTATATAAAGACTGCCGAGACCTGGAACCAGTACACTAACAGATCTGCTACATATTTTCCTAACAATTAATAGAAACTTTTTGGAAGATGAATTTTGTTGTACTTATCAAAAATCAATTTTTCCATATCGCTCGCCGAATCTCCTGAGTAATCTCCTGAATAATGAAGTTTCTCGGTGTGCATATTTGGCGAACCCCAATGATCCAGGCATTAAGGCAAGAAAATAATATGAATGAAAATGGCGAACAAAGAGAATCAGAACAAAGAATACGTTCACACGTGAACGCAATTCGAGGCATGGTTGGCAACCGTTGCTATGGGCCGGTTGAAAGCTAGACGCAATTCTATCTTTTCGTAACAGGCAGCTCGTTAACCACGGTTGACGCTGATTGGCTAGAGAAGCCCACCGAAACTGGCAAAAGGTAACATATATATCATGATAAGCCCTAACGAAACGGAAAAAAACTAAATACAATAAGCAACGATTTTTTTTCAATTCCCAATAATACAAACGGGTGGAATATCCTTATGCAGCATGATAGAAAAGTTCCTTATTCTTAATTGCCTTCTGCCTTATAATTATTCGTCATGCAAATGGGCGAGAGTCTTTAACATATAAGTGAACCAATGGAAGTGTGACTGTCGTTGTCATCTCTCTGTATTATGAACTTAAAATGAATTGCTCTTAAACGGCGCGCAATAATTCCCAGCAAGGAAGTGCAGGATATAAAAATGGAGAAAGTGCATAGAAATGCAGCCACCCATGTGCTAGGAAAGCACAAGAATACGGAGTGTTGTGAAAATGATCACTAGACTAGGATGGAATAGCTTAAATCATAGGAGGAAATGGACCTGGCCATGTGAGAAGTACTAAATAGTTAACGGGAAAAGAGCTTGGGAAAATCTAGGGAATAAATATTAAAGCCAAAATTTGTTGGAAAAAATTATCATCGGTCTATGATATAGTGCCGCTCACAAATGCTCAATTTAAAGAGGTTTCGCACATAAGTAACACAGTACTGGAACTACGTACCAGAAAAGCCTCGTGAATCCATACTAAGAGCGTAAATATATTTAAGAATAGGTTGATTAAGGATATTGCCACAATTAGACTGTATGGTATTGTTGACGAGGGAAAATATGTATATTGTCATGATTCCAACTGCCCACTTGGGCCATAGGGGCAATTGCTGACTTGTAACATTTTCAAAATGAAAACAGCAATCTGGGCGGGGATTTCAGTCTTTCAATCGGGTGCGTCTCCAGGCGGCGGATCGGGGAACGCTCGTTAGATATACAGTGAAGGTGAGAAATAAAATACCACTCTTATACCGAAATGGTACCCGAAATCCAGGCACTTCTGTTCCCACATTGGGCAAAAACCCGGTCAGTGTCAGTCTCCAAGTCAGAAATTTAAGCAAATATATCTGTCCGTAACATAATATAGCCCTACAAAACGTCCAAAAGAGTCACCCAATACCTACGCTGGCTACAGCGACTGAAAGTGCTTCTCAGAATCCTATTTTACCTGAGATCATCCAAGCTGGCCAAGAACGTTTATACATGAAATCGAAAAAAGGCGTTTACGGCCTTATCGTGCGCGTCTATCCCCAAAACAAAAAATGGCATATTAAATGAGAGAAAATCGTTAATAATATTCAATATTGCCAACATTTCTACTTAGACCATCATAGTGCCAAAATTGTGTATGACACAGCTCCTTCCAGTCATGTCTGATTACGCCAAAATACTTATATCCTGAGATGAGTATAAAATATAAATAATAATATACATTATTTTTGACAACTTCCATATTGAAAGATAGTCCCTCGTCATAGAATAATGACAAAAGAACACTGGTGAACTTGATTTTTATCCGTATGCTTTGGAAAAACCTTTTTAAAAACACGAAGTAAAATAAAGTTAATAATAAAAACAATGATAATTATAATGTTTTTTCCATGAATATTACGAAATAAACTTTTTTTTGAGAGTTTAATTCCAACTTCATTTTCTTCTGCCATTATTCAAGCTCACAGCGACGGCCCATGCAGAGCAAGCAAAAGTAAGCAAAATGCAGCCAATGGAAGAGTGGGTTGTCGTTGTAATTTCGCTTGATTATGAATGGTGGCGCTCCGAAACGGCGCGCATTAATACCTCGCAAGAGATTTCGGGATTTCCGAGGCGGAAGAATTTTTAAGGGTCGTCATCGTCGTCAACGGCTGCAAAATGCACGCGGAAGAACTTTGCCGTGGAGATAGAAGGAGCATCAGCAATTTTCCCCGAACAGAAGAGCGACGTCTTGCGCTCTTCATTCTTTTCTCACCAGCAAGTGGATTTGCTTACGGAGCGCAAAATTGGAGCGCGACCCCTCCTTCGTCATTTTATGCCGGAATTTTAATATTTTATATCTTTAGTATTCAAGTAGAACTCAGAGTGGTGCATTGTTAAATCACTTTATGTACTTTGAAAAAATAATATTTCTCTTAATCGTTCATCAAAGCATGCTGAAAATTAAGTATATAAGCATATATCGATCTTCAAATATTAAAAATTAACAACGTATAATCACATAATATGTCTAAAAAATCGACTTATACGTGGTGATAAGTTTCCGCAAGGGAAATATAATTTTTCCTGACTGAATTCTTCCCTTACATTTTTGTCGCAATCAGGTTCATCGTAATACTATTTAAGGGTATTCTACTGCGTGGAATGAACTCATATTAATCTACGTATCGTTCCTCCTGCTGGGAACGTCGTCAGGAGACTGAAAAATATGTGCCTCTAGACAGACTTTTGAAATCCCAACCATTGTTGTATTGGATTTAAATTAATAATAAAATCATATACTGGGTGTCACATTTATCTTGACCACCCGAAATAACTTTTTGTCCAGATGCAAATTCAAAAATGTGTCAAGCAAATGTTCATAAGCCGTCAGGGGGGCATTAATCAGCATGACGGCCTTCCTTGTAGCTATGTTATTTACAAAGATATGAACAGCGGTATGTCTTTTTTAAATGGCACCCTAGTCGTGGACGCGGTTGTGGTCCCGGGCTCAAAGTGACTTTTGTGTTATGTTTTGACTTGCTTGTTATTTGTTTACTGCTAACTCTAGTAAGTGGACGAGTTTCTTATGTTTTCATAACGTTGTGTTTATGTTAATGATCCACGGTGCTACAATTTTGAATAAGTCTTTACGAGAGAAATGAATTTCCGAATAAAAAATATAGGGTGCCATTTAAAAAAGACATACCGCTGTTCATATATTTGTAAATAAGAAAGCTACAAGGAAGGCGATCATGCTGAATAATGTCCCCCTGACGGCTATTGAACATATGCTTGACACATTTTTGAATATACATCTAGACAAAAAGTTATTTCGGGTGATGAAGATGATTGGGACACCCTGTATATAGCATTCGAATCTACAGAACAAGAAGTTCTACAAGAATTGGTTGTCACGCTCAAATTTTGGGGGAAGTACCTTTTTTCTTTTCAAGTGATAACCTTTTTCTGGCCAAGTTTCGCAGTCAGTTCCAAAGAGGCAGAGAAAACACCATTCATGTATGATTTGTGGTACAATGTGATGAAAATGCATACAAATTGATTAACTTGGCAATAAATGCCGTTATTAATTTAACAATGCAAGCATAAAATCCACACACGCGCAACAGAAAGTTTGATTTTTACCTCGATTGATGCTGTCTATGATATCAAAAAATTTTCGATTCAATGCGCGTTAAGCATTTACTTTAAAAGAGGAAGTCATAGTTATACCTCTTTTGGAAGATGTATCCCTCCCAATCTAACGATTTTTGATGTAATATTAATTATTTAAAAGATCACTCTATCATGCTGTGAAAATTCCGGCGGGGGCAGAGAATTTTACAGAATGCCAGTTTCCTTCTTGAGTGAAATGTGGAGGACATTTAAAGCGCAACACTCCGTCCGTCGGATGGGAAGTTAAGTCGTGGTCCCCTTGGCACCTTTCGTGAAGAGAAGGCTAATGACGACGCCGGGTTTCTCTCCACCTTTCCTCACCTACCCTTCCCTCATGATGACCTCGGCTATCGGTCACCTCGTACAAATACCATTAACATTTTCTTGAATCCCAAATGTAAAAATTGTACCTCGTTATTATCCCTGGGATCAATCATTAAATTTATGATCCATAATATTGTTGCAGTGCTCTTGATAACCTGAAATTTTCAGGACAAGAACATTTAATCAACAAGCAAAATCTAACACACAGCATTTCCTCCGACCACGCCATCTGTTGAGAGAAGACTAAGGTCCTTTGTCACATAGAAACATTTTGGGAAAGACTGGCAAGGGAGGCCATTGAAATTCGTCTCAACACCACCATGAACCGTGACACTGGCTACACTCTGAGCGCCTCATGGAAACCAGTGCTGAGGAGCATTCGTGAGGAACGAGGAAAAAGGCAGGAAGCTCTCGACCAATCACGCAACACCTGCCCCGGTTGATACCGCCGTCATCCATATGTAAGGAGGACGATTTTCAAGACTCGACATGCCCTGAAGACGATGGACAACTCGCCCATCGAAACGTCGGCCGAGATGGAGTTGGAGAACCTGACCCGGTGGAAATCCCGTGTAACCTTCCACAATTCTATGCGCCGGGAAAGCCTACGATCATTCTTCAAGCAACACCTAAGTCGGCCTCGGTAATGGTGAGGTAGAGTCATCGCCTTCCCAACGAAGGTCGCGGGTTCAAGCTCCCATAAATAGATCGGTGGTCCCTATCCAAGAAATGGGTGTTAGCGCTGCGTATTGTTAGCGTTGTAAAGGACGTCATGTAATGATTATAATGAAACTTGAAATAAATAAATAAAAAGTCACAGCATTGATAAAACACGAGCTTGGGAGAGGAGGTGAATCGTCTTCTTCATGGAAAAGATCGCAGAATCAGGATAATGCGGGGTTTACTTGGTAATGAGGGTAGGTATATGATATGCCGAAATCTGAGAAAGACGCAGGGATCATTTCCTAGTAACGACGCAAAGAGAATACAATGGGCTTACGTGATGAAAGAAGACGAATATGAAATTGAGAAATAAATCCTGGTGGGAAAATAAATATGCCAAAAATTCCCCAAATCCCGGATACTTCTAATCCCATTCATTTGAATCTTCTTTAGCAAGTATTTCATGAGGATAATTCAGGCAATAATGTCGATTCCAGGCTCTATTCTATGAGAGAAGCACAAGAAGTAGTGATAACAGAATTGGGAAGGCTAATGAGAGATATTAGGAGATGGGAATGAAAGATATTGGAAAGAAGATAAAATTACTATTTTCCTTGCAATAACAATTCAGTAATAGCAAATGAACCTAAAAACCAGAAATAACATACGTGTGTGTAAAAGTAACGCTTATGAATTAGCCAAAAGAGATGAAAAACATTATTTCTCTTAAATTATATAATCACTTCGAACACCCCTTACTAGGGAGAGAGCAATAATAAACCTATACGAGAAAATTACTAGCTGGCTGAAAGTGTTGGTAGGTTAGTTCTTTTTTATCCCAATTCCTATGCCCCAAGCCCGCAAAAAATCTTTTTCTTTTCAAAAGACTTTTGACCCTCTTATTCGGCTATGCCCTTTTTACCAGCGTTTCGGCGTATTTATGCACCTTCATCAGGGCTATAAATAGATATGAGTAGATAATTTTGTGCATAATTCGTAAGGAGAGTATTAATTAACCACGTAGTAGATAGTAATTAATATATTAGATATATTATGAACTCATCTTCATTCATAGCCCTCATTAAGAATGTTTAATACACCGAGATGTTGACAAAAATTTGCATTTAACATTTTCCAAAACCAATGCTCCAAGTCGATGAATAAAATAACATTTAACTTTTAATCTGTAAATTTTATGTGACTTTTCCGACTCTACTCCAGTTAACAAACGGCCAATTAGCACACACATACACCCTGGCACGTGTGTTGAATCGAGGGGACTAATTATTGCAGCCCTTCCTCTCTCCGGGATTTCGCTGCCAATTTTCGCGACCGCACGGCGACCTTATGACCTTCCTGCACTGCCCTCCCTCCACCAGTGACCTCTCTCGCGCCGCCGCGTCGCAGACGGGCATGCACGGCTCGTGCAACCACGTGCAGTCTCCCCCTTCCTTCAAACCCTCCTCCTCAGTAATTGCCTCGTCTGGCGGGGTAGGTTAGCCCGGGTTCCACCTGTCCGGGGCACTGCCCTATCCCATCCCGGAGTACGCGCTGCATTGCGAAGTATGGAGGTAATAGGGTGGTTTCATCCATCAAAGAAAACGAAATGCATTGATTGCGATTCCTTACCCACCTTTAGTGCATATATAATATACAAATTATTTGGCTTTAGAAATCCCAGTTTAGACGAATGGCAATGGTCAATTTTATCAGCATTTGAAAAAGGCCAGATGTGCGCCCATGCGATGCCACTCCACGTGACGTCACAGGGACCTAGTTTCTATACGAGTAGATAGGAGTTTTACATCGTCTGAGGGTACCAATGCATGCATGAGGCACAGAGCTCAGGGAAACATGTCTTAATTATCACCTATTAAAACTGGCTAAGTTCGGAAAGTTTTCTTCGTTTGATAAGGCATCCTTATTTAAGCCAAGCGCTACCAGCTAGCAGGGTACTATGCTACTTGCTAGCATCGTGCGTCGTATCAACGCTCAAAGCCTCGCCCCAAGGTCACCTCACTTGCGGCAGCGGACTAATTTTATTAATTATATTTATAATGTGGACCAATTATGGAAAACTACGAAGACTTACTGGAAGACTACGAATTATATAATTAATAAAATTGGTCCACAATGAATAAAATGAATTTAAAAAATAGTCAATAATGATTAAAATTAGTCCACAATAGGGTGGTTTCTAATTATTTTTCTACTGCCTGAATCGAAAGATTATTACTCCTGGAGTACGCATTTCACGCTCTTAGATTTTTGAATGACGATTTCTATTTTTCGCGATTAAACGAAAAGTGAAAATTTTCAAGCGCGCGAAAACGCGACGGCTAAGTAAGATTGCTGGGAAAAACCCCTGTGACGTATTTCTGGTTCCCGCTTCCGCAAGTGAGGTGACCTTGGGTCGAGGCTTTGAGCGCTGATACGACGCAGGATGCTAGCAGGTAGCTGAGTACTATGCTAGCTGGTAGCGCTTGGCTTTATAAAGGATTATTAATACCTTATCAAACGAAGGAAACTTTCCGAGCTTAGGTAATTTTAATGGGTGATTTTTAAGAGATATTTCTCTTAGCTCTGTGCCTCATGCATGCATTGGTAATGTCAGAGAATGTGAAACTCCGGACTACTCGTATAAAACTAGGTCCCTGTGACGTCACCTGGAGTGGAATCACATGGGCGCCAATCTGGCCTTTTTCAAATGAGGTTAAAATTGACCATTGCCATTCGTCTAAACTGGGATTTCTATAAGCAAATAATTTGTACATAATGAATACAGTAATGGTGGGTAAGGAATCGCAATCAATGCCTTTCGTTTTCTTTGATGAAGGAAACTACCCTATAGTGGATTAATATGAATACATATACTACGAGATAGATGAGGCAAGTTTTTGGCTTCCTTCATCTGCATTGGAAGTCTATCGGCCACGGCGGCGGTGGGGTAAGTCCTCGCCTGCGAAACCGAACGTCGCGATTTCGAGTCTCCCCAGGGTTAGTTGCCCCTACCCAGCGTATGTTGTGTTAGTTACCGTCCAGCATTGTATATCGTGGAATTCCCTTCATTGAAAAGGCCTTAAAAGCACTGTTTTTGGAGTTGTGTACGCGGCCAACGAATGAAAAAATAATGCGATGGCCAGACTCGCAAACAGAAATTTACTTTAGGGGTACCTTGGGTTGACTGATGAATTGTGGTCAATTCGCACACAACGGGAAAAATCGATTTCATTAAATCAGCAATGCTTCCCTTCGTGTGAAAATTCATCGTTGATTATTGAGAGTCAATATTAAAAATGTGGCTATTTTGAAAATTGGAGGGTCAGAGGATAGGTGCCCCCAGCCTCGTGGCATCCTCAGCATATGTATGGCTTGTAGTCGCTACAATGGAAATAATTTCGGGGGGCAGAGGGGTGTGGAGGTGAAAAGCCTCCAAAACCTCTCCCCTGGCTTCATGTCCGGCTAGGGCTAGTCTGCAAATGCATTCATACATATATAACAGCATGTTTGAATATTAAATATACATTATACGGAAAGGCGAATATAAATTCACAGCTATAAATGAACGGCTATTGTGAATCCATTAACTGCTCCTATCCAGTATCGCGCTCATTAAAAAAAATATCCACTTCCTCAGCCATAACTATACGGTGATAATTTTTAAAATAGGATGTGGCTGGATTTCATTTTAGTTAAGTTAAAAAAAAGTAGTTTTGGAAATAATATCCTTAGTGCTTCAGTGTTCGCAAAGTACTCTCCGCAAAAGAAAGCGTATTTTATTGGATCAAAATACATGCTTTCACGAGTTAAATGACAATACTTGTGTTGTTATTCCTGTCCAAATTTGAAAATTATCCTGTCAAAAACTTATTTTGAGTGGAAAATTTACCGTTCATTTATAAATTAGAATACCATGATATTTCAATAAATATATTGTTACAGTGGCCTTAAATGCACAGTTTTCAGGAGGGCTAAAAAATAATTAATAAATTCGAGGTTTAGGCACGCAGCCAAAAAGTTGTTTCGAGGGGAGTTTGGGTGTAATTATGCAGGTTGCCTACACAGATGCATTGCTGTTAATTCGCATGCATCAGGAAACTGTAGATTTCATTAAAATCAGCAAAACACTTCCTTATAATAATGCTAAAAGCTACGTTCATCGCTTATTATTGAAAATATGAAAAGTGGCTATATCGAAAATTGGAATGTCAGAGAATCGATGCTCTCAGCTAGTGGTATACTTAGCAGATGTATCACTTCTAGTCGTAACAATGGAAAATATTTTGGACGCGGGAAAAGGAGTACTGAAGCCCCCAAACTCCTCCCCTGACTATACGCCTCGTGAAAGCTACTTTACAAATGCATTCATAGCATGAATGAACATGAAATATTCATATGTACGGAGTTTCTATTAAAAGAAGTGAAATAAAGGAAGCATCGTAATAAACTAAGGGAAGTGTCATAAGTTATTCAGGATAATGTTGGCAATGTAAGGAGTGTCATATTCAGGAGTATTTGCGATGTATGTCTCATTTTAATTTGTGAAATAAAAGTGTACGTTTCAAGGTATATGGAGAAAGATTTTAACATTCTCCATTTTTTTAATTCACTTACTGGTGATTAAGGTGAACATAACCAAATCTAGGTTATAAATGAACGGCTATTATGATTCAAACATCTGCCTGCGATATTATACTCATTAATTATTATCAAAGTATTAACTTCATTGGCCGAAAAAATATGTCGATAATAATAATATAATAAGATATCCTTATGTTTCATCATCTTTAAGTTATTCAAGGCAGTTTCGGAAATCATTTCTTAGGTTTTCGCGAAGAAATCATAACAGAAAATTTCACATTTTAATTGCGCTAAAAATGATATTATAATTGAAAAGACAATGCTTATTATCTTCATTCCTGACCAAATTTCAAAACATGTTTCGAGTGGTAACTTAAACGTTCAGTTAAAAATTGGATGGTACAATGTTATAGTAAAGTTAACGTTGAAAGAAATTTAGCATACAGCTATATGAATCTCAAGAAATTGAAAATTACATTTTACCAAAGAGCTAACTACAATGACAAATGCAATCAAGGGTGTTTAGGATGATTTTATTAAAATGATAATTTATTTCAAATTTTCTCAGCGGCTTAAATATCTTTCTCGCGATGGAAAAACTGGTGATTGGGCATGGAAAATAGCAAGCTTGGAGTTTTTGGTCTAGGCAAGCAGCTTAGATTATTCCCGTCGGGGAGGTTGATAAATGTAAATTAAATGAGTCTCAATGAATGATAAAATAGACTATGAAGAAGCAAAGCTACCTTACCCTTAGTCCTCTATTCCACAATACTGCATTAAAGACTTGTATCCGATATCCTTCTGCCAGCGTTCCCAAGTATTCAACCTAATAAGACAATTTTAGTTTCACTGTGTGCATTAGATAAGCTTGAATGAATATTTATTTTTTTAAATTACCTATTTCTATATTCCTCAGAATTATATCCGATGAAGTCGTATCTAAAATTAGCTAAATTTGTTTGTCAGTATCACTTTTGAGCCTGAAAATCTGCTGTGGTTTGAAAAAGACGACGGTAAAACAACTTAACAGCTTAAAACATCATCTATTGTCTTCAAGTAGGGCAAATCTCATTAGATTACTGCAACTTGTGGCCAGAACTAGCTTGGATGAAATACTAACCTTATGTATTCTTATGAGCCAAAGCTGCAATTATAATGGAAATTCAAAAAGTGATTAAAAAATTAATTTAAAAAATTTCGGATTCTCAACTCTGGCACTTGATTACCAACGGAAATCAGGCAAAAAGATGAATTAAATTCTGTGCGAATGAATACATTTTATAGATATACTAGTAGCGTTTGGTACTAGTTGGAATTAGTATACTGAGTAGTAATACTGGAGATTGAAATAAAAAATTTAATTTTCGCCTTTATTTTGAATGGGCCATCCAGACTTAAGCTACATAATTGCTTCTGGTTCGGAATAAATTTATTGAATCCACGCCTGCGAAAACGATAAAAAAAGTCAAATATATCACTCGCGAGGAATATAGTTAGATTAAAAAAAACATCCAAAATTATTTGTGCTAGTATATGTATTTTTTGTATGCGTTTTTCCGCAATAAGTTCCTTTCCTGACAAATAAATTAGTTCTTTCCGAATAAATGTCATAAAATTTTATAGCAAAATAAATAATCATGCATTCAAATTTTAATTTCATTGATACTTATGCATTCTGATATTCATTTTTTTATGAAATTATACGCTCATTTTCTCGATACGCTGTCATTGTCGTATACGGTCGATCCACGTAACTTAAGATCCATACCAGGCCACATTTGATAAATACGATGAATGCATTCACTAGGTTAGTTTTACACTGTTTGAGAAGAATTTTAATATGCCCTATACGCCAAATAAAAGTACTCGTTCGGACCTCACTTCCTCAGTAAATGGTTTTGATACAAACCTCTGGGTTATTATTATTATTATTAATTATAATATATTAATATTAATAATCGGTATTATATTTTCAAATTTTACTTCGCGACACATCTAGTTATTTTCAACCATATTCTTGAGTATAAACATTTAAGATACCGTAGATTAATGGTAGGTAAATGGATTATCACCACTATGATCACTAATGAGAGCGCGCAAATTTCTAAATGGGGTAATTCTTTAAAGGCCACTGAGTATTTAAAGACTGCTTTTGACGCAAAGCTAATGAAAATTAATTTCAAACGATTCCTATTCTTTTACGGCACATTATGGGATAAGAGTTTTCAACCTAACCACACATGTTTGGGTAATAAAGAGGTGTTTCTTCAGTAACAAATTGTTACTTGGTACATACGAGGAAGTGCATCGGCTCACTTTTGTTTCAAATTTATTACCGTATCACTATAAATAAGAGTTCTTTCTCTCCTCAGGACATAGAGAATTTATTCCATGGGATAAGCCCCGCAATGCCCTACTAGTTCAGTCAACAGCCTAGAGATGGAAATTAATTGCCTCATTTTGCAGTAGCACAGAGGTAGTAGGACAGTATTTGTAGTTAAAGGAGTACTGAAAATGCACAGACTTCCTCTGTATGATAAAAGAGGCATTTTTCAATGTAATTATCTTTTTACGGAGCAGGTATATGTAATGGAAACTAGTGTGATAAATCCAGCAAGCAGAAACATGGCTAGAGATTTACTCAGCGGTACTCTGGATGAAAGCGGTTATCCTACTATAGTAATTTTGTATATTTTCTTAAAGCAGCGATTGAATTATTTTTCAGACCACAACTAACAATTTATTATGCTTCTCCCTCTCCCTCCTTTTAAGAGTTAGCATACAAAATTGTGAACTCCTGTGTTCTTTTTCTTACACCGTTAAAATCAACAGCAATTTTTGTCATTGTTTCCTTCATGGCAACTGCGATATTAACCCATTACCGGCCGAGTAAAGAAATACTTGAAAATGTATATATTTTTTTCCTTTTACCTAAAAACATGCTAAATCAGGCGAATTGAAAACATGGGCCTTCAAAAAAATTTGCTTATGGTAAAAAATAAATGTAACGTTTTCGCAACTTTTAGTTTTTACCAGACCCCAAGACGCTTAAAAAATAGACAAGATTTTTAATACGGCTATCATTTCATTTTGTTAAAAGTTTTACGTTGAAACAATTTTTAATGAACCATTGTTGTAGTCGAATAAACACAGAAACGTTGGCTATAACTTGTTTGCATAATATTTGTTGGCCTAAACTCCAGGAAATATTTTAACATGTATTAAATAAGAAGAAAAAAATAATCATATAGAGAAATATATCATGAAAAGCGGCCTCCCGAGGATAAGTCCATGACTCGAACTCAGGAGGGGTCCGCGGGGGGCTTTGCCCCCGAATCCAATTGTCGAAACACACCACCTTAGTTTAAAGGATTAAAGGACGTTTGTACATTGTGAGTAAGAATTTGAAATGACACATATTGTAATGAAAAGTAATAAAATGTCGATTGGAGCAAGAAATTCTCACCGGTTTTCGCAGACGAGTGGGAGTGACTCCATGCTCCGTCCCAGTCTTCCGCTGGCAGGCCTCCCCAGGATGAGTGCGTCCTGCGGCACGGCCGTACCGACGCTCAGACGCAGCATCTCCCGCGCCAGCATCTCCGCCGCACCCTTCTGCACCCGCTTCCCAGAGGCCCAGACGGGTGCGAGTCGGCGGCGCGGAGTCGGAGGAGTCGGAGGCATGGTGAGTGGACGGTTGGGCCTCTGGGTAGCCCTCTCCTCCGAACCCACGCGACGCCACTGCAACTGCGGCGGGACTGCAAGACAACACAATGGGTAAAGGTCATTCATCATCATCATCACTGGTCAACAATACTAGGATTGGTTTGACACAGCTCTCCACTCAATTCTCCTATCAGCTATTCTTTTCACTCCTACGTATTTCTACTCTTTCACATCCTTGTATGATCTTAGATTTTCCCGGCGTATCAGTTGCAGAAAAGTTTCTCGGGTTTTCCACCGGTTGATGTCGTCCATGCCTCCCGACGTTTCGATCCGTGACTTGCTGATCATCCTCAGGGGAACTTCCGAAATCAATCAACAAATCAAAATCTTCCGAATTTCGGAAGATCCCCTGAGGATGATGAGCAAGTCGCGGACCGAAACGTCGGGAGACATGGACGACATCAACCGGTGGAAAACCCGAGAAACTTTTCTGAAACTTTCACATCCTTGTTTACCTGTCCCATATATTTTGTTCGAAGACTTCCTTTATCGCTCTTGCCATCCACTTGTCCCTCGACGATTGTCTTAATCAGGCCATCATGTCTCAAGACGTGGCCTATAAGGTTGTTCCGTTTTCTTATTAAGGTTTTAATTATTAAGGTTTTTAGGATTCTCTTCTCTCCGTCTCTACTTAGGACTTTCTCATTACTATATAATACATCAAGGTTACTACATACGTAAAAAATTAGCAATAAATTATCCCTATGGAGCCCTTAGCTTAAGATTACAGTACGCGTGCATGCTCAAATACGGCGTTCATAAAAAAATTCATAGCAGAGAAGCAGATGAAATTATCGCGAAAATTAGCTTAGAGTTAGGTCGACTTTTTTATTCCCATACTACTGAAAACAGAACATTGGTCTTTTACACCGGGGTTTATTCAACAAGATAACAATTACACGGGCACGAACAGAGGCGTAGCCAGGAATTTCGTTCGGGGGGGAGAAAGGGGGGAGAGGTCGAAAACCGTGGGGAAAATAAAAAAAAACAGTAATACTTCTTGTAATCGAAAAAAATTCATTTATTAAAACCCATAAACGCCCAGCGAACTTTTTGGGTCTGAGGATCCATGTTAGTACGACGGAATGCCATTTCATACATGCAGTCAAATAATCAGCAACTGGTTTCATCATTACCTGGCACTCAGAGACAACATTGTATCTATAATATCTACTTTTTTGCATTTAATACAGTGATTTGAGTGATGGGACCCACTTGGGCGGTAATGGGAAAAATATTTAATAAATTCATGATTTTTCAATATTTTTGTTTCTTATATGAAGGAAAATAATTGTGTTTTATATTTCGGAGGGGGTACGGACTCCCCGGAACCACCCCCCTCCCCGGCTACCCCACTAGGCACGAACAACCATGCCCTGGATACGGGAAATCTACCAAGGAAGGGCTTGAACCCGTGACCTCTTGTTTGACAGCGGAGGACTCGCCGCCTCCAAGGCGGTCGATTTTGATCCGTCGGAAAAGTTAGCGTGAATTTTTTAAACTCGCAGTGTCGTAGTCATTTTTTCCATGCGATGAGCACCCGTATTTTGTTAGTGCTAACCGTGATCGTGGAACAAGGACCTCAGAACGAAAAATATTGTAGGCATAATATACAATTGAAAACTCAAATTCAACACGTTTTAAGGGGCAGTTTGCTTTTATATCGCTGCTGAAGAATGGTAAATGACGCCCATTCCATGCTAATGTTTTTCTATAATCGTCCCGTAGATTTGAAGTTAATTTTTTTGTTATCCTGATTTATATTCATAGCCAAATTTTTCTATATACCGGCCTAATGGTCAACCATATGAGCGCTAGGTGGGCCTACAAACGACTCTTTTTCGGGATCAAATTTACACTACGTGGGAAGTTTTGCTGCTTTTATCAGTCAATTTCTTTCAACATTATAATAATATTAAGATAATATTAGCCGTCCGAGACCTAAAGATAAAACGTTTGCAAAATTCAGGTTATGGAGTAAAACTCACCGCACCGAAGCCAAATTTCGGCAACAGCCAAGATAAATATAAATTTCAGTATTATATTTACAAAGCTTAAAGTTTACCTAAATAATTTCATGGTTTGATGATGCGTGAGAATGATATCACTTAACATTTTGACTTTTGGAAGCCGGATTTTCGGTAGATGACATAAAAAAATACAATACGGTGACCATAAATATTTCTTCATAGGCAGCAGGTGCAGGTGACTTTATTGGCAGATTATCATTATTTTTAAAAGTCCAAAAAATGCTTGATGTCCTGATCCTGCCGAATCGCGTTTGAAAATTAAAGCCTCATTCTATCGAACATTTTCCAATACACGCCTCCATGCTCAGTATTTTCCAAAAAAAAATCTTAGGAATAATAAAATTAATCATTAAGTATCCACATTCATCCGTATCAATTAGAATTCAAATATTTCATCATTGAGTAGATCATGGGGCAATAAGCCCAATCGAATCTTACGGTAATCTAAGGTAAATCTTCGATTAATCTATTGAATTTTTTATTCAAATAAAGAGAAACAAAAGCAATCTTTGTTAATTCTATTGCCCATGTCAACCAAATTTTTGCCGCATACGAACTGCCTGAGAGTTGAAAGCGAAATATCTATAGGTTAGTTTAGAGAAGAAGGAAGGGTGTACACAAACGACCTCGTGGAGAGTTCGCTAAAATCAGCTATCCTAGAGGTTTACACATCCTTGTCAAGAAGTCGATGGTCCTGATAAGTGAAGCTTGAGAACAAATTGCTTTGGTTCTTCTAAAGTTACGCATACTCGGTATCTTTAAGAGCAGATCGCAGTTTTATCATCAAACTGGAACGGGAGAGAGGCTATGAAGATCAAACGAGCGGAAAGATTCGTCCAAGTTTGAAGCCGTTGCGAGGAATATTCACGGAAAATCTGTAGGCAATGTTCCCTCAAATGGAATAACTTCTATGGGGAACTTTCAAGAGCTATATATACGCGTCTCGAAATCGATCGCTTTTGCGGTTACTCGCCTAGAACTGTGCTAGGAGATGATTAGGTGTAAATCACAAAAGGATAGCCATGCATCAAGATACGATGTCTAGCTGAGGTATACATTTCAGCAAAGCTGGTTCTGATGACAAGATGTAATGCAACCATGAGATTTGCCGTACTGAAAGACAATATAATTTTACCGTCTAATTCATTTCAACACACAAACCCGAATATGATACTGAGTAACGAAAGAAGCAAATTTTAGCGAATGTCGATCAGAGATTTAATTTCGACCATGAGGTACTGAGGAATCAATCAGCAAGCTATGTTATAGAAAATGAATTTTACTTCAAGCCTATCCTTTATACAAAGAATATGATAATGAATTAAACAAAAAATCAATAAGGAATTCAAATTTATTTTTTGCAGAAGTTAAACTTTCACAAGAAAAAATTAAATGCCAGCGAACTATATACAAAACTAGTCATTCAAATTTGTTAAGGTGGTAAATCAACAATGATCCCATTCTTTTACTAAGTATGGAGAGAATTAAACGTGGGCTAGTAAAATTTTTATTTAGTTTTCTCATTTTTTTATTTTGCAAGTAGAACATTTTTTTTCTTTCATATTATTATTATTTTTTAATATGATTTTTTGTGAAATTTTGAACAAATAGTGCAGTGAAAAATTAACTAGTACTACAAGAAGGAAAGACATAGGAAAGACTCATAGACGAGTTATTTGTTGAGGCAGTTTGTATGTTTTTGGAATTGATGGATCATAATTCCATATGTGTGTTAATACAAAAATACACCCTTAAACCTTTAAAGTTCAAGGGACATAAATGTCCCTAATTTTTTAAATCCTCTCAAAATTAAATTAGAAGGTTTATGATAGTAAAAATTGTCTCTGTTTAAAAATAGGCTATTGGCTTCTAGTTTAAAATTCTTTTAGTGATATCCTTTAGATATTGTAGTTTCCACATTGTTAAGAACTTTCACATGAAATGCTGTATATGAAGTAGAAATTTGATATTTTTTAACAATTGGGTAGTTTCCTTCATCAAAGAAAACGAAATGCATTGATTGCGATTCCTTACCCACCATTAGTGTATTCATAATATACAAATTATTTGGTTTTAGAAATCCCAGTGAAGACGAATGGCAACGGTCAATTTTAACCTCATTTGAAAAAGGCCAGATTGGCGCCCATGTGATTCCATTCCACGTGACGTAACAGGGACCTAGTTTCTATACGAGTAGATAGGAGTTTTACATTGTCTGAGATTACCAAAGCATGCATGAGGCACAGAGCTCAGGGAAACATCTCTTAATAATCACACATTAAAAATACCTAAGTTCGCTAAGTTTCCTTCGCTTGTTAGGGGATTATTATAGTCCTTATTATAGTATAGTCCTTATTTAAGCCAAGCGCTACCTGCTAGCAGAGTACTAAGGTACCTGCTAGCAGCCTGCGTCGTATCAGCGCTCAAGCCTCACCCCAAGGTCACCTCACAAGGCGGCATGGGGAACCAGAAATACGTCACACGGTCTTTTTCTCTTCATTCCTACTTAGCCGTTGCGTTTCCGCGCGCTTGAAAATTTTCACTTTTCGCTTAGTCGCGAAAAATAAATATCGTCATTCAAAAATATAAAAGTGTAAAATTCGTACTTCAGGAGTAATAATCTTTCGATTTAGGCAATAGAAAAATAATAGGAAACCACCGTATTCAATGAGAAAGTTAACTATAAGGGGACTTACGGTTTGTCCTTGTGAATATAGCCTGTGGAATAAGTACGAAAACCTCAGCAATTGTGCCTAAATTTTCACAAAATTAGTGTTTTCATAACATGGGACACACGTGTCTCTGTGTACCATAAGGGAGCGAGGATTTGTATCATTTCATGTCCAAGACTGTATCTGAGAAACTACTAGGGATATCGCTTTCATATAAATATTTTTTTGGATTCTACGCATTAATATTAGCCTAAAAACGTAATTTTTATGCAATCTTATGGCAGCAATCTTTATGGAGCATAAATGGTTAAATAACTCCAAATCAAGGTCAGACGAACCTGATAGCAGTGATATGTGCATTTCATTTGATTGCCATCACGATGACCTATTTGGCGGAACTCGAATAGCGGCTCTGCATTAACTCTGTAAACTTCAAAAGGATTTTTTTATCCGCTCCAGTCTCGACACACTGGGCCAAACGTCTACCACAACATCATCCCCACGCGAATGAGAATCTAGAAAGTCTCATATTTTCCACCACACCGCTTGGTGTCGCTCGATAAGAAGGGACATTCATTCCGGCTTCCTTTTCCTCTTTGTCGCTCGCGGAACGCCCAGATATGTTGAAGTGGGACACAAGTTAAAAGCAGTGACGGCTTCCAGATGAAACGATATGCGTTTGAAGACGGCAGGAAAAAATGGGAGGGACCTAAAGAGGAAATTTATGGAAGAAAGCCCATGATGAGAGGGCTGTAAACAATTCCGACGCCAATTTTGAAACCCATAGAATCCTTATCTTAAGAGAAAATGGAAACCACTGAGTAACTTTATAGAGAGATCGATTTAATAGAAAACATAATATATTTTCTTAAGCCTACTTGAACAGGGCATTCCAATAAAAAAGAGGAGATTTTTAAAACCTCGGAATATAAAGCCTAAATCACACGACAATTTTGAATGAAAAATTAAACTATTTTTTCTTCATCACATCAAACACCCTGGCCCGAGGACAACGCGGAGCGTCGAAACCATGGTAGTGTACAAATAAAAATATTCTGTGAAAAAAAAACAAAGTTTAATTTTCCATTCAAAATGAGTAAATTCCATAAAGTATCGCCAGAAACCATCAGCTACGATAATTTTATTCATGCCGTGCGAGAGACAGCGCCAACGATCGCTATAATGATGGCGGAAAAGTGACCGTTTCATTCGATGATTTTCCGCGATGGCTCGAGGGATGGGAATCCCATCCCTTTTTCCGTCTCTCGGCACGCCCCTTTTTCCGTCGCTGAAACCGTAGCTAACTGCCATTGTAACGCCACGCTTGGCTTTTCATTGATGACAATCGGGGATGGCAAGTGAAACGAAAATGTTTCGTTACCTCCCGGAGGGTAACGAAAATACTAGGCCTAGATTTAGCTTCGTTCCTGAACGAAATTAAAACCCTGTTAGTAAGGCATTTTCATGAGGGTCCCAAAACAGATAGATTGAGTGAGAAATGTGAAAATTCTGGGAATAGTAGGAGAGAAATCTTTCTAAAACAATCGGTGAAAGACAAAATGATTATATCGCTTTCAGCGTGAAACACGATGGCCTAACAAAAAATATCCTTAAGGACAGGTAGGAATCTTATAAATAAACGCTGCTAATGATACATTTTATTGTGTCTTAAATATCCCGAATGGAAATATAGTTCCCCAATAGGGTAGTTTCCTTCATCAAAGAAAACGAAAGGCATTGATTGCGATTCGTTACCCACCATTATCTACTGTATTCATAATACACAAATTATTTGGTTTTAGAAATACCGGTTTAGACGAATAAAAAGGGTCAAATTTTATCCTCATTTGAAAAAGGCCAGATTGGCGCCCATGTGATTCCACTCCACGTGACGTCACAGGGACCTAGTTTCTATACGAGTAGATACGAGTTTTACATCGTCTGAGGTTACCAATGCATGCATGAGGCACAGAGCTCAGGGAAACATGTCTTAATAATCACCTATTAAAACTGGCTAAGGTCGGAAAGTTTTCTTCGTTTGATAAGGTATTAATAAACCTTTTTTAAGCCAAGCGCTACCAGCCAGCAAGGTACTCAGCTACCCGCTAGCATCCTGCGTCCTATCAGCGCTCAGAGCCTCGATCAAGGTCACCTCACAAGGCGGGAGGGGGAACCAGAAATGCGTCGCACGGACTTTTTCCCATCATTCCTACTTACGCGTCGCGTTTTCGCGCGCTTGAAAATTTTCACTTTTCATTTAATCGCGAAAAATAGATATCGTCATTTAAAAATCTAAAAGCTTGAAATACGTACTCTAGGAGTAATAATCTTTCGATTTAGGCAATAAAAAAATAATAGAAAACCACCCTATTGAATGAGGCAGCATGAAAACGAACGCCACCGCCGTAGTCAACCAATGAGACATATCAGATCCATCAGGTGATCTAGGGTTTTACCATTGTAATGTCAGCCCTATGAGCAGAACGCGGTTCAAGCTCTTGTGTAATTTCCTTAAAGGGTAGAAGTAAGATTAGTGACGATATCTATCGGTATGATATCGGCAACTGGTCGTTATTTCGCGCAATATGCTGCACAATGATTGACAGCATGTCAACATAAAAAAATAGTAATCATTCGTTACAAGTTAACGTTGATCTAATTCGTAGAGAATAAATATTAAATGTTTAAATTAACAGGGAGAAAATCCTAGCTAGCACTTTTTATTTATTTTTATTATAAACAGCATTTTTTCATGGCGCCTTATCAGGATGGAAAACAAATATTGTATTAGAAACCAATCCCAAAATTATTCTATCACGCGTTCATGTATTTAGACAATAATTCGTACGCATTAATATACCGTGTAAACAAACCTTTATTAATTGTACGTAATATAGAGCAGAAATAAATATAACTTAATTCCGGGAATTTTTTCTTTTTTAAATTTATTTTCATCTCGAAAGAATTAAAAAAAAAGAGTTGGCAAGGATGTCGCGCCTGAATGTGGCCATGGGCATTGGTTCAAATTCTGGATATCCCCTTTGTGTAGCCATCTCGCAGTAAGAGTGGGGGGAAATCTTGCGAAATGAGCAATTAAAAAAGTGCATGTAGTAGCACCGACGCATGTAGAGCACGGCTCAGCTTCTGCCTCGCGGGGGTCTTTGTCATTACCCTCTTAAAAGCAATTCCTTTCTTCAATTAACGGTTTTACCTCAACAGGTAAATGAGCCGAAGCTGTAATGAAGTCACCAACTCATAAAAAATGGGCGGAAATTTTCGCGTTCCTTTTTTTTACTAACACTTTGAAGCCCAAGCCCAAGTACCCTTCGGGATGTATATTTCCTGCCAGGGGTCCGAGCCCGAGTAGAGCTTGGGAAGTCGCTTTCGGACACTGAGTAAAAGTTGGGATTTTCTAATGTGGTTTTCTAAATCTATGCCCAGTAAAGCTATTTTATGTGGCCGTCAGTAGATTGCAAGAGTATAAATGAAATTTTCATGAAAATTACATGTAATTCCATTGTAAGTCCAACTTCATTAAGAACTCTTTCTTTAGCAATCTGGTCTACTCGTATGGAAGGTACTGTAATTTAGCGGCTCCTGAAAGTACTTTTTCGGATTAGGAAATGATTTTATTAAAAAACACTGAATCCACGGGTTTCACGCAACCCGCACATGAAAATACCACGGGGTTCAAGGTGTTAAAATTATGAGAGTTTGCCAAAATGAGCAGGACTTTTCTCGCCGTACTTTAGTTTTCCATTCCAATGATCCGAGTCCGATTATGGCCCGAGCGAACAACCTCATAATGATAACACTAATGGTAAAAAGAATACCTGGAAATTTTTACAGCTTCAGAACTCCCTGTTTTTTTACAGTAGAGTAACGTGACAATGAATTGGGTTTTTACTGCCTTTTCATAGCTACAAGCCTCCTCTAACCATTCAAAGGTTAAACGCGACCTCTGAATTCAATTGAGCCCAACGTTTATAAATTGATAGGATTCATGATAATAACACAAATAATCAATCTTATTTACTACATTAAATAGATTGATTTTCAGCTATGTAAGCATCTTAATTTCTTATAAATGAATTCATTCACATCACGGTGCATCAGTTACGAAACAAACCAATAGGACAATAATATATTAGGTGCGTCCTCGTTCATTACTTAAAACATTTAGCCTCCGGTATGCCCGTAATTATGGAAAAATTAAACTAAAATAAAAAATCTGATGGATTCCAGTACAAATATTAGAGATCTATCTTCACCAATATGGGGACTCTTGCGTGGTTACGTGGAATAAATTTTCTGTGCATTGGTGACCGTGCAACAATATTATGTTTTCTTCTTCTCACACACAAAAAATAATCATTCGTGAAGAATCATTTATATTGCATTAATTAATTTACAAAATTTACGTGTCACCTGTGTGGGCGTAAGTGTATCTGACCTCGAAATCATTGAAGATATACTGCAACATAGATAAAAATCCCTACAGTATAAATATCCCTATAAACACTCAATTCATTAATTAAAAAAATACCTTCCACAGCTTTTGCGAAAGAAAGTCATTCAATTTTATTTCAGTTAACCACACATAATTTCCTTAAAAAACGTAAGATAAAATTTCTAAAGTATTATAATCTTCTGAGGTAAAAAAATCAGGATTCCTCGTTTTGTAGTAACCATATTAATATATAGCAATACCAATTAAATGGCATAAAAGCAAAGTAAAATGCATCACTTCATATTTTATAACCTAAAATTATTTTTCGACGTCGTTGGGAGAATTTTTCACCCTAGTACACGCTATTTATGTATGTAAATAAGTGATGAATTATTTCAACCAGAAAAAGTAATGAGAAAATTATCAAATATCCAAAACAACGCCATACAATTGGCAGAATCTAAAAGTCAATGCATCACTTTAGGTTTTATAAATGAGTATTATATTGCAATGTCACTGGAAGAATTTTTCACCTACTCACACGTAAATTAGGTATGTAAATCAGTGATGAATTCTTCCAACAAGAAAAATATCAAATATCCAACATGACGCCAGACTGTGTGTGGAACCATGAAATGCATGAGCACTCCAAATTTGCTGGATCTGCGCATAATCTTACAGTCACGACATACGGAGAGGAAGTAGAATTTCAAGTATTAAAAAATAAAATAATAAAAAAGGGACAAGCAACGTTTTACTGCAGGAATTGCACCCCTATTCCCATTCCGGACTTTATCGCAACTCGCGGAGTAAGAATAAAAATATACTCATGATTATTCTCCCTGCGTCTCGGCTAAAAAATAATAGTCTATTGTAATATTTTTCGTCACCGTTTTCCTCGCGGGTGTGACCAACCACCACGGCCTCGACCTCATGCCCGCGCTTGCGACACTTTTAAGTTTCCTCGCGACCCTAACTTTACTCACCTATTTCTCCAAGGCTATCCAAGTACCACCAAATTCTCCCTTGAGGATCAATAAATCTCGCTTTATCGTCCAAATAAAAAGCATTCTTACGCATGCAAAGAGATGGGATCCTATGAAAATTCTTTGAAGAGGAGCAAGCCCAAAGAAAATCGCAACCGAAGCCTAATTCTAGCCCAAGACTTATAAATGCTAATAAATGTGAGATCGTCCAATACTCTGAGGGAACAATGCATTTATAAAGTCGATGATTTTAATTAGTTTCCTCTTGATAAATATTTTCACCTATGCTCAACACGTTTATAATTTTCGAATGAAAAATGTTGCTTTTAATAAATAAAAAAACTCAAAATTGTATGCTTGGATTTCCGCGCTGGGTGCAAGATGTAATCATATAATCATTTTTTCTCAAATAATTAGAACAGGGTAAACATAAAATATGCTAAACACTATGTCGCAACTCCTTAGTTACGGAGCTATGGCAACGCTAATCATTATTTGGATGCACTTTTCAGTTACCATGGCAACGGTTTTTCATGTGTATCCAGCCTTTTCGACAACATTTTATTGAATACTCTGGATTTTTAAGGACATTAAATAATGTTAGGTTGGACGAAAATATCCGATTACTGTAGTTTGAAATTTAAACTTAATTAAACAAGGGCTCTGAGCGAGTATCGACAGTACGATTTTATAATCCTACCCATTTTGAGATTAATTGATCCAGACAATCGCAACTTTCGCCCAAACGTAAATAATTTTATGTCCTCAAAAATCCAACGCATTGAGTAAAATATCGTAAATACTGCATATACAAGGGAATTCGTTTTAATTGTAACTGCAAAATTGATCAAAAAAAATGTTTGCGTTGCCATCGCTCAGTAACTAAGGAGTTGCGACCCCATGTGAATGGAAATATAAGCTTACTCTCTCCTAACCCCGAATTAAGTATTGAAGATTTCTTCTGAAGCACCAGTGACGTTTTATGGTGAGGAACAGGGAAGAAAAGAGGCCGATCACTGCGTAATTTATTAAAATAATTGAAAAGACGGATATTTTTTTAGGTTTCTCTCCACTGAAAGTTATTTTTACCGGGCGTCCCTATTCACCATTTTGTTTTGAAGTGGTCTGTGATTGGTGAACGAATTTCCGATATTGAATTTAGATTTTCGACTTCAAGGGCATGAATTGAAATTTTGATTGAAATTTGCAAGATGTGACACACAAACGAATTAGAACAAAATAACCTATCATTAAATCTAACACTTTTGGTAGAAAGAGTACCTAGTGAAACTTTTACATTGTGTGGTTAAATTTTCTAGGCCTCTATATGATTAATTAACAGATATATTTTTGGAGTTAATTCCCACACTTCAATAAATATGCCTGCTCACTCTAAATATGTGTGCAGTAACTTGCGCCACATGAAAAAATATTCTGATATTGTGTAGACCGAACTTCTTTATTTTCATTTGAAAGGGTTACGTATTTTTGCACTCATTATTGTGTGGCAATGCTAAATACTAATTGGTTTGCTGCTTTAGTGCCTTAGGTGTATATGACGATTGATTTCTCGATCTTATTATGGATCATGCATGATCAAATTAGATCTAACTTCATTTAACTCCCCTTGGAACCTCACGTAGTTGGATCACAAATTTTCCGCGCCGGATGTTAGATTCAAATCATTTTCTGGCTCATCGCCTAAATGGAAGCAAAACGACGTGAATGAGAAAGGTCATCTTCCGCAAAAAAAATTTGCGTCTCCTCTCACCTGCCATCTGGCGCCTCAGGGCTGAATTGCATCCTCCCTCCGACCGCGTCTACATCTATGAGCAGACTCGTTTACTACCACCGTCCTTGGGAGAAATATGCGTAGCCAACGGGGCACGTCGCTATAATTTCATCACTCCCAGTTAATTATTACTTCTCTGAGCACAAGTGACACTGGTGTAACAAGGGGGATGGATCAGACTAAATAGCACACCATAACAGGTAATAATAGTACTTTCTTTTCTATTCTTCTTGGAAATCATATTTAATTTTGCGTTTCCATTCTTATAATTTTTTAATATTGAATTTTCTTTTATTTTTTCCACTCTTGTACAGCGCCCGTATATTTTAATGTCAAAATTGTCTTTGTGCTCTTACATTTCTTTTTAAATGTTTATAAATCTGCACCAGCCGCTGCTTTTAGATATGATGGTCAACAAAATTCAGGTTTACCTATGGGGTACCTATATTCCACTCTGCTATTTTATTTATAGTAAAATGTAGTATTAAATCTATGAATAAGTTGAATAAATATTATTATTACTATTATTGTTAAATATGAAGTGGTGAGAAGAGAAGAGGTAAGAATGATTTTTTTATAAACAGAGTTATTTACAGAAATTACGCAAAGAAGACAAACTAGATCAAATAGATATTATTTAGTGGTGCATTTTATTTTCCATTAGATGTTAGCACAGAACAGAGAATAACTCGTATCCCTTGGCCACCAAGTTTTCGTACATTTAATTTATCAATTTTTATATCTGCAAACTCTGTTTAAAAAGAAAGACACTTGTACCCCTTGTATTCTCACGCCCTCATATGTGTTCAATTGTGTGTATGTACAATATATTGACCTAGTGGAATTTTCTCTTGGAAAATTAATCATATGACAACTATGTCTGTTCCACACGCTTAATTTGGTACACATTGACCGGGTCCCTCACTCCCGTGTCATTTTCAAGAGGAAATACTACACTAGAGGAAATAATAATCTTGCAAAGCAAGGCTTGGGTGTATTAATTAAAGAAAATAAGTTGGCATCTTTGTCCATTCAACGCACTTAATTCGGTGGACCTCGACCGGTTCCCACACGTCCGTGTCATTTTCTAGTGGAAATACTGTACTAGAGAAAATAATAAACCTGCAATTGGAGGTGTGGGTGTATTAATTAAAGAAACTTCTGAGAATTACTAAATTATGCAGATAAACTTTTAATATACATTACAACTAAAGCATATAATTTCTGTATTTCAAAAAATTTGGTTTCTGTGATATGAAAATTGAACGGGTTGGGTTGAATGTGTACCAAGCATCATTTTTGGCCCAGCTGGATTGGCACAAAATACAGGAGCCATAATACATTAGCTAGGATTAAACTTATTATGTGATTTAATATTTAAATATATGTATACATTTAATACTAATCGTTGAAATTGGTTGTTAAATAATTACAAATATATACGGATTTAACCTACCTCTAAAATGTGAATACCTCGAAAACTAGAAACGATCTCTGGCACTCTTTTAACCCGATTCCTTCAATTATGTTCTTTCTTAGGATCTAGGGGGAGGTAGATATCTATCTCTCCTTGTCCCCACCCCCCATAGCCCCTGACAAGAAACGTCTATAAATGGAATCGCGTCGGTGTCCAAAGGGGACGGGCAAGGGGGAACTGGTAGAGCCAACACACGACGCAGCTGCAAAGGTATTTGACCGCACACGAAACAAATGAATTCTCTTAATTGCTCTGCGATTTGTTTAAGTAGAGAGGAAGGTCCGAGAAACGACGTTTAAGTAATTTTAATTAAAGTCAACGTTTGATCTTTTAATTTTACTTCATCGGCAGGGGCGGTATAGCCAAGTCGGCTCGTCGGCGCCTAGCTTAGGGGATCCGCACAACGCTCACGTCTATCGTGCAGCTTGTTTGAAATACGTGATAAAAAAACACCCAGATTTATTGAAACAAAGTTCTTTTTGCAATTATAAAATTCTAACATGTTTTGATTAGTTGATTTTTTACATCGTACTCAATATAAAAAGGTTATATAAAAAAATTAATAAAATATTGGTCTCAGAGGTATAAAGAAAACCTGATACTTTTTTAGGAAGGGTGATTGGAAAAGATTATTTATGACGTCTTTGAAATTCCAGTGCAGCATCAAGGAAAAAAATTTAGTAAAAAAGATGATAGAACCATGACACATTATAAAATTTCATAAGCTATGAAATTCTCACTATTCCTAGTATTTATTCGTACGAAATTGCTTTTTTTTTATTAAATTTTATCTATTTTTTAATAGCATCCCTTAGTAAAACGGAAAGTTAGCCTAAATTGTGGTGTTCCTCCACTTTGATTCGTGAGCTCCAGCCGCGGGCCCCAAACACCCCATACCGCCCCTGTTCATCGGAATGGAATGGTATACCACCGAGTCGGTATGGCGTTATAAATCTGTTGGCCGAAGAAAAAAGAGCCTCGGGCATATTTAAAATAATTACTAGTTTTCAACAATTTTTTCAACAAAAAGTTTGATTGCATAATTACTCTGAAGACAGACCCATAGTCACACATCAATATCACCCAATCATGAATGTATAAAGGACTTTTTTCCTTTTCATGTTATAAAAGAGTCTGTATCCCTCTTTTATTCACCATTCTTACGGTTGTATTCTATTTTTTCAACAAAAGAACTTGTTTTCACGAACTTTAGGCTAGTTTATCTCGTGTTTCTTGTACAAGGAATGATTACGACAGTTTCTTTTCACTGCCCACATTACAATCCCAATGAATAAATGCATCGAAGTGCATTTATAAATCTTACTCGAGGCCGTAACTGACTTTTTATGGCGTTGGGATTAACATCAGTCTTAACCTGAGACAAAGGCAGTAAGGTAGGTACCACTTCATTTTTCGAGGTGATTTTATAAAAATTGTTTTCATATCAAAATAAATGTTTCAAATTACGTAATTTTAATTCAAAATTGAGGCCTAATCACTCGCAGCCTTTCTTTAAATCGTGTATTCATATTTTTTCTACTTAACAAAACGTCATACTTTACGAATCACACCGAATGGCTGGTAAAACAATGTAACCTTACGTTAACTGGTGGAAAATCTGCACTTAATTATTGAAATATGCATTAAGTTTTCGAGGTGATGGTATAAAAATTATATTTCTGTAAAAATAAATGTTCAAAATTACGTAATTTTAACTCAAAATTAAGATCCTCTCACTCGTAATATTTCTTTACATCGTGTAGCTATATTTTTTCTAAATAATAAAATGTCATTCTTTACTAATCACACAGGGTGGTTGGTTGGTTGGTGGGGGCAGCGGTGGAAAATCTGTAATTAAAATAATGACTTCTCAGCACCACGAATACAACGCAAATTTATAAAATTTACACGCGACGAACAAGAAAATTTCAGACCCCTCCCTGAGAACCTCATGTTACCTAAAAGTCGTTCATATTTTACGTAAAATATCTTTGGAAAGTGGGACATAGCTTTTGGAGGAAAAAAACACAGGACGGATCTTTTTTGAGCCCGTAGCAGCAACGACGAACGTCTAATGATGACATTAGAAAGGAAGGCGGAGGTAAAATGAGAACTCTTCGCAAATAAGACGATGGCCGAAATATAGGGCACAGTTGCCAAATTGTTTGAAAATTCAGTCAACGACCCCGAAGCGTGGTGATTACAAAAGACGAAATGTCGGAATATTATACATCACCAGTAGGATGAAAGACAATTCGTTATTATGCTAGAAATAAAATGCGCCTTTTCTCAATACAAGAACAAATATTTAAGAACCATTTCCAGAATCGAATGAGCTATGGAGAGAGCCTTGTCCCTTCCAGCTACCGAGGGTATTATTCTGTATTTATGAATCTGGGCCCATCACAGTGGCATGAAATCGGAAAATGCGACAAAAACTCAAAACTGCGTTATTTTAGGTGGAGACTTGAAACTTGGTGTATATGCTCAATAATAATTCATGATCATAATAGAATGAGTCAATTTTTATGATTCCCATCATCCGTTACTGAGACACATAGGACCAAACATGATGAAATTCTCAAAAACACGCCCGATCTCGTCATTGTACGAAATACTTAACTTCAAGTGCTGGTAGAGTTTCGGAAGGATTTTAATGAAATAAAAAAATATATTCTAAAATTACGATACTTCATCTACATTTTTCATTATCTTTTTAATTTGCTGGTTAATATTGGTATCACGTCACAAAATGGTGGAGTTTTTTCCTGTCAAAACTTGATATGAAAAAAGGGCCCGCCAGAAAAAAAGGTCCGCCATTTTGCGATATTACGCCACATCAACTGAAACGATTAAAATTCAATCCGTCCGTCAGTAAACCTCCGAGTTAAATGTTGAACCACATTATTAACGCATAGTTTAATTATTATTTTCAGCAACGATAATGACCAGCACCCTTGCTCACTTGGTTGAAGGGCTTTCGTGCCGTGCAGCACGGTTCTCGTGCGCGGTGTCCACGGAAAAAATGCTTTCACTACAATCCCTCCCCCTTTTGATGATTTCATTGAGTAGCTCAGCCAACCTCATTCTACGCTTGAGTCTAAAACAACAATGGACGGAACGCTCCACACTGCTGTAGGTACGTACCTCCCCTCAAAAGATTCTCATTATGCCTCCTGCTCCGCCATTAAGCGGTATCCCGACTCGTTCAGTCTCCATTGTGCGGGAGTGTGTTATAGCGATGGTTTGGAGCGAGCGGCCGCACAACTGCCAAAACAAATAAGAATCCAAGCGCCTTTGTTTCCAACCCCTCCTCCCGTCCCTTACCGTTTATATCGCATTGCTTTCAACGAAGAACAGGCTTTAAGCCGAGAGAACTTAATGGTGTCGTAAAAGTAGACAATACTTCAAAAAATACCTTTTGGTCACAACATTTTTTCGAGGCTCGAAAAAATAAGCATTTTCCTCGAAACAGTGGAGAAAATGAATTTAAAAAACGTTTTCATTGGCTGAAATACCAAAAAAAGCCAAAAGATATAATTTCAACATAAAATACAGCCAAATGAAGGCACAAGTAAGGAAACACTTTAATATGAAGCCTTTAAAAACAAAATTATAAAAGTTTATACCCCTTGGGTCAGAGACAGTGAAGTGGATATCACCAGTCATGGTTGAGCTTCCACGCGAGACAGACGTGGGCTGGTGCTTCGCTCGAGACAGGCAGGTGCCTTAGTGATGTGTTCAGTTGCGTCCAGAGTATAAGTGCATTCAATTACGAGGATAACTTCCTACTCAATTTAGAAGCTCGAGTTACTAATATTAAGTGGAAACCGCAGTTTAAAATGGCTAATTGCAGTGTATGTAATGTGAATGTTCTTAAGCGCCAGCTAAGGATTACCTGCAGTGAATGTCAAACTCAGTGTCACGCTACTTGTGTTCACTTGTCCAAAGAGGATATCGAGTATATTGGCGCTGAAAAGCAAAGTTGGCGTTGTCCTACCTGTGCTGCGGAAAAACGTAAGAGCATGTCAGTAGTTCCACTGGCGGATACGGACACTGCTAGTATCTCTCATATTATAAACCTTCTAGAAGAAGCTAAAGAGGACAGGAAACGCATGGAATTGGACTTGAACAAGGCTATTGAGTTTGTGCACAATAGATTAGATGAAAATACTAAAGTGCTTCAAGAAAACTCAACGCAGATTGCTGAATATTTAGCGACAATAGACTTACTTAGGCAAGAAAATGTTGGCTTAAAATCTCGAGTGAGTGAATTAGAAAAGAGGTTAGACGACCAAGAGCAATATTCTCGCGTTAATGACCTTGAAATACACGGCATTCCCCAGCAACCAAATGAAAATACCTTAGAAATCGTGAAAAGTGTGGGGGACGCCCTTGGTGTTAAAATAACCGACGATATGGTGAACACATGCCACCGATTGGGAAAGAAGGGACACGAAGGCGGAACGAGAGGTATCATAGTCAAATTCGTCCGTAGGTATACAAAAGAAGAAATTCTTCAAAAGAGGCGAGTGAGAAGGACCTTCTCCACACGGCACCTGGGCTTGGCGACCGATACTCCGGTGTACATAAACGAGAGCCTGAGTCCAGGTCGGAGGAGACTCTTCGCTGCTGCGCGTCTTGCGAAGAAAGAAAAGGGATACAAATATTTATGGCTAAGGCATGGGACAATACTCATGAGGAAGAAGGAGAATGATCAAGTAATCACTCTGAAATCCTCTGATGACCTGGAGAAACTGTAAGCATTCTGTGAGTGAGTTATGTATGTCTTCAACCTATCTTTACTAACAAAATGCCGAGTACTGTTAATGATAGTGGATTTAATGGTGGCAGGTTCCTTGTCTTGCACCAAAATATAAGAAGTCTAAGAGCTAATTTTGATAAATTTGTATTTCAACTAATTAATCTCGATATAAAACCCGCTGTAATTGTTTTGACAGAAATTTGGGTCAATGACACTGAAGTATCTATGTATCAAATAACTGGCTATCGGAGTTTTGATGTGTGTAACAATAACTATAGGGCTGGAGGAGTTATTGCATATGTAGCAGATACTTATGAGTGTTCTTCTATTGATCTGGGTGAATTAAAAACTGCTGATATGGTTAAAATATCAGTAGGGATAAATGATTCTTCTTGGATAAGCATTATTGGTGTATATAGACTTAATTTTAATCCTGTTGAACATTTTTTGAGTGAATTGGAGAATGTATTAACCATCTCTAGTGAGAGGAATTTAATTGTAATTGGTGATATTAATTTATGTATATTACAACCCAACGATATTTCCTTTGAATATCAAACCCTTATGGCTAGTCATGGACTGGACCAGCTTATTCGAGTACCAACTAGAATTAGCAAAACGGGTAGTACATGTATAGATCACATTTTTTGCAGAAGTAGAGATAACTATAAGTATGAGGGAAGAGCGGACGATTGGGGTTTAACAGACCATCATGCTGTATCATGTTCTTTAAATATTAATGTACCCATTAATATATACGAACGAGTTTATCGAAGCCATTGCCGGATAAACTTTGACCATCTAAATAATAGTTTGCTAAGATGTGACTGGAATGATGTTTATTCACAACAAAATGTCAATGAAGCCTATGAAATATTTATAAATAAATTGAAATGCTGCATTGAAAAAGCTGAATACGTGTCAGACAGTAACAGATCGGGAGGAATGAAGAGGCCATGGATGACTTACGCTTTGTGCGGGAGAATTTCTAGGCGAAATTTTCTGTATAAAAAAATGAGGAAACACCCTGAAAATGAAAAGCTAAATAGGTACTACGCATCGTACACGCAAAGATTAGAATATGATATTAAAAAGCGCAAAGAAAAGTATTACAGGGACCTATTTGATAGTAATGTCAATAATACCGCTGCTCAATGGCGCATTTTAGATTCACTCACGGGAGGAAAGCAAGGAAATGAGAATTGTGTAAAAATTAGAACTAGTAATGGTATCGTTGTCACTAAGTGCCAGGACATTGTAAACGAATTTAGTTCACATTATGGTAAAGTAATTCAAGAATTGACCCAGAACAATTATTTTGAAAGTAATACGAATAAATACAAAGAAATATTCCCAACCTCCAATTCAATTGACTCACTGTTTTTTGTTCCTACTGATGCGAAAGAAATTAGCAGCATTATTAAGGAATTAAAGTCTAAAAAATCTAAAGGTGTTGATAATATTTCCACACAAGTTATAAAAGAAGTAAATGCAAATATTTCGGAGGTCCTTGCCCATATTGCTAATCTAAGTATGTATACTGGAATATTTCCTAAACAATTAAAAACTGCAATAGTGATACCAATTTTTAAAAAAGGTGATAAAATGAACGTAAATAATTACAGACCAATATCCCTATTATCTGTATTTGCTAAAATAATAGAAAAAGTTGTTAAAGTCAGACTTCTTAAATTTCTAAATCAGCATAGTTTTTTCAATAAAAACCAATTTGGATTTATGAGTGGTAAGAGTACAGAGGATGCATTATTAAAATTCTGTTCAGAGCTGAACGACGGACTGAATAAGAACTGTAGAGTTGCTGGCTTATTTGTAGACATTACCAAAGCCTTCGACTCCATTAATCATAACATACTAATGAATCGATTATGGGAAGCGGGTATACGTGGAACCGCATATGATTGGTTTCAAAGTTATCTTTGTGATCGAGATCAATGTGTGCGTCTCAAAAATTGCTACAGTGAAAAGATTCGACTCACCTGTGGTGTCCCACAGGGTTCTGTGTTGGGACCCATACTGTTTTTAATATATGTAAACAATTTATGTGCTGGCAGGTTTAAAGGTCAATTAACGTCATTCGCAGATGACACTGCACTAAGTTACTCTGTTAATAGTGTTGATGATCTATATGAACACATACAAAGTGATCTATTAACACTCAATATGTGGTTTTCGGCTAATTATATGTTGTTAAGTGAAAAAACGAAATATATTATGTTTAGCATGAGTAAATCTACCTCAAACAAAAGTAAACTATACTATCAATGTGCAAATTGTATAAAAGATAATGTTACTTCCTGTGATAAATGTATTTTGATCGAACAGGTTAGTCACATAAAATATTTAGGTATATATTTTGACCAAAATTGTAAATGGAAGTCTCACATAAATAAATTAAAATCAGAAATGATTACTATTGTAAGAAAATTCTACTTCCTCAGATACATATGCCCTGAATCAGTGTTAAAAATGGTATATTATGCTCTCGTTAATTCAAGATTGCAATACGGAATAGCCTGCTGGGGTGGAGCATATTTTATCAACATTAAACCATTGATAGTGGCGCAAAAAAGGGTTATCAGGGTTATAACACGATCGTATAGGAAAAGCCACTCATTTCCTCTATTCAAAAAATTAGATGTCCTCCCACTAAGGCATTTATTCATTTATAAAGTCCTTAGAATATTCTATAACCGTAGTGGTGAAAAGGCCCGACCACAAAACTATGACATTAGAGCTTGGAGAAACTTCCATATACCTAGGCCGACGACCGAAATTTATCGACAGTCATACAATTACTTAGGGCCTAAATTGTTTAGCATGTTGCCGAGTAATGTAGCAAACTCGGAAAAAAGATGGGGATTTAAATCCGCAGTTAAAAAATGGCTTATGATGTGTGAGGAAGTAGAGTTTCTACTAAGAAAGGTGGGTTAAAAAGTTTACAATAAAAGGTATATTGTATATTCTATGTATGTAATTATGCGTTTATATAAGAAAAATAGTTATCCTTGTCCAAATATTTGAAATACGTTTTGTAATAATGAATGCAATCGGCAATAGAACAAATAACTGAATACAAAGAAATTTTACTTCTCATGTGTGCTAGCACCAGACCTATGTAAAAAGTTTATGATGGTAGCCCCAAAACTACTAAAAGGGGTACCTATATATTCCAAAATATTTAAGTATGTTCTAAAATGTAATATTTGATTGTAAATGGAATAAATTATATATATTATTATTATATACACTGAAGCACAATATTCACCGTGTTGCACGAAATACTTTCAAAGCCTAGATTCAGGCTGCTAGCATGTAGCAGAGTACCCTGCTAGCAGGTAGCGCTTAGCTATCAAACAAAGGAAACTTTCCGACCATAGGCAATTTTAATAGGCGATTATTATGAGACGTTTTCCTGAGCTCTGTGCCTCATGCATTCATTAGTAATCCCAGACGATGTTAAACTCCTATCTACTTGTATAGCATCTGGGTCCCTGTGACGTCTCGTGGAGTAGCATCGCATGGGCGCCAATCTGGCCTTTTTCAAATGCGGTTAAAATTGACCATTTCCATTCGTCTAAACTAGGATTTCTAAAACCAAATAATTTGTATATCATGAATGCACTAATGGTGGGTAACGAATCGCAATCAATGCCCTTCGTTTTCTTTGATGAAGGAAACTCCCCTATTGGGAATGAGGAAAACACTTGCTTCCTGCGATGCGGCCAGATGGTCGATTAAGACTATGTGTTGACTAGAGATGAGGCGAGTCTTTCATTTTGCTGATTCAATCATTTTTATTCAAGTCACTTGAATGATTCAATCAATTGAATCAATCATAGGAGAATCATGATTCTACTCTCACGTGGGATTCACCATTCCCTTATTATTCTCGTTATTATCATTAATTATTATTCTCGTTCTCGATCGTCAGGGGCCTGGTAAGTATGTACCCATAAATTGGTTCATTAAAAACGCTAGATTTTTATATTTTAAACGTTTCTATATTCTACGCAATGCACTCAATTATATGTTATAAGATGTGATGGATGCACCTTTAAAATTTATAGGTTATTTTAAATTAAGGTATTTATAATTATTTAATGCATAACCTTTGTTACCACACCTGTGATGCACATTCACGCTGCTGACAGTGACAATTTTGAGTTTTTATAATAAATCTTATTTATCTATATGACTATGGCCCCTCATTTATCAAACACATTTCTCGCTGGGAGTTTCTATTTCGAGATTCGAAGGATTCTATGGTCACCACAATAGAGGATCTATCCTTCATGATCAGCACAGTCGACGTTACACATATTGACAATCGTATAACCGTTACTTCTAAATCAGGAACTGGTACACGATATCACTATTGTGGCATTCCATTTCTCGATCAATTTCTGAGCGTCGTTGCTAATGGCTTCGAAAACCTACGTTCAAATTTCTGAGCGTTTTCCAAATTTCAAACCAGTCAAAACCTTAAAATTCCCTCAGATGTCCCGGCACTTGTTTCCGGAAGTGGGACTGATTGTTGATCGACTAGCTTACGAGAAAAGAAGCACGAGTCTTTTGATTCACATGCTGATTCAATCGTTTTGAACGAATAGATCGCGAACCGAATCGAATCGAAAGTTTTTTTGGAGAAAAAGCACTATAATTTTATTTAAGAATGAAAAAATTGAAGCATAATTACATAAAATTAAGGAAGCAGAAAGAAATAAGTGAGGGAGACAGTTGTTTTACCCCTGCGGCAAAAAAATCAGGAATTTTTTTTAACGTCTCACTTAGAATAATAATGACATGGGACGTAATTTATATTCCCAAGTAATAAGGAAAAGTTGTTATTTCTGGCCTTATAACAGCTTCCGACCGTGAGATTCTTGGAATCGACCCAGAATAGAATAAACTGAGGTGCCTTTTCCCTCACTATATACGATGTCTCCTTTCGACGCCCTTCAGCATTCCAGCCCCCGGGTCCAAATCTTTGGCATTTCTCCATTGTCACGTTCAAGATGGCGAAAAATAATGAATATCTGAGACCCTCACCCCCATATCCAACACTAAATATCAATTCTTGAGTTGGCTGTTTCACAAACCTAACATGCAGCAACTCCATGCCACCAAAGGTGTTCACCATTCTCATCGGCTTCCACGGGATTGTTTACCAATATTTATATTTTCTCACGTGAAAAAAATGGGTTCAAAATAGGAGAAAGATGGCCGAAACTCATTTTTTTCGGCTTCATACAAGGGGAGCATGATAGTCAAGTTTGTGGAGCGCTTGGTTGCTGATCTACGTCCACATAATGCCCTGCAAGTCGCCTCAATGGGAGCGTTGCAGGGGGTGTTAGAACACCAGCCGTTTACATATAAAAAAGGACATACTGATTATACCTGATGCCCTGCCAAAGATAATTGTTAAAGGTGTCGAAATTGATTTTTCTGATAGTGTTACTAACTTAGGAGTTACACTAAATAAAACCTTACCATGGAATGAACACATAAAATCCATTTCGCATAGGGTATTTAATTTCTATTACATTTATAACCATATATGTTCCTAAGGGACAAACTTGTCCCGGAATAATAAATTTCATTTTCTATTCTATACTGTAACAAAGTTACCCCTACTACAAAATTGACATTCATTTTTTCATTCAAATAGCATTCATTTTTATACCGCGCGGTGGAAAAACGAATTCCCATACCTATCCGTTCAGCAAAATATTTCTCATAATTTATAATTAATTTCGGACCTGGAAACAGTGGCGGATCCAGGATAGGGACAAGGGGGGGGCTATGATTACGATTCTATCTAGTGTTAATTGAATACACAAAGGGGGGGGGGGGGCTATAGCCCCTCTCTGGATCTACCTTTTTGATTGCAATATACCAAAAGTATGTAAAATAGGCCCTAAGTATAGAGCTAATTTGTATTTCAATTCATTAAAGGAAGTGAATATGTAGGAAAGTATAACTAAACGCTTTTGTGCAAAGTGGCAACCCCTCAAACACTTCGATTTAACTAGTGTGTGTTTCGACCCAATGGGGGCGACTTAAGCCCCCTAAGAACCTCCCCCGTAGATTCGCCTCTGCCTGGAAATGCATTTTGGTCCTAATACGATGTTCTCCATGTCACTCTTAAAGATTTCCATACTCAATTGTTCGAGCAATATAAGCGTAGCGCGCAACCTCTGAGTCTCTAGCGACTCCCAACCTCATTCGTTGAGAACATGAGAACATCATATTAGAACCCCACTATGTTTCTATTTGACAGATACGATGAATTTAGAGAGGTATTATGCATACGCATATTGAAGTGGCTCGCGAAATTGTACTTGGCTGTAGATGAAACTATTGTCATATGAATGATATATGTCAACTCACAAATTCTTTCCTTTCCGATCACAATGATAAGTAAATTCCACGTATTAACGCCTGAGGCAACTACTTATATCCAAGGCTGTAGTTAGGAAAAAAATTTAGGTGGTACTCACCAAAATTTGCCAATAGCTGAACATGTATTATACATCCAGCCGCGATTGAAATGTCAAATTCCAACTCTGATATTAGTTCCAAGTTGTGCCAAAAGATAAATCTGAACAAGTAAATAATTATTTACGATTTTTATTTCTGAAATCCATTGAACCATTTACAATAGGGATATTTTTTGCAGATTTAAAAAGATATTTTATCTGGTACGTTTATAACGAGTTTGGATTTTAGGGGGTACGCCGAACCGGCCCAACTACAGCACTGCTTACATCAGCAGTTAAAGCCTCAATCACACGATCATTTTCTTTCGTCGCGAAAAGTGATCACTAGAGCGATCGCTTTTCGCGGCGGGACAAGTGATCGCTCTAATATCATTTTTCTGAATCACACGGTCACTCCCGCCGTCGCTTTTCGCATCACTTTCCATATCACAGCTCGTTGTCATAGGACCTGCATAAAGAAAATATGTAGCGTGTTTATTTATCTATGCCGTTCCCACGATTGCCAAACACTGCGGTGCAATTGCTCCATACGGGCATGCGTTCCGATTAGATGATATGAGGTGTTAGTGACGGTTTTAGCGACGGAAAAAGCGACCGGACGAGTGATGAAAAATAGTGATGGGAATCCTCATCGCGATCGTGATCGTGAAAAACAATTGCCGGCGACGATCATTTGCGAGTGATCACTCTAGTGATCGCGATAGTGATCACTAGGGAATGACTAATAAAATATCGTGTGATTCAGGCTTAAAATACAAGGTGAAAAAATCAGGGGACTCTCTCGCCATAGAGGGGATAAGTTATTTAAAGCGAAGTTGACGACGACGTGAATGCGATGAAAGCACAAACTGAATTCGTAAACGTCAAGTGCGGCCTCCGTATACACCATCACTCCCGGAAATTAAAACCTCGTGACTCGTGGGCGATGGAACTCATCGTAAATAGCCAATTATAGCCAAAGCGTCTTTCTTGTCCACGGAACTGATGTCACTACGTCGTTCCACGCAGATGAGCTAAAGATAGAGCGAAGAGATAAATTCGCATCCGTTCTTCTGACTAACTTTTGCTAGATAGATGCTACATAGAAAGGGGTAAATATTAAGTGAATGCATAACTCCGGCAAGATGTTATTTTCCGTGACGTATTATTTGTTGAAAACCTTAGAAACAGTTGAATTACGTAATGGTAAATAATTAAAGCGACCAGAGCATGGCTGAAATAGTCGTCCGGCAGTGACCTCAGGAATAAAAAAAGTTTTATTATACATATATTTCAGTAAAATATCACTTTTTTATTTTTAAACGTTTATACTAGGGAGCATGGTAGCCTAGTGGGTAGAGCTTTTGGCTCCTGATCGAGAGGTCCCGTGTTCCAATCCCGGCCTTCAGACATCCCAAGTTTAAAATCCTCGGAGTGCGCGATACCCCAGGGAAAGGAACTGCCCCCCACACTAATTTTGTTAAGTTTACAAGCCTGTGGCCTAGTCTGGGAGAGCTCTACCCTCACCAAACCAAACCAATCTTCGGGTTGAATCACTGAATGAGCGAATTTTAAAAAAATGCTTATATTTTATTAACTTTACACATATTTTTATGTTAGAACAAAATATAAATAGAGCGTCTTAGACTTTCGTTCTAAGTAGTAATTTTAAGCCGTAAGCCGAACATTCACAACGTGACAAAGTAGTAATTTTCCATAAAATCAAAAAAGACAGGCAATTTGTTTACGCAGATATTTATACTGACCGATTAATGTGCTTTCGAAAGGCTTATGTACTTTCTTGGTGTACGGCACATAATCCTTGCATATTATGCCTTTCCCCATTATTTTCATGAAACATATACAGGAAAAGAACGAATTGTCCACATCTAGCCGGTCCGAAAATGATCTCTCACTTGTTTATCGCTTCCGTAGGACCTAGAAACTTAGTGACGTTCTAATTGGATTTTCTTCGTGGCGCCCTGAAATCTTTATCCACGTGAGTTCACATGGGGAAGGTTCAGGGGAGTTATTCCACATTTCCGAATGAAAATTTACATATTCAGAGAGCTTTAAGATGCTAAACTTGATCGTTCAATGCTTGTTTATTCAATGCTTGAGGCAACAACAACGACACAAGTGAAATTTATCGCGCTCACGGTCGCGCGCCTATGGTGGTCATTTCATGAACTTCCATAAATGCTTCAAATTGGCTTGGTCTGTGACGTCGTACAAATTTGACTCAAAATTCGGGTATACAGAGTTGTATCCCAAGTTCATACGGGTACGCTTACAATCGGAGCAAACAATACGTGCAATCTATTTTCGGCAATATAACTAATTAATGAGTGGTGACACAGGTAAATTGATTGTACTATAATTAAAATGATACAATTTTCTATCACTTTAGATTGAATTTAGAAATAATGTTTAACAATGCTCATTACAGTTGAAATGAAAAAAGAACCTATTTTTTACGGGTCTTTTAGACTGATACCCACTAGGATTACCTGTCGCTCAACAGACAATTCATTAACAAAAATTAGTTTCAAGTATGAGTATCGCAGAGAAAAATAGGTACAAATAATTTTATAAAATGATGGCAAAAAAGAACGAGGGCTTCGTAGACTTTCGTTCTCGGTAGTATTGTATTCCGCACATTCACAAAGTTACGAAGAAGTAACTTACCATAAAATCAAAAAAGTCAATTTGTGTACGCTGATATTTATACTGACTAATGCGAGTGCTTTCGGCAGGCGTACTTTCTTGGCGTACGATACATTATCCTTGTAAATTATTGCTTTTTCCGACTCTCAGTCGCTTGTTGTCATGTTGATAGCAAAGACCTTGGGATAACATTAAAATATGTTTCTTAAGTTAAGTCTGAAATAACGCAGAACTGAGCAAGGAAAATTTATATATTTAATTAGCGTCTCTTTTTCATTTTTCATTTATTTTAATGCAACAATCGAGTTCATAGAGCACAGACAGTGTAACTGTATCTTCCAATCATGTCATAATGGTTGAACCCCGACGACTCCAAACGTCTGATACGATCTCGGTCAATAAAGTCAACGCGATACCACTTGCTGGGTGGCTAAAAAGTGGGGAGAATAAAAAATGATGGTTATTTTGGTTTTAATAATTTATCTGCATAAAAAATTTATGTAATTTTTACATATAACAGATATAGGTTCAATTTCATGCAATGCTCTCCAAATCACTCCAAAATTTGTAGCACTGCCCCATTACAAATACCACGAATATAATATTGATTTAAAATTTCCTAGGTAAAAACATTTAAGTCACGACTACACATTATCTTAGAACCCAACTTTGTCTCTAGGTACGATAGAAATAATAAATCTGTTACCACGACACAAAATTAAAGCTATAAGAGATAATTTTTTCGGTATTTATTGCGGAAATCTGTTTCTGAAGATATTCATAAAACATTTATTGATTACTGTGTGCCTTTTATATCGAAAATGGTTTCATTAATATATCAACGTACCATCGCATCTGCACCCCCCGACGAACTTCCATAAGAGAAGACCCTTCATAGCAGAAGGAGTTATAATTAATGGAAGATCAGTGGGATGGATTACGCACAGTTCAGCTGAGCCTGTCAAAGATGAATGTCCCATCTCCCATTCCTGAAAGCCAGTTACCTCCCCCTTCTCGTCAAGGGAGGAAATTTTAATGCCCTGGCACAATGCCTTGAAGCACCCACTCGTCGCCAGCGGTAGATTCTCTTCGGTGGGAGGCGAAGATACCTACTACTATTTTATGCGCTCTCGGTAACATAGTTACACTTTGTTACCGAGAGAATCAATGGACTTATGCAGACATCTACTTAGCTAACAAATAAATTAACATTATCAGCGCAGAAACCTTGGAAGAATTTTTTAATCGCAATATTGCCGCGTGCATTTCATTTAGAAGTAAAGAAACAATTTATCGGGAGCTATGCAGATGGAGCATGTTTCTCTATAGGAGTGAGACTCGGACGTGCACTGGAGGAGAGAACTCAAGGAAACGTTCGAAATGTGGCACTATCGAAAAAATTAAGATAAAATGGATCGATGTTATAATTAATGATGAAGTTCCAAGAAGAGTACGATAAGAGAGAAATGTTATAGAAAACCCAAGAAAAGGAAGGGACAACTAAGTCAGCAATATCATGAGATATGTTTGCCTGCTTAAGGCAATCGTCAAAGGACAGGTGCACAGGATAATGGGAACGCGATCCCCCCCGATTGAGTTACATCGGACAGATTATATTTCATCTGCTACTCATCAAACTACCTTCAAGGTGTGTTGCTGGGGGAGAAATATAATTAAGTCTGTATAAGAGAATAAATATGCCACTACGAAAAGTCTATTAGATAGGAGAGTGGAATAGAGATTGCGTCAAACAAATCTCACGATAGTTGGCTTATAATGATGATATTGTTTCTCCTTACTAATGTTAAATATTTTCTCTAATTTAAAATTTCAGAATTTCAGTATTTTTTCATTGGTTAGGTTTTAAAATTGAACCTAAAGGTAAACGCTAACATTACTTTATATTTTCTGCAATTTTCTATATGATATAGTTAGTTTTAAGTAAAAATCAGAAAACAAGGCAAAACACGACCCGAAAAAAATGAAAATGCACCATCTACCCTTTTCATTAGCTCTAAATTATCAAAAACGATAATATACGGTACGTTGATATTTAAATGAAACCATTACCTCAATAATGAAACCTCGCCAAGGCAAGAGTTTTAAATTGCCAAGAATTAAGTTTGTGACTGGTATCCCTTTGTATCAAGTAATTGGATTTTGTGAAAAGTTTTAGTGATGAAGTGCGGCAAATAATTAGGCAATATGCTTAAAGGAGGGAATAATTATTCATATACCAAATTTGCGTCTAAATTAGAATATACAGTTGGTCATGACCTAAGGCTATAAGGAATGATTTTGATTGTTTAAATTGTCTGTAAATTGAATATTTCATTTTGTCAAGTAAATTGCAAAAGTATCTCTAAACCTGCATTGTTTCATGAATTTTATTTTCTGACGAGCAAGCTGGGCCAAAGTAATTAAAATAAAGGCAAGAGAAGATATCGCGATCGTATTTTGTTTCCAGGTAAAAGAATCAATAGCATTCCTTGTTACATGTTTATCCACAACGTGGGGCATAGTAAAAAAGTTGAAAAACAACAAGATTTCTTGTTCCAAAGTGGATAAATTTGACATGATATTGACGCCATGGGTAGAAACGCGTTGTACGTAATTATTGCCATTGAAAGGAGAGGAGGGTGCAAAAAATATCACTTCATATCGCTTCAACTAATCATTGTGTTGTTCCACCATATCTCTCCAAGTAGAGTAGTAAGTAAGACCAGAGTAAGAGAGTAGAGCATCAAGTAAGTCTAGAGTGAGTGATGCGTGACTTCAGGCTGTCCGGGCGTATTACTTGCGTGGTTTCTTCTCGAGTATTACACTGGGTCAGATGGTCCATATTGGCCGACGTTTCGCTTGAGTTCTTTTCTAGCAGCCTCAGGACTGAGACAAGATACTGCAGTTCAGTCTACCCGGATATTAAAATGATTTTGGATCTACTTGGTCGTCATTGATTGGAGGTGTTTCTAACAATCAGTGTTGCCTGTTTTTTATTATTAGGTTCCAAACATTGCTAAGGGCGAGGCTAACATCAACAAGGACCAATAGGCATCGGCCTAGATACAACACCGACATATCACTTCAGCCATAAGAGTAACAGACAACAACTCGAGTGAAACGCGTGCCGCAAGGCGCAATTCCTTCCTCCGACCTTATTTAATCTCTACGTCAACGACACCCCAACCCTTCCTCAAACAAATCTCTACCACTACGCCGATGACACAACCATCCTGGCCGAGGGTTCGGATCCGTATCGGACTGCAGACATTCTTCAAGAACATCTTGACGACTACCAGGAATGGGCTGACGAGTGGAAATTAAGCGTGAATGCCAGCAAATGCACTCACGTGGTTTTCTCGCGACGTCCGAAAGCCGGCGAAGGACACCAATTATTCTATGAAAATACTAGAATTCCAAAACGTCAAACCGCAAACTATCTAGGTGTAATCTTAGACAAACGTCTCACATGGGCCAGTACCATCAAGACGCAGACAGACAAGTCCATTCCATTAGCAGAGGGAACAATGCGGCATGGAATTCATGCCGCATTGTTCCCTCTGCTAAAATCAACGTCTCCGTTGGCCTTAAAAACTATACTTCTATTGTATAATTCAACCATAAAGCCGCTACTAACGCACGCTTCCCCTGTTTGGTTGCATGCTAGTGCATGCCGTCTAAAGAAAGTAAAATCATGCCAAAATAAAATAATCCGTAAAATTATAGGCGCCCCTTGGTTCGTCAGCAACCGCCAAATCCGCAACGATTTAAAAATTTGTCCAATTTTACTTTCATTGAAATCAGCTCTGACGCAATTTCAGAAATCTTTTAAAAAAACCAGAAATATTTTAATAGAGAATCTTTGGGACTATGTTTTACCTTCCCAACCCAAGCATAGATACCCTAAATCAGCCCTAATCCCTTCCCATATCCCTTTCCCTACCTAACCCTTCAATGCCCGGACTGAAATTTTTCATCTAAAAGCACCAATATAGTATATGAATCAACCCAGTTGCTGAAACTCCAAGAAGACAGCTGATTGGCTGGGGGCTTGAAAGGAAGACTACTTAAGAAAACTCCGCTTGGCTTGGAGTGAAACGTTGACTATCTGACGCGGTCTTATTTCCGAGAAAAATTCACCAAAGTGTGATGCGTCTTTTTAACCCAGAGAATGACAGTAATACTAAAACTTCTACTTTTCTATGAGCGCTCACCAGTGTGTACAGCGAAATATGAATCCTCGTCATCTCTCGCCTTTCCCATGCGAAGGCAGGACCCCATTTAAGAGCTGCCTATCGAAGTGTGTGATACTAACGATAGACCTTACTCAAATACTTTCTTATCGCATCTCTATTGCCATATGTCCGGTATCACTCACTCGCTTGCTTAGTTTCAAATTCCTGTCGTAACAACACGCGAATGTTTTACGCTATTTGACAGTTTCATCAAGGCTACGGTGTGACATCACGCACAATCACTTTAACTTTCCCCCATGGATATTCCCATGGACGTAGAAATAGCATGAACTTCACATTATGGTGACGCGCCGTTGGCGCGTTTAAGCTGTACTGGTAAAGCCATGTTCACCCCAACCAGCCAGTGAATATTACAATGAATTTTTTACGCATATGTTTATTTTGTGAGTGTAGTGTGTTGTTTGTGATAGCAGGAACTTACATTCTAAACAAAAGATGAGTAGAGTAAGAAATTATTTTTTCAATTTTACAATATTTTGACTTAGAAAACGTCCACTCGTTTTTATTTTATTACTTTTAATTTTTTTAAATTTTTTTACTTTGATACAGAAGCAATAACATTCTAATGTGTTTTTTTTAGCATTTGTATTCTCTTTTATAATTTTTTTGTCATTTTTCTTTTTTTTGTGGGTAATAAAATAGATGAACTATATTTAATAAAATAACTGTTCGACTGGGAGCCCACACCAGCTCAGAAGGCCAACAATAAGGAATGTTCCGACGAAAGCAAGAATGAATCTCTGTATTAGTTTAAAAGCATTGGCATAAATATACTGGGGCTGAAAAAATCGGAAATGTCGGCTCGACAATGATAAGCCGTCGAGGCGACAATGTCGAGGGCCAGGAAATCGTGTTCTGTGCTATTCGCGAGGTGAAAATCGAGGATTTGACGAATCCCGAAGCTTGACGAAATTAACGCCAGTGGAGTCATGGATTATCGAGGGAAACGTCAACATTGATATTCGATATCCTCCTTTTTCCCAAGACTTCTCGCTCAATCTCCAATTGGATTCCGCAAAGAGAGGTAAGTTTGAATAAATTTTCGCTGATATTTAATGATTAGGGAGGCTAATTGAAACATATTTTCATAGATTTCGAGTAAATTACTTCAAATATACTAACCAGGGTAGTATCTATCAACAAGTATCGGCGTACGTAATTGCTAATTTAATGAAATAATGCGTATTATTCAACATTCTAGCTCGAATGCCTCATAAACAATGTGAGCTTGACCGTACCATGTCATTTTGTAAGCATAAACGATTTTTCCTCGGAGAAAAAGTAATATTATAAGTTATTCCACAAGGTTTTGGGTGAATTGGTGAAACTAATAACCAATATATTATACAGAATAAGACGTAGTGGTATCATATGATGGTTTCATACAAACTCATTAAGTTTGAAATTAATTATGCTTAATTATACGCTAAATGCACATTAATTAATGCAAACTTTTTGATTGTAGGCTGTAAGAGTCGAGTGATAAGAGAATGAATCACCAAAAGGCTTGAATCTCGCATAAGCAGAGGGAGACACTCCAAACTTCATGCGGGAGCACCCATTCAGCCTTAAAAAAATTGTCAATGGAAATAAAACAGTACGCACGAGTACGCAAATTTTTCATTCACGGATGAACAGCAATAAATAACTAAAATAAATAAAGCTCTATAAAATAAGGCCATATTACTGGTTTTTGATTGAATTCTTAGCAGGTAGATATTTTTTAACAAAGCATAAACAGGGTGTCCCATTTACCTTGACCACCCGAAATAACTTTTTGTCCAGATGCAAATTCAAAAATGTGTCAAGCAAATGCCCATTAGCCGTCAGGGGGACATTAATCAGCATGACTGCCTTCCTTTTAGCTTTGTTATTTACAAAGACATGAACAGCGGTATGCCTTTTTTAAATGGCACCCTATATTTTTTATTCGGCAATTCAACGGACGATGGTTGACTGAATGACTGATGTGCATTTTACTATGTTTTCATTTGTTCACTGTCAACTTCAGCAAGTGGAGTAGTTCCAATAGTCACGTACCTGCACTAAGCGCTAGTGAGTCAGTCATTTTTCATAACATTGTGTTTATGTTAATGGTCCACTGTGCTACATTTTTGAATAAGTATTTAGGAGAGGAAATGAATTGAAATGAAAAAAAATATTGGGTGCAATTTAACAATACCGCTGTTCATATCTTTGTAAATAACAAAGCTACAAGGAAGGCATTAAGGCTAATTAACGTCCCCCTGACGGCTAATGGACATTTGCTTGACACATTTTTGAATTTACATCTGGACAAAAAGTTATTTCGGGTGGTCAAGATAAATGGGACACCCTGTAGATCACGTTACCGAGCATTTTTTTGTACGGGAGCGAGGCTGCACGCTGATTGCAGCAGATAAGACAGGAGTGGAAGCAATCGAAATGTGGTGTCGCCGAAGAACGATGAAGATATAATGGCTCCTTTATTGAGGCTTTCACGGTTCATAATAAAATAAAAATCTTCGGATCTTACCACGTCGTACAGCTTATCTCCCAACGTTTAAAGACCCCTGCTGGTAGATACTTAAATAATGTTTGGACTCCTCCGGGTGTGGGTTAAACAGTATACTTTTGGATAATATATACCGAAAACTAGATATTTCAAGCCACACCGGAAACAGCCAAATCACCTCTGAAGAAGCGACCTGCTGGGGTCGTGAAACATCGGGAGATAACCTGTGCTACACGTTAACACCCGAAAAAGTTTATTTTATAAAGATAAAATCATAGATGAAATGAGTAATGAGGAAGTGTTAAGAAGAGGAAAAAGATATGCCTGCTCAATTCCCTTGGAAGAAGACAAAATAACGTGGTCGGCAATATCATGAGGTATGACGGCCGGATGAAGACAATCGTCGAAGGTAAGATGGACGGGAATAAGAACAAAGGACAGCCCCGTAAGATTTACATAGGACATATTATAAGGGATATATGAGAGAATAAATACGTCTCTTTGAAACGGCTATGAGATAGCAGAGCGGAATGGAGAGCTGCGTCAAACTCATCTCAGAATTGTTGACTCATATTGATAATGAAAAAAGCATTTATAAAATTCATCTCCCACGGATATTAATTAAAGGTATGCGCCATTCATAGGTTATTCAACGTGCTCCGTATCCATTAAGGCCTCTCTCTGCGTATTTGGGATCTCATGAATGGCAGAAAAAAATGAGAAGCGAACCGCTACAGGCGTTGCTAGCGATAAAGATAGAGAGAGGAGAACATAGTTGTTTATAGACACGAGGTATAAATATATATAGGGGAGCCTCGCAAATGAGTTTACATTACCGTTCCAACTTACTCCCTCCATTCAGCGAGTAGGGGACAACGAGGATATTAGATGCCAGAAAATATGTTTTGTCCAGCAGGTTTTACCGCTTTTTCAGTGGAGGACCAAGGAGAAGCGGCTGCCCCCGTAATTTCAGAGAAAATCCCCGTTATTTCAGAGAAAATTGACATGTTAACAAAAGACGCTACTCAATTATAATCCATGGCGTGAGGCAATGTGCTACCTTTCTTACTGGAGGAACAACTGCCTCCACGTTTGTTTTTTTGTAAACGCCTCAAAGTAGTGAAGTAAACATTTAGTAAATTCGCACATGTATATTCTATGATTCTGAAATACTTGATATTTCACGTGAATAATGGACTAACATCTCAATATCACGGCACATTACTATCGATTCTAACAAAGGGAAATGTCTTTCACCACTCGTTTGTTCGTTTATGAATGCCTCAAAATGGTGAAATAAATACTTATTAAATTTGCACTAATGTTATCTTCGTGTATGCTCCATGATCATTTGAATACTTGATAGTAGAGGTAAAAAATTGATAGATTGTCGGACTCAGTGGCGGCGGGTTAAAGTCTTCGCCTGCCAAACAGGACGTCGCGGGTTCGAGTCCCACCCGGATTATTTACCCCTACCCAGGGCATGGTTGTATGTGTGTATTAAATTGTTAACTTGTAAATAATCCCGATGTAAAAGGCCGTATAGAGCTGCTTACGGTGGTATGTGTTATGTTTGATTTGGAATAATGATGTTTTTCAATAAATGAGACTCGATTGGCTCGATCGGACCGCACGTACGCGGCTTCTCAATCTTCACTTGTTTAGCTCGGAGTCAGTTGCCTCCTTACCCTGCCGCCGGCCAGTTGGCTCGTTGAACTCACCGCGGTGTGTAAATCAATGGGCACCACAGTACCACAGTATACAATGTACCACACAATGTACCACAGTATGAAAATAAACAAATAAAAAATGAACTAACCACTCAACATGACGGCCAGTTGATGCGCCAATAGGTAGAGCGATGCTGAAGTCCAGAAGTAGATTTCAATGGCTTCACTTGGACAGAAAACAATTCACATGCTCGCAGTTTCGTTGCTTCTTTGCAAATGAATGAAGCTGCCCATCCAAACAAAATCGAATAACCCTCGGAGACGTATCTTCCCACGGATTTCCCATCTCGATACCGCATCCCATGTGATAGTGTTTGTTCCCGAAAAACGCATCGCGGGCTCATTATACTTTTCGTGACGTGTGGCATAAATATTTATCATCTGTGTGGCCATAGAACGAAAGAGAACTCGGGAATTGAAGGATTACGTATTATCAACGTAAACGTTTAGCGTAGCGTCTCCTGATTGTAAGAAATCGTTATCTGATATCGTGAATTGATTTCGGAAGTTCCAATCCCGAGGTAAATCACGTGGTTTTCCACTGAAAGGACGATACGATGCGAATGGGAAAATTATGCCACCGTTCATGTGACTTAATCAATGTATTTTCCCGTGTTCGCGGAAATTTAAAAAAATATTATAGTTGACAAGCTCATGTCTTGGTAACAGACGTGATGCGAGTGAACGAAAAATGATGAGGGTAAAACCAATGTTTTTTTCCAAATTTTGGATTGAATATTATTTCAAGACAATTCTTTGAAATCCATAGATACTTGCTCAGGAGATAGATAAAATCACAATTATTTGTTTTTTAAAGCATTTTTTTCAGTTATCTATATGCTTCTTTCACATTTTTTAATCAGCTTCGATCATTTCGTAAAACAGAAACTTATAACCTCTTTATGGACTTTCACCGTACATTCGATTCAGTTGACGGAGTTTCCCATGCTCGGGCAGACTTGCAGCAATTCTTATGTCCGCGTTACATCTTACAACTAGCCTGGGTTGCCCAGCCTCAGACACTCCATTTTCGATTTTACATTGCAAAAAGGCACCGTATTATCCATATATCACTCGATTGATGATTGCTTGGCCTATTTTTTCATGAACCATTGCTATAAAATATGCCGTAGAATAGGTGAGAATTCTTTCTTTTATGTTTCTTGGTTACAATATTGTTCCAGCCTAATTTAATATAGCAGTGTAGCTATTTAGCGTACTACTGGGGTAAGTTTATAAGCTATAGCAAAGGAGGCATTAATGGAAATGACAATTCCGAGGATAGGTTAATGAATGTAAACAATTATACTATAATATGATATGATATAATATAATATTGTTGTGTTGTAAATCTGTAAGATGTCGTAACCAAGGACACACTTCTAAGGGTTGGCAGCACTATTTTTTTGTTTTTCTAATCACGTATTTTCACGTGTGGTCTGGTGTGGCCGTTCAGTCTGTAACCCGGCTTGCTGCGTAGCTATGTTCTCGTGTTGTATTCCAATTTTCTTTTGCGAGGCATTAAAAAGGACCTTATGTACATGGAAAGCCGAGGAAATTAAGGCTAAAATCCCAAAAAATATAATAATATAACCTTATTCCACTCATATGCAATTACATTACCACAGAAAGCCCTTCAAGAATGGTGGAATATTAAGGTCCCCCTTGTGAAATCGTTTTGGGGCTACCATCATACACTGTTTATAAAGGACTGGTGCTATCAATACATGACAAATAAATTTCTTTCGCTGAATTCAGTGATTTTTTTTTCTTATCGTTTGTATTCAATTGTGATATTCCAGTAATGTACAGGCACACAATACTAATACACATGGTAACTAACTTGCTTTTGGAAAAGCATAATAATTACATACATACGTACAATATACCTTGTATTGAGAATATTTTATGCTACCTTTCTCAGAAAAAAAAACTCCACTTCCTCATAACCCATAAGCCATTTTTTAACAGCGGATGTAAATCCCCATCTTTTTTGATTGATTGGAAACATACTAATAATGTTGGCCTCAAGTATTGATATGGCTCTCGATAAATTTCAGGCGTTGGCCTAGGTATATCAAAGTTTCTTCAAGATCTGATATAATACGTTTGTGGCGTGACCTTTTCACCGCTGCGGTTATAGAATACTCTAAGGACTTTATACATGAATAGATGCATTAACGGGAGGATATCTAGTTTTCTAAAAAGAGGGTATTGCCTAATGAAGAGTCTGAATTGGAGGGCCAAGAATCTTCGATATATATCTCGGGGGCCGATTCGCCATTCTTATTGTAATGCACTTTAGCTTCGTATCGCACCACAAAATGGATTAGTAATTTCGAAAATACTGAGACATAAAAGTTACCTTTATTAGGTGCCACTAAAGTGTCTTTAAGATAGAATGCGGTCTCACTACGTACCTTACGCAGATATGCTCGACAAAATATTTTCGTACTTCATGCACAAGCGCGGATGTGGTTACAAAATCTCGGTCGTCGAAAGCAATGGGAACAGGAAAAATTGAAGGAAAATTTTACGCGCGAGAAAACAAAAACAGAGGAGACGGGAAGTCTTTCATATTTTCAGGATGTCACGCGCAATTATTCTCCGTCCATTCTGGAAAAACACGGGATTAAATCAGAGAACTTTAAATAGGTCAACTAAATTAACCCATTGATGAATTCTTCTCGGGTTCTTAGCCAGGTTAATTCCTTCGTATAAGCCGACGTTTCGAGAGACGGCTTGTCTCCCATCTTCAAGGCCGTGTTACTCTTTGAAAGTCCAATTTCACAGAATTAATTTAAATTAACCCACTATAACCTAATGTTACCTCTAAGTACCTAACATAAAAAAGAATTTAAATGTATACATTTTCAGCTCTATTCAGGAATGGTTTCTGTACGAAACTACATGTTCTTTCTGCTGCTAAGTATAATGGTGAAATATGCAGGGGAGACCGGGGCAATACTGTGCACCATAATTTTAGTTCCGCGGGTGTATGTACTGAGCGCTGGGAAATACTGCTACATAGTGGAAGGAAAGCGAAACCGATGAAGACAATCTGGCAGCTTCTGCCTTTACGCACGAGTATGTAACGAAAGTGTTTCTGTTTTGTCAACTTTTCTTATAAATTTAAAGACTAACTCGAACTGAGGTAAGAAAAACATGCTATTAGTGACTATATTCAAAATAGTGGTTTTGAATAGCTCATATCATGGGATATTTTTTTAACACCAAACACAAGTCCTATATTGATGAATGAAAATGAACTTTGTTTTTCCACATACATATTTATTTAATCACGACCACGGTTTCGACGCACTGCGTCATCCTCAGGCGAGGAGTACAATATGTCATTAAATAAATATTTATGTGGAAAAATAAACTTCATTTTCATTCATCATGATTAATTCCACAAAGTGACGCCTCATACCATCAACTTCATCAAGTCCTATATTGTTCTTATTTTAGGTTAGGGTTGAAAATGCTGCGTCATGTCGTTTTGGGGCAATTCCGTACACCTTGCATGGGACAATACCGTGCAAGGCGCAAGGTGTGCGATATTGTCCCGTGTTGAACGATAATGCCCCACAAAGTATTATAACTTTTCTGAGCAACTAGAACAATCCTTATGTGAATTTTGAAGGACCTTTGAAATTTGAATATGTGAGTTGCCAATTCTCCCAAGTACAGGCGTACCTCGATAGTCCGAACACACGGTAGTCGGAACACCTCAATGATCCGAACGACTTTCATCCATCGTGTCTTCAGTTTGTCTGTATTAATTATGGATTTTCACATTTTGATGCTACAACACAAAATTTAATCGCAAATAGAAAAGGCTTTTTTCTTTAATTTTAGTTTTATGTTACCTCACTTATTTATATTACAACTAAGATAGGAGGTAGGTATTATTTTAATTTAAACGTAAGCTAATACGCTATGTTTTACTTATTTCGATGATGGAATAAAACTTAAAATACATGCTCCATCTTTGTTTTTCCCCCACAGTCTTTGCAATATCGTTCATAATCACCAGTTGGGGGCAATATCGCACAGAGCGGTATTGCCTCAACTAGTGTACGGAATTGCCCCGGCACTCGGGACAACACCGTGCTATGTCAGGGGTTTGTCAAATAGGCGTAACACTCAAAGTAAGTTTAAGTTTCAAAATATGAATCAAAGAATTGGTGGGAAATAGAATTACCTTCAAAATAATATGATTGCTTCATTCGCTGAGGTTTTAAATTGAAAGATATGAAATAAAAATGCTTCAGTGTACGCTGTTACCACGCTTTCCCCTTATGATTTAGAAGAAAATTTTCACATTTTTATAATGAGAATCCTTGAACTTAATTTTCCCTAAAGTAGCTCTGGGTTGAAAAGAGTGAAAAATGCATGTGGCGGCATTCTGTGGAACATACAGACTGATTGTTGTGTGAAATAATAATAAAAAAGTGATCGTAGATTCCACTTCATACCCGCAATTAAATCTCCGTATTCAACCTGAAACATGATGCCAACCATGATGTAAGCCACAGCAGCACTGCATGGAAGGCACGAACCATTCAACATTCGCAAATGAGGAGTGAATAATTACCATGAGGTCTAGCATATTAAAGGCAGGAGCGCACTTTTGGTTTACCAATCTTTCCGTGGGCATTTACGATGACTTTGTTTTAATTTCTTATAATTCTTGCGTGAAGGTGATAATAAGCATGAAAAAAATTTCAATCAACTATAAATTTTATTACTATAACTACGACAGTTATCGTCATTATTGATAGATATCAGGAAGGCCTTATACACAGTAGATGCTTCTTCATCGGTGTTGTCCCATTATTCCGTCTGAATTTTCGCAAAAATTTAAACTTTAGGCCTCTGTCGGTAGTGATTAATATTGCAAGCTTTGAAAACAATTTCAATCTAAGACTAAGGTAAAAGTCGAAATTTTTTTCGAAAAAATGAATCCTAGAAAAAAATTAAATTTTATTAGTGTAATTGTGAAATTTATTATCATTTGTAGCTATTATTAAAAGGTTTTTATTCACCATGAATGCTTCTTCATACTTGGGCTCTTTCCTCACACTTCCGCCTGTGTTTTCGTAAAGTTTTTAACTTTAAGCATCTGGCGGCAGTGATTAATATTGTCCGTTCGGAAAATAATTAGGATCTTAGATTGGTAGAAGTCGAAAATTTTTCCGAATATCTGAATCCCGGAAAAAATCCATTTTTCTTATTATATTTACAATAAAGGGCTTTTCAAATAATCAGACATCACCTTAGGAGGTTGTCCTCAACAGTCCATTTCTCAATGCCTAGTTCGTAACCTATCTTTGCGTAGGCGAGGTCAGATGGAGTCAACTAACTCTTTGAGCGCATCGTGTCAATCACTTACATAAATGCCTTTGATGACATTTCAAGAGACGTGGGCTGGGAGACCTTTCGAACAGCGTCGCGCGCCGTGGCCGTCACATATTTATACATCTTTTTCGGGACCGATTAATGCGCTTAGGGGAGGTAATTAAGACGTCGCGAAGCGATTACTGCGTCCCCTATTAGCCTTGGCTCCATGTTACGCTGCTATATATACTTGGTAGACACCAAGGCCTCCTCCCATCTCCAAACCAACATCTATAAATACAGCGCCAAGAGTGATAACTTAGGAATAGGTAAGATACATGTCTAGAAAATTTGTCGCCATGATGGTCCCCCTTCATTACAACGTTATTCTACCCAATTGATCACAGCTCATACGTTCTTTTATGTCTTAGCCGTCATTTTCATTACAACATAATGCAATTTATTCTATTTAAACAGAAATATTTTTACTATCGACATTTCTCTAATTCAAGACCATAAAACTTTATGATTTCGTCAGATCCCGTGACTAATAAAACAGCGTCAAAATCGAAAAATGGCTGGGCCGATTTCAATTAAAGTAATCAGAGATATCCTTTCAGAGCCACTACATACGTGTTCTTACATTGAAAAAGGTTGAAAATTAAAAATGGAGGTTTTACATATAGGTCTTTTTCTATGTCTAAAAATAATATTCCCGAGCCTCACAGGAACAATTTTAACGTTATCCCTAAAAATTACAACTTTTGAATTACTTTTCATTTACTTACAAGAGTATCTGTTAATGAGTGTAATCCCAAATCGATTTTTGAAAATATAATATACGCATTTATCACGTAACTACTATGTCATTGGCGTATTTATTAACTTTATTACTCCGTGTACGTCATGGGTATTTGCTGTCCTATTACCATGGCCTTCTTTGGCGTAGGGTGATCCACAGGTCCCTGTCTTCTTCTATTCTTCAATCCACCTTGTAATTTTTGTTTGTGAGTGAGTTGAGTGAGAACCAATTGTAAGTGAGCCTATCCGCACGATTGATCTAGGTATCCTACGCCAGCATCAGGATTTAAAGGTTCTACAATAAATAGAATCAGTTATTCCTATTCTAACCGCAGAGTAGCACAACAAACGAGAATGCTTTCACTCACCATTTCCTCGTCTCCAGCCTTGCGCTCTTTGACGACAGTTTTGTTTTGCAAATGCTTATTTATTCACGAAGAGAACAATAAAGGAGTCGAGATATCAGATAGCGCTATATACGAAGAAAAGTTTAGGATGAGGTTAAACAGAATTCAGCTCGTGGAGTCAAACTTCCTTCCTTTTGTATCCATTATCTGGTGCGAAACCCATTCTTCAACGCTTCGCTGGTGAAAAAATATCGGGTACAGTTGATCATTTGTAGCAGTGATATTTTCGTTCTTGAGAGAAGATTCGCGTCTGAGAAACAAGGAGAGACGTACCTCGACGAGTTGACTTGTCATCAAAGTATTCTACTGGTTAAGGTGGGGTAGCAGCGATCATTGCACAATTTATCCTAGTCTATCACACTGGAATTCACTTTTTAACTCACACGAAGGTATGTTCCTTTTCATCCCATACATAACTTCTATCCTCTTCCTTCTCTCCCTTGCTTGCCTTACACTCTTACTCGCTCCAGCCAAACTTTCTGTCTCCTCTGTATATCATCCATCAGTTCCTTCCTCTCGCCCCTGAAACCTCACCATCAAAAGTCAACAATCCTAAAGGCCGTTTTACACGGGGCACGGAATTGCGCAGGTTAGAGCTGCATTAATTTCTAAAATGGCGTGGAATTGCGCGAATGCATGAACGAAATTAGAGCAGGGGCTATTTTGCCGTCTCGCATCCACGCATTCTCGCATGTGTTCTATCAATTCACCGCTTTACACGACGCAATTTTGATTGTGCCTTCGCACGTACGTCAGATTGCGCAATTCCGTGTACCGTGTAAAACGGCCTTAAGATTGATGTGACGCAGCTCTTCAACCCGCTCTCCTATCTTCTAGCCTTTTCATAAAGAAACATTTCTTCTCTTTTGCATCCTTTATAATCTGTCCTATATTACTCATTCGGGGCCGTCCCATACCCTTCCTCCCTTGTATATGTCCTTCTACTATTACTTCCAGATGGTCATCATGCCTCATAATTTGGCTAACTAAATTGTCCCATCTTTTCACTCACCCTTCTTAGCACTGCCTCATTACTCACTCAGTCGATCCATTTTATTTTCATCATTCATCGGCGATGTCATATTTCGAATGCTTCCCCTCTTGACATCCATGCACCCGTTAATTTCCAAGCCTCGCCTCCAGAAAGAAATATCGTCCATCAATAGCCACGCATAACTAAATCGTCCCGTCTTCTCCTTAAGGTTTTTGAACTCCTCCTCTCTCTTAACTATTCTCCGACTCCTTTTAGCACACATTTTGAAATTCAAAATAGACAGCAGAACCAATACCTTATTCAGCATATGCAGCATAGCCACGGGGTGGGTTGTTAGGGGTTACAACCCCCCCGCCCCCCGGAGGCCTTTAAAAGAGGATTCAAAACCGAACAAGGTAGCCTCAATAAATGAATTTTAATTAATACTCGTACAAAATTACTGTTTTTGAGTCTTGAAAATCAAGTTTCCAACGTCAAAATTTCCAATATTTTTGGACCCCTTTACCCTTAGGCGTTTTCCATGCACCCAAAATCTCCCGTGAAAAAAATTCGAAATCCCAGCTACGCCACTGCCCATAGCCAAGAAAATCAGGTATAAAAAATACTAGAAGAGAATCATTACCTATCTCAGGCAGATAAAATTACGTAAAATATCACTGAGAAAAAAGTCGCATAGACACACAGTTAAAAATAAAATATTTACCACAGATTAGCGGCATTCAAGGCTAATTTAGTCATAGAAAAAGCGCGTGAAGAAATTTTTAATTTACTTTATGCAACTTATTCATTTAATTTACGTTATGCAATAGAAAAAGGGCGTGAGAATTTTTTTAATTTACTTCATGCAAATCGTTAAGCTGACATTATAATTAAATAAATTATTACTTAGAATATTTAAGACTTACCATAAATGTACGGGAATGGACAGTTAGGAATTACCTACTTTATATTTCCTCAACGATAAAAATAAATGACCAATCGCCAGATCTCTGACTTTCAAGGACTCCTATTGGGAGTGGACTCCTCGTGGTTCTACTGGTTTTATATAAAGACACTCAGATAAGGGGACTGGTGACAGTGCAGTTTCATGTGTTGCGGAATTATCGCGTATTCCATCATGAGCGTCTGTAGCAAATGGGTGGAGTAAATGGCGTAACAGACACATTTTTATGAGTCCTGAAAAATAAAATGAAAACGTCCATTTCGCTGACTTAGAGGAATATTTCTTTTATCCAATGCGAAGAATTCTTCGCAATTTCTCAGCTGGTGTTCGGAAGAAGCGATTTCTTTTATCGTTCTATGATACCTATCACACACAACAGCTCTTAAGTTTCACGAGATATTGGCTCTGTAATGAAATTACATTTTATCTTTGGACGATTATAAAGATTAAACACTTTGTAGAGGAACAGAAATCCCTAAGAAAATGTGATGCAGACAAATTTCTTCAAGCGTGAATCAGATTCATTTTTCTAAGGGAAATTACACGCCTTTTGAAGAAATTTATAATGATTTAATCAGAAAACTGGTTTTGTTAGTGAGGCTAAAGCTCTCTCTGGTCCATGCCGCAAGCGTGAGGCAAAAACAGATCTGAAAAGACCCGAATACTGCGTATAGATAATGTACACAGTAATTTAGAAATGAGTACTTCCAGAGTTCCCTATGTTGTCTTTTTAGAACTACGAATGAGTAGGTAGTGTGAAGAATGACCATCCAGAGAACTCTGGAGTACCATGAGCTAGAAATGAAAAACCTACTTTTTAAAATACTTTTTTTGTGATTAAGAATGAAAAGTAATAATTTGTTGCATTCATACAATGTGGTGAATAATTACTTGTACTGATAAAAAAGGCAAAAATGACCCGGAGAAATAAGTGAGATATAAGTTTCCAAGATACATGACCGTGAACTAATCGAATTGCGTCCACGGACAACGAATAGAGACCAACGTGGACATTCTACGATAAACTTTATTTAAAAGCATGCTATGCTAGGAAATTATTTCATCAAATGAAATGTAGATTTAGTATCATTCCTATTGCTCAATGCCAACATTTCTATCCCTCTTGTGAACTGATTGGCACTTATCGATAGTGAGTGAGCCGTCTGGAGAAGAGTGACTATGCATACACGACCTCAATGGCTTATACTCCATGATAACTGGTTTATATCAACATTTATGATTCATACTGTTTCTCCGGATGGGTAATATATTAAAAAATGTTATGAGCTTATTACTCCGATGTTTTACACGCTGTGCCAATGCAATAAGGACAAAAACTTCAATCAAGGAAACTTCAACATTTGAATACAGCCAGAGAAAAAACGTGGACTGGACTTTCTTTCCTTCTTTGTACCTTATTACGAACGAAAGTGTAATAAGCTGCGTATTTAAATTACGACCTTATTAAATTCCAAGGGAGTAGAGGTAGCAGTTATAATTAGTTCAATGAAAACAATCATTCACTATTTTCTATTCAACAGATAAATCAAGTGAGATTATATAGCTAATGAACCTTATGATTGGCTTATAAATTAATCTGATGAAATGAGAAATTATCCTCGTTTAAATGGCCACAAAATGAATTCATAAACCTAATTTGTTTCTTAAATTAATGAGTAATATTTATTACATACTCCATTTAAGTAAATTAAAGAAAGTGAGCTTGACATTAATGATTACGGAAAATATGGATTGTAACACTGTGACTCATCGTAGGTAATAGCAAAATCGGTAGTTATATTGAATATCTTGCCAAAAAAAAACTATAAAAATTTGAAACAAACACTTCCAATTGGGGATAGATATTAAAATGGAAACAGTATAGAGAGATAATAAGAGCCGCACTAAACTTTTTCTGAGCAAAATTATACGCATTTTGAGTGCTATTGAATTAATTATAGTCTGGAGTTAGCCTTCGGAGTCCCTTAAATAAATCATCACTTTACGAGGTTGCAGAGAGAAAGGAACTACCCTTACCATGAATTAGTGAAATGCTCAGGCCTGCGACTTTGTCAGGGATGAGCTCTACCCTCTCGTATCCATAGCAACCTCTTTGTTGAAACACGCAATATAAATTATTTAATACATTCTGAATTCCACAACAGTAGATAAAAAACCGTTGACACCAACCACTCAAACGACTGGAGGTATCTCTTTGATTTATCGATGACTTTGATTTTTATCGAACCACGTGTTACTTTACGAGAAGACTCATCCCACTTAACTCACATCTGATTTGCCTCTTGATGTCTCTGCCCATTGACAAATGCATCAATAGAGAAAACGTTTTGGATGAGTCGACGTAAACCCTTAGCTACCCTCTGAAGAATGTTTCGACCGATCATGTAGTTTGGATGAAAATGCCCATTCTAATGCTGAGTAGAGTGATATCTAATTTTAATGAATCCATGATGCTCAATGTAAAAAATTTGAGAATACTGTGTTCACAGAAGAAATTCGCTGGAACTCTTCTAATTCTAATTGATTACGGCCAATAGATGCGTTTTTTCGCATGTCATAAATTTATAATTACTCAAAAATCAGTATGTTATGCCATAATCGTTTATATTATTTCCGATCTCTCTGATGTATAATTTTTTTAATATTGGTAAAAGAGGAAGTCAATTTTTTTTAGTAGGAGCTATTAAAAGTTTGATTTTTGACTTAGTTTCTGTGGAAGGAGGGTATTGGGAGGGACGCCAAAAATATCTTGAGCTAACTTAACTTTTATAGCAATGAAAAATAACTAAGTCACTAGAAAATTTCGAGAAAGTTTTATTGAAACAAATAATACGCATATACACGACAATGTCATCTTCTGATATGAAAAAATTTACAATTGTGGTTCTGCAATGTTTGGCAATGCGGGCGGACCCACAAGAGAGAAGTGCGCTCTCCATATGTATCCGCCAATGTCCTGAGGTCTAGCTTTTAACAGCCAGTAATAATACCGCACTTATTACTCAGATGCCGCGATTTCGGAAAGTGTTAATCATGTCGAATCTTTTCGCTCGTGAAATGCGGTGTGGCTAATAACCTCAACTAAGAAAACATTAGCCAAACTATAAATTTTCGGAGTATTGGACGTCGAAAACCGCCTACATTGGTGAATCAAATGCCTTTAGTCACTTAAACGGGATCAAATAAACGCACGTGTACGTACATTCATCGGTAAAAATCTTACCCTTCACTAAAATGCATGAGCCCTCGGCGGCTTCGCAGTTACCATCACCAAAGCCAATAATGAAACCCCCAACTTTGTCACTATATTGGGAAATGGAAATATTTAGCAAATGAATCTAATAACACCCTGATACTTTTCCGGCATCGGTGGCGGCGGAGTAAATTTCTCGCCCGCCAAATAGGAGGTCGCGGGTTCGAGTCCCGACTGAGTAGGTTGCCCCTATCCAGGGCATGGTTGTTCGAGCACGTGTAATTGTTAACTTGTTGTAAACCTCCGATGTAAAAGGTCCATATGAGCTGTTTTCGGTGGTATAGGAATATTTTTTTTACTCTCCGTCATTGTTAGATCAAACCAAAATGTAAATGCCAATCGAATAAAAGAACATTTATAGAAAGCTAGCTTCTAAATTAACTAATCAGAAACCTAACCATTGCATTCGGATTTTGCTCATTAAATCTTGTATGTGCAGAAGCCGATTATCCTCAACTCAAATATGGCAGTGATTCTCCACTCCCTATTCCATTCTCAATCTTTCATAGATTGTAGCACGGTTTATTAATAAATGCTAATCGTAATTCCGCTAGAGTACTTCCCTTGTACTTGCAAACGGCTGGTGTCCTAACACCCCCCGCCACAGGCTTATTGAGTCGGTTTGTAGGGTAGTATGTAGATGTTGGTTATTGCACTAGAGAAATCTCTAAACGGCCCATAGATTCGTTGTCACCCACCGCGCATTCAAATAGGTTTGCGAAAGTCGCCTCTCGCGTCACTGTCAGGCCTAGCGATCTGAATTTCACGGACAGACTACCTATGCTCACTAGTTCAGTAGATCTGTAACTGGAAATTTATATTCACGATGTTTTTCCCTATTAAATTCATAACATTTCATTGATTTTCCTCGCGTAATACTCGCCTATAAGCAATTGCAATTTTTGAGAATAAATTGATCGATTTGTACTCAACGCCGCGCTGTGGACATTTTTGGAAACCAATTAAAATGCACCCAAAATGGCCACATAAATCAAGCCTACATGGGATTGACTGGTACCTCCTCTATGAAGTCCCCTTGGACTGTAGAGTTACGTGGAGAAAATCATCGTGGAGGCCATAAATGAATTCGCATTTTTAGATACTATCCCCGTGGTTCTAAATAAACATCACATGATAAGAAGAATAATCACCGTCCTCCAATCTAGATATATCGATAAATCGCACCCATTTGAGTATTTTTCTTTATCACTAATTTTTTATGAGGAACAAGCGGCACTGTTGGTAGTGGCCTCGTGAAGTAACAGCACGCTTCCTCGATCAAAGTCCTATTTGAAAGCCAAAGTAGGTCTCTCCTAAAAATGTTCCTGAGAAAAATGAAGGCATCGTCATTTTCAGGAAAATATCAGAATTCTCCCCAAATAATTTTTTTTCAGTTGCCTAGTTGTGATAGAAACTCCTTAATCTTTCTCCTAAAGAATATTTCGTCGATGGATCAAAAGGTGATAAAGGGCAATACTTTCACAGAATATTGGAGATGCTATAGAGTGGTTTTCGATTTTCTACGGGTTATTTTATGCTTCAAAAATTACTACTGTCCTGACGATTTCATTGGTGAAATACCGCTTGAACCTCAACATTACCTTTTAAAATAGAACTGATAACTTCAGGCTTTACTAAAGTGCGAATCACCCGTCTTGCTTTATAAAGAGAGGGATAATTATTAGATATTAAGCCTGTTATGTCGACACGGTCTGGTAGTAAACTGCGATTTCCACGGTTACGAAAGTGAAGGGTCGCGCAAAACTACGCATTTCTTCGGAATAAAGACCCTTTCATCCATTTTTTTATTTTATTTTTTCATTTATTTTATTTTAAAAGAAAATTTCGGTTTTGAGGCTGTACTTGAACTTCAAACGTATAAAATTATTCAAAAAATATGCATAAATGGGAAAATAGCTTCGTTGCCATCCAGGAAAATACGTTCAACGGTTTTTCATGAGGAGCTACAAGGAAAAGGCCTTAGGTCTTTTGCAGAAGTTTTTTATGTTGCCACTATTGTCAAATTTTAATCAAGTTTCGAAAAATGTCTACAATTCGTCGATGAAAGCGGAGCGATCAAATTATTAACTTTATTTGCAACGTCTTATTTACAATGGCAAGAAATGTCATTTTGCAAGTTACAAGGGTAAATATCAGCTGAAAATAAGCACGAAGAGAACCAAAATATGCAGCAGAGGAGAAGAAGTCAAGACTAACATTAAATTAGGGAAGCAAAAACTGATGGAGGTGGATGAATTCTATTATTTGGAAAGCAGGATAACTAACGACGGGAGGAGCAAGAAAGAAATCATCATCAGAATAGCCAAAGCAAAGAGAACTTTCCACCAAAATAGAGACCTGCTCACAGAGGGAAATTTAAATGTGGAAGTAAAGAAACAATTTATAAGAACCTACATTTGGAATATGCTCCTACATGGAAGTGAGGCATGGACAATGGCAGCAGCGGAGAAAGCCAAGATAGCGGCTTTCGAAATGTGATGCTACAGAAGAATGATGAGGATCAAATGGATCGACCGAGTTAGTAATGAGGAAGTCCTAAGAAGAGTAGGAGAGAAGAGAAGCCTCATGAAAACCTTAATAAGAAGACAAAACAAACTTATAGGCTACATCTTGAGACATGATGGCCCGATGAAGACAATCGTTGAGGGACAAGTGGAAGACAAAAACGGGAGAGGAAGACCTCGAACAAAATATATGGAACAGGTAAAGAAGGATGTGAAAAAGATGAAATACGTAGGAGTGAAAAGATTAACTGGCCGGAGAATTGAGTGGAGAGCTCATCAAACAAGTCCTAGGATTTTTCACCAGGGATGATAATGAATTATAAAATCTCACGATCACGAAAAGAATTGTCGTTTAACGGTTTAAGCCTTAAAAGATAAATCGAGTTTCTAAGGGATGGACAGAGGCCTCTTCCTTGTGGTTCCCCCTGAAAAGTTTATTAAAACATTTTCCTGGATGGCGACGAAGTTATTTTCCCATTCATAAATAATTTCTTAATTATTTTGTTAGCTTGAATGGCAAGTACAATTTAAAAAACGAAATATTCTCTATAAATAAAATATAATGGATGAAAAGATGATAATTCCGGGGAAATGTAGACTTCACGAGACTATTCACTTAAGTGACTGAGGGAATCTCATACTCTTGCCTGGCCGTGTTGAAATAATTTGTTAAACATTTATTAGTAATGCCCTCTATTTACAAAGCAATAAGAGTGATTCATAACTTAGCTTCCAAGAATTTTTTAGGATTAAAGTTAACTTACAGCGTGAAGGAAGATTTATAGATTATTACTTTGTGAAATTCTAAAAAGTGGTGACTTACATAAATCCATATAAATGCGCGATGGGTGATAACGTATTTAGCAACCGATTGAAGAATATAATATTGTAACATTTTTGATCAGGGTAATTCACCCCTGTTCCCTCTCCCGTTGAATCGCACTCCGCGGAGACGGAGCCACGTCTCGATAGTCTGGAGGTCTTAATATAAATGCACCAAAGCCTTCCCAGGTACCTGGGGTCAATAAACCATTGGAATGTGATTTCAGCGAAAGAAGCCTAAAGCCAAAATCAAAGCGAAGCTCCCCGGATCCTCTCAAAGAGACAAGGTCAATCACGCAGGAGCTAATTGGAGCACACGAAGTGACATCGAACAATCCTCGAGGTCTAATACGGATATGCGAACGACGTTCGATTCACGCCCTCAGCGAGTAATTAGTAGTGGTAGCACACAACCAAACGAGGGCTGCTGTCTGTTAGAGAACTTAAAAACAGTTGATGCATCGCAAATTCCATATAATTTTCCCAAGACCATGAGGCAGTCCGAATAGTTTGGGTACGAACTTTACAATGAAGGATAATGTCTCCAGACTGCCTCTACTAATGATGTCATCCGCCACGCATTGAAATGGGTTTACAAAATTCGCCACGCGCGTCGCTGACAGGGAGTACGGTCCAAATTTCAAAGGAGAAAAAAGCTATACTAAGGACAAATAACCGAGATTTATATTTTTAATGATGTGATACATCATATTCATATCTAATCACTGCTATTCCTCACGATTATAAGTATTTCATAGCAATAGGGTAGTTTCCTTCATCAAAGAAAACGAAAGGCATTGATTGCGATTCGTTACCCACCATTAGTGTATTCATATCATACAAATTATTTGGTTTTAGAAATCGCAGTTTAGACGAATGGCAATGGTCAATTTTAACCTCATTTGAAAAAGGCCAGATTGGCGCCCATGCGATTCCACTCTACGTGACGTCACAGGGACCTAGTTTCTATACGAATAGATAGGATTTTTACATCGTCTGAGATTACCAATGCATGCATGAGGCACAGGGCTCAGGGAAACATCTCTTAATAATCAACCATTAAAATTACCCAAGTTCGGAAAGTTTCCTTCGTTTGATAGGGTAATAATAATCCTTATTTAAGCCAAGCGCTACCAGCTAGCATGGTACTCTGCTACCTGCAAGCATCCAGCGTCGTATCAGCGCTCAGAGTCTCGCCCCAAGGTCACCTCACTTGCGGCAGCAGGAACCAGAACGACGTCACACGGACTTTTCCCAGCATTCATACTTAGCCGTCGCGTTTTTGCGCGCTTGAAAATTTTCACTTTTCATTTAATCGCGAAAAATAGATACCGTCATTTAAAAATCTAAAAGAGTGAAATACGTACTCCAGGGGTAATAATCTTTCGATTTAGGCAATAAAACATAATAGGAAACCACTCTATTAAAGACTAAAAATAGATCGCTCCGCTCTCGTAAGTTTTTCCTGGATATACACAATTACTTATACCACTTATTTTTTATCGCTCTGATAAAAATAAGTGGTATAAATGGTTTAAGTAATTGTGTATATCCGGGAAAAACTTATAATGGAATACCACAAAGTAAACCAAGAGTTAGTGAAACCCGCTCTGCTCTCACCGACTCGCAGCGGACATTTTTGAAAACGGATTATAATTCACCCTGAATGTCCGCAAAAAATCAACCTTCAGCGAAGCGGATCGGTGCCTCCTCTGTGTGCATTATCTGAAGTTATTGCTAAGCAGTAGAAACCCGAGCGCGCCAGTCAGAAGCAAACCCTAAGGTCCCTAATCGTCTAACTGAATTTTAGGAGGGTCCGGGTTGGTAAGATAATAAGGAGATATATTCTACTCATATGATAAATAATCAAACAGAAAAATGTATCGGTTATGATAAACGCGTTTGGCTCAAAGGTCCTCATAATTGGAATAGACAAGGACTTCTTTTCATAGAAATCCGGCCCTGCCTACATAACCTTCCATAATGGCGCAAATGAAATAAGATGTCCTGTCGCCTCCTTCAAACACCAAACTATACCCGAATTTGAGGAATGTTCCTGATGTGCCCTAGTAGGTACGATCGCCTCATATCGACCTGGTTACGTTCTCCATCGGAGCCAAACCAATGATCGGCTTTGCTTATAACAGTCCCCTCAGGGGAAAATGTAAGCTAGGGGGAGTTATCCGCCCCCCTCCACCGCCACATTACAAAGCACATAAGCACAACCTTCCCATTCATATTTCACTAGCCTACTATTTCGGGACCGGGATATTATTTACCATAGGAATAGAAAATTGTAGCTGCAATGGATGTATCATTTTCCCCTGAGATGGGTGTTTTGAGTTATTCATCTTCATCTACATACTGCCCCGCTAGCCGTCTAAAAAGGTGTGTGGCAGGGGGTGTTATGGCACCAGCGTTTGCATAAAAAAGCAAACACTTGCAAAAATTACGACTAGCATTTATTGAAGTCCTTTTTGGTTCGGGAGGAAAACGATTTCGCATATCTCTCCGTTCGGTAAAATGTCTCTCTTCATTATCGCTCCTGTTGGACCTAGAAATACAATGGAGCTCTAAGATGATATTCTCCGTGTCGCTCCTAAAGATATCTATTCTCAATAGTTCAAGCAATCTAAACATGCAGTCTAGGAGTCTCTAGCAGCTCCCATCCTAATTCGCTAAATATATGGGTAACGCTACTCGGTACAAAGCAAATAAATTTGAGTGAATGTCGAGTGCTTACGATTAGATTCTGAATTACGAAGTTTAAGTCGTCCTCATCTTCGTTCTTAGCCGCCAAAATTGCTCGCTCACACAACTATATGTAATTTTTGTGGTTATGAATAATTTTCAGGAACACTGCATTGAAATACATTGACTGCCGTAAATGTTTTTCTTTCATCTCTCCTGACTTTAATTACCCTTGAAGTTATCGCCAGCATTTGAGCCAATTTACTAGTAGTGCGACGATATGACTGAATATTTGTGGACTAGTTTCCGATGATGCGATGACACTTCATCAATGTGGATGCCAATATAAGAGGCTTTCTCTGACGCTTAATTTCTTAATCAGTGAGTGTTAAACAATAGAGACGAGTCACGTGCAGTACCAAGAGAGAAAAATCATTCGTATAAATTGCTTAAAGAGTGGATGGTTTCTATGAATGCTATAACTTCTATTAATGCTCCACTACAATAAAAGTGTACATGCGTGTACATTGTAAGGGTTAGTGAAACTCTCTCAGGTGAAATAAGTGGGGCAGTCGAAGGATCTCGTCCGTTGAAACCGGGTATCCGCTGAGACGGAAAAGGTACCAGAGTCACCACATTCGGTAGGAGCATTAGTGGCATTTGAGCTTGAGAAAAGTGCAATTATTGTGTACCATTGGAAACAGGTAGCTGCCCTATACCTCAGAAAGTTGAGTTATAGAGGATTCCATTACTGAGTTGAGGAACGCGAAGAGATAATAAATACGATAGTAAACAATTGATAGGGATAGAGATTGTGATGTTAATGATAGTATAAGGAAATTTTTATCGTAACAATTTATCTATAGAGTATTTTCTATTAAATAATTTCTCTTTTCTATGAATGGTATCATATAATGGAGATATCGTTTAAATTATTATTTTTAAGTGAAACATAAAGAAATCATTTTGAGATAAAGCTTAGCTACCGTAACATATGAACTCAGTTTTAAATTGCTAACCCATTCTATTTCTTGGTTTTTCAAATATGGACCGTTTTTAATTTCATAGGTAGAGTATTACGTTAAAGCCAATATATCTGTTCTAAGAGTCAATCATGACTACAAGGAGACAGAATATGGATAGAAATGAGTAAGGTGTGACATTCACTGCAAGGAAATAACCGGAAACAAAAAGTTGCTTGACACAGCTTAGTTTATGAAGGAATTTCTAAGGAAATTAATGAAGTTGTCTTGATTAATGATATTTTGTGCCGTAAATGCTGTACTAATGTAACTTATGGCCGTTTTCTCGGGTAACATCATTGCGGAACCTTACGTATGCACGAAGGCGCAGTCAAAAATGCGTCTTGTAAAGCGATGAATTGCTAGAACGCACTGTTGTGAGATGGAAAATAGCCCCTGCTCTAATTGCAGGCTCGGATTCTCGCATTTCAACAAATGTTTTCAATGCTAACCTGCGCAAAGATTTCCCCCGTGTAAAACGGCTTTTATTCATATCTGAAAAGATGATTATTAAGTATCACCACTTCTTTAATATACGCGCAGTAATTAAGAAATTGGCTCAAATTCTGGGGATAACTTCAAGGGTAATTAAAGTCAGGAGAGATGAAAGAAAAACATTTACGGCAGTCAATGTATTTCTGGAAGCTTGGAGACGAACTTAAAGATTAGCAGTATGGTTATAACCAATAATTACGACTAATCTAAATGTGATAGGAATTGTTTATGCTAATCAGTAGCCTTAATCAATAATATTACACACTGATCAACAATCGTTGCTCTCAACAATCAATTCAAACATCCTCCTGGAATACATAGATGCAAATGGCGCAAAGCAGTTTTTCGTGTTTTTGACCCTGTTTCACCAATTTTAAAAATCTGAAAAAAATAGGATTATACTTTAAAATAGGGGTAACAACATATATTTTTTTCGGCGTGTCTATTATTTCCTAAATTTTTTAATTTAAATTTGAAAATTTCAAACTTATGTAAAAGTTTAGTCTTCGGTTCAAAAATTTAAAAAAAATCAGGATGGTAGAACGTAATTGTATTTACATTTTAAAATCAAGATAATGATTTTTCAAAAATTAAAACTGGAGATATAGTCAAAAAAATAAAAATGGTGTTTCAATTTTTTTTTGGGATTATTATCCATTGTTAAGGCCTGAAACTTTGGGGAAACACATAATTTTGGGTGCACTTCAAGTGTATATTTTTTATTTTTCAAAACATCGGAGGGCACTTTTCAGCATCTTAACCGGCTAGACCCTTTGATTGTTGTCTCGGCTCGTATAATTCGGATTCAGCTGTTACTTGGATTGTAAAATACTACCGGCACAACGGAATAAAAACTTTAAAAATCAATGGTCTTGAATTATAATTTTGCAAGTTTTTTTCATTTAAACTGAATGACAGTTGGCCATTTTAGGAGGCGCCGAACCGGCTTATGCGCTTTGGACTTTTGAAAACCGATTAAAAAGTAACCGAAGCGGCAACATGAATTAAGAATACACAGAACAAACTGAGGTCCCCCATTCAAATGCGCGGTGCGTGACAACACATTTACAGGCCAACTTGACGATCCTCTTTTGTAATATTCTCACAAAGTGAGAGAAATTAGTTACTTTTCCCACGTTAGACCACATTTGGAATACGCTACCAGTGTTTGGGACCCTCATGAAAGAGGCTTAATAACGGAGTTAGAACGCGTGCAAAGAAGAGCTGCCAAGTATGTGAAAGTTCGTTACGATAGTATTGTTAGTGTAACTGACCTCTTAGATAAACTCGGATGGGAATCTCTGTCGGACCGTAGATTGAAAAATAGACCAAACCTTTTAGATAAATTCAAAAGCAGTGTCTTTTCTGACGAAGTTAACCATATCTTACGGACGCCAACATGCTACGGAAGATCAGATCATATAAATAAAATAAGAGAGATAGATTGTAGAATGTCATTTTTTCCACGATCAATAAGAGATTATAACGGCAGCGATAGAACTCATAAATAGATTGCATGACTTGTGTTGTAGCCAACTAACCTATGTAAAAGTTAATGCATGTTTCTTAATTTTATTAATATTTCTAACAGCATATAGTAGTATAATTTGTTAGTATGCGTGACGTTTTTTGTACTGTGTGGTGTGCATGGTTGAGTCCAATTGCATGCTACATGCTGGTGATTGATCACCCCCCTGCCAAACACCCTAGAGGTGGCTCGCAGGGTATTATGTAGATGTCTAGATGTAGATTCGGTGCGATGAAGATACATACAAGCAGCGGTGCCGTTAAACGGGGGCTTACCTGCACAAGTTCCCAGCTCGTGTATTGCCGCATCTGACATAGACCTCCTCCGTGAAGATTCGTCCACCGGGAGAGGAAGGAGGTGACAATTCCGATCGACCTCGGGATAGAGGTCGCCCGTGCTGCCTGGCATCCCGGACATAGTTGACTTCCTTTCTCCCCTCTCACTTTCACTGCAATCCAAGACACTTGTTTATCCTCGTGAGACGGCACACGAAAAATATAAAGGGCGATCACGACCACACTTCACAACACCATAACTTGCGTTCACGAGCACCGACGAGTCCAACTCCCTCGCGCGCGACTCGCCCTAATCAACTGGCGAGTGCAAAACTCGGACTGCGATGCGAAGATTACGCTCGACCCCCTCCACGAGAGCGCTCCTCGTCCGTTTTTTGTTCCTCGATTTTGTTTTCCACGCCTTCTTCTTATTTTAAATCCCAGAACCCTCCAGAGAAAAGTTTTGGGGTTGCGAAACTATTGTCGCCGCGCTTCGACCACGTGGGGCATCGTGGGCGTGAACGTCCGCTCCTACTTGACGCCGTATGTCAGCGCAGGAGGGGGTAGAACGTATATGAAGATATAAACACTGGCACGCTCTTTAGACGTATTCCTCTGGGCATGCGGTGGCTACAATAACCCGGATTGCGCGCGTGAAACTGGTTCAAACGCATGCACTTGTTAATTTGTTATACGGAAGATACACATAGAAAGTTGTGAACGCTCAGTTTTTTTATCTCTCTCACATCTTTCTATCGCTGTGGAGTGACTGGGTCTAATTTAAATAATCAATCACGTCCTCTGGGTCGCTCTTAATATATTACATCCGTAAATGGAAATCGTAGCAACGTATATACTGTACGTTTAAAATTTAGTAACTGGAAGTAATTCATAGATAGATACACACGCAAGTTTTTATCGTCCTTCAATATTTTTCTGTCGATATAGTTTGAATAAATCTACAATAAAACACTAGGCCAGGCCTGTGGGTCCGTGTTAGCTCCTACCACTGACATCTCGTAGGCACCAATCGTTCTAACACTCACACTGTAAGTTACGAATTCGTTAATATGAGGGTATCTATAGATGGACGTTTTTGGCAATCTCAAATATACCTGTTGTTTGTTGTCCGATTCGGTCTGCCTTATATCATAAGACGCGGTCTCTCTAGCGTTCAGTAGCTCCGTAAACAAAATTGTTGTAAATTTGGTCAGGGGATAAGCAGATAGATTTTACACGTCACTCATTACTGCCTTTTGTAGCTGTAGTCCCACTGGGTCTGCACTTAAATCGTCAGGCCTCACTATTTTCGCGGTCGCTACTAAAACAGCACTGCTGTAAATTAGAAAACATGTAGATAATTACAACAGAACTAATTTCACTTCTCTCACCACTCAGATGTGCAGTCAAATCTCCATTAGATACACTCTTAACTTGCCAGACCCGGCCCCTCTGACTTTGCAGTCACTGATACTTCCCAAGTATTGCAACTTGGATCACGGAACACATAGGTAATTACACTTTCACTTTTTTGTGCCTCTCACAATTGTGTTCGGCTGTTTTAATCCAACGAAGTCAACTCAAAATCACAAGAATCAGCCTCAGGGTTCACTGTCGCTGCTACAACCTAACATTAGAAAATAAGCTCGGGAAACATGTCAATAAGTCCACAAGCGCTTTTTCTTACTCTGTCACAACTGCCCTATAGTTGTAGTCCAATTGTCTCTTTCCGAAATAGCCAAACCCTTTCCTGTGGCTCTGCGGTCGCTGCTACAACGGAACTATTGTAAATTATCACAGGGAATACGTAGATACGTACACACTCACTTTTTTCTACGTCTATCGCAACTTCCCTGTCGTTGTAGACCAAACGGTGTCTTCTCCTAATAGTCAAAACACTTTCCTGAGGGCCCGCGTTCGCTCCTACAACAGAACTGTTGCAAATTATCTCCGGGAACACGTAGATAAATACGCACGCACTTTTTTTCTACGCCTATCGCAACGGCCCTGTCGTTGTAGTCCAAACGGTGTCTACTCCAAACAGTCAAAACACTTTCCTGAGGGCCCGCGTTCGCTCCTACAGCAGAACTGTTGCCAATTATCTCCGGGAACACGTAAATAAGGACACACGCACTTTTTTTCCACGCCTATCGCAACGGCCTGGTCGTTGTAGTCCAACTGGAAAGACTTAAAAATGCCAGGCCCGGCTTCTCTTGATCCGCGGTCGCTCTTACAGCCTAACTGGCCGCGTGTTTATCCCCTGCCAATTGGTTAGTGGCCAATACTCCTCCTGTCTTCTCTTCTTCCCTTCCTCCGGCTACGACACACCATCGTCATAGCTTCGCACTCTCTCTCTCCTCCCCTCCGTTCTTTAGCACGAGACCTCAACCCCCCCCCCCCTTCCTTCCGGCCGCAACTTCCCCTACTTATTCGTTTGTTGTCAAATGTCACTCCCCTCCTTCTCCCGCTTCCCCTCTTCCTGGAGGAGGAATACCGCGAGTGAGGGACCCAAGGTCGTTCCCCGAGCACTCGCCTCTGTTTATATCTCACCGCTTCCATCGGGACTTCACGCTCTTTTTCGTCGAAGCATATGGGCCAGGGGAGCTTATGGGCCAGAGCAAGGGGCTTCCACCCGCGGTCCGCCAGTTAATTTCTTGCGGCCCCTAGAGGCTAAGAAAATATTGCATCGCTAAAGAAAATATTGTTCGATAGTGTTAATCAAAAATCCGTCTGTTTGTAATAATAATAATAAATTGTTTTTTATAACTCCAAAAATAAAAAAAGTACAGAATGGAATTGATTAGATACAAAGGAGTAACTTTAGGTAGCCAGTAAGTAGAACCTGTTTTATGGATACCATCATTTACAAAAGGTCATGCTAACATAGAAACATTTTAGGCACAGCATTTGAATTGGAGTAGGTACGTGCATGTTTTACATGGTATTACATCAAAGAAAAATATCCTCCACACTTTGCATTGTAAACAACCAAGACTGTATATTTTTCATAATTGAGTCATTATTTTTTTATTTCAGACACGAATCAGGTAATAAATTAAACAATTTTGGGCCTATAAACAAGAAGCAACGTTTATATAGCGTAAGGTTAGGTCTACAAAATAAAGGAAAGGAACTTTCAAGACGGCTCTTTTTTTAAATCACTGTCACCCTTTTTATAAAGTGGTTCGATTACTGCTTTTTTTTAGAACTTCTGGAAAAACACTATTTGTCATACTTAAATTATAAATATACGCCAGAATAGGTGCTAGCTCATCAATGATTAATTTTAAAAGTCTGCTCGTGTTTGGTGTGTGAAGAATCAGTGTCTGCCTTCAAAGAATACAACTTAAAAAGAAATTACGATGCAAAGCATGCCACATTGATTTATTGAAATTTTTATTCAATAAGTATTATTGCACTTTGAAATTATATGTATTTTTATTTTATTGATGTGGTGGTAAAGTGACGTGGAACATTGTGGCCCTCCGGACGATGTGAAATCGGTTTTTGGCCCTTGCATTAAAAAAGATTGAAGATCTCTGACATACACCAGTCCATCCCGTTGGGGTTTATTACCGTTGTCAAATAGGGCGCGTTTTTTTTCTTCAAATCATGCATGTATTTTAGAAATATGTGGCTTACTTAAATATTTGTGAAAGAAAGTTTTTAATTAAAAAAATAAGAGGGGCCAAATTGAAACAAACACTTTTATTACTGTATTTCATGCACGTTGTAATACGAATATTGTTTTTTTATAGGGTCCTGGAGGTGGTAATATCACCCTTACCCCCCTAAAATAGTTACGCCACTGATTTCAAATGCAAGTAAATTTTTTCTGTACTCTCTTCTGTACAACCTGAAAACATTAAAGAGTTAGAGAAGGCTTCATACATGCAATCTGTCACGAAAAAAAAACTGATATGACCCGTTGAGCGGCCTGGCGGTATTCTCGTGTGAAAGCCGTCCTCACCATGAATGAGTTCTTGTGTCAAGGGGGTGTTCGGCGCGTTCGAATAAGATTGCAATTCGGTTATCGTACGAGCGTAATCGAGTCAAGTGGGATTCATTGGATCCGCGTCTTTGAAAAGGTCTTATAAGAGGAGAATGGTGGCCTGGTTGGCAGACCGATGGGCTACTGACCAAAGGTTTGCGAATGAAGCCCGCTAACGCACCCACTAAATTTATCTCAACGTGAGGTGGCTCCGAGTAAGGAACTTGGCCTCCGTAAAATGACCTCTGTGTAAATGCGATGAGAGTGCTTCATACGGCTGCTGGCATAGCAACAATATCAATAACAATAATAATAATGTATTGGATGACAGATGCAGAAAATGTGATAATGCCTCAGAGACGATACAGCAAATCACAAGTGGATACTCTAACTTATCCCAAAAAGACTATCTGCACCGTCACAATCAAATATGCAACATCATCCACCGGAAATTAGCTCTAAAGTATAAACTCATAGAAAATGCAGTTCCTTATTATAAATACAAACCTAAAACCACCCTTGAAAACGACCAATGTAAGATTTATTATGACCGATCAATTATCACCGATAAAACAGTCCATAGCAATAGACCTGATCTAGTAGTGCATGATAAAATTCATAATGAAACGTTCTTGATAGCCATTGCCGTACCTAATTCGCATAACATCACGACAGCCTACACCAACGAAATGGAAAAGTATGAAGAACTTAAAGATGAAATTAAGAGATTATGGAAATCAGATAAAGAACACTTCATACGAATCATTATCTCTGCCACAAGAATAGTGCCTCATTCAATCTATCAAGGTCTTAAAACTATTGGACTGCCGAAAAACTTGTACATTACAGTACAAAAAGCGGCAATTTTAAATACATGTCGGATTGTCAGAAAATTTCTCAACACAGACTAAAAATACGAGAGTGCTTGGTGATACCCGTACCTCGCCTAAAATCAGAAAAAATGCTGTGAAACCAAAGAATAATAATAATAATAATAATAATATTTAACGGGCAGTAGCCTATTTACAATACATACAAAAATCAAAAGTTTACACCAGAATAAACATACGCGTATTTATAAAGGATTAAGAGAAATTAAGAGTTATATTATAATGTGTCTGATACAGAAGTTTTAATATTATAATTGTTTACATTGATGTCTCACAGTTTACATAATCGGTGAAATAATATTTTTTCGGAGTTAAATGAGCATTGAACGAAATAAGCGGACAGCAGAGGACAATTTCTGGAACTTCAGTATTACTATGAATCATTTCACCTAAAAAAATTACCTCGGCCATCTACAATTCTGGCAATACTTCATGCAAATTCTGCTTATTTTTCATAAATTATGCATTCCAAGCCATTTACTGAAATCATTTATTTTTCAAATAAATGGCTCTTCATTGATTTTTTTCGTTTTACAATTATGCTTTTAGTTTTTGGGCCATATCTCACGATTTAATTTAGTTAAATGTCTTCGCAAGAGCTCGCCTTAAACAACAAATAATTATTGATTGTATTTTATAAAGTAGCTTCAAAAATTCATAAATTTTTGTCACATGTTTAATTGCTTAATTTTTCAAAATCCATTTTCCCAAAATACGCTCCACATATATTCCGCTATTTCTTTTCCATGAATACGGCTCAGTCTCCGCTATTGTTTCGTAAAATCATATTGATGACCTATTTATTACGTACTAAACAAAACAATCCGGAATAGATGCGAGCAGTGAACTGAGTTGCCAAGCGCAGAGTAGTCGCAAGTCAGACAATGCGGGCTCATGTCCGAATTTTCCGTTTGTTCATGAATTAAAACTAGACAGATACACTAGCAAATCTATTACAGTCGAACCTTGAAAAGTGAGATTTCGAGGGACTGGAATTTTTTTCTCGCTTGTAGAGGTTCCTAACTTATCTGGTTTCTCACTGACGAAGTTTCCGGATTAACCTCTCTTACATTCAGATGTATAAACTATAAATAAGTAGGTAGGCAGAGGATAATTCAGGGAATCTGTAATTATCAACTTATTACGTGTGTAATCATCGATGAAATTCAAGTTACTTGCAATTTTTTATTTAAAAAATCTTTTTATGTCTTTTGAAATTCTCCTGTGGTATTATTATTTTTTGATCTCATAACTCTTATCAAAAATATTTCTGCTTTTTTTAATCGTCTTTACAACCAAATGTATCAAATCACTGGATTCAAAGATTTAAAAATATAAACTTCTGACATTTTCTTTAAAAAAGTATCACCGTCTGTATTTCTCCATTAACCTTCCGTCGTGCGCAATGGATCTGACAGGCGCAGCGCGAGTGTTTTTTTCGTTTCTCTGTGCCACTAAGCAACATAGACTCTTGGCGTTTATAGTAGATATTTGTTTTGACACGCTCTGTGCAGCATTTGGCTTTTCGCATCTATGCCGACAGACCAGAGGCGGTTTTTTCAGCTTAGTTAAAACAATGGCACATTAAAGCAAAATAAAGGCATTACTAGTGAAGTTAGTTGGCAAAATAGGGTAGTTTCCTTCATCAAAGAAAACGAAATGCATTGATTGCGATTCCTTACCCAACATTAGTGTATTCATAATATACTAAATATTTGGTTTTAGAAATCCTAATTTAGACGAATGGCCACGGTCAATTTGAACCTCATTTGAAAATGGCCAGAATGGCGTCCGTGCGATTCCACTCCACATGACGTCACAGGGACCTAGTTTCTATACGAGTAGATAGGAGTTTTACATGGTCTGAGATTACCAATGCATGCATGAGGCACAGAGCTCAGGGAAACATGTCTTAATAATCACCTATTAAAACTGGCTAAGGTCGGAAAGTTTCCTTCGTTTGATAGGGTATTAATAATCATTATTTAAGCCAAGCGCTACCTGCTAGCAGGGTACTCAGCTACCTGCTAGCAGCCTGCGTCGTATCAGCGCTCAAGCCTCGCCTCAAGGTCACCTCACACGCCGACAGCTGGAACCAGAAATACGTTACACGGACTTTTCCCATCATTCCTACTTAGCCGTCGCGTTTTCGCGCGCTTGAAATTTTTCACTTTTCATTTAATCGCAAAAAATAGATATCGTCATTTAAAAATCTAAGAGCGTGAAATGCGCACTCCAGGAGTAATAATCTTACGATTTAGGCAATAAAAAAATAATAGGAAACCACCCTATAATAACACTGATCTTAAAGAGTTCACATGCTAAAATAAATTATATATAATAATACTTAATAGCCTAAAGAGCACGTTAAATCGTGCCTTGCTGGATCCGTCCGGGGCCATATGACGGTGTGTAAAGGGCGTGTGCATATATATCAAATACGACAACATTTGAGTGTTGAACTATGCTAATACTGGTGCACTGTAAACTTAAAATTTGTACCACTGAGCCGTGGTGAGAGTTAATAATGTTTTTTTCCTATCTGTGCCTGTCAGGCACATTGCGCCTGAAATCAGCAATTCCAATATTGCGCCTCACAGAAGGTTAACTTCTATCAATGTGTATGTTAGTGTGTTAGGAATTGATTAGCGAGTTAATTCCGTTAAGAGCGTGTGCCCTTCTATTATTGATTACCGTCAGTTTTTTTTTCATTTAAATAAATGAATGTATACCTACACAGAGCTAATAAATAGGTACTTACCAGAAGAAGGAACCCAAGACCAAAGAAACTCACGTTTATGGTGTCAAATTTATTTTAGATTTTGCAACTTTTAGATACTTCGTAATCATCTTCAACTCTCTGGTTATATCGACTCTGAGCTGTCACCGCTTTCTTAATTATGATGAAAAATAGCTTTCACTCATCATGTGCGATGAGGGAGGAAAGGAAGCGAGAAGTTGGGGGAGGACTTTCTCTACACTCCGAACGCTCTGGCATGCGCAGTATTGAAAGGGGAGCCGCGTATATAGAAGGAATCAAATTGGAAAGGCCACCCTGACGACGCGTCGTCAGCGTCATTTCCGCATTAACGCATAAGGCACATTTGGATCACCGCTATTCGAGTCACATCAGATCATTTCACTTACGTCATTACATTTGCTCACCAGCACACTTGCGATTGGAATTTCTTAACATCACATGTATCTTCTATATTATTTCTACTGTATAGATACCTTTTTCTCAACTTATACGCAACCAAACTCTACAAATGAGGTACCAAAATGCACAGAATTTATCAGAGAACATGCAACGGCATATCTTACTTCCTAAATATTGCTATTGTTTCCCAAAATTGGTTTTTAAATAATTTAAAAAAACAAAAACCGGTAAATATTCCTGACGTTAACGGCGCAAAAACTGATACATTTGTTCATTTGCAACAATATCTCGCATTCTTTAAATAACTTTTATCAAAATGCGGCTTATTCAACATTCAAGTCTCCTGTTGATACGTAAGCATGAGTCATCATGTGCGTTTAACAGAGGATAGTGTAATTACTTCCAATGTTGTGTTTAAAGAGGTCCTCTGACCTCAATTGGTATGTGAACATTCCAATTAAATTTTTACATAAGACCCTGCTTTTTTCTACATTTTAAAATTAGAAACGCGCCTATCCCTCTGTGGACCTGCATTGAAAAGAGCGGGGGAACCCAACACCACCTAGTTTAGGTGGTGTTGGGTTCCCCCGCTTCCCCACCACCACCTAGTTTAGGTGGTGTTGGGGAAGCCCACTGGGAGCGGGCGCAGCACGCTCGTGTATATAAATTTATGCGAGGGTATTTTCAAATTACATGATCGCATTTATGCTCCATTCCGGTATTAAATTATAATAAGAACTTTTATAATTTTCACTTTTCATTTAATCGCGAAAAAGAGATATCGTCGTTTAAAAATCTAAAAGCGTGAAATACGTACTCCAGGAGTAATAATCTTTCGATTTAGGCAATAAAAAATGGGAAACCACCCTATTTGCTCGCTTTCATTCCCATTTTTGGAAGAGCCGTATGAAAGATAGAGCTAGAAGATAGCCGTCCTTCCTGTTGAAGTTCTTCTCATCCGGGTTTAAATCCTAGTGGGGGCATAGAGGTTTACACAGAGACTGCCAGATCCGTGCTTGGGTATTGTTTGGAGGAAATTTGAAGTAAAGTAGAGTACGAAAGTTCCACAGAGAAAAAATCATTCGCCTTGACCGGGATTCGATACCGAATCCCCCGATTCCGAGTGCTTTAGCCAGCTAAGCTACCGAGGCGTCATTCTTCCCTGTGGATATTTTCGGACACTACCGGACAAGATGTTGCTGGAAATCAGGGGATCCGGGTTCGAATCCCGGTCAAGGCGAATGATTTTTTCTCTGTGGAACTTTCGCACGATTGTGCATTGCGGGTGACTCCCGTAAAAGTTATCACCGCGGCTAGTCCCGGTATACTTTAAACTAAAGTAGAGTAGATACACGTGGCGCATTCATGGGGGGTCATAGGCGTCATGGCCCCTCCTCAAAATTTATCGAAAAGTTTTATTATTAAATTATTTTTGAACCCGGGAGAGGGCGCGCGGCGAAATGTAACGTTAGAAGCAGGGATGGCAATCAAAATTAAACGAAAGGCAAAACCAGTCAAATTTCAATAGTTTATTTCCTGGGAGCGAAATGTAGAAACGAAACGAAAAATATTTAAACCCGGGGAGCTAAACTCAGGTTCGAAACGAAATCAGAGTCAAAACTACTTCGAATTGAAACTAAACTAAACTTCTGGGACAAGACAAAACACGGATAATGTTTCGCACCGGAGGGACGGCGTGCTTCACCTTCGAACGATTTAGTTTCGACCCACACACAGAGTACTAAGTATGGTTGAATGAAGTAGAGGTTTGGCCTACCGCCATTAGATAGCGGAAAGAATTAGTAGTAGTCCGGCAGGCAGTGGCGGATACAGAAAAAACTCAAGGGGGGGGCGCAACATATCTTGAATTGTCTTTAATTTTATCGTAATAAAAGATGATCAAGTCACAGGCAAAGTATATGCAAATTTTATTTAAAGTGTTTATAAACATGTAAAAGACAATGCCATCTTATGATATAAAAAAGTTACAATTGTGGTTTTGCAATGTTCGGCAATACAGGCGGACCCGCAAGGGGGGGGGGGGGGCGCGCGTCCCCTACGCCCCCCATCTGTATCCGCCACTGCCGGCAGGGGTAGGTGACCGGACCAAGTGACCGAAAGAGATAGGAACCCAGCGGAGCAGGGGAGCCAGGGGCCTTCCCACCAACCCCTTTGGAGTGAAGACATTAAGGCCAATTACTTGTATATTCGTCATACTTCCTCACTGACACCATCCTCGGTTTTTCCAAGCACCTGTGATTGTACGCCCTTCCCTTCCTTTCTTCCCCTTCCTCCGCCTTCCCGTCTTACCACCCCCATCCTGCCTTTCCTATTAAAGACGTTGCACACTTGATATATTGTACCTGATGATGCTGTAAGCAAAACCGGTAGCACCAATAAATTTAAAATTGTGGAAATTGCTCCTGCTTCTTCATTAATCCTCCCCCTTGCTGGGCAGAGTACAGTTAGCTGGAAGGCACCACCTCCATACTGAACTCAGATAGGGCCTCAAAACCGGATTCCAATGAGTCCGAGGTGGACAAGGCAAATAATTCAGATAGAAACACATCAGACAATGATGACGACAACAGGTGGTGCTTTATCTCCTGCCGCAACCTGCAGCCATCCCGGATCCCAAAAGCTTTCCAGCATAGCCCCTCATGAAGATTACATCATGTAAGAAAAATTAGGTCACTAATCCCAAGCAGCAGTCAATATCGCAACAATATCCAGACAACATTGTCGGCATTAACATATACATAACATCCGTGCAATATCCATGTTAATCCGATTAATGTTGTGTGAATATCTGTCAATTATTCAAAGGACCCACCAAAAAACATTGCAGCAATCACCAACAGTGGACATTGAGGTGCATGTTACAACATCTATTAGATAACTTAACAACATCTAATGAGTAGATAATGGGTGAGGTTATTGTGGTCTTTCCTAATCCCCAGACATATAGACAAAACATTTGTGCTATTTAATTCTATACAGAACACATGCTACCTATGGATACTGTTTGGAATGACATTTTTTAATATCACTGATATTACAACTTAAATATCTCTGTAAATCCATTATTACAAGTCGCTGTGGGTGTTACAAATAGGAAATTTACGTAAAATTGTAAAAATATCTATCATGAAATAACGACATGTTTTCGATATATCAACCTTATTTAGATATCAGATGGATAACATCTGCTGCTTGGGTTCTGTAGTCAATCCCATCAGTGCTTAATTTCTAAAATTTTAAGTACTGGAATGCATGCTCGCATATGATTTTCAAATTTAAGTTCCTCTCCATCCCAGAACTTCCGATTTTTTTAAACTTTTAATTAAAGTTACTATGAGGAATCATGTTTTGCCAAATATAAAAAACTATGATGTTTTTACAACTTTTTAAATATTAAAAATTGATTCAAAACAAGGTGCTGGGTGTCTAGTTACTCAGGGTTATTGTCTAAAGCCTGTTTGGTGTCTCCCGAGATGTTTAGCATTCCACGTACTTCTCTGTCTCTATCACATTCCATCAAGAAGTGCTGTTCACTGAGGGATGAGTTGTAATCCTTACAGAAAGTGAGAAAAGCCAGCTATAAGGGCTTAAATTGAATTGAATAAATATTCCTTAAGTGTCCTGACAGGCACAGTTGCCTCTTGTCGGGAATGCATGCCCCGAATGAATTCTGATGCAACTCTGACACTTAAAAACTAGATGAAAGTAGATAAAAATACCAATTTCATCAAAAAAAAATTCTGTGAAAAGTGAGAATTTCACAGATTATAAAATTCAATAATGTAAATCTAAAAAAAAAACCAAAATAGGCTTTTCAAATAACCCTTTCAAAAGAGCATCAGTTTCCCTTTATTCTTCGGACACCTTTATTAAATTAATTTTTTAATGATATTTTACACTGAGTATGTAGTAAATAAAGCAAATTAACCCTTTCAAGATGGTGGAGTTCTCTCCTTAGCGTGACTGATGTACTGAGCCCAAGGAGACTCTTCCGTCCCCTCTGTATGGAGCATTTTTGCAGGGCATTTGTTAAGAAGGGTCTCGAGGACAATCACACACTCTCAGCACCAACCTTTTTCGACCCTTCCTAGTGGGGACTCCACATTATCTCGGACTCTGAGGGTAGTTTGGCTCCCTCCTTTCGGGATTTATAACCCTAACAGCGGCACTGGCTCACGATCAATCATGCTTTGTTTTTATGAATTAGCTATATTGATAATGGGGAACATGCACAATTTTTTTTAAATACTGGAATAAGAAGGCCTCTACCTCAAATGTACTCGTCGAAAATTTCGCGCATGAATAATGCTTTTTAGCTGAGTTATGAGTCTTTAAAAATTGATCTTCATCGGCTGCTTGAAAACACGACGTCATGGGAGCGTGACGTCACGGAACGGTATCCACTGATGACAGACTGAGGAAGTGGGTAGAAAATCGATCTACGAGGGCTCAATTGCAAATTTGGCGATAATAATAGCAATTTTTACCTTAAATATCTTGCATTCAAGCCTCTAACACTCTACTCTCTTAGCGAAGTGAATGGTGTACCGTGCAATGACGTCAGAAGGCGTTTCAGGCCACGTGACTTCAAGCGATATTCGAGCATTTTTAATTAGCATTTATTGACGTTTGTGGAGTACTAGGAGAGTTTTGGCTTATATATTTGGACTCGTGAGAAAATTTTCTATTCAATGAGACTAACTAGGATGATGAACAAATTCCATGCATGTTCCCCATTGTTGCTTGCACGTAAATTGCAGACTTTGAATTGAATTCCTCGTTTTATTCTGAGAATCGTCAAATTTTGAACGAAGCCCTACCATCAATATTAACACATTTTTTGCAGCAACAATTTCCATGTTGATGTTTATACTGAAATTGAGATATAATTAAATATTTATCATAGAATTTTGTTTAAAAATTGTAAATGCAGCTCAAAGACAAAGAATTCAATTCTTAGTTTATATTTTTAGAGAAAGGAACAAATATTTATTTCAAAAACTGACTAAATGAACAATTGAATGACCGCGGTCCCTGACCACAAAGAGGGGTGATGTAAGACGAGGGGTCAGGATACCTGCTCCCGGATTTCGAGAGTACGGCCTAAGTCTTGCTTTGTTGGGTCCTGAAACTAAGACTTTGTGAACCCACGAGGGGCTTATATAAGGCAAGGGTAAGATTTTATGGAAGAATAGATAAGGAATGCAGTCAAGTATCCTCAGACAAGGTAAGTCTCTTCTGTTGGAGTGCCAAAGGTGGCTGAGCAGCATACTACACATGCTACGCTGCTCATCACGACATGAATTTAAAGCCTACCGCTGAAATGCAGCGAGTCTTTATAAGAGCTTCACAACTGATAACAGATTTTCCCGTAAGGAGAAAAAAATTAACAACTGCAAGTAACCGGCTGGTGAAGATACAAAGCATAATACAAGTAGGTACTTTATCCTTGTGGCAGAAAAAAAATTAACCCCAGTGAGAACAGGACGTATGACCTAACATTTATGAATTTTAATTTATGGTCTGATAACTCTATGTATACAAATACATGCAGAGGTAAGGAAAGAAAGGGATAGGAACATATGATGGAAAAAGGACGAGGACAACGGTGCTGTGGTAGATGGAAAAAAAAATATATATATACACACACACGTTTGAAATAAACTCACACGAGCATTATAAATAATATAAATGAACATCTTCTTGCCCTAGGGTGGGCACATAGACCAACTTAGCGATGGAGAAAAAAAACGAAAAATTAAAGCAGGGAACTTACGGGGAAGGGTTGTATCTTATAAATTTTCGATGGGACGCTGCCCATCTTTCTCAAGTGAGAAGAGGAGGAAAAGTGAGGGTAGAAGGAAGGGTGCAAAGCAGAAGGTAAAGATGGAGGGAGGAAAAATGGTTGACGGGGATTGGTTGTGCTCTAGTGGGCGCGGTTGATACCTGGTTCACATAACGCACGGAAAGCCCAAATGCACGCCTGCTCCAGGTCTTTCAGCTCTAGGGGGGTGGTGGACGGGGGGAGGGAGGCCAATATTCCCACTTTATAGCACTCGTCAAATAATGCTTTATGGGAGGAAGCATGAACGGCGACTGGAAGGGAAGCAGAAACAGAAGAAACGCTATTGCAGGGAGAGCAATGCCCATTCATTCGTACGCACAGGGGAATATCTTCTATATTATTTCTACTGCATAGATACCTTTTTCTCAACTTATACGCAACCAAACTCTATAAATGAGGTGCCAAAATGCATAGAATTTATCAGAGAACATGCGACGGCATATCTTACTTCCTAAATATTGCTATTGTTTCCTAAAATTGGTTTTTAAATAATAAAAAAAAAAACAAAAACCGGTAAATATTCCTGACGTTAACGGCGCACAAACCGATATATTTGTTCATGTGCAACAATATCTCGCATTCTTTAAATAACTTATCAAAATGCGGCTGATTTCACATTCAAGTCTCCTGTTGGTACGTAAGTATGAGTCATCATGTGCGTTTAACAGAGGATAGTGTAATTACTTCCAATATTGTGTTTAAAGAGGTCCTCTGACCTCAATTTGTACATGAAAATTCCAATTAAATTAGTACATAAGACCCTGCCTTTTTTTCTACATTTTAAAATTAGAAATGCGCCTATCCCTCTGTGGACCTGAATTGAAAAGAGCGGGGGAAGCCCGCTAGGAGCGGGTGCAGCACGCTCGTATAAATATATGTATATATATTAGAGATTCCTTCCGGCATTTTTATATTATTCTACGCTGCTATTCTTGTGAAATTATGTGTTTTTTATACGACCGTCGTTTTGCCATCAGTTCATAAATGTGAATGATTTTCAAATGATGGCTGTATGATGTTATTTCTACTCATATTATAGAAGTACCAAGAATAGAAAAATTATTCTTCAATGAATACTCTAAAACGATGGAATAAAAACAGCATCTATGGAAGCACTGAAAGTTTGGCATCCATTTTGTCATTACTCTGGATGTTTGTTGGCCGAGCTGTAAGAAACTCACAACAAGCTTACTTGATAAGCGCCTTCGTTATTTCTTCCTTTCACCTTATCTCAATGACTTACAATGTGCTAGCTGGGTGCCCTCCTGGCACAAAGGGTCTTTCGCATGTCTCCCTCCAGGTGGTGCTGCCTTTCGGTGGTAGTTCGCAATGATTTGAACGCTACAATATGGATATTACTCGGATGTCATACGTTGATGCTTGGGTATTAGAAGTTACATAAAACTTAAACGTGTATTATTATGGATCAGGGTGCCTTCATCATAGTTCTTCATATCACACAATGTACATGAGATGTTTCACAATTACTTATCTATTCCAAGATTTAGGATAAAATAGTTGAACTGTCCAAACTAGGAAAAAATAATTTTTCACGTGTCAGTATTGATTTCAACTTGAATAAGATTCATTATGGCTCATCATCCATTGGTGGATTGATGTGGGGCCTCTGTAATTCTTGGAAAAATTTTTAAAATGGTAATCTTTAAAGTGGCTATACATCTAAATATTTAATTTCACCTATTTAACATATACTCTTTTTTAATTGATGAACATCTAAAAGCCACTGGTCTGAGTGTATCAGACTTTATATACATACATACTTGCTGAGAGGTATTGCATACCACCAATAGTCACCATGGAAAGAAATTCACAAAACAACATTCCCTTCCCTAAAAGAACAACCTTAATTATCCCATGTCACCAACCCTATTAATACTTTAGGAAAGTAGAAATTACAAATGTGATGATTATGCTTAGGGGAAATCAGTTTAAACTTGTAGCTATGGAAAATTTACGCACCCATTTACAGTATTACCATTCTTTATTTAGTGTTAATTACTTATTAATTACTTAGCGAATAGCTGTCTTGTTAAGAAGCACTGCAGGCAAAATTTACCAAGGAATAATAAAAGAAGCATTAAATCACAGACATTAGTTTAATCGTTTCTTCAAATTTATAACAATATATCTTTGGCTTATCTAGGAATTATGTATATTAATAGGTTCCAAACTAGATTATTAATCAACCAATTTTTGACAGTCTTTCATCTTTTGGTCATAAGCAAAATAATATTTACAGCTCTGCCAAAAGTATCCCTTAAACTAAATCAGTAATGAGTGCTTGCAGCATAAAAGTGCAGCAAATTAATAAAAAGTGAAAAATAATACATATATAGTACATGGAAAAAATAAGTATCACAGGATGGTTATAATAAAGATTTCCTATATGACACTCAATTTCTTCAACAGTTAAACATCATCATATGGAGTAATAATTTTATAATGTTCATAACATTCTTATCTAGTCACTTACTTTAACACTTGCCAATGGCAATAATATTACTTGTACATGAACTTTCCAAGATATCTCTTCATTAAGTACCCAACACTCTAAATCACAACTTCCCTTATAATTTTAGGTCAATAAAATCAACATAATAATTGTTAGGTCCTCCTCTATGTTAAAAATCTTAGTATAACTTAATATCATAAATATATGATTATTCAATTACATTACCTCATCTTTACATTACACGCTGACATTCCTATGTAGTTCTTTAAGTGCCAAAATTTATTTTCTATTGGCCAGGATTGAGAGTTCATTGTTTTTTTTTACCTTGAAACGATATGTATTCTTAATGGAGGTAAACCCATGGAAGACATAGTTTGATGTACAAGGAGAAATTTTTATAAATTTGGACTTTTTTTGAAATTTTTATGAATCCAATGTTACGTAGCAATCAATTTCATCATTGCCTAATTCCTCTTTCCTCTGACTGATCATTTGCTCAAAAATATCTTAAAAATCCTCCATCCCAGTGATCATAATATATGATTATTATATATTTCACATTAATAGACACAACAATTCCCACATTTATAGACCAATCTTTTGAAAAATCACTGCATATTCTATGGCTTAGTTTGATTATTGAAATGGGGATACAGGTCATTATTTTAATATTATTTTTATACTTTTCATACATATGGATTTGAAGGCAAGAAAAATAATGACTAATTTCATTTTGATGATTTCTGATAATAATGGAGCATATGCATTCTTATAATACATAACAAACAGTTTTTGTCACTCTCAAAGAACCCTAGTTTTTCTCCAAAGATAATTACATTCCAGTATGAAGTTTGAGGGCTTTTTTTTTGCACTGCTGACTATGGTTTATCATTAGATAACGATGAGACTGCAGGCATTGCTGGCCTTAAGTCCTCCTCAAAAAACAAATACTAAGAATGTGGAGCACACTAAGTCTGCAATGAATTGTGCAGTACTTTCATTAATTAACAGAAATTTTGTCAATGATTAATTATCCTCAATTTACTTCATAATTTAACAAATATCAAAAATCTTGCAACATTATAAAATAAATTGGAGTTAACTACAGTCCTCAGTGATAAGTGAGTCCAATTTTTCACAGTTTCTTTGAACATAATTTGTAAGAGGCTAGTAGTCATTTCCATCCTTCACCATTGTTGATTCAAAAGAAATAGTTTAACAAAAAGTATCTCTTGCTTGATGATCCAGTAGGATGTTGTAAAATTCAAATGCTTATGCGGTCAAGGGAAAAAATTAACGTGATACAATTTAAACAATTTCATTTTTGTCATAGGAAAGTGCCTATTCCAGTCTTTCCTCCTATGCTGTACAGTAAAAAAAATGACAATTTGCTTTTTTTGTCAAATAAAGTAATCACCACGAAGATGATAGAAAAACTTCAAGCATTACAAAAATAAATCAACAGCCCATCCTATGCCATCAAATTAATTAATTACTTTTTATGTAGCTGACAGCTCTACATTTCAGTGGTGAGGATTGACCAATTAATGAATTTATGAGAAATATTTATCTTTGCACTCTCCATACAGCAATAAATACAAAATAGCCCACATTTGTAAAAGCTGCTGTTGCATGAACTAATTTATCGTCAATAGCACTTTTGCATCTATGTAGTCATCAATCAATAGGGATATTAAAGAAACTGTTTAAATAATCATAAATTAAATATTCTGCAGCTGAAAAAGTACAATTTAAGGGATATTGCTTCAGTATATCTTAATGGCATATATTTGCCATAAAAATTTCATTGCTTCATTAAAACATTTCATAGCTTCTTTCATTAAATATCAATAAATTCGCTCATATGGAATTGCAATTGAAATAACCCCATTTTCTTACAATTCAAAATTGGTGTCCATGGATGTCTATTGACTGCTTTTCTTTAACAAGCTAATGTGCTCATAGAATCCACCACCAGTAAATTAAGCAACAACATTTTTTTTAATACACCCATGAAACCAGCTTTATAGACTTTTAAAATGTCATCAAAATATGCTAAAAGAGTCTGAGATTAATATTTCAAATTCATTCCTTTAAGTATGCCCTTCACCATGAAATAACAGTTGGTCATGGACTCTATTTGTAGCCAATAAATAATTGACAGATCTTAAATGAGGCTTCTGCATGGGTTTTGAATCCTCCACTCTTCTTTTGACATTACTTCCCAAGACAGTATCATCTGCTTCACCAAATGTGCGCAAGACCATGATAATATTTTCATTTCATGCATTTCTTGGAATGAAAATAAAAGTTCATACACAATTAACTAAGTTACAAAGTGTAAATAGAATTTTTTTTTCTGGGTAATGTTTCAAATACAATTGGTAACCCTTAAACTTAATTCTATGCAAGCACATTTAGTCCAAAGAGAGGACCTAGAGCCATACAATGAGAGAGCTTAATATATTGGAAGACAAAATATTGACGGATAAGTGTGTCACCTTTTTTATAGATGATATATAGCCACAATATTACCAGGTAAACCAAGAAAAAAGTGGCTATGTTACTGAAAAATATATATTATCAATAGAATTGAGAGAAAAGAAATCAAAGAGGAAATTTTTCAGATATAACCATTGTTCTCTGATCCCATTTTCTTATACATATGTATATATTTTTTTTTACAGATTTTCATTTAATCCTCAATCATTTAAATTGAACATGTACCTCTTTCAATTGATATCTCAATGAATACACATTGAGACATGAAAATCAACTTTAAAATAGATAATTGGTCACCTTACAGTTGGTACTTCTTTTAGTAAAGGGTTGCTTAAATATATTCCAAGTAGCTATCATAACAACCATTGTTGAGTGACTCAAAAAATTGAGCAGGAAACAAATAAATACCAGAGTCTTCTGAGACTATAGGCTTAAATGACATCCTTAGAATCCAAACAGCTAAATTTTTATTGAACATCTCACATGTTCATCTCCATTTAGTACTTAAAAAGACATTTCTTTGATTTAGTAAGGAACTGATAACCAGGCAACTCCTTTCCTCCTCCAAGTTAGAAATAAATCAGTGCTTGTATGTATTATGAATCGCAAAACTGACCAATATACATTCCCATGCTTTTTACTCATGGATTAACTCAATCATTAAATGTAGCATAGAACTTTGAAATGTGCAGTAATATATTCAAGCTTTCTCCTAGAATATTTCAGCCAAATATATTGAAAATGTGCAATTTACTGCATAAACGATTGCATTATTACTTTTTATTTTGCCTGAGAGATTTAAAAAAATCCCTGTAAACTGCTCCATAGCAGGAAATGTTAGTGCCTTTTTCCAGGATAATGCTACATGCATCCAGTGTGAACAGACATATCGCCAGTGTCGGGACAGGCACTTCATAATGGACAGTATAAAATTCATACACAGGCTGTAGTGAGAGGAATAAAAAAAAAATTCAAATTTTCAAGAGAGAGATCCATGGGTGAAAATACTTTAATCGGTGTTGCTCATGCCAGAACCACACATCTAAGTAGCTCTGCATACCCCCATGCCATCCATAATTAAGGATCTGATGGATTCTATACAGTTTCGCAAAAATGCTCGTTCCTCGCAGAAAAACAATCAAGGTTCACAATCATAAAACTCATTGTTATTAAAAATAAGTGTTTTTTTGTCAGTAGCTTTTCTTGTTAGTCTCTTTACTCCATGGTATCATACTGCACCTTCTTGACCTTGAAATGGCGATAAATACCGTATCCAGCAACAGTAAGGAGAACCACGATTGCAAACGTGCTGCCAACTGCGATAGGGGCAGTTTCATCCCGAAATCTGCTCCCATTTGGTGTGCACACATATTCTATAAGAAAGAAAAAAAAATTGAGACTTCTCTTTACCCCTTCTTCTCTAATTTATTTTCTGAATATCATGCTCCTATTTGTTTTTCAGTGGTTCTCTTTAAGTGGAATGGTAGTTAAGGAAATCAAATTTTGTGCATAGTTTGTAATCAATTTGAAACAGTGAAATAAAAAGTGATTATTAAACATTGAGAACACAAAATTCACTAACTCTTGCTTAACCTTGTGGTATTCCATTATAAGTTTTTCCTGGATATACACAATTACTTATACCACTTTTATATTATACAAGAGAGCAACCTGGGTTTCAATGAATAATCATCATCATAATTAGCACCAGATGATGATGATTATTCATTGAAACCCAGGTCGCGCTCTTATATAATAAAAAAGTGGTATAAGTAATTGTGTATATCCAGGAAAAACTTATTGAGAACACAGCTATCGCTACCATTATAAAATCATTTCATTCCTTCCAATGCATCATATTTCATGAAATATAAGTTCCTAATGTACATTATGGATGTTTTAACATCGTTTAACCCTTTCACTGCTGTGAATGTACCTGGTACGTTCACACGGCAGACTGCTGTGAACGTACTTTTTATTCCTCCCTGCCATGCACCTTTGACGAAGCACTTTGAAGGGTCCCTAATCCGAGACCCTTTCCTCGACGAGCTCACCCTCGCTGGCCCCTCTCTTCGACCCTACGAGCGTAGGGCCTCCCTCCCCAGAAGTGACCGCTCTGACTGCATTTTGAAAATCTATCCATCAATGCGATCATCAAAAAACAATTGTTTGCATCGCACTCCTGCCAATTAGGCAACCAATCTTTGAACCGTGTTACTGTGATGAGAAATAACGAATTTGTTTACTTTGCTAAAATGGCCAATGGTCCGCAGCCATGTTTTTAACAAAGTTAATAAAATTGTTATTTTTCATCACAGAAACACGGTTCAAAGACGTACTTGCTTGATTGGCAGGAGTGCGATGCAAACAATCATTTTTTGATGATCGAATTGATTGGTTGATTTTCAAATTGCAGTCAGAGAGGTCACTTGACCCCCCCACTCGGAGGGTTCAAGAGACGGGCCAACGAGGGTGAGCTCGTCGAGGAAAGAGTCCCGGATTTGCGACCCTACGAGGGTGTACTACACCCATCCTGGAAGTACCTGCTCCATGGCCCAATGAAATGCATTTTAACCTTTTTGCTGCATGTGAGGAGAAGGTTTTCGGAAATTGAACAGCAGTGAAAGGGTTAACTTTCAAATATTTCTATTGTTCTTTCAAAAATAAAAGAAAAAAATATATATGTATATATAAAAGAATGCCAAGAGAGGCCAGAAAAAACTTAAACAATTAAAAGAACCCTCACCCATAAGGTTTCGAATTTTCGACCGTTTCGGTCTTCATCTGTAGAAACGGTCGAAAATTCAAAACCTTACATGTGAGTGTTCTTTTATTTGTTTTTTTTTTGTGGCCTCTCTTGGCATTCTTTTATATTTATATCAGCTGTGGTGTCCTTCAAATGTAACATATATATGTTTATTGGATTTTTTCCTCTCAAAATAAAATTGAACAAGAAAGAGGAAATTAATTTTCTTAATTCTAGGTATTTTATTTAGTAATAAATTTTAATGCAAGCATGAAGTCACAAAAGATTATACCTTTCTCAAAACGTTTATCAAAAAGCCATTAATTGCAAATATTAGAGAAGGTTCTTCCATTTTAGATTCCACCAATTATGTACCTACTGAAGCAGGTATACCTGAATCAGATACATATGTACTAGCAAAGCCAAAAAGAAGTGCTACTGCAATCATTTAGCCAAAACTCTATTTAAAATATTTTCTGGGATGTCTTACATTGCATACTTTAAATCCTCCCTTAGTAAATTTGTATAAAACATAGATTCTTACCAGGTCCAAATTCATCATTTTTGAATATGAAAGGCTGAAGTTTGAAATCCCTCAACAGGAGTGTTGCTGTTGGAGCCTGCTTGGCATTTGACAGGCCTTCTTTGGGCACCAAATCAACAGAAGTCTCAGTGTGGGAGCATAGATAAGATTTCCCAACAGGGGTGGGGAATAGTAAAGGTCCCTTCTCCTTGGAGGTTGTAAGTCTCACCAACCGACCTAGTTAAGAGAGCAAAGGGAGAAACTTATGAAAAAAGGACACAATAAATCTTTAAATTAAACAAAGAAATTTGACATTTACCCAAAGGAGGGTACAACGCATGAGCTGACATGAGCAGGCATGCCCTGCACTCAGTTTGACGTGAAGTTAAATTAAAGGAAACTATTTCTTAAAATGAATTTGGGAAACCTAGGTAATTAAGGCAACAATTTCATCAATGTTACATAATTACCCTAGTAGCAATGGATATCCATATAATATTCATAGATGGTTACCAATATCCAATAAGCATTATATCTAAAAGTAATATTGCATGGATATTGTGAGGATATTGATATGTGCTGGCTTTTTGAAAAAGCATAATATCTAATAGTAATATTGTGTGGATATTGTAACGATGTTAATTTTCTATTGATTTTTGGATATCAATGGGAACGATAGGCATTTCTTTAATTCCATTCAAACATGAATGTGAACAAATGTGAACATAATTAGTGAATGCAATGTGCACCAGGGGAGCAGCCAGGAATCAAGGTTTTAGGGGCAACTAACACTGGGGGGTCTGAGGGTCTGGAATACCCGCTAGGGTAAGTGGGATATGCGAGGGCCCTCCCCTAGAATAATTTTAAGATAAATGTACATATATGTACGAAAAACCAAGAAATATGTAGAGAGTAGGTGGTATGGAGTCCAAAACAGCAGAGGAATATCCCATAATATGCAGAGAATATTCCAAGAATATTTTAAGTGTTCTCTATGCTATATTTACATACTATACATTCACTCTAAAGGATAAGCCCATGAATATCCCCATTGAATATTGTATTGGGTATGCCACTAAGTTCTCGCTGTTTTTTTAAATGAAAATACCAATACCAAGAAAATACCTAATCGTGAAAAAATTGTTATTAATGATTCATTCTATGTATTGCCCATCGCTAGCTACAACTTTTGCCTATCATTGTGGCAGAGGTGGAATATCATAACAGTTAAAGTGTTCATGTTTGGAGACTATCCACGAATCAAGCCATTTTTTGATGCCTTCAAATGAGCACAACTGCTGATCAGCAAGACCATGTGCCATCGAATGGAACAAGTAAATATTGGATGGAGCAATATCTGGCTAATAAAGCAGGTTGGTAAGGGCTTCCCATTTGAGCATTTTGAGGTAGGTTTTAACGGGTTTGGCTGCATGAGATCGAGCGTTGTCATGCTGTAGAATCACTCTGTTGAATCATAAGGAACTCAAGTTCCTTGACATAGCATAAAATGGCTTGGTGGGTGGTTTTAATTCCTAATGGATACGCAAGCTCTTCTTGAGTTTGACATGGATATTCATCGAGCAATGCCTCCAATTCAGAGTCTTCGAACCTCTTTGAAGCAATGGAACCAATCACAGCATATTGGATCACCTTGAGCAACATCGTCATAAAGTTTTTGGAGCTCTGGATGTACTTCAGCTGCCATTATCATGGATTTTAAGTAGAAAATCAGCATTTCCCACAAAGGACAGTTACTTGACATCAACTCAGACATTTCCCACAACAATTAGGATATGATGCAAAACAAACTCACCATTGTCAAAAAGCCATTTTGTATAAGCTTGATCCATGAGGTTTGTATGATATATGTATATGTCAAAATAAACCAGCAACCACTCATTTCAGAGAAACCCATAAACATAGATTAATTTGACTCATGCGGCCAAATAACATGATGATAGCTTAACCCTATTGGAAATTTCTTATAAGTCTTACAGAAATCCTTATAAGAATTCTATAAGTCTTACAGATTTCTTATAGGATTCTATAAGTCTTATTGAAATTCTTATAGGATTCTATAAGTCTTACAAAAATTCTTATAAGAAATCTGCATTTCTTATAGAATTCTACAATAATGCTGCGCGGGTCGCATACCTTTTAGGTTTTTATCCAGCAGGCGTGTCACCATAACTTATGTTGGCAATTGATAATTATTTAAGGAATTCTACATAAGATAATTTTTGGAAATTATGTATGACTCTTTTTTAAGTAATGTTCTGCTAAGTTCCTGGTTTTTTCAGCATGGTATTTGACATAAATGGTTCCAAGAAGCGGAGGCTTCTTTAACGCGACTTGTTAGTATATATATCGCTGAGGGCACATGAAAATTGTAGACTTAAAAGATCTGTCTGTTTCGAGTCTACAGATTACTTGACCGATGGAAGTTCGATATGGGCCATGAATATCCACGATGTATACTACGATTGCATACGTTGCAGGATACTGTTCACATGGTTCCCTAGCAACCTAACAACCAAAACTTGTTAGGTTGCTAGGGATTGCTTTTATATGTTAATCATTCACTATGTCTTTGTGATAGCAGTTTAATAAAATTAGTCGTGTGCTTCTAACTAAAATAAGGCATTGACCTCATTTGGTAAGTATTAAAAAACTGGCATTCCTAAAATTATGTTACCTTAAACAGATAGTTTCGTTGAATTTTAAACTTTTCATCATTAATTTAGATAGACATGTATATTTTTCAGATTGTGGCATATATAACATAAGAGGAAGTTTTAATGAAAACAGTGTTTTAATGGACAAAGTGAGTGATTTAGTCGTCTCTGAAGAGAATGAGAATGAATTTGTATGAGTATGCCAACATCTGCACAGTTATTATTTTATGGAAAATACATCAACTATTATTCTCAATCAGTGTTTCTGTGATTCCTAATAATTTCCCTAAATCTTGCACTTATTGTTAGCCATATTCTACATATCCTTTTCTCCAAAATGGCATCAAATTCCATTTTGCTTTGCTTATTTCTTTCATTATCTATCCAAATCTGCATGTAGAGGTCTCATTCTCTCTGGTATCTTAAATAAACATAGCTCATATGCATTTTATTTATCAAATTTTACTCTTCCTTCTCATATAATTTCTTGAAGTACCTCCCTATTGGAAATTTCTTATAAGTCTTACAGAAATTCTTATAAGAATTCTGTAAGACTTATAGATATCTATAAGTCTTACAGAATTCTGATAGGATTCTATAGGTCTTACAGAATTCTTATAGGATTCTATAAGTCTTACAGAAATTCTTATAAGAACTTTGCATTTTTTATAGAATTCTATAAGAATGTTGCGCAGGTCACATAACTTTCAGGTTTTTATCCGGCATGCATTTAAGTCACCGTAACTTATGTTGGCAATTTATAATTATTTAAGAAATTCTTATAAGATTTTTTTGGAAATAATGTATAACTCTTTGTTAAGTAATATTCTGCTAATTTATTGGCATTTTCAGCAATGTATTTGACATAAATGGTTCCAAGAAGTTGAGGCTTCTTCTTATGAGACTTGTTAATATATATCCCAAAGAGCACACGAAAAATTGTACACTTATAAAATCTGTCTGTTTCGAGTCTATAGATTACTTAACCGATGGAAGTTTGATATGGGCCATGAATAAGCACGATGTATACTACGATTGCATACGTTGCAGGATACGGTTGCCATGGAAACCTTGTTTGGTTGTTAGGTTGCTAGGTATTGCTTTTATATGTTAATCATTCACCATGTTTTTGTGTGACCTGTTTAATGAAATGAGTCGTGTGCTTCTAACAAAAATAAGGCATTGACCTCATTTGGTAAGTCTTACAAAACTGGCATTCCTAAAATCATGTTACCTTAAACAGACAGTTTCGTGGAATTTTAAACTTTTCATCATTAATTTAGATAGACTTGTATATTTTTCAGATTGTGACATATCTAATATAAGTGGAAGTTTTAATGAAAACAGTGTTTCAATGGACAAAGTGAGTGATTTAGTCGTCTCTGGAGAGAATGAATATGTATGAGTAAACCTAAATAACATCTGCACAGTTATTATTTTATGGAAAATACATCAACTATTATTCTCAATCAGTGTTTCTGTGATTCCTATTAATTTCCCCAAATCTTGCACTTATTGTTAGCCATATTCTACGTATTCTTTTCTCCTAAATGGCATCAAATTCCATTTTGCTTTGCTTATTTCTTTCATTATCTATCCAAATCTGCATGTAGAGGTCTCATTCTCTCTGGTATCTTAAATAAACATTGCTCATATGCATTTTATTTATCAAATTTTACTCTTCCTTCCCATATAATTTCTTGAAATACCTATCTCCAGTGGAACTTGAATTTTATTTCATTTGCTTCTTCAATTTTCCAGGTTAAATCATATTCCATATTGCAATTCCTGTATCTTTCATTGCGTAATGATTGCCAAAGTTGTATTCAATTATCAGTCCATCATTCTAGGCTATCGTTGGTTTCATTGATTTTAGTTTCTTTTAGCATGTGGGGACATTAACCCTATACAGAACCCATGCCCTGAAAGACCTCTATGGTATCTCGCCTTGTCTGGCCAGCCAGGTGAACTTTACAGAGCTTCAATGTCCTTTTTGATGTACACTGATGATAGACATCTACATTTGGTTCATGGGAAATCATTAGGTTTGCTGTATAAGATATAGGCGTCTACATATGGATTGAATTAGGTATAATACTAACTTTGTACTCTCAGTAGGGATGTAAATCTTATGTAGCTTTTTATAGAAGTTTGCGCAAGTGTTTTAAGCATGTTGATATGATATTTATAATAAATATTTCCATCAGAAAATTTGTAATAAATAACATTTTGTAACTGATAGTTAGAAGAAATTTTTTATAAGAAAAATTCTTATAAGAAATTTTCTTATAATAAAATTCTAATAAGAAAAATTCTTATAAGAAATATGCCCAATTTCTGATAAGAAATTTTCTTATAGAAAAATTCTTATAAGAAATTTTCTTATAAGAAATATGTCCAATTTCTGATAAGAAATTTTCTTATAAGAAATTTCCAATAGGGTAAGGGGCCATTTGCCATGAAAAATGCTATTCCCTGAACTTATCTTGTGCAACCTATATGTTCTATTGAGGCTCCCAATCATCAATTTGAAAATCATCATAAGAATCATATTCCATTGAAGAAGAAGAAATTATTACAATGAACAGTTACACATCTAATATAGATTTTAAATCAACTAATTATTTAGAAATTCAAGTCCATGACTAACAATTCAAATCTCACTCTAATTTTTGTAACCCTTGTGATAATGCCATGCATTCCTGTTGGGCTGTAGCACCCACTTAGGGAAGCACTGATGAAAAGCAACAGTTAAAAAAACTCAATTTTTGGACTTTGAATGAAAATGAAAGCAAGAAGTGAATATTTTCGAAAATACGGTTTCTACAGGTATTGGAAATACAAAATACTGCTCACCTGGGAAAGGATAGTGCTCGAATGCTTTTTCATCAGTGTGGAAACTCAAATCTATTTTCTCCACGTACCACCTCTCCCCTCCTGGAGTCTAAAAAACAGAGATAGACAGTAATGAGTAACCAATTTGAATTAGCATGTATGTACCTACATCAGTCACCTCAAAAAGCAAATACTCAAGGCTTTGCTTAGGAAAAGTAACTTTGTACGCATTCATGCACATGGATGCATATTTACATGAAGTATGAAATTTTCCACAGATAAAGAATCATGTGGCTTAACAATCCAGATCTCGCAATTGTTCGACAGGTATGCCACTAGTTACACCACTAAGCCATTTTGTATTTATTTTTGTATGAAATCGAGCTGCTATGACATGTTGTTTTGTTTGGTCACCTTAATAAGCAAATATTAAAAGCAATGCAAATAACAAGTAACTTTGTACGCATTCGTGCAAATTGAAATGAAGGATGAAATTTTCCATCAAAAAATTATTTGCACTAGCAGGGATTAGAATCCAGATTTCACAATTGCTGGTCAGGTATGCTACCAGTTGTACCAAAAATCCATCCAGCTGTTAGTATATTGTTGTTATTATGGTGTATACTTAAGTTAGCGAGAAGGGTTCCACAGTGTTGTGTAGTGATTGACTGCATCTTTTTGGCTTCCCCACTGTGTTTGTTGAGTTTTAAGACAACAGTTTCCCCTGTTTTCCTGAATGCACAAGTAACTTTGTAACTTTTGTAACTGTTGTCATTAAAATCAACGAACACAGTGGGAAACTCAAGAAGATGCTGTCAATCACGATAGATACTTAGTTGGAGCATTTTTTTGGCTCCACAATAAGTCCATAAAAATCCACTGCCTAATTAGGAATAACATACAGGTGAGCCCCTCAAATCCGGAATCCAGAAACCCTCTGCGTAGTGTTTTGACTTGCCACCTCGTGGCACCATTCTCAGAGCCTTGTTCTGGGAGAAGTAGGAAGTTTGCACATGCTATGAACATATGCTAACAACTTAGGCAGGGACACGTAGGGATATCAAATATTGAGCATAAGAGCCAGAATGCATTTATAAATTAATTAATTAAAAAAATATCGAAGTATTTACACAGATTTACTGTCCGCCTAAGGAAGGTATCAATAGATATCACAACGTCTGCTAGCGAATGTTATCAACAAATGCTATTGAGCATGAAGAAAAAGATGTATTTATTGCTCGTTCTCATCCAGTATTAAGCACATATAGCTTATGCTGCGGAAGCTATGTTTGTGATTTGACATGTATTGCATTAAAATTCTCAAAAGTAAGTGTATCACTTTTTTCCGCATGCTGAAGACCAGAAATCCAGAAACCCTTTGGTCCCAAGCTTTCCAGATTTGAGGTCCTCAACTCTATTTTTATAAGGACAATCTCAGACTGGAATTACTGGCTTATGCAATCCAGCTACTCAATACCAAAAATAATTTATTCAGACTATTCCAGTATTCAAAAGTCTCATCTTTAAATTAATCTAGTATGTGTAGGGGCAGGGATACTGTGTTTGAGGGGACTTGATGGTATGCAACACTTATCAACAATAATGCTCCTGAGTTCTGCTCCACGTAGCTTTCAGATATTCATCAATTATTGTTTAAATAGTTTGTCAAGTTGGTGAAATAAAAGTTTCCATTGCAGAGCCACCTTTAAAATTACCATCTTTTCAATATTTCTAGAAATGACAGGTTAGGAGGCCTTTTCAAAGCCTTGCCTACATCCAGTATGGTAGCAAATGTTTGACTATGGTAGTAACCCATTTCTGTTAATTATTGTAAAACTGATTATAACAATATTTAAGGAAATAACTGGCCAGTAACCAGTTACAGAGTAAGTCAAGTGCACCTAATGAGCAAAAATTCTATGAAGGAAAATACAATTTTATTTCTTGGATATTTCACTTTTACTTAAACAACTAGGTTTTTACAAAACACGACCCAGGTTTCGATGAGTAATCATCACCTTCAGGCGTAAATTATGATGTATCTATCATATTATTGTTACCTATAGTTACCTAATGGAGGAAGAGATAAATTTTAAAACAGACGCCAGAATGGGGGAAAAGGATGGGTAAAGATGTTCGTTTATCAGAGTGCTGTAATTTTTTAAAAATTCCAACTGCTCTCTAGAGTCCAATTCACGCTGGTCATTGCATAATTTGGTAGACACCATTGCAATTGCTGCATTTCAACGAATACACTCCACATCCGTCTAATTGGTCATTTTGATCCTTACATTTTACAAGCAGTCTTCTCAGAGTTGCAGTAGGATTAAAAGCCATGCGGAATTTGTCATTAGGTAAATGATAAGCCATTTTCATAGAAAGTGCATCGAGGTACACCACGGTGCACCACCGTTTCTTTTTATTCCCGTCCGCCAAAAACTTATTAAACTATTTGCCTCGAACAAAATTCAAAGCATGGTATAAATAGCCTTGATAGTTCAAGTAAAGTAAGCAGTAGGGTGAAGTCCTTGCCTACCATCTAGAGGGACCCTGGTTTGAGTCAGACCTGGGTAGGTAGCCATTATTCAGGACATGGGTAATTACAGTAGATTCCGTTTAATGGGTCCACCGGTTACTTGGGGCAGCCGATTAATTGGGGCATATCTTGAAGAACAGAACCCAATAGAGGAATATCCCAGAGTATTCTCCGCTTAATTGGGACAGCATGCCGCTTTATTGGGCCATGAGTCGGAGACATAGACTTTATGCTCGCGCCGAAATTAAAATTTTTTGTTTTTAGAATACTATTTTTTATATTTTCCTCCTTTGATTTACTCTTTATTTTTCACAAATGTTCCTATTCTTGCCCTATTTTGATAGGTCTTGTTGTTACACTATCCGCAAGAGGATAGGACTTCTCTTTAATAGGACCTAGTAAAAGACATTCATTCAGCGTCGCTCGAGGCTGTGAAAAATATTTTTAACTAAATTGTTATAATTCTTAAAATTGATTGTAAATTAACAAAATTCACTGATTTATTAATCATATTAATAGTTTAATAAACTTATGTTGCATTATAAACATTCTTTAGTCTTCTTTCTATCATTCCAAAGTTCGTCTATACCCATATACAGGATAGTTCGCCTAATTGGGGCAAAGTGCACAAGTTCCGATATGTCCCGATTAACCGGAATCTACTGTATTTTCATTAATTGCTAAGTTTTAAATCCCCCCATAGCAAAAGTCCTCATGGGTGCTGTTTTTGAGAGTTCTTTTTTATAATGAAGTAAATGCAGTTTTACCTTCATAAAGTACCATGCCAGAACATAACTCTTCCATGAGAGAGACATCTTGGCCTGATCTTCGCTTATGCATTCACCAGATATTTTAGCTTGTTCAGGGACGAATATGTCCTTATCCTGGAAAGGAATTAAAATAAATATTAGACTATTTTATTATGTGATATGAAAGGAAAGATTTCTAACAAATTGGTTGCTACCAATATTGCTCTCTGAGAAATTTTTCAGATTTCTCCCTTTCTGATGATAGGTATATTTTTCTCAAGTCTTAATTCACAATTACGGGAATTCAAACATGACCATATTTAACACATTCCTTTTTTCATCCACCATATAATCCTTGGAGTGGATGGATTTTTATAGATGTATGTTACATAATTTGTTGAATTGCTTAAGATTTTGGAATTTTATGCTTCAAAATGCAGAACAGTAAGTACATCATTATTTCTTATAAATTTTAAAAAAACCTTCAAGAGTTTCTCCAGCTAATTGGAAAATGTATTAGCTGGTGATACCCTACAGGGGCGCAGCCAGGAATTAAGGCGGGGGGGGAGGGGGGGGGGTTTAGTTGCAACCAATACCGGGGTGTGTGGGGGTATGGAATACCCACCACGATAAGTGGTAGGTGCAAGATTAATACCTAAATTGCGGAATTTTAAGATAAATTGTTCAAAATGGTGAGTTTTGCGGCTTTCTGAGGGATATTTTTTTAATTCTTACACTATTCTATTAGTAATATCAATCCAATTAAGTAAAATGTATTAAACTTAAGCATTTCTCTGAGCTCTGGGGGGGGGTTTTAACCCCCAAAACCCCTCCTCACTGCACCACTGATACCCTAAAATGCAAAAATATTAGCGTAAGCATGACCTTTATTGCAAATGGGAAAGTGCTCACCCTTTCCTCTCCTGACATAGTCTTGAAGTGGAAACTCAGCAAAGCATCAACTTGAAGGATAATGCATACTTTTCCATCGGATCCAGTGAGGCGATATTGTGCAGTACTGCTGGTGGGGGTGGGTTCCGTTGTCACGGGCGACCTTGATGGCGATGGCCTCACACTGGAGCTGCCCTCTATTTCCAAGGATGCTGGCGTTCCTGGAGGACTCACTGTTTTGCATCAATCATTGAATTGAAATAAAAGAAGCCCATCAATCACTAGGTTTCAACTAAAACTCTGTATGCGATAATTACCGGAACATTTGATAATTATGAGGAAAAAAAAAATCCATCAGAAAATGTGAACATCACTTTTAGAGCCTCCTGCACTATTGAAATTAGCCTTTGCATCAGGAATTTCAGGTAATTTTTGATTCAGCAAGAATATTCATAGTAATTATTAAAAGATCAAGGAAAGGGTCACCAATGGCAGTAAAAATGGCTGTTTTACTGCCATTGGCTACCCATTTCTTCATCTGTTAATGTATAGAGGCCATAGAGCTCAATTACCTTTATTTATAGTAAATATTATTGCAGTTTCTAGAACTGTTCAATCTATATAGAAGGTATGTGTTTCAATCAGAAAAAAGAATATGCTCCACGTGAAAATAGTAAAATCCATCCAGCAAGTAGGTAAAGAAGAAATAATGACAATATTAGGACTGTTGTAGCAATGAACCCCATCCTGATTGGTACTAGGGCTCTGTGAACATTAGGGAATTGGCCAGCCCAAACACAGCTTCTCTTTGTGCAGGAAGTGTCAACCAATTTATCCGAGACTGCTGAAAATAGCTAACTACCAAGATAATGGATGGTTTCATTCAGTCATTATTTGTGGATGTGAATGTACATCCATGGCGTTTTTTACAAGGCAAACTTACATGCACCTGTGCCTTTCATGTAGTATATATTTAGGATATTAGTCTGAGAAACAAAGTACATATAGCTTTAATGAAAATTTCAAAATATTGAAATCATAATTTGATTAATTTTACTGTGGAAATCAGACACAATATTTTGACCTTTTTAGAATCTGATATAGATATTTAATCCCTTATTCATGAATTTTCAATCATCATAAACACACATTTTTTGTAATGTTGTCATACAAAGCAATTCATGTCATCATCACATACAAAATTTTGACATTATACTGCCTGTTTCCTACTCATTTGTGCAATTTAAACTTCAAAACAGAACTACAATTAAATTTATTGCAAAATAAAAGAGGCAATAGGCCGCTACAGACGACAAATCCATTGCAGGAAGCCAGAAAAAGAGCTATAGGGACCATATAAATAATGCGATGAAAACAGTACATAAAATTAAAATTGTAAGTATAAAAGTAAATTTGTCATTTTATAGCAGTAGCAAGGTTGGATGTTTACACTTAATTATACATAAAAATTAAATTTAGTGACAAAGACCAGAGCAAATTATGCAACTAAAACTAAGATTTCGGAAGTTCACCTTTACTTTAAGAATTATTGTTTAATTTGAACTAAAATTTAAGAGTTCTAAAAATTAGTCCATATTACTGTTTAAAAGTACTTACCTAATTCATTATCACTTTTGGAATCTTCCTGGTTGTCATCGTCCTGTAAATGGAGAAACAAATTCTATAATGTCACTATCAGAAATTAACTCTGGTCTCTGTGTTTTCTCCATAAATTCCTTAAAATGAGCTCTGAAATACGTAGCTAACTTAATGAAATGTATGGTTTTCTAATACATGAAAATTGACAACAAAACATTAATATAGGCAACCCACATGCTACCAAAGCAGCACCTGAAGCACATTTCTGGCAAAGTGCCTACCTACAAATACTATAAGTGGTTCTAATTGGTGATTAGAATCTGCTCAATTTATCTTTGTGGGTGAGCTGGTGTGGCTAAATCAAGTGGGAATGAGAGGAGGGAAAGTTTCACGACATGTGACTTTCCCTTTGCCAATCAGCAGACAGCTGGTGTGTCCTAGCACTTCAGAAATTTGGTCACTCTCAGACGTCCGTCATGTTAATACAGTAAAACCTCTATGTAGTGAGCCTCTTTACATCATAAACCTCCATACTTAATACCACCCCTACGGTCCCGTCTGATTTACATGTAAATTTATAGGCAAACCTCTATATAGTGAACCTCTTTATCTCATAAAACCTCCACTTATCATACCAAGGAGACACCCCCGAGACGGCCTAACTACCTCCGCAAATGGTACCAAGACAACTAGAGACCATTAATGCAGCCGCGATTACGTACATGGAATGGAATTTTCAGCAATAAATGTTTCACCCTTATTTTTCTTCTTATACACGTTTAATATGCTGTAATTTTCATGTTAATCATTAGTTGCGGCCATTTTGTTCTATATGAAAGCATACCTAACAGTAAATAAGAAAAAAGGTATCCAACTATCCTAATCATTTTAAGTGACTTGAATTAAAAGAGATCACATCGTTTTCTCTTGAATTATGGTAAAAATCATGCGATAGCGCTCGCTTTCTGTAGTTATTAAATAATAAATTTATGTTCACTAATGCATGCATGTTTGTTTAAACGCATAAATATAATGGTTTAAAAGACAGTAGTGCCTTTCATTTCCAAAGGATATGAAAATATGGTCCTTGTCACTGAAACCTCTCTACAGTGAACCTCCATACATCAAAATGCCCAAATTGTGGTCCCGTCCATTACGATATAAAGAGGTTTTACTGTATCATGGAGCAGTATTGCCAAATCTCAGGTGTTCTCCTTGTATGCATTTCACCAATGGTACCCCATTCAGTGTGGTAGCTGACAACAGCGGCACAGCTAGGAATTAGGGCTGGGGGGGGGGGGGGGTTTAGGTGCAATTAACACCGAGGTGTAAGGTGGAATGGAATATCCACTAGGATAAGCGGTATGTGCGAGATTAATAAATTGCCGAATTTTCAGATAAACGGTTCAAAAAGGTGAGTTTTGCGACTTTCTGAGGGATATTTTATTAATCCTTACAATATTCTATTAGTAATATCAAACCAATTAAGTAAAATGGATTAAAATTAAAAATTTCTCAAACCTTTGGGGGTGGGGGGGGGTTTATCCCCCAAAATCCCCCTCGCTGCGCCACTGGCTGACAATGTCGCCGGCATCTGCAAAGGGGTTATGTTCAATATGTACCTTCCAAATGAGTGGGTATATTGTTTCGGTGCCGTGCCCAAAATAACTGTGACTTTTGTCATTGACTTTTCAGTGACAAATGAGGGTGACTATGCACATTTGGCAACGTTATGTTCGCTCCTGCTCAGTCTCTTGGTACTACCCCTCCATATCCCTCCCACCAAGCCCTCCAAGAGTGTCCAGGCTCTCATGACAGCTCACTCGCAAACATTAAGTGACCAGAGTACAGAAGTTTCACTAATCCATCACCAAATTATTGCCCAGGCCATAGCGGTGGACCCTCAAACAAAAATTGTACCAAGGCTCTTGGCTCTGGATGTTTGGCCCTTGTGGTCCATCCAAGATGACAACACAATGGTGAAAGGACTTGTATAGAAAGTTGGAAATCTCATTACCGAGTCGTTGTCATTGCCATTATCTGGTTCATCAAGTCGGCTCAAATCCAGGGCTTGTGTGAAGGAATGCTGCAGTAGCAGGAAGCATAGTCCAACTGGAATTAATAAAAACCATTTCATGTCAAGCATAATTCTGAGAGATTATCAAAATGATGTGGCTTGAATAAGACTTTGGTGGGGTTCATCATTTATAAAGCAATACCTCCACTTCAAAACCACTCTACAATAGCCTACCGAATCAAATCCGCTCGTCCAGGAGCCTGACAATATGAATGTGCTCAGCTGGCAATAGCGGGAGCACCAATGCTCACCTTCAATTCTCCAGTAGCGGATACAAAAAAAAACTCAAGGGGTGGCACAAAAGATACCTTGAGTTACCTTTACTTTTATCTAATAAAATATAATTAAGTCAAATGCAAAGTTTAAGAAGTTTTTAATTAAAGCGATTATGTAAAAATACAAGACAAAAAATATATGATATAAAAAAGTTACAATTGTGGTTCTGCAATGTTTGGCAGTACGGGACCCCACAAGGGGGGGGGGGAGTGCGTGCTCCCTGCAAACCCATTTGTATCCGCCACTGGAGCGTTTATGCTCTGGCTATTGCCAGCTGTGTGTATTCGTGTTGTTGGGCTCCTACATGAGCGGATTTGATTCGGTGGGGGATTGTTGAGTGGTTTTGCAGTGGAGGTATCAAAAGGTGGTACATCCCCAGAGGGGATAGACAGTTAATATGGAGGGATTTCATTTAAAGAGGGTAAACATAAGGCTCTCTCTCCCAAAAAATTTTGGTAGGGTGAGAACCCTGTTTGCTATGGCCCGATGAAAAAAGATTTAATGTCTTTCTTGTGAATAACATCCCAAGCAGATATATAAATAAGGTTGATATAGTTTAAAGTATACCGGGACTAGCCGCAGTGGCAACTTTTACAGGAGTCACCCGCAATGCACAAGCGTGCGAAAGATCCACAAAGAAAAAATCATCCACCTTGACCGGGATTCAAACCAGGATCCCCAGATTTCCAGTCGAGTGCTTTAGCTGGTAGTGTCCGCAAGTATCCAGAGGGAAGAATGACTCCTCAGTAGCTTAACTGGCTAAAGCACTCGACCGCAAATCGAGGGATCCGGGATCGAATCCCAGTCAAGGCGGATGATTTTTTTCTCTGTGGATCTTTCACAAGGTTGATGTATAAAAAAACATGTTATTCTTACTATTGGATATTTTGACAATGTTACAAAGATATCCTATTTTTAACATCCACGATTAGTTGCAAACATAATGTCACATAGATATTCAAGTTGTAATATCGGTTATATAAAAAATTGTTGTTCCAAACAATATCCATAGGTAACATATATGCTTCGTATAGAATTGAAGAGCAAAAATGGTTTGTCTTTTTGTCTGGGTATTAACAAATACCACAATAAGCACACCCATTATCCACTTATTAGATGTTGTGAAGATATCCAAAAGATACTGAAATATGAACCCCCATGTCTATCGTTGGATGTCCCTGCAACGTTGTTAGGTGGGCCCTTTGGATATTTTACAGATATCAATGCAACATTAATTGGATTAAGATGGACATTGCATGGATGCCATATGTTTACGCCAAAAATGTTGTCGGGATGTTGTTGACGTACCTATTGATTGCTGCTTGGGATATGAGTAAAAAAGTTGAAACAAAGCCATCATTCTCAGCTTGGATTTTAATGATCCACCACAAATAATTGCGCAAGTTAAAACAAAATAATATAATCAAAGGAAATTAATGAAAGCTATCCAGCAATGGAGCCCTTCGTTGAGTCATTCACAAGAGCATATGAGTGAAAATTCCACTAATTAATTAATTAACATAAAATTTTTTGCAACCTCCGACTCCTTGCTGGGCTAAACTACACCAGATGACCAGGGAGCCAACCAAAATGTTGGAATCAACGAGAATGATGCAACACTTCTGCTATGTTAGATTAGATGTATGTTAAAATATTTCCTGGAGTTTAGGTCAACGCATGTTATGCACAAAACAAGTTATAGCCAATGTTTCCGTTTATTTAAAACCATCATCACGGCTATGAAAGAAAAAACATAATAGCAATATAAAATACAAAGATTGATTATATTATTATTGATTGATTTTAAAAAATATTGTTTTGTGCATAACATACGTTGAGCTAAACTCCAGGAAATATTTTAACATGTATTAAACGAGGTCATGATACGAAAGAAAAAAAATAATTATGTTAGATTAAATAATTTGCAAAATATGAAGTCCAAAAAAAATGGTTATAGGGGACGATAGATAATTCTATCAGCTCAGGAAAGGGTGAAACATTTATTTGCATTAAATAGCATGAGCGTACCCAGCAACTGCCCTTGAAGCAAAAATTATTTTAGTACAAAACAAAAGTTATGGACAAATTTTCTTTTGAAGAAAAATGATATTAGTATAAAACGTGGAACTAAAATAAAAATCATTATTATTTCAAGCAAATAGTTATAAAAATAATAAATTGCTGTCAAGATTTCCTTAAAATTTTGGTTTCACTAACCTTTTTTCTGCTCAGAAAAGTTACAACTTGAACGACCACGGTTAGTTTTGCCCCCACTACTTTTGATTCTGGGAACGCCCATGTTAAAGTGTGAGCTAAAATTTGTATTTACTAAATTTCTAATACAATTTGGAGTATCTGCTGTTATAAGTGAATCAGAACTATGATTCAATAGAGCAGACCCTCTCAGTACGAGGAGAATCAGTAATATTAATTCTCCTCGAATAACCTCGTATTTCAACAAATTGAGAATTAATTTTAATTTATATTTTGTTAGTTATTAACCCCTTCAGAGCCAACTGTAAAAGTTACATGAGCAAGTTTTGCATTTTACTTGATTCAAATTTGCGCAGAATATTCGCTTGATAGCAAATTTCTCCAAATTCTCCTTAGATCAAGGCATTAACATGTGAAGTGGAGGACAAAAATATTAAGAAGATATTGTATTAAGTGTACTACTTCCAAATAACTAAGATTATTGGAAAAAATTGCAGGCGGGTTCATCTGGCAAAGTGGTACATTTAGGGGATTTTCAATTGGAGGAGATATGCCAAGACCATATTTTCTGAATATATCTGAAGGATTTGAAACCATTGAGCTATGGGCTATTTACAATGAAAAATATTTTCTGATCATGGCCTTCTTGAGGGTCATACTTAGGCTGTTTTTTACTTCACTTATAACCATGGTTCTAATACTTTCAACTTTCAATTGGTGCATCTAGCCAAGCAGTGCCCAAGGCTATTTCATCCCTATGTTCCTTGCTGTTGCCAATGTTTGACCCCTTAACTCAGCTACACAAACCATTTCAACATAAATGATGCCACGGCAAAGTCCAGTCATAATTATTATCACGGCCCGCGAGTTACTGAAAACCATTTGTTCACCGTGTGACCTGTGATTCCCTAATTTTGCTGTCAGAAAAATGGAAAAATACAGTTTACAGCAAAAAAATTGATCACCCTACACAGCTGGGCAGTGGAAGAATGATGGGACATAAACTGCTGTGTGTATTTACTCATATGATGACTTATGGTAAAGGATTCAAGATAAAAATAACACAGGTTTCAATGAACAATATGGCAAGGAGTTTTATATACGACAAAACCAAAGGCACATGGGAGTACATACCTGAACTTGTTAGGAGATCATACCATAATGAGAAATATATGAGTCAAACTGCTATTCTGCTCAGCACAGAAGTGCTGCTTGATAGCCATCACTTATTGTCTGAATGCACCAATTGAATATTGATACTCAAAGTACAGCACTACACAACTTTTACATGGATTAGGCTGGGAGCCACTAAAAACTCTGATTATCTATCTATTGCAGTGGTTTGAAGTTAAGTATGTATATACAGTGAATAACCAAGGATACTCAGAACAAGAAACTTAACAGATGGTAATCGCCCCGGAATACTAAAAGGTACAAGGTTCAACAAGTTTCAGGTTCAATTTTGTCACCCCTAATTCCCCTTGGTACACTACTGTATAGGAGAACATATTTAATTCAAAATATCTTTACCATTGCTAATTATTATATATATTACCTGCTAAATGTACGTATAAATTTTTTCAACATAAGTTTTTAAACGTCCAAGAACTCAAGAAAAAGAATGCAGTAAAACTCAACTACTCAAGATCTCAGACTGGTAGAAACAACCACATAAAGTGATATATAAAGAAATATTCAATGGAGCCAAAGGAAAAAATCTTTGCGAAGTTAAGTGCAACATAAAAGACCTTAATATTGAAAAAAAAAATTATTCAAGTAAAATTGATGGGGCCACGCGTAGGGAAATATCAAACAAGGAGAACCAAGATGTGAAAAATTCTTCAATAAGAAGAATGTAGGCATTAGATTGATAACATGAAAATATATAACTTTAAATTGTGATTATCATATTTTCTCTTTGCTGGAAGCGATATAGTTATCCCTGGTTTCGATGGGTTTTCAGACCATTTCAAAAAGACGTTAAAATAAATCCTAATAGGCATGCAACCCACATAACATCAAGAATAGAGCAACCCTAAAGGTTTGGTAAAATATTCAAAAGGTCCAATTTTCTCCATTTTTAAGGCACATATTCGTACTCATCGACGGTAGTTAGTCCTGAGAAAGTTCTCTTTCCATGAAAGAAATGTAACATGGTCCATTAGTGAAAATAAGAGGAAAAAGATGAAATATTATGACGATTCATTCCAGTTATACGGAAATCAGCGAGGGGGAAAATAAATATGAAAAAGAAAAACTAGATTCTCTCATCCACCATTCAAATCAATGAAAAAATGAATCGCACTGCGTGTAGTAAGGCCATTCATTATAAAAGCTTGAGACGCAGCACTGCAGCCTTTTCAAAAAATGCTAAATGCCAAGTTCATAAACTAAATTGCTAGGCAGAGCTAAAACGTTCAAAAATGTGCTATTATAAGCCAGCATTACGTCCAACTAAGAAGTACGCAGTGTACATTGATGTTAAAAACAAAAAGCACACGGAACGAGTGTGAGAAAAATGTCTTCTCATAACACTACCAGACCTTTAATGATTAGCCACAAAATAAGCGTTGAATATTTGTATTTCAGACGTGTTACGACATAAAAATTCATGGGAAGACGAGTCATTGATCAAAAAATAAACAAAAAATATATATTCAACCATACTCGACGGAAGTTAACGCCTGAATGGGAATCGCAAAAAGAGTGAAACAAAATAATTGTCAAATGCGTTTGAATCACCAGTCGACTGCTTACTCACCAGCAAAAAGATGTATCACTATGGGAGATCTCGTGTGAATTATGAACGGAGTCATCGCGAAGAAAATTTGGCGGAGAACGTCGACAGAGGTGTGTATGTGCGGATTCCCCGGCGATAGTCGGCGCTCTGTGAGCCGCGGTGAGAACTGCCAGTCGCCCGCCAGTCGGCTGGCTGGCTGGCGAGCCCCGAAAATCAATAGCGTCAAGCAGCCGAAGGGGAACTGTACACTACGAGCCGCGTAGGCTCTACAGAGGCGGGGTATACATTCGTACATGGTTGGGTCTGACCTCTGGCAAATGAGGCCTCACCCACGCAACAAGGGTCCTCCCACGCATAATTCGAGCCTTCATTCATATTCCCTAAGCTAGCTAGTTTCACACATTCCGCTTGGTCACAATTTATGAATGCGCTAAAACGAGCGAAAAAAAATAGTTTCGTTCTCTCAAAAAAGTTTATCTAATGGCTTCTGAAAGGTCTTTCTATTTTCTCCTTGCTGATTTCTATTGCTGATTACAATAAACCATCTATAATTTATTGTGTTCTCCTGTTTACATGATACCAACTATTACTGGCTAAGGGCTGTCTAGATCTATTGAATTTGCATTTATTAAAATCATTATTACATGTAAAACACATTTCGTGACATTCTTCATTTCAAAATAAAGCAATATAATTTTTACAGATATTTTAAGCTGTAGACCAAAATGTAAACGGTGGGAAACTGCAGGATTAATGCAGACATACTAGAAATAGCAGATGATTCCAAAAACCACATGGGTTACCAAACGCAGAGGATGATGGATATTTATGGTGGAGAAGCCAAGGATACACGGAAAGATTTTTTAAGAAAGAAAGAAGCATGGAAAATTTGGAAACGAGGAAAAAAGGTAAAATAAATTGTGGACTTTAGGATTCAATTTGCTTTCATCTCTTCCGTGACCAGCCGATAAAATCCCTCACGTTAAGGGGCAGATCTTTTGCATTGCTCCGCGGTTCCCAAAAGAAGACGCTATTTGGCACAAATCCAGAGCTTATGCGGAGTACGAAGGACCCTGCCGACTTTTATGGGTCAAAAGAGATTGGCGTACGCAATATCAAAAGACCACGCTGAAAGCTATCTCTAAATCGTGTTCTTGAGAGTTGAAACTCTCCATACATATCTTATTCAATACCCGCAGACTTTGTTTTGTGGACGGAAAATTTGTACAATGGCATGTGAAAAGCACCTTCAATGTTTTTTTCTTCATTTAAGACTCTTAATTTGGTAATTTCTGCGGTATACTAACGTTTTGTTACACATAATCCAAAATTAAAAGTTTTTGGGACTATTTTGCAATAGATAAAATCTATAGTGGTATCGCATTAGTATTCAGTTTTACATCAAGCTTTAAAAGGTATTTTTTTTACTCGAGTCAATTATTCTCATATTTATTTAATAAAAACATATATGACCATTACCATATAAACAATACACATTACACATATAAACCATAACATAATGGCCATAAATCCAATTTTTACATAAAAAATGACGAACAGTATTAATACTTCAAAAACTAAGAATATATTTCTTTTAGCATCTTTTTGAGAAAAAGTGGGATAAATGTTTTGAACTGCGCAAGTCTTTAAATAAAAAAGGTAACTAACGTTCTTCCAATTAATAAGTGGTTTAAAAAACGTTTTCTCTCATGCAAGTAAGTACCAATCAATAAGAATCATACCTCTAAATTCGTTTTTAGTTTATACGCTCTCTTTAAGTTTGAAGCTGCGAATGAAAATTAATCCATGATTTACGGCAGCATTTTTCGATGGTGATAATAATCAGAAGGGGAAATGCAGATCAAATAGTGATTCATGTTTTAATTGATTTGAATGGTGGAATGGTGGACAATGCTGAACTTCATTTCCGTAGCCGTAACGAGCAATTATTTCGCTGCTTAATTTTTTATGCTATTTTGCAGTTAAAATATGTTCTAAACTACTGATATTTATTTTACTTTCCGCCATCATTCATCGCTACTCGGTGACCTTCCTCCGTCCTCTGACAGCAAAAACATTAAGAGATTTTTGTGATCCCCATCTGTCTGTCCCTTGAGAAACACTCTCTCTCATCCAGAAAATTAATACGATCGCGGTGATTACGCTCATGACGCTTCGTGAAACTTCAGCCGTAAAATGATTGGCGTGTCATTATAACATGAAAATGGACACGTAGAGGGGAATGAAAATGACTGCCGGTCTAATTAGCTATCTCATTTATTTCTTTGCTTCGAAAACAATCCAAATGTTTGATGGTTTTTACTTAATTATTATGAATGGCACATATTCAAATTCGGAAAAAATACACCGCGTTTAATTGCCGGCCGCCTGTATTATATTTTGTATTCATTCTCGGAGTTAGTAACAAATGCATTCATTAATCGCTAATTTGAATTTTGACATGATACATATCTTGGTGGGTCAGTTAACCGATTGTAAAATCATCTCTAAAACCTGCATAATTGCACAAATGTGTGACAAAATATTGTTTTCCGCAGTAATTACCAAATGCACAGTCTTAACACAAAAAATATGAATTTTCTCGACGTCTTTCATTTAATTATTAATTTATTCAATAAAGAAGGTCTAAACCCTTCTTGAAAAGCAATTTTTTTCACCTGACGCTTTGTTTAATAAGCCAAATATGTTCGAACTAATTTATTAAGAGCTGGTGGAGGAAGTATAATATTCCGAAGTGTGGGCTGAAGAAAAACTGCCCCCACAAAAAACGTAAGAATTCCTTTTATATCTAGTTACGGTTTTATGCTTTTTATTTTTCCGATTCATCTCCAAATGTATCTCACTCATGCTCCTCCGGTAAACTTCACTTCAAAAGCATAAATGACCCTCTTGAGACCTTTACAAATGTCACTAATAGGTCTCTGGACAAAATTTTAATATCCCTTCAAATACTAACTAAAAATCGTAAAATATAGTAAAATTGTCATAAAGGCCTCTTTAACGCACTCATTTCACATATTTTCTTAAGAATTTAGAAAAGAAATGACCGAAACAGTTCCAAAAACACACCCACTTCAAAACGCAATTCCATTGGCCAGCCGGAAAGTGACGTCAGCTCATGCAATCGTGTGGGAAATCCCGTGGCGTTGCGCATTGTCACTAAATTTCTCGGTTTATTTAACGACTTTAACGTGAGGTTTTATTTCTTATATATCTTTCGGAGGTTTTATCGTAAAAAACAAACGCCTCGGAACCCGGTTTCACCAAGGCTGACACCGGAAACGAGCCGAAAATTACAACGGCAGCAATGTTTACTTACATAAGCAACAGAAATTGCTACATGCATGCTGAAAGCCGGGGAGTGAATATGCATAGCTATGGAAATATCATATCACCGGCTCTTGTAAAATACATATTTAATGTGTTTATGAAATTTAACAATGAAATTCCATTTATTAGGGTCGGACGAGAAGATTACGCTGACGACGCCATTCGCACAATCTAAACATATGTTCAGATTGCCATTGGTTGCGTGCAAATTATGCACAATGAAAACGAATGTATCGTTCGAGCTCGTGTGTGCCCCGAGCACAACCTATTATGTGGAGGCACGAGTTTTTGAGGAGGACGGCGAGCAGTTCAAGTATTGTGTAAGTAGGGCTGGGCAAAATTGAAATGCATAATACCTGTGACTTGGGAGTTTGAAATCTAAAGCAGTATTTGAAATACTTTTTGAAAAAAAAAACATTTGTAAGCCGGCCGGTCGACGGCCGACAGAGGTCTTCGTTAATATTTTTAAAACACCTTCCCTAGGTATTTCGCTGGAATCCTCATTCCATGGACAGGTGAAACTTATTTCAGTTCCAAAAAATGTCCTCAAAAAGCAAACCACGGCATCACCTTATTCATTAATCTCCAGAATTTTCCCTACATAGAGAGCAACTGACTTTTTGCTGCTGAATCTAGCCAGAATCCAATCTCCACTTTGAATGTTACGGAGTCGCGGTGACTAAATATTTTTTAAGATCTCTTAGTTTCCACTTGTGCACTTACCCCACCTCACTGACCTCACCTTATGGAAACTAAGAGATCTTAAAAAATATTTAGTCACCGAACTTGTTAAGCTTTTTCGACTCATGCTATCTTGTTTCAGGCATTAATACCATGTCGTCTACATCCTTCTCGTCAGAAGACATGATATCCAATGCCCTATCATAATCAATCAACAAACTGAAGTAAGCTATCTTTATCAGATAAACCTTCCAAATAAGAGTTAATGAGAGGACTCTATTAAAAGACCTAGTTTTATAAACTTCGGTGTTTTGCAACATTTATTTAAGAAAGTTTAACGCAAGAACTGCCAGACAGAAACTAAAAATTCAATCCATACTTCAACCTCGTAGCCTGGGGTAAGTGCGACAGCCAGGTAACGGGGTCGCACTTGCCCCGGAAGGTAGGAATGAATGGTTACGACGGGGAAAGTGCGACCCCCATCTAAACTAAATATAATGACTCAAGTTCCTAAATTTTAAGTAAAGCAAGGAAAACCAATCCATGAAGAAGAGAAAACAAGATATAGTTCTTACCTAACACCTCCGATGCGTTGATTCAGAGGGAATTCTGCGGTATAGACTCTCCTCACAACCAACTAAGACTACGAGATGAACGGACAGGTATATTTCCTAAGCATGTGGAACGAGAAATTAAGGGATAAGTATTACAAAGTCGTTGGCTCTGGTTTCATAACAATGTGTGGAATATGTTGCACGACCGCCACCTGCTTCGAGAACGGAAATACGATTTTCCTGGAGGGGAGTCGCACTTACCCCACCTCACCATATGGAAACTATGAGATCTTTAAAAATATGTAGCCTGTTTTTGCTCGTAAGGATAGTTACAAATAGTACACGAGAAAGGTATGTTTTAAAAATATATATTTTATTTTTTAAAGTAAAACTTCTCAAATGTTGCTCTGTATGGTTGTATTAGTCTCCTTGAGGATTACAATTTTTTCAAAAAGTGTCGGACAGAGATCCCCTCGAAGTGGATAAAGCCAGATAGTGAAAAAACTTTCCACTGGTGAAGATGAGTAGGTATAGGATTGTGTCAAATCTGATAAACAATGCGTTAATATTAGAATTATTTTTTTTCATTCATTCACATTCGTCGGCACTTTCTCATCCGAACCAATCTTCGTTCTACGTCTTGGGTGACCGTATGAAAACATTTATTTGGAGCATTTCTAGTCGTATTTCTGCAATTAGGCACAATGCAGTACTCAAAGCTATACGCTGCGACATATCGAGGAATAACTACGACACGAAAAATACGGCGTAATAACCACAATATCTCCGCTGTAAACTTCAATAATGTGCACGGTCAAGGTGGTTAAGAACAACACTATTGCATGAGCTGACGTCATTCAAGATGGCGGTGGTGCGAATTACGTTTTTCCTTGATGGCTTGTAAGACGTATTTTAAATGCTCATAATAAAAAAATAGATGACTTTACAGCCATATTATTATAACTTTTAGCTTAATAATTACACCTACTTTTCAGAAACGTCTTTACCTGAATAGGTGTTCAGAGACCTATTGGAGAAGTTTTGACCTCATTGAAAGCTTGGGGGCACGAAAGTATGAGATACAATAAATGATATTGTGTGAGGTGTATTAGAAATAAAAAATAGCGTAAACAGAAGTTCAGAAAAGAGGAAGTTTAGTCCTCGCGAACGTCGTCTTTAACCGCACCAAAAAACAATTAACTCACGTCCCATGAACATATATGTGGAGCTCAGTATGCGGTTTATCACTAAAGGTCAATTTTGAAAGGTTAGTAAGGTCAGTATCAAAGGGAAATGTGTTTAGCCAGAAATGTCAGTGAAAATTTATTTGTCAGAGGTTACTTCAGAAAATATGGGTAGGTAGTACTACAAACGTTTTTGACTCCCACGCTTCCAGAATCAGGAAAGAATTGTTTTTTTTTACTATTTTTTACTATGATGGGTGAAAATACGAGAGTAATTATTATTATTATTATTACTACATATTGCTCAAGTAGGCTATTGCCTGGTGGCAGCAGTTTTACACTCATGAATAACAAATCTACCTATCTTATAACAAAGTAAGAAACAGAAAGGACACCTATAATAAAAAAATAATACATTAATTCTAATATCATACAACTACAAATTGAACATTGACCCAAATAACCCAATTTCAAACAGTCCCTAATAAACCACTATGAAATTAACCAATAAATGATGAACACTTATTACTAAAAAGTTTCGCATTTGCGGGGAAGATCTTGAAAATAACTTCAGGTAGGCCGTTCCATTCCTTTTTTTCTTCCATGTAGGAAGTTTTTTTTTCAAAATATATGTTTTTTTATTTTTAACTTAATTTTGAATTTGTGATATTTCCTTCCTATGTAGCAGGGTGAGTCCAGCTTTAGTCCGATTTCTTTCCAACCCCGTTCTTTAGTAAAGGCTTTGTACACCCCTCATAACCTATTTTTGGCTCTTCTCACTTTTAGAGGTTTCCATCCTAAACACCCTGGCATAGCTGTTACACTTTCCCCCTTCTATGTTTCTCTATAGTATACCTGACTCCCTTTTGCTGAAAATTTTCAAGCTTTAAAGATTCATGTATGATCTTAGGTTTTCCCGGCGTATCAGTTGCAGAAAAGTTTCTCGGGTTTTCCACCGGTTGATGTCGTCCATGTCTCCCGACGTTTCGATACGCGACTTGCTGATCATCCTCAGGGGATCTTCCGAATGCGTTCGGAAGATCCCCTGAGGATGATCAGCAAGTCGCGTATCGAAACGTCGGGAGACATGGACGACATCAACCGGTGGAAAACCCGAGAAACTTTTCTTTAAAGATTCATTTTTACCATGGGGATCCCACACTGAAGCAGCATATTCTAGTACCGGCCGAACCTTAGTCATGTAGGCCATTTCTTTGGTTTCTTTTTTGCTCTCTTTTATATTTCTCATGACCCAATGCAGAGCTTTAAATGATTTCCCTACTACCTGATCAACATGCAACATCATTGAAATATTACTATTAACATACACCTACCTAAATTAAGACTTGGAATTAATATTCGGAGACGAGGAAGTCGAATATATGCGAAGTAAAGCCCTTATAACCTGGGAAATTCAATGGAAAAATTGAAATTTTCAAATGATCTCAACGTCGAATAGTTGTTTTAATTACATATTAAAATTTGATTTACTAGGTACGAATTTGAAACGAAAAACAGAAGAATAGAAAATATAAAATATTTATATTCCGGGGAATACGCTTGGAGGTAAATACATTCGTAACTAAAACAAAAAACGCAATAAAATGTAAATAACAATTCGTAATAAAAACACAGAAGAGTAATATTTCACTTCTAAAAAAAACTTGAGTGAAATGCGTTCCGGCACTGCTAATTTTGCTATGACGGCACTGGTCGGTTTTTCTCGAAAATATTTCACTGGATTACAAAAGACGGTGGTAGGATCAACATAGCCAAATATCTTCACAATCGCAAGTAAAAAGTTTTCTGGGGGAAAATGAGTTAATCCCAAAGGACTCCCGCGCAGAATTTCATCACACTGCATTATTTAATTGCTTTCATTCGAAATATGTCACTGAATCTCGTCAAGTATGAACTACGTATCATTTTCAAATGAGATTCTTTAACGATATGTTTTCGTGAGAAAATAGCGTTTATTTCCTCAAATGTATGATTTTATCCTTTCTTGTTGACAAAGAGTTTGAGGGTTGTAGGTGAACTCTTCGAAGGATGCAACGCACCGGGGCCGGGAACCAAGCCAATGGCTTATACGCCCAGACACCCGGGGAGGAGAAGGAAGGGAAGGAAAAAAGGATAGAGGCATCGCCGCAATGGGAGCCCGCCGACGCCTCTGGGAAGGGATAGGTTCGGAAGGGACGGGACGAGGGAAAAACACCCCAACGCTATAGAAGCGAAGGGGGCCCTACTATTAGCGAAACCAAGCATAAGCAATTAATGTTCTAGCGATCCTAGTGGATTTTCCTATGAGGAAGAAAAATCCATCGATCGAATCGCTAGATCCTTTCTTGTTGACAATACAGGGTGTTTCAGGAAGAACCTGCAGTACTTCAGGAGGTGTTAGGGGTGACAATTTAAGCACTTTTTGTACCAAAAACGGTCGGCACCCCTTAGTTAAATAGCTACGGCAATTTTTGGATGCACTTCGCAGTTACCACGAAAACGCTAAATAACGTAATGCGCAAAGATGAAAAGGATTTGAAACTTAAGTTTAGCTAAGTTGTTTAGCATAATAATCATCATCCCGTGAAAATATTATTTGAATATTTCCTGGATTTCTTTTCATTGATACTATTGCTGAATATCCATAAAATATCCAGGGAAAATCACTAGTTGGATGTAACGACATTTAGATATTTTCAAACTTTTTTGGATATCCATGAAATATTTTCCGCTACTTGGGTTGTACTGATTCCCACATAGCATAAAATATATTCTAGAGATCTGGAAAATGTCTTCAATGTCTTTGACATTTTAAATATCTATATATGTATAGAAAATATCTTCAATGTCTTGGATATTTTAGATATCTACCACATGAAAAGAAAATGTCTTCAATGTCCTGGATATTTTAAATATATACTAGATGTCTAGAATATGTCTTTTTTGAGCGGAGACTCTTTTTGTATATGTCCAGTGAAATTAGCCAAAAAGTACCCAAATCTTGAAAAAACCTTGACTGCTATGCTTTTTTGTGGATGGATAGATAAAGTCATTGTACGCACGTGCACTAAAAAAAGCAAAGGCAACTCTTCTAGCAAATTTTATTAAAGCGATTTAAAGTAACGAAAGCTTCTTTTTTAAATATCTACTAGATGTTTAGAGTATGCTCAGAGTAAGAGAGTATGTCTATTCTATGAAAGTATGGCTACTGCTCATCCTTTAAAAAGTACCGGACTTTTTAAATAATGAAAGTAATTTAACAAAACGATTATTTAAAGAAATGATGCATATTTCAAAAATAAAAATATTTGTAATGAAAGAGCAGGCGTCGACAATTTAAGCCAAATTTATTCTTATTTAATTAATAAAAATTGATAGGTTACTATGAACTGTCTCAGCTTATTTACCAACAATAAACAAATCCAGTTCAGTGGAATAAAAGGCATGTCAAAATTCTAGTCTCGTCTTTTAATGATTAATTCACAGCTATTTTTTTAAATATCGTAGCATATCGTAGAAAATATTGCCATAAGCTTTTACGTACCACAGTTATGTACTCATTCATTCATAGCCCTGATGAAGTTTAAAGACGTTGGCAAGAACTTGCATAAAAAAATTCTTCAAGACCTATATTGCAAGACACTGAATCAAACTTCATTGATAATGTTGCAGACTTCTTTGAGAAATCTGAAAGGAAATTGTAAGCTGCTTTGGAAACTTCAAATTCGGAATCGGAGGAGGAAGCCCCCATTAGAAAGAAGTGAATGCCAGAGAGGTTCCAATATTCAGGAAAAATCCCCAGAAGACACCTCACTGCTCCAGCAGTAGGCTTTCAGTTGAAAATTAACTCTTGTTATACCGAAAAATATTATATTTTAATCATTTATCCTGAAATTTCCCAATAGATCCGATTTGAATATGAATGTCTAGAATATATCTTCTGAAGATTTCTTGCGGGTATCAGAAAAGCGGACGTTCAGATATCTACAAAAAATATCTAGAAGATGTGTAGAAGATATTAAAAGATATTTTCTAGACATTAGCTGAAGACGTTCTAGATATTTTGTAGACATCTAGAGGATATTTTGTGCCATGTGGGTTGTGCTTGATATGTGTTTCGTTCATTTTGTGCTATCCAAAAAGAGAATGATGGCTTGTTTTTGCAATAAGGTGAATCCGAACATTGCGGTGAATTTATTCACCTTCAGTTCCTCACCACTTTATCAATCTTCCATTGTTGAAGCTAATCGTCCCGATAGTTAAATTGTCTACGATTATTCGGAGTATACTGCAAATATAAGCTACCTTTCTCTTTTTGGATAGCATAAAATGAACGAAACACATTTCTAGCACAATCAGTACCAGTTTCAAATCCTTTTCGTACCTGCAAATTACGTTATTTAGCGTTTCTATGCTAACTGAAAAGTGCATTCAACAATTGCCATAGGTCAGTAACTTAGCACTGAAGTATTTGCAAATTCCTCCTGACAACCCTGTATAAAGTTCCTTATCAACTACGTGAAGAACGTTCATCGCCAGCGCAAATTAGTCTTTTGTAGCTGTAGCCAGTGGCGGATACATATGGGGGCGTAAGGGGCGCCCCCCCACCCCTTGTGCGGCTGCCCACATTGCCGAACATTTCAGAACCATAATTGTAACTTTTTCATCATTAGATAGCAAATTAACTTATATCATTAAATAGCATTGCATTGTATAGACGTATGATCAGTTAAAATAAAACTATTTTAAATTTTGCATGTAACTTGATTATTTTTCATTACGATAAAAGTATAGGTAGCTCAAAGTATTTTTTGTGCCCCCCCTCCCCCACCTTGAGTTTTTTCTGTATCCGTTTCTGGCTGTAGCGGCCGTTCGCGTGGGAGAACGGTTTAAGAGGAATAACAGCTCACACGCTCCGAGGCACAACCTCAACTTCTGTCTATTATCCCGTTTTACAGAACCCCAGGGCCTTCTACCCCTTCCAAGAGGGCTTCCACATCCCCACCTCCCAGCTCCTCCGTCCAACGGGCTCGTGCGACTGCACTACCATCAAAGAGGCTGAACGCCCACTGCATTAGCCTATATAGTCTGTCCAAACAGGGTACGTGGGTAAGAGTTTAAGGCACCGCTCGAGAGCCTAACAATGGCCGCGAACCTGCTTTGTGTCACGCTTTAAAAAGCGCTATACAATGCTTAGTATGACCATTAAAAAAATTCCAAATAAAATTTTTTGAAATCACTGATTGTTGCATAACTAATTGACATAAGTCCGTCGTTTTTAGAGTCTTTTTTCATGAAATCACATGTAGAATTAGAGATCAAAAATGTAATAAAAAGTTATAAATAAATCTCAATTTTATGTGATAATTTTTGGAGTTCAGTGCAATTCGTGACATTATAGAGCACGGGGTCTAGCGGACCCCGGCTACTGTTTGGCGGACGGCATGTACACTGCTATCGTAGGTTTTCGAGCTTACTCTCTTACCCGCCTTTCCTGTTTGGACATACTATAATAGTCACTGCGTACAATTCGACCTCGTTTTTGACTAAACTATTGGGTATGTAAACTAAACTATACATTGGATACATATGTTGGGGGTTATTCGTATATGACTCGGCGAGACCTATCAACCTGCCGAATTCCATCAAAATACCAGAAACGATCGTTTGAAAATCTCCGTGTTAGACTGAAGTAACCTCTACCATATTCTATCAGCAGAATTACACATTATTTTCTTCATTTTTAAATATATAAGAGTTGAAAGAAATCCCAGTGTTTCAGTGAGGGAGAGAGAGATTTAGAGATTTTTAAAAAGTGACATTCCATGATATATTTAGGTTTTTCAAGTCAGTTACTATGAAAGAAGATACAGGCTTAAAATTGTGGACATACGGGTATAACATACTGGTAAATTAGAAGTTACTCCCAAATTTTCCCCAAATACTTTAATTTCACTTCTTGACGGTTCTCATTACATTTTTTTATGGTAGATAATTAGCCTAAAGATAATAAAAATGCATTGAATCAGGTCCTGAATTGTTTATGGAAAATTGCCAGTAACTTAGTATTCATAAAGAAGTTAGTGAATGCTATTGAAACTAATGAAAGTTGAAGAGAAAGATATTTGTAGAAACATAAGCACCTACCTCTTCGTGAAATATTTCGTCATAGAAAAGACTATCTGTGAAGCTTGTATTGGTATTTGGACTGTAAAATTTATTGGAAATTTACGCCGCGAGGGAGAGGTAGGAGAGGAAAGGTGGAGAGAAATTATCCGCCATAATTTGCATACTCTTGATGGCTGGCGCCTAATGCCTGCATCAAAATGATGTGCCCCTGTACTTTTCAAATTTATATCTGGGCCTAAGTGCATGATAAAATAATGAATAATTCATCATTTTAAACGAAGTTTTATTCTTATTTCTGATTTATTTTTTTAAATGAAAAGTAACAAAACTGTAAACACGCCAGTGCAATAAATGACTCCACATGTTAACATTTATTCAACTCAAGAGAGAGACATACAGATGTATGCCTTGTGACGTAGTTGAGATTGCCCCGACGTTTCGTGACCGACTGCTGGTCACTTCTTCAAGGGAAGGATGCTGGGATTTGGTTTTTGCTGCCTTTTTAAAAAACCAAATCCCAGCATCCTTCCCTTGAAGAAAGGACGAGCAGTTGGTCGCGAAACGTGGGGGTAATCTCCACTACGTCACGCGGAATTCACCCGTATGTCTCTCTCTTTTAATCACCATGAGCTACGAAAGCTTCAATCAAGAAATTTATTCAACTGGTTCTTTGTCCACGGGTAGGCCCCAAACACAAAAGTCGTCTCCACCTATTACTGTCCAAGTCGTCCTCTTTGGATTCCTAATGCCTTCTTTTTAACCTCGCTTCGTCTGCCCTCTTTAGCCTTCTTCTTCCACTTCAAATTTCTACACAAAATCTTAAACTCGACTTCTGTCTGCCCTGAACTCCTCTGTCTGTTGAATTTTAGAATATCGACTCGTTCTACCCGCTCGTTCTCCCTAATCCATCTGCCTCTTCTCAGAATCTCCCTGACCAAGCGCTCACCTTTATATCGCCTCTCCCTTCTAAATTCGCTCCCTCCTTCCATAGATCCTTTTTACCTGTCACGCAAGAAATTCACCGCACAAGTTTTGCCCCACCTGTCTGCCAATTGAATATTTTTCTTTCTCCACTGGTTAATAATTTGTTAGTTTTTATATTTTTATTGTATTGTGTCTGATCCAAGTTATTGTTGAAAACAATCACTGTGAATTGGCCTCATGGCTGTATTTAAAAAAATACTGAAATAAATAAATACTCTTTTCTCCTTCCGCTGTTCCCCCACTGTTGTATTACCTTCTCTCTTAAAATATGCCCGATCCAATTCCCCTTTCCTTTGTGCATAGTTCTCAATTACGATCTTTCCTCCGCAACTTTTTGCAGCAGCTCCTCATTCCTCACTTCATCCACACATGTCACTCAAGTATTTTAAACTCTTTGCCTCTCTTATTATGGTATGGTATGGTATTTGGAGGAGGCGACCGACAGCTGAGGTCATTCGCGCCATGAGAGAAGGGAATTGAAGGAAGGGTGGAGAGAAACCCGGCGTCGGCGTTAGCCTGCTCTCAACGAAAGGCGCCAAGGGGACCACGGCTTAACGTCCCATCCGACGGACGGAGTGTTGCGCTTGAAATGTCCTCCACACAACACTCAAGCAGGGATATGGCAGTCTCTGAAAATTCTCTGCCACTGCCGAGGTTTGAACCCGAGCCCGCCGGGTGGGAAGCCAACACTCTAGCCACCGCACCAACCTGATCCCCTCTCTTATTATGGCTGTCCCATTTCGTGGTTCACGGATTAACGTAGTTGGTATCCGGCGGTGAAGGAGATTTTTTCCCAGGATTGTATGATACCTGATTGAGTGCTCTATGAAGGGCACTTCCAGTACAGCAATCCGACCGTGCGATGAAATGCAAAGAGTGGCCTGGCTACGAGCATCAATTATATAAAAATATGTATTATTGTTGCTTGGCTGTCAATAAAAAAATAATACATATTTGTTTCCTGACAGCCATGGATTTGAATGTTTAAAATTTTTGAAAAACAGGATTTTCATTTGATTTTCTGTAATCACAGCATATTTAGCCAGATAGGGATTAAGTCTCTTGCATTCATTTGATAAGGATTAATGTGGTCAATGATCATTACGGTATTATCCATTCGATTCATCACAAAATATTTAGTGTAACTATTTTCAGAATATATTTCCCTTTCTTTTTTCAGACTCTCATACTGAATTCTAACAGAAAAGAATCATTCCACATTTACTTACCGTTTAAATGATATAAGTGTCCACGGTAATGTCTTTCAGAAGAACTTGGCACATATTTGCCGTGGCTTTCGTGATTAGACTGATTCAAATTCAATATGTACAGGAAATGGTTGACTTTGTATCTACTTTTCGAGCTGTGGGCATTTAACTTCCTAGTATAGGCTTACAATCAATGGGTCGAGTCTTTAATGATTGAATTTGGAGAGCAAATTTCTCGGGAAACTCAACATACAAACACTTGAGAGTAATTAATTGACTAAAAATCTTGAAGATATCAAGGGTTTCATTTGAGTGAAATAAACATTGATTAAAACGGATTGCGTAATTTTAAAAATAAGTCTAGGTTCAGTTTAGTCTAGTTCAGCACATATTTTAACCATTGGATGAACATACATATGGTGAACAACTTGTAATTATTACTACGGGCATGCATAATTTTAATATATAATGAATTAAGCAAAACAAGGTAATTATTGGCGAAATCGAAACTTTTTTTAAATTTTTTAATTATTTAATTTACTTTATTAAGGATTTTAAATAGGAAATTAAAACAAATTGCTCACTCAATTCAAGTTCTCTGCTACCCGTTGAGCCTAAAACGTCAACAAAATGGTGCAAAATACCTTTTATCAGCATTTTATCTAACATTATATCCCGAGCTATCCCGAAAAATAAATTCAAGTACAATACTTTTATAATAGCAACACCTCGGGAAGATGGCTAAATAATGCAAAAGATGTAATTGACCCAAGTTAAAGTCTAGTATATATAAATTAAGTTGTGAAAATTGTGAATCTTGCTATATTAGTCAAACGGGACGAAATTTCAAGGCAAGGGTGAAGGAACGTAAGGTATGCTGGAGGAGTAAGGACTATTCGTCAGACTTCGCCCGACACCTGTTGGAGATGGGGCACCAAAGCGATTTCAAACCAGAAATACTGTATTTCATCCGAAAAGGAAGGAAGATCTATGGACTGGGAAGTTCGGAGATTACACTAAATGGAAACCTTGTCAACGACGTAACCTTTCCTAACCCATCCCCCTTATTATTCATCGCCCTCCCAACCCCCCTCCCACCCACAATCCGAATGACAAACATTGTTTCCCCCACCCCTTACCCCTCCCTGCTCAACCGATTCCAACTCCGAACCCCATATCTCTAATAAACACCATAGCATATATAAAAATCTCCGCAACATATTTTTCATTGGTATTTATTTACTTGATAATGGCGTGACAGCCGAAACCGGTAGTAATTTTTTGAATAAATAGTTGAAGTCAGAAAGTGTTTTTCATTGCTAATAAGGTAATTGGTTTTTTAAAATATCATATCATATCACTAGTCAAAAAAATAAATGTGTTTTTGAATCTCTAATGCAAAAATAAGTTTATATAGTCCACTGCATTTCAGTGTAGTTATTCCGTAAATAAGAGAAAAGAATGTATATAACTGGCGTGAAACGGTGATTGGAAATAATCAAATTTCCCGAGGAAAATAATTTCAGACAAATTCAACAATAATTAAAAGCAATGAAGGTTTGGAATTGGAATTTGGGGTGTCCATTAGTTGTGTGAATGTTGGACCTATGGTAGGTTGGCATTTTAAAATAATATTTAAATCTCTTTACTGCGGCATATGCTGTTTAATCTGTAGTATTTCTGAAATAGTTTTTGCATTATATTCTTGATTTTGGTGTATCAACCCTGGTGTAGTTTACAAAATTAACCGAAACATTTTCCACGTCATTTGACCAAATACAATTATATATTAGTATATACAAGTATTATATCCGCTGCGTTTTAAGCTGAACCTAAAATATGACTTATGACTGTTCAATGAAGCGGAGAAAAGGCGATACATAATCATATCATTATTTTTTATAATATAAAAAAACAATTTCATGCAATCCTCTGAGTTTCTCTGTACTTGACTACTGCACATTTAAGAGTAGTGATCCTAATGAAACACTGACTTGCAATTTTCCACAAATATAAAATTTAATTCGACTCGAGTTTCGATGTTACTACATAATTTTCAAGGTACAACTGAGAGAGAAAAAATGGGGTGGAAGGTCCTCAAGGAGGTGCCTGGAATGGGTAGAAGTGCAAGGCGTGGAGGGGGGGGAGAGGGGAGAGTGGAAAAACCAGAGGAGGTAAAAAACCCATTTCTTCCACTTTCCACCTCACCCCATTTCTTTCCACCCCATTTCTTCTCTCTTAGTTGTACCTTGAAAATGATGTAGTAACGTCGAAACTCGAGTCGAATTAAATTTTATATTTGTGGAAAATTGCAAGTCAGTGTTTCATTATGAATCAATTCCACTCCATCTCGCTTGATTCCTCGAATTTTATAAGTAGTGATCCTACATTAAAAAATGGCAGATGAAGTCGGGATAAAAAGAAATAAAAACCTCCCCTTCCCTTGAGCAATAGTTTCACAGCTTGATAATCATTTTAAGTATAGGACGAGGGATAGTAATTTTTACGGTCACTAATTTGTACCTATATTAATTTTTTGTTGCCATGGATGCATCTATAAGCTGTGTCCAGTATTGTGAGATTGTGCCTATGGCAGGTGTGCTATTTTATTGGGTCTTTTTAAATAATATTTCAAACTAACTACATGTGTGGACTGTATGTAACGTTTCGTAATTCTACCTCTTTTTGCTTTCATTGTTGTTTTTGTTCATCAGCCCAGATGAAGCTTTTAAAAATAAATCACCACTTTGTCTAGACAAGTTTTTGTATCATTTGAGGAACTCAACGAAAGTCATAAAAATATATTTATGAAATTCACTTTGAATAGTAAATAGCCTACACTTCAATTATTATAATAATAATATTTAATAATAAAAAACAATTTCATTAATAATAATAATATAAAAATAATAAAAAATATATATATTTATTACATTTTCATTAGAATTATTAGATAGCAATGGCTGAAAATGTGAAATAGAGCAGTAAAGTCAATGATAGATTTAAAAAGTTGAAATGATTGAGGAAAAACGGGTACCAATTGTATGAGAGGGGATCAATTTTGAATATTTTGAGGGGGGCGAAATATTTCCCCAATGTCTGAAGTTGCCCTACGCCTGCGATGTTCTGCCGCTACCCCTGAACACGCCCACATTTCTCTGCAGCTGACCTCACCGTAGCTTGACCAGGAAAACCGTTTTCCCGCTATGAATTTAAGTCTTCCAGGTGACCTTTAAGCACTTAATAATATCGGTAGTCAATTTCTATGGTGACCTCAGATTTGGGATGCTAACTAAAGGTCTTGCATCGGCGAAAGCCGAATTTAAGCCAGTCGACTGACGGAGATCAGAGAAAAAATCAGGGAAGCGTATGTCAACTATATTTTTCGAGTTTTTTTTTCTTATATCTTGTGGGTGTTTTGCTAAATTTTCAAAGCTTTGCTTTGGTATGGTACTTTGGACTTCGTCACGTTTTACCCGCGAATGCTTGGATCAAAAGACGTGTTTTCCCTCGAGCAATGACCTTTGACCTCTAGCATTATTTCCCTTTAACGGCGCATATGGATTTTGCATATCACATATCTAAATGACATGAGGTCCCCATTTCAATTCAATAAGGGTAGAAGATAGCATAATATCGCCGCATAATTATGCCTTTTAAATATATTGCCAATCGATTTCCTAAATTTGGTGATACTAAACAAGATAATTTTCGCTTAATTGAATGCTTATCTAGAAAAATTATTTATAGAGTATATGAAATTCTAATTTTAGATAAGGTTACTACTTTTTTTTACAAATTAGCCAACTTTTTGCATAATTTTTGCGAAGTTTATATTTGCATATCTATAGAAAAAATTTTCAAGTGTAAAATACATTGGTTACAGTAGAAAAATGGGTATAGAAAAGTGAAAAAATCAATCAATTAATATTTATGACGATGGATATTTTTTTATTGATTTGCCAGTCATCAAAAATAACAAAAATATACATGGGTCACCCAAATTCAGCTGGTAGTTTATCTCTTGGGTACCGATTTCGACCTAATTTGACAAATCGTCTTCACTTGGCTAGGAAATGCAAACCCCAAAGTCTTTTGTAAGACATGCAGCGGATTACAAGATATTGCAAATGAGAGTGTCTTTGCCTTAGACGTCATATCTCCGGAAATAAGGAAGATAGAAAAAATGTGCAAGGTCAAATTTGAAAAGACTTGAATTTAACGCATGATTTTCTGGCTTCCTCACTTCTGGGGAACTGACGTCTAATGCGAATACGCGTTCGTTCAATTGCAGCTTTGCAACATTTCAATATCTTGTAAACCGTTGCATTCATTACATAGAGACTTAGGGGTTTCTATTTTCTAACCAAGTGAGGACGATTTGCGAAATTTGTCGAAATCGTCGAAACACACCTGGTCGAATTCCGGTGGAATTATCCACAATTATGTCAATAAAAAATCAGGAAGTATTAATCCCTAAATATGATTACTAAATTGGCAAGACAATGAAAAATATTAAAATTTAAAAAATTTAAAGTCCATAATTATCTATTTCCCAACCATGGTGACAATTTAGTGTAGTAAGGTCATCTCCATTGGTGGAAAAGATAACATAAACGTGTAACCTGGCATGTAACGCAAAATTGTAAGTTTTAAGCAAACAGTACGCAGAAGAAAAAAAATTGGAAGCAGAAATTTCCTCTATTACGCATCACTTTTAGTGGACCAAGATTTCCATGTATTGTATATGTCACTTGTTTTGAATTTTCCCTATCATCTTCAAATGTGCGGGATATACTAAGTGAAATCTTGTTAACACCTCCCTGCATCTCATATATAAAATTTCATTTATGAGGAAATAATAAGGTAAATATTTAGAATATACTAATGAATTTATATGGATTTATAAATTTGAGATATAGGCAAATGTTGTCAAAGGCTTTACTCTGCTTACGAACCCTGAAATTCTCTATAAGATGACATATCTTCCTCAGAAAAATAATCTTATTGCATCATTATGAGAGCCTAAGTTTTAGATAGACGAAAAAGATGCCATATGAGCCATATTATTAACTATTAATATTATTATCATTATTAAAGTATTCCACCGATTAAGGTAGGTTTCCATGGAGTACTTGAGAAGAATTCTGGGAGCCTCTCTTTCCTTCAAGCACTTTCCTCTTCAATTCACCGTAAGGCCTACTCCCTGTCATCCTATCTAAAATTCCCATTCTCTTCCTTCCTTTCCCTCATTTACCTAACATTCTACATTTTAACACTGTTTTCAACATCCCATCCTCAATAAGTACTCCCTCCGTCCACACTTCCTGTCTCCTCCTCATCTCATCTAGAAGCTGCCTCTCCTCACCCACCAGGTCTAACACTTCGTCGCTCCTCCTCCTCTCCGTCTACTTCACCTACTCCATTATTCTCCACACATAGGGGCCATAAGTATTTAAAAAAATAATATTGAAGTATAAAAAAACATTTTAAGAAAAACCACGTTTCATTGGAAATAAAATAACTGCCTACGACCCCTTAAGTTATTGAAAATTTAAAATATGATTGATGAGGAAGTAAAATAAATTTTAAAAGAACATTTTAGATATCAAAAACGAAAAACGTGGTGTGCATTTAACATTGTAAATTTTATAATTGCTGGTTAATATATATCAGATTTGTCTCCTAGCGAAAGTAAATGTAATTTTACATGGGCACCAGGTTTTTCGTGTTTGATATCAGAAATGTTCTTCTAAAGGTTATTTTTCTTTCTTATCAATCATATTTGAAATTTTTAGTAATTTAACGGGACTTAGGCAGTTATTTTCTTCTTTTTAATGAAGCGTGGTTTTTCTAAAAATGTTATTTTTATACTTTAATATTATTTCAGGCTTTTTAGTTTTATTAGAGAGGAATTTTGCAATCGATTAAAATTTTAAGTACAACTACCACCCTGATAGCGCTAATTTGATAAAAATATTCAAATAAAACTGTTCATCTTGTCAACCTGTTTTGTCCTGATTTCCTGACATTGATGTCTTAACACATCGTATTATTATTACACCGTTCCTCACTTTCTCATCCCTTTCTTTCACTTCACTATATCATTTGCGCTCCAACTATTTTACCTATTCATGTCTGGACTCATTTCATTCCCATTATTTTAAAGCTACAAGATATCTCAAGAATTAATGCAACAGTGTAATTAAGAGCCATCAAGAGTTTCCTAATGGAATCCAATTAAACTAATTATCTTGCCAACCTACCTTGTCTAATTTCTTGAAATCGATGTCTTAACACACTGTATTATAATGCAGTTCCTCACTTTCTCTTTTCTTTAAAATCTTTTCATCTCTGAATTCAATTTGTTAGCATCTTCCTTCAATTTGAAATAGTTTTGTAGCAAACATTTGCTAATTCAATTTTTAATTGGAAAATTCCCCGTAGCAATGAACAATTTCAGAGCAAGACATAAAATGAATGGTAAATCGCAGACTTCTGCTAAAGATAAACTACAGAAAAAATATACAGGTACTTTACGCTTTACAAATCGATACTTTATTGCACCTATTGTGATTGCATCGGCTCCGTTGGATTTAAGTTCCTTTTTTAAAAATCCATATTTAATTTTAATTGCTGAATATTACTCGAGGTGCTCTTCCAAGTGTGGTAAAAGTTGACAAACATGCATTGTCACCCAGTTCTGAGCTATACTGAAAATTTCAGCACTCTAATTAATCAGGAAGTGGTCGAAATTTGATTAGCAAGATTTTGCCGGGAAGGACAAACAAGAAAGCAAGTATAATAAAGCGCGGCAAAAAACGTGGTAAATGAGGACGTATAGGAAAAAATATCGAGTATTCTGTATGAATTACTATTAATGATGAGACCAGCAGTGGAAAATCAAATTGATTACTTGCACAGTTGTCCAGAAAGTCAGGAAGGTGTAATTAAAGCGGAAGACGGATATATCATTTTCAATCTTTTCATCTCTTTCCGTGTTTTTATTTCAGTGTGCTTCCCGCTGTTCATAAATCCACTCTTTAGCTAGGATCATGACCATTCTCTATTTTACGACCGACGTGAATAGAATGGCTCCTTTACAACTGCTGCGGCATGTATCCGCACCACAAAGCTGCTGGTCCCTGCACAGCGGTATCCTTTAATTAATCAACACCCTGTCTTCTCTCTCAAATTGACAATGACGCGTGTAATAGGGCTTCAGTTTGGCCACGCAAGCAGTTTGATCATAATTACTACTAATTGCTACATGTATTACTCCACAAAATGAACACATTTTATAACGCGCACTTTAATATCAAACGCTCGCCTGATGAAAAAGCACTTTCACTTTCTCTTCTGGTCTCGTCTTTTTCCTGTATTTATTACTCGTTTAACCCTCCGTTGGTCACGTGGCGTCTACCAGACTCCAGGCCACTTTGCAGAAAAGTTTTTCGGGTTTCCCACCGGTTGATGTCGTCCATGTCTCCCGACGTTTCGATCCGCGACGAAAGTCGCGTCGATCGAAACGTCGGGAGACGTGGACGATATCAACCGGTGGAAAACCCGAGAAACCTTTCTGCAACTGATACGCCGGGAAAACCTAAGATCATACATCCAGGCCATTTTCTTTTCTTTTCCCACATCGTATTTTCATAGCTAACTCACATTAATTGTATCTTATTGTTTTATGATTCTGAAATAGTCATCAATATGATTACATATACGTTTTTCCACATTTATGGAATTAATTTTAATATTTTGTTGTTTCTGGAGTTTGGTAGACGCTATGCGACAACTTGAATCACAATCCGTTATATGCTGATAGCTTCGTAATATTCGTCGCAAAGTTTTAAAATACGTTTTTAATTTAAACCAACAGCTATTTTCAGCATTACATTTTGGGTACGCGTCTAATTGCTACGAATTATTTTTTGTAATAAATTTCGCACCTGAATAAAATTGAAGAATTTACTATGGTTCTCCCATTATTTGAGTGAACTTTGGCGTATAATACACCGTTTTCTCCTCTGCTACTTACGTTTATGGTTGCTCATTATAGTGATTTAGATGCATAACATTAACCGTAAACATGCATACAACAATTTTGTGGTTGCATCGATTAACAGCTTTCCATTCTGATGGGAAATATTTTGGTTCTTGCTCAACTGAAAGCGCTATCAATATAAACTGTCTCCAAAATCATATATTCCCCCCGTAGTCAAAATTATTTGTTAGCTTAGGAAATCCCTATTATGAAACTGTGGACAATATGTTTGCATTTATTTCCAAATTAAACAATTTAATATAATTTCGATGAAAGAAAAACTGTAAGAAACGTCAAAATAAGTAGAACCTATTTAGTCTTTTACTAATACAAACCATCATTGTTATGCATAAATTTGGTGTCTATTCATGAAATTAAGTATTCAATGAATGATTTATTGTTCTTAAACAGATATTTCTACTTTAAAGCATTTAGTTTAACCATTCTAGAATGGTGTATGACTTACGCCGCGCGACTAATATGGATCCGAAATGTGACGCGACTGACGGAGGGTAAAGTTTTACTCTTTCATGTCGTTTTTTAAAGTAATAAGAACTTATAATTATAGTCTTTTTATACAGTTAAGACAGAAAATTGAAATACAAAATTTTGCTGCGATACATTTGCAAAAAAACTGCTAATTTCTACTTGTGTTACTCCACGAAATGAACAGATTTTTAACGGGCACTTTAATATCAAATGCTTGCCTAATGAGAACGCATCACTACCTCTTGATTTGTCTATTTCTTGTATTCATTACTAGAAAAGTATAAATAATAAAACTAGAGAGATTTACTCTTTCATATAGAGTTGTAAGTAATAAGCAATAATTATTTTCATACCCTTTACGGCATAGAATTGAAATAGAAAATTAAAGCGAACACTTCAATGTGCATTAAGTTTTTATTGGCATAGATTAATATACAGATATATCTGACTTATATTGATGGGAAGGTGGTCGAATATTTTGGAAGAATAGACAATAATTGGATCAAAAAAGGTAAATGGACAGTAATAACATTCAAATTACACAGCAATGTTCTTTTTCATCAATTGCAGGATATTAAGAATAGAAAAAAATGGGAAATCACACTTCATTCAAGTTCTGGAAATTACACGAAGCAGGTACAATAAAAATAACTCAGCACACTAATCAGCAAATCACACTAATTCAGCCATTCTCTCTAGATTTAACATACAATCCCAAAAGTTGGTGACGTCATAAGAGTAACGATCCATTAACTCATTCAAGGAAACTCGCTTACTGAAGGAAAGAATCCCTCACAAGATTGTGACAAACAACGAAGCAAGAGAGGTAGATGCGCGAGCCTGAGGAGCAACGGAAAGGAAGACCTACTAGGCATGAGTTCGTGACATCATCAACTTATTTTCGAAAGGGTTAATGTCCCATCGATTTTTCGCCACAAAAAGCTTGAAAATAAACAGAAAATCGAAAAATGGAAAGCTAATCGACTTTTAATCATTGAAATCGTAACAGAATCAAAGTAGTGAAAATTTTCAAAACCACCCATGATTTCTCGTACAGAGAAGAAAGGTGAAATTTCACTGAAAATTCGTCTGTTGAGTAATCCTGACGGTTGAAGCAACAGAGAGCATCGCACCGCGTGATCTTACTACGTGTTGGGTGTATATTTAGCTGTGGATATTATCGACTTGCGTTCCGATATTCCGAAAAGGGCGGCTCTGACGTATTTTACATTGACGAACGGCATCACTGCACGAACATTGCATCGAAAAAAAATCTGACAGACTTGCGAGGGATACTGACGTCACGCCATCAAAGGATTACTAGTCAATGAATACGATGTACCTCAAGACCCCATCCAAACACTCCGAGACTTCTCTCTCCGATTCAAGTTGCTGAATCAGAAACAAGCAATAATACTATTCTCTGCAAATGCTTGGGTTATATTTTCCTAATTCTGATGAAAAATTGCATGCATCTTATCGCTTAATTTTTCTCTGCATAAATAAAACAATATTACAAAATATTTTTCACAAAAAACAAAATAAACATGACTGAAAAATATTTAAACTTTAAGGGACACCATTTACGACTCAAATGCAGTTAAAAGAAAAATGAAAACATTAGTATTTGCCCCCGCAAAAAAGCCACTGAAATAACTACATCTTGAAATAAATTTATATTGAAAATCAGACAATATGTCCTAAACTTCCCCTGGAAGTTCATTTTTGAACGTCAATCTTTAAACCTAAGGGAAATAACTGAGTGCCGCGTAGATGTCCATCACATCAAATACTTTGATAGCTTTCATTCAAAACATTGCATTAAATTATGTATTTCCGGATTCCTTGAAGTATGTTTAACGTTTCAGTCTCAATAAAATTTCATCTAAAAAATACCGCTTTAACTCTAAAATGTATCATTTAATCCCTTCTTTTTTTACGAAATAAATGTCCTTAGCAACCAGGCGGAGAATGTTCATGATCGTATGATCAAATTAGGTTCACGTACTCTAGTTGCTGTGTGGGATTCAACCTCACTTTTTGACTGAACTACTGGGTATTTAACCCTATAATGAGGGAGATTCGTAAAACAACCGTCGTGAATAACCTACCTGCCACATTTCATCCAAATACCAGACCCAAATTTTTGACGTTCTACTTGTAAGAGCAATGCCGATAGATAATATTAATATCCATTTGTATAAATATCAGGCGATGCAAACTAATCGCCCCAAATCGTTTAATAGACAGTTATTTATTAGTAGGACGGTGTACACAGTGTACACTGTACACTAGGCCGGCCCTTATTTTTCATAATTGCGAAAAGTTATGTTTTCCTGGTCTCAAAATGATCCAAATGGTGTTCATATTCACGTGTTAAAATTTGGTTACTTTGAAATAACGGCAACCCGTGCCCCAAGGGCCCTAAGTACTAAGGACCCTCAATTGAGTTTTTTGGGGCCGAAAAAGCACTAATTCTATGTAAAACGTAAAAGTAAAGATCTTTCGGACCGATTTTCTGTCTGTTTTGACCTATCTCTAAGCGTTTAGGAGATATCGTCCGTCGTAATGCAATCCCCCCCTTAGGGCGCCACCCCGCACCGCGGCACCGCTGAGGTATGTCCCGCATCACTTACTAGAGACTTCCCCTCAACCCCCTCCCCTCCCTCGGCAAAGACTTTGCTCCTAATGACAAGATTTACATGCTAGTGGTACAGTATTGAATAGGTTGTTCCTCTTGTGTCATGATTAATGTTGTTAAAGCCTATAATGTCAATTTTAACCCTTCAACGCCGTCCTATGTACTGGGTACCGACCCCTTAAACATTGATTTTTTGCCGCCAAACGGCCGCGATCCATTCCAGCAGGCTTTGTTCCAAAGTGCTTTTTATGTACAAAATATTAAAAGCATGTGATAGAAATGTGTCTATGAATAATGAAGGAATGAAGGGAATGAGCAGGGCTTCCAGGGCTCCAACAGTAGATAGAAATATTCGAGGAAGAAGAAACGAGGCAGTCAGTTCACGGATGTAGATCACTGTGGATAGATAGAGATAGTTCTTGTGTACAGTGTGCAAACGATAGGAAGTGGTAAGTTTTTTAGGATGTAAGGAGAAAACTGGTGAAATAAATACTTTATCATGAACGTGACGTTCATTTTAAGAATAGACCAACAAGGAAAGGCATGTAATCAAGACTAAATCCAGGCATTGAACTGGTTGGAAAAGAAAGTGAAGAAATACTCGGCTCAAATTTACCGACAGTGAGAGAGGTACTATGTATTTTCTCTATCACCTAATGGGTTCGAAATTTGTAAGACTTAGTGCGAGAAAAACCGTGAGAAATGCGTGTCATCCATAGTATAAAACTAGAATTCCTGTTGTTACAGAAAATACGGCGATTGAAAGGTTAGAAAAATGACGCAAAGAATGGATGAACGTGCAACGACATAAAGAGAGCGCGAAATACAGTGGAGATGAAGAGAATCTTTCGTAACAAAACTTGATGATTTGCTTGGCATTGCAAGGAGCGGTACCATTGAATTTTTGACGCACGAGGAGGAAAGTTCAGTTAATCTCTCGGATAAATGTGCTTGGGCTGAAGAAATAAAGTTCTCACGCAAATAAAGAGGAGAACGAAATGCAGTTATTGGTTGAATAGATTTCAATATATTCAAAAAGAAATGAAAAAATGTGGTTCTCCGCTCCTTTTGTTGCATTAGCTCCCATCAGTGACCCAAAGTTCCTACAAAGACTTGTTGATTACGAAAGTGTTAACCTAGACATAGCGAAAGCAGCACAAAAGAGGTTTTCAAACCACTTGTGGTACATGAGTGAGGAGTTGGTAGGCCTGCCATTCTTTGACGGATCCATTTCTAGGTGTGAAAAAAAACGTGAGACGCCGTATACGGTCTTGTGTAGGAAAATATGATCCACCGAAGAAGGCATTCTATAAACGTAAAGACATGACTAAGGTATCTATACCAAATTTTGTCACCACTAATTCGAGAAAGCTATTTAATGTATTGTTAATATGTATTGCATTCTTTGATGTGAACATGCGAGAAGGGGATGAACATACAAGAACGATTTGCAAATTATTCTGGGTCATCAAGTGGGAAATGATTGTGCAGCGAGAGGAGTGAAACTAATTCAAGATTTTTAGGCAGTCACGTTGAAGGAGGAGAGCTTTCAAAATTTATTACTAACAATAAGTGTGACTTTTCATCGCAATACAACCCTTACGTGCGGAAAGGCACTTTCATTGCCAAATATAGGATGTCAGTGAAAAATTAGAAAAACAATGAAAATCTATTTTATTTTGGTTAATGTACCGAAATTCATGGACAGAGTGAAAATAAATTGATCTCTTGGATTGGAAGTATTGTTATGGCAATTAAATTCTTTCTAAGGTAAGCACATCTCTTCAGAGGCTAGATCTTGATAACAGGAGCAAAGTATTTGCCGAGGGAGGGGAGGGGGTTGAGGGGAAGTCTCTAGTAAGTGGTGCGGGACATACCTCAGCGGTGCCGCGGTGCGGGGCGGCGCCCTAAGGGGGGGATTGCATTACGACGGACAATATCTCCTAAACGCTTAGAGATAGGTCAAAACAGACAGAAAATCGGTCCGAAAGATCTTTACTTTTACGTTTTACATAGAATTAGTGCTTTTTCGGCCCCAAAAAACTCAATTGAGGGTCCTTAGTACTTAGGGCCCTTGGGGCACGGGTTGCCGTTATTTTAAAGTAACCAAATTTTAACACGTGAATATGAACACCATTTGGATCATTTTGAGACCAGGAAAACATAACTTTTTGGAATTCTGAAAAATAAGGGCCGGCCTACTGTACACTGTACATGCGGATTACAAAGCTACCAAGACCGTCTATCTACAATGATATTCCAGCTCCGTTTTTCCCAAATTTATCGAAATCGTGAAAGGTCTTTTTTTTAATATCCTTAATCATAACTTCCAACGTTTACACAAAAAATTATTTTACTATTTTATTTAAAAACATAATACTTTATTTTACAAAATATGGGTTATCAAAGTTGGTGCTTCGTTCTAACATCATGATAATGGGAACTCCCTTGTTAAAAAATTAGAAGAGTTTGTATTACATATTATAACTAGCTGACCAGGCGAACCTCGTGCGGCCTAGTAATCAGTGAACAGTTACACAATTTACAAATCAAGAAGGAAAATAAATTGTTAAAATCTATAAGGAAAGAATAAATCCTTAACTTACTCATTAAAAAGAGTATACCCTATAATTATATTAAACTTGAATATCGAATCTATTTTTCAGCATAGAAGGTAAAGAAATAGCATTACATTAACGACCAGAAAGGCAGTAGTTATGCTTATGTCTCTTGGCCTCATTATTTCAAAATGCTGAAAAATTATCAAGTGATAAAAGAACTAAGCGGTATTATCACTTAAAATTTGCGGTCATTACCTCGGGGGTTCATTGACTTTCTTTCCTTTCCAAGTAATACACCTTGTGCCTTCAGTTCGGACATGCTTTAAGAGATTATGGAGCAGGATTGCAGGGTTATTGAAGGTTGCGTGGCTTCCGGACAATGAAGCAAGGGACAAACAACCCGCCACCCTAGCAACGCTCCGTATATTCATTGCCTTCATCACATCGAGTCATGCAATAATCCAGCGTGAATTTCCGTGCGGCTCGCGTGATATCGACTGCTTGCAAAATTAGCACGAAAATGATCATTTCCTCGATATCACGGTATCCCAAGTTTGGCAGTGCAACTGGTAACATACTTGGCCGGCACATGGAAGAAATGAGTTCGAATCCTGGCTTAGGTAAATGATATTTTCTTGCCGAATTTCATCCAAGGTATAAATATTTTGTCGTTCTTTTCTGTATTTTATATGTTCATACACTATCCTACCAGCCACCTCTGATGTGTGTCTGATGGTGTTAGGATACCAGCCGTTAACCTGTAAGAGAATACTAAAATTTCAAACATTGGTTTTCGATATATTTGACTATGGAGTAGCTTTTATTATACTGCTTTGTTATTCGGGAAAAATGTGAGTTAGTAATGGCGTTTTCGAAAGCTTTAATCGCGAATATTACATTAGAGGATTCTTAAGTCCGGCTCTAAGATGTGGCCCTATTCCTTTCTTTCTTACCCTATGAATTTATTTGCATGTTTGCTCTTAAGGCGACGTGTGAATGAATGAAGTAGTATATCTAGAAGAGTAGAGTATAAGTAGAAGATAGTCAAGTCTTGATAGTCTTCTCTCTAACTCTAAGGAATGTGGATATGTTTCTGGTCCCAATTCATAGATCCTCGCGTATGGCGGGATCATTTATAAGCATCTTTTCCCGCTCATTTAACGCCCTGTCGGATGACCAGAGACGCGACTGGTCAAGGACGAAGATTGTTGCGTATTACAAAAATAAAGGCACGTTAGCTCCTTTATGTAAAGATTTAATACTTCAAACAGTAAGTAAGGCGGACGAGACGTCGCGGAGAACTTGTAAAATTATGGAGAAAAGTGTCCTTGCTGCTCTACAGTTCAGGAGAGAGAGAGAGAGAGAGAGAGAGAGAGCGAGCGAACAGGTGCTCACCGCATTTACAGGAGGTGCGCGGACAAGCTGCGCCGCGGCGCGCCGTAGTGTTCCCCTAGCGGCGAGAGCAGGGACTAAAAAGCCCGCAAGGGCGCACATTTGAAAACCAAAAAAATCTGCAACAAAGATGATCCGACAGCTGACAAAAAAATAAAATGTAGCCTAGCTACATTATAATATAAATTTATCTACCATCATATTATTTTTTACTGATGCCTCTTTTCCTTTGTTTCCGAATCTATAACCTTGTAAAGAGAGATCTGGTCCAGAGGAAGAGGGGGCCGGATTTTGGCCTCATCTGGGCCAGGTAAAAGAAATAAATCAAATCAAACCACCGAAGATTTATTTTCGTGAGTGTTTTTTATTTATTGTTGAGAAAATGCGCTAAAAATATTCCAAGAAGAGTTTTCTCTGAACAACTATTGTGTCACAAGTCCCGCAAGTCGGCCTGCATATTGGCACTTCGAAATAATCATGCCACGAATGATTACCTCCGGTAAAAATATACAGTTTGACGTGATTCGGGTTAGAAGTCAGAAATTTGTTTCGGAGGGGATGAGGAGGGCTCTACGGAGGTCTGCGGGTTGCCTGTGCAGATGTTTCTTTATTGTCAATTCGCACGCATCGCAAAACTATACATTTCATTTAGTCATTAAGTTTCACTAAGCAACATATTCCGTTTACATAGTTCCGAAAGCTAAATTTGTCGTTATTTATTGGCAGAGATGAGGGAATGCTACCACAAAGAAAAATGGAGAGTCAGAGGATAAATGCTCCCTGGCTTTGTGTTCTCCACATCAGATGCATCGCAGGGAGTCGCCACAAAGGAAAAAATTTCGGCGGACTGAAACTCCCAAAGCTCGTCTCCTCCACGTGCCTCCTTCACTCAAAATATGGCTTATTTACCGAGAATGTTTCACTAGCAACGTCCACGAAACGGCGGACTATTTACACGCACGGCGGACATTAGTACGCGGGACACAGCCGGAAAAAAACGACTAGCTCTTACTTTTACATACTGTTAATATAAGACACAGTCTCAGGCGTTATTTTTTGGAATCGCTTCGTTATAGAATAAAATAAAATAACTTTGTTTTATTCCACACTTTCTTTTAAATAGCACGACCCGAGTTTCAGCATCTAATTCTATACTCAGGTCATCTGAAACCCGGGTCGTGCTATTTAAAATAAGGTGTGGAATAAAACAAAGCTATTTCATTTTATTCTTTACATACTGTATTTGTGCACACGACAGTATTAATGGTGGACTGTCTTTTGTATATGCGCCGGAAGTCCCACACTCACCAAATCACCACTCACGTGAATGTCGGGCACCCGTCGATGGCTTCTTCAGGCAGCATAGTCTCGAGACCCTTCCTACACGACGACACATTTACAACTCCAACGTTAACGGCTAACAACCACGAAAATAATTAACTTTAAATAATCACACCCTCGCCCAAACGGGGGGGAAACCACAAGCGACAAAGCAAGCGAGTGGTGATGATAGTATAGGACTCTATAAGGCGCGAATAGTATCACTTATTTCATTATAACATCATCAATTTCATCATTTACGACCGCCATCACGAAACTGCCTCTTTAAATCCCTCTTTCTTTGTCCACCCTTCCCAAATAGCATATGAGCGGATGAGGCGTTCATAGAAGAGGAGTATTATGTATATCTGAGTGTATTTAATCAAGTTTTATTTTTTTGTCGTTGTTTCTTGTTCCACTTTCTTATTTATCCATTTGTTTAAAAATCCAATGTAAAAGGTCTCATGTACTGTTTTTGGGTTTATTGCAAATAAATAAATAAATTTATCTCATCCGAGCCCTTTCTTTGCCATTTTTATTGTCTACAAGTCCGTGGCAATTTGCCTTCGTTCGATTACCTACGTTAATGTTTTGAAAGCGGTGATAAAAAGCTAATTGAGATCTTTTATCCTTATTTTTATACTATACGCTGCGCTCAACATGTTGGCGTGATGCAGTCCCCACAGGGAAATATGCATGTCACAAGCTAATCCCACGGAATGGAAACGGAAAATAGACAAAAAAAGAAGAAAAAATGCAATCGGTTGAAAGGTAGGAATGTTTTCCTGCTAATTACGACAGAAAGTGTTACGTAATTGTTAAAATAAGTAGGTTAGGAGCCACTAGAGGCTTGGAGGCTGCTCGCTATGGTCAGTTTCCTTAAGGCCGTATCACACTAGCGACTGCGGCCGGCGCTGCGGCTGCGACTGCGACTACGACTGGCCTGTCGACCAATCAGAGCGAGGCAGTCGCAGTCGCAGCCAATCAGACAGCTCCATTTGAATCTCACGCGCTTGCGGCAGGCGTATTTGTTTCGGTTGGATGTAGTGGGGGAAGCCGGTGAATAACGTTGTGATAATTTCGGATATTTAAACTGAAAATGGAATCCCAGCATCAAGTAAAAGCACGAGCGAAATTCTCCTCGGCGCAAGATATCCGTTTAATATATGAAAGTAGAGCGTCGACCAATATATAACCGTCGGTCACGTTCATACGTGCGCATGCGCGATCGTGTCGTCAGCCGCAACTGTGATGGGTTGCAGTCGCAGCCGCAATCGCGGTCGCAGCGGCGGTCGCAGTCGCTAGTGTGATACGGCCATTAGGAAACTGAGAATCATGTTAGAGCACAATTATATTTCCAGGTCTGACAGAAGCGATAAAGAGATTAAGAGATATTTTGCCGAACGGAATTCGTTATTCCCCCGAACCATTAAGGACTCTTTAGTAAATGCAACTCGCATTTTCGTTTGAGCATTTGCTATTTATATGAAAACAGCTGGTGTCCTAACACCCCCACTACACGCCTTTTTAGGTGGCTCGCGGGGTAGTGTATAGATGTAAATTCTTTAATGGCAACAGCACATCATTCCAATCAGATATAACCCTGGTATTTGGGAGTTTTAGCTGGTGCATTATGATGGAGAAATGATTTTGGTACTAATAGATGCGTTTATCTGCTGAAAAAGATTCCGGTGTTTTGCAAAAGTTTTTGACTGGGAAATGATATTATTATGAAATTATCGAAATTTTTCGATGGTTTTTGAGCTTTTTTTTACATTTTGAATCCATAAATTTTTATGGTGAATACAGATTGAAGTAAAGAGTGAATGTGCGAAATACCGCAGAGGAAAAGTCATTCGCCTTAAACGGGATTGGAACCCGGATGCCTCGGTTCACGGCTTAGTGCTTTAACGAGTTAGGCTAGCGAAGGTTCTGTGGGAAATCAGGATTGGAATCCTGATCAAGGGAAAGGATTTTTCCTCTGAAGAAATATTTGTGCATTGTATGTGACTCCGTAAAGTTAACACCGTGGTTGGTCCCGGTATGCTAGAATTCAAATTTGAAATCTAAATTTCAATTAAAACAAATATTTCTAAAAAATATATTCAACTTATTTATTGATGTGATTAAATGTTTATATTAAATGTGTATAATAATGTTTATATTAATGTTTATGTTTATGGATGATTCAATACCTATATTTAAATGGAGATGAGTATTGTTGTTGTTGTTGATCTTGCTAATAAAATTCGGCAGTAGTATCAAATGGTGATCGATGCGAGAGATATCTTTATTATTTACCGGCCATCAGTCACAACATTTATTGTGAGAGGAATAGATTTTAAACTTAATGATATTGAAATTATGTCTTAAAACTGTATTCCATACTTACCTCAGTCGCTACCCTACTGCCAGCGAGGCATAGAGAGAATGCAACTTTTGCCTCAGTAAATTTAATTTGTTTTAATCGACCTGAAGCCATTACGATGGATTTTTAAATGCTATTTAACTCTATTAAGACACGGTTCTAGAAAATGGGAAGGACACTAGAGCCAGCTGGAAACAGAGCACTTCAGGGATACAACACACAGGGGCCGGGAACCAAGTCAGAGACTTATACGCCCGATCACCCGGGGAGGGGCTGGAGAAGAAAAAGGAAAGAGGCGCCGCCGCGATGGGAGCCCGTCGACGCCTCTGGGTTACGATAGGTTCGGAAGGGATGGGACGGGGAAAAACACCTTAGCGCTATAGAAGCGAAAAGGGCCCAACTAAATAGCGAAACCAGGCAAAGCTATTGCTGTTCTAGCGATTTTGGAGGAGGCTGTTGGAGCAATGCCATCTTACAATTCCTATACAAGGCTGTAGGACTATAATCCTTACAACAAAGCTGTAATGACCAGTGACGGATTAAGTGGCGCCGGGGCACGGAGGCCTTCGATTGGTTGCCTAGCGCTCTATCCATTCCGCTACCACGCTTAGTACATTATAGCATTTTCGTTCAAAAGAGTTCGCAGAATTCCATGTCTTCTGTATTTTTTTGGAAAAATTTAGAAAATTAGGAAATATGGTTATCCATTGCAAGCTTTTATTTTACCAGCTAAGAAAACAATTTTTAATGATAATAGGAGAATATCTCAAATCCGCTCGTCTATAAACAGTCTTAACAACGAAGAAAGGCATTGTATACCACCAAGGCGTAGCGGAGAGAAGTGAACCGCCCCCGCCCTAAATAAAAACGAACAACGTCCTTAAACCGCCACTGTTTATGACCACATTTACCCAGCAAATTCAGTCTATCAATGTGGCTACTCAAACTCCAAAAGTTTACTGGTGTCGTCAACGTCTGTTCGCATCCGTCTCGGCCCTGCATCAGCTCCTTCAGCCTCTGCATATCCTTCTGCACTTGATCTTAACACCCTAGTCTTGGACACCCGATGGTCGTCTTCCTCTGGGAAGATTTCCTGACATCATCCTCAATGCAGAATCCAGATCCCTCCTGTTCAGGTGGACAGCCCATCTTAGGGTACTCGCTTAATAAGGAGGTAGAGGTGGAGATAGAGGTAGAGATAGAGATGGAGGTGGAGATAGAGTAAAGTATCGCATAGTAAAGAGGTTCACGCACGCAGCTTTCCCATAGCCTCGATCACGTGCCAGTCTTTCACCGTGTGGCATCAAGTATAATGGTTATTTGCTTAGTTGTAACATTTTTACAATGTTAAGCGATAGTTGTGGTGATGGAGACGACATATTATCAGCATGTAAGTGGTGGCTGACTGGTCGTTAAGTAATCGCGAATTCAGTGCTCATCCCATAATCAAGCACCACAAGATCTGGGAGAATATCACCATCTATAATTGCAACTTAAGTATTACCCAGAAAAATTTTGGGAAAACATTAGGATGTAACATAAAACGGGCGTTGAACGCACCAATCACGAAGAAGCCACCAAATATGCCTCGAGACACACCACCCGAAAGACAAACTCGTTTGTCTTTGAAAGCGGTCCCGCGCGACCTCCTGGTGAGCCGCGAGGTACACCTCTACCTCGACCTGCTCACTATGCGCCCGCCCAAAACATACAATGCATTTGTGTTACCTCGAGGTACCACCGCCTCTACCTCTATCTCCACCTCTTACCTCCTCACTATGCGAGTACTCTTAGGATACTCGCATAGTAAGGAGGTAGAGGTGGAAATAGAGGTAGAGGTGGATATGGAGGTGGAGATAGAGGTAGTATCGCATAGTAAAGAGATTTAATCACGCAGCTTTCCCACAGCCTCGACCACGAGCCAATCAATCCTCCACAGTGTGGCATCAATTATTACGGTTGATTGCTTAGATATAACACTTCTACAATGTAAAGCGTCAGTAGTGATGATAGTGACGACATGTCGTCAGCATGCAAGTTGCGGCTGATTGGTACATTAAGTAATCGCGAATTCAGTCCTCATCCCATAAATCAAGTGTGACAAGAACTGGGAGTATATTACCATCTGCATTTGCAACTAAAGGCAGACCTAGACAAATTTCAGGAATACATGAGGATGTAACGTGAAACGTTCTCATACATTTGCAATTTTTTCATAAAAGTTAGCGGTAGGGAAAGGGATAGAGCGATAGAGGGATTTAACGCAGCAAGCATGGAAAAGTCTCCCGATATATTTCGTGGCACACCGCTCGAAAAGACAAACTTGTTTGTCTTTGAAAGCGGTCTCGCGCGACCTCCTGGTGAACCGTGGGGTACACCTCTACCTCGTCCTGCTAATTATCCGCATGCCCATAGCACACAACAGTGGCGCAGCAAGTTTTGGGGTTTTGGGGGTTAAAACCCCCCCAGAGCTCAGAGAAATATTTAAGTTTAATCCATTTTACTTAACCCTTAGGTGCACGCTAAGCGGGAATTTTGCCGCATTTTACTAAATTCGAAATAACGCTTTTTCTGTGCATGGATCACTGTTGGCACACTTTGGTATTATATTTCTATACTTTTCCCTCTACCAAGAACATATATGCGTCAATGTGACGACCAACTATTGCGTTAGAATCTTACAAAGTGAGAACAACGTAATTTCGGGTGATTTGCCGCTAGATGGCGTTCACACAATACTAGGAACTTCTAATAATCTGTCGCTACGGTGGAAACTTGGAAGCATAATTCTTTTTCCAATACTATGTCAATATGTGGTCTCGTTATTATTATATTTTTTGTAAGCATTTGCATTATTATTTCGTTATTATTATTATTTGTATAATTTATCTCAAACGCAAACCACTTGTCGTAATTTAAAAATTTCGTCTTCATACTCAAATATGCATTACATTGGTGTAAAAATGCGTTACTTACACTTTACTGGTGACCGAAAAATAATTGATATACGTTTATTATATGGATATTTTTATTTTGCATAGGAGTTTGAAGGCGAAGAGTTAGCACTTGGTGTATCTACCTGCGGGAAAAGAACATAATGTTGCAAAGACTAGATTCAGAAATCGTAACCTCCTTACGGACGTAAATTGTATTATGATTTTATGTAATTGTGAACAAATTGAGTCGGTAGTGACTAATGTAGAGTATATGGTATTCCAAGGTCAGAACGTATTTATCTCCCTGATGAGTTCTAACGAGTGCTTCAAAAGCTTAGATTGATAATGAAGATGGGAGGGAAGGGCAGGCCAACCACGATATGGAGAATATTTTTTTTGATTTCTCACATGAAAGTGATGGGGAGGAAGAATGTTTCTGAAGACGCATTAGATTCCAGCGATAGTTAGCAGTCTGATGATAATGATATTGTTAGCGACATAATTTCACCGTTTGTCTAGATCAACGGAAAACGGTGAAACGTTTTGGCTGAACTGTTATATACAATTTCCTAACACCAAAACAAAAGCTGAAAACATTGTTCGTGTTTCACCAGGGCCAACATCATTTTCTAAGAATGCCGTAACCGAACTCGAATCGTTGCCAAAAACTATTTCACTGAACATGATTTTAAAAAAAATTGAGAATACCAACTTGTATATCGAAGGAAAACTGTCATCTCGTGTGTACTCGAGAATCAGAGATTGCATCACTACTTCTCGTGTAGAAATAATATATTTATTTGGAATTTAATATCCTCTCTCTGTAAATAAAAGTTGCAAGGCACATGCTAGAAGAACTTGTAAAACAGGTGGAACAGGCCTGATGAATTGCAGAACAGCGTTCGGGATAGCAAGGGGATTACGGAAACTCGAATGGGAATATAACAGCAAAACATTACAATTCAATTCTTGATTTAGCCATGTATTTGCTAGAAAATGGTCTAACTTTCTTAGGTACCGTGTGAAAAAAACTTAAATCCACAGAGTTTCTACCATGCAAAATTCGATAGGCTGGAACTTCATTTCTTGATTTCCAGGATTCCTGCACTCTAGTTTCGTACTGCACTAAACGAAACAAATGCGTTACTCTGCTTTCTACGTTGCACTGCAAAGAGGACATTGATCTAGAAACAGCGAAACGTAAAACTGTCCTGGACTACAGCTCAACCAAGGGAGGTGTTGACTCTGTGGACCAGAAGTGTGTAAATGACTCCCCTTCAAGACGAACACGAAGGTGGCCTCCATCACAATTTCTCCGGTTTTTTGTATATGGCTACTCTTAGCGACCAAGTGATTTTTGTAGCCAATAATATTGAAAAATATCCATCAACGACCAACAATGGAGTTCATGGAAGCTCTCGCGGTTAGCCTTGTAGATAAACATCTGAAGTCAAGGGTGAAAAAAGGTAATCTTCCTGCAGACTCTAAGGCTTTTCTAGCAATAAGACTTGGGAAAATTCCTGAAGTATCTGCTTCTACATATGAAGCTCAATGTAGGGCGGGTAATTTTTTTACACGTGGAAAATATACAAATTATAAGACGGCAAGTATACGAATGTTTTCGATTTATATGCGATAATCATTCCACCTGCGTCAAAAAATGTCACGAATGTCATAACAGAGATGTTGAATAAGGATGAAAATATTGAAAAATTAATTTTATTAATAAAGTTTGTTATTTGTTTAATTTTGATGATTGCATTAACGATTTGGCATATCCATTTCCTTTTTGTGTGTGTTCTTTGACTTGATGGTGTCTACATTATCGTCTGCCTATTCGTTTAGAAAAATTTGTCTAAGTATTTATCAAGACATTTGCACATAATTATGCAATATTTTTGTTTATAAATGAATGGGAAAAATATTTAAAGTGCTTTTATTTATTAGAAGTAACCCAAATACATTAAAACACCCTCAAATTTGAATGTATATTCGGGAAAATCAATAATGTGAAAGTGCGGCAAAAAAGCCGCAAGCGTGCACTGGCGCTATACTTGCAGGTTCGTGCACCAAAGGGTTAATTGAATTGATATTACTAATAGAACAGTGTAAGGATTAATAAAATGTCCCTCAGAAAGCCGTTAAAACTCACTATTTTGGACAATTTATCTTAAAATTCCGCAATATCTCGCACCTACCACTTATCCTGGTGGGTATTCCATACCCCCACACACCCCGATATTAGTTGCACCTAAACCCCCCCCCCCCCCAGCCTTAATTCCTGGCTGCGCCCCTGGCACACAATGCATCTGTATTACTTCCATATATACTAAGTTTGTAGCGTGTCAGCCTGTCTGCCTCGAACGCAAACTCCGTGATGCCCTGCCTCGCAACCGCGATGGCGAGTGCCGGGATGGCAGTGAAATCGTGGATTGGAGTCGAAGTGGCCCGCTTGCATTGCATGTGAAAATAAAATGCAGGGGGGGGGGGGCAGAAATTAAGGCTGGGGGGGGGGTTTACGTGCAACTAATACCGGGGTGTGTGGGGTTATGGAATACCCACCAGGATAAGCGGTAGGTGCGAAATATTGCGGAATTTTAAGATAAATTGTCCAAAATAGTGAGTTTTACGGCTTTCTGAGGGATATTTTATTTATCCTTACAGTATTCTATTTGTGATATCAATCCAATTAAGTAAAGTGGATTAAACTTAAATATTTCTCCGAGCTCTGGGGGGGTGGGTTTAACCCCCAAAACCCCCCCTCGCTGCGCCAATGCACCATGTAGTCAATGGTAGTCGAAGCGCTGACCATACGACCCGTGCTACCGAAGCTCCTCGCTATCCACCTGCGCCATCACTAGTGGTTCCTCTCCTTCCCGAAACATTGGTACACGATTTTAATGCAAAATATTGGAAAAAAAGTGGATCGCATTGCACTCATCACCGCGTCGCGGAAATTTTTGAAAATCGATTAAAATGCGACCGAGATGGCAACAGAAGTCAGACTTCTATGGGATGGAATTGGGCCTCCTCTATGAAGTCCCCTTGCATGGGTCAGTGGCGCAGCGAGGGGTGTTTTGGGGGATAAACCCCCCCCCCCCCCCAGAGCTCGGAGAAATTTTTAAGTTTAATCCATTTTACTTAATTGGATAGATATTACTAATATAATAGTATAAGAATTAATAAAATATCCCTCATAAAGCCGTAAAACTCACCAAGTTGAGCCATTTATCTTAAAATTCCGCAATTTATTATCTTACACATACCGCTTATCCTGGTGGGTATTCCATTCCGCATTCCTGGTGGGTAGGTGGTTATACCCCACACACCCCGGAATTAGTTACACCAAACCCCCCCCAGCCTTAATTCCTAGCTGCGCCCCTGGCATTGGTAATACCTTAAATTTTGGCAATGCTAAATTAACAAAATTCATTTATTGATATTTATTCATTGAATTGATATGTTGGGATTTCGAATGGAAATGAACTTTGGGTAAAGGCTTTAAATATTTGTTGGGATTATTCGCGTTCCGACACCAAGGATGGGAACCCACGTTAAAATACGACCTGCAACTTAGGTTCGGTAGCGTAACGTTACACTACGGTACTGAAAGATATTACAATTACTTACGCTTTCGTGGCGGTTTCGATGCCAGCCGATACTCCTCGACAGTCCCTCCTCGGTGTTCCAAATCACGCAGCATATCTAGGGATGAGCGTGAAGAATTGATGGTTACGATAGTTGCCGTGGGTTTCTGAAGAACCAGTGTCTAGGATCATCACGAGCACGGATTCTCCAAAGACCTTTTTACACGATACATTAACACGATAAGAGTTAATGTCTGTATGTAGGAGCGCGAAATGAAAATGCACCATATAACCACTCAAATTGTGTGAACGCATGATCAGAAAACAGAACCTGTTCTAATTTTGTTCATGCATTCTAACATTTTTCGTTCTGATAAACAAAAATCGTTCATGCAATCACACATTAACTAGTACGTGTTAAATGTACCGTGTAACCAGGCCTTAAAACCATTGCTTATGGCACAATAAGTGAGGACTGTTTTTTTTTTCCTTCTTTCCTCCTCCGACCGTGAACGCAGACTGATCCGCAAACTAGCATACCAGCGCCGCTTATAATATTACTCACCTGCTTGTGCCCATACTCACTGCATCGAAACAGCCAGAAAATTTTACCTTAGTCAAATTGGAAACTTACATATTCCCATTCACCTCAGCACCTTCTGGAACTCGATGAATGGAATTGTCCGCGGACAAGCTCGCAGCGTACATTTAAGTATCACCTGCAAGTTCTCATAAAGTGAGAAAATTTCATAGAGGAATATTGCAAAAAAATATAAAAAAACAAGTTTTCATTTGAATGCTAAAATAGCTATAAACTTTTTCTGTCTCTTTCTAAAGTGTGAAAAAATATTACATTTGAGAAAATAACCGCTCTACTAAATTCCTATGACTACACAGATTCAAATGAATTTTTGGCCTTGGCAACAAGTTGCTTCATAACTCTTCTGTCCTCCACTATGTCAACCGCGCACTGTCCTACTTCAGCGTGTACAAAGCATCCCCTGGGTGGGGGATAGGGGAATGGTCGGCAGATCTGCTGTGACAGTACTCCCGGCTAGGACCCACTGACCATAAGTTGGTGCTGCTCTCCATTTAGAATGGGGGTTGAGCATAGGACTAAGAACCGTATCTTGTAAAAAAGCATTGTTATGAAATAATGCCAACAAAATTCCTCCGATATGAAGGGATTTAAGAAAATACTGGGGTAAAATTTTCATTTAGAGTTACAGGAAAACATTGAAGAGGGACTACTCTATATGCCCTGAAAATGTCAAGATGATAGCATACCCAGTCAACACAACAATTATGGCCACACTGTGGCTGACTTGTGGTTTGCCTGTGGCAACTATAGCTATGGCTAGCCACAGCTTGCCATATTATGGCCTGACTGTGGTTGCCATGCGGCAAGCCATAGTGTGGCTTGCCAAACATGTGCCACTATGGCCACACTGTGGATCGCCTCAGGAAGGCCACAGATTGGCAAACCAAACATTTGTAGACATAAGTATATTACGGTTGTTATTGATACAGGTTTGTTGGTAAGTTATTAAATTGGAAGTTGGTTGATTCAATTGATACAAATAAAGTGTATTATCCACAATTAAGCCATATTATGGCGGGTCACACTATGGCCGGGGGTCAAAACCATTATGGGGCCATAGCGACAACCCACTTTGGCCACAGTACAGCCACATCGTGGCCTTAATTGTTGTGTTGACTGGGTAATCATTAAGAGAGGGATAGGTCACCGAAAAAGACAATAGGGTGGTTTCCTATTATTTTTTTATTGCCTAAATTGAAAGATTTTTACTACTGGAGTACGTATTTCACGCTTTTAGATTTTTAAATGACGATATCTATTTTTCGCGATTAAATGAAAAGTGAAAATTTTCAAGCGCACGAAAACGCAATGGGTAAGGATGAATGCTGGGAAAACTCGGTGTGACGTCGTTCTGGTTCCAGCTGCCGCAAGTGAGATGACCTTGGAGCGAGGCTCTGAGCGCTGATACGATGCAGGATGCTAGCAGGTAGCAGAGTACCATGCTAGCTGGTAGGGTTTGGCTTAAATAAGGATTATTAATACCTTATCAAACGAAGAAAACTTTCCGACCTTAGGCAGTTTTAATAGGTGATTATTAAGACATGTTTCCCTGAGCTCTGTGCCTCATGCATGCATTGGTAATCTCAGACGATGTAAAACCCCTATCTACTCGCATAGAAACTAGGTCCCGGTGACGTCCCGTGGAGTGGCATCGCATGGGCGCCAATATGGCCTTTTTCAAATGAGGATAAAATTGACCCTTGCCATGACTCTCAATGAGTCCAGGAAGCAGTCTAAAATATCATGATAAGTACATAAATAATAACACATTGTTTTTTTTACATAAATTATGAACATTACAAGACATTTAAGTGAAGTTTGGGTTATCTGTGTTTTCCGATTACTCATGCCATCTCTCCCCATCATTAGCCCGGATAGTTGGGAGTCCAAATATTGCTCATAAAAATTATTCAATTTTTCTAAAATTCCAGGCTTTCAAGTATTTGACAAATAAAAATCCATTAATTTCGGGCCCTAATAGACCAAACTTGTTTGCTAAATTCTTTTTTGATCATCTAATGCCTGCATCCAATGTCCCTTCTTTCCCTGACCACTCCCTCACAGCTTGCTGTACGCACTGTCTTTCCCGCATTGAGACCGATCCGCAGGAAGTCTTTCACTTTCTCTCCAAAATACCCCTCCATCGTTCACCAGGCCCTGATGGCCTCAGTCCTATCTTTATACGTAACTGCGCCTCCTCCCTCACGATTCCTATGAGTCTTCTGTTAAATCGCTGCTTCACGCTTGGTGTCTTTCCGCATCAGTGAAAAATGGCTATCATTATACCAATCCATAAAACTGGTCCTAAATGTGAAGTTGCTAATTACCGCCCGATTTCCTTACTTCCTATACTATCCTCTGTCGCTGAGAAGATTATACTCAACAGATTACATTACTTGACATCCCCTAACGTCTCGAAAAATCAGCATGGTTTCCTTCTTAATCATTCCTGTCTTACTAACCTATCTGTATTCCATCACCATGCCGTCAACTCAATAGCAAAAAATTCTCAACTCGACGCCATATTCCTTGATTTCTCCAGAGCCTTCGATTCACTTGACCATACCCTCCTCTTTCACAAGCTTAGTCAACGATTCAACGTGCATGGAACCTTTCTCAATCTCGTCAAATCCTTCCTTACTAATAGATTCCAAAGAGTTATATTTTCTGGCACCTCGTCCTACTGGTCCCCGGTAACATCAGGTGTTCCTCAAGGTAGTGTCCTGGGGCCATATTTATTTAGCCTATTCATTGATGACCTAGCCACACTTTTGCCTCCATCCCAGACACATACTCTTTTTTACGTGGACGATTGTAAGCTATTTAAGCAAATTCAAACTCGCTCGGACTGCAAAGTCCTTCAAGATTCTTTAAACTTGACTACAAAATGGTGCAATACTTGGAACCTAAATTTAAATTTCAGTAAATGAAACTCCCTTTCGATTTCTCTTAAAAAAGCCCCTATTACTTTTCAATATTCCATTAATTCCGAGCCTCTTCAACGTGTTTCAGCTGTGAAGGATTTAGGCGTCATTACTGACACCAAACTTAACTTCTCGGAACACTTTCATTTAATCAAGAGCAAATCTATGTCACTTTTAGGTCTCCTCTACCGCTACAGAAAAATAGCTGATCCCACAGCTTTAAAATCATATTTCTCGGCATTTATCCTTCCAGTCACCAGATATTGCTCTCCCATATGGTCCATCGCAGTCCTCTCTAACCTCACCTCTCTTGACAGTATAACAAGCTTCTTCGCCAGAATCGTAAGATGCAGAGTTCCCCACTTTCGTGACATGTCCACCAGCTCACTCTTATCTTCCCTATCAATGACTGATCTCTCCCAACAAAGGATTAAAACAGACTTAAAACTTATACACAATATTCTAAACTCGCACATTGATTGTCCTGATTTGCTTTCATCCATTAATTTCAGAGTGCCTTGCCGACCCACTCGTACACATTCCTTACTCCATACGCCTATCCCTAGACTATCCCTCGTTAAGCGCTCACTCCAACACCTCCTTGCTCAATTCATTACCAGACAATATTGACCCGTTTTTTTTGCCCTTAAACTCATTTATCAAACTTGCCATGTCCCATTCTTCGGCTAATAAATAAACCTCCCTCTCCACCTCCCTTTCCTCTTGCCTTCTATTTTGTTCTTTACTCTCTTATGCCACTACTCTCTGTTCAGATTTTTTATGTTTGTTACTGCGTCACTATAAATTGGCAGAAATGCTGTATGTGAGCAACTCCTTAAATAAAAAAATAAAAAAGTCATATAAGTTCTTAAGATATCAATAATTCTTCTTACTTCTTCTTTGTTACCTGGTACTTACAATGCTTAGTTTTACAATAAATGCACTGTGTGAGCACCATTCCCTAATAAATTCAATCTGGATATGAAATCAAATCCAACAGCAATGTGTACTGAAAAAATTTAATGCACCAAGAATTATAACAGAAAACCAAACAATACATTGAGTACAAAAATTTAACATTTCAAAGGACATAAGTTATAATAAAAGGTCATATATTACATTCTACTTAAAAATTGAAAAAAAATAATACATTGAACTTTCTACATTATAAAAAATTCAAATTTGAAATTGGTGCAGTTTTTGAACAAAATTTGGCAAATGTAGATAGAACTAGTTTTACCTTACAATGATATTCATGTCCCTAGAATTAGTTCAAGGCATTAAATCAATTTTCATCTAACGAGAGAAATACTTTGCTTCTATATCCACAATTACATGCTTCAGTTTTGAAAATAAGACTAGAACTGAACTATTATCAAAATGGAACATTCATCGTATCAATTTTGAAAAAAAAGGGATCCAAGTATTCTGTAAATGGCCATTAAGACATTAAAAAATGATTTTCTCCACATTGGAATGTAGACCAAATATTTTGTTTGTCTCAACTACAATTTATCAATTAGATGTAAATTGTATAATTACTTCTCATTCTTTTGGAAAAGAAAAAAAAAGTGATCCACTAATAGTGGATACTTGTCAAAATTTAATATTATGTATCAATCTTAATTTTTGTTTGCATGGATAATATAAACATTCCAAATAACTTGTGGAAAATGGTCTCATTATTGAACACACTTCTCTCTTTGAAAACCTTATGATAATTGAACGTATAAGAAGCATCTACTACAAGTAAGTCAAGCCATTTCTTCTTCTTCACTCCTGCTTCGCGTAAGGTAACTAACAAAAATATCAACTTAAGCTATTCTCATGTTTTCCTTGTCCAAAATGCATCTTCAACAATTATTTATGCTAATTATTAATCATTATCCAACAACAGAGACATGCACATCATACACTTCAATTTACATTATTAAGGAATATAAAAAGAGTAGCATAGCTGGAAAATGGGGGATAGGTAGCATTTGTTCTGTTTAGGGCAAAGACAGCTGGCATGTCAAGCATTTTTTAAAATGTGCATTCCCTTGCAAGCCTCTATTTCATCTCCATGTATTTATATGCTCTTCCTACAATTAACCATTATGCTTTGTGAAAATCATGATTTAATTAAGAGCTCTTTTTTTCTGATTGGCCAGGTATTTATTTACCAGTTTTATACTATCTATGATTGAGTAAAGAAGATTTAAAAATCTATGAGCTCTAAAGGCTTTGCAACATGGATGATGAGTGCTTTAGTTTAAAATTAAGAAGAGAGAGCACATTATCGAATATTATCACTGATGCTGTTCCTAAATTCAAACATTTGCAGTACAATATTCAACCACCCCATTTCATCACCAGCTTAGACACAGAATTTCTAGCTGCATAAACTTTTCAATTAGTTTTAAATACCATCTTCCTGCTCAACATTGGCTAAATTACTCCCTTCAATAATTTGAAGTAGAAAAATAATGGGACATTTTTCCAAAAAGCAAACCTATCTTAAATACGAGTGAATTGAAAAGGCTCTTTCTGAAAATCCCCAAGATTTAATCTGCTTTGCATCAGTCTTGTGGATAAACTGATGTTTCATCAAGTTTCCATCAAGACAAAGCTAGAGCTACTAAAAATGCTACTTTGAATTGCATCAATTATTTACATGATTCCAATCTCTACAACTTTTGTCTGCTCTCTCTTTTTGTAGGTATTAAAACATTGGGGGTTTCCATGGTAAAGTAACAGTTATGCAAATATAAATATCAAGACAATTGAAAATAAAATGTACACACACATGCAAACAAGTAGGTTTCATTCATATCGATATTACCAGAAATGCTGTTGAAATTATTTACATTATCGTATTAACAGTTCCTCAAATGAAATGCTCAGCATTACCAGGAATAAAATCATTGTTCCCAGTAAGATGCTCAAAGTTTCAGTGCTCAATTAGAGAAAAGGATGTATTATAAAAAAAAATCTTTGGGATTGACATTAAATTCAGAAGGGCAAAGCAGAAGGTCATATTGATTTGCCCTCCTATAACAGATATTCAAAGACGTTTCATTGAAGGATTTTCAAACTAAATTTTAATCCTGAATGTTAAAAATTTACCAGCAAAATCTGGTTTGACTGAAATGGATCAAAGAGAGAGTATCAAATGAAAACTTCAATTTTTCGTTAAAAAAACAATCATCGTATAAAAAACTTGAATATTTCTTCCATGCAGAATGACTTCATGTGTAACAACACATCCAATGACTAAATTCAGATTATGCACCTAAAAAACTTTTTTTTTGAACTCTGCTCTATGAAAAAATAAAAACTATACGTTCGTGACCAATTACAACAAAGTGAGATGGCTACAAAAGCTAATGCTGCAAGATGTATTTATTCCATGCACTCATTACTTCTTTTCGGCATCCACCCTTCCACTTTCTAAGAATGGATGGAATGGACTCCTCACCACAGTGACTCCAAAGGCACCTCACAGTTTAGCACACAACACCTCCATTTTGCAATCAAATCCTGAAAACCATTCCATTCTTGCATTTCTTTCTTGATTATAACTCACTAGAGAAAGACTGAAGGAGTTTACAACCATCTCCTGCTTTCCAAGATGATTCCCAACCAATGCACCAGATTTTCACAATCCTTTTTTTCCGATACAGCAGAGTTAACCATATCTTCGACAACTTAGTCTTTGATTAGTTATTGAAGTCTGGTTATGCTTGAACATGGATGAAATACTTGGATCATCATCCTTTCACCACCTGAGGAGAAGAAAAGAAAACCATTTTCATCTGAAAAGACGTAGGTTCGTGGACTAATATTATTATTACAGTGGAACTTGGTTAGCACTTTTTCCTCCTTATCAGGACGATTTCTCCTGGTCCTGGTACCATCCGAGTGAAATACAGGTAAAACTATTTGGTTAGTATGCTTGAAATAGTGGCGCTTTCCTGGGTAGCATGCTCAATTATTTGCCATGAAGCAACCCGCAAGTTCCATCCAAGTTAAGGACCATGGATCATCAGACATGTATAAAATATGTATAATATACAGATTTTCAAATCAGTATACCAATGTATTTCGAAATCTTAAAAATATACAGATATAATCCTTTTGGTGCTACTAGGGAAGTGAAGCAAAGTAATTCAAGCTGAAAAATCAACTCCCCGCTGGCTGTTTGAACCAGCAATGTCACCAGATACGTGTATGCAAATACAAATCAGTGTAACCAGCAGCAATGTTTTTCTAGACAATGAAGCTTTAATCAGCAATTATCAGCCAGAGTTAATGTAGTTTCACCTTCACTCATTATTAGCCCTCGTGGAAGTTTTAACATAGATTTTTTTCAAAGATTTAAAAGTGCTTTAACACAAACTATCTGTGTAGTTGCTTATTGCTTAAAGTGTTTGCATATTTTGTATGACTATAGAGTCCATTTTTTTTTAAGGTTTATAAACGCTAAAAACATCCACCATAATCACCCACATGTGGACATGCATTTACCTATATGTATTTCATTACCTATGAAACTGTGAACTCTGGGGATAACGTCCCAGACGGCACAGAATCCTCCGTATCTAATTCGTATGCAGATAGTATCCATTGACTACCGCTCCGTCGCATTTTGTCAATGGATACTATCTGCAGACGAATTGGATACGGAGGATTCTGTGCCGTCTGGGGTCCCACCATGTACATTTCACTTCTTGGAAACATGAGCCCACGGTTGACACCTAACTTAATGCCCCAAACTATTTCATTATAAAAGATAAATTGGAGAAGTTCTGCAAGTACTCACTTTGCTAAATTACACGTGGAAATATGCAAGTAAGGCTATTAACAAAGATGTCACAATGCTTGGCCTCAATCCTTCAACACCAGACCCTCCTTTTGATTCCTCCAACATTGGTTCTGTAAAAACAAAAATATATAATCAGTTAGGCCAAGTGATTTGAAAGCATTAGTGGTGATTAAAATAGAAAAAAAATTTAAAAACATGCAGGGTAAATATTTACAAACCTTTTGCCACTCTATTAGCCTGGGGCTCGGTTTTTTGGTAATCCACTGATAAAAATGAACAAAAAAAAGAAAATTGTAATAAATGAACAGCCAATAAATCAATAAATATAAATGTGCAAGTTTTTCTAATGAAGCAATAATACATAGGTTAAACAGTGCAACTTCTAATGTTGGTGGTGCCCTTAATTTCCTTTGACATAGAAAAATCAGCAAATGTTTTAGGTGTGAAGGTAGAGTACAGTGGGTCGATAAAATCAAATTGCCAAGTATCCTATTCTTATGGCACAAAATTGTTTTATATATCCATGGTGACCCACAGAAAAATAGTGAAAAAAATCTTTTGCCAGGTCTTCAATTTGTGCAAAGAGCTTGAAGTTTCTGAAAGACAACTACAAAAAAAAAACTTTACCTTAACAGCCAATAATTTATTGCTGTACACGGCCACTGCTTTCTTAATTTTTGTGCCTGATGACAGGAAAATTACAATGTAACAGCATAAGCTACAGCTTGAGTCATCAAATTGGGTCATGACTATCCAATTTTTGAGAAAAAGCACTATTTTATCATTTTATCTTGATTTTAGTAAAACCATTTTTTTTTACCCACCCAAATGCAAAGTGACTTGGTACCTTGTGAATGATATTTCTACAGCACTAGTGAACATTGAGACAAAAAATTAAGGTAGCTATTGGTGCACAAAATATTGAAAAATGAACTAAAACATTTAACTATGAGAAATTGCACAAGATATTCATAGATGCAATTCACATGCCACATGAAACATTCAGAATTAAGAGACTTAGGGACTTCCATGACTCTGTCTGTACTTCCAGCAATTTTCAGTAGAAGTTACGTCTAATCACCCTGATCTTTTATCCTCACCGTGACTTACTGCTCAAAATCAAGGAGAGAGATTGAGAGATTGCATCACACCCTCAAAACTGGACTTTTTTTAGTGCCATTGACTTCAAAAAAGTGATGACCAGAATAGGTATTTGTATCTAGGAAGGTATTTCTTGACATGCATTACTTTTTGAAAACTAAAGCTATCATCAAGGCAGTTTAAGGATTCAGAGAGTCAACCTCATCCAAATTTTTCCATATTGAAATTGAAATGAAAAAAATCTTTTGACAGATCTTCAAGTTCCAGTATGTATATCAATCTTTCACCTACAAAGATTCCATCTTTCGCCTCATAAAGCTGACATCAGGGTCTGATAACAGCTGTAGTAGGCTAGTTACCCAAGTATCTGGGAGAATAAAATTATGTAGAGAGAAATAATATTTCTATAGCAACATGGATACCCAAGATTTCCATGAAGCAAGAGCTGATACCATACAGTCTGACAAAGAGAGTGCAGCTAATTCCAGATTATTTTGGCAAAGTTAATGTTAGCAATAAGTTTATCATTAGTATGAAAGGACTTAGACAATCATAGAATCTTATGAATATCTAAAAGAAAAGGTAAGCTCACATTAAATGAATACGTACTGAATTTATGGATGAAAACTGGTGGTAGGGCCTACAACTTATGTAGCATGCACTAAAGAGCATTCAACGAATACCAATATCAATGTGTAAAGCATGTTTTTTGTGGGAAACGTGAACTGCTTTTCCAGGATCATTTTCTGTGTTTAAAAAATAAATAACAATACATATTTACAAGAATAATAGTGAGAAAATATGGATAAGGCAACATACTCCCTGAGAAAGATTCCCATGCACTTGGATTAGACCACCCATACTGATTTTCTGAAAGAAGAGTTGCTTCGTAAACACCCTCTCCCACATCAGGGATTTCAGCCACCACAGTGTAAACATTGCCGTCAGGATTAACGACTTCCGGGTGCATAGTCTTTGTCTCATCAGTCTGAAAATGAAAGAAAGGCATCATTATTTTTGAAGAGTGCCATTCAATTGCGACGATGGGCATTTTGAGGAACCAGCGTATTGTACCTGGGTTCATTCCGCCACATATTCACCAAGGACATATGCAAAACGGGGCTCTATGAGCTCAATGGCCTCAAAAATGTAGAAAAGAAAGATACTCAAATGGCCTTATAATTCTCCCACAGCTGGTCCACCTTGCAAGTAAAAATTGTCACTGTGCTGATGTGCCGGAATGGGAGAGATCCACCGCAGGGACCAAACTCCAGCCTCTCAACCGGAATAGCTCAAAATCACACACACATTAACGCAGAACAAACAATCAAAACAAGGTCCTTTGTGAGGGCTGTAGAGACCTACACTAAGGCTTCTTATTCCACAAAAAACTGGGAATCTTCACAGGAAAGGCCTGTTGAGGATAACCAATAACGCTGTGAAGATTCCCGGTTTTTTGTGGAATAAGAAGTTTTTAGTGGAGGTCCCTACAGCCCTCAAAAACGATCTTGTTTTGATTGTTTGTTCTGAGTGAGTTGATTCTGTTCACAGGAAAGGCCTGTTGAGGATAACCAATAAGGCTGTGAAGATTCCCGGTTTTTTGCGGAACAAGAAGTTTTTAGTGGAGGTCCCTATGGCCCTCAAAAAGGATCTTGTTTTGATTTTTTGTTCTGAGTGAATGTGTATGTGATTTTGAGCTATATAATTTTTGGTTTTTTCCCAGCGAACAATTGCAGTGAAGTTTTCTCGGGTTTCACACTGGGTCAGGTCCTCCATATCTCCTTCCAACGTTTCGATGAACAACTCGCCCATCGTCTTCAGGGATTCAGGAATCCAATACCAATTCCTCAAATTCTCGGGGTATATATACATAATTCTGAGGTCCAGGGTGGTTCAGCGTCTCCTGATTGGCCGCCAGTCCCCTCGTATTTTTAGGAGGTGGTCCCATATGTGGCTTAAATTATAGCCGCAGTCTCTGTTGATATTATTTCTGTTTTTCCGAATCTGAATAGATTCTTTTACTACGCGGTCCCAGTATCCATTAGATCGGCAGAGCAGCTTCGCTTCTTCCCAATGAATCATATGATTCTATCTATGAATCTATTCAGATTCGGAAAAACAGAAATAACATCAACAGAGACTGCGGCTATAATTTAAGCCACATATGGGACCACCTCCTAAAAATACGAGGGGACTGGCAGCCAATCAGGAGACGCTGAACCGCCCTCAACCTCAGAATTATGTATATATACCCCGAGAATTTGAGGAATTGGTATTGGATTCCTGAATCCCTGAAGACGATGGGCGAGTTGTTCATCGAAACGTTGGAAGGAGATATGGAGGACCTGACCTGGTGTGAAACCCGAGAAAACTTCACTGTGATTTTGAGCTATTCTGGTTGAGAGGCTGGGGTTTGGTCCCTGCGATGGTTCTCTCCCCTTCCCACACACCAACACTGACAATTTTTACTTGGAAGGTGAACGAGCTGTGGGAGAATTATACAGCCATTTGAGTATCCTCCTTTTCCACACCATGGACGAAAATACTAACTCTAAAAACAAGAACAAGTTCCTTATTTTGCCATCCACTTAAAGGCTACCCAGCTAGCACATTATAAGTCATTGAGATGAGGTGAAAGGAAGAAATTAGGACATTAGGAAGGCACTTATCAATTAAGCTTGTTATGGGTTTCTTACGGCCAGGCCGACAACATCCATAGTAATGACAAAATGGATGCCAAACTTTCAGCACTTCCGTTAATGTTGTTTAGATTCCATCGTTTTTGAGCATTCATTAAGGGATTTATGTATAAGAATAATTTTTCCATTCTTGGCACTTCTATAATATGAGTAGAAATAACATCATACTGCCATAATTTGAAAATCATTCACATGTATGAACTGATGGCGAAACGACAGTTGTTATAAAAACACTTAATTTCACAAGAATAGCGACGTAGAATAATATAAAAATGCCGTAAGGAATCTCTAAAAACATATTGTAGTCATCAGGTTATCAAGCCATAAATTAAAATTCATAAGTGTTAATTATGTGGACCTTGAATAATTTCAGTTTTATGCACATACCAAACAAGTTTTTCTACATAATTGGATTTTTAACTAGTAACTACGCCTATATCTTTCATCAGCTGCCGTGGTGTGGTGGTTAGAGTACAGAACGTCGGATACGTAGGTTGTACGTTCGATTCTCCTTGATTTTACTTTTTTCTTTCCGCCGCAAGGATAAAGTACTTGTATTATGCTTTATATCTTCACTACCCGGTTGCTTGCAGTTATTAATTTTTTTCTATTTATGGGAAAATCTGTTATCAGTTGTTAAGCCCTTATAAAGACTCGCTTAATTTCACCGGTAGCCGTGAAATTCATGTCGGGATGAGCCGTGTAGCATGTGTAGTACGCTGTTCAGCCACCTTTGGCGCTCCAACAGAAGCAACTTACGTTGCCTGAGGATATTTGACGGCATTGCTTACCTATTCTTCCCTAACATCCTACCCTTGACTTATATAAGCCCCTTAGCTTACGATAAGCTGCTTATCAATGTTTTCCGTAAGAAAACCATAAGAAACGGTTAACTCTCTTATTTTGTGCTACCTGGGTAAGCATCATAAATACAATACACATTACCACACCCAATAAATCCCTATGCACAACTTAACTGAATGACTACGCAGCTTGCACACACAGAGTTTTTATGAAAGTCTCAATCTCTGCCACAGCTGGGATTTGTACCAGACTCCCAGGGGGTGAAGCTAGCACTCTAGCTATCACACCAACCCGATCCCCCATGAACACTCATTGCAGCAAGCTTCCACTATGCATATTATTCATTTATGGGTGGAAATTTAAATGTAATTATAACTCAGAGAGGTTTAATAATGCATACTCGTTACTACTAAATTTCCACTGGTCAGTACTTAGCTGAAATGATTTGACAGGCTTCTGAAATTTTGATCTAATGATGCCATATTTCACAGATTTAAACCATAAATAAAACAACTATAGGAGCTCAATATAATTTTTCTTAAAACTAACATGGCTGTAATTAGAATATTGGCAGATTTAAGGGAGAAGACAAGGGTGGTAATTTTTGAAAAAATGTTAATATTTAAGCTTTTATTTCAACAACTCAAAAAACTATGTTTAAAAATGATTGATGAACGTATAAAAGCTTCTTGTCCAAGAATATCACACCTCAGATACATGATTGCTGTGAGGTACTGCATACCATCAAGGCACTGCTGAATGTAATGAACAACCCCCACAAATGACCTTAAACCATCCCTGAGATTGAATCATATCAAACCAATGTAAGAGACATATCCTTTACTCCAGTTTATAATAATAAAATATGTATGGAACACTCACATTTTTCTTCCTGTATGTCAGGTTGTAACTAATAATGGGAGAGCTACTCTCAACTGTCCAGCTTAGAACCTGAGAGTTTTCATTTGGCATCTTGGGAGGAGTGCTGATAAACTGAGCTCGGCTTGGAACACCTGTAGATAAAATCAATGTTTAGTAAAAAAAACAAAGCTGCAAGTTAGCCTAGTATGAAGAGAACTTGCCTTGTGACCAAAGGTACTTGGGTTTAAATCTGAAGTGAAACCTTTGGACAACACAAAACAAAATTATGCTAAATTCCAGGTGGCCCATAGAAATGAAGTGGCCCCACAATCTTAATTTGTGTCTTTCACAAGCATTTGCATTATGAATGACACACGCTCAGACCCGAGTTCTATCCTCATTCATCCAACCAAACTTTCAATGGAACAACTGGGTGAGTGAATGAGTGAAAATATCAGTATGAATCAGAGGCTGAATTTGAGGTATGCTGTTCTTGTTGTACTGAAGTTATATGCTGTCATGTGTATGCCTGTTTTTCTCATATGTTGACCTGTCTTTTATGCCGAGTCATTAATAGCCATTAAAGTTACTGTCATGAAGATAAAACATACTCTGATTTATCCTGAGTTGTTTAAAAGGATCCTGAGATAAAAAGTTCCAAACATGGCGCAGTTGTTAAATTTAGAAGTTTCTTAAATTTTCTCAGGATTGTGTGAATCTTCAAATAGTGACTCAAGTGTATTGTGGACCATAAATTTGAATTATTTTGAAGATACATCCAACCCTATGGACATTATGATTAATCCTGTTCCTGATTTAAATGTGAATCCTGTGACTGAAAATCCTGCTCCCGTAAATTCGCATGAGTTAATGCAAATTACTACTCGTAGTGGAAGAGTTGTTAGGCCCCAAGGAGGCTCAATTTATAGGGGGAGGTGTCGCACTGACGTTCTCATATATTGTCTTGTGTACTCCTGTATTTCTCATATGTAGCCCGGTATCTGTCGCCTGTCTTTTGATATATTTTTCAGGCCTGTATGCAGGTATATTTTTCGTTTCCATTGTCGTAGATGTGAAACCAAATTCACCAATGTCCAAAGATACGCAGCCTGAGATGTGTAATTCATCAAACCAGCTATGTATATGGTGAGTTACTTACCTGAGAGTTCTGCAACCATTTTATTGCGTCCAATGGAATTGTTAGCAGTGCATGTGTATACTCCAAAGTCTTCTGCCCGAATGTCATTGATTTTCAAAGTATGGCGGCTGCCGATTCTTGTCTCCATAATCCTCTCTGATGGGTGAAGGAGTATTCCTTCTTTGTACCAGAAGACCTAAGGGATAGGAATACCATTTTAAAGTGATATTTCTCAATCACTCTCATTTACATTAATCCAGATAGGGGCATATAATAATAATAATAATAATAGTTCTTGGACAAATGTCCATTAAGAACATAAGATGAATATTACATACAAAAGAGATCACAAAATAAACTTGTTCAAAATATATCAAATATTTCCGAATGGAATTCAGCACAACTAACACATCAGGGCATAGAAATGAAATGTTGAAGTTAACTCAATCAATCATAGCAAGAAAACCTAAGTATGCACATATACCCATCACAACATTCAGGGTAGAACATGAGATAAATATTAAATAGCTAAATAAGTAGAACATGAATAATGATAAATCATTTACTCCAACAAATATGGCATTGGATTTCAAACAGACCTGAGGTTAATGTTATAAAACATACATATACAGGTGTTTCAGAAAAAAAATCTGCAATACTTCACGAGGTGGTAGGGGAGATAATTTTAAGAATTCATTGTCCTATAAACATGGGATACAACTCCTTAGTTACTATGCAACTTAGTAGCTATGGCAACACAAACATCTTTTGGATGCACTTTGCAGTTACCATGAAAACAGTTTTTCTTGGGTATCCAGCCTTTTTGTCATTTTATTTAATACTTTGGATTTTTAAGGATATCAAATAATTAAGGATGGAAAAAATGTGCAAATATAATTGTCTGAAACAATTAATCTCAAAATGGATGAGATTGCTCAATTGTATTATTGATGCCCGCTCAAAGACCTCCTTTAATTTAGCTCAAAGATACAGCTGGAACCAGATTACAAACCACTCCTTGTCTATGCAAGTGAACTAAAGTTACTATCCTTAAAGTACAGACATATTTCAGGGAGTAACCACTGCATTCCTGACCAGTTAGATTCCTGAGAATGTCTGTACATAATGCCTACATGTAAATAACTTGGATTTTAGTGAAAAACACACAATAATAATGGTAAAAATAGCAATATATTTCCAAAAAGTATACATATTATAAAATAAAAAATGGAATATAATTACTGGTAGATAGGAGATATTTACAGGGTCCATAACTGAGCACTAACTATGCTGTATTCTTGACTTGCTTACTAATATGTAGGAAGATTCTGTACCAGAGAGGGAGGTTAAAGGTCTATTTGTCGCATGAGGCAATGCACTCAAAGCAGGAGGAGATTACATGCATAACAGGGGATAAAGAAGCATCCTCATAATTTTCAGAAAACATATTTTTCATTAAAAAAATAAATTAATCATAGAAAGACTATCTCTTTAAATTACAGTGCAACCTCGATAAAACGAGACCCACGGTGCTCCAATAAATACTCGCTATAGCGAATTGTCGCTTTGCCGGAGATGGAGCAAATAATAGCCAATATACCTGTTGGGAACAGTTATACAGGAACAGGAGTGGTGCGGCGAGAGATAAATTTACATCCAATAAACGTAAGCATAAATCCAGACGAAAGGCGATGTTTTTTTTCATCACTAAATTTCCTTACTCAAACAACGACTAACTATTCAAACAATTTATAAGCTCCGCACTGAATAAAAATAGAGCAAAGTATTTTTTTTTTCAATCATTATGCCAATGCACAACCGACGAAGCCATTTTTTCTATGCACTTAATTAGTGCATTTATGTAATAATTCTATTTTTTCGGTATTTTCTACTGAAAATTCAAAAATTAACTTATAAAACTATGTCACAGTTATGTAATGCCTCAAATGGTTCCATTGATGTATGTTTATTGTTCCTGTACGTTAAGCGGCGGTTAAGTGACATTACATATTGCAGTTGTTTCTGCAGTCAAAAACGGTGGAAGGTTGTATAACATTCCTGCCTTGGAGTCCTTTCTTCCACGACTTCGGGTTTACACCGCAGGTATCACCAGAAATTATGACAGGAGATAATGCTTTGGTACGTTGCATTAGTATAATCAACCTTCCGCACTCTTGAACTTCTTGATTCGCAATCCATCCCTGAAATACTCCGCTTTAGGCTTAGGCATAGCCCCTTTCTCAGAAGTGCCTGCAGATTGGAGTGGGCAAAACCACCCGAACAAAGCTCCTTCTAACTCTACATAGTCTGCATTCCTTGGGCGCTTTTGTTTTTTTTTAATTGTGAAGAGCGAACAGGAAGATAAATTAATTTTGAAACTCTCATATTGCTCTCTTATTTATTTATATTTTCTTGCTAAGACGTGTTTGGTGCTTTTTGGCCATGTTGTCTGCCACCAAATGCTTTCTATTCATGCAACTCACGGACGTGCGGGTATGCTGCCGACTGCTTTCTGCCGCCCGAGGAACAAAAGAAGATCAAGCATTTGCGAATGTTAATGCCACAACATTTTCACCAAAATGAACTACTTATTTATCAAACGACAGTTTACTACATGAATTTGAGACAGAGCACTCCATGTTAACTTCATTTCTAACAGATCGCAAGAAATTACAGAGATGAGAGATTCTTGGTGAAGGTTTTCTGGCGATGGAAACTCTCGCTATGGCGAGTGCCAACACCAAAAGGGCCTCGTAAAAATTAATTTTTTAACATGCTCAATATAGGGTCAATTGACGGTGCATCGGCTATCTCTCGTAATGGCGGGGGTTTCGCAATAGCCCATACTCGCTTTAACGAGGTTCTACTGTACATAACAATTACCTTCCCACCACACATAATTTACATCTTCCATCATCAGCATAATCACCTAACATGTACACACGTGGTTGGCATTTATATGAACAATGCACAAAGTGACTTTGCCTAAGAACTAATTCATTTCCAGAGTAAATGCATTTTAATTCCCCATGGATTATGAGTACATTGTAGAAAACTATGAAATTGCCATTGCTATGAGTAAATGAGAATATGATTTTTTAATAACATAGGAAAAACAAAAAAAATTCAGGCATTATATAGCAGAAGTACGATACATTTATGTAAAACCTGGTAGCACTTTTCCACAACATTTTAATGATGCATTTCGAGCCAGAGGATGGCTCTGTGAGCCGAAACGCATATTATGTCTTAAAATTGTGGATAAGTACTACCAGATTTTATTAAAAATAACATAGGGAAGCATAAGAACCTTTGCTTTTGGCTCAGCATGGACAGTGCACGTTATCTCAGACGTATGGCCTTCAGCAGTGTTTACTAATTCCTTTTCTATCTTGATCTCTGGTGAATCTGAAAAGAATAGAAAAGGATAAGGATGTTAAAATAATGCTCATGCAATGCCTAAATTTGATGTAACTACAAACTACGCTTATGGAATCCTGCCTAATATATTGTACCACTGATGTGAAGATTGAGTACAGATCTGTTTGAAATCAATCTCTGGACTACTAAGTAATCATACCAGTAAAATTATGCATTAATATTTGGCATTGGCAAAAGGATAAAAAAAAAAAAAAATCAGGATGAATATAAATACTATTTATATGAGCCAATAGTAATTCTTTTAGAAGGTTAGGAAAATTTTAGCTAGGGTTTACCACAGAAACACTAGGGAACAGACGGAGGGTCTAAAGAGACCCAATTTATGGCACTCTTGCTACATTTTGAATTGGTAATACTATGGCAGATCAAAAAGAAGCCAGAATTTTGGCGGTTCTAGTTTTAACTTATAAACTGCAGTAGCTAGTAAGTCTTCCACTATGTGTGGAAAATATTCATAGCAGCATATACCCTCTATGGGACAGCAAATAAAAGACCTATATAAATGGCCTCCCAGCCCTTTTGTCGAGGCTCTACAGCAAGAACACAAGCATTTAGGTGATAGATTTGAGTGCATATCTTTGAATAATAGAGTAGTTTCCTTCATCAAAGAAAACGAAAGGCATTGATTGTGATTCGTTACCCACCATTAGTGTATTCATAATATACAAATTATTTGGTTTTAGAAATCCCAGTTTAGACGAATGGCAAAGGTTAATTTAACTGCATTTGAAAAAGGCCAGATTGGTACCCATGCGATGCCACTCCACGTGACGTCACAAAGACCTAGTTTCTTTATGAGTAGATAGGAGTTTTACATCATCTGAAATTACCAATGCATGCATGAGGCACAGACTTCAGGGAAACATCTTTTAATAATCATCTATTAAAGGAAAGTTTCCTTCGTTTGATAAGGCATTAATAATCCTTATTTAAGCCAAGTGCTACCTGCTAGCAGGGTACTCAGCTACCTGCTAGCAGCCCTCATCATATCAGCGCTCAAGCCTCGCCTCAAGGTCACCACACATGGTGGCAGCGGGAATCAGAAATACGTCACACGGACTTTTCCCATCATTCCAACTAAGCCGTCGCGTTTTCGCGTGCTTGAAAATTTTCACTTTTCATTTAATCACGAAAAATAGATAGCGTCATTCGAAAATCTAAGAGCATGAAATGCGTACTTCAGGAATAATAATCTTTTATTTAGGCAACAAAAAAATAATAGGAAACCACCCTATTAAACCAATTTTTTTTTCATGCTCAAATCGATAAAACAAGTATCTTTTAATAATTTCTTTGCTTGGTTGACTATGAAATACCATGGAAATCACTTAATATTTACCTACTTAAAAAAGTCTTTCAGAATGCATTGAAAATCCTCCATTGTCTCCATTGTCTCCATTCTTCTGAAGCTACCATGTCAGCTGTTGGTTTAAGACAACAGTTTTGCTGGCACTGCTGCTAGTGTCATCAGGCTGAAGAGCTGTTGTCTGAAAATGTTGTCTTAAACCAACAACTGATACGGTAGCACGGAAAGGTTGGAGAAATTGGAACCTTGACACCGCGGAAGCCTACGTAGTCACAATGCATTGAAGATAATTGAAAAAACAGTTTGTAGCTCATGGCAATGGAATATGGTTACTAAAGTCGAAGGAGGGACTACTTTGGGTGAGGGTATTTGTTAAAGTGAATTGGATGGATGAGGCAGATACTTTGTGGAGATCCATTATGAGATATGAAGTGAAACACTTTGCACTTTCCACATAAAAAATTTATTACACTAGAGTCAACATGTTTCGCTGCACTGCAGCATTATCAAGACTAACCCAAGAAATTAACCATACCAATATATATATATATACACAAATTGCACACATTTGAGAATTGGGGGTGGAAGGTGGGGTGGAAAGGAGGGTCGGGAATTTTAAACTGACCGTTGGTCTGGGGTGAGGTAGGGGAGGGGGGGAAGGTGACTGTTTTCAGGTGCTCGGAGGGTTTTTTTTCCCCGATTAGCTGAGGGAGGTCAAGGATCGGAGAATGGAAGGGAAAAACATGGTCATTAGTAATAACCGTGAAGTTCTCCCTTGATCCAAGATTTTTTAAAGCACCAAAATTCAAGTTAACTTAATTTTGAGTCCACTTGATGGCAAAAGGCAACGATCTCATATGAAAATTTATGAACTATCTCCAACATTTTGAAAACCGTTTAAAATGTGACTAAAGTGGCAACAGAAATCAACCTTTTATGGGACGAAATTGGGCCTCCTCCAAGCAGCACCCTTGCCTGGTGCTATCACATTCACTAATGGTACTATTGGTGATTCGATGCTCATTTTTTAAACCCATCAATGACCACTAATCATCTCCTTCACAGGAAGCTACATATATATAAATTGTCATATGAGATCTTGTGCTTAATCACAAAGTGAACTTGCTATCAATTTAACTTCATTATTGGGGGTTTTGAACATACCCTAAGAAGATATGGTTGCCCTTTTCTAGAAAGAAATAATTTGAGCCATACGGATGAGAAGAAACTGGGAGAACTGGTAAAAAGAGAAGGTCAAGCAAATTACATTTTTCTTGCAGTTGCCCATACATAAGTGAGTTCCATGCACTGAAGTTCCTGGAGAGGGAGTTAACAATTCCTCATACAGCTGGCCGGTGAAAACCAAATGGTATGGATGATTTAACACTTTTGCAGTGATTACAATGAATGAACTTCCTTCGCATTTGAATTAAATTAAAATTAAAATTAATTATTAGCAATTTTATAAATAAATTATGCACATAATTTTTCTGACCTAAAGGCAAACCTGAGAGAAATTCAATTAAATGGTATGGAATTTCAGGAACAAGAAATCATCTTTGTAAAGCTAAAAAGCATTGAGCTTAGGAATACATTGTATACTAAAAAAAATTAATTAATGAAAGTATGTACTTACATTGTACTCTGATGTCAATTGTTGTCTTAGCCCTGCCGAGGGTATTCTCTGCTATGCATTCATATGTTCCATTGTGATGTCTATCGACTGAGACAAATGTGATAGAAGTGGCTACTTTGGTTTCCTCTCCAGTTGGAAGATGCTTCCCCTGCAACACACAAATTTTTAAGAAAACTAGTTACAAAATAAACTTCAAGCAAAAAAAATATACAGTTTTAAATTTGAAGAGAGAAAACTATTCACAAAAAGATGCACACATAGATGGATATAGGGGGAGGGGACACAGGAGAATTGCCCCCCCCCAAACACTTGAAAAAAGACAAAATTTTTAATACCGTCACCGATACGTTAATTTTGTTTTTTGTATTATGGATCCTCAATCATTTAATTTCATGTTAATAACTTTCATATTAAAATAAATAGAATAGGTATTTTGTATGGTAATTAATGTATCTTTTTCTTTAATCTCAAGTGTGAGAAGATCGTTTGCCCGTCAGACCCTTGTGTCCCCCCCTCCAGAAAAAAGTCCTGAATCCGACCTTGGATAAACATATATGGGTCACTCCATACCCTTTCAAACTGCATTTGATCCCTGAACTCTCAGTTACTGATGAAAAATTAGAATGTGTATTCGCTTCCTCGAATAAAAATGCCATTTTAAACATTTTTGTAAAATATCAAAAAACAGCTGAGCAGCAGGTGTTTTCATAGTTTGGTTTTTTGCGGAAACAAAATTTTCCACAACACATTTTTTTTAAAGGGATGAACATAAACAGATTTTTTGAGGGCTTATTCAATACAAAATTCTAGGCCAAATCCAAAAATGCACCCAAAATATTTTTTTTATTGGAAAGTTGCAAAAACTAACATTTGGGAAATAGCCATCATTAACCTGTGGAATGACCCATATGCCAAAAAATTTAGAAGGCATTTTAATCCAGAGCAATTTTTTAAACCCCTATCGCCCAGCAACCTCCCCAGGCTGAAACTATGTGATAAAGTAAAATAGATAATCTTACCTTTTTAGACCAGGTGATTTCAGGCTCAGGGTATCCTTCCACCTCGCACTTGAGTGTCAGTGTCTCTCCTTTCTTAATAATTTTGTTTGGACCAGGGAGAACATTTACAATTTTTGGTGCCGCTAAAGAAAAAAGACAAATGTCAAAACATGAATTTTTCATACAACACGTACTCGATAGAACTTGTGATTATCACAAGAAAGGATTTGATTGATGAGCAAATTGATTAGTGGATTAGTAAATGACCAATGAATGATCAAAGTGATTGAATGACCAGTACATGATACTATTAGTGACTGAAAAAAAATGTGTTGGACAATGCAATTAAATGGAATAGGTGCACCTAGGATGTTTTTTGGTAAAGTAACAAGGTTTGGTGGGAAAAAGGAAAGTGAAGGTTTGGAATTTTCAAAATTGAAAGGTACAGTTCCCAAGTCAGATAAACATAGGTGGCTATTCTAGGACTGAAACCTGTAAAATATTTATTCCTACTTGGAAAAATTTAATTATTCTATTTCCATGTAACTATGATTCAATATCTGAATTTACAGTCAAGTTTTTGACTCCCTCAACCATTTACTATTACATATGATAGGACATTATGCACCAATGTAGGAAGTACATGCATAAGGAAAATAAAACCAGGGAGTAGACAATCGATGCTAAATAACGACATAACACAACAAGTTTAACCCTTATAGTGAGGCACGCCGATATATCGGCTTTAACTGCTCGGCTGAAAAGTACGGCGCGCCGATATATCGGCTTTTACGTTATTGTTGTAAAATTTGAGGGCATTGAAATAAAAAAACTTATATATCAGTAAACGTATAAATATGTTGTGATTATTGTCCAATTTAATCTCATTAATTAAAAAAACAGCTTAAAGATATTTAAAAAATTAACTATTTAATGCTTATTTTTCCTAGTTACTACATTTCATTAAAATACCCTCCGCATTTTATCGACTGTACACCGGGAAGGAGGATAGCACTAAAAGGGTTAACAAAGTTGGCCATGGCTGAAACCAGAAAAAAATTTTTGGGGGTGCAAAAAATCTTTTTGAGGGTGTAGAGGGAGTATATTTTTAAGGTTAATTCGGAGGAGAAAAGCTTAACACATAATCTCCCAAAAATTTTTTGATAAACTGTTAGCGATATTAACATGTTGACCGCCATGATGTTTTTAGTAGATATGTCCTCTGACGCCATTAGTGTTTTTCATTACGTTAACTATTCCCGGATCATAAAACATTAAATGTGATTTTGTACTCTAATTTAAAATAAATATTTATATTCTGATGCCACACCCAGATGGCACAGAATCCTCCGTATCTAATTCATATGCAGATAGTATCCATTGACTACCGCTCCGTCGCTTTTCGTCAATGGATACTATCTGCATACGAATTAGATACGGAGGATTCTGTGCCGTCTGGGCCCATACGTTAGCAAGAGATCCTGGCCCATACGTTAGCAAGAGATTCTGGTCACTCCGGCGTCAGAAATCCACTTTGAAACAGTCGCTCGGAGGCCGGTCAGTATGACCGGCATGGCGGTCAACGTGTCAACAGACTAATTGGAAACAACATCGTGATACAACTCCAGATTGGAGATTCATTCCAAGTACAAACACTGCAACTTTACTCACCGAATACATGAAGGGCGTGATTGACATGAAGCTTGTCAGGAGTGCTTAGTTCACAGATATATTCACCAGAATCCTGTACTGTGACATCTTTAATCTGTAGAGTGTTGTCTGAAAGTCTTTCGTATCGTTTGTTGAATGTCATTCTTATAAAATCAGAGAAGAGCGGCTGTCCTCCTTTCAACCACATAACCACAACATTGGGGTCTGAAAAACAATTGCAAGCATAATATCAACAGGTGTTTCATTTTACCCTGCACCACAAAATTTGCAACTTCCAAGTTTTTCAGAAGTTGCTTGGCTGATCATTACAACTATTAACCCATTTCTACTCGGAAAACTTTCTGCTTGTGAAGGAATTCTCTTGAAGATATTTAAGTACGTTGGTCCAATAAGTCGTCTTTAGAAATCCAGTGAAATATGTTTGTGATACAGGTATAAACTTTTTTCGTCAGAATGACCCATAGCCACACAGCTACCCTGGGAGGTAATGAGGTCAGAATCTAATCTAGCTGGAGTTCTATGAGTGACCTTGATGGAAAGGATGAATCTTCAAGGCAAGCATATTCTTGGATGAAGGAAAGTCAATCTATAATGAGCATTAATTTATACAATGGCCTCTCATCTTCACTTCCATAATACTTGCATGCAATTTACAGACAGTAGGTGTCCATATTGAATTTCCATTTTGCACTTATCTCTTTCCACCAGTGGGCTTTTTTTCAGCAGCTTCAGAAATAATCTAACAATTGGATAAGGCCATTGCAAACTTCAGCAACATACGTATTTGTGACAATTTGACGAATGAAATGCTGGTTTTCTTCAAGAGTCTTATATGATCAGAATGGTAGGATGTAGCCACAAGGCCATGGTGGGCATAAATGGGTAAAGTATTAAAATTAAGAATTCTACGGTATAGGTAGGTTTAAATGGAGCATTTTAAACCATTCCAACCTATTTGCTAGTTTGATAAGTGTTTTTAGGATTGGGAGAAGTGCTGGCACAAGTGCATGATACGTAATGGGGCCAATTTTGAAGGCGACAACATAAATTTAGGAGAATGGATTACAACTTTTTTTTAAACTAAAATTCCTGTTATTTCCAGAACACACCTCACATATCACACTAAACATGCAGTGATTATGGCCAGTGGCATAGCCAGAAATTTCATTGGGGGGGTCCAAAATTAGGGGGGAAAATAAAAAAAAACAGTGTGCCAAGTAGAGGATTTTTAACTAATTTTAACACTTTTCCTAATCGAAAAAACTTCATTTGTTTAAGAAATATTTTGTAAATTCATGATTTTTCAATATTTTGTTTTCTTTTATGAGGGAAAATAATCATGTTTTTATATTTCGGGGGATCCGAACCCCCCCACTGGCTATGCCACTGATTATGGCTACTTCAATGATGAAATCTATACTAGCCACCAATTTCAAATACCATTTATGTTTGTTACTTGCTCCTCACTGAATACTTAACGAGTAGTAGTGGTATTTGGAGGAGGCGACCGACAGCTGAGATCATTTGTTAAGGAAGAGTATGGAAGGAAGGGTGGAGAGAGATCCAGTGTCGGCATTAGCCTACTCTTAATGAAAGGTGCTAAGGTTATCACGTCTTAACGTCCCATCTGACAGACAGAGTGTTGCACTTGAAATATCCTCCACACCAGTGGCGTTACTAGGAACATCTTTTGGGGGAGGGGGATGGAGAGGTCTGGTGGAGACCACACCCCCACACCCCCCAGGCAATGGAAAAATTTTTTAAAACTGACCTACCTGGAAATACATTTTACACCATTTTGGCACTTAAAATTTTGGTTTCAATCGTAATTCTGAAGGAAATCATCACAGCAGGGATAACATTAATCTTCTATATTATTTCTACTGTATAGATACCTTTTTCTCAACTTATACGCGACCAATCTCTAAAAATGAGGTACCAAAATGCACAGAATTTATCAAAGAACATGCGACGGCATATCTTACTTCCTAAATATTGCTATAGTTTCCTATTTTGGTTTTTAAATAAAAAAGAAAAAATAAAAAAAATAAAATATAAAACCAAAAACCGGTAAATATTCCTGACGTTAACGGCGCATAAACTGATACATTTGTTCATTTGCAACGATATCTCGCATTCTTTAAATAACTTTTATCAAAATGCAGCTGATTCCTCATTCAAGTCTCCTGCTGATACATAAGTATGAGTCATCATGTCCGTTTAGCTGAGGATAGTGTAATTACTTCCAATGTTGTGTTCAAAGAGGTCCTCTGACCTCAATTTGTACATGAACATTCCAATTAAATTTGTACATAAGACCCTGCCTTTTTTTTTCTACATTTTAAAATTCGATACACGCCTATCCCTCTATGGACCTGCATTGAAAAGAGTGGGGGAAGCCCGCTAGGAGCGGGCGCATCTTGCTCGTATACTATAAAATTTTCTGAGGCTTTGGGGGGGATCTATAGTGATGCCACTGCTCCACACATCTTTCAAGCAGGGATCAGGCAGTTTCTAAAAATTCTCTGCCACCGCTGGGATTTGAACGTAAGCCCACAAGGTGGGGAAGCCTACACTCAAGCAACAACAACAACCCGATTCCTGCAGTAATAAGGACTCACCAGAGTTGCTTACGTTGCAGGGCAGCATAACCTTTGCCCCTGGCTTAACTTCAAACAGTTGCGACTCTGTGTGGATGACGGGAGGGGGTCCCAAGTACTCTTCCTCCTCCTCTTCCTCTTCGTCAAACTGGTCGTTGCTGTCTCCAGGGTAGTCGTCATAGTCATCTCCGCCTTTGTCTACTGGTGATGCGGCAACTGTGGAGAAATAGAGAATATTTGAAATAGCTTTAAATCTATAGTGAGACATGCATCCAGAAATTTGCTTCCGGGTGGGGTTAGGTGGTGGAACGATAGTACAAATACTTTTTTGGTAAATTCTCACGTGTTGAAAAGCCATGAATTTCAATAAAAAGGCCAAAATTTTGTTTTCATTTCATGAAATGTATAGCCATAGTTTATTTTAAACTGGAACTGCCATAATTATTATGGTTTGGTCTTCCTAAGGGTCTATTTTCGAAATCTGTCTCATTTTTAACTTCAGGGTGGACAAAATTGTCACGAAATTTTAATCCTCGATAGCTAATGGCAGTAGGAACCAAAATTACTAAAAGTGCTTAGGCCGAAAACGCACCACCAGAGCCAAGTGTTCCGATTGGCTGGGGGTTTGCCCTGTTGCCGGATGCTCTGGACAACTCAATGCTTTGCCTGGCTGAGATCGCGATGTATCCAAGGTATCTGGCAACAGGGCCTCACGGCCGATCGGAGCGCATGGCTCAAAGTTCCTGTAGCTTAGAAATGGCACGTTTTTGGTCTAAACATCATTAATTATTATTAACAATTAACGATTAATAATAACATGAAACAATTTTTGTCCGAAATACATTCTTCATCACCATAATCCGTATCACAACTCAAAACGACAGTAATGATAATGGCACCGTTTTAAAAATGCTGTCCATTTATTAAGCGTCTGGGGGAGAGGGTGAAGCCACACGTGCCCTGTGACCCCCCCTAAATCCGCCTACGTCGGTACTGTGTCAATTGAATCAGGAGTAATGACGTGTCATAGATCATTTGACGAATAATATCGTCAAAAATTTAAGGGTCTTTCCGGATTGTTCGATCGTAAAATTCATTCGATACGGTCTGATAGAGCCCCATTAGATGAGAATTTCATCTTCCGTGACCTAAATATTTTTGACACGCATGCTGCCTCGGAAATACCACTTCCTGAACCTTTTGAATCAAGACTGAAGGGAAATGATTTGGTAGAACCTTCCCCAACAGCATTATCCACTGAAAAATTCCTATTCCATCAAAATTTAGAGCATGAAAAGTTCAAGAAGGGACTTGAAACGTCAGTGAAAACGTGTAAAGTGTGCCAACTACACACTCGACAATCCACGGCGACTTCGCGTACTACGGTTCGAAAAGAATAAAGGGACTAGAAAACAAAAGAGTCGCGAAATGCCACGCGGTCGCGTCTCTCAAAATGTCAAACCTTCGGCACAAAAGGATAACACAAGAGACGGGGAAAGGGAGGAGCAGACCTCTTTTATTTTGACCTTAGACTAAAAAAATCTCTAGGGAGTGCGATCGGATCTGAAAAAGAAAAGAGAAGCGCTTTCCGCCTATCACACCATAATATGGCCGTCGACCAACTATTGTTAGGATAACAAGGTGCAATTTTCCACAGACATAACTTGTAATACCATTCGCGTTTCATTGTTACTACATCATCGTCAGAGTAAAAATGGTGTTAAATGCAACCAATTTATACATACATTTTGTAGGCAATAGCAGGGGATAGGAGAGGAGAGAGTAAAGTTCCTTTTCCTCTTACTTCCTCCAAAATATGAAAAAGTCGGCCATACATGGGAAGGAGTCACCACCAGATCGTGTTCAAACTTCGCAGTGCGAAAGAAAATGTAATTTTTCAGAGATATGTGTCTTTGCTCATGTGTCTAATGAAACTTGAGTAAGAATGAATATGATGAAATAGAAAGTACGTACTAGTACGACGCCTGGTTGTATGTATCCCTCGATTAAAATTGCAAAAATTAATTCATTTCAAAGTAAGTACTTACAGTTAGTTTATTCATTTACAGGAATACCTGATGCAATTGTGCTAATCTGAACTCCGCAAAGTAGAAAGAAAACCAAAAAAATGGGAAAAAATGTAAATATCCGATAAAATATCATTTTGCGACTAGATGTTGCGCTTACTGCTTTCTAGGACAATCATTTCATCTCCCACTACTGCCTAACATACATATTCTCGCCGTGATACTAATTTATTAACAGCGACTTTAATCCAAGCATTCTCACACCTATTGCGGATGGCAGAGGGAGAGAGAGAGAGAAGGAAAATATGTAGATTGAAAATAATACGACAGAATAAAATACTGAGGCCAAAAAAATAATTTCGTGTGGGAAGCTGAAATGTCAAATACGGCGTTGGTGCGGGATAGTTGGAAGGAGTTGAAGGCGGAAAAGATGGAGACTACCAGGTGGGTTGAGGAGTGTGGGTTACGGAATGGAGATGAATGGGAGTGAAAAGGCAATGAACTGAACGGGAGAGCATGAGGCAATGGGACTGCATAGAGGAGGCCCAATTCCATCCCATAGAAGGCTGATTTGTGTTGCCACTTCGGTCGAATTTTTATCGGTTTTGAAAAACGACCGCGTCGCGGTGTTGTATGCAATGCGATCCCCTTTTTACCAATATTTTGCAGTATGATGTTTGAAATGGCGAAGAATAGCACTGAAAAGTAATGAATTTGATACATCACGTCAAAATGCGTACACATTTCCGTTAACACACCTAATTATATCTCGTTATCCCCGTGAAACTCAGATCAATTTGCTCGTCAGCGACGCGAGTGGCCACTTTCGTAAACCCATTTAAATGCGTGGTAAGTGACAACACATTTAGAAGCCGACTTCAGACTCCTCCATTGTAATATTCGTGGTATGAGGTTACGAAGTAAAATAATAATAATAATAATAATAATAATAATAATAAATTTATTGTTCTAGGACCTTGTCCTATGGAACATATCAAATTTTACAGTTAAGTCTCAGCAGTGAACAACATAAAAAAGTGGAAATACAATTTAACAGTATTAATAAAAAATATATTACAGTATTTTAATTACAATCATATTTTTCGAGTAAATAAACAAACATTTTCATTTTGAATTGATTAACAGTTTTACAATTAATAATATCATCCGGTATTTCATTCCATAATCTTATAGCAGAGTTTAAAGTGGACAATTGAAACACCGTAGTTCGGCAATTTGGTATTTTAAAACGCCTTCTAGCTCTTACAGTTCTACTGGTTTCACTCTGGTTACATATAATCATATTGTAAAGATAGTCAGGTGTTTTGGATGACAATATTTTGTAAACAAAAACAGATAGCAGGAATTTAGTTTTCTGTTGGGGTTTCAACCACTGCAGCTTTATGTAGTAACGAGTGACATGCTCCCGGATATTTATATCATATATATATCTAATCGCAGAATTTAAAAGTGTTTGTAACTTCTGATATAATTCACCAGTTAGGTCGGAAAAAACAAGGGAACAATAGTCCATATGTGGAACCAGCAAGGTATTCGCCAATTTTTTTCGTACTTCTATTGGGATTAGGCGTTTGAAATGTTTGATCTGTGCCAATATTTTATGTACCTTGTTAGAAATAGTGGATACATGTTCGTTCCACGTTAGCGTATTGTTCATAATGACCCCTAAGTTTTTTACCGTGCTTGAATAGCCAATATCAACGCCTTCAACTTTTATTTTCGGTAATCTGTCATAGTTGAGTTTCCTGACATACATTGGAGTACCAATAATAATAGCTTGAGTTTTATGGGGATTAAGTTTTAGTAAATTCATTCTGGCCCAATCACAAACGTGATTAACATCTTCATTTAATTTTTCAATGGCATTATCAATGTTTGTTGGGTGACAGTCTAGATAAATTTGTAAATCATCTGCGTAGAAGTGATATTTCGAATGGGTAATTGAAAGTGGTAGATCTTTTATGAAAATTGAGAATAAGAGGGGACCTAATATTGAACCCTGGGGCACACCACATGATACTACCGAGAAGCTAGACAGTACTCCGTCATCTCCTTTTACTGCTTGAGTTCTCTGGAACAAGTAAGAACGGAACCAATTAATCACTGGGGTGGAAAATCCTAATTGGTTCATTTTATCCAGCAACAAATCGTGATTAACACAATCAAAAGCCTTCGAAAAATCAAAAAGTACAAGAATGGTAACTCTCTTTTGATCTATTGAGAAGCGAATGTCTTCGGTAACTCTAATGAGGGTCGTTTGTGTACTATGTCCCTTACGAAAACCTGACTGATAGTTATCCAGCAAATTATTAACGGATAGGAAATCTAACACAGAGTTGTAGACGAATCTCTCAAGTGGTTTAGAGGCGATAGGCAGCAGTGAAATAGGGCGATAATCAGATAGTTGTGTAGGGTTTTGGATTTTCTTAATAGGCTTTACAATGGCTCTCTTCCAAGCAACGGGGAAAACAGAGTAGTTCAGTGAGCAATTATAAATATCAAGCAATGTCGGAAATATCACACTCATAACCACTTTCAGTGTTTTATTATTAATCCCATCATTTCCAGCAGCATTAGACTTGATGCATTGGAAACATTTTAGCATGATCTCGGGAGTTAGATTCGGAAAGTAAAACGTATCATTTCCAAATTCATTGACTTTGTGCAGGTTGACTCCTAATGCACTATTACGACCTGTGGCTGGACTTACTGTTGTCCCGGGGGTGATATTGGCTGATAAACTGATAAAATAATCATTTAATGTGTCAATTGGAACATCGAGTGTTGTACCCTGATTTCGAGACTTAATCAGTCCAAGTCTTCGAATTTCGTTCCATATTGTTTTAGAATCCCACTTGTCCATAAAACATTGGTTATAATAGTCTTCCTTAACCTTTTTCATAATACTTTGGGCCTCATTTCTCAGTTTTTTATACTCCAGAAAAAGTTTTTTAGATTTTCTCCTTGTGTAACTGCGGCGAATTATGTCCCTTTTATTGATAATATTTTTTATTTCCGGGGTAATCCATGGAAGTTGGTTTCGTTTCGGAGTAAAACTTTTTAGTGGGGCATGAATATCTAATAATTGATTTAAATTAATCATAAGGGTTGATACCTTGGTATCTACAGAATTGGTGGACATGAAGTCTGCCCATGGCATATTATCAAATTCTTCTTGAAAATTACGGAGAACAAATTTACTGAAATCGCGGTAGCAAATTACCTTCTCTTTCATTTTTGGCACCTTAAGATTAAATTTTATGTATATTAAATCATGGTCAGATAAGAAAGGAACTGGATATTGACCATGTTCCTTTATTTTAGAAAGGTCATCTATAATAAATATATCTAATAGAGTACTTGATGTGAGCCGATGATGAGTTGGATGAGATGGTACTAAAGACAGATTGAACCTGAAACATAGGTTTCTTATGTAGTTACTGTCATGCGTAATCTTTAAAAGATCCGAGTTAAAGTCACCACATATAAGTATGTTACTATATGATGGAAGGAAGCCTGCCAGCGTACATTCAAAACATTCACTCAAGTAACCAACCTTAGGAGGTCTGTATACAACACCAAGTAAAATCTTTCCAAGAGGACATGTTATTTCAACAAACATAAATTCAGGCTTGAAGTTTTCATTGACACAGGACAGTATCTTTCCATTGAGATTCTCTTTGATATATACACACACACCTCCACCACTTCGTTCCAACCTGTCGTTTCGTAACAATATATAATTATCCAAATTAACATATTCAGTGGGCACAGATGGTTTCAACCAGGATTCAGAAATTGCTATCACATGATAATCACCACAAACAAAGTGGTTACGAAATTCATCAATATGAGCTGGTAAAGATTGTGCGTTGACATGACATATATTCAGGGTTTGGTATACGATACTACCATGAGTATTCGAGGATACAGGAGTCGAGTTGGAATTGTCAACATTATTGCATGCGGGCGCTCTACCTCCTGAACCTTCAATTTTATGTCATTGAAGGGCATGGAGATCGCCTTCGGTGCGTAAAAGAAGTCGCTCACTCCCATCGCATTCCCTTGCAAATATTTTCCCCCCTCTTATCCATAAGTATTTAAGTTTACCGTTCTTTTTAAGCTCTCTCGCCTTAGCATACAATTTACGATTCAAAGCACTGAGTGATTCATTGACATAGATGGGGTAGTTAGGGGAATCACTCAATCCAATATCTCTTGTTGAGAAACTCCTTTTTGCTTTGCGAGCTTCCAGTATTTCTCGTGCTAAATTCGATCTCATGAACCGAACCCGGATGGAAGGGGGTCTGTTGTTAGGTAAGTTTGAACGGGCCTTCAGTCTATATGCATAATCGACATCACTGGCCTCTAACTTGACCCCAAGGCCCAGCCCAACTTGACAGACAAGGGTCTCCACTACCTCACCAGGCTTAAATGGGATCCCGTGAATTTCTACGACATTCCGTAGAGAGTCCTGCTCCCATGTGTTCAACTGAGCTTCAAGGTTAGCGACTCGCTTCAACAAAACTTCATTTTCAGCCACCATACCGTCGAATTTACCACTTATATTTGATAGTGACTCGCTAATTAGAGAAATAGTTTTGCTATGTTCGTTGATTAAGCTTTCCCAGGTTGATATAACTTTCTTTAGTTCACTTATGTCGTTTTTTATAGAATTCACAAACTCACTTTGGTTTTCTTGGATTACCTTGACACGATCCAATAACTCCTTCAATATGGGATTGGAAACCTCACGTTGACTCTTGTCATAGAGAGATCCAGGGTCCAGGGCTTTGATCGGGGTGTCATCACCGCGGGTGGAGCGACACTTCGCTATGCAGGTGGCGCAGTTCCAGGCACGACTAGTGTCCTCCAGCAGCTGCAAATCCGCGTCGTTGAGCGAGGCGCAAGCAGGGTGGAACACTTTTTCACAAGTGCGGCACGTTACAGTTTTCTGCGTGCGCTTAAGAACTTGGCTGCATTGCGAACAGGCAGGCATGATGAAGATCACCAAAGAATGCCACCAAAACCACCAGATGAAGATCACCAACAACACCACCTTAATACCGTCGGCTAGCACCACCTTACACTCAGGCAAATATTCGAGACTTAGAGGCACGACCAAGGCCGGGGAAACGCGTCCGTTCACAAATAGACAGTAGGCAACACTGTAATAGATAGAAAATTTAGAAGCAGAAGAGAATACTCGAATCCACTACCCTCTGCGCTCTTTGTGAAATGCTTTCATGTTATTTTCCTGCGTAACCAGATTATGAGACTATGAATATTACGAAAGAAGATCCTCAAATTTATATACGTGAAATATATTAATATTGCATGGAATGCGATACTTTATCTTCTGTTTTTTAGGCGGAAGAATAGTAAATACAAGACAGAAGTGGCCGACCTGAATAATGTTTGCTGGAGTAAATGTTTTGTAGATCAGTTTGCTTTTTAAGAAAGAACTTTTGCATCGAAGTTTCAAAATTGAGGCATAATGAAAAAATATTAGCAACTTACTTTTATATGCTACTCAAATTTTCCTTTCTTCAAATGGTAAGATATAATTAAAATTTCACCATTATTCATCATTTATAAGTGGCTTCAAGGAAAAATTGTGTTTTTCGTAATAAATATAATATAGAATGGCATAAAAGTTAACATGTATCTAAAAGTTTCAACTAATATATCGATAATAAATTATTTTCTAATTCGTTTCGCCTCGAAACGTTCTTGACGACTTTATCTAGTCATTCCTCATTACGTTGAGACCCTGGCCCTGGTTAGAGACACACTGATAACTATATCGTACCAACACAATAACTTGATACTCTTCTCATTTCAGCAAAGGGGAGAAATTTTATGGAAACAAACCAAAGGGACATAATAAACATTGAATAGATTGATTCCATGTTGGGACTCAATTTAACATCACTCAACATCACATGCCGCGACGCCGTGAACTCGAAAAATGCCGTTTGGCAACTATGCAAATCACATCCCGTGAGTTATGGTGCCGCAGGTGGCTGCCATAAAATATGACGGACTGTCAACTTATATCTGTTTGACAAGTAAGGAAGAATTTTTTATTCAGCAAGAATAGGAGTCAGTGACATTATGGCAAAATTAGCAGTGATGGAACGCACTTTAACTTATTTTAGTAGTGAAATATTACTCCATCCGTTTTTTATTACAAGTTATTATTCACATTTTATTACAAAATTTTTCTTTTGGTTACGAACTTTGGTTTTCTTTTGGTTGATAGTAGTGTTATTTGACTATAATGTCTTTTGTTAACCAGTGCTGGAACGCAACGGCGTTTTGGCACCACGACACCACTAATAGGAATACAAAATGGTACATTATCACGAAGAGAATTTAAAGGAAATACGAAAAGGCAAAGGAAATAAGAGAAAGCGAATTTTTCTTGATGACAGAGGCCAAGATTTTACCCGCAGTTCATTATTTATGATTTTACTTAAGAAGGCACTTTTTTCAAGAGACGGGAGCAATTTCATTCACATGTCTTAAAGAACCCTAAAATTTCCTGGACTAATGTGAAAATAGTTGGACCTGATACGCTCAGACTATAAAAACATGATGGAAAAAAGAAATCAGGTCTACAATTATGGAAAATCTCAATTAAAAAACAGATAATTAAATTAATATTTTTCAGTTTAGCAATTTTAACACTGAAATGATTTATTCCGCTAATGAAGAAATTTGGCATTGAGGTGCATACTGCAAAAAGTAACAGTTGCACCAGGGTCAAAATCACTCTAGATATCAGTCTCTAGTTCCATCTTCTCAATTCAGATGAAATAATTATTGAAGAAGATACCGTATTGCCCACATATTTTATTAACACCGTACTACACGTGTTTCAATTGCTACACAATCGTCATTTTTATTTTTATTAAAGTATTCAACCGATTAAGGTAGGTTTCCATGGAGTTCTTAAGAAGAATTCCGGGAGCCTCCTCTTCAATCATGCGCTTCCCTCTTCAATTCAAAATAAGATCTACTCCCTTTCATTCTATCTAAAAACCCTATTATTTTCCTTCCTCTCCCTCGTTTACCTAACATTCTTCCCTCAAACACTGTTTTCGACATCCCCTCCCCGCTAAGTACTCGCTCCATCCATACCTTCTGTCTAAGGAACTAGAAAAATTGACAAAAATCCATTTCAGACGGATACATACATCTTCAAGAATAATGGGTGGGGGGGGGGGGGGGTAAAAGATCAGAAGGAAGAATGTGGTCTTCCTCCCACTATTCTCGGAGAATATATCTCTATCTGAAATAGAATTATTTGTTAGCTTTTCTAGTACTTGGTCACGAATGTTAAACAATTGAAACACGTGTAGTACGGAGTTAATAAAATATGTGGGCAACACGGTACCTTCTTTGGTCATTATTTCATCTGATTTGAGAAGACGGAACTAGAGACTGATATCAAAATGAAGCACAGGCCGAAGAAGAAAAATAAAACACTTCTTCACCGCGTCCTTCCTCATTCTGTCATGGCCACAGGTGGTGCTGACACCCACGGGGTGACGGTGGAGAAGTGACGCCAACGCGGACTGGATAGCAGCGATGCGACAAACGCGTAGGCGACATGCCGCGAGGCCCAACTATCGCTTAGAAACTTATCGACAGCATCTTCTCGGGCATTCAACCGTGTTCGTTGTTTTTAATGACAACTGTATCGACAGACCGAAGGTGCTGCCATGGGATAACCTCTATTGTCCGTGATCGCCAACATTTTTATGGAAGACTTTGAGAAGAAAGCACTAGAAAACTACCATAAGGAACCCACTATTTTGCCAACGTACGTGGGAGGCACCTTTGTTTTCTGGCCTCACTGCTTTTTATATTTCTGATGTTTCTGCTATTTCTGCTATGACGCAGGCGAAACTGTTATTAAAAACAACGAATACTGTGAAAATGCAACGTGCGACCTGTAATGCTTTGATGCGGAGTAACCAATTCAGAAAAGTGTCATGAATATTACGCTGTTGGTAGAATAAATACATTGAAATGAAGGGTACATCACGAAAAATTAATTTTGCATCAGGATTACAATTTGACGTTTAGAGTCATCACCACAGATTTTCCAAATGAAAGGTACGAACTAGAATGCAATTAAAATAATGAAGAGAATAAGATTTTGCAACAAATTGATGTTCGAAATCAAAGTCAGAGGGCTGCGACGAGAAAAAATTAAAGCACTTCCATAAAATAATTTTTCTCGCCACATCAATCCTTAAGCTTGTGAACTTTTCCGTGAACGAGCGCAGTTTACTCACGAGTGAGTTACATATTCTAAAAAGCTCGGGAGATGTAACCACAAAGCCGTCACCAAAGCATCGCGCGAGAGTGAATTATTTCTCGCTGCAAACAAGCGGCTTGAATTTAACACGACGCGACGTGACGTAAGGATGAGGCAGACCCCCAAAACATCTGCCGTGACGGCTTGCGTGCCGACTGTCTCCTCAATTTTGCCTCTACCCTCCGAACGCCCGCTACTTTGACCCCGCGCTATTGATTTTTCTGTGCGGGAATAGGACGCGACACGGGATAGAAACATCGGTCGCTGAACTGTGAGCCGAAATAATATAAAGGTAAACCGCCGACTATTTGACACACAAGATGGAAAAACTGTCTTAAAAACCATCTTCTTATTTTCTCCCTAATTTTTCCACATTTAAACTTCTGAAATGTTGACACAATGTCGGATGTTATTACGAAGGGTACTCCAAAACAAGTGCACATCAATTTCCTGACACCATAGTAGTTACTCTTGGCACTTAACAATTAATAGAGTGCTTAGAATCATCCTTTCCGCTTCCATTAAAATTTATTTAAATGTAATACCGATCGTGGCTTGGTAGTAGCAGTTCTATAAGATGGCGGATGCACTTGATGTCGGTCAAAAACTAATAAAGAAATAATAATAGAAAAGTTAATTGCCTTAGCAAATAAATTATATGCTGTGGACTTATAGATTAATCATTTCAATATATTCTTTAATTTTATGTATTTTCGAAAGAACTAAATCCATCAATTGTATAGTATGTAAGTTTCTGCTGTAACAAACAACACACTACCCTGACAACACAAACATATGCTCACAAAAATATTGTTTTGCTATCTGGCTGGTTGTGGTAAGTATGTCTTACCGGTACAGCGAAAACGCGGCTTCGGCGCGCAATGTAATGTAAATGGTTGATGTCCGTCGAAAGCAACGAGCTGCATTGAGTTCCTTTGTTGTGAGAATGAGACGGTCGGAAACATTCACGAACGGTTGAAGAGAGTGTATAGAAATGATGATGTCGATCGCAGTGCATTTAGTGGGCACAACGAGTACCCCAAACACAGTAAACATACAATATTATTCAACCTTCTCATGAAGGTGTTCAGGTTACGCGGGATGGGTTCAAAAACTACCATTGGTAAATTCGTTCCAATCCCCTATCCCCGATGCAGGAAATAATATTTTACAGAATTTGAAAACTATTTAGGAGGGTCTATTTTGCGCTTGTGCTTTTAATAGCATTTTTTTCATCAGCCTACTGCACCGTGTACACAATATATTCACGTGAGTGTGAGATATTTATTAATAATTAAGTATATACTCATTGAAATGAAATCAGTGTCAACAGAGGTGACTTAAAATGCTTCAGGAATAACAAAGTGATCGTTTGGGGGTAAAGAACGCATAAAAAGGAAATATTTGAGCATGAAACAGTAACATAATGATGAAATACAGCTATGAGGAGTCAGTTATCTACGTGATGGCTTGAAATGTGAGTTTGGAAACGAATACTCTAGGCTGAACTTAATAGTGGAAGAAAATTAGGTGTCTAATAATTATTTATTCCATTTTAATGATTTATTTCTGTAATTGTCCTTTTTAATTACGAAACAGTATCATTAGATTCCGTCAAGGTATCAAACAAGAAAGCTTCCAGACGTCGTAGGATTCTAAATTAGTTTCACTCAGAGCGGCCAAAATATCGATTTCTTATGTCCGTATGCCTCAAGTATTGTCACGAAAATAGTCTCCAGGTTTTATAACCTTCTGGACCTTGAATTTTAATCTTCTCGTGATCCAGACACGGGAAACATTACTCGATACGGATCAATATTTGCTGGAAGGTAAATATTCAGCACAAATGTAAACTGGCTATTAAAGCAGTCGTGTCGCCACGGACAACGCCGTAATTACAGGGCTATAAATACATGTCCGCAGATACCTTAAATATTAACGAGTCTTAATTACGAGTCATACTGCAGATTTGGAGTACCAATTTCGAATTACGATCTGTAAACTCCACTGTGAATGTTTTTTATGCAAATGAGTCATTAAATAGGGATAAGGCCAAAGAGATTGTCTGAAATTTTTAATACCAATAAAGATGTGAGTCAAGCCGAGTTGAATATTAAAAATGGCGGAAATAAAAACATAGTACATAGTAGCAGAAGGGTAGATTAAAGAGAAGATTAGTCTTGTGTGTATGAGTGCATTTAAGCACACTTATGTCATAGTGAAGAAAACTCTACTTCTTGCCCTGTTCCTTACCAAGAAAGAAAATTTTATCTCCCACTAAATTTTAGGAAAATACCCATGCCTGATAGCGAAGATCCACGAGGTTCATGACCGATAAGGAGGAAACAAGTATGTTTGGTCAAGGATTGAGGTAGTCGTGCGAATGCATTGGCTTCCTATGGCGCGAGAGAGCACAAATAATCCAACCAAAAAGGATTGATAAGAAACAGCTGAAACAGATATCAGCAATCAATTTAAGCTTCAATATGAGGACACATCCAAAAAATGGCAAAATACAACCTTTAGGGAAATAAAATATCCTCTCTTTTCGACATAATTATTATTTCATTTTAATTAATGAAACTACGGAAAAATGTTTAATTAATGATTTTTAGAGATGTCTGGTACGCATATGTAATTTTTGTGATGCATTTAATAGAAATTATTCTTCTAATGAAGATTCACCACCCGAAACTTGTTATTTCAACTTAATGTATACTTAAAATTACCATTGAAACTACAAACTTTTTTCTGTAATTTTGAAAGGTGGCTATTGCGTAATTGTGCTGTTACTAATTCATGCCAAACATATTCTTCTTCTAATACTTTTAAAAAGCGACATTTAACTTCCAAATTATCCATGGCGCAATTCAAAATGGAGCATTAACACATAGGTACGACAATCTGAATGTTTTTATCATCAACCGCTGACTATAAGTGACTTTATACGAAGTCACTGGTACACATGAATTAAAAAAGGGGGTAAGTTCGCATCCGTAGCTTGTTTGGTTAAATTAAATGCACCCAATATTTGCAATTTTTTAGAAGCGTAGTAGCTCCATGGGTATAGCATAGGGTGCTGTATGAGGGGTACAGGGTTCAAATCCCAGTTGTGACCTTCAAACACTCGAAAAAACCCTCTAAGTAAGAAGTAGCTTGGAGAAAAGCAATAGCCCCATACCCTGGATGTGTGAATGTGGCCAAGTAGAGGGTGAGATCTACCAGTGGCGAATCTAGGTTTGAATCAAGTGGGTTTTGTGAATAGGGTAGTTTCCTTCATCAAAGAAAACGAAAGGCATTGATTGCGATTCGTTACCCACCATTAGTGTATTCATAATATGCAAATTATTTGGTTTTAGAAATACCGGTTTAGACGAATGTTGATGGTCAATTTTAACCTCATTTGAAAAAGGCCAGATTGGCGCCCATGCGATGCCACTCCACGTGACGTCACAGGGTCCTAGATGGTATACGAGAAGTCGGGAGTTTTACATCGTCTGAGATTACCAATGCATGCATGAGGCACAGAGCTCAGGGAAACATGTCTTAATAATCACCTATTAAAACTGCCTAAGGTCGGAAAGTTTCCTTCGTTTGATAAGGTATTAATAATCCTTATTTAAGCCAAGCGCTACCTGCTAGCAGGGTACTCTGCTACCTGCGAGCATCTTGCGTCGTTTCAGTGCTCAAAGCCTCGCCCCAAGGTCACCTCACTTGCGGCAGCGGGAACCAGAACGACGTCACACGGAGTTTTCCCAGCATTCATACTTAGCCGTCGCGTTTTCGCGCGCTTGAAAGTTTTCACTTTTCATTAAATCGTGAAAAATAGATACCCTATCGTCATTTAAAAATATATAAGCGTGAAATACGTACTCCAGGAGTAATAACCTTTCGATTTAGGCAATAAAAAAATAAAAGAAAACCACCCTATTCCTCGCAGCCGAAGAGTTTGGGGATTTGGAAAATTTGGGATTTTCAAGACTCGAAAACGACGGTTTTACGCTAATTATTTTATTAAAAAAGATACTACTATGCACACGTAGTAGGTCGTTTTATTAGTAACTACCAAATCGAGTAAAATATCCCGAAGCGTAAAACAAATTTCTATTTCAATTTTCGGAAAATATGACAAAAAACTTTTACACAAAGGTGTAAACTCCAAAATTTTCGATTTCATCTAGTGCGAGCTCTACCCTCACCTGTTCAAATCAACGTACAGGTTGAAGCACTATCATGAGTAGCTAGGATTCTTCGTTTTATTCAAGGGCACATTTCCCTTCCTTCAGCTTTCCTGGCTCACCAAACATCCTCTATCTTGGCTTTCAGCATTTCAACTTTATTAAATACAGACTTTATAAAATTTTCCGACACTACAATAATAATTTTTGTTAAAACTTGACTGAAAACAGATTCCCTTGAAAAAGCAACCAGAAATGGCCGGTAAACGTTGTGGTTACCAAAAATGACGCGGCGACATAGCCAATAAAACTTTAACTAACATACAATAAGAATCATTTACAGCATAAATACCAATGGATTTTGTCGTAAGGATCCAATAAAAACCTTCATTAAATACTAGTTTATGTTAATTGATTGTTTTATGGGTATGGAAAAAATCATTGGCAATCATAGCGCCTATAATTCTTATTCTTATCGCATTTCTCGAAACATTTTTTCAGGGTTAACGAGTGCCAAAAATATTTACACTTCCTTATCATAAGTTTTTTTCAACCTTACACTATCATCTCACCTCTCTCCACGTAAGTATTTTGGTCAAAACGGTTATATTAAGCCTTCATTTTTTTTATATCTTCTCGAGGCTTTACATGAGCCGCATGATTTTTCTTCACTCGAGTGGACCTGAAAAAAAATAATTGTCTCCTCGTCGAAAAGCTTTCAACAGTCGGCTGACCTGCATTTTGGATTGTCCGTGGCGTCCAACATTCACGGCCGAACCCCTTGTTCAGAGGGGGTGGGGTGCACTTCCGGTCGCCGCGGAAACAAAATCGGCCCGAAATTAAGAGCGGGCTCGGGGCGGAACGGTCCCTCATTATCCCCGCGGGCGAAACAATAGAAGATCGCGCCCAATTAGGACCCATTACGGTGGGAACAGAGGAGAACTTGGACGAGTAGGACCAACGCCCCTGACTTAAGAGCCGGATTGAGCAAGTGCATACTTATGAATACGACACAACTTTAGAGGATGCATCACTCCCGAACTGGTATAGTATGGCGCTATCCAAGGGGACTACACAGAGCCCCAATTCCACTTCATAGAAGGCTGATTTCTGTTGCCACTTCGGTCGCATTTTAATCGGTTTTCAAAAATGTCCGCGGGGAGGTGATGAGTGCAATGCGATACACTTTTTTCAAATATTTTGCGTTATATCTTTGTAATTGCGAGGAATGGCATTAAAACTTTATGAATTTGATATATCACGTTTATCGCGTATGTAAATTTCGGTTGGTACTCGAAATTATATCTTATTTCCTCTTGAAACTCGGATCACTTAGTCCTTCAGCGACGCAAGTGGCCACTTTTGTAAACCCATTTAAATGCGCGGTGAATGACAAAACTTGTAGAGGCCGACTTGAAGAACATCCTTTTAATATTCGAGGTGTTATCATGATATCCAGGTTTCCAATCATGGTTTCATGCCTGATGACGACATTTTCGCCCCTAATTCCCCTCAGCACCCTCAGTTCAGAAGTGGAGTTTTATATTCACGAACAATTTTCCCAAGAAATGCTATCAAAATGAAAAAATTGAACGTTCCTTGACTCACTCCAACCACCCAGTTTACAGAAACATTTAATTTTTATTGGCGCATGTGTCTGCGTTGGCGTTGTAAGAGAAAAAACAATACTAGCAATTTGATACAAGCAATAGACGTATAAAATCGTTTCAGGCTTAATTTTGTGGAATAATGCTATATCCGCGATAAAAACTTGTGTGTTGTTGTAAAACTTGTGCGTTGTTGTAAAACATAATGTGGAAATTACCACTTGTGTTTTAATCATGGATAAGTAAGAGATTAATTACAAGTGCGGATTGGCGCAATGATTTTTTTATTTGTTTGAATTTCAATAAAGTATTTTAATCTCGAAAGGAGGCAACGATTCAATCCAGAAAGACTGGATGAAGTGATTTTTGACCCCTTTTTTGAGAAGCAAAACAGCGATATTATAATATGTTTTATCTTCCACGCCAGCATTTTTTGATTTAGCGACGATAATGCGCTACCTTGGATATTTGAAGTTTAGGGCTTATTATATTTTCCCATTCGATAAAAAACGACCATTTTCATCGTTAAATTAAGCTTCTAAATCATTTTAATTAGTGCAAACTTCAAAATCGTAAGTATCTAGGTAAACTAATTTTGGGTTTCGGTATTATCAGAGTAGAAGCCGTAAAATTTGGGCTACATGTGAATCGCATACTAGGAAGTACTAATAGAGAAAGAAAAAAGAGACAAATTGCCTGCATAATTTATTTTAGCAATTGACTGGAGCACAACATCTATTGAATTTACCGGTAAGCGTGGCAAAAATGACGTTGATCATGCACGTGCCACACTGAGCTGTGAAAATTATAGTAGGTGTGGGTTGCCAACGTGATACTTCTCCAACGAAAACTTTCCATTACCATGGCAACGATTCTGGATCTTTTTTTTCTTCTCGTCCACATATTAGGGCCACTTAATATCGTCCTTAAGAACTGAATTAATTTTCTTCGAAACGGTCCTCAATGGTTTCTCTCGAAAAGGCTCGGACTCAAACAAGAGAAGGAGCATGGGCGTACGTGAGGTCAGCGCGGAAATAATGAGGAAAAAACAAAAGCATGCGCCAACGCGCATTTTATATGGAAGGCGTTCATTGAACACTTGGAACGCTTTTCTGCGTTTCTCTTCCGTCAAATGTTTTGAACTCTCGTTGCGACTTCGCCTCCTAATGGTCGCGTCGTATCCTTCCATTTTAGGAGCATGCCGGACTGCAACGCCCCCTCTGGATATAAAAAGGAAGCAGAGGACGCTGCCTTCGCCTACACTGCTCTGCTTCGGTCACATGGAGTAGAAAGGAAAGGAAGCGAACGCGTTTGGACTGCAAATTATACTCAGTATCCAGACTTAAGGAAAAAAAGAAGGATGTCGTCAACTTAATTGGAACTTTGAGCCAAAAGGAATGAATTTAGGTGGACATCCATCGTTTAATATCGTTGTCGTATTAAATTCCATGATTTCACACTTTGAGACTAAGGACGAGTGGAATGTAAATTTAGAGAGACATAAACTGAAACAGGTGAATAAATGAGTGCGTGGTACGGAAGAAGCGAGTAGTCGCAGTAATAAAGACACTAGGATGGGAATAGTGCTATTGCAGGAATCATAAAACTTCCACCTCCCAATTTTCAGGAGTTGGTGACGTCACTACAATTTCAATTTCAATGGCATTTCCGTGATTTTCTTGACCTGTAAGAACCCTGTCTTACTCGGTTGATTATATTCCATCAAATGATATACCTGGAAGTACTTTAAAATATATTTCTCCACACTAAAAACTTGAAATAATTATAACTTTCGATAAATACGGCCAGCGAGATCCTTCAGAATAGGTACTGAGTGAGTTGATTGCTGTAGTTCCTCGGTCAATGCAGAGCAAGCGGCACTCACAAGAAGAAAAAAACAACGGAAACTTGTTGTTTTGTAGCTTTTTAAGCATGAAAGTAAAAAGAACAATAAAAAATTGCCAAGCAATTTAAATCTTTTAATTTACCTCTAAAGGATCCATTTCCCGAGCTTAAGAGTGAAGCACTATTAATCTTTCTTAATTCCGTCGGAGATTTTATCTAATCGAAGTGGCGCGCGCGAAGCGTTTAAGGTTGTAACACGGATTGGTCAGATCTCCTCGTGTGATTCCCTTTTTCGCTTAGTTGCGCAGCGGAGCTATTTCTTTGGGCGACCGAGTCAAAAGATTCAACTTGCAGATTTGCTAACGAAGAAGAGAATTGAAGAAACTTTATGTGATTAGTTTCGAAGACAAGAGGAAAACTTGAGATGGTCCGTTTCCCTTCTTCCCTCCCACCTGTCCTTCTAAGATTGTTTTCATCGAGCTATCATGCCTCATAATGTGGCCAACTAGGTTGTGCCTTCTTCTCCTTAAGGGTAAATAAATTAAAGAGCAAATATTCACGAGCTTGGAGGAAAACAATGCAAGTACAATAATGAGGATTACTAAACTAATTCTAAGTTTTTTTATACTTATTGATGACCGTAACTATTCAACTCTGTTGACGAAATATTTTAATACCTATCTATCAAAAAGGGTGCAAGAGTGAGGGGTTTTTAAGTCACGAAAACAATTATATGATTTCAAGATATTAAATAAGCTCAAGGGCTCTTCGCATTCAATCTCAGATGCTCGAGGGAAGTAAGCGAATACATAACTCAGTTTCCCGCGAGAAGATATCTCTGTTTATGTGGAAAGTTACACGGGATTTCCACCGGGTCAGGTTCTCCAACTCCATCTCGGCCGACGTTTCGATGTCCATCGTTTTCAGGGCATCCCTGAAGACGATGGACAACTCCGTCCATCAGCCGGGAAGCCCTGTCCTCAGGGCGTCCCTGAAGACGATGGACAAATCGCCCATCGAAACGTGGGCCGAGATGGAGTTGGAGAACCTGACCCGGTGGAAACGCCGTGTAACCTTCCACAATTCTATACGCCGGGAAAGCCTACGATCATTCATCTCTGTTTATGGATTATCGGGCACACGTGGAAAACGAAACTTTATCAGGATATTTGAAACCCTCCGATTCCGCCTGGAGGGCTATTGACCGTCATGGACCAGGGACTTCGAAAACTGTGTGATGCTAATGGACTATTGTCGCTGGAAAGCCGTATCTCTCCAATCTTGGGGACGACTAACCCGATCGGCTTGAGTTCTGCTCTGAATAGCGCGTAGGCCATCTGCCGAGGTAAAAACAGGTTTATGAAATTTGCCTCGTGGCTCCATTGTTATCTCATACTCGTGCGCACGGGAACTTTAAACAATGAAAGTGATTTCGGGAAACTTTTGCTCGAAAAGAGTGACTGGTGATTGATTTTTTATAATAGTTTTCCTAGAATGTTTTAGTTAGTTTTTCCTCAATTTATCCTTATTTTTAGAAAATAAATAATGCCAAAAGGAGGGGCGAGAAAATCTTTTACCACTAAAGAAAGGCATTGCCACATTTAAGCGCTTTCGTACGATTCCTTTCTGCGTTGAACGCTTCAGAACAGGTGGCAAGCTCTATCGAAGCTTGGTCCGTTCTCAAATTTTTCCATTCCCCCTCGTAAAAATATTTGCCATCGAACATAAAAATAATATGGGCTTCAACACCTTCTGATAGATACACAGCACGTGCTTCAATTATCATTTTCATCGTGGTGAAAATGTGAGAGTGAAAAATTTTCTCATTACATCCGCATCTGTTGACTTGGAGATTTTTCTTCTTTCAATCTGGTATAAATTTTGTATACCTACTCGCGTCATGCGGTTGACCTTTGAACTTTTTGCGAGGGAAGGAGGGGACTTGATATGATCGTCAGCTGTTCTCCATTCACCCAGAGATATTGCTAGCTGCCCAGGTGATAAGAGAACGTTCGTGGAGTTGGATTTGATGGGAGAAAGAGGTAAGGGAAGTGCTTGCAGCAATTCGTTCTGTCCCCATAGAGGAGGCGCTTAAATGCGTTATTAACTTAAATTTTTAAATGCTCACCAATTAAGAGCTTTAACTTAAGTTTTCCCGTATGAATGATCTTATTTGAGGATTTTATTATATAGCTGTGAATATAATAACAGAAAAAATGTTCCCGTCCAAATATTTTTAAAAACATACCCAAGTCTCGACAATTAGCGTCATTGCTAAAGCATGGAACAATAACTTAAATCAATGATAACTGTTAATGAATATAATTGTTATATACCAGTCCCTGTATACTTAAATACTTAAATTAAATAATTGCACTGCATTACGGGTTCTTGATCGTTACTTAAATGTTAAAAAATTTACCTTATTTTTTAGCTTATAGTTTCTACACACTATTGCACATTTTCAGGGGTGGAAGAAATAAAATAAAATGAAAAAATAAGCCACCCCATTATTCTCGATGCCAAAAAGTGCCATCAAATGAAAATGAAGTTTTTAAGAGGACGCAAAAAATCCACTCGACGTGCTATTTTTCTACCGTTTTCATCGAATTTCACTAACTTTTATTTTTTTAATGAGTTTAACTAAATGATGTACCTGGTAGTACTGAATTGTTGTAAAGTAGGTGTGACGTCATTCTGGTTCCCGCTGTCGCCGTGTGAGGTGACCTTGGGGCGAGGGTATGTGCGCCGCTGAGATGCAGGCTGCTAGCAGGTAGCGCTTGGCTTAAATAAGGATTATTAATACCTTATCAAGCGAAGGAAACTTTCCGACCAAAGCCAGTTTTAATAGGTGATTATTAAGACATGTTTCCGTGAGCTCTGTGCCTCATGCATGGATTGGTAATCTTAGAAGATGTAAAACTCATATCTACTCGTATAGAAAATAGGTCCCTGTGACGTCACTTGGAGTGGCATCGCATGGGCGCCAATCTGGCCTTTTTCAAATGAGATTAAAATTGACCAATGCCATTCGTCTAAACTGGGATTTCTAAAACCAAATAATTTGTCCATTATGAATACACTTATGGTGGGTAACGAATCGCAATCAATGCCTTTCGTTATCTTTGATGAAGGAAACTACCCTGATGGCACCTAGATGTAGCTGATTGCATAGTGGTTAGCAATACTCACACACTATGGAGGTGGCTCACAGATTAACGTGTAGACGTTGATGAATGGTAATTATAACGGGAGAAACGATCATATGGATAAGATTAGGAGAAACAGACTGCAGAACCGCTAGATTTATTTATTTAATCATTCAAAAACAGCCGAAACGGCCAATAAATTGAATAGAATACTTAAAATCTATAGATTTAACAAATATAAACAATAAAAAGAATATTATAAAAAAGATTCAGATGATGGATTTAAGAAGCTGCCTCTTGAATGATCTCATGAGCATTGAAAGATTCAGGGAAGGGTGATTAGTCGAAATGGTATTGAAAGAGGTAGGGAGTCTGAAAAAAATTATCTCTGGGAGAGAGAAAGACGGAATTTAGGTTGGTTTAGTGGGTGATTATTACGGAAGGAGCGGGTGGGCATGTGGAGTGAAAAGAGAGGGAGTAAATATTTTTTCCGCGCACAATAAGGGAACAGAAAACTTGCGATAGTTTAGCTCTAAGATAGCTTGACTCGAACTAAGTAAAACAGGCTCTGCATGTATAGTTAAACTATATTTGTCAGTTCTAGCTATCTAAATGAATTTCTTGACATGTTGTATCTCATGCATGAATCACTTACTACGCTAACTTTTCGTTTTATTTACAACTTAATAGTTTTATTTAGATGTTAGCAAGTTCGTGTCCTAAGCACTCTCCTAGTATCTTGTCTGACTGCATCTTTGACCTGTGTACTTGGCCTATGTCCGGCAAGCTAGCGCGTTTTTGATTAAGTCTTGGATAAGTGCTGCATACCTAGTGTGGAATGTCTCCGTGACACACCCCGGTAGTGGCTTGCACGCCACCTAGTAGACGTAGAATAATGATAAACTGAAAATTTGTATGGGACTATAGCCTCATCACTCTGCCATTATTAATTCCACCCTTCCGAACTCGGGCGATCAAAAAACCATCAATAACGCAAACGAATCTCATAAAGGGACAATAATGATCGGCCCATATGTTCCAGAGACCCGATAGCGACGTCTGCCGTCGGAAATGAAACGAGGGCATCGGTCACAATTAAAGAAGAACGTGGATTAAGGCACCGATGACGCCTGGCTTCCTAATTCGGTTCCCGAATGACCCACAGCTCTCGACGGAACTGCGGCAACACGGATGTAGGAACAGATGGCTTGGGAACTGATTGTGAGAGGTATCAATGTGCCGGAAGTTGTGCTGGTACTGGAAAATGAAAGTGAATGCTCAACAAGTTGGATAAATTAGTAAAATTTTCAATGGACTAATTCCATTCTATTAAAAAATATATGAATAAATTAACTATCATCAAGTCTTGGTCTAGCTCAATTATTATTACAATACGATTGATAATAAACTGAAAAAATTAACATGGGTATAAAAATAAATATACCGTGGGTATGAACATGGGTATAAAAATATATATAACGTGGTGGGCTGGGTAGTCATGGTTCGATTCCCATTCCGGCTGCTTTTTTTTCAAATAGTTCTTAATGCGAATAGATACGCAATACAATATCAAAGACCTGATTAAAGTAATCGATTTACGGAGAGAGAGAGTACTTGTGGGGAATCATGAGGAATTTGAAAGAATATTTATAAGAAGTAATTAACATGACTAAATATTCAATTCAAAAAAGTTCTCTTCACTCCACGAAAGAAGTACAACAAAATTGCTTAACAGTTCTCACAGGTTGGCGCTTCTGATGCTCAGATGGGAAATAAACCCTTTCAAGTCAGCTGTAAATTTAACATCTGTTATGAGATTTGGCTAGACGCATGGAGCAATAGACGAGGCCACCTGGCAAGAATGACCTATTTCCGGACTAGAAAAAGGATTTTTCTAGCGTTTTAATGTGATTTGTCATCCACGTTAACACTAGTCCCCAACATATGCGCTGCTAAGTGTCTCGCAGGGATCAGAAAAAAAACCAAATTTAATTTTTAAAATAAACTAAACTATAGAGATGACCGATAATATATATGATTTAAATATATATCCACGTTTGAGCTTTATACATTCAGTTTATTTATGTCCCATATATTAAATAATTATTATAAATATCGTAATTATAAATTAATTCACCATCCAATCTAGTATTTAGGGCTAATATGAGTTCTATTATGATCAAAAATGAAGCTTTTGCGAGTACCTACCCTGTAACTCGTGGGAGCATCCAGAGGTTAGTACTAAACTTAGTAATTGCGGCAGAGAATACACAAATAATACGTAAACTTGGACCTCTTTTCATGAAACACTGTAATAAAATAAAAGGTGCCATCTACGCTCGGAAGAATACAAAAGACAAGCGAGATAGACGATGCGTAGATGAGAAAGAGAAAGCATATTACCATAGAGGAATAAATTAGCGCCTAGAGTGGCGGGATTAATGTCAGCTGCTCGCACGGCAGATGTCCACGCGTGCGATAAATGTAATATCAGATGGGATTAGGCGTAGATGTATTAGATTCGATTTGTGGCCACACAGGCTAGGGAAATGGGTGTGAATTTTTGGTGACAACTAAGGAAAGCGAAGACCTAGGAACATCAGAAAAGGGATTAGGGGAATAATTTATTTGGCCTATAATGAGTTTCTAGAGCAGGGGAAATATCATTCCCAAGGCCCAAGGGCGGGATGAGAGGGCCTCGCGGGGCGCATCATAGTCGCGGGCCGTAGTTTGGAAACCCCTTGTCTAGACGACTAGACACTAGGGTTTCAATTTATAGAGAATTGGGGTTCATAAAACTAGGTAGTCACCTATCGTCCATATTTCGCTACATTATTTAAGCATCCTCGGTGCCTTGATGTTGAAATATTTTATTATAGTGACAAAAACAACAAGGAAACAAAGGAAAAAACGCATTAATCATAGTATTTTTCGCCATTTCCATAATCTTTGCAGCGTGTCCTTCATATAAAAATAACATAATACCTTTTAAATTTAAATATATACATCAGAGAGAACAGAGGAATCATCAAGTGCAAACTTGGGGGTAAACCATATATAACAGTTTTAATATTTTATGCAAAAAACTCAGGAGAAAGTATTTTTCAAGGGATAAAAATTTAAAGAAATAATTCGTGTGAGAAACAGAAATTTTCTCACGGAATTTCAGAGGAATATAAAAAATTAAACAGTTCAAGTCTGGTCGTCAGGACCTTGATTGCTATCTAATTCGAAATTTTACAAAAAAGTCTTGCAATCAGTGTTATTTTTCTACTGGGGAGTAAATAACTCCTGATCTCATTGTTAAAATGCGATATTAAGGAAGGAGAATTACACATTGAATGGGTTAAACTTATCTAATTATCTGGGCGATAAAACGTCTGAGAACTTCCTGGTAGACCATTACCGTTTTCTTTCTTATCTGTGCCAATATTGGGATGAAAAACTATGCTATCAAATAGGGAAGTTTGCTCACGTATGATTGGTCGAGAGGAAGGGTCTAATTGATGGGCATTGAGCGGGAACTGCCACTCGAAGTTCACCTCGAAAGTGCTTTCCTAGTTCGGTGTAAGGACCACCACATACTGGGTTTGAAGGGTGCGTGCTTGATTAATGGACACGGAGGTCAGGACCGTCAGGACGTTTTAGCCCCATCCTTACGTCGGGTACTCGGCAGTCCATAGATAGCACCACGAATATTGCAAAAGAGGATCCTCAAGTCGTCCTCTAAATGTGTTGTCAACCACCCAGTATTTACATGAGTTTACAAAAGTCACCATTGGCGTCGCCGACGGACAAAGTGATCCGATTTTCGCGGGGGAAATAAGGTATCATTAAGGGTGTTAACCGAAATTTATAAGCATAATGATGTGATCTATCAAATTCATAAAAGCTCAATGCTGTTCGTCGCAATTACAAACATTATACTGCAAATATTGGAAAAAAAGTGGATCGTATTGCACTAATAGGCACTCTGCGGGAATTTTTCAAAACCGATTAAAATGCGACCGGAGTGGCAACAGAAATGAACCTTCATTGGGATGGAATTGGGTCTCCTCTATGAAATTGGACATCAATGAAATCGGGTCCCCCCTTCGATAGAACATAGTCGATAGATATATATGAAATTGGACAAAGTTTCGCCAATAAACCATTTTAGACCACAATGTGGCCCTAAAGGCGACTATTTTTAGGATAAATTAGAGAAAAATATATTTAAAACTTTGCTATAAAAATTACACAACCCATTTATGGTCTCGTTTGCTCATTTTTAAATTACTCATATGGAGCACTAGCGTGATATTTCAGCATACTTTGCTCAATGGTGACGTTCGCGGAAAAAAATAGCTCAAACCGCTTAGCAAGGAATGAGCCACGTTTCTATACAGGTATACGACGGGAAAAACAGAGTTATGTACAGCTGAATACAATGTTTTTTGGTTTTGCCTTACGTACTTATTGGGTTGGCTGCCCGACGTTTCGTGGCCGTAGCTGGTCACTTTTTCTGCGCCAATAGGGAGAGTTTTCTCGTGGATAGTATTTGTAAGGGTTCATTAGGCTAAGTAGATTGGAAGAGGAGGGCGAGAAGCAGTTGTCATTTAATTTTTATACTAGCCGGCCATCCGGCGTTGCTCGGGAAGCATAATACCCAGAGATGAATTGAACTTAGAACTTGGAATTCATGGTCATATTGTGTTGTTCAATTGATTTGTCGGAATGCACGGTTAAAAAAACAGAAAGGTTTTTTTGTGGGTTATTTCCCTGTGAACGGTTAAGTTGCGAGAAAAGGCATAATAGGGTAGTTTCCTATTATTTTTTTAATGCCTAAATCGAAATCCTGGAGTACGAATTTCACACTTTTAGATTTTTAAATGACGATACCTATTTTTCACGATTAGACGAAAAGTGAATAATTTCAAGCGCGCGAAAACGCGACGGTTAAGTAGGAATGATGGGAAAAGTCCGTGTGACGTATTTCTGGTTCCCCCTGCCGCCTTGTGAGGTGACCTTGGGGTGAGGCTTGAGCACTGATGCGACGCAGGCTGCCAGCATGTAGCTGAGTACCCTGCTAGCCGGTAGTGCTTGGCTTAAATAAGGATTATTATTCCCCTATCAAACGAAGGAGACTTTCCGAGCTTAGGTATTTTTAATGTGTGATTATTAAGAGATGTTTCCCTTAGCTCTGTGCCTCATGCATGCATTAGTAATCTCAGACGATGTAAAACTTCTATCTACTCATATAGAAACTAGGTCCCTGTGACGTCACGTGAAGTGGATTCGCATTGGCGCCAATCTGGCCTTTTTCAAATGAGGTTAAAATTGACCGTTGCCATTCGTCTAAACTGGCATTTCTACAACCAAATAATTTGTATATTATGAATACACTAATGGTGGGTAAGAAATCGCAATCATTGCATTTTATTTTCTTTGATAAAGGAAACTACCCTATTGGAGCTGGAAGTCAACAAATCGGCATTCACCTCGCACACTAAAGTTCCCAGGATATGGCAGTAAACAGGATGATGACGTAGTCAAACAAGGAAATGTCAGCTATAATTTCATTTCTTGGAAGTTCCGAAACGAATTGCTCACGGTAACACAGTCTTAATTTGAGAGTATTAACGATTCTTTTTCTTGGGATTCTCTCGCGAGCATCGGAAGAAAAGGACACGCTATCGTCTTCTTTCCTTGAATGGATAGTTAAGCAACTCACATAAAGGGATGGCCCACTCGTGATGGAAATAAAAAAGAGAGAATACCGTCATCATCTTTCGCATAGAGGCCGAGGAAATTGAATAGGTTGTTGGTTGAGGAAGTTGGATTGGGGTCATTAGAAATATGCCGGGTATTTCCCCAAATTTATGTAAGTTACACTCTTCCATAGTCAAATAGATGAAGACAAAAAGTCGTTAACAAAGATATACATAGTGATGATGCAACAATTGAATTCTTCAATGTTTTCTCATTAATTTAATCACGAATATTACCATAAAGGATACTCTAGTCAGCCTCGAGGTGCATTTCATTGAGTTTACAAATGCCGCCGATCTCGTCACTAACAGCAAGAATTTTGTGAATTTCACAGAGAAATAAATAAGCCGTAATCAGGGAATCTAGCCAAAATGTATAGTCCTGATGATGTAATAGATCAAATACATAATCTTAAAGTCAAGAATATTTCCAAAAGCTCATCGCATGAATAATTTAGTTTTGGTAAAGCTATCATCCAACAAAAAATCGAAATAACTTGTTCGACATTCGAAAAAGAATCGAATATTACCTTCGAAAATCCTTCATACCCTAAAAGCTTAGTGAATTTTCATGATCTAAAGACATAACACGCATGAATGCGTTAAGGAAATAAGCTTTGGTGATTTTAGTCAATATTCGAATGATTTACAGTCAGAATAAGCTGTAAAATATTCAACCTCGAATTAGTTGGAAGACGGATATTTCGGCTGTTGTATCGGGCTACGCATCAATCTCTATTTTTTGAATTAACATGAACTTCTTCAGCAAACGAGGGTTGGAACACCCTCGGATATTGCTACGCTTTTTATTTTGTAAAACATAGCGCATAATTAAGAAGTGCTGAGTTCCTAAACTTCTACAACTTTGTCCCACGGTTGATTTTTCGTAAATTTTTCATGAATATTTCAAGAACGCTCTTAGAGTCACTCTACACATGCGCGCGGCAACAGTAGGCACATTTCTGCAAATATGAAAACTATATGAACTATTCATGAAACTCGGTCACTGACTGGCTCCCCTGTGCGCATGCGCGACCACCATTTTCCTTTCAGATACTAACTAAAAGGAAGAATGACAAGCGTGGAGTAACCCGCCATTTTTCCTCCGCTTCGCGAAAGAGAACAAGGTAAATCTCAAATAATTCAGGAATTTGAGGTTATTGGTGATATCATACTGTATTTATTTATCAGCACAAATAAATTCCCTTTAAAACCGCCATCCAATCAGCACCAAACTAATGCCATTTTTTCTTCTCGTGCGACAGTATGCTAACGCGTTGATTAATCAGGTTTGACTCACGGAAAAACTAACCGTGGGACATCGGCTTAAGATATTTCCTTCACCGTTTCCTCTTCTTTCCACCCATATCTCGAACACGCTCCTTTATTTACCATCCTACAAACACCTTCACCATAATCTTCCTGGCGTTCGCCGGTTGATCCCCTTCCACTCTTACTTTTCATTTTCACACGTGGGCACCACCACTTTCCTTTTACCCATAATGCCTCACCCCCACTACCTCCCGAAAAACAGCAGCTGTTGCCCAGGCGATCAGGCGGACCCCTATGGCCAAACTAACCAACGCCTCCAATCACCCTTATTGCTGCGGGCCGCCACCAAACATATTAAATAGAAAAAAAAACAACAGAAAGATAACGAGTTCTCTCGCCCGAAGGAAAATTTCCAGGAAAAGAACAAGAGGACGCGATGACTAGTTAAGGGGTTTCCTAAGGCTTAAAAGGAACATAGAAAATGCATTATATAGCAGGGTTTAGTTTGAGCAAACACAAAAGCACTAAGCAGAGATGCGCATTGATGTTCCAAGATCACACTTCATGAAATAATTCCGCAATGAATTCTCTCTGTAGACTGTCTTATTAGGTAACATTTACCACTGCCAATTGAAATTATATGAATTCAAAAGGCTAGTCTACATTAAAGTGCAAATATCCTTACATAATAATCATTGGCTGAGTCATGTACCTACCTTTTTTTAGTCGGTCAAAATATAAAAAACATGCAATACATTCACTCCCAAGCTAATCAATTTTATGGGGATTCATATTAAATGAATAATGCAATAACTTTGTTTATTCCACAAGATAACACTTAATCCACCTTGGCCGGTTTCAACGCTCCAGGCGTCATAATCGTGGTGATACTGGACATACAGTCAGCGCATACATAAAGAGGGAACTAGCAGGGAATAGCGTAAGTGGTATATTGGGTGGAGTGATAATGTGGTTAAAAGAAAACGGTGTGGCCAAATCTATATGATGAGGAAACCAGTATGAGTCTGCCTATACAAAGTGGTGAGTACTAAAATGGGAACACTTCATTTAAAATACCACACCAATATTTTTCAATAGCATTAACGATTTCAAAATTTTCCATAAAATCCTATTCCTTACCCCTACCACAATGAGATAAAATTGTGGCATACAATATGAGCAATGGTTTCAGTCTACAATATGTTTAGCAAAAAAGATTCATTGCCCCTAGGTCCCCAATAACCAACACCTTATGCCTAAGTTATCAGAGCGGTTTGTCAGGCTATTCCTCTTTATTTATTCATCCACATACCACCGAATACACCACATAATGGCCATTTTACATCGGGGTATTCTACAAATTTAACAATTACTCGTGTACGTACAACCTTGCCCTGAATAGAGGTAACCTACTCAGGCGGGAGTCGAACCTGCGACTTCTTCTTTGGCTGGCGAGGAATTTACTCTGCCGCCACCTAGGCCGGCAAGTTTAAACAGTTACAGGGATTACAATAAAACTTGGTTGCCCATTCGTGCAGAAAACTTAAAAGATGTCAGCATGCAAGAAAATCATTAAGTTACAAACCACCATTTTGTGAACAATCTGGAGCATAATAGAGTAGATATGTTTGCTGCGATGACAACTTAAATTCAGAGCGGTCGAGAAGCAACACGCATTACTGAGACTGAGATGAAGTTGGCGGTCTGTTATGCTAATGGAAACTTTTTCGAGGAGTGAAAATAGACCGAATACCATTTGGATTTGTAGGCGGGAATGAAGCTTGATGCGTCGAAATAGCGTCTCCGCTGGAAAATTGAAACAACAAATAAAGCCGGCACCGGGTCCTTCTGAAGGAGTTATGGCTTCATTAGCATGCAAAAGAGGCTCCTTCGAAAAAATGCCACCGTCCGCAGGAGAGGGAAGTTGTCGGTATAAATTCCACCAGCCAACGAATGACATGTTACGATGACTAAGAGGAACGCTAACCCAAGAAACTTTGAAACTACGAAAGAACGGCACAAGAAATGAAAAAGGAGATGAACTTTCAAATACATCAACGTAAAAACATGGTTGTAAGCATAAAGACCTTTAGAAAAAATTATATCTTCAAGTATTCGGATAAATGACCTTTGATTTATATATTTAAAACTATTTTCAAACAAAAAGTCATAATTTTGATTTGGTGGAGGCGACCGACAGCTGAGGTCATTTGCGCCATGAGGGAAAGGAATGGAAGGAAGGGTGGAGAGAAACCCGGAGTCGGGATTAGCCTGCTCTTAACGAAAGGTGCCAAGGGGGCCACGGCTTAACGTCCCATCCGACGGACGGAGTGTTGCGCTAGAAATGTCCTCCACAAAACACTCAAGCAGGGATCGGGCAGTCTCTGAAAATTCTCTGCCATTGCCGGGATTTGAACCCGAGCCCGCCGGGTGGGAAGCCAACACTCTAGCCACCACATCAACCCGATCCCAATAATCAATATTCTTAATTGAGAAACCTACCTATGGTCCTCCTTCGGCGGAGTATAAAGCAAAAACGAAAAGTATATGCATCACAAAGGTTTCCCGGTAAAATTAGTCGGGAAGGAACTTTATGACGGATGGGTGAGTACGGTAGTCAACGGACATTCTTTAAGGTACGCGAAGGCGTAAAAAAAAAAAAAAAGATTTTGAGCCATTGATCACCCATAGGGGGGAATGGGATGGGTCATAAAAAAATCTCTCGGAAATCAGGGAGCATAGCGTAATTATAGGGTGGTGGGCAGGCATTTTGGGCAGCAGGCCATGAAATTATGCGCGTAATGGACGGGTCGCGAGAGAGTGGTGCTAGGACCCGTATAGGGTGCACGGTAAATTATGGGGCGATCCCTGGAATCATTAATCGGCGAATGGACCAATTTATTACCCTCCCAAGAAGAATTTCAGGGCGGGAAATTATTTACCGAATTGAGATAGACACCGGAGGGAAAATGTTCAGGTGATGAAGGGACGGGTGGAATAATGAATAAGGTAAATTTCTCAAAAAGAAATCCACATTACTTCCTAACCAGGAATTTATGAAAATATTGTATGCGGACAAAATTATTTATTTTTATGATTATGAGGTAAAAATTGAAAATAAAATAGCCATTTTTGATCGATTATCCAGTCATTAAAGGAGAGGAATGGAGCATTTTTTGGTCATGAACACTAAAAATTGAAGTTTTCACTGTAATAGAGTAATAAGGTAACATTGACCACAGTTTATGCAAAGGATTTATTGAAGAATATTTTCAGCTACTTGCATCCGAGAGTGTCGTAGCGCATTAAAAAATTATAAGAGAAGATTAACATTTTAAAGTCACAAAATTTCATTCATAAATGATTGACTGAAAATGAATCATCACTCTAACTCGACAGGTATTTTTAATAAAATTTAATAGTTAAAAACCTTCTCTATTGTCATGACATATTCCTTAGTCAACATTTGTCTTCATAATAAATACGAAAATTATACCTCGGGACTCTCTCAGAGTATACTCTTCATACCAAGAATATTTCATAATAAAAAGTTGAGTTTTCAAAAAATAATAAGTCATAGGAAAAGAAAAAATATGGAAAATGAAATGGGATCCATAAAATCTCTTAAATATTACTTTATTACTGAAAAATAGTAGTATCACTATTAGATGGCTTCAGCAAGGAACTGGAAACTAAGTCGTCAATACAAAAAACTGTAAATGGCATCGAATTACAGGAGGTAACCCCATAACCTTTGAATGATGAAATGCGACCTTTGAATTAATCCTCCAAAATGCCAAAAATCGTGATATCAGATGACATAAGATAACGCCTAATCCTCGAATAATAAAACTTGGGCCTTCGAACTAAACTCAAAAAATCCCAATCCAAATCCATATCACAAACAAATTTCATACATGTGATATCATCACGTCATTCAGGTAATTGAACAGTATAGCTCTAAACAATACAAAGTGACTAAGCAATTTAAGATATGGTATGAGCGAGGAAATAAACAAAGACAAAGAAAATATTCTCTAAAAGCGCGTACAAAAAACAATTGACAGCACAAAGAAAAGCGGGAGATATCATTCCTCGATACCACTGATCAGTGACAACAATCGTTTAATTACGACAATCAATCGTGGAGTGGAGATGAAATAAAGATATTTCTATAGAGGTTATCTCTTGGAGTGTCTTTACAATCTGTCGGTCGGTCTTCAAAGGATGTATTTGAGCACCAATTACTAAGTCGGTTTCATAGGACACCCAAAGGACCTCGCAGGAACTTGGGATGAGGGGGTTAAAAGAGAAAGTTCGGAGTAGAGAAGAGGAAATGAAGGACGAAAGAAGAATGGAAGAAAGGCATGTGGTCATGTCTTGGCGAGGGACAATGAATGTTCTTTTTCATCTTCTCTTGTGTCGACGGCGTGAAGATGTTGAAAGGGGCGCCTCTCCTTGACAAGCGGACGAGGAAGAAACAAATGACTACGATCGAATGTCAAGTGGATAAGGAATGGAGATCTAGGCGAGCAAAAGACTTGGGGGAACGAGAGAAGAGGCGAAATACCACTCCTATGGTTTTCGAGGAGATAGGTACAAAGAATATTTTGGCTCAAAGCTAACAAGTTAAAGGAGAGCATTGCTTCCGCTAAATTCGTCGAATTTTCTTTTATTTTCTGACTTGCTACAGGTTCAAAACTAACGCTATATACTCGCAATTTTCAGGGAACCGATACAGGAAACCTCAATTTTTTCCCACGGCGAGTAATGTCTATTTCATTACTGTCTAAAAATGGAAAGTTAGAAATGCACCACTTAAAATACAACTTCAATACAGGTACTGAGAGAAAGTTTCATATTTTTTACATCTGTTACTATTGTAAAAGGTCGGCTATGTGTACACCCTGAATTTTTTAAAAATGATAGCGTAATAATAAGAGAAGTAATTCGTCAAGAGTTCGAGTTGAAGTACCAATAGAGAGGGAAATATCCATTCCATTAATTTCCTCTAGCCATGAGACGTACACTATTTTACTAGATGCTCCTGAAAGTCAAAATGAAACAGGAAATTTAACGAATTTTCGTCTTAAATCCACACCTCTCATGATGGGTCGAAATATCTTAAATATAGCTTAAAAAAGTTAAATAACACATATATCTGATTTTTGTGCAAAAGCTTTTATGCCTATATTACCTGATATTTGTCATGATTTTTTATCGAAAAAAAGAATACATCATCAAAAAGATGGTTGTACGGGGTCACAATAGCCAATATAAGTAACAGTTTTTCAACTGATGGAAGAAGTAACATAAATTTACTTTTCAATCCCAATATTTGACATTTGAGGAAAAATTACGCAAACCAAATGAACGAGGTTCAGAATCTCCAACCCACATTACGTGTAGGATAATTGTATACTAAATTACTTAGGACATTGGTTGCAACAATACTGAGGTATTCAAATTACAAAATATTATTAGGAACTACTTTTTTTCAGCTACTTTATTTTTTATGAATAAAACTATGGTAGTAGGTCCCCTACTTAAAAATAAACTTTCCCATTGTGTAGCAAATTCTTCAGCGAGATAACCGGAGGATAAAGCTTGACAAGCGGCTAAAGGAGAAGAAGATACTATAAACAACCAACAGAACGATGCGATGAAAGGGAAAAAGGCTCGTAGAAATGACCGCGGTTGGAAGAGGATGGTCAATTAATAAACAGGGAAAACCCTTTTTCACGCCACTAAAGACCTCGACATAAGACGGAGTCATTTCCCCCTTAAAAGCCTCAGCTGCGGTCTGAAATTCGTTAGTGGGAAAAGGAACGAATAGTGCAAAGGAGGGAGAGAAAAAGGAATAGCATTTTAAGGGAGCGCCTTAGAAGACGAACTCGGACAGAGGCGTTGTTAGAGTTATTTACGTAAATTAAGATACATGGAGAGAAAGGGGAAGGCTAGACGTTTCTCCTTCTTAAAAACAGATAGAGGGACCCGTCCACTAGAGTCCATCTCCAAGTTTATCCAGACCAAAGCTGACGTTCACTAATTAATTCCAAATGCCTTGTTTCTCGGTAACATAGTTAGGTCACCAACAAGACGATCCTAACCCTTTTCAGACATTTGACTCCCTCACTCATAGACCTCCTCACAAAACCATTTCCTTGAGGATATTACAACTTCCTTAATTCTTTTTCTTCGCACTGAGTTACGGCGTAAAGACTGCATCTTTTCTCGAGCAATGTGATTCCTTGATTAGGTTATGGAGCTACGGTGGATATATACAGTGTAAGCAAAGACCTCTTTTCTCAAGATGAAGTGCATAGTGCCCTCTTTCGAGATGGGAGAGCAGCATAGTTGAATAGTGAAGTTCATTCAAATTTTTTCATGATTTGTTTATCGAGCTAGCTGGCTTAAAGTGAATACACGAGACGCTCTTGTCACAAGCAAGTATACTATAGTGCCCTCCTAAGAGACATGAGTGTATTATCATTGATTAAGAGACATTCGTCTCATCCTAAATTATGATATACATGTGGTCACTAACGATTTTAACCTAAGTATTTCTCATAAACCACGTTGGTTACTTCATGCATGTTCCTTTTGCATGGACCATTTTTTTCTTCTATTTCCTGTAGCAAAATTATGGATACATAGTGAGCAGGGAGTGAAATAAGATCGTTATTTGCACGGTTAACAACCTGTAGAAGTTCTTCTAGGGTTCTCCACCGCATTTAACTTTTTCATGGCCGACGATTCGGTACACAACTTGCTCACCGTCATCACGCCAACATTGCCTTCTAAGCTAATTCACAAGTAGATGGGTTATACTAGGTACACATTCTGACTGCGGGAAGAAACTGAAAAAAAAGAAAAAATACCAGGCAATTCCCTTACCTCAAGTAATGCAATACATGGAATATCACCTGACATTAAAGCTCTGTAAGCTGCAGGAGATGTTGCATAATGAATTATTTAAATAAGCATCTTAACACAACAGAGGTTAAATTATAACATTCTTAACCTCCACATCACAAAAACTAACGGTAGCAAGAAAGGCATTCTCAATAATTATGGGAAAAATAATGGGGGGGTGTGCAAATAAACGTATAAATATGAATCCCGGTATCTTTTTCTCGTGCTCCCTGCGAAGGCTGGCATATTTTGTACGTCTGACCACCGACGACACGATTATGATTACTTCGTAGCTGAAATAGTAACGCATAATAATGTAGTGCGTACTCCATAATATCGGTTCATAAATATTCAGGTACAAAATATAGTTGACAAAACCCATTTTTTTTTGGTCAATTACATTGTTAACACGTTTCAGCATATCTATATCGTTAATTCATTACTGTAGTACGTTTCAACACAATAAACGGCGGGTTGAAGGCAGAGGAAATATGTTGTGAAGATAGAGGAGCAGTGTAAAAAGTCTCGATCCAAGCGTTAACTTCAAGGGAATGATACCCCACGGTACTTAAGGGGGATCCCTTATCCCCTGAGCCCAAAACCGCCACTCTTTAAACTCCAGAGGACAGAAATAGAGGGATATTCCTTTGAGCTATGTGCCGCAGGAGAATAGAACACGGAAGAACTCATGCGACAAGGGGAACACTCAAAGGTTCAGGCACCGCCAAAGAATGCAACCCAGGGGCGCAGTCAGAAATACATACATATCGAGGTGGACTACGTAATTTCAAGTAGCTTTCCATCCAACACGAACTCAATAGAGACGGGCGGCTGTTTAAAACATATGAGGAGGTGAGAAGTCAAGGGGTACAAGTGATATTTTTTCTAGACAGTAATAGTTACATTTTGGTAAAGAAAACTAACGAGATCAACTAGATAATATTTAGAGAAGCATTTGATTTGCCAATCGATATCAGCTCAGAACATAGACTCACTTGTATCACTTGGTCACCAAGTTTGTGCATATTTATTTTATTAATTAAAAAATCAAATTTAACTCTCTCTTTCTCTCTCTCTCATTTGTACCCCCTAACGGCTTCGACTGAGATTTGTATCTGGGATCCATCGATTATCACCCCTATTCTCCACCAACTAGACTATCACACTCACTTAAGGCTTATCCAGCGACAAACAAGAGTGAATTTTAGAAATACAGTTCACAGTGGAAGCCTGCGATATTATATAATACAAATTACCTATTACATGCCATATATTGTGATGTATTTTTCATTAGGATTGTATAACAACAACTGTTTTACAGTTTCCATTAATACTTTGCATTTTACGCTCCAAATTTGAATTACTTCGAGTCGTCTTTATGTTTCATCCCGCCTCCCCCTTTAATATAATTTTACGTCAAATGTTAAATAATGTGATAAAACGGTAATTTTGTGCTGCCTCTTTCGTCATTTGACAAAATATTACTTACATTGACTATTTTAATGCCGTGTAACCATTTTTGATGACATATACTTCCATGTGATACACGCTCACTAAAAATATGAAATTAAACTTAAATGAATGTTTTTGGGGAAAAAATAGAATATCTATACATGTTTAAAACTTCTCGGTTTTATTTTAGAGAGTCGGTTATATTTTCCTTTCGCCGCTCCCTGTTCCGTATCGATGGAAGAGTTATTCGGGTGCAGCCTAAGGTTGCGTGGGGAGAGGGAATGGGATAATGGAGCCTCCACGCTCCAGCTGGAGACATGACCGCCTCCCCATCGATCATGTACCACTTGCACGACACTGCGACACGGCAGGCAACGGAGGAAACTCAAACAAATCCACCCGCCCACCTCAATCTGACCGAGGTAAACACGTAATAGTCACCGCATTTCAAACCTCCATCTCTCTCATTCAACGCACATTCAGTCATTGCGTTACTATCTTTCGGATGAGACAGTGAAAGAAAGGTGCTATTTCGCTTTCGTCCGACCGCACCTTGAATATGCAGCGAGCGACTTAATCCGCGAACTGAACATAATACAAAGGAAGGCTGCGTGTTTCTTCAAAAACTGCTGCGAGCGTACAGACAGTGTTACCCAGATGTTAAGCGAATTAGGCTGGGAGCCGCTGGAGACTCGGGAGGCTGCGCGCTAGTCTTAGATTGCTTGAACAATTGAGAATGGATATCTTTAAGAGCGACACAGAGAACATAATATTAGAGCCACACTCTATTTCCAGGTCCGATAGAAGCGATACATTAAGAGAGATGTTTTGCCGAACGGATAGATATGTGGAATTCGTTTTTTCCCCGATACATAAAGGACTTTAATAAACGCTGGTCCCAACTTCGCTAGTGCACTTAAATGTTTTAGCTGTAAACGGCTGGACTCCTAACACACCCTACCACACGCCTTTTAGGCAGCTTCCGGGGTATTATGTAGATGTAGATGAATTTTCAGCTGGTAGACTAAAACCATCCAATTTTCTCGTACCCAGGCCATTTCCTTCACGTAGTAAATATTTGGTGGAGGCGAGTAGTAGGAAATATAGTTAAATTAGAACCTACACAACATTTCATAATTTTTTTCATTATTTATTGCTCAGAATGTCTATAATTTGTCATATCTTTCAGAGACAACGAAACGCGTCGTTTGGTGATAAATTACGCGGAGATGTTATGCAATGTCTAATTTAATCAGTACCAATAGTTTCACCATGCTATTCACGAAAGGCTCCAAGGGAACCATGGCTTTAACATCCCATCTGACGGAAGAAGTGCTCCACTTGAAGTATCCTCCACGGAGGACCCAAGCAGGAACTAGGCAACCTGAAGAACTGCACGAGGTTCAGAGAAAATACTAGCCAACTCACTTCGCGATCCTCTAGTTTATTTAGTTCCCTCGTGCTCGAAAATGTTGCACTTTAGATATCACGAGTGAACTGCATAACAACAGCTTAACAAAAATATAGAGGTAGCTTTGAGGTACAAAAGCTTCATCGAGTACTTTTGAATTGATGTTTAGAGTACTGGTGTAAGACTTTTTGAGATGCGATGATTTTAGCTTTATGCCATTCACAAATAAAATTAAAAGTTACTGATGGCACTTTAATTTTCCTCTCACGGCCGTTTATATGACTATACAAATGCATTGAACGCGATTGTGTAAAGAAAAAGTAAAATATTTATAAGTTAACTATAAAGTTACTGCTATGTTATAATTCAACCAGAGTAAGCCTAAAACAATTTTCTAAATTCACCCAATTTCTTCCGCGACGCCATCACGGCTTGAAAGTGCATCAGTGCAGTGAGAGGGAATGGATGCAACCGTTCCATTTAACACCAATCAGAATGCATCAGCACAACGAAGTGCAGTGAGAGGCGAGATGGAAGAGGTTGGAAGGGAATGGAGTAAAGTGTTTGTCCCCAGACCACTCTCTCAATTAGCATTGGGGTTACGGTAGCCTCGGCGGCGCCGCTTCCCGTTACGCAATCCGCCATGTTGGTTCCTCCTGCCGCGCGATGACGAGTGCCAAGTTTGATGTGTTGATTGTCCTTCGAGAAGTTCTCATTCGTGTCCAGATGCAGTCAGAAAATCAAATTAACGCGGGCAGAATGTCATTTATCACCCTTCTGCGAAGTAACGTCACAGTTGCACACACAGAATGATTTCAAATTGAGTTTCTCCTTCGCTATCTCGATGTAAACTCCTTAGCTTACTTCTCCAATACATTCTGTTATGTCGCGGGTAAAACTAACATAAAACTGAAGTAAATTTTGGACAAATAACCTAAAATATTTCACACCAATTCGGATTAATTCAAACCTTAGACTGTTTCTTTCTTAAATTGACTCTATTTTGCGCTAATATGTTCCTTTTACTTCCGCTAATTTATTATAGCGGAAAAATACCGGAAATATTTTCGTAATTATAAAATCTATTGACAGAGCGGGCAATGTGAATACAAAGCAAAGGCTATGAAGAATGTAACTAGCTAAGTTTTTAAAAGCATTATTCCTTTGGCACAAGGCGAATAGTTTACCCGAAACGAAATATATTTTTAGCATTAGCCAACATTTTTGGCATCCTTCAACCAGTGTTTTTAATGAAAATGTAGATTTTCTGGTAGTTTTTTTTTAAGGAAATGAGTTCCAACAGCCTATTTTTTTATTCTTCAATCGTAATGATGTAACGTTAGAATAGCATACTTAAACATTTTTATGAAAAATATCCATATTTATATCGTTTCTCAACCCAACTTCTTTAGAGCAGAAGCAGAGCTTGCGCTGACGTTAATGCCATACCTATTCCAGACGGAAGTTAGGCAGAGGCAAGATATTACGACTAGGTTAGAATTTCTCGAGAAGAATTCTCCAACTGACAGCCGGAAAATGGTCCATCAGGAAGAAAATTGAAGAGAAAGTTCAGTTTTGGCAGCAGTATGAGATCTTTCGAGGCAGCCCTCGGAGAGCTGGCGAGCTCTGAAAGAACCATTCCCGAGAGATAATTCAAGTATCCCAAGTTGGTCTCCATCCTTTTACTCTAACGTCTCCCAAAAAAATTATTTTCATCAAAAGAGAAGGCGAAAAGGGCAACAACTCCTTCCAGTCACGGCATGAAACTGCAGTCGAGACCAAAACATCATAACAGAGGAACGGAGTTTAGGCACGCGTCGAAAATAAAAAGATTTGAATTAGGTTTCGGATTCTGGAAGCAGACCACCCGCCGTTTCAAAGCAAGACGCCGTGGATACGTTAAAGATAGCCCTTGCCCGTCTCAGCAGATGTTCCTTGAATGAAGATGAATAAAGGCGCGCCTAAATTAAACACCCGGGAATCTATGCTGACTTTTCATTCCTACACCATTAAATATTATTTTGAACTACTGCAATGCATTACACGCACATAGACCAGAGTTCACTTTTTATAATGATTTTATTAACTCACATTTGTTGTTTGCCATCTTGTCCGGGTCAATAATAGCAACTCAATTTTCACCCATTTTCCGATTAGCTGTTCAGGTGAAATTTTCAGGATCTCAGAATCACATGAAAATTCCATATTGTAGCACTTTTATTATTATTATTATAACTATATCTGGAGTCTTATTCAGAGTTTAAAATTAAATATGGGTAATAGTTCCAAATATTGCGACCAATAGTTATTGGCAGCGCGGTGATCATTTGAAAGAACGAGAATGATAGAATGATAACTAAAATTAAAAAAAATAAAATGTATCTAAGTGTAATTAACCGTACTTCGTACTTCCATTAAGTTATGATTTTAAGTAATAATTGAGTCCTATAGAGGAACATATGCCCAATAATTTTCATTGCATACCTATGAAGCAATTCATTTGGAGACTGTCAGGCTCATAGAAAATTTGCTGCATCCGTTTTAGTTCGCGATAAAAACTTTTTTTCTGTAAAAAATATTTTTATATTGCATTGTCATTCCCTAACACTTCAATTAGACGCTTGATAACATGGAGAACACAAGTCCTAATAGGCTTCAGTGTTCTTCACCGTCAACTACATGGGATTTTGTTTGAATGTGAGAAAAAACTACTTGTCTGACTGTTAGTTGGTCAAAGAGAAATGCATACTATAACTGAAAACTTTTCAACAATCATTCCTGGGTACAAGGGAAATATCCAAAACTTTTTAAAACACAGATTATACTTTCATATTTTAGAGCTTTTTCTCTAAATATGAAAACATGTTCATATAATATTACAATTGAACGTATAAATTTTGCAAATGATTGTGAACGGCGAATTCCGTAATGCCGCATAGTTTCGTTTATCTCGTTACACCTGTAAAAATGGTATCTTTCCTATATTGATACGATATTTTATCTAAGGCACAATTGCTCTCTTTATTTAACAAAACATTCAATCAGCAAACCAGTATTTTTTCAAATTATTTCGTAGAATTTACTCGTACGTAATACGTTTTTCTATTTTCCTCAATTTTCTACTCGTATTTGGGGCCATTCTGCACTTCCATTATTGTCATGATTTCAAGGAGAGAATGGGGATGAATAGCATACCAGAATGGTAAAATGTATAAAATTAGCTTTAATATTGATTACCGGAGATTTTGATGAACTAAATTCACATATGCCTACATTTAGTGCGACATGATACCCAAGGAATGCCATATCTTCACCTGAAAATGGAAATTTGGTCGCAATAACGCGTTAATTCGCTGGTAATTTCTGTTTAATTCATATGGAAATTGATGAATTCATCTACTTTAATTAGGAAACTACTTCCTCGGGCTCTATCGTTCAGTATTTCAAAGGTACTAAATTTTTCTCCGCATAAAATTTTGGTTCCACAACTGCCACGGCATATTTTTCACCAGCCTGATCCGTTATGAAAGAATCGAAAGCATTTTGATCCTGTTGCCGAAAAGTCCTTCCTCTTGGTTGGGGGCCAGGCGGTGGGCTACTCCCCAATCTACGCGCTTGTTCTGCCCCTTCCACTTCATCCATGTCACGCCATTTTCTTATAAAAGCTAATGGTGACGTCACCACGTACGCCAACAACCACGCCGCATCTGTTTTCTGGCGCCTCCATCCCTCTGGCGGCGAGTATCGGAAACGAGGAAAACTTCCATCCGTTACTAAATTCCAACCCCTGAGTTTGAATATAATTAATTAATTTCAATATAAAAACATGGCATTAAAGTGCATTAATTCTTGCGTTAAATAATGGCAAGAAAGTAATTCTATTTACGTTAAATTGTAAAAGTTTAATTTTGCGCTCAAAATCGATATCTAAAAGCATTTTTCTCGGTACTGCAGGCTATATACGCCTTTGAAGCAACAAGACTTCCTCTTCCTCAACATTTCTTTTTCACAAATTTTAGCTATGGTTTTTCTTTATAGTTATACGAAGATAAATTTCGGTATTATTACATGTGTGTCAGTGAAACGAACGATGGAGGCTGATACTTTGCGGAAATCGAAAGTAGGATACAAAGTAAAATACTTAGCATATTTTCACATATATTTATTTAAAAGGGGGTCATCATGTTTCATTGCATTACAACATCATCAGACAAGTCCTGATGATAAATCATTTTTAAATATATTTATGTGAAAGAATATGAAGTATTTTACTCCATATCCTACAATAAGCTTTAGTTATCGGTGCCATTTTTACTGCACTATTTTTTGCCGAAAACTCTCTGAAAATCGCTTACGGGTCAGTATTCCCGCCCATGAATTCAATTTTTATTATTAATTACATATTTTCTAAACTAAGTAAAGTCAATGCTCATAGGAGCCCTAGAGGTGTAATGTTGGGTTCCCGAAGATGGGCAGGGAAAGAAGAAGAATTTTTGAACGTGATGGAATCCCTCAAACATTTCGTTCCCAGGGGAGCAACTGACGATGGGGAGGCGAAGAAAGCTCCGTGTCAGAAATATCAAGTGGGCAGACGAAAAAAGGAAGGGAATAACGGTGGCGCCTGAATACGATCATATCTTAAGCATGAAGGACTGTTTGTACACTGTACGAGGAAACACTGGGGAATGCAAGGAAAACTTTACCTTTAAGGTTAGAAGAGAGCATCGATGCAACATTATAATTACAATATTGGGACTCCATAAATGGGAAATAAGCCGAATTATTTTCAGGATAAGGGCCGTAAAACATAGGACAATGAAATAGGTTAATGAATACCATGAAGTTATTTTTTTCTCGCATTCGGTAGTTCAATTATTGGTTGAGATATGTGAAGGTAGAGCTCATTCCGGACCAAGTAAATGGAAAATAAGAAAATAAATTCTCAGGATTAGGGTCGTAAACATAAGGTCAATGATGCAATTTAATGAATACCGGGCAAATAATTTAGAACACACGTACAGTCGTTCAATTGTTGGTTTGCATAGGTGAAGGTAGAGCTCATCCCAGACTAGGCAAATGGAAAATACGAAGATTCTTAGGATTAGGGTCGCAAACACAAGGAAAATCGTATAATTTAATAATCCCGGGCAATTATTTTGTTCACACATTCAGCAGTACAATTGTTAGTATGGATTAGTGAAGATAAAGCTCATCCCAGACTAAGTGATGGAAAAAAGAAGAATTATTCTAAGGATTAGGGTCGTAAACACAAGGACAAAATACAATTTAACGAGTCTCGGGCAATTATTTGTTCATACATACAATAATTCAATTCAATGGCTCGGATAACAGAGGAAAGAGCTCATACCGGGCTAAATCACAGACTTAACCCTTATTCAGGTAGGGTGCAGGCTACTTTCCCTGTTCCAATTGCCGCATCGAGAATTTATGCTTGAGGATTACCCAAAGCGGAGAGTAGGAAGACCTTGCTGAAAGCTATTTTATATTGTTATAACGTATTATTTTGCTGTTTCCGGCCGTACGCAGGCTAAATGAGAGAGCATAGCTTAAATCTACACTAACTACTCGAGAAAAGTATCTACATCCTCAGCTACCAAACTAATTTGGACGGTGGAAAATATGAAAATATTGCCACAAAAATGCTTAACATAAACTGCGAAACATCGATTATTCTCTGATAAAAATTAAAAAAAGCGCCGGTTGCCTCCGGAAAATAGCATACCCATAATCACCCCAGTATTGACTCTGGTATAAACTCTTTATATTTTAGGTAAAAGCAAGTTCTACTTTTCATGCCATGGAAAATTCGGGATAATAACGCTAGCCTGAAATGAGTATAATTCGCGTAAAAAAAATAGATTTAATTTAAAAGACCCACGATTTACCATACATGTGATAAATTTCTTATTTTTTACTTCTCAGTGTATTCCATACTGTTTTTGGAAAATGCTGTTTTATAAAAATAATTTTTTATTTAAATTTGGTTTACTACATTTTATAGGTAAATCATGTAATCGGTTAAACCACAGCTGTTAAATGAATTTCTTCCGAAATATTCATAACTATCGCCATCTATTGAGAAAATGTAAAACTATGGAAAATTTCAAAAGTCTGATTATTGAAAATTGTATTATCATCAGAACCTAGGAAGCGTGAAAATTATCATGACACTGGGAAGTGTGTTGAAAAACAATTAAAAGATTTCATCGAAAAATCAGACAAACAGGCGACTGAAGTAAAAAAACGTGTTAAAATACGACCGGGTGATAAAGTATGATGCATCCTTTTAAATCTCTTCTGCTGCAATGCAAAAATATTGTCGCGGTTGCCAGCTAACAGCAGAAAAAGAATGTGATAATGGGTTTGTGCGGCAGTTCCCGGAATTTCGCAGTCGAGGTCACGGTCAAATCCAGGACGAGATTTTGGCGACGACTATGCGTATCTTTCAAGGACAACCGGAATACCGCCTCGCATTTTTTTTGGCGCACACCCCAAACTAACACGCGAATATGAAATCGATATACTCTCTTTGAATAACGGATTAAGTGACATATTTTGGGCGTCGTAGTGGGCATATAACGCATTGGCGTCACCGCTACGTAAGGAGCGTTAGTCTACTTCAGTTAAAATTATGTACGATTTAAAATTAGCCGATAGTATAATACAGTGACGGATACATGTGTGGGGAGTAGGGGGCGCGCCCCCCCCCTTGCGAGGCCGCCCGCACTGCCGAACATAGCAGAACCACTATTGTAACCTTTTCTATAACATAAGATGGCATTGTCTTGTGTATACGTATTTTCAGTTTAAATAAAACTATCTTAAACTTTGCATATCATTACGACAAAAGCAAAGGTAGCTCAAAGTATCTTTTGCCCCACCTCCCTTGAGTTTATTTTCTGCAACCGCTACTGGAATAATAGCAAATATAATCAAACCACCTTATCATTATTATTACTATTCCACACGGGCAAAGTTTCAAAGCTCATTCCCTATTCATCAGTTACTGAGCTATCAGAAAGAGGATAAACTTTGGATTTAACAAAAGTACTATCATATAATAAAGTGACCCTTTTTATAGTTCCTTAATGATACTATTGGGAGAATATCCGCCATAAAGAGAAAATAGGGAATTTAATTCTAGCGTCACAGAAAAAAACATTAAAAGAGTTAACATATAATTTCATTAGACTTGAATATGATAAGGAAATATGATAAAAATTAAATATTTAACTGCTAAAGTAACTTATCGCCGAACTAAAGACATACCAATTACACGCGCACCCCGGCTCCATCCACAATATTAAATCACAGCACGCTCGAATAAACGTCTTTTAGGCATCTGCCAAATCTTAACTATCAGCCATAATGCTCTCGTATTCAGATCTATGTCTCTTAAGGATTGACATAATAAGGAGACTATGAAATATCGAGTCTTCGTTGATTCGCTTCTGGATACACGAGAGATCTTTTCCCTCATTGGCATTAATTTCTTTTGAAGGGCCGACTGATTCGCAGACGGTATTCAGAGTGCCCTCAGAGAGAGCGGCAGGATCGTTAGCCGAGAATAGCCATTCAGAGGCGAGAGTATGGGATATTGGCAGGAGAAGAAGCGTTTGATAAAGGGTGTGGTAAGAATATTATTGGTTCTGGGTCAAGAGTGTAAGCGCTTCCGGGAACCTGCGAATCATCAGAAGAGGGGATATATGTATCAGGAAGAAGGAAAAACCTACAGCGGCCAGACGGTGCAAATCAGGGTCATAGGCCTCTGGAATACCAAAAACATGATACGAAAAGGAGCTGTTAAGGCCTGTTTACACGGCACATTAACACGTACGGGTTAATGTCTAAATGTATGAACGCGAGAATGAACGCCAAAATGCACCGTGTAACCACCAAACTTGGGCAAATGCAAGCACAGAAAATAGATACTGTCCTAATTTGGGTCATGCATTCGTACATGCTCCGTTCCGGTCCACAAAAACCATTCAAAAAAACAGACAGAAACTCGTAAGTGTTAATGTATCGTGTAAACAGGCCTTTAGAAGAGTTCTACTTAAGGAACTACGACTAGGAATCATTATAATATTATTTAAGGCAATTAAAGTGATTTTCAACGCCCTTCAAGTAGCATGCATTAAACATACCACAAGGTCCAGGTTCATCCAACTTACAATGAATACGGACCGGGTGTAATGTACTTTTGATGGCAGGATCACCAAGGAGGAATTTAAATCACCTGGGGCAGTTGTTTACCTGAAATAGAAGAAACAAAGATGATAATTAGAATACAAATTTCAAATACGTATAAATAAATTTTAAAAATTTTCACTGCAAAAAAAACTCTCTCAAGACTTCTTGGAAGTCTGTTATGATAACGAGCGTAAAGACACGTCTCAATTAAATAGCATAATTTAATTACCCTTACGAACATAGATTGAGAATTTGCCATCGTTATCGTAGATGGACTTTAAATACACTTTAAAAGTGCAGGCATAGAAGGTGGACAGGATGATATTTAGTCTACTTAACTCACTCTGCCAGTGTTAAGGAAAATTTGTGTAATTGGGAGGGTTGGAAGGACGTAGAACATAAAATGTCACCCTGAGAGCACGAAAAAAGTCTGAATTGATATCAATTTCAATTTCAAATCAACTCTTCTGTGACGAGAGAAGACTGGAGGCGTTCGAGATGTGGGTGTGGAGAAGAATTCAGAAGGTGAGCTTGACGGAAAGGAAGAGGAACGAAGAAGTGCTGAACATGGTGGGTTAGGAGAGGCAGCTTTTATGTGGGTGTATTTATATGGATGCGGAGGAGACAGAAGGTATGGATGGAGCGAGTACTTAGCGGGTAGGGCTTGTAGAAAACTGTGTTGGAGGGTAAAATGTTTGATAAGCGAGAGAAAGTTAGGAGAAGAATAGTATTTTTATATAGAAGGAAAGGGAGTAGGCCTTATTTTGAATTGAAGTGGGAAGTCCATGAGGGGAGGGGAGACACTCGGAATGCTTTGTAAAGCTCCATGCAAACCCACCTTGATCGGTTGAATACTTTAATAAAATAAACTCCTCAGTCAGAAGAGTTTTTAGTAGTAATAGGGTGGTTTCCTATTATTTTTTAATTGCCTAAATCGAAAGATAATTACTCCTGGAGTACGCATTTCACGCTTTTAGATTTCTAAATGACGATATCTTTTTTTCGCCAATAAATGAAAAGTGAAAAACTTCAAGCGAAAACGCAACGGCTAAGTATGAATGCTGGGAAAACTCCGTGTGACCTCATTCTGGTTCCCGTATTCTGACCTCATTGGACTTGTTAGCCTGAAGTTTTTTTTACTGTTTGATTCAAAATCCAATTTCACTTCCTATTTTTTTCTATCTGATAACATTCTTGTTTAATTACAACATGACTTAAGGCTTTACGATTCCTGTTCGGTGCAAAAATTCTTGTGTGTTCATTTATAATTTGGTTTGCACATAAAATCAGACACCAGAAATCCGGGAACAGGAATGAGAACGCTGGCTATTTAAATCGGAGCGAAGAGGTAATAACTTCCTTTTAAACATCTATCGTTCAAATTTGAAGGACGATTGCCCAATAATTATTGGTAAATTACTGACCTTGAGCTTGTCAAACTATACCATAAATAGAATTGAAAAACAAAAAATTAAACAGTCTCATTCCAATGCTGAAATAAAATAAGGCTCCCTAATCCATTTTGGGTTCGATTCCATTAGTCTAATGGGCTTACAAACGTCGACTTGATATCTTTATCTAGAATATAGTTTTATATTCTGAGGTATTAATGAGTTTCGCGGGTCGAACTCAAACGCCTTTTCGCAGACATAAGAGCATAAACAGTTAAAATACTTTGGAACATTTAATGAGTCTGAATGATATCCGCACAGTCATCAAACATGAAACGATGCCTAATTTGAAACTACGCTTTCATTCATGTGCGTATAAGGTATGGCCCTATTGACGAGAAATTTAAATTCAGCAAAGATAACGTTTCTATTCATCTTGACTGAGGCCAAAATCGGATTAGAGAACCGGGAAATTCATCCAATGCAAGGATTGATATCCAAAATTAAATAAGGAGACGCTTCTACGGTTAAACTACATTCAATAAGGAAAAACATTTTTTAGCTTTCAAATTGCTTTTGGCATTAACATCTACTTTCGCTACAATGCGCTTCCACAGAAGAATGGTGAAGATAAAACGGATAGAGCGATTAAGTAATGAAGAAGTTCTGAGAAGTTCGGAAGTAAAAGAGTTCTAAACATCTTAAGACGAGACAACTTAGTTGGCTACATTATAAGGCATAATGGCCGGATGGAAACAATTGTATAAGGACAGGTGGAAGGGAAGAAGAGCGAGGGACGGCCCCGAATGAGTTAAATTGGAAAAGTTATCATAGGGTGAAAAAGAGAAGAAATACGTCGGAAAGGCTAGCGAATAGGAGAGAGGAATGGAGAGCTGTGTCAAACCAATATTAAGATTTTTGACTTATGATGATGATGCTTTTATTATAAATTTTTTTATAGCGCAAGTTTTTACGCATTTCCGCCCAGAAAACGTTTTGCTTACGATTGTGAAGATATTTAGGTAAGTTGCTCCAGTGGTCATCTTAGGCAATGCAGTACAATATTTTGGTGATAGATCAAGTTGTTTCGTCAGGAATACCCGTTGCCATATAGATACCCAGGGTGGTACCGAGTTTATAATTTAATGCTTTTCAAGTTTTTGCCGCGTATATATAGCTCTCTCTCCTGGCGGCCGCGGTGTTGTTGGCCGGTTACCCTTGCTGCTGCGCCGTGATAGGTTGGATTTCTAAACACTCTCTTCCAGGCGTTGTTTATGTTGTATCCGTTTTCTCTATTAAAGTTTTTGGGCGTTAGATGATCTCTATTGCCTCTCTTATCAGCCTGGGGTAATACCTCTTTTCTTTTGCGATGATTTTCGCTTCGTCAATTATTATATTATGCCCAGGCTCACTCCATGCATGCTCGGCAACTGCTGAGAGGTCGAACTTCTTGTTCTGTGTGGCCCTCTTGTGCTCCTGCAGGCGGATCTTCATGGATCTGCATGTTTCACCGATGTATGATTTACCGCATGAGCATGGTATGCGGTATACTCCTTCGTTGAGATTATTTGGAAAAATAACCTGAGAGGCAGTAGGGATTCTCTCTGGTTATACATTTTAAAATAAATGCAAATACCTTATGAATAAGGGTCTGAAATTTTAACGTGCTTGCTCTTATATAACGACTGTGATATTATTAGAGCTTAAAAACCAGTTATGCATAAAAATTCAGAGTGAAAAATCAAAATAAATCAATAAATTCATTGTAATCGGCTTTCCAGAAATTCAACCGGTAAATCACTTCACAAATGAAAAACAAACTTAAGAAGTTTATATTTAGAACACTAAAAAGAGATTTTTCGGGGGTATGGGCGTACACTTTACGATATAAAATAATTTGGTGAAGTAAATCAGCCATCAACCTTGAATATCCTCGTTTGATTAGCACTGACAATGAGACTGAGTGCTTATACTTTTTGCTTGAGGCCTACGTGTTTAGAATTAAGTTTTGCTTGAGGCCAACGAAGCCGCGTACTTTTGCTTATCGCTTAAACCGGCCCTAGGTCCTCTTAAGATCCCGAAAGGCATTTGGTGTCGTTTGAACTCTTGAACGAAAACGAAAGCCAAAGATGGGCCATCAGAGACCCAGAGAAGCTACATCATGCTCACAAGCAATTTGGGAGAGACCACTCATTTTGCACAGCGGCCTAGAAGACGAGTCTGAATGGGGAGGGACCATATGTACGCGTCACGGCGAGAAATGAATCACTGCCACGGCGAACACCCTCCTAATCCAAATCCCAGGCATTATTGGGTGTCACACAAACTCACTCACGCCCTACCAACGACGCTAGTTTGAAACACCTTTCCGAGCATAAATCATGCCGTGAACGTCCTTGAATGGCCCAACTCTTTATTTGGAACGAAGATACAGAAAGGGAGACTTGACAGCAGTCAAATGCAAAAAAAAGATCAACAGGTCCTCGATTAACATCACAATGAGATTTCATTTTTTGGAGAAGTAAACAGAAAAAAATATAAGGGTTAGAATGAGACGAAAATATCAGAGCCAGTCAAAGTGACGCTCGAACCAAGCTTCAAGGTCACTCCCAAAAAAAAAATGGCAATAGAAATAAATTTAAATTTAGTATTATTTATGACTATAATTCAAGCATTATTAATAATTATTATTCAATACATTAATAATTAAGAATAATACTAATATGAAATTTATAGCAATTACAATTTTTTCTAACCGATTAACCCATTATTCCCCAGACTGCATATAGTGCTTTTGCCTTTGGTTATTTCGTATTTTACGGTTTATTTTGGCCTAATTAAGATTAATTTTCAGAAAAAAATATTATATTCATCATGATATATGATTTACATAATGTTGCGTTTACGCAACGCTGGGAAAACCCCGGTAAATAAAATCAAAAAATAACTTTTTAAAACTTAGGTTGCGTATTTTATTTGTATCGTCTTTTCTGATGTAATGTTCAATAATATTCAGCGTGGAATTAAACGTAGCACTTTTCACAACATAACTTATCTTTGATTTGCACACTCGACATCTTTGCGGGGAGTTATAAGTATGCTTGCGGATGAAATGCCCAATTCTCCCTTCACGGGCATCTCTTGGTATGTCATTTTTCCTAAGGTGTCCCGCCAGCGGGCACCGATTTTTATGCCAAATCAGCATATTCATCAGCATTGTATTGGAAACAATTACTTGCCTCAGTAAAATTTTACGATCTCAGACCAAAATTCTAACAAATGAATTGCTTTGCCCGTGACTGGCGTAAAATCACCACGGAATCACCTTTGGACTATCAACCCCTTTTCGGAATAGAGGTTTTTTGCCCTAAATCTGGATATGGTAACATGCAACATAATTATTGAGTAAATCTACCCCTCCCATTCCCTGATTGTAATCGTTGATGATATTTCGATTTTCCTCGGGAATCTTCGTGAACACCTTTCACGAAATATCACTTTCAAGTTCCGCCTCTCCATATGGCAAATATTGATAAAAATAGCCTGTAGAAGAGACCAGACACCACAATGTATAACCTACTCTGAATTGTTCCCAACCAATAACATTTTAGCTGTGTGCCACCTGAAATATGGAATCATTTGTTAGGAAAATTCCTAACTGAATGGAATTTTCGTTTAGTCTGTTGAGAACAGATCCGACTTTCAAAAATTTATCACTTTGTGTATTTGAGAATTATCGGAGAGCTGTCAGTATTTATTTAGGTAATTCATCAAACCGAATCCGCGTCATACATTGCCTCACAATTGCGACAGACATCTCCTCTTAGCTTGTCAAGTACAACTTAGTGCGCGGTAATATATGATATCCCGACAACATTAGGATTCCAATTATATTTTTTTAATCTGCCTTACTCTGAGTAAATGCATGGTTATTTATCTCCTCATCGTAGTTATTTGAGTAGCTCAAAATTATTTCAAGTAATTTTCGACTGAGAAATAAGTGACAGATTGGTGAGTGGCCTCCATACTGAGTAACAAGTGTTTCTATCACTTTTTTCACGCAGAAATTTGGGACTACTACGGATGTAGATTCTATTTTTTCACATTTAGATGAACCTGTTTGTTCTCTGCATTTTTTGCCTGGGCGTGCGCGTTAACTGGACGATTTTTCTTTAGATACTACTTGAGTAAACTGTGATTTGCCTTGAATTGCCTACTGCAATCATCCATATTTGAAATACTGAGAAGATGTAATCCCCATTGTAGTTCCAAAGCTTAGAAAATATTATACATCACCTCTCCTGTTAATTTATATTCTTCAGGTACCTTCTTGACGGTTCTTCTAAAGTAAACGTCTGAGGCGTAGAAATAACGGGTAAAATTTTCTTCACATTTAAATCTGAATGAAACCCCTGGATAAATCATTTTGCAAAACACCGAGCAAAACCTACTGCGGTATTATTGATAGGATTACTGGACGAGAGATAAAGATGCATTTCAGAGGACTTTCTAACCGGTACGAATCCAGCTGAAGCTAGATTATTAGCCTTACATCACCTAAGCGATAAAAGAAAAAATAGGTAACTCAGGATTGCACGGAGAAAATTACAATGAGTGAATAGAGGAACACTCCAACTTCCATCACAATCCTGCTTCAGCTAATACGTTTCTCACCCTCTCATTCTACCATCTCTGAAACTGAATGCATCAGAAGCTGAATTTAACGTCTATTAAGTAATCCTTCCACTCAACGACATGGGAGTGACATTGCCCTGTATCGGTTCCACATGTGCGCGCAAGTTTGACTCCACGAAGTACCAGTGTTCAATGTAAAATTCGTACCGATGGCCATTTTGGAATTCAAGATGCCATTCACCTTTTCTTTGTAAACTCACAACCTTTGAGTGCCAAAAATGCAGCTAAACTGCCTCTAAAAGACTAAGTTGTCGATAAAAAGCCATACTGACGAGTTTCGTTATGCTTTGAGAAAAGCCCTCTGGTCTACCAGAGAATTCCCATCGTTGCGTAAACGCAACATTATTTACAACATCCATATTTATGCCAGTAAAGACGGAAGTTTGTGAAAAAAATAACCATGATGAATAAAGAAACTTCGAACTAAGAGAAAACATTACCTATAGTAAGATTACTCAATAAATCTTTGTAAAAAATGATTTACAATATGTAGTACTTCAACTCTTCAAAATAGGCAAATTTCGAAGTAACATAAAAATTATTATTTTAATGAAAATTTTTCCAAAAATAACTGAATAAGAACAAAAGGTATTTCAGGAATTCAGAAAACCAGAGAAAAAAATATCCTGACGCAAAGATTTTTTCTAATAATTACGATTCTATAATGTTGCGTTTACGCAACGCTGGGGATTAATGGGTTAAGGTAGGTTTCCATGGAGGACTTCAGGAGCATTCTGGCAAACTCCAATTCATTCATGCACTTCCCTCTTCGATTAACAGTAAGGCCTACTCGCTTTGGAAAGGATTTAACTTTTTGATGGAGAAAATTTGAAGGAAATACTGTAACTAACGGACTAGCATTTGGATTGACCGAGTAAGTGATAAGAAAATCCTACGAAGAGTACTCGAGTTGAAGAGCCTCATGAAAGCCTTAGATAGAATACAGAACACTTGGCCGTATATTTAAACTTGATGACCTGATGAAGACAAACGCCGGGGACAAGTGGATGGCAAGAATGGAAAAGGAGGTCCGCAAATGAAATATAGAATATATGGAGAAGATAAAGAAGGATGTGAATGAGAAGTTATTATTGAGGTACTCTACCCAGTAAGGCCGATTTCCAGAGTGTACTTAAAAAGCATGCTGGTAGTCTCTCCCTCTTTTATTAACTTCCCACTTCGGTACACAATATGACCTACTCACTTTCATTCCTTCTAAAAATCTTATTCTCTTCCTTCATCTCCCTCGTTTACCTAACATTCTACCCTCTAACACTGTTTTCAACATCCTCTTCAAGCTAAGTACTCGCTCCATCCTTGGTATCTAATCTAGATGCTGCCTCTCCTCACCCACTATATCCAGCACTTCGTCGTTCTTAAATTTAGCTTCACACCTTTGGACCGTTTTTATAGAATAAATTAGTGCGTACTCAGCCCCATCTATCAATCTTCCGAAGGACTAAAAGGTACGTAGCTGCAGTATGCACTGTCATAATTTAGAGTTGAGTAGTTCCTTTGCTGACTCAATCTCTTTTCCGCAGATTACTTCTCCAATCCATTGTTATATCCCTCATTGCAAGATGTCTTCTTCCAATTTCAACGGTTTGCGTAGACAAAACACGGAAGGAAAGGGTAAATGAAAAGACTACGACAGTGGTGATTCAATACATATCACCCCCATTAAAAATAACAAAGCCTAAAGTAATTTTCGCGCGAATGTAATGAGATTCCACGCTAATGATTTCTATCCACGTCAACACTGGCCTATTGATTCTGCAATCTCACTCCGAGCGATCCCTAAGGTCAATATATCGCTATTTTTTTATAATCCCTCTTCACGGATGACATTCGCTAAAACCCTAAAAGATATCGACGAGAAAAAGACCTCCAAGGGAGGAGCGACAAAACCTCTTTTACGTGGACTGGGTCCTTATGCTCGGCAAGGTTTTTTTTCCCAAGCCGGGTGGCTGGTTTTAAGGGACAAAAAAACTAAGGCTGCATTAGTGTGAAAGAAGTTCTGAAGGTCGGGATGTATAATAAAAGGGTTATCGTTATTGAAGCATCAAGAGTTTTGAATTGGGTTTCGGAAGCAAAAAAGTGACCTTGAGATAGCAGACAGGGAGACTGGGAGAACGTTGGAGCAACCGCGGCTTCATTCATGGACAGGAAAAGATTATGATGGAAAGAAACCGGTGGGTACCTTGCACAGCATATTTTTAAGATAAAGACGCTACTAATTAAGGATTAATTTAGTCATGAAAACCAGTACCTTGCATGAAATCCCATTAGTTTTCCTTAGTTACTCGTAAGTTTTGATTTAAAACACAAATTGATAGAAATTTCCAACATAATTGCCACCGTGAAGTTAGTATTAGGAATGTAATATCCCAACACTCGAAAATATAGCTAGGTATCCATGGAAATGTTGGCATATTTTCGTTTATTCATATGCATTAAGAAACTTAGGAATTGATAGATGGTGATACCATTAGAATTAATGGGGTTGTTTACTACTCCGAGTTCGAATATAGCTGAAAGCACTTTACTTCTTTTATGGAAAACCACGATTTTTCTCCAGATGTTCTGCATAGGAAGTAGGGGCCACTTTTGAACGAGAGCATTCGAAAACATTTTCACTACCAAAGTTTATTTAAGCACTTTATTGCTAGTATCATAGCCTGCAATCAATTAAAAATCCACATAATGTTTTCATACGCACAGTATTATTCCACACGGTGCTACCTAAAAGACGAATTTTCGCTCAGATGCTGCCATAATGTCAAAAACATCATAAGGATCCTTGTAGCACCAATTATCTCAGAATAGAGGTGTTGGACGAGAACAATAGAAGCACGCTTTCCTAGATAAGTTTTTGCTAGCCACTTTGTATCAGAGTCCTCTAGATTGCTCTCTCAACACTTATGGCAATATAGAGGACTCTGCTTTGTATCAGCTTACAGCGCTTTACGGCAGTTACGCGAGAGAAGGTACTGAAATATCCCTTTAGCGATGAATATCTTGTATATCATGCAAACTTTGTGGCATTGTATATTAGTTAACTGAAACATCGCCATATTTCCTCAGAATATCTTTGAACATTATCAACTTCTCTTGATGTTGCTTGACAACGAAACGCGTCATGTTCGAATAAATTCTGCGTAAAAATTGCAATGTTTCATTTGACTTATCCATAGCAATGAGGCTAAATGAACGAAGCGAAGCGAAAAACCTAGGTACTCCATGGAAACCAACCTTAATCGATATAGTGCTTTTATAATAATAATTGGTAGTAATGCTATTTTTTTGCTATTTTTCATCCTGTTTCATAAACGAAGGAAAGCGAATATTAATAGAGTTACAAAAACAACTGCGCGATAATCAAACCGCTATTTGCCTTTGGAGAGTATAATCTATCCCCTTATAGACTAAAAACAAAATTATTCTATTAAATGCTTCCTCCTAATCAGAGAGCTCCATTCATGGGTGATTAGTTTATCAGAGCGTCAACTGTGGGCGACACCTGCGTGTTATCTTTGGAGTCAACTTTCTGCATCCTCAACGTAAGTACTGTCTTCCGTTTGTGATCTCAGTATCCCGGAGATTTAGTTCTCAGAAGAGTCGACACGTGCCGCCGACGCAAAACCATCGTATACGTGACCTATCGCAACTGCGTTATCAGAAACTGAATGAAACAAGTGCGCTTCTATGGCTACGCATACCTTCTGGATGAGTTCCTGAGATAGTAATGGTAGCCCTAAGGAGACGCATCACTCCCTATCGAGGGGTCGTATTTTTAGCTTTTTAATTTGCCACTTAGAAGTGCTTAGGGAGATGGAAGTCACGCTGGCTAGATACAATCTAAAGTTAAGCAGGACCAAAACCAAGACACTCGTTGTAAGCAAAACAGGAATACCAGCACATATAACTTTGGGTAATACACAGCTGAACAATGTAGAAGAATTCACGTATTTAGGAAGCAAGATCACCACGGATGCCAGAAGCAAAAGGGAAATAAGCAGTAGAATACAACAGGCAAAAATAGCTTTCAACAAGGAGAGAAAGATATACGTTTCAAAAAACATGAGTATCAAGATTAGGATGAATCTACTCAAAACTTTTGTATGGAGCATAATGCTTTATGGTAGTGAAACTTGGACGATAGGAGCAGCAGAGAAAAAAAGAATTGATGCTTTTGAACTATGGTGCTCCCGTAGAATGTTAAAAGTTTCATGGGTAGACCGGGTAACGAATGAGGAGATACTGGAAAGACTGGGAGTGAAAGCAGACCTGTGGAGAATTCTAACTGCAAGGAGAAGTAAATGGGTAGGACATTTACTGAGACAAAATAATGGATTGGTAAAAACAGTTTTAGAGGGCACTGTGGAGGGGAAGAGCGGCAGAGGAAGGCCGAGGTTGAGCTATATCACCCAAGTAATGAAGGACATGGACTGCAACAGCTACCTAGAGCTGAAGAGGCTGGCGGAGGACAGACAGAGATGGAGAGACTGCTGCAAACCAACCCAAGGGTTGATTACTTAGAAGAAGAAGAATTTGCCACTTAAAATTCATTAAACATTTACGTTATCACTTTCACATTTCCAGACTTTATAGAAAATATTTTTTTCAAATTTTCCCTATATTTCATTTTTTTAAGGCAGGACAATCTTGACTATTTTATTTCCACATCATGGATAAAATTTGCCAATATATCCCGAAGTCTAGGGGGTGAATATTCTCTTTGAAATTTTAATTCATTTAGAGCAAAGCCTTTATGATGAGTAATGTTTCACTCTAATGCACTGATATGATACACTAACCGATAAAAAACAGGGTTAAGCCAAAGATTGAAGTCTTCAGGAAGAATTCAAGGGTTATACAAGAGATGTCCATTCCAAGACAACGCTGGCAATAATGCGGTACTCGTGACCGAGTTTCTACGGCTAGATTTGAGACCCACGCGCTCTCAAGGCTAGACGATAAATGAAGAGGGCTGGGTTAATGGCTGACGTAAATAGACGACGGATGCAGAGGACATCGATAATCATACATTTATGCACGCTGGGAAGTTTCCAACGGCCTGCATTGTGCAACGAATGAATGGGGAATAGTTTTCTTCTGTCCCACTTAAAAGAGAACAAGGGAGTGAAATCACTTCGTAGGTAATTGATGAAAGTAAGTATAATTGATTGGCGACGAAAATGGGAAGGAAAATCTGAAACATAGCTTAGAGCCATTAACCTGAAATAGTTTAGTAATTATTTCACGCACTTTACAGCGGGAGCGCAAGAGAAGGTACTGAAATATCTATTCGGCAATGAGGATAAATAGATACGCGAACGAAGGATGACAGTGATTAATAACCTTAATAAATCAACAGTTCATCTACGACGCACTCGGGCCCTATTTTCATTTGGAAAGATTATCTATGAGATGAAATACAAAACTACCCTATTTATATGCTTCTCTCTGAGATAGTTGGCTCACAGCTATTTTCAGGGAAAAAGATGCAAGTTTTTTTTTTAAACTTTTGAATGGTTTCCCAGTTATGAATCATTATGTAAGCCAGAAATACGAAACAATTCTCGGATACTATTTAAAAGAATCGATAAAATCATTCGTGATTTCCGTATTATTAAGTTTTTTTTTTCAAATGAAACTGGTCGAATAAAATGTAAATTCTACTAAATTATAATAATTTGCTATTAAAGAAAAAGAAAAATACTAATGCATATTCTTTTCTCCTTTTAGTTATTATTCATCGCATGACAGTGAAATTTAAAAAAAGCTACCTGCCGTCCAAATATACTCGTGTGTTTCATCAGGGTTGGGATACCTCCAGATTTAAAAAACAGCACGTGAAAGTTATGAGAAAAAATCTCGGTTCGGTACAACCAACGCGAGACCGTTGGTTTACGAGCAATAAGGGTGAATTATATGACCGTGGTGGATATTAAACCCACTTCTTTCACGATAGATTGGTATTCGACCCTTTATTGACAGTCGCCACTAGCTATGTAGAGGTGGCGACCTTCCACAGCGCACTCAGGACAGAAGACTCTCTTCAAACAACTTTTAGAGCGTTCTGCTTATAGAAGATATCGTGAAAAGTAATAACTGGACTAATTCATCTTTGAGAAAGTCGTAAAACACGGTTTTTATTCCTATTAATGCCAAGTAATTCATACCCGTAACATGGTAGCTCCTATTTAAAAAATAATAATTGGCCCAAAATAATAAAGATATAATAGATAATCGTCAGCCAGATTTTTTACACTGCAATGAACATAATTTCAGAACTGTGGGATTATTAAGTAAGATCTACCACCTCTTGGCTCTGTTTATTGATATTCCTTAGTACTTCATAGCACCGCAGGAGATTCATTCAAAATCCATACTTATTATATTATAATTATCCTCCACGCCAGCGTATGAGTTTACTCCCAGAGAAAGTGTGTGGAATATAATTCTCCTAAACGGGCTAGCATTTTTGATGGCCATATGTTGGTAATACATTGAATTTTTCATATTAAAAAAAGAAGCCTAAAGTTTGGTGGAAGCAAACAACCTATATAGCCTTTTTATAGGTCCATAGCCAAATGATACATTTGTACATTACGGAAAAGAATATCAAGTTTACTATATATAAATTACCTGGCGTTTAGCTCGAATTGTAAAAAAAAACACTCTTGATCTGATTTGGAACTTTTATCTGATTACACCAAAAAATGGTGTCAACTTTAAGCGAATGAAAATGAAAGACTAGCCACCAGAAGCACTGCCGTTAGAACTAGTCTAGAACAATTCATAGGCGTTATTTTCAGCTTAGATATTAATACTCATCGTCCATTAGCAACTAAACTGCGGGAAACGAGTCATAATTCTTAGCCAACGAAACAGCAATTACTCGATGTTTAAAATTCATTTCCTAAGAATTTGAGGCCGAGTGTCCAGAGAATACTGAGAATATGATTATCAGGTTATTAAGAAGAAAAGAAAATAATTTCTCGCGACTGCTATTGAAATCGTTCTTTCAAAAGTCGAAATATTAACATCTGCCAAACGACAGGCGGTTGCCACGGCATATACGATGAACATGAAGAGATCACTTTTTCCTTACTTCAATTACAACAGCTTCAGATTTCCTTATTTTATTGCCCGGGTGACATTAAAAATAATTTATGACAATTCCAAAAGTTCAATGCCACGTACACTAACCAAATAACGGTAAAAGCCTGAAAATTATCTCAATATGCAAGTTTTACCACCGTAAATGGCGATGGAAGTGGTCTGACTTCATTTCAATAGCGTCATTTCATGAGAATATTTAGCAATGCGTCATTTTCCCTCATGATGGACTTTTTTTTGTGTTGCCTCTCAAGTCTCATTGGTCATTTTACGCCGGCCGCTAGTGCAATGCCAATTTTCGCCGCGAGGAGTCATTCGTTCAGGCTGAGTGCCAAGCATGGCGAACACGCGCACCATGGCGAACATCGCCATGATGCGACCACGTGGTTAAGGAATGCCCAAGCAAAGTATTGAGGTCGCGACTCAGTTCCATCGGCGGTGAAAAAAATTATTTTTTCCCCGTAATATTTCGAAAAAGTAAAATAACTCTTCAGATTTCTTATAGCTTCAAAATTATTTCTTTCAAACCACGTCTAAAACATTGCATACCACGATCCACATCTGGTGATCATAGTTGATCCAACTGGATATGCTCATGGCATGCTAGCTTAAGTACTCATATATCCATTAAGAAGGAAGGCAAGTAAAAAATCAATTATTATTTTAAACCAAATAAAAGTGAAAAAAAACTAAGAAATTATTTCATACCTCACTTCGAGAGAGAAAACCAGAACTTTACCTCTTTGCTTTAATTATCTAAATATTAGCTATATCGTCCCTTAGCCTGTAAACATCGGTTAGTATACCGATATTTAATTTCAATTTCTTTGACGAAAAAAGGCAGTTCAATTGACATTGAAGGTTGTAGTGGTAGGTGAAAACTATTTGTCCGAAAACCTATCACACGACTGACCATGTCTGAAAATATATAAAAATGATTTTAATTCAACGCTATTTGATATTAGTATAATTGATTTATGAAAAACGTTTTCTTTTTTAAAATGGTAAATCCTCTACGCTTCATTTTAAAACATTGCCTGAAAATATAAACAAATGTCAACAAGCATCAGATATTCTTTCAAGTAAAATTAATGAGTGTAATCTCAGACTTTAAAAATAATTTCTAGAAATATTTAGCCGATATAATTTCAGTGTCAGGAATGGTACCTGAAATATTATTATTTCGCCCTCTATGTTTCCTTCTAAAACTGTGTCTAAAATGCGAATGTATCCGCAAGCATCAGATATTACACACAAGTATAGTGTAAATTCATAATTTAAAAATAATTTTATAAATTATTCAGTCGATTCCATGACGGTGTCAGGTTCGTTTTCTGAAACGTAATTACTGTAATACTTGACTTTCTATACCGTGTCCGACGGATAATATATGAATCGAAAGGAAACATTGTAACAAAATAAGTTATGAAATAGATACTGTGCGTGCTTTACTGAACTCTCGCCATGGGTTCAATTAGCCGTAAAATGAACAACAGCTGACGATGTGCAGGTCAGCAATTACCCGCCGAGCGAGCGGGACGCCCGTTCTCTGAATGAAACAAAAAAGCTCATTGGATTCGAGCCGCGAAGCACGCCTAGGGTCAGAACTGCATTCCATTCAATCCCGTTCCGTCAACACGCGTGGGAAATATTGTCCCAAGGTAACATGGTATTTTTACAACAAAGGGGATTTCTGGTTTTCAAATTCATACAGTAACTCAGGAGACTACCACACAAATATCACTGCTATCGGTTCAAAGGTAGCTTGCGTTGCCGCGGGGCGATTTTCATATTTGTCTATCAGTTTAAGTAAGACGAACAATATCAAAATTTTCTTACATTTAATGAATTGAATTATGTTTCCTATTGAGCATACGTAATTTTGATACTTTTCTACACCTCAGACAATGAAATCTCCCATTCCGCTATTTAAAAAAATAAAAGAATGGTTCAAATTTAATTTTAAAATGTAATGCTGTTTGTAATGCCAAGATTCCGATCTCTCTATAAAAAAAGAACAATAAAATGCACCAACCAAATACTTTGCCCGTGAAGAGATGAATAAAACGACCGTTTCGTCGTTCTAGTTTTTCGCGTGTTAAACTTCCTTATTTCGACCGTATTAGCTAAATTTTTACGTTTAATTACTAGTAAATAATTTTACGCTGCAGTCATATAAACAAGTAGCAAAACGATATATTTCACAACTCTATGGAGCTTCGGCAGAATTTCATACGACTTCTTAAAGCTCAGCGTTTTACCATTTTACGGCGCACATTTGCTAGTAATAACGATGCATTTGATTTCTGCCAAAATAACTTCATTTACTACATTCACTTAATGTAAAACCTATCCACTCACTGACTGACTTACTCTTACAAATGTTTGGGGTGAATGGGACGAGATACGACCAGTAGGCATAGAATTGACCTCTAATATCGTCAGAAATCTTAGGAAAAATTGTAAAAAAAGAAATGTTCTATGTAATATAGTGTTACCGACAGCCTCTACGACTCTACCTTTTTGGCGTACTTGGTAGTAAAAAAATAGATTTTTCAAAAATTTGACTTTTTCGGATCTAGACCATCTAGAAAATTTCAGGGTCTATCTCAACACTTGCCTGCACCTTGAATACGAAATTAACACCCCATAATTATATCTGACGGAAAATTGTACATATGAAATATAGGTAACTGAGAAGTTTGAAAAGGTGTTTGCTTAATGCACCCTGAAAATGTCAAAACTAAAGTGTAACTGTAAAACTTATATACTTCAAGAACAAAGGCGGCATAAAATCGGTAGGGATTGTCATGCGTCATACTTATCATGACAACCAGAATACCTACTTCAACAATGCTTACATTTTTGAGGAGAGATTTTTTTTCGGAATGGAGTCTACAGAACGTTTTTCATTTCATGTTCAGAATTTTTTTTTAAAGTTTCAAACTAAAAAAATTCCAATTCCCGCAAGAAAAGGGGCCATAATAAAGGCTTCCAACAAATATTTTTTTTCCAGTTTCCTGATAACCTGTTGGGCTGGATGCGTGTAAGTTCTAACGTTTGACCCTGCCCTGCCAACAAAAACCCTGCCGGATATCCTGGGTGGAGGAAGTTGAGGAAGGTATTACAAGGGTTGAGATGGTTTGAGAGGCGTTTTGGAAGTAACTTGACCTGAACCTCCTTTCTCCGTTCGACGCATCAAGCTTCCTTCGGGGCAAATTGATGTGTTGAGTGAAACCGGACGAGGCATGGATGAAATCCAACGTTACACAGCTCCAATGAGGCTCTCGAGCGGAAATGACAACACATCGATAACACGAATGAATGAGAGTATTTTCAAAATTTACGGGCAGTTGGTAACATCAGGTATTTAGGAACAGGATTTGCATTTTTTAAATGTATTTTAAATGGCGTAACAGCCGACACCAATTGTAATTTTTAAAGAAAGTGTGGACAGAGATGGGTAGTATCGAAAATACTTGTATTTGAAATACGTATTTTCGATACTTTTGTAGTTTGTAATTTGTATCGGAAATACATTTTCTGAGAGTATTTTGTATTTTGTAACGAAAATACATCTAAAGAGTAGTTTGTATTTTTAAAATACATTCAAAATCAAAATATATGCAATGTTTTTTGTGCATAAGTAGAAAGAGCGTGCGACGAGATGGCAGGGATCCCGAATGAGTCCAGGGTCCTCTATGTTGCCATATAATAACTGATGAGAGAGTAGTGTTGAGAGACAAATCTAGAGGACTCTGAATGAGTCTGTATTAGCCTGTCATCTATGGGACAATATGTTGCCCCTTAATTTACTTCTGTAACACCCGTAGGCCCTTGTATACTTGCAAAACGTAGTCACGTGTGGAGTATTTTGCGAAACGAAGTTTTGCATTGAGTAATTTGTGGAGGGGACTTGTAGAATCTGACGCTGTTCCCAAAGGTGCAGGAGACATTTTTCTCCATTTTATTTAAGACATTTCGCCATGGATAATGGTCAAATTGCCAGTTTCCTATAGATACGTTGCAAGAATGTTTGAGCCTCTCATTCTAAAAATAGTTCATACTTCGATACTAAATACAAATGTAATTTCAAAATACTCTATTATAATACGAAATACATGCCTTCACCGAAGTTCTTACCTAATAAAAAATTAAAATAAATTCAAATATTTATTTATTTGTGATAAATAAATAAATAAATAAATAAATAAATAAATAAATATTTGAATTTATTTTAATTTTTTACTAGGTAAGAACTTCGGTGAAGGCATGTATTTCGTATTATAATAGAGTATTTTGAAATTACATTTGTATTTAGTATCGAAAATACAATTTTTAGAAGTAATTTGTATTTTGTATTTGAAATACAGATTTTAAAAGTAATTTGTATTTTGTATCTAAAATACATTTGACATGTATTTTGCCCATCTCTGAGTGTGGAAGTAACGAAGTGTCTTTCATTGATAATAATATTTTTGTACTTGAAAATGTAACAGACGAAAACGGTTGTGCTTTTTAAATAAATTATAGATGTAACGAAGTGTACTTCACTGCCAATATGCAGCCCTTCTACCATGTAAAAGCTTCAAGTTTCGATTTAACAGGATTCGCCCCAAATACTTGGTCGTTGGTCAGATCGGTTGGAAGGCGAAATTGACATATACTCGTATTAACTCATTTATAGGATAAAATCTATCACAAATCGTTGCTGCGCCAACTGAGGTGAAATTTCTCTGTGAAGTACACCTAATTTTAGAGCACAATTCTTTAATATCAATACTACAAGAACAATATTATATCTCATATATTGAAACAAAATTGCCCTTTCGAGGTAACAAAACGCCGCTAAATATATTGACTCGTGATAGAAAAATGTTGGTAAATTTCCGAAAACTTTTACGTATTTCTCAATTTTACGCAATACTTTCTCTCAAGCGTTTCTCTCCAGCCTTCCTTTCCTACCCTTCCCATATGACACCAATGATCTTAGCAGCCGCTGTCCCCTCACAAATACCATACGAATTGTCACCTCAATATTTTCTCAGTCGTGAACTTTTTATATTTCAGATAAAAATAAAATTCTGAATAATTCTACTTTTCATACCACGGGAATTTCCAGATATTAGCGATTTCTAAAGCTTCTAAAATACGATTTTTTCTCGTTTATCTTTACTGATTCATATGATTTTAACGGACGGTTTTCGTCCTAATCGGAGAATGAAAAAAGAATGGTGCCTATGTAGTAATTTTAGGCGCAAATGCTATTCATAGAAAGAGGCATGGGTATAAAATTGAGAGAAAGAAGAAATTTGTCTAAAAATGTAAGGAACTTGGAAGATGGGTCGAATCTATTGATGTCAACGTAACTCCATCAAGGAAAATAAAAATTCAGATGCGCGATGTACCAGATTAATAAACATTCGAAAATTTCGCACGACTGTACTCTCATTCTTTACATACAAATCCATAAGATTCTCTGGTTCTTTAAACAATTTCGTAATAAACTCTCACTCATATACATAATAATTTTAATGCATTCACCCATGCACAATCACTATGTCTATCTCGTACTATTTTCATTTTTTGTTGTCAATTCCCATTGATAATAATTCTTGAATACTGTAAACAGGATATTTTTATTTATTCGTGATACACGATATTTTTTAAGTTCCCACCACACACGATGTCTCCTTTAGAGAACGTTTAACAATCTTCATTCTTCTTATATTTTATTTTAAACACTTTTCCTTTTTATGTTACGTTTATTTGGTTTAGTCATATATTTAACGGGTTTTTAAATCTTTTATTTAAGTTTAGAATAAAAAAATATGTGACTTCGATATACCTCGAGCGAGTAATCGGCATTGAAAAATCGAAAACTTTAAGTCAAAATAATAGGTATATAGTGCGTTTTGAGATTGATATTGTATTTATCGTCAGAAGCTGGTGATTCAAAGTTTAAAATGATACCTTTTCATCACTGTAGGTGCAGTATTAACGATCATATACGTAATGACAGAAAAGACCTTTCTGTCTTTACAAGTCAAAGATATTTCTGTCAAACTAGCTGGTAAATATACCTACATGACACTGAGCAGCACCTACGACAAAGTGATATGTATCACGAAACGCTTGAGTATATATTTTATATCTTAATTGCATGTGTAATATTTGTGTATACTTTGTACCCCATTGACTATGTTGTATTTTACCAATAACACGACTTTAGCTTTCACTCAGTAGGTTTTAGCAGGTTTTTCACGCCCCCCTTCTTGTGTGGGCGTTTTCCTGCAGTGGGTTTTTTCGCTGAAGGATACTACACCCTTATCCTCATGTTTTTTCCCACAAACAGAAATCTTTCTTCCACAAAATTTTCACATGCAGTTGTTCATATTTTTGACATTTCACACATATTGTATATCCTTTGTATTGTAAACTTTGTCTACTATTTTTTAATATGTTTGCATTGACGCTATGGAGGGGTTAGGGTGGAAGAGGGGACTTCTTAGTCTCAACCTCGCCCGAATAAAGTCATATTATTATTATTAAAACAACCTTTTTCCAAAAGCAGTATAAGCTGTCGGTTTCCTCCTCCAAGTATCATACCATACAATACCGAGATGGGCACGTGAGCACCTGAAAAAAGGCTGTCGTACGTAGGTGCGTGACGGGAGGGCATTTATCAATTTACCCTCCCTTTCCTTCTTCCACGAGATGACGAACCTATCGTTAGGGGGTGCAGCGCAGTATGACCGCCTCCCTCCCTGATTTCTCACGCTCATTATTTCTCGCTGGTCCGAGGAGTGGGGAAGCGAGCGAAGGAAAAACAAGTGAGGTGGGAGGGGCGAGTCCTTTGGACTTCCGCAGCGCATGCACTCCAGTTCCGGCCTCAGACAATTTCCACCTCCATTTCTCTCCATTTCCACGTGATTTCCTCCAGCTGGGCTCAACTGTCGGGAAAATAGACACTTAAACCGTCGACGTGGCATTAGACCTACTCGATATAATGATAAATATGACAACTTTTATCAATCAACCCCGGTAACGACCCACAAAAAAATTGGGACTACGATAAAAACATATTTTCTCCATTTGTTTTATCTCGCATTAACTTGAAAGAATGGAAATGGAAGGTAGTTGCATTTTCTACAATTAATTAATGCGTACGACGCGTTTCGGCTCAATAAGCCATCATCTGGTAAAATCTCTAAGTAAAGTTTTGTTGATTATTTTTTTCAGGGAAGTCCCCAGGTTAAGCATCAGCCGCCATGAAATCCTTAATTCAGAAGTATAAGAGAAAAAAATCAGCATTAATTAATGCATTAATCGAAACGGAAGCTTCAAACGCTTTATAATACCGGTTCTTCAAAATTAGTAGCAGGGTTTGAACGCTTTCCAATATTAATTTCACGAAACTTAAAGCTATATAAATCATACATCAAATGAAAGATCAACTCGAACAGTTTTACATAAAAGCCTATAAGTGACATTCGTCACACGGCACACGCCAAAATGATATGCAAGTTCTTCCCTATCGTCGATTAGTCTCTTGATTAATTGCAACAGCTGCTTCAATCCAGTTTCCTAATTCGAAAAGGTCATCCGGTATTGGAGGTACAGATGCTATTATCACCCCGACGATCACAATCACACTTAATACGGAACGGAAGTAGCACAGTAACCACGTATTCCGTCTATGCTAACCTTAAAACATAAAAAGCATTCACTAGTCGCCATTTTTGCCATTACCGCTTTCTAGCGGATGGTGGCGAAAAAATGGGTGTAAATGCGCATTGCTGCCAAAAACGGAACTTTTTGAATTTCTATTTCATTTGAGGTATGGCTTATAGCTGTAATTTAAGTTTAATGCATATTATACTGCGTTAAAATCCCGCTATTCATTGTAAAACTTCCGGTAGTTATACATAATTAACAGCAGGAAATAAAGATTCTCTAATTTTTCATCAACTTGCAATATCATCGAGATTATTGACGCAGTAATTTACGCTAGATATGAGCTATAGAAAATAAATTTGAAGTTTGCTAGCGCCAAATGTGCCAAACATGCGCAGGCCATTAAGTAAATTCTTGTAAGTGCCTTAGTCGCTGGATTGGACGCAGAGCGAACTGGGTCAAGGAGGAATGTCGTATCGCGAATGCCAAGTGCAACGGGGAGGCTGAGCTAAGAGGATCGACGCGACGCTTCCAACCGCAGTGGGATCCTTTTTTTAATTGAACCTCTTTCGACGCATTCAACGCTGATGAAAAAAATTAATACCCACACCACCAAGGGTGCATCAGAATAATCGAATCTTGATGAAAAGATCCAGGTCAAATTTGCTGGATTTTAATTTCGACAAAGACAAAATTCTGTAACACTTATACATTCTTATAATATTATATACCTCAATATTTGCTCCACACAGAGGTAGTTTAAGTGGACAAGCTACGTAACTCCGATGACGGAAATATGCTTAATGTTTAAATTAGGGCAGAACTAGAATCGGTCAATATTGGGGGAAATTATTCATCTCACAGGGACACAAATTTTTTTAAATAAACCGCAATGGAAACGCAGGATATATTATTATGGATACATTATTGTCTACATTTATTAGTTCATTATCTATTTCAAACAGGAAATATTTTCTTTGTATTGAGTGATAAGTTCTTCGACGGATGGTATTTTTATTAAGTAATATTTTGTAATGTTAGCAAGAATGACATAGTGGTTAATTGGCCTATAAAATGAATGATACGCAAAATTATAATTATTTATCAGCAAAAATATTTAGCAAGCTACCAACTAGTTTAACTATTACTTCATATCCTACCTTCAATATCCACACTTCTCGATACCCAAGGAAATTTTGTAAAGTAGGAGAAACATAGTTGATTGAACTGGAAAACGTTAAGTCTCTACTCAATCCCCTTAAATGAAATCTTGCTACCAAGTCGTCGACTTATATAGGTAACTACGGAAGATATGGGTATGTTATAAAAAGTTTAATTGTATTATAATTACTTTATTTGTTCTATGCATATTTTTCTCACGGGTAACAGGAGAGCCCCAAAACAAGACTGCAAAAATCCTTCGCGTTAGTATTAATCTCTAGTTTTAAGTTTCATTTAATTATTATATGCACATTATTATTTAGGTTAATAACAATTAATAGCATCATAATTTTCTATAGAAACCATACATATTTCACTAAAATGTGAAATTAGTTTTATTGCATTATATGAGGTACAAAGTGGTGGAAGTTCTTAAAATTAGTAAAATTAGACTTTCCAATATTTCCACAAGAATTATTTAACACGACGCGTTTCTTTGCTACAAAAAACGTTATAAAGTGCAACATATTTTACAAGAGTTCTTCCTTATATACGTCTTTATACTTAAAGGGAGGTTAGTAACACTAAGTCCTTCCTATCCTACCTTCAATATCCCCACTACTCGACACCCAAACCCCATCCACCCTACCCCATCCCTTTAATCACCAAGTATACAAGGAAGAAATCTTAAGACTAAATTTGCACTTCATAATGTTGTTTTTAATGCGTCTTGTTGAAATAAAACTCGGTGGAAACATTGCAATGCCTAATTTTACTAATGTGAAAATAGTCTCGGAAGGAATTATTATAGCAACTTTTTTTTTCCTTTATACAGTGTCCAACAGTGAGCGACAGTAAATAACTAACGAATTTAAGTCAAGGGTTTAGATAGTGACGCACTGCACTTAATTCTAAGCCCGTACACCCTAAAACTTCCGCCTCACCGACAATGAGAGGCACCCGTCCCTTTTAGCGGCCTCCTTTACCGTTTCCCTCATGCACTCAAATATAGGGTTTCACCTCCCCGAAAAGGTGAACGAGAAAAGAATATGTTTTTTTTATGCATTATTTTGGAAGCGTGCAGTGGAAGAGTGGGAGGGGTGGATAAAGCTGAGGAAATAGGGGATGAAATAAACGTCACACCTGCCCCCTTTAGAAAAAATCAAGCCGGGACAATCCATCAAACGACGAAGGGGCTAGTGACGCTTAATCGGTCTTCTACACGGTTGACAGGATGCACGACGCACGAGATACGACATAACTCTCCGGCAAACTGAAGGAGGAAAAAAACAGATGACGGCCGATGGGCGCGCTGATGGCGAGTTAACTTTTAGTGCACAATAGGGGGTCATCACAATATAATCGAAGCGATCATGAAATATCGAGATACTTGATGGACTAAATAGGGCCCAAGGGTGTTGTTTTTAAGCGCTCCGTTTTGGGGCACCCAAATAATTAAAAATAAAACCTTGAAATTATAGGTCTAAACAAACAAAAGGAGTTCACGAAGGGTTGAAGCCCACAGCAGATGGATTACATTCTATTTTCAAATCCATTACAATGTCAGAACACGGAAGTGAAATATTTTGGGGCACAGGTTGGAAAAAGGAAATATGAATGGGCAGACTTGCTAGGAGAAAGTATAGATAAGTATTAAACGCGGAGGAGTTCAAATAAATATGAACATGTGTAATTTCACCACACAAAAATTAGATTGAGATCCATACTCGACTCAATTCACAAGATATACAAAGCTGAATTTCGACTGGAAATTTTATGAGCTGTGAAGTGTTTTCAGGCACAAAAAATACTATGGCGGCGGGCGTCTTACATGATAGGGAAGAAAATTGATGCAAGAAAAATGTCAAATCAATTTAAAGAGGCATTGTTTTGCAAAATATTGAAATTATAATCGACACTCAACTTAATCCACAAAATATACATTGAGCTGGATAGAAAGCATCAGTTATTTCATGCAAGATTTCTTGTTAAGACTTTAGGAGGAGTCAACGTTGATGGAAGACGTTTTAGGAAGTTAGTTGAAATAGGATTAAATTAATGAATGCAGGTCTAACTTAGAGACGATATTGCATATTCATGACGAAAGGATGAAAATTTTTGCATTCCACTGGAAAAAATAATGTGAAAAATAAGAAATTAGTCCTTTTGCCATGAACTGTTGCCCTGGTAGGTCTTTGCTAGTAACAATTATCAAAAAATATATAAAAATTCCGTATTTTACGCTATAAGTGAATTGATTAAAAAATAAATTAACTCAATATAGTAATGATAATATGCACCGAAGAATCACAAATATTTTTGATAAATATAAGAGTTATAGATGCTAATTAATGAAGCCGGAATAAAATGCCTTTCTAATTTAACCAATATTTATCTTTATCTGCTGAGACATGATATGAATTAAAAAGCTCAATTTTTAATGCGTAAGAATATTATGCTTCACTTGATCCGCTGTTTTCCTAGTGTATTCCTCTCGCATCTTACATCACGGGAGTGGATACTTGAGCAGGAGTTCTCATTTACGAGCCATCGTGCTGGGTGAGTTATAGGCGACGGTGGAGGCGACTCGTCTCACGCTGGAATAGACTTGCGAGAAGTTCATGGATCACGCCCGCCGCCAGCTATTCCCTTCGGATGGCTATGAAAGCCCTTCGGGTCAAGGACACTGCCGATGCACAAAGAACTAGGTCACTCAAATAGTGTAGGATAACGATCTTGTTTCCAGGGAGCTCGACCGATGCTGTCATGAGTTTCTTTACCACTTTGAAATTTTTAAAAACATGATTTAGATTTTTCATTTCGAAATCAAATCATTTGTTTTATTTTTGTTTGAGCCTTGAAAATCAAGTTTACCGCGTAGGAATAACAGCGAAGAATCACAGAATTTTATCACAAAGATAAAATACCGACGTATTACTAGCCTACAGTTTTAAAATTACTTCAGGAATAACGCATTAATGAAAATACGCATTTTGAGAATACAATAACTGAATTCGCTATCTTCTTATGATTTTGCATTAGATGCCTACCGATAGAAGTAAATTTTATGACGTTTATGCCACTTTTCAGATTTCCATTTGGAACTTGCAGTAAAATCTATTAATGTCGATAACATTTTAACTTTCCTTCTTTAGCCTTATATATATGAAATGATTATTTTCATTTTCTATGAATAATAATATTGGTGCTATAACATAAGTAACGGGTGTTTAAAAATGGATAGCTGGGTTTTAACGCTTTCTAATATTTATAAAACTAAACTTACAGCTGTAAATCATACAAGGCTATGGCTGTATTCCAATAATTTCTGTAATAAGTATGGGTTCATTAAAAAGATGGGGAGAACTATATAATGTTGAAAACGAGCCCTTGATAATCATCACAATATGCCTATGCATAAAGTTATAACTGTAAGGAGGGGTAAATTAGCCGAGCGAGAAAACTCATGACAAGAAAATCTGTAGGAAAACATGCTTAAGACTCGTTAACGACGTTACCACGACCATATTGATCTGGCGAAAAATCTTAATTCTCGATCTAGCGGGTTAGATATGAAAGGATTATTTTTCGATGTTTACCACAGAATGGTCAACAAAATTTCTCTTGTTCTAAGACCTTTCTGAACTAACCTAAATCCTGGGCTGAGTTTCATTAATAACTTTAAAATGCCTCTACAAAACTCTTTCTCCCCATTTAAATAAAAGATGAGTCTATTTACTTCTTTCCCGAGAAAATATTTATTAGTTGTAATAAATATAGGACAATACTGGCTTTGGCAACCTTGACTTGCAAATGGGAGAGAGTTGTCTAGCAATGGTGATTTACTAAAAGAAATAAGCCGTTTTATGCGACCCAGTCTAATTTACGAGAGCAAAAGAAATTTTTAGCAAAATTCCCGAGAGAAAAGAGAATTAACTGTCACGTTTTTTATAAAAAAATAATCGAAACCCATTTTTTTAAAGAAAACTCTTTTTTTTTTCGCCTACACTTTTATTGCGCAGCTCCACTTCGGGTGGAAAGAAAAAAGACGAGAAAAAATTAAAATGCGGGAGAAATCGAAAAGAATCTCTGGAAACGAAGTTGGATTCATTCCAGGGCTTGTTCTTCTGATGAAATAAGACTGGATATCATCACGAGTTTCACTGTGACAACGCACTGCATTGCCAAGAAATAGAGAAATAATGGTAACGATTATTTCTACTTTTAGATACTCAATTTTCTATACGGTGAAAGCTTGCAGGAAAATCTCGTAGAAAGCTCCGTTAACGTTCATCGCCTGTACGCTTGAATGCGCAAACAAAAGCATAACGTTTATTCCAGTTGCTTTAAAATGCCTACCGCATTAAGCACTGTTTTTCTAAATATAGGCATCTTTTTCAGGTCAACATATGGATCCAATGAAGTTGCTTGGTTAATTACCTTATAGACTACCAGAGATAAAGGAGGGATTTAATTTCTTTGAAATAGTAGTAGCAAAAAAAAGTGGGCGTGGTTTACATATGACATCAATATATAATAATTGCTGGGTGTAAACTGAAGTAAAACTCAGAAGAAAATATTTAACGACCTAACGCAGTAAAAAACTCCTTACAGTACGAGTTAAGGAACTATCGTCTCGCCTATCTAACACGATACTTTGCTTTCATTTTAGCGAAAAAACTTAAACTAAAGATTATTACGGAGGCTTCCGCGGTTAGTTCGGAGCTGGAACGCGCCCGAAACTGTCGTCCGCAAAACATGTATCAACGCGGTGTAAACCCGGAAAACCATCACCAAATTAAACTAAAGATCTTCAAACTTTATAAAACAAATTACATGCAGCCATGTCTTTCAAAAACACATTCATCCTGTAAAGCAAAATTGCCTTTATTATTACCCGGTGTGGTGTGCCAAAACAAAGTCCTAGTCGCGCCATTTAAGAAGAACCGCTTAAACTTTGGCATGTGAATGAAATTCCACCGCTAATGATAGCTATAAATTTCGTGATGAAATCGGAAAATGTTCTCATTGTACTAAATCATATCAGTAATGGTTGTTTTACACGGGGCACGGAATTGCGCAGGTTAGAACTGCATTAATTTCCAAAATGGCGTGGAATTGCGCGAATGCATGAACGAAATTAGAACAGGGGCTATTTTGCCTACTTTCGTCGCTCGACCGCTTTTCACCGCTTAACACGACGCAATTTTGACTGCACCTTCGTACACACGTCAGATTGTGCAAGCACGTGACCCCTGTAAAACGGTCTTAAGAGAAAATATTTCTAAAAAAAGGTTTATTGACAGAAAAGAGAAGGATTGTTATGCATAAGTGCGAAGTGAAAGTCCAATGTCCCTCATTACGTACACAAGGAATCCAAATCTGGATTATGTCTCTATAAGACGCCCATGGGAAACATTTTCGTTCCTTCCTTTCCGAACTCCATCCTCACCGTGGTCCCGCGTCCTATTTTCCGGATATCAAGTTGTAATGGAACGAGCGCATTTATAGCTGGGGCGGAGGGGACTGGCTTTTGGGGTGGTCTCTCCCCTTCGCCTCGCCGCTGACCGCCGCTCTCCCGCTCCAACCGTCGCTTTACGCTCGTCAATCTTGTTCGAATGTAGAGAATAGGGGGAGGGGTAGAAAATAGGAGAAGATGTAAAAAAATATGAACAAAAGAAGGCGATCGATGCATGCGTCAGAGTGGAGAGAAGGCGGGCAAGAAAGTGAAAGATAGGAATAGGGTGGTTTCCTTCATCGAAGAAAACGAAAGGCATTGATTTCGATTCGTTACCCACCATTAGTGTATTCATAATATACAAATTATTTGGTTTTATAAATCCCAGTTTAGACGAATTTATATGGTCAATTTCAAACTCATTTGAAAAAGGCCTAAAATAAACAAAAACAGCTGAATACGTTATCATACATCAGGTGCATGTATACCATCATAATAAAAAAAAACTGACAATCGAACTCTCTAAACTCGTGAAATTTAAAAATTCCCGCTAACACACCTCATACAAAATAAAGATTTCTAAAACTGATGTAAACGGAAATTTTTACCGTATTTCAGAGGAAAGTATAGAAAAATAACAAAAAAGGACAATACGATTCTTTAAACCCGTTAAATTAAAAAAAAAATTCCCGTTATTTTCTGAACCTAGCACCAAATACGCTACACCGGGCTCTTTCTGTTACCCTCCTCTCATTTCATTTGTAATGTAATTAAGGTTTGGCCAACTGAGTATATAAATAATAGAATATATAAATAATATTTATGTTAAGTAGATTTCGTAATTGTGCCAAAAGACCTTATGATTACCAACTGCAGATTTGTAAAACTTCCGTGAGAAACCTTTACCATCGCAAACATTGAAAATATCATGAAATAATCATTTTAGAGCAAATTTCATTGAGTAAAATATAATTTGGCTGCAGGTATCTTTCGTTCTTCAACTCATTTTACCTTCATCTCTTTCCCCACTCTAAACTCGACCTCTCTCATATGATAGGACCAAAAAAAACAAAACACACTCGAATACGGTCCCGTCCTTCTCCGTCTCGAAGAAAGGGTCAAAAATAGGTTTAAAAAAAGGACGGCTTCAATGGATCGTGACCGTACCCATTGTTGTGGCACTCCTCTCTGGGATAGGCCGCTTGCGAATTCGACCGACCCAGACTGGACAACACTCTCCATGACAATCACGGTTGGCGATCGGTGGAAAGAAGGCCTAATACGCCCACGCTCAAAGAAGGTGAAGGGAGCGGTGAGAGAGACGGTATTTGGGTATAGGAGTTTGAATGAACGGACATACAGACTGAACGGGGTGGTTTCCTTTATCAAAGAAAACGAAAGGCATCGATTGTGATTCGACCATTCATGGGCGTACCCAGCGAGGGGTAGGGGGGTCAGTTCCCCCTCCCCCTAGAAGCAAAACTCGAAAAAGCCTTTAAGCAAAATCAGTACTGAATTGAAACGAAAGTATTCAAAAAAATTTCTTAAAACCCACGAAAAATGATATACAATGGTATAAGATACGTAACTGAAATAAAACTATTTTTTCAAGGAAATAATCTCATAAATACCATGGCTTGCCCCCACCCCCCCAGTTATGATCCTGGGTACGCCCTTACCACCAGTAGTATATTCATAATATACAAATTATTTGGTTTTAGATACCCCAGTTTAGACGAATGTTAATAGTCAATTTTGAACTCATTTGATAAAAGCCAGATCGGCGCCCATGCGATACCAATCCACGTGACGTCACAAGGACATATATGCTATAATACTGGATAGGAGTTTTACATCGTCTGAGATTACCAATGCACGCATGAGGCGCAGAGCTCAGGGAAACATTTCTTATTAATCACCTATTAAAATTGCCTCAGGTCGGAAAGTTTCCTTCGTTTGGAAGGGTATTAATAATCCTTATTTAAACAAAGCGCTACCTGCGTGCAGCCTTCATCATAGCGGCGCTCACAGCCTCGCACCAAGGTGGCCAAACACGGCGGCAGGGGAACCAGAACGACGTCACACGAGCTTTTCCCAGCATTCGTACTTAGCCGTCGCGTTTTCGCGCGCTTAGAAGTTTTCACTTTTCATTTAATCGCGAAAAATAGATATCGTCAATTAAAAATCTAAAAGCATAAAATACGTACTCCATGAGTAATAGTCTTTCGATTTAGGCAAAAAAATAGGAAACCACCCTACACGCTTCACCAGGCTCTTTCAACGAGCCAACTATTCAAGAGTTGGTGTACCTGTTCCGAGGGAGAAGGGTGGATACTTTGAAGAGGCTAAAATATAAACCATACTCTATTGTACTTAATGATAGAGAGAGGAAATTTATATTCAGTTTGTCCCTTTTGTTTTCACGATTTGTTTGTAAATTGAGATTAAGATCTAGTTTTGTGCATAGATGACCGAAAACTTTTGACCGTTAGTGTACATTTTTAATTTAATTGAGGTTTGGCCAAATGAGTAAACAGTAAAACTCGCTAACAGCTCGCGATCACGCTTATAACGAAATCCCGCCAATAACCTTTTAATTTAATTGAGGTACTGAATCCATAACAGTGCTTTCACATTAATTCGCACAAATGGTAATATAAAAATAGTTATGAGTTAAAAAAAAGCTGTAAGGTCAGGTGAATTTTTTTTTCAAGTTTGGCTGGACTTGAAATAATCAGAAGTCTAAAAGATACTAAGTAAAACTAACCCAGGCGTCAGATAGGCGCTGAAAAATATAAAATTAAAAGGTGAACTATTTTTTAGCTTAAGCGTATTAAGTAACGTCATAATAGTGAGTTTAAATGAAGAATAAATGCTAAATAGCATGATTAAATTTTAGAGTGCTATAAATCTTAAAGAAAACTAGAAGGTTTCGATTGATTGCCTGAAGCTAATGAGGAGAAAACACGATTACATCTTAACTCTTGTTGGTAGATGAAAGAACCGACGAAGATCCAAAGAACAGACCTCCAATAGACGTAATAATGACTCCATACCGACATATCTAAAAACCAAAGCCAGAGGTGGCGGTTCCTTGTAAGGACAGACTTCTGAATCCTCGGGCCGGGAGATGCAGACTGAGATACAGCCGAACAAAAATGCCGTGATCAATCGAAACACCTTGGCTCCTCGCTACAACTTCACCTGTTAAGAGATTTTACCCTCGTCCTCTCCAATGCCTGAGGGCTCTGCTAACAAGTGGGCGCGAAGAGCACATAGGTGGAAGATTGAACAGCTGATTCCCAGCTAAGGCTCGAAGGAAATGATACCCACGCGTAGGAAAAGCTATAAATTCAACCAAGTCAACCTTCTCACATCGTCTTTAACTTCGTCTATGCTTGCATCAATTCTTCCGGCCCATAATTCACGCATCTAATTTCTATGGGGGAGCGTGATAGCCTAGAGGATAGAGCAGCCTTCTGTTTAAGCGGTCTTGGATTCGATTCCTGTATGAAACGTCCCGCCAACCCACACGCAAAACTTCTCGAAGGGCGAATGTGGCCCGGGTAAAGGAACTGAAGCTCCAGCCTTGAATGGGTGAAATTTACACTCCAGTAGCTTCATTCGGGGTGAATTCTACCCTCATCTATCCTAATGAACCTTCGCGTTGAATCACTGAGTGAGTCAGTCGCCGGTGAGCGAGTAGGCCGAAAAATTACAATTTTTCGCCATTTTTTTTACAAATTTCTATCACAAAATTCAGTGAACAAACGTAAGATTGCGACTTAGCGCCACCTCACCCCCAAAAAACACAAATAGAAGAATATGACATGGAACCCTTTCAAATTTAAGTACGTGATGTCCATTGCGAGGGAAGTGCTCAGAAAGGGATGAGTAAAATTTATTCATGAACTCAGGATAGGAAATAATTAGAATCGTCCAAAAATATATAGTAATAAAAATTATCTTAAAATTTCTCACGAAAAACTACCCTTTAACTGGGCCTATGGTGGAAGCGTGGTATACAAGTATTGAGATTGGAAATAATTAGAATCGTCCGCAAATATATAGAAATAAAAACCAACCCAAAATTTCTTAAGAAAAACTACCTTTTAACTGGGCCTATAGTGGAAGCTTGGTATACAAGTATTGACAGTTATTTCAGAATTAATTTGTGAAAAGTTTAACATATTAGTAAATAAAAAGTTACCGGCAACTTTTGCACATACACTTGATAGCATTGCCATACACCTGATTATATTACAAATTGGATTGAAATCGGTCTTGAAAGTAAAATTAGTAAAGAGAAAAGAAAAGTAGATATTTGCAGAAAAATGCCGGTGACTTAAAATTTACTAATATTGTAACAAAATATTTTTGAGCATTGGCTACTGGCCGGAGGGTCCCGGTATCAACTCCTAGGTTTGGATGCTTCAACAAAAATCCTCCAAATGCGAGGTGGACTAGAAAAAGAAACTGAGCCCACAACCATGAATTAGTGAAGTTAACAATCCCGCAGCCTGATCATGATGAACTATACACACCAATCTTTGTGTTGGAACACTGAAAAGGTGATGGAAACACAAATATAACTATACACGATTCTCCAGTCACCCTCCAGATATGTTTTCACCCATTGCGCATTTACGATGGGTTACAAAAGTCGCCACTCGCGTCGCTGACGGGCAGAGCGAACCGAATTTCACGCTGCTATAACCAATAACTAGGGTTTTAAACGGATTAGATCGATCAAATTCACAGCTCTTCGACGCTATTTATTGCAACGGAATATACTATACTACAAAATATGGGAAAGAGTGAACCGTTCAGCACTTATCGCCGGGCTGCGGACATTTGTGAACACCGATTAAAAAGCCACCGAAGAAACAACATAGATCATCCATCTACTGGATGGAATGAAGCTTGAATACTTCACTCACTTAGGTTAGGTGAGGTTAGGTGAGGGTAGAGCTCACCCGGACGTGTGCTTGATGATTTGGGAAGAATAAATAAAATCACAACACGCATGACAATGCACGGAAACTCCTACCATATGCAAATCTAAAGGTATATACTTCAGCAACACAAACATGTCCAAGCAGGTAGGTATTCTAAAGCGAAGACACGGGCGATAAGAAAAGGGTTTTTCGTATTAGGGTCTCTCTTTAAGACGACGGGAAGGAATCAACAGCAGAGATTACGGCGAAGAGACGACACTCGAGTGCCGCCTGTAATCCCTAGGTTCGAATAGAGACATCATATAAGGATTCCCTTCATCCTGAATGTCTTTCGTTCCGGAAGGGATGAGAGTAAAAAAAGATACGAAGGCGGACCAAGAGGGTTTAGTTCCCGAGCTGTGTGCCTACTGTAACATATAAAGCGTAAATGAAATTGAACTGCGGCAAATGTCACTACAAAATACATTAGTTCCACAAATAACTCTTAGAGGGCAGCAGCTGTTAAGCAGTAGAAGCGTACGAAAAGTGATCTGATTGCCAAAGCAAGTGTAACAAAAAAGACATTTGCCTACACTGTCAATTACGCATTCACATCATACCAAAAGGGTGTACCAACATCATACCTGAGAAAGTACAAAAAAATCCATTAAAATTATTGAAAATTTATAACCAATGGCACTTTAAAGGAAGAGTGCATATTAAAGTATTCAGATTGGAAATATCTACCGGAACAGAAAGTTATAAGGGATTTAATAACTGCCGTACGTAATGTGTCAACTCCATTGAAAAAATATTTTGCATTTTCAAGGTACTATTAAGACATTACAACGTAACCACGTAGTTAATTCGATATTTATTTATGAGCACAACAGAGTAAAATCCTTTTTGAGGTCTCCTATAATGTAATAATAAGTTTTATTACTTCCCAAAACGGAAAAAATCTTCACAAATGATTTGCAGACTTCTTTTAAATTCAAGATAGGTTTAAGTGGACTCCAGCATATTTCCATAAACGGTTATAACATAGTGCTCAAACTACCTATTTGGATTAAAGATCATATAAGATCTTTCAAGGAATGCATATCATAGATTTTTATCGAGTCATAAAATTGTGAGCGTGGAGATAACATGCATGGAGAGCCGAAATAGTAAACGCTATAAAAAAACTTGGAGGAGAAGGAAATTCGCGTCATGTTTTTGAGAGAACGGCCCCTTTCTTGTCTCGAATATCCGTTTCTGTGAGAGAAGGGGGAAAAAGAAATGCTGGAGAAGACCGGAAGAGGTTAACTAGTCGCGCCCTGATGTTTGAATTATAACGCGCGCGCGGGGCTCCCCAGCGCACTTAGCGCCGAAACAGCGCGACCCATTCATAAGAACTCCCGGCTTACCGGAAAAAAAAACTTTTCAAAAGAGAAAATTTTCATGCTCAGTCAGCCCTCATTCATGGTGATACCTACTCTATGCCTTTATTATAATTATAATTATATGGTGTGCAATTTGAGGTATGGAATTAATAATGAACTATTGATTGGCCAGTAAAAGGCCGGCATTTACGCAGTAATAGAAGGCAGTAGAGGGGAATAATTTTTCATATTTGATGTTGCACTAAAAATACTCACTTCCGATTACTGTCGTAAAACTAATGCTCTCATTTTCAAATGCTCATTGTATTTAAAGTAAACCGTTGTTAATATTTGTTAGCTTCTTACACTTTACAGTTACCTTTTAACTATTTTTTCTGATGCATTTTTTTAATATTTTAGAAATACCGGAAAATATTGAACAGGTTCTACTCTGCATATCCTGGAATTTTATAGATGATGGCATAAGTTTTAATCTGATCTACTGTAAGCCTAATCCGTCACCGTAAAAAGATCGCTAAACTTATACTACCCTTTTTGAAATCGGTCGAAATTTGCATGCATCTAATATTTGATACACTTACCTTATAGTAATTTTCTTAGATGCATCTTTAAAATATACGAAATACAGGGAAATATTGAGCATGGTCTTATCTGCTTACCGCTAAAATGCCAAGATGGTAACATAGCGCGAAAATTCCGCAGAGAAAAAAATGATTCACCTTGACCGGGATACCAACCCTATTTCTGGTCAAGGACATTAGCCAGTTATGCAACCAGGGCGTTAAGTTACAGTTAAGATATTCTTATAACGAAATTTGGGTACAATACCGAAAGAAATTTCCACAAAGGGGAATGACACATCGGTAGCTTAATTGGCTACAGCACCCGGACGGAAATAGAGGGATCCGGCTTCAAATCCCGGTCAATACAATAACACACAATAAGTGCGTTACGGGTGACTCCGTAAAGTTATCCTCCGTGCCTAGTCCCGGGATACTTAAAATATTGTTAAATAGGTTTCGCGCAAATAATCCATCACCAGAAAGGCCGTTCTAGGGGGAGGAATGAGTCCTTCTGAGATGGTGATAGACGGGAGAAGAAGGATACTACAAAGGGATAAGTCAAGAGGGTTTGTAGTTTGGAGGGAATATGTTTCATAGCGGAGGCGTTACATAGGGAGTGCGCTGATGATGGTGCTTCGCCGTGAACCGGAAGGGCTTTGATGGGAGGATGAGGAACAGCCTGCGGGCGGACGGACGGCAGTGCGTCGGGGGGAAGGAGAAGACCCTGAGGAAGGGGCTCGATGGTGGAAGAAGAGGCCCTTCGAAAGAGGAATTCTAAATTAGGGAGGAAGTGTTCGGAGGGGGAGGGAGGAGGGTTAAGAATTCTTCTTTTTTTCTCACCCTCTCCCGCCAACCCTCCGTCACTCCAGCACCATAAACTTTTAGGAAAGCACAAGGGTTCGGAATAAACGTTGATAGACGGATCGTAAGAGAGTGTCTGACCTCCTAACACTCGCATTATACAACTATTGGCTTACGCAGAGAAAAATATGAACATTTCCCATTCAGTATTACTATATTCAGTTTTATTTATGCCTATGATCATACATTGATGAACTACATAGCTATAGTTCGAAATTAATCTATTTGTAATGTTGCACAAAAATTTATTAGGCCGACCTTGGGTTTAAACTACTTCATCTTCTTCAACTACTTGGATAATGACTGTATAGAAGTTGAAACCCATGGTCGGCATAATAAAGTTTAGTAGAACATTACCCAGCCATTTATTTCTTACTATAGATATGTGGTTCCACCAAGTGAAGCCTGAACACTTGATAACATTATAAAAGTATTCTACCTATTAAGGTAGGTTTCCATGGTACACTAAAGAAGTGATCTAAGAGCCTCCTTTTCCTTCCAGCACTGCCTGCTTCAATTCACTGTAAGGCCTACTTCCTTTCAGTCTATCTAAAAATCCTATTCTTTTCCTTCCCCTCCCTCGTTTCCCTAACATTCTACGCTCTAAAACTATTTTCAACATCCCTTTCCCACTAAACACTTAGATATATGAACTAAATATAATAAAATGGTTAACGCGTGTATGAAAAAGTAACATTACAGCAAGATATCCTCACTCGAAGCGCACTCTCAGTATCAAAATATGACCCCTGTGAGGGCCACAACAGGGGAAAACTTAAAAAGAGAAATGAATACATAAAAAGAAGATAACATTCCTATTTGTGTGCTTTAATTAGTTATAATTTTTAGCACATAGCTACCGATCAGCGAGGGAAGGACACGGAGTCGGAAAAAGATAAGGGTGTGTAAGAGTTGGCATCTCCTGCCAGTAGCCCAGTAACTTCGAGTTATAAGGGCGCAGATTCACCTCAGGGGGCGAGGGAATCTTTTTCCTCGATATGGCTGAGACGGAGGTCTTTCAGGATGAAGAGCACCACGGCCCGTCATCGAATGAGCGATGAAAGACGACGTTATTCGTTAAGGGAACTGTTCAAATATGACGTCCACACCTGGAGAGAGGATGGAAGTTCGAAAGGAGAAGTTAAATGCGTAACGGTGTGATGGGCACAGCTAAGCTGGGATACCAGAAGATGCCTGCCAGACTTCTAATTTTTTTACCCATGATCATATACAGACGAACCAAATTTGGTAAATAAAGAGGCATGAAAATGTGACATTACAGCAGGGAATTCTTGCAGGAAGAGCACTTAGAATAACAAATAAAGACTCTTATGGTAACCACCACGGAGGGAAATTGAAAAAGAAAAAAGTAAACAAAAAACAAGGCATTTCTCTCACCTTGCGACTTAAATTCCTGATTTGGTCAATTATTGGAGAACTCTTTATGATAAATTATAAAAAAATAAAATTAAGCCAAAGAGCCCAACAATTCGAAACAAATGATGAATGTTGAAGTCAACTCACGCAGTAACAACCGCAACCTTCTCCTTCCTTCCAAAACATCATGACGATATGAACATACCTGAAACAAAAGAGAAAAAGAGATTAGGAATTTTGATTTATACAAATGAAGTATGATTTTTAAGCTAGGGATACAAAGTAAAATTTTTTCACAGGTAATTATTATGTTTATGCACAAAAAATGCTTAAAACTGTCTCATCCACCATCTCCTGAAGTATTACAGACTCCTCCTGGAACACCGTGTAAACAGGCATCATCTGCCATAGCCCCCTTCAAATATCTCACTAGTTTAAAGTCTAATATTCTGAGAAAATGGGTAATTTAACTTTCAATAAATGACCCAATGGAAATACACGAATCGTATTCATGCAATATTAATAGAAATAGAGAATCAATCCGTACACTATTTCACCTAATTCCTATTTATGGAAAGTGATATAAACTACTTACATTATAAGATAAAATGATTTTTATGTGCCAGACCCCTTTTTTCCAATACTCGGCAAGATTAAAATGAACCAAAAATGCACATTTATGCTTGCCTTGGAGATTAATGATTGATGGGGAAGGAGCGAAATAAGTTACAAAACACATGCAAGTTACACGATCTCAGGGGTTATACCAGACAAGAAGGGTTGAAAAAATAAAAAAAAACTCATAAAAATTCGATTTCTAATAAAATCCTCCGCCCGCGAGAGATAAGTTTTTGGAGGAGTAGACGTCAGAAGACGACCGCAACAACACACAACAACCCCCACTCCATACTCCCCCAAAAACTTGGGCTGTTCGGCAGTTATAGTATGGAAAGAAAAAAAAAATCGAAAAGCATCCCATATGGGCTTCGGGGTGTGAGTGAGGGCTCCCAAGGGTGCGTTGGGTAAAAATAAACCCTTTAAGGGGCTGTCAAAGGTAGACGACGGGTGGGGAGGCAAGATGTGCCACAGTGGTAGGGGAAACAGGGGGGCTATGGAGGTTATGGAGGAGACGTAGTAAACACGGCCAAAACTGATGACCTATAGCGTTGCTTTATTTAGCTATTATTTTTCTGTAAACTTAAAAAAGAATCAATAAAATGTTTTCAAGCTTAAAAATATGAAAAATGAATATGGATAATTCCCTTACTTGTTTCCTGACTTTACAGTTTTTTCAAAACTATATTTACGGGGAAAAATCAATATTGATGTATTATTATTATTCTGTAAACTTAAATCAATAAAATGTCTGTAAACTAAAAAAATTTATACTAAAACTGAATATCAATAATTTTCGTTTTACTTTCTGATTTTATTGTTTTCCCAAAAAAATAAATACAGGGAAAACTTAATTCATACAAAATATATAAGCATGCACGTGAATATACAGTCCCGGTCATCATTGTATCAATTTAGATATGATATCGGATTTGGTCACTAAAATCCATCAATAACATCAGAGCTAAACAATATTTGCCTCCTTCTTGATACCGTTCAAGTTCACTACAATATCAGCTATATTTCTCACGCATTCAATATAACGGCGAGTTTTGAGAATAATCATGTTTTATTTAGTTTAAATAAAACGAAGACTTGGGTCTCGAATGAGCATTTGAAACACAAAAATGTATACTCTTCAAACAAAACTGCCATTCACCAATATTTGTAAGGTCAAATAGGTACATAAAATCTTTAAAATGTCTTCTCTTTTATAAACTTAGACACAAAGCATTTCCAACAAGCTTTTATACAGTACGTAATTCTCCTGAACTGGGCAGATTCCTATTTTACCCATTTATATCCTATCTTCCTTACCAACCTTTCCCTACGGCGAATTGTCCTCAAATATCGGTCGCTTACTTCATATATCACCGTATTGCGACGCGCATAACGTATTCTATTGAAGAACTTACTGATATCAACGTAAATTATTGAAACATTGTACAGAGAAAAAAATCAATGTGTATCCATGATCGTGCAATATATTTTGATGGTATCAAGAACGGGTGGAGGTAACTTTAATTATTATTTCACTGAAAACAGGCCCTTTTCTAAGCGCTTCACTGACAGCAGTATCCTATTAATTGGGTCAGATTGGGATATCCTATTTATCGGGTTTGGCGGGTAGGCGGAACTAGAGGACTATAATTTCATGGGAAAGGTTTAGGTCCTCGTAATCGAAAATCTCCCATCTTATTTTCAGAGCTATACTAATAATATGCCTACTTTCATACTGCGTTTACCAAAAGAGACGAAATATCTCAAGCACTAAAGACCTTAAGATACTGGAAACCTGTTTTCTAGCGGAAAATTGTGACCTTAAAATTTTCAACAATTTTTAACTATGGAGTGGCATGCGAGGTTAGCAACACGACATGCATCACATTACGCCAGATTCAAACCAAAGGCACTTTGGTCTCGATGTACCATGAACAAGCAAATAGATCCCGAGAATAATGTCAGACTCGAAAAAAATAAAAATAAGTTTCTTCCATTTAAATAAAATTAAGTCGAGATCTATCTTATCGAAATAAGGTCTTCATTTCAATGCATCACCATAGCATTTGGCTTTGAAATAATTCGGGAAGTATCTTGCAGGATAACCAAGAGGGAATTATGTACAATAAGCGTTATTGGTCACATATTTTGGTAATCAGATCAAAAATTATGTCTATCAGTCAAACTACGAAATGACCAAGGTGAAGATTTGCAAAAATAAATTTTATTTCCAATAATCAACTAGGATTTATGTCATCATTGTGATGTGTTTTACTTGAGCAGGTAATTTATCTATTAAATTAACACGTAAATATTTCCTTGGTAATGTTTGTTTTACTTACCGCCACTTTTCGGGCTATTTCAAAGATTACGACCGTTATTTTACCGGGACGAACTGATACGTGTTGATGGCCCACGTACGTGTCAACTATCGAACTTTTTTCTTTCGATGCTCTTTTTTTCTCCTGAAATCCCCCTTTCGTGCTTCATCTTACTTGCCTAGACCCTCATCGCATCTAGGAAAACCCTCACTATGCAGGCCTTCACAGTTCCTTTCCATCTTATCTATTCTCCCCCCTCTGTAGCTGGCGGTGCACTTTTTATGGAACCCCGAAGACGAGGGGCGTATTTTATGGGGCTTATTAAAAGAAAAAAAAACAGCTGAATGACGGGAGCCGAAGGTCTCTAAGGCCGTCTGGGTAGGGGTCACAGGAATTACAGTTGCGTGCCCACGAGGTCGCCTTGAGCCGCTCGCCTTAGCGTCCGTCATTCTCTCCCTGTCTGTATCTCCACTTCAGGATTGGAAGAAGGTACCGTTCACTCGCCTTATGAAGGGGCTTACGGAGTTTGTATGTGTGTGGGGCCAGTTTTCGGATCAGGCTGATATAAGGGAACTCATCACTCTTTTTAGATCAAACATTCCTTAGGTTTACGCATAACATGTTCAAAACATAAAAATAATAATAAAGTTTATTGTTCCTGGGTAAATACTTTTGCATGGAGTCGTCAAAAGTACATACAATACATAAACTTAGTCAAGTTAATTACATTACAAAAATACAAATTATACAACTTGTTCATATCAATCACATAAACAAAAAACAAATATGCATTCGGAAAGTGCCTTTATATAACTGATTAAATAGTAGTGAACCTTACAAGGTTTTATTTCTTTATTTCCAAAGTGCCACTACGTTGGGAACATCAAACAATGCATAACCTCAAAATCGACCTTTTATATATTGAAGTACATCATAAAACAAATGTTCCCTCAAGATATTTTTTACAAATGTTTTGAATTTCTTGTATTGTAGGTATTTTATTGCAGATGGCAGTTTGTTATTGAGGTTCAATCCGTGATGTGTAAAGCTTTGCAATCTTTTAGCTGTACTTTGGCTTTTTAGATGGATGAGTTCATTTAACCTGGTGTTTTAGTAATGGAAATATGAGTTTTTTTTTAAAAAAGGCATATGGTTTTGGTGTATGAAGCAGACTGTTTCTAATAGGTTAACATCTGTAAATTTTTGTGTATACTGAGCTCACCTTTGTCACCCTTTGTCTCTGTCTGTAATTTTGGTAGAAATGGTATTTGGAGGAAGCTACCGAAAGCTACGGCCATGAGGGAAGGGTAGGTAACTAAGGGTGTAGAGAAACCCGGCATTGGTATTACCCTGCTCTTAACGAAAGGCGCCAAGGTGTCAACGGCTTGACGTCCCATCCGACGGACGGAGTGTTGCAACATGTATAGCACATTTCGAGAAAATTGAAAATTTAACCTACTAATAACCTACAACATAGGCAATAGGATGATTATGTTAGTGAGTGTTTTGAGTTCATCTCACCCAAAAGGAATCTCTTAAAAGTTCTGGCAGAGCATTTTAAAGAGATAAGGCTAATTTTATGTCGATGGATAAGGTTCTAGCAACCCTTAAGAAGCTGGGAACAGTTTATACCCGTCCATAAAAGCCCTTGATTTTGCACTTAAGTGTTTCTGACCAAAGTTTTGAAATGGTTACAGACGTAGGTTCTGGATGCAAGTACGAAAAACGGAAATTAAAGGATAAACAACTCAAAATATGCTGTCATAAAATATTTTATAAATTTTTTCCCATTTAAAATGGATCGAAGACCTTAATTACTGACAAAGTAATGTATCTGTCACCATCTGAAATATTTTTCAATTTTCTTTTAACCCGTATAGAAGTGGGCAATCATTCGCGTTTAAAGTGACCGATTACTAACTCCATTTGGGTGTTTTCTGTCCGTCAACCAAGGCTAGATAACCCTCCAAGACTTATTTTTTTCTGAAAAACACTCTCAACGTTAATTAAGAGGCTACAGTTTTCCTCTGAGAACATTTTAACCCGGTAAATAACTCCAGCACGTCTCGCTGGCCGTCTTCCAAACAGATTTTCCCTCGAGAATCCTTCACATTTCCAGCGATTTTCCTCTTTTAACCCTCTCCCCTCCCCTATTTCCACGGATGAGTAGAATTTAAAAATAACATAAATGCATTGGACGTCAATGTATTTTAAGGCTTGCTGCTTTCCTATTGGAACACATGTTCTTTTAATGCTGGAACCCTTTGCGTTAGATTTAATAATTTTATAATTATGTGGCATTTGGAGCAAGCTTCATCTACTTCCATCATCGTGGATGCATCCACATTGGGTTCTGCAGCGCCCACGTGCAATCTCAAAGGGGCGCAAAAGTAGCCTTGAAAACCCAAAAAATCTTTGGGTTTTCATTCGTATTGGAACACATGTTATTTAAACGCAGGAACCCCTTACGTTATATCTATAGATTTAATAAATTTTGTAATGGCATGGCATGTGGAGCAAGCTTCATCTACTGCCATCATCGTGGATGCATCCACATTGGGTTCTGCAGCGCCCACGTGCAATCTCAAAGGGGCGCAAAAGTAGCCTTGAAAACCCAAAAAGTCTTTGGTTTTTTCATTCCTATTGGGACACATGTTCTTTTAACGCTGGAACCCTTTAGTTTAGATTTCATAAACTTTATAATGGCATGACATGCAGAGCAAGCTTCATCAACTGCCATTGTTGAGGATGTATCTACATTGGGCTCTGCAACACCCGCATACAGTCTCTAAGGGGCGAAAAATTAACCTTGAAAACCCAAAAAATCTTGCATAAAATTTGAACTTGAACAAAAAAAAAACCGAAATAAGAAATGGGCTAAAGATATATACTGCTAAGCATCTGATAGTTAACTCTTACACCTTAAATACTTCAAGGTCTACAAACATTACAGGCTCTAATTTCAAACCCACGAGTACTAAAAACGCCGAGAACCAAAGCCAACATAGACTAAATTAATGATAAGGGAGGCGCTCGCAAGTACCAATACAACCTAGGAAAAAATCGTATACAAGCACAAGACCATGTAAAAATTTATATTCCGGGCAAAAATAACAAACAGAAGAAATCTCACAAATTATTATTAGTGTTTTTAATGAAGCTATTTTTGAAAACGTATATCGTCAGAAATACATAATCGGATACGAGCTTTCGGGATATTGCAGCGTTGGACACTTAGCAATAGGCTCCACTTAGGATTAATACTTCTTAATGAAGTAAAAAAATTACAATTCGGCCAGCATTTACGTTCATCCATTTTTTTCAACTTATCCAGATAAAGATCGGTCACTCGCCTTTTCAAGTTCAATTATGTTCAGGGTCATTCCCATTTTTTATGTTCCCATACAATAATCTCTCATAAAAAATATGAGGTTCAATTTATCCGTAGTGAAAAAAAAAATACTTCGGGATTTGTGTCACATCTACGAATACCTCCCGTCACTATCAATATCAACCATCAATTTCTCCTTGATGCGTGAAAGGGAGAAATGCTTTTAGTTTTTCAAAGCTCTTTCTTCCTTCACTTCAGATGAGACAGAGGTCGAAATTGAGATCTTTTGAAGGATAACTTCATCAAATATGGTCGGGATAAGCTTAGAATTCGATTTTACTTGAGGTAAATATTGAGATTTTACTTTTAGGTACATATTCATCATGATGGATGAACTGATTGAGCAACTGCCTAGAACTTATCTCAGAATTATTGATCATTAAAAATGATATATAATAAGCACTTTTTAAACTCTCGTGGTACTCTACGTGGTAAGAGTTAAGGAAGAACAGATCACGCTATTTTATGTTTTAGAATATACAAAATACTGTCATCATCATCATCACTGGTCAACAATCCTAGGATTGGTTTGACGCAGCTCTCCACTCAGTTCTCCTATCAGCTAATCTTTTCACACCTACGTTTTTCTTCTCTTTCACATCTCTCTTTACTTGTTCCATATATTTTGTCCGAGGTCTTCCTTTTCCATTCTTGCCTTCCACTTGCCCTTCGACGATTGTCTTCATCAGGCCATCATGTCTCAAGATGTGGCCTATAAGGTTGTTCCGTCTTCTTATTAAGGTTTTCATGAGGCTTCTCTTCTCTCCTACCCTTCTTAGGACTTCCTCGTTACTAACTCGGTCAATCCATTTGATTTTCATCATTCTTCTATAGCACCACATTTCAAAGGCCTCTATCCTTGCTTTCTCCACAAAATACTGTACAAAAAGTAAAATGTACTTCGATTTAGACCACAAATTTATGTGCCTAATATTTATAATTGTTAGAACCCCCTATTTAAAGGCCTTTGCAATGCTTTATTTATTTTATTTCTCTACCACCGAAAAGAGAGAACCATTGGTCTTTCACATCGGGGCTTTAACTTAACAATTAAACGTACAAGAACATCCATGCCCTGGATTGGGGAAAACTTACAGGCGGTACTCGAACCCACGATCTCTTGAGTGTCAGGGAAGGATTTTACCCCGCCGTCACCGGCCAGGATTTATTTTCGGGATAGCTTTATATAAATAAATTCAGAAGACGGTACTTAATTTTTTCTCTAGTTACCTCCTTTTAGGGGGGAACCCTTTAGCCACCCCTAGTTTACGCCCCTGGAGCATACAAGACAAGGCATCCGTTGTATTCACTGGGCACTCCTTGTTTCCTCCCGAAGGCAATACACATCATAGAGAAGGTCTCCTTCCACTGCCTTCAGAAAGATCCTCAGCGCCGTGATAGTGGGGGGAAGATGGTATCCACGGTAATAAGACGAATGGGTCTCTCCCCCCCTTCATCTTCCAATCGGTAGAAGCAGAGGCATTCCACACACTCTAACGGCACGTCTTCTCCTCCCCGGCAGTTTGTCATACAGGCACCGTAGTATAGCACGTAATCTCACGGAGAACCCATCAATTCCAAATATCAACGGAAACTCTCCCGAAGAATTACTACCCAGAGAAAAAAACGAGTACGATTAAACCTCTTTATGTTTTCCCGCTTACTATTTACCGGCAAGCATCGAAAACGTACAATAAATTGCAATGAAAAATTACATAAATATTTTCACCCCATTGAACTTTGCACATTTATCGGAGGACTGCTCATCAAGTTGTTATTTCCAACGGGTTTCATATAAGTAGTCAACACACCAAGTTCACTGCATTGCTGGGAAAAATGAAAACAACTTCACCACTTTGCTCTCCAGCTTTGTGTGAATATTGTACTGCTATATTCGAATCTTGTAGGGTTAGGGTGTACCAGTTTCTTCCAATAGTCTCTATCAGGTGGACCGTTTACCACTTACACGATGGAATATTTTCTCCTTGCGTAACAAAAGACGTCCCTATTCTGATTTTACCGTAAAAAATATGCGTAGATAATTTTCAGGAAGACTATGCTTTTTCTCCGGTAATGGTTTGGCAATTGCTTTAAAACAATTTCTTCCAATATTTTAAACTCAATATTTACGCATCAAGGGAATTCATTTGTTATAAGCAAGGAGCGAATGCTTCCATTATTACAACACGACTACAACTTACGAAACGTTATATTATTTTATTCAAAAGAGTTAATAATTGGAGAATATTGTTGGCTAAACAGGGTTAATAATTTTTAATGACCAAGATATGCAATGAAAACTTTCATGAAATTGAATACATTGTCATGGAATTAGTGAAAACGAACAATACACGATAAATATGAAACAAAAATATTTCAGCTTTTATCAGAGTGAATAAAACTCTATTACACCAGTAATGATGCTAATTTGCTTCCTAGCTTAATGCCAACGCCGAATCCTTCAAATAAAAAAATCAAGTAACGACTACTGAAGAAAGCTTAATTGTCCCCAGGCATTTACGTAATGATGATTCGGAGGTTCAAACTCCTGTAAAACGAGCGTATGCGACCCATTATCCTTGGAATTATATCATGTTTAAATTGCATGCAGAAAAATATATCATATAGATAATTTTTCATAAAAAATGCCAGAAAGAAAAAAAATCACATGCAATTAAGAAGCTAATGCTCATGGAGATACTTGCTGGAGTATAAAATAATGTAGGTCTCTTAAGATGGCTTTGAATGAGCAGAAATAAATGAGATTCACCTAAGTGCCCAGACATGGCGAAAGGTAGAGAACCATAGAGACACGGAGAAGTCGGCGATAGCGGAGCATGCTTACTCGGAAGATGGGCATCGAATTTTAATCGACGAGACGCAGGTGTTAGCCCAAGAAAAATTCTATCATCGAAGACTAATTCGGGGGGCTATTGAAATTGAAAAATACCTCCAAAATTTCAACAGAGTGGACGGCGTTAAACTCAGTCAGACGTGGAAAACGATTTTCCGAAAGAGAAGACGGCGAATAAGTTACCAACAAGGTTATTCGCTAGGTAAGAAGAGTCCGCTCGCCGCTCAAGGACAGGGGTGAGAGTTCTGCTAACGTCAGCTCCGCCCTCCTCCCCCACTACTCCGGTGGATGGACGAGTATATTAATTGACCACCTATTTCCGTAATTTCATTCATCGTCTGATGATGCGTCCTGCAACTGTCGCGAAAGCTTGCACGACAAAGCGCAACACGCAGCTGCACCCGGAGCCGTTCGTAACGAACCATAGAGACAACTTCCGCTGACACTTTGCTGAAGTCCATAGCACTGAAGAAATGAAGTTTGTTCTTTTATACGATACCTTTAATTGCTCATACTGGCTCTGAAGATCTAGAAATCGCGTAAGATTCCATTGTCATCTTGTTATGGTCTCTACTGGAAATTTCAAGCCGATACAACAATGGGAAGTTGGTTAAAAATTAAATTCCACATTCCATAGATTACAAGTAGACGAAGCAAGTTAAGAAAAAGCGTGTAAAAATGGGATCTCCTCTGTATCTACTCCAGGAAAAGGAGGTTGAGAATGCTACCGACTGTTACCGGGGAGAATGACTTGGAAACAGGGGTATCACACCCTTCTTCGAGACCCCATCAGCCTCTCAAGGAGCTCCAGACTGCGTGAGTCATCCCCCAGGAAGAAGAAGAAGAATAAAGGGATCGGAGAAGGAAGTTAGAGAGGGAGACGAAAGGGGAAGGACCCCGCCCCACTGTCTATGCGTCCCTCAGAGGATATCTTCCCCCACGCAGCACAAGAGCTATTGGTTATGAGACCAAGGGTTACCAACCTTTCCTCATCTCTGGGATGCTTCGAATTACACACTTTTGAGAGCTATAGGGGCACAATTTGTTTTTATGTCGAAAGGCGACGGACGGGTAATGATGGGTGAGTTGATATAAAATACACTGGGTAGAGTTTCAGCATATTCCATTCGCATTAAAATGTTTAAAAATATATTCAAAGTTGTATTAAAATAAACGCTTGCAATTTTCTACGATTATAAATTGATTCCGACCTAAGTTTCAATGCAACTTCTTCGAAACCTAGGGCGAAAAAACTGTTATGATCGTGGAAAATTGCAATTGTTCACTTTAATATAACATATAATGAGAAAATCCAAGGAATAAATGATGAAAATAAGAAGATGGTTTGTTTAGAAATAAAATAACAGGAAATCAATTTTAGATACTCTTGTTTTTTCGACTATAGGTGAGATGGGAGTGGGATTATGAAGTCCTCTGTTTCACTAAACAGGTAACTAGTACTGCCATGACTTTTATTTCCACAAAGTTTATTGACACTGCAATAAATTACGATAGGGAATGGCTCTGTCGTGTACCTACCCTGAAACTTCAAGTAGCATAATATAGGGTAACTTTCACTAGGTTATTGACTCAATATCTTACAATGTCAAGGATTGGAAAGGGTAGCCGCAGAAACCAAATATTCACGAGTTGGCAGCACTCAACGGAACCCTTCGGAACTCTCCGTTACTTTTCAAAACATAATGCCCTCATTATCACCAAATTTTTATGGAAGCCTTTCAATGCTGTCCTTTTATTAGAAGAATTCTTGCAATATTCGATATCAAATAACTTAATTGAGCTAATTGATAAGGTAGCAATTTTCGATAATATGACCAGAAAAGAAATTTTCGATAACATGACCATAGAAGAAATTTTCAATGTGTTTAGAAAAGAAATTTTAGATAATAAATCGAGAAATTTGGATTTGAACATTCTGGAACAGAGAGCCCAAGATTTTATTCGATCAAAAGTTGGTATCACTTACAGGAACCCTTCAATACCATCTCATGCTTTTCATAGCAAGCTTTCACTCTTTCATAAGAGCAGGATAAACCGAACCCTCTCAATAGCATACCCTCTGTCCCCTTACCGATTCTGTATCAGCCCCCATTCCCAATGCTAAAGGTCTCATTCCCCCCTTTTACTTCCACATCTCGCCCCATTTGACGCGACTCGTCATCTTCACGCGCTGTCATCTCCGCTGACATAATTCCTCCACACTCCTCCTCCAAGCAAACCCCTACTCCTCGTATTTGACCCCGCTCCTACTCCACTGTGTCACCTCCCATATCACCATAACAACCCTTTTTCCCCGACGAGTTTTAAAGGAGGAACGAAAATATCGGTTTTTAACGCGGATACTAAATCGGTGGTATCCAGATGGCTATGAAGGGGTTGTCGTTTTAAAATGCATATGGCCGAACACTGCCCCCGTATCATTCCCCAACGACGTCTACTCATCAACGTCTTTTATTCAAATCCGTCCTCGATTTGAGAGATCTGAGGGCAATGAGTGACAAGAGTCTCGAAGCCGAGAAAGCACCGGGTGTAGCGTTGCTTGAAGGCTTCCTAGGGCAATAGATAGCCCAATATTGACTCAAGTAGTTGCTCCTTGCTCCAGTAGAGATCAATAAACGTCTAGGTTAATTTAAAGACGCTGACAGGATAAGGGCTGTAGATAAAATTTCAGGGTAAAAATCGGAAGAGGAACTTTGACAGTTTATACCCATTCCTAATCTTCATACTCATAGGATCAGAGAATTTTTCAATACTAAGCATTAGGTGATCCGATCCATTTATAGAGTATTTCGGTAGTAAATTCTATTTCGCGAAACCTGCCGGAATGTAATGAAATTACGCCTATAAAATATGTTTTAACCTTGCCTAATCCTTGCATGATTCCACTGACAATGAATTGATTCAGGGAAGACGTGCGTATTGAATATGTTGATCCAGACATTACCATCAAAGGGGAACGCCTATATTTTACAGGAGGTCCTGAAGTGTCTTTTTTCGGGTTGGGAAAGGCCTGGTATTTAACACTATAACTACCGATGGAGTCATTTTGACTCCTCGCCATTTTTATTTCTCTGCCCTGTCTAAAATTTTCCGAATTCCGGCCTGAAATTCCGTGACTTTTATTCATTTTTGACACAAAATAAGGCTGTGCGATTAAAATAATTCTAGAAAATAAAATAGTGCACGTTTTTCAAAATTTACCTTTAACTACCAAAGGGAGTCATTTTGACTCCCTAATGTATTTTGCTTGTCTTTTCACCAAATAGTAATATTTATACAAGTTTTTATCTCTTCTTATGTCAATAATAATTAATATAAATCAATCAAAGGCTTAAATATACAATTATTTTCCTTTTGGCTCATATTTGCGAGACTTTGAAAGCATTTCTTATTTTACGGGTCTGTGTTTGGATCTACAAACTATGTGAATGCCCTGATATTATTTTACCTTGCGATAAAGTGGTGAATATGCAATTCATAGCATTTTCAAATCCATGTGTTTAGAATCCGTTGTGTCTGTCCCTCCTCCGTTACCCCTTCCTTCTCGCCGCCCACCTTTGCCGCCGCCCGCTAATACTGTGCATTGCGCTGCAGCACTTTTATTTCAGCCTTGACTGCGTGGAAGTTGATTTTCAAATATGAAACAGTACCTCTGATATACCGATTCCCCAGAAAAATTGATATACTGATGAACCAGGAAAATAAATCAGTAGAATGAAATAAAGTTACTGTCCTAGCACGTTCGGCTCTGACAGCGCTGGCTGCTGGGTGCCGCACAGGAAAACCGTGCGCTGTCCTTTGCATTAGTGAATCCAGTAAACTCTCGAGTGGACTGCAAAACTCCTATGAAGCAAGGATTTCATTTTTCCTGACTGGGAGTATGGCTAGAAGAAGTAGGTGAAAGCGTGAAGAAGTCCTATCTATGTTGCATTCTATACCGGAAGGTGAATCGGAACGCGAAACAAAAGATCATTTCGGCTGTGACGAAGTCGAGGATTTTATTCCTCAAAACGTTTCTAGTGAGTCTGAAGATTCAGACCAAACGCGTGCGAAATATAAGCAGTAATTTACATTTACTTTCCCTTTCATGGGTAGTTACAAAAAAAGGTATTATATACGATTATTTATCGATTCGTTTATACTGACTCACATAAAGCAATGTACAATTGTGGAACCACGCATGCAAAATTACGAAGATTTTACACTTTCCGATGTGGAGCTAGTTGCATGTATAGCCATATTTTATGCCCGAGGAATACCAGGTACAAATGATTACTTTATTGAGAGTATTTGGTCAAACGACTGGGGAATACCATTTTCTACAACGAACGACTAGGTTTGTTAACATTTTGCAATGTCTAAGAGTTGATGAGAAATCTAATTGATTCCAGCGGCTCAAAACTGTCAAGTTTGCCCTCTTTTCAATAGTGTACGATAGATTCATAGAGAATTACATTGCTTGTTACAAACCTGGTCCGTACATTATAGTTGATGAACAACTTTTTCCCAGTGTAATTAGGTATATTTCACTCTGTACATTCCTTCTAATCCGGACAAATACGGCCATGAATATTGGCTACCTGTTGACAAGGAGAGCAAATATCTTGCAAATGCCTTCCCTTATGTTGGAAAAGGTAATTCACTTCATGCAGATTGCCGTTTAGCAGTACTGAAACCAATGCAACCATTTCTGAAAAAGGGCGAAATGTTACTGTATATAATTACTTTACCTCAGTAAAACTCGCTGAACAGCAAAAAAATCCAGGGTACTAGCATTGTGGGAAAGGTAAATAAAAGAGAATAGAAGAACCAAAAGAGATGAAATCACAAATATACCACAAGAACGTCTACTCAGTGATAGCCTATCTACTCGTCGGAAAATACTCCCGACTTAGCAGGTGTTCATGGATAGTGTACAATGAGACTACCTAAAACATTTCGCGCAAGACGTTTTAGAAAAAGCTCGTTACAGAGTTGGCTGATCCTCATGTTAGATGTAGATAAAAGCGTTGCGTGTCCAATGCCGCAGATTCTTCTGACGGGTTTCTGCAAAAAAATTATTTCCAGGCAAAACCAAAGTGCAAAAATAATCTATCAGTTGGGAATTGTAAGACCTGCCAAAAGTCTTTGTGTGGGCAATGAAAATGAACGACAATGCTTGAAATCTAAAGCACCTTAGACAAATGCGTGGCGTATCAACTGCATTTTTTTGCTTTAGTTAATTATCTTCCCAACTACCATGTAGCCTAAGTAATATTTTTGATCATTCAAACAATATGATAAAATGTGTTGAAAAGTCTACGTTTGCTGTTTTATCCAATTCCTCCATTATAATTCTATTAAAACAACATAACATGTAAGAAAAAAGAATTTCAAAGCAACACTGTCGAATTTCGCATTTAAAAAAATATATTTTTTTGTTAAAACGACGTCTGAAATATTGCAATTATTAACAAAAATGATAAACTAATGCAATCTATCAATAAAAACAGACATAAACTGCAAAAATAAACAATAATAAGGTAGGAGTCAAAATGACTCCATTCGGTAGTTCTAGGGGGGGTGTCAAGTCCGGTATTCCTAGTGTTAAATTTAACATAATATTTTTTTAATTAGAAAAGTAGGGACAAAATCTTAAAGACACCAGAGAGGAAATTTGCTGCACTACCAAAATTTGTTGTCCATTCAGGGCTTTTGTTTTTATTTTTACATAAATGCCAAAAAAATTCATATGCTGTCCAGAGATACGACGAGAAACGAAAATACGCTAGTCAAAATATTTCAGAGGTTGGACAGTTGTGTACCTTCGTACAAGGATACTTAGAACATTTCAACTTATGATGAAGCGCAGAGTAGCACGAAAGAGAAACTCATCGTGGGATTAGAGTAGAAAAGGACAGAAAAAAGGGAATATTTAAATAGGTACATAGGAAATAAAATGCGGCTTTATATTTTCAAAGTGCTACCGATTAATGTATTTAAGCCACCCGCATCAATTAGTGTCCGTGTAATTGATTACTTGCCAATCCCTCAAGGCACGTAGTGTGGTATACTCTGTTCATTTTATCCTAGCGGGTGAGCTGGTGTGGCCAAAGCAAGTGGAGATGAGGGGAGGGAAAGTTTCTCGACACGTGACTTTCCCTATGCCAATCAGCAAACAGTAGGCGTGGCCTCAGTCGCTCTCAAATCTTCACCGAGTGAATCTGCTCCTGGAGCAGTGTTGCCAAACCTCTCGCGTTCTCCTTGTATGCGACTAAGTATGCCTTCCACCAAAGCCTATTTCATAGTGGTAGCTGACAATACCATGGGCTTCTGTGAAAGGATTATTCCCAATACCTTCCAAATGAGTAGGTATGTTGTCTCGGCGCCGGGGCCAATATACCTGTGGCCACCTATGACTCACACGTTTTCAGTGACAAAGTAGGGCGGCCATGTACAATTTGACAACGTTATGTTCGCTCTTCCTCTCTCTATCTCGGTACTACCACTCCCCTATCAGCAAAGTCATACGAGAGTGTCCGGGTTCTCACGAAAGCTCACCCGCAGACATAAAGTGAATAGACAGCACTCTACCCAAATCTGTTCCCCACCTTAAACTGTGTATCATTAAAATCTAAATACCAGCTCGAAAGACCGTAATAATATAAAATATTCAGGAGATCGTATAAATATCGCCTTAAAAATTCCTCCGGTTGAAACGAAAACCAAGCAATATCCTCATCACACCTCATTTTTCTCCCCTACAGTCAGCCACGCACCCCAATTCATTCTGGTTTTTAAGACCAACCGTGGCAAATATGAGCGCGATATATTGTGCTGGCGCCGGTTTGACGCCTCCTTGCACCCAGCTTCAGCTCCTCCCTCATACATCAGCCTCTACATTGCCCATCATCTTGCGGATGGAGGCCAGGGTGCAATTCAGGGTACTCTGACAGGGGGAGAATGTCTGGGGGTGCGTGCGAGAGGGGTCGCTATTTGGGAAGAACACGGGAAGCTTCGAAGTGAGACGAAGTTATGATGGGCCCGACCCATGAATGAGTTATAAAGTATATATAAATAAACATGACTCGGTTCCCTCGACTGAAAGAAATGCTGAGTCGTCCCCAGTCCACGTAGTCCTCCCAGTATCGCAACAGCAGGGGAGATTGTCACTGCCTGACTGACAAAATCCTTGTAAATGTACCTAGGAGTCTTCCTGATAGATGCGTAATGAGAAGTGATATGTTTTCAGTTTCAAAATGACTGCTATTATTCTATGAAGGAATTAAAAATTCGTGGCACTCAATATTTTATTGGCACATTGGATTTCACATAGATGCTTATGAAATACGAAACACGCATTAGTCATAAGACGGCCGGAAAGTTGAACATTCAAATCTTTCTGTTTTTTTTTAACTATTAATTTGATCACTGAAACAATAGGTAAAATATGTACAACTCCGCCAATGAATATCATTATTTCCAGCAATTCCAGCGATAATGCCTAGAATATTTAATGTCTAACAACACGCAAGTTACTTGGTTATCTACACCTTTCATAGTTAAAAATAATATAATGTTGTGGAATCATATTCATAAATAGGTACTTTTATACTGATAAGCTACAAATAAAACATTTCCTAACACACTAAATTGATTAGCGACAGAGACGAGAAACGAAGACCCCGTTCTATGACAAGCTGTAGAGACCAACATTTCTTTTTAGAATGATGATGCTGGTATTCCACCGATTAAGGTAGGTTTCCATGCAGTGTTCAAGAAGAGATCTGGAAGCCTCCCTTTCCTTCCAGCACTGCCTTCTTTAATTCACTGTAAGGCCTACTCTCTTCTATCTAAAAATACTTTTCTTTTCCTTCCCCTCCCTCGTTTCCCTAACATTCTACCCTCTAACACCATTTTCAACATCCCCTCACCGCTAAGTACTCGCTCGATCCATACCCTCTGTCTTCTCCGTTTCTCATCTAAAAGCTGCCTCTCCTCACCCACCATGTCCAGTACTTCGTCGTTCCTTTTCCTCTCCCTCCATTTCACCCTCTCCATCCTTCTCCATACCCACATCTCGAATGCCTCCAAAATGCAGTATATTAGTCATAGCCGATTTTTACCAATCCTGCGAGAGAATTCTTTATACAATACCATGCATTACTAGTCTTTGCGGATACTTGATGCTGGTGGAAGAAATAAATGACATTTATTTTGAGTATCGATCAGAAAATCTCATCGTTTCAGTACTTTGAAGTTTATTCTCAAATAAAAAATTTAAACGATAGCAAGGACAATATAATAAAAAACAAAGAGAGGGAAGAGTATTACTGATGTGTCTGAAAAATACGAACCATGAATTTCTTCGATTCTCGTGGCTCTATTTGAAAACAGACCGACAACGGAGGCAAAAGGACACTCAGCTGTTTTCTTTCACCTCTTTTCTCAATGATAAAACTATCTGAAAGGACTGCCCACAACCTTTATCACCTCAAGAGCGACTCACAAAGAAAGTAACATGACAAGTGACTGCGGGGAACGAATGGTCGCCAGACAGAAGAAAGGACCGCGTTCTGCATAACATATAAAACGTCTCCTGAGACCAGAGCAAATCAATTCTGCGGCTTTCTCAATCAGCACGAAAACCAGATTCGTTCCAGTTTATTTACGGATTTCCTTCGCCCGGAACAACAGACCAAGCCGTTTGTTATGCCACGAATACGATCCATTGAATACACACATATTTATAGCATTATACCCGAGGATACACTTATTTATATCCATCAGCTCAAAGGCATCAGGACGTTTACGACGCATTTAAACCTTGTCTCCAAAAATTGCAGGCATGAAATCGCAAACCTTTGAAATTTATGCGAATGCTTTTAAAAGAAAATAAAAAAAGAACTAATGTAGAGAAACAATGAGCATGAAGGAGTAGTAGAAAATCAGGCTATTTGAGCCGAAAAGGAGGTACCTAAGCAATAATGCTAATTTTTCATGAATAAACTTCTGCCCGAGGGAACAATAAGCCAAAAATTGGTTTCCAGCCAGTAATTTTTAATTTGAAACATTTTCGCTACGCAATTAAAGTTCATTAGTTAAATGGTAAATTTTTATCAATAAATGTTACAACGTCGTCGTCGTGGAAGGATTATATATCGATCGTTGAGTTACTGAGCGTAGGTTACTGGATTCAATTATCGGGAGGAGCCTTTGAGCACCACCATAGTAATACTAGTAGAGCAAGGCGGTTGAGGGATAGGAACTAGCCCCCCTGACTTTAATAGATGACATACAAACGCAATGGATTACTCTTGAGAGAGCTCTACCCTTACCTATCCATAGCAATGTACTGGCTAAATCAGTGAACGATAAAGTTGACTCATACGGACAAGTGTAAATATTTATCACCTCAAAGGCGTCTCGGTCTTCACGACGATTTCAGAGTCACTCCATTTAAATTGTAAGCGTGCAACCGCAAACCTTTTCAATCCAACCAAAGGTATATCTCAACATTTCCGAAGAGCGCCAAAGGAGAAGAATACATCTACAGAAACGCTGAGCATGAGGCAAGTTTCATAAATGGCCATTCGGGATCAGAATGTCGTTCGCAGCGATGCTGGATTTTCAATAATTAACTTCAGTCCGAACAATGAGCCGAATATTTTCTGTCAACTAAATATCGTTTTTAAAGCTAAGCAATTGAAAATAAAAATTGTCGCGTAACCTTTGAAAACGGAGAAAAATGCATTCAGCAACTTTAAGATCATTCAAAATTGTAATTAAATGTTGACGGGATAGTTTTATATCTGTTATATGAAGATATTAAACGTTGAAGGGAAGACATTTGGTTTTATCTACTCAGAGCTCTACCCTCAGCTATCAAACTAGTTGAAACGCTGAGTGAATCTTTAAACGTTACGATCTGAATTTATCTAATCTCAGTCGTTCGTGCAAGAGGAATTCAGTGGTCATTTTTACTGCTTCCAATAGCTTCGGTGGTTATATTTTGACGCCAATGACATATGTATCTTTCCATTTGAAATAACCCTGCAATTGATAAAACTCATCCAATCATTACCCTCGACAATTGACGACCATAGATAAGAAAGGAAAGATCATAGACTAAGAATTAGTTTTATGTGAGCCCAAAGAGGAAATAAATACCCATCAATTGATTTTAAAAGTGATTTATAAGAATAGAAAGCCGATGGTGAAAATCACCCATCAAACCATCTCCGTCGAGTTCCATCAACGAAGAAAACTCCGGTCCTTCTTAAACTGGGTCTCTATGGAAACCAGTCATCAGCCGCACCACAGCCGAACCACATCATCATAATAATAAATTACCTTGTTTCCACGGAGGGGTGGGCCTGCTTCAAGGTAGGGGAGGGAAGGGAAGGATATTTTGAAAATGGATTGGGGGAGGAGTGGAAATATTTTCCTTTCCTTCCGCTGCAAGTCGGAATGGATTCCGTGTCGTACTTTGGCCCATTGAGGAGGGTGCAAGGGATTGTGGGGAAAGATGTTGGGGGAAACCGGCGTTGTGATGGAGCCGCAGGATTTCGTGAGACGAGGCGTAAGCATTACAACTTTCACTTCGTATTTCTTCTTTCTCGTCAAACCCAAGACGGAATCAGGAACAATGTTATACGTGATTAAGGTGAATGCACACTCGGATACCATATATTTGATTATTATACAAAGGGGATTTTCTATTCAATATCTGGACTCACCAGCCAGAGGCAGATTCAGCATCAAATTTGGTGGGGTAGGGTCATTAACTGGGACCGGGTATGGAATATCCCTGAAGAAAGAGGGACGTTCTCCAGTGTAAAATGTTTTTGTGGGGAGTGCTACGCTCAACGATATATACAGGGCAATTCGATTTGTGACGGAATTACCTTTCGAGAAAACTGTGCAATAGGGTATTTCGTTAAAATTGTGACATCTTTTATAAGGCTACAAAAGCTATTAAACTAATATAAATATTTTTTTTCAAAGTTTAGGGTGGGTGATAACCGCTTTGATCCCTCCCCAAATCCACCCCTTCTTATCACCCACCGTCAGTGGAGTCTCACGCTCTCATGCTACGGGACTGACGAGTGTTACAGGATTATCTAGTCGGCCACTAGATATATTGTCACTCGCTGCGGATTTGAATGGAATTAGAATATAGTCGCCATTCCTAGATTATCATATTGAGTGAACATATCTCTTGCAAACAGTATTCCAAAAAAATAACCTCCGATTCTGATGATTAAACCGTCATCTTGAGTCATTTCTATTCCGCTGAGAGATTGGCTGAAAAAATATGAAAAACACCTCTTCCATAATCTAATTTAATAAATTTAAAATTATTTTCATACAAATCAACCAGACAGTGGCGCAGCTAGGAATTAAGGCTAGGGGGGGGGGGGGGTTTCAGGTGCAAGTAATACTGGGGGCTTGGGGTAATGCATACCCTCCAGGGTAAGCGGGAGGTGCAGAAAAAATAAGATAAACGGTTCAAAATGGTGATTTTTATGACCTTCTGAGGGATATTTTATTAATCCTCAAACTATTTTATAAGCAATATTAATCCAATTAAGTAAAATAGATTTAACTTAAAAATATCTATGAGCTCTGGGGTGGGTTTTATCCCTCAAAACCCCCCCTCGCTTCGCCACTGCAACCAGAAACTATAATTTTATTTTCCAAGCCTTATTTGAGGGAAATAAATGCAACTAAGTGAACAGTACCAACGAATCATGTGTCCTTGAACTGAGACGACCATGAAGAGAGTGGCGTTCGGAAGTAGAGTTTGGACATCAAAGAGTCAAGCTCGGTTATCCTTTCCAAACACATTAACGGCAGTGGACACCGGTTGGGCCACGAAACACGCATAAGCCACGTTCTTTCGGATTTGCTCTGACATGGGATCAATATTCATCCACAGCTTGGTTCAAAATGAAGCAGACAGCCTTAGTAAGGACTTCGTTTCATATTAATCGCGGTGACATTGACCGTCAGTGAGGCCTCATGCCACGGAACTGACCACAGTTTCTTCAGTCGGCCAATACATATGTTGTCACTCGTTGCAGATTCAAATGGAATTATAGAATAGTCGCTATTCCTAGAGTAGACGGCAGATCAATCAAAATTTCACGGAAAAAGCTACAATATGCATTTTCAACGGAACTGATATTCATCTGTAAATACAAGCGTTGAAATCAGGAAGTAATTTATTAGGACTTATATTTTCAGTATTATTCATTATAGTAAGATTTCATAGACGATGACAGCAGTCTCTGATAATTCTCTACCACCGCCGGGATTTGAACCCGAGTCGTCGAGTTGGGCAGCCAACAATCTAGCCACCACACCAACCCGATCTCCCACCAAGGGGACTGCATAAAGGAAGCCGAATTCCATTTCATTGAAAGTTGATTTCTGTAGCCACTTCGGCCGCATTTTAATCACTTTTCAAAAATGTCCTCGACGCGGTGACGAGTGCAATGCAATCCACTTTATCCCAATATTTGCACCTATAATCACCTATTAAAATTGCCTATAGTCGGAAAGTTGCCTTCGTTTGAAAGGGTATTAATAACTACTTTTAAAGTATACCGGGACTAGCCGCGGTGATAACTTTTACGGGAGTCACCCGCAATGCACAATCGTGCGAAATATCCGGTTCGAAATACCCGATTTCCGGTCGAGTGCTTTAGCCAGTTAAGCTACCGAGGCGTCATTCATCCCTGTGGATATTTGCGGACACTACCGGACAAGGTGTTGCTGTATTAATAACCCTTATTTAAACCAAGCGCTACCTGCTAGCAGGGTACTTACTCTACGCTACTGCCATGCTCGGCAGCAAGCAGCCTGCATCGTAGCGGCGTTCATAGCCCCGCACCCAGGCGGCCTCACATAGCAGCAGCCAAACTTCACACGGGATTTTCCCAGCATTCATACTTAGCGTCGCGTTTTCGCGCGCATGATAATTTTCACTTTTCATTAAATCGTGAAAAAGAGATATTGTCATTTTAAAATCTAAAAGCGTGAAATGCGTACTCCAGGAGTAATAATATTTCGATTTCGGCAAAAAAAATAGGAAACCACCCTGTTATACCTTGTTTCCCCGAGAAAATCGGATCACTTAGTCCGTTAGCGACGCCAATGGTGACTCCTGTAAACCCATTTAAATACGGGGTTTAATTATTATTAATAAATATAATTTTTAATGATATAATTATATATTATATGTAATATTATAATATTAATAAATAATTTATTAATAAATATTAAGGTTTACAACACATTTAGAGGACGACTTGAGGATCCTAAATTGTGATATTCGTGCCCGCCACTTTCATGTAGTTCCCTTCGGACTGACCATGACTCCCGGCACACAAGGATCAAGGAAGAGGATACAGGCATCTTCCGCCCGCGTTTGAGTCCAATAAATCCCTCCTTGCTGGCGCACAAAGAGATTATTCATCGTCACAAGCCTTGGAAGGGAGAGGGAAAAAATTCAAGGAGTTCGGGTGTGGGTGAGTTGAATCCTTCCCTTCCGTCGCCGCTAAGAGCGATCAACAACGAGGCCCACTATTCCAACAATCTTCCGTCCAACCAAACAAACCCCTTCACGTCCCAGCCGCGGCTACTCAAACATTTCCACCCCCAAATTCAACCCTCACCAAGTGTCACAAGATCCACTCATGGCGCCTGGCGAGTAAACACACCGGGGAAGGAGCTAGTTGGGGATGGTTTTTAAGATTCCGTGCTCTACGATTTAACACTAAGAGGTCGTATTACACCCAAATGGAATAAATAGACTCACCATGGAGCAATAATGTTAATTAAATATTCATCTTGCGCTACACCAGCCTCACATATTATTCATGGTGAAGAAAAAACGTATTACTGTTCAGTACAAGACAAACAGTTAGCTAGTTAGGGATGGTTTTAAGATACTGTGCTCTAAGATTTAACACTAAGACGTCGTATTACACCCAAGTGAAGTAAATAGACTCACCATGGAGCAATAATGTTAATTAAATATTCATCTTGCGCTACAACAGCCTTACATATTCTTCATGGCGAAGAAAACAGTTTGTCTTGATAATGACGCTATAGCCATCGAAACTAGTCGGCAGCAAGTAAAAGTTTGTGGAACAGTACATTAATGCAATAATTAAATAAATATCACTCAAGTTAAAATATTTCCTGGAGTTTAGGTCAACGTACGTTATGCAAACAAGTTATAGCCAACGTTTCTGTTTATTTAAAACCGTCATCAGGGCTATGAAAGAAAAAACATAATATATTAATATATTTGTATTTTACATTGTTCTTATGTGTGAAAGAAAGTGTGTTTTTATTACAAGTTATAATTTACGTATTATAAAATTTTTTATTTTGGTTACGACTTAATATATTAAATAAAAATTTTGAGGCAAGAAAACTGATAAAAGTGTTATTTGATTATTATGCCTTTTGTTAACCAGTACTAGAACAGCGTTCCGGCCCCATGACACCACCTATCCCAGGTGAGTGCTTGCCAGGTAATTGAAAGAGGCAGTAGGCAGCTAAGAGGACGTATCCCTTCCAAAAAAATTGTATTTTTTGGTGACCTTCCCCTCTTTATGATTATGTTATCATCTTGACATTTTCAAGGGATATAGAGCAGTGGAGCAGGAGCCCCCTTGCGGGGCAGCCCGCATTGCCGAACATTGCAGAACCACAATTGTAGGTGGCTGCTATAAAATATGATGGACTGTCAAGTTACATTTGCTTGACAAATAAGTAAGAATTTTTAATTTAGCATAAATAGGAGTCAGTGACGTTATGGCAAAATTAGCAGTGCCGGAACGTGCTTTAACTTTTTTTAGAAGTTAAATATTACTCCATCCGTTTTTTATTACAAGTTATTATTAAAATTTTATAACAATTTTTTTCTTGGTTACAAATGAATAAATTAGAAATTTTGATGCAGAAAAATTGATAAAAGTGTTATTTGACTATTATGTTTTTTGTCAAACAGTGCTGGAACGGCTATCCAGCGCGATCCGGTACCATTACATCACTGAATACATGCGGAGACTAAAAAGCACTTTGTCACAGGAGTGAAAGGTAAAACAGGAGTCGTAATATCATCAACGAAAATAGTGCTGCTCCACTGATCCCCAATGACGCAAGGATCAAGGCAAATGAAAGGCATTTAAGTTTATAAGTGTGCCACGATCCGGACTCGATCCAATGGCCCGAGGTTTCAAAAGAACAGCTCAGATTCCTGATCTTGATATGGGACCTAGTTTCCGTATAAGGAGGAACCACCCGTAGTCGGCATACGCAAAGAATTCGTTCTTTAGCATTCCGTCCACCCTTAATTTTTCATTCAAAGGAGATGGACAGTCACGCCGCATACGATTCCACGATTCGACCTCATTTCCACATTGATGGACTGCAAGGATGCTGAGAATACCCCATATGTATGCTATACCCCTTCTCACTGATCCGAGCAGGCCGTTGAAATCACCATGAGCGGAAAAGAGAAAAATAATGCCTACGAAAGCTCACGTAATGTATGTAGACTTAAGATACTCAACGAACATAGAAAGTAGAATGAAGCTACGACCCGCAAAACCTTTTCAATTATTTTAACTTCGCTTTTTCAGAAAGCATATTTATTATAACCTTCTGAAAAATACTAAGTTCTACAAATAAAGATAAATTTTAACAAAAATCGAGTGTTATCATACAAATGCATGAATCGTGGACAAAGTACGCCACGCGCCTGGTCGCGTAAAAATATCAGGCGCGCCCGCTCGAGGGTTAATTACGTCTAGAACCAAGATTTGTCATAAAATCATCTACATCTATAATCAAACCCCTAAACCACATCGTACCAAGAGGCCCTAGGACGCAAGCTGTTTATCAGGAAGAGAGAAAGTGTAGTTATGGAATGTTTTGATCATGGTCCATTAAAAAATAATAATGTTTGATGAAATACGGCGGAGACAGAAGGTTTGGATGGAGCAAAAGTTGAACAGGGATAGCATGTTAAAAACCGCAGCAATTTGAAGAATGCTGGGTTAGCGAGGGAGGGGAAGAAGAGAGTAGGGTTTATAGATAAAATGAAAGGGACTAAGACTTGTAGTCAATCGAAGAGGGAAGTCCACAATGGGAGGAGAGATGGCCGGAATTATTTGTAATTAATCCAAGCATAACCTTCCTTAACCAGTAGATAAGGTAGTTCAGAAATTGTTCACGGGATAGAATAATTTCTATACTTGTCCGTTCGGTAAAGTATCTGTGGAGTACACTTGAATCTGCCTTTTTATGGTTTATATCGGACCTCCAGCTATTGTACCGTTCTGAGATAATACCAGCCTATCTTGACCATACCTTGATAAGCGCCCACTCCACCACTGCCTTTATCACCTCCCTGATGAATTCATTGCCGAATAATATCGATCCGTTTTCTCTGCCCTTAAACTCATTGGTTAATCTCGCCATGCTCCATTCCCCAGTGAATACATAAACCTTTTTCTCTATAGGTACTCCTGTTCCACACGTATTTATTTTTACTCTTAACTATTTTTGCCTATGTTCTTCGTTTTGATTTCTAACGTTTCTACCTTATGTTTTTACTGGTATCTTATGGTATTTCGAGGAGGGGACTGACGGGCTGAGGTCATTTGCGTCATGAGGGAAGGCTAAGTAGGGAAAGAGTGGAGAGAAACAAGGCGTGGGCATTAGCCTGCTCTTAACGAAAGGTGGCAAGAAGACCACGACTTAACGTCCCATCCGACGGACGGAGTGTTGCACTTGTAATGCCCTCCACACAACATTCAAGCAGGGATAGGGCGGTCTCTGAAAATTTTCTGCCGCCACCGGAATTTGAACCCGAGTCCACCGCGTGGGAAGACCTCACTCTAGCCTCCACAACAACCATATCCCCGTTTTTTTTTACTGAGACACAGCAAATTAGCATAATTATGTACGTGAACCACTACTTAAATAAATATCGTCGAACACTCATGTTCCTCTGTTTTAAATATTTAAAAATCTATGGAGAATAAATCACTAAGTCCAAATAATAGCCCGTTTTGGCAGTAAACAGTGATCAATATATCATTTAAGGTTACATTGACGAATTTTAAAGCTTATCTAAAGAATTTTATTGTTTTACGATGGGTGAGAATAATCAACAAATGTTGAGCGTATGCAACCCGCGTGTCACAAAAAATGTCTGCCTAGGGTGGGGAGCGCTCACTCTTGGGGCCGTATCTCGGGAACCACTCGTCACAACTGGAAAATATTTTAGGAGCAGCATGCCAAATGTCCAGTGTATCGTTAGTTACCATAGAAAATCAGTTGAAAAATACCAGCGCCTTCTTATCGTCATTCATATCCGAAAAACAGCCGAAAATACCAAAATTTCTCAACTTTGAGTGCGATGCGGCACGTTTTCCCGTTATCCGATTGCAATAATATTTTACAGGAAATGTTTTTACACTAATTGGCATAAAATGAGGGGGTGTTCCGAAAGAAATTCTAAAAATCGAAAAATAAGGACCACCCTAATAAACACCCTCTAAGCCACTCTGAAATAAAGTTAACATGAGAGTGGCGAGAGTGGAATAGTATAGTTTGAATAAAACTGGTTTTCAAGCTTGTGTTAACTTGCACATAGCAAAGAAAAAAAACAGCTGCTAATTTCCTGCGTGGCATGCGCTAATATTTCGGCTCGAGTTCAAAGAGTGGAGGAAAGCGGTGGATGAATAATGGCGTCGACTGTTCGTTCATCCCTCGGAGAAGATTGCGACAGGAAAGCTGGAAGAGAAGGAGAGTCGCCCGATAAAATTCTCTCCATTTTCTACCTCTCCTCCTTCCAGGCAGTTTTGCTTATCTCATTTACACGGCCTCCCAAAGGCGCGAGGGTGAGCTTTCCAGCTTTGAAATCGACACTCTTTTTCGGCACGCGATTTCCTTCTGGGCAGAATTCAAGCTTCCCACCCCGATAACGTCTCTGAACGGTTCCTCACCGGAAAAGTTGCTGGAGCGAAAAAATACTGGAATGCGGTGACAAGAAAATGTATTAACATAGCATGCATGATTGTATTCAATATTTGATACTAATTACGCATCCATGAGTTACACCACCATATTTGGTACTTCTTTTCTGCTAAGAATAATTTTCTTCCACATTTCAACAATTTTATTGAAACTTTGAGCATTTTTATTAAGTTAGAGGGGGTGACTTCTATGACTTTTTTTCGTATCTCGTCTCGTTCACCGAAACAATTTGCATTTGAATCAGTGAGTCAGTCAGTGGTCAGAAGTGGCTTTTATAGTGTGTGATAAAACGGATGTTAAATCACCATTTGAAGTAAAGGGAGCACACAATTAAAAATTCTATTTCAATTCCACTTTTTCCCAACCATTCCGGCCGACTGAACGGCTTTTCACTCGGTTAAATCTCCAATATTGATGGTTTTCTCGCCCCTGAAACGGGAGAGTCAAATTTTCGGTGCATCGTAGAAGAGAGGAGAGTCGACTACTAGTAGCAGGAGGATCAATCGTTGCAAGGGGACCAGAAAAATGCTATTCACAAAGATGGATATGCTATTAGCAGCTGTCAACTTCCAATGGCAATGGGCCAACCCCATTTAAAACTCTGAAGTTCAACAGCCTTTCTTAAGTGTACACGAACCTCGCACGAATGTTGGCTCAATATCTTAACTCTTAAGTGCTATTTATATCGCTTTTATAAACTTGGCATTTTTTTATAGTTATTGTTTATTTGGGATTTCCTCAGAAAAAATAGTCGACGTTTGAATGGTTGAGTAGACCTTTCTCTTTACGGCAAGATTTTCATGTAACCACTCTGTGTCGCCAATAATACCTATTTAGGGTGCCACTATAGTAGCTTGGTTTTTGCTTTCCTTTGCAAGAAATTGAGCTATTTCACTAATTATTAATATTGTTCATTATGATAAGGCTAGAAAAATGAAGAAGCCCTCATTTATTCTCTTTTTTTAATCCGTCAACTGCTTCTCGTGATACTAGCGACGAAAAATTAACTCACGAGGCCCTTTCGCAGGTAAGTTGATGACGACACACACTTCTCGCGTGATTGATTTTGATCAACACTCTTATGATCGATTTATATTCTCAATTAAATTTTTTTATGAGCCAGGCAATTCCCTCTGATGACGCCACCAACTCATGAAACGTTTCTTAAACTTGCAAGAAATTGGCTGGATGAAGCAGGTAATTTTCGTCGTTACCTGTCTTTCCTTTCCGTGTACCGCATTATTTCATTGAATTGCTTTTTCTGGTCAGAAGGAACTATCCCATAAGTTCCTGTTGAAGCTCTATCTGAGTGGTCTAATTTTAGCACCTCACTAATTGTAGCAATACAAAAAAAATAATCCAAGTTAAAATAAACAAGAATTAGCTCGCTTAATCTATGAAAAGCACGGTTATAACCGCGTTTGAATTACGTCAGCAACTAACATCAAACACGTGCGTTGGAAGATCGATACGATTTGACGAGAGCTATTGCTGTCTTGAATTTCTCCGAAGTTTCTCCATCTGCGTCTCTACAAGGACGCTAAGTCTCTCGGGATAGCGAGATGAATATGAACGGGGCTATTACTCGGTCTGCTCCATAAAAACTCGCAATTATCCGCCTACCTCACCGCCTGTAAAACATACACGGTGCGCCATTTAAGCTCATAACTGCGAGGGGAAATCTTTGTTTTCGTTGTGTTTAGAGCTGGATGCAAACGTCTTGCCATTGTCCCAACAAATTTTCCCGCTCACCTTCGCTTTTATAGTCAGTAGGATGATTTAGTCTCACTCAAAAGGAAAAAGGACAACGACTTCCATCATGGCTCTAGCGTAGCCAATACAACAGGCGGCCAGTGGCGTATTATTGGAGATGGGAGCGGCATTCGTGACGAGTGGCAAAATCCTTATCGCTTAATTAATATTATTGTTTTTAGCAGAGAAAAATCTGTAACTGACGGTAGTGCAAGACGGGTAAATTCGCCATGCAAATATTAAATACATTGCCTCAAATTACAATGGTATTTAACATATCTTAAACATAAGGAAGCTATAAAAAATGCCTGAATCAGTAATTCTAAATTATTATCAGAAAGATTCGGTTTCGTTAAGTTTGCGAAAAATGTTTAAATAATTTTTTCAGCTTTACCTCTCAATAAATTTCTATATTCAATGATTCAAAGAACCTTAGGATGGTTGAGATAGGTGTGGATTGACGTGAGGGTAAATAAGCCATGCAAATATTAACTATATAATCTAAAATTAAAATAGTATTCACGTGTCATAAACGTAATGAAGAGCCTGATTCAGTAAAATTCAATGAATAGCGGAAATATCCACATCCGTTAAGTTTGAGAGGAAAAATTAAATACTTTTCTAAGCCTTACCTCTCACTAAAATTCGATACACACATAGTTATCTAACCCGTAGAATAGCTGGATAGGTGAGGATAGACGTGAGCCTTTGACTTAGCCACAGTCATGTGAAGTAATTAGTTGGAAAACTGGATGTTGTAAATAAATAAATAAGTTGTAAAACTCCTCTGATCAATAGAAGAAGCCAATAAAATACCTTCATATCATTTATCTAAATAATTCGCAGGGGAGAGGTAGGAAAAGGAATATGTTCGCTTTCCAATGATTTGGACATTCTACTAAAAGCTTTCAATCATGGAAAATGCTAATGTTTAATTTATATTCTCGCATAAATTGATGATCCCGCAAATAAATATTTATCCACCTTCCAAGTCGATATGAAACCGAGTCTTATGGCGATCACTTACCGTGATCATACAAACATGTAAACAACTTTGTTGATTCCATCTGGGTCCCTTGGATCGGCTGCATACACCTGTTGCGCACGCGAGTAAACCGATCATTCCAAGATTTCCCCTGTACACAAGAGTATGAGTTCTCATTACGTGCTCTTGACATCAAAGAACGTTTCCTCGCAATGTTAGCTTTCCCAGCATGCATGCGGTCAACGCGCGGAGCTCTTCCATTCGAAGAATGAAAAAAAATGTAACTCGTTATGTTTGTTCCCTCAAATGGGCAAAGTTGAGACCGATTCTGGATAGGAAGGAAGAGGAATCTCTCTCTGGACAAGTTATTTCTGGCATAGGCGATAAATAACACAGCAGGGAAACCTTAGTTGTAGTTGTACCCTGCAATTTCCTTCAGACGACAAGGTTCTCGAGTCGAAGTGTATTGACGAGAGGGTGACTTGAAAGGCTTCCGATTAATATCGTTTATCGATTCTTTGTGACACTTTCTACCTTACAAGAAGCGACATTGGCCTATTCTACCCTGATTGAAGGATTATAGCGTTGTTTTTTAAACGATGTTCGACTGGGAATTGTGTCGTCGATACGGAAATATCGGAGAGGATTGGCGTTCTTTGTAATCCCTCACGTACAAACCACTCCGGCCTATGTATTACTTCCTGTTCCCGTTCCTGCCGTTTCATTTCTGCCATTTTTGTTCTGCGTGGCAATTAAAGGAGTTTGCGACACTTATAAGGCGACCGAAACCTGGATCACGCGTCAATCTCAACCATAAAAACCATAAGTACGTCCTGCATATAAATTAGTCACATTTTAAAATTGATTTTCCATTAAAGAAATGAAGCTCGAATCATCCATACTTTTGTACGCATGGCATGCCATTCTTCAATTGCATACGATGTGAGATACTTTAATTTCATACATTTACCGAAATATGGAGGCGTTTAAAGAAAATACATAGATGAATGAAATATTATTTCTAAAGTGACAGAAAAAATATTCCGCGAAATTACCGACAAAATACATCCGAGAAGAAATATCTTCAGTGTGATACCCTGTTTTATGACAGAAAAGGAATTTTAATATTTTAATCGGCAATTATTTTACCTTCTTCGACAAAAACCAGTCTCAGAACAGTAAATTCATTCGTATTATCTTAAACGAACATTCAGCCTCTGGGAATGATAATGAAGGGCGAATCTGAGGGTATCGCGTTTTTAATAACTTTTTTCACGAAACTCTTTCGCTAATATTCCAAGTATTCATCAGTATACGCATATACCTTGACCTGGTATAATTCATTTCTAAACATACGATGGATACAATAGCCGTTAATGTACCCAATAGAACCATCTGAAGATGTAGTAGTTAACGTATTTACAGTAATGAAATGTAATAATAATACCGAATATACACAGCAGCCGTGTGGACATTAGTGAATCATTTTATTTTATTCGGGGATACTTTCTTGAACTTTAATACATCGAAAACGTTTTTATAAATTATTCTACCAGATGAGGTTTATATGGAGCATTTTTTGAATCACTCCGCCAGTCATCCACCTTCAAATTCAACCTCTCTCTTCCATTCTCAGTAAGGCCTATTCCTTTTAAATCGGTGAATGATTGAAAAACAGTTTCCATTCGCCATTATGGGTCTTTGAGTTCGATATTCACCGTTATCATCCCCAAGGAAATTTATATTAAGCCAATTCAATATCACCATTAATGCGTAAATACTAACTAGGTGCAATACATTGCTTAGATAAACGAATAATCATGATATTTATGACTCGATACTTAGCAATCCTCACCTCCTCTCGGAATGGGTGAATTCCAGAGCACTATAATCATCTTACTGTGCAAATTGGCCAATAACTATAAAAGTAGTACTCCATCGTCCATTACGGGAATATAATTCCTGTATTCACACTCACTATCTCATTTGCCATTTATATCTTTCCATCCTCAAATACAAATAAGGAGTTATTACCAAGGAGGAGCGATCAATTTGAAAAAAAAATGAACGTGTTTGATAGGAGGGAAGGAACGGTCACCATTTAGTCACAACAAATTGTGAAATGATGGGAAGATTAGTGAAACTAACATCAAGAATCCCGACTCAAAACGTTCGTCCTCGGTGGACAGCGCACTCTTGTGTTTAATCGTCGGAAAGAAGTATTATAATTTCGCTCAGTATCCAGAAGTCATCCAATTTAAGGCGGCCGTTAAAGTTGAAAAATGAGACGCGTTCGGCGGTGGAAATGTCAGATGGCGTACTTCGCTTCGTTTCTCAAAGTCATCTCACGATGGCGTCCTAACCCTGTTCCATGTGAGGTATTTTTAATCCGCTTTCCTTCGACGCGACAACGTCATCAGCATCGCATAGATTCATTCAGAACGAGCTCCCATGAATGCTTAACAGATTTTTCCGCGAGGTCGACCTTTGGACCATTAATTGCCATTAAGACTGAGGCCATTATCATTCCTCCGAAAGGCATTTCTCGTTAAGGCGACTTTCATTTTCCATCTACGATGCTAAATATACTCGTGACGACTGTGGCGTTAAACGTCCGATACCAGCTCCCCTCCCAGCCATTCCCATAAGAATATCACTGACAGAAAATTTTAGAGAAATCTACGCCGATTCTTTCGCAGGCATTGGTGACTTAATGTTTATCATTGCTAAGACCTTCGAAAGCATATAATGGTTTACTAGCTCAGTAGAACAGCCTAAACTGATCTTGTACCTCACTTTACACCATCTCGAAAGAATGCTGTCTCATTAGAGAAAAGTTATTGAGTTTTTAATCGTAATACAAAAGAGTTATAAAAAAAGAGTTATTTTATTGATGCTTTGATTTGTGCCAGCTTTACGCGGGAATAATACGAATTTTTCTCTTTTAATTAGTTTACCAACTCTTATATCAACTTAAAAGACTTGACTACCGTGTATTTGAAACAGCAAGATTAACTAAACAAAGATAGAATACGATTTTTAGTTAATCATTTTCGTAGTTTAAAATGAAAATCTTTCAACCATACATGACGAAGTATTCTTGAATCACCTATAGTTTTGAACCATTTTTACGTCGTGTGTCCAATATTTCGTCTTCCGTGATCTCTTTCCACATAAATTGAAGCCGTATTAAGTAAGTTGCATGATAAGTATTGGAATAGATGAGGTAGTAGGGTAGTTTCCTTCATCAAAGAAAACGAAAGGCATTGATTGCGATTCGTTACCCACCATTAGTGTACTCATAATATACAAAATTATTAGGTTTTAGAAATCCCAGTTTATACGAATGTTGATGGTCAATTTTAACCTCATTTGTAAAAGGCCAGATTGGCGCCCATGCGATGCCACTCCACGTGACGTCACAGGGACCTAGTTTCTATACAAGTAGGTAGGAGTTTTACATCGTCTGAGGTTACCAATGCATGCATGAGGCACAGAGCTCAGAGAAACATGTCTTAAGAATCACCTATTAAAATTGCCTATGGTCGGAAAGTTTCCTTCGTTTGATAGGGTATTAAAAATTCTTATTTAAGCTAAGCGCTACCAGCTAGCAAGGTACTCTGCGCTACCGCCATGCTCGGCAGCAAGCAACCTGCATCGTAGCGGCGTTCACAGCCTCGCACCCAGGTGGCCTCACACAGTGGAAGCCAGGCGTCACATGGGCTTTTCCCAGCATTCATACTTGGCCGTCGCGTTTTCGCGCGCTTGAAAATTTTCACTTTTCATTTAATCACGAAAAATAGATATTGTCATTTAAAAATCTAAAAGCATGAAATAATACTCAAGGAGTAATAATCTTTCGAATTAGGCAATTAAAAAATAATAGGAAACCACCCTATTCAAGCAATAGGAAGAGGATGGGCAAAAACAAGGACATTGAACCCTTGGGTGGTCACACTAGGCAAGGGAAAAATACACACTAATTTCGAAGGGAGAGGAAAAAATCCTTAATTTCTTAAATGGCGAAAGGAAAGTCTTCGGAGAGAGCTGAGTGACTTCGCCCCTTTCGTGGACCTATTCGCCGCGGGACCTCTTGAGTCCCGTTTCCAGAGAGGGGCCAGGCCCCGTGATGTCCCGTGATAGTCCTCGAAAGATTGGCAGTGCGACGGAAAAGGCCCCTCTCGTGCGACGGGCTAGAGTGGGGAGTGTCGGGTTTCGAAGCTTTGAAGGAATCCGCTGGACCTTACCCCACCTCCTTCCATTCACTCTTTTAACGACCACTTAAGTCGGTCCACTTTGCATAATATGGTCCATTAGCTGAATACGACCTGGAATGACATTGCCGCGGAGGAAATAAAAAATACTGAGAGATACCCAACGTCGCCACGTTCCGGGCGAAAATATATGGCGATTCCACGCACACGCCAACAAAATTCGTCGTGTATATAAATACATTAGTGAGATAAATTGCTCGGTTAAAAAATGTTGCCACTTTTGATTGCAAAGCGGAAAGAATAGCCCAAAAATACATGAGCGAAATTACTTGATGATATATACTGATAAAAGCTAACTATGAAGATATTCACATGTTATTGGTTTCCCCGGGAATTCTTCTCATACGAGACATCGTAAAATAACCATTTTGAGCAAAAAAGATGAAAATGAATTATTATAATAATCACAGTTTCTTGATGAGCCCCAAAGATTGGCCATTTCGCAGTTTGTATTACATATATAAACGAGAATAATCAATGAATATCACCTTATACCATTAATACACCTCATATCAGTTATTGATCAATGACCGTAATGAAAGTATTCCAAAAAAAAGCAATGGAAGCTGAATAGGAAAGATTTGAAAATTATAAAAAAAATTCTGGTTGACACGTAGAATGGGTCGCACGAAATATGACTTTTTTGGGAGCTTCTACGAGGCGTGAGATAAAAATTTTACCGAGAGGCGGAGTGGGGAGTAGTATGGAATGTTAAAAAGGTCCAAACAGTGGTGGCTTCGTTTACACACTCTTCGTTTACGCCGTATCTTTTAAGGCAGGAAGCTCCATTTTGGAAGCCAGGGGAGAATGTTTGTTGGCCCACGGAAATGAATTTGGTGAGTGCCAGGATGAGGGAGAAAAAAAATGAACGTGGGAGGTGTGTTCTATGGGTAGGAGTGGGGTTGCAGGACAAGAATAAGATATTTCGGGGGTGAGGTAGGGAGATCTTAATTCGGCGGTGATGCGGGGGTATCGGGAAATGGTGGGGAGATCGATGAAGCACGAAAATAGCTTCAAGTTTACTACCGAGGTTTTTACTCCTGGATTAAGCAAAGAGTTCTTTTTATCGAAAAAAGGAAATTCGAAGAAAGGGTTTGGCGGAGACCAGTCCAATCAAATAATTATATTTTTTTTCCTTTTTAAAAGTTTAGTACTTTCATTTGATGATCAGAAGAGGTGCGATGTAATGAAACAGTTTTATCTCTTATGAATTAGTATTAAAACTAAATACCAAGTAAAAAATTGAACAGGAGTCTAGAGCTTGAAATTCGAGGGAAATCACCGACACTAGAAAGCTAAATCGGTTTAAATTGCATTCCAATTACGGCTAATTAGGTAGAAAAAGATGGCAAGATGCAGAGGGAAAAGATAAAACAGGCAAAATAATTAAGTCCGAAAGTGAGCTAGTATATCACGCAAATAATTATAGCAGCATCATCCAATAAACCAATTCGTGAGAAAAATTGAAGGATCAGGAAGTGAGCAGGGTTTCTTAATGTCCTACAAATTCTTGCTTTTATTCGTATGGCCGAGGTACTCCTCTCTGGTATGGCTCTTTCCTGAGGATGTTGTATATTCAACGGTACTAACTGTAAATTGGATTCAAATGACAGACTACATCATATATTACTCACGTGATTTAGGTATAATATTCTAGAGAAAATATATATCAAGATTTCCAACTCTTCCCGTGGATGAAAGTGATAGTGAAAGGCCACACAAATAGAGAAAATCGTCGTCAATTGGACGCTGGAATTAGTTAAGCCTGATAAATGAAAGGCACCAATGTAATGGATGTTTTTCGAGTAGAAATGATTAAAATGGAAATAATAGGCAATGAGTAAGGCAAGTAAGATTTCGAGTAATTGCTTTCATTGCCTGCTTCAAATAAATAAAAATGATAAAATAAATAGGCATCTAAGGAATAGCTAACATTGGATTTGTTTTTGTGAGTGTTACAGGAAATAATAATTCACGGGATGAGGGTATTTGGGATTTGTTGACCCTGAAATGAATGCCTATGGCCTTAGGAAGAGATGGAAGCTGGAAGGGGGTTTAATGTAAATCAAAGAGTGACGCAAGAATGGGATGACTCATTCCTCCTCAGCTTCAGAATAATGTCATCGTTAAGATGGACGAAGCGATAATTCATGCATAAATCATCAAGGCGCCAAAAAGACATTAAAATGTATCACCGAAGACAGTGGAAATGGCATAACACGAATGTAAAGCCATGCAATCCGAAGGAAAGAGTTTCAATGGTTATTTTTATGGAAGAAATATTCAAATTTGGTGCTTGAGATTCAGCAAGAACGCAATTAGCATCCGTATTCAATAGTTGCAGTATAATGCATAAAAAGTAAAATATTCAATAATTTATATTCAAACCGTGAGCATGAAGTTTCATTTGTGGTCAATGTAATTTTTAAATTGATATATATTATTTCATTATTGATTTTTTCTTAATATTGTCAAAATAATTGAACTGACATCATATTGCATCAATATATCTCATATACTATCACTTTATACATGCTAAAGCTAAATTAATCTTTTTTTTCAAATGTCAAAATAATTGAATTGAGATCATATTGCATTAATATATCTCATCCACTATCACTTTATACATGCTAAAGCTAAATTAATCTTTTTTTTCAAATGTCATCATTTTCAGAACTCCATCAATCGACTCTTATTTGTAATTAACGTTGACATGTCTATTGGAAGAGATGTTTGCAATGCTTTACTTTTGATAATATATTTTTTATTTCAGATTTTTCCATCAGCCAAAGAAAATGTACTGCGAACTTGTAAACAGTAATAATCATTAGGAACGAATGAATGTTCACCAAGATAATAATATCCTATCAGGATTCAATTGTAGAAGACATTAAATTAAACGTAACGAAGACGAATGCAACTCCTAGCAGCAGTTTTGTTTAATCACCCTACCGGTGAGGTTAATTTATCATTAATTATGAGTTCCTCTAGCATTTCTACCCCTTCCGAATTATATGCGAAACTCATGGGGGATGCGATCCCTTGAGGATGTTTCACATGAATATCTCAAAACATAAACCATTGCAATTATTAAAAATATATTTTATTGGCGATATCCAATGATGTTAAAATACAATATACAAGTTTCTGAAAACGAGCTAGCGGTGCGGTATTTCTCAAATCCGTCGAATGGCCTCAATGCACACGCTAAAGACAGCATTTAAATAAAAGCTTACCCCTATTCGGAAAATTTGATGCGTTCTCAAATTATTTTTTTTCCACAAATTTTTTTCCCTCGACGATAGGCTTGGTTTCCTGGGGGGGGGGGGGAAGGAACATGCCATTAAACCATAAATCTGACATAAAAGCCCGACATGGCATGACTGGTAGCCTTGTGCCCCTAGAACGCATTTTTATTTAGGGTCTGCACGTGGAAATCCCATCTTCGAAGCGTTGGAATAGCGATGGGGAAAGGAGAGGGGAGGGTCTGGAGAAATGTCTGTTCGCTCACTGCGCCCGTAACTATAGGGGCACAACCTCCTCATATGTCTACCCCTTCCTCCTCCCTGTGCTTCATGCCGAATACGGCACACACGAAACGAAGTTTTCAAGGCGATGCATCCCTCCGGCTCGACAGGACTTTTTGTTTGGCGAAACAGCCGATTAATCCTTACGTTATCATTCGTTCAATTGCATTAGGCTCAACTATGTGGAAGTTAATACTCGAAAATGAAAAGGAGACTTCGTTGATTTCCACTAATTTATTTTGTCCGAACGACATGTTTCGAACCATAGAGGTCATTATCAAGTACCTAATGATACTGATAATGGTACTTGGTAATGGCCTCTATGGTTCGAAACATGTCGTACGGACAAAATAAATTAGTGGAAATCTTACGTTATCATACTGAGATTTTCAGTGTAAACGGAATGGACCCTTCGCAACATGTACGTGCATTTAAATGTTGAATTTTTTTACATAGTATTTATTCAGATTCATTTTTTTAATATTTGAGGTACAAGAATTCAAAGCGCAAAGTTTTTTCGGGATCGCTAACGGGTCAGGAACTGCATTACTGCCAGCGTTTCGATGTCTGTCCACTCGGCCATCGTCTTCAGGACTACGAGAGCGCAAGGCTCGTTCATACTCACAGGGCATCGTCCTCGTTCATAGCCCTAAGGACGATGGTCAAGTTGGACATCGAAATCTCGGCTGTAGTGCAGTTCCTGACCCTGTGGCGATCCTGAGAACAATTCAAGTAGTCCATTCGCTAGGAAAACACCAAATCTTTCTTTTAGCAGACAGAGTTCAACTCTATGTACCTACTCTGAAAATTGGTTGCATTTAGATAATCCCCAACTCAATAAAAGCTAAATTTTGATCGCATGTGCCAATTATTGTGTGCAGGAAAAGACGCAAGAGATTATAGTTTTTATCACGCAGAGTTCCTCCGTACTACGGTGCTAAATATCCATTGCTTTTTAATCAAAACGATGATATTCCATTGCGCGTACACTTCTCAACTTCAAGAGTGTTCCCAACCATTAAGGTACGAAGTACGAGAGAGTTTTCAGGATGTGAAAGCAAAGACAGAATTAGGAGCATTTATGATGCCTCGTAGCGGGGACACTTCCGCTGGAGACATACTGGAATGGTAGGGTCGCTCCCGTAAATTGCACGACCCTTGCGTGAGTTAAGGAGCAGCAGGGACCTTAACGGGGAACATTGGTTTTAAGGGTGACTTGGATGACTGAAATGGGGGCTCAAAGGGCGGGGTTGGAAACTGGTGTGGGAACTTGTGCTTTCACCCCTCTCCTTCAGTGACGCGATTCGACCGGAAGAGGTCAACAAGGGAGTACGAAGAGATCCACGTGAAGGTGGCAGTGGAAGAACCCTTCAGGACAGACCCTACAATTTTTCTAAGGACGGAATACATTCAGCTGTCTACTTCACGTAATAGATGGTTAAGAAAAAAATTTTTTACAATGAAACTCATAGAAAAAATTCTAAACAGTATAGTTTTTTACAAATACATCTTAAAAAATAGTGAATGGGTGAACAGTGAATGAAATATCGTGCGTATCAATCAATTATATTAACGAGAACATGATTTTTTGATCAATAGATATGAATTAAGATTAATAAACATTCTCGTTGGAGCGCAGATTTTAAATAACGGCGAGTTAGGCTGCGGCCTTTACCAGTGCGAGGCAGGATATATTATCTCGTTTCCTTGGTACATATTGACAAATTGTTTCTACCTCAAAATAAACACCCCTAATGTATTAAGAAAGGATACGCGAAAGGCGCGTTATGGTCAACGGGGTATCTCATCTGGAGACTGACCGTAGGGACCCGTGATCGAATCCCTAGTGAAGCATTTGATAATCCCGAATAAAAATGAAGAATTCAGGATGAAGAAATGCCTCCTCTGCTCTGAAAATGTTTTCTCACCTGAGGCTTCGTCCGGGATGATATCTACCCTCACCTATCCTAGCATAACACTGTGGAGAGGATATTGAATGATGGAAGTTGAAGTGGGACTTAGATATAGGCACGTTGACGGGTAGTGTTGCTTACTAACTTATGTATTCTTCATTGCATGTTTCTAAATTTTCATAGTATTTCTAATGCCATGTTTTGCATGGTCCTGAATCTTAGGCAGAATGTCTTCATCAGTAGAATATAGTATACTATGTGTCATATGCAGCGTATATGACGTGTAGAGCATGCTAGTGGAAGTAACTTTTAATATCGTGGTGCATGTTGGTGATGATTCACCCCTCACCAAACACCTCTATTGGTATCCTGCAAGGTAATATCTACATCTACATAATACCCTTCGAGCCACCTCTAGGGTGTTTGGCAGGGAGTGATCAAATCACCGGCATGCAGCATGCAATTGTATGATCTTAGATTTTCCCGGCGTATCAGTTGCAGAAAGGTTTCTCGGGTTTTCCACCGGTTGATGTCGTCCATGTCTCCCAGGGGAGGGGAAGGGAAGGGGAAGGGAAGGGGAGACATGGACGACATCAACCGGTGGAAAACCCGAGAAACCTTTCTGCAGCATGCAATTGGATTCCCACATGCACACACACGGCCCAAAAGACGTTACCCATACTACCAAATTATACTACCTCATTCATTCAAAGGCAAAAATTGCGAATGACTCATTAAGGCTATCTGCCAATAAAGCTAAAACACACATAAAATGCAGTTAGAAATGATCAGAAAATTCAGAAACATGCGTAAGGTATACGTAAGTTAGTAGGTTACACTACAAGTCATCTAATCAATTTGTGAGTTCTATCGCTGCAGTTAAAATCTCTTTTTGACCGTGGAAAAAATGCATTCTGAATCTGTCTGCTCTACAGTCTCTCTCTCTTATTTTATTCATGTGATATGATATACCGTAATATGTTGGCATTCGTAAGACATGGCTAACGTCGTCAGAAAATACCCTGCTCTTGAATTTATCTAATAGGTTTAGTCTTTTATTTAAATATGTAGATGAGGAACGATAAGTTTGCATTCAAAATAAATTCCCTGACTGCCACTTTTTGGTACTCTGAACGCCGCCTTGTTTCATAGATACGGGGAAAAGTCTTCTAAAGGTTTCCTAAGGTCCGCAACAATCGCCCTAGCGACGGCACTCCTAGAACTAGAGAGGGGAAGGTTAGTCATCACTAGCTTTGACGCTGGCTGACTCATGCGCCGGAAAATGAGACCCAAATGGTAACGTTGATGCGTCTCGGTCGCGTAACCTAATACGGTCCAAAGGAGCTGGATGAAATAATTGGGCTGAGAGTGGAAGGCCAGCACCCACTTACTCAGATAGCAAACAATGCTGCAGCTAACCTTCTTCTCCGATTCTCCGTCGGCGACAAGAATGAACAAAGAGAGCTGGCACCACAAAGAACTCTTGATGTTGCAACGGTGCACGCTTTGCGGGCGTGAACATTATTATCCCAGTATTGAGATAAATATTTGCAATTTTCCACGATTGTAAAATTCATTACGAGCTATATTTTGATGTTACTACATCATCTTTCCCCCACTCCAGTTAAAAACTGGTTAAAATGAATGCACTCATAGGCGTTGCCAAGATTTTGAAATGAGGGGGGGGAGTTTGACCGAAGATTTCGGGGCCCTTCCGGGTTTATGAAAAACTCCCCAGGGCAAAGAGGGAGGGGGAAATTTAGGGAATTTTTATGTTGAAAACTTGATTTTTTGGACTCAAAAACAGTAATTTTTTACGGGTATCTATTGAAATAAAGTATATGATGTATATAAAGTATAGAAATAAAGGCTCAAGGGAGGTTGTAACCGTTAAAACCATCCCTGTGGATACGTCACTGAATACACGACACACCACTTTTACCTTGGAGATGATGGTAACATTATGTGGTAACATCAAAACCTTGGTCGTAAAAACTTTTATGACCGTAGGAAATTGCAAATACTTATTTCAATATGGAAAAATTCCACTCTACCACACTTGAGTCCTCGGATTTTAATACTATGCCAAAGTAAAGCATGTCCATGCAATCGAAAAACATCTGAGACGTCTGCTAAAAACTGCTGCACTATGCGTGACTCCGTAAAATTCCTGATATGGCCGCCATAAAAACTTTCACTACAGATGTTGCTGATGATGATGCAGTTAGTCGAAACAACAAAAATGCTGCAACACCATGGCACTGTACAGTATCTCATCACAGTCAACCGAACTTAGTAATATTCACACGTGGCCTATTACTGTTCCTGGTGCACACGAAAATGCTTAAAATTGGCCTGCCTACAATGTTACCTTACTGTGCTTTTTTGCAACACCAAAGTTTTAACAATAAATATTTATTCAGTGGTTTGTGTCCTATTATTGGGATCAGAATACAGTTTATTTAGAAATCGACGAAAGAACGAATGCATTCTGAAGGTATAAAAAGCGACAGAGCAAAATAAGAACCATGCTGTAATTCCGAGAACTAAAATGCACGCAAAGCCGTTGGCCCCCTCCTTCCCATCAGTGCTATCCAACAATTTCACTCTCACGAGATAGGAAATACTTGGCGCGGAATCGATTGATTGAATCACAAATTCAGATTTATCCCCAAGACCATTCGTCTTCATTACTGCTATGTCGAAGGAACACCCCTCTAGACCCCCTGCTCCGAGGCTAATCTGACCCCCTTCCAAAGTCCCCCAACATGATTCTCATGCCCAACCCATCTGAAAGGTCCTCATTACGAACGAACGCGCAGGGCCACCAATTTAATTTGGTGCTACCTCCCCTCTCTCGACATCCTTAGCGTTCAGTAAACACCGTTTGTCCTCGTCAGCACGAGGAATCAATATGGTAGGAAGACGGAGCCGAAAAAGTTGGGGACCTTTGTCAGGCTAACAAATTTTAAACCCTTGTTTTCCAGCCCTGGTCTCATTTTGAAAGGAAAACCTTAAAATTCCTGATTGAAACTGATTACAGCATCAGTATCAGGACATTGTGCGGTATGTGCATCATTGGGACAGCAAAGAAAAAACCAACTGCTATGAATCGTTCAGAAACTTTAACTGAAATCAACTTATGCATTTGGGATAAACATTCGTGGACAGTCAATTCTGTCCAAATTACAAATTATTATAATTGATAATAACGACTGCTCATCCACTGTAAATGAGTTAGAAGCCAGAATCCTTTTTGACCACGTATTCAGGATTAATTAGGCAAAATACATTTTTTAAATAAATAAGGGTATTATATGAATTTAACATTTAAAATTAAATCTACACGCTTAAGACAAAGGCGTAAACAATATTTCTTGTGACCTATATTGTGCCGTGTACTATATATTGCAAAAATATTATCGTACACTTCTAATATTGACTGTAAATCAACTGAAATCTAGCTTGCTGATCTAAAAATAGAAAATGTGATATAATAAACAAGTTTGTTGGTACGAATCATCATTAGAATCGATTATAACCCGTAGTTTAAATGTGACCAAAGAATTAATCATCGCGATAAAGTCACTGTTAATGCGTATAGAGCTTTGTTGTATCCATTTAAAAATTCACTTACCTTAGAATAATTGCCATCATATTTTCCTTGGTGGATTAAGAGTTGTAATCTGAAGTCACACGTTGAGCATTTATCGCACCAAAAATTGAGACATTCTATGATACTCATAATACTATTATCGTATAATTACTATTTGATATAACATGCATTTTCAAATGTAAATTTTACTTTGACTCCATCATAAGTTCACTTTTAAAGTGAACAGTTCTACAACCACTAAAAACTTTAAAAATTGTTCAACGCCGTAACTACGTTTCTTGTTACTGCACATCAAATAATCCGAAATGATAAACTTATTACAAAATTAAATAGAAACATACGTATTGTGAGGAGTGTGCTACTCTTATTGGACTTTTGAAAGGAAAGGCACTAGCCATAATTACTTCTAAAATTGACTTAAACGGAAAGTAAACATGAGCGCTCAAAGGAAAGCCCTAGACGAAGGCTCACTGTGATTATCTATTTGTGATGGTACCCGCTGGCCAGGAAGTGTCGCAGACAGAAGCTAGAGGCCTTGAAAAAGGACTCAGGAAGGCAAATAAGCATTGATTTCCTCGGAGTCGTGCACCCTACGCCCCCTGACAGCTAAAAGAGCGATGGGAAAGAAGAGGTAGTGTTGAAGGGGACTTTCGCTGCTGTCACTGAGGCTTCCATTTCACCCACTGGAGTCATACTGGAGTCTCCTTCCATCCTTCTCAAGGAGATAAGAGGACCTTCCTTTCCAGTTGGAGCATATATTCGTCTTTAGCCAACTTCTACAACTACAATAGAGGAAAGCACTGCAGGACCAAGTGACTTAGTACGCAGTCACGCGCACGGGTGCAAAGTTAAATACACCAAAGGATTAAGTTCGCCATGAAAAAGTATTTGACTTAGCCGGGATATCCCGGCGATATCCCGGGAAATATTTTCATGGCGACCTCCATCCTTTGTTGTATTTAACTACAACAGGTTTCTCCAGCCAGGTACTGGATACGCTCTTAACCATCTCTCCTTAATGTGGATTTTCAAAAGTCGCTCTCAAATTAAAATTTCTCATACCCTCAATGTGATGATTTCACCACTTATGGTAACGCACGTCTACATACCACCTTTCGCGTTTACGAAATAGTCAGTTACGAATTGACTGGTTAACAATTATCGCGGGTACGAGATGTCGTGCATTTTTGTATGTATTTTCACTCAAATACCGTACAGCATTCAGTATACAATATTCTAACCGAACCTTACATTAATTTTGGCTCCACTGACAATGATTAGTCAAAAGGGCACGCGTGGGACATAAAAGAGTCAAAATCGAGAGACTGAAATTTCCTGACTGAATTTGACGAATATTCATCAGATTACCGTGAAGGCTCGCCCACCTCTCATTACCTAAGCTATGCTCTGCATTTGAGCAAAACCAATTTTTATGCATGATTTTGGCAGTCTCTTCAGGTGAAAATATTATTGAACAGGCCACTCCCCCTCACCACGAAGAAGAAGAGTGACAGTACGATCTCGGTAATCCAAAACACATGCAGCCGTGGCATATCCGCATGTATCGAAAACGCTGAATTATTGGAAACGTACGGAAAACAAAAACAATGCACACAAAGCTTTTTAAGGTATAAACGTGCAGTGAAATACGCATAGTGACGCCAGCTCTCCCTACACTAAGGGCGTGAGTCAAGGAAGACAACCAAATTAATAATAACGATTATGGCCTATAAAAGTAGAATAAACCCTAGACAACCATGTGACTCTGCCAAGATTTCCAATTCAGAGTATAATGCATCAAAAATTCATGTAAATTATCAACTAACGGACACCTACATAGACAATGATAATATATACACGTACTGTGCATCGAAAAGTCTTTAATTTAAAACTGACGATATTATTATTAGGCGAATGGTGGTCGCCAACCCTGCACGCCGGATCACTAAACGGGTTGGATTACCGTAAGGATGGATTACAGAGATTTACGGTATATGCGCCGCTGGTGTTTTTTTTACCTTACAGGTTTAAATAATGCCATATTTTTCATACCGCACACCTTTTTTATATTAAGGCTAGTGAACACACGAGAATGGGTTAAAAAAAGAAAGAATATTAAGAGTAGGACCCCCAAGAAGGTCGAATCTTTTTTTCAAAGACGAGGGTCGGACTAGAAAGAGGCGGGCAAAGAACCATCTACAAGACATCAACTCCATCCCATCACTCGGAAGTTTAAATTCCCAACCCTTTCTAACTTCTCTTTGAGAACCGATCTTGGTCCGTAGTAAGTCACTCCCATACGTTGTCCCATCCATTTCTTTTCTGCAGAGAACATTCTTCATATTCTTACATAGCTCTTAAAAGGCACTGATCTTATCGAAAGCGTCCCGTCAACTTAGCGAAGGACAACATACAAAAAAATATATTATTTGCCATAGCGAGAAAGAATGATTGCCTACAAGGCCAGACCGATCCCTACGGAATGACGCATAAAAAGCTCTATGAATAAACTATGACACACAACATACCTATATGATGTCTTTACGACTACACGAACCAATACATAAAGAAAATACAATGCCAAAGGAGTTCACGGTCGCATTAAAAACTGCCATCTTCGCTGCCTCTCCTAAGTTACCTATATTTTTAGAAGTCAACAGCAGGATTAATGGACTCTTTTTCAAAATCCCCCGATAGTCCCAAAGCCTTAGGACATCGTTGTGCTGTATCGGCCAATGGTTCTATTCTATTTCAACGTCAGCATCATAAGAACTCTATCATTTTCGCTACACTACTACACTATCAACCAATTGACTACATGGCGTAAGACATTATGCTGTAGAACTCCATTGTAATGAAACAAATGCGACTTATTGTTAAAAGGCATATTTCATAGAATTTTCGAGGGATTTCAGCTAAGGTAAAAATATTAAGCACCTTAACCCGTTATAACCCAATGTTGCTTCTAAAAACATCAAAAATGTTTAAACATTCAGCTCTATATAGGAGATATCTAAACTAAATATTATTTTGTAGGGTAAATTTTAATGACGAAATATTTAGCTGCTAGGATAGTTATCATTAAGTGTAAAATCTTCAAGTTTTCAAAATGAAAAATCATGAAATTTGATTTATCTCAGAAACAGCTCTGGGTTAGAAAGGGTTAAAAACTACTTCATGTGTGAAAGTCTGTTGTTTCATTAACAAATACCACATTACACACCAAATCATAATATAGATTGGTTTAGGCTTGGCTTTGTGAAATTTTGTGTAATTCGTAAAAAATGACTTATTTTTAAATCCATGCTTTCATTTCACCGACTTGAGTATGACCACATTAGTGCCATCATCTAGGAACAAGGTGATCTTAATGATGGCGCTTTCGAAACCCAGATAAGCTTAGGAATTTATTTTATGTATTTATTCCAGTTTTTGATCTCCAAAAAGCATTTAGGCCTTAAGTTGGGTTAATAAAAATAATAAATAAATTCATAGATAATAATGAATAATTGAGGTCCCTACTTGCCAGGGGGCAAAAGAGCTATTTTTACAATGTTGGAGGGAAGTGCAGATAATAGTTGGTGGGGTACACATTATTGTTGCAACAATGGGATACAAGTGAATGACTGATAATTTTGTATAAATAGATTCAGTAATGCACATGTATTCATTCGTTACAGCAATATTTATTTAACTTAAAAACGTGAATTTTTGGTATGCCACCACTTCTGTAAGTATTTTCTAGCGATGGCTTTCATGACGAAATCGCCGGTTTCCACACGTTCCACCTATTCAAAGCACGCGACCGCTATAACTGATATATGCTTTCCCCTCGATGACTTCACAGTCGCCTCCGTTTATGAATGGAAGTGCGAGCATTAGCTAGCGACGTGAAAACTGAGAACAGTCTACGCCCCACGCTATTTTCTTTTTTTACTGTTACCCACAAGCACGAACTCTACTCGTCTAGCTCGCTCACGGCTTTTTCTTTTCCTAGTTTCGAAAAAAATCTCTCTCTCCACCCTCATTTGCACATCCTCTTGCATAATTGTCTTCTCTAGTTTCCCATTCAAAGGAAAACTTCTAAAGCGTTGAATATTAAGCAGAGAAAGCTAACGGCCTAGCGAACCATCTATCTCGCAACTTCTATTGGACAGCTTTTAGATAAACAGTTTCACTAGGGAAAAATAAGCATAATTCACAATTGTTTTCACCGCTCTTCCGGCTGAAGACCACTAAAAATTGCGTGGTAGCATTTTTAAATAGCCATCTGCTTCCTGTGCTCTCACATAAGGACCCTCTTTAAAGTCTAACAAATGACCACATTAGGGTAAATATTATGTTCCCTTTGAAAATTAACTTTCAATTTTATCACGCATTTATTTTCTTTGAAACCACGTCGCACGGAAATTGGAACTATGCACTAATATAAAAATAGATTATAACATGTACATAAATAACTTCCCCTTGGTGAAGCCGGAAATCGTAGAATGAAAAGGTCAAAGGAAAGTTTTTCATGGATTACGCAGAGTTTTACCTCCAAGCTCTTTGCGGGGTAGCATTAATGGATGTAGATAAACGCATATTTCTATTCAAAAGGGAAACCTGGCACCAAAATTTAAGTAGTATCGTACATGAGAAGATGTAGGAGCCCATGCTCCATGAAAAGCGATAGTTACCCTAAAATTTGAATCCTAGTATCACAAATACCCATGTCCAATGCATGTAACCCTCTTCCAAATTCCAGTAATTGAAAAATTCGATTTTCGAGGTTAAACACGTTGAACACGCAATTCTTAACAAATAGGAGAAGCTATGTGTTCCTTAAAATAAGCTAAAATAAAATCTATAATGATCGCTGTCCTTTAAGTCAGAGTTTATAATTATAAAACCTAACTATTACCGGCCTAGGTATCATTATCTATGTGCTTTTTAATTTAAAAAACTTATTTATACTATAATTGATCCAAACTTGGCATGTTGGTAGGCTTCATTGCCAATTGGTCATCATAGATTTCCAAATAATTTCAAAACGCTGGGCTAAAATGTCGATGCTACGGTATTCCAATTTCACAATAAAAGGGGAGTGAACGAATGAAAACAACTGATAGGATTTATGGTTCGATCCATATAGATGTATATAGATACTCAATAAATTTATCTCACGAACCGTGCATTGAATTAACTTGAACCTACTCTAGCCGCACTGTCTAAGCATAAATGGCCAACCGTGATATCTGCTTCAAAAAACTAAAAACGAATAACCACGAACAAGGTAGAAAAAATGTATCCATCCCAAGTAATGCTCCTTCAATCGAGTTTCTTTACGTTTCACGTTTCTGATCATGAACAGAGATAGCTTTCAAAGAACTCTTAATTTCCTTACGCCGATACAAAACACGTGTTTTCCAACACACATGAATTGGTTCGCCTGATACAGAGATTGATTCGAAACCCGTAAAAGAATCACTCACTCTGGGACTGACAGCTGATTGATGGGAGGAAAAAAAAACTAGGTTCACGTCAGCCGTGGGATCCAAGGGAACTACAGAGTGGGCCCCATTTAATCACACTGAAAAATTATTTGTGTTGAAACTTCGGTCACTTTATAGTCGGTTTTCAAAAGTGTCCGCAGCGCGACAATCAGTACAGAACTATTCACTTCTTTTCCACTGTTTTGCGGTAAAATATATGCAATTGAAAGGAACAACATTGAAAAATATAAATTTGCTTTAAATTTTATTTTTGCAAATAAATGGCATCACGAATTTAAATTTCGGTTAACAACACCATACAACAAAACTAGGATGAATTCGCCATGAAATTTCATTTTGATTAGGCAGGTAGGCTACCTAATTTCAGGGAGGTAGTAAATACCTCAGGTCGGCATACCTGACCGACAATCTGGAGATCTGGGCTCGAATCCCGGCTAAGCCAAATGATTTTTTAATGGCGAATTCCATCCTTGGTGTATACGTGTTGTTATTGTACTGAGTTGTAAACCAAAATTTAATTTTTTAATAGTATTATAAATCAAACTCATATTTCCGATGTTATCCCTAGCAATCGCAAATACTATACGCTACATGTGGTGTAAATAACTCTCAGTGGCGAAGCCAGGATTTTAAATTGGGGGGTGGGGGTTTACTGGAGATTTCGGGGCCCATCCGCGGTGTATCGAAAACACCATAGGACAAATATGGGTCCTTGCCCGGAAAAAATTGGGATATTCGATGTCGACAACGTGATTTTTAGGACCAAAAAACAGTAATTTTATGCGAGTATTTGTTAAAAATTATTTTTTGAGACATCTTGCTCGTTTTTGGCGCCTCTTCGAAGGCTCAAAGGGGGGGGGGGAGGGGTTGCAACCCGGAAACCCCCACCCCCCGTGGCTACGCCACTCATAACTTTGCACCGGACCTACGCCACTCATAACTTTGTACGCGTGTGACTGCGTACAAAGTCACTAGTTCTACGCAGGGCTTAGGAACACAAAATGGTATCTTGCCTCCAAGAGAATTGCGGATCAATCGGCCCGCCAGCGACGCGAGTAGTGACTTTAGTAAACACATTTAAATGCGCGGTGAATGAAAACACATCAAGTGACTGCCTGACTGGAAAGTTTTCCATCGTAATAAACGTGAAGCAGAGACAGTTTTCCTGAGTTCGTACGCATCATGGAATCGTTGAAAGAAAGAAACCGATTAAAGCAGCTTGATGTGCATACTAGATTTGCCTTTCGCAACCACTATCTGTAACTTTCTTAACGACCCAAAACAATCCTGCTGTATGCAAATTCAAGCTAACGAATTCCAGTCATTCCCCGTGCTTTGTCAAGATATCGCTCCTGGAATATTCGCGCGAGGCGTAATGGGTGCGGCAACGCTTTAATCGAATGGCTTATATTCCCGAATCATGCTGGTTCTCCGACCTAGATTTGAGAATGCAAGAATACGTGACTCACGTACGCCGTTGCGACTGCGATTTTTTTCACAGAGAAGAGGGAACAGAAGAAATTCATTGCATGGGGGTCGTTGAACTCCGATAAATATAAAACAAGGTGCAGCAATGACGAAACAAAGAAAATGAAGCAAAGAGTCGTAATCATGCGTTACTTTGTCTCTAATTATCATATTTTTTTTAAGGAGTTGCGTTTTTATGAACACTCGTAAACTATAATTTTCCTCAGAAGAGTAAGCATAGTCAATCACCGCATGATCACAGGTTTGCCTATACTGATTTTTACTCACAAATCTCACAGGTAAAAGATGCAAATAATATTCGTGAAAAAACAGAAAATAAACGAGATGTTTATTTTCTGAGTAAGATACTAATGTTAAATGATACCAAATATGTTTAAAAATGAACTAACAATAGGTAAAGTGAACATTTTTTGTGGGAGGCTACATCCCATCCTCTTTGGTTTCGTACATGTAAATATAAATCCAATTTAATTCCAGCACCGCTTTGAATATTAAGTACTTTTATCAATATACCCATAATGTCGTCAAAAATAGGAAACTCGGGTACAATCATGTGTTTAAATTTTCAACCAGATTTTTCATTTCCAACAGAATACCCTGATCAAATAACCTTACAAACCATGTTGCGTGATCTTACTTGCACACACTAGAACGTATAATCAGATATGGAATGGAGTCTCTTTTATCAGAAACGTATTTAAAACGGCTAAGCCATAATGCGTTCGTCGTTTCACTTCAAATAAGGATATTGTGCGCCTAACTCTTTCGTGAAAATTCTTAACTTCTGAAATAGATCTAAATTTTCAATCATCAGTAAATTCATCTTAGCTAAGAAAAATAAGGTTAACTTATATCCAACTGCATTCAAAATTGAGAAAGGCACGTTTCAATCTAAAAAAAAATTCATAGCTTTTTTTTAATTTCTCCACCTCAATGTTTAAAGTTGATTCAGTGTCTTATGGTAAAGGTCTTGAATAATTTTAAATGAAAATGTTTGCCAGTGTTTTGGTATTTTACACACCTTCATCAGGGCTCTTTTTCAATGAATTGGATTTGTGTATTTTTTTATTTTTAATTTTTATTAATTAAGTTTGATGGTATGCTTATAAATATAAATAAAAAGAATGCGATACGTTTTTCTTATCTCAATCTCAAGAAACGAGATCCGTTGTTAAAAATTCCCAACTTTTTCTATCATCTCCAGCAAGAGTTCCCTGACATCACCTCGCAACATTGGCAAACAGATGAGTGCCATTGAGCGTTGGTTTCTCGGCAACGGCTGGGTTAACATAAGCGGAAAAGACTGGGTCAGCGGGTAAACCGCAGCTGTTTGCTCTTTGGCTGTAAGTGGGAAAGTTAGCACTCGCTTGAAGCCTCGCTGTGCACACTGGGACGCCGGTGGTGAGGGAAATTAGTTGGAAGTAATACTCTGGAAGAAGCTCAATGGGTATTATTCGAGCAAATGCACGATTAGTAAGTGCATGACTATTAGAGATGAGAGAATTACAACTGTCACAAAAATCGAGTTTGAAAAACAATGCCTCAAATAACCGTTATTTGATTTTTTTAAATAACACTTCATCGTTTAGTTTTTTTTACCGTTATTAAACACTATATATTCCAAAAAGTTCGAAATGATAGCTTAAGAATTAAAACAATTAATTAAGGAGAATTTATAAAGGGGATAAGTTATGGCTACAATTAATAATGTCATTGGGCACATATGAAATGTATTTAAGAGATTTTTCATGGCTGCCGCACTGATGATTCGCGTAAATGAATTTGCAGCGAATAAACGGATTAAGATAATGAAATGTACCCTCTCTACACTCTAGCTAAAAGCATTTACTATGGTTTAGTGACGTTTTATGTTATTACACACATTGGTACATTAAGTATGGATGCAAATGTAAACACTCATTATCTAGATCCAGACTAAACCACTGTTAAGTTCGCCAGGGTGCGTACAGAGGAAAACCGCAAGAGTTTAAGAGTCTGCAATTACTCCCCAGTCAACGAAGATTGTCCTATAAACATCCCAAGATGCACGTGCTCATTGCAGACGGTGGAAAATGTCTTTTTTTTAAAGCATTCAACCCAAGTACAAAAAAGCAGGTTTCCTTTTGAAAAACCCCGCCAATCACCTTCAACCCTTCCTATCCTCCCCCCTCACTCTCCTAAAATGTCGCAGCTGATTGTCACTCAGCTTTGCTCTACTCCCACGCAAGAGAGCAGGAACACTGACCACAGACAAGTGACGTCATGCGACACACGAGAAATAGCGCACCGGAGTTGGAAAGGCTGTTTGCCCCCATCCTCAAATTTACGTCATTTATCAAAAAAACATAGGAGTTAGATCTGGGATAATACATACGAATAATATATACATATGAAAATGAATATATACATATCTGCCCTCTCGCCCTTTACACATTGCTACACTATTCATTCGATTGGTATATGAAAATTGGCACAATCATATATTTTTGGGAGGAGGAATTTTTATCTAATCAATTCTGGTGTCACTGGCCTCTTCCTAGTAATACATGCGATAAGCATTGAGTTAGGTTTAACGGTTTACTCGTTGGTTTTTAAAATTACTTTCACTCTTCCAAGACGTAAGAAAAATAACTAGAACTCCACGCAGGAGAATTCTCCATTACTAATTAATATTATTCATATAGAACTTTGGATGTATTAAAATGCTCGGAAGCCCATTAAAAAGGCGCGGGTACTGAAAACACATGCAGTGACCAACTGCAGTATTTTCTACTGTAATATTCGTGCAAGTAATATTTTACGAAAAAATACCGGTTGAGTCGAAGCGATGTGCCCTCTTAAGTTGAAAGTAATAGTCGTATTCTGCATTTTATGACCGTCAAAAAGGGTTGAAAAAAGATTCAATAATCTTTGCGTCTGAATTCCGCAAATGAACAGTAGTTGGTTGCTCGTTTTGTGAAAAGAATGAGAAAAGATAAGAAAATACCTCATCCAGCGTACGCAGCAGCTATGATCCTCACGAGATAGGCTGACACAACGAGCTGGAGCGCGGGCAAAAGGTTTTTTATTTGGTTATTTATGTCCAATATTTGCCTCAACCAACGAACGAGAAACTTTGTTCACGAAAAATCAACATATTTTCTGTCTATAGATAGCAGAAATGTATCGCTATATACCTACTTTAGATCCAAAAGACGACCTATTACCGTTGACATAGCAGCAGAGTGCGGAGTTCGGACGCTCGCAGTCAGGGAAGATGGGTTAGGGGTGAAGTGCGGAATTCGGACAGTTGCGGACAAGACAACTTCGGGCGCTGTGCAGAAAAGGTACGTTCTTATCTACCGTGGCAGGTGAAATGTGCGGAGTTCGGATGAACCGAAATCATTACTCAAGTGGACGGTGACGTCATTAGGAGGAGACAGGAAGAATAGAGAGAATAGAGACATCCTCTGGAGACCGGATTCCCTGGGTTGAGCAAAAGGCGGGGGAAGTTCTTGGCAGGAGTCAACTTGGCCCAGAGTCAAATGAAACCCGACGAAACGAATTCCTGGATGACGACGACTGGCACTTCCATTCTTGGAAGCAACAATGTGCTCAACCCTTCCAGGGAACGATAACCACAAATTTCAATTCATCACCACAAACGGAGGTTAACAGATACCCTACGTTTCACTAACTCCGCTCACATTAGGAAGCACTGAATAAAATTCACGCTTCCCGCTACATACGACTGATATATCTCAAGTTCAATTTGTGACATTTTTATAAATGTTATCATCATAAGAAATTTAGAGTCTTTATAATACTGCAATCAACCTAACACTTTTGTGTCGTTTACTAACACGAACTAAATAATGTTTGGAAAACTAATAGCTAAATTAATATAATTTTTCGAAATTGTTGTATGTTTATCTCCTGTACAACTCCAGTTTTTACTCACAGATTTTGTGATCCTCCCAGGAGGGGAAGTTCAAATTCTCAACCGCAAGTGAGGGATTTTGTAAGACAATTACCTGAAAATAGAAAAAAATACATTAGTTAATCAAACACATTTAATTTTATGGTAAAATATTATAAATCCCAAACAGTCGTTGAAATTAGTGGATTGAAAGAAGAGAATTCCACAATATTCAACAACTACTCGTGAAAATATAATAATGCTATATAAAATTTAGCAATCCACTTTGTAACAATAAACATCACGTAGTTAATCAAACATTTAATTTTATGGTAAAATATTATAAATCCCAAACAGTCGTTGAAATTAGTGGATTGAAAGAAGAGAATTCCACAATATTCAACAACTACTCGTGAAAATATAATAATGCTATATAAAATTTAGCAATCCACTTTGTAACAATAAACATAGATTGAAAAAGACAATAACAAAGATTATAATAATTAAAAATTCTATCCATAAATTATTCCATCCACTAACACTGTAAGCATGATAGTACCTTTGACATTACGGCATAGAGCACTTACAGACGGTGATACAGTAACTTCATTTTGAAAACTTAATTGATACAACACGTTGAAAAACGTGGGACCTGTCGAATAGAATATTAATTTTTGTTGAAAATAAATACTCCAGATGGTGGCTCTGTGCGCATAAACACTAGTCGAAATAATTATCAAAAAGTGCAGCTAGGTACCTTATATTTCAAGACGTCGAACTTCCACAATATCACGCCTGAATCGGTTGAATTTACTATAACTAACATTACATTTTCCCTAAATTTGCGTAAAAGAGACCAGAGTTATTAAGTTTACCATTATTCAAAAAACAGTGCAATAGCTTTTAATTTCATATTGGCAAGTAATATTAATATGAATCTCAAAACATGAACAAAATTTATTTAAATAAGAATAACATTTAATGATCGTAAGTAATGAAAAAACGAAGCTGAGGAAGGCAAATATGTAATAATATTCAAATAATTTACTCAAAAGAAGATTCCTACTTCTCACACTTATCACAAAGATGAGCAGAGTTCATGGTGATGCTCTCCCTTGCATATAACCCACAGCGGCAGAGTTGGTAGACGGAAAAAAAACTTTAAGGGCAGCTGCACATAATTCTCCTCTGAGTGAGAACCTTAGAGAGGTTTGCGTTCACGCTAAGACCCCACGGAGTGTGCGAGGGGTAATGAGAAGATTATGACCAGATTAAATCGCAGAGATGGAGACGAGGAGCTTGAGAAATGAAGCGACCATAATAATCCCTCGCCAACGAATGCACAAAAGCATTTAGCCACGAACGTGTGGTTCGAGGAAGACGATGCCATTCATGTAAATGATTAATACTGCAATTGCACCGGGGTTATCAGGGAGGATTATCCCGTATTTCCGACTGCCTACGGCGCGCGGCTCCTATTTAAGTGGCGCTAGCTAAGATATCATATTTTATTATTTTTAATTTTTTTAAATGCGCACATGCAGATAGATATATTGCCAAATGAAAGTGTCCCAATGTTAGCAAATACATGACACTTTAAGAGAATTAAAAACATGAAATTTTACGAGAATTAGATCCTTAAAAATACCGGAAAACAGTACATAAAAATAAAAGAAATCGGAACAATGGTAATGAATGTGTAGGAAGTGAATCTATTGATCATCATTGAGTTAAGAATAGAGGCAAGTTTGTAAAGAAATTCGGGGATTGAGAAAAGGGATCACAGACACCTAAGTAAGTATTTCGGTATAGGTTCCTGGGGAATACCGTAAAAAGACTGACACAGGTAATAAGAAAATTAGGTGACTGAAGAAACTTGGGTTAAGGAAAATTGGAGGGATGTAGTGTACCAATCTTAGCATAGTAGTGTTAAATAGTCAAATGAAATAAAAGCAATGAAAGGTCTGCAAACTGCATTATCGCCAGGACCAGAATTAAGGCGGCATGGAGGCATGAACCCCGGGGCGGCAGATTTTAGGTGGCGGCAAAATTTGAAAAGTTAATTTAAAAAAGTTATTTAATTTTTCTATTTGAATTATTTAACATCAAGATATAAACCATTAAAATAATGTAAATAAAACTTCTTAATAGCCAACATCTGGTATGTAATCTGAAAGAAATACTAGGAGTTTTGTCAGGGAGCAAAGATCAGTTTGCTACCCCCCCCTCCCCTGATCTACCCTCCTCCCTCCCCAACCCCAATACTAAAATATTATACATCCGTAAGCTATTTAAATAAAACTTATTAATGGCCAACATGTGGTATGTAATCTCAAAAAAATAGCTTACGTATGTGTAATATTTTAGTATTGGGGGTTGGGGAGGGAGGGTAGATCAGGGGAGGTGGGTGGCAAACTGATCTTTACTCCCTGACAAAACTCCTAGTTCCGGCCCTTAGTATACCAATATTAGGATTGCGGTACTATGTATCACGAAAATTCTATGATTAGTATACTGCATTACATGTTTTAATTCACTAACGTTCTTCTTCCTGTTTTCGAATGAATGAATTATTGTAACGGCTTCGGGAAATACTGTAATATTAATCAGCAGAATGAATTACCTGGATTAGCGTGGTGTTTCTAAGGTTTTTCCTATGCACTTAACATCCATATCTCAAATGAATACTTTTACATCACCAGGTCCCGTTATGAAAGATCCCTTGTGGCCTTTGCCTCACTCCCACAGCATATTCCCTATTCCACCTTCCTTACGATGAATTTAGAAAATAACTTCTAGAAAATATGAGGTGATGGACGCGACAAAAAAATTAAACGAATGCATATTTCAACGAAGACTCTTTCCCTCGAGGTACTTGAAATTATCACCGAGAAAAAATATGATAAGGAGAAAATTATTTTCACCTTACCACACGTTTCGCTCACTAACTATCACTCTGACAAAAATAAGTGATATACTAAGAGTTAAAAATAATGAATACGTAGCTTTCGTTTCGTAAAATGTTATATGGAATTTCAGCTGTCTCATTTGACCAGTCATTGCTTTTATTTCATTGGAATATAATTACTGGAAATAGATTCACAAAAGGCTGAAGAGATAAATTGCTTCTCCTTTTTCGATGATTTTTAAAAATAACCGAAATACATGATAATGTGTCCTATATAAACCCAAATTTCCATTTGCCTTGCGAAATGGTGCTAAAAAATATAGCTCTCCATAAACACCAGAGAACATTAGCAGTTTTTTAATTGCCTTGAGTAGTGCAAGCATAACAAGCAAGAAAACTCTATAATGTACCTATAACTTCCTTAAATTAAAATAATCAATCTTAACAGTGAAGAGACGAATAAAATATTTTAGGTAGGTGCTCTTGAGTGCATTTAACTAAGACTACGACTGTGTAAAAATGGGAAAATCTTTGGGCCTAGGTATCCAATTAAGTCATTTTAAATAAATTTAGTAAGGACATGCTGCCTGAAATGGTTATTTTGAGAACATACTATAAATTGTACGTGTGAACTATAAGTACTATCATGGCTTAGAAAAACTTTATTAGGGCAGAATCCAGATCTTTTGGCCGAATTAAAATGGTTCAATTCGTAAAAAAAACACCCGTTGCAGAATAATTTTTCTATTGAATACGAATGAGAATATTTGACAAAGATTATATCGATACACTGAGTCCGTCCAAAGAAAATTAAATACATCATAAAATTACCATAGCGTATTTGACGAAATAATCGAAGACCAAGAAATAAATATTTTTCAACACATGTAAATAGCACGTACAAATATTCCACAGGACGAGGATTACAAAGCAGTAAACTAATTCAAACCGAGTGAACGAGCTGAAAAAATGAGTTATGTATTCCGCGATGGGGTCCCGATTCCAACAACCCCAAGTTCCAAAATGGCATATGTTTTCCACTAGCTCACCGCAGCTACTTCAATTGCTAGTCTTGCAATATAAAAATACAAACCAGCTGTGAAAACCAGGGCAAATACGCAGTAAATGCATATGATATTATGAAATTAATTTTTCAAACGAGATTTTCAATGCCTTGACAGTAAATGAAACACAGCAAGGGAATTTGAGAAAATATCTTTCTCCTGTGTGAACGCGGCTTTAAAGCATCACGATATTGAATGTATAGTTAACAGTATTACCTACGTAAAAATTAGTTGTCTTTGTATTTATGCATTTTTTATGAATGCATGTACGTAATTGCTATTCTTTTTTTTGTATTATGAATAAACAAAATTGGGTCATCATGATGATCATATTGACGCATTATTTATAATTTTAGCGCACAAGCCCACATATAAATTTGCAAAGTATAGCGTCACATCATTTCGACGCCGACAGTAAATGAGACAGTTAAGTTGACAATGAAAGTGAGTATTATAGGAGTCTAGATTCAGGAGAGGTGGAGAGTGTATTCGTTGATTGTGATTACTTTCAGCTCCACGATTCCATCCATCGGAAGTCTGACGAAGCCCATCCGCTAGCAGTCAGTTCCCCGCAGAAGTAATTGGGTTCCGGACTCTCTTAATCGGGGTTAATGGTGGATTTATGCTCCCACGTCGATCACAATTGGTTCCGTCCAGAGAGTGACCAAGGACGCGAGCCTTGAGTGCAAAGCCAACAAGAAGTCTTGTCGCGGAGCAATTAACCCAAGGAAAATATTTCCCTTACGTGCCGCTATGTCAGGCGTCGGACGTCCATGAGCAGATTGTTCACGCCTTGTACGCGCTAGAAACTTCAGTTACCACCGGACAAAGCTAGACATTTATTGACGCAGTGACGCAGCGAGGGGGGGATTTTGGGGGATAGAACCCCCCCAGAGCTCAGATTAATTTTTAAGTTTAATCCATTTTAATTATCTGGATCGGAATTACTTATAAAATAGTGTTAGGATTTATCAAATATCCCTCAGAAAGCTGTAAAACTCGCCATTTTGAACCATTATTCTTAAATTTTTGCTGCAGGAGGGCCCCCGCAACTCCTGATTACCCTGGTGGGTATGCAATATCCCCACACCAGTAAGTATTAGTTGCGCCTAAAACCCCCCCTAGCCTTAATTCCTAGATGCGCCCCTGTATTGATGTACTGATCCAGCAGATTTCTAACAGGTGTAATATTCACAGGCGGCCGCACTCCTTCCCGTAATTCTTGATTAGTAATTCTTGTTTACCTATAATTTATGGAAAAATTGAACAGTTGTTTATCTTTAACGTGGCTCTTCAATGAAAGTTTTTATTTTATGAGCCTAACAAATAATGCTAAAGAATAATTCATGAGTACCTAAAAGCCACTTGCCTACGCACATGAGATCTCAGACGCATTTTCGCAGAGAGTTATTTATTAGCACCAACGCGACGACGAAAGTAATGAGCCGCCCCCACTCCAAAAAAAGATATTCCTCTTCAAAGAAACTCTTCGTTACTTCATTTAATTCTCTAGCAAAGATATAAGTGTTAAATATTCAATCACTTTTAAACCACGATCAAGCACAAAATTCTAACGCCAAACAATTCGTTCAATCGTGATATTCTCTTAATTTATTCAATGAAGACACACTGCCAACCATGAAACAGTATAAATAAAATTCTTTACGGTAAGGTCCAGAGAGGTTCTTCGACATTAATAATAATTCCTTGAATACCTTTTACATGCTAAACTTTTGATCCTGATGGCATATTTTTATAGATAATATCATTTTTAAATTTTTTATCAGGCGCTGTTTGGTTCAGCGCATGACTTAAATCCAAATTTTTGTTTATAGCACAAATGACTAACAAATTTAAAAAACTAAAAAAACAAAAAATAAAAAAATCAATCGAAGCTGAATATCTATCCCACGGATATTACAAAACAGGATCCTCAAGACGTTTTCAAAATGTGTCGCCAACCACTGCGCATTTAAATGGGTTTACAAAAGTCGCCACTCGCGTCGCTGACGGACAAATTGATCCGAGTTTCACGAGGAAATAGGGTGTAATTTGGAGTGTCAACCGATATTTATATGCATGATGATTTTATCTATCTAGTTCATAACTTTTCAATGCTATTCATTGTAAGTACAATGGCCATGATAAAAAATATTGAAAAAAAGTGAATCATATTGCACTCATAATCGCGCCGCGGATATTTTTGGAAATTGTTTCAAATGCGAACGAAATGTCAACAGAAATCAGCCCTCTACGGGATGGAATTGGTATTTCTCCATTCAGTCCCCTTAATCTATCCCTTGTTTGTTATTAGTGTTATTTCGCAGATTTTGTAGTAATGAAGAACATTAAGCTTGAATGGAAAGGGCATCATTTATAAGAACTGAGAATTTTTCAATATATTGTCAATGGAATTCTGATAGCAGTATATTATGCACAACTGCGTCCACTTTATATCCACACTGAACTAAACAGACTTTTATAGACGCAAATCTCGTTTTGTGGCGCCATTGATGAGACTTTCGTATGCTTTAGCTAATTAAGTCGATTACAAGGCATAGCATGGCGTCAACATCGCAAGGACATCACGCCAGTAGTGCCAGTACGAACGTGACGGATAGTGCATATTACTCTCATCTTGCAAGGCTTCATCTCGGAGATGTTTATGAGCTGTAAGGGACAAGCTTCTTAGAAGAGGCTGAGGAAAAGTTTTGACCTTTAGCGTCAACTTCGTCGTCACGAAACATATTGGAGAGTGAGAAAAAAATTGGCTGCATACGGTGAATGGAGTGGTGATTATATGCATATTATTAGACAAATCCCAAAATAAATTAAAAAAAACAAAGCCTTCTTCGATAAGGACCATGCTGAACTATAGGACATGACGTTTTATGTGGTAGAACTTATATTATATGAACCGACACGGCTAAAAAACAAGACTTGGATTTAGCAATTTTTCCCCACTCAGAAATATTAAACAGTATCGAAATTTCTTCATGTCTTTCTATGTAAATTTCGTTTTTCGTGGTAAATTTCTTTCAAACTGCATTTTTTTATGATTGACGACTGTGAATCATAAAAAATTGAGACCTCTACGATAGAGACACAAAAAGGTACGTTGTATAATTTACAACACAGATATAAGACTATACTTAGCCAGAGTATTGTACTTTGAGGAGAAAGTATAGGCACTGGGTAGTTACATTGTAGAATTCACCTCATTTACTCCCCTAAAATTGAATTTTCATAAAAATAATTTTTGGGCTTTAGTTTTTTGCAGTTTTAAACACGAATTTCAATTAAATATAGAAATTCAAAGATCCCATAACATTTCCGCGCTGAAATGAAATCGTTTAAAAAAATTGTAATAAAATGGAGTCACAAATAGCAGTACTCTAGGATGGTTAGGAGAGAAGGACCAATTATGTCAAAACTCGTTATCGATCTTGAGATTGCAGGTCAAAGAATGAAAATTGATACATCTTTTAATACTGCTCTACTACTGAGCACAGAAGGAGCTACGAAAACAGGAAATGACATTTACAGGATTCTGAGAAGGCCGATATAGATCATGAGGTTATAATTTCCATCAACTCTGTTTCCTTTAATTGGAATGAAGACTCCCTCAGCAACACACATTTCCCTTCCGACCTTCCCTTCTAATATCACCACTAAATATTAAAATGGCATAATCGATACTCAACAGTTCACCAAAATCAAGGGAAAAAATTGAAAGCGCCTTTTTTATCCTGATCTATTTTTTTATTTGTGTCACATACAAGAAATCATCTTACCTGGAAATGTTTAAGTCACAACTGCTAATATCATCGCTTATACTTTCTGCGTCGTATTTGATAATTTAAAAGTCATTTTAAATCAAGAGCGGAAAATCACATTATGGTTTACGTCCTTATTTATATTCACAGCACATGCCTCACCTACGTAGCTTAAACAGCTAAGACATTTATAGATATCTTTTTCTGATTCAAAGATGTCGTTTATATAGTGACGTCATCTATATAAAGAATACCAAATAAGTTAAGAAAGACACCGAGGGCCATTATAAATCCACGCTTCGCTGAGTAACCATACCAAATATAAGTCGATGACGTTCTTAGAATTCCTTTTCAAATGGGAAATAAAACATACGTGAACAGAATGGATAAAGGAACATTAAATAGAGACATTTGAATTACTTGCCTCAATAAATAAATCAATAAGGAGGGAAAAACTGGAAAGATTAAAATAGCGCACAGTACTTAGTCTTTCTTAAAAGGAAATACAAACTATTCCGCGTGTTTTGAGTTTAACCACTCTTTTCCATTCATTGAAACCATAAACAGAAAACAAACCGATAGCATTAAATCGCACTACACATACTTAGAAGTGACCTTTAACTGCAAAGGCCACTTCTAGAAAGGAAAAAAATATTTCAAGATTGTTTTTTTTTTATTTTATGCTTTGTAAACTCATCTTTTTTGACATTTTGCCCTGGTTTTGAAACGTGAATTTTATTATTAATTCGCTGATTTCCCCAACTCTTTATATTGTTTAAGAGAGATACCTCACCGCAAAATAAAAATATTATTAATTATTAACTAATGTTATTTATTTCTATTACGACACCTAGTAAGAAAACGTATCAACCTTAAACTATTTTAAGTGTTATATTTGGATATTATGCTACATTTTATGTATTATATAAGCAATATTCCCATTTTACGTATTCAAAATATTGTCCAAAGCTTTCGGTAACAAAGGTAAAAAAATATTGGGCTCAAGATCGTATTTTGTTTGAGTAGGTACAGGCTTTCTCAGTCAGCGCATAACCGACATGAGACCCACCATACCGGCACAAAGAAACCCGCTTTCTTGACACGATCTTCTTCGAGCAAGCCCATCTTAGGGAACTCTCAAACCCTTCCTAAACTCCCGGCCTGGAATAGAAAATATCAACCCTCCTCAAAGACAGTTACAAGTACAGTTGAGGGCGGCCATCCTAACGAATCCTATTCAAATCCTGAGGGAGCCGTCGCGTCGCCTATAGCGCAGTCTCCGGAAACAATGGGAGATCCCATGTTCACGACCAGATTTAGACGAATGCTGGCCATAGATAAGGATTCCGTCTCTTTATTTTTTCACATTATTTTTCCCTGGAGACGCAGGGTGGAGGCTACCGGCGCGGCGTCAGTGGACCTGTTCGAAATAATAATAAAGATACAAAAAGTTCTTTCCCGTTTTTTTTTTTTTTCTACCGAGACCTCCCCCACCGTGGTGAACGGAACGGCGGCGCGTGGTGATATGGAGAACAATGACTTTGGAAGGTGGACGTGTCCGTGGGATAGGAAGAGAGCACGCCCGTGTTTCTGGATACCTCACGGCCTTCAATGGAGCCACTCTGTCAGCCACGACAGGAACCATAAAACTTCAAGCGAAACACCTATAAAATATTTTTTCGCCGGCGTTTGATGGCAATTTTTTCCCTAGAAGTTCCTTAAGACGGCAATTATTACGTTTCACATTCACCCACGAGCAATTCAACATGAAGGTATTTTTGATTAGGTAGGGGTAGAGCTCACACCAAACCAAGCCACAGGTTTTAGAATTTTGGCACTCATTAACGAGGGCTAGTTCACCTTATATACCTATAAACAACAATATTAAATTAATCAATAGTTACCTAGTTTGGCTAGTTTTTAAGTTAGCAAAGTAAGTACAATTGGACTTACGGCAAATTTATATGTCTCTACAGCTCATTAATAACAAAGTTCACTCTAGGAAGAAGGGTTAGTCGTTTATAGAGTGTAGTGGGAATGTTTTAGCCCTGGAGGCTTCAGGATCTCCAAGGACGGATGAAATTTTCAGCGCAGTTTTTATGGCTCCCTGACTTAAGGGACGAAGTTCACGCGATGAAGGAAGGGTTCAAAATGGGCGGCTAACTCGGAAACAAAAATTTTACGACCACAAAGTGAGAAAAGTTCACGATGAAGAATCCTTAAAACAACGCCGCGAAGGAAAAATTAGAGCTGTAAAGGTGTTCGCAAGGAAATAAGTACAAAGAATAAGAGTCACCTCCAGACCTTATTTAAGGAAATAAGAATGCGTGAATCGAGTTTAAAGCTGTGAATCTTTACGAAGGTACCAGAAGGAAACTTAACGATCTGTTGTTTCTTAATAAAGTATGCCATAATTTGGTATATTGCACTTGTCTAAATGATATTAGTTTTAATTGCTTATTTACCTAAACAAGAAATTGCAACACTTTCTTTGTTAAATTTTGTAAAAACAATATTGTTTATAATAATTTTGTCACCAGGGCAATGAGGTTATTTAACAGTGCATCACATGTGACTAATGCTGACATATTTTATGATTCTTTTGACTCATTTAAACGAAACATGTTAACATATTTGCTGTCAATGCACTACCTATCCACTCGATGTAACTTGTATATGATATGCTACTTTTATTGCACAATAATTGTAACTTTAAATGTATTAATTTTCTTGTAATTTTCCTTACAGATAATATTTGTAAATTGGGTTTGCTCCAGTAAAATAAATATTATTATTATTGTTATTATTATTATTATAAATTACGAATTTAGAAAATACAGTGAAAAGTAAAAACAAATTGTAATTCCACATGCATTTATTTTAGCATGTCCTAGGTTTCGAAGTGGTGATGACGTGCTACGTCGTAATTAAATAAATTCATGTGAAATTACAAAGTTTTTTACTTTTCAGGATTTCGTGGCAGGAGGGAACTAAGTTCTCCATACAAGGTTTTTACACTGACGCCCAGCTGCTATGGGTATTTCAGGACATACAGCGCTATTCAATTGAATATAAAACTACTAGAAGGGTGGGTGTATTCTATTACTCTAGACCAGGTATGAAAATATTACTCTAGACCAGGTATGGAACTAATACTTTCACGAGAACCAAAGAAAAGCACTATTTACATCCGTAAATATGATATAAGATACCAGGAACATGGATATTGTAGTGGACTACATAGTGGCCCGGAATTCAGGAAGCTCACAGTGTGTATACCGGCCCAGATTAATACCATATTCTCAATCCAAATGATGCAAATCTGACAATCGTATTGTAATGTCAGTATAATGTTATTCCAATAAAGAGCATAAAGATATCCTTGGTAAATAGTTCGTCAGAATTTCTGTCAAAATCTATAAGTGTAGATGAATTATCTAGATAGGCTAAGAAAAATTACCTTAGCAAAAAGTCATAGTGAAATTTAATTTCCTTAATCGAGATGTGAATGTATTATAATCATAAAAATTATAAGGAGGACCCCGATTAAAGCTATGTTCTCAATCCAACTGATGTCAATCTCACAAGCGTATCATAATGTTAGGCTACCACTATAATATTATTCCAATAAAGAGCATACATATAGCATTGGTAAACAGTTCGTAATAATTTCCGTCAGGAATCTATAAATGTAGATGAATTATTTAGATAGGCTAAGGAAAAATGCTTTAGCAAAATGGAATAGTTGAATTTAATTTCATTAATCGAGATGTGACTGTATTTTAATCTTAAAAATTATAAGAAGGAGATATCATTCATTGTTATCAAACGGACCAAGGGCACAGCTCATAAGGCGGGAAAGTGACTCACGTGCTCCTCTTGGGTGGTCAGAGAGTAAACTGCAATCTTGAAGAGGTGATTATGAGGATAAGGAGATTACAAAGTAGCCTTGACGACCAAAAGATGCTGTCTCCGCACACAACCTGAAATCGCGCCACTCAACAAAGATACAGGGCGAAACGACGCAGGAGACAAGGGACACTGACGATTACAGGCAAGAAAGTATCTACTAAAATAAGACGCATATTACTCTGAATTCAAAAGCATATCGGTTGGGTCAACCTTTGGCTGTTAACCTCACGTCTCCAAAATAATACGCATGACGCTCACTCATAAATTACGCGCAAGACACCCGCAGAACCTTATCTACCGAAGTTCATATTCTCGGAACCATTGAAATTCGCAAGCATAATACTCATTTCACAGCTTTAATATTTGAGTATTAATAGATATTTTTATAAATTACCTAGCTAGTAATTCTTCAACATGCACTTACTATCATTTTGTAGACAGCACATAATTAACTCCCAAAATATTGAAAAACGCCAGCTTTTGCTCGATAATTTAGGGTAAAATCCCACTAAAATCTAGAGGGTGAAAGATGAAGCAGCTACAATCTGATTCGTATTCCTAGAAATGTTGAAAATTCCTTTAGTTAAAATAAATGGCAAGTAAGCATTACATTTGGAGCTGCATTAAATTTGAACGCGATTGTACAACAAAGAGTATGGAGTTAAAACAAAGTCATAAGGTAAAACATCATACATATGCTACATGAAATCGATTAAATCACGTTCTCAAAAAAAAAATGTTTTCTGAGATTTCGTTGCTTAATTCCATATTTCCGACCATTTCTCGCGGGAAAATTTGCAGGGACTTAAAATTTTACGGAATACACTAGGAATTTACGACTCATAGGAATTTCCTACTCTCTGGAGGCACGCAGCATGTGTGCAGCTAAGACGCCGGCAGCAAGAAAAACGCAAGAAAAAAACTCTTGCCCTGGTTGGAACGCCGAGGGCAGGAAAAAAATAAAAAGGACCTTTTCTTTTGAAGCGGTCATAAATTCGGTGCCTTAAAGTGTAGCGCCGGAACGGTAGGATTCTGAAGGAGAATGAGGGCACAGTAGAACATGGAGGACGAGGAAAGAACATTTTCCACGAAAAAAAGATGTCCTTGTGCTTCTGTACGAAGGAGCATCGTGCAACGACTCAGCCGGAGCACATGCTGCGAATAGATATGCTCAAGCACAGTACTAATGGAACCAGGAAATTATGCTATACTACATACTCGGTAGCAGTAAGGTCAAGAAATGAAAATTTTACAGTTTCCACAGATTTACCGTTGTTTCCTCTCTCAATAGCTTAGAATTCAGCTTTTCAAGTATCCACTTGAAACACTAGCAATCTTTCAGAGAAAATTCAAACAAAAACAAAAAAGCAAAACGAAAAAATAAAATGATTCGTGAAATTATTTAATTTAGACAATAAATTGCTGATCCAAGACAATGGAAAATTAGGCTAGAAATAAGACATTATTTGGCAATTACTACGGTATTTTAATTTGATATTAAAAACTCTTTCACAGCTTCCCAATTCAATTGCTTTCTAACTTGCAGCAACGACGTGAATTAAAGATTAAGAGAATTTTAAAAATGAGAATATATTCCAGCAAAATAAATGTAATGGTTTGCTATTCTTCAAGCAGTATATATATTAAAAAACAAGGCTTGAGACATATATGGCACAAATTAAGAAATCAAGCCGCAAATCAGATAACTTAACAAATTGAGATACGAGCAAATAGACTCTGATATGAAACAGGAATTATTAGGAATTTTCAACTAAGGATAACTATATCATCACCATTTTTATGCATCAATCGAGAGCTTAGTTCCCTATATCCTTGTTTACCATTCAAATTTTACTGTGATTTTATTACAATGCTTCTATACCAGTAGCGTAAATAGGAATATGCTTCGGGGGGATGGGATGGTCTGAGGTGGCGACCCCATTGCAGGAAACGTGGAGTCCGAGAAAATTTTTGAAAAATACCATGCCCGGAAAGAAATTTTACATCATTTTGGCGCGAAAAAAATTAGCTATAACTAGATGCAGTTATTATATATCAAAATTAAACAATAGTTTTAATTTTTTTCCCTGAGGCTTTGGGAGGGGGTATCTATACCCTTATTTCCCCATAGTTACGCCACTGTTCTATGCGGCACTATACCATTAATTTTTACCGAACCATAAAACTTCACTCTTTCGTGAAATATTACCACAGAAACGGAGGGAGATACACTGTTGCGTCACAGGGCTCACCAAAAATTGTAACAATTGGCAAGGCGAGGGAAATCGAGTTTTTATTTATAATTGATTCACTTTTTTACTTGTCTTCCTCTAAAAAGAATTTACCTCAACTACCATCAATAATAATTTAATAACACTTTAAGACTTTATGTCATCCGACTTTGCCGAGTTAAATCTCGCTTAATTCCATCCAGGAACCCAATTAGCTCATATCCCAGGCCAAAAATTGCGTTTCTTTTGAAATCCTTGGTCTCGTAGTCTGGTTACACAGGGAAAATTATGTGAAAGTCATTTCATAATGAGCGTAGAGGGCAGTGGAATCGTGCATTCTCTTCAGCGAAGTGAGTTGCATAGCAAAACGGAAGACCCAAAACGAAGCACCGTTTCGTGACTAATCCTCTAGCCAGAGGAGCATGAAAAAACGTAGCCTCCATGCATAATATGGCTTCTAAAGTACTAAAATTTTCTAGGAATCTACGCTCAAGCCAACTGCCAGTGCCATTCATTTTATTCGTCACCCCTCGCCACTTCGAAGAAGGGTTCATCTCGTTTCTGCTGAGAGTAAAACGAGAAAGATGAAATAGATATGACGTCTTAACAGTTGTAACATACAATTGAAGACGCAGAAAGGATCTGAAAGTACGCATCAACAGTCAATAAGATAGGGGAGACAGTATTTGATAAAGCATTGCCAAAAAAATGGGTGAAAGATCTCCTTGGATAGGTAGTTTTTCCTCCAACGTCCAATGCTCAAATAATACCAATACTTTGAGATATCGATAATAAATACTGTTATCAGATCAAAGTTCGTACCCAGGATCACATCTATTTCAATTACCACTAGAATAAATTTATTTCAAAACTCAATTCCTGGTCGCCTAAGGTTAAAGAGGATGTTTAAATTAAAGGCGTATAAGTTCCACAGAATATTGGTCATAATTTACAGACATTTACCACAAGATAATAAATTTTCACTGCATTCAATTAACTTTCTACGACCTGTAATGATGCTAATTAAATATTTATTATCATCATCATATTCAAACTAGATTAAAGATTAAAAATTCCATCTTAATTTCTTTTATTCACCCTAGGCCATGAGGGAGCATATATATTTTAAGGAAAAGTTTGTGGGTGATGATACTTACTTATTAAATATGTCAATCATGCCCTTCACTTATTAATTTGATTTAGTACTCAATATTATCCTCGTAACAACTCTGGTTTGGCAGAGGTATTTCATCTTAAACAACGACGCTGCATAAAATACAGTGAAATAAATAGAGCCTTCATTTGCTAAGAAAATTAATGAAGAAAACCGAAGACACATTTAAATAATGTTAATCCTGAGGTTAACCTCCTGAGCCTGGTTGACAATACATATTTAAGGAACATAGTACAAAGACGTCAACTCATTACCCATGGGTCAGGAAATGTAGAATTATATATTCCTCTCGAATTCCTTCACAGAGCGCTCTATTTTCCATTTAATTGAATGCATCTTCATCCCAGAATTAGGTCGTGGAATGCCTTACTACTAGACTTACTCTCACAGACTTGAGTTATGACAAATTAAGTAGGATGGAATTTCCTTGTTACGCAATGCCCTTCCTGCGATAAACAAGTAGAGGAGCGGTTTGGATATATAAACCCTAAGCACTCCCGGTTATAGCTATAATGCTTGAAATTCCAATAAAAATAATAAATATAGTGTTTTATTGGGTCAATAAAATATTTGTCAACAGGATTTAAACTCTAAACCATAAATCACCTTCAACTATAACTGCCCAAAACAGCCAACTGCCTAAATATTTTGGATTACCACAAAATTAGCATGATTAAGAATGGGCAATTTAATAAGAAAGCGCAATTTATGACTTTTCTGGTAGGTATTAAATTTCAAATTCAGAATTGAAACGCTTCGATGCGATAAAACAAGTCAAATATTCAATTTTAGCTACACATTTTCATCTCAAACCAGATTATAAATCGACATATTAAATAGTTATTATTAAATAAAAAGAGTATTCTACCATACTGGTCACCTATACTTCAAGATTTCTATTTGGTATCAATAAAAATATGAGCAATGAACATTCTTACTTACATTACTCTAGGAGGAGACTCTTAACTTGGTATCATCTGTATGGTTATTCGAAAAACAAAGGCCACAGTCCTGATTTATCGGGTAAAGGCCCATCGTTAGCTGGTTGATAAGCTGTGAACTCGTTTAACTCACCTGCAAAAGAGTAAAAGAAAAAATATAAGTTTATTTAGCATATTATGTGTTTCAGCGCCAACACAAAAAACATTAGATTAAAAGATACAGTGCCCGACGTGATGCGGTGGAGATCTTTGATATTCAGCTTATTAAAACAACTTGTCTGTTTCCATACTATTTTATTTTCACCGCCTATGGTTTCGGCAACTTGTGCCATTCTCAAGGTCCTTGTGTCCTCGTCATTGTGTCCTTGGCAATGGCACAAGTTGCCGAAACCATGGTCGGTGAAAATAAAATAGTGTGGAAACAGACAAGTTGTTTTAATAAGCTGAAAACCATTAGATTGTTTAACTTTTAAAACAAAAATGGCTAAAAAAGCCAAATATTTAAATTATTCCTGTGAAACGCAAACGCTTGAAGAGATTTTCAATTTTTGATCGTTTCTTTTCACAGTGCTAAAATATGACGTATGCAAAAAGCCGTTACAAATATTTTCTAGCCACATATTGGTGAAAAAATGACGCAAAGAGTAAAGAACATGAAAAACCTTGGTAGCAACAACACTAGAGGTCGTGAGAGTCGAAGTCTTTAAGGAGCGTTTCCTGGGTGAAGACCGAAACGGGACACCAAAGTCATCCCAGCAAGGAAGAAAGAACTCCATCAATCAGTTGAGCGGCTGTGAAGGTGCGAAATCGTCACAATCCTTATAAGTCAGCGCCGAAGGGAAAGCAAATATTTTATTTCTCCAAGCCGAAAACAGTAATACTCATCTGCCAAGATGGATTTCTGCTCCGAGTTTGGTAATATGTCTCACTTAAAGAATATGAAAAAGGCAAAGAGAGTACCGTAAAAGTTCGATTTTTTCCAAATTGGTACTCAGTGCACCAAGAAAGTGTATGAGTGACAGAATGTATAAATAAATGCATCGACATATTTTCCATCTATGTTCATCAGTATATTTCGACCAAATTACATGTTGTCATTTTGAGCATGAAGAAAAAATACACTCACGTGTTGCTGTAAAGAATCAATCTAGAAACAATGTTTTAATCAACGTATAATTTCAGCCATCTTACATTTGAACAATAGCTGACCCTGTATACAGAAATGCACGATGAGTGTTAGCCATTTCAAACAATATTTAATATGAGAGTTTAAGTGGAATCAACGATGTGTAGCATAATTAATAATTAACTTTCCAGTGGAAGAGAAACAGGAGCACAAATACGAACATTAAGCAAGAAAAAACATTGTGCCCCTTTGCAAGAGGTGCCCTTCGGTGAGATATGTTAAAATCAGTAATGGTGATGTTGGTGCCCAAGCATAAAATTCAAAACGATAGGTTTATGTTAATTATTTTATCTAAAATATTTTATCATAATCTCCAAATAAAAAACTACCGAACGAATCATCATGTAAGAAAAAGAGTATAGAGGAAGGTCCTACAGCTTCGGAATGCCTGCCAATATAAACTCCAGCGTACATGCCTAGATTTAGTGCATCCACTATTCCCTGACATGCTATTAACAATCATTTTATTAACTTAAGAAAAAGTTCATTTCTTACGCCAATTAACAATACAGCAGCCTTAATCAATGCTAAAAAATAAATTTATAACGACCAATCATAAATAAAACATTTGATTTTAAATGAAAAAATCGCTCTGCAAAAATAGATGCTAATTTTATATTTTAAAAAGAGATCCTTTCGTTTGTATATATATTTAATCCACTGCTCTCGGCTTCGAAAAAATGACAATGGAGTAACGGCTGGCTGTGTGACAACTACTGGAGAGCTCTGTCGCCCATTCGTCACATTTTTAAAACCTTGGGCATTGCGCAAGGCGTAATATGCAATCTTCCCATCCCCAAAGGAAGCGTTTTTTAATTTCGGGAATGAGGAAAGAACAATGAAGAGAGGCGTTCATTGAGCCATTACTCTCCCTCGCTCGCCCATTATTACTTCTACTGAGCCACAAAATGAGGAATGCACGCAAAGGCAGAGAAAGAACTACTTGTGACCCCGCCTCTGCTATACATAAAACACCGTCAAAAAATGAGTCAATTATGTGCAAAGTACTAAAGTGCACGTATTAACTCTCCTATTTGGAATATATACGCGCCTTATCACACTATTCAAGCAAAAATGAGGCTAAAAACTTTCACATCACTTTCAATAACATTTTTTGAGTGATTATAAAGCTATTTACACAGCACTACGACTACAGACCACTATCCTGCGATTAAAATACATTGAATCCAAAAATAATTAAGCTATAGCTCAAATTGACACTGAATCCTCTTGTATAGCCATCACGGACATTAAAACGCTTCCAACAACCCGGAGATCGGCAGTTTATACAAAACAGGCAGAGCGTGGCGAAATGTGAAATATGCAAGACCTCAGACACTTTGATTGTAAATCTTTACTTGTATTTTTTTGGCCCAGATGGAATTATTTTATTCATGAAAACGAGCCTCTATAGGCCTAACGATTCTGGACTTATAAACTTATTCTCTAAAAAAATGTACTGTTTGGCACCCACATTATATCGAAGATAATGGAAAGTTTTTCCTGTCACTAGAGTGAATTTTAAAAGTTACTCATATAATGGAGCATGGAATACCCCCTCGGGAAAGAACGGGCAATGTAAAATGATTCAAAATATCAATTTTTTTACACATTTGCAGCCTAAAATTTCATTTTTATTTTAAATATCAGATGAAATGGAAAAATTTAAGACTTAAGAAGTTTTAAGAAGGAGGAGAAATAAAAAGCATAAATATTATTAAACTGATTTAAATATAAAAAAATTTCGATAAAATTTGGGCCTGACCCCTGTGACCCCTGCCCCCTGAATCCGCCACTGATCATAAATGAGTGAGCGAGACTGGCCCCATAGAGCTTTCTCGGGCTTTTCCCAGAGGAATGAGGCCATATCTAACTTAACTCGCCTAGCGGACATTCATCCATAGTACAAAAAAGACGAAAAAGAATCCTGAAACTGCGCTTCCCCATTGTTGAGATCATTTGAAGCGGTCGTAAAAAATAACACGGCTCGCTTCCCTACTTGTCCCAAAGCACCGGCACAAGAAAAACCCCTTCGCAACTTTATACTCCACCAATCTTGCACGGACGGGTGTTTCGAATGCCAAGCTGACCGCCTGGAGCGACAAAAAATGAGGAAAATAATTCGCCATCCAAAAAGTCAACCATGGAAAATTTGTTGCATCTAGATCACTTGGATCTCGCCAGCGATGGCTATGTAAACAACGCATTTCCGGGTACTCTGTTGCCTTCTCTAATTTGTGTTAGGAGGAGGCAACCAACATCTTGCTCGTTCATTCGGGCCAATGCAGAAGGTTAAGGAAGTAATGGAGGAGACAAACTTGGCCTCAGCATCATTGCCTATATTCCCAATAGTTGGGAGTATTCCATGAAATCCATTAGTTGATGTAATCGACTCCCCAACTAAGAAATATTTATTTTGAGATATATGATCTCATAAATTCAATGCTGACCTTAGGTTAGGAAAACTGGATGTGCTGTATAGGAAATATTTTACAGCCGAAATGGGATAAGGGGAAAATTTTCCTTTTTTGAAGATACTGAATGAGCGTTTTTGGGCTGATTCTCTGATGACAAAGCCACAATTTGAAAACACTACTGTGGATATGTAGTAGGCCGCAATTTTCGCCGGAGCGTGTTGGTGCGAATTAGTGATTTGCGAACTGGTCCGATTCCTTATTTATCGCTTCCGATTGCAAATTAACGTACTCGTGCAACATTGCCCATAAAATAAAATTAATCCTTATATATATTTATAAAAGTTAGCTTAAAGGTAAATACTATATTGGCTAAATAAATAGAAAATTTTGGCTATATTTAATGTAAAAATCGACGCAATGGAAGAAAGGACTATAAAATCCCTAGCACCACCGATTGATTCACCATGGAAAACATATCCATCCATCTTTATCTATAAAAGAGGGCATTTGTTTGTCTGTCCGCTATGCGTTTCTATACGGCAGCACGGATTGCGACCAAAGTTAATATATAAGTGCATCTCATGCTCCCAAACCCCGTAATGATACTTATGATTGTATCCAATGTGTCCTTTGCGTCGGCTTCTCATTACCACTTGTTACGTCACATCATACTACTTCTGTGGTCGAATATCCTGCTGGGTAGGCACACCTATTCACTTGCTCAATGGATAAACTCAAAGGATTCTACAATTAGCTATTAATCCTCTCGGTGCAGTGGTGGATCCAGGATAGGGACAAGGGGGTTGGGCTAAGTAGGGGGTAACCTCCCAGCAGTGTTGCGGGTCCGAACAAAATTACCATTATATGTAGTGTAAAATGGATATTAAACGGGAGGGGAGGGGGTAGGGGGCTATAGCCCCCTGAGCCCCCCCATAAATCCGCCACTATCTCTATGCAAACCTTTTGCTGGGGTATGAGTCCAGAAGACGTTTTTGGTCAACACACTAATAGACACATAGTGGTCAATATTGTGGAGCGGGGCTTAAGCTGATCCCGTGCGCGTTTTACAGATATAGTTTTTTTCTATTTTTTCATGTTCAGCGATACTAAAAATCCTGCTATGCAGTGGCGTGACTAGGAATAAGCCTTGGGAGGGGGAGAGCGGGAAGGGATGGCCTGGAGTGGCGACCTATTCCCCCTTAGGCAAAATCTGGAAAAAAATTTCGAAAAATGACATGGCTGGAAATACATTTGAAATCATTTTGGCACTAAAAATTGAACTTAACGCAAATGCAGTAATTACATATCAAAGTTAGACAATAGTTTTAAATAATCTTTTTATTTCTCTGAGGCTTTGGGAAGAGGGGGATCTATCCCCTCATCCCCCCATAGTTACGCACTGCTGCTTTGTGAGCATGAATTCCAAGTTTCCACTACCCTGAGTACTATCTTTTCTGAGTAACGCTTGGTGGCCTGCTAGTAAATAAACATTGGAACCACCATACGAAATCCTTAGATTGCGAGGTTTCCTCAGGGAAAGGAACTGCCCATTCCCTACCCTAAATGCGTTAAATTCACACGCCTTTGTCTTACATTGAGGCGAGCTTTACCCTCACCTACTCAAACCAACCTCCGGGTTAAATCACAACGGGTGTGATTAAAGGGATCTGAATCTTAAATTGATTATGGCCCCATTCCACAAAGGAACCGTCCATATACGGAACTGAAATCCATATTTTACAAAAGTTGACGAGCAAAGGAAAGATTTTATCCGTCTCGACTAAAGTGCGATCCGTTACCGCACTTTAGTCTCCTCACGGAATTCATATCCATTATTTTTCCGGCAATTCGCTCCAAAAGTGGGCATCATCCCTTCTCGCGCCACATCGACCGAGACAGTTGGCAGCGGTTCAACCGCAAAACCAACAGCGACCGCACGAAAGGATTCACGGACGGTCACGACTTTTCGCCCTTGAAGCACACTTAAGTGGCTCTAATTCATCACGAAAATATATATATGTGGGATGATATGAGGAAGGCCATCTACCACGTGCGCCATAGCGAATAGGCGCCAAACACTCTCCAGTCCGTGACCGAAGGATGGGGGATATCATTAGTGCTTGAATGTTGGTATCGCAATGCAATCAGAGCACATGGTTTTTATAAATTTTTCATAAAATCCCTTTGTTTTTTATCATCTTATCCGGGCCAAATCATGCAACTCAACTCAATTCAACAATCCTTTTTCCGATTAGCTATCAAGCAGAAATTTTTATGATAACTCAGAATCAGATGACAATTCAATAATCTACCGCTTTCACTATGATTTTAGCTGTATCAACATTGTGATTCATGATTGAAAATTAAATATAGAGATTAGCTCGAAAAATTGCCGCGAAAATCCGATGGCGGCTCTGCGATCATTTTAAGGAATTAGAATGGTAGTCTTCCGAAGAAAAAAGTTTTTAGCATCATAACATCCTGAAACTACGAAACACCTAGAACTACAATTATTTACAATTTAATTGATGTTAAATATAAATTGAGTGATATAGGTAAGATTCACCCGTTTTTTGTTGCATATGAAGCAATTTATTTAGAACTCTGTCAGGTCTATAGAAAATTTGCTGTACTTTTCATGGTTCGCGATAAAAACGTTGTTTTTTCGTAAAAAAATATTTTGTTAGTTTATTATTATAATTATTATTATTGCATTTACATACACATGTTTATAACATCTTTACACAGTGAAAAAAAATTTAATGCACTGTTATTTTGGCCTGATTTAAAAAGCATCAGAAGGGTAGCAATCACTTTTTATCACGTAATAAACGCGCTGACTCAATATAAGCCATCTTTAAACAAAAAGCAAAATAAAAATAATATCACAGCACTTCATAAATGTTGCAAGCTCCAAAGGAAATTTTTGTTCACAGGACAAGGCATTTCAATGCTTTCACATAGTTTTCAAACGCGTCGCTTAGTGATTTTTTTCTGTAGAACTTGCAAGAAACCTTTCATTCATCCACCACCTGAAACCCCCATTTTCATTACATTATGTGTATTGATAAGGTTATCGATTAAATTGATACCATATTACAGATTTTTCCTATCAATAATTCGCAAAACTGGTCTCGACATTAAAGAAACGAAACTTTTTCTATCTAATGAGGTGATCCTAGCTCCTGTCCATACAAAGGCATTTGGTAAAACATTACCTCGGTAAAATATTCGCAAAATATTAAATTTTCTGGTGGCTGAATTAAGTGTACAGATCTACACAGAAATATATGCATATGCCCACAGAAATCAAAGCAAGTAACATTTTAGTCGTCCCTCCTTATTATGAACTTGGTAAATTAAGCCAATCAAAAATGACATGGAGAAAATGAATAAATGCATAAATCAGACCCAATATCGAAAGCTTCGTTTCTCAGGTTGATGAAATACTTTTGATCACAAACTTTTAATGGCAAAGTAAAAACCAGCGGTCAATACAATTTAAAATCGCCATTCCGTGGGTTCCGCGGATACGAATGTGGTAATTATACGAATATACTTCATATAGCCAGTGATTTCCATGCTAAGTTTTCCATAACTAGCAAATTCATTTTCATTTATAGTAAAAAGTCAATTACTCACTAACAAAGTTCAACATACGTTTTTCTTTCCAATATATGCCACTATAGATAGCCAAGAAGAATGACCTGAAATAATATCATCATTTGATGAACAGTTATGCGTTGATTCACTTAGTTGAGCTTGGAAATCAGTATAAAAACTGAAAGAAAATTATTAGTACTTCAATAAAAGGAGATTCGTTATTATGGGGACAATATACACGTTGCATTGCTGTTGCATTTTGGGGACAATATACACGTTGTATCCAAGTCAAATTGCATACATTATTTAGGGGGAGCGGCATGGAGTTGGAATGCAGTGGGTTGAAAATTGGTGGCAATAAAGGTGGTATATGTTTCCACATTAATACAACATTGCGTTCCCCAATAAATGTGCCAAAATCATTGTCTGCCTTGATATTGATGAATTTTCAGCAAACAAGCATGTTAAATTAAGACATACAAAACCGAACGAGCTACAAATATATAAATTTGTGGCGTTCTACGACAACAATGGATCTCGCTCAAGGCGTGAATAAGCCATTCAGTCGGGGGTCAAAGAAAGCAACAAAAGGCACTTTGGGTGTCGTGAGGCTTTTAGTTTGACTCTTGGGCGTTGTCAACGCCACGATGGTGAAGGAATTTGGGGAAGGGCGAATATATGGTACGAAGGGCGAGGACGAATGATGAATGCTTTCCTCCACCAGATGGCAGTGATATAAACTATTGCGGTAGGACACTCGTCAACCCAGATCACGCGCCCAAAGAGATTTGTACTACCAAAATACTACTATAGTGCGTCCCAGCTTCTCATTTTATTATAGGCCATTATGGGCTCTTTCCTCGCCATGGTTCTGCATAGGACGTTATAACGACATCGACGATAAATTTTCCAAATAAGGTGCAACTAACACTTCGGACTTGCAAAGTAAAAAAGTGGTTTTATTACTGATCAATTCTCTAGCATCCACGCCATCATGGTTTCTAGGTTTGTTTTATTCCTGAAGAATACAGTTTCGCAATTCGTAATAATGTAATCTGTAAGGGCAATGGTAAACTAACAACTGAATACGTCAACAATAAATCTCAACATATTTTATTCGCAAAATGGAATTAATGAATGGACTTGGCTGAAAAAATTCGGACTGGATTGGCCTTAGCAAAGTCCCCCTCAATTAGATGTCGCGAATTCACAAGAAATACAAATGAAAGCTGGGAAAATAAAATGAATAGGTACAGATGTTACCTATAGAGCTCATTCTTAGAAATAGAAAATACAAAAGGTAGCTGCTAGGAATAGCAAACAGGCTTTGCTTAAAGGGCAGACAAATATGGCTGCAGAATCTAAATTCAACGGAAGAATAAATCTTATTTTTTCTTCAGGAAACGAACTGCCATTAGTCTTCGCTTTTCCCTTGAAATAGGAAAAAAAAAATACTGGACCAGAATACCCAAGCAACGACGAAGGGTTAATTATTATTTGCCCTGACAGGCGAGCCTTTTTGGGATAACTTCAAGGATATTCCGTAAATATCTCATGGAGAAATCTAGGAATCTTTGTTCTTAAACCTTTTCTCTACTGCGAAATATGACCCAAAAAAGGATAAAAACATTAAGTACAGAATTAAAACCCGTTCTTCGTGGTGAAAGTGAATAAAGTAGAGGTAAAGATATAAATAAAAAGCTGTAAATTATTTATCTAAAAATCTGACGCAGTGCTGCGGTAGTAGCATATATTCAAATATAATTTAATCTGTAATCTTGGTGGGAGATATCCTCTGCATCTTGGAGATAAATATCGATAGCAATACATATAGCCAACTAATTCAAAATGTTGTGTATATCGTTAACAAATGATTTAAAGTAGGTAACTCATGCAGGCAAATATCAACATTTTCTTGCTCTTACATACAAAGTTTATTTAATGGAAGGAAATTTTTCAATAAGTTTATTATATGTAAAAATAATAAGTATGTTATTTGTAAAAAGGTGAACAACATTTATGGTGCGTAAATAAAGAGAATTTTTTAGAGCTGAGCTTTAAACTATAAGCAAAAGAAGCCTGTGCTAGGATTAGACTTTAATTTGATTGTTCAAAATTTTCTTTCCGCGAGGATTAACCTGTTCATGAATTTCCTTTAAAAAATTTCATGACATGATAAATACTAGGCAAAGAAATTCACGGATTAATTTCATTAATGTCACATCCAAAACCATGCTATGTAAGTATTTGACAGTTTATTCTTGCGAACATTCAGTTCTAGTAAATCTCCTTAGGAATGGGAACCACTATAGAGCAATGGGTCTAGTGCTCTTTAGTGGTCCATAATTACTCTTCCAAGCACTAAACCTTTTCTGTGAGAACAAGGACGCCCGGAAAATCAAGAGGTAAAGAGGTCCCTTGTGCAAGTTGGACGCAGTTGTACCTTTTGCTGTTGTATGAGTGTAGTAGTATAACTATCGCAACATAAAATAACCATTTTTCGCGCTAAGAAACAAAGACCTAGCCACTGCCGTTCTCAGTAGCCGTTGCAAGAGATAAAAATAACACCAAATGAAAGTTTCTCGGACAAGCCCAACAGAATTAAAACATCTGTTAAAGCCACAGAACAATTCTCCACTCTTCGGAAATAGAGAACTACTCTCGACGTATTAAGGCTACCAGAAAAGCGTGATTCAGGACCTTTTTGGGCAAAATTTATGAGTTTAAGGCTGTGAGAACAGTGGCTAACAGATGAATGACCGCAAGTTTGATATCCGCACACACAACTGACAAATTTTCAGCACGCAAGAGGGCGCGAAATTGAAGGTTCCGAGTGTTAGGTGAAACCTTCCTACCGTGATATACCGCTCTGGAAAATTTTCCGGCAACTCGGGGAATGTATCAGTGGGGCCACCCAGATGTTCAAGGGCCTACGGCTCTCTCTGGTCAGCTTTTAAGGGCATAACCCTCCCGTGTTACAGGGGGCAACGCACTGCTCATACGGGTGGAGAAGCCCTTGAGGGTTACCCTGTCACACCCTGACGAATCACCGACTCAACCAACTGACACACCCCCGCCACTGGACATTGAGACTCCTTTAAAATTGAAGACCGAAGGAGAGTTCGCTTTCAGACAGAGAAAAAAGATAAGGCAAGGGCTCTGGCTCCTGGTTTGGGAGATTTCGTGGAAGACAAACACACCTCTTCCAGTTTCGGAGACTTTACGAGACGGTGAGACTTTGGCAAATACGTTTTTAGGGGTGAAAATTCTTTTCGGAAGATAAGAGAAGGAACGGAAAGCTTCCCCTGCCACTTCTTCAGGTCCTAAAGGAAAACTATTTTCGCTCTAAATGGGTAAATAAACTATTTATTTTTTTAAAGCCGTCACCTGGCGTTTTTGGAAGCTCTGGCACTATCTACGACGCCGAAGTCGTCAGCTTAGGAGAAAATGAAAGTTAGGCCCCTGGCAGGCAGGAGTAGAAAGAGAGCAAAATAAAACTTAAAAATATATCAAGCATATTATCGGCCACAGATTTGTGTATGCAAACACAGAGACGATAAATAAAAAAGGGGATATCCGAAGTAGAGAGGAAAGATGATCACATGAAATTCAATTTTTTTCGAAAAAATAGTAATTAAAAATAAAAAGATTGTTTATTCCTTACTAAGATATTCAATTAGTAGATTATGCCAGTTTCCCCACAGCTAAATTTCATTTGCACCCAAGGCACTTTGCAATCAAGGCACCTTTGTCAATGACAGTGTATATTGCCGAAATCTTGGTCGGATAAAAAATAATATCTGTGGAAATAAATCAATTGTTTTATCTTTATCATGATATCGATTCTCGATTTCCACATGATATCGCTTTAGACGTTAAATTCAAGAAAATTCTAGCTCAAATGAGAGCTTAATGGAGAACTGCGCCAAACCAATCTAATGATTATTGACTTATAATAATGATGTCGAAATTTTTCCGAAGGGAGAAAAAATATTCTAATGGTTGGCAGGCTTGCACGGGGGGTTGGTAGAGGGCGTGGTTGCAAGGGAGAGGGGGTGTGGGGTGGGGCCAAAGGGAGAGGTGCGGACGGGAGGGAGGCACTCAATCAGGGGCGGCAATTCATCAACACGGCAGCCGACACGGAAAGGGCCCACCCACGCATCCCAGCCCACCCTTTTGGCTTTCGAAGGAAACACCCCTCCTCACCTAAATTCCTACAATGCATGTATCTACTTGCCACCCTCTCGTAAGACAAAAGAAATCGCCTTTTGTCCTCTTCACCACTCCGTATGGTGTCACACGTTCTTCCCTTTAACAATACTGCCACTTTTCACCGTTAGCCTACCGTGTATTCACGTGTACTTCGAGGCTTCGCACCCATGGATGAATGCTGCTACACTGATGTAAACGCGTGTAGATCGTCCCAAATTTAGTTTACTATGAAGCTCTTATGAAGAACAGTGTTGTCATGCCTCCGCCCAATCTGGCATTCTGACGGATCAGCCTCGAAGAAACACACCACGCCAATAGGTTGAATTAAAAATAAATTTCAGCAAGGCATTGGTTCACTTCATCACTGCACATTTTTGATTCCATGTAGCCCATATATAAATGTTGGTACACTGGTATACTCGTACAGATTGTTCCACATTTAGTTATACTATGGGTCTTATAGAAAATAATTGTGCAAAATCAGCAACAGAGAGCCAAACATGGAAAGGAATACGATTAATTTGCCGACAAGAGATATAAATAGTCAGGGGTAAAATTTTTACTTGATAAATATAAAGGTTTGACTATAGTTGATAGTAAAATCAGAAGTGAAATAAAGTGAAATACTATTTAGAGCCGCTTTTATAATGCCTGGATAGCGCTAACCTTAAGAAGATATAGCCGACAACTTTACCTTTGCTTTGTGAGTTCTGTTTAGCATGAGGTCTGATCTAAAACAGAAAGTAACCAGGACTTTTAACCACCTCTAGGTAAAGTTAAAGGCTTTATCGTATAATAGTTAGCATTAACCAGATATTATAAAACCGGCCCTTTGTGGACAAAGGAAGGGAATGATAATAGAACATTATTGGTTAGGAAAATGTAAAAAAGAGATTGAATTTCCTAGAATGAAAGGTAACAAGCTGAAAAAAGGGAAGATTAAGACATTTTAAAAAGCAAGACACACACACGCTCTCGTTCAGGCACAAACCTCGCGGTTTTACTTGAAGGAAGAAGATTCCGTGGAGATCTCAGGCTCTCGTGCACTCACTTTACGAATAAACGAGTTTAGGGAAGTCACCGGTGTTTAAAACCTGTAGGTGCTTCCGTCATGCGAATTCTAGCTTGAAACTGTGATTAATTTTCCAGTGTTTTACGCTCTCGTCTATCTTATCTACAAAAAAACTAATGCATATCAGTAAATAAATATTTTACACTATCCCCAATAAATCGTAAGGTGTATAGATACGCTCAGCAAAACATATGATACCGATAGGCCTAAATGAAGGCCAGATGAAAGCCTTAGGCGTTCTGATAAAAGCTACATCCTCCTCTTAGCTGCTATACCCGACCGATAAAAACCTATCCTCTTGAGAAACGCTTACGAAAATTAGACACATGCTCAACTTCTCTTTAGGGAAGTGAAGTGAAGGCGCGTAAACTGTTTCACTAAGTTTATGGATACAATCTTCTCGCGGAAGCTTTCCCTCATCGAGTTGCCGAATAACAATGGAATCCCAGGCAACAGTTTTAATGGCGGGAGGCGCTTAAGGCAGGAAGTGCATTATGGGAGGCCCCAGCTCGCTTCCTTGTAGTACCCTTCCTTCACTCTGCTATAGCTCAGCTTCCCCGCTGCGGACGGGGGTCATGACCTAGCCGCTGGAATGACCACGCCCTATGATGGCACACATGTTACCGGACACATGCCTAGACATGCAACTCGTGTCTATTGCCCACGTAAAAGGGCGTCGTTTCCACTCAACTATTATTTGTCTATCATATTATAAACCTTCTAAGGTTAAAGGACGGACGGAAGTGAAAGGGTTGCTATTTAACATGTGGAACGCTTTTTCTGAGGTTTTTTTTAAAGAACGTCATTCCAGAATGCGAACTAAGGTGTAAATTGTGCGCTTGGCAGAAACCTTGAGACTTGTATAGCGTTGTACGTACTATATCTATTTCATGTCTGAACCGGCAGCAGAAGGAATTGAAAGTACAATTAAGGATGAAGTCAATCTTATATGCATCAGTAACTGATTACACCGATTCCTAATTGAATACATTAATAATTTGTACACTTTGACCAAAGGACCTACTTAGGCCACAACGGTGAAAACTTATAATTACCTGAATGTTAGTTGGAAAGCGGTCAAATACATTGCAAATAATCCCAAAGATAGCATCCTTTCTGGAGGCCAGTTTTCTCACAAAGAGGTCAATGTGAAACTAGGAACATGCACAGTTTTATTCTTCATCTATGTATCACCAGACTTCAATCTGGCAAATATTTCATAGCCATGTCCATCTTGGAGCCCAATATGCTTGAAATACGTCATTAACAGGTCAATGTTTAAGCAATTAATTATAAACGCACACCTATTTAATCTAGTGGAAAGAAAACTAGTATATACGCGATTAAGATCTGGCAAAAACGAAATGCCAAAATATAACCGTTAAAAAGACCCATTTGGTTCAACACATCAATGAGGGCCGAATTTTTGACATTCCACGAGAAGAACTCCAACGATACATCCGCATCGCCATCGTTGAAGCAATATGCGTGTTTGAAGCGATAAAGTATAAGCTCGGAGGTGATCTCTTCACCTGACCAGATAAAGGAACCAAGTTCACGCGTACACAAATTCCTTTAGGACTCCGCTGGATCGTTGGCGAAGTCTGTTATATAATTTATTACTCCTCGGCGTGGGCCAAAGTTCCATATTCATGCCCCGCTCTCGTAAAAATCGACGCCACGCAAGGAAAGGGGGAAAAAATAAGCTAAGAAACGAGATAAACGCATTACCGAGGGATACGTGTCTCCTCGTCGCCAGGAAACAGAGTGACAGGAGCGAGGAAGAAGGATGACTGGGGATTAAGTGGAGATTACGGAACACAGGGTAGTGGGAGACAGTTCATTTATCCACCGAACTTCGCTGGAGGAAAAAATAAGACATTGCCACGAACAGACGACAATCGACCGTTATGTCACTCTGACAGCTACATCGGCGGGATAGCAAAATGTTGTTTCGATCCACACGTCCACTCCTGCAACATTGCAATCTTCAGACAAAGAAGTAAGAATGAAAAGAGGTTTTCCAAGCTTAAATATTGAAGAATGAATAATGACACTACAATATGAGAACTACACAATTGATTTTTGAGCATACCGATTTTCAGTAAACTCGACTGGTAGACGGTATTTAACACAATGGCTATTTCTTAAAGATCATTGCAGCGACAATCCCCCAGCACAACATCCCCGATTTGATGCCGTGCCATACTCACGTTTAAAAGTCCCCAGCGATGGTGTCTGGATGCATTCGGAGATTTGGAAAAGACTACTTCCTTCACGAGGTCAAAGAAGCCAGGAGAATATGGGTCTGGACCGCTAAGCACAAGGAGAAGGAGAAACTACAAATGGAGAAAATACCGGGGGTCATTACCCGTAATACAGTTTCCGTGTAAGGCTTCGGTGGTCGCCTCGACAACGGGGACCCGTCCATTTAATTGAAAGGGGTGATATGAAAGGACTACGAAGGCTTTCTTTGATGTCGGCTCGAAATACCGCCTCCTTCATGTGCTCCCTTAGTTTTTCCGCCATAAACTCTCTGGATGAAGACTATCATTATATCTCTTAACGTCTTCGAGCAATTAAAGCGAGGATGTCAGGGGAACACCATTGCTGAAGGAAAGAGGGAACTATTCGAGCCGACAAAAACCCACGGTTCACCCTAATGGTTTTATTTCTTTCGGGGCTATAGGAGGAAGGAAAAAAAAAGTTTTAAGGTTTGGCCACTTCCGCCTTAAGAGAGGGTGCATGAATATTAAATTACGGCGCCGAAAGGATTATACTATGAAACCCTTTTTAACCCTTCAATTCTTCCGGGAGAGTATTATGAATCGCCAAGAGTCAAGGAAAAGTTTGATCTTCCGCGAAGAAACTATAAAGAGATTTCAACTTGGGAATGAAATCAACATCATGTAAGTGTCCTACCGATTAAGGTAAGTTTGCATGAAGTATTCAAGAGGTATTCCGGCAGTCTCCTCTCCCTTCACCGACTTCCCGTTTCAATTCATAATAAGTCCTACTTCCTCTCATTCTATCTAAAAATCCTTTCTCTTCGTTCTTCTTTCATCTTTTACCCAATATTCTACCATGCAGCACCATTTTCAACATCCCCTCGTACATTTTAAATGCTATAATTAAAATTTGTTGACTTACAACGTTGCCTTAAGTAGTGTGATCTATCGGGTTGTGATTCATGATGATATTAAGTATTTAAAAGGAGCGCATTTATGTCTTCTCTTTGCATTTCGTCTTCAGATCCACATTCAAATAGTCTCCTCTCATCCAACATATCACTGTTCTTTTTCCATCCAAATATGAACATCCATTACATTAGAAGTAAATCAAGCCTGTCCTATTCCCTTAATTCTTCCTTCAGAAACTTACATCGCAATCACCTCATCCCTCCCAAAGCTCTTAAATCCTCTCCGCTATCTAAATAAACCACCTCTTATTGGAATTTGGCCTTATAAAAGTATTTTCCGTAAAAAGAAATTGGCAGGAATATGAAGCCGCCGGAATGAGATAAACTGAGCAGCTACTCAAACTTAACAAAGCATAAAACAGTGATAAAATAAGGTAAATGTTAAACTGTTTCTTTCAATTATGTCGATTAAGAATGGGACTAATAGCCAAGGAAGGATATAATGAAGAAGAAAAACATACTTTGAGTTGTGAAACTGGGAGCCGAAAAATATCGATGAGCTTAAGGGAATTGCAAAACCAATTTCAGTGCAATTGAGTGAGAACGAGAAGTATATTAACGTCAAGGTAAGAAAGCAAACACATTATTAATAATACATCGTGCCATTTATAATATTTTTTTGATAACCTGATATTAATGAAATTCTGAACTAATGAACTGTTGAACTGCAAACTATTTCGTAATTGTTTATTACCGAATTATTGAACCAATGAATTTTTAAACAACGGAATTTTTAACGCTGAACTCTCAAACATCTGAAAAGTATGGAACTTGTGAATCGTTGGTTATTACACTAATGAAAATTTAAAGTATTTTTGAACTTTTGAATTGATTTGAACATTTGTATAAATGATCATTTAAAATTTGAATTACAACTTGAAAACAGATGGGGTCAATAGTGTAAGATATTTTCCAAAAAAACAGTATCGCAGTTGACCTCCGAGTAAAATTTTTCAAAGACCATATATGAATTGCTAACTGCAGTAAGGTATCACGTACAAGTTGGACGATTCTTCTTTAAGTTGTTGCTAGGTACCAGACTCAACGTTTCCTACAAAGACGAAACATATCCGCTGGGTGTTATTACATTATAATTTTTCCTTTTAGTATAAAACGTTGAGTCTTGCACCTAGCAACAGCTTAAAGAAAAAAGAAGAAAAATCTTCGAACTTGGACATGATGCCTTTCTGCAGGTAGCAATTCATATGATCTGGGAGCTGTCAAATCCTCAAAAGTTTTTATTTTTTATCGATAGACTCCCCAATCGCACGGAGCCCGGAAATAACACCAAGAATCTTTGGTGCCTTAAGTCAACTCAGAGACCTCTATTTACATTCTGTGATGTGATACACGGTCCACGGATGCTCCCTTCGCCCTTGATTTTACCCGATAGATATTGCTTGGGCTTGGGTTTACCCGGAAGAAACATTCAAGACCCAGATTTGTTTTGTGATTAGGATTGTTACGGAAGCTCTGGTGACAAGCGTTCGGGTCTCGAGTCTTCTTACTGAAAAGGCGTCGAGAAATACGCCTCAATTTGGTAGATGATAATATCACCAACTAAATATTATTCAGCAGATCAGAGAGTAAAAGTTAACCTGATAGAAAAAAAAACTATCTGCACCTTGAGAACGGCTGGCAGTGACGTACATTGTGTTCAAACGACTAGTTAATTCCGCGAAGATAAGGCAAATTGAGCTGCAGCTTCTCGCAGAGAAACAATAAATTTGAAGAAAATTTAATAAATATCAATTACGCCATGCGATAAGGACAAAGCTGTAAAAAATTAGGCGACAAAATTATTTCAGTTTAAATCAGGAACATGTAAAATTTTTGAGTAATTTGGTTGATGCTAGAATTCCAACGCTTATAGAGGGAATTGCTCTAGGACGATAATATGTGACCCTCGGTCACTCGTACCGTAACACGTATTCATGAAACAGTTCCTCTGTGTCGATCGTCAATTCTTTCACGCCACTATTTAATTTATTTAAAAAAAGATAATTACTAATCGTTTGGAAGCCTTCCTATCTGAATACATGCCATCCAAAATATCTATCATCCAATCTATATGTTTCCCGTTTATCTAGTTTCATTTCCTTTGCCATATTTTAGTCCAATTAATACATCCCACTACAAATTCAGGACGCAATCGTAATATTTAAGCTAAAATTAGGAGAGGTTTATTACGAACCAATAAGACTGAATATGGCATTCTCAAGAGATTCGGCGGCGGCACTTTTGAGTATTTGCGCTTCAAGCGAGAATTTCACCCCTCTAAGTGGTAGTTGTTGCGGAGGGACACTAAAACTGCTTCACACCGTCACAAGGGCCGTTAAACGTCCGTCCCCATGGCGCCCTTCATATGGGTCCGCCTAATGCTAAAACTAAGTTCCTTGGAGAGATACCCTTTGTTTCCATCACTCTTCTTTTTAAGTCTACGTGCCTCCTCTGATGTTACTCCGTTGGTCTTCTTCACACAGGTTGGTGTCCACAGAGCTAAGTGGATTGTTGTTTTTTATTGTGATTGTGAATTCCTGTTCCACGGCATCATGAGAATTTTCTTTAACAATCACTCAGGTTGTCAAACCGGAGGTTGGTTAAGGTAGGTGGTGGTAGAGTTCACCCCTGACTAAAGACCGGTTTACATAAGAAAATAGCAAAATTTAGAACATGTGTAATAACCCCTTCAGGGCTCACCCTCGGCTTTTGTTTAAAAAACTAGAAGTGCTCACTGCACCGTTAATTTATGTTTATAATGTTGAGCTTTATGCTACATCCAACATTTCTATTTTATAGAAAGAGAACCGACACAACCACATTTTTGCCCATGGCAATTCCCATACAATCTGTGCGACCTTTTGCGGTTTGATATTCTTAATAACAACAGAGGGCATCCAATCCACTCTAACTTTCTTCTTTTTAAGTTTTTAAACTAATTTTTCGTAAAATGCCATTAAATTAATACTATTTTTTCTATAAATTGACCAAAGCCTCATGCTAATGAATAACCCAATTTCTGGGGAGAAAAAAATGAAAAAGGAAAAATTTCACAGTACTACCTTTATTCCGAATGGAATGTACCTTGTTCGCTGTCCACAGTTTATACATAAATATGGACTGGAGCCAAAACTTTTCATTACGAATTTCTCGAACTTTCACACAAAGTTTCGACCAATTCAATAATTAACATTGGTTAAACGCGTCAAATTGAGCTGGAGTGATGTGTTCACTGAACTTGCACACAGTCACACGAAGAGGAGAGAAACTTCCTCGCCACTTTGTGGGAGAGCCTCGCTTCATAAGACCACCGCCCCGACCTCTTATAGCAGCGTTAATGAGTGAGGAAGCGCTTGTGGCGGCGCTTGTGGTGGTCCATCTACCATGAGTGAGAGGCCGCTCCAACAGGTTTAAGCGGAGAGGAAGGCATTCCAAGAGGAGGAGGAAGGATGATTTGAAGATGACGAGAAGATCCTCCACTAGAGGCGATGATCAAGAAGGATGTGGCGGGAGGATTCCGAAGACGCGAGGAAAAAACATGTCCGCAGGAAAAATGAAAAGTACATCTACATCTACATATTACCCCGCAAGCCGCCTAAAAGGCAAGTGGCAGGGTGTGTTTGGACACCAGCCGTTTACACATAAAAAGGAAATGCTCTAAGTAAATTATAATACCATTAGCATTTATGTAAGTCCTTTATGGTTCGGGGGAAAAATGAACTCCCACATCTATCCGTTTGGCAAATTTCTGCCTTAATTTATCGTTTCTATAGGACCTGGGAATATAGTGGGGCTCTAATATTATGTTCTCCGTGTCGCTCTTAAAGATATCCATTTTCAATTGTTCGAGCAATCTAATTGTAAGCAGTTTTTTTTAGTATTTAAATAAATTTATTAACGCCACTATACCAAAGTGTTCACTGCTGCTTAATAGTTACTAAAACTCATTTTTACCCAGAGAGAGCATGTGTCAGTCACTTGGTTACAGAATTTTCGGACATTGGCGTCGTCAGCATCAACACTTCTACATCTACATCTACATAATACCCCGCAAGCCGCCTAAAAGCCGTGTGGCAGGGGGTGGTAGGACACCAGCCGTTTACAGCAAAAAAAAAATGAAGTGCTCTAACGAAGTTGGGAATAGCGTTTATTAAAGTCCTTTGTGGTTCGGGGGAAAAACGAACTCCAATATCTATCCGTTCAGCAAATATCTCTCTTCATTTATCACTTGTATAGGTCCTGGAAATATAGTGTGGCTCTAATATTATGTTCTCTGTGTCGCTCTTAAAGATTCTCAATTGTTCAAGCAATCTAAGCCTAGCGCGCAGCCTCCGAGTCTCCAGCGGCTCCAACCTAATCCGCTTAACACTTGGGTAACGCCGTCCGTATGCCCGTAGCAGTTTTTGACGAAACGCGCAGCCTTCCTTTGTATTTTATTCAGTTCGTGGATTAAGTCTTCCTGCACAAGATTCCATACGCTCGCTGCATATTCAAGGTGCGGCCGTGCGAGTGCGAAATTGCAACTTTCTTTTAGTTTCTCATCCGTTAATCTACCCACAATACGCTTGACGATTCCAAATTTCTTCAGGGCTACGCCGCAATTCAATTCAAGTACAACGGACGGTGACAGCGGGAGCGGGGAGGGATTCAATAGCATGAAGTGTATTTTGGGTATAAGTACAAAATATCTAAAAAGCGAGTAATTAATATCCAGATAATCATAAGTAGTAGCAGTAGAGATGCGGTTTTTAGGGGTGCGTCGACGGCAGGGTCATTTACACCGCTCATAGTTCCTTTACATCAAGGAAGCTTATAGAGTTCTATTAAGCGTTTTCAATAAAAAGGGGTCTATAATCATAACCTCCGTATCCTGCACCAAAATATGGACTTGGGCGATTCAGAAAACTTACTCTGGAATCCGCCTTGGAGGAAGGTGAAATGTGTGTAACACAAAGTGGCGAAGAAGTTCCTGTTCGGGTGACTATTTGAGTTAATTAAACACATTTATATTGCTGAAATGGACGTATTTGACTAATATCTGTAATTAAATTTGTCTGAATTTTGTGGAAATGTTAGAAATTCATAATGAAAAGTTATGGTTCCAGTTCATATTTATTCATTTAGTGTGGATTGCAATTAAATGATTCTTATTCGGAACAGTCTAATTTTGACATTTTTCCTTTCATAATATTTTTTTCAATTCTCCACGGTTCTTATGTGGTCTGGTGAATTGGTAGCATACTTGGCAGGAAATGGGAAATCCTGGTAGAGATCTCGGCCAAGACAAATGATTTATTATGAAGAATTAACCCTTTTTGTACATAAATTATTCATTTATTATAGAGTATATCCCAGAATGATGTTTAAGTATTCAAACATCATTTTACTAGTTTCCACCTTAATTCCAATCGGTAGGACAGAGATACAAAAGTTTCTCTCTAGTGATTTATTTATCTATCAAAAATACGTTCTCTGCTCCCCCAATCAACGAAGGCTACTAACCCGATTGAGCGATTTGACTCTCGAAGACAACACACGGACTTAATTGATGTCTTAGTTGAGTAAATTCGATTCGTCACATCACATCGATGCGATGAGGAACAAGACTGTTAAAAAAAAGATAGCCCTTGGGGGCGGCTTTGAACCCTTCCTCCGATGAACTTACTACTTCTCGAGAAAGAGGATGGGTACAGGAGTAGAGATGTCAGAGACCTCCCACGACGCAAGGTGGAACTAAACCATCTCCTCTCATCGTCCTTTTTTTATATATATTTCTTGAAGAAGAGTGGCTCCCGACGAGCGATGCGGGCGATGAAGAACGAATGCCCTGCCCCCTCGTGGATAGTTTAAGAGCCATGGGCGAGGGGAAGGAGGATTATGGGGAAGGGTAAGGAGGATGTATATATGTGGTTCGACCCGCTGCCCATGATATGGCACGTAATAATATATCTCTTCTTCGTTGGCCACCCACCGACTCACAGGGCATCATGCGAGTCTTAAAGGGAGACCATTCACTCAACTGGCCACACTTATCGCCGTCACCTTCGACCGAGGCTTCTTATCGCCGCACGCTGCCCTCCACCCAAGGAGAGGGATAACCACTCGCAGGGTGTTACTGAATGGGATAAGGGTGGACAGGGAAGTACGCACGCCTCAAGCCTAAGATATTCATTTCCGGCATGTAAGTGGGGATGAAAAAATGTCGGTCAAAATCGATTTTCCGAGAAATCGATTATTATCGAATTGTGAAGTTCGAAATTTGAGCAAAAATCGAAATTTGAGCAAAAAGATCGATTAATCGAAAAAAAAATCGACGGTTCTTCATGGAAAAATCGAACTATACAGCTCAAATTTTCAACAGAAATCGCAAAATGACCCGAAAGATCGATTAATCGAAATAATCGACGGTTCTTAAAAAAATATTTTGTACAAAAACACGTTTTCATTCATTCGAAAAACATTCAAAATACACATTTCTGTGGTAGAAAAAAAAACGAAAAAATATATGAATACATGCTTGAATAATTATTAGTAAATATTTACCAATGCACGCACATTCAAGTTTGGGTATCAACATTTAGGTAAGTACGCCATTTTCGATAAAGTTTCCGAGCATGACTCGTGTATCGTCTTGAGAGAAGAAAGGTGCTAAAATAAAAAAATCGAAAACTGATATTGATTATATCACTATCCCTTAGGGTATAATACGCGTAACGTTCAAATTTGATATGTTGTAAGCTTTGAGATTAGGATTAATAACCTTATGCCTTGTGATTTTTGCCTATTTAAATTGCTATGAAACCTCCTCTGCTTGAGGTTATTTATTTATATCAGCTACCATATTCCATTAATATATTTCAATAGAGCTTTCGTCTTGTGTTATATATAATTTACATTTCTCGTAAATGAAATTTTATTTTATCTCATATCACAACCCATAATCTCTGGCTGTCAATATGAAATGAATACTCTGTTTAGTAAAGTGCCCCACTATATGTAAGCATTGCTTCCGCGGTAGGTCGCGTGACATACGATTCACTTCCGGGGTGCCCGTATTCGGCGAATTAACCAAATGATGTATTTGTGCTCGGACGGCAGTAACGTTAATTAGAGCCATGGAAAGTCAAATTCAATTAACCACGTTTAATGGTGCATTTCTGGTCATTGCCCCCCTTGTCGCACAGCGATAAGGATTAAAAACAGATGAACGGAGGAGAGGCGCATGGCAGGGGAATTAAATTGGGCCAAGGGTGTATTGGGTTGGAGGTTGAATAGGGTAGTTTCCTTCATCAAAGAAAACGAAAGGCATTGATTGCGATTCGTTACCCACCATTAGTGTATTCATGATACACAAATTATTTGGTTTTTGAAATACCGGTTTAGACGAATGGCAAGGGTCAAATTTTATCCTCATTTGAAAAAGGCCAGATTGGCGCCCATGCGATTCCACTCCGCATGACGTCACAGGGACCTAGTTTCTACACGAGAGGATAGGAGTTATGCATCGTCTGAGGTTACCAATGCAAGCATGAGGCACAGAGCTCAGGGAAACATGTCTTAATAATCACCTATTAAAACTGGCTAATGTCGGAAAGTTTTCTTCGTTTGATAAGGTATTAATAAACCTTTTTTAAGCCAAGCGCTACCGTTCAGCAAGGTACTCAGCTATCCGCTAGCATCCTGCGACGTATCAGAGCTAAGCCTCGCCTCAAGGTCATCTCACCGGGCGGGAGGGGGAACCAGAAATACGACGTACGGAGATATTTCCCGACATTCATACTTAAGCGTCGCGTTTTCGCGCGCTTGAAAATTTTCACTTTTCATTTAATCGCGAAAAATAGATGTTGTCATTTAAAAATCTAAAAGCGCGAAATACGTACTCCAGGAGTAATAATCTTTCGATTAAGGCAATAAAAAAATAATAGGAAACCACCCTATTGGGTAAAATGGAGCCATCTTGCGGGTGATGAAGGGGATGACGAAGTTGGTTTGTTGATTATAATTATGTGGGCTCCCCACTGTGGTGGGTCGATTTACGCAGGCCCTCTCGGGTTACGCCCGTCACGAATGAGTCCTGGCCCTGCCTCATTCCACTGCTACCTTAAAGAAATGTCCATCTTCCACGGTGATCGTGGCATAAATAGGCATGAATAGGTTAAGATAGATTGCGGAGGATAGGGTCCACCCGAAACTAGAATTTCATTTATGTATTTTGGTCCCACATAGAACTAAACCAGTCCTCGGAAAATCAATATAAAGTTACCACGCTCCTGGCCTCCACGTGAACCCATTAGGTCTACCACGCTAGTAGTAGTAATAGTAGTAGTATGCACTAATTTTTATATTGTAAATGCAGTACATGTTATGGTTTTCATGTTGTTATCAGAACCTAACTCAGCGATTACTCATCGAGCGTAAATTATTGAAGTATTCTACCGATTAAGGGTTGTTTGGATGAAGTATTTAAGACGTATTTTGGCAGGCTCCCCTCTCTTCATGGACTTCCCTCTTCAATTCATAATAAAACATATTCAGTATATGCAAAAAAACTTTTCTCTTTCTTCCTCTCCCTAGATTACCTAACATACTACCTTCTAACACCGTTTCCAACATCCTATCCCACCTCAGTACTCGCTCCATCCATACCTTCTGTCTCGTCCGTATCTCATCTAGAAACTTCCTCTCCTCACCCACCATGCCCAGCACCTCGTCGTTCCTCCTCTCCGTCCATTTCACCGTATCCATTCTTCTCCATACCCACACCTCGAAGGTCGACATTACCTATTCTCTCGTCCTCCTTCCTAAATGTCCATGTTTCCGCACCGAAAACGCTACAATACTGATAAGGCTCTTCACTAGCTTTACTCTAAAAGACGTCTTCTTCAAAAGCATCCAAAACTGAAACAAATGACTACAACATCGCGCGTTCCAAAATGTCACGCTACTTTCCCTAATTGTTTAAAATCGACCAAACCCCAGGCTAATTTTAGCTCCAATTTCACAAAGTTCCATGAACGCCGCCTTGCGCTTTTCGCCGAGGTAGCGAGCCCCCTTAATTGGCCAGCTGGCTGCCTCCTCTAGTCCTGCCCGTGTTTAATCGTGCCACGGGGTGCCGGTCGCAGGGCCGCGTGCAGCCCTCGGGCTAACAAACGCCTGCTGCGGCGCGTGATGCCTGTAAGGCACTATGAATTCACAGTCAACTCGACTATGTCATGGGGTGAGGAAAGAATATGTGGGCACTAAATTACGAGTTAGGTCGCCACAGCATATGCCTCCCCTCCCACCGTGGAAAGGAAATAGTGTCACCTTGGCGAAGCGTGGGCTATGAAATACGAGAGGTTTCCTATGCCGAAGAGGGTTTACTTAGGGACTAAATGTGACCGAGGACTAATGAATGAGGTATTATAAAAATCAATACTCAATTTTTTGTCATTGCCAAATAAAGGACCTTACTCTATTTCCTATCACTAAATGGACAAAATTCAAAATTTATTATATTTATTGATTTCTTTCAAAAAGCACTTAAGGAAGCTCTCAGGATATTTACTATTTAGATACATTTCCTAGCTAGATCTCCTTTATTGGAAAATAATTTATATGCGTAGAATTATATCACTGGTATAATTTATTTTTTGAAGGAGTGTTTCACTAGAGTACCATCAATAGAACTGGGCAATACTGCATTGTGGTGACTGCGATCGCTGCTGGCTAAATAAAACCAGGAACAGATTGCTGATACTAGCAAATTCATTTATATTATTGTTATTAATGGTATTTCGCTACAAAGATATCTTTGATTGGAAATTTTTTATACTCTTCGCAACCCGTCCCCCATCCAACATTGAACGTTATATTCAGCATAACGCCTATTGTTCTTTATAATATTCATATGCCCTCTCCTCTTCCTACCCCTACCCCGCTAAACTGGCATTCTTCTCCATAACGCTATTGTTAGCAGCCCTTCTCCTCACAGAACACGCTTCATACACACCACCTGTCTCCTCCTTTTCTCTTCTACAAGAACTCTGCAAACAAAAATCCGCATTAGACATTTACAAGAACAATGTTAAAAAACCCAACTTTGTAATTCCCTTATCACCCACTAGATGGTTTCATTTTCTTTTGAATCTACATCACTCTTTTTCATTTCAATTTTCAGCTATTTTGAGCATGTTTTTAATTCGTTTCTATGTATATTTAGAAATTATGTTTTCATTTTGTTTTTATTTAAGAGCTACTAATATATCGGGTACATTAGGTATTTGTTGCTTTTAGGGTTATGCACCCAGAGCATAGAATAAAGCTCTTTTATCTATGCCAATACTCCCTTACCCAAAATCACTCTCCTCCCTTGCTACCGTAGACTACAGATTCTAGTGGAAAAAAAAACATTTGCGGTCATTCAGTTCTCCTACGATATCCAGTAACAATTCGCTGACGAGATTTCTTTCAATGTTGTGATAGGAGTATAATTAAATTCTTGTGGTCGGAACATGGGGGTAAAGAAATGGATCGTTGGTCGCGGCATCTTTGTTTCACTTGGGAGGGAGAAATACACGCGTTTATCTCGCCACCGTAGGCTCAGTGCATTGCTCCCACATGAATTCTGAAGGTAGCGAAGGATTTACAGTCCACTATCAGTCGCCGATGCCCGGCTTCGAAGCAAGGGCAATACTCTCATTCCATTAGACCGCTTCCCACGAAACTGCCCGCTGAAGTTGATCGTGGATAACGCAAGCATCCATGCGAGAGAGCGAGCTCGATATAGATCGAAAAAGGATACATACCATTAAGTCAGACTACTTTCCAATACGGGTGGTCCCTCTATGAGGGCTGCGTGTTCTAGGATGACCAGGATTGATAAATTTGATCACCCCTAGTGCATACAATAGAACTATTTAGGTATAAGCGGAGTTCATCTTTAAAAAAGGGTTATTCCCAAAATAGAATCATGCCCATATACAAAGAACATCTTTCACGCTTTATGAACGAGTAAAAAAAAGCAGTTAAGGCACGAATTCACTTTTACTTGCTTTTTTTAGGCAAGTATAAGAGTAAAATTATGTAAATAGTTCATAAATTATATAAAAATGCACATTGAAATCATTATTTCGTATTATTTTTATATTCCGAACTAATATTTTTAAATTGTTTATTCAACAAACTTTTCTGCAGTAAATTACAAAAAAACCTATTGGTATTTGCAAAAAGAGTTAAATAGAATAGATCAAAGTTCATTCCCATTGCAGTTAGGGTACTTCTTTTACTACAATTATTACAAATTTCAATAAAATTATATCATTATTATTCCGCGGACCATCCCACTTGATATCACAGGGAGCATAGAGAACGACTCCTCATTCAGGAAAGCTGAAATAATTCTAGCCGCATAATGTCCCATCTTCAAGGAACTCTATGCGTAAACAATTGTAATATCAAATATAATTAAATTATAATTTTTAAATATGGAGGGGCAGATATCGAACGTAAGAAATTTACACGAGATTGAGAATATAAAAAATATATAAATTATAGTGAAACTGCTTCAATTTTTTCTTGATCCATAAACAATTTCGTTTTTGAGGAGTGTTTTAGTAACCATATGCCTTGAGCTTCCGGCTTCAAAACTGCCATCATAATCCGCAAAAGCTAACAGCAAAAGCAAGAATCGCGCAGAAAATCCACAGGGGTAACCCGAGATGCGCTTGCGATGAATCTGAGACAACCGCTTCTGAGAGAGAAGCCGGAAAACCCGCTCCGGCAAAATGCTGCAGGGAAAGCTTCCGACGGACAGGGCTCATCGGAGGCGACGAGTTGGAAGCATAGCATGCTGGGAAAGGACTGGAGGGGGGGGAGCGAAGAAGGCTGGACCGATGACAGACGAGTTCCACATAGACCCCCGCGGCACAGACGAAAAAGAATTCGATTTCGCAGACATGGAGCGGAAGACGTAAATGTGTTTTCGGTTCGAGGACTCCAGTGCTTAGAAAACCGATAGATTACAAACATACGCTTCTTTCGCGGCCCACGATGTTGAGCTTTTGTGCCAACAATGACCTCAGTCAACATTCAACTTGTTGAGCAAGATATTTTCCACGCGTTAGCATGTCTCTAGCCTCCGTTCCAGAAATAAGCTTTTGCTTCATTATTCTGCTTCAGAATGTTGCAATTATAAGCATCTGCTTGAAAGATTGTCTTTCTATTCCCCTGAATAATTTAGGATTAATTTGCCTTTATTAAATATTCATAGCTTCAACAATGCCAAACCGCTTGCGATATTTTTAAATTATGATAGTAAAAATTCAAATTCCAACTCTTTCCAGTGCTGATGCTGAAAATCTAGGACAGTTTTAGAAGATTTTTAATCAAAGTAAATGGCATACCATGCATCCTAATGAGAAAGTATTGAAGAAAACTGAAGTCGATCCTAAACTTCCAACCTTGCTTAATAGGTTTGTTCAATGCATTTGACAACACTTTAAAACTATATAGGGTTTAAAATCCAAGCAGGCTTTCGTTAACAATCTGAGATGGTCAAAATTCACTCCAATCATCAAAATATAAGAAACATTCTAGGCTTGCCAGTATTACAGCAATCAGAGGTTTGCACTTATTTCCAAGCCTACTTTGTTATTAACTAAGCACACTTGAACTTCAGGTAAGCCAAATGCTGCACCAATGACCTCGTCTTCGCCTCTTCTATTTTCTAAATTCAAGCAAAACAAAATGCCCAGTTCGCTATTTCAGCGCAGCTATACTCCTCATGTCCTACATAATAATCATCTTAATTCTGCGGCTTTAAAAATTGTCCTAGACCATAATCTAATTTACCCGACATTTCCCTAGTCAGATTTTATTCATCTGATATTTATTGAAATCGGTCCAAAAACAGCAAAAGGCCAATTTCAAAGTACTTACATTAACATAGAAAACAATTAACAAATAGTAAGCAAAACGTAAACAACAATTAATATGATGATAAATAGTATGGCGCGAGATAGATGAGGGATGAAAAAGAGGATCAAAATTTGAAACACATTTAGAATATGAGTTAATGGAAACCTATCTTCCTGTACCTCTCTTAATTTCCTGACCTTCCTTATTTCCTCGATCGGTAAAAATCCTGCTCCATAATGAACAGTGAATTTTTGTATTAGAAACGGTAGGTAAACAATATATCCACCAAGTAGATAGCGAGAGGGGGGTGATTGCATGAAGACTGGATGATTGACTGGGGCAGGTGGGTGAGAATGGACAGTTGTGGGGCAGTAGAGTGAGGGAGAGAGGGGAAGTAGTTGAGGGGTAGAGACCAATCGTTGAGGGATGAAGGGGAAGTGGCAGGGGGTGCAACGAGAGACAAGGCCACACACGAAGCCACTCGTACGTTAGGAGCAGTTCATCTCTCGGCGGGTGGACGACCGCGTACTTTGGAGCGATGGGCACGTACGGGCGGTCGAAAGATTGTTACGTCGGAAGGAAGGATGAGGAAGGCACATTACTTGCGTTCAGAACTTAGGGAAAGTTTACCATGATATATTGGATTGCCCTTATGAGGGACGACAATGAGATACTTGTCATAGCATCGACAGTAAAGGAATTGAGGGAGTATTTTAGTCATTTCCAGAGTAATATATCAGCTGAAATCAGTACGCAGAAAACCAATATTTAAGAGTGCATCACGGATATAAACGAAAATAGGGAGTGAAAACTGAAATAGGAGAACGAATTACACCGGCCTAAATTCCAGCAGTGAAGACTTCTCGGATCTTGCACCGGATAAGGTCCTCCATATCTCCTTCCAACGTTTCGACAAGCAACTCGCCCATCGCCTTCAGGGTTTTAGAAATCTTCTTCACTTCAGAAAGGTTCTTCAGGGATCCCTGAAGACGACTGGCGAGTTGCTTACCAAAACATGGGAGGGAGATGTAGAGGACCTCACCCGGTGCGAGATCCGAGAAATCTTCACTGCTCTTGTTCGTCGGGAAAGGAACAGGTATTACATTAACCTCAATAGGGTGGTTTCCTATTATTTTTTTATTGCCTAAATCGAAAGATTATTACTCCTGGAGTACGTATTTCACGCTTTTAGATTTTTAAATTACGATATTTATTTTTCGCGATTGAATGAAAAATGAAAAATTTCAAGCGCGCGAAAACGCGATGGCTAAGTATGAATGCCGGGAAAACTCCCGTCTGACGTCGTTCTGGTTCCCGCTGCCGCAATTGAGGTGACCTTGGGGCGAGGCTCTAATACGACGCAGGATGCTAGCAGGTAGAAGAGTACCATGCTAGCTGGTAGCGCTTGGCTTAAATAAGGATTATTAATGCCTTATCAAACGAAGATAACTTTCCGACCTTAGGCAGTTTTAATAGGTGATTATTAAGACATTTTTCCCTGAGCTCTGTGCCTCATTCATGCATTGGTAATCTCAGACGATGTAAAACTCGTATCTACTCGTATAGAAACTAGGTCCCTGTGACGTCATGCGGAGTGGCATCGCATGGGCGCCAATCTGGTCTTTTTCAAATGAGGATAAAATTGACCCTTGCCATTCGTCTAAACCGGTATTTCTAAAACCAAATAATTTGTATATTATGAATACACTAATGGTGGATAACGAATCGCAATCAATGCCTTTCGTATTCTTTGATGAAGGAAACTACCCTATTGCCAAGGTTGATGACGAGTGTGGAAAAGCTTGGCTTCCATCGGATAAAATACATCGAACAGGTTAAGTAATCTGTTGGGTGACTTACCGCTTAAAAAAAGCCTCAAAATGTGTGGACTAAAGTGCCTTACGCTTTGCCCAAACCAAGTAAATGTCTCGTCGAAAGTTGCTTTCTTTACTTTGGTCCAAACGTTTACAATTGCTTGACTCAGATATATCAAGTTAATTTGAATAAGAAGACTTTCCAAAGCAGGTGACGCTCTGGCTATTTACTTTTGAAATACTAGATAGGCGAGCTACTGTGACTCTTGTTTGCAAATTATTTCTTTTATATCGAGTGTTCAGGATTCGCTTGGTGGAACCACATATCTCTAGTGCGAAATAACTCGCATTGTAGTGTTCCACCAAACTTTTTATTACTCCAACCCTGAGTTTCAACTACTAGTCGTCAATTTTTTTTACCTTGATAATTACCATAATGTGTCGGGGTAATACAAAAAGTTTTGTGGAACATCACCAAGTGATTTATTTCCCTTTACAATTATACTATTAAGCACAGTTACTGTTTTTACCGATGAAATAAATTATTGTTAAAAGTCATGCTTAGTCACAATTTTCAATAAAATAAATTGGTGTACGAGCCCATTCCGGAAATACACAATAACCCCAAAGGCAGCGGCATATCGATGGCTAAGTTCTAACAACACGTATCTGAAAAATAGCAACTTTTCAGGAGAGCAAAAAAACGATTAATTTCTTTTAATTGCACACCGTATTTAAAAACAAAAGTTCATAAAAATGAAAAAGAAGCATTCATTTGCAAATTAAGAGTTGTTCTTTGCTTGTATTTCATTTTTTTAATGTTATTACACTTTTTTTAAGAACCTCATCATCACTGGTCAACAATCCCAGGATTGGTTTGACGCAGCTCTCCACTCAATTCCCTAATCTGCTAATCTTTTCACTCCTACGTATTTCTTCTCTTTCACATCTCTCTTTACTTGTTCCATATATTTTGTTCGGGGTCTTCCTTTTCCATTCTTGCCTTCCACTTGTCCTTCGACGATTGTCTTCATCAGGCCATCATGTCTCCAGATGTGGCCTATAAGGTTGTTCCGTCTTCTTATTAGGTTTTCATGAGGCTTCTCTTCTCTCCTACCCTTCTTAGGACTTCCTCGTTTCTCACTCGGTCAATCCATTTAATTTTTATCATTCTTCTGTAGCAACACATTACTTGTCTCAAAATGGCCGAATTTGAGATACGTGCTGTTAGAACTTAGCCATCGATATGGAGAGTTGCAGGAGAGTGTGGGGTGATAGTAGAGCGAGCCAAGGGTGGAAGAGGGTGAGGGGTGATTGAAGTGGAATTGGGGCAGGTAAAGGGTTAGCTAAGGGTGGGGAAGGGTACTGGAAAGCTCTCATCCCATCTTCAACCCTCCCCTTCTTTCGAATACGCACAATTCCAACATGGCCGCCGTCCCAAGGTGACATAAGACGGTCCACATTGGCACAGGTCGCGGTGTTTAAGGGTTAACGGCGAGTGATTGCGGAATGGAAAAATATCGAGGGAGAGGGGGGAGGGCTCGTTTGCGATTGCGCAGTTGGATAATTGAGACGCAAGACTCGGGAGCAGAAAGACATGACAACACAAAGCTACGTACTAAGTGGTAATACGTGGGTTTCAACGTCCCGTGAGTGTGCTTGGGACTTGCACAAAATATTTCCCTCTTCATAGTGCCCTGGGGGAAATATGGATTTTACTAGAGCACACACCTACAGCACAATGCCAGTGAAAGAATAGATTTTAATAAATGTTTTTTTTTGCACTCCGTTTTTACCTGACTTTGATTTAAAAAAAAAGGCTCAATGAAAATCCATAAAAGAAATTATCTCTATCAACTATTCTGGATGGTCACTAAGTACGAGGGAGGTTTTTTCAACCTCCGATAGCTCAGAAAAAACACCATGCAGGCGATAGACGGGTTCATTAACTACACTGTCTCAACTGGTTCTCCCGCCAAATGTACAATGCGGAGAGACAGCCAGAAAACTCGCCGAATGGCTTCAGCATTGAAAGGTTATTATTGGTCTCGTATATTACCTTAAATATTAAAACCATGAGCTATTTTAGTTTTCAACAGAACATTATCCACATGGTATATTTTACGGTTCCATCGCTTGTTATCGATTAAAGGGGTTGGGGGAATGCCACATGCAGTCTCGTGCTATTTATTGAAATGAAAAGGACAGTAAACAGGGGCATGTAACTATCAGGAAATATGTGAATAAAAATTATATTATAAATAAAAAAATTAAGAACAACGTTTTTCTCGCCAACTAAAAAGAAGAAAATAAATTTCTCTGTCCATATCTGAGTCTCGATATGAATTGCTACTCAAATGGTGACAAACTTTATGGGAATCATTACGACTAAGACGAAAAAGATTGGGCGCATTTTGTTAATAATTAGTTACAATTAGTTGATAATGTGAATTTTTGGCATACTTTTAATTCGTATATCATGAGATACATCACATCTGAGATAACGATGCATACATTACCTAAATCATTTATGTGAATTGAGGCATATAATTATGAAAATAGACAAGATTATAGCCAATTTTTGAGTATCGTTTGTATATAAAATGCATAATCTATGTAATGTGCGTGTTTTTGGTCATCATCAATGCTTAAATGCCAATTTACACGGGGCACGTACTTGCACAATCTGATGTTTGCACGAAGGCGCAGTCAAAATTGAGTATTGTAAAGCGGTGAATTGCTAGAACACATGCGAAAATGCGTGGACGTGAGATGGCAAAATAGCCACTGTTCTAATTTCGTGCATGCATTCGAGCAATTCCACGCCATTTTAGAAATTAATGCAGTTCTAACCTCCGCAATTCCGTGCCCCGTGTAAAACGGCCTTTAGAATAATATTACCACCATTGTGTGATATTAGCAAAAGTATCAAGAAAGAATACAACTTTCTTACTGTCTACAAAGTATAGCATGAGTGCATACGTATCCAAATCAAGTGGACCTGTACGAATGAAGCAGACATACCCAACCAACGAGACGCGAGTCAACTGGGGAGGGCTAAGCAAGCATTCGGCAGACAGGTCCTTTCAAAAACCGGTGCCCGCGTCCAGAATTTCACACGCACCCTGCTAATCTGGACCCCGACCTAGGTCCACATAACTTCCCCTTCCTCGGTGGCACGACAGAAGCAAAAAAACAGTCCCAAAAAGAACAACAGAGGCAGGTGGTTGAAATGGCTTCGGCTAGATAGGGCCCTCCCAACACACCGAGGTAAAGGGAGAGCAAACTTAGGAATTGGATGCAGGTAATACCCCTATAAGGGACAGGGTACCAACTCTACTCCATTAAAAAAAAGGGTCATGGATGGGCGGAGATGGAAAATGACGTAACACACAACCTACTCCACCCCTCCCCTGGATTGACGCAGACAGAAATAGGGCGGCAGGCAAAAATACTTGCCTACAGAAAAGGGGTACCCGTACACGTGTTGGCAACCCCTTATTTTCGGGGATGACGTATCCTAGGATACAATTCGAACCGTCTCTATTCTAGGGGGGGGGGTATTTGGATCTCTCAATGCCGGTGCATAATTATATGCTGGCGGCTCACGCTGGGTGAGCAAGCGATTCAAATCGGCCAATTTTCCCACACTCTTAATCCGCGGGATCAAGGGGGCCCCAAGTGAATGGGAAAGGCAGGGTTTTTTTGTGTGCATGCATCATTTCATCCACCCAAAGTAGGGGGTAACCGTTATACTTCTTTTCCACAACGATATTTTTACGCTGGTTCGCGCGACCATGGTTACATTTCGTATCATGGAAACGGCCTTCATTGCCAACCGCGGTTAGATTTAAAACAAGATTTAGCTGACACAGTTTAGCCTGTGACTTGGGCTAAACGCTTGAAATGATTTTTATTTTTCAGTCCCAAAAGAAATACTCCTAACTACTACCGCCGCAGCGCGCCGTTGCCCTGGATTACTGGAATCCTCCCAATATTGCGTGAACGCAACACTTCGTTTATTCTTAAATAATTTGAGAACTACGCTGTCAAATTTGCCCAATTTGTTGCAATGGCCTAGAATACAAATGCATCATTGCATCTGCAGAGAGATATAATCATCGAGTGCCTCAGATTTTCATCATATGTAAACTTAAAAGATAGCCTAAAATAATGACGTACCAACAAATGAAAAGGGCATTGTAAAAACCAAAGTTATCAAATTTATTCCAGAGAAAAATTCATAACATGTTAAAAAAGCACTGAACTACCTATGTTATAAATGTGAACTATGTATCAACAACAAATACGGAGAAAAAATCGCAAAGTATGCATTGCGTTCACGCACCATTGGGAAGAAAAGGGTTGATAAATCTGTGTGGAATAAAACAGGTTTAATTTTTTATCTATCACGTTAAGATTCCACAAAGTGATCCCGAAACCATTGGTATGCTACATTCTTAGTTTTAGTCGCTCACATGACCATTAATTCTCATTATCGTCGTCCCATTCTCCGCGATATTTCATTCATCATATTCTCATTATTATTTCGGTATTTCAGTTTAATTCACAAGAATAATGTCTGGTTGCGCGGGTTAACTGATATTATTCGAAACGCAAGGCGGACTATCATTGATCGTCAAACCTACGTATAGCTTGCATTGTGGGAGTAAGTCATTTATTCGCTTGAGGAATCAGCAGAAGGCCTACAATTGCCTTATAATTGCAATTCACTCCAGTGTCTTGTGAACAGCTTATACATCTAATAATTCATTTGAATAAGATATGGAAAAACGATACAGATATAATTGCATTTTAATTCTCCTTATTTGATGCTACAATTAGCGCATTTTTTTATGGATTTCGATCAAAACGCCGACTTTAGTAACCATTGACTCGGAAAAAATAATTGCAACCAATTTTATTGCAACAAAATTCGTGAATTTGTGATATAAACATCTCAGCTACTCATTAAGTAAGCCTATAAAGTAAGGTAATCTACCATTTGTTTCGTTTCCCCTGCTGGGACACAGCTTAATAATCACCCCGAACTACTTCAACGGCAATGCATCTTTTCCTAGGAGGAATAAGACTTCAAAAATGGCGCGTTGATGTTGAATTCGCTAGGAGTAATCATAAAGCTGTATGGAAAGAGGAAAGAAGTGCCATTAAATATGTGTACGTACGGGAAATCAAAGAATATTCTCCTTCATCCATTGCTTAAATCGCGATTAAAACTATTAAAATGTTGTTCTAATAATTATTTTTGTAGTAAAAAGTCATAAAATTAAAGGAAGGAAAATAAAGATACAATTATTTCTCAAACGTCACTTTTCGTCACTTAAAAAAATCATACCTAAAATTACGCATAATATGAGTATAGGGGCACCAAGAAGGATAATTTTGTGGACCAAATCTCCGTGGATAAAGGCATAGGGTCGCGAGGGGCGATGAATCGCTTGTCCATAAAAGGGATACGATTTGGGAGGTTCCATTGTTCGCTTAAATAAGGCGTCTAAGCGTCGCCCAACATGAAGGGAGAGGACGCCGGGACCGTGAGCGGGCAAAAGGTGTCAGATGTCTGCTAAGCCTCGTGTCGAAAGGAAACTGCGTCGCTTTCATCCATCCCGAACGTGTCAGCGGCCCAATTTTCACAGAATACACAAAGAAAAGAGAACGGCCAGGAATCTTCAAATAAAGGGAGGTATATATTTTTATTCTCCCTACTTACTAGCGTTACGTAAGGATGTTTTACAGACTGAACTAGGAAAATTCTGAAGAGAAAATAGCCATGAACCATTAACGAATTGTAACAAGTTGCTTTAATACACCCATTAGTAGCTATATTTCGCGTATATTACGTGTAGTGTGCCTTTTAATCTGATCCATTCTCCCACCCCAAAGCCAAGTCCTAGTGACGTCACTGCTACCAGTTAACAGTAATATGTTTAACTGCAATCATAACCTGGTATCAGGCTATAATTTCAAACTTAGCAGATGGCCTAGAGTACTACAGGAGCTCTAGCGGATGAGTTTGTTTATTGCCTCCAAAAGGCAATCTACTGTTTAAGTTTACCAGGAATCTGAATGGACATCCTCAACATCCAAAACTAGACGTCTCCAGTCTCTGACTGTATATCTCACTAGGGAGCACTACCAATAATTTACCTTTTCCTTTTTGTTCCTCACGTCTGCTAACTTCTGTTTGTAAATTAAACGAAGGACTAAGAAAAAAATTCGGCTTGAGTATTTTGTATTTTCTTTGCCTTGGGTGGAGGTAAAATAATTACTTACAGCCATTGCCATATTGGCATGTGACGCTGGATATCCTGTGTGGCCTTATACTTAATATTAAACTTCTAAGTATACTTGAAAAAAGCATAAACCGCCATTTGTTGGATGCTTGAGGCAAATGATACTGATAACCACATCATTATATGAGGCAATAACAGATGGAGCTTCTATGATGGCTTCCTGCTTCACTGCCATCTCCAATAAGAAATTGGTAAATTGATTAGTACGGGAAACTTTCCCTTACGCTACATTAATAACTTATATATTAAAATTTTCTTAATGTATACAAAAGGCATTTATCAACATTTGAATGCACCTATCTCAAATACGAAAATTTTCAATTTGAGAAAATGTCGTCGTAAAATTTTCAAATTTGAGTTAAGCTCTATACTTGGGGAAAGTCTTCTACATACACGCTGAAATCTAGAAGAGAGTAAATTTAATCTTTGACGAGTCAATCTTCACGAAAAATGACAAAACACTACTTGACGAAACTGCTGAAGCATTCCCTTAATGGCAGTAATCTAAATGATCAGTCAGAACACGCGTTCATCTGGCCACAATTAATTTTAATGAAAAACGACGGTTTTGTTCTTCAATTAATTATGGAATGGATTATTAACGCACTGGGACTCCAACTTCACAATGTCAAGATTATTCAACGTTAGTGGTATCCGACAACAACAAGGTTCCGCGCTCTTTTTGAGATTGAAGGAGGGAAGACAAAAGGAAGAGGGATTTTGAGAGGAATTTTTCTGATGGTGGTTGAAAATAATTAAATATGATGATGTTATATCAATACAATGAGCTTTGATGGAATTATAGGTAAGAGCTAGTCGGAAGGTAAGGGATCTCTGATGGGAACGTGCTGAAGCGCATTTACTTTTTCAACAACGTTCCCGCAAAAAATTATCTAATGAATTCGTCAATTTATCCAGAATAGCTGACGAACAAAGGAACATCAAAGAGGTAAATGAATCGACCTAAGGAAGTATCAGCGTGAGCAAAATCGGTCATTACGAAGGAAAGGATGATAAAGATGGAAACACAACGACCAGAAAATCACTTTCAGCAATTCACGCGCGGCCGGAATTGAGTTTTACATAAGCGATTGAGAGTTTCCCTCATGAAATATTCAGTGTTCATTTTTCGGAGGGTGTTGAACTCTTTTAACGACGACTCCACGAGGAGCCAACGGTTTTGTGGCGCCGTCGCTCGACTAGTCACGAGTGCGCTTGTCAAGGGGCTGAATGCCATTCCTTAACAGATCGAAGGAGGCATATTCGCTATTAATAGAATACGGTAAATCACAGGACTCTTAGGGCCTCACGACATTTATATCGAAGCCGGGAGGAGAGTTTGAGAGGCAACGTATTTCCCCTCCATTGGATAGTTGCCACAATTCATCTTCATCTACAGAGCTTCACGGCGAGTGAACAAATTATTTTTATAAATATTCATTTGCATAATATCAAAAACAGTGCAGATGACCTTTTACATTGGTCTTGTAAACAAAGGCTTAAATAATAAAATACTACAAGAAGTAACTGCAACAGCAAATGTACATTAAATACACCAGATATCACGTATTATTTCATAGGTATGGCCGCCTCATCCGCGCTCTTTTTGAGATTGAAGGAGGGAAGACAAAAGGAAGAGGGATTTCGAGAGAATTTTTTTTCTGATGGTGGTTGAAAATAATGAAATATGATGATGTTATATCAATAGAATGAGCTTTGATGGAATTGTAGGTAAGAGCTAGTCGGAAGGTAAGGGATCTCTGAGTCACAGATAAACACAGGTGGTGAGGTAGATGAAAAAGTGAGGAGTTAGGTTATGGTCGAGTGGGTACGAGGATTTTATGGTTGATTATAAAACTATTCCTTCATTTCGTAAATTATAGCAGTTTTAACTCACTAATAAGAATAAAATTCAACCGAAATAGTTAATTTATTATCGTACTGAAGATTTTGGCGAAGCATTAAGATATTTATCGATGTCTTTTTGTAAAGAGATTTATTTAACACCATGAAAACTCTTTTAAGAGACCATTCCCGATCACATTATATATCTTGTAAATAATATAATGATGGAATTCCACAGAAGAAATCCATTTTTGTCCTGGGATCGAACTGGGACCCCCAACATTTGCGACGAGCACATTATCTAATTCAGAAATCCCTGGTTTAGATTACCCCGAGGGCTTTTGGGTGTCTTGCGAGAGGTTTCATAAAATGGAACCAGGGACGCCGACTTATAAAAAATATTGGGGGGGCTCAAACCGGGGATCTTTTCCCGGAAAATTTTATAAATAGTGAGTTTTAAGTTTTTTAAGCATTTTAGAAGAGTCGTATGATCAACATTATAACCCTTATAACTACAATCTCGATATCTGGACACTCAGGGGAAAATCGACAAGCCTGACACATTTTTTCCTCACACCCATAACGAATTATTGAGGGGGCTCGGGCCCCCTCAAGCCCCATTGAGTCGGCGCCACTGAATGGAACTGCTTTTGAAGACAAAGTTTTAATGCAAAAATAAAAAAGTATCATGTTATAGCTTATATTCATCCACCTAATCCACAAGATTTCAGAACACCAGCCATTTACGTTTATAAAGGAACTACTCTAACGATATTACGCATTACTTGAAGTCCTTTATCAAGCGGGGGAAAACGAATTTCCATAACTACCGTTTCGGAAAAATATCTCTCTTAATTTATCGTCGGAGCCGGAAATGTACTGGAGTTCAATGCGTTAAATTTCAGTCCAATTAGTAGGCACTGCTGATTACTAAATTAAAAGTTACTGGGAATCAATTAAAATACTTTAATTTCACTTCAATACAACGTTCAACAAATTTAACAAACGTTTCTTTTGAAACCTCTTCTACGCAAAGCTTTGATGAAAGAATTACACTTAACTAGCGGAAAGATTGTGTAATTGAAAACGAGAGTCGCGTTAAACCTGAATGTTATTCAGGAGGAACACTGTCTTCATTTCAAATTCATGAAATTCTTTCCCTCACCATACGATTTCAAACACCGAACGAGGGAAAATAAACAGACAGAATCCGTCAAAGATACGGTAATGTTGCGCCGGCTGCAACGTGATCACATTACCTGAGTGAAGAAACGGGCATGTAAGATGTATGCAGGAGGTTCCATTGCCAAGACTCAACTATGAGAAAGTGGATTGAGTGTCGAATTTCGTAAACTATCTCCAGCAACCATCTAAAGCAACCAATTCATCAGTTCAAATGATAAAATATTTTTTCCGCGCTGACAATGGACTTTTTCTTCAATTATTTTCTGCCAGAACGCCAGAAAAAACACACTCATAAATTCAACACCAAAGCATTTTTTTTATATCCCATACCACCGCTCTATAGGGCCTTTTAAATCAGGATTTTCGGCATGCTAACAATTTTAACGTACACGAACGGCCTACCCAGGTGGACCTCGAACCCGCGACCTCTTACTTGGCAGGCTTTACTTCCACCCGCCGCCACCGAGACCGGCCAAATCGTCAGTATTTACGATCTAAAGTGGTAGTATGTACCTAAATAGCTTTCCCATATCCCCTACAAAACAGACAGACAAATTATACCGCCCCTTTCCCAAAACTAAATGATTTCTCAATCATTGATACACCGGGGAAGAATTTTATCATTTTCACCCACCATTTTCAATCCCCAAAAATAACACCCCCTTACTCAATATTCTCGAATAACTTTGTTTTACCTTGCCATTATCACTATGTGCTGACGGCATGGCCAGTATCTTTACCAATTTAATTGATTTTAAAGTGAGAAAGCTACATTATTACTTGTTTTTCAATAATTGATCATTTTAATTCTACAATGATATATTATAATGATTTAATTAATGATATATTTTTACTGCAGCCCAGAATATCAAGGACTCGATGAATACGATATTTCATGAAAGACAATTATTTAGTGCAAAATAATAATATAAAGGAAATAAAAATTGAAGAAGAGGCCCCCCCTAGTAAGACTGATTTATAAATGCGGGGAAAGATCTAGGTCTCAAGGAAGAAGAATCTTAAGGAACTAATGGAACTCCCTCTCAATAGGGAGAAATGGGGGGCTGTACTATGCCGACATTAGGTTTACAATATTATGGATAAATGAAAATTTCAAACTTTGATGCATGGTACGATCAAAAGTGGCAGTATGTACCAACATCGATTTTCCACATCCCATACAATACAGACATACACACCACACCGCTCATTTCTCAAAACTACACAATTTATCAATCGTAAATACCCTAGGGAAGAATTTTAATTACTCTTCATATAAGATAGATTTCTGTCAATTGCATGCCCAAATGATTTAATTTAAAAAAATTAGCAAATTAACTAATTTTGTGGTACTTCCTGCCCAGAATAATGCATAGGGTGTACATTGGATGTAATATTCATATTTCCAGTCGTCAGTCTCAAAATTACTTTTTTGGATTACATTTTCTAGCTGCATGCATTATTTTTTATTTTCAAGGTGCTTTCCTCATTCAATGTCCCAAAAAGTCGAATTACAATAAAATGTATATTATATATTCTATCAATACTTTTAAATTTTTGGTTCGATAGATCATAGCTGTTGAATAAACTTCCTATAATTATTTATTGATCATCGGAAAGTGGACTTCCGGGCAAGTGCTTCCAGTACAGAAATCGCAAAGATGAGTCGTCCAGTTGAGAAGCAACTATATGGTCGGACTTACCATCCTAGCCGGTTGCGGGACGGCATCCTCTCGACACGTAACTTGCTCACACGGTCCGAGTAAGGCACTCAGACGTCGACAGACACTCACCTAGAAGGAGAAAGTAAAGAGTTATAGAGGTCAATACACGACACAGGAATCCGCGAGGGATGTCAAAGCAATATCCGTAAACATAGCCCTACAAGTACGAGAAACATGACGTTTGGAAGCGGAGCACGTCAGCAAAGAGGAAAATCTATTAAAAAGTCAACACCTTAACGTGATTAGACTGAAGATACATACTCTTACATTATCGATCTCTAAATATTCTTCATCATCATGCTCAATTCCTTAAAAATATTTCCTCTGTCACTTTTTATCCAACACCATGAGAAAATACTTGAATTAACACAACAATATGTAAGGCTTGAAATAGTCAAAACTTCTTAATAGCACTTTTAAGCCCCTGAATATCCACATACATACACAAGGGCGTACCCAGGATGAAAAATAGGGGGGCAAGCTATGGTTGTTCAAGTTGAAACATAGCATTGAAAAGGTGAATGAAACCAACATTTTTAAGGAAACTATAACAGCGCTTTATTAGTTGTTAATATTATTTGCTTAAAAAAAGTATTTTAGTTACATGTCTAATACTAATATCATTTTTCTTGGGTTAAAAGAAAACTTGTTGAAAACTTTCGTTTCAATCCAGTCCTGATTTTCCTTAAAGACTTCTGCCATTTTTTGCTTCAAGGGGGGGGGGGAGGCAGCTGCCCCCTCCTGCCCCTCGCTGGGTACGCCCATGTACATACACTTATGGAGTACACGTCTAATAGAATTCCAAATAACAAATGCAACTTACTAATAGAACGATATTATCTGAAAAACACCTAGTAAAACAATAACTGTATATATTAAGAAATAATTAGCGCATTACGCATATATGCATCAGCTGAAGAATTGAAGGGCCATCACGGATCCAGAAAATGTCACATGATTATAGCCAGCATTACCACTAGAATTGTATTTCAACAATGAGAAATTTAAAGAAGAATGAAAGAAACTCATGGATGCCAAAAAAAGCACCCTTAGGGCCGGTTCTATAATTTCTGATAACAGCGTTAACCGTATGAGAATATTTGAAGCTAATTTAAAACAGAGTAGTTCAGAATACCATTAAGTTAAGCAAGTGACCGTAACTGGCAGATTCATGTGAATTAATCGTTAATTCTGATTTTCTTGCTCCGTAAAAAGCATAATCTTCCTTCATAGAGTAAGTATATACTTACTCTATGTATTCCTTATAAAACTAGCATTACCGGCCCTTGGAGGAACAACGACTATTGAAGGTATTGCAAAACCTGAATGAGATAGAATATTCAGGTGATGCCGCCACCTCCCCGGATTAATATTGCCATTTGAATATTTATTAGAATAATACTTTGGTAAAAAATTATAGTTTCATATTAACAATCAATTATATAAAGCAATAGCTAAAAGATACATAAAATCAATTCACTATAATATTCTCAAAAATCCTGGCTTTCCACGCATTTACACTTACGAGTGTCCTGGTAAGAGACATATCGAATCCTCACAGCAAACCCACAATGCCTCACACCACCCAAACCACTGTTCCGTATGGTACTACACCGCATGCGAATGAGAAAAACACTCTCCAAGCGATAGCATAAAATCTTACGATCCACGCACAATGTGACTTACTGCGACTTCCACCGATGAAAAATCGACTGGATTATTCGCACATGACTGCATGCGGTCGAATCGTGAGTCAGGCATCGGGGGAGGAGACGACGATCCCCACCAGATGGCACTATATATGTCGAGGCAGCCATCACACGAGGCGCCACGGTTTGTTGCTTACCATTCCTAGCACGTCGGGTCCTCGTCTCTTTCACTGATGGGCAAGGCAGGCGAACATGTCAGTGACACTTTGCGGATTTGCTAGGCTAGATTGGTTGCTTCCCATTCAAGCGGAGCATGCTAGTCGTGTCGACTTTTGTCGATCCAAAATTCTCCTAAGGTACATCCACGCACGTGGCCAGACCAGAAAAAGAGTAATAATTTTTATACAGAAATTCTGCGTGGTCATTTGACGACTTCCGTGTATCAATCCCTATCGAAAACATCTTTAGTATCACCTGCGAACATACACCGAGATACGAGATGCTTATAAAAAAAATAAGAAGAAGATATTTTTGTCAAAATATTCCAGAATATATAACTCATGCAGTGAGGAATACCAGAAACTAAAAAAAAGTAATGAGGAGACAGCATTCCTGCATAAAACACAAATATTAAAAATTAAAGCTACGCGGATTCACCTCCCTGGCATTATGCTGACTATATATTTGCTTCTGGGAATGGCTTGGAAGTATGGTCGTTATTAATACTGATATTTCGTCAATTCGCGCACATCGGAAAGCAATTATTATTATTATTAAGGTATCCCACCGATTAGATTCCGATAGATTTCCATGCAGTACTTAAGAAGCGTTCTGGCAACCTCCACTTCCGCCATGTACTTGTCTCTTCAATTCACAGCAGTGGCGTAGCCAGGAACATGCTTTGGGGGGATAAAAGGGACCTGGGGCGGCAACCTATCCCCCCCCCAAGCCACCGGGGCAAGGAAAAATTGTTGAAAAATGACAAGCCTGGATATACATTTTACATCATTTTGACTTTAAGCAGATGCTGATAAGTCAAAACTAGACAATAGTTTAATTTTTTTATATTTCTATGAGGCTTTGGGGGGGGACTATCCTCTCAACCCCCCCATAGTTACGCCACTGAATCACAGTAGTCCTACTGCCTTTTATTCTATCTAATAACCCTATTCTCTTCCTTCCTCACTCACGTTTACGTAAAATTCTACCCTCTAACACTGTTTTCAACATCCCCTGCCCGCTAATTACTCCCCCACCCATAACTCCCGTCTCCTCCGTAACTCATTTAGAAGCCTCGCCTCACTCACCATAAAATTTCATTAAATTAGTCATTAATGTAGCTGGCGTAGTGCTGAAATTTATAGTTATCCTTAGTTTTCTCCGAAGGGACTATCTGCACACATTCTACCTGCGGTATATCCGGTTAAAATATTCGTTCTCAAGAATGACAACTTCTCGTCGTAACAAATATAAATATCTGTGAAAATTTACAAAGGTCGTGCATCTAAATTCACTTGACTACGTAATTTACACGAATTTTTGATAGGAAAATATTCAGAAACAGCCATTTAAAATTTCATATTAATGAAAGCAGAGAGCGAAAAGGAGTATGATTGAGTGACTTTTATGTATGTTGGTGGATTGTTGGTAGGTGTCTCGGTTACCATGGAGATTCATGGAGAGCGGGAGGATTGACGTATGAGATGGGGAAGGATGTGGGAGGCGGAAACTGCACTCCATGAATCATAATGAATCCTGGTAGGGGCTCCGTCTCTTGAGAAAGCGCCAAGCGATGCATGGAAAGTGAACTTGTGGCGCCTGGTCACTTCAAGCTGTGTCCCAACTCGTTAGGCAATAGGCAGCTTGGATTTGGGCTGCTAAATTTGGGTAGCCAATTAATTTGGGTTGGCTACCTAAATTTTGCCGCCCAAATAAACAGTAAAAGTCTTCCGTTAAGTTAATACTCTCAATAATTTTCACAAAATATAAACCTAACCAGAAATTGGTGACTTTCTTTGGACAGCACGGAAGGGGTAAAATGCTAACAAAACAAGGCAGTAGTAAATAGTACAGCAGATACCATTTGATATTCATTATTACCTTTGGCGTAGAAAAAAGTACTTTACTTGCTTAGAGAACAAAAAGATTAATACTTTTTATACAGAAACTCTGCGTGGTCATTTGACGATTTCCGTGTATCACACCCTATCGAAAACATCTTTAGTATCACCTACGAACATACACCGAGATACGAGACGCTTATCATAAAAATAAGAAGAAGATATTGTTGTCAAAATACTTTAGAATATATAACTCATGCAATAATGAATACCAGAAACTAAAAAAAGTAATGAGGAGACAGCATTCCTGCATAAAACACAAAGATTAAAAATTAAAGCTACGCGGATTCAACTCCCTGGCGTTCAGCTGACTATATATCTTATCACATCGCTACGGTGTCAAATTTGAAAATATTACATTCATGGTACGAAATTGCGAGAATTAATGCCTTATTTCTTTCTCTTTTTGCATGTAATATACATTGTGCGCAATGGGGAGCGGAGCTATTCTGTTTTATTACAGGATTTAGCGATTTCCTAAGAAGTCATAATTTTAACATCATATTTCACCACACTGTTATGTTGGGATAAGAATGCATATTGAATTTCAAAATGTAACCTTAAAAATATTCTACGACTGAGACGTCAAAGAATTTTGAACAAATATTTACTCAAAAAACAGAATCCCGAAAGACAACATAAAATCTTATTATTACAATATTTCATCAGATAAGGAGACGATGCATTTACATTTTAAGACCCATAAATATCTGTATCCCACATGGATACTTAAGCCACAGGCATTTAAAGGACATCTAGGTCTTCCACTCGGAAGTCGAAACATTTTTCGTACACTTCAAAGATTTTACGGTTTGAAACAGATACCAAAACATTAAATATGAAAAAAATTTACGACGCTGGAACATTTGGAGCCGTTATCGCCTATCTTAAAGTTCCAGCATGAAGGACTCGGGTTTTTTTAACGCAAGCACTTTTATTCCGCGACGAAATAGAGGGACCATGATTTTGGTTTTTAAATGTACGAACCGTACTGAAATAGATCCGATTCATTATCGCCCAACCTTCTGTATCAGCATGAATATATGAAAACTATTTTCTTAAAATAAAATCTTACTCAAATCAGAAAAAAATCTATCATTCCAGGATGCCATTCAACTAAACAAACATACGAAATCTAGCAGGTAAATATTACGTTCAAGGCTTTCTTCTCACATCGCATATTCAGTGAAATACATATCCATTATCCATATTCCATTTCTCGCGGAAAATTTACCTTAGTAAAGAAATAGATTAAACAGTTTTAACTCGCTGAACGCATTGAATCCCCTGCGTCCACTCTTACAACTACAGTATAAATATGCAATTATTTATTGTTTTTAAACGCTATCTCAGTGAGAATCACAATTTTACTTGTCATTATTAAATTAGAAAATGTTGAAACAGTGATCACCTCATATATATCCACATCGTAAGCTGCATAAACTGACATAACCACATCAAACGCTTCAAAAAGGTTTGACGCCCTGGTAGCCAGAGAGAATACCAAGGGGACCCCAGAAACATTAATGAAGATTTTCTAGCTAATTAGACGTTCAGCATGTGAAATTTCATAATTTATTTCATTTACGAATGAAGCTACCGAATTATGAACGACGAAATATATGTATAGCCGACTTATTGAAATGCATGGTTTTGCGATGCAAGGGGAACGAAAATAAAAGATAACTAAAGAAAATACGCATACCTTCCAAGCGTCCCATGCCCGTGAAGCAAATTTCTTGCTACATGCCTTGTAGAGGGGAGGGGAATGGCACCCCAGGTTTAGGGGAAAACCCAGACCCTCCATTGAAATGAACCAAATACTATAAGGTGACTCGCTAATGCCTATAGTAAGAGTACTCTTCTTCTTCCTTTCTATTCCTCTTCTCTCGTACTATTAAGGATAGCGACGTTATCTCAATTAATAGGATTAATGGTGTCACTCGCTAGGATGACTCATTGCATGTTTTTTCCATAGTTCTAACTTTGTATGTATTTGCTAAAGGAACTAGGCAAGTTTTTTTCTTATGATAAGCATGTATATTTTGCTAGTATGCGTAATATTTATGCGTATTTCTATGACCGTGCGGTGTGCATGTGGCGGTCCTCTTGCATGCTGCATGTTGGTGATTGGTTACCTTCTGTCAAACGCCATAGAGGTGGCTAGCATGGTATACTGTAGATATCGATGTAGATCTACTCATCGATGCATCGACTGCGTAATCTGCAATATCGAAGCAGCATAGGCTGCTTGCAATACGAAAGGGACGCAATGGCAAATCGGAATGCGAGACACAGATACGCCTTGTCTTTTACAAATACGTACGACGCACAGTGGGCTGAAATCGAAAAAAGCTGGCCAAAAATCATATCTTCCATATTTTTATAATTAGCTCGACGAAATTTTTCCTACTATTCATATTTGGGTTATATAACATGAATATAAAGACTTTTTGCCGAAAAATTGATCCTGGGAAATTTTTTAAACAAATTCGCGGAGACGAAAAAAAAGCAAAAATCGACTATTTGGACGGCCTCAGTTAAGAGGGAACTTTTAATTGAAATTAATAGTTAGGAATAAAAAAGTAAGTAGTTTACCATGGAATTTAATAATTTAAATAACAATGTTCATACAAAATACATAAATTATTTTTTTAAACATTATTAATGATTTAGTCAACTAATTTTGCGTTAACACTTTGAAAGGACACACATAAGAAATCACCTAGCAAAAAATTTATACCATAAACCAAAATGCCACATAAAATTATTTATGAACCATAATATATTAACATAAATATATAAAACATAAGAAAACATTGGGGATAAATTTACCAGCCCACTACCAGTTTTCATCGGATTCCCAGCCGTCACTGTCCTCATCAGAAGTTGGCTCCTCTAATACAAGTAAGTTTCGTATATCGATTGAAACATTTCTTTTAGCATATGTACCTACATACATAACTATTGGATATTAGATAATCCGAAGTAAGGAGGAGCCTTCGGAAAAGATCTCCCATTTCTTCTAAGCGCAACATTTTTCGCGTGTGGTGCGCTCCGAATCTTTTGATATCTTTGTGGACAGATTCCAAAGCCCTCCTAAGAAAATTGGCCAATTGGAAGCACTGCTACCTTGGCAAGTGATGCTGCATGAAACTGCACTTTGTGCACCGTGGGAGGCATGTAGTATCACGGATACATATCCACAAAAAGGGATGCAGTTTCTGAGCAGTACTCGCTGAAATTGGCGTAATCTATCTCAAGTCCAGATGTCAGAGCTTTTAAAATAAAGGCAAACCTTGAGATGAGTTCCTCGCTAATGCCTATTTAAAAAGGAAAAAAAAAGTCCTCACCAAATCCTTCTTCCAAAAATTTTTAAATATTCATAACAAATTTTGGAATTAATAAATAAAAATCTATATAATATGATTTTTTGATGGTAAACATACCGGTAATTTCTGATGTTAGCTTAGGTTCAGAAAATACGTCGGGCTGTGTTCCCATCATTAGTCGTGCCTTGACCATGCTTTGACAAGGAGTCCCAAGAAGAGATTCATGCATATCTGTTGGGAGCGATATATCCTTCTCTAAACAACATCGAAATTTTACTATAAACCTGACACTGGTTCTCTTGCATTCTTTCCATATCTGGATATACCCATTGAAAACGTATTTATCCATGAAATTCTTCAACATTTCCTTTGTCTTCTCGTCTTTCCCCAATTTTAACTTATCTGAAAGATATTGAAGGGCAATTCACGTTTTGAAGACAGCGAATTTCCACTTTCATTAACAATAACGTCATGTATTTCTTTGCAGGTTACTTTCATGCGCTCCATTTTCTCTCATCCGAAATATTAACAATCTAAATCACCGCGTAAGGAATGCGAAATTAGAACATATTTCCCTTAACAATACACACGATCACAGAGATATTTTACTTGGAAAACGTACCTTTTTATCGTTCCGAGATATCCTTCACTAGTGGTGCTTAGTTCGGCCTCAACGCTGAAATGTCACGATATAGGGAAAAAAATCCTCGCTCTTCGCTTCCATAGCACAGGCACGCACATTCTTTCGCACTCACGAAGACAAAATGACTAATTTTCTCGGTAAAATTGTGGAAGAGAATAGTTTTCAACCAATTGGAGAGAAGCATTTGTGGAAAACCCCGTGCGAAGGGAAGCGATCCTCAACAGTGCAATAACTCTTTCATAGATCGAGGAAATAAAGCAATAGGCGGCATTTCTACTAAGGGACAGTTATGAAACGAGTACAGAACTTCTTTAACGCCAGATAAGAATCATAACACGGTGGTTGGGTTTTCGGGTACAATAGGGATTAACGTGGTCGGCAGGGTAGTGCCCGCCGCCACTGTGCGGGCGGCGCTCCGCCACACGTGTGCCCTTTCCAGTGTCTGAGCTGATGGGAGTTATAGAAGGTCTAGAAGAGTACGGATAGCAGAATATGCAAGTGTGTAGTGTTAAGAACTGGGCTTTCCAAGAATTAATACATAATTATTTGCAGCCGCCCGCTTCCCGGGACAAGAATCTGACTTGCCGGCGCAATCGTTGAGTCCAAAGACTTATGAAGGAAATCGTAATGTGCCCTTGGAAAAATTGGAACAATAAGACTAATATGGCATGCTAAATGTATACAGAGTATATAAGAGTAGACAACTCTAATTTCGCCTCACTTTTGGCGAATTATCGTCGACTACAGCTAAGTCTGAACAAAGGTTAGCATCTAACCACCGCGTCGGGCGGTTGGACATTCATGCACGTAACTTGATGGGAGAGGCGGGGTGGCAAATTGGGGCAGGATTTTTCAATTGATAACTAAAGTTGACACTTCATTTTATAACGTGGTGCTAAACACTTCGTGAAGCAAAGTGAAAAACATCAAGTTTTTCTCTACATTATGCTAAGAATACGTGAAAAATAGGACATTTTAATTGTTTAAATAAAACTTATAAATATTATCGCTAGAATTAAAAATTTCACTACAATAGATTCTAAAAATGTCAATTTCTATTATGTAATGATTTAAATTTAGGCATTTTTAAACATAACGCAACAGTAGAAAAAAACTTCCGTCAATTTTTTCAAAAAATGGGGAAAAAATTTTGCGATCATTTTTCATTAAATTGACAGATGTCTCCTGCTTTAAAAAAATTAGTCATAAATAAAATTATTTCAGTAATGTGGTCACTGATCATTCTATAATTTGAAAATATATTAGTTTTTTCCAAATTAAAAAGTGAAAAAAATCATTTTTGGCCAGCTTTTTTCGATTTCAGCCCACTGTGCGACGCCCGACTAGAATGCAACGCTTTGAACACGCGTCACTATGCCGGAGAAACATTTTCCATATTCAGCCGACGTATCCGACGTAATGTTCGAGCTGTATTCAACAGCGGTTGCTATAAGATGCAGAGCCAACTACTCACATTGGCAATGTTGGAAAGCAAAAAACTAATGCTTTACAGTATTACAAAGCAAAAACATGCCAAAAGTATACCAAAACTTCATTAAGTAATTTGCAAACGTGAAAATGTAGCCCCAGAAGGAGGGAAAACATAGGTGCTTGTGGGTGATATCATCCATTTACAGAACCAAGTCGTTTAACTAGTATCATTAAAAGATATGTCATCAAATAGTGCCACAATTTGATTATGAAACTATGTTTATTAATCATTAAACGGAACCTCCATATTTTCCTTCTTCTTTTCATATGATTCCCTACACTCAAATTTTCTACCATTACAACTCTTATCTATGATTCCATTTTTATTTGACAAAATAATTTGAGGATCATACCCAGACATCACCAGGGAAACTCAAACCCACAAGTTTTCTCATCCGCGATATCCGTAACCCTTTCACTATATAAAGAAGTAAGAGTTTTTGACGACACTAGCTGATAACGTCCAGCAAACGAATATTTCTAATAACAATTCAGAACTCTTGGTCACCATTGAATCAGCCACTCTCGGATAGAGACCTATGCCTCAACTCCTAGCAAGGCTGAAAGGTTTTGACTCAACCGTCTCCATCATCCAGACGACACAAAAACACTCCCTTTCAAGCCGAAAAAACTTTCCCACGAACGGGCGGCCCTGGGAGGAAAAATGGGTAATATACACACAAGCGGGTGCAAAAAAATAACAACTGAAAGGCGGCACCCCGTAGCTTCTCCTTCCCCCCGTATACCATAGCACACCCCTGCAGCTGAGCGCAAGGGATAATCGACGCCTTCGTCACGCGTCTATCGACGAGACTCGTCGGCGAATGAAGCGAATAGAATATCACCAGTACACGCACGAAATGAAGTGTACGTCTTCCGAGATTAGTAAAGCAGTAATAAAAGTAACTAGGCATAGTCAGAGGTCTCCATGGAGCAAATGACTTTGCACACAGTCAAGGTGCCAAGTTATATACACCAAATATGACGCTCGCCACAAAAACATTTTTGGCTTAGCCGGGAATCGAACCCGGACCTCCTGGTTCTAATCCCGGATAAGCCAAATATTTTGTCATTGCGAACTTTACACTTGGTTTATTTTGTTAGAGTTACCTATAAGTATTGTTAATGTGTTACGAAAATCAAGCATTTCAAATCTTCAATGAATGATACAATTAATAAAAACGTTATATATAACGAGAAGCAGATTAATTAATAGCCTTGATTTAAAATAGAGCGAAAAAGACTATCAAATGATCGGAATCCGATAAATTTGGTTTACTCTGAGGAAAAGAAAAATTTAACTCACTTCGGAATCAACTAATTTCTCTACAGTCGTTTGTGTGAGCCTTAAGAGAACAGAAAATATTAAAATTGGTAGTATCTACTAAAACAAAGCCAGACAAAAGCATAACGATTATTTTGAACTATTGAGTAAGTTTAAGTTTGAACGTAGCATAGCAATCCGTTTGTCAAGCCTTTCCATTATATCAATAATTTCAGGTTGCCTATCCGCACTTCTCAACCCCAGGATGCCTTGCTCCAGATAATCACCCTGCCCTGATACCCTTTTCAGGCTGTAGTTCCATTTTCAACCCTTTCACCCCTTACCAGGGCTGCCAACTTTGAAAGGACATGACCCAGTGACCCTTTCTGATTCATGGGCTGGAAATTTCAATGGAGTGCAACGTCTTTCGCTCGCAAATTGATGGGGGAGCGATATCCATTTTATGTGATCGGGATTAATAAATTAATTTTCATTTAAATTTGGTGCATTGAATGGCTATGATTTAATCTTCACGCTCAGAGTAAATAGCATTTTAATATATTGAACTGAAATTTCAACTATTAATCAATGTTTATAATTTTATCAGATTTACATAGGTGCATGAGAAGATGTGGTAGAATTTTACTTCAAATTTATTTACCATAGTTAATATATTTTTTCCTGTATACATTTTCCAATTATGCCATTACAGATAAACATGTCCATTACGAGAACGATATATACACAATGAGATCTGTTAATGATTGCCATTGGATATTTTTATCTTCTAAAAATCAAGGTACGCTACATAACCATCCAAATAAACTTTCCATGTCACAAAGGTAGAGATAAAAATCCCTTTCACCAACCCTAAAAATTACTAAATCTATTCCAAAAAATTATGTATACGTTAATTTTTCACCTAAATTAAATTCCTCTTGTGCCTGAAAATTAAAAGACCCATTTTATAATAATTTTACATAGACGTTCAAAATAAAACAAACCTTTTCGACACGTAGGGTAAAATGAAATGATTTATTCAAACCAAAATATTCCATAAAATGATTTACCCAACTTGTACCTTAATACTATGGATACTCTTCGATTCATCGAAAAGAATAGAGGTTCTTCCCTACACAACGATGGCTAAATTTGTTCAATATTTACTTTTTAGCTATATGAACTTTAGTACTCAGATGACTCGAAGCTAAACCAAAAATGACCGGAATCACAACTTGAATTACCAGTATCGAGCTATCATTTAATGAAAGAAAATTTTCAAGGATATTTATACTCTCTGGAAATTCTTTATTTTTAAATGAAAATTTGGATAAAACTCATGAAAAGATTTTTTTTAAATATTGAGCCGATATCGTGCAAGAAGAAAAGGAGATGTGGGCATAATAATATACTTGATAACACGATATGGTCACCATGGTTTTGTTGAAAATTACTTTAAAAAAATAATATGAATGAGATATCCATCGAATATACAAAACAAGACGATGGAATATGGAAAGTTGGCAATCATGAGTACCCTCAAAACGATGCCAGGGCACAATTCTTCGGTTCTCAAGGCCGTGATTAGACTAGCTTGGAAAAAAAATTTTCGGGTTTGGCCAGACCAAACAAAACGATTCTTTCGCCCACCCTTAGTGACCTCGTCCGGGGGAAAGCAATCCAGCGTCCCAGGGGATAGCAGCGGGGTGCTGATGGAGAACGCTACTTAAGGGAACTTAAGGAAAGTGAGGAAAAAGTTAGGGGCCACGGTGGTAAGAAAGTAGGGCAAATAAAGGGACAAAAAGATAAACATAACGAACTATGAGAAGAAAAAGTTGGAGTTTTTAGCTCAACAGATCGTACAAAAATCAAATCAAATTGGTGAAGCATTTATATGAATGCAGAATTATTTTAAAAAATCACCGCAAATGATAAGGAAACTGGCTCAAATTGTTTCAACCCTAAATCTAAACATTATATATAAATGTGTTTTTGGATAAATGAATTAATGGCAATATATAAGTAAACTTTAACATTGTATGCACATATAAACTTCTCATGTCATCTGCCGATGTCGGTCTTCCAACAAGTTCTTCCGCCCCATCTCAATTATAAAACGTAGGAGTTTTCATCAGTCAAATAAAGATTATATTGAAATCAAACCACTACGGTAAAGAATTGAAAAATATTTATATAAAAAAATAATTATTTTGATGAATGCTGAAGCATGTCTACCAAAAATTGTTCAACATTAAAATAAGAAATAATGTGATTTCGTGCATACTTTCCTACTTTTATTGACAAAGGGGCATAATTTATCTACCCATGGCAGAGTTTCGAAGTAACAGTCTAAAGAGTACTTACGCTATCGTTTTTAAATTTCCATGGTATGCAGCGTAAGTCAGTAAGTAAGTCGTCACATATATCTGCATATATAATTTTTGTAAATTGCAAATGCCTCCTAATTATGTAATTTATATTTGTAATAACGATGTAATTTCTTAATGTAATTTGAGATAAAGGCAAATTTGAAGAGAGTTAACTCTGATTACCCTGATATTTTAAAAGACGACACAATTTTTACGCGGATAACACGCCATCAAAATAATCCGGTCGAGCAACAGATACGCTATTCAGACGATAAAATCACAACTGAGGCTTGGGTAAAGAAACAATGCAACATTTGTTAACAAAGGTAGAAAATTTTAAAAACGAAAACACATTATGTCTAATATAATAGTTAAAAGAACTTTTTGGAAGGCATGCTTCGTTATTTGTCAAAATAATTTTACGTTTTCTTTTCCAACGCTTAGCCATAATAGTTCGATTTCACTATAATTCGTATTTTAGAGCTCAAAATTTCGACTTTATCTTTTTGAGAGGGGGGTAGACATAGGTCCTCTTAAGGCAACGCAATTTTTCTCGTTACAGATAAGAGAAAACCCAAAAGAGTCAATTAGGCATTGTGATGTTGTTTCTGCTGAATACATGAGGTCATCACAAGAAATGCTCATTTAGAAGAAAGTGAGGAAAAATTCCCTCGAGATAAAGAAGCTAATCACTTGGCTCAATTCATCTTCATCAATTAATTCACAAAAAGCCATGATAACACGATTTTACGTCGACGAATTTTCCTTGTACATTCCTTGCTGTATCTCATGTCCCTTTTCATCAAGATAGATATTTCAAAGTCCGATCAATGTGTCACTGAAGCCCCAAATTCCACATTAAACCTCAAAGCTTACCGCTATGAAGGAGACAAAGACCACAGTGAGGATTCTCTTTGTTTAAGTTATCAAATAAATTCCCATTTAGATTGTATGAATAATAAAATGTAGCATGAGAGACGGGAAAAAACCACCGAGGATCAAAAGCAATTCAATAAAGTGTGCAGATTAACATTAAATTATCAATAACAGTTCGCAGGAAACTGATAAGTTTGTTTGAATAATGCCTTTGGAGACCCAGTAACTTGATAAATGAATAATTTTATCAAAAGATACCTTCACAATGTCGTTCTGACAATGCCTTGATAAGAGAAGATAAAAGTTTCCAATTAACTAGACTGCCTGCTTCCCCTAAGGCTTCCAAATGCAGTTTTTACTATGCATCGCTAATAAAAGATAAAGTACATACTAAGTGTCAGACAGTAGGTCTCGCACCAAGAATGACTCACTGAGCATTGATAAGTCAAAGACGATATAATCAAGAAAAATAATGAAAAAAGAAAGTTTTTTCATCAGAATGAGGCGAAGAAATTCTAAAAAAAGAATTAGTCTTAAAGAAAAATTGTCTATTTCATAAAAATTCGTTTGGTCAGCAACTTTTGAGTTACAACTACAATCTTCCACGAATGCGTAAAATATAATATTTTTCAACGTATTTCCGGCTGATTTAAAACAAAGCAAAACGTCCGAGGATCGGTGAAGAAAAACCAATAATTCAGGCGGAGAAGGACTTAAAATTGCTGGAATACGATGATGCCACTCCTCTAAAGTCGTTCAGACATGCTTATGAATTCCATATCTCTTCCGAGAGCTGGCGCTCATATTCGATCATTTTCTAGAGCAGTAATAAAAACGGCAGCGAGGCGAATCACGCGAGCTGTCATTCGATTTATTAAATCGGACCAGACGGTTGAGGTGGGAAAAAGGGAAATATGGCAGTGGGAGAATCAGAATCTCATAACGAAAAAGGAATACACTCTCCACTGATTAAATTGGCGAGTGCGGTGGCGGACGAGAAAATTAATGAGAAACGAGAGAATATGGACGGAAAAAGAGGACATCAGTGTACAGTATCTCAGTATTTTTTAGCCGCCAAGCAGCTGTGCAAGTAGTAAGGGTAATGATGGTATGGGTAATGGTAAGACGGCGGCAGCTTAAAAGATTTTTCAACACATCTACGATATTACATATTTGCTCATATCATATTTGCATATCATACTTTTCAAACTACTTTTTTTAAAGATGTTCACACTTAGTGACCACAATTTTAATATATTTAACGGTTATATGAAAAAGATATATTTAACTTGGATAGGTATGATATAATAATGCCTGATAATACAGTAACAAAAATCTCATTTTTATCGATGATATTAAATATTACACTGATATATTAATAAAATGGTTAACCATATTGAATGATTAATTGTTTCAGGCAATTATTAACGCACATATTCGTTCAACCATAATTATTTAATGTACTTCAAAATTTAGAGCTTTGGATGGAATGTAGAAAAGGCTGGATATGCAAGGGAAACCGTTTTCATGGAAACCGCATCCAAACACATAATTTGCGTAGCCATAGCTCAGTAATTAAGGAGTTACTACTCCATATTTATGGATGAAAAGGATTTACGGCCGAGCAAACTCCTGAAATATTGCAGGTTCCTCCTAAAACACCTTGTAAAACCACCGATGCCCTAAGGAACGATTTTCGTACAACATTCTCTAGTTTTACCATCGCTATAATAGTTTCCCGCATTGTTTTCCTGGCATCTACTCCGGGTAGGTAAATTCCTCGAAAGTTGGGCGTCTTCACGTAATGCACACGGATAAATGTGCGTTCAGGAAGGCGGGGTTGTCAGCGGATAAGTCGTTTCGGTAGGGGAGCGTGGATACAATGGAGATGGGACCAAGAGGAATTCCTTCATGCACAGTGGCGAGGGGGTGGAGTCCAAGGGAGAGGAAAGGACCGAGAGGTGGAAAGGATATAGGAAGTGTGGAAGGAAGATAAGAAGGAAGGCACAAGTCATCCCAAATCCCTCCAAACAGGACTTGCGTCGTTTCGGAACTCAAGGCTTCAATAATCATTGCTTCAGTAATGATTACATTGATATTACGCTATGTATCCACAGATGACGACACATTTTGCAATAAATAATTGCGTCTTGCGGACATGAATTTCGATGATAAATTGCTCAGTGCCTAATTTAATCAGTGATAAGTATTTCATCGCATCGTGCCATAAATGATACAATATCTTTAATTATGATGTTTACTCATTTTCATTGGATAAAAAGATTATTTTCCATACCATACATTCAGAAAAGCATCCTACAAAGCATTACTATCTTGTTAACGAGGAATATTCTCATCTAATACCCAAATTTCACAATTAAAACATCCATCTCCCATTATTTATATGCTGAAATTTATTGTGTCTCTGATTGTAATAGTTATTGAGCATATTATATCTCAATGATAGCAGTAATTTGAATTATTCTCGAGCTAATCCCATAAATGCTTTACTTACCTACATTAAGTTCCCCTGGGTTGAACTCAAGCTGATCTCCATATAATTCACCACCCTTACCTTATCTTTCATTCTTCGCCTAGAATAGTTGCCGTTAACGCAAATACTCGCAACTCAACAACTTTACTATTACATTGTTTTTGGCACAGGTAGGAAACGAGTCCTTTGATTTCCGACAGGCCAATTTCTCCTCTAAAAATTCTTGAATTTCTATCGGGAATGGGCCAAGAATTTTTCCCACATAACGTATACAGTGGAACTTGGTCATAACGTCATCAAAGGGACCAGAAGATTTTTAACGTTATATCCGAGTGACGCTATAAAAAAGCAGCCTTTAATCTGAGTGAAAGGACAAAGTAAAGACGCAAATATTCTGCTATATACAACACTGTTTATTGAAATCTACTCGTACATTGGAACATGTATGATAAAAAAACGTTAATAAAAAAATGATATTCACAATTAAATATTTTATAGCCCAATAAAAACCTTACTTTACTGTCGAAAAAAATCTGTGATCTTCTTTTGAACGGTCCTTTCAGAAATATAAATATAAAGAGTGTTGAAGCAGTGCAGCAGTGAAGAACTATTGCAATCTAAGAATCGCAAAATTTTTGACGCTATACCCGAGCGTCGCAATATTTGTCGACGATATAAACGGGTTTCCGTACAACATGAAATGTTCAATTTTGGCTGGTCTGTATAAAATGTGACGTTAAAACCGAGTTGACGTTACAGCCGATGCCGTTATAACCAAGTTCCACTGTATATACATAGAGGTGATGCCCTTAGAGAGAGGATGGAAGGAGGAGAAGAAAGGATAAACGTGTGGAAGTACGAATGGGGGGGAATATGAGCATCAACACCGAGTTGGTAATTGCCCGTCTTGATTAATTCGGAGGGGCTGGCATCAGACGAGGATGGAGAGAGGATCACGCAAGAAGAAGAGAGAAAATGAGCTCGAGGAGGAAAGCGTGGCCGAAAGAAAATATGAGAAAGAACCCTACAGACCTGGTGTTGATTGTGTTAAAAAAGCAATGAATAATAAGAGTAAAGAGCAATGATTACTAAAAAAAAACGCCTGCCTCGGTGGCAGCGGGGTTAAGTCCTTACCTTCCAAACCGAAGGTCAAGGGTTCGAGTACCGTCTGAACGAGGTGACTCCTATCCAGGGAATAAGTGTATGTGATCGTGCTACGTTGTTGCACAAAGGTTAAGAAAAGACTTAGCTGTTTCACAAAATAAAATATATTTGCGACCGGTTTCGATACAGCGTATCATCATCTGGCCAGATGATACGCTGTATCGAAACCGGTCGCAAATATATTTTATTTTGTGAAACAGCTAAGTCTTTTCTTAACCTTTGTGCATCATGAAGGAGTTTCACCATGTTACGCCAACCACCATCGCATTTATCGTGCTACATTGTTGTTAGCTAAAAAAATAAAAAAAAGCGATTACTACGGCAAAAACCGTAAAAATATATAACGGAATATTAGCTGATTATGGTGACTTATCTAACCCAAGTTTATGTTCGGATACACGAGATCTACTAAACCCTTTCTGTGAGGATATTTTGAGAACACGTAAGATAGAAACCGTTGAATACCATTTCAGACGAGTGAAAATAGACTGGAAGGGGTGGTGACATCGTTTTTACAGAATGGAAAGAGACCAGAAGAAGACAAAGAGAAAATTAATGAAAAGAAATAATTCCGAAATGTTCGTTTAAAATATAAAATAAAAATGTACTGAAAAATAAACACCAAAGAATTTATTCAACAGCTGGGCATGAAACCAAAAACTAAAACCATCACACTAAATATAAAGCATAGGATGTAAAAAGTACATCCACGAACATTTTTTTCAAACTTATCACTGATTCAGTTCCGTAAAAATGGCTATCCATTACAGAAAGCTTGATGCAAAGCTTTTAACATGGGCTAACCTTGGCTGAAATGGCTTGAGATTGGATATAAATTAAATCTAGGCTGAACCACTTCACGGTTGACAGCGAGGAATGCGTTCGAAAGGCAATAAATATACTAAATCGCTACAAAAAAAATCCCTTTAAAGAACGATTTTAACTTTAAATTAGATGGAAAACGCAAGAAAGAAAAACTGTTGATAAGCTACGGAATGCAATAACTCCCCAAAGAAATATTTTAATGCTAGTGAAAGCTATACTCTTTGTTTCCATTTCGACGCTTTTAAAATAGAGAGACGTATGAGAACGCATTATTACCACTCGATCAATCCTATTTGTTTTTCTACAGTGAACGATTGCTTCTTTTAAACTACCAATACCATAGCACCAAAAACATTTCAAGATTATAGAGTAAATTCTAAGTGAACCTCAGTGACAATTAACACGTCACAAAAAAGGCAGGCCGGGCAGCTATGTCCTTTTTACCACGAAAACTTAAATAGATATTTCATGGATTCGTATGTTTTGCCTCCGACTTTAAATTCTATCCCTGAAGAATGATAAATATTTAACACGGAAAAAGGATCGAAGTCTTTCCCAGCGAAATACTTTAATAATTCTCGGGTTCTCCACCGGGTCAGGATTTCAATAGCCCACGTTTCAATTCTTAGCTCACTAATCGTCATCAGGGTAGATTAGTTTAGGTATAAAGTATCTGATCGCCGTATCACTGCATCGCCTGACTTAAAGCTCTTTTATGTTGATGAGTTTGATGAAATGCTGAGGTTACGTTTGTGTATGTAATGTTGCAAAGGCATTGTTGAGAGAAAGGGGTAGATTGCTGCAAAGACATGGAAGGCTAGTCTTCCGAAATATAATTCTGTTGCAAAAATTAAAAGAAAAATATTTTGTTGAAAAACAGTTACATTTTATCAAATTAACATCACCCATGCACGGAGATTTGGTGTCATGTGATTGGCCACCGCAGTGGAGTTTCCTGGCAACCAATAGAATTTAAGTATCGCTCTGTTGGTTTGTGAATAACTGTCAATTTCTGAAGAAAATTTTATCCTTTCTCGGTGGATGACGTGAGTAAACTTTTCTCGGGATTCCCACCAGGTTAAATACTCCATTTTACTCAACGTTTCGATAGCCCTGACAATGAGCCCCGAGTCAAAAATCAAAAAGTTGGCTAAAATGGATAATTTTAACGCTGGAAATCCCGATAAAAGTATACCCACCAAGTTAATGTCTATTTTTAAAATGTCAGCTGACCCGGTGGGAGTACCCGAAAAAAATTCCTACATTATTGAACACGCATTGGAGAGAGGAATGCAGGTGGAATTATCGCAACCAGTCTTCAGGTACACTCGTTGCGACTTCGGATGATTCAGCGTGCTCTTGATATCGTCCACCAATCACTTTGATCGTATCGGATCCACACATGTGCTCTATTTTTCCGTCAGCGGCGAATAATGAGAACGGCACTAAGCCTACCCGCATTTGCGCCGAACGTGACTGTTTCCCATCCGGAATTTCTCTTCCATGATCCCGTCTTTTCCCGTAGGGATGAGTCGATTCCACTTTTTTTTTCGATTCCGATTCTTTCAAATCCGATTCCGATTTCATCGATTCTTGTTATTACTAACGGGTGGGATATTGAATTGTTAATCGTATTGCTGCTATTAACATTTTAGAATGGAAATAACAAAGACCAGTGGCGTAGCCAGGAATTTAATTCCAGAGGGGTCAAAAATAAGTGGGGGAAATTTTCGAAAAACAGGGTATTAAGTAGAGGGTTTTAAACCAATTTTAACTCTTTTCATAATCGAAAAAACTTCACTTTTTAAAGTAATCTTCCGTAAATTCATGATTTTTCAATATTTTGTCTTCTTTTATGCGGCAAAGTAATTGTGTTTTTGCATTTCGGGGGGAGTACGGACCCCCTCTCGCTACGCCATTGACAAATACAAATAAGTAGCCCAAAAAGAATGTTATTAAGAAATGGCGATTTAGTATTACAGTAATATATCGATGGCTAAGTTCTAACAGTACGTATCTCAAAATTTGGACGGTTTGAGTTAATACTGCTAATAAAAATAAAATTCCAGCAAAAAACAACTATTTGTTTGCAAATGTATGCTTCTTTTTCAGTTTTATGTATTTTTAGTCTTTCATTTCAACTAAAATTATATACTCACACAATTAAGAAAAATAAAGCTTTTTTTTCTCTCCTGATAAGTTGCTATTTGTTGAGATACGTGTTGTTAAAACTTAGCCATCGATATCCTCAGCTTTAAAAGAATAATAATTAATGCAACTGTTTCAAACTGTTTGAATTGTTAACTTAATAATGAGCAGTGCACAATGGACCAGGTGTGTGCCAGCCTTTAAGCTCTAAGCTTATAGTCTTTTTTTTCAAAATATTTATCTTCCTGGAATCGATGGAATCATAATCGACTCTTTAGGCGATCGATTCTTGTTTCCAATTCCATGCACGAGAATCGATGGAATCGAGTATCGACATTTGGAATCGACTCATCCCTAATTTCTTGAGTTTTCATCCCTCCAGCTCATCCGCCAGCTCAGAGCGCTAAGATGTACAGAATGCCGCGTTCCACGTCGTGCGTGAGACTATCGCAGGGAATACGAAAACAGTCCAACCCTCCCCACCCTAAACATTTTCCTCTCTTCTCCAGTAAAAATCCCTCCCTATTCCTGCGCTCCTCTACGTTCCTTTGTTTCTCCATATCCCTTCCCTACCCTTCTTTTTCCCTTCGTTTCTCCGACTTGCAAGATAAATACGATAAATCCTTCTCGCCCGCTACCACCACCTCACTCCTAGAAATACCAATCGTAAGTCTTCCCCTCCATTTTCTAGATGAGCATTCCTCCCCTATACCGAAATGAGAGAGACAGAAAAGAAAAACAAATGAAATCTTGGCCCCGAACAGTCCCCTCTGTCTACTCTGCCTCCCCACCCTCTAGATAAAGTCATTGATTTCACTGCTAGGTACACACCTAGTCACCAGTCTCAAAGAGCCAGGTTCTAAGCAACCTATGGCGGGCAATTTTTTCTGGCCCCTCGGGGAAGAATACTGAGGTAACATCAATTAGGTTATAATACCTAGAGGCGCTGTTTTCGTGTTTTTACCGTGGTCAGAGTCCGCCATCTTATTTTGATAATTTTTAGACTCAAGTTCTCCGACTGATATTTTGAGTTGGCTAAATTTTGTTCTGCTAATGCACTACGTTGTGTGAAAAATCTGCCATAATAAGCAGTATTTAGCCGGTGATTATAATCGGAGTCTTCTCATCATTCGAGAATATATTAATGTATAAACTCTCTTTCCTGTTTGCCACCTAACTGGTTTGGATATCCTTTAAATATTCTTCTGTACTGTAATTTCTTATCCCTGTTAGCTATAATAACATAAACCACCGGCATGAGTGCAGGAAAATGACTATTTTACATAAATTATATTTTCAGCTGAGCTGGTTTAGAATGTAACCGTGGTGACTGATAATATTTTTCCCTGGGAAAATATGTTTAAGAAAAGCTTCGTGAAGTCTACCAATAAAATAATTAAAGAAAGTTAACTGTGAGTGCTCCGTAGAGTATTTTAATGTATTACCGGGCTATGACCAAAAATTTACAAAAACAAACGCAAGAATCCTTATCTGATTGCCATTATTTTGGTCGTAGTATTGCCAATATTTTGGTTTACTTGGCTTGCGTAGTCACTTCGACGGGGCACGCTGGTCCCCAGATACTCAACGACACCCAAAGTTAACTTTTTTAGTCAAATCAAGGCAAGTAGTTTTTTTTAAGAACTGAACCCGATAAACAGTCTAAATTGTTCAATATTCTTTTAGAAGCACGAAATTGAAAATGAAAGTTACTGGGAAATAATCTAAGAATTGCGTGTGTGTACTAATGCATGAGTATATTTTACTACTGACGAGAGCGTCGGAAAATTCCATGAAAATAAATGTTGATGTTTATAAACCGCAATGTTTTAGGTAAATATTTCATAGAAATCTGAAGAAATATCCAAGAATCTTCCCAAAATAAAACGATGTCTTGAAAGAAGCTTATAGATGGAACGCGGAAGGAAAATACCTTACGGTGGGTGAAAAAAATGAGAATCGGAAACGGGCCGCCTGAATTAACGAAGATAAACCTCCTCGCAATTACCTAAAGGCGTCCATGATTACGCGCAGGAATTCTAAGCCTGCATGTATCGAAGAAATGGTGCAACATGGATTTATTTCCTCCGGAGATATCATCTCGAGGAAAAGCGTAAAATAAACAAAGGGTTTGACGAGGAATTAGACCTCGAAGGAAATTCAAGAGATAGGGAAGATATTCTTGCGCGATTGTTAGGCAGACGAGGAAAAAGAATGAGATGATAATTCAAGCGTTGAGATAGCGGATACAGTCAAGGAGAATTTGATGACTAGATAAGAGCATTCTTCGACCTTCACCGCTAAATCTTTACAGACATTTCTCGCAGTGATTTACACGGCGTACACGAAAACGGTGGGATTCCTCTTATTTATGAAAATGGTGTGGCAGTCAGACGTTACCAAGCTGAATTTAAATTAAAGAAGCAAATATGACGAATTGCTCATCAGATAGTTTAGGCAAACCGCGAGTTTCCACAAAAATGTGAATTTGTTCCCCATCTTCTAAAGTGACCAATTATCTGAAGAGTGAACTATCGTAAGTGAGAGGTGCACTGCAGTACGAATTGACTCGAAGACAACAAATATCAACATATTCAACAAAGATCTTCAATGATTTGGATGTAATTCCTAGAGGATCACATTCCAAAAACTACTTATTTTCAGTGGCACGTATGTAAAATCTTGGAACCAGGAATTCAGAAGGATGGATTAAATTATAAATTTCCTAGCGGTCTCCGATTTTGCATACTACCACACTGGTCTTCCACCAAAAAAATGAAGCAAATATTGCCATATATACTTCAACACAATGATACCAAATAAATAACTATGCAAGTTGAAATGAGTTGAAATATGTTAATATGCATTCAAACTCTTTTCCCCTTACCGGTGCTAAATTCCGTAATTCCCTACCGCTATACCTCAGATTATCACAATAACTTGAATTATTATTGATCGAAGAAAAATTGTACTGTTATTTGAAGACCAGGATTTAAGTTAGTTTACCATTATTCTTTTTTGTTGTCATCATAACTTTCTATTCAAATAAGTGTTCGTTACGATTCCTGAAAACTTATATTTTTGCATTATTGGTATTAAATGTTTTTTTGTGCTGTTGTCAAAACATTTCTTTTCTTACAATTAATTGTAGCGGGCGTAACTTGGTGGAAATCCACAATCGCAGGAATAGAAGGATCAACAACTTTGCTATTTCCACATAGTAAATTATTGGCACCGACCATGGTTACGTTACAGAGTAATATTATCAAGGTCCTTGACCATGGTCAAGGACCTTGATAATGTTACTCTGTAACGAAATCATGGTCGGTGTCAATAAATTACTATGTGGAAATAGCAAAGTTGTTGATCCTTCTATTCCTGTGATTTTTTTAGTATTATATTATGATATTTTTTTTTTTAATTTTTTGCTCCATGCGTTATCATTCAGCTTGATAATCATTCATATATGAATTAAAATATCATTACCTTAGAGGTTCCACACTCTCATGAGAAGTATATTAAGAATGCCTATCATCATTTTCCTTTTAATTAAATCTATGAAAAAAGGTTATTAACTCTAAATATGAATATATTTTTCGGAACACCTCTGTTATAAGCAAAAAGTCCTTCATGTTTTCCTCGACAAGCGGCTTCTCCAACGCCTCTTTCCCTCACGACTCCAGCCTTATTACCGTCGGCGGATTGTATCTGCACTCTCAGACACTATTTCTCTCCTAACCCCATTATGGCTATCTCAAGGAGGCGTGCCGCTACTCCGTTTCATTAGGCAAAGGGATTGATGGCAGAGAGGAAGGGCATACACAGCTAGTCGGGCGTAGCCACGTTTTGGCCCGTCCAAAAATATTAGGTATAGTTTTTTGCAATGACGTCTGACGTCGCAGACATAATATCGGTAAAAAACGAGTTTCGCGTTAAAATATTAACCCATTATTTTCCTTAACAACTCACTTCCTCTGGTAGACAGACGATATACTACGCTGTAAAACAGCCATTTTCAAAATGATGGAAAGCTAAGGTCAAACGAAAATGCTGAATGAGAGAAAAAATAAGGAGTATATTCTTGAGGTAATCACAGGACTTCTTAGAGGTCAAGCCGAACCCTATCAAACTATAAATTTAACTCCACACTATGCCCTCCATTTTGTCCAACGATATATCCTATAGGCCTCAGCGGCAAAGGCGTAATCACGTTTTTGGCCGTCCAAAAATTACAGTATTAGTAGTGACGTCAGAAGTTGCAGAAATATTATCGATTAGTAATAAGATTCATGTTATCAAATTGTCCCATGATATTTCTCTACAACTCACAGCCTCTGACGGACAGGCAATATCCTATGCTACGAAAGAACTATTTGTGTATTAGGGCCTGAGATTAATGATTAGTTTAACTTTCTCTCTAAAAGTTAATCACACTTGGGATAAAAATTGAAATACTATTCAAAAAGCAGATGTCAGAAGTATAAGTCTGGAACACATAAGAGAAAAAACATTTCCATTAAGATAAAGTAGGTATTGATGTTGTAGTTCTGCACTTTTGATTATTTTTAACGACATATTTGAACCTGAAGATAAAGCTTTGTGGTGCACACTGTTATACGAACTATAAAAAAATGTGGGGCATACAAAATATGATCATTAAAATTACACACGTCCACGAAGTTACGCCAAATATGGTTGGCATATCTTCGTGGACACAGCTGGTACTTCATGCCATGAGAAACCCAATGAATATAAAAGAAAATACAAAATAGCACAAAAATGTGCAGTTACCTTGGAAAAAGAAGCTTAACAAACTTGGAACGTCATTAAGAAGTAATATGACGACCTTTACATCCACAAAACAAAAATTATTACGACAAACAATGGAATTAATTATTTAATAATGCATGCAGCAATGCCGCACGACATAGTAATCACGCAATCGAGCGAATTACTGCCGTATTATGGGAGAAATAAGAGTGTAATCTTTCGTGGAAACCGCAGAATGCACGACTGTTGGGACTTCTACCTTTTTTCATGCCGGGTTCCTCTTTATTTCATACCAAGAAAAAGCCTAGCCAGCATACAGGAATGTAGCGAACTAACCGCATATCGCGTGCAAGGGGAGTCAAACACTGCCACGGCAGTGGATGGGCGGGTTTGTAGGCAGCCACCGCATCCCGCGAGGAAATTGAAAGAGGGCATTGCAACCTTTACTCCGTCGACGGTCGGATTAAATAAGTAATGGGCCTCGCGGTGGTGGAGTTCTGTGCCTTATGGTGGAGGATGCCTCCAACTCTCTTGTCCCCATCTTAAGGGGATGCATCACTCCCGCTCGACTCGACTTTTTCTCGCGACATATTTCTTACGTTTCCGCCCTAATCATGTTTTTTTTCGACTGAACATCACTTTATTTCGCCTACAGGGTATGTAAGAAGCTTCCGAAATGAGGTGTTACAGACGAGAGATGAAAATCAAATTTATAAATGATGTTAGCAATGCGGATTCCTAAAATTCTTCGAAAGGAGAAGTCTCCTTCCCGCTGAGATAATGAAAAGTTTTAGGTTAATTTTATAATACATAGAATTTTTATACTAATCTCCGTATGCATGTATCTTTTTCCATGTCAACGTCATGTTTAAACTTAGGTAAAAACTATCCATGTTATTACCCGATCAAATGGTCGACTTCCAACGATATCTTTTTAATAATATTTATAAAAATTGAACCTAAGAATTTCATTTTAAGTATGCCTCTGTATGCTAGCGAGGCATTTCAATGTCAGAAGTGGAGAGATCGAGGTTGGACACCGTCGAAATGTGGCGCATTGGAAGATCAAATGGATACATCATACGATAAAAGGCAAAATACTAATAAGAACAGGAGAGAAGTCTATAGTAAACCTTGGGTGAAAAATTAGGACAGTTAAATTTCAAGAAGAATTGATTCGATACCGTCGGCAAACTATACTTAGGATTGCTTACCATAGAGCATACCATGGTCAAGATTTGCTTGCATCTAAAAATTTGAAAATGTTATCTCACATTTTACAGGAGATGTAATTTTTTAACTGAATTACTGATAAATACTAGCAGGCAGTTACTCTATATGGACTGAATTTTTTCATTATCATAGCTTAAATTTTAAACGAGAAAATCGATACGAGAAAAAGAAAACAACTGACTGGTGGAGCGGGAGTAATGAGTTCTCTTAAACGTGAGCGGATTTCCAGGTTGGGGGCGTGGTGCCGGAGGACGAAATACCGGCAGGAGGCGCTGCGTTCGCCGCGAGGCCAATCGATAACCGCCGCTGGCGTGTGACCTCACGCGCGCCCGACCCTACGACCTAGACCACCCTCTCCACCCTGACCCATCGGCAACCACTTCAGCCAAAGCCAGCGGCTCTCATGACCTCAACAAAAACTAATTTATGACTGATAACGCCAGGCCTTACTCTAATCATCATCATCACTCGTCAGCAATCCTAAGATTTGTTTGACGTAGCTCTCCACTCAATTATTCTTTCAGTTTATCTTATCACGCCAAAGCATTTATTTTCTTTCACATCTATTTTACCTGCTCTATACGTTTTATTCGAGGTCTCTTTATTCCACTAATGCAGGCGTTTTCCTGCAGTGGGTTTTTTCGCTGAAGGATAATACACCCTTATCCTCATGTTTCTTCCCACAAACAGAAATATTTTTATACACAAAATTTTCACATATACTAGTGTATCTTTTTTGACATTTCACAAATAGTGTATATTGTATATCTTTTCCATTGTAAACGTTTATCTAACGTTTTTAAATATGTTTGCAATGACGTTATCGAGGGGTTAGGTGGAAGAGGGGACATCGTAGTCTCAACCTCGCCCGAATAAAGACATCTTATTATTATTATTATTGTTATTATGCACTTGTCCCTCGACGATTGTTTGCATCGAACAATCTTGCTTCAAGATATATCTCATTAAAGTCTTTCGCCTTCTTATCAACGTTTTCACGAGGATTCTCTTCTTACCTACTCTTATATGACTTTCTCATTGTTCACTTCCTCAGTTGATTTCTCAACTGCTTTCATTGTCTATACATCTTTTCCATAGGGAAGCATACCCCAAATTTAACATACTCAAATCTTATTATATTAACTAGAGTCTTCTTGAATCTATGTAAATATTATTTAGAATCTCTTCATATTCCACAAAAAGCAACTGTTACTTTCTTTATGCTGCAATACTAAGATAAGAATACATAAAAAAATTCAAGAGAACGCGTTAGGCTATCCACATCAATTAGTCTAGTGCTTCATTTGATAGTTATGAGTAAATTTATCAATTATTTGTAAACTGTAAGTTCAGCTGGTTCAAAGTGCTGCTTCAGAAGCGTCAGACAAATTAATCTAGCATATAAACCTCTGAAGGCATTAAAAAATCTGAAAAGTATCCGTAACTGTACGTTAAAATTCACGTGGTAATTTTTTACAATTGAATTAGGCGCTAATTCACGATTTTAAGGACTTCTTCAAAAATCAACTTGGAAAAAGAAATCGGGAAATACAAGACAAAAAAATTGTATCCCAGATTTCCGTACATATCCATAAAAAAATTATCACAGTTATAATACAAACGGAGAGTATTGTATCAACATCGTCTTTGCGACCTACTGTTTGGACGTATTACAGTGCAAAACTAGATAACTATTGTATTTGCTAAGCTGACGAAATCTATGAACCTTCAAAAGTTCCATTAGAAGAAGCAAAGAACCGCGGCTACACATTCATAAGTCAAGCATGGATCCATTTTTATGCTTGACAGATCTCCAGGAGGTATTTATTTTTACTAATAGCAAAATTAAAATATAAATTCAGGCACATTATTTCATGCTCAAATTCCAAAAAAAAAATGTTACAGCCAGCATAAATGATCGAAATCTCCAGTAACCTAAATTCTTCCTCTCCCAAAGTAGAAGCAACCAATTCAGAACGGAATTTCATTGGTAATTAGCAGCGCATGGTTCAAAATTGATGTCCATCCATGAGAAAGATCAAATAGGGGAGAGCTTACGAACCAGGTGGCAAGCTTGTAGCGATTTAAGAGAAAACTCCGCTTGAATGAACCCATTTATGCTCTTGTTCTAGTTACGAATCCAGAAGCAATTTAAGATCGTAAAGAGAGCGGGTACTTGGGTGCAGTATCTGGCGTCTACGATTCCACCCTGTTCCGTTGCCAAGTGGGCTACAGGATGCGGTGATGTCAAGAGTGTAATGGAAGGAAGCAATGCACAGATAAGTGTTACACGAGCTACTGCACTCGAAGGATGATGGTATTGGAAAACTTACGATGCTCAAAGGGGTAACTTGTTACATCAGAGTGAGGAATAGACCGCCCGGAAGAATAAGAAAAACATTCCTTAAATTATGAGTTGGAACAGAAGAAATCCGCAGTTACAACTTAAAGGTTTATTGCTCCGTGAGAAAATACACACTTTTTCACGCAAAATACATTTTGAAAAAAATCCTTCCTGCATAGAAGAATGAAGGAGTGGAGGACGACCAACCTGAAGATATTATTAAGATTTTCCCCGCAAAAACAAAAATCTTTCAAAAATCTTTAAGAGTAAGTAATCATCGATTTTTGTTTTATGTCATTGTAATTTATTAGGAAGAGTTGAATAGTGGTTTATTGAGTTCAGACTTCATTAAGCAGTGGTCGATTGAACATGCAACCATCAAAGTATTAAAAATCCACGACGAATAATGGCACAAAGGAACGGCGTTATGGGAATGACTTTAAGCGATACGCTTCGGTGTAATACAACAGAATGGCGGAGTTTGAACAAGGTTTTAGAAAAGGGTAGGCAGCTAAAAAGGAGAGGAGGAGGTGAGAAATGATAAAGATGAAGGGGAGGAACATGATTGGCTGGCACTTAACAAACCACTGCCCTCTTAACCACTCCCAAGGCGGCAGCACTACGCCAAGTGAAGGATGACGAATCAGCGTCTACGCAATGCTCCCTTACGTACGCATATTTCAATTATCCTCATGAGCATACCGGCTAACGGGCAGTTTAGTAACCGAAAAAGGAAAACGCTGGTAATTATGTACGTGGTGACGCGGCCAACACGGAATATAGAGGTCACTGTGTTCGAGCAAAATCAACTCATTCGTAATTCACCCATCTCTGACAAAGCTCAACAACTACCCTAACAAACATTACGATTAACGCGCATAAAATTTCCCGAGTCATGCATCGCGTGAAAATTCATTACTCCACATTCCTTTAGGGAACACTGTCAATCTATGCTAATGTCAAAGCATTGTAATAAAACAATTTCTGAGGACGTAATGTTGAAATAGCACTCATTCTGTACAGTCTACTTTTGTAATAATCGTATCCACATAGGATTGAACAAAAAAATAGTTACAAACAAATGTTTTCATCAATTTTCACTAATTATTAAAGTATTCTACCGATTAGGGTAGGTTTGGATGGATTATTTAAGAAGTTTACAGGCTCCCTTCATGGACTTCCCTCTTTAATTCATAATAAGTCATACTGCCCATCATTATTAGTAAAACACCTATTGTCTTCCTCCCTCTCCCTCGTTTACAAAACATTCCACCTTCTAACAATCTAACATTCAAAATCCCCTTCCCGCTCAGCACTCCCACCATCCATACCGTCTGTCAACTCCGTATCTCATCTAAAAGTTGCCTCCCTTCACACACCATGTCTAGCACTTCGTGGTTCCCCCTCCTCTCCGTTCACTTCACCTTCTACATTCTTCTCCACATCTCAAACGCCTCAGATTACTAAACATTTTCAGTTGTAGGTAACACCAGGGGGAATGCCCATTCCCAAACCTCTCACCAAACATTTCACCCTCTTCCACCTCTCTTCCCTCATAAATTCTCTTCCAAACCACACTGACCCATTCTCTTTTCCCAACCACGCTTTTACAAACCACGCTCTTTCCTATCTTAATAGAAACTCTTAAGGTCAATATGATTACATTCAATGCATAGTCATTAATATAAATTTATTATGTTCAACTGTGTTTTTACTCTTTGTGTTTATTATATTGGGTCCCTGTAAACTGAAAAATATGCTTTATGTGGAAAACTTGGTAAATAAATAAATTCCACAGACGCCGTAACGTAATGAAAATATAAGGGAACAGTGCCAGAGGTTTCCAGATATCCTAAGAAATGCATTTTCTTCAAAAAACATATTTGAACTTCGCTGTTTGCGCAGCTTCCATAAATCATACTCAAACAGGATTTATTAATTGCACTCAGATTCAAGCAGGTACTGAGAACCTGGTAACGAGTTCCCTTACATTCCGAAGACAGGTAAGTTGCCCTAATTAGCTAGATACGTAAAAGAACTCAGCTGGAAGCGTGCATTAATTACAAGTCTTCCAGAGCCGTCCTTCACGTAATGCGATTAGCACTGTAGGAGCTAAATTGGAAACCTAACGGGAGATACTATTCAGCAGGAGTCTAGATCATTAAGGATTAAATTTTCTCCCATATCTAAGCTACACAAAAGCGGATCTCAATAATTACCGAAATCTCAGGGCCTCAATTAAGCGAAGGGCAGACTGAATATTTCAATTTGCATACTAATGGGCTAATACATTTTTTTTAAATAAATTACGATTTACATCTGAGAAGGTTTTATACTTAAATACATCTTATCAAATTACATTAGGCCATGAGAGTACATAAAACACATTTCTCGGGGATAGGGAGGGGGGCCCAAGAAAAATGTAAGTCTTGATTAAGTATCTTTAAAACAGGACAACTCATCGTAATTTCACATTTATAATGAATGTGAAAATACGACAATGCGATATTACTTCTACGTGTGTAAATGTGTAATAAACTACATGTGTAAATAAAATAAGAGAGAAAGACTGCAGAACAGGCAGATTCAGAATGTCTCTTTTCCACGATCAATAAGAGATTATAATTGCAGCGTTAAAGCTCACGAATAATAGATTAGATAACTTGCAGTGTAGTCTACTAACCTTACTTACCTTAATACATGTTTCTGAATTTTTTTTATTATTTCTAACAGAATGTTTTGTGTGTTCTAGCTTTATTGGCAGATAACTTTAATGAGTAGTTTGCAAGTTTTGCCTTTGCATGAATGTCATATATTTATGAATAATAACTATAATATCTATTAATAATAATTTGTAAGTATGCGTAACTTTTTTGGACCGCGTGGTGTCCATGTGGGAATCCAATTGCATGCAGTATGCTGGTGATTGATCGCCCCCTGCCAAACACCCTAGAGGTGGCTCGCAGGGTATTATGTAGATGTAGAGATCTAGGAATCTAGTAGGGTGGAATTTCCAATGTCAGCTCTATCTGACCAGCGCCGGACAGCTTAAAAACCACAAACGTTCCTCGTGTTAGGAGGGGAGGCTCCCTCTATTTCATACGCTCTTGCCTTAGACACATTAGAGGAGGGTGAAATAATGAATTTAACCTTGTAATTTAACCATAACATAGGACATAATTTCATCAAAATGCATATTAATTTATAAATATCGCGCACGCATTTACCCACATTTAAAACTTCCAAAATTATATAAAATTAATGAAAAATATTCCAACTCTGCTGCGTGAATTGACACGGGAAAATATTCCCCTGAACAAGGAATCAAACCACGGACCTTTGGCTTTCCAGGCCACTGCGCTGACCACAATATTATCCAAGATTTTTATTCCTTTGTCAATCTACCGAGGTAACTTATACTAGATGTTAACCATTGATTCGCGGTTCGATCACCGGCCTCGGAGAATTTTTTTCCCAAGAAGACAAAGGTAAAGTGTGGAATCTTGAGCTTTTCTTTTGCTGTGAAGTTAATCTTCATATATTACTGAGTACAGAATACCTGTTAGGACTATCTAGGGAATCACAATCATATTACAATTGGTAAAAGCCTAGGCTACATAGCCTGGTAACCAAGCAAAAAGTTTTGAGCGAATCCAAGCGCGTAACGGGAAAACTAACGCGGAAGCATTATATAAGATGGCGCCAGCTGTGATCGGGAATTCGCGTCACATATGGTGAGATAGCTATTTGAGAGGAATCAAGCTGCCAGTTGACCACGCTCTATGCAGAACTTTTCACAAACTTTTCTCATTCTTTTGGCAACATGCTACAGCTTCTCAAGACACGATTGTTCAGGAAAGTTTGTTTCATTTGTTTTTTACGCCCTAACTGCTTGTATGTAAAAGCAATTGATTCCAATGAGTCACCAAAAGTTTGTAAAAAATGAGTATAAATATGAAATAAACATTTTATAAACATCTATTTCGATTAATAAGGATATTTTTCATGCGTCAAAAATAGTTGAAACCTGCTTGCCATCGAATTTTTTATGGCAATTTAAGTTCGAGAAAATACAGAGTTATTAACAAAAGTGTTACCACCAAATATCATGAAATATTAAAAAAATACAAGATACTAAAATAGAGCTGCTCGCAATGCTATAACACATATTTACACGAGACGTACACACTATAAGCTGTGCTCTATATAAAATATATACGTACTGTGACATTTCTAGAAGCTTAATATAAGAGACCACTATTTAGGGTACGAAAAAATCATAACAGACAACCATGTCTATTTTTCGTTTATTAAAAAAGTTTTTTTCCACACAAGGAAAATATGATGCACATATAGTCCTACGAACTCCTATAAGTCTTTTTATATAGCTAGCTGGAGAACAATTTCGGAACACATGTCGAGACTACACTGGAGTTCAACGACATGCCCTATTTAGTTCAAGTAAAAAAGAAAAAATGTCCCCCTCGTTATATATACGCCACATACTTGGGAACAGCCGTTGCACGACATTCTAACCCTTTGCGGCAAAGAGAAGAAGAGGCCAAAGACGACGATTTATGAAACTAGGGGTGCAATGAAACAGGAAAGCTTTTCGCACGCTAGGGTCAACGCGACAAGCAAGGGCCATTAACCCCTTGAGCGGAAATATCTGGTTCCACATCGTCTCCAAATGTTTATATCGTCTACAAGTTGAGAGATTGCACGCAAATGCAGTTCGTAACGAAATTAGCCGCGTTATATGCATGAAAGATATTTCGTTTCCATGCCAATACCTTGATATTGTTAACTTAATGAAACTTAATCATTTCTATTTTTAATGCCTTGAATTAAATTCACATATTATTTCTTGCTTCATGATTTCGTCACGCGCCTCATAAAATTGAATTAAATGAAATAAATAAATAAATAAATAAATCTAAATGTTTCGCTTTCTATTGCACGGAAATGTAACAAAACGATAACTTTATAGCGAAAAATAAAAGTATACAATCATTGCAGGATGAACGCCGAAAATCCCTACGGTATAAGGTTTACAAAATAATGGATAACGTGGTTATAGCATATATCCTTATTACTTTACGTCATGGATTTCAACATTGTATAAAATTAGTGTCATGATTGGTGTTATATCAACACAAAATTCCTGACGGCTGACTCTAACTTTTCCTATTATAAGATATTGATGTATTTATCCTATGACTCCGTGATGCATGGCATATGAATGTTGGTGGAGGCTCGATATTTTTTTGCGAAAAAAATGAAGGCCACATGTAGAATATTGCATGATGCATATAGGTGATGCATAATTACCTGGAAAATTTACTTAAGAGTAGATGAATTCTTCTCGGGTTTGCAACCAGGTTAACTCACAGTCAGTCGTATAGGCCGACGTTTCGACAACAAATTCAGAAAACGGCACTTATTTTTTTATGATTGTAGTCTTCATTATGATTAGAATGATTATCTTGTATGATGTAAGGCATATTGGGGTGGAAGTTCGTAAAATTGGACATTTCAATATTTCCACTTAGGTTTATTTTGACACTACGCGTTTCGTTGTTGCAAACAAAATCATCAAGTGCAATGTTGTTTGTACAACGCACAACAACGAAACGTGTTGTGTGTGCTCAAAATAAACCTCAGTGGAAATATTGAAATGTTCAATTTTACTTGTATGATTAGGATGCTTCAGGCGCCTGATCCGTTCTCCGTACACTTTACCTGCTTCGGTAAATAAGGACATGCGTTTTATGCACAGTGCCGAGAGCTGCCTTGACCGCGACTTACAATATTCCTCACATTACCCCTAATCCAACTTTCCTGACCTCGAGCGTCCAAACTTCGCATGCCAAAGGTAATAGGTCGTTTTTTGAATCTTAAGTTGGTATGTATTTATATACCACAGGCAAGGACTCAAGGGCATATCACTAACTATGAAGGAATATCTTAAATACATGATTATTATGAAGAAATATCTTGAAAAATGTTATTGTTTTAAATCTTATGCGAAACACACTTCAAGAAACTGAGTCGATCTCACCTATACACCACCACATGAGCCTGCACCTAGCACTAGTATCCAACACACAGCCCCACACCTGCGCGGAACAAATACTAGTTGGTGATTTGCGGAACATGGAAGTATGGATTAGTGGACCTTTTTTCGGCCCGTTCTGACGGCCATAAAATGCGTAGAAAACGAATGCGACCGCTTCAGCCTTGGCCTACTCCTACTTCTCCTTCGTCGTTGTCCTTTTTCCATCCTGTACAGAAAAAAGAATTAGATAGAGGTGGTAAACGAGGTATTTCATTTATCGCTTCGTAGACGAAAATTCTATTCAAGGAGCCTCTCTTACGGGAGTCTCCCAGGCGGTGCATAAGCTAGGAGTTCACATCAGGTGAGTTTACGCGAAAGACTTGGGGGAGAGGGAATATTAAACCTGGAAACTGGAGCATATAGTAGGTCAAAACGGTTGCTTTTAGGAGCGCCTTTCCAGATAAAGAAGACAGCTAGTATCGAGCTTTTTATAGGGCCCTAAAAGTAATACGTAGCTCAGCGTACTTGGGCGTCTGTGAAAAAATAAGAAATTTTCCGTTAGAAACGGATAAAGAAGCATGATAAAAAGGAAAATATGAAGCAAGTATGCCATAAATTCATCGATCCTGCCCTTTGCGACGAAAAATTATACAGTCTAGCTAAGATATCCCAGCTCGAAACGCCGTATCCGAGAGATATGGGGCGAATTATCATCGTTAAAAGAATATAAAGCGGCCATAAACCCCCAAAACTCACGAGGAATTCGAAATAAATATACAGGAGTAATGCAATTCCGATACTTGGGAATTTACACCAATCAAATGATATAAAAGCAATCAGCGACGCCTCTTCCAATCAAAATTTTCAGCAGTGAAATTTTCCTCCAACGGCTAGCTTTAATTTTTCACCCATTATGCATAAGAGGAGACTTAAGCTAAATAATATTCTGAAATGCCGCATAAATTTTTGGAAAGAGAGAAATTTCAATTTTATATTTATAAAATATTTGTATATAAGTGTAGTATACATTTTAGCTTCTCGAGTGTTCGTAAAACAATTTTTCCCTTTTATTTGAAAAATATTTTAAAACTACCGTCACAAATCTTATAAATGTTCATAGCCATATCCATCGTAGCTCGCATGAAAAAATTACTGGTAGATGTAAATTCTTAAATCAAGAATATTTTAATTTCATATGTTTTTAAGATATACAATGACTCCTAAATTATTCTAAAAAAACGATTATTCCTGCTTTTCACATGCTCACCATACAGCTAAGTACTAAACAGCATGAGATATTACCATGCCAATACTTTGATTTTCTTGAGTAGGTACAATTTTAAAGAATAGGTAATCATTTTTTCACAGAAACCGTCGATAAAATACTCCAGCATTCGCTATCCTCCATCTGAAAACTCATCTTATGGGATAACTTCGCCGAAAATTGATAGCAGGGATAATATTGAAAGCCATCACGCGTCTTGATAAGGGATTTGCAAAAAAAGGCGCGGCGTCATATAAATCATAAGGCGCTAAACCTTAGATGTGTGGGAGATAGCCAACATTTTCGACGCGGATTGAAAGATAAATAAAAAAAGCAAGAGAAGAATGGGAGGCCCATGAAAAGGCTCGCCGGTGATGAAGTCTTCCTTCTCACGCACTTAAGGGATGAGGAATGGCGCGAGATGTGTTATTCTATTCACACCTTTGCCAGGAGACCCTCCAGGGACACCTCTCTTGCGACCGCACCCATCCCAATCTTTTCTTTTCCAAAGGCGGTGGTCCCATTGTTGCATTCTAACCCTTCCCTCACACTTCTCGACCCATATTCTACCATCCCGCCTAAACCACAAGGGACGACTAGCCCACAAAGGACTACGAAGAGTACATCTTGGCCTACACAAGATTGCCCCTTGGAAGGATTTTCGACATACTTGCAAATATATTTTCAAGATAGGAAAACTGTGCATCTACCAAGCGTAGCACTCGATTTGATGTATGGCATCTTAATGAGATTTGGTGACAAGATTGACATTTGATTTTTAAACCATTGTATAAATTCATTGAACTATGTCTTCTTACACAATAATGAGTTTTTTAAAAATGACATGGAACGCAGAGCTACGAGTAGAAGCTATCAGTGTGATAAATAATCAGCAATGCATAAATATTACGTAGGTAATTAAGGTTCAAGAGGCAAGTGGAAAGCGTTATTGGATCAGACAGTTCAGCACTTAAAACACTTTTTTCAGCAAAATTTTGTTCCATTCTGTTAGGAAAATCTCTTGATATTGATTGCCCTAAAATTTAATATTTTGAACATTAATTCCACAGTTTAATATACTATAAAATGAAACAATCACCTATCAGAAAGCACTCAAAATTTTCTAAATCTTTAGCATAAATTATCATAGTACTTTTACTTCCTAGTCTCGCATTCTTTGCTTTAAACTGCTCAATTGAAACCGAAATCAGCTTGGTGCTGTTAAAAAAACATAAGGATTTGGTCACTCATAAATGACGATGGCGAAAATTACGTTTTACACCTCTTAACTCTTTCCTGAAATGTTTAAAATTCATTTTCGAACTTTGCTATCCATTGGAGTATTTATATGAGCCTAAAAGGTAAGTAATTGAGACACGCTAGCCTTCGCTCTCAGGTTTATTAATTTAGACTCACATTACCAATTTTTTATATCACTCGGGCATTGATATTTGTGAGGCTCTAGCGAAAAATAAATAAAAACTTGACAACGAACGAAAGTTTTGAAGGAACCTTATTCTGCTTATGTACAACTCAGGTTGACGAGGTCATTAATCACTGATAACAATTGATCTGATCGGTTCAGCCGAGTTTGGTTATCGAAACGGTCTGGCTTGATCAATTTGAAAAACGGACCGGTCTTCCAACTGGTTTAAGATTTAAGATCGATACAGAGAGGTAAGATTAGAGTGCTCAACGATCTTCTTTCAGTTGCCAATACCATCATTATGGATGATAAATGCTGTAGTAGGCTTTCGTGGTTTTTGTTCAACCTTGGCACAGAATCTCAGTTCTTGTTGGTAAACTTGGTGACCCGAGTCGGCTCGCATATGAGTTTCCAGACCATCAAACCTCAAATTGATCTCAGTTTGATTGGTATTCATAGAGATGCTCTATTGCTGCGGCGTAACTGGGAATACGCTTTGGGGGGGGGGGGGGGGGTTGGCCACTCCCCCTCAAGGCATCGAGGGGTCCGGGAAAATTTTTGAAAAATGATATGCCTTGAAGTATATTTTACATCATTTTGGCGCTAAAGATTTAAATTTAATCAGATGCAGTTATTACAAGTCAAAACTAGACAATAGCATTTATATTTTTTTTATTTCTACGAGGCTTTGGGGGGTGGATCTATCCCCTCATCTCCCCCCATAGTTACGCCATTGTTCTATTGATTCTCCAGTATTTTGAGGCTTGGCATGGGATACTTGTGTTCCACAATGAAAGATAAACCAGAAAAAAGAATTTTTCAACCTGTGGATATGACCCAGAGTTAATGTCACGTGGGCCTTGGCATTCGTCCCTGGCTACGGAAACCAAATTACGCTCTATCCCATTTCCCACAAGCTCCCCACGGTGACGAAACGAGACCTTTTCCCGGGAGGGCATCAAGGTGGGAGTTAGGAAGTGAAAAATGTCCCTCAGCACAACATAAAAGGCATATCTGCATCCCCTCCTGAGAGATTTCAACGCCTGAGTAGACCCAGGGAACAAAGCGAACCTTATAAGCGATCCGACTCTCCGATAATGGTGTCTCAATGACCTCCCAGAAGAGAAAAAAGTGGGTTCGTATTCTATCAAAGGCCGCGGCACTCTGGAGAGTCAAAGGGAAGATACATGCATATTTATGCAGTCAAAGAAGCGAAGTGGAAAAAAAAGAGAATCTCTCGGTACCCCAATCGTCAAGTTAGTGATTTGGTGCCATTTTTCTCCGTCCACGACAAGAATGTTAAAATTTTCAAATATGATACGCGGACAAACTGCTCTCCTAAAACTCATCGAATGAAATCGAGTCCCACAACACATTCGGTTAAGCTAGAATAATATGCGCCTTCAATAATTACTCATCTCACAATGGTTGTCGTGGATCCAAAAACCTCTATTATACAAGCTATTAAAGGGATATATTTCAAATAATAGCATAAAAGAAGCCGAAGATCTTCACAAACTATTGCCTACATTGACTAAAGTTAATTTTAAACTACTGTAAAGTACCAAAATAATGAACGCAATAAAATTAGATACGCGTCCAAAGTATTTTTAAAGGCCATAATTCAAAATAGGTAATGAAAAGCTCGTAAAATGATGATTATATGCCCAACTTCATTTCCAAACCACAAGGCCCAGGTGGGAGAAAAAATCCATGGGAGCGCAGTCACAAAACCCCCGAACCACTTGCGAGCTTCGGCATGGAGTGATCCACGGTTTCCCTCATTCATTTGTTTTTTTTTGTGGTTGCCTTAGGGGTAGGAGAGGATTAGTTAGAAAGGAAAGCCCCGAGATAAAACTTCGCAGCTGCGACGGAGAGGGAAAAGTCCTCAGCGGTGCCGAAAAGGGAGAAGATTTGTCGCGCAGGCCACAGATTAAAATAAGTCCGTTACCTGCCCATTGGCCACTTGGCCGAAGGGAAAGCAGGTAGTGTAGTGGTCTCGGCAATAAATTAGTGAGTGGATGGTTCAAAGGAAAAGGAAGTCGTGAGATAAGGAGAAAAAAACAGGAGGGTAAAGAGTACCTATTACGAGCTCGCAAGGCGGTGAGCAGTCAAAATGAAAGGGATGAATTCCAGAGTCAATAAAAACATCATGCATGTAACAAGCTGAAGCCTCTCCCCTTCGATCAAGGGGTATAATGCGCACAAGCATTAGAGGAGGAGTAGAGACTGAGAATAGAGGTACTGAAGATTTTCTACAGGCTAGAAACACTAGAAAATGAAAGGAATGGCAACTATTGGGCAGAGATAATGAGGTTATGAGCAATATAGGCGGTGACAGTAAGCTCTTGCTTCCCAAACCGAAGGCAGTAAACTCGAGTCCCTTGTAGACAGTGCATCTCTATCCCGAGAATGGGTGTTTATGATCGCATTGCTACTGATTAAAACGTGTTGTTGTTAACCCAGTGTAAAAAGGCCGTATTTTGTTGCTTTTAGGTGTGACAAATAAAATATTACAATTGCGTAAACAAATAGCGTGATTTCGTATGAGGTTTGTCATACTCTAGAATCATTTTATAGTACCACTGTATGAGTTTTGCTCTCTCAAATGTTATTGAATGTTTATAAAACGTAGTAATTACCTTTTTGAAAGTAGATAAAATTAGTGAATCGGCAAAAGGATAATGCAAAACCATTCCAAGTATTTGCGAACAACACCAATTATGTTTTATTACTTTTATGACAGCCAAAAATTTCAATCTCATAACATTAACTACACCAAAACTCAACTAGATGACAAAACTTTAATCAGCACATGAGTAACTGTAAATGAGAAATTTTTTATCTCAGTACTAATTGGATCAAAATTATCTTCTAATTGCTTGACAGTATTTTTTTTTACTCCTCCATACACCTCATTTTCCATACTAGTCCAAGCTTTCATTTTTTTCCTTTTGTTATTAATTCTGCAGTTTTAAAAATGGCATTAACAAACACACATGCCCGTCATGCGCAGGGATATTTTAAACTAAGAAATTCACCTCCTAACAAAGTACCGTCACTAGCACATTACCTCGCTCTTTCAAACTTCCTCGCTGTGGACTCCGCTTAAATTTAGTCAATAATAGCCGAGTAGTAAAAATAATATAAAACACTTACGTTTAACATCTTTGTGAATGCTGGAACTAAAAGAAAAATAATGAGAGCCATCCTTGCTGTAGAGGTTTATGGATTGTTAAACAGCTTTTGACATTTAGTATAATGGCGGAAAACCAACCGAAGAACTGAAAGTTCCTTAGAGTCATTCAGACCAGAAGACGTTCGTGTTTTATCGTTTTGGGTGAAAAAGGACTAAAATATCCCAGGAAGGAAGGAAAGGCACAGGGTGAGAAATAAGGAGAAACAGGAGCCTATTGAAAGAAAAAAGGCGTCCATGTCTAGTTTTGCAGCCAGTCAACTCCCCTCCTTTCTAGGGTTCTACTCCGCTGGTGGACCTATTATCCCGACCCTGCCGCCAATGCCCCAAGTCAGCTAGCCTGCACGGCATAAATCTCTTACCCCAAGAGCTCCCCCAGCGGGTGACGGAATGTATGCTAAGGTCGAGAGGAGAGGCTTCGCCCACGGGAGGTATATGTGCCACTCGGTAACTTGTGGGAAGTACAGATGGGAAAGGAGTCGTAGTCTAGAGGAAAAAAGAATAGTTTCACCAGGAGTAGGAGTAGGGAAAGGAAAGAGAGGTGCGAACGACAGAAGCCGCCTAGGGAAATAGATCTCAGTAGACGGAGGATGGTTTCGAAGCAGAATATTCAATGCAGTACATTTCCACCGAGGTTTGGCTTCCAAAGAATAGCGTAAACCTCACAGAAAAATCCCACCTACCGTCTTCATATTAATATGTAAGAGGACATTTTTGATGGCTTCATGCATTCGTATACGAGGGAATCCGTACACCGAAATAGCTTATCCGACGAAAAATCTCCTCCAGGCTAGAAAACGAATAGATTGGTAACATATTTCTGGTGAAATTGAATAAAAAAAGACCCCCAAAGTCATCCATTGAATTTGGTTTTTATTCGTGGACAACTCGTAAAACAAACGGTACGGCAATGAACTTCAAATTTATTACTAAGTTCGTAAAATACTAGGCTCATGTCCCATGGATGAACGAATAAGTAAAATGTGTGACTCATTGGTCCCTCAGGGAATTTTTCTTGCATTTTTGTCTTCCTAAAAAAACAATAGACTAACATTAGGCTTATGTCGCGAGCAAAAAAAGTTTTTTCTTCGATATATTTCTCCGCAAGGTTCTTCCATTTTTCTTGTTCTTTATTGTGGATACTCTATAACGATATATTACGAAATTTATTGCTATTGTAAGACGATTAAAACGTTCATAATTGATTTATATATTAATTTATACCACGTTCCAATATTATTTCATAGTAATATACAAGTACCTGCTGCTATTCTTAACATTGATCATTCATTCCCTTATTCGATAGTGTCTTGACTTCTTATCTTGATGACTGAAACTCACAATTTATTACATTCATGTTCAAACCGCATTGAATATCTACAAAAATAAAGCAGCGGATTACATTTTTTCCGCTTTTATCCTGAAATACAGTTTAAGCTTGAGAATTTAGAGATACAGGGAACGGCATTTTTTTCTCACTTTCTGAGGATTCTCACTTCTCCAGTTTCTCACTACAACGGTTCCGGATTGACCTTTCTCACTTATAGGGGTACACATAAGGAAGTGGGGGGAGGAGAGTGAGAGACAACAATATAAACTCCTGAAGTTTTCTTCGAAAAAATATACGCCAATCTTTCTCTTATCTTCCGTCAACGTGTACGTTAGGAATTGATAGGTGATAATTAATAGGGGAGTTAATCTCTTGAAGAACGTGATCCCATCCATTCAACGTAAGCTGAAATGCATACAAATCTATAGTTTAAGTGTAACATAGGTTTCTCGTCATTCTGTATTTTGCTGGGTAGCATGCACTCATTTCCCCGCCTGAAATTGGTTAAAAATCCCTTACTTATACGTTCCTAGATTCTCACTTACAGAGACATTTAAGGCAGTGGTGTCATGGCGCCGGAACGCCGTTCTGGCAGTGATTAACAAAAAACATAATACTCAAATAACGTTTTTATCAATTTTGGTGCCTGAAAATTTCTAATAAATAAATTCGTAACAAAATAAAAAATATAATAAAACTTAAATAATTACTAGTAACAAAAAAAAACACACAAACGTATAAAAAGGGTAAGGAAAGTGCGTTCCGGCACTGCTAATTTTACCATGGCGTCACTGATTTATGGGTAAAAATGACTGAACATATCATCTCAAGTTGAAATGAAAATACACAACCCTGGTAACTTTTCACTGGACAATTATTTATTGGTACAATGCGTTTCGACGCTGAGGCGTCATTCTCAAGTAATTAGTTAATTGAGAATGACGCCTCAGCGTTGTGTTTTTTCATTTCAACATGGATTTTCACAAAGTAAAAGCCGAATCGATTGAATTCACATCATATCAATCTCAATAATATCTCAATCATAGAGGTTTCTCGCTTATTCACATCTTGCTTATCGAGGTTCGGCTGTATAACAAAATAACATGCGTTCGACGATCACAAAAATCTTCACATCGTTTTGAAAACGCCCAGACCGCCTGAAATAAAGAAGGACTCGAAGTATCCCTCACTACTCTTCCAGCTGCTTCCGAAGTGAAAGACGGAGTGAGTGAAAGGAATGGTCGAGGCGGGAATCTTACTCATTGTCATGTTGTACGAAGGAATCTCGGGGACGAAACTTTAATATAGGCGGCCAATGAATACAGATTGTCTGAGGACTACCAAGAGTGTCGCTCATGCATTCGGAAGCGTATACATTCGTAATGCTCGTATCAACACTCGGAATTTCCATTGACTAAGCCTCAGGGAGTGTTATTATCGGAATAATAAGCATTGTACTCGTCATAGGTCGGGGAAACGCCTATTGAGGAAAGTCACGTGATTTTTGGATCGTAAAAAGGAGGTTCTAAAGATATGACAACGCAATATTAATCATTTAAACCTGGAAATACATCCTATTGTGCCTCGTACAGGACCCTTTTTCTAGTTCTACAGCCCGTAAGTCTTATAAGAGGTAGCCGGTGGATGATAGTAAATACTTTTAAATTAAAATTCGTGTATGAAAAATATGACCACAGAGAACTACTTCGGAGATAATACTTCTAGTTGAAAACTTCATGCAAAAATTTTCGGCATAGTTTAATGCGCTTTATTAACTTGTATTAAAGTATTTACTATTCAAATTAATTTTTAAGAATATAGTCCACCTCCAAAGTTGAATTAGAATGAAACAAATGGTTATGACTAAAAGGAATTAAAGGATAAAGTACGAAGAATTAGACAACTATTTGAATCCAAACCGTGTAAATAATCACTTCCTTATCTCTCCTGAAGATAAATTGGTATCAAGCTTAATATCCTATTTTAATAATGATAATAATAAATCAAAGATAAAATATCAGTTAACAGGTCTAAAAAGATGTGGATATTCCGATATCTAACTCCGTTTTTTCCAATTATGTTATAAATTCCTGAACTCAAGGGGTCGTTTGTTTTCAAAAGACCGCAGTCCACATGCCATCTCGACTAGTTCTGGAAAATTCATTTTCAATTTGCTTTCCCTCAAAACCGAAATGGATGGTGTCTAGTCCCTAGACACTCCCAAACACCATTTTGTCTCGGTGAGTGAATAACGTGTGGCCTCGAAAACCTATGTTTAGGAAAGCAAACATTCCACTATCGATTCACCAGCACAGAGCTTGTATTACGGGGCAGACTGCACCGGTTTTCGACAGAATGGGGAGGGGGAAAATATACGGGACGGTGAGGTGATCGTGAAAATGATTCTATGGGATGTCTAAACCACGGAAAGACATTCTTAAACGAAAATTATTCCCCAACTGCCTCTCACAGGCATAAATCGGCCCCGGTGGATAAAGAATAAAAACGGAACTATCGGGAAAGGCAGGAAAAGACAAGAGACGAAATAAATTTTAAGGAGTTAAATCTATCCTGGGTTAAAACAAATACTTTTAGCATGAAAAAGATTTCCTAGTTAAATATAGTAAAAATTATTTCCGACATTGCCGGCTAACCGAAAATTCTATGGATTCATTTTTTATCTAATGACGACTCATGACACATTTACCATTATAATAAATAATATTATATATATAATTATCAACTGACCAAGAAAGGTTCAACCAAGGTGGAATAAGAATAACTCAAAATTTATTTTAGAATTAAAATATCGGAACACTGAGCTTCACGAAGTACTAGAGCATAAATCATGCTGAAAATCATGCCGTGCAAGGAAGAAATTTCGATGCGCATGGAAGCGGTAGAAATTAAATGGAATTACTAACAGAATCGAAACAAATAAGCCAAGTGAATAGGAATATTCAACGTGGGATTGGGGACGAGACGAGGTGATTTGCAACATTTTCAATGTAAACCTATCTTAATTGATATCTGTTTTATCATCCATGTATTTTTTCGTTTATTAGTTTGAATATCCTCTTCTTCCTATACTTGTCGGTTTCATTTGTAAGCCAATATTCTGAAGATTTGCTAGGCCAAATTACATGCCCACACAATCATGTACGGTTCTCGCTTCCCACTTTCGATGAACCGAAAAATTACTCTGATGATTGGACAACATGTAAACCACCTTTAACCGGCAGAATTCATAAAGGACAAAATGTTTAACTCTTTAAATCCATAATATTTTCCCATAAAACGTGTCTCATACATCCATGATCGGTGACATGGGAGAGAAGAAGGTAGGTGAAGTGGGAAGGTCAGAATGAGGAAGTCTCGGGTGTAATTATGTTAATGAGCTGTCAGGCGAGGAGGACATTCAAAAGACGTCAGGTGTCTCTCGTATATACCGGCGTTGAAGTCTCTGTACGGCTATTTTGTGGAAGGTTAGATTATAACATCAAACCACTACTAGCAAGCTAAAAAATAAACATGGCATAATACTAAATGAAATTGCAGCTTGTGTCTTATGCCATGGCTTATCCAACACGTTCACATATTTCATCACGTTATCACCGAATCTCACATTTCATCTTAAGTTCCAATATATCGTATTGGATCATATTGAAATTCATATTCAGGTGGCACAGTATCTCACTTATGCCATCGTATCACACGCATAGTATCAAAGACTTTTGCATCGTTGAGTAGTCTATAAATTCTCATTGCTCCAACCAAAATCACCATTCCTCGAAACCGCGTTTCTATATTTCGCATCGGACACTTTATCATGTGGTCAATGAGGCTATTAATTATCTACTAAAATTGTTTAGAGTTTTCCCTTGTACTGTTTGTACCGTAATGCTCCTTTCCTGCATGGAATTATTCACTGATTAAAAATAGCTGTATCTGTGTTTATGCAATGGGTATTTATCCTTGACTCATGAAAATACCTTATATTATGGAATTTCCGATTAAATGAAATAATGCTCGTAGAAGTATTTTTATCAGGATTAAAAATCATCACAAAAGTAAATTACGTGGAGGATTAATCGTTCTCAGAAGAACTTCATTCTCTATTATTAAAAAAAATTAACACATTTATTGAAAAAATGGTGCCAGTCTCTCCCATAAGCACCCATTTGAGAAGCTCTTATTAAAACTGGTTAAAAATTCATTATTAAAAATTTTAATTTCATGAAACCCTAATTACTTTATCCCTCACGGTTGTATGTAAGGACCTTTTCCACTATGGCCTACGTTCATCATTTTCATCACATTTACATCTAAATTCATGATTTGAAAAGCAGTGAATGGATTTATTGAGCACGACCCGTTCATCAAACGACAACATGCGAAGTTGGAACCTAGGTTCTGACATTCAGTGAAATTATTATATTACTCTCAGATAAAACTTTCGCGTGTGCTCGTCATGGAAGTTAAAAATCAGGGGAATCCCTTGATGAAGCCACCAGCATCGGTCGGGAAACGATAGGGCCACCCAAAAGTTGACGCGGCGACATTACCCCAAAATGTTTTTAACTACTATATTACTCCTCTTAATCTATAATCCTTAGCAAAATCAACGAAATCATTCCCGAGACGAAGTAATATGTGTATCGCCTCTGTTAAATAATACCTTAACATATAAATTCCATGGAATTTTACGTCATCACCCCTGACACACCTCAAGAGGCGTAGTAAATGTAGATGAGGGAACATCTCGGTATTTCTCTTCACCGCACCGCCATGAGCGTATCCCGTGAGTTGGAGAAGGACGCGACACGCGTGCTGAAAAGACCCTTTTCCCAGCCCATCCCATTCTCTTCCAGGACGGGTCGACCGCGTCACCGTTCCAGCCGCGCCCAAAGCAACCGTGGGCACACAACAATGGCACGTCCCGTCGTCGGCGACTGCTCCTTTCTCTTTGGAATGGAATTTTGGGAGTGAAAGGGAAGAAGAGGGGTTGGGCTCTTCCCCCTCTCCTTCTAACCTCACACCCTTCCTCTCTTCCACTTCACTTTTAGTTTCGCCGCGAGGAAAGAGCGTAAGAAAGAAAAGCGGCATTCTTACCCCAAAACACTGCAAGGGCGGCCCCCCGCAGTCGCCCAAAACCCAAAGCCACTCACTTCTTTACGCTATATAAACCTTTTATTCCCAACTCGGAGGTGTTTCCAGGAACCCCTCTAAATGCGGTAAAGGACCGGGGTGTATAATGCAAAATTCTCTTCATTTTTCAACAGAAAGTTCATATCGAGTGTTGCCGAGTAAAGATCAATTTTTTTGCGACTTCGGACCTTTTCTATAACTAAATATTTTCCCGGCCTGGGAAAGCATGGGAAGATTTCCGCTATCCAAGGCATGGTTGTTCGTGAATGCGTATTTGTTAAAATTGTTGAAGAGCCTAGATGTAAAGACCAACACGAGCTGTTTTTGGTGATATGAAAATAAATAAATAAGATAATAATAATTATCACTTTCCCTCAAACTACTCAGGCTTTTAGGTAGTGCTGATAGGATTATGTTTGGAATGAACACCTCAACGACATTGGTAAGTGCACCAGAGGAAAATATTGCGCTTTACTATAATAACATTTTACACGCTTAATATTTTAAGTAACTCTACGTTAAAGAAGATATTAGAGAACATCATATACAGTTGAAAAAGCACATTATAATCCTCTCCAGTGTAGGGCTAAATTTAAGGAGTCCAAAATGGAAATTTCAAATATGGAAATATCAGTGTGAAAGAGAGCAATTCAATGATTTCTACCCAAAGGGCAAAAAAATACTGGTTGCACAAATCCATAGTTATGTAATGATAAGAATACGTATACCGACATAATGACTCAAATAGGCTATTTTTGGTAGTGATCAACAAAATCCAAACGCTCAAGAACATTAAAGTTACCATAAGAATACTTTAGGTTACTATCGCTCTCGTGGGAACTACTGACGGTCAGTCCCTCTAATGACTATCAACCCTCGACTTCGAGCCTAATCCGTCCCTTTACTACAATTTTATGTAGGTAGGCCCATATTCTCTCATGATCCTTTACGTATTTTTTCCCGTTAATTATGATTTTCGGTATATTTTCTTGGGTGCACAGGTGATATCGACTCACACGAATTCCTATTAAATCTCCGCTCCCGTCATTATTCACAAAAGTTCATCGAGCTCCGACCAGGGTCTTGGAATCATAAAAACGCAAATATGCAACGTACTGAGCAAAATGAAACTGAAATGAAAAAAAAAACTAAGAAGCATGAAGACTCCATACTCTATAGTAGGTCTCAGCATTTTAAATTCCACTCCATAGATGAGAAACGCGCTACAAATAAAGTTAGGCATTTATACAGCCTTTATCTGTACGGAATGATTATCGGGAAGAATTTCGGCGAATGCAAACAAGGCAAATGTCACGCGAACATCAATTTGTACCAGCCAGAATATGCGCAATGATTTCCCCGTCCTTGGAAAAGCCAGCAACGTTAACTTATGGTATCAGCTGCGGACGAACACACAGGACGGTGATAAAGCTGTCATGGAGACGTCCCTTAGTTACCGAGAAGGTAAATATGCCCGGGGCGTAAATATGTCGCGAGATGAAAACGAGAAAACAAGTACGTGACGCATTAGAGGGACATTGATGGTCATTATCCTTACCAGCATCACGAGGTCAAGCTTTTCGGGAAAGTCCTGGGCGTATGAGTTTGCACGTAATACTTCACTTCAAAGACATTTTTAAAGCAATTGTAAGATGAAGTGCTCCAATTTAAATTAAGTTTAAATATTATTTAAACAAATATAATATTATTTAAAGCATTTTCATATTCAAGTTGGGCCTTAGGAAGGGGCAAAATGCATGAAAGTGATAAAATTACCATAAAGTAAAAGACTGAGGTCATACGAGATTAACAGAGGGGAAAAATAAAAGAATTAACAAAAATATTCAAAATGACGCAGTCGAATTTAATTGAGATGAATTACAACTACATGGCGAGAGAAAATGGCATTCAACTCTAGAAATATAATGCTACATGCATACATGGATCCATTCTGCAGTAAGTACATTCTATGGCCTGAGAACCCCTACTCCCGATCTTCCAGCGACTATTGAGGTATGATCAATTAGCCTCGGATTTCTTTTTATGAAGTTTTAAGGAGTAATTTTTCTAGATTGTTCAGTCTTTCGTAGAGCTGACTCACATTTAAAGAATGCTAACACTATGCATATTTTTATGAATGCAATGAACGAACGAAGGGGGCTGGTTTGAGCTCTCCTGCCGTAGATAAAATGCCGGGGGATGGGTGCGTATGGCATGGGTTGTACGTGCCAAGGGTGCGCACCTGCCTTTCACCACCCAAAGGGACGGGTGCTCCGCCCAGTGGTGTAAGATGGAAGCGCAGAGGAATGGATAAGGAGGAATGATTGGGGAGTGGGAAGGAATATTAAAAGAGTTACTTGGAAGAGGGTATATTACGAATCAATGAGGAATGCAACCTACAGTCATTTATTGAGATTATGATAAAAAATTTCCATGAAATCAATAGTTTTTATTACAATACGATTAATCACCTTGGATAAAACCATTTTAAGGATAAGGGATAGGCTTCATTAGGATAACTTGAGACAAGTTCACCCAATGAAGACTATCATCGAGGGTCAAGTAGATGGTATGAACGGAAAAAGAACCTCAAGGAATGAAATGTATGGAAAAATATATATAAATTCTTTGATTTAATCGTTCTCACATGTGATTAGCCACTGAAAATACTACTAAACCTAGAATATAGTGCAAGAGGAGACATTTAAATTTTGAATAATCGTTCACCAGGAAAGAAGGAGCTACATTTGTTCATACTTCCAGTGCCATAGGTATAGAACATATATTTGGTTTTGTAGTTAAAACATACGTAGAACCACAGCAAGTAGGTTGCGGCGGATGTTAAAAAAGAGTTTATACGTGAACTAGAAAATAACTTCGTCAACATAGCGAGGCACTCAGACGAATATTAATAAAAAAGCACTGTTCACCTAGGTTGGGACAAATTTTGTGATTATTCCATCACCATGTTAAATTAGACAGCGGCAATAAAAGTTTTCCGGGGATTATTTTTATCTAAAATATTGGGTGCTTATTCTACAACTTAGAGCATTATTTATCGACAACGAAGGGAAAGAAGAGTAAATTTCTTTTTTTAACGTTCTTGATGGAGTAAATCATGTCCCACAATTAACACATTAGTCTTTAGTAAAAAGAATGAGGCATGAAGAGAATCTGTGAGCTGCAAGATGAGGAATCTTTGGCAAGAAAAATGAAGGCATGGTATGGTATTTGGGGGAGGCGACCGACAGCTGAGGTCATTTGCGCCGCGAGGGAAGGATAGGTAAGTAAAGGTGGAGAAAAACCCGGCGTCGGCAATAGCCTGCTCTTAACGAAAGGCGCCAAGGGGACCACGGCTTAACGTCCAATCCGACGGACGGAGTGCTGCGATTGAAATGTTCTCCCCACATGATTCAAGTAGGGATCGGGCAGTCTCTGAAAATTCTATTCCACCACCGGGATTTGAACCCGAGGCCACCGGGTGGGAAGCCATAAAAAATAGCCACTAGCCACCTCTACTCTAGCCACCACACCAACCCGATCCCCAGGAAAAATGAAGCAAGATAGATAATCATCAAATAAAGAGTGTAATAAAAGAATAGATAAAGAAGTATGTGAAAGAGAAGAAATACGTAGGAGTGAAAAGATAATCTGATAGGAAAATTAAGTGGATAGGTACGCCAAATCAATCTTAGGATTGTGGACCAGTGGAGAAGACGAAGATAATGCGATCAATAAAGAATACGCAATATTCGGAATAAATTATTGAATAACGTAAATTACCGTTAGTTTCGAGGCAAAAAATATTAGGGCTATGTTTTGACGTCAATGCTCGGATAATCTCATAATAGCCCAGGCTCCGCTTTATTAAGGCAAATGATTTCAGTAAAATATTATGCATCAGACACGTGTTTAATATATATACTTAGCCTAAAATGTACAGAATACGTAGGTGCTCACATCTCACTCACCAGTTCATGAGATATCATATGCTGCTCGCTTTGGATCCCTTTAAAATGTAAGAAAAGCTGACACCCACCTGAAAATAAAAGAAACAATTTTTAGAGATAGGTCTTTTAAATATACTCGCATTAATACTGTATCGACTAAAGAATACTAATTTATGAATATTTCTCGGGTTCTCAGCCAGGTTAATTCTTTTATATAAGCCGACGCGACGTTTCGAGAGACGACTTGTCTCCCATCTTCAAGCCGTGTTACTCTACGGAAGTCCAATTTCACACAATTTATATTCATCAATAGTATTCATCAGGAGAAATTAAAACCGTTTAATATTAATTTAGATTGAAAAAGAATTTGAAAATATCTTCAGTCATTCATATTCTTCGTAAACCATCTATTATTATGTTTCCTACTATACTTTCAAATTATTTGATGCATATGAAGTGTTCCAACACCAGATAAAGCCTTTGATCACCTTTAAAATCCTTGAGCTTTGACGTGTCCCAGAGGCTTAGTTCGGGGCGAGTTCAACCCTTACCCATCCAAATCAACCGTCTGAGTGATTATGAGTGATTGATATTTACATCAAATTCTCCTCCCGGCTTCATAATATTGTCACGCTAGAAATATGAACAAATTAATGTGACAAAGCCTAATAATATCATAGTCGTGAATAGCTCGATCACGGGGTGACTGGCATACGACCTTGTTTCGACCTCGCCTCGAAACGATGGGAAATGATTAAGTCGAAAATAAAACGCGACTCATAGGCGTCGCCAGTCTCTCTTGCATGAGAAGAGGTCGTTTTCCGTGCGCCAAGGCAAAAAAATATCGGCGGAGAAGAGAAGCAGAGCAATAGAACCCGGTTCAATTTTCCGCTTCGTAGGATTTCAGCGGCACCACCCCCTCTCTCACGAGGGAATTCTTCGAGGCAATGAAGAAGGCTCCCCCACATCCATTGCGCATTCACTCACTTATTTCAAACGATATTGCGGGCCTTTGGAGGAATTCACGAACTGCGTGATTCTAGTGAGAAGACGCGAACGTGACCATGCTGAATGAATGCGATTTTAAATACGGAGAAGTATGAAATAGCTTTTATACCAATTTCTGCATTTTCTTCGGGTTATCACCGTTTACTTCGGCTTTTGTTAACAACAGTTTCGCCGGCTGCAATGCCAGTGAAACTGCAGAAAACTAATATGTAGATTCCCGTAGCTAGCAATATTTTTACCTAAATTATTGCTTTAAAAGATCACATTAGGCACTTCTCCTTGCCGCTGTCATAAAAACAATTCTGCTCATATTAAGTATCATTGAAATCGCTACCTATTAAGTGATCTAATTTCACGCAGTTCTAATTTCAATATTTAATATTACGCACCGAGCAAAAGTGAAAATCTTTCAGAGAGGCTTAGAGACACTCAAAAGCAAAATAAAACAATCTATAACAGCCAGATGGCACAGGGAAATAAATTGGTTCAACTACCCTGAATTGTTAAAATAAACATTTTTTACCTCGGTGAGGTGTTAGATCTATCCTATTTAATCCTAACCTTCGTGTTGACTAACAGGAAGAGTGGAATATTCTAACTGTAATTAAATCCTTAATTTGAGACACGCACTGTAGCCTAGCAGGTTGAGCACTCGGCTTTTAGTCCAAGTTTGAAGTCGTCGCACATCCCGGTATTAAAATACCCAGGGAGCGAGGTGAGCCTGCGAAAGGCCCGGCATACCTCACCCTGAATTTTAGCGTCCTAAACCTGTGCCTTAGTCATTGGCGAGCTTTACCTCCATCTTTCCAAACAAATCTTTTGATTATATCACTTAATAAGTGATTTAAACACGTACGTACGAGGCATTATCTCAAAAAATAATAATGACCAAAAGAAAGCGACAATTGGAAGCCGTATACGATACACATTTTCTCTGGATTGTTCGGGTAAAAGTGAAGTGCAGATGTTTTCCTTAGTTGGTCATTTAAGATGCTTTTGCACGGAAAGAATAATAATCACATTAGAATAAGGAATGGAAAAAGAGATTTAATCATGCCCTAAAAAGAAACTTGAGCTCAATCCCAACAGCAAATGAAAGTCATGTCCCTAAAAAGGTAAGAGGCCATTTCCACATCATCACGAGGGACACTCACTCGCGAGCCAATTCAATTGGTTGCATTTATAACTTTGCCTTAGGCGACCCGCAAAGTTGAAGGACGATTATAGCCATTACTGGTATAGTATTTGGAGGAGGCGACCGACAGCTGAGGTCATTTGCGCCATGAGGTTAGGGTAGGTAAGGAAGGCTGGAGAGAAACCCGGCGTCGGCATTAGCCTGCTCTTAACGAAAGGCGCCAAGGGGACCACGGCTTAACGTCCCATCCGACGGACGGAGTGTTACGCTTGAAATGTCCTCCACACAACACTCAAGCAGGGATCGGGCAGTCTCTGAAAATTCTCTGCCACTGCCGGGATTAGAACCCGGGCCCGCCGGGTGGGAAGCCAGCACTCAATCCACCACACCAACCCGATCCCCTACAGTCATTACTTCTATCTACTTTATGGCGAGTTCACCGGGTTAATGACGAGACGAAGTGAAGGGTTAGCTTTCCTCAGATCTACCCGAAAGGGCGTAGGTATCGTTTCAGCGTTAATAGTCTGTTTCTATATACGCAATTACGTAATTGAAAGAATATAAAGCAATAAAACTAGGACTTCATTTCTGAAATTAGGTCTCATGAGTATCGTACTCATCCATTTCAAAATAGATATTTTATAATTTTCAAGGAGAAGAAATGAAATTAGGGAGCTAAAATGAAGAAAAAGAAACAAACTACGGCCTCAATAAATATGCACTCCGTTAAAACGTGAGTAGTTCTTAGAGCTAAATGGAAGATTTAGTAAAAATTAGAAAAACAGTGAGGAAATTTATTAATTAGCATTTGATGGGAAAATGCATCAAATTTATAGAAAAATCTGTTATAAATTCATATGCTCCACGTTTTTGATCTACAGAAAATTAATATTAATTGTTACTCATCATGCCTTTAGATTTTCCAATAAATGTAATGTTACACTCTCAGCTAACATTCAGCGCTATTTTACCTAAAATCAATCATCGAATAATATAATAAATTTTATTCCCTCTTACTACTGCCAGGCAACACCGTATTCAACTAGCCTAGAGAATATTAAAATCCAGTACAAAAGCTTTTGTTTTAGAGTTACCAACTCATGAAACATCTATTTAAAGGAAGCCTTTTACATTTTCAAAAGGTAATTTAAATTGGAAAACCTAATGGCTATACCTTAAAATAATCATATAGTTACTTCAGTTTCCACAAAATGGCAAAAAATTAAAGAAACTACTACAGTTAAATTTCTTTTCTATAATAATTGCGTTTCCTTGGCCAATATTGTGTAATATATTACATAAAATATTGGCCAATCGTTTAAAAAATAACCAATCAAGTCCAAGAGGAAGGAAATGTCAAAAATAAATACAGTTTCCAAATTGTGAATACCTTAGTACCTTATTATGATTGTCTTCATTTTTTTCGAATGCTTTTTCACAAAAACTAATGCACAGAAATTGAGTCTTTCATATTCTTGTGTTTTTAGCAGTATATCTCTTTTCCCATATACAAACCATTTTTTTATAAAAAAGTCTTTTAAATTTGCTTAAAACTAATTTTTTCGTACTTACATATACATAAATCAAACTGAAAAATCGTTGAAAGCAGGTATACTCCGAAAAAAATATATACGTTTCCTCCATTAAATTTGCCCTCATCAAAATTATTTGAAGATAAATTAACTTGCATAATTAACAAAAAATGAGGTAATGAGCATAATATTTAACTAGAGGCATGCCTAACAAGTTAGGGCTATTAAAGTTAACCTAGAAAATGCATCAGCAAAACCTATCTGTTCGAACACCACACACTTCTCCGATCACTAAATATGAGTTTACAATGATTCGCAATGAGTCAGTAGAAACAGGAATGGAAATGGTGAAAGCTATGGGTAATTGAAGAGAGATTGGATGCATAGGGATAAGAAAAGTTAAAAGCTAGAGGAGTGCTGGCGTGGAGGGGGGGGAGTTATTAATGGCAGGGACAGATAGGAGAAAGGACGTTGATGCAAGCCTTAAAAGAGGAGAGGCGAGTGAATTAACCAAAAAAATATATATGAGATGGAGACTGAACTAGCTTGGTTGAAAAAAATTGGATGAAAAACTTCGAAACACTCAGGAGCTTATTAATTGAACGGAGGATCGAAAGTGCTAATGCTGGGAAATTTGGAGGATGAAGCCGAGTCCACTCGAGAAACACTGAATGAGAATGCCGTTCATTTCTACACAATCATGTGCTGCTATTCAGTTCTTCAAAAGAATGTAGCAAAGTTAGATGCAGGGAATAAAAGGTTACCGTCAACATCACAGGGTAACTAAATTAAGATTGGTTTAACACAGCTCTCCACTTACTTCTCCTATCAGCTAATCTGTTCACACCTATGCATTTCTTCTCTTCCTCATCCTTCTTTACTTATTCCCAGTATTTTATTCTACGCCTCCATTTTCCCGTTTCTACCACCTGATTTTCTTCATCAGGCCATCGCGGCACAAGATATGGCCGAATATGGTATTCCGTCTATTTATCAAATTTATCAATGGGCTTCTCTCCCACTCTTCTTAGAACTTACTCAGTAACGACCAAAAACTCCACCATTGAGACTATATGACATTTTTATGGATTGAAATATTTAAATAGTCTTTTATACATGAATGTATGAGATAAATCATGAAAAGGAATTGAAAATTTCAATTTTCCAATAATATTTTCAAAGAATATAGTGCCTCAGTAAAATCATTTTAAGCTATTTTACGCGAGACAATTATTAAAAAAAAAGATTTATATTTTCTGGAAATATAACTAGGCAATTCTAAGGTGATGGAAAGAAACTACTATAGATGAATGTCCTAATTTCTTCAATTATGTGGTATCCTTGCACGAAAATGGCTGTGAAATGGATGTCGACGTCGGAGTCACTTATGCAGATTATTTTCATGATTGAAGACCTTTTCGAGGGGATAGTTAATGCGTCAAGATCCCGCAACGCCGTACAACATATAAAAATACAACTGACCTAGAGTTTAAAATATTTGCATCAAATATCAAACAAAAATTTCGTCAAATGGTTAACGAAATAAGTGAAATTGATGCTTTCTTCTACCTTCTAAAAATAGCAAAAAAGATAGCCTAATATAACTTTGGGAAGACTATTCTGCCAAATGAGAAAAGTATAGACACTTTGCCTTAAATAGTTTTTATAATTTATTATTTAATTTATTACTTAATATTTAACAGTGCCATTTTCAGTCATTTACTAGTAAATGATATTGGTTTTTTTATAGATGCAAGAACCAGTGCACAAACGAAGGAAAGAATTCCACGTAATTAACATGGAAGGCGAGTGATCTACTCCACATGCTCGATCAGAGATTCGGATCTGTATTTGTCCTCGTTGCGACAAACAACACCATGACAGGCTTAAATGTCAACTCTAAGCGTGAGAATATCAGATGAAGATTGACACGCGGTTAAGCCTGAGAACAAAGGAGAATCACTAAACCAGTCTTGTCACAAGCATCGGATCAAAATTCCTAAGGAAGCATCACGTCATGTTCGCCTCGTTTGGTCAACGGTGTGGCTACTTAAGGAAACATGCCTTCATGACTCCCTTGCTACTTGCTGGAGATGTCATGTTGAAGAAAACCAGCGCAAGTAGGTAAAAGAATCCGCTCACAGTATTATCATGAAGCACTTCACTAGTAAATTCAATTTAAATAAATCATTTTGCTGGCTAAAACCTATTATCTTCTTCCCCTTTCCCGATGGCCAAAAATTATTTATTTTTTCTACCCTAATGTCAGGATTCTCTGCCCTCTTAGTACACACTCCAATGTAAACCCTTGTCGCTTATAAATCTCCTCAAAAAACTTTCCTTTCCTCCACCATCCTTTCCCAATCTTTTCTCCTGCTCCATCCTCCCACACACCCACAACTCAAACGCCCCAACTATTTTCTTGCTCTCCTTCCTTATCTTCAGCATTTCTGCACCGTAAAACGCAACGCTTTTCTTCACAATCTTACTTCGCCCATTTCCCCTTCTCCATTCTTCTCCACACTCATATATCGAACGCCTTCAGTCTTCCTCATTCTCCTTCCTATGTAGCGTCCATTTTTCCGTGTAGTAAAGCGCGACTTCCATCAACGACCCTTCGATAGCCTTTTATTAACACTCTTACACAATTACAAAACATTCTTCTCATATTGTAATCAATAAGCTTATTTAAGGGAGTAAAGCTTTGAAAAAGCAAACTGCACATGTCCATATCAAAACTGTAAATATATAATTGGATGTAACGAGGTATAGATTCATCAATTCGTTACGATATTTTTAAGTGGTACACCGGGTATTCCCTCATTTTTTTCATTTTCATTTCTACCTTTTCTTTCTTTTAGTCCTAATAAATGAGATAAGTCACACCTCAGTGAGAAGTAGAGCGCTTGATTAGAAAGCGAAAACGTCTACTTAAATGAGCAAACACACCAGATGTACACACCTACCCGCTTAAAAAAACACATTCTCCAACTACTAAATCTATTAACTAAATATCGTTATAATTGGTTGTGATTATTCTTTTAATTATCAAGTTATACAAGTGTACTCTAGGTAATGAAAATATAAGGCCTTTCTAAATTGCGATGGATTTGCTTTACAGACGTGGGAGATGAATGACGAATAAAATGCTGCTACCCTAGCCTACTCGTAACACCTGCTCCCTTGCTACAAAATCCATACTACGCCCTCCTTATGTTCCTCTTGTTAACGAGTTCAATACTCGGGGTGTTCGATAGAAACGGTTTTTAATACCTAAGCTGACAAGAGACAAGAAAGCCAATGATGGATGGGTCAATAAAAGGTCCGTGGGTGTTAGGGTAAAAGTCGATACAGCTTTCCTAAACGAATATCCAGTGAGCCATCTGGTAGCGATGCCAATATTCGAAAGAAAAAACGCAAAACTACCGCCACTTCCTCACAACACAATTACACCCGCGGACACTCCGGAAGCGTAAGTAATAGGTTTCGGAACGCTCGATCGCAGAGGCGAGAATTCAATTAACGTAGCTGATCGGGGTATATCGATCAAATAAAAGACAAAAAAACAGCACGCTTCAGAACTAAAATATGAAATATAGTTTTCGAAGTTAGTCAACAACCAATTAATACCCAACAATCAATAAAATGAATTGCAAATAAAATCTTCCAGAGCGATCACATTATTCATAACACGGTCTATTTTAGTCTACAATAGTCCATTATAAGTGCACTCAAAAATAATTTAAATAATTGTAATTGCGATTAAAAATGGATTACATAGATAAAACCGCTACAAAAATGGAACTTAAGCAAAATGATTCCATCAGATACTAAATTCATCCTTACATGATACCAGAAGAACAATAATTTCGATCTTATACCATCTAATTTGACGTGAATACGCAATTTACAGCGAAATAATTTCTCCTTAGAAGGATATTTAAAATAAAATTTAATATATACTGATGAATTTGGGTCCTCGAAGGGGTGAAAAAACATAAAAACTATCCTTGAGCCATTAATCATTCTATAGATCTTCATACATTAATTATTAACGTCCATAGGGGTGGTGTAATTTAACACTTTTAATGAACCGAGCTCAAAAACTAAGCGAGGAAAAACATATATACCAAGTCTCACAACCGATGAGGATCGTGTCAAAGATATGAGAACAGGTTTGAGGAATACGATAAGATCAATACTTAGATCAAATGAGCTCAAAATAAGCACCTTTTCTTATTCAATTTTTTTGTAGACCCAACTCTGGAGGTTGTTTCGAAGTTAATAAACCAAGTCGCACAAAAACACAAGGAGTTTCCGCCTCCTCAACATGAGAGTAGTTCCCCCTGAATGAGGGGAACATAAGCAATTGTAGTGGTGAGTAGTCATTGAAATTTAATTTAATATATGCCCATTTAGTTTTGGAGAAGGGTAATTATTTTTATATATCAGCCAATCACCTTGCCAATGTTTCGCAAAAAAAAATTTTGCATTGTCAGAGGTCGAGAATTTTTGATAGATTTTCAAAAAAGTGAAAATTTTTACCCATTCACAAAAACTGAATTATTATCATCATAACTAAAAGTTCAATTTTAGCGATTCGCTTGCCCGGTTTCAGTAATGAGTAATTACCAACATTTTTCAACCCTTAGAGACACAAAAATAAATATTTGCGAAACGCCAGCAAGAGGGTTGGTTGTTCGTTAGTTATCTTTATTTCCTTTTTCTGGCAAGATTATCAATTTGCATTTCAAATTAGTTTATAATCTATATTAACCCTTAGTTACACGCTAAGCGGGGATTTTGCCGCATTTTTAGAAAATTTGAAATAGCGTGTTAAATGTGCATAAATCACTGGTGGCACACTTTGGTATTCTATTTCTTCCTCGGCCATGGACATTATCATATGCAGTTCCGCTAGAAACAATTCAAAGTATTTATCAAGAAATTTGCATATTAGGATGGTTTATTTCTATTAATAATAAATGAAAGAGAAAAATATTTAAAGTGCTTTTAATTATTAGAAGTTATCCAAACACGTTAAAATACCCTAAACTTTTAATGTATATTTAGGAAAACCAAAAATATTAAAGAGCGGCAAAAAAGCCGTAAGCGTGCACTGGCGCTATCCTCGCGGGTGCGTGTAGCTAAAGGTTAATATTACTTTCATAAAATTTACGTTATAAAAGTGAAGCCTCGATGGCTACCAAAGACTTCCCCATATAAACTTCGAGGTAGAGAAGCATAAATGATGGAAGGCGCGTAATTGCGAAAAAAATTTAAAAATTTAACGAAAATAATCGCCTATTTAAGGATTCGAACCTAAAATCTTCTACTAGCTATGCAGACGCGTTGAGCCAGATGACACTTACTAAACCGACGAGGAATGAAATCGCAAATACTTACTCTGAAACTAATCGGTCACTTCAAAAAATAGTTGTAAAACATTGTGGCTCATACTGCCTCAGAAGAACTAAAACTAGCGTAATAATGCATCATAACCCGGCTCTAATCTGTACTGAATATTTCAAGCCGATAGCTAATTGCGAAGGGGGTGAAATCTGCTCAGCAAGATCTTTCCCAGATTGACAAACGAACAGGAAAAAATGTGGCTTTAAAAACGTGTTAAAAATGAGTCGTATTATACGAAGAAACAGGGTAACGAAATAGAGACGAGTAAAAGAAGTGGGGAAACGGATCGAGGAGTAGAATACATAGAGGGAAGAGAGAAAAAAACCTTTCACGGCTCTCTGCTATTAATGGGCATTAATCTATTAGAGCATTACGTCACACTGTTTCTCTCACAAGATTAGAGACGGTTGCCACCCTTCCCTACTTGGCTAGGTTCAATGCCCTCTTGGCGAGGCATTTCTTCTCCTCCTAGACGGAGGACGTGCCAAACTGGTCTGATTTCAGCGTCACCCGGGACGTCACAACACCTCTGTCAACGACTTATCGTTGTCTCCGACGGACGATGTCAAACCCAAATTTTTAAGCCTTAAAAAATGAGGAAGTTTAACATATCAATATTCTTCTATTTTCCAGCGACATTTTTCATTTCTCCATTATTCAACTTCATTTTTAATTTCTCCGTTTTCAACTCCATTTTCAACCTCACAATCAGATTTGAAGCAAGTAAATTTGGTAGCTCTTTCATTTGTATTAAAAGTGATTATTCAACGAAAAACTTTTGCATATTTCTCAAGCAGAAAAAAAATCTTGACAGATCTGTAAATATCAGTTTCATCCAAATCGTGAAAAGCAATGTCAAAACAGATGAATCGATGCTGCTTATGCTAAATTGAGATAGATATAAAATCAATTTTGGCACTTTTTATTCAATTAAAGCTATCAAAAACTTCTATTCAATCGGAAAAATTTCGATTTTATTCACTAAATTTGAGATAACCAAGAAAGAACCATGATTCAGAATTGAAAACTGGATTATCCTTAATTACATTTTTCGCCGGAATAATTCTTTAAACTCGACTTTTAATGGCATGAAACATAAGCTTCATGAATTCTTCAATTATCAAGGCTCAAATTCATTAATATTTATAGAATCAAGTAATAATAATTATTTATATATCGTTTTTCAATTTTTAATGGTGCTTTGCGTTTCTCATTTTTCATTTCCGACGACATCAATAATAGCACATGCTACCCTATTATTATTATTTGGCTTGTATTGGGCTCGTTCACTAAGAGCCGATGCAATTTCACAATAAATAAATTCTGTAGACGGAAGAGAAAAAATAAGTTAACAAAAAATCACAATACTGCCATTATATCGTTAGTTTTAAATGAGAAAACCTGAAAGTTGCCGTTTCTAGCGAATAGCTACGCTGAGAATCGCTAAAGTGTTGTTTTTTGCGAAAAATATATGGTCGCATTGACTGCTTCTCCCTCGCTCCTCATAAGCCTATTGCCCTTACCAAAACAAATCCTTGCCTCCCGTCAATCTTCTGCCATCATCCCTCCAACGAGACCACCTGTTGAGCATCTGCAGAGGACGGTTATTAGCGGAATGAAAAGATATCCCACTCGCATTCAAGATGCGCAAAAAGATAACGGGCGCGCATGCGCAGGGAGAGTCAGAGGAGACATACGCGCGGTCGATGGAAATATTTGGACAGGTGAGGGAATTCCGACTTGCGCTCCAAGAGTTTGCAAGATTATATTGACTCCAGGTCAGAGGTGTCATGGTTAAGAAAAGATATAATAGTCGAATAACACTTTAAACAATTTTGCTGCCTCAAAATTACTAATATATACATTCGTAACAAAACAAAAACTGTATAATAAAATGTAAATAATAACTTGTAATAAAAGAATAAACAGAGTAATATTTCACATCTCAAAAAAGTTAAGGGAAGTGCGTTTCGGCACTGATAATTTTGCCTTGACGTCACTGCTAGAGGTCTAAACTAATATGGAATTTGTAATTGAAATCCTCAAATGGAATTACTTTATGGTAAGTGGGGTATGGCCCTTGAACAGCTAATTTTCCTACACCTGGATAATAAACGTAGGGCATCGTGGATTTGAATCAACGATTGAAAGAAGGTAGATTTTCCAACATTACTCGAACCCCATGAATAAAGCTGTTTCTTTTTATGTTGAGTATTATTAATACCCCCATAAAACCACAAAGTACACTCCATGGCCCATCCAAAATAAGCGAGATCAATTCGTTTAAAATGTACACTAGGATTTTATGTAGACTTAAATTCAGCATTCAATGTTTTCAAAAAACGGTAAATATTTTTGGGCTAAACTAACTTTTCTGACTCGAATAGGGAAGCAACTTTTGGCAAGCAGCGATTGGGGCTTCGGGAGCTTCAAAACATTTTCCCATATGGCGGCTAGCCGTGATAGCTGCGGAAACCACTAGCCTAGGGGCACCTATCACTTGACAATCCTCATTCAATACTGTTAGTTTAATTTTATAATTTCTGCCAATGACGAATGAGGGATTAAACTTTTAGCATTATTCAAACGACATATAGAGGTGACTAATTGAAGCTTATGGCTTTACAATGTGTGAAAATTGGCCACAAATATTTCGGTCAACCCGGATACCACCCAACAACCCACCGAGGCAATTTTCAGTCTACTTGCCAGAGCAGCATCAGCTAAGTATACGGAGATTAATAATTACTGCTTTCATCAGTGACCGCTTTCAATGCGTCAAAACTGAGATGAAACATAAAACAAGTAATTATTTAAAGAAGCTCAAAACATTTTCATTGGCTTTCAAGTTTCCATATAATATTTCTTCGACGAATCAGGTCATAAATCCTACTACTTTCAAAATTAGGGAAATTGGCCGGAAAGTTCAAATCTCTAATCCCCTCAAATATTGTTGCAGATATTTTGGAGTGGAAAAAATCTTATTTACTCACGGCGTTTAATGCAACACATGTTGTGCATTTAGAAATAAAATAAGGAAAAGAAGTGAAAAAACTGTACTAATTATAGTAACTATCATGACATATGGACCGAATGGTGGGTTAAGTCTAACCAATCTTACGATAGCAAGACTTCTTATGATCGAACAATGCTAATGTTTGATAGGGGACAACCAAACGGACGTCACTGTTCCCGTTACGCCACACCGAGTGTGGGTATCATATGGGGGTTGGTAAATTCCCGGTTTGCTCGCACAAGTGCGCGTCCTACGCAAACAAATATTCCTGGCGATTTATTCACGAGCGTAGGTACACAGTCCGAGTGAAGAGAGTGGGATGAGATTACCAAATATGATTCGCTGGACTTTCAAATGCCCACTCTTCAAACTGACACCTTTTTTTGACCAGCTCTTGCATCGAGTGTCAATCGAGTATTGCACCATGGGTACCAGCTGGTGCTATTTCTGTTCAAACACCAGGATCTTCATTGCTTAATTGCTAAAATAAGTAAGAAAAAAAGAAATGAAAGCAAATAGCTCCGCATTGTACATTTTTCTATCATCCTGAAGATAACAATCTAAACCCAATAGCCATTACCTTGAATCACAGGAAAAAAAATGGAGAATTAACAAGTCTCGTTATCTAGAGTCAACCCAATCCAACCCTAATAGGCAGTGGCGTAGCCAGGGGGGGGGGGGGGTCCGAGGGGTCCAGATCACCTCCCTGACTCACCCTCCCCCCACCCCCCCCCCCCCCGAAATATAAAAAAACAATTATTTTCTTTCATAAAATGAAACAAATTGTTAAAAAATCATGAATTTTAAATATTTTTCTTTAACAATTGAAGTTTTTTGACTATGAAAAGCGCTAAAATTAGTTTAAAACCCATTAATTAGTACCCTGTTTTTTCCCCCTGGTTTTGGACCCCCCCGGAACTAAATTCCTGGCTACGCTACTGCTTATAGGGTATCATTAGGTAGAGTTCTCTAGATGTGTGTTTTTCTATGTGTTTCTCAAAGATGAAAGAATATGAAAGTCATCATACCAAGAAACGAAAAATATTCCTGTTCCTATTCCAGAAAACTAAAGAACTTTCACTACAAACTTAGGTTAGCACAATACCCTTAGTATCTAAAAATGTTAAATTTTTTATTAACGATGGTCATGCTACGTTTCTACACGATAAAGCCAGCACCCTAAGACTTTACTCATGAAAGAGGAGATACTTTTGCAGTCCAACTCGAGTTTTATAAGGACAGTCATGTGTTAATGACATAATACTCTTAACACTTACTTATTCCCATGGCCATTTAAACCCTAAATGGTATTTAGCCTCGCCAACTCTCTAACTCCAATTCTTTCTATCTACTGCATCCTTCCTGCTTACTCCCGTTCTCCGAATATCAATCAACACATTGAGAATCATATTAGCTTGATTCTGAACACTAATTTTGCAAGAAAAATTATGCCGCAGTGAATTTACGCATTGATTACAATTCAAACTTAGAGCACAAAAAACACTCCATTCCTTTTCCACCTAATTAACCGGCAATATTTATAATCACGCCTGACTTTGCTCATTTACGTTCAGTAATATGTTCCAATTTCCACGTACCGGAGCCCAATCATTCACCAACGATGTGAAAGCTTACTTCAGTGCAATTAAAGTACGTTTATTTAATTCAGGGTAATATATAGCATATGATTATATCATGGCGTCTCATTTTAATATGCTATAAAGGCATTATTACCGCATCGTGACTCTCAAGCCCACTGATTAACAAGGTTGAAAATAGAAGAATAAAAAGTAATGCGGAAATATTTTCTGAGAACGGACACATATCACTCTATTTTTTTTCTTGGTCGAGTATTCACCCCGCAAATTTTCCCACGACACACCTCTCGGTTAGCTGGTAAAATAAAAACAATTGCAATAACCCATGATTCTAACCGTAATGAACCAACTCTTGCATGGCCTTCATACACTGTGTCGGATAATTAACGTTTATTTTCCTCCTTTCTGCCATGACTTGTCCGCACTCAACTTCGCCACATCTGAGTTGAATGTCTCAATAACGAGTTCATGAACCCAAAGAAGAATTTATTAAAGGCCAGGCACGAAGAAAATAGATGGAAGAAGTTTCAAAATCATCTACCGGACTAAGGGCAACAGCTGAGAAAAAATAATGCGTAAAAACTTAATTCACTTTTTCAACTCTCTACTCAATGATGTATGGGGTGAAATGGCATTTTAATCGAGCAAGATTGCGGTCAGTGGGATTATTCAAGCACAAATTAACAGCGAACAAAATGTAGTAATGGACGTTATTAATATTAGTTAATAAAGGCATTGCAATATTTTCACCGAATTTATTTTTGCACGACGTGTTTTACTATCACAACCGCATCTTGAAGTGCATTATGTGCGGCCAAGTTCTTCCTTAAAAAGGTCCAACTACTAGTGGAGATGAGTTAAGAGGGAGGATGGGATTCTTACATCACGTAAACTTACGTTAAACCAAGAAATATTTTCTATGCTCTTTTTAAGTTCACAGAATCGCGATGGTTTGATCTAAACAGGTTGCGTGTGCGGCAAAGAAAGCCCTAGTACGGTGACACTCACTTGAAGTGGGATTGGGAGAGCCGTGCCGATTCAAGGACCATTCAATTCGCTCCAATTGCCCGCTCTTCGATAACTTGCAATTGAGTGAAGACGGCGGCATGTAGGCAAGCGAAAGGAGAAAAGATAAAGTGACTGAAAGACAAATAGGTTAGTATCAGCAAAGGTTCATGGGATACTTACTGCAGCAAATTTATTTGTGCCGTAAACTAAAACGACGTCGACTCAAATTTGTGCTTTCGAGGGCCGCTCGGAGACGACGAAATTAATTTCATTTTGCCAACACTTATTGTCAGCACACTAAAGAAAGTCACTGTTCAAAAACACTACCCTTGATACGATAACAGTAGGTATGATACCAAATTATGATGAACCTTGAGGAAAGTAAATGAGTCCATGATATTATGTAGGAGGACGGTATGACGAAAGATGGAACAGAAACGACAGATAAACAGAGGAATAATAGATTTAAAATTTCGAATTAAATAAATTTTATATTTTAAATAAAATATTGTTTTTGTTTTTCTGTTGTTGTCTCTAATACGAATCGAGAATTTTAAACCAGTAATGTCAACTTTGCGAAGATAATTCACGCATGCGTGCATAATATGTGTAAGCTTCCGTGAGGTGCAACTGGCCTAAAAAGCACTGCGCAATATATTTTATAATATTTTTTCTCCGTCTCTTGGCATCATTACTGCACGGCTCAAACATCAACCGTGATTAGAAATAGTAGTCCTTATAGTAGTTCGATAGTGAAACCTTATTGAGTATTTTTGATTGATTTCACTACGAACCTCGCAGCGGGAAGTTGTTAAGGTTTGTTTCTGAGCACCTCATTGCGCCAGAACTCGTCACAACTGTAAATAAATGAATTTTCAATTTCTCCATCTTCCGGTTACAATCGCCATATTATTGAGGCCTATTTCTTTTAAGTCAGATGAGCAGGTTTTATTTTTTTCCTTTTGCTTCTAGATGAGATTCGGGGGAGACGAGCGAGGATGGAGCGAGCACTAAACGAGAAAAGATATTTGAAACCATGTCAGATACTACGTAAGCGAGGGAGGAAAAGGAAGAGAATATGATAATTAGAATGTAAGGGAATCGGTATTCTTATTTCGAATCAACGTGGTTGGGAGTTTTTAAATTTGAAGTTGGGCGGGGACGCAGGCCGGGGTAGTCAGTAAATACTCCAAGTAAAACTTACCTACACAGCAGAATATCTAAATAATCACAATAATAATAACCATGATAGTAATAATAATTATTTTACATATAATATAATAATTAAATTAAATTTGGAGCAGGAAGTGATCTTATGACGAGAATGCTTCTCTTCTATACATCGAGGGACAAGTAGACGGCAAGAACGGAAAAGGAAAACCTCGAGATTAATATATAGGACAGGTAAAGAAGGATGTGAAAGAAAAGAAATACGTATAAGGAGTGAAAATATTAGCTGATAAGAAAACTAAGTCAACCAATCTATGAATGTGTGCCGAGAGGCATATTGCCTCAGGACTCAGCGGCTTAAATATAGATGAAAGGTTAATACGCGAAAATTGGTCACGGTGGATTGCTAATTCCGCCACGGCACAGAAAAAAGGTACTAGTGATTCTCTTTCTTTTTTCCAGTGGCGCGGCGGATGGATGCAGGAAGCGCAGGAAGAGGGTTAAAGGGGAGTTATGGGTCTCCCGGATTAAAAGCGTCCCTCCCTAGGTTCCACGCCCAATCCATTTCCTCTCTCCATTTGTTACGTCACCAGACAACGGGAACGGGTCAGTCCACGACCACCGAGAGACAAGGCCTGAGCGCTGATGCCTTCTAATTGTCTGACGTCACGAGCCGTAGGTTATCAACCACGCCTTCCGACAATGCTTGCAGTTGTTTATATTTACAAGCCATTGCGGTGAAAATGGTGATTGGGCTGTTTAACGCTAAGTTATTTGGAGTTTGAAAGCTTTTGCGATGGTTTTGTGGGCAACAGTATTGAATATAAGTGTTCAAGAAATGGTGTACTAGTTTTGTGTGCCTCTGTGCAAAGGAAAATACACGGAGGAAACGAAAGTGTGCGTTTTCAAATTTCCTAAGGACGAAGAGACGAAGAGGAAACGAACCTTGCCATTCCAAGAAAAGACTTCCAGCTGACGAAATATTCCAAGGTGAGTTTTTACCTTTTTCTTTCTATTTGGAAGGCGTGATTATTCAGGGAAATGTTAGTATAATGCATTATTGTTACATATGTAAATGTTGATCGTCATTAAAAGTGAATTAAAAAGATATTTGATACAAGCATTGACCGGTAGACGAATTGTTATTGGCTTCTTGAAACAATTCTACTCTCGAGTGTATTTGCAGGTTGATTTCAATATTATTTGCGTTATAGCTTGAATAATTAATGGTTTTAATTATTTCACAGAACTTAAATGTCTTTGAAATTCTCGCATATCAACGCTAAATAGAATACGGCGCTTATCCTCGTGTTCTAAGGTGCGGTTATTAAGAAGAACTTGATTTTTTGAGGGTGTTATGAATAGTTTTTGTTATTAGTTAATTGTGGAAACATGTGAAACACTCGGGGTGAATAAATGGGATACCTACTTGTGTAATAAATATGACCCATTCCTACGATGGCATTTTACATTATTTGTATGTTTACGCATGCATAGGGTAGTATTACTGTTTTAGAAAAGAAGATTTTTTTGCATTAAGTAGTTCTTACATAGGAAATATGTACTAACTAATCGTCTTAATCTGAGAACGATTGTGTGAGAGTGAAATCTTAAAGTCTTCGAGAGTATTAACTGAATGATTCTTCAGTAGTTAATAAATTACGGAAACATGTGAAACGCTCGGGATGAATAAATGGGCTACCAACAAGCGAGATAAATAAGGCCCATGTCTAAGTTGGTATTTCAGATCAAGTATTGTTAATCTAACTACCATTGTGTGCAAAGCGAATTATTTAAGTCTTGTTTACTACACCCTTAAGGTAAACGAAGGTATTCCTCACTTGAAATACAGTTGATTTTCCGTCTACCAATAAAATTATCTCTATTTTTAAGGCATGTATCCGGCATTTTCTGTTTGAAGATGTGCTTCATTAAAGCTCCTACTTCGATGAGAAGTCAGGAAAACTGCTGGCTGTACCATTGAACAGCCCAGAACTGAGGGTTGTACCATGCCAAGGATCTTCCCTGATTGCCCTGGGTACCTTACCACTTCAGAGCAGACCAGGGATGCGCCATCAATGAGGGAACAGTGTCTTGAAAGTGCGACTGTGGAAGCTGCTTTAGCTGATAGTTTGAAAACTCAGGAAGCATATAAGGCTTAGAAAAAGCTAGAAACTCAGAAAGCTCTTTCGGTGGAGCGTAAATTCTCTGGTGAAGATGAATAAGTATTCAGCATTTTGGGATGTGGTCGTGAAGCCGTGTGCTATAATATTAAAGCATTTGGAAGAGTGCGCACCACCTCTTATTACTTACTCATTATATAAATTCATAATAATATCAAAGTATACCACTGAAAAAGGGAATTAAAAGCAATAGGCAAATTCACTCCACTTTTTCAAGCCTCTTTCATGTATGAAAAGTACCTATGATGTGTTGGATAGAATTTAAAAACTCCACAAATAATGTAAATATTTATAGCGATATTGTAGCTTTATTGGAAGAATGCAAAATTAAAGACTCTGTAAATTAATCTTTGAATAACTTTATCAAATCACAAATGTCCCTTGTTCCAGAAAAAGGTAAGTAGGTTCAAGAAAAGAAGGTAAGTAAGGTGCATCTGTGATACATTTGTATTTTCTGCAATATTTTGTTAGTATCTCCTGAAGTTCATAAATTTGTTCTCAATTCTGTTAATTTGGTTTTCCCACATCCAGTTACTATCAAAAGGCTCTGCTCTTCTTTTAAAGTTGGTCCAATTAATGAGCATGGGTTTCTATCTTACGTAAAGCACCGAGTATCTCATTACAGAGCCACTAGCGTTATATCACCCATATGAAGGATGACGTTCATTTGAAACCCCTTCTTGACTACAAGGGCTGATGTAAAGTAGAACCTGCATAACTCCAGCAGTTTAGCTTCTAGTGCTCATGTGTTCGCGGTAGAGAACTTTCTATATTCATAAAGATGCTGTCCATATTTTGCCTGTGAGTACTCTGTCAGCCTGCGTTCTAAAAGATATTCTAAAGAAAGTCATCATTGGTCTCGAAAAAGTTGGTCTGGATGTGGTTTGCGTTATAAGTGAAAACAAATCCATCAACAGGAAGGCAATATCTCTCTTCACCAATCCATCAAGGCTGAGTATAGTTTATCCACATCATTCTCATCATACTTGACCATTACTCTAAAGGCTTGACTCTGTCTATATGTTTAAATATATTCGCAACAATAAGAAAAACTATTATTTTCCCAACTGAATGCATTATATGCTACATTTCTGTGTTATCAGGTAGGACATAGTATTTTTCCATTCAAAATAATTTCCCCAGGTACTTTAAAGTAGCAAATCCTAGTCACCGTTTCTTAAAAGGTTACAATTCACCCCATTAAGTGCATAAATTGCCATGAAATTATAGTTTGCAGATAGGTCTAATCAAAACAATCCCTGTGTAATTTAACAGAAGCACAATGTAGTTTTATCCTAATCTTGCGCATGTGTAAGAACATAACTTTTTTATTTCATCATCGTTTAATGCAGCGATGCTGAAAAAATAGAAGCCCCGTGAAGTATGTAAAAATCCAATGACTTCTATGTTATAAGTACCGCTGATGCGTAAAAAATGTTTTAGTGAATATAAGACTTAATGATATTCTCGAGGTTTCGAATGCATTTGGAAGCAAGCTGTTTCTCTTCAAAGAAGATTTTTCGGCGAAGGCGTTGGTCCATTCGAAACAATTATATTTCCCGAGGTAGGGATTTACTCTTAACATCATTTAAATGTAAGTACATATGATATTATATAAGGAAAATTGTAGCCGGAGAAATGTCTGTTCACATATCGTTTGGTTTTCTTACGCATTCCCCACCAATCGGCGCTATCAATGGCAGTCTTCGCTACTCCCTCCGTCCGCCTACGACTCGTGACGTCACAATTCAGCGCTCAGGCCTTGTCTCTCGGTGGTCGTGGTCAGTCACGGGGAAGAGGAGGTGGGGGAATGAACGAAACCACCCCACCCTCTCCCGTCGCGGAAAAATAGAAGAACAAAGGAATAACGCCGACGGATCGATTGATTCACACGATTCCGTATTGTGGTTCCCGTTCAAGTGGGCTTGCCACTAGACGAGAATGGAGGCGTGTAGCAGAACAATAATATTAATTGTGGCCAATCAAATACATTTCAAAGATTCCCTAACTTAGCGGGGTTCTTTCACGACTTCAAACCCAGTTTCACTGCACATAATTTCGGTGTTTAAGATATTATTTAGAGATAAAATACTGCTCAAGTTTGGCTATACGATTACATTAGGTAGAAGTAGATATCATCTAACTTCGACAGCTATGGATAATCATTTATTAATTTTTTCTTCTATTTGGAAAATTCGATAAGGATTCAAATTGTATAAAAAATGTTACAGTAAATAATTAACCTCACTCATACCGGTCAATTGGGGAATTTTCAAAACAGTTTGTTTTCCTTAAAATTGTTAGATCTGCTGAAAATTTTTTCGAATCATTGATAACGTTCTGGTATAACACGAACAATGGAAGTAAGGACTGAATGTAAGTAACACAATAGAACACTGCAGAGTCATCCATTTTCTTGGCTGGAGAACCATTAAAAATTGGTTCCACAGTCAAATAAGGTTGATGAATAACCCGAAACACAAACACTACCCTCACTTGTCAAGCATAAACAGAAAACATAACATTTTTTAACTCGTCATAAGGTTTTAATTCGAGTGGTAATAAAACAGAAAAAATATTCAAGAAGACTCAACCGGCACTCGCTTAGATTTGAGGAAAATCGCTATGTTATTGGAGCAATAGCGACGAGGTAAATTTCCACACAAAGCCTATTTAACACGATTGATTTGGAAACTTGCCGTGTAATTATCAGAGGTACAAGTGCACACGGGAATTATACCCTTGAGAATAACACAGTAAGGCTAAAAACTATTTGCGTGAAATTAAAAATGGGTGTTGACTAAGTCTTTATTACTCCCATCGAACAACGAAGTGCTGGACATGGTGGGCGAGGAGAGTCAGCTTCTACATGGGATACGAATTTGACAGAAGGTATGGATGGAGCGAATGCTGATCGGAGAGGGAATGTTGTAAAGAGTATTAGAGGGTGTAATGTAGGGTAAACGAATGAGAAGGAAGACGAGGGAAGGATTTTCATATAAAATGAAAGGAACTAGGCCTTTCTGTGAATTGAAGAGAAGGAAGGAAGGGCTGCTAGAATGTTTCTCAGAATTACTCCCTGGAATTAATGTACCTACTTTAATCGATAAAATAGTTTAATAATAATTACTACCGTGAACATAGCCATGAAGAAATTAACAATAATAATTCGCATTTATTGCGAAATATTGGGACTAGAAAATCTCATCCTCCATTTAACCCCTCGTCATACATTTGTAGAGGAGTACATGGTCAAATTACTCTGGAAATATAGAGGTATAGAAAGGCTATGGTATTGAAGATTTTTAATCATCTTAACACGTTATAACCTGTGCCCGAATTCCTGTTATATATTCGCGGCCGCATGAGGCAAGGTGCTGATGTAAACGGCATAGAGGAGATTGCGATCGGCGCCTCGTCAATTCCCGCGGTGCATTCTGGGATGCCGATCGCGTCGGCAGACAATTGAGGGACGGCGACCGTTAGATTGGTCGTTTGAGTGACGGGCTCGCGGCTCCCTTTCAACGTTGAAATTCAAATCTCTCTGCCCCTCTAATTCTCACACCCCATGGCGATATTCCGCTGAATCATTCTCACCCCGATTAGAACAGCGACTTCATGAAGGCGGTAACCAAGTGAGCTCCCTATGCGAAGCATATTTGAAATATCTCACCCGGGCATAAACTCAAGAAGATATTCAACTTTGCTTCAACAAGGAAAGCCTCCAATATTTAATCTTTTGTCTGGTAGATCACGTTTAAAGATGAGTAATTCCAGAAAAAATAGAGATATTAGATTGACATAAACAACTTCGATACCGCCAGTTTTATGTGATCGTAATAAATTAAGTATTGTTTAATTGGTCTCTCCACGAAAATGAATTTGAAAGTTCAAAATCAAAGGAAAATAAATGTATTATATTTTGGAAGGTTAGCTCTTTATTATTTATTAATTTTGAACCGTATGAAATGCTATACTTTTATTTACTTAAAATTATGGAAAGGTTTAACCGAGTAAAGTATGCATTAAATGGCAATAGTTCAAATTAGGGTTAGTCCCCAATTTCAGAGATAGGAATATCCAATAACAAGAAAGTTAAAACTTTTGGGCAATAAAATTTTCTACGTTTTTTGCGTACCGTTTTTCCTTCTCTTGCACTAAAGGATTTGGTTTCATGAACCATTATTTTATAGAACCCGATGCCATTTGTGGAACGAAATTTCCACAATTCTGTTTTAAACTCAACATTAGGATTGACTCCTGAAGTAAATGACAAGGTTGTAAATTAATACCTTAGGCTACACCAGCATTGACTATTTAATTGATTTATCTACAAATGTTAAAGAGAAATTGATGTGAAAGTTGACGGAAAATAAAAGTAGTACATTTATTAAGACTCACTATTTATTATTAATTGATTATTCTAATAAATACTTTTTATTCTTAATAAATTGTGAACCTTGCTAAGTCTAATACTTTTATTACAAATTATGAAAAGGTTTCACATAGTAAAGCCTACCATTAATTGTGTAGTTCAAAGCTTAATTATTCCAGTATCTCCGAGATAGGAATATCCTTAAAAAAGAGAGTTAAAAGTAATTTCTAAGAAAAAATTCAAGATCGGTTCGGTGCCACGCTTGCTGCAAACCAACTTCCCATCTTTAGCAAGAAAAGATTCGGTTTCATCAACCGTTTCTTCTGAATGAACTCCACACAACAAAGCGTGATGGAGTGGAATTTTTCCATATTGAAATAACACGTACAACTATATTATTATATAATAATTTTTATGTCATATCATTGTAATTATGTAATTACAATTATTAAAATAGTACTGTAAAATCGTGTAAAATTGCAACAGTTTATTTCAACATATTTTTTGGACCGAAACTATCCCGAAGCGTTTCACAGAGCCTAATATCCATACAATTCACATTTATATTTAAGACTTAACATAAGGATTTTTCGCATAAAAACACGAGAGCTTCCACTTTATTCCGGCTTCGTGGGCTTTGAAAAGGGCGCAGCATCTATTGAATTTCAGGAGAGTATCCCGGACATAAAAGAGGAAACTTCGGTCGTTAACACAATGTGGTCGCCCGCATACGTTTTTCGAAAACAACAGTGGTGGTTGAGGGACAGAGAACAGAATTCCCCGCGACGAATAATAAGGAAATTTACGGAGATGCGCTCACAAGGCGAAGGGTTACTCAAGGGAGGGACAACTTCTGCTGCCTCTTTTGCGGCGTCCCTCCTTGTACTCGCCGGAAACGACTCCGGAATACAAATGCCCAAATGGAAGGGCAGATGCGGCCAAGTGAACAACCCCATCGTGGAGACGATGACTCCTTAAGATGGTAGCGACGTAAAAGCTAAATATCTATATTCGTGTCTTGGAAACTTTTCCGAAACAACATCCCTCATTTCATGTTGGAAAAATATTTCCAATCTATTTTTGTAGTTATTTCCACTTGAAAGCGCATGTACTTTTTTAATTAATTACTTACGAGAATGAGAAAAAGGAAGATGACAATAAACTGGTATCGCAATCTAACATAAGTAGAGAAGTTCCGGTAACAGGAGCCCAAACAAAATAATTAATAAGCTAAGGTTCCTTTACCTATCAAAATTTAAGATATAAAAATAAAAGCTCTCTCAGTTTTGAGACCGTGACAAGTGGAAAACGCGTGATTTTAATAAAATTGGAAAAGTGTAGCGTAGCAACAAATTTCAAGAAAAATGAAGCTATCCAAGATCATGAAAGCAAATTTGAACTGAATTAATGGGCTAAGAGTAATCCCATGATTTACATTTTTTATTATTATAATATTTTCAGTTGATTGCATAGATCTACTTCAGTTCGATAATATTCAATTATTCAACTACCCAATTATAAAGCACTGAAGGAACAAGTGACTTTGTACGCAGTCACGCGCACGGGTGCAAAGTTAAATACACCAAAGGATGAAGTTCGCCATGAAAAAATATTTGACTTAGCCGGGATTCGAACCCGGATCTCCCGTAACTGGTAGCACGCCTGACCGGCAATCGGGGGATCCGGGTTCGAATCCCGGCTAAGTCAAATATTTTTTCATGGCGAACTTCATCCTTTGGTGTATTTACCCAATTATAAACCCTACATTGTGTTTTACGCAAATGAGATAGTTTTGAATTATTGCGGACATTTACGAGTCTTATTCCGACTTTTAATCAGCATTATCAATTTGCTACACCATACTCTTCTACGGTTGATTTTATACGTTTTAAAGAATATTAAGCGGCCTTGTAATCGGTGTCTCCCGTAGGAGAATCGAATTTATTTCCCGAAAACTCCATTGTCCTTTTTTTCTCAGCTGAAAAGACATAAAACTCAAATGAAGAGGGGGCGTGGACTGAGACCTTTAATTTCGGCGGTGCGACCCGCTGTGCTTTGGGCAGGACCGTGTCAGGAAATGGCCCACTGACTCGACGTCCGCTCCGCGAACAAAAGCGAAGCGGCGGGCGGCGGCGTCGGGTGCCCACGTGCCATCGAGGAAGAAGAAAGGAAAGCCTGCGTTCAACGCACGCTGATATAGCGGACCTCCCTCGATTCATCGCCGCTAAAAGCATTCGCTCCCGCCTATCAACAGCGGTCAGTGGGTCGCGCAATAGAAACCGCCGCGACACGGGCACGAAGCCCGATTTTACCGTATATTCCAGAGTGGAAGACGACTTTTTAATCCATGAAAATCTTCTCAATAATCGGATATCGTTATACTCGGTGGCGGCGGGGTGTAGTCCACGCCTGCCAAACAGAAGATCGCTGGTTCGAGCCCCGCCTGAGTAGGCTACTCCTAACCAGGGTATGAATATTTGTGGTCTTCCATTATCACTTTTCATAAACCCCATCGTAAAGGCCAAATAGTGCTATTTTCTGGTTGAAGGAAGTAAATAAAATTACAAAAAACTCGCAGGATTCGTCTCAAAGAGCCTGTTTTCAAACTTTCGTGCTGCATTGAAGAGTACGGTCGCCGCATACTGTTAGCGGAGCTGAGAAACAACCCCATCTGTATCTTCACTGCACGCAGTAACCGTATAAAAGCAGCAAGGGCCGCTCTGTTCAAGTAATAATAATTTCAAAGTGGTAAGGTGAGCATAGCCCAAAATCTAAATTTTAACTGGCGAAATCTGGGGTAGTCTTTGGTCCAGTCATCTTATACACCGGAATATACGGTATCTATATACAGACTCCCACAAGTCGTGTGTCATTTTTGACCTCTAATTTCAGTAACTTCGCATCGAGCAATATTCATGAAAATTGGCATTCTTAAGGGGAAAGGTCCTACGTTTTGTTAAATGTAAGAAAAATTTAACAATTTTGACCTTTTGTCCTCACAATGTGGGTACAAACAAAAAATTTGAATTTGCCTTACGGGATTTCAATGTTTAAAAAATCAAGATAGAAAAAATTCTGAATTTCGTTGACCAAGATGCAAACAATCCCTAGCCTTATCCCGTACCTTAACATGTTGTACCTGAGGTCAGACAGACCGCTCCAGCGTTTGAGCTAGACTTATTATTTATAAGTGAGCAACTGAACTATAACACAACCTCACCAGCGATGGTTGCAGCGGGTCATGATAACCAAGAGAAACATTTCACCTTTAATGGACAAAAAAAGTATTCAAAAGTGAATACTCTGACTCCATGCATTCAAACAGAGACTTTCACTCTCATTAACACTTGCAACGATCTCGTTCGCCAATAATGGATCTACCTTGCAAACTCTTTCTCTCCTGAAGTTCAATTTAAAAATTCCAACCATTCATATCACTTTAGGTGGGAATAATCATACAAAATTTGATTTAATTTTAAAACTTTAAAACTCTTTGAATGCCTTTTTGGTAGATTTATCCCGAATATTCTCTAGCTTCTCCAGATTTTAACGACACAACGCGTGAAGCCTTGTGACGGTGCGATAACTTTAGGGTCTCTTGAAGCATTGACTTTGAACTACGAAAATATCAACCAGAAACAACATAAGAGGCCGTCAAAAGCGCCGCGGCGGTGACTCCCCACGGAGTGCAGCCAGCAGTGACGGTGGTATTGACAGTGACGTGGCGCCGGCGCTAAATAATTAAGGGGTCAATTCAGGAATAGACGGAGGCGCCTTTGCTGTCGCTTTGCCGCTCCCGTCGTAGGGGTTGCTATAAAATCGACGGGAGGCGAATGCAGCCGTCGTAGCGCACACGACGATGCTTTTAACCCGTGTTCCCCAGGCAGGGCACGCTACACAGGAAGGCCATTGGGGCTCGTCACTTATCCACAGAGGATACATAAACACTCACGGGGGAGTCACACAATGAGAGTCAATGCACTCACGGGAAGTCGTCACGGAATCATGTGGTGATAACATGATCGTTCACCTCTCGCTTAAACTGCTGTGACGAAGTGAAAAAGGGACATCAACTAGTCAGTTACGATGAAAATGCAATATTTCATAAAATCCGTTATATTTTTTATTTCAAAGACATTCATTAGAGAAATTTATAATATTTATTGGTTTTTTAATTTATAGAAATTTTTAACATTTATTGCGGGACAAAAGCCTCCTGAAAGCTATAGATCGATGCCCAATACACCATGGAGCAAAAAATGAACGTCAATAACTAAGCCACTTTGTGCCGACTACTCTATAGAGTATATAGCTATGGACAATGAGAACAATTAGAAAATGAAATACCTGGGTACTGAAGAATTATCTTTTTTATAAATATGTATTATTTAGGGCGTTGTCCTTCTTTCCATATTACATTCAACGGAGGTACTACTTCAAATTGAAATAAACAGCATTTTAAGAAATGCTAGCGTCGGATTCAGGCAATTAGACCAAAGACGAGTAACAGGATCTGATATTTTGCAGTTTCAATATTGGTCATTAAGCAAAATTCGAGATCGGACTCGTTCATTCGTATTTATTCTCAGCATGAATGCTGTACCCGGAAAAATGTGAAAATCATTCTTGGATAACAATCATTACGAAGATTTACAAAATGAAGTAGGAAAATCATTTTTCGCCAGAAATCCACTCAATGGGTTGAAAATACGGCATTCCCTTCGACTTTTAAAGTATATTAGGGATGGTACTGATTGCATAATTTGAACGTTTATGAGAATAATTACTTGCCATGAAGTTCAGTAACCCTTATAGATCAGATACATTCCAATGAGGATAATTATTCTCAGCAAGGCTAAAATTGACAAGGTGGAAGTGAACAGGTTCAAAGAATGCTAAAATATCAGCTTGAATCCCATTCACTGTTTACAATGTAATCAGTATAGGAGAACCTGAGACAAGTCATTGCTTCCAACATCAAAAATTTTTCGTGAGGAGTTATAAAGAGCTGGGTTTGAACTCTTATCGCCACACGGCTTCTTAGTTACGCTGCGCATCGCAACTCTAAATAACTCTCTCTAAACTATGTCAATTATGGGGTTCGCAGTAGTTGATATAAACAGCGTGTCGTCAGTGGATCTTTAGTTTTGTGGAATACTCTCTTTGAATGAAATTTTGTATAATGTCGTATGAATGATGATGAATAATTTTATTTCTGGTAGTTCACAAGTTAAATTAATCGAGGTGTCAGTTAAAATTATTATTTATCTATTTAAATAATTTTTCACGAACAGCCGTGACGCAAATTTACGGCTAAAATTTTAACAAAACATGAATTAGATGAAATACCATAAAAGTATAAAAACTAACAAAGAATAAACCAGTGGAAAGACTAAAACATTTAATTAGCCGAAAGATGGGACAGAGCTGGAACGATGAAATTGTTACATTATAGATAAAAGCGATCGATGAAATGAAGGAGTGAATTTAGAAGGGAGGAGAGGAGATATAAAGGTAGCGCTTGGTCAGAGATATTCTGGGAATTTGGTTTGAGAGATATGATGGGAATAGGCAGATGGAATAGGGAGAGCGAGCGGGTGGAACGAGTTTCATTCAAACGAGTGGAATGGAACGAGTAAAATTCAAAAGAGAAAGGAGCTCACGGCATGCAGAAGTCGAGTTTAAGATATTACGAAGAAATTTCAAATCCGTTTTAATCTACTTAAGTTATTACGATTGATATTGCCTTAACTCAAAGGTGTAGATTTCAAAATGCTCTGTCATGTAAGAAATATTCTATCTATTGAAGACAGGTACAAATAATATTCTAACGATAAAAGGAGAATTATACCAAGCAAAGTCTGAGCTTCTGCAGGTTAGATATGGAGAGAGAAGACAACACAGCATCAGGAGACATGTTACCTACTCAATGCCTAACTATTTTGGCAAAGAAATGAGAGATGCTATCAAGAGATTTTAAATTATTATAAAGTCAAGCACTTCAGTCAATATGGCACCTCTGTACCAGACGGTATAGCAGCGTCAGACACGCGTCGCCCGCACCTTTGTCAAAACTGGAAAGGTGGCGTTGACACGGAGCGTGCGGAAAGGAATGACAGGCGTCTCGTTGACCGGATGGAGATGGGAACGTCCACTGCCGCTCAACAAGACAAACGAGGTGAGAAATGGCCGACAAACGGCTTCGAACCCACGCTCCCACGCGAATAATGAAAGAGCTCCGTCGAGGCGGGATGACAGGAAATACTAAGCCGAGTATAAGGGACTATTCAATCATCCATCCCATGCGTGACACGTCAATGCGAGAAACAATACACAGTCGGAACTAATGACGGGGTCTTTTTCGGAGCTTTTTCCCCTTCACACCGAAACGCGGCAGGGTTGCCAACGTGAGAGTTTTACTGATATTATTTTCCTCATTTGTATAATTTTTGGGATAGTACCCAAACCATGTGATGGAGACGGCCGTTAGAAGAAAAAAGATGGGGACAAGAAAGGAACAAAAAAACGTGACGCGTTCGTTAGCTACGCTTCCTCTAGAAACAATTGAAATGCTGACTGCGCGAGGCGCCCTAAGGAAGGCCGGGAGAAGCGAGCATTTTGTCGTGGAGTTCCGAGAAGTGACGCTATGGCTGAATGGGCGGAAAGATGAGGCTCGTGTAGTTGATATTATTGTTATGTTGGCATCTCCGGAAGGAGATAACGGCAGTCAAAAGGCATCAAAGTCGGCTCAGGCCATGTGGTAGTCCGAAGTGCGACAGTAGTGGACATAAAAGTGAGTAAATAGGGGTTGTTATTTTAATGACTGACGGAATGAATGGAACGTCTTTCATGGTGTCATCTTATCGTGTTATTGTAACGCCCTAGCACGGAGAGAGCCACGCACAGGAGCAGTATTACATTGTGGCCAATGGGATGACTTTATTTCCTAATGGACGCAGAGTTGTGTGTTACAGTAATACAGTACATAATATATATATGGGCCAAAAATATTTCCAAGAAAATTAAATGCGATAAAAAAATTAGATTATTGAGCCACACAGATGAGGATCGAAATAATTAGAAATTTTTATATTCTTGGACAGTGCCGTAACTATGGGATGGATGAGGGGGATAGATGCCTCCCCAAAGCCTCAGGGGAAAAAATATTATGAAACTATTGTCTAGTTTAACTGCATTTACTTAACTGAATATACTTTAAGTTAAATTTTATACCAAAGTACCAAAATTATGAAAAATGCATTTTTCAGGTGGAAAAAGGCTTTTCGAAAAGTTTTCTCGGACCCCAATTGCTCGGGGAGGGGGAGGATTGGGGGGGGGGGGGTTCGCCTCCTAGGCCCCTCATCCCCCTAAAGCATATTCCTAGTTACGCCACTATTCTCGGATGTGATTACTCTGATAGATATTTTTGGCAAGAATTTAAAACAAATTAAGAACAATAAACATCGATTACTCTGATGGAAATTTTTGGCTTAACTTACATACAGATTGAGGAGAAGAATACTGTTCCCATAATTATAATTTCATTTCCACTGGGATCTTAATGGAAATGGTATGGTGGTTAAAGTCAAATTTTGTGCAAGGGCATAAGTGGTGCCTCTCCATTTGTTAGGAATTTTTTTAATCACAATACCTTAAAGGCGATAAAATATTCAGGCTTAGCCTCGAGGAAATTTCTTTACAATCATAATTAGATATATCTTGTACAAAATCGGCATTACCAATATATAAACCAACCATGGTTGCAGCACTGCAGTGCCATAATTTGGGTGCCATCATAGAGTGACAAAATTTGGCATTATAAATCATATTATAATGGTAAAGAACTCTACGTAGCTGAAGTATAGTTTATTTATATATTTATTTAATGCAGCCCAAAAACTGCACGAGGCCAATTACAGACGTCTCACAATAACAAGAGAACAATTTACTAGTGTTAAGCAAAACGTAACCAACAAAGAACAAAATAATATTCGACAGCATTTACAAATAAATGACAAAGAATGGTAAAAACTTTCGTTTTTCGGTTATTACTTTCCAATTCAAATTTCATTTCGTCTACTAATTTAGCTTGTTCGTGAAGGACCACTGTAGGGATTTCATCTGACAGTCATTCAGTGCCCGATGAGAAGCCATGGATAGTGAATGATAACTGACAGCCAATGACGGTAAGGAGCATCAGCTATCCTAAGCTCCTTAGTGAGGGTGTTCGATGCAGTAAACGGCACTGTGCTTTGCTTATGCACGCGAAAAATCATCTCGCTATATCGGAATTGCGCATGGATGCCGTTCATAAACTAATCGCAGGGGAACGGGTTATCGCCGTCCCTGATATGCGCGTCTTCCGGGTTCAAATCCAGGCTGAATGGATTAATGAGTCGTGTTCCGCTCCTTGTCTCCGTAATGGATTGCCTCATCAGAGAACATCCATATGGTAAGCTTCGATAAAATTAATAATGAAGGCAAGGTCCGACGGATGGCTATCAAAAGTAACAGTGACAATTATAAAGCTATCACCAGTGAAAGTTTTTATTCATGATAAAATTACATCTTTGTGGAAATTTTTCCTGACTTCTCCGCTCAGCCACCTTAAAATTTTATCCACGTTAAGTGAGAAGTGAAACAATAGGGATAATATGCATGATTATTATTAAATGCTTGCATAGCGAAATAAAAAAGTGCTTTAGCCTTGGGTGAGATATTACCTTGAAATATTTGTTTTTCGTCGTTTGGATCAAGCAGAGACTACTTTCAAAGCTGACTCAACAGAAATATAGAACGCAAAACGTGTATTTTATTGGAGGTATTAAGACGTATCAAACTATTTCAGCGTAAAGTATATAATTCGATGAGGTATTTGGAGTTCGCTTAACAAACCTCGCTAAGGTATAATTACGTAATTATTTGGGAAGCGATGGAAATTGTTCACCTGGCAAAGAAAGCCAAGGACGGAAGAAATGAATGGACTATAAAAATGTTCAAGTAGAATAAGGAAAATAAAAAATAGCTAAAGCTCAATAAAGTCTATGCGGATCACATTAACAGAATACCACAAAACTATGAAGTCTCTCAATGATCTAATTGGGCTTGGAGGCATAGCTAAATTAGCATAAAAACGGTTTATCCATCACTATATATACAGTGTTGTCAGCTAATTATTAATCAACATATAACAGAATATATAAAGGCATATTAAATATGTTTTGATTTTATTACGATCGTAGACGGAATTAGTAATGCATAGGGTACTAGTACTTCATACATCTTTCAAAAAAATTATGTTCACTCATTTGTTGTGTTAACACAAAATTTAAATTTCTCAGTGTTCCACATTATTTACGTTTAAGCTGTACGGGATACTTAGCAATAACGTTTGAAGACTCTAAATAGGTTATCTAGATTGTTGATCCACCCTCATTTAAGTGCATAGCTGTAAAAACTCCTGAAATTGAACAGGTATTTTCCCTCTTACTACATATCCCCAATGTAGTTAACATAAATACTTTACGATTTCCCAATCCACTAAGTTCTCGCAAACTTTTGACTCAAGAATCCCAACATGATGACCAACTCTTACCCCTTACCCCGGAAACCATGGGTTCGCCTTGAAAAGAATGAACTTAATGTCGAGCGAAAAAAAATTTTTTATTTTCATTCCGGTTCACTTGACGATGGCCTGCCTTTCACAAGGACACGAGGGAGACGCGAAATTAATGCAATAAAAAACAAAACTGGGCGAATTCTTTCGGAACGCCAGTGGAGTCATTTAGGCGAGAAAGAGGACGTCGTTTTGTTTATTAGATGATGATGATGCTGCACTGCTCCCCGTAATTTCGGACTGCCCTTGGCACGGACTCATAAAAAAAACTTTGTGCTCCAAACGGTCCATTGCGAGGACACCTTACTGTAGAGACTTTGGGCATGGTCGTCATCTGAAACTAAACACAGCCTCTTAAGCTTCTTCAATAGGCGTATGGCTGGTGGTGTTAGCAGTAAGGACACTAACCGCTGACCAGCAAGAAAATATACCAAAATTTAGTCGCGTGTAATGAGATATTAGTCTGCCTGAGTACCACCTTGGGTTTACCTTCATTGTTCGGGAGAAAAATGGATTACTATGCCTATCCAATTGAATAAAATTATCCCTCTTCTTTTATTGTTTCTATCGGAACTGGAACTTTAGTCCCGTTTTAAAGTAATGTTCTCCGTTCAAAAAGATATCTATTTTATGTTGCTCAAGTAATCTAATTACCACACAATATCTGCATCTTTAGCGCCTCCCAGATTGATTCGTTCAGAAAATTTGTAACGCTCTCTATTTACTCGTAGCACTCTTTGACCAATAGCGACGCTTTTTGATTTAATACAGTGTAGGGATTAAAGTCTTCGGGGCCGGATAACATATGCTTCCAGTGTATTGGAGAGACGGCCTGACGAGCGAAAAGTGGCCATCCTCTTATGTACAAAGTTTTCATCTCACAATGAAATTTAGAATATATCGCTACCCAATTGGTTCCGCCCTTTTATTCCATCCATCGTAAATACAATAATAATAATAAAACAATAATTATAATAATAATGACTTATTTACTCCCAAAATTTTGATTATACAGCCGGTAATTACAAAGGATAGGGAGCTTTAGGTGGTCTCCACGGTTACAAGACCAGAATTCAGGCACCATAAAATAACAAAAATGTATGCCAAAAAAAAAACAATGCAGTAAATATTACAGAAGTGTTGTTAATGAAAAAATATCATAATAAATGTTCAATTATATCTTGAGAAATACGCCAGTCTTTGGCAATCATTGAAATTTTAATTGAGAATTTAATTAGCTTAATTTCAGCTGGTAGTAAATTAAATCTATTTAGCCCCTTACTAGAGTAAGCAACGCTTATATAAAGTTAATCTTGGTCCGTTTTTACAATGATTGACTCAATCCTTAAATTATATTTACATTTATCAGATGCACTTGGCATATCGCCACTTATGGCATAAAACGCAAAACATTTCCCAAAGCCAACATTTTTCAACCACATATTGCAATATCGTACTGCCCGACTGATTTTTTCCAACCATCTGCTCTGTCCTCTTTTTATCTTATACGTACGTTTGTTCCCTTCACAAGTCATGTAAATTACCTTCTGTTTCGTCATGGAGCAAGAGAGCGGACGAGGTGAAAGGTCAATCCTCCTGGGGTCTTAATGCGATGACCACCCACTCCTTCACGGCCGGTCACCACGGAGATGAAAAAATTTGCATACATATCCCCTCGAGGACCAGTGAATGTTGTGGAGTGCCCATTCCTCAACTACCACGAGAGATCGCTGATAAGTAAAATTCTTTAGAGGAATGAACATTAAACACTTCCGGGCCCGATTTGCAGCGTAGAGTCACTAATCAGGGTTAAAATATGGACACACCTACCAATGCCGTTAAGAAAGGTCGCCTCCATAATAAACGCTGAGGAAAGAAGACACGCATTGGTAAAATTTTCATTCCTGGACCATAGCACCTGTATGTACTCGGCATAAAATTTACGACATAAAAAGTATAGCGTACGAATACACACTGAGACGTTATTTGCATTATATTTTGAAAAAAAAAACTAATTGAACTTTCTCACAACATTTTTTTCCCTTTTCTTTTAGCGTTTTAGTAATGGAAGGGTGGCAACACTTGCGTTTCTCAATCAGTCCAGTAAACAAGACAAAATGTATTTCTGCGAAAATTCCAAAAAATATAATTGACTTGGATCGCAGTGAATACAAACGGTTTTTCCTTGGCGGGATTTTCACAATTGATTTGGAATTTTCGCATTCAAACTGAACTTGCAGATGACGCCAGAAAGGTGCCCCACTGGCTAGAACGAGGATGTTTCTTTCCCTAAAGTGTTTACGGTAAATTACACGCATCCATTAGGTTAATATCATTTGCGATAAACACTAAATGCACACTGAAAATAAGCCTAATTTTCGAAGCCTAACTGTTATTCCAGGTTACCCGATCAATAAAAATGAAGCAACAAACTTTCTGTGATTCTTTACATCAAAATTAATTTTTCCATTATGACGTATCGAGACATTACATAAACTGCGACAACAACAGTAATTTTTTGAGTCATTTAGGTACTATATATTTCCATTCATAGCATTTTCCAGATTTTTGCAACGTTAGTTGTGTTATAAATGTATATAAAGCATACCATTCAAAATATTTATTTTAAAGGAATGTGCTACTAATGCATTTAATACTTCTTCGTACATTGATCCTTCCAACGCCACCGACCCGAGACCATCCTCTCTCATATACAATAATGATAATAATACCTTTACTCCTAAGAAGATACAAGTAATACAGGAAGTATGTATAAATAAAAATTAGGAATTGGATGCCATTCGAGACTTCGCCTCGCTTTATGGCTGCTGTCTCACTCGTATACAAATAAATATTTAAATAAGCCTGTGCTACATTAATTTTTTAACTTGCACTGAACCGCTAGTCAGCAAAACCAAAATCGATATGTCCAGTTAGTCACTCCAGGCTCTGTTTACTAGTATTTTGATGGACCTAGAACAATTTAAAATTAAATTTACACGACAAAACTCAACCAAACCCGGAGTCGTTAAAAGGCTAAAACAGGTTATTGATGGTATTAAAGTACCAATGGGAATACGCCTCCTAATGAACTCACGAAGCTAATAAATCGTCCACCTCATCAGGGGTTCTTACTGACAATCACGACCGACGAAAATAAACCAGAATGATCGAACTGCTGGAAACAAATCAATTACGACGGGCGCACCTGGCGCTAATTACCCGGCCCTCGTTAACATCCCACGGATTCCAAACCCCTTAAAACCTTTCATTCAGATCCCAACCAGTATATAACCTATCCCTGCAGCTGTCTCTCGGTTTTTACGCTGAGGTGTGCTGAATGTTTGCAAGAACACATAAAACAGTGTTCCGTAAAAAAAACTATGAATCATTTGAAATAAGTTTTCACCAGCAGCTCGTTAACTGTTGTTTCACAATGAATACATTCGAATGCAATCCTCACCGTTAAATTGCATTTTAATGAAGAATATTTTAAAAGATAAAAAAGCACCATGCAAAAATTAGTTCAATGAAAAGGGTGCAATGTCTCGCGCTAAAATTTAAGTATGTCCACCAAATCGTGTCGCAAACCTTACTACATACTATTGAATACATGTCTCTTACTATCTTCTCATAATTTCGCTCAGTATGAAATTTTTATTTTAAAAAGTATAATATGCACTCCTTGAGCAATCTAGGACTTGACTGAATTTTAATATTGAATATTACGAAAAATATTCCAATTTTTATTCCATTTCTTCTGTGTTTTTAACCGATGAATAGCGTTGACAGCTTCCCATTATTTCCGTCCGACTCAAAATCGCAAATGCCCGTATGCATTGTTTTTTACTCCTCTGACAGATATTTCAGGTGACAGGAAACAATATGTAGAAATGTAGGATGTTCATTGAAACAAAACAAACTTTTGTAAATAAACACTATTTTTATTTTAACGACCTAGTTTTCTGCAGTCTAATTGCCATTGTCAAGGTCCAATACTGCCAAATAAGAAGTCTAGAAATTCACAAGCATTTTATGTTTTATAATGAACGACATTCCTATGGGGAAAAATCTTTAAGGGTGGGAAAAACTTCGATGGAAACGTTCACTACTGAAAATTTATTTTTTCCAATTTGACTGAAAGAGAAATTAGTGTAGCCATTTTGGTGATTTTGACAGTAAATATTAGTTTTAAAAACTCAAACTTAAGTCTCCGTCGCAAATATCTTGATCCTAACCATTTGATTGGGAAAACACTTTCCCCATTCTTAACGAATTTTTAAGTCACAACCATCGGCGTTCCTAAGTTTCTGAACCCACACATCTTCAGAATTTCTCCTGAAAAAGGTTAAAAGCAGGATTGAAAAAAAATGCTTGATTGGAACATGAAATTAATGATGCGTTATCTTCAGAGGTGGGAATTTACCACGTTGTTTTTTGGTATTTTGACAATTAATTATAGTGATAAAAATCATTTATCAATTCTCCAATTAAACAATCTCGAATCCCGTTACTAAATTACATAAGCACATTCCCCATCTTTTCCAAGCATTTCAAAACCATCGATGCCCCGAAGACGCAGTATGGAAATGTTTATTGAACTCCTGGGGGTGAATTCTCGAACCTCGAAAAACACCTGGATGAAAATAAAATATTTGCCTGGCGGCGCGAGAAAAATTGAATTTGGCCTAATCGTCGGAGGTGTGTATTCGTCTTTTTTTTCTTTCTTCGAAACGTCCCACAAATTACTGTCCTCGAAGCGACCACCCGGGGAGCTTTGCACCATACACAGCGAAACCGCGCGCGAAACACGGTTTAATTAAGGAGATGACGCATCTATTACAGTACCGGTGGGAGTAATTAAGGTGGGGAAAGACGGGAGAAAAAAAGAGGACGATCACCTCGCGCGATAATTCACGGTTACTACTAGACTGGAAGGGGGCGATGCTGTGGACTGAGTTAAGAACCGCAGGTCACCAACCCGGGAGCACCAATAATAATTCGCGGGTAACTCAAAATACCGGCGAGGTTTTGCGCACTGACGTCACCCGGGTAACGTGATCTTTCTTTGCGCCCGCCGCCAACCTACTCCCCGCGGCGCTGCTGTCGACCTCTCCCCTCTAACATCCATTCGCATTCCCTCACCGGGACAAATGGGGAAGGGAAGAAAGCCAAACAAACATGGCGATCCCCGCAAGGAGGCATTGAAAGGTAAACAAGGGCGGAGATAGAGGGGGGGAAGTAATGCACCGTCAACAATCTCGGCGTACGGGAGGGATTTATAAACAGGAAATCGACTGAATGAGTACCTGCATATTGCCAATAGCATTGCGCGATACGCTCTGTGCTTGTGCACGAACGTTGAGCTCAAGTTGAAAATACCAAAAAAAGCACCAATCAAGTAAAGTAAAATGTTAAGCCGGTAAACGCCTGAATTAAAAAGTTTCAGCGATTTTTGTAGTGATCATATATCTATACATATATCAATGAAATACGGAGTCATTAGGTGCAAAATTTATTCTTTTACCATTAATAGTTACGCCTTATGGTACCGCTATACGTTACCAATGTGGTACCACCGAAATGTTTTGCATCATTACATCCCAAATATTAGGCTCATATCAAATAACCACACTTTATACGAGATATACATATTATAACAATCATAATTTCATAATAAAACCTTTGTATTAACAGTATATAAGGCGTATGTAAAGAAAATCGAAATGCTTGGTCTAAAAATTCCGTTTTTTTTTGGGATATTTGATAATTCACAAATTTCAAACGGCTCTAAATGCATTAATTATGGCTTTAAAATAGCAAACTTTTCGGAAAAATGTTACTAAAATATTCTTATCAATTTAAAACTCTCAAAAATCCTAATAAATTACGATAAATGACAAAAAAAGTTACGTTTAGCACTGCACTACCAGCCGGCACCATTTGGTACCGCTAGGCGTTAACGGGTTAATGTTGGATCTGTTATTACAACCAAAATTATTACCAAAACCCAAATTCAGAGCGTTATCATTTTGGGTGCCATTTAATAGCTCTTCACTGTTGTTTAAAGTGTATGTTTCCCGGTGATTTCCGACTGAATACACGGTTTTTAAATATCTTTAGTATAATATATAAGAAATAGCCTTCATTATTTTCACACAATAAAGCTTAATTTTATTCAATCGGGTGATTCAATTCTAGACAATACATATCTATAGACGTCACCGGTTTCATGGACTGTTGTGTTGGCTATCTAAGGAGGATACGTTAATCCTTCCCCTTTTACCTACAGGTGCAGATAATTTCTCGAATTTAGAAGCTCACTTAAGCCCAGTATAATCATATAGGTTTGAAATAAGTGATTAAGTAATTCCATAAAAATTCAAACAGAAAATGATGCAAATTTTACATGGATTCCAAGCTGTTATAAGACTCAATATTTTGGGGCCTTAAAATATTTTACTCGACGTTTTTTTTGTAAATTTTTTTCTAAAAAATTTCAGTGATAACTTATCCGTGAATGATATTTAATAGACAACCTTAAAGGCTCGAAATTACCCCAAAAGTATAATTCATAGTTGATTGACATTTCACGCACTCAAATCGATCGTAGACGAATTTATAATAATGAATATTCACAATACAAAACACAATAATGACACTGCGATACATACGAGAGACAGACGCATGATCTAATGTCTTTGTATTCCTATTACTTTATACCTGATGATTCGAGAGGAATCTAACAATAAGTAAAAAAAATACAAAACCTCTACACTATTATCCTAAAGTCACTCACAAAACAATGAGTATTATGAGACGTGATTGTGAACTGAGGGGTACGTCAAACGAATATGATAGAATTGAAGACTATGATATACTTTATCCAATGGAAGGAGAGAGGATTTCGTTTATCTAGCATGCACTGCAGGGTTTTTATTAACACTAGTTCAAAATAAAATCACTCAGAACGCAAGCCCTAATTAGTCTAGCAGGTTTACGGTTGCTGTCCGAAAACTTCCGTTCTTCTTTGAAGGCGGCTTACGAAGCTGCACATAGATGCGGACAAAAGCCACTTTCGAAGAAAAGAAGAACTGACGCATAAATATAGTTGACTTTTGATCAATATTATTCCCCTGGCACAATTCTACCTGTGGTGACGGGCGGAAGCGAACATTTTCTTTGGCTGCATCCAAGACATCCGCTTGGCTGACCACTTCGTGGCTCTTTCAGAGAAGAAAACCGAATTCCCTTCTTGGCTCTGGTTAAAAGACTCTCGAAGGCGATGGAGGGATAAAAAGAAAAACTTTTCTCTTTTTTTTTTAATTCTGTTCTTCTGTCTCACTCTCGCCGCCGATGGAGCATGCAGTACCCGTGGGAATGTTTGTGACACGTCGGCACAGGGAGGCAAACAACAATATCGATGGGATTTCCTTCCCAGACTCCCTTGCGGCGGGAGAGGAGTACATGCATGAAACACTCGGGACCATCTGCGGAGTGAGTTGGCTTGGATAAACAAAAGTTTGGTCATCCCACGGAAACAAGTCTCCGAATATTCATTAATTCAAATGATCCTTTCCTAACTTTGCAGGACCTTTAAGTTTTCCGGAAGAATGAAGTGTTGTAATATGCGTTTCTTCAAGCAAAATTGATGGGTTGGCCACTTGGAGCTTTTTGTTACTTTCATTAATAATAATAAACGGTTAACAATGCGTAGTGAACTTGATTACGTTCATGTGTGTGTAATAAATTACAATACTTCATAGGTTACAGACTGAAGCAATAGTAATTCACAAGGAAATAATTTATTGAACTCGAACTGTTTTTTTTTTCCTTTCAGTTTTTAGGAAAATTTATGTCCCTAAGCCTGTCATGATTGACGAAAATATGATCTTGCGCATTCGCAATGCGGTATTTTAAAGGAATAGTACATCTTTTAATGCATTGAGTCATGCGCGGGAACATACTCAGAAGAGTTGAGGAGAAGTCTTCTAAAAACTCTTGCAAGATGATGGGTAAACGTAATCATTCACGCCATGAGGCATGACGGCCCCAGGAAGTCTATCGTGGAAGGGCAAGTAGATGAGGAGAGAGGCAGAGGACGGCCCCAAATGACTTACGTAGGACAAGTTATTAAGGATCTATGGCTGAATAAATAGGTAGATATGGAAAGGTTAGAAGGTAGAAGAGCAGAGAGGAGAGCTGCGTCAAACCAATCTTCGGATTGTTGTATTTTGACGATGATGGGGAAAATATCTTTATGTAAAAATGTTTGAATATATTAAGATATCGATTCCACTATATAATACATCGATTCCTGGTATTGCCACGCTATAAACGAGAATGATTAATTAGGAAATGTGAATGTAAACGGAGTTTTGATTGCATTGGCAATTATGACGTTAAGCATTGAATTCAGTTGTGTTAAATCATTAAATTACTAGTAAAGCGCTTTATTATCGTGAGAAAAAAATCATTCATGAGCAAAATTATTCGTTTCAGACCATCGATTTCCTGCGGGTATTGCGCATAAGTCGTATAATGTGATTAATCGACTTCTGAGATGAATTGATAGCAAGCGAGAATTACTTAGCGATGACGATATAAATCGATGTCATACACCAAGTAGTGCTGGTTATAATGAAAAATTTGTAAATATATTTCATCAAATTCACATGCAAAGAAGAATAGTAAAGACCTGGGGTTTAATTGTGTACAAAAATTTTAGTATTAGGCAATGACTTTTCCTTCTGCTTGTACGATAAAAAATATTCCCAGTAATACCACTTCCAATTTTCACTTTAATAAGAGCTCTTACAAATTAATACCTCATGTAATTCTCGCTAATAACATCCGGACAAAGGAAATGTAAACATAAATATAAAAAAGTAAAATGGAATGTTTTTTTTCATTACATGTTAAATGAATACGATCTTACCTCAATGGGTCACCATTTCATATTACCATATGTGAATTTCGGTAGCGATCTTATAACCCCACAGAAGTTTGGATGCTCACCTGGAAAAAAAAAGAAAAATTGTTAATGATATTTTCAAAAGAGTAATAAAAGCAAAATTCTAAAAAAAAGTTATTCAAATACTTTTAAACGAGATAAAAATAATTAATCAGGACACGGAAACAAGGGCCAATGCACATACAACGAGGCCATCATGAATTAAAAATTTCGAGCATATTTTGCCAGAATAAAAAAAATATATCATACATATTGTAAAAACAGATCGATACCTGAAAAAGGAATCTCAAAAGCTTGATGATTACGCTCACAACCTGAAATAGCTAAATCGCGCTTGGTATCAGTAGGCAAAGTGCTACAACAAATGAATTTCACTTGAAATACGACCTGATACGGACTTAAACCATAAATTGAATGTAAAAGAGAATGAACTGAACTTTCCAGTCATTTATGATAGAAGATAGGTATAAAATTACTCAAATTGTCAAGTATCCCACCAATTCTCCATAATACCATTGGAGTAAGGCATTTTTTGGAAAATATTTATGACAATTTACTGTAACCCAATTGACGTAGAACTACCTTCACTGTATTGTGCAACTCTAGGCTGTTAAACCAATAATGGTGACTCGATCAATCTTCACGAGCAAATTTCTTAAAGATAATCAAATTAATTCCCAGTTCTCATTAGCATGAGAGCCGCTTTTCACCTCGCAATTCATTCCATCTTCCAGTGCCGTAGAACTACCTCACTCCACGATCCTCTACCCACAACCAGCGAATGTGATTCCATCACGGAAAGTAGGGGGTAGGAAGATAAATTGATACAACCCGTGAGATAAACCCACCCCGACTCATTCAGCTTCCGAAGTGGGACATCTGGAAGGACGAGCTTGGGCGACCGTTGCCATTCACATCTCCGCTGCGATGCAAACTGCTGACTTGTCCTTGCACCTACAACCCAGAGAGGATCGAGGTCAAAGGGCACTGGGTCAAAAAACTTCCACTCTCGAAGAAAGGTTTGCAACTGGGTTTTCTCCAAACACAAAGATCCTACCCTACTAACAAAAAGAAAGTTCGAATACCTCCCCCTCAAAAATGAGAACTGCATTAAATCCTTGGACTACAACGAGGACTGAGTATAACTTTTGGCTATACGGCGTGAGGGATTCATTGATATAAATGGACCTTGGAGGAAATATTAAGGCCAATATCTCTGGAAGCTAATTTTCTTTCCGTTGATGCGTGGCGACGCAACGCATTTCAAAGCCACCCAAACCTTTCAAATTTCGAAAGGTTACAAATTTTTAAGTCTCCATTTTGACTATTAGCACGAATCTTAATCGATTTTATTGAGGATACGGAATAACTTAGGATCAAATTACCCTTCCTGCCATCAAATCTAATACTCTAATATATATATTTTGAAATACTTAAGAAAAAAATAACTGCGATTGGTATAATCAGTAATCGATATTACTTTGTATATTTCCCCAGTACTTTTTTCCCCTGAAACTAGCTCCACTACACAGTAAAATCATTATGTAAAAACTTCACTGAATGACTATGCAAAGCAACCAAACAATAGTAAAAAATCATAGAATTAATGCTTTAACTTGAACAAGCGACTGTTCAGTGAAACTATTATTAAGATAAATTCATTTGTATTGATAAAAATGAAATACTGGGAGTAAATTATTTCACACCTAAAATTGTTCATCATACTATTTCAAAGATACTTTAGAGTTCTGTTAATGATTTACAATCACCTATTACAATTGAGAAACGCAGAGCAAATACATTCAGTTGCATAAGTTTTTCATGAATATTTTCCAAAATGTCCCGAGGGACTAGTCCACGAAAATTTATGGCGCGTTGTCTAAGCTTTAATTCAAAAATGTAATTAGTATAAAGAATAATGGCGGTGTTTTCCAGTATATTCTAACTTGAAGAAATACTAATTATGATAGCCTAACGTGTTCATTCGATTTTCTTCGCATTGCCTTTTTTCTGAAGAGGTTAAAGGCAACGATTATTTTCGGAAAGCAGGATAACAATAATTACATATATTTTGACAAATGGAGCGGTCACTGACAAAAAAAACACCAGTTATTGTAATCAGACGCTGGATATATCAAAACCTGCGCTACATGTAAACACAAGTAAACACATGTAGGCTTGGTATTAGGCTCAACTATGTGGAAGTTTATACTCGATAAATGAAAAAGAGAAAACTTAGTGGAAATAAACGAAGTCTCCTTTTCATTTTCCACATGTAGGTTAATTTAGTACTTTCTATTGCATCTTCTGCTTAATCCAAGTACAAGTACGAGTGCATACGAGGCTTTGGGCTTTAAAAACAATAAGGAGGCAAAATTAAACCAAAGGAAGGCGGCAATACGTCGCGGAAATTCTGGACTTTAAACATGGTTAATAAAACACAAACTCTATGTACAGGCTCAATCTTTTTTAACTTCTAATTGTAACCGTAACTGTCAAGTTGGCTCCCATTGAAAATGACGCTCAGTTGCTTGAAACCGACCGGGGCTTATGTAAGCCTGAGTGAAAAGCACATATTTTGTTTCACTTACCACTTAATAAATACGATTATAAATTATCTAAAGATTTGAGTTAAAAGCATTCTAGTTTACGACTGGGGTAGAGATGTTAAATTAAAAAGAACCATTCAAATGTGTAGACGGTTGATTGCTTCGGAATGGATTATATTTCGGGACCGCGCAGCTAGAGCGACATCCCTTTCGTAACATCGAGACCACGTTTCCCAACGTACCACGCCTCTTTCCCCTCGTTTTGGGAGTTCAAAAAGCAGCGCCGGCAACAGCCTTCGTGGCCATGGCCCATGGCCAAGGCAAACATCAATGGCCGTGATCCAGGAGTCTGGGAACGCAGCAAAGCCTAGTCATAACTTTCTTGCCAATTGGATCGCCTCTTAAACGAGGCACTGCATTCAATTAATTCCCTAAAGAACTTGGCTAAAATATGTGCCATCATCTAGTATGAATTTAGGAACCCTAATTTAATGACACCACTTTTCTGTCTTATCAGCCCTAGGCGAATGATCGCTTATACAAAAAAGGCAATTGGGGGGTTTCCTTTTTTTTATTGCCTTAATCGAAAGGTTATTACTCCTGGAGTACGCATTTCACGCTTTTAGATTTTTAAATGACGATATCTATTTTTCGCGATTAAATTAAAAGTGAAATTTTTCAAGCGTGCGAAAATGCGACGGCTAAGTAAATATGAATGCTGGGAGAAGCCCGTGTGACGTCATTCTGGTTCCGGCTGCTACCGTGTGAGGCCACCTTGGCGCGAGACTATGAGCGCCACTACGATGCAAGCTGCTTGCAGGTGGCGCTGGGCTTAAAAAAGGATTATTAACGCCCTATCAGACGAAGGAAACTTCCCGACCATAGGAAATTTTAAGAGGTGATTATTTAGAGAATCTTCCCTGAGCATTGGTATTCTCAGACGATGTAAAACTCCTAAATACTCGTATAGCATCTGGGTCGTCACGTGGAGTCACATCGCATGGGCGCCAATCTGGCCTTTTTCAAATGAGGTTAAAATTGACGATAAACATTCATCTAAACTGGGATTTCTAAAACCAAATAATTTGTATATTATGAATACACTAATGGTGGGTAACTAATCTTAATCAATGCCTTTCCTTTTCTTAGATGAAGGAAACTACCCTATTACTTGATTAAAGCCACATTGACTCAAGATACTGATTGTGAGTGGAAAGCTACTGTCACTGAAATGAGATCCGTAAGTGGAGCTAAAACAATGTCATCTACGGATTCCCATATCGCTAAGAAAGCAAAAGATTTGATACCTATCGCCGAAGTAATAAGAATGTAAAAGGAAGTCGTTGACATTGATGTTAAAATCCTACGTACTTATAAAACGATAAGCTGATAGGAAATTTGACTGCACAGCAGTATCGAATCAATCCTAGGATAAATGACTTCTGATGATTATGAGTAACATAACCAGTCATGACTTCCAAGCTACCTTACGTCCTTAGCAAATAGCTAGCGCAAGTATTGCTTTCAAAAGATTGGAAAGTGATTTTGAAGGATCTTGCGATTTCATAGTATTTATTCAAACATAAATTGCAAATTAGTTTTTCAGAAAACTCACGGGCACTAGGGCATTGGATGAATATTTTGTGGAACTTACATTCACGATATTTTACGTAAGACTATATTTCATGCATATTAGGGCTGAGTAATATTACTCAAACCACACAATAATTACACCAAGAAATGCATTGCTACTGGAGATACAAGCATAGAAAGATTTCTCAATCAGAAACATATTTTTTATACTGAGTGACACACTACATTTAAAAAACGGAATTTCTCTCCTCCAGAACGTCTGAACAGAACTTTTTCAACCGAACAAAAATTAGATTAGAATGTACCATGAATTTCCATCAGGCAAAATCTGAAGTGCTGATTCAAATTCGTCTTCAATGTTACAAAAGGATGTTTAAATGCATTGAAACACATAAAATAATTTTACCTAAGGATAATTGGGACGGATCTTGGTACATACGACAGCTTGCACACGGAGTGACTAGGGCGAAGCGTATAGCAAAATAAAAACCATGGTTTCGGCCGCGCAGGTTGAATAAGTTTTCTCTCTCACACAGTTTCCTTTGATGGGAGGAAAAATAGACTCCTAAGGTGAGGGCTAGAAATGGGAATAATGGAACCTTATTTGTTGTGGTAGCGAGAATCATCGTTTGGATAGCAAAAAGAGGGACATAAGAGGGGAAAGAGTACTATGAATGCAGGTTGTACGTTGGGGGATCACGTCTGAGTCATTGATCTCCAATTTTTTTCAAGCCCAAAAAAAAAAATGCTTATCATAGACAACAAAAGGTAGTATGAGAAAGGTATGGTTTTCGTAGTTGGGTATATATATATATAAACCTCCGGCAAATTTTGGAACAAAGGCCTCTCATGGTTCAAGGGGAGATATAGAACCACCAACGTGGCATAATAGCCTCCGAATGAAAGTTCTTAAATGTGGGCTGTGGGTTTTGCCAGCTTATTTTTGCGAGGGAAGGCTGGGGAACAAATTTCTTTCCGCATTGAACTCCCCAGCCCACCCACAGGGGGGGGTGAACTATGGGGAAAGGTGCGACGGGTGACGTAGGGGCGGAGGGGGTTGGTTCGTGCGGCTGGGACGGACAATTGAGCGTCACCGGGCGCATCTGGTTCGCAGTGTGGACTGCATTGTGTGTGCAATGGAGTCTGAGGCTGGAGTGTGGGGGACATTTGGAACCTCAAAAACGCATGGAAGACCACAAAGGGATTGGGAGAGAAAGTTAAGGGAAGGTGATGCGTGACTGAACGGATTAACATTGCGTATATAACCGAATCAGACAGACAGACGTCAATGAAGAAATAACAGCATGAAACTACTTTATTTTTACGCTGTTTTTTGAGTTATTTTTTTATCCTGACAAAGGTATCTCTCAAGTTCTTGTCAGCACAAATTTTTTTCAAAAGGTTCACTGACAAATCAGACAAAGTGACCTCATGGAAATAGATTCAACGCCATAAATACGTATTTCACCCTTGGGGCGATACTATTGAAATTGTGTTATGTAGACAATTACTGTTCATTATTTCGATATCTGAAAGTCATCAAGTTTGGAAGACAGCAAGACGAAGAGTCAGAATTTATTTTAATAGCATCATTTTAAAACTAAAAGAAATATGTATTACAATGCGCTTATTTAATGGTCAAATAAATGAGAATAATTACGCGCATTCAAAATATACTATTTTACGATATAATTTACGATAATTGTACATAATGCATTATGCCTTAGGAATATTTGAAGTCCCAACTTTTCCATTTTTCACTGCACTGTGCTCTCTATTATGGCCTAATTACATACAGTTAAATGAGGTAGCATGCATGGAGCCCACATTCACATCTTATACAGTGCGAATGAACGTATTTCATGCGCAATAAGATCCTCATTACAATAATTGACCTCACGCGAAACCAAGCGAATACTTCCACGCATAACTTGGCAACACGGGTTTTTGAAGTGCTGGTGACAACGGGAAGAGTGGATAGGGAATGTATTTAGAGATGCGAGGGGTAGGGATAAGGATGATGAATTGCCTACTAATCCTTGACCATTCAAACTCGCGAGGCAGTCCAACAATGAAGGGAGAAGGACAGCCTGGAATGATCGAGAGTCAAGAGTGGAGTGGAAAAGGCACGCGTGATAAAAATCACGCGTTGAAGTGAGTGGGGAGGCCACAAAACTGTCAGCTTCAATAAGGATCATAAGCATGAATTACTTCCTGAGCTTAATAGAAGCGCTACTTTGCTGAAGCACACAGACGTTTTTAAGTGCCTATAATAGGATTGATATCCACAGGTATGTAAACTTTGAAGAGAGTAAACCATAAGTTTGGCAAGATTTGATTTTATAGCTAGGTTTACCTTCAGATGAGGTTTGTAATGCATTCAGTTATCACATTTCAACAATGTATATACACGGACTTTAATTTATATTTTCGGTACTATTAGTATACAAATAGAGGAACAGATAAAAATACAAGCACAAAAATACCATTTGCCGAGATAAATTTAAAAAATAACAAAATTAGAGCTAATTTAGCATTGATATGATGGTACCTAAGAAATGAATAATAGGATCCACTTATAAAATACTGAAATCACACCATTTATTCTAGCCAAACACAAGAATTTTTGAAATATACAAAACTCTAATATGAAAAAAGACTGGACGAAAATATGTGATTATAATTGCTGAAAAAATCTTTGAGCTTAATGAAATGAACATAGAGTGCAGTGGCATGACTATGGGGGGGGGGGGGTGAGGGAGATAGATCCCTCCTCCAAAGCCCCATAGAAAAAATATTATATTTAAAACTATTGTCTAGGTTTGACATATAATAACTGCATCTGCTTCAGATTTAATTTTATGTGACAAAATGATGTAAAATGTATTTCCAGACATGTAATATTCAAATATTTTCCCAGATCCCCCGTTGCCTGGGTTTATCCCCTCCCAGGCTCCTTCATTCCCCCTAAAAGCATATTACTTGTTACACCACTGTTTGAGCGAGTATCAACAATACGATTGCGCAATCTCATCGATTTTGAGACTGATTCAGACAATAGGGTGGTTTCCCATTATTTTCTTATCGCCTAAATCGAAAGATTATTACTCCTGGAGTACATATATCACGCTTTTAGATTTTTAAATGACGATATCTATTTTTTGCGATTTAATGAAAAGTGAAAATTTTCAAAAAATGAAAGTGAAAACGCGACGGCTAAGTATGAATGTTGGTAAAAGCCCGTGTGACGTCATTCTGGTTACGGCTGCCACTGTGTGATGCCACCTTGGTGCGTGGCTATGAGCGCCGATGAGGCTGCTTGCTGCCGAGCATGGCGGTAGCGTAGAATACCCTGCTAGTAGGTAGCACTTGGCTTAAATAAGGATAATAAATACCTTATCAAACGAAGAAAACTTTCCAACCTGAGGCAATTTTAATACGCGATTATTAATTTTTAATTAATTAATAATTAATTTTAATAGGTTATTTTTAGGAGATGTTTCCTTGAGCTCTGTGCCTCATGCATGCATTGGTAATCTCAGGCGATGTAAAACTACTGACTACTCGTATAGCATCTTGGTCCCTGTGACATCACGTTGTGTGGCATCGTATGAGCGCCAATCGGGTCTTTTTCAAATGAGGTTAAAATTGACCATTAACATTCGCCTAAACTGGGTTTTCTAAAACCAAATTATTTGTATGCTATGAATACACTAATGGTTGGTAAAGAATCGCAATCAATGCCTTTCGTTTTCTTTGATGAAGGAAACTACCCTATTACAATTGTATCGTCTGTCTCCTCCTAGCTTCTGGATCCCCCTTCAATTCATAAGAGGGACCACTCCCTTTTATTCCATCTAAATAGTACTTCAATAAAAGTTCTTTCAATTCTTTTTAAAGATGCAAATATTTTTTTTCTCTTCTCTCGCATCAAGGCCTTGAAGGTCTTTCATCCCTTTCCACCCCATTCTCGCTCGCAGATGGGGAGGTTGAGCTGTGGTTCTCTCCCTATACCGTGTCTGCCGCCGCGGGGGATCCAAGGCAGGCGACGGGCGACGCACCTGGGCCGCATCCCCGCTTTGATCCCCCATGTTCCCACGTCCAGCGCTAGCCGAGCAGTATCTGTCTCAACGCGCCGGCAATATCCCCTGCTCACCATTAGGGTATTTATTTTCCTCCCCATTATATCCCAAGGAGTATTCTATCCCAGCGTCTCCGCCTCCTAAATAGTTTTGACGTCATCTTCATCCACATTGCTAAGTCTTGATGCATATGGTTTACAGCAAATCACCCTGCACATGAATGCGAGCAAATATTGTGCTAAAATTCACTAACTCTTGCTTTACTTTGTGGTATTCCAAGTTTTCCTGAATATACACAATTACATTTACCACTTATTTTTTATCACACCGCGACCGGGGTTTCAATGAATTATCATCATCTTCAGGCGCAAATTATGATCATAATTTGCGTCTTTACAAAACTTTGTGCATTGATATTTTCAAAGTATTTAAAGTAATTCATATCGATTCCGGTTCTCCGGATCGCTGAAGCATTGTGCGACCCCCTGAAATGCTTGATTTTTACTTTCTCTCTTAATAATTAACGAATAATCGATTATTTTAAATTGATATCACTTTGATAAATATGATTCTTTAATAAGATTTGTATTATCTTCATATCTGTTTCCTTTATTTGAATAGTTAACGTATTTGGCAGCTATTCGGTGGTTTATAAATAATATGGAGGACATTTGTTTGACATTTTTGAGAGTGGCACATACAAATATAATAGAGTACCTAGTCTGAAAAGTGAAAAAAATAACGATCTACAGATAAGTAGATAATTTTAATGAACACAGGACTTAAGACCTCATTTTGAAATTTCCAACCATTTTTGTTTCATTTCTCTATTTTCGCAGCAGTACTTTCCTAATATTTAACGGGTTCTAGCCAGCGTTACAGCCTGGAAGTTTAATTAGCTCCATAAAGATTGAATAAAATACAAATCCCGATCTTCAAATCCCACAATACGAACCTGTATTTATCGCGACTCCGATATGTGCATCTGGTAAACCAAGAACCTGTTCCTATGAATGTAAGGAGTTGACACACATGCTGGCACGTGCAAACTCTGAAGTAAAGTCCAGTCCGTTGTTGCAATAGTTTATCTTTAGAGTGAATAAATATGCGTTATTTTCTTCAAGACCTATTCTCTCCAAACAAAACAATGGTTGTTCTATTCGAGTCCTTCGAAGAACTACCTCCTCTACTAGTCTAGCTTCCGTTTAGTTCGCGTGGCCACAATAATAGACTTTGCGCTTGAATGAGCTATAGGATTGCCAAACGCCAATTTCAGCAAGCATATCCTATCAAATGTTTCTGATCACTTTCTCTTGGCGTGGTCATATATATTTTGACACAGTCTGACAGATTTAGCGTCTGTTCACAGCGCGTTTAGCTTATCTATGACCGAAATGCACTTTTTTATAACAAGTACCTACTTAAGTTTATGCCTGGGGAGCGGTAAAGTGGGAGAAATCATGATCGCTAAAGAATATACTTGCCCAAATTTTAATCCCTCTCCCAATCAAGAGAACAATATTGATTTTAAACGTCTTTTAATTATTTGAGTTCTTATTTTAGTAAACTCTATTTATACTCTAAATTATAGCGTACTACAAAATGAATTTGATTTGATAAAAATAGCATTTTCTGGTATGGGAGCGTGGTAGGTAGCCTGATGGATAGACGCGGGTGAAGACTTTAACTATTAATATTGGAGATATCAGGTGCTATTTGCCAAAATATGAAGCAAATTGTTCGAAACCTGGACCTTAAACCACTAAATATCAATCACTACGCAATTTACAGAATGAAAACACAACAACATCAGTCAATAAACACCCAATATCGATATTTACCGAATATTCTCAGCCGTATGGCGAGTCTTCTCTACTGAATTTTATATTTTTATAGGACAAAATCGTCATAAGGGTGAATTTAAGAGTGGCACGCACCCACAAGACGATTAAATAAAATTGAGAGGGTGAGAAGCAAGGGGTACAAGTGATTATTTTTCTAAACAGAGTGAAGTACAGAAATTGATAAAAGAAATTTACAAAAACTTGGTATCCGAGGGATTATAGTGAGCTCTTTTCTGTGCTAATATCGAGTGGAAAATCAATTGGACTTCTAAATATAAACTAGCTTACTTTTGTTTTCTTTAACTTATTTCTGTGCCAAACTCGGTTTAGAGAACAAAACTACGCGCACCCCTTGGATCTCACCCCCTCAATTAAAATATAAATTTCTTTCTTAATTTATCGAATATTCCCCACCGTATGTCGTGTATTCTCTACTCATTTTTATGGTTTTTGGGACAAAATTGCCCTTTGGGTGAATTCGCGAGTGTCACGCTCCCACGAGGCGATTCAATGAGGATTAGTGCGAAGGATGAACGGCGGAAGGCGGGGGTGGTAAGTAGGGGAGAGAGGTGGGAATAGTGTGGGGTGAGAGGGACGAGGGCGTAAGTGACTAACAGCTGGCTGGCAAAGTGTCCACAGCGCACACTCACAGAGCCAGGGGGCGCACCACGGTGGGCAGGCAGACAGCCAGAAAATAACTTCGAGGGGGGTAGGAATCCTGTTGGAGGTATACGGGTAGCCTATACTGGTAATTTCTTACCAACTCGCATTTTTTCAAATAGCAAACCTATCTCATTTTTACCTCATACTTTTCACTGTATGCCAATTACTCTGCGTAATCTAAAATTCTTGGCCGAAATATTTAAAATCCTCCCTAAAATATCACTTGAGCAATTCACCACTCCCAAAACCATAATCCCCCTTCCTATGTTTAAATATTTTTCTCCTTGTTTTTTGTTTGTTTTTCCTATTATAGTCTTATCTTTAAGCTGTTATTGTTATTGAGGTCAGTCAATGTACAAGCATGTGTAGCGTTTTTGGTGGTGAAATAAATAAATGAAAGAAAAATGAAATAATGATTAATTCCGCAATTTTGAGCATATAATACCTTAAAACAACCAGATATTTATAAATAATTATAAATTTTCCCATTTTGATCCCAAGATTCCTTAAAAATTTTAATGTAATATAATTACTATTAATTTTTTGTTATAACATTAATTATTAATATTTAAATAAATTTAATTTAATTAATTATTAATATTAATTAAATATTTAACAAAATTATAAATGTAAATTAAATGTAATGTAGACAACATACCAGTGGGGTGGTTTTTATTCAGAATAGTAAATGTTATGCTTGTAATATGGCACTACTTAATACAGTAATGGGACTCTCTGACAAGCCTTATGGCTTAGAATGACCAAGCTTGTTTAAATTCAAATGAAGGAATTCACTCATTTTTTTATATAAATTTTCATAAAAATCATCTATTTACCGCTTGAATAATGATAAAAGTTACAGTCATCGTTGTTTACTGGAAGACATAACAAAATGTGACTATGTTCATCGAAAAATGGACTGTCTGAGGGTAGCTTTTTTATGTATTTAAGATTGAATTTAAATTATGATACGCATTCAACCTCTCGTGACATTATACTTGCATGAACATTGATAAGTTAATTGAACTTTAGCTTTCTTAGGTATATCAACTACTACTCAAGCTACAAAATGGAAACACAGCAAAATCATGTCAATGAACACCCATATAAAAATGGAACCTTCTTACAAGTCTTGGCTAGTGGTCTCCTCAACAGATGTATCGCGGGTAGTCGCCACAAGGGAAAGATTTCGGGGGGACTGAAGCTCCCGGAGTCCCCCTTCTGGCTAAGTGCCTGGGGTGGGGGTTACACCCCAGGTGGGAAGGGCGGAAAGGGGAGGGAGAGGGTCGCGAGAGTTTATTTCGGGATGGTAGCCGTGCGAAGGGACACGGTGAGCAGGGTTGGCTCAGGGTTGGGGACACCACACGAGACGAACTGGGTAGCCTCCCGCTTCCACCACTAAGTAAGCGCTTTATGCTATTTCACTGGATACCAAAGGGAAATAAGAGAGTTGGATGGATGAGGCAGATACTTTGTGGAGATCCATTATGAGATATGAAGTGAAACACTTTGCACTTTCCACATACATCTACATCTATATCTACATAATACCTCTAGGGTGTTTGGCAGGGGGTGATCAATCACCAGCATGCAGCATGCATTTGGACTCCCACATGCACACCACACAAAAATTTATTAAACTAAAGTCGACATGTATCGCTGCACTGCAGCATTATCAAGATCTTGGTTTAGTCTTGATAATGCTGCAGTGCAGCGAAACATGTCGACTGTAGTTTAATAAAAAAATTTTACGTGGAAAGTGTAAAGTGTTTCACTTCATATCTGTAATAAGAGAGGGTAGACTCCAAAACAGCTCCAAAAACTCTCGAATCGCTGATGTAATTCAGTAATTGTGGAAATTCGGGAAAAAAATAAATAAAGCTTCAGTAAGTAAAGATTCAGTAAGTAAGGAACTTTGAGTTTAAAAAAAAAACTTCAATAAGGCTTCATCTATAACAACGAAGGCAATGCCGAGATAATTTTATCAGCAGGATAAGAAATATTGCACGCAATCCAATATTGATGACTAATATATGACAAAATTGAAAAGATAAACTCAACAAAAGCAATTGACAAAATTGATAAGATAAACTGCAAAATTTATGAATAAGTAATTAGCATTTAGACGCAAATATAAATATTTTATAATAATCAGTTACTTAAAAAAACTGCCCCATTGAATTTTAATGCTATCTGTTATTAAAACAATAATACAAATAAGTAAATGCAAAATTATAAGGTTCAAAAAATGATAAAATCACTCACTATGTTTTCCCTCGTATTGAATTCCCTGATGATTCAATTCAGTATGATGAAACAAGGACTGCAAGTGCAAAGTCGATACAGGAAGTATATAATAATAGTAAATAACAATCCTCTATTATCAAAGGGCATTTGCATTACAGGAAACGCCAGGCGATAACCTTTGAGGGCAACGCGACAATGCATAGATTAGCAGCACATGTGATGCGATACAAACATGGTGAGACTAAACGAATTTGAAACGTGCTGCTGGTGACGAATAATACATTTTTAACTTAATGCAATTAAAAAGAAACTCGGTAGTTCAACTGGCTAAAGCACTCTACCGAATATCGTAGGATCCGGGTTCGTATCCCGATCAAGGCGAATGATTTTCTCTCCGTGGATTTTTCGCTCGATTTTTAATATTTAAACACCCAGATATCTGATTTCCCGACCGAATTTAATGCGTCTACCCAAGCGTCACTGACCTTGCCTTTTACTTGCTGCTGAGGTGAAGACGGCAATGGGGAATCCGAGGGTCTTACACACAAAGGGATCAAAATGGATAGGGAGGAAGTTGGCGAGAAAGGAATTGAAGAGGATGCTTCAGGACACTCGACTCTCACACAAGATAGCTCGTGCCGACGGCAGATGGATTCGAGTCAAGGCGAAGTATCGCTGGGTGACTAAACGTCCACATTTAACTGGACATATCCTGCAGTCACTGGCGTAGCGGGAGGGGTTTCCTGGTTGGAACCCCTCTCTTGAGCCTTTAAAAGAGCTCCAAAAATGAGTAAGATGGCCTCCATAAATATCTTTTAAGAAATACTCGTACAACAATACTGTTTTTGTGTCCTAAAAATCATGTTGTCAACATCAAATATCCTAAAATTTGCCGGGAGATGACCCCATTTGTCCTGGGGTGTTTTCCATACTCCCTGGAAGGGCCCCGAAATCTTCGATGGCCCCCCCTCCCCAGATTTCAAAATCCTGGCTAATCCGCTGCCTGCAGTTATATGAAATTTCGAGCATCAGGCCGGCATGACTAAATATAAACAACATATGGTTATTAAATATATAACTCCATGATTTCGACACTATGCCATTGTCAAGGAAATGACATGGTGTCAAAATCATGGTCGATAATCGAAGTTGATGTGAAAATGTTTAGTTGTTTATATTTCACCATGCACATTAGGCACTAAGTTAAGTTATTTCCACCAAGTTAAGCCTGAAACGAATCAATACATCCGGCCAGGTTTTTCCATAGACCTAAATATTCCGGCTAAATTAGTTTTTGCTAAAACATATAACTGATAAATCCTAAACAAAATAGAAAATAAGTAAGAATATACATGAGGCCATTAGTATCCTTTTGAATTTACTTATATACTGAAAATGTGGAATTTAGAGGGGAAATCGTTGATTGTAGATGTAGGGCAATTAAACAGAGTCAGCCTACTCACGCTTTTCAATTTTTTCCACTATCAGCTCTAGTATCCTTCCTTTGTAACTTGTGATAGAACGCGCTTATTTTTTTAAGCAATGACAAGGATTTGCGCAAAATTTGTCAATCCAAATCTGACAAAAGAATTCTCCCCCTCAAAAAAGAATGACTAATGGAAATATGGCATGAATAAAAATGTATAAATTCAATTTTTCATTGTATTTTTAATGCTCTTAATTAGAGAAAAATGAATCCAATATTTAGGAAGGCTATTTATTTAAAATATTCCTTTTTTTTTTAATTGTTATCATTTAGTAAATACCGTTCTGTTCACCCTAGGCATACGTCACGTCAGGAACGCAAGACAGCAGAAGGCTTCAAAAAAAAGAACATCACGGCCTGACGGCGGCTGACTCTCAGGATCGCAAAGGTGCAAGGCAAAATCCCCATCCTTTGTCCGTCCACCTGGCCCACGGTTCCACGAATTTCCGACCAATGCATTTCCAAATGGCTGAAAGGGAGGAAGGATTCTTTCGGCACGTTTCACCTGAAGGGCAGCTCAAGGGAGGAGCTGAGGCACTTGGAAAATTGTCAACAACGCACGCCCCACCAGTCGACATTGTGAACCTCTTGAGGGCCATGGGGCCCGAAAATAACCCTGCATTCAGCGCCACCTTACAATTCTCCATACAGGTCTGCAAAAATTATTTTATTATTTAAGGTATTCTACCAGTTAAGTTTGGTTTACATGATCTAAATCTAAATTCTACCCCGAAAGCCTCCAAAATAGAATTGTTACAGGGGGTGTAAGGACACCACCCGTTTATGTATAAAAAGCTAATGCTAAAAAAATTACGTATAGCATTTACTAAAGTATTTTATGGTTCGGGGGAAAACGGATTCTCATATCTATCCTTTCGGCAAAATATCTCTCTTAATTGCTTCCATCGGACCTATCTATAAAATTAATCAACCATGCAACAGCCAAAGTAATTTCCCTGACTTCTCTCTCAGCAAGAAACATTAATTCCGAAAACCAAGGTCAATTACATTCAAAGAAAAGTGATAAATAGGTAATGAATGAAGTGACATTTATGGAGAAAATAATAATACGTAGTGAAGATAATAGTGACAACTAAGTTACGGAATTAGCGAAAATTTGAAAAATAACGAACTAGTTAAAATACAACTACGGGAGCAGGACTATAACGCGGGATAATAAGTATGCAACTAGAGATAGGTGCCTAGCGAAACGAAAAACGCAAGTCATAAATCTAAGAGCTCATGAACACAGAGTGAGGGAAACGTATTCCTAAAATGAGGCCACGTGCTTTTTACGATACCTATTTTAAATTATGAGGCCAACATATCATGAAATTCTAACTAGGCCTAGAGTTAAGATAGCACAAAGCTATCCGGAGAAGCACGGGGAGAAGTTATCTACCCCAAGCTATCCAACGTGGAATTCGTCACGTGCAATGCATATGGAAAAACGAACCCGCTGAATACCGACTGTGAGGCCGCTTGGACAAGCCGATGGCAAGGGAGAGTGAAAAAAAATGAGGCTTGTGAGGGGAGCACGGAAGAGCACGTGGGAAGGCTATAATGACCCTTTAGCAGCGAGGAAAGGTCGAAGGGATGGGAATGCATTTCGAAGGGATGCCTGCGAGGTAAAAGTCATCAGCTGAACTGTGCACGCTTACTGTTAGAACAACTTAGCTATGCTGTGCGGCAATGTAATAAAAATTGCGGCAAAATTTGAACATCGTCTAATAAAAGGTAATGTAAGAGTTAAAATTAAGTATCAGCTTACCAATATTTCTAATATTGAAAAATCATGAAATTACAAAAAATTTCTTTTAAAAATGAAGTTTTTTGGATAGTGAAAATGTTAAAAATAAGAACCCTGCTTTTCAAATAATTTCCCCCCGGTTTTAGACTCCTCCCCCGAAAGAAATTCCTAACTACCCCATTGCCGACTTCTCTTGGCAATAAATGCTAAATGCTGTAAGAAAGGTCAATAAAACTCAAAGAAAAGTGAAATTGGTCAATAGGTAATGAATAAGTGGCGTAACTCTCATAACATAGGAACATAGTAACGTATAACAACGCTATATAGTATAGTAGTAACTGCGCTCCACAGGAAAAAATTTTCAGGCTGTGATTCGCACCACAAAACTTTGATTTTCCTGGTCAGTACGCACACCACCACGCTGCACAGACTCCTAAATTTCCATGGTAATTTTATTAGCGCGACAACTTTTTCCCTTAACCAAATTATGTGAATTTCACTGCTGTTCAAATGGCAATTCGGAAAAAAATAATTACCGATTATTTTTCATGCATCGAGCGATCATATGGCGTGACGGAACCATACTACGGAAACAAATGGAAAATAAAATCATCAATTTATAGCTTTTTAAAGGTATTTCAAATAAATATTTTCACAAAATAAATAATTGTTCAAAACAATTAGACTCTTTTTGACTTTTAATGCTTTTTATTCGCCGTTTAGTTTCAGAGATGAATTGAAAAGGAGAAGGGAAGCAGCTAGGAATTAAGGCTAGGGAGGGTTTTCTTGCAAGTACTACCGGGGTGTGTGGGGGTATAGAATACCCACCAGGATAAACGGTAGGTGCGAGATTAATAAATTGCGGAATTTTAAGATAAACGGTTTAAAATGGTGAGTTATACGGCTTTCTAAGGGATAATTAATTAATCCTTGCACTATTCTATTAGTAATATCAATCCCATTAAGTAAAATGTATTAAACTTAAAAATTTATCTGATCTCTGGGGGGGTTTTTTCCCACAAACCCCCCCCCCCCCCACTCGCTGCGCAACTGAAAAGGAAGACCAGAAGATGAAAAGAAAAAGCGACTTGAAGACCAAAAAAATAACACTAACTTCTAATAATTTACAGCTTTAAATGATCGATTTTTGGTCATTCTATATTCTTTCAAACAGATTTTAAACGTAATCGATACGAGAAACAAAAAGGAAATCGAATACAAGGTGGAGATACAGGCCTCTATCCCCAATGATCCATGTCTCCCAATCCTCCTTGAGAGTTCTAGAGGCATTCTCATGCAAGGAATGCGAAGCAGGGGCGCTGAAGGAATTGGACCTTCGAAGAGCTGGACGCAATCCAATTACGTATCGCGTGCCGAACCGCACTCGCCACTCGGATGAAAGGAAAATAAAAAAATGAAAAGACTGGGGCTATCACTGATGTCCTTCGCGATTTATATTCAAATAAGGATGACTTCCACTCGCTGCTATTCGCTATCCAGCTGAACCGCGGGAGATAATGTCACGGATTATAGAGCGTGACTGACTCTACTGAGATAGAGAGGGAAAAACTAATTTGAAAAAAATTCAATCAGGAAAACTATATGTTTCCAGGAAATCTAGCGTAGAACATGTACATTCGGAATAAAAATAGGTCAACTGGCACTTGTTGTTCAAAAGCATAAAACTTAACGAAGTAACTTGTTTTCCAAGAAAAAGTTATAAAAATCTCCACATCATTGAAACTTAAGGAAGTAATTGAGGAAAATCATAAAATCTCCACATCTTTGAAGTGTTTTTCTTTCTGATATGATTAAGTTTCGAGAACTGATAGAGATAAGCTTTAAGTGATCGAACGTTGCCACCTATATATAATACAGGAAATTACGAATGTAAGCAAACTTCCTACAGATATTGAAGAAATGCCGCGACGATTATTAAAATTTATAATTGGCAATATACACCTTAGCTGGGATTTTAACCTGGATCTCCCGGAAACCGGACAAGTATGCTGCCAGTAATCTATTCAATGAATGCTCACACCTTCATAAATAAACAATAAAAACCAAGGCTGTGTGGAAAATGAAACAGACAAATGATTCTCCTGAGTAAACTCCGGCAATATTGCTGTATGTGCCTAGTCTCAGGTCAACAGAGGAGGGAGTGATCATTTCCTCATTCTTAACCCTAGTAGCATGTTAGCATATCATAGTGCAGTTGCATTGCGCAGAAACAAGTTCAGGCCCCTGACACAAATAGCGGGACTGGAAGTAGGTACTAATCACAAATCAGGTGGGTTATAGATTTTAGCCAATATCTACACACATATTATACCCTTTAAGGCACCTTATGGGTAATAAACAGGGCCAGATGTTTTGACAATCACTTTACGTTTTAGAACTTCATTTTTCGTTTTCATTTTTCATTTCGTTTCAGAACTTTAGAAAAACGTGTTTGAGGTAGCTATGAGATCACATAAGTTATACATTTTTCCGCGAATGCCAGTGAACAATAGGAGATACAAGAATTATCAGCTAGGTAGGAAGCTAAATCAAAATTCTTAATTTAATTACGATACAATGACGTTATATGCAACAGTCAGCTAAACCATGCGATATCATTGTCTCCTTAAAGATAAAGCCCACGAAATTACAACAAAAATTAATTCAATCATATATGCGAAAACAACGATTCGCAGCATATTACTCGCTTCATCTGTCATGGTCAGAAGAAAAGAAGGTAGCGAACATATTTCCGTTTTGAAATGTCTATTTCGTTCGGAGCTCCTGCCATGGTGGAAAATAGTGTTTAAATCCTTCGAAAACATTCGTAAAAAGCTTCGTATTACGATTTGATACACGCGTGACTTCTATAAAAAGTAGCCCAGAAAAACACACACATTGTCGTAATGACCTCGCAAATTATACACAATTCCATGAATGACAGCGATCCACTGGAAAAAGAAACACTAATAGGTATTCATGAAGCTAGAACTAAAATTTACTCACTAACGTTACTCTTGCGTCAGGTAAAAAAAAAAATCTGAGGTCATTGTTCACAAAAATTTAGCGTAGGAAATTTAAAAAAAATCAATTTCATAAAGGTATGAGAAACAAAATCTAATGCTTCTTGCACTAATTTTTAACCTTTCGAAGAAATAATAATATCTTAAAACTATCCTTGTTACTCTGCTTTATAAAAGAAGTAGGTAACGCATTCAAAATATCGTTTCCCGTTCTCAAAAAACCTGTTTTATTCTGACGTATGCAAAAAGCTAACAGTGTGAAATAGCGAATCGCTAAGCACCCTCGGAAGTCGTGTTAAAACAGTTCCTTACCCCACTTCCTCGGATGTATTGGGTGAACCAAAACTTAGAGAAAACCGCATTGAGGCAGAAACCTCCCACGCCCAAGTGGAACCCACCTGAGGTCGACCGTAAAACAGAAAATCCTTCACCGTTTCGAAATAAGGGCACGCAACCCTTTACAAGATGTTTGTTGTTCGTAAGGAGACCGTGGGGGGTTGCTTGTTTCCCATTCCTGGCATGTTGGGCGACGCGGAGTTCCTCGTTTGGGAGCGGAAACGCTCCCAGTGCCCACTTACGGGGTTGGTTTCTCTTGCGGAGGGCGTAAGGGTGCAGAGGGTGGCAACCCTCAACATCCGACAACTTCACTCCTCACCACCACACCCTCCCGCCACCCTTCCTTTGGCATTCCGGACGGCTCATCAGCGCAGGGAGGGTGCATTTCTCGACACTTGGAAAACAACCCCAGACCCTCTCCCTTGAACCCCTTTGATCTTTTTCCCTACATAAAAAGGTGGATTCATATGTAAAGGAAGAACGATTATCATCTGGTTCTCTCATTTTGGATTGGTATTTAAACAGGTATCGGGAAGTCTGGGAAAATTCTGTCACCGCCGGGATTAGAACCCGAGCCCTCCGGGGAGGGAACCCAGCACTTTTGCCACCACACCAATCCGATCCCTGTGCAGGTTAGTTTACACAGGAAAAAATCACCCCCCGCCACATTTAACTTGACTCTTCAATTTCCGCGACTCTTTCTAAAATCATGATCGAGCAACACGAGATTTTGCCAAAGTTATGGCGGATTTATTTTATTACCATCAAAGTATTCTACCGATTAAGGTAGGTTTTCATGGAGTACTTAAGCATGGAGTCATTTTCAAGGATGACAATAACGTAAAGTGTCGAAACCATGGTTAGCAGTAGAGCTATATATAAAAGTGAGGAAAATATTTTGTTTTTTACATTGTATTATGGATACTCAGCTCCTATTTTCAAGTTATCCATCCTTCAAGTCAAGGATCTGGAAAATTCTATTCCGTAAAGCTTCCTTGGGATCTTCACGCACTTAACCTAACCTGATTAGCTGATAACTAATTGCTCACCTGTATTACACTCTATCTCACCTGATCACCGCAGTACCAGATTCCTTATCTAATTTTCCTGCTCTGTAATATTAAGGCCTAGGTTTGATATTGAAAATTACCCTTCACCAAAATAGGTACGTAAAAACAATTTTTTTCCGTTTTACTTAACCGTGACGGCTAAAATTTGATATTGAAAATTATTTTATGCAAACATACTATTATATCATCACGTACTATTCCTCACTTATTTGGTTCGTCCTTTTTCATTTTTTTATCGGAGAGGACCGATATTGTAGATCACGGAATTTTCTCCAACGCATGGTTATCACGCAGGGCCTTCGCATAGCACTATTCCTCATCCATTTGGTCCGCTCTCATTTCCAATTTTTCCTATTCCGTCGGCACTCCTTTGAAGCACTCATCTCCACTTCCCAACCCCCCTTCTTGAATTAATGCGTGCCGAGAAGAGCTCGTGCGTGAGACTTGTGGTGGTGTAGGGGTCGCCCTCGGCTCGTGACTGGGTCGCACGCAATTTACCGGATGCGCGTGTAACACTCAAAAACTTCCCCTCAACACCCACCAGGCATGCGAGGGAGGCATAGGGGTTGTTCGAGGTTACAACGACTTGTACTCCCCCACGGGGGGCTGAGGGGCTGTGTCGGCTCCGACGGAAAAAGACACACTACTCCGTAAGCAGCTTCAATAATCATACGGCGGGAAGTGCTATTACGCCAAGCATTTACAAAAAGAAAGAAGATAAGGTACGCGTGTGAGTGATTAGACCACTTTTGGAAGTACCATCCATCATTTATTAAAATAATTTACTATTCTAAAAACAAATTTCCATTCCGATCAGATCGCCAAAATATCTATTGTTTTCTCTATTCTATCGGACCAAGAAATGTAAGCTTTTAAAGTGATACTCATGGTCGCTCTGAAAAGAATTTTTTTCCTTGATAGTTCATTCAATCCAAACCTAGTCCGTAGCCTGTAGTGGCTCTCGATCTTATTCAAACAATATTATGCTTGCCGTTTGCTGGAAGCAGTTTGGTGAATCGCGCAGAATCCTTTCTATTTAATTTAGTTCACAGGTTAAATCTTTATGAGCCATATTCCATATCCCATCCTCGTCTTCAATGCGATAATAACTTTCAATTTATGTACTAAACGCGGATATCCTAGATTTTTAAATTGCATTTAATAAACAACATGTTCTTCCATAGGAGTGTGTCTAATGGATTGTTTAATGTGTTTTTTAGTGTTTAATGAATTACATTTTCAAACTAAAAGATGTGATACTGTAGACCCGTACTCAGCGAGGACTGCAGTTAAGGATGCAGTTAAGGATTCATTCAGAGGAAAAGATGAATAATCTTCTTAATAGAATTTATAGAATATTTTTTATCTATCTTTCACTTAAAATGCCTTGAATGGTAAGTACCAACCCCCTGAAGTACTTCCAAATTCTTTCACTTAATATTCCTCCCCGCGTCTTTCGTAACCACCTAATACACCAACTAAATCCCTCTTTCTTTCTCTCACAGATCATTTTTTACAGACTTTCACCTCGTTCAACATCATTTCGTCCACCTACCTTCCCTCAGTGGCGGATGCATATGGGGGGGCGCAGGGGTCACGTGCCCCCCCCCCTTGTGGGGCTGCCCGCATTGCTGAACAATACAGAACCACAATCGTAACTTTTTTATAGGATAAGATAGCATTGTCTTTTATATGCGTGTATCAGTTTTAATAAAACTATATAAAATTTTGCATGTAACTTAATTATTGTTCATTACGATAAAAGTATAGGTAGCTCAAAATACCTCTTGCGGCCCCCCCTTGAGTTTTTTCTGTAGCCGCTACTGCCTTCCCTGGGTCTCTCAACGCTCTTCCGATCATTCAAGAAGCAACCATCTTACCCTGAATCTTTGTTTTATTCTTTTTTTAAAGTCATTTTTTTTATATTTGCTAAAGCTGCAGATTATTAGTTTTAATATTAAATGTAAAGGCCACATTGGCTCTTTTTGGATAATTAAATTTAAAAAAAATAATGCTATCGCACAGCTTTCTTTTGCATATGGGCGCCAGAGGTAGAGAACGTCGTTTGAGAAGACCCTTCCCATTTTCTCCCACTCCCAAGGGGGTTGAGGTTGAGGAGTTTCCTCATGCCATGGTGTGGGCTTCGACGGAAAAAGACGAGGATAGAGGGTGCACGGCGGAGGAGGGGTACGGCTGTAGCTCGTCGAGTCGGGCGGGGGTGGTCGAAGATGGATGGCTCGAGCAACCCTCTTGAGGAGTCACGACCACCTCCCCCAGCCACCACCACCACGTTCCATCTCCGGAAAAATCTGTCACCTCGCTTCGCTCCCTCCGTGCTCCCATAAGAGTCATGCGACCAGAACCACTCATGTCTCAGCCGAGCGTGCTAGTGGAAATATCCAATCTTTTTCCGGTCTTGGTAGCGTTGGAGACCTATACAATGTACGACCTAAATTTAACAGCACTCGACAGTACCAAACAGTTTTCAATAGTGCCACCGGTTTGGAAGTTATCAGAGGTTTGTTTGGATTGTTAAGAAAAGTTTTATTTATTATTATGTTTTAAACTAATTAAAACCTTTTCTTTAATTTTTTAATCTATAAAAAACTTTAAACTGATATAAACTAATTTTTTGCAAACAGCTATAAATTGACCCAGCAAAAAAATTAAATAGATGAGTGAGGTAAGAGTGAAATATGGTAAGGTGAGATTTAGCTTATTTGAACATTCCATAGATACAAGACGTGGATAAAGTATTCATTATCCTTTTGAGGACCTGTGACCATGCTATTAAAATCACATGCATAAATCAAGCTGCATGAAGAACCCTTCACGACAATATTTATTGTACGTCTTACCGTGTTCGAGATCTTAATCGCATGGCGGAAAATGGCAAGCGGGTGCACGCCATGTGCGATATGCTAATCCGTCTCCTGAACTCCCTCTTTCTGACAGAGAGCGAATCTGACGCGATGAAAAATGTCCACCCCGTGAACGACTCCTCTAATCGCAGAAACTTCACTCAAAAACACGAAATTTTGCCCACCTTCCAACGTTGTCGCTACAAATCGAAAGCTACATAATACACTTGATGCACGCAAAGTCCCCCTCCTGGGGGGAAAACACAGGTTAATGCCTTTCTCAGCAATGGTTTAGTAGCCAAAAATGAAGGCCTAGGACGAAGGAATGGATGAGCTTTAATTCCTCATTGACATTAAACTACGAACCTTTAACAATGCATGATGACAAGACGTCCTTTATCCTATACAAGTATTTAAGATAAAATTGAAAATGTTTTACTTTGGGAAGGCACTATAAACTAATAACGGAAAACGAGTGTATTTTTTCATTGAAGGGAAGAGGTTTCTTCTAAACATTGCGCAGGTCAGCAAAATAAGAAAACTCGAGCTATTTCTCCGTACTAAGGAGAGTAAGGTGAATATTCAAACAATGGCTTGGAACTTACCACGCAATCTATGAGTAATGGTTAAATATTTAGGCTTGACTGGGTAGATTCTTATTATTACTATTCCAGCAGAATACAAAACAATTTTACAAAAAAGAGAAAACATTTTCACGGCATTTCAGCAGAACCTCAGGAGGATTCTTTGTAAACAAATGTTTATGTGAATTGAGTGGAGATGTGTTTTTTCCACGGTGCTCCTATGATAAAAATTGAGCCACATTTCCGCTTGACTTTCTACCGACCTCTTTGCATGATATTCCACTGCTTCACCACATAAATGTTTTCCATTGATACTTTCGCGGAAAATCCGCAGCAGATTCCTTGCCCAAATAAATAATATAAGAGGAAATGAGTCGTTAATTTTTTCCATTATAAGTACTCTGACTTAGGGCAATTAAACATAATCCAAATCTTCCATTAATGATTTACCTATGTTTAAACACGTTTGAAAGGGTAGAATGATTGCGTGCGAAATGGTAAAAACATCACGGTCTCCAACGCATCTAGCCCGTCTCGGAACTTCCGTATCTCCAGCTCCTCCTTGGCCGGACATCGTCGATAGGTAAGCATCAAAGGCGAGCAAACCCCTTCACCGCTACTTCCTTTACGGACACCTCCGCCGTCCGAGCGTGAATCGAGAAAAACAAGAGAGGAGCAAGGAGCGGAAGAAAAAGGAAACAAGGGAAGGAGCGGGCGTGCACCAAAGGCCGTTGACACGCTGCTGCGGTGCGGGCGCGTGAAAAAAAATGACGGCGGAGGGGAAGGGTAGCAGGGGGAATCGTGGAGGGGAGGGCGTGAGGGGGATAAAAGGGGAAACAAAGAAGAACGATGGGAAACTTTGAGATGAATGATTTGCCTGTGTATTTATTATCTTTCATGTATTTGTTTCTTATGTTTGCCTGTTATTTGTCCTCTGTAAATTGGCAAGTTATCGAAAATAGAAAATTTTCAAAAAAATAATAAACAAGTACATAAAGGAAGATTAGGAATGATGGAAGTATATTCACTGGACGTCAGGCAGGATTTGGTGGACTGTGGGGATTATTATTTTTAAAATATTATACCGATTAATGTAGATTTGCATGGTGCATTTAATAAGTACAGTATGAAGCAAGTGACTTTGTCCGCGGTCAGGCGCACTGGTGCAAATTTATATACACGAAGAATGAAGTTCGCCTTGAAATAGTTAAGCCACTATTTTCCATTGAGAATTTCATCTTGGCACATATATTTAAAAAGTATTCCGTTAGTCTCTCCTCCCTTCATGGACTTCCCTCTTCAATTCACAATAAGGCCATTCCCATCGATTTCATCTAAAAATTCTGTTCTCTTCCTTCCTCTTCCTAAAAAAGCGGAAGGCAAATACCCATCGCCATGGCGTACAGTTGCAAGACCCATAAATTTACTCCTCCGCCTGGGGGTAGCTATCCTTCTTCCTCCCTCCCTCCCAATCTATGATCAAAAAACTCACTCCTACCCCGTTTGCCCCCACGGCCTTCCCCTTGCCATGAATGTACACTACTAGTATCTCTTGAACCTCATTACCCCCTCAACTTACTCGCCTATTTTCCCTATCTTCTCAGCGTCCAAAAATGATATAGGAAAATTATTTTTTGAGAAAATTATTATTTAAGTATTCTAAGAATAAAGAATCGTGCTTCGCACTTTTCCGCATAAAAATTTTATTTCAACAGAGTTTCTGAGTCAGAGACTTTGTTAAAATAAAGTTTTTATGCGGAAAAAAGCAAAGTACTCTCTCTTTCCTCAATTCAATTTATTTAAGTATTCTACCCATTTCGTTTCAATTCAGTACTGATTTTTCTAAAATACTTTCACGATTTTTTGCTTCTTGAGGGTGGCAGCTGCCCCCCCTGCCCCTCGCTGGGTACGCCATGTACCTGTTAAGGTAGGTTTCTATGGAGTACTCTGGGAAGAATTCTATTCTCAAAGAGAAGAACTCAATTTAGGAAACTAAGAGAAATTGTGCTTATGTGAAATGGATTTCATCGAGAGCTCATGGCAGAAGTCACACACTTCCAGTATGGCCTCCCAAGTCTCTATCGCGAGTTTTTTCTTCATCTCTGCGGGTACAGGAATTTGAGCGGTAACCGCAGTCATATCGGGTCATTGACACGCTCGTCAGCGACTAACCGTGATCACAGCTGTGTCCAAACCAACAGAAGAGAAGTTCGCAAGGCATATTCACAATTTTCGTCCACCAAAGTCCCTTTACAAAGCGCAAAAAGATTCAGACTCTTTTTCGAAATTTTGAAAGTATTTTGGAAAGGAAGCTGTAAAATATGTAGTTTGATTTGGAGAGCGTACCTGGCGCTAATGCCAAGGAATCCCTATCCGATCAAGAAAAATGATTTTCCACTGAGACGGTGCAATAATTGGTAACAGATGATTATCACAAATGAAATAGATTTTCGTGAAATATATAATTTACGAAGCAATATTTGCAAGAGTGAGTTATCCTGTTGGCATCATAATATATTTGTAGAGAACTATATCTTTAAGCATCATCTCATTAGAGTCTCATATATTTTTTTCTTAGAAGCATAATGTAATACTAATATTTCTGACATCTATTTTGCTATTATCAAGGTTTCTAAGGAAAGAGTTAAAAGACTTGGGGAACCACAAACAACTCTTTTCCTGAAAGCCATGACGATGAAAAAATTCCGTTTCAAAACGTTGACCTTATATGATACATGCCTTTAAAGATGTGGATAAGGAGACGGCTGAAGAATCACAGAGGAGTGGATGCAATAAAAAGTAAACAGGTTTCCAGAAAAATTCTAGGAGGAAAGAATACTTCTAAATTTGAGAAAGGAAAAATGGATCAAGCAAATTTTAAACGGGAGCAGGATTCTAACAACAGAAAAGTGAATCGGGATAGGACACACTGGAGACGGCCATTTTGCTTAAATTCAAGATATTATACCGTATGATGGTGATAATTAACTTTTTCGAGGAAGTGTTACGTCACATTCTCCTCCCCGAAAACGGTTTGTATCGCTAACAGAAAACTTGTTACGGAAACATTAATTCCCATTTTAAATGGCTTTAGGGGAAACCTTTAAATTTCATATCGTCTAAAAGTCATTATTAACGTTAGTTAATTCATTCTTCTCATTCCATTCTTATTTTTTTCATATTCTATCATTCCTAAAACTATTCCTCACTATGCGACCTTTTTTCTTCTCACGTATCATTCGATATTCTCTTTTCTTGCAGGAAAATATTTTAGCCAATTTCGGGGAGGGGATGTTGAAAACAGTGTTTGAAAGAATGTCAGGTAAACGAGGGAGAGGAAGGAAAAGAATAGGATTTTTAAATTGAACGAAAGGGAGTAGGTCTTACTGTGAATTGAAGAGGGAAGTGCATGATGGAAGGGTGGGAATTCTTCTTAAGCACTCCATGGAAACCTACCTTCATCGGTAGAATAATTTAATATTAATGCATAACCTGTTCGGCTAATGCGTTCGAAACCTGCCAAGTTAATACGAAATAACGCATGATACTGATAATGGAACACAAGGAACGAGTAATATCGAAGGAAACATTAGAAGGACAAGGGTGAAGGAAGTGAATGGATGGGGCGTGGAAGGTGTCCAAATACACTTTGGGGCGACCTTCACTATGCTCGCGCGGAACGTGGAGAAAGGGCGAAGGGCGCTAGGTAACTTGATCGGGCCCTTGCCCCCTATCCGCAATAGAAGCAAGCGCCCACTTCCCACATAATTCACGGGAGAAACGGAAGAAGCTATTATACAATGATGGAATGATTCCTATGGATGCATAAGATATTTGCACTATTTTGTGATCGCAACCTAGTTTTTGATTCACCCCGGAAGAAGATGGATTAATACAACGTAGCATATTTGACCGACAAATGAGAGATTCCGGTTCGAGTCCTGGTTCAGACACATAATTTTCTTCATTATGAAGTTCACTGTCAGAGCAAGTAATCTTAAGATTTATATGCGAATTATTAAGTAACTAGAATTTGTTGTAAAAAATGTCCAATTTCAGACATATAATCAGTCCTCAATTTACGAGGTCTGCGATCAAAATTCATGTCATAACGAGTAAAAATACATGGTGCATTAACTACTATAGGTGGGATTCTAGCTTGAGACCTTTAAAATCCGTATAAAAGTGTAGGTTCGAAAAAAAATATAAAGTACTTGATAGCCTTGCAACTGAAGCCGTCATTGATAAGTGTTCCTTCAATTAATTTCCTGGAGACTACTAAATAACGAAAAAAAACGGTTAAACGATAAAGTTACTTACACAAATAAATTTTTGGAAAAAAAATTTCGGTCCTTCTAATCCTGCAATAAAATGATTAACAATGTAATTTTTTACTGAATAAATAGACAAACAAGAAAAACCTGAGCACCGAAACGGTTTAAAAGAAGCTCAAACTACCCTTAAGGCTGAAATCATTTGTGAATGTACAATGCTTGCAGTGGATAACGTACACTTATTTTTCTTTTTCAATACTTTCTTGGGTTCAAGAGCATGTCGAGTTTATTACCGAACGGAAACCTATAAAACTGGTCAATTTTTCAAGGAATGTGATACCACGCACATGAAGTAATTGCTCTTCATGAACTAACAAAGACCCTATTCATAACTCGAGGTCAAAAAAAATGTCTTCCACAGACCAAGACGGGTAATGACATTTATGCAACAAGAAGCAAGAACAGTACGTCTGCAAATTGCACATGAAAGCCATAATTTGGTCAGACACTCTAATCGCTCAATGATAACGAGATGGTAATACACTTCATAAAATGTGACATGTAATGTGATAAAAAATATGAACCCTTAAAAATGTTTAATGTAGGCAAGCTTCAATCTGGTAACGATATCTGGTATTGAAAAAGGACGTTCATCCAGCGGAGCTTTCATACGGTTTAACTTGAGTACACCAAGGGAAATATATCTCAATATATGTTTCAATTTCTCAGGCTTATTTTCTATGCCCTAGTAGAAACATTTTTTAATTACTAGCGCAACAAACTTAAGAAATAACATGAAGAGCTTGGAGAAATTGGTATTATTACAATAACCAAAAACTATCGCCTTCTCTCTCTAATGCCAAGTTTGAACGCATAGAACACTAAAAGATTAAATTTAATGTCGCATCCGAGTCTTCATTTGGCACTAACATAGTTTGAAATATAAATGTGAAATTGTGTCCTTGAAATTTAGAATTTATCGCAGCATCTAAGAAGTGTGCCGCGATAGATACATGTCTGATTGATAGAGCGAAGCCATTCATAGTCTACCACACCATAGTTGTATCCTTACCGCACCATTTAAACCTTTGAGTTAGATCGCTCAATAAGCTCGCATCAAGGTTAGTTAGTAACACGACCACCTTCGAGGGGCGTTGCATTCATATATTCAAGGGTTGTTTGAAAAACCAGGGTGAGTGTAACCACAAGCGGTTTCCAAGAATAGCCCGATGACCACAAAAATGTCTCAAATTGGGGAGGACTGGGCGTGTCTCAAGCCGTAACCAATTGAAAACAGGGTCCTAAGGGAAATGAGCAAAGGAAAATCCACATAGAAACATGGAATATTATAACCAAGTACGGGACTCTATTGCTATACCAGGATTATTTTGTGAGCGCTCTACCTTCAGAAGGTTTTCAACGAGCTCAAGAAGTCAGAAGGGTTAAAACAGCTGTTAAATGACGCATGTCGAGGGAATTACACTACGCACTAAGGGACGAAATCATATTAGCCCCTTACCAACGCTTAAACAATGGGATATTTACCAAAATGGATTATGACCGATGAATTTTGAGTTGTAATAATCACATTAATTCTGCGGACAAAAGAACATTTGCGTGGATTCATCAAATTTCCTTTCTATACATCCAAAAAAAATATAAAATGGGAAAACAAATAGAGGAAATTAAATTCAATGCTCTTAAGTATTGCAACTAGCAATCCGTTTTTTTTTTCTCGGGCGTATTCATACATTCGACATAACATTTTGTAACGTAAAAAAACTTTATATTTATGTGGAATTATAAGGTTCTTTGCATTTCATTATTCTCATTTACATTCCATGTATGATATTAAGTGATCCAGCATTACGTGAGAAATATAAATGGTAGAGAAAAATAGAAGGAAAAAAATCTCCGAGTGAAAGACAACGACCTTGGAGCAGAAGAAGGGCAATATTTTAACCTTGCCAAATAAATCACATTTCGACTCCCAGTGAAATTTTTTTAGTTTTATTTAGAATCGGCAACTAAATTCCACTCCTGAAGAGAATAATAGCCGATAACATGACGTGGAGGCCCGCACGGCAAGCGGATTATACGGCCCTTGGCTATACACGCTCCGCGTGTGACTTTCACAAATCTGCTCATTGCGTGAAATTCTTCCACTCGTTCAAGACAAAAATTTTAAAGAAAATTTTCACCACATCTCACAACGGCCTGTTGGTCTAGGGGTATGATTCTCGCTTTGGGTGCGAGAGGTCCCGGGTTCAAATCCCGGACAGGCCCAACTTTTTTCTCGGTCGTTTCTATCCAGCGACGTACAAGCTCACGCCTCCTTACTCTTGTTGATCAGTCCCGTTCAGAACTGTATTTCCGTGAATACGGTAATTCTTACTAATGTGTAAATTTTTATTCTGGTTGCTTTTAGAGTAAAAGACCAGGTGTGGACAAAATTGGGAAAAGAGAGGCAGTTATGGAGCAGCGTAGATTATAGAAGGACAGATGGATAGGTCGTGTCACATGACAAATAAAATGATCTCTGGCAGGAAATGGAGAGAAAAGCACAGACAAAAACTTCCCTGAGGAAGGTTACGAAATAAATGTTAGTGACCGATAAATGAAAATACAGGGAAAATGACATCGAGGAGCTAAAGGAAACCGTTTGGTAAAGGTAAAATGACGGGTGGCTATACCCAATTTCAGGATTACTCCCCTGCGAAGTCTGCGGACTTATCTGGTCACTCTACAAGTTCTTAAAATTTCTATTGACCCAATGACGCAATGCCGCATATCCCTCCATTGTTGAGAAAATAGTTCACGAAATAGTGAAGTCGCACGATTTGACCAATATTAGAAGTGCTCCCATCGGTCTGAAAATAGGTCTCTCAAATTATCACATTGTCCAGATTTCAAGGATGTCGTTTTTGAAAAATCAAGATTTTGGACCCTCATATTCCCCTGAAAAGTAGATACGCAGAGGAAGTTGGTAACACTGCCATATGTAGATAGACACCAGGGGACTGCATAGAGGTGGCCCAATTCCATCCCATAGAAGGCTGATTTCTGTTGCCACTTCGGTCGCATTTTAATAGGTTTTCAAAAATAAGTTCAACAGATACAGGCTTCAATTGGTGGAAGTTAGACTTTTTAAGTAAATGAAAGATCGTAGCACTTTTCCACAAGATTCTTGTGGAAAAGTGCTACGATCTTTCATTTACTTAAAAAAGTTTTCAAAAATGTCCGAGGCGCTGTAATGAGTACTTTGCGATCCACTTTTTTCCTATACTTTTATTATAATGTTTGTAATTGCGAGGAATATCATTGACAAGTTATATAACTTGATAAATCGCATCATCATGAATTTAAATTGCTGTTGCTACTCCAAATTATACCTAATTTCTCCGTGAAACTCGGATCAATTTGCCCGCCAGCGACACGAGTGGCGAATTCTGTAAAACCATTTAAATGCGCGGTGGTTGGCAACACATTTAAGAGACTGTTTTGAGAATCCTCTTTTGTAATATGAGCGGGTAGAAAATAAAAATTTTAGTTCTTCGACAATTTTTCATATGGTTTCAGATGATTTTAGAGAGCGCCGATTTTAAGAATTTATGTCGTATCCCGTCTCATTTGCCTAATTACACTTATATTAATCAATCAGTCAGACAGTGATCGTGAGTTATATAATATATAAATATAAACTAAGCTGATTATACGATATCTTTCCATTATAAATGCATTCATGCAGGCACGGTATTCTTTGAATCGCTCTTCCGAGCAATTGACAAAAAGTGGAAACAGACTATTGGAAAGTCAACGAAATTCGCGTCTAAAGGTATTAAAAGAGGGTAAGCGCTGCGTCACATTGCTGCTTTAATAAAAAATAATAATAACAATTAATTTTAATCCTAGAGTGGTTCTAGGTCTTAAATCTTCCGAGGTACATAATATAACACAGTACCACCGAAGTTACTCCTTATAGGATGGGTAAAGGTTCTTCAAGGTTAAATGTTCTCTGAGCAATAGTGCTCCACAGTTGCTTTTCTCCTCCCAATTTTCTCTAAACGAAGTTCTTAATTCTATACGCAAGCAGAATAAAAATGAAGATGGTTAAGAGATTTAACGCAATCAAGGAAATAGAGTGCTGTGCTGTCATGATATAATATCCGATTACGAGGTCGTCGAAAGCTAAGATTTTCTATCGTGAAAAAAATTGGGCCTGTCCGGGATTTGAACCCGGGACCTCTCGCACCCAAAGCGAGAATCATACCCCTAGACCAACAGGCCGTTAACATTTGCTCCGAAATGTTTCTTTAAACTGAGTGTCACAAACGAGGAGAAGATTTCACTTCGACCAACGATGAGCAGATTTGTGAAAGTCGCACGCGCAACATATTTGCCCACAGGACTTCCGCCAGCCATGCAGTCAGCCACAGTACGTTATCGGCTATAAATTAACTTTGCGAGAGAGGATATTTGTAGCTAATTTAAAAAAAATTACTTAATCATTTTTTACGCGATTTTACCGTCATACTTTTCATTCGTCGTCTTTGCTTACTGTGGATATCGTTTCCCAGTCCAAGACTTTATTGATAAAATATAAGATAGTTTTTTATGAGTAATGATTTTTCCTTGCTCTATCTGTTAAAGTCACTAGGAACGCAGTGATTGTAGATCACATACTTGAAAAATAAGAACAGATGATCCAATCGTAATTGAATCAAAATGGATTATCTGTTGGTTTATGGCATTGACCTCTTTTAGAAAATACCTTATTTACTTATGCGCACGAGGAGACTGAAAAATAAATAATCCCGTCAATGCTTCGTAATTACCAAGTGCATTCAAAGGAGTCAGTGTATTTTTCCCGCACGAGGTGGTCAAATGGGCCGTGCGTGAGTTGACTAATGGCGCTCCTCGCCGATATTATCTCCGCTGTATCCATGCCCGCTCTGGCATTTCGCGCTACCGCGGTCAGTCGCAAATATTAACAAAAAATTTAATTCCATTGCAAACAGAGAGTAATTAGCACTCAGATTTTTCTGATTCATGAAGATAATGAATAAATGATTCACTCACATCAGTAGACATATTCTGATAATCGCAACGTACAAGTGAACTCTATGAAAGCCATGAATGGGGAATTAATAGTTATATTACCTCATGAAACCCAATGCAATTAATCAGTAAGAAGCATATTTGTCGCTGATTTCAACAAATTTTAATGACCCTCAGGTTGATGAAATTAGAATACTTTTAATGTAATAATTTCTAGTTTCTCAAGATAGCAATAGAACATAGAGCGAGGTACACACTTGACGGAATCATACTACCTAGTTCATGATTATAATTGAATCAGACCAGTACGGTTACTGTAGCGTTGGCTACAAACAATAATGACCACATTAGTCAGTAGATTCAATTTAAACATACTTGTAGTTTCAGGTCGCGAGATAAATTTTTACGACCAATTATTGCACAAAGTCGATAAATAGTTCACAACAGAATGCACCAAGTCTCACAATAAATTGTTCATTTTTTACATAGTTCTCCACAAAAATGGAGCAAGACTCCCCATGTGGATACATACCTAAAGAATTCCATCAGATGGCGCGCGAATATTTTCCTTCGTAGCTATTCGGAGTGCCTGACAATGTAAAAGACTTGGAAATATGAAAAAAAGGAAATACAGCAAAAGTCGCCCGCCTGAGGGGAAAGCATATGAAACTACGGAATGGTGAAACGGACCCATTTTCTGCCCAATGCGTTCCAGGTGCGCGGAAAGAGATGAGGGGAAATATATAAGATTGCAGTTTTTTTCCTGAATGTGGCCTCTGGGGGCAAAGTTTACGATCGCATTTCCCACACGTTTCTGAGTTAGAATTTTCTCATCCATAGAGTATTCCGGAAAAATTCTAAGGGAGAGACTTACTATACCACCAAGTTGCTAGCGAAAAGCAAAGGGATGGTATTTTGAATATTAGAGCATTAACTGACACTAAAATACACAAATGATATATGCTGATAATAGAAAAAACAGTAAAATTCTCTAGCACTATCATCCAAGATATATGTCCTTAACTGTGCAAGCAATCTGAACATACCATGAGGTCTTTGAACCTCTGGCAGTTCCACCTAACCCGCGAACACCCTCAGATCGCTAGAGGTAGTTTTACTTACCAATCGGGCCGCTTTCCTGTCTACTTTTCTTAGTTCACGGAATCTTTCTAAACAGGATCCAATGCACTAGATATTCATTTGGGATAGGACAAAACGAGTTCAAACTAACATCTGTCTTCCACTTTATTACCATTGTATCTTCCCATACTACACTTGATTAATTCAAGTTTTCTCAGGGCTCTGAAACAAATACTTCCTACAAGTGTTTAATAGGGTAGCTAAGCAATTAACTCCCATATATTTGACTTAATTTGACGCCTTCATGTGCACACCATCCATAGCCTATTAATGGCGACGTCTCAAGAATTGCACTTCTGTGAAATAGCTAAGAATGAGCCTCAGTCGCCACTTCTGGCTCCACGAATGAGTGTTTACAGGCCTGTTGAGAGGATTGCAAAGTCCACGTCTTTACCAATTTCGCCATAGAAAACGGCAACATCAACAAATAAACAAAATTTACCACTTATTTGAGTGCTAAGTTCTTTGACACACACAATATAAAAAAAGACGGCCAATAACGCTTCCTTGCGGTACGCCGGGTAAAGACTTTCTAAACTGGATCCAATGCACTAGATATGCATTTGGGATAGGACAAAACGAGTTCAAACTAACATCTGTCTTCCACTTTATTACCATTGTATCTTCCCATACTAACTCCAAAACCAAACCTTCTAAGAGCGCGATACGGACATGGAAAAGCAATTGACCCCCTCAAGCGACATCTGCTTCTTCATGTACTTGTGAGCCCTACTCTGGGGTCAGCTCTATCCTCACCTATCCAATCTACATTTACCTCTAAGTTGAACCACTAATTGCAAGTGTGTAGCGGGACACCGTATTAAGCAGCTATTTGGAAAACTTGAGGGATTTTTATATGAATAAAAGATAAGAATTTTCTTTCATACCTTAAAGATAAAACGGATACACAGTATGGACATCAAGAAGATAATTTCGTAAGGAAAGGAGGCGTTCGTGAACAGGAAGGAGGTTCTAGGTGGATCGTTAAGTAACAGAATAGGCTAGTGAAGAGTCTGATCTGGAGTGTAGCGCTTTGCGATGCGGAAACAAGGACACTTTGAAAGAAAGACGAAAGAAGATTGGAGATGTCAGAGATGTATGTAGAAGAATGGAGAAGGTGAAATGGACGGAGAGGAAGAGGAACGACGAAGTGCTAAACATGGTGAGTGGGGAGAGGCAGCCTCTAGATGAGATGCGGAGGAGACAGAAGGTATGTAAGGAGCGAGGACAGTATGTTTAAAACAGTATTAGATGATAGAATGTTGAGTAAATGAGGGAGAGAAAGGCAGAGAATAGAGTCTTTGGATAGAATGAATGAAAATTGGCCCTATTGTGAATTATTAAGGGAAGATGAGGCTACCTGCATGCTTAATAAATACTCGAAGCAAACCTACTTTAATGCGTAGAATACTTTAATAATAATTACTCCAATTAGCATGCCAATTAACAATTTAATAGTAATAACAAAAATTCGTCTTTAATGGGCGAGATTGGGACGAGAAAGTCCCATCTTCATCCAACCATACGTCATACATAAAACAGTTGCAGAGAAATACATTGTCAAGTTACCCTTGAAATTACAGGTATTCTAGAGAGAAAGGCTATCGTATTGAAGATTTTTAATTAGCTTAATACAGAGTAACCTGTTCCCGCATTCTTGATGCATTTTCACCGTTGCATAAGGCAAGGTACTGATGTAAACGTCATAATGGAGATTGCGATCGGCGTCTCGTCAATTACTGTGGTGCATGGTGGGAGCTTCTTAAATACTCCATGCAAACCCACTTTAATGGGTAGAATACTTTAACAATAATAATATACACGCAAGATATTAGGTACATGTTTACCACTCCGATATCTGTATTCTCAGATGTCCTCGTCATGCCCTTCCCATCAGCCCCTTCCTCAACTCAACCCCCTCCCCCAGCTCCAATTCGATCGTCGCCTTCCGTCGGCATAAGAGCTTTCTCACCCCATCCTCCCTCCCCCTCCAATCCGCCCCTTTACTCGTTCTATTTTAAATTGGAAATATTTTTAGCGGAGGAGGAATGCGCGCCGTAGTAGCCGAGCAACAGAGGAGGCGTAGTCTGCCTTCGCTTCCCTTCCTACCGAATGAGGGGAGATAAGAAATTGGTTTGGGGAGGAAGTGGAAAACGCCTCTCTGTTCGGGGTGCCTTCTGAAATTTAGGGAAATGCCACATATCGAAAATATGGCGCATATGCTTAATCAAAAATGAGGATCAATTTTGAATGAACAAAACATTTAATTATGTTATATCTTCGATCATCATCACTGGTAAACATTCCTCAGATCGTTCGTAGTGAAGACTGCACGGGTTATCCACCGGGTATTGTCCTCCATGGCTGCCAAAGTTTCGGGATACGAGTAGTACTCCATCATCAGGGCTGAATGCCTGGGCTAAATAAGTGTTCGTCTCATATCGTCTAAAAGCAAGTTAGTTACCATGTGTATTAGTATTGTGTGCATGTACATTACTGGAATATCACAATTGAATGCAAACGATTAGAAAAAAAATATCACTGGATTCAACAAAAGAAATTTATTAGCCATGTATTGATAGCATCATCCCTATATAAATAGGGCATGATGGTAGCCCCAAAACGATTTCACAAGGGCTTCCTATATATTCCACCATTCTTAAAGGGTTTTCTGTAGTAATTTAATTGCATATGAGTGGAGTTAAGTTATATTATTATATCATTATTATTATTTGAATCGGGACTCGGGGCCTTGAGTCTCCTCTGATTGGTCCATCGTTTTAGCCAATAGGATTCTTGATGATGGAGTACGACTTGTGCCCGGAAACGTCGGCAGATATGGAGTAGATTACCCGGTGATGCAACCGAGCAGCCTTCAATACTAGCATTCGTCGGGATAGAATCAAATCTGATTTCAATCCTAGGATTTGGTTTGACGCAGCTCTCCACTCATTCCTCCGATAGACAAATCTTTTAACTCGTTCGTATTTCTTCTCTTTCATATTCTTCTTTGCCAGTTCCATATATTTTGCTCTAGGTCTTCCTCTACCGTTCTTGCCATCCACTTGTCCCTCGACGATTGCCTTCTTCAGGCCGCCATGTGTCAAGATATTTCCTTTAAGGTTGCTCCGACTTCTCTTCCCTCCTATTCTTCTGAAAACCTTCTCATTGCTATCCCGGTCGATCCGTTTGATCCTCATCATTCCTTTGTATGATGGATCTACATACCGCTGTATCTATGCACTGTCCATAAAAATTTAGCATCCACGCATAATGTTCATTGACGATTAAGGCCAAAATTAGGGTTCGATTATGATAAGTTCAATAGATTAATTCCAATCAATTACTGCTAAGTTTAAGATTTTGGAACCACTTCTTTCGATTTATCACTTTTTTAGTTAGTTACCGCATTAATTGGCCCATAAATTGGAAATTGGCATGGTAAAGTGTCCACAAAATACAATTTTTACGTGATTTTCGAAATATCATGGACCTCATAAAAGTCTCTGTGTGAAAAATAAATAAAAATTCCGGTCATTATCTACATTTGTTCTCCGCACAGAAAATACTCACCCGTAGCAACAATCGAGTCCAAAGAAATCCGATTTAAGTAAGCAATTTCCTAAAACATTTAGCATTTATCCGTCATCTTCAGGTCACTAGTGGAGTTTTATTAGAAATGTTGCTTTATACACACGTCGGAATGATGGAATTGGCTGTCGTTTTGCATTCAGGCTTCCTCTGATTAGCTGAAGATGTATTTGGGCAATGAGAGTGGGTCTGTGAAAAATTGACTTTAAAACGCGGGGGAGCATGTAGCTACCCTCTCAATTGAAGTTTCCGGGCAATTTGGTAGGTTCTATAGCCTTGCGTATGGGCCTCCAAACAAGGCCACATTATATATGCGGGCAGAAGAAATTAAAAATTGAATTAAAAAAACGTTAATTTAATTTCCCCAAAAATTAGGGTACAAACATGGAAAATTTAAAAAAAAAATATCTTGTTGGCACAAATCAGGGTAAACAAAACTTCTCTAAACAAATTAGTTAGACGAATGATACTGTAGTTTTGACAACAAAGTTTCATTAAATTCAGTTTCCAGATTAGATTAGAGCTAAGAGTAAGAATTGATTTCAAATGATCATCAGAAAACATTTGCTCGACGGTTAGATTTCACGTACTTCATTTTGGAGAATGTTTGTTCTCCCAAGTATGTTCACCCACAAGTGCGGGATTTGTTTAACACATGATTTCATCCGGGCCGTATGTAGCCCCCGGGGCATAGTTTGGAGACCTGGCCTAGAGGATCTACCTTGGGAAGTATCTTATCCTTGGCGATCACTCACAGTCAATCTCATGTCCGAGAGTGATTCCTGAATGGTCTGCAGTAACCAGGTGACAGAAGTCTTTCTTCTTGGCGGACCTTCGGCATTATTCTAGCCGTTATATGAAACAACAACATGTTTGGCCAACTCAACGGAAAAAGAATAGGTCTGAACAGTCTATAGATATAATGAGAGAGGAAAATTAATAAATTTTCATGACGGTAACATCAGTGTGTTACTCAAACGATATTTTTGATGTGTACACCATAGCCACTGACCTGCAACATTGGTTTTGATGATTATTGACGATTGGTTGGTAAAACCCAATCGGATATTAGAGCAATATTCAAAGTTTATATAAGTTATTTCTACCTAATCTTAAACTAACATACGTGGATGAAGCTTATCACTGACTCTGAGAAAATAAAAGAAATACGGGATACATATGATTCTCGGAACTTTCAGGAAACAGATAAATTAAACCGAAAACGTTCGAGACGAGATAATACACTACATTTCGGCAGATTATACTACTTTCAGGATAGATAACGACTCTTCTCAACAATTCTCTCGTTCTCCTAAAATATTTCAGAGTGGTTTTCAAAATTTATCTTTTCACAACGAAAGTAGATTCCACAGAAAACTTGGGCAGCGACGTGCAATTAATTTTTAGTCTAAACTTTTCACGAAAACTACATTTCACTATGAAGATCAATTTCAACAGGCTTTGAAGATAAAACTGAAGAGCACTAATGGAACAAAAATACCGTTAGTTCTTTCCATCTTAAGCACACTTATCGAGAAATTCAATTTCTCCTCTCATGTTTTTTTCTGTTAATTACCTAATTAATGTTTACGGTTTTTTTTTGCCACGTAAGGTGCTGCTTCAATCATCTTATGATACCGGCGGCATCACATACAAAGGGAAGATTTATGCAATTTTAGAACAGCATTCGTATGGTAATAGCGTTTTTTCAACCATGCACTCCCTCAAGCCAATTGTGAAGATTAATTCAGTACCGAAACTTGGAGAAAAAAGGCGGTGAGGCTGTAAAAAGTGTTCAAAATGAAGCCGTTGCCAAAGTGGAGGTGAGGTGAATAACTCCCGAGAATTTTCGAATAAAATGAGTTACAACCTTGATCATGAAAACGTATAGAAGAAGGATAAGAAGAAATATAAGCAATAATTAAAGTGTCCACGAGTTAGAGAAAATACAAATTAAAAGTATAACACAAGGAGCCAGATATTGAATGAAGACTTTATTTTCAGGGGTGCTTCAACGCAATAGGTCATTCCATATCGCCTCTCCCTCTCATCTTTACTTGATCTATTTTTTATCTTTTTCTTATCAATCAATAACTCGTCACATATTAATCGGTTCACGAGAAATAATGCTGCATAGGTACTCAAGTTCAATGGATTAAAATTGATAAACTCTATTAAGGAGATAACACTCTTTCAAAATTGTATTACAAGGTTGATTTATTCATTATTATCATTTCTAAAATATTCTGTAGATAAGATTCAAGTAAGACTGTTCACTCACCACATAAGGTGGCCATAGGCCCATGAACCACAGTTTTAAGCAACTCTAAATAGCACCAAACGATACCAACCTGAGGAAAAAAAGAAAATTTAATTAGTTTCTATAAATAATTATAGTCAGTTACAAAAAATATGCAGTAACACTCAACGAAAAATAAAAAATAAATATTTTAACAGCATAGTTATTAAAAAGTAGCGTCGTCCGTCAATTACGAATAGTTTGAACATTTTTGAACGCTTCCATATGATAAACTGTTGACTTGGTATAAATCACCCACACATACAAAGGTATGGACAAGTACGTTAACACGAGGAAAGGAGACGAACTGGTCATTGCCTTCTTCGGAGTCCACCCACCGACATGCGATGAGTCATAATAGCATTGAAATCCATCATCTGCTACTCATAAAAGATGCAGATTGTCTTGTAAGGGTATTAAATTAAGTTATAGCCGTTAATTCCCCCTTTTAGATTCTTTAAACTCTGGCAATCGCGCTGCAACGTGTAATTTGGAAGATATCGGAAAATTACTCACTCATTGAAATTCATATGGCATGTAATGGCTATGGGAAATGATGAGATTCAATCGCATGAAAAAACATACAGAAGATATAAATCTTTGCAAACTGCTTTCATACTCTCAGTGACTTGCCTTGATTCACACAAGAGTGATAGTATAGTTTTAACATTTAATACTGAATTTGTATGCATGACTAAATATGCATAGACGCATAGCAGAAATAAAAATCACTAAAAGAGACGAAATTGTAAGAGGTGAAATATTATAAGATATACCTTTAAATCTTTATGCACATTAAAATGCGCTACGATTTATTAGATATATATATATATTCGTATGATAGAATATATGTGGGCATATTTGAAATCAAAAGACAAGCTCTTAACCTCCACCTGGATAAAAACGTCTAAGTCATGCGCTAAAAAATTCGTATACTTATTTTCTTCTCGGGATATAAATAGAATTTACGGATGCTATATCTTATGAACCGCAATATACTACTGTAGATAAGATCATACAAATTAATTAAGAGAGATAGAATGTAGAAGAGATGATTTAGAATGTCGTTTTTCCGCGAACGATGAAAAAAGATAAAAGATTTATCTAAGTTGAAACAATCAAACGTAAACAAAATCCGTCATATATCTTTCCTAAGGAGTCCCTCCTGTACCTCACCCCACTTGATCCAAGGTGAATCGAAGGTCTTCACTGAATGGTTGACTTTTTAGCGGTGAAATCTCGTAATTGACTTCTTAAACCATTCCCCATTGGCAGATCGGCTTAAGATTTTCAGCCAAATCAGTGGAATACTTTAATAAAGTAGTAAGAATAATAATAATAATTCTTAAAAAGAATAAAATAAAAATAAAAAGTTTAAAAATTTCTTTTCATAAAAACAGAAAAAAATGTAGGGCATATCTACTAAAAAATGTCATTACTAGGAGATTAAAGCGTAGGTGCCAATCCTAATAATCCTAATCAGCAGTACCTACTTGTAAAATTTGTGACTTTAAAATCTATTTTCATCCATTCATTTTATTATTATCTTATTAAAATTTTGGAAAAATACTAATCCACGCATATCATTCGGTTTCTTTCACTGGGTATATACTCGCGTCCTTTCCCGAGGTAGACAAACTTAACAGGCAAAGCGCCACTCACCATAAGCCACTGTAACTTACGGAGAAAAACAGAAGAGGAAAACAACTCGGATGGGATATTTGTCCTCAAGTCCCTTTGTAGATGTCACGGGTGTCATTGTCCTTCCGCGGAAAACAAAAGACGAGCGATACAAAGGTGCGTACGTGATGCGGACAGAATGGATGACTAAGATGGTAAAGAAGGAATGGGAGTAACAAGAGATGGTGCAGCTGAAGAAGTAGTCAAACAGGCTACTCACCGTTTCGCAGTCATTTCCGTCGGGGGATTCCGCTTTGGAGGGGTAAAAAAAAGAACGACGAAACGAAACAATGCAGCAGCGGGGAGGGAGGTATGATTCGCTCGTAGCAAGGTCAAGGAGGAACACTTTTTCTTTCTCGCGCCTACTCAGAGCGGAGTCATCGGCTGGTTTCGTTCGGATTAAACCGCACGGGAAATAAGAAAACTTTGCGGTGACTGCAACACGTCCATCAGGTGGCCACTGGCGAGAAAGACAGGTCTGGTTCCACGAGCACAGACATTATGCATTCCATCGGGATTATTACGCATGCCCACACGAAAAGAAGAAGAATAACTCCCTACAACGTGGCTATATAATTCGGGGTACCCAATTAGAGACTGTTGAATCCGTGAAATATCTAGGAATTAGACTCAATAATGATCTATCGTGGAATGAACATATTCGAGAAATATCCGGTCAAGCTAATCGTAAAATGGGTTTTGTTAAAAGATTATTAGGAAAGCGCGACGACAAAGTGAGAGAAATTAACTACTTTTTCCTCGTTAGACCACATTTAGAATACGCTGCCAGTGTTTCGGACCCTCATAAAAAAGGTGTTAACAGAGTTAGAACGCGAGCATAGAAGAGCTGCCAGGTATGTGAAAAGTCGTTACGATAGTCTTGTTAGTGTAACTGACCTCTTAGATAAACTCGGATGGGAATCTCTGTCGGACCGTAGATTGAAAAATAGACTAAACCTTTTAGATAAATTCAATAGCAGTGTCTTTTCTAACGAACGCCAACGTCTTACGGACGCCAACATACTACGGAAGATCAGATCATATAAATAAAGTAAGAGAGATAGATTGGGGAACAGACAGGTTCAGAATGTCTTTTTTCCACGATTAATAAGAGATTATAACGGCAGCGATAGAACTAATTAATAGATTGCATGACTTGTAGTGTAGCCTACTAACCTATGTAAAACTTAATTCATGTTTCTTAATTTTATTATTATTTCTAACAGCATATGGTAGTATAATTTGTTAGAATGCGTGACGTTTTTTGGACCGTGTGGTGTGCATAACGCAACAAATAATGTAATACCGTAACGTATAAACGTAACAAATGATGTATGAGGCCCGATAAATCGCTCTACCTCGCTCGTAGTATTTTTATTCGCGCCGTTTTTTCCCGTTTCACGAAAAAAAACTGTCTTCCGTTTTAGGTCTAACCTTACGAGGAAGAAGAGCAGATGGCTCCATTATTTGAATTCGACCACGATAGACTAGATGGAGGGATAGGTAAACAAATAAATATGCGACGGATTTCGGCATTTACATTGAGTCCGTGGAAGATGCAGCTTATATATATTGAGAGCCCAGTATATGTTCACCTCGGAGCGAAGAGAAGGATTATTTCCTTCACACTTCTCCGTGGACCGCGGACCCTCGGGCGCTGTTGGAGCCAAGCGATATTTGAACGCCGCGTTGAAAGACGCGAAATGGAGCTAAGCAATCTGAGAGTGTTTTCTATTTGCCCGATGTTTAGTCGGAAGAGGTAGGAAGATGTTAGTCCTTGGCTCGTTCTAAAATAGGGGAGAATAGAAGCCATTTTCAACGAATGACATCAGCTCCTTCGTGGGTTTTCCATTGACCTCGTTTAGACGGAAAACGTTGATGAATGCTAACGAAAATCAGCTTTTACTGAGCATAAAATCACGAAAATCTGTAAATATCCTTGCTATTTTGAATCCAAGAATTTATCCAGCAAACATAACTCCACAATAAGGCACGAGCGAGTTTTTTCACCTCCACCAGAAGAGAGAAAAGCGTACAAGTTCGAGGAAAATATTATCTCCGACAATAGCTCCATAAATTAAGTTTTTAGTCATCTTTGCTTTCCAATGAAACCGAATTTTTTCACAAGTATTCACCACCAATAATTTTTTTTTCACATGGTTTGACCACCTCACATACAAAATACCCGCCAACATAAACAGAGAAAAATTAATTTTAACTGAAATCACTGTGGATTATCCGCGTGATCCACTTGCATTCTTGATTTTGAATTCCACCATAAGTAATCTTAGGCAGTATTTATCTATATAAATTTTACTTTGAGCCTCTGGCCTAAATTTCAAGTGAGAAATAATTTGAAACAATTTTGCGCCAGCACAATGCTGAGTAAGAATTCTAAGGTGAATTTAAATAAGAAGTAGAAAATTTTCACCAATGTCTGAGCAAGAGGTTAAGTATAAAATAATCTTCATAAAAAATAACTTTTAAATACCTTAAACAAAAATACTCTAAAAAGGTTTTCAAATATCGTCCGAAATCTAGCGGATGCATAGAATTTCAAAAATTGAATTGTTTTTCGACAAATGTGGTACATACCATACCGGTTTAAACGCGTCTAAGATATAGTTCCGTCTTAAAATATAAGTCAAACACTTTCATCCACGAGTGTTTTTAATGTTTTACACGGACTACATTTTCTGGACCGCAGGTAGAATGGCATTAATTGTATTTCTCAAGAGGCTACCGCAAGCGAATCTCTTTTTTGCAATTAAACTACTTAAGTAAAAGAAAACAAAATACATTAAAGCAGCAAATAATTATTAGAATATTTTTGGTCGATAAAATGAAATTGAATATTTAACAAATTTAGACAACATTGCAAAGAAATTCCGTGAGCCGTACCCCGTTCCTTGATTCAAATCGAGGTAAAAAAATAAATAAATAAGACGGAAGAAGATACAGGTTGAGGGGAGAAGATATTTGGCAGAGGTGAGGATAGAAAAAGAGTGGCTTGGGAATGAAGTCACGAGTTGATAGGTTTACAAATGAGGAAGCCACCTCATCCCAACGCGGTTCTCTCCAATCCCTTCCGTACATCCTTTCCAAACTATCTACCATATTCTCCACCAAAAACCTACTCCAGATCTTGAATAATGTTAGGCACGATGTGGTGGAAGTTTTTAATACAGTAGATTCCGTTTAATGGGTCCACCGGTTACTTGGGGCAGCCGCTTAATTGGGGCAGATCTTGAAGAACAGAACCCAATAGAGGAATATTCCAGAGTATTCTCCGCTTTATTGGGACAGCATGCCGCTTTATTGGGCCATGAGTCGGCGACATTGACTTTATACTTGTGACGAAATTAAATTTTTTTGTTTTCAGAATAACATTTTTTATATTTTCGTCCTTTGATTTATTCTTATTTTGCACAATGTTCCTATTCTTGCCCTATTTTGAAAGTTCCTGTTGTTATAACTATCCGCAAGAGGATAGGACTTTTCTTTAATTGGACTTAGTAAAAGACGTTCATTCAGCGTCGCCCGAGGCTGTGACAAATATTTTTAACAAAAATGTAATAATTCTTAAAAATGATAATAAATTAACTAATCTCGCTGATTTTTCAATTAAATTAATATTTTAACAAACTTTAGTTGCATTATAAACATTCTTTAGTCATCTTTCTACCATTTCAAAGTTTGTTATTCCCATGTTATTACAAGAGAGTCTGCCTGATTGGGGCAGCCGCTTAATTGGGGCAAAGTGCACAAGTCCCGATATGTCCCAATTAACCGGAATCTACTGTATATGTAAACTTGGACATTGCAATATTTCCACTGAGTTTAATTTTGACATTATGCGTTTCGTTGCTACAAACAGCATAATTAAGTGCTGATAATGTTGTTTGTAACAACGAAACGCATAGTGTCAAAATAAATTCAGTGGAAATATTGCAATGTCCAATTTATTTACATACTCCAGAATTCGGTCTGTATTAACCATTATTTTTACCTTTTTATTTTACATAAACAATTTCTCATTATTTAAATCATAACTTCAAGTATCCTATACATTAATAAAGAATAGATTTTATCTGCCATTCCGTATATGCTCCGTTAATACTGCACCTATAGAGATATATGGGGTACTACTTTAAACGTTGAACAACCGGCTTCCGACAAAAAAATACTATCTAAATCTCTATGTTCACTATTCACCCATTAATTTGACCTAAAAGTTTCGATTTTTCCATGACAATTACTCACGCGAGTTATATTGACTCCACAATTTTTTTGTTGAATTCTAAATTTAAAAAAAAAGGTTAAAAAACCGTTTTCAGTGATATGCATGTTGGCGCCTAGAAATCCATAACCAAAAAGTTACAGACGACAACTTTGTTATTTCGAATATTGTATTTTAAGACGTTTTTTTTTTAATTGCGTGTCATTATTCAGTAACAGACGTTAGATTGTTCCAACTGGTACCAAACTCCTGTATTTTAATAATATGTTTTGTATATTTTTGCAAGAAAACAAGTAAAAATAAAGTAATTTGTGGTAAACCTTTTCTATTTTAAAACCTAATTACTCCGTTTCCTTGACATACACGGGTAACCTAGCTAGCCATTTATAGCGTTAAAGTAACGGGATATAGAATAAAATCCGAAGATTCAAGCCTAATGGAGTGGAATTCTTCCATATTAAAATAAATATTTGCAATATTCCACAATTATGAAATTCATTACGACATAGGTTTCAATGTTACGACATCACCTTCAAGATCTCCGCCATTATAAAATTTATTACAACCTCGGTTTCGATGTTAAATCATCCTCAAACATTAAAACCTTGGTCGTAATAAATTTCATAATCATGGAAGATTGCAGTTATTTATTTCAATATGGATATACAATGAATGAAATTTATTACTTTATTTCGTTCCATTCACTTTACTAGATAATGAGTGCTTAATGATATTTTTTATTATTCTTGATATTTTGAAATGGTTTTAGACTAGAAATTAATGATACTTATCCTATCTTCAGATTATTTATAATTTTTAATATCATGAATCTGTGACGTTTGGGCCGTAGTAATATTTTATTTCTATTGGTTGGGTACCGCTTTTATCCATATTTTTATTACATTTTAATTTAAAAGATTTTTTAACGCATCATACATAATTGTAAAAGGCAACACAGTCCTCAAATTAACTCATTACCTAAGATCATACGCAACTAAACAGTGAGCAATGCTTAAAAGAGCAAAATCCGTTCTTCAATCTCTGAGATCTTTGCTTAAAACAGACGACGCGTAAGAGGAGGGACTCTATTTCCGATCCAAGCTTTCTTTCTCTCTCTCCCCAAACTCTTCTCGGAAGCTATTAAGAAGAGTTGAGATGAAAGGAGATCAGGATAAGGCGAGCAGACGTAATGAGCCTCAAGGCGAGCCATAAGGAAGCCTAGACGCAATAGAAATATGGAGCAGAGAGTTTCATGCATAGAGAATTCAAGCCTACCCGAAGCGTTGTTATTCACGTAAGTAGAATAGTATCTAAAATATTCCATTCTAAGAAGACAGAAGGGCTTTGGCATATGTTTTACGCATTCCAAAAGAATAATTTCTCATTTAAGTATACCGGGACTAGCCGCGATGAAAAAATAACAGTCACCCGCAATGCACAAATTGAACTAAAGTTACAAAGCGAAAAAAAAAAAATAATAATAAACTCATTTATTGCTCTAGGAGTTTTAACTCCTTTGGAACATATAAATTGTTAAAGTGGTGAGCAGTACAATTAACATAATAAACTGGAACTAATAGAGTAAAACTGGAAAAGAATTATTTATTTTTTTAACAGAAAAACGAAACATTAAACATACCAAGAAATGAATAGCACAACCTTAAAAAAGAAAATTTAGCTTAACAAATGAAACAAGAACTAGATTACTACTTCTAACACAACAATAGGCATTAATCACATCAATGAGGAGATAAATGATTATTAAATTACATGATCAGTGTTCATGAGTTGCAAGAAAGTAGGTGGGTGACAATCCTTTTCTTAAATATTTCCTGTGATGCACTGTCTTTTACATGTTTCGGCAAATCGTTCCACAGCTTTGAGGCAACAACAGTAAATGACTTCTGAACTGTAGCTGTGGGGGTCTTGGCTGGTAACACCAAGGGGTTTTGGCTGGTAACAACATTAGTGTGTTTGCAAATACACAGAGAGGAAAGACGCCTCGGTAACATAACTGGCAGAAGTTCCCATTCGGAAATCGATTATTTCTCTGTGGAATTTTCTTGTGATTTATCCATCGTATCTCAATATCTACTTCATTCTCTTATGGCAGTTCGAGCTTCAGATCACAAATCATCTTGACCCTCGATCCTTTCATGCAAACATGATGGGTTTTTTATTTCAAACATACACTACCCCAGGTTGATTAGCAATATCTCCATCGTTTTACTTCATTAAATTTCTACAGATTAGGAGCTCTCACGAAGCAATACATTCTTCGACTTGGTGGAAAATAAGTTATTGCTTGATAATCAATTTAGGAATGGGAATCACATTATAAAATGGGAAAAATATATTTCCAACAATATATAATTTCCAACTAATTTGAAAAATTCGTAATTAAGCTAAAATTTTGGAATCAGAGAACGACCCATTTGGTATCAAGAGGCTTAAAGACCTGAAGATTCATGCATATAAAATTATAGATGTGGATATCAGAAGAGAGTTAAATGCTGCCTGCACTTAACAATAAATGATATAGTGACCCTGGGTTATGTTGGTTCAGGCGGACTGAGAACTGAACTCTATTGCAAAAAGCACTGCAATATTAGTCTTTAAACCCTATTCAAAGATCTTTTAAATATTATTCAAATTCCGAGATATGAAATGCGAGCTCTGTTTTATATGTATATGAAATACGAGCTCTAAATTTGGAGCATCATGACTAGATCTACCGGAAAATTTTATCTGCAAATAATATCATAGGCCATCAAATAAATGAGCTGATAAAACGACACACATTACGGGTGAAATAAGAAAAGTGGAGGAGAGCAGAAAATTGAAAAGAAATCATCATGTATAAATGCGCAGAAATAAATAATAGGAGTGAAGAAAGGAAAAACGATAAAAATTATAGCAATAAAAAGAAACTATGGACAGGGCATTAAATAGTATTGATTTTTTTACTATAATCTTTTCATAATTAGTTGACCGTGGTCACAGCATTACAGGAAGAGTTAGATCATACGGGAAGTATCCAATATCACAATCCTTTTACTGGTCGTACTGATGCCTGTAATTAGTTCCAACTCACGGTTCTCACCTACACACATGACGCAACTCATTGCGAATTTGCTGTTCACACATTGTCATTCAGAAGAGATCCGGTCTTGTGTAAGCAAATCACTTCCTTCCTTCTCTTCGCAGCAGGAAAGTCAACCAGCAGCGTAGGCGGAATTTCAATCGGACAAAAAACGACCATAAGTAGCCCCCGCATAGTGTTTTCGAAATAACATTCTCCGCACTAATGTATCCAGATATGAAGAAGGATTTGAAGGATATGAAGAAGGATCCAGATATTTTTACAAAAAAAGGAAAAAGAAGTATATCTGTGCCACGAGTAAATGTGAGGGTAACAGAAACATATAGTTTGGATATTGTTATCGTAAAATGGGTTTAAGAACGTAGATTTCCACAGTGTGTGACGAAATTCCTCTTTAACGGTTACTAACGCAACGGTTGCTGTAGCAAAACATCAGTGTTGGTTGTACTACTGTCAGTGTCTTCAAATAGAATTCTATTATTAGGATATGATTCGAGATCGACCTGAAGACGACAGGGAAACTGTTGTCTGCGCCAAAGCAATCGATGCGGTATTATCCGAAAATTGAGTAAAATGGGTAATTTGCGCAAAATGCATTTGAAGAATATGTCGGAATGGTGTAGAATTAAGATTATTTTGCCACTTTTAAGATCCAAATGTGTCTCTGAAAACTCATCTTTTGAATAAATAGTAAAAACTCAATGCAATTCTCCCAGTGGAACACTTAAACAGGCATGGGAGTTCCATTATCAGTTTTGATTTACTTCTACCATTTTAATAGATGAAAATGTTACTCCAACCCCAAAGCCTGAAACATGGTTGAGTGTGTTTGTCTAATTGCAATTCCTTTGCACGGAAATTTCATTCCTCGATACAATGACCTTCGGACAGATAATTTTATCAAATATCATAAAAAAATATTAATAAGAAATTTTAGAAAATATATTGTCATTAATGAATAAAAATGCCTTACTTCAAAATATTTTATATATTCGCATGCTCTCAATATATAATTAAGTCATATTCTGATCTAATCCATACCACTTGTGGTCTGTAGCTTAATTTCTTTTAAACTCAAAGCCTTCTTCACTTACATAGAGGTCTCCTGAGACATAACGCTTCATATCTCGCCACAAATTGTACCAAGGTCGCATTATTATCTTCGCAGAAACGTTCGATACCGCCTTAAAATCCGGATTCTATCACGCACCATATCCCTCGCCACGCCCTTAATTGAATGACACCGTGCACGTCTCTCTCGTACCAGCATACATAAATGAAGGATATGGCCTCAGTCACCCCTTACACCAATTTGTAGACTTTACCCTCCTCCAGGGGTCAAGGGTCGTTGATTTTCTGGTCAGCATCGCTCGGTCGATACACACCGGCGAAACTTATTCAGTCATAAGTCTTGTGGGAAACTGACTGGAAATATTTACCGAAAGCAATACCACAGTAGATCATTACCAAGTATCAAGGAATAAGGAGATTGATACCTATGAAAAATTAATATTAATTTTTTTCTGCGATGATCTTAGTGAAAAATTACTCCGCATACGATTTGAAGCAAGCGTTTTTGCTTACTGATGATCATTAGGGTTTAAAATCATTTTAAGTAATTTAAATCATTAGAGTACTCATAACAGTGGCTTTAATTGACCACCAGCCACGAGGTTTACACGACGTGGCCTTATGTTCTAGCAATTTAAGGAGTACCACTCAAAACAATATCCTATTTATTCCCATCCACGGTCAAAAAAAAACTTCTACTTTTCCCTTTTTTTAAATGCACATCTAAATGGTCTCCATTTTGGGATTAAATAGGAAAATCCATGGACTATCCCCGTTTTGATATAGTGTAATGTAAGGACATTACACTATATCAAAACTAACTATAGTATATGTAGGACGAGTCGCATCAAGGCTGTTCCATTGTGTACACTGAATATATGGCGTATCTACTCGTCTCCAAGATTGCCAGAAATTATTGGGTGCGTAGTTTCCGGATTCATGATATTAAAGGTGGAAACTTATTCTGTATGTGATATGAGTAAAAAAAACTGTTTTCAATACGCAAACATTATTTTTATATAATTTTAACAGACCTCTTAAACCAAATTAGACGTTAATAATTAAAAAATTATTTTTATCCAGCATTTATTTCATAATTTTATTTAAAAATTAATGATCTCACATGTGCTGATTGCGTGAAAATATTTCTTGTTTTAATGTAATACGAATTGATAGAGGCCATTGATATTTCAATCGGGAAACGAAAATAGTCGCAAGGTGACATCACGGTACTGCGCACTCAAGCTCACTTGCTTACGTATTCCAACTCTTTATGTTATCAACAACACGCATTCTTGGAGTGCGTGCATCCATGCATCATCAACAGTGATGAAATTACAGCCAGCATTGGAGGAGTCGGAAAGGGAATAACTTTCTTCTGTGTGGTCTGCACTGAGGGAGGATTAAATTTGGAATGCCTCGAGGGGTTTTAAGGAGCAGGGTTTTTGGAGGAAACCGAGAAGGGAGGGGGATCTGGAGCTGCGACTGACTGGGTGAATGACCCCTCCCTGTGTGGGTGAGACGGAAAGAGGCAGGGTGGGCCAGGATGGGTGGGGAGTCTAAGAGTGTACGAAATGAGGCGAACAATCCACCGTTGAGAGCGAACTGATGCCCGCAAGTAGTCGCATCTCACACGATATGAAACGCTGAATGCGTGGAATCTGACATTCAAGAGAAGTGTCTTTTCGAACGAAGTTAACCATACCTTACGGACGCCAACATACAACGGAAGATCAGATCATATAAATAAAGTAAGAGAGATAGATTGCAGAACAGACAGATTCAGAATGTCTTTTTTTCTACGATCAATAAGAGATTATAACGGCAGCGATATAACTCATAAATAGATTGCATGACTTGTATTGTAGCCTACTAACCTATGTAAAAAAACTTAATGCATGTTTCTTAATTTTATTTTTATTTCAAACTGCATATGGTAGTATAATTTGCTAGTATACGTGACGTTTTTTGGACCGAGAGGTGTGCATGTGGGAGTCCAATTGCATGCTGCATGCTGGTGATTGATCACTCCCTGCCAAACACCCTAGAGGTGGCTCGCAGGGTATTATGTAGATGTAGATGAATGTTTACTCACAAGAATTTTTACTAAGACCAACAAACTTTGTTTTAGAATAAAATCTCTTAAAATTATTAAACTGATGAGCCACCTCATACCAATGAGGAGGCTCAATCTTAGGGCTATTGACTAATAATGATAAGGATATGTGCCGATTAGTTTAATAATGCTTATTTCATGAGCTTGACTATCAAAAAATATTGTCTATCACCATATATACAGGCTCTATATAGGCTATAGGCTCTTCATTCATTCATCCACGTTATGCCAATGTGTAAATAATTGAATGCAATTAACAAATGACAGCACGGAATGAAGCAGAATTCTAGCATACACTCTCTAGCATCCATGACTGATAGAATTAATAATATTATTGATCGAAAGCAGATACATTTTCCCCACTCGTAAGGCAACATTTTCTAATAGAACCAGCACTGTAGGTAAAGAAATGGAAAAGCAAATATTTGAGGCTACAGATACCGGTCTGTATATGCTTGAAGCCACGATAAATCTCTCTGCATAAATAATGAAAGCAATAAGGTATGTTAAATGATCCAATAAACAGAATCAATTGACCGAGAAAAAAAAACACTGAATCCATTTGTAAGGAATTCCTTTCAATTCAAAACCCCACGTTCGAAAGGTAGCTCGATGATCGCGTGTAATTTGTTTTCGCGAGCCAATGAGGGCCTTCAACCGGATTACCCCATCGGAATCCGCACACAGGCAACGCCTTAAGCATTGGAGCGTTCACAAAAAGAATGATAGGTTCCCCAAGGCGATAAAAATACTGCAAATCACATAATGAATACGTGCAGGCGGTGACACGAGCAATTACAGAAAATTGAATAAGTGTTTTGATTTAAGTGCTTTTAAAAAAACTAGGTTTCTACACAGGATTGAGGAGATGAATTTAAAGCAATACAAACTAATGCTATGGAATGGGTTCATTAAAAATTATCTAAAATAAATTTACAACCCATAATATGCTTTATGCAGTTGGTAACCATGAAAAAATAGAAGGAAAATATGTCCATGTATAAGACTTAAAATCAAAAAGAAATAATCCCTAAATTTTAAAGTTATTGTTCCTCATCTTGACTTAATTTTATATTTTATTCTCCGTTACATGTTCTGGAGTTGTTATTTTGTACTGATACATATTCCATTCGATCTCAGCTAATGGTTATTATTCTTGGGAATACATTCAAATTCATGAAGGAAATGAATAATTTTATAAAATTAAAATTAAAAAGCTCTCTCAAACATCAAAAAATCGAATTAAAGCTAGTAAAGAAAGCTTGGACTTTCTAGACTCGATACAATAAATACGAAATTAAAAAAGAAATCTATCCCAGTGTTGACAGCTATGCTAAGGCTTTAGTTCATTTTGCAGCCGTTATTGATCCTAATTAGCTATAGGAAGTGAAGTAATAACCTCGAGGAAGTATTAATAAAAAGAATATGCAAATATATTCATGTATAAGCAAATATATCACAAGGGCAAGTGGAAAGAGTCGTTACGGGAAAAAGATACTGAAGGAACCCATGGCTTATTGACCTTGGCGTGCGTTGCCGAGATCAGAACATGAGAGGTAGGTACCACCACTCACTTCAAATGTAATCAACCTCACACAAAGCACACAAACTGTCAATTATAGGGGACCGCATGATCGAATCAAAAATTCAGGAGCCACACCACGTTTATCTCCCACGAACGGGTTTCGCCCATTGACCTTGGCGTGAGTTTCTGAGACCACATTTCGTGAGACACAACCCTTCATCCTAGCAGTGAACTTTCCCTTTGAGTACACACGGAGTGCCAATCACAGGTGTCCCCTAGAGGGCGGGGCGTGGCAAAGAGATACGGTGATCCTTACCCTAGAACCAGAATAGTCACTTGTCACTAGTCGAGTTCTAACAAGAAAACGCGAGTACACGAATGATCATTTCTTCTTACTACCCCGTAAGCCGCCTTAAAAGGCGTGTGGCGGGGAGTGCTAGGACACCAGCTATAAACTTCTATGGAAATATATATTAAAAAATAGCTCAACGTTGCGAATGAATTTCTCTCTTGAGTCGACCAAGCACTTATTAAAGTCTGCTCTCATAAGGGGAGAAGGAACTCCTATACATATTCGTTCGATAAAATATTTCTCTTACTTTATAGTCTCTTTCAGACCTGAAAACAAATTTGAGTTCTAATGTTATCCGTGAGATAATGGCCTCCATATGACATATAAGATATCTGCTCTGAATTTCCCAGGCCTAGGACATAGCCGCTATGTCCCTCGGCTCTAATCCTAATTTGGGTAGGAGCTATAAAACGTGATATGTTCACACCGTTTTCCTTTTTAATAGCTATGAAGCAAATTGACAACATGAGTAAATATAGGCATTGCGAAAGCTTACGCCCACAAATGTGCAAAAAAGCAGAATAGACGATGGGGATTATGAGCACACGAAAGGAAGAATATCCAACACAATATTCACTGAGCAAAAATAGAATTACGAGGGCATAATAAAAAAAGACAACGGAAAAAAATAAAAATAGATAATCTTTGGTGAAAATAAATCTAAAGAAAACATCACGAATATTAAATCAAAGAACGAAAATGAGACAATTTATATTTTCCGTGAGCTCATGCTACTCTAATTGGTCCTGGTAATCCATGCTTCCGGTATTCAAAATGTAGTTATCACAGCAATTATTCGGTTACTCGAGTAACAATGACGGATTTCATCTGGTAGACTCTTATGTCTTAGCCTTTGGTTATGTGAAAAAGCGTAGCAGTGTTTTCCGTGAGATGACGGAGGGTGACCTAGGATAGTGAATCGCGTGCCAATGATGACGAAAGAAAATCGGAATCGATCAGGCGAGTCTGCCTTGGGGTGGTTTCCTCCGCGGCAATTTTCCCCATCGAGGCAATTTCCCTCGATTCAATTGCTTTAACTTCTTCCCGAAAAACACATGCGGTCCGAATCGCTACACACGAGAGTGGAAGGAATTATTAATCGATGAATTGAGCCGAGTTAGAAACGTAGACGAGCGTGACTATTGCCAGATGAAATGGGATCCCAATGCAAAACTACTACCGCAAGGGTTTCCCAAAAGGGCTTCTAACAGATTTTGGTGCAGAAAATGGTAGCCATCCGCAAGTTACTGAAAAACGATGTATTACGCTCAGTATTATTGTCCGGAACTAGAAATTCATGCAAATTTTGCGACGCACAGTCGTCCATAATGGTGGAAAGTGCGGAAGGGCGCCTGCCGAAACCAGAGTATCAATAGGTTTTTTAGGTCACTGATTAAGAATTTGACATCAGAACAATTCCGTGCTGTAAGTGGAAGCGTCGTTTGGTATAGATATAATCTCAACCACGATTTCAATTTTTTTAGCAGATTAATAACCACCGAACTTTAATTTCTTAAGGTTGCTTGTACCGTATCATTTTCAATGCATTTCAACACCTTTTCAGATCCAAATAAGGTTATCCTGTAACTAAAGATTATGTTTAAATTGAATGAAAATTAAACTTTGTTTTTCCACATAAATATTTATTCTTGAAAAATGGTTAAACGCAGGTTATTTTTTCTTATTTTTTTCTTTTATCGTTCTGTTGGACCCGGAAATATCGTGTTGTTGAAACATGGTGTCAATCGAAGCCTAACATCCAAGTCTCTAGCACTCTAGCAGCTCTCAACCTAATCTCAGTAATATCTGCTTTCTGTTCGCTCGTAGTAGTTCTGACGAATAACGCAGCAATTTCCTTTGAATTATAATGAGTTCCCGCAATTATAATGAGTCCCCGTTTTAATCTTTCTGCGCACTGTCGTATATGCTTGCCGGATTACGCATTACCATTGCCAAACATCGTTGTCGCAAATACTACGAACACGACCACTCAAGCAATGTGTACTGGTAAGACCCGAATTCGAGGCCGAGCATAACACGCCGTCACAATGTGCGTGATTTCTGACAGCAAGGTCGAATAAATCGGGTCCGACCAATGAGCCGCGGCGCCTTCGTTATAATTTTAAAACAGGCCGCATGCGACAGGACTCCGTCGTGACGTTGCGTCCCTGCCCTAATTTTATTTTAGCGCCGATCAGAATTCGAACTGGGGTGCTTTTGAGTGGGCGGATATAGAAGCCGCAAAACCAGCGTTATCCCGAGGTTTTCCGATGCGCATATGTTTTTGTAACGGAGGGCTCGTGGGAGGGAAAATGCGGCAGGGGAATGTGGCGGGAAGGAGGGGGACTCCATCTTGATTCGGCACCGTGTGGCCAACAGATGACGGCGAGACTTTCCCAGCATCCCCTTCGCGTGCACTCATTTACGTGTAGGATTCCGTGGAGACAAGATCCTCGTAATCTTCTCCCGGGAAACGGATTCAGTCTGTGTTCTTTCGCAAATGACAAACGGGTAGCGTCTCCCTCCATTACAATGGAATAAAGGCCTCCAGAGAAAACAAACAATGAGAAAAGCATGGGCGTACCCAGCGAGGAGCAAGGGGCGGGGGGGAAGCTAGAAGCAAAAATCACAAAAGTCTTTACGCAAAATCAGCACTGAATTGAAACGAAAGTATTCAACAAATTTTCTTTAAACCCACGAAAAATGATATGCATTAGTATAAGACGTAACTAAAATAAAACTGTTTTTCCAAGGAAATAATGACATAAACTAATAAAGCGCTGCTATAATTTTCTTACAATGCTGGTTTTATTCACCTTTTCTATGCTAAAATGTCACAACTAGGCTTGCCCCCCCTAGGCCATGGCTCCCCCCCCCCTCCTGGGTACGCTCTTGGAGCGAAACCATGCCTTACGTGGGATAAATAGATAGCTAAAAAGGCGTGATAATAACAATAAATAGAAATCCTTATAGTTACATGAAAAACTAATTGAGGTAAACACTTGCTATATAATTTGCCAGGAGTCCCGGGAGTATATTAGTGGATAAGCAATGAAATATAATGATGTGAATTAGAGTCATATTTTGAGTATGATTACGGGCGTTTCTTTGAGGCTTAAACAAGAAAAATGCATTCGACAAAAGACCACATTTAGAGAGACAAAAAGTTCTTATTGCCACCTGAGAAAACTTAATGAGCCATAAAATTATAAGGGCGTAATATCAGGTAGAGATTATGCGCTAAAATAACAGCCACTCTTGGTTTTTATTAATAATAAAAATATGACTCAAATGAGTCTTTTCTAATTACGGGCGTTTTCAAAAGCTTGAACACATAATGTGCATTTGGGTGATATCCAATTATGAGTACGATCTCTTTCGTACGTTCCACCTAAAAGGAAACTGCAAAGGATCTACCGTTCCGTTATTTCATGATAATTACCAGATAAGCTCAAATTTCCAACTTTTACGGGGTTGTATTTCGTATTTCCATAGGTATTTTTTCCAACAGTCTTTCCACATCAAGTGATTTCATTAACTTCTCAGAAAAAAAATACTCCTCATGAGTTATTTCCCATAGCAAGCTCCCAATATAATTTTTATTAAATTACCAATAATACTGGGGATCGGATGGGTGTGCTGGCTAGAGTGTTGGCTTTCCACCCGGCGGGCTCGGTTTCAAATCCCGGCAGTGGCAGAGACTTTTCAGAGACTGCCCGATACCTGCTTGAGTGTTGTGTGGAGGACATTTCAAGCGCAACACTCCGTCCGTCGGATGGGACGTTAAGCCGTGTTCCCCTAGGCGCCTTTCGTTAAGAGCAGGCTAATTCCGACGCCGGGTTTCTCTCCACCCATGGCTCAAATGACCTCAGCTCTCGGTAGCCTCCTCCAATTACCATACCATACCAATAATACTTTCCCCTCATGAACTTGTAACCACACCATTACTTGGAAGTAAGAGAGAAACCTTTCGTCTAAGCACGGTTCATTGTAAAGAAATTTCAGCACCATTTCACTTCCTCCATTTTCACTACTTTTCTGATATCGTCCGCCTTAAGCTCCTGCCGCATAATTAAAGTGCTTAGCAAACACACATCCATTGAACTACGCACAATAAAACTATGGGTAATGTTACATAAGAGATAGTTATCTAAACAATACATTTGTGATAGCCAAGTAAAGAATAAGGTTCCGTATTTTCTCCTCCGATATCCCACCAAACGCATTTTTCCCGTCGGAAGGATCGGGAGAAAACAGTCGAACGTGCTCAAGTGGATGGAGAAGCTGTTTCGGTGACTGATCGTCTTGAGTCGCCATTCCACGCTATTTGCTTGCCTCCTCTTCTCACTTCCGTTCACAATTTTTCACCGTCTCTGATGGACAGAACGAGGACGGAATGAAGACAGTGAGGGAAATATATGCAAAAATAACTGTCTCCTGGGATAGACCTATATTGCAATACATCTTTTGCAAAACCTAAATCATATTATTTTAGACACAGCTGAAGTGAGGCAGATAAGATTAAGAATACTTGTGCCTAAGGCAGAATAAAACGATAGCTTATTATAATATCTAATACAAAAAAAAATATAATATCCCCTTAACCGGCCTTTCCACCAGCTGTGAAGCGTTGAGGAGAATAGTGAAAAAGATATAAACACGCACGTTAGAGTTAAACAAAGCCTTGTTACTCTATGAAATTACATTTTCAGAGGAAATTATATTATAAATTTACAGTAAACTACGAAATTCGAATTTCTCAGACATGAAGTTTTTCTAAGAATTAAATACGTATAGGTATAAGTGAATCTTATCCATCATATCATACAATCTAACCATCAGAATCAATCAAAAGACTGAACCATTTAAGTAACCCAGGAATTAAGATGCATTAAGGTGAAGAAAAAGAATATCTAAAGTCATTATTATTTCCTTAACATACACATTTTCATTTCATGCTGGTTAAAATCATATTCAATAGAGTCAATGATATATCTGGATAGAAGATTCTCGTAAAATATGCCTTCCTGATAATCTAAACTCAAAACAGAACAAAATATTTAGTGTAAATATGTCATTCATGGAGTGCTTCATTCAAAACGAAGTTTAGAGAAAATGATGAAGAATGAGTAAGGTTATAACTCATCTAATAAGACTAAGCCGCAGGCTACAGAATTTCATACATGTATTCTATTCATCAATGTAAGAAGAGTGGGTGAAAAGAGAAGCCTCCTAAAAACCTTAAGCAGAAGACGGGACAACTTAGTTGGCCATATTTTGAGGCACGATGGCCTGATGAAGACTATCGTAGAAGGACAGGTGGAAGGGTATAAGGGCAGGGGACGGCCCCGAATAAATTACATAGGATAGGTTATAAATGATGTAAAAGAGAATAAATACGTCTCTATAAAACGGTTAGCGGATAGGAGAAAGAAATGGAGAGCTATATCAAACCAATCTTAGGATTGTTGACTAATGATGATGATGATGATTGTGGTATGGGTAAGGGTGCTAGTTTCTTACCCTGGATGACATCAGCTTTCGAATATTTTTGGTACGTCGCGACGTCAACGACGCGTCGATGGAAAAATTACAATTGAACCCATGAGGTCCGTTTAAATAGTTTCTCGTTCAAAATTTTAACCGCACGAGCCTAAACGTGATATAGCAATGTCTGAAGCTCAAAGATGGAGCCCCTTTTAACAAGGGAAGATGGAAACAGCGGAAAAACATCTTGGATCGAGAATCTTTTTATGGCACCCCACCGTAGCGAAGAACGCGGGAGGCATAACCACAGAAGAGGAACGAACCTTCATGCAATGTGAGAAAATGCCCTTCGTCAAGGATATAAACACCCGGCAAGGATTTCTATTTTTTCAACGTAGAGCTGGGGTAAAAAAATACAGATGATAGCTCAAGAGCACGGATAATTTCCTCGAAAGAACATGACTTTTTCAACTATCTCGATATATTTGAGGTTTTCTCCCTCATTGCCACGTCTTTTTGTATCAGAGGCGATGTTATACATCAGAATTCTTGTAATTCACATGATTAACGCTTACAAATGAACCTACTAGAGCAATGAACCTCTTCCTGCACGCGGCTAGAGAAAAAAATCCATAAAGCATGTAGGTGGCGATTTATGGGTAAATCTTTTTTCTTGGATGTAACCCAATCTTATACTTGAATGACTACGCCGCTGGTTAACTTAGAAGGAGTGGAGGGAAAGAGCATAAGAAGTACTGACGAGAAAAAATTTGACAGCATGACGTAAGAAGGGAAACATAAACAGAGATAAGTAAACTCCTTTTATAACTTTAAAGGGTTTTTAAGCTTAAAAAAAGGTTCATTCGTCAGATCTTCTGATCTTAAGTTGACGGAAATTCCGCATCTCTTCTATTGAAAGAATTTTCAAATGCTTAGAAAACTATTTATGAAACATTCATCGACTTGGGTACATTTATTGAAAATTGTTCCGGTTCATTTTTAGACTGAATACTTTTAGAGAAGCTATGCTATACCGCCACTCAATAATTCAATTGTTCATTTATTTCAAAGGATTCCAATCAACCACAAAGAAACTTAGGTTAGATCTACAGAGTATATTTAATTTATAAGTAACGTTATCGAGTACATGCACTAAGAAACTTCTACAAAAAAATAATAACAGCTTATTTTCAACTTGGCACATGCATAGAATTCTCTTAGTTAAAATGCGAACGCAGGTTGTGAAGCGATTTTGCTCTTTGAACAAACTATTTATACTCAATATGAAAACTTCATCAACTTTCTAGACCCATCTAACCACAGAGAATTACCTTAAACTTGTATTTCTCGCCATCACAAATAGATTTAAATATATTCCTGAAAATAAAAATTCCTTATGGAAAATGTAAGAATTACATTTGCTAGTTTTTAAAAATATATTTGAAAAAAGCACGATTCAGGTTTCATAACATGGCTACTCTTTCTATGTTTCATGGTTACAATGTTTATTCATTCATTTTCCATAATGGAAGGTTTCACAAAGTCAAGGTTGAAATCATCAGTTATATTATTTTAATCACCTTTCTAACTGTAAACAACCGCTTTTGAGACATACAGTTTCAAAAATTGACGCGAGGAAAAGTTATTCAATTATTTCATTGACTCACTGAAGTGACATGAATTTCGTTTCATCTCTTGCACCCCTTAATTGAATTTTCTCAAATTGTAATGGTAATTCACCGCGGATTCAGAAGAATGACGCTCGAAACGATGAATTAGGCGATTTGCATGCGATCACGATCTCCGAAATAAAATTTTGTGTGAGGGAAAAAAAATACGAGGAGACAGAAGGAACCGCTTGAGCGCCTGCAGGCCGCACACACACGAAAAAAAAACCGACGCCATTTCTCGCCCAGAGAAATGGAATAAATAGAAAGAGAAGGAACAGAGTAAGAGGGACCACATGTTCCAGGCCGCAGGGGCTTTTTTCGGCAAAGTGCCTCGCCAGTGCTGCCAAGCGAGAAAGCGTGAAAAAGAGCCCAGGGGAACGGAAAGTCCCACAAGTGAGAGGGGAAGTAGTAACTACAAGATGGAAAGGGTTAGGAAAAGGAACGGAGAAGGATAAAAGAGGAGGAAAAGAAGATAGAGAACAGTCAAAGACGGACAGAATGTTCTTTTGATGGTCTAGAACATTTGTTTCACATAATTCAAGCAGCTTAGTTTACAGCCAAGTTATACGATACATTTACCCATACAATTCAGTGTTTGAATGTATGAACGAATCTAGTGGACCAGAACGGAAAAGAACACGTACGAATGTTAGGCTCTACATTTTTTGCTCATACTCGCACAATTAGGGTGGTTAGATGGTGCATGTTTGCGATAATTCGCGCGGTATAATATTTAGACATTAACTCGCGTTTCCGGGTCTTAGGACATGGTTGCATATTTTTATTCTCGAAAAGTAGTTTTATATAGTTTAATAAAATAGTTGTATCTTATGTCCGTCAAACATCCACAGGAAGTTCAAATACTTCACACACCTCTTTACAAGGTATCGTCCCCATCAGATGGGGACGACCAAAAGGGTAGAAATCCTACTCACTAGTATGATTGAAGCTAGCAAGTAATTTTCTCACTACATCAATTCTTAGTTAAAGGTAATCTCACTGTAATGTCTGACATCAATATACTTTACTTCCACAATTCGATAAAGTTTCCAGGTACAAATTTTATTTAAACTCTTTCTGTTTCCTCTTTCTTCTCCTCTTTTCTCAATAATCCCCGTACTTCAGCAGTGAATAATTTCCAGTCTTGTTTGTTTACGAGACGAAGCAAGTAGGCTCTTTTCTTCTGATTGCAATATCAATTAACATAGTACTTATAAAGGTACTGAACATTCAATTTATGTTCCTGATTAAGCTTATTTGCTTATTTGTGAGCATTATCTATTTCTACACAATGGTTACCGTAACGCAGGTGAGTCTTCATGTCTACCGAAGGACTCTTCCCTAAATATGAATAAAGTCTCCATTCTGTATAAAAATATTGGGGCTATAGACCTTAAAATATCCTACTGAGTCCGAAAAGCTCTATTCGTAATATAACTTATAATGACCCTTAAAGATATGCAGATAGATATTTAAATTTATTAACCTAAAAAAACATAACCAATAGACAGAATAAATAGAAACAAAAAAATGAAAAAACATAAACCTTGAAGAGTCAAATAAAAACAAGTGGCAATTCCTTACGCGATTCTTATAAGTAATGCATTGTTTTTTTATTATTGCCATCGTATTTCGAACGTAAATGAAACAAAAGAACGCTGCGATTTGGTAGGATGAATGCCTATAAAAGTAAGGTGAAGTGAGTATGATTGGGACAAAGGTGAGAGCTAATTCCCCATTGGGCGCTTTTACTTCGACGTCAAAAAAGGTTTCCTTTAATCCTCAGAGGTCGTTCTATTGGGAAGAGAAAACTAGACCATTCTCCGCCACACTGATGGACTCGTAAGTGGTAATGAAAATTTATCGCCGGAGGAATGGATGCACTGGAAAGGGAGAGCCTAAAAAAAAACTCGGCTCTTATAACAATTAATTTCGAGAGAGAGAGAGAGAGGAAGCGACGAAAAACAGACGCAGGAGAAAGAAAGCAGGCACTCGAGTCGAAATCAAAAATCCCATGGGGAGATGAAAGTGGTGTCTCTCCGATTGCATAATCAACGATGGACTACTAGGACCGAATAGAGTCCACCTGCCTAGGATTGTACTCGACGAATTCAAATAGATTCCCCAAGACCAAACCGTTTGCAACGTAATTTTAATATTTATCTCAAGCAAATTAAAAAAGCTTCGTATATCCAAATTCAAAAGTATTGCGAATTTCAATTAACGCAGTGTATAGGTACTGAAAATTCAATTAATGTTCCTGATTAAGCTTATGGGAGACATGGAAAACATCAACCGGTGGAAAACCCGAGAAACTTTTCTGGGGTTTGGAGTATTTTCAGTTGTACTGGAAGGAGGAAAATTTGAAAAACATTCGCACCTCCCGCTTTATATTAATCATCACATCATATAAGGAAATTAATACCGAATATGAGAAATGTTAAATACAATACGAGTCGTGCAGCACATGTTACATAATAATACATGCCTCCAGGACTTCACTTCCCTTTCTCTCGTAAATTGAAGTTCTGGAGGGGATTACTATCTAGCATGAACCATTCATGCAGTATTAAAAATTCACATATCCCGTGTACATTTCCTTTAAATGATGTGGTTATAAAAATATTGCGAGAGATGGGATTGCTGTTCAAATTTCCCTCCTTCCATATTACAAAAAATACCGAAATTCCATTTCCGAACTGCGGAGCCTCTCAATTCGTTACAATTCCTTTGAATTCGACTGCGCGACATAAGGGTACATTATAATTATCAAACTACGAAATAGCAGTTGGTTAGCATTCAAAGAAAATATTGTAAGAACCTCTCTTACAATGACAATGACAAAAAATTTCTCACTGGGAGTTAATAACACAACATGTTACAAAACACGGATAGGTGAAAACACTTATATGCATTCAATTTCTATGAAATATTCAAGGTCATAAAACATATGGGAGTATGAATGTAAAATAATAGAAATTTCTTTCCCGACCATTTATTTCTTAGATCAATCCCTTTCCATTTCCACTTCAGAGCCTAGGAGGATTCAATTTATTCGACTACTGACAAGGTCATAGAATGTTCACTTTTTATACCAAGATTGAACTTTATAATGCGTAAAGACCGGATGCTCAACGTAAATATAAACTGACATTTATGATATTTAGCACTGCATATCATACAAATAAGGAAAAGTTACAAGGCAAAGTAATAAAAATATAGAGGAAAAAACAACATGCAACTTCAGAGAGGAAAAAACCTATCCTCCGAAATAAAATACCCTTTTATTACACCACATTTCTAACAATTCTACCCTTCATAAATCATTGGATCAATAGAAAGAGCATTATTCTTGTCTGAAGGTAACAGTGGAGACGATGATCGTAGATCTACATTATTACAAGTAATATATCATTGGGAAAGCCTACTAGAACCGTTACACATAAAATAAGCGTACGGAAAATTCAATCGAGTAAGACGTGTTTTTGTTCAACAGCAAAGTTGTAAGAACCTTGGCCACGAAAATGGGTACAATAATACTTTAAATGAATGAAATGGAAAAATAAATCATCGGGAATTATTCGCTGCATGATAAGCAGATAAAAAATGGTAAACTATTAACGGTAAATACCCTAATGCATAAGACAAGTTTTTAACAAAAGATAGAGAAATGTGAAAAACTTTAATACACAATTCAACAAAGAGAGTTTTTTCGGCTTAATCTTGCGGAATTCTATTTATTACTAACTTAAAAATTATTGAGAATTCTCCATCAATACATTTCCAATACAGAACTGGTTTTACTTCATGTTTGAATACACGTAAAAGTAAAACCAAGTGTATTGCAACCGATAGTTAAGCGAAATTTAAGTATTTGTGAAAAACACCCTGTAAATTAATTTAAAATGCATTATTAAATGGAGAACTTTTATGAAACTCTTAACCATTTCATGACTATATCGGTTAACAAATATTTTCCACAATAATTTTGTACCAAAGAGAATATATGAGATTGCTTCCATTCAAAATGAAACATAAAATCGAAACGATATGAATGGAATATTACACGAAGAGCTCGCCAAAGTTATTTAGAATCACAGGGTTGGGCATTTAAGCTCTACATTGGCGTGGATCAAGAATTTTTCAATCAGTGGGAAGAAAAAAGGTGTATGCAAAAGAGGCTGTTATAAATGACAAGCATGTAAATTAATCCTATTACGACCGGACGGATATCTCGACACGGAAGACATTCATAAGATTAGCCTTGATGGAAAACAAGCGCAACAGAAGGTAGCTGAGGCAAGGGGGATTAAGTGTTTCATTGCATTTTAGCGCGACACAGAAAATCACCTCTTCTTTACACTGGGCTTACATTTGGCTCATCCATAACATTAAAGAAAACCGGTTTTCAGCTTGTCTAGTTTACGAGTTGGTAGGTGTGTCACTAGAAAGTCTTGTCTCCCACGCAAAATTTCAATAAGGTCGCATCCAAGCTCCTCGACCTATATTGGGGTCGCTCCTATGACATCAGAGCTAAGTTAAAAATGCCAACATGACACCAGAAAACTGATGATTCTAGGCCTGGTGAGTCAGGCCTGACTTACACCCGATGGATACCTTTAATGAACGAAGTAATTGCATTACACACACTATGTTACAAATCTGGCTTTGCGCCAGAAGGCAGAACGCTTTCCGCCACACGAAACCATATTATCTTACGATAAGTCGGGTGAATATGAATGAATAGGTGGGGTAAAAAAACTCTCCATTATCTTTTCCTGCTACAATGCTCAAATGCTTCACCTGTAACTATGAATAAGACTTGACTAAAATGAGCGTGGCTATTCGAGGTCGATATGACACCGGAAAACTTATGAAATCAGGCCTGACTAGGCGAAAACGATGGGTAACTAGAATAAGCGAAGTTATGGTTTTTGTCCGGATTATTTTATTAATCTGACTTTGCCAAAGCAGACCGAAGGCTTTCCGCCACCATAAGGTAATAAGCTCTTATAAAATTTTTTTTTTTTTAAACCAGCCTTTATATTTAGATTACAGGGGATGAGCAACGTTTATATATGACACAAAGCAAAAAAACTCAGTGACCCCGAAAAACCAAAAGTGACGTATTAAAAAAGTCACTATATTTATTAAATTTTCAGTGAATGGTAAGCCCCCTATGTTTCAAAATGCTACCCCTATGCTTTTAAATGCCTACTATGTGGATATGCCTAAAGTGGATAACTTTTACTGTGGTCGCAAAACACGAAAATCGACCATTTAGAACTTCTTAGATCAAAAACATGTTTTGGGGGGCTATAGGTTGACTGGGGGGTGGTTAAAGGGGGGTTGGAGAGAAAAAGTTATATTTTCATGTATTGTCATCGGAAATGAAGAAGTGTGCAAATTTTCAGCGTTTTTGCTTCACAGGAAGTGAGTCAAATTTGAGTTACAAGATTTGTACCAGACAAACAGACAAACAAACAGACAGGTTGGTGAGTTGATATAAAGGCTGGAAAAATCTGTTTCTCTTATGAAATAACTCCTTTTCCCCCCTACCATGATGTTTCACTTTCCGCGTCCTCGGTTTTAACGTCTAGAATAGGGTGGTTTCCTATTATTGTTTTATGAGACAATTCAACCCTTTCTAATCTAGAGATGCTCCTGAGAGAAATTAAATTTCAGAACTTCTCATTTTAAAGATGGGATAATATTCCACTCAATCAATCATTATGGCAGATACATATTTCGTTATTAAACTTCACAGCACAAAAGAACATGTAGTTTAAAACTTTCCTGACTAGAGCTATAAATGTATACATTTTTTTATGCTAGTTAGAAGAAACATTGGGTTATAATGGGTTACGAGGTAAGGCACTTTTGACCACAATATATTGACAAATATGCAGTGTACTGTACCTGTTTACCATAAAATAAAAGTGAAAATAGCAAGATATTGGATTCAGGAGGTCTCAGGGAAGGTAAAATCTGTTTCTCTTATTAAATAACACCTTTTCCTCCCTACCATGATGTTTCACTTTCCGCGTCCTCGGTTTTAACGCCTAGAATTCCCATCTCACGCTCATATCCTGAACCCCAACCATTGCAACGCACCCTTACAGACATTAAAGAAATGAAGTGCAAAGGAAAGTTATTCCCTTCCCATCAGCCATTGCGAGCAGACGCGCTCCACAGCCAAACCACTCGCACAGAGGGAGACTCGATCTCTTCCTCCCTTGTATCGCTGTCCACCGGTCCACCAGGACGTAATCTCCGTTTTTTTCGTGAGTTCGAGCGAGATTCCTCCGCTTTACGACGCCGTAAAGCGGCATTAAAAATGAGACAGTCTCGCAGAAGAGAAAGGGCGTGCATTACGAGAGAGAAAGAGGTCTGCGTTCCCATCACATATGAATGAAAACAGCAACTGCGTGAAGAACTTCAATCTCTGATTTACGAAAAACACATATCAAACTATTCTCAATCTCTCCAAAATTACGGGAAAAATTCAACTACATTACCTAAAAAGTGAATTTGGGACTTCATACCAATAGTATTCATTATTATTTTGTATTTATATATATTTATATGTATTTATATATTGTGTCTTTATGAATTTAATACATATATTTATACAGCATTAATTCATATTTATTATTCTGTCTTACACATAACTTAATTTTTGGAACGAAATGCATCCGTATAATGAGTGGTGAAAACTCACCCAAACTCACTTCATAGCAATAGTATTTATTATTATTTTGTATTTATATAGTATTATTATATGTATTTATATACTGTGTTATTACGTATTTAATACATATATTTATACAGCATTAATTCATATTTATTATTCAGCCTTACACATAACTTAATTTTTGGAACGAAATGCATCCTTATAATGAGTAGTGAAAACTCACCCACGCGGGATTTGAACCCGCGATCTCATGATAAGAAAGCGGACACATAACTCTAACAGGCGCCACCAAACGAGATCAGTCGGGACAAGAGTCATGATCTGATAAAACAATTTCACATAGAGGAAGGATTAAATTCATGAGCAACGACGTCGATTGATATATATATAACCAGTGGTCATGAATTGGTGATGTAATGTAATTGAAGTCAAACTCTGAAAATGAATATTTTCATTGGTTACATTTGTCACAAAATATATTGAAATGAAAAGTGAATTTTGAATTGAAAACATAGCTTTTTGCTTTCAGTTGACGAGGAATCACCCTAAATTCCTTTTTATTTTCCTATATCAATCAAGGCGATTTTGGACATTGTATGTATTTGACGAGTGTGTCGATATTTTGTTTTATTTTTGTAGTTTCGATAAATATTTTCTTCTACCTCAAGGTGCCACAAGAAATTACCCGGGGAGCCGCGGGTTGAAGACCTTTTCTCTACGACAATAAACGCTTATTACTATTATTATTACACACGTGGCGAGAAAAATCCTCGTCACCACAACGATACCATCGACAGGAGGCGAATGAGACGTTAATACGTCCAATAAGATGGACTCCACCCCCTCTTATGTGTATTCTTTACCTCCCGAGGGTAAGATCCAAAAAAAAAAGAGCAGGAGGCAGGAATCCACAAGCCAAATAAGCACAAGTGAGCATCACGACCCGTGATGCGCTTCACTCGACTGCATTTAGAAAAAAAGAGGGGCGAGAAGCGAAGGAATTTTTTCTCTCCCATCCCATCCTACGACTAGGCAGCCAAGAGGCTCCACGATGGATGAACCACTGGCGACGGGCGCTCTAGGATTTTTTTGCCTCTCTTCCTCACTAGCTTCCCACAATCCTCTGCAATAATAGACAAGGATAGCCTCTACTCTCTCCCGAAAAGATCCACCGTTTCCGTTCTGGCTAATCGTGCGCACGCCCCCTATAGACATTGTATCCTGAAGCTACTTCCCTGCTTTTCGTCCGGATGTATGGCGATCACGTGTAGGAACAAGAGGGTTCTTACATGAAGAGCATGTGCTTCTCAGAGGACAACGAAAGGGGCCATAATAAATATTCGGCTAGATTTCACTCTGTTCAAACATGTCCTCTAAAACTCTCAGGTCAATTTCGTTCACCAAACCACACACAAGTATTTTTTTCACGTCAAAAAGTGAGAACACGTTTGACTTTTGAAGGCTTGATAAATTTCACTTATAAAAATTTACATACAACTGTCCACAAACACTGTTTCTTAATATCACCTCATGAGCAGTTAGTTTCAATGGAATTTGCACCATATGTCTCTTCAAGAAAAAAAAAACAAAATTATTGAAACAGGTCGTAGATTGAAATATTTTTGAAAATATCTTTCATTTTAAAGTCCCTAATATGTTATAATTCCGCCAGGAAAAGCGTGAAACAAGTCTTTTTATCAATCATTTTTCACATACTTAATCAATCACCGAGGTATGCACTGTGTAAGTTGATTGTTGACTTCATTCACCACGCTACCTTCTTATCCACTCAAAATAAAAACTACCATATTATCAGCGTGAGTCTAGGTTGTGAAGTAACACATGAAAGTATGTATTTTTGGAGGGCTTAGTTTACTTGTCTTATTTATGAGTTTAATGGCATGGCTCTAAAGGTAAATTAATAAGGACAGAAGTCGCCCTCACCTTCAATAAAAATGCAACCACATTTCAAAAGGCCAATAAAATATAATTGTACCACGTATTAAATCAATTTACTCCGGCTAACCTCTAGGAATTGAATTATTCCTTCAATAGTTACGCAAGATGACCCAACAATCAATGCGCAATCTATACATGAATAGAATCAATATAAAGTTAGCAATGGTCAAAATTATGGAAAGCTGCAATCATCATTAATTGAAAAACAATGGCTATTGATAATCGAAATTATGTTTTGCATAATACACATTCATTAAACGGGAAAGTCATAACTGTTTAGCCAGTGGTCAACAACATCGGAGATTGTTACGACAGAACGAGGAATTGACAAAAAAAGCATATAAAATAAGCACTTGATCAAAGTTATATACTCTCTCGATGATTAACCCATGAGTACTATGAATTCCGAAAAATCCCATCCAATAACAAGATCTCAGCCGGTGGTCGTTACTGCATCAGCCGCGATGCCTTAACCGCGTCTCCGTGACTTGTTTTTGCGGTGAAGGAGGCTTAGAGGTCTGCAACCCTCACTCCCACTGCAACGTTTCCCAGGAGGCTTAAAGGAGTCGTTCCGCATCCCCTTGTAATTAGCCATCTGTCGCCAAGGGGATGGATGAGTGAGGGAGGATATAATCCCAACAATCGAGGGTGACACACAGATCATCGTTCGCACAGAAGGCTATCAACGCTCCCCACCTATGACGCAATCCATCAGAATAAATAGCAGGGATAAATTCAAACCTATCCATGAGGAATACACATGAGAAATATTGGTGGCATAGCCCTGAAGAAGCTAGAATTCGTCAAGCGTGTTGTAGGAAGGTTACCGGATGAAAACGTTGATGGTCCCGGTGGTGGTGGGTTAAGTCCTCGGCTGCCAAACAAGAGGTCGCGGGTTCGAGTTCTGCCTGATCGGTTGCCCCTATCCAAATTTCTTTTGACACCTCGATGTAAAATGACCACTACATGCTGCATTCGATGGTATGGGAATAAATAAATAAAGTTAAAAGCGAAATATAAGTGCATTTCCTCACCCGTCAGGCCGCTCATCCAATAGGAAAATAGCTTATGGGATCCGATGCCGAAAGATATGACCCTGAAGTTAAAGATATAAAAAAAGAAAGATCCGCGATTCGTGAAAACAACTGAAACGACAAAACAGAGAACGTAACAATGATTTTACATTATATAGGATGGAAGCAACCAGATACCCGAAGACTACGTGCTATCTTAGATTGCTAGAGCTACCAAGAACGGATATCATTCAGAGCGATACGGAGAACACCATGTTAGAACCTCATTAGATTCCCAGTCCCGACAAAGATGATAAGAAAGGGTTATTATATCCGAGTTTCCCCGAGCAATGAATAAGTTAAATAAATGCTAAATGGGACTTAGTAATCAAATAACACCAACATTCATCTCTCTTTTTAGCATATTGAAATAAATACTTTCAATTTTCGACTATTATAAAACTTATTACGACCTGCGTTTCAATGCTATATACATAATATGAGCACTACATCATATCATTTAGTAAAATTGAAAATTAGGTCGTTATCAATTTTATAATTGTGGAAAATCGCAAGTCAGTATTTTAGTACGTAAAAATTCCACTCCATCACACTTAAATCTTCGTATTTTATCCTCTTTTTAACGGCTGGTGTACTAACATCTCCCGCCACACATCTATGTTGACGACATGCGGGGAAGTACGTAGCTGTAGAAGAGAGTGGTGGAGGAAATAACCCCAGCAATTGACGGTGGAACACAAATCATTGTTCGTACAGAAGGCTGTCAGCGCCCCGACACCTCGCTCTCGATCGGGGTAATTGGCACGGATCACCCCAAAGGGCAGGCAAAACCAATCACCATTTGTGCACATCATTCCCACTCCCCCAAAAGGCACTAATTTAAAGCATCTATCTGGGAATGGGTCGTTACAGATTTAGCCTCTTTCCATAATGAAGGATCGACTGCTGACATTCTCGCGGTTGAGTAAAATTATCCCCATTTCCGATGCGTCCATAGTTGCATGCAGTCCGGATAATCTTCAGATAAACGTACGACACTGGAGCATAGCTAGCTAAGTTAACCACTCAGTCTTTTTAATAAAAGACTTTTCCAAACATATTATCCCTAAATATTAAATTGATTACGATTTCTTACTTTCCTTGATGCAATGAGATATACAGATAAGACCACACATCATCCTAATAATCACAAGAACTACTGCTCTGCTTTGAAGAAAATTAATAACCAAAGTTGGAAAACACATTATATAAAAAAATTGTGAATAATTTAGAGAAAATAAAATATTCGAAACGAAATATTTGGAAATATTAGCTAATAGCACGTAGTTCGATATTTCTACCAATGTATTTCACTTTTTCGATATTATAGATGCAAATTACATCTTTCTGAGGACATATAAACAGTTATATTCCCACAGACTATAGGCCAAATATAAGTTACTCGAGGTTCCCGAACAACATAAAAAGTAATTAGTAGCATAGCTATCTAATAGAGGCTCTAAAAAATATATTGATTTTACATATGCGACGAAATAAATAGGAGAGTGGTTTTAGCCAAACTAGAACATATGCAGCCAAGGATAAAACTCCTTGCTCCATAAATGCAACTAGAAACAATGACAGATAAACGGAATTTTAGTGCCAAAATATGTCGAATGAGTGACATAGAACTCTTTTCAATATTTATTTATAGTCATTACCTTGCGGGAACAACATTTATTTTATGAGACTTGATATCACGAGAACTTATCGGCTTGGCCTTCAAAATAATTCACGCTCCGTAAAACAACCTTTAAAAGGATGTTAACATCGAATGAGCTGCGTTCTAGCGGGAGCATTCTTGACGGCCGAAACGGAAGAAAAAACTACTACTCCCAGTAAATCCATAAAAGCAAATATGGGTTCGTTTCCTTCAAGTCCGACCCGGCTCAAAAAAATTAGGCAAATGACGTCAAGCCTATTCCGGTTACATCAAGATAATGTACCCGACGAGAGCTGAAAGGATTGTCATTGTACGCACGCCCTGGACTTAAATTGGTTAGTCTAGTTTTCATTCGAAGAATGTGTTATTAAGTCAAATTAGAGAGGGCAAACCACCGAATTTCTTTTCTGGCTACTGCTGTTGCGGACTTGCACGTGAAACTGTTTTTTTTTTTAGCATGACGTTTTACCATATATCGGCACTGAAACTACAAGGTGTGATCAAAATAAGACCGGACTGATTTTATTCTGCGCAAACCGTTCAACGGATAGAAACGAAAACAAAAGTGACATCTCGCGACACATCTAATGACTAAAACGAAAGGTTTTGCGTTTGTTTACGTCTTAGTCTTGCGTTTGTTTAAGTGGTTACTTATCAGAACCGGTATGTGTCTTAACCTGTTCTTTGCTGCGTGCAACGGCAGTAATGAAGGAACAGCCTGTGTGCATGAAATTTTGTTTCAAACTTGTCAAAAATGATACGGAGACGTTTGTAATGATTCAATAAGACTTAATTAATCAATCTATGAGTCGAAGCAAGTGTTTTGAGAGGCATAGCTGTTTTAAATCGGACAGAACCTCGACAGATGAAGATTCGCGAACCTTCCACATCGACAGACCTGGTGAACGATTTGGTGTGGAAAAATCATTTTTTGAACGTAATGGCGGTAGCCGAAGAAGTGAGCATTAGTTTTGGACACTGTCAGACAATTTTAATAGACATTTTGGGCATGCCGCGCATCGCATCAAAATTCGTCCCTCCTGATGGCGTTTCCACCACGATAACGCGCCGGCTCACACGCTGATCGTGAGTTTTTCACCATAACCAGAACTTCAGTAATCCCGTGGCCACCTTATTTTCCAGAAGTAGTGAGTTAGACTTTTTGTTTCAATAGTTAAAAATCAACCTTTAAAAGGCACCGATTCGACTCTAGTGCGGACATTAAAACTCATTGTACGGTGGAACTGAAGATGATCCCTAAGGCGGCTTACCAAGCAGGGTTCCTTTGCTGGAAGATGTGCCCTGAGCCAAGGCATGTACTTTGAGGGTGACAAGTTCGATTAAGCTGTATCCGTTGAAATAAAAAAGTTATAAAATCAGTCCGGCCTTTTTTTGATCACACCTTGTACTATTTCAGATAGCTTATTGCATTTGTCAATGACTTTATTTTATTAAAGAATTCTACCGATTAAGGTTTCCATGAAAAACTTAGGAAACGTTCTGGCAGCCTCCTGTTCCATCATGTACTTCCCTCTTCAATTTACTAAACGGCCTATTCCCTTTCATTCCACTGTTTTCAACAGCCCCTTCCCGCTACGTAATTGCTTCAACCATACAGTGGCGTAGCCAGGAATTTCTTTCGGGGCGGGGGGGGGGGGGCAAAACCAGGGGGGAAAAGTAGAGGGTTTTAAAATAATGTTAACACTTTTCATAATTGAAAAAATTTAATTTGTTAAAGAAATATTTTGTAAATTCACGATATTTCAATATTTTTGTATTCTTTTATGAAGAAAAATAATTTTGTTTTTATATTTCGGGGAGGGGAGGTCCAGACCCCCGGACCCCTCCCCCATGAAGTCAGTCTCCTACGCATAATAACCGCTAAATATTTTTGGAGGAACTAACACCAGTATTTTGTGTATTATTTTTATGTTATTTTTTATTTAAATATGATTTTTTTACCTTTCATAGTGCTTTCTGAAACTCTTCCGAATAGCTGGTTAAAATTTCGAACTGTCAGAGAGTGTTTAAACCATGGATTTTCTCCACCTTTTTCTCCCAGCCCCTTCCTAGCGATGGGTTTTATAAGGTCGCCTTAATGTGAGGAGGGTTATGTGGAGGGATGGGTGGATGGATGGAATGTGGAGAGAAAGGGGGAGGAGGCTTACAAAGGGCTCCGTTTCATCAACGCACCATCAGATGACCCGAAGCCACTCCCAGACCCTCGGCTTCCGGTTTTAACCCCCTCTCTCCACCCCCCGGTCATAAAAGACACCCTCACACTAATCTCACAGGAATGAACAAGATGAATCGACGCCGCGGAGAAGTGCTCCGATCACTTTTAAACTTAAACTCCCTAGAATGAACTCCAACAGCATCCTCAACGCATTGAAGATGATTCGGAAACAACTGTTAGTATTAAGCATGCAATAGATACTGGGTAAAATACAGAGCCTCTACTTCTACGTGTGTGAAATGGACAATTAGGGCATAAATCCGTTTCAGGCTTGACTTGGTGGAAATGCGATATATCCATGGTAAAATATGAATTAAAAATAGTAATTTCCGCAATAGGGTAGTTTCCTTCATCAAAGAAACCTAAAGGCATTGATTGTGATTCGTTACCCACCATTACTGTATTCATAATATACAAATTATTTCGTTTTAGAAATACCGGTTTGGACGAATGGCAATGGTCCATTTTTATCCTCATTTGAAAAGGGCCAATTTGGCGCCCATGCGATGCCACTCCACGTGACGTCACAAGGACCTAGTTTCTATAGGAGAAGATAGGAGTTATACATCGTCTGAGATTACCAATGCATGCATGAGGCGCAGAGGTCAGGGAAACATGTATTAATAATCACCTATTAAAACTGGCTAAGGTCGGAAAGTTTTCTTCGTTTAATAAGGTATTAATAAACCTTTTTTAAGCCAAGCGCTACCAGCCAGCAAGGCACTAAGCTACCCTCTAGCAGCCTGCGTCGTATCAGCGCTCAGAGCCTCGATCAAGGCCACCTCACAAGACGGGAGGGGGAACCAGAAATACGTTACACGGAGAGATTTCCTTACCCGTCGCGTTTTCACGCGCTTGAAAATTTTCACTTTTCATTTAATCGCGAAAAATAGATATCGTCATTTAAAAACCTAAAAGCGTGAAATACGTACTCCAGGAGTAATAATCTTCCGATATAGGCAATAAAAAAATAATAGGAAACCACCCTATTCAGTATAAAATTCAACTTCCGACCACAGGTGGATCCAGAAAGGGTTCCAATTTACACTAGATAAAATGGTAATTTTGATCAGTTGTTGGGTATATACGGGAGAGGAGAGCCCCCAATCCCTATCCTGGATCCGCTGCTGGTTCCGACAGTCTATGTCAATTTCAAGGCCTTCACATTAGACACAGAATGTCTAAAGCATGGTCGGGAGTGGAGTTTTATATTACAAGTGTGGATATTACCGTTTGTAGTTTATATTTTCTTACGGAAAATAATAGTGTCTAAAATGTCCATCAATACCCCCAACGCATTGAAGATGATTTAGGAGCAACTGTTACCTCTAACTATGAAAATAATATTGGGTTAGAGACAAAGCATTGACTTTTACTTGTGTGAAATGGATAGTAAGGGTGCCAACTAAGGAAAAAAATAAAGAACTCAAGCAGTGGCGTAGCCAGGAATTTTGTTCGGGGGGGTGGTTCAAAACCAGGGGGGGAAACTTTTGAAAAACAGGATACAAAGTAGAGGGCTTTAAACTAATTTTAACACTTTTCATAATCGAAAACTTCATTTTTGAAATAAGTCTTTGGTAAATTCATGATTTTTCAATATTTGGCTTTCTTTTGTTATGAAAAGTAAGTGTGCTTTTGTATTTCGGGGAGGGGGTGTCCGGACCCTCTGGACCCCCACCCTCGCTACGCCGCTGAATGCAAGCTGAGTTTCAGATTTTGAATGGTTATTCCAATAGATTTCCACGCAATCTCATCGTGCTTATTCCTCCTGTCCTCTCCTTACGTAATTTATCCTAATCCAAAACACACCCAACATGTCTAGCAGTTCCCCGTTTCCTGTCATCTGTAGGTAACCGTTTCACCTTCTTCGTATTCCTAAATACTTAGCGCCCTTAACATACTCTAACCATTTCTCTTGGGGCCATCATATCGTGTCGTGATTATACAACAGTAAAAATATACGACTTTTCGACGGCCTTCTATTGACCCTACCGCAAAATATTCCTCTTTTACCGTCTCTCATTGATAAATTACTAAATTTCCAGAGACTACTAAATCTCTAAGAGTTTAAACGGCAATAGAAACGACAGAGAATTTCTATTTCCGGAATCCAATCTGATGATTTATTATACTGGATTATTCTAATTGTGATTTAAAATACAGCCAACTCTATGGATTGTAATACATTTGTTTACCATTAAATCCATTTTTTGAGTAAGACCTTCGGTATTCAAATGGCATTTTCACACAAATTATAAAAAATAACACGAGAGAAGCACATGATAACATGGATGCCTTTTGACCCCAAGGAAGGGGCTGCAAACTCACTTAGTGCTGAGTCACTATGTGATTTATTTTTGGTAAATTCTTCATCTGACACCAGCGAGGCGTCGTATGCATTGTTCCCACGGATCTAATATGAGGCGTGGCTCTTGAATACTTGGATCGAAAATGTAATAGGTTCTCCCTAGGAATTAGTCACGGTGCATGAGGCCATTTTCCTTGTCTATCACCTCAATTCATCCACGCCTGGACGCATCTATCAGTCAAATATAAAAAAAGGGTAGAAGAGTTTTGTAGGACAAAAAGTGAAAGCTTTTTTCCTAGACTTGTCTCTTACCAATTGAGATGTTGACGCCTGTTCCTCCGAGGAATTTCGTCATGCTTTGTTCAGAATAAGCTATCGATACTCATTTTTTTACGAGCTCGATAAATTTTAGCTTACCTAAAGATAGGATGAGTGAAGGAATACACTTCATAGAGCAGAAACACCGTTGAGAATTTTTACTTAGCCTTCATCTATTGAGGCTGATTCTACATTTTAGGCTGAATAATTCTAAAAATTTAGAAACCAGCAGTAGTGATGGCAACAAGGAAAAGAAATGTGAAAAAGAGCATGGAAAAAAGAGCTGGAGAAATAGAAAGTGGAGTCGTCGATTAGACACTATACGATAGATTAATAGCCAATGATAAGCAGAGAGCCATAAAACCGGATTTAAAACAAAGCTGCGAATATTATTTACAATGTAATTCCTCAATTTAACTTTCACATTGTGATGCCTTATAAAGGGCCGAAGCGAGAAAGGATGGAGATCAGGGAGTTTCAACTTCCCTCCCCCAAATTTTTTAAATATAGTCTTAGGTAAACCCACCTCAAAGTAACCCCCCCCCCCCCCCAAATTGAATTATACCCTTCAAAAATTAACTTGTAAAAAATATTCTGGCTAAGGTCTTGGCGTGACACTCGTGAGTGAAGTTCGACGCTGCTACGCAGTAACCACCGAAAGCTTGGTGCACAGGTGCACGTGCTCAAAATCAAACTGGCACTGAAGCGAGAAAATTTTTATACAGTTTAAAGAGAGAAATTCTGAATAGATGGTGGCTAATTAAATATCTATTATATATAAATTGAATGAACATAACTTATATCTTACGACAATATGTAGCCATAACTTACTATGTAGAAAACCAAAAACCTCTAATAGGGTGGTTTCCTATTATTTTTTTATTGCTTTAATCGAAAGATTATTACTCCTGGAGTACGTATTTCACGCTTTTAGATTTTTAAATGACAACATCTATTTTTCGCGATTAAATGAAAAGTGAAAATTTTCAAGCGCGCGAAAACGCGACGCTTAAGTATGAATGCCGGGATATATCTCCGTACGTCGTATTTCTGGTTCCCCCTCCCGCCCGGTGAGGTGACCTTGAGGCGAGGCTTAGCGCTGATACGTCGCAGGATGCTAGCGGATAGCTGAGTACCTTGCTGAATGGTAGTGCTTGGCTTAAAAAAGGTTTATTAATACCTAATCAAACGAAGAAAACTTTCCGAACTTAGCCAGTTTTAATAGGTGATTATTAAGACATGTTTCCCTGAGCTCTGTGCCTCATGCATGCATTGGTAACCTCAGACGATGTATAACTCCTATCCTCTTGTGTAGAAACTAGGTCCCTGTGACGTCATGCGGAGTGGAATCGCATGGGCGCCAATCTGGCCTTTTTCAAATGAGGATAAAATTTGACCCTTGCCATTCGTCTAAACCGGTATTTCAAAAACCAAATAATTTGTGTATTATGAATACACTAATGGTGGGTAACGAATCGCAATCAATGCCTTTCGTTTTCTTTGATGAAGGAAACTACCCTATTCAAAGCCTAGAAAGAAATCTTTGAGCCTGATTCAAGACGGTAGTAAGCAAGGGGGAAAAAGTCAAGAATTTTCAAATAATTTCTCCAAACATTAATGTATATTCTCCCCAAATGCCCCCGAAATTCAAAATAACCCCCTCAAAAATACACCCTGAAAAAATTCTTGCTACAACATTGGCTTCGTACTATAGGGTTCGACGCGGCTTCGATGCAGCCGCGCAACGCTGAAGCCTTACCTTTAACCTGTGTGCGTGCACAAAATTTGGGGGCGGTAAAGCAATAAAATAAAATACCTGCCAAGTAACTTGAGATTTTACGTCGACGTTTCGCGTGTACAAAATTATATTGGTATATAAAGCATGAAAATTTTATAAGCTGTGTAGAGAGGGAGAATGTAAACATGGAGACTTGGAATGACTATAATTTATAACTAACGAAAATAGGTAGCCATAATGTGGATAAAGTTTTCTCGGGATTCCCACCGGGTTAATATATCCACAACGTCCAACGTTTACTCATTACAATAAATTCAGCCCTGAGGATGAGCCCCGAGTAGGAGCTTGAAACTCGATAAATTTACCCGGTGGGAATCCCGAGAAGAATTTACCCACAATTTCGCCGGGAGAGCATCAAATCATATTGCAGGTAGCCATAACTTAATAAATAAGCATTAAACTCTTTCATTCAACGTCTAGGAAGAATTTTTGAGCCTGTTTCAAGGTATTAGCAAACAAGGGACACAAGGTCAAGGGTTTTCTAAAATTTCTCGAAACTTTTATTGGTGAAATCCCTCCAAATGCCCCTCAAATGTATCATCCTTCAAAACTGCAATCTCAAAGAAATTACGGAATCAGCCTTCGTTCATCCTAAAGAGTGAGCTGAGGTTCGACGCAGTCTCGAAGAAGCCGCGGAAAGCTGAAGCCTTAACTCCAACCTACGTACGTGTACAAAAATCTTGGGACAATGAAACAGGAAAAACGAGAGAAAAGAATGTGTCCGAGACGGGGGAAATGAAACGAGGGGCAAAACGAAGAGGAAGAAGAGGGTTATACGAAAAACGTGCAAGGGAAAGAAGTGTGCGGTAATGGACCAGGTGTTGAAGGAGTCGCTTCCAAGGCAAAAGAAACAGCGGTGGAAAAAGGTTCGACGGGATGGTTAGGAGATCATGTCGGGCTGGGACCGAAGACGACCTCGAGGGCTGCGCCTTTGGTGTGGGGGCGGAGGCCTGTCGGGCGCCCATCCAAGCGCGGTGAAAATAGTGCTCGCCACAGGACGAGGACATAAAACGCTATCATTATGGCCTATTCGCATTCGCAGCGCGTGACTGAAAGGTCCTAGGTCCAAAACCTTCTCCCTCCCAAACGTGAAATTATACGCATCCTAGACGAGAGGAGAAGAAGACTAGAATAAGGAAACTCTTTCATCCTTCAAAGAAAATAACCCGGGGCAAGGAAGGGCCCACTGCATTTCAAACGCAAGGGAGAAAAAATTTAGAAGCGCCTTTTACGACCAAAGAGCAAGCAAGCTCTAAATTGAATACATATACCTATTTTACGTGCTATTCAGGTACGAAAGTACTCTTTGCTAGATTATATGAAAAATACCTTATTTTCTCATGCAACGCGCGCATCTACCTTTCAATTTACATGCGCCAGAAACGGGGTGCGCCTAATACAAAAAAATTAAATCGCACTTCCTTGAAGTATTTCCATTTTTAATGGTATCCATAGGAAAAGTATATGAAGGCTACACAATCAACACTATCCGACGGAAATTTTATTTCGTTAACCCTCTTAGTGTCGCAGGTCGATATCCCAGCTTTATGGTATTTAATTTTTCAAATTAATAACTATGAAGCAACTGAAATCCTGAGTAAAAATCAGCATTAATTATTCAGTTAGAAATTAACAAATAAGATTAAAATAAAAAAAACCAGCAAGTCAATGCACCAAAAAATGACACACGGATTTTTGCCGAGGATGATTCATTTAATTTGAATATCTTTGCCAAGAACTATGCTTCCATAACGTTATTCAATTAAGTAATGCACATAAATTATGCGACACTGAAATTGTACCTAAATGCGTACGTCTGGAAAGGGTATTGAGAGGTGTGTAACCGTATGGAAGAACTCATAAACCAGTCAGCGACAACTTCAGAGAAATCCATTATAAAAAATATTGAAAGAATGAGATAACGTGCATTTCCTACCTCAACTTAAAATGTTACTACCACCATTGGTTTGATGGACGAGAGAAATTTTTCACCGGATGCTTTTCTCCGATCTTTTGCTTACCTGAAAAGGGATAAAAAGAGAATTTGATTAGACAACAGGAAAAAAATTAGTGAATAAAATTTTTAAGTTTCCATAAAATTAAGCAAATATGAATGGTAAGAAGTTTTACGATGACAGCTAAATCAAGAAACAAATTGTACGTCGTACATTAGTATTATCTCGTACAATTTAAAATTTGGCAATAGGTTAACCATCCGGGAAAAAGAACTTCCAAATACCCGAGGGAGTTATTAAGGGTTACCAAATGCAAGCATATGAGATCGATACTTATACTGGAGCAGGGTAAACCTATCGACTTTTGTCTAATTCAGATGAAAAAATTGAAGCAAAAAAATTAATAAGTGCGATTTGAAAAGAATTAAGCATGCCCAAGATACACGGAAAGGTGGGGGTTAAGTGCGAAGTATCTCTGATTTCCTTGCTTTTTTTATTCGTACCTAATTCGGAACGGAAGCCTTAGGGTGGGGATCCTTAGGAGTAGATAGCCCTTCAACTCATAATGGTCCTTAACCCCTTACCCCGGGGCTGAGAGTGCAAACGGGTTGTCAGAATGGGTGATAGGTATACAAGGAACGTAGAAGCCGAGTCCAACACCTAAGAAGTCATAAGAGGTCAGTCAGATCAGTAATCGAAAACTGACGGAAGAAAATCACTTATCGATTGATGATGACACAGTTATGGAAAAGGTAAGAAAGGAGGAGCGAGAAAAACTTGGTGTTGGCGTAAACCTCTTTTTAATGAAGGCGTCAAGGGTGCCAAGGCTTAAACATACCCACCCGACGAACGGAGTGCTGTGCTTGAGGTACCCTCTATAGAGCATTCAAGCAGGAAACGGGCTGAAAATTCTGTGCGGCCGCTGGGTTATTAACCCGGGCCAACGAGGGGTAAAGCCAGAAAGCTACCACACCCAACCAATTCCTATTAGCGTGCGTAGGGGAAGTAGTAATTGTCTACGAATGCATTGATGAGCATGCCATTAAAAGCGTTCGCTTAGTATTTATAACGTCCCATCCGACGGATGCACGGCTATACTTGAAGTGCCCTAACTAAGCACTAAACTAGGGATCGGGCAGTCTCTGAAAATTTTCCAACACCTCCAGAACTTATCCCGGGCACACGGAGTAGGAATCAACGTAAGGCTGAATGGCGATATTGGAGGCAGGAAACACAATAAAATATACTTTTGTACATTCCAAAGAAGTTTACTTAACTGACCCAGGTTTCGACATTACGCTACGTCATTTTCTAAGGTCCTAACCTGTGTCGATTATTAAAAATTCTGTGGAACATACAACAGTGTATCTTTTTTTACGGAGTAGGAAGTTAGCACTCTAACCACCCCACACCAACCCGATCCCCAACTGAGTTCCTTCCAAAGGCCTAATCTCATATCGAGGTTCGACTTTTATTTTCCCGCGAGTTGCTACGGCTTAGATCCGTCCAAGCCGCATGCGTGAACGCCAAAAATCACTCCCCCCTCTTCTTAGCCAGAGCAACGGAAGCGGAAAAAGAGCTGCAGCTGTTTTTTCAGTTGACGGCCGGCCTCATCCACGTTTAACCGCGGAGTGCTCATGAATGGAAAAAATAATAAATTCATCCACGCATCCGCATCTTACTATCTCTCCCAAGAGCTGTTATACTTAGATGTGGAAGGGGGAACGTGAAAATATAATAATCAGCCATCTTTGCCATATTGTTCAATAAATTATTTTTATAAGTTTATATAAATCAAGACATTAATGAAAAAAATAAATCATTAGAAAATATAATTATAAAAGTTATAGTAAAAAATTAAATTTTTTAATGTAAGATTAACCATTGGAAGTAGCCTTTACGGTCCAAATAATATATGCGAGAATGCTAGCTATTCGTTTAATTTTGCCATAGGAACCCAATTGGAAGCGAAATTGACTCAGTTTACTGTGGAAGAATTTATTTACCTTGTTTTGCAAATCAGGTATTTTGTTTTGGCGTCGAAAAAGGCTACATTTGTTGATTTCTTACAAAATAGTAAAACAACATACTTTTAAACCACACGAATGTTAACCCTACCCTACAAATGAACCGTATTTTCATAACCTTCGACCAATTAAGTGCTTGAAGAGTTTTTAGGATGGATTTGATTAAAAAACATAGATGTAGGTGAATGATTTGAACATTGATTTGATATAAATCTATCGTATATGCTCATTATGACCACTTTTTATAAACATTTAAGGTAGTATTTTGGTTCCTTGTTTCTCTGCTTTGATGCAGCACAACAAACGAAAGCAAATTCAGAAGAATGGAGTGAGTGTGGGGTTTGCTAAAAGGCTATCGTAGGACCTAATAGTTAAAAATAACCATTTAGATTTATAAAAATCGACTCGTGTGTCCTATCTGGTCAGCCCAATCGGGTTTGACTCCACAATAAGGAGAATAAAAGGCTGGCTACCTTGCTGTTGCCCCAGTTCACGCTTAGCGAACTGCCGACCTTCGCCAAATCCAGAATTCTCCTCCGGCATCCCCCATTTATGCGAAATTCCGACGCGATCGATGACTTTGAATTCAACATTAAAGGGGAAGACCCAGCATAAAAATCACTTCCGTAAATCTCTAAACGTACTGTGTTCTGGAATAATAAAATTACGTATGGATTAGATAAAAACGCAGTGTAATGCGACAATACCCAAGTGTGAATATATGAGAGTAATACAAAAATGCAGTCTATTATTTATTAGCTACTCTATCTAAAATCCCTTGATATTAATTGTGCAGCACAAACAAAGGAAAGAAATCTATCTTTATCTAATAAAACTACCACATTAAGTACCATGATTACAGATCAGATGTTTTCCCTACGAATTGTTCTCGCGGGAACTTCTCAGATGGTATAAAAAATTATATATTTCCGATGCAATACTTTTCTCACATCCTAACGGCTAATTATGCCGTTAATCTACTTATTAAAATATTCTCGATAAAAATAACAATCTGCTATAGAGCTCTACCTAGAAGAACCAGTACTTACTCCTGTTCGTATCCATGCAGAAAATATTTTGAGTTGCTGAAGCGATTAATTGAAGCGAAATAGGATATAACTTAATTAGGGATTCTATAAATTAGCATACAAAGGTAGTTCGATGACTGAGATAACATCATCCGACCTCATCATTAAATCGGATATCTTCTTTTGAAGAATATTACCATTCTCCTTGAGCAATAAAATACAGGAAGACCAGCAGAAATAATAACTATTGCGTATACATTATCCTAAGTATGTAAATGACTGACAAATTCGTAATTTTTAAAGTACTTTTTTTCAATTTCCAATTATACTTCCACGTAAAGGAGCCCACCATGTGGACAAAGACGTTGAGACTAGTGAGCAACTTACCCAACACCGTATAACTCATAGAAAAGCACTAAAAAGACAGACATAGAAATATGGGATGTTGAGAAGGCCTTCAGCCGAAGAGCGACGTCACGAAACAAAAGAACGGATAATAATCGCAGGCATCGCTATCCGAAGGTCCCTGCCGGTCAAGCGTGGTCGCTCGGAAGTACATAATAAATGATCAACGTCGGGAAGTGCTCAAAGGATGTTTCCGCTGAATAAGGACGCAATAACGTACAAACACATAATTTCCCTAATTGCATAATACGATTGCGATTAAACTGTTCTCTAAGAATGCCGTAAGGAAATTACGATGAAAATTGAACACCATGCCAAGGGGTTGTTAAAATATCCGTTCATAAGTTCAAATGATTCCCCACACTGCTCTTCAAAATAACTGCCAAAAACTCATCTCCTTATTGCATTACAGAATTTTTCGTTTCATATCCGATTATCAGTCCTGCACAGCTAACATTGACTCCGAGGGTTGTGTGACCAAATTTTAACGGGAAATAATTCCAATTAGGCTTTATAACCGTAGTTTAAAATAGAGATGATTTAATATATCAATTTCATAAGTTTTGAAGATATTATTCGCAGTGGCAGAAACTATTTTACAAACACAGCAACAATGGGCCACTAAGTGCTCAAACCCTGCACTGCAGAAATTTTTGAAAACCGAGTAAAATACGAACGAAGTGGCTGCATAGCTAAAGCTTCCAAAGTACGGACTACGACTTACTCTACGTCCCCATGATTTGAATGTTGAGAGGGCTTTTAGCCGAAGAGCGACTTCACGAAATAAAAGAACAGATATTAATCTCTGGCATCTCTTTCTGAAAGGTCTTCGCGGTCAAGCCCGGTCGCTTGGTTATAAATAATAAAAACACGGACAGCAGTGGGACTAAAGCAAATTTTTTTCGCCAACTCTTTGATTGACATCTGAAACGCCACTTGGCAATGTCTTGGGAAGTCCTCTGTCGGAATGTTTTCGCATCGTTCCCATGGACATTTATTTTTACAAACAGTGTTGGAGGGAGTTTCCGGAGGTGGAGACTGGAGGAGAGGAGGAAAACCATTGAAAAGAACGAGACCAAAGAAGCCTTCCACTCAAGAGAGCGCACAAAAATAAGCACTATCGACACGAAGAATCGACGGCTCTAACCCTCTGCAGAAGAGAGATGGCCAATCCACATCCTGTTCGCCATTAAAAATGCAAGGAGAAAAAAATACCCAGACTCTTAACGATGAATGCTAATAAATGAACCAACCAGTCATCCTTCTCAATGGACGAAGAATATGGACCAATATCCCTCTAGGTCTTTTCAGATCTGATATTGATCGCCAATTTTTTACCATTCATTCATTTCTTGTCATTCAAGCACACTTAAGCAATCTTTCATGCCTCCCGGAGAAGATCTATTAACATAGGACGCTTAAAAGCAATCAACATGAAGATGACTGATAAATAGCTCTAATGGCATGAGAAGATTCCAACTGAAGTATTGCTTATTCGAAGAGACAACGGAGAATTAAGGCTGAGAACAGAAAACTATACAGAAATCATAACTTCCGATCATCTCATACATAATTCCCATCACCACCTAAGAAAACGTATGCAAATAACATTGATCTAGTCGTGGTACTCATAAGAGAACTTCTCATACTTTGCCTTATTTCAATCAATTCACCAACTTACGCATTCATCACATCCAAAATTGTTGTTACATTTCATTAATTGAAATGCTCATTCCACTCATCTGAAACTATTATTAGGAAGAAATTATCAGTAATCAGTACAAAAGAGCAATGGAAAAACTTAATGGCACGATTCAAATTCTAAGTGTAGTCTATTAATACTTTCGAAAATTCGCAGTTCTTCATTTTCTTTACTTCACTTAAGAGTATCCGTGCAAGAGATTTTTATGTAATATACAGTATGATAGGAATTTTTTATGCTTAAAATCTTGTCACTCTTAGCACCCGAGCTGGTATGCTTTTTCTCATAAAAAATTTAATCTCAATGCAACCTGGCAGCTGTCAATGAAACAAGTTTCGTTTTTGAAAATATTGCTATGCGATCACCTTTTCTTGCGACCTTAATATTTAAGGGGGTATTCTTTAAATGGACTATTTATTTTGGAGTAGGAATAGATAGTTTCTCGTGGAAATAAAATTCCTTGCACAATGTTAAGCATCGAGTAATAGCTACATTGATTGTCTGATTGTTTTCGGTTTGGAGATTTTAAAACCTGCACTCAATTCAGTTGCGGCCAATAACCAACCAAACCCGATCGAGGTAAATCACAATGGTATGGGAAAATTAGTAGTGCAAAGGCAAAGGGAAAAGAAGAAACAAAATTCACAATGCCTAAATGTTAGACGGCAGGATATGCAGCGTAAGCATCATAAATTACTAGACGTTGAACTTAAAGGCACTCCTGCAGCCAAAATATTCGTTACCACTGCACCACTACGTATCCACCGCACCAAAAACATTTCCGAGTCAGCGATGCAAAACAGAGTGATTGATTCAGTCGGTAATAAATTAAATTTACTCAGTTTTGATGGGAGGTGGCTCCGCATTATAAGAAAGCGTCTCATGAAAAGAGGCAGACCCTTTGATATAAAGAGAGGTTTTCTCCACACAGTTCCCTTTTTTTATTTTCTTAACAAAGAACAAAAGACGACGAAAACGCTCTCTGCAAGTTATTTCCGTTCTCTAGGCTCGCATCAAACGGACGAGGCGAGCATAAGCGTTGATGAGAAGCCGTAAGTAAAACCACTGCAGTCGTAAAATTCTGGATGGGTGGGAGCAGTGTGAAGCTGGAGACATCTTAAAAGGATGGAAAAGGGGAGAGCCAAATAATATTTTTCACAAAAACAAAAGAATGCCGACTTCCGGCACTCTGAACTAAGAATACATGAAGACACATTTGAAAAAAAGACCAAGGTCTTTCGCCAATCCATCGCATCGCCATGGTACCACGAAACTTTTTGTAGTAACATGCGTATCGCCTTGGCATTGAAAGAAATTGAGCCTATAAAAGTTTCAACTTCATTAAGGAGAATGTAGTAATCTATTTTTCATTTAATTCACTCAATAAAAGTCGTTGGAAGTCACTGTCATGGATGGACTGTCAGATAATGCTTAACAAAACACAGCACAAGGTTATAAATGCATATTACGTCCCATTTAAAGCTCACATCATTCATCAGTTTATCCCGAGCCTGAAAATGATTTCTAAATTATCGACAGGAGTATTACTTAGAATCCTGAAAAGTACATTTGATATCTCATTCCAAAGTTTTTGCGCGCAATGTTGTCACTGTAGCAAATAAAACAGAGTTGGGAACCACCTCCTACCGCCGTGCGCATGATTCTCCGTGCTTCTTTTAACACTAGGAATACCGGACTTGACACCCCTCCTAGAACTACCAAATGGAGTCATTTTGACTCCTACCTTATAATTGTTTATTTTTCCAGTTTACCTATGTTTTTATTCATACATTGCTTTAGTTTATCATTATTGTTTATTATTGCATTATTTCAGACGTTATTTAAACAAAAAAATAATATTTTTTTAAAATGCGAGGTTCGACGGTATTGCTTTGAAATTCTTTTTTCCTACATGTTATGTTGTTTTAATAGGATTTTCACACAGTAATTGGATAAAACAGCAAACATAGACATTTAAACACATTTTATCATCATGTTTGAATGATCAAAAATATTACCTAGGCTACATGTAAGTTGGGAAGATAATTAAATACAACAAAAAAACTGCATTTGATAAGCCACGCATTTGGCTAAGGTGCTTTACAGTTCAAGCATTGTCGTTCATTGTCCACAGTTGCCCACAGAAATACTTTTGGCAGGTCATACAATTCCAAACTGAGCTATTCTTTCTGCACTTTGGTATTGCCTGGAAATATTTTTTTGCAGAATCCCGTCAGAATAATATGCAGCATTGGACACGCTTCGCTTTTGTCGAGATCTAATATGAGTATCAGCCAACTCTGTATCGAGCTTTTTCAAAAGCGTCTTGCGCGAAATGTTTTAGGTAGTCTCCTTGTACACTATCCATGGATACCTGCTAAGTCGGAAGTATTTTACAACGAGTGGATAGGCCATCGCTGAGTATATGTTCTTGTGGTAATAATGTGATTTCATTTCTTTTGATAATTCTATTCGAATTATTTACCTTTCCCATAATGCTAGTACCCTAGCTTTTTCGCTGTTCGGCGAGTTTGACTGAGGTAATGTAATTATCTACGGTAACATTTCACCCTTTTTCAGAAACGTTTGCATTAGTTTCAGTACTAATAAAACGGCAATCTGCATGAAGTGAATAATCTTTTCCATCATTAGGGAAGGTATTTGCAAGATATTTGCTATCATTGTTAACAGCTAGCCAATATTCATGGCCGTATTTGTCCGGCTTAGATGGAATGTACTGAGTAAAATACACCTGATTTTACTGGGGAGAATTTGTTCAACAACCGTGATGTATGGACCAGGTTTGTAACAAGGAATGTAATTATTTGTGAATCTATCCTAAACTTGACAGTTTAGAGCTGCTGGAATCGATTAGATTTCTCATCAAATCTTAGATAAAGCAAAACTTTTACAAACCTTTTCCCAGTCGTTCATTTTAGATAATGGTATTTCCCAGTCGTTTGACCAAATACTTGCAATAGAGAGATCATTTGTACCTGATATTCAACGGGCATAAAATATGGCTATACATGCATCTAGCTCCCCACCAAAAAGAGTAAAATCTTCATAATTTTGTTTGCGTGCTTCTACAATTTTACATCACTTCATGTGAGTCAGTATACACGAATCGATAAATAATTGTAGATAATATCTTTGCTTTGTAACTCCTTATGAAAGGGAAAGTAAATGTAAATTACTGCATGTCTTTTGCACGTATTATGTCTGAATCTTCAGACTAGCTAGAAACGTTTTGAGGAATAAAATCTTTGACTTCGTCAGAGACGAAATGATCTTCCTTTTCGCATTCCGATTTACCTTCCGGTATAGAATGCAACATAGAAAGGACTTTTTCACGCTTTAGCCTACTTCTTCTGGTCATACTGCCAGTCAGGAAAAATGAAAGCCTTACTTCACTAGAGTTCTGCAGTCCACTCCAGAGTTCACTGGATTCACTAATGCGAAGGACAGCGCACGATTTTCCTGTGCGGCGCGCGACAGCCAGCGCTGTCAGTGCCGACAATGCTAGGACAATAACTTTATTTCATTCTTCCTTATATCAATGGAAGGATACAAAGGTACTTTTTCAGGTTTGAAAATGAACTTCCACGAGGTCAAGGGTGAAATAAAAGCGCTGCAGTGCAATACTGTGTATACAGTATTGAGTTGTAGCGAGCCTGATAGGCGGGGAGAAGGGAGGGGTAAGGGATGAGGGCAAGACACGGCGGCTTCTAAACACATGAATTGAAAATGCTCAATATGAATGCCATATTCTCCACTTTATCGCAGGATAAAATTATATCAGGACATTCATATGGTTTGTAGTTCGAAACACGGACCCGTAAAATTAGAAATGCCTTCAAATTCTCGCAAATATTGGCCTAAAAGCGAAATAATTATATATTTAAGCCATCGATTGATTTAAATTAATTATTAACATAAGAAGAAATAAACTCTTGAACAAATATTACTATTTGGCGAAAATACGAGAAAAATACAATAAGGAGTCAAAATGACTCCCTTTGGTAGTCGAAGGTAAATTTTAAAAAATGAGTACTATTTTACTTTATAGAACTATTTTGATCGCAAAGTTTTATTTCGTGTCAAAAATGAATAAAAGTCACGAAATTTCAGGCCGGAATTCGGAAAACTTTAGTCAGGGCAGAGAAATAAAAATCGCGAGGAGTCAAAATGACTCCATCGGTAGTTCTAGTGTTAATCAACCTGTATCAAGACTTGTAAGCATAGGCATTAATACGAGAATCCTAATATGTTTTACGAAATTGATGCATTGGAAAAATAAATATAAGTTTAATTTTCACTTCACCGATTTTCTCTCGTGTTGGACTTTCTTAGATTAAGCAATTTGAGTATCAACCACATTTTTACGAACTGAGCTTTTGCATGTATATTTTTTTTAAATCAACGCCTGCAGAGTACATTTCTTCATTTTTTAACAGTAATTTTTTACGTCCTTCGGTACTTTCAGATTTAAATATCCCTATTTTTCTCGAATCGAAAGAAGACATCGAGCAAAGTTTCGTTGCTCAAAACTAAAATTCACGTATATAATGTCTTAATTAGAAGACCAGAATTTTCATAGCCGATGGAAGCTCACGGAAAACAACACTTTTTTCCGAGAGGAAAAAGCAAGTACCAACTTAACTCTTTATGAAAATAAAACTACGATTATAACCCGGCACGCGAATAGACCATGGTCCTTACCTGTCTCTTAACATAATAATATTATTTACTCGAGAGTTCTCATGACAACCGCGCTCTGGTTGTGAGCAAAGGAAGTGAGCATCCGTTGAATAGAACCAGCACAAAACCTTCGGCGCACAAGAGGTAAGCAGGCAGTCCCCTTTTACGAACATACGTCGAGGGAAACAATAGGACTCAAACAGAATAGGCAAGCAATGCGCATATTCAATAATGCAGTATTCGGAAGTAGAGGGACAAAGGAACGAGGTCTTGCGCTGCAGCCTTCAACCGCAGAGGAAGAAGTAGCGTACACCGGTTCCACGCAATCTTCAAACATCCTGAGAGCGCTGCCTTAACGAGGACTCATTGTGAAAAAGTTTAGTCTCAAAAATATTTTGAGATCAAACCGCAATACCTTGGCTCCGGCGTAGTAGATACACAGCCACAATTCACATTTCTATTCTTGGGAAAAATAGGACCAAACAGTTTGCGCCAGGTCGACAGTATTATTATCTCTAAGAATCATAGTTATGCTATATTGATAAATTTGTACAACCCGATTATTAATTAAAATAGCAATAACGAAAATTCTTACCTTGAATTATGTTAGCGCGTATTTAAACGGGTACAGAGTCAAAACTTGCTGACAGATCGATTCAAATTGCACGAAGAAATAAGCTATAGTTAATAATAATAATATGGTTTATCGTTCTCGGTCATTTTCCATTCGGAACATAATGGGATTTTACCATAAAATTGAGCTCATAATGCACAAATCAAAGAATTTATAATGGTAAAATATAGTGATGGGCGGATACATTGCAGTGAAAATAATATGAAAATATAAAACATAAGAAGTAACAAAAGAGGCTATACACTTTCAAGGTTTTTTAAATATCGAAAAATCTTCGCTTGAAAAAAGTGAAAGAGACAGAATCTTTTTTTTACATACTTACTTCGGAACACTGTTCCATAATCGTGCTCCGTACAGTTAGGGCTGTTAACCAATATTTAGATACGTGATTATTACTGTTAAAGTATTCTACCGATTAAGGTAGGTTTCTATGGAGAACTTAAAGAAGAATTCTGGGAGCCTCCTCTTCCACCAAGAACTTTCCTCTTAAATTCACATTAAGGCCTACACCCTTTCATTCTATCTAAAATTCCTATTCTTTTCCTTCCTCTCCCTCGTTTACCTAACATTCTGCCCTCTAACACTGTTTTCAACATGCCCTCCTTTCTAAGTACTCGCTCCATCCATACCTTCTGTCTCCTCCGTATCTCATCTAAAAGCTGCCTCTTCTCACCCACCATGCCCAGCACTTCATAGTTCCTCCTGCTCTCCGTCCACTTCACCTTCTCCATTCTTCGCCACACCCACGTCTCGAATGCCTCCAGTCTTTTCTCGTCCTCCTTCCTAAGTGCCCACGTTTCTGCACCGTAAAGCGCTACACTCCAGATCATACTCTTCACTAACCTTTTCTTTAAATTCTTACATATGTAGCGAACCTCTCAGAAGCTCCTTCCTGTTCATGAACGCCTCATTTGCTAATGCAATTCTCTTCGTGATGACCTTACAATAAATCCGTTTTTCTTTGACGTACTGCCTTAATAGTTAAACTGCTCAACATGCTCAAGTTTTTCACCACCCACAAGCTTCAACGGGATGGACTGGTCCCTCCTCTAAATGGTCTCCTTGGTTACGAGTGTCCAGAAAAATGGCAAGCAGAGGTGAGTGCCAGAGATACAAACAGTTAAGCGTCGCCATGATAATACAAGACGGAAAACGGAAGGCATGATACGGGGTTACGGAAGTCATCGATGATGATGATGATGCACAAGTGTTTGGGACACGAGGTCACGAGCTTACCCTCAGATCCATCGTGAACTCTGCTTTTGATAATGGAGTGACGGGCGCGCTTCGTGACTTAATGGGTCACGGTCACTCTCGGCGCTTGCGAAACATTATAGAGGAGTCAACTGGAGCCGGTCAAATGGGGGAAAAAGAGTCTCGCGCGGGAAAGCGGATATGAGATCAGCGATGGAAAATATATATGCCGCCTATTTACGAAATACTCCGCAACGCAAGAAAAACCTAAACACGAACAATGATAGCATTCAGCGTCGGTGCAGTGGGGAGAATGTCATGCGACCTGACCATATATGGTATTCTGGATGAGAGAACTAAAATGATTCCTCCGAGGAGAAAGATTGATTCCGAATAATTCAGCGAATGTAAAATTTAAGGTAATAGCAACTTAATTTCTAAATATTTCATCATATAAATGAGGTTCATTCCTTCAACAACGTGTTTTCTTAAGCAAGTTATTGAATAAAAAAATTAAAATAAAATCCAAAGTAACAACTTTGTCCGCATGTGTTTTCTGCGAGGTTTAAAGAATTTTAGATACATATTTTACACTCAAGTATACATTTTCCGTCCGAAATTACGGCAAAGAAACGAACAAAGTGAGGATATAATTAGATATGCAATGCTATAACACTTGTTATTAATTTTAATTGCTTCCATGCATTTTATTGTTATCAAATTAAAAATTATCATTTTAACTTGAATGGTTTAATTTAAGGTCAAAGCTAATATATTTGAATTTATTCGCCAAACAAGTATGCTAAGGGAGAATAGAATAATTTACTCACGGGTATCAACGTTGAGTAATGTCTCGGAGATATTATCAGCATAAAAAGGCGCATCAAAAATTACCTGAGACAATGAATTAAATGCTCCTTAGACTCACTTATACTCTGATGTCATTGAATAAAGGTGTTACAGAAATCATTTGGTGAAAACCTAGATCAATTATAAATTTAACAATTATCAAAATCGCTAAGTATATTATAATACCATGTATGTTAATGACATTGAAATTTTGGAGTCATTGACAATTTGTTCGAGTACCAGTTGGTAAAATTTCACTTCAGATAACATCCGGCTTTTAAAGTAATTAAATACATCTACTGAAGTCGTTAATTCATAGAATACTGTAGTAAAATACGTGAAAGATACATGACAAAGTAATGATCGAAAAGCCGTGCATTTAGCTTGACAAAATTACGTGCAGATCATCAGTCGCATTTAGCTCAAATAATATAAAATCATAAGATTCTCAAAAGAAATTAGTTCATAGTTTTACCTCTTTTATTTAAGTTTATCATCACACTCTTTGGATAAAAGTTATATTCCTTGGATAAAGATCTTCTCTCAGAGAATTCTACATCAGCACTGCTCATTACCATACAGACGACTAAAATGAAATTTTCAGGGCATACGAAATAGACCGTTGTAAACATTTGCCTCCATCTGAAATTTGTTAATTTTACCATTTAATTACATTATTAGATATTATTTATTGATTTTTGAGATTCAAACAAATGTTACTCAGGGTCTACCTACATACCCTGAAATTCTTAAGATGATTCCGAAGGTTTTACGCAGGTAATCCATCAACAAAAAAAAAGATCGGTCAATAGGGAAAAATGCAACCTCTTGAGGAAGTGTAGAAAGTTCTGTGACCCAACTCCTTCAGCAGATTTCTTAGCTATGGCAAACTAGTATTCAAATGCATGGTGATGATCTCAATGACATTCGAGTTTCTACTCCTGCAGTAGAAGACATCCCGTCAGATGGACGAGACAACTTGATGAGGCATACGGAAGTCTCGGAGATGCAAAATTCCTATCTGCGGCGCTCTGCCTCAAAGCATGCGTGAAATTGTAGCCGCGCATCACTCCGGAGAGGCATTTCTCTCTTAAAATTTCCCATATATGGATATCATCGAGCTCCCAAGCAGCGCTCAAGACCATTTTCAGGAGGTAAATGCTTGGAATTCAAATGGGAAAAACGGAAAATCCTCCAGATTGACTACATGGGGGATATAAAAAGGAATAAGTAGGATATGGGTAAAGAAAAGTCGTAAAAAAGGGACTGGTACACAGAAGAGACACTAGTCTGAGAGAGATATCCGAACCGAGTGCCTTAAAATCAGTCTTCATTGGATGTGTGCAACCCATCCTCGAATATTGCTCTCCCATTTGGTCAACTGTTTCTCCCACTACACTAAAACTAATCATCCGTCCACTCGATTTCTTCTTAGCAATAGTTCGACATCGTATACCTCACACCTCAGATTCACTTCACGTGCCGTAATACTTCAATCACTAGGATTATTACACCCCACCCAACGCCGATTGACATCAGGCATCATATTTCTTTACTGCATCATGAATGGGTCCTTCAGATGCAGTGATCTTCTAGCATTCTTTCCACTACGCATTCCAGCTCGCAAATCCCGCAATACTGAAGCTCTACACCAGCCCAATTTCCGTCTGGCATTATCTCATAGACCCCTGTTTTACCGCTTACCTTCTATTTTCAATTCAATCTCCAATACTTCTTCTTCTCTTTGCCTCCCGCATCAATTTTAATAACCAATTGAAAAGACTATCTTTTTGACACCGACCTTTTGTATGCATTGTATATGTTGAAAATGGCTGTTATTTATGACATTATTTTTTTACATGTTTATTAATTATGTTAACATATTTTATTTTGTTTATAAACCCAATGTAAAGGCCCTGGTGCTGTTTTTTTCGTGTGATATACATAAATAGTCCTTCCCGCGTGTTTTTTTATATATGCAACCGATTTTCTTATTTTTCATTGGTTTTCAAAAGTGACCCAGCGCGGCGATGGGTCAACAGTCATGTATATATTTTCAAAATTTGCAATGCAGTCCATTGAAATCGCGATAAATGGTATTGAAAAATCATACATTTAATTTATTATATTATCATGGATATAAATTTCTGCCGATAGTTCTAGATTAGCATATTTGCCGGGGAAATTTGGATTACTCTACCCTCCGTGACGTGAGTAGTGTTTTTAATGCCATTTCAATAAGTGATCAGTGACAACGCATACGGCGCCCGAAAGGAGAATTCTCAATTGCAATATTCAAGGCTGTAAAATATGGGACATTATTATTGCATTTAGTATACATAGCCAAAAGTAGCAGAACTCTGAAAAAAAATATATAGCCATATCCCATCAAATCTAAAACATTTGTATCGAAAATGTTAATTTCATCAAATACCAATAATTATCAAATTTATGATTCAGTATGGGAAAGCTCTATAAACTCTAGTTAATTACCCCAATAAGTGTAATCATCATAATTTTGACTCATATGCAATTGAAAGATCTACTAGGTGGTCAGGTAGTCTCATCAGCACCTTCAGTGCAAGTTGGATGAGCGTAACGATTATGAATACGATTATCCATTTACTTACGTTTTCGGGCTGATGGTTTTCCTTAACTAAAATCATAGTGGAATTAGATACTTTTGACACATAAAGGTGATGATCTACATATTTCGCTCCAGTGTTTTGGTAATCACAAGGTGGTGCTAAAAATATAACATTTATATATATTCGATTTAACTTATTCAATGTTCAACGATTCGTTATTTGGTACATAACGCAGTACCCCAAAATAAATTTCATAGTATTTAAAAACGACTAGCGTAGTAGAAACGGATTATGGTCCAACAGTAGGTATGGTCGATAAATGTTTTTCGGCACTTTTATCTAGAATACACTGTTTCCAAATTCTCCCAATGGAAAAAGTTTGTTTGATCACGGGCACGCTGCAGACCAATGAAAGGAACTCAGATATTAGACTTGAAGATAACACACCATACAGATTACAAGCTATGCAAAGAGTGAATTTCGACAGAGACATTGGAAGAGCCGACAAAATTTTGTCTCCTTTGAGACTTTTCGCTACACACATAGAATTAGTGATACAGAGATAAAGCCACCATTTTCTTCGATATTCTCGCCCAAGAATGATGTCACCATTGACTATGGCCCAGTTTCAAACTCAAGCTCCATGCCTGCCACCTCATCTCACGCTTCAACTTCTGACAGCCATAATGCTTGCCTGACCTCGTGGGGACCATGCCAGTTTACTATTAGCGTTCTTAAAGCTGTGGTTCAAGGAATTATTTACTTTGCTGCTCACGTGTTTCGGTAAAAAAATAAAAACTATTTTTATAGATTACGTACATTTTGTGGATTAAAGTCATCCTCATCAAAAATCAAAAGACGCAGCTCAACACTCAATTTCCCTATCATTTAATATTTTAAAACCAATAAATTCCTTCTCCTTTACGACTTTAAGAACTTCTTCAACTTTGATAAGATAGAATTTGTATGAGCACAATGATCTGTCGAATAAGCATCAGGCAAAGGCTCTAAAGACTCTGAAAATAGTAAAAATTCGTGCTTTACTTAAATCAAGACGCGATTCTGTTTTAAAAAGAAACCCGCGAAAAACATAAAAAACATGTTACGAAATTTATATTTAGAAGACACCCTATTTTACCATCATATTGACACCCTACGCGAACATTTTTTTCAAAGCTGGCCTTTAAAGATTGTTGTAGATTGAAATATTTCGTGACTTTTAATCATTTTTAAGGCTCAATAAGACGGCAGTGTTAGGAATACCACCCTCTCTTTTTTTCCGGCCTAAAAAATCAAATTTACCTTGAATGCCGGAGGGTGTCATTTTGACACCCAGTATATTTTATCATTTCTTCGTTCGGTTTAGGTGCTTCGTGGATTGCAGTTTGATTATTACTAGCCAAATTAGTATTTTAGAATAGTATATTACCTTCATAATTGTTTACGTTTTACATAATTTCAATAAATATCAACTGTTTATCATTTTTTTTTTCGAAAATTTATTAGCTCGTGAGATAAGTATATTCCGCTCTATTTGCGAATGATTTTTTTTAAACCACCCAAATTTTACCGCGACGACACTTATTTTTACACACTACAAACTTTTATATACACTACACACGACGACACGCAAAAAACATTATTTTTTGAAAATATTAAGGAACCAATAACAAATATTACAATGAAGATGGCGCTTTAACACTAGCGACTAAGAAAAAAATAATCTACAACAACAATACGGATATAAGAACATGGGTGTCATAATGACACCCTCCCGGCATTCTTGGGGTACGCCAATTTCCCGGCATTCTAGTGTTAACCTCTTCTCCAATGCTTTTACAAATGGCTGAAAAATAAAGAACTTCAAATATGAAAGAAATGCTGTATGTACTTAAATACTCTCTTAAGAATACGCAAAAAAAATCTCGCGATTTAACATTTCCCTTTCAAAAAGATCACAGTTCATTGATACGGAATCTTTTACATGGCTACTCTAAATTAACCTGAAACTTCCCTTGCATCAATTTCTTTTAAGGGAATTCGTGAATATAAAAGAATGGCCATCGTATATGATATATATAAGTATATGATATAAAATTGAAATTTATAAATTTTGATACTATAATTTTACTCCAAGCTCTTGCGTAACCTTATTGAATTCCTTCACTTTATCAGTTACTAATATCGTCGATAGACATGCAACAAATACAGGGTGTCCCATTTATCTTGACCACCCAAAATAACTTTTTGTCCAAGTGCAAATTCAAAAATGTGTCAAGCAAAGGTTCATTAGCCGTCAGGGGGACATTAATCAGCACGATTGCTTTCCTTGTAGCTTTGTTATTTACAATGATATGAACAGCGGTATGTCTTCTTTAAATGGCACCCCATAATTTTTAATCGGCAATTCATTTCCTCTCCTATAGACTCATTTAAAAATGTCGTACAGTGGACCATTAACATAAACACAGTGTTATGAAAAATGACTGAATCTCTAGCGCTTAATGTAGGTATGCGGGTAATTTGCATCTGGACAAAAAGTTATTTCGGGCGGTCAAGATAAATGGGACACCCTGTATATCATACACATGTAATATAGGGAATCACATCAAATACGCGGAATAAGCCTGTATTCTAAGTGTATGATATTACTTTCCAGATTTGTTAAAAATGAAAATGATGCTATTTTTGCAAGATTATCTTCCACGCTAATGATTAAACGATTCCTGATATGAGTCAGAATTCATTGATGCAAAAGGGGAGGATGCGATTTTTATCCAAACATTGTCAATGAGGAAATTATGAAATGCCCACGACCCGACCTTCAGAGCTTCGCACTTCCTAGACCATACTCAACCTTCAACCTATCAACCCGTGACGTCACTAAAGCACAGCGCCAAAGATGGAAAAAACGATTTACGACAGAAAAAACATAAATGTAATAAATAAACTCACTATGGTGAGTTAAACACTTCTATGAATCTGGTCTCATTAGTTGTAGGTTTAAACAACTCGCGAGTATTAAGCTACTAGCGGCACGATTAGCCTTAACGAATGATCACCGATATCAACAATATTTCAAGTGAATTATAATAATATTTATAGATTAATTTTCCTGTTGGTTTTGATAATATCATAAAAGATTATACGACCTCTATCCTTTTTTTTCAATAATACTATCAACGACAGTAGTTTAGTAATACTCCAAAATAACTTAGCATTAGAGTCGATATGGCGGAACTGTTTCATCATGATAACTTGAAAAAATTATGCAAAGCATTGAACTTAGTCGTCCTTAAATTATTTTACAAATATTGTAAATCATTCTGTTGTATATAAATGGAAATCTGTAATACTTTGCACTGGATTAGGAGTTCAGGGTCATAACTTAGACGTTTATATGTCTTGAATTTTCAGCATCCTCTTTCATTGATTGCCACACTAGAATTCCACTTAAAATTTCCTTACCCAAACTTAAAATAGCTGAAAATATAATTAAATTCAACTCTTATTCTTTAACAACGTACATTTCTTGGTTTAGCGAAAGCCAAGGCTAATGATTACACTCTCAAAAGTGCGAACAGAAATGATGGAGAGCATCAACACTAAGCGAAGTAATCGGTGGCTAAGAGCATGGCAATAATTTATTGTCAGCGAACGAAGGAGTTAAGCGGAAAACAATGGAAGTCGGTGAAGCGCGCAACAGATGTTCAGGCGGGGAGAAAATGAAGGGAACGAGGTCGCAAAGATGTGGAATTAAAGGGGTATGGAGGAATTTTCCCGCACCCATGAAGAGAGTGGAAAAACAAAAAACAAAAGAATAGATATGAGCGAGTTGTGGAAAAAAATATGTACACATACGTACAGGAGAAAGGCAGGGAGGAGGATACCACATTCCACGCCAAACAAGTTTCAGCACTCCGACTCTCTCCCTCTCTCTATTCATCTCCCTCTTCGGAGTTGTCTCCACACACATCGAGGGTACGCAGGCACGAAAAGAGCAAACTCACGCACGCATGAGTACATAGTTACAGAGAGATTAACGGTTACAGGCAAAGGGAAGCTTCTATGACCGCAACATTAACACCACGAAATTTTCTTCTCGAATTTATGGCGTAGTGGTACGATTGTCTCGCTAATTTTGCGGAGACATATGAGCATAGAGACACCAGAGAATTTTTTGCCTCGACCTACTTTCAGAGGATTGACCTTGTTATCATAAAAGATGGGGGTTGACCGTGTAGAAGAACCAAACTCAGTGAAAAATAGCGAAGGAAAGGGTAGGTAAAAACGTCACCAATTTGGAGCATAAATATAATTTGATCTGATGACATGACTCCAAATAAAATAACCATTAATATCACTACCCCCATCATGGTCACGAACTTTGCAATTTTAAACTTTTATATGTTTGAACAATTAAGTAATATTTTAGTCATCTTTTCTCTGTATACCTATTTATGCTCTTCCTTCCCTTCGCCATAATTTTAATGTGAAATGCTATATGTGAAATATCTTTCGATTTCAACTGATTTTCTATTAGTAGTTTATAATATCAATATTATTATGAATTCGTTATTAGTTATTTTCTGCTTAAATGGGATGAATAAACATAAGAAAATTTATGTTACACAATATGCTTAAGTTACGGGAGGCATTGAAGAAGAATGATAAATTTAAAAAAAACAATAGCTACATGACTTCAAAGTGCAATTTGTAGTATTATTCACGCTTTGCAGGGGAAGTATTAAACACAGTTCATGCTGAATATCACAGTACGTCAATCTCATTTCACAGAATCCTAGTCTTCTAACTTTCAAGAAAACTTATATCACATCGCAATTATGGCTGTAGTTCACTAAACCACATTCGGCTCAGATTAAATTTAGTAACAGTAAACACAGACTATCGCAATGCTGGCAAATATAATTTATGACGCTAGAACATAAACGTATCATTATACACACAATGAAATTGGTAATTAATCGGCGAGGTAACACAACCTATGCTTCTTGCCTTCACTAAAGCTTGATTATGCCGCGAACGAGGCATGAGAGTATTTTAGAACCTGAAATTACATGATAAAATAACAGCGGAATCCAAAAATAAATTATAAATTAAAAATGATTTATCTCATAAAGACTACACTATCATCTTCACTTGAAAAGAATGCGCACATAATATTCTCGAAGTTATCTCACTGAACGGGATTCAAAGGAGAAAGAAGAAAAGAGTTTGTTCGTACCCCGAGAATCAACGTGGTGCGAGATTAAAAAAAAATATTTTTAACACTTTTTCATTTTATTTTCACCAAAAAGATGATAAATATCCACTTCGTAGCGCGCTTTACGGTCGAGGGAAGTGCCGCATGGAAATAAATGGAGAGATTACGGAATGTAACACGCACTATCTGGGAGAAGATTCATGATTTACGATCTTGTCGAAGCACTCGGGATTATCGCGGGAGGCACATAGTGGTTGACGGCCGCTCGAGTTTTGAATGGATGACGAAGTTCCCAACAAACGCGATGCGCATTCAAAGAAGGCGACCCGTAGCGAAAGAAAGGAAATCGCCCCTGGGTGTCACTCAACCCATCTACGAAGGCTCAAGAAAAGAAAAATCGATTGACAAAAACGCAACTAAAACTATAAACACCTCGCTGGATTGGTTCTGAGTGATATTTTGGCTGATAATAGCGTTAGACGATTATTAATAGTTTTAGTTTTTTTCACGATCCAATGTGACCTGTCAGCCGCTGCAAGTCGGGAGTTTATTTCTACTATTCCTTGCTGATGTTTGCTTACAGTACTTCTAAACATTTAAATTGGATGTGTTTTTTATTTGTAATGTACTACTGGAAGAAAATTCTCTTCATCTTCACTTCTGCTAATTTTCACGTAATCTGTTTTATCTTCGTTCTTTTTAAAGCCTACTTTGATCCCCTCTTTTAATATCTCCTTTGCTAGGACTTTTGGCTCTGCCCTATTTTCAGACACTACTGCTACATCATCTGCAAAAGCTAGCAGATTAATCTTTTCTGGAATTTTAGATCCACCAGATGTACTCCTGGTTTTTTTCATTCTATCTATAATTCCCATTCTCTTCTATCCCCTATCACGCCTACCTGTCATCCTTCTCCTTAGAGCACGTTTTTTAATACTTATTCTCCGCTCAATACTCACTCCATTCAAACCCTCTGTCTCCTCCGTGTCACATTAAGAAGTTAGACTGAAGAAAATTTTTTCACATAAATGTTACACTTAAACTTTAATGCAAACTTTTCTTAGTTTTTCCATCAATCTATCATGAAGCAATTTTACTTATTCACGTCACAAACTATTCACTGCCCGACGCCATGTGGTAAGTCACCAATGTAAGGCATGACCTATTTGAAAAACTGGCTTTGTCTGCATTTCGTAGGAAAAAAAGTTGGACAAGTAAGCTAACAATTCCTAAATTGAGTCAACGCAGTGTTTCGAAACTGGGAAGAGATTCCTTAAGTACTCCCGACTCTCGTCCTATCAGGGCTATGATATTTAAGGTAGCACTAACACCCCAAGCAAACCCGAAGTAATCAATAAAAAAGCAATGGGTCAAACTGGTAGTTTCAGATTAAATGTGATGGAACCGTGCAATCATAAACAAATGAATTTCTGATGGAACAGTTTGGAAAGATGTATTTTTTTTCATTAAGAAAATTGCCAAGAAATATTTCCTTTCAAGCCTACAATATGAACTCCAGCAGCGAAAAAAGATGTAATTTATTGTCAGGTAATTATTCGATAAAACAAGTACTTACAATATTTTTTTGGAATCCATAACGCCAATGCCATAAAAGGGTCACCATAGAGTGGAATAAAGACTCACCTGAAATTAAAGAAAGAACAAGACATTAGTTTTTCACAGTATACAACGAAAATCAGTTGAGGGTACACATGATTATGAATTGTCAGCATCAAATACTATTTTTACAAGCATAAATGTAATACACGAATGATAAGATATTGTTTAGATAAACTCCGGGAATGGTAAAGTATATTGCTACTATAAGAAATACCTTGACCTAATTTATACCCAGATTAAATGGGTTGTAAAATTCTAATTCCAAATCAGGGTTAGATAAGATATAAAAACAGATACATGTTCACCTTGCCTTCACTTTAAAGCCTAACTTAGCACGAGAGTTGGATTACTAAGTCTTCTCTAGTTGTTTGCAGCCGGTAATAAAGCGAAGGACAAGGAAGTTGCGTGCAGGACCTGAAATATTTCGTGCATGCACGAGAATTTAAGCACACCTTAGGGATCAACAAGAACAGCATGGTGCTGTAAACCAAGATAATCCTGCAATTAATGAGGAACTCATGGAGAAGACTTGTCTTATAGCAGTACAACCATGATACTTATCTATTCTTAGCAACAAAACAGAGATTACATCCACAGCTGTAAGAGTGGAGAAATGAAGATGCCTTGACGACTAATTCATAACAGAGTATAATAATGTATTATACAATAATAACTTTGAAACATAATCATAGATACACTAAAATTGTATGTTAAACAATTTTTTTAATGGTTTGACCCACGTTTAGACTCTATTCACAATGTCATTCTAATCTTTGATAATAGAGTCGAAGCTTAGGTCAGACTATTAAAAAATTTTTGGTACATACCTACAATATTTGTGCATATGTGGATATTCTCCTTTTACACAGTTCCACCAAATATTGCCATCCACCCTTGAGTTGGTCAATAATAACTTGCGTTTAATTTCTTAGTCCTCCTGACTAATATCATTATTAAATTCATAACACAGCATAAAAGCTGAAAATAGCTAAATGACTGCCTTGAATTTACTCTGGTGTTCCGGGAAAAGTTGGAGGTTATACTTTAAATTCAATAAATTTATTAATTTATAGGTCAGACCGAGGCCCCCGACACAGAGTCAGCTCAAAATTAGACCGTGAATCTCCTAGAATATACAAAGCACTGCGGTACAAATTGAACTTCAATCTTATTATTGTACTTCTTGATTCTTGTGAGTCTGTTTTCAATCGTTAGAGACAAGTTCGTACCGTAGGCATTGTCAGCGGCAATCGACAAATGCCGCAAAAAATACCTCTAGACATAGCCACTATCGGATTTTTATCGCCGACGTACATATTTAGATATTAAATATATTTTACAGATATTTTTTATATTTTTTCAAGGTGTCCCAGTCTACCTTGAGATGTACATAATAACCAAACCGGAAGTAAAAAAAATTACGTTAACTAAATAAGTAAACACTTTTTTTGGCATTCTATTGTCTCAGACACATCATCAAGGTCTGCCCAAAAAATGCCATAAACAGCGATAAGAGCACGCAAGCAGAGAAAATGCTCTCCTTGGTGAGGAACTCGTCCTTGAAAATAATTTCCAACTGCCAATAAAAGGCTTCCTAATTTTAAACAGGCAGGTGACTGTCACGAATACAGTAAAAAAAACCCACACTGGAGCGAGGCATTTGGGGTAATAAAAAATTAATAAATTTGGAAAAATGATGAACAAATTAATGTCACGCATGCGACAATGTCGCATTGCGTCATGCATCAAAATTCAAACTATCTAACAAGCTGCCTATTATGACCAATGTATTTCCTCTACTATTACCTGAAGTATAAAATAAAGATCTCCACCTGCTACAGTTTTATTTTTAAAATCACCATTTCCTAATGATTCCAATAACTCTACTTTGAATACATCATATTTTAAGTATACCGGGACTAGCCACGGTGATAACTATACAGAGTCACCCGCAGGCACAAATGATACGAAAAATTCACAGAGAAAAATCATTCGCCTTGACCGATAAGTATTTACGGAAGTTGAAATTTGAAAATAAGCTATAAGTATAGGATTAGCTTCCTTAATATTTGATTTTAAATGTTTTGTTTTCTTTTATACAATGATAATTACGGGGAGAAAACAATTTTTATTTTAAAGGAAACATTCCGAGATATTATACCGATTTAAATTCCTTGTAAGATCGGATAATTACGTATATTAAGACCCCAACTCTTCTCCGTCAAGGAAAGTGGAGCGCACCCTCCATATCTTCGAATAACTGGAGGCATTCAAATTCCAAGAGGGCTTGTAACAAATTACCCAATTTTTGCCTAGCGCGAACTTTGACTTCCCATCCAAATGGAATCTCTAAAAAACCATTATGTTGGCAGTGAAAATCTTAGAAATTAGCTAAACCAGCCTTATACATAACAATAAGGGATTTACTGGTCGGTTTTCATATGTCCTTTAACTCACCGAATATTTAAATGTACGTACAGTGGTTTCTAATGGTTTCTTGACAAATTGGGCTGCGACACCTCTGCTCCTGAGTATATGAGCTTCACTTACTGCCATTATTGTCATTGGTTACGCACCAAAAATATTTAATTTTTTTTGTAAATATATGTTGTTCTCGAAGATAAGAGCGTAGAATATACCGTGTTACTGCTCTTATAGAAATGATTTATTTAGGTGACAATGATTTTTTCGAGGGCTATAATGACTTTCTGGCTCCAAGAGTTCCCGTCGGTTTGTATTTTGCGTCTTTTAAGCCTTGCACTGCACGGAACTATCCGTGTTTAATAATTACGATTATTGTTTCAATTTAACCTCATGTGCATGGATGTCATTTGTAAATTTAAGTTTATGATTACTTCTGAGCGTGAAATAGTGCATTGCGGTATTTTCTGAAGTACATATTTGATGATAGTGTGCACTACTTAGCTCGAGTTCCAATTGCATTTTCGTGAGGTTGATGACATTTTCTGTATTGCGAAGTGATCGTGCCAAACATCTATGTCGGAAAGGAGATTTACTTTGTTTACTGCGATGTGAAATATTTGTGGCGCGTAACCAAGGACAATGATAGCAGTAAGTGAAGCTCAATTTCTCTGAGAAGCAGAAGTGGCGCCGCTCAATTTGTCAAGAAACTTTTGGAAACCACTGTACATTATCGTCACTCACGACTCTGTTGGTGGAGAGTTCCAAATTTCGCAAGAAAATTGGAAATTACCCGAAATTTACATTCAAGATGATATAATCCATCCAATCATAACTTTTTAATAGTGCACCAAGATAACCGATAATCTATTGCAAATATCTTCATTAAATGTATCTCCCTCCACTCATCGCGACACGGCGGATATATTTCAATCCCGTTTAAAAGTAAAAAGTGAAGTTACAGCAAATTTCACTGTTTAGGGACGGACTAGGGCCTTCTCCATGCAGTCCCCTTACATCCTCCTACGACAAAAAAGGTTTTAGAATACATATCGTTCATTCCCAAAATCGCCCACTATGCAATGCCGTAAGCTTTTGCGATGACTTTAATTGCTTTTAATATTTCTCATCTACTCGAGGAAAACATCTGAGAATCGTCTGTTGGTTAGTCTCCCAGCTGCGATGACGTTGCCACAACGTCTCTCAGTCAGTCCAGATCTCATTCGGAAGGGAAGTCAAAGTTCGCGCTGGGCAATGCGGGTGAAGGATTTCGACATTTCACGGTGGGAAAAGAAGATGCGATGGGAACGACAACAACATGAATGTCGATCCTTAAAAACAAGAGTACAACATGTCCTTGGCACTAATTGTAAAAATAAGATCATTTTGAAATCACTCATTTTAATCATGGCCTCCGTTCAGAGGGATAATGCACTGTTATCATAACATAATGGTGCGATTAATTTAATTGGTGTTTTTTTTTTATTTTTCGAATTCGTCTTTTCAAACAGTTATATTACATAATCAATGAATTTCAATACGTGCGCCCTTAGTCGCTCGACAAAAAGGAAACCCGTCGTCGACATAAGCTTACCTCTACAGAGTCGCAAAGGGGATCACGTCTTAGCGTCCCATCTGACGGACAGAGCTGAACTTGAAGTGCCCTCCCCAAGTAACTCAAGCAGGGATCGGGCAGCCTCTGAAAAATCTCTGCCACACTACCCCTACTCTCTGCCTATGAATTACTGAAACCGCACCTTTCTTTTATGATAATCCTGCACTTTACGCTACGAGTCAAAAGGCCGTTTTACACGGGGCACGTACTTGCACAATCTGACGTGTGTATGAAGGCACAGGCAAAATTGCGTCGTGTACAGTGGTGAATTGCTAGAACACATGCGAGAATGCGTGGACGTGAGATGGCTAAATAGCCCGTTCTAATTTCGTTCATGCATTCGTGCAATTCTACGCCATTTTAGAAATTAATGCAGTTCTAACCTGCGCAATTCCGTGCCCCGTGTAAAACGGCCCAATTTAATGTTTTCATTTGTTTTTATTGCATTTTATTATTGCTATATAAGAACACTAGCGTCATACATTGGCTAATTCTCTAAATAGTACAGTGTAAGGGTTATATTTCACAGTGAAAGAGTAAGAAATTAAACTTTTCTCCTTCCTAGTAAAATTATTAACCTCCTATGGGATGGGTCCTCCTCTTTTTAGTCCTCTTGAGCAATTGATGCAACACTCAGTGTACCAACGCAAAAGGTTGTTTAAGAGAATTGAATGTAGTCCTCACCCCGGTCTCTAAGAATGACAAACATTCAGGGTTGGATGGGGCCAATATGATTTCCTCGAGCAAACTCCCATCTCAAGGATTTTCTTTTCACAAATTCGTTTGACGAGTAAGCATTTCACGGGCGGTATCAATGTGTAAAAAACCTCTCTTCCCAAAATATCATCAAATAACTCTTTTACCTATTTCACACAAGAGCATGAATGTTCACACATTGCTGCCCTATTTTTGAGACGCGACCTCTAACCGAGAGTTTTATTGCTAAGGTTAAAAAAAGCAACGCTTGGGAATGGAAAGAGCACATTATCTGGAGCATTCACGTCCACTGCAGTGATGTTCGCACGCGCCAATTATCACGCCTCGGAGAGGACGCGCGCGCCAGTTCCGTAAACAACGGTACGCTCTGTCCCTGGCTACGACGAGACGCGCGCCGTCTCTCTCGAAAAATAAAGCCTAATAGCTCAAAAATAAAAATGCAAAGAGAATTAGCAGCGAAAATCTCCGTAACGATCCACATCTATCGCCACGAATGTGTCATGAGCATTATTCTAAGTCCGTGGTCATGAGCTAAAAGAAGCCACGGATGGCTTAGCAATTACCTCCGTGCCTTGAAAATACATACTTTCTGCAAAGTACTGCATGATGTATGATATTTATAACCCCTGCCACGTGAACGACGGTGAAATATAAAAGATTTACCATGAGAAATAATTCGCCTGGACCGGGTATCGAACCACAGACCTTTGACTTTCCCGGCCAATGCGCAGACCACTACGCTACCCAGGTTCTTTAACTCCCATACCAATTATACCAAGCCTCATCGTACTATGTGTTAGGCCCTCGCGGTCCATCAAGGATGGCAACGCGAGGGAGAAAGGACTTCCAAGAGGCCACAACCGGTTGACAGCCTCAAACCCGCGATAAAGCCGCGCAAAGCTGTATGCATCATATTTCTAGCCCTCCCACGTGAACGGCGGTGAAATATACAAGAATTGCCGTAAGAAAAAAATTTCATTAAATTTTTTGTTAATTTTTATCCCCACACCTAACTAGGTTTGCTTGGACTCAAGCAATAAGCGAAGACTACTTGACTTTTGTCATTCCTGCATATTGCCCCACATTTGGTAAATAATTCAAATTTTTGTCGCTCTATTTACATTCATAGATTTTTCAGATGAAATTTAAACAATTAAATAACTGATAATGTAACATTAAATATTAATAGCTATCATGCACTTAATATGAAACTCTCAGACAACACAATTTAATTCTTCAAAGTACTTGTAGTAATTAATCAACGTCCATAACAAGTAGTCAATCACGCCATGCAAAGACGTTTTTTCGCTGGACATTTTAGGGTAATTGAATAGTAAATCGCGTTAAGTAACTACAATATAAAATATTTTGCTCGTGATACAACAGGTAAATCGTAAAAAATCACCTTGACCATGCTGATAACCATTTCTTTCACCGGTAGGGCCCACAACTATGATTGAAGGCGGCAAGAAATGTACTCTCCATCCATGGAAAGTGTGAATTGCACAAGATATCAGAGCTCTGTCATTCAAATCTGTCACTTACGATGTAAGAGACTAGCTTGAGAATGCGGCTCTTACTCAATTATACTAATGCACTGCAAACGATTGGAATAGATTCAATACGCGCTCTTAGCATACGAACTGATCCACTTCGAAACGATGACCTCAATCTAGCCATTCAAGAAATTTACATTTAAATGCATTACCATAAACTGTCACTCTAAATTATTAAACCGACGCTAATATGTGTATGCGTATTCAGTGTGCCTCTTTGATTCGACTAGGAAATCACGAATAAAATGGATCAACTTTCCTGACACGATCAGGTAATTCAATTTATATGCACGGCTGGGAGAATTCAAACAAATCTAATAAAAATATTATTCTACTAAATGTATTGACCTGAATAAATATGTCATGTGTTGATTAGGATATATTCAGCTTCTGAACCAAGTTTACAATAAATGCGATATTCGTTACGCAAAAACCTGACCCACTATGACTACCGCTGTTACATAAAAAAATGAACGCTCCACAAAATATTTACGGCTAGAAGACTAATAAAAATATAAATAAAACATAGAAAAAATTATAGCGTAACTCGTCTCTCATACCTGAATGATTTCATTTTTAATATATTTAAAATATGCCTCCTAAACATTACACTGGGAATTCTTTTTAATCTGTCAATTTAATTGAATTAACCCCCATACGTAATTCCACAGAGGTTTTGGCAAAGGATTTTTTCTACAAGGAATTTTTGCATTTTATTGTGACTCCGTACACTTAAGCAACTTGATAGCCCACGGTCATTTCAATTTATAGTGCTCTCCATGCATAGAACAAGCATGTTTCAGCATGGTCTATTGATAGCAGGGAAATATGTTTTTACTGAGATCCAAAAATTATGTGAATACACGTGATCAATTAGGAGTCATTGAAAGTTGGGGTTTGGATGGAGGGATGCCACAGCGCATAGTATCACAAATATTCTGAGTAAAGCGGCGAAGGGCTTTGTGTCATATAAGAAAAGTTCTACTTCGATCCGAAAAGGGGATGTGGAGGAAAAATGGATATAGAGTATAAAGGAACTGGAAGATATGGAGACGGGGTTAGGGAGGGCTGAGATAAGCCAATGGCAGAGAAGGGAAAAGGGGGTGTATACTGGAAAAGCACTTCAAGCGAAACCCCCTCCCACTCTATTAGACATGCCTGCATCTTTCCCCCATCTTTCCCCCATCCCCCCTCTTCCCTCCCTTTTATCCGAAAGAATCGTTTCCCCCAAAAATGCAAGACGCAGTGCCGCAGAGGGAAGAGAAGGGACGTGTTTGGTTAAGGGGAACCATCCAGGAAGTAAAGGAGACGCAGTAGATGCAATCGCAGACGCTTGGGGGCGAATATTGGAGGGACAGAGACACGCCGATTGGGAGCTGCGCAGTTCCCAATCTTCCCCAACCGTGGATGAGATGCTAAGGGCACACAATATCACCTCCATGCGATTCCAATTTAACTCTGGTCCCGATAGGAGACCAATTTGCTTAGGATACACTGTCACTCCAATCTCAAATGAAGTCTTAACATAAAACGATCAAGGCTTCTATTTGAGGCAACGACGATGCAAATGTCACCTTCAAGTAGTTAGAAATTTACTTGGGTCCGAATAGGAGACCTCTTTGCTGAGGCTGCACTATCAATCCAACCTAATATGAGGTCTTAACATAAAACGATCAAGTGGTTTATTTGGAAAAACAAAAATGCAAAGCTACAAGAATATCTATCTAAGAGAGTGGTGCTAATGGTAGAAACAACACTTCCCAAGCTAGCTCTGGTCTAATGAAGAAACACCTTAACGGTGGATATACTACTTAAACTTAAAATAAGTACCAAGTCAAAAACATTAAAGAGTTTTATCTGAAACAACATAGATACAAACGTTATATAATCTCTACTCGAATCAGCGTTGCTAAGGGTAAACAGTATCCTCTTACCATTCGTCTATATCGATTCGACGCTGATTCTGAGAGAAAACCCCCTTGCGGTTGCTTAACTACAATTTACACCTACATGTAGCGGATTACTAGCTGGGGAAAAATACACCCCCTTCCACCCACCCTACAGATGGCGAGCAGGGTAAATGTAGATGAGCTCTAGCATCACCCCACTTCCAATGTCCGTGAAAATCGGGGTAAAGTGCAGACGTCACCCTCGCAAGGAGAATTACGAATTGGACGCGGAAGGAAAAGTGGCAAGCAGGAGGGGATGAGAGGCTGATGTTCACTTCCTGGTCAGTTCGGCGACGCGGGAGGGAAGATGCCGAGGCCTTGGCGGGCAACTTAAACGACCGGGGAAGAGGATATGTGGGGGTGGTTAGCGATGACGCATAAATGTGGCTGCGAGGGGGTTGAGAAGGCGTGGGTGGAGTGGGCTTGTTTATTGGGAGATGTTTACGCTAAGGGCTCACTCAATGGGGGAGGGGAGGGGGGCAAGTGGATTCTCCGCCGCCAGTGGGGATGTCGCCGTCCAGAAACTAGGCTGGGAGGGGGTTGGTTGTAAGGGGGTGGAATGCCACACATGAAGACAAGAGGTTTTGAGGGGGTGAAGTCGAAGGGGTCGGGTGGACGCCGAAAGGTTCATTTAGGGTGGCCAAAATAAAGAGTCAAGTATGGCAGCCGAGGATTCCTCACAAACAATCAGTCCACAGGTTTTTGCTGCTTTACGGAAGATTAAATTTCACGACATACGTGCGATGAAATTTCTTTAGCAGTGAATGCACCTTGAATGAATCAAGCACTGTAGCTTAAGAAAATTGGACCCATTAAGGATCGGTTTTATACTGTTCACTTACGCTAAAAGGAACAGAATACTGTCGTAGCCTTAACTAGACAATATTTTAAAGTATAGCGACATTGTTCAGATTTACGATTGTTTTAGATTTTACGTTTAGTTATACTGATGACCTTAATTGGAAGATTCGTTTACTTTGGTTTTCATGCTACGCCAGAATTTATCTATCTTTATAAATCTGTCCCTATAATTCAGAAATGCACGTTCAGAAAGAATCCAAACATTTCACCCTTAATAGATTAATTTCAAGATAACTTTCAGGGTACAAGGACTTGAAAATCTTGACTATTTCAATTCAGCATTATGTTATAAACAAGGAGAACCAAAAGCAACTTCTTAATAACTTTGTTTCGTATTGAAACCAAAATAAAAAGAAATTCAGCCAACTTTTACAACGTAGGATGCCCTACAAAAATCTCACCTAATTAATCTCGATGAAACGTGCGAGATGCAACTTTAAGCTTGCAACTATTACATTTAAAGTTGTTTAGTTCGAAATATCTGGAGAGAATAAAAGCCTATTAGAATTCCACTCTTCCTATCAAGGCTTTTAGTTCCAAGAAAAACTAAAAAGGTTTCCACTGATACGCAAGTGAATTTTCCGACCATTTTCAATGGAAATAGATCACTGAATGGCTACTTGAAATAGTTTTAGTGTTTATTCCTCCTCATGTGAACAGAATTCATGGGGATCGGATTAGTGTAGGGCTAGACTGTTGGCTTCCCCACGCTGGGCCTGGTTTCAAATCCTGGAAGTGACAGATAGAGGCAGACATTCCGTTTCTGCTCGAGTTTTGTTTCGAGGGGACTTCAAATACAGCATTACATACGACTGATAGGCTTGGTCCCTTTGACGTCTTCCGTTAAAAGCAACAAAATTTCGACGACAAAATTTCATTTTTCATTTTTGCATTGCAAATTGCCGGTGACCTTCTCCACAACTCCAACTAAAATTGAATAACACTCGTATTCAATGCATTCATAAAATAGGATGCCCCCCAAAGGACTGCACCTATATCTTCAACTCTCTTGATACCAATTGCGTTAACGACCATGAGGATGACAGCTCCCCTAGAACGAGCATTGATCAAGGATTGCTCTGTGTCCAAGTCAGCACATTGCAACGAAATGATATGCTCCACTGATAATTGGGAGAGACTCGGGGGCGAGGGGTTATGCTTCTCGTGGGCGTCTGCGGCAGAAATGCAGGAAAGGGATGCTGGCGGGTGGGGTGGGGCAAGAGGCGTGGTGTCTCCATCATTGGGTGACGGATGGCCTGGAAAGGCTGAACGGTAGGACAAGAAGAGGGAACAAGGGTACAGCAGGAAAGGACAGGGAGCCGGTATTTAATGTCGTCTAGCCATGCACTTCCTCTCACATCAACAGAAGAACCACACTAGTAATGCCACCGAAAATGTCTAACTATGAACAGTCTCCTACAACACCCTACTATAGAGAAACCTCCTCCAATTGTGCTACGCTACGAGGCACCAAATATAGTCCTACTTACATGATTCATCATTATAAATTAAAATTTTTTCGATTTAAAAATTTTAAATGAAAGTAATCAAATGGAATGCTGAAAAGAGTGGTTGCAAATGATGAATAACTTAAGACGAAGACTGAACAACTTATTCGGCCAGATCTGGAGACCTAAGGCCCCAGATTATCTCATGAAGACAATATCGAGGGATGATAATAAGGAAGGCCATGAAGGACCACGGGTAAAATATATGGAACACATATTCACAGATGTGAAATTGATGAATAACTACGTGTTAAATGTAACATCAAATCTCATTTAAGCAATTGAGAGGGCAAAACTTGAAACCTAAATCAGGAATCTCGATTCACGAGGAATATGATGATGAAATGAAATTAAATATGAAACCAACCCCCATACCATGTAATTAAAACTCATAATTGTGTCTTTGCCTGATTCTTGCTCGTTTTATAAGAAGCGAAATCAGTGACAAGCGATCGAATTTTCATAAAATATTGTGATGGATCTATATATTACCCAGTATTTGTCTACAACTTAGAACAAATATTTTATGATCACTGATAATTATTACCGAGGTGATTCTTTCATTATTCATTTACTGATGAGTAAAATTTTATATCGAGTAAAATACTTCCATCTTACGTGCTTACCAAAGAAGCTTAAGACAAAAAGAGAGTAATTAATGTAGAAGTTTCTAATCTATGCGAAAGCAACAATCAACTCCCTGAATTATGAATTCTTCGAGGCTCAGAATAAGCCAAATGGAGTTAGCGACGCAAGTGAAGTCTCTTCTTTTTTTTTTAGCTTTTATCTAGATGACCCTTTCGTTCAAAACAACTGAAATAATCCACCTCATTATAATATGAACTTCAAAACTCGGCTATTTCCATTTGATTAATTTCGACTGAGACCAAAAACACGAATTGGGAAACAAGAAGGTATTCCAAAGGTTGGGAGAATAAGGGAAAACGTGGGCCACAGTTTGAGAGAAATGAGCCGTTAGCTCTACCAAGTCATACCACAGAGTGAGTACGTTAGAATTACAATGCAGGTAAAAATTGAAAAATAAGTATCCCGAGGATGGCCAATAGATAAGTACTTGGGGCAGATAAAGTAAGGCACAATCATGAAAATAGGAGGGAATTAAAGGAATTACCTGACCTACCTATCCTACATATAGCGTCGTACCATGGTGGACGTGATCACGAGAAGAATATAAAATAAATAGACTGCAAAACAGAGATATTTAAAATGCCATTTTTCCCTCGTACCATTAAGGACAGCAACGCGCCTCCGTTAATTGAATAATTGGCGTCACTCGCTACGACGACTCATTTCATTTTTTTCCTCCATAGTTCTAACCTTGCAAGGATTTGCAATAGGAATTACATGCCATTGGCAAGTTTGCCCTCGTATGAATATGCATGCACACTTGCAGTTTGCATAAAATTACTAAAGGCCGTTTTACACGGCACACGGAATTGCGCAATCTGACGTACGTGCGAAGGCGCAATCAAAATTGCGTCGTGTAAAGCGGTGAATTGCTAGAAAACATGCGAGAAGGCGTGGATGCGAGACGGCAAAATAGCCCCTGTTCTAATTTCGTTGATGCATTCGCGCAATTCGACGCCATTTTAGAAATTAATGCAGCTCTAACCTGCGCAATTCCGTGCCCCGTGTAAAACGGCCTTAAGACCGCGCGGAGTGCATGTTGCATGTTAGTGATTGGTCACCCCTTGCTAAAAACCCTAGAGGTGGCTCGCAGGGTATTATGTAGATGTAGCTGTACCTAGCGCAGGATATATATTTAGGGGTGCAGTACAACAACCACAAGGTGGAATTACTATGTTAATATTCGAGGAATATGCTGTAGAGTTCACTGGATGAGGATGCTGAACTCAGCCAAAAAAGATGCCTTATAGTCTACGGGTATTCTGCCGACACTAGATGGTGATATTTAGGGAAACACAGCGGGGGAAGCGAAATAAGGAAGAGGGGAATAGTTTTATTTATACATGACACCGCCACATATAAAAGGGCCCTCCCTACCCAGGAATAAAATAAATTCTTTCCGTCAGAAGTCCCCACGCGAAAGATATTAACGTAGACCTCGACGATAAAAATTCACCTCACGGCTATTCTTACTTAAGAGACCCTCGACAAGGTCAGGGAGCTTAAGGTCGAGGAAAGGTCACGTTATTATGCTCCAAATTATCAAGCCGAAATATACAGCCCCCGACATTAGCAAACTCAAAATAAACTTTCGTGGAACTCGCCTGAATATGGCCAAAGTTTTCACTAGCATGCTCAAGAGCATACGCGAAACTACATAATGAAGTTCCCGCGAATGACACAGAGGTGCCTCGCAAAGGGTTAAATGTATGAACAGATGACAGATTCATCTAATTGGATTATTCATGGGAGTATTTTCACAATCACCATTCATAATTTCCATGTTTTCGAGTTGAATCTGGCTAGCGCGAGCTCCATTTGCTTCTTCCTTTTTTCAGTACATTTGGATTCCTTCTTTCACTCTATCCATATGACTAAGTTACCCAGAACATATCGTAGAAGTTGTTTTTACACTTCTGTTTGAATACTTGCTTGTCGGCTATATGAGAATCGAATATTAAAATCTGCTTCCTTCTAATGGAAAACTTGAGCATTGTAGCATTTTACGCTTCGTAAACTTACAAAAATCTCATTCTCATTTGTCTCAGCGTTTGCAATGTATTAAAATCGTACATTTCCAGGGGCTGCAAAATTAAGTTACAAAACACCCAGCTGTAATGTGAGAACATTCGCCAGCAATTAGATTCCTTTTCGCTCAAATGGTATGTCTACATCGTCAGCATCCTTCTGTAATTGAACTCGAGACCTATGTGGAGGACAAGCACCCTCAAATAATAACGTCATTTGTCCGTCACCTTCCAAGTAGTAGCCAAATATTTACACGGATATTACATTATAGGATTCTCAAATCCGCCGCTGCGCGCGCATTAAAATAGGATTTTAAAATCGCCACTTGCGGCGCTACCAGTCTTCTATATCCACTTTTCACGGGAAAACATACGGCAGTAATATATAAATGATCCAATAAATAATATAAACCACACGTTTAACGCAAATGAAACGATTGTCAACTAAAAAAAGACCACTCCCACTACGATTAATTGCGAAAGTCACACTGAACGAGATACAGCTGCCTAGTGGAGCCGCTGAATAAAGTGCTTCCGAAAGGGCAACAGATATAACACATAACCGCTATGTTCTTGGGTCTTGGAATCCCCTTGCACATGCATCTTTAAAAAAAAGGAGTGCCGAAAACAGTGGACTGTAAATACGCGTTGCATCTGCGTTAGTCGCACTCGTCCATTCATCTTCTTTCGGGTCCGTCGAGGACTATTCAGGAGGCTCTGGAGGTCGAAAAAGTCAATCCAATGTCAAGGGCATTTGCCGACGAATATGTGTTATGTACCCGGGAGACCTCGAGATAAAAGATTATCTCTCTTTCGTTCGTCGCTGCCGAGCTAAACAAACTGACTGAGGGCAACTTGTGAATGAATATCATATGAGAAGAGATGACGACAAGTAGTTGAACGCCTTCGGTCATGCATTTATTCCGACTCGTTCCGTATCATGAAGAAACTCGTCAGTCACTTACATAGGCATCTTTTTCCGGAGAACAGTTAGCACCTGCATTGCTGCCGTAATTTTCAGGTTAGTAAAATCGAAAACAGCGACTTTATTTTCATGACAGTGCCTCCTACAACGCGGGTGAAGCTCACAAGAAATGAAACTCGGGGAAAGAGACCTAGAAGACAAGTTCCTTTCAATAACACGAAAGGTAGACAAATGGCCTTAGGTTTTCATCGATTTGAAATAGTCGAAAGATATCTGGTAACAATTTTATCGCGGCAGATAACGTCGAATATATCGTTGAGAAACGATAACCGTGGCTTAGCAACGTAAGCGACGGCATCACGAAAATTCTGCCCGAGCAGTATCATAAAGACAGCAACAAAATAAACTTTACACATCTTCGTCTCAAAATGCGTCTGTTGATCAATCACTTCCTACTCGGCTCGATAGGTAAATTATGTCGATCACATTCATAAGTCATCAATGCATTCCCATCACAATAATGACTCGAAAAACATAAATTAGTAAAATTCAAAACTAAAATTTTTGGTGTATACACGATTAACAAAAAATTGAATCCTCGATCATTATCATGTGACACACTCCTTGCTATTACCACTACCCTACTTCCAGCAAGCCAAATCATTATGATGACGGATAAGACGGATCTTTTGACAGAGAATAAAACAAAAGTATTTTCTTTACACTCGGAAATTTTCAAGATTTTCAAGATGATAGTGTATTTATTAAGCATGTAATAGGCCACGAAAAAAAGACTAAATACGACTGGTCGAGTTGGAGTGTTGCGTCCTCTTAAGCGATTGGCAGCGTAGCAAAGAGGGCGAGACCCCTTTGGTGTCGCATGGCTAAATATAAATCTTTGTATCGCGGGTGAGCGCCTCTCCATTGTCACCATCGAAACGAAAGAGTGGTATGAGAGGTGGCTTGACTCATGCACATACGAGCAAGTGACGCATCGCAGGGCGCAGACGCCACCGTCTGCGACCCCGCGTGGCGCCACCAGCGAGCATGCAAAGATCGAGGTTCGCACGCATGATGACAGCACGCATATTCAATGAATTTTACTTAGCTTGAAGAGCGATTTAACCGCGTACTGCTTTAAAAGACATTTCGCCGTTGACAAACAACTGAAACACATAATTTTAGTCTTGTTTACTTTAAAAAGGTTATTTTTTCACAGATGATATCCAGAGACATTAAGAAGCAAAAAAGTCCGTACAAAAGTGTTAATGAGGATCGGGTTGGTGTGGTGGCGAGTGTGTTGGCTTCCCACCCCGTGGGCTCGGGTTCAAATCCCGGCGGTGGCAGAGAATTTTCAGAGACTGCCCGATCCCTGCTTGAATGATATGTGGAGGACATTTCAAGCGCAACACTCCGTCCGTAGGATGGGACGTTAAGCCGTGGTCCCCTTAGCGCCTTTCAGTAAGAGCAGGCTAATGCCGACACCGGGTTTCTCTGCACCATTCCTTACCTACCCTCTCCTCAAGGCGCAAGTGACCTAAGCTGTCGGTCCCCTCCAAATATCATACTACACCCAAAAGTGTTAAAAATGTATGATTAAAAAAACAGCTTTGTTAAGCTTCATGGGCCAGCCGAAATTCCTTTATTAGATTTTCAGATATTTTCATATTCGACGCCTTTATCAGAGATTCAGCTTTTGTAGTTTAAATTTAATTAAACCTTTATAGACTCTCATTGACGCAGCGATTTTTGTTTGTTACGATAGGTTAGGGCAGGACTTACCCCGGACTAGGTCATTTATCTTTACATTTATTCAAAAGCACAGCTCCCACTACAACCCTTATATTCTCCACACGTCCGTTGTTTACCATAATCACCACTTTTGGGCGGAAAACTTCGTAAATCTTTGTCCATATTCCCGAAAAACATTAATTAATACAGAGAGCACTCGACTTTTCTTTACACACGGCTTCATAACTCGGGAATAGGTATGTGTGAATTGAATTTTCTCTTTTTTCAATAATAAAGTTCTGGAAAATAATGTATTCAATGATTATAAATTCGAATCATTTAATTATTCCTGCATAAATCACTTCATGAGAGCAGAGATTCGTATGCATTGTATTTCATGGTAGCTGTTGAATTAACGGTCAATATTGCTTTATTTTTCGATATCAACTATTTTGTCCAGCAATGACCGCACTTTTACAGTCGTTTTCCGCATTTCCGCAGTTTTCGGACTATTATTTATTATTATAGTATTTATTTTACCGATTAAAGTAGGTTTCCATGGAGTAGTAAAGAAGTAATCTGGGAGCCTCCCTTTTCTTCCATCACTGCCTTCTTCAATTCACTGTAAGGCTTACTCCCTTTCAATCCATCTAAAATTCCTATTCTCTTCTATAAACTTTTGAATTTACATCATTTCTTAACTCTAAGGTAATGGTAATGTAATAGATTTGATGTGGTTGAAGACTAAAAGGGAAAAGAGTTAGTGATCTTATGAGCACGTTTTCCATCAGTTCATTGGCGAAGGGATTATCTGTCTCCACCGTTGCTGGACGCTGGACTGCCGCCAGAGTTGAGTTTGGCGGCCAGAACAGGCGTGAAGCCAGACTCCCGCGCGTTTCATTGGCGGGAAGAACATCGTTCCACGGCCAGCTCGGGCGACATCTTTGTCTTTTCTCCCTACCACATTTACTCCGTCCTCCCGCCTTGGCCTTAGCGGTTTCCGCTTTAATGATCGCTCCCCCGGTTTACGACGTCACGGTGCTGTGTTAACGATGAGCAGCGCGTGCTCAGAATGATTAGAATCAACGGGAATATTTCTAAAATTGAAAACATGAATTCCACATAAAACAGATGAAGGGAATAATTGGAAATATGAGATTTTGTGATGGCATAGGAGGTATATCCAATACGGAGAGGTATTTGACGATGACTCTATAGTAAATATGTGAAGGACAAGGGTGAAGTGTCTGTTGAAAATCAATAATAAGAAAGCTAATATACTAGTAAGCAGCAGAAGAGAGGAGGCCTACACTAGCGTTTAACTATAAAAGTACAAACTTGAAGAGATGAAAGAAATACTATCTTAAGGGCCGAGTAACCAACGACTGAAAAAGCAAAAAAATATATCTTACCCCAGGCGAAGAGAATATTCGACAAAAAGAATAAAATAATTAGACCAGGAAATGAAGACGTTGAAGCAAGAAAAATATCAATTGAAATGATGTAGGGTTTAAATATGATGTTCTTCGTATCGCTCTTAAAGGTCTCCATTTTCAACTGCATTAGCAATCTAAGCGTATCGCTAGATGAGCCCGATGAATAGCTTTAGGTAGCTAAGGAAAAGGTGGAACAACTTTATTAGCCATTGAAGAGAAAAAGGAAATATTGGAGTAAGAAAACATTAGGTTTTATTTGCATAGCACTCTTAAAAAGCATGGCAAAACCAAGATGAAATGCAAATCACAAACTCGACAACATCAGTGTTAATCCAACACATCCTTGTATTTAATTACAGGAATTTTCTCATGTTTATGAGCTGTCGGCTTTATTTTCATGACCTTGCCTCAGGCGACATTTTCTTGAATTCCCTCAGACATCGAAGAAAAAAAACTTAACCATCACTCTTTCCTGATCACCATCTGGCTTATTTTTTATCACTCTTGTTTGTATTGAAATAATTTTCGGTTACGGTTGGAGTAAGAAGTTCCTTCGCTAGTTTTATTTTTTTTTTGCTCTTCCCAAAATATTCGATTTCCTTCGATTAGCAAAGTTGAAATACGAGTTTTGCCAATATTTCAGGGCTCCAGGTGTTTTGTAATGATGAAATAAGAATGGGAGGCAGACTCGAGACCCCTTTTTGAGGCTAATACATGTGCTCTCTACCCCTGCAGGTGGCCTCAATTATGGCAGTATTCTGCCGGCAGAACACAACTTGTATAGGAAGAAAATGAGTTAACATCACTCTAAATATGGCAAAACGGATGATACACCATTACGTATCATACAACCGAATTGCTGTTACAAGGAAGTGAATATATGCAGAGAGGAGGTTCTACTTCCGTAATCGGAAGGAAAGTTGCAGGAACATTTTTCGGGTTTCCCACCGGGTATTAATTTGGGTATATGCTCCCACAGTTACGAAGTATAAGTCTGACATCGTCTACATAGGTAGAATGAAAATAACCTACCTTACATGAGGACATTCTTCTACTGTAGAAGAAGATGACAGAATTAACCTTCGAAACGTTGGTACCATGTGCACAATTTAAACGCCGGTTGGGAAACCGAGAAATGTTCCTGCTAAATTGAAAAACAAATTCTTGGAGTAAGGAAACTTTATTCCTGCTATTATATGGTTCATCCTAAACACTAGAATTGTTCTGATAATGTGATCCAATCAAAACATTAGTAAATTCCCAAGAGTATGTATACGCAACATCAATTTTCAGCACCTGTACCATCGATCTTTGAAATTATCTCTAAACATGTGATATCCAACTTCCTCATCTCTCCCCAGTCCTGCGTCTGAGAAGAACATTGACTATTTATTTATTCCGACTAAAGCACTGCTTGAGTAGTATCGGTGATTTCATACACATTATTTAATTTCGACTGAAAATAAATGCCATGTAATTTAAAACGTATGTAGATAGAGAGGAAAATAATTTTTGTGAAATACATTCACTCAACTTTCTTTTTAATTCCCCATCGTGATATCAAAATGTTTAGGCCATTTATTTTGTCCATAATATTGGCTATTACTATCCATCTTGTGTACTATGTTTTTAATCACAGAGGCAAATTCTACGTGAAATTAAACAAAATAGACCATAATTTGTGATGGCGGTGGAAATGAAGAAGTGTATATGAAGAGCCCATGCACGAATATTACAAAAGAGGATCCTCAAATCGGCCTCTAAATCTGTTGTCAACCACCGCGCCTTTAAAAGGGTTTCAACACACGCCACTGACGTCGCTGATGGACAAACTGATCCGAGTTTCACGGGGAAACAAGGTATAGTTAGGGGAATAAAGCGAAATTTATACACATGATGACGTAATCTATCAATTTCATCGATTTCCAATGCTATTCCTCGTAATTGAAATCATTACAATGCAAAATATTGCTTTAAAAAATGGATCGCAATGCACTCATCACTTCGCTGCGGACATTTTTGAAAACATTAAAATGCGACCGAAGTGGCAACAGAAATCAGCCTTGAATGAGATGGAAAAGGGTCCCACTTTATGCAGTCTCCTTGAGCCCAGGCATCAATGTGTGAAAAATTTAGAATCCAACATAACTTTGCTATTTACTTCATTTTATTTCCATTCAGTTTAGGACGACCACGTTGGGAGGCTAGACGCTTGTTTTGGCAGGGGGAGTGGCTTAAGACTTAGGCTCACGCCAACCGGTGCGACGATTAGCAGCAATAAAAAAAATATATAAGGTGGGCAGGTGAAGCCGTGAGAAACAGGTTCTTTCGGCTCTTTGGCCCATGAATTGCCGGAATGCACTCATATCCTCACGCGTCCCGCCGGAACACGATATTCCACCGAAACTTTCCACAAAACACTCTAGGATACAACTTGCGGGCAACAACTTAGAAAAAAGCGTGGTTTTTCTGTTTTATAATTTAGAGGGAAGATAAAATTTAGAGATATCGATCGAAATTATAATTCAAAGATTCGAGAGAGAGAAGATGGAATTTTTCCATAGTGACATAAATACTGGAAATTTTCCTCGCTGATAGTAATAATTATATGATAATAACCTTAAATGCATACACAACTTGGTCTTTCTCAGCCATTAGGCTTGTCAGAATATTCAATATATATTATACAGTGGTATATTACAACCATGACATTCATATTACTTTTAAAATTTATTGATATTAAATTATTTATATTATTATAATTCAAGATTATAATAATATTTCTAGATTGAACGACTGTTTCGTTATGCCTAAACTAAACTTCTGACAAAAAATGAAGCAATTTTAGCATTGGTTTACTGTGAAATTGTATTCCAGTAAAAATGCTTCTAATATACGGCCTTAATCGGTGAAATATCACAGCTTTTCAGTGATAGATCGTTTCAGAGAAATATTTTAGCTTTTCTTAAATTCCAAGAAAGAATATAGCACTATTATAATTCATAAAGCCACTAATCATTTGGTGACTCTGAGACTGCCAGAAAATGAAGGCAAGCTAATCAGACCCAAAATGCAACGAAAATATTCTTAAATGGAATGAATATATTCTAAAATTGCTGTGTTTCCTATTTATTTAATAAATCCACGTTATTCAAAATCTCAATAACTAATTTTCTACGGAAATTCACACTTAAAAATTATATTTTTAAATGTATCATAAAATTTTCCTTAGAAGTGGCTCATTCACACCAATTACTCTTAACGATTTCGTTGACCCGCCAAGTGTTCGATTGAGGCCAATCATGCAAAAGTAGCTGATGTCCCTTTTTAAGAATAAATGGCATATGATTAGCTAAATACTGAACCAATTTTCCTTTTCCGGTAAAAGGAAGAGAGTATAATGCTACTTGAAATGATAGAGTAGAACCAGGAAGCCAAACAAAAAAGCAGCGGAATAATAAAATGAAGTGACAAGTATAAAGCGGGAAACTCTCCACTAGCATTATGCCACTTAAATTATATTAACTATACCTTTTCGACTGTCACTATTATTACTTTGCGGATAAAGTTATCCCAGTGACGGTCAGTTTAACTGTATTTGTATTTCACATTGTAATCAATAAAATTTCATTGTTCCTGTTCATCAAAATGTCGAAATATAAAAACCAGAGTACTTATGTAATATTTTATCCCATTTTGGGTTTCACCAATATTCTCTCTTCGGATACTCTCAAAATTGATTAATCTTTACCTTAGAGTGGACTCAGCCAAGATATCTTATTAATGTAATAGCAAATTAAGACAATTTTTTACGATGCAAACTAACAGTATTACAGCCTCAGTTGCGACTTTCTATTGGCTGTCTTATCCTGCAGCCAATAAAGCTATGTCTCATCTGAGGAATATTTCCTTATACGGTTAGTTTCCAACACGCATTTCATTGGGTGAGAGCCATTATTCTCAGCACGCTTTGATCCTCGCTAGTTCCATGCATTCTTAGCACGTTCCACAGGGTCCTTCAAAGTTGGGATTGACTTTGCGTTATTCAGGATTTTCCATGAGTTGAGCAAACATGACCAGAAATGGGTTGTTTACTTGGCCCAAGGATGACCTAAGTCCTCCCAGTTTCTGAAATGTGACGCACCTTCTTTCTAGAATCAACTAAAACGCAATATCCTTCACTCTGCAATCGCGTAAGACATAATATGTAATATATAATGCGTAATACATAAGAGTTGGTGGTAAAATGAAGTCCAATAAATCCAAACTACTTATTACCGGACCATACTTGAATTACAAAAATTTGTACTGCCGTAACAATCATGAAATAATGCTTAACATCTCCAATTGTATAATGACACAATGTAGCTTGTAACTCTCTAATTTTTACTGAACTTCTTAGTACGTTTGTTAATAGGTACACTATATGCTTTCCCAACGAGATCTGAAATGTATTGAATGAGAGGATAAGGAAATTTTACACAATATTAAAATTTTGCTGTAAAAACTTCTAGGATAGCAATGTAGTGCTTACGGTTTTTCAAAAGCTCGAATAATATTCTTAATCTGGGAATATTCCACAGGTAATCCCATGGTTCTTAAAAATTTTGAAGTCCAGAAAATTGAAGAGAGCATATCTCATATAAGATAATTTCTCTTCTTCCTGTTGCTGCGTAGTGATTTCCTCTTAAATTACTTCTCGGTAGATATTTTAGTGAGTTCCACTCATAGCGCACATGGGTACCTCTATTGGTGTACAAATTGCCGTAAACATATCCCTTTACTTTAATGATTTATCCTCTATCATTCCATATTTAAATACTTAAGTATTTTGTGAAAGAAACATCACATTCACCTCGACATTCAACCGCCCTCGGTGAGAGTCCGAACCCGGATCTTACAACAGTCAAAAAGGCGTGTCATAGCAACGAATCGTATTAAATCCCATCGGAATTTAAATGCAAAATTTATCTCATAACGTCGTAAATATGCTTTTCGCCGTGTCTATATTTTTCTTACGGTTTTTCCCCCGTTGGATGTCCATTTCTTCCTTTCCGAGAGTCTCCCGGACGCGGTCCCTATGCAAATGAGGGTTTCAGACTCAGGAGTGTCTCCAACGCCGGTCGAGTCTACCGGCGCGTCACCATAGCGAAAAGGTCGTTGGACGAAATCGATGCCAATGTGGCCGCCCAACTTTTGTGATCGGAACCGACCGCTGACTTTCAACATTGACGATCGCAGTGGAGCAAGCAATTAAAATACTGTTCGCCAATCAATTGGTGAAAATCGATAGATCAGACGTCTCCGCCTCGGCATTCTGAAAGTCTTCAAACTTTTTTTTATTTCGTTCCCCGATAACATGTTGTAGCAGGTCAAGTTCCTCTCCTTTCGAGCGTCCAAATATGGTATGGAATTGCTGGGTACGTAAATTATCCAAAAAGAAATTCAACGCGTTCTTTTTTCCTGGTCTTTAAGTATGAATGAAAGAGTGGACATACGGTAGTAGTTTCCACACAATGCTAATCGCATATAGATTGTTCGCACGTGTGAGACAAAGCACCATGTGTACGGCATATTCTACCGTATTTTTCTTAATAATACGTCCATTAGTCTACTGCATGCTATAAAAATATCTTGGCTTTAAAGATTTCACCTCTATTACAACACATTATATACATATTTCCATAAAAGAGAAATCGATGAAAACTATGAAGCACCATTAAATTGCTCATTCCCAAGTATGAGGAATAAACTTAGTTGTAAACCCATTTAAAATTTAAAGAATAATTTGTATTACCTTTGTTTACTATACATATCAGATTATTAACTTTGATGTAAATAATGATTATCAGTTACACAAAAGTATTTGTGAGTATGTTCGGAATAAAGACACTATATTTACCTATCAAAGGCAAAAAGTTTACTTTTTGTGATCATAAAAACACACATTAAAAACTTAAATGATATTTAGAACCAAGATATGCAACATGGAGACGAGACGAAACATCTACAGAACCGCACTATGTTGAAGCCAATCAATTTGACGAAGTATTCAGTGCTTTAAAAATTACCAAAAATATTAACCACGCACAACGTGCAGTTTTTCCTATCATGGCCACGATATAAACAAGAAAAGTTATGAAACTGAAGAAGACAAATATCATCACACAACCGGTCGTATTTTCATTTTTCATGGCATAATACTAGTTTAAAACTTACTCCGTCACCTTGAAAGTTTCAGGGCATGAAGATTTGACCATTATAAGCATTTACCTGGATCTCGAATGAAAAAAGAAAAAAGAAATGCATGTAAAGTTCTCATATTTGAGACACAGGTAAATTTTGACAAGGCTATTTCTCTATACAGTGGCGTATAAAGTAAATTGTCTTTGGTAGAAGTGGGCAAGATGAATAATTAATTATAATGAATTTTAAATGGTCACCCAAATGTATTTTACAGATTAATTGTGAAATTTAAAGAAGAAAATAAGTAAGTGCGATTGTGCGGAAAGACAGGAAATACTACGATTTTTCTAACCCGCACATTGTAGATAGCGTAAATGGTAAAAAAAATTCTTATTTTGGGGGTACCCGGACCCCTGAGCCCCCCTTATACGCTTCTTTGCTCTAATATGGCCTGATATTCTATGACTCCCTAAGTTTAAAACATGGGATACGTCAGAAAAGAGAACCAATCGTGAAGGATTGATGCCACCTCTTAGCGAATACAAAGAAATATGCTTGATAGTACGAGTATTTATAAGTATCGCGACCTTTACGGATGAGGAATTCCCTGGCTAGACCTTAGTCTTCGTTCGCTCAGGTGTGTACAATGTGTCCTACCCACATTCACTGGTGCTTAAATGGTTCAGGGTAAAATACGGTTTTAGACTTTTGTTCAAGGGGGGAGTGGCACCCAGGCGCCAGCCTTGTCTCGTTTAAACTTAGGAGCGGAAGGGGGGGTGGATGGGGGTAGGGCCAGGGGACGGATGCCAAAAGTAGGGGGGGGAAGTCATCCCCCTCCTCTACACGAGTTGTACGCTCCATGCCAACGTGGGTAGCAATGCTACCTATGCCGTACTACAGAGGAAATACGTATACATATACTAAGTACCAGATCTTTTTTTATTGCATTCCGTAAAAGCTTAGAGATCTGAAAGATATGGCAGAAGTAAAGAGAGAGGTATATGCATGGTTGCTAGTGGAAAATAAAATTTTTAACGAGTTATATTCAATATTGGAAATAAAGGCTTAAAACTTTGTCAGGTTAATTATTATATGGGCACGACCCGGGTTTCGTAACGCAGTTACATCTTCAGGAACAGAAGATGTAACTACGTTACGAAAGTTTTACTCCTTTATTTCCAATATGGAGAGGTTTTACAAAGTCAAGCCTGAAGTTCTCAGTTATATATTCAATATATTTGCAGTATGAGTGCTTGTGTCTTAAAAAGTTGGAATGCCAAAATGTATTCTCTATATTCAATGTCCGCTAGTTTTATTAATATTATATGCTGTTAATTGTTTTGTAAATTATTCTTCAATTAGTTAATAAAAAAATATTCAAGAACACGCATAGCTTTCTAAGTGCATAGGGCGAAGCACAAATACCATAGAGGATTCTCAAGTCGGGCATCAAAAGTAACCGCGAATTAAAATTAATTTACAAAAGTCGCCACTCGCGACGTGATCGAATCCAATTTCATGGGGAAATAAACTATTATCAGGGCTATTACAAAAGTTATAATCATCATCACTTAAATTCATAACTCTATGCTACCTATGCCGTACTACAGAGGAAATACGTATACATATACTAAGTACCAGATCTTTTTTTATTGCATTCCGTAAAAGCTTAGAGATCTGAAAGATATGGCAGAAGTAAAGAGAGAGGTATATGCATGGTTGCTAGTGGAAAATAAAATTTTTAACGAGTTATATTCAATATTGGAAATAAAGGCTTAAAACTTTGTCAGGTTAATTATTATATGGGCACGACCCGGGTTTCGTAACGCAGTTACATCTTCAGGAACAGAAGATGTAACTACGTTACGAAAGTTTTACTCCTTTATTTCCAATATGGAGAGGTTTCACAAAGTCAAGCCTGAAGTTCTCAGTTATATATTCAATATATTTGCAGTATGAGTGCTTGTGTCTTAAAAAGTTGGAATGCCAAAATGTATTCTCTATATTCAATGTCCGCTAGTTTTATTAATATTATATGCTGTTAATTGTTTTGTATATTATTCTTCAATTAGTTAATAAAAAATATTCAAGAACACGCATAGCTTTCTAAGTGCATAGGGCCAAGCACAAATACCATAGAGGGCTCTCAAGTCAGGCATTAACAGTAACCGCGAATTAAAATTAATTTACAAAAGTCGCCACTCGCGACGTGATCGAATCGAATTTCACGGGGAAATAAATTATTGTCAGGGCTATCACAAAAGTTATAATCATCATCACTTAAATTCATAACTTTTCCACGCTATTCACCACGAGCGCAAACCCTAATTCTGTAACTAAATAGATATTAAAGATTTCGTGCTTTCCCAGCGAATGGACTTGGTAAAGAGTTCTCGGGATCGCCACCGGGTCAGGAACTCCATATCTGCCAACGTTTCGATGTCCGACTCGGTCATCGTCCTTTCCATCCCATCGTCATTCACAGCCCTGAGGACGATGACCGAGTCGGACATCGAAACGTTGGCAGATATGGAGTTCCTGACCCGGTGGCGATCCCGAGAACTCTTTACTAAATAGATATTTTATTTCAATACGAGAAATCCCTTAATATTAATTGATGATTTATGAAATTTCAACGTAGATATAAATATTTATGTTTATGTTTAATTAAGGGTCCCATGGTTATATTAGCATTGTTTTTCATTTCTTGCTGTTTAACCCAGTTATGCCACCTGATCATAGTCAATTTGTGCAACATATAAATGTTTATATCTAACTTACATCTTGTAAGTTATAAATACAATTTACCGAGCCCATACTTACTGTTCCCATTTCCGATAATAATACAAAATTTTGGACATCAATGCTATCCTTGGCTTTTGGTCACTGTGCAGCTAACATGAGCTCATTTGTTTACATTTCCTCCGAGTATTGTAGACATAAACATTGGAAGCTACTTCCAGATCTTCATGATGAGGATAGATATTCGCGTAATCTTCCAAACTGTGTTTTTACGCAATCTGTGATACGCTTATTACAATGGTAATATATGGATCGACCGAGTTCGTAATGAGAATGCATAGATTAGAGCGTGAGATAATAGGAGTCCATCGTTTTGAAGTTTCCAGATCGCTTCCTTAACTCCTTCTGCCATCGACGCTGAGAATCTAGCAAGCCCTAACTCTTTCGCCAGATACTTCCTAGTACTGAGTTAAATTTAAATGAATGGGAAATACCTATTTCACCATCTTACTCTCAATCTCGTAATTCTGATTTTAACCTAATATGGGTGGCCAATTACTGGCTTCCTGTACAACAGTTGATGGGGTTAAAATTCATCATCATCTGTCATCAATCCGAAGATTGGCTTGATGGTGCGCTCCACTGAATTCTCCTTTTAGTTATTCTTTCCGCATTGGCATTATTCTTTGTATTGACAGATCTATAACTATTGCAAATTATCGTCTTCCACTAATTGAAATGCATATGTCGAAATGCTTACCAAAATGACAAGGAATCAGATAATACATAAACATATATACATAAACGGCGATCACCTTTCAAAAGAGCTTCGCCAGAGAAGATTATGAAGTTCACTGACGAAAATTGACGGACAATAAAGCTCAACAACCATCGAGACTGCCGTAGATTAAAAGAAAAAAATTATTGGAAAACGAATTCGATTGATTACTCAACAAAATACATTAAAATATTCTGTCAAGGTGGTAACACCGAGTCTTCTTCGCAGAAGACTTTCGTCCAAAAGTTCTCCAGACGATGGCGGGGAATACGTATGGAGGAATTCGGAGGGAAATCGGTGAAATTCTGTACGTCAGAGTTCAACGGGGAAGATGCCGAGTAAGTAAGTGCGACGAAATAAATAAATCGGTGAGAGTAGCTAGAATTCCACCCCAGACGGCGGGAATCGTTCGTTTTTTGTTTCATTCGTCTGGAGAGTCTGGGGAAAAGAGAGGGGGTCAGATAAGTTTCCCTCCAGCAAGGAGATGGAGGGGAAAATACCCCTTTTACTTTGGGATACAACGGAAGACAGGATCGTTTGTCTTCATTCGCCTTGGTTTGTGCATCGCGGACATTTAGAACTTGGTGTAGGTGAGGCAAGACGGTTAATACTCTACCTAGAGTCTTCCTGATGCCAAAAAAGATAAGATTAAATCATTTAGCAGCTTCACTTTCTTTTTCTTCATTTTTGTCAACAACAGCTCATTGAGCCGAGATTATACTCCAACAAAGTGCTCTAAATCTTACTGAATATCGATGAAAATACGGCTATCGACTTTTCATGCAAAAAATTCAATAATTTTAATGATTGACTAATGGAATATCTCATCCAATCTTTTCGAGAGTAGACAAAGCACGTGGAGCGGCCGAAATAACTTCCTTTGTCGACATTTACTCAATGAAGGACAAAGCTTCAAGCAAACCTAATCCCAGGAGTCATTATAAAAAGAAAAATACCTCCGTTTTACTTTATTTCGTATGCAAAATCATGAAACTCAAGCCTCGAAAACTAAAGGCAGAGTGAATCGCCAAGTTCGTGCCTATTCAGAAAACTCAGGACGCGTTAAAACGAATTACAGCTCCCAAGCTCGGTTGTTCTCGGTTCGCCGCTTTTATATACGGGCGCGTTTTTGTGTGAGGTTAAGTGTTACGGGGGAGAAAAATGGAATTTTCTTCGGAAGGAACATAACGAGAGCGAAAGCCTTGAAGATAAAAAGCGCCGGATGAAATGGATGGATAAAGTTGTTATTTTTTTATTGCCTTCTGTTCTCTTTTTTAATGGCTCCCGAGTTCACAATCTTCCTCCCCATTCATCTTCCGACCTCCATCTACCTAATCTTGTGGTCAAGAAATTGGCCCAACAATAATACCTACATTACCACTCCAGTAGGAATACCACGGAGTATGAATACGTAGCGGATTTTTCCGAGTGCCAATTTTAACGTATGGAATAATTTCAGGCTTGACGTGGTGGAAATGGATATATTTATGATAAAATATTTTTTAACATTAATTTCCCCACTTTAATTTTTAACTCCATTACCGACCATGGTTTAGAGACTATGTCATTTTTGATCTTGAAAATAGCCATCATTTCCGGATAAGTGCCTTATGTTGAATGCTACCAATATTTAGACTCCTCCATAATTAGCCCTAAGCTCTATCCTCGGGGCTGCCACCCTCCCTATTCCTCAAGTAGAGTGGAAATTACCATTTGTTGTTTATATTTACCGTTGCTTATATTTACCAATTTTAATTTCATTTTTATTTTATCGGTTCAACGATATTAAGAAGAATATTGAATGTTACCAACCAACATACAGCAAAATAACAAATTTTTCACACCTATCTGCATGTTTTCCCAATCTCTCGATCGCACATGAGGGTCCACCTTATGGATCATCTCCGATAAAGAAAAGAATATTCGAAAAAAAAAACTTTCCATTCCTCCACACCTTCCTAAGCATCAAACGAACAGAAAGAGATCACGCAACAGTAAAAAAGGCGGATGATTCTACTGAATAAATATTTCATTCTTCCAGCCCATGATATGAGACCTCCAAACGAATACATTAATGCATTTACATTCCAATTTGGCCACTGATGGCTTCCGCATACTCCGCTCCGAGTTTATTATTCCACGAGGAAGAAAGAGATCGAGTTCCGTTCCCGAAAAACGATTCGTCAACGGATAAATGAGCCTTCACGGCCGCTAACACTTGCACGGACCGTTCGTTTCGATGTTGGCAGCAAGAACGGAACACTGCTTTATCGGAGTTTATGAACTCTTTCAAAGGATCTCTAGCCATAAAAGCACTGTGTAATTCCCATATCCGACATCCTCCATGATTCGGCGCGATGCACATATATTGAGCCAGTGAAAAGCAAAGGGATGTAAGTGGAAAAAGCTAATATTTGCGTAAAACTATTTTAAGTGAAAAATAATAATTTTTTAAAGAAGTAGTTGATTAAATTCCTAAATAATTGAATTTAGCGGCACCTGTCAAAGGTTCCGCTAACATCTCTTTGCCACCACATACAGTAGGCTTTCTTGCAAAGCAGTTTACTCTAAATTTTAATCGTTGTCACTTACACCCCTTCTGGTGGCAGAGGAAAAAAGCTGATCGCTTATAGTCCCTGCCCCAGGAGTGTATCCCGCGAGCCCGTCCTAAGGGTTTCGTTCCCACTGTCACTTACACCACTTCGCTTCTCATTACCTCGATTTAAGTTTGGAAAAAACACTCCTCGCAGAACAAATTTAGTTGAAATCAGAGTATCTCTGAGTAAAAAAATGAATCAGCTATTTTAAATTACGACTACGATTGATTAGTTTGCAAAAAAGCGAATTCAGTGGAGACGAATGAATAATTAATTATTTTATTCACCACTCTGAAATCGTTACGTGGATCAATCTCTACCGCAACTACTCTAAATAAATTATTCACGATTGTCAACCATCACTCCACCATAACAGTGGAGAGAAATGGCAGAATATTCTTATAAAATTATGTAGCATAATACACTATCCAGTCAAAGTAAAGCGACATGGTTTGGGAAAACCCCAGCGTTGTGAAACGCAGACGCATGAAATTGTAAGTGGATGGAGGCGGGAATACCGGAATATTTTTCTAAAATGAGTGGACCACGACCAGAATTCTTAGAGAAGGAGATAAATGACACTGGCCTGTGCATTAATTAAGCGAGAACGGAATAAACACACTCATGTTCATTGAATTGTGCAAATTCTTTGAATAAATAGTACTATTTTCAATGTATTTCATGTGTGTGGAAATTTTGTGTGGCTGAATTCTCGGGTATCCAAATTCGGCATGCAAGTGCATGCTATGTTTGCATAAGTTCATGTTTTTTTCCTTTGTTTATTTTTTCATTTTTTACATTTGCACTCACTCAATCCTTGTATTTCCAACAATTTGATCTTTGGATTTTCTTTATTTATAGTAAAATCTTCCAAAATCGTCGGCACAATAAATTATGGTTTCGCTAGTAGTGGGCCCTGGTCGCTTCTATAGCGGCGAGGGTACACCCTATCCCACCCTTCCACTCCTATCCCTACCCTAAGTCGGGCTCCTATCGCGGCGGCGCGGCGCCTTCATCGTTTTTCCTTCCCATTCCACTCCTCTCCCTGGGTGCACGGGCGTATCAATTGTACTACTGGATCCCGACTACGGTGCGTTGTAATCTCCTAGGAACCCCTCTTGGGTTCTCAAACTCTGAACCTAGTCGTCGTGTTTTTGATTGATTTTTCCTGAATTTTTGAGTAGTTGTAAAATATCTAATGGGCCAGATAGGCCCACGATAATAAATGAATTGAATTGAAGAATAATGTAATATCCGTATCTTTTGGCTTTTTCATTTGGAAAAATGATTGACACCGAAGGTAACGTTCCCAGAGAGTGATCTATATCCAGTCATGTATCAAAACGCGAGAGAAGATGTGAAGGAAATCACTCCGAGGGCGGGCAGGAGCAAGAAACGCCAAGTCTGTCAGCCCACACGCATCGCCTATTATTTTCGACGCTGAATGACGAGAAATGGAGAGCATTTTTACCCGGAAAAGGCATAAGGAAGAGGCGATCAGGGCTGATGAAAAAGGAATCCGTTGCCCAACCACGCCCGTCGCCGCTACCCCGGAGTATTGAGAAACGAAATGGAAGATAAAAAAAGCTACGTTGGGGCCATAATGATATTTTTTATTTTTGTGATGAAAAACTTTTTAAAATAAATTTAAAAAATTAAATTTTAATGAAGAAATTTAAAAAATTAAGTGCGAGAGAACCAGGCTGAGTGAATGTGGAAATAGATGAGTTGTGCCCGCTTGAGGAATTGGTATATAAAGTTTACAAGCAAACATCAATGCATGTACTTCATAACTGCATGACATTTCTTCATCCAAACCGGTATGAAATATTCAAAGATTACCAAAATAAGATCAGAGAAGCATAAGCACCACCAATTCATTTTGTTGGAGACTTCCCCAATGTGAACTCGTGTATATTCACTTTAAATAGTAAAAATAATTTTATGTTACTAAGAAATGCTTGACAACTTGATCCAAAAGTTTGGAGCGATCAGAAGAGAAGCTAAGAAAACTCATCCCACCACGTGGTAGTTGGGAAGGACAAGAGGAGACCTAGTTGGTTGGGGACGCGGTTTGACCCTTGAGCAAAAGGAACACATGAGGGTTTATATTATGAGGAGGGTTGGAGAAGGGGTTTGGTGGCTGATGAGGGCAATTGACGCCGGACGTCTGGGAAATAAACAAGGGCATTAAGGTCAGGAATGGGGTCTCCTCGTGGCATCGTCGTGGCATTGAGGGAAAGCCTATGGGGCAGAAAATATAAGAGGCAAGGGTAACACTGAGCTCATTAAAGAAATGAAGGTCTAACCTATTTTCTTCCCAGAGATGTAAATTATTTTCTAATGTCATAATTACGGTTAATCCTCTCACGAAAATATGCAATGGATTTACCATCCCCTGAAGTATATGAATCATAACTGCAAGAAGGTACCATCCAATTGCTCACTTTCCACGTTATCTTATTAGGTTGTACCAGGGCCTATAGGATATTTTGGCTATTATTTGATCCCTGACGAGCAGAACAACTTTAATTGGCCGTTTCCATCACATTTAAAACGAATTGCTTCCATTATTGTAACTAACTATTGCGTATTAAAAGCAAATGAGTTTTAACAAACGAGACATAACCAAGAATTTAAAATTAATGCGGACATGACCCATCAGCGAATCAATAGTACCTGCCATCAATGAACCGCAAAGAAAATTACTTATAGAGCCAAATTTTATTCAAATTTAAGAAATAAACTAATATCACTATGTACAGAGATCACTACCCGTGTAGAGAATGCGGGTCAGTTGCCCAGATATAGGTGCTAACTTAAATATTTTCTTTGGAGTACTCTCTCATTCCACGAATACTAATGATATTATTAGTCCAAAAACGTCATACAGTGCATAGAAAGAACACGATCACCATCGAGGTATTGTCATTTGGTCCACAAAATATACATCGCATCAATAAGATACGGTATATTCTATGAACCAAATCCTTCAAATACTCAATCAATCATTGCGAAACTCTCAAAGGTATAAACATTTTGAACGAATTTTGGGAAGAAGATGAAGGACAATCAGCCCCACTCAACTACGTTATCATACTACACGTGGGAAAAAGGAAGTATAATTCCATTTTTTCCCAAGAATGCTGCACCTATAGAAGGCCGGTGCTCAAATATATAGGTGCTAGCTTAAATCTTTTTTTTGGAGTACTTTCTCGTTCCACGAATATTGAAGATATTATTAGTCCACAAACGCCATACAGTATATGTAGAGGAAACGATACACATCGATGTATTTTCATTTGGTTCACAGAATATACATCTTATCCATAAGATGTACAAGAGGAAGGACAATCAGCCCCACTCAACTGACTTATATTTCACGTGGCTAAAAGGAAGTATAATTCCAGTTTTTCTCAAGAATGCCACACCTATAGTAAACCGGTGCTATCAGCTAGAAGGAAAGGGTTAAAGATAAGAAACTTGTAAATTTATTTAATTAATCCTCCGACGCGGCTATGCAAACACTTTTGCGGGGATTTGAGATGATTTTCCCACAAATTCCGGTGGGAAAGCCAAATATTTGTTTGAAGCCATAAAATATGAAGCCTATGACATTGAGAAACTCACAAGATCCATTATACCACGGGGAAATTCGTTACAACACGGAAGATCTCCTAAGCTAAATATTTTAGATCGATATATACTGCGGGTTCGAAGAAGAATATCTATAGATATATATATATATAAACGGCAAAAGATGGCTGCAAAACGAATCGTCTAAAAAACCATACGTGTCCTTAGATGCCTTCCTTAGATGCCAAAAATAAATTGCATTAAATTGTTCCACCGATTAAGGTAGGTTTCCATGGAGTACTTAAAAGCATTCTGGAAGCCTACCCATCCCCTATGCACTTCCCTCTTCAATTCACAATAAGACCTACTTCCTTTCCTTCTACCTAAAAATCCTATTCTCTTCCTTCCTCTCCCTCGTTTGCCCAACACTCTACCCTCTTTCAACACAGTTTGCAATATCCCTCCTAAGTAGCTACTCACTCCATCCATGCGAAACTCTCTAGTTGTAAGTTAAAAACATTTTTGAACGAATTTTAGGAAGTCGGCAATTAACAAAGGAGGCTTATTTCACTAGACCAGTTTTACAGAAAACCATGCGAGAGTCATTCAGCTAAATTATATTTCCATGGAAGAAAATGTGAAACATATATAAGTGGGAATTTCGAAGTCAGCCATTCAGCGAAGACTATTCATTCTGGATGAATGAAACGTATTGAGGTACACTAGGGACAAAAAATATGTGGATGAAGAAAAAAATATATTGCGTCTTTTGTTTACATCAAGTAATAGTGTCAACTTCTTAAAGTTTTCATTGATTAATTGAGAATACAAGAAGTTTTTGTAAACTAATTCTACCTTCTAATATGCTCTTACATTAGAGGAAAACGGATATAGTACTAAGGGCATTAGGAAGCGAATGCATTAGTAAAGTAGGCGTTCATGAACAGGAAGGAGCTTGAGTTTAAAGAAAAGGTTAGTGAAGAGTTTGATCTGGAGTGTAGCTCTCTACGGTGCGGAAATGTGGACACTGAGGAGGGAGGAGGAGAGAAGATTGGAGGCATTCGAGATGTGGGTACGGAGAAGAATGGAGAAGGTGAAGTGGACGGAGAGGAGGAGAAACGACGAAGTGCTGGACATGGTGGGTGAGGAGTAGCAACTTTTAAATGAAATACGGAGGAGACAGAAGGTTTGGATGGAGCGAGTATACTAAGCGGGGAAGGGATGTTGAAAACGGTGTTAAAAGGTAGAATGTTAGGTAAACGAGGAAGGGGAGGAAATAGAATAGGATTTTTAGATAGATTGAGAGGGTGTAGGCCTTACAATGAATTGAAGAAAGAAGTGCTGGAACGAGAGGCCGGCTCCCAGATTACCTCTTCAGTACTCCACGGAAACCTACCTCAATCGGTAGAATACTATAATAAAATAAATATGCTGTTCTCTGTGTCGCTCTTAAGTATGCCTATTGAAAATGAGAAATCTTTGCTGGCAAGTTATCTTCCCTCTTAGGTGATCCTCGGAGATCACCAGAAAACGTGAAGGCTGACTGTGAAGGAAGATTTGAGAAGAGAGAGGTGTTTTGGCGAGGGAAGGGAGGGTGTATTTGAGGAAAGCCTTGAAATAGCGGAAACTGGGTGAGGATGACGAGACGGCCGGGTAGACAGGAGAATGAGACGCCGTCGTTTGAGAAGGAGAGAGCCCTGAAGGCGGGAACTTAATGACGGAGAATGCGAAGAGTTTGGCCCATGTCTTGGAATTTCTCGGGGTTTCCTCTACTATCCCAATCAAAAGAGGGCGTTCTTAAATCTCTCAGTACGCTTAGGGAAAATGTTCAGGAAGTCCTCTCGTCCGGTCGAATTTTGTATTTCGATACAAATCACTCGTTTTTAACTTATTTTTTCCAAGATAAAGATATTGTCCTGCCCACTAATTTTATTTAATATCTCACAACACATGTTTTGCTCATTATCAGGTATTGTCATGATTAGTTAATCATTTTTAACAATAATCATTAGTACCTGATGATGATTGCATGGCATTTGGAATATGTGTGGTGAGTTATTTAACAAAATTAATGGACAGGAAAGTATCTTTATTTATTATTAGATATGTTGCCCCACGAAATCTTTCCGCTAAAAGTTGACTTTATTCTTTTTTCCATTTTATTTGATCATTAGAAAAAAGTCGATTCGGCCTTAACACTACAGTTAAACTGCGTAAAACTTAAAATCTGCTGCGTTAAAAAATATTAACTGTAAAAAAACTTTAAAAATAGAAAAAAATATAGATTCAGGAGCAGAAGGCTCTCCGAATCATTCTTGAATATTCCGAAAGGAGTACCTACATGGATGCGAGGAAAGGTAGGGTACATGTAAAGAGCGAAACCTATTATCTACTTGCTTTCAATACCATTTTTCTCTATAGTAAAAAAAATCATGGAATTTTATTCCTATTGGAAAGAGCATATCGCAAATAACATAAGACTGTTGACACTCAAGGCTTACTTTTTAAAAATAAGTATTTTCAATGCTCTTCCAAGTTTAATAATCACAAAAAAATATTTATTTCGGTTTCAATACCATTTGCAATACAATAGAGACAAAATCAATTAATTGCGCCTGGAGATTTATAATAAAACTAGTTTGTACCGGACCCTACGACTTCACATTACCATTATTTCTCGAAATGAAGTCTGAGGCATATACTAATATTAAGTCATTATATGCGGAAGGAATAACGTACACGAGAATCGAAACTTTCCAAAGAAACTATCATGTCGAATCTTCCCAAATTATCAATCTATCCATCGGAGGAAACCTGACCCTCAATATTTTTATAAAAAAAGGGGTAGACACTAATAAAAGCTTATGGCCGCTTCTTCTGAGTCAACATATAAAATACGATTTTAACGAGGGGTTACTTCGTCGATTGGCACTGATCAAAGCTACAATTCACCGAATCTCACCGGTTTTCCCCGCATTTAAAATCAAAGGAAGCGCCATGAGGTATACCTACCGGAATTATAAAAGGGCTAGGGCGGCAGAAAATTACATGCCATTATGTGGAAAAATTTAAGAGATGGCCAAGAGGTGGCCGAGTAAGATCCATTGTAGAGATTTCCTAAAATGGTCCCAACAGCCAGATTTCGCAGCGTGGCAAGATAAATGGCGGGAGATAAATTCAACAGTACTGTTCTGCATTCGAGAACGGTAGTGATTTTTTAACGTGTATTATTGGCTCGCTGAGAGTCAACGGGGTGATTCGCATTTTTCCTCGCCCTCTAATTGAGCCATAAAAATAAATCGTCTTTCCGTCTTGAAGTGAATACTTGCAATTTTCCACAATGAACACAAACACGCGCAAAATAAGATAGAAATTTGAGTTAAATATCCCGTCACAAATGAGAAAACGACTTCGTTTTCTTCCATGGATTTATTTTTTGGCACAACATGTTTCAATCTCAAGAGGTCATTTTCAAGTACCTGAATACGTGTAATTCACAGATGACGTAGTCTAGGGTGAGCATCCAGCGCCACGAACCTTGGTAAGCCAAAGGTGGTAAAGGTTACTTCAAAATGACCTCTTGAAGTTGAAACATGTTGTACCCAAAAAATTAATCCGTGGAAGAAAACGAAGTCGTTTTGTCATTTGTGAACTTCAACATCCTCAAAGTTGAGCCGGAATCCATTGAAAAAAAACCATATTATTTTTTTGCATTTCTTTGAGTGCGGACCCGTTCAAATTTAAAGAAAAATAAACTCCCAAGATTTTTTGTGACGGAGTGGAATTTTTCCATATTGAAATAAGATACTTGCAATTTTTCAACTATTATAAAATTTATTACGACCTAGGTTTCAATATTTCTCCCTAATTTTGCACGTGTTTGTGATCAAACCGCTGTCCTTTGGCTTACCAAGGTTCATGGCGCTAAATGCTCACCTTAGACTGGCCCATCTGTGAATAACACGTATTCAGGACCAGTTCTTTTATTAGGGCTACCTTACTTCTCGAAGATTGTGGTTAGGGGTACTGCAAGGTATACCTCGAGAATTGAACCCGGGACATTTATGCTAAGCACTCTACCGAGCAGGCCTCTTACTAATAAAACCGATCCAAAGGTTGGTTTGGATAGAAGAGGGTAGAGATCGCCCCGAACTTAAAACAGGAATGTAAATTTCCCATATTTAGGATAAGGACGAGTTCCTTACCCCTAGCCACCAAGCAATTCGAGACTTGTTTGGTTTTCTCGAAGGTTCCACCCGAGAATTTCACCTACGACACTATGATCAGCAGCCAAGAGCTCACTATTGCACCACGCACCCCAAAAGTACGTCAGACAAAAGGTGTACAAAAATTAATGTCATTCCAATGGAGTTGCAAAAGCTAGAATTTCGGCTGATACGGCCCATCAACATGATAAATTAACACGAGCGAGTTAAAGTCTGTTTACATCAACGATTTTTAAGAACCGGAGTGTAACATGTAGGAATGCATGAAACAAATTAGAACAGGTTCTATTTTCTGTTCTTGCATTCGCACAAGTTGGGAGGTTACACGGAGCGTTTTCGTGTTCAGTCACGCGTTCATACATTCAGACATTAACTCCTGACGCATAATGTACCGTGTAAACAGGCCTTTAGAGGCTATTCTCTATTCCCGTTTCCATTTCGCCGCTCAGTTTTTCCATGTTCCAAAAACGTAAATTACAATGGTGGATCCCTTAAGTCTCCTTAAGTAAAAAAAGTGTTGTCACCTTCCGCGCTTTTATATGAGTACACCAAACTCGCCATTTGTTTCGCTGATGGAGAAATTGATTCGAGTTTCACGGGGTAATAAGGTATAATTAGAGATGATAATCGAACTTGATAAACGCTATGATGCGGTCTAGCAATTCCATATCTTTTCAATCCTATTTCTCGCAGGTACAAACACTATACTGGAAAATATTGGATAAAAGTGGATCGCTTTGCACTCATAACCGCGCCGTGGACATTTTTGAAAACAGATTAAAATGCGACCGAAGTGGGAACAGAAAACAGCCTTCCATTTGATGGAATTGGGCCTCCTCTCTACAGTTCCCTTGTTTCCAACCTTTGCAGTCAAGATTACTGCAGAGGAGCACGCCACCCCGTGATATGAAAAGTAAATACACAAAAAAAGGAAGATAGTCACCCCGGGGAACCACATTTACAAAAGCCCGCTTTTATTAGCGTCGTTGAGCCACCTGTGAGCCAAGATAAGGCTGGGAAGACGAGTCTTCACGCCCACCCATACCAAGGCTTCGTGAAGAGCGAGGTCATCAATCAACAAAGAATGTCGCAACCTTTACTCCTCTCCTTTTTTCAGCGTTTAATTTTTCTACGCCTTAACTTTTTATTCGCTGGAGTCCCGCGTGTCATGTGACACCTTTCGGCTCTTCCGAAAACCCAATCCGGCGAGGTGGCAAGCCCAACGGGCGAGAGACGTTGAGAGTACCTACGTATCTGGGTCAGAAAACACTTCCCACAGATGTTCGCGTGGAAACAGACGAATACTTTTTTCTTGCCCTAACATTGTTGACGCCGAGAGCTAAATAGACAGAACGATGAACTCGGAAATAACATTGCTATGGTTGTCTAAAGACCGTTTTACACTGGGCACGGATTTAAGCAGGTTATAACTGCATCAATTTTTCATTATGGCATGGAACTGCTCGAATGCACGAACGAATTTAGAAGAGGGGCTATTTTTCCACGTCTATGAATTCTCGCATTTCCAGTACGTGCCCCGTGTAAAAACTGCCTTCAGAGATGTACGCGTAAGGTTGGCTATAAAGAACCACGATAGCTTTAGCACATTTTAGGACCTCACATCAAGTATAAGCTGTAACACCCATAGATATTGGTTTTAACGATACAAAGTTTTCACATTTACTGGAACACTATAGTACGTCTTCTTTACTTGATTTTCATCGATACATTTGCACTCCATTCCGCAAATAGTACATTAATTCGATTACACAGCATTACATATTTAAAGACTAAATCGTTTGCGGGTCAAGTTTAATCGTGAAGTGACCTTTGAAAGCGATAGAGGTCGAGTCAGCATAACGTTTCTATTGTAGCAAAGTCTATCGCAATATACATCTTAGATGCATGATAATGTTAAAGTAGAAAGAGATAGCAACTTACAAATTAGGAATTCTATGACGGGATCTAAGATACATTATTTAGTACAACACTTGTACGCTGCGCAAACATTCCTCATGTTTCGTAATTAAATTATACTTCGAAATTTACATTTTAGTGTGCGAAGTATTTTTCTATTCCAGCCATACCAAAAACTTTATCCCAGTTAAGACACAATTTAGTGGTCAATTTCAACCTCATTTGAAAAAGGCCATGTTGGCGGCCATGCGATGCCACTCCACGTGACGTCACAGGGACCTAGATGCTATAATAGTAGATAGGAGGACATCGCCTGAGATTACCAAGGCATGCATGAGGCACAGACCTCAGAGAAACATCTCTTAACAATCACCTATTAAAATTGCCTTAGGTCGTAAAGTTTCCTTCGTTTGATATGGTATTAATAGTCCTTATTTAAGCCAAGCGCTACCTGCTAGCAGGGTACTCTGCCACCTGCTAGCAGCCTGCATCGTATTGGCGCTCATAGCCTCGCACCAAGGTGGCCTCACGCGGCGGCAGCTCAGAAACTATTAGTGATATTGCTTTCACATATTTTTTTAAATCTACGCATCAATATCAGCCCAAAAACATTGTTATGCAATCTAATGGCTGCAATCTTTATGGATTTTAACGGGTTAAGTCGAAAAACATCTTATCTTAAAAAATACAGTAAGTTATATTTATGTTTATAACCTGTAGGAAAGTTGCAGTATTTAATGCCACGTGCAAGCTTAAACTGGCTGAAAAAGATAAAAGAAATACCCACGCGGTGTATTGTGTATTTATCGTCTTTTCTTGTGTATCACCTTAGCCGCGGCTTCGAGAGCAATGACCGGACCATATTCATTCTTCCAGACGTCATGTTACCTCACGCAATGCTTTCTTCTGTCCAATCGTTATAGCAGGACTCGATTTCTACGCCCGAGGAAACAACATAACTGCGAACGCTACGGCGAGGGAAAAGACTTGTGTGACCCATTGACGTCTCGAATCGTTTGCATCTCAAATGAGAATAAAGAGAGAAAACTCCTCGAAGATTAGTCACCGTATTCGGATATGATGACAAAACTCCGTTATAAGTTTTCAAGGAAGAAAAGATGACACCACAGTCTGAAGGCAATGATTCAGTCAACATGAATGCTCCGTTCCAAGAACATATATCGCATATGAAACAGTGGAATAAATTAAATTAATAAATGGTTGTTTGCACGAACAATGACAACTTTCTAGGACCAATATTAGGTTCAAATATCTGTTTGGTTTCATGACGTCATCTTGCTTATGCATAAGCATGAGTCAGCATTGACTGTTGAGAAACTAGTTGCTTTTTTCCAACCTGCCATGCGCGGAAAGCATTTCTTTCCATCTCTCTTGTGAGTTGAGCGTGTTATGAGGATGAAATAGATAAAATTCTCAAAGGGGGCTACGATTATAATGCCATCTGCCGGTAGCGCCGGTTTTTAATAGATGGACGAAAACGAAAATGCGAGTTAGACCGAAACCAGGAGCGCGCTTTCATGCATAATTTATGATCAATAATGAATCTTAATTGAGGCGTGAAATAATTTACAGCGGCCGTTTCCCCGCAATAATAACCCTTTCGCTTTCAACCTTTATTCGCCTAAACGCTGACCTATTTCCTCGCCAATGACCACGATGGTGGCTCCATTGGCCAACGCTTCTTTGTAATTCTTGCTGACGCCGGGAAATAAAATACACCTACCGAGAAATTTGATTCTTTGATCACGTACCAAGTCTTAAGTATCAAATCGTATCTTTTTCTCGGTTCGGTCGGCTAGCTTCAGGTATACATCCAGTGATGATACGTTGGCTTTTATGATATCCTTTTTCTTTACTAAAAAATTTAGTTACCGTCGCTATGCGACTTCAGCATCAGGAGAACCTTGGGAGCCAGTGTATACTTCCCCTGACCTATGAACGTAGAATTTTTTTTTATTTTCTTAGCTTTCAATGACTCAAACGCTAATTTATCTTATTTTTTATTTTTGTTCCCTAAAAGGAGCATGTGATTATCGAAAATTCAATGGAACACCGGGGCAAATATTTTCATAGCTCCAAGATCATGTATTCGGAGTAATAAAGTAAAAATTAAATATTTAAAAAAAAGAAAATAATGCCAATTGCTTTAAAAATAAACTAATCGAAGAATAAAAATAATAACTAACCTATAAAATCATAATTATGCGATATATTCCAGTATTTATCCACGTGGGTATCAATGTATACGTAAATGTAACAAATTTTTTATATAAACAAAAGCGGTACCTATCTAAATAATCATATAAAACGTAGTTATTACACACTAACAAAATTCATTACATTTAATGGCTCTTCAATAACATAAAAAAAATAGAAAAATTGATTTAAATGTAGTCCTCAAATTTAACTTCAACTTTTGATAACATTATTGAATAAAAAAGCGTACCAATTTAAAGGTAAATTCATATCCAACTCACATAATTGAATCCTTGTCTTCCAAAACCGCACTAGTCCATTCGGCACAATTTTATGACAAACCAATCATAATGTAGATTTTCAAAGATACCAAAGCCATCAATTTCAGTCTCCACCGTTAATAAATATGTTACCATAGTTAAATTTTATTCGCACAAGGAAAATCGAAGCAAGAACTCAAGTGAACGGCAAAATTTGATAGAAATTGTTTGTGCCAAGTGAAGCGGTGTCGCTCTGGGGTTCATGACTTCAATCGTATTTACTCCCGCGTACGTGCCGTAGACAGACATAAATATGACCAATTTCTAATTCCATCACTTCCATACATAGAATGTTTAAGTCATTAAACAGATATAATGAGCCTTAGTTCATGACTATCTCATGACCGGAAAACTTCAGAGTTAACTGCGCGAGCAAAACCCATGCTCAGCTGAAAGGGAAGTTCCGCAGAGTAAGCAACACGTGTGACCTATTTCCATTATACACACGATCGTTAGGGCGAACCCATAATACAAAAAACCAAGTTTACAACTATGGAGAATTATATTAAAATGATTTCTGTACATCAAAATTTTGTTTTTTATCCATAGCTTTGTTTTGAACCCTGCCAAAAAATTCAGGATTACGTTTATAACTCATGCTATAAGCTGCGATGTGACTCATTAAAACGAAGGTACGAAAACTTACGATATTTTGAAGGTTACGTACATCAGGGGAAAAAATCGATTAGGTGAAAAAAGAGCGGTACAAAATACGAGCCGACTCAAAAAGTATTAAATGAAAAAAACAGTTATTTTTGTTTCGGATCTGACTGTGGCATTATTGCTAGATAGAAGAATCGCACATGGATCTTAGCCAGATGCTAACAATGTAGCTATACACCTTATCAGTAAATTTGATAACGATTTATGTAGTATGAAATTAACAATGAGAAGAAAAACTCATATTTTCAACGTTAGTATGACATTCTGTCTTTGATCAGGCTTAATTTAGAGCCATATTAGCAGTGGCGCCGACTCCATGGGGCCTGAGGGGGCCCGAGCCCCCTCAAAAATTCGTTTGGGGGGGCGGAGCCCCCTCAATAATTCAAGAAAATAATTAAGTTATATTATGCTTGTGAAATCACAAAAATATATTGATTTTTATTTCCCATACTTGACGATAGTTACCTTTTAAAATAAATTCAACAATGAGTGTCGAAACAAATAATTACAAGGTTAAGCAGGTTAACTCAATCAAGTGTTGTGAATCATGGTAGTGTTTCGGTGCTGCGACACACTTTCAATTAAACCTCTTTCTGGGGCAAGACCTCCGATATGGGCCCCCCCAATATTTTTTATAAGTCGGCGCCCCTGCATATTAGGCACGTAGTCTGTAGTGATCCAGAAGAAATTTTACGCTAAAGCCAACCATCTCATTCCGCGACGATTTTTTAATTGCAAGTATGAAATACTCAAATGGTCCTGCCGCTTAAACATCACTCGTAGACATTAGCCGATGTGCAACGCCGCAATTAATGAATTTATCGTTTCCAACCCGTCCAAATTTCACCGGCAGATGAAGAAAAAACCTAACGGGCTAAGGAACAAGTGTTGTGCGGCCAGCCTTTCTAGGTCATTAAACCAAATATCCCTACCCATAATATAAAGGTCGTCAATGAGTCATGCATGGTTGAATTTCAAATGGATACAACGGCTGGCAATACAACAAGTTCGCGTGCCGGGAATTGTCAGACTGGAAAAATAGCACGCTTCCACCCTGGAAACGGGTGGAAAAGAACAATAATTGCGAAAGGAAGTGGCAGTCGAGATGGGGATGAGAAGTTTTAGGGCCATTATTATGAAGACCCCTTGCAACTCCAGCCATGGACGTACCCAGCGAGGGGCAGGAGGGGGGCAGCTGCCCCCCTAGAAGAAAAAAATCGCCAAAGTCTTAAAGCAAAATCAGTACTGAATTGAAACGAAAGTATTCATCAAATTTTCTTTAAACTCACGAAAAATTATATGCATTAGTATCAGATACGTAACTCAAATCAAACATTTTTTTTTCAAGGAAATAATCTCATAAACTAATAAAGCGTTGTTATAATTTTCTTAAAATATTGGTTTCATTCAACTTTTCCATGCTAAAATGTCACAACTTGGCTTGCCCCCCCCCCTAGACCATGGCTCGCCCCACCCCTAGTTATGATCCTGGGTAGGCCCTTGACTCCAACGAGACCTTTCTCCAATTTATCACTTTCCTCACGGTTTAATACGACTCCTCACATAGCTGCAACCTACACAATAACTTCCCATTACTTTCTAGAATAGTTTTGGTATAAATCGCACTTTATGCACATGATAATGTGAGCTATCAAATTCATAAATTTTCAAATCTATACCTAACAATGACAAAAATTATCCCGCAAAATATTGGATAAATGTTGAGCGCATTGCACTCATCACCGTGCCGTGGATATTTTTGAAAACCGATTAAAATGCGACCGAAGTGGCAACAGAAATCAGCCTTCCATGGGATGGGATTGGGCCTCCTCTATACAGTCTCCTTGCACCCTGTATACTCTACTCGCAATGGTAAAACGGGAATGATCCAGCCGGAACTTGGGTGGTCAATCTAGGACAATAATAGCGAACGAAACTACAGTCATGATGAGTATGAGAGTGTAGAGGGCTCTTATTGGAACAACCCCTGGCTGGCGTCTCGGTTGAGAGACGGTCGTCCAATTTTCGCGGCACGCGCCGAACAAAAGAGCATCACGCGGGGGAAATGTTCCGCGGAGAGATTCGCTCCCGGGGGAGAATACGGGAGGGGAGGAAATGAAACGCTTTCCATGTGCACCCCATTCCACTCCCAATCTATAGAAAACTGCAACCTCCACCCACCCACCCTTCACAATGCTCCATCCAGATTGGCGGAGACAAGCAAATGTCAATTAAATGTCGAGGTGCCCCTGGGTAGCCTCACACAATCATAGAACGCTCTCGGGACAAACACAAACTCTCCAACAACTGGAACGAGAAATATACGGGAAAATGATATGCAGAATGAACGAGAGATATACGGCAAGAGGAGACGGCTCATGGCTGTCTACTCTGCAATAAATCTTGTCTTAAATATTATGGCGCCATAAGCAGCACCGGTATCGCTGCAAAACATGGCTGTTGGAGGTTTTCACTACGATAAACGGAAAATTATAAACATTATGGTTACTTAGGAAAGCATAAACTTGAAGAGATGAAAGAGTTTTCATGCCTGGGAAACCGAATTACCAACGATGGACGAAGCGAGAAAGAAATAGTAGAATAGCGCAGGCGAAGAGGGCTTTCTACAAAAAGAAGAATCTTCTCAGAGCTGAGAATGCCACCAAAGAAGTAAGGAAAAAATCATCAGATGCTACTTATGGAGTATGTTTCTCTATGGAAGCGAGGCTTTGACGTTAACAGCAGTGGAGAAGTCAAGAGTGTAAGCATTCTAAAAGTGGTGCTACCGAAGACTGATGAAGATAAAATGAATTGACGATGTAAGTTAACGAGGAAGTGCTAAGAAGAATGGGAGAAAAGAGAAGCCTCCTAAAAACCTTATGCAGAAGACTTTTTGAGGCATGATAGTCTAATGAAGACAATCGTAGAAGGATAGATAGAAGGGAAGAAGGGCAAGGGACGGCCCCGAATGAGCTACATAGGACAGGTTGCAAAGGATGTAAAAGAGAGGAAATATATCACTAAGTAAAGGCTTGCGGATAGGAAAGACGAATGGAGAGCTGCGTCAAACCAATCTTAAGATTGTGGACTAATGATGACGAAAGTCATTGCCCTTCAAATTGAGCTTATTTATACATTACTTTTTATGTAATTCTACCTGTTAACCTAAGTTTTTTCCTTATTTCAATGTTTAAATAACCAAAATTCAGTGTTAAATGATTGTCCGAGAAAGTAATGAGGAGTCCTAAGAGTAGTAAGAGAGATGAGAAGCCTCATGAAAACTTTGACAAGAATACGGAACAACCTTATATGCCATATATTGAGACCTGATGGCCTGATGAAGACAATCGTCGAGGGAAAAATAGATGGAAAGGGTGGTAAAAGAAGACCTCAAATGAAATACAGAACAGGTTAATAGAACATGTAAATAGAACAGGTAAAGAAGAACGTGGCAGAGAATAAATAGATAGGTGTGAAAAGATTAGCTGTTTGAAGAAATTTGAGGAGAGCTGTGTCAAACCACGATTGTTGATGATGAAGCTAGGTTTACATGGATCATTATCGAATTGCTTTGGCCGTCTCCCCTCCCATCATGAACTTCCTTCTTTAATTCACAATAAGGCCTACTCCCTTTCATTTCTTATATAAATGCTTTCCTGTTATTCTCCTTTCCCCGTCTTTCAAAGCAGTCTTTCCGCCCTTACGGTTTTTAACATTACCTCCCTGCTCTGTGCTCTATGGATTCAATATAATATGAAAAAATATTTTTTAAATGGGAATAAATGGCCAAATTTTTAAGTTTACGTCTCGGAGCTCAAGCGAAGGCTAAGTCATTTAGTCACATAAGGTACAGCACAGGTTATCAAATAGACAGAAATGATACGAAAAATCACAAGTTGACTATCAATAAAACCATCTAATCGTAAATATCAAAAAGCTGATGTTATTTTTCAGAACATATTCCAAAAAATTCTTAAATTTGTTTCCTCTGCTAGTTCTAACTCTGGTCAGACGTTATCACAAGCGTTTTAGAGATATTGGTGATCTAGGCTAAACAAACAATGACAATTCAGATTCAGTTATAGAGTTTTGATTTACGATTCGTAAAAAAATAGCATATATTATACTTTCAAGCAACGTTTCACCCTGATAAGAGCATCAACAGGGCTATTCAAGTACGAAAGTAACTGTAAGAAAGATTAAGTGTAATATAACACACAACCATTCATATGAAAGCACTATAAGCAAAAAATCCATTGTAAAACAATTTTCTATGTTCCTGCGGTTTCAACACACAGGATGAAGTGTCAAAAAATATCCAATTATTAACAGAAGTGATTTAAAGTAATTCAATACCATTGATACATTTCATGAATACATTTCAATTAAAGTAATTCAATTATATTGTGATACACTTGTAAACTGCTACAGGTTACAAACAACTTATGCTAACGCTCAGACCACGCAAACTGATGGTAAAAATTAGAGACCTACCTCAACTGACAAAACAAAGTATGCTATTCCTACGACAGTAAATATTACTTCATTCGATATAACGACAGTAGAAAGCGAAAAATGTATTCATGCCACCAAACGTAGAAAATATTTTAATTTTCCAGCTTCAGAGGAAGAAAGCTTTACGCATAATAACGGAAACAGGTTCATGTAAATCAAGGTTACTCAACAACCGGTCGGACATGGTTGGCGCGAACGCAATGAGTGATCTCACTGTTTATCTCTCGCTTCACTGTTTCTGGAAAACACCAAATAATCTTCTCCTATCTTTGGACTTTAAATTTTACTTCAGCGGTTGATAAACGAGAGCGAACAAGGTCATTGACAGCCATTGGTTCAACGATATTCCCTCTCTACTGACAATATTTGAGAGAGCCACTTTGAGGGAGTACACATGTGTCACAATTTTATTTATTACACTCCCCACTTTAACCATAAATACTTATAAATTAAGTTAGTGTATAATCAATTAACCATATATTTCTCTAGTTGGCCCGATGATTACGATGGGAGAGCAAATAATTTATATCTTCAGTTGACCCCGTCTTTTATCTGAAACGGATTATTCCAGATGGTCGCAGCGCTACAAATTTATGCCTGTATGTGATTGACGAGAATTCGCCAAAAAAATAGAGATGAGAAATCATACTGAAAACCTTAAATGAATGGCGACTATATGACAAATCCTTACACAGTAGGGTTTCAAACTGCTTCAAAAACTTGTCGATATAAGACACAATACTAAAAAAACGAAATTTCATATTTACACGCCCAACCACCGAAATAATCGGGGTGCAGAAGCTTAGTTAATTACAGTGTCAACAGCTAAATTACACTGACTACCGGTTAAACATACGTTATCCAGATATATCAAAGATTAGTTTTAGAAACCTAGTATTATATATGTGGTAATAAGTATGAAAACAAGAAAACGACGTAAGTTAACCAAACTACTCCATAGATCATGAAAATATCCTCATAATACGGACATAGAAGTATAAAAAAATGATTTGCTCTAACCAGCTGTTACAAGCAGAGACGAAAAAAGAGAAAACTATGGGTAACACTTTCTTCAGATATATTCTCATGATAGCACCAAAAATTCACACGAATAAGACTCAGGTATTTATTGCCAATACATACCTACATATTCATTTTACCCCATTGTACGCCTGGCACCTACTATTTATTGCCACCCAAAAGACCACCATCACAGAAGTCATAGTGATCAGTACGTATTTGAATCGGTGGTAAAATTTATCGATTGAACGACAATAGAAAATCTTGTGTGATTTTTCATGGACAAGAATGAGAGCTTTGCCCCATAGGCAGCGCAGAGACACGCCCTTCACTGATTTTTAAGTTTCTCTCAGGCCCGTAAACGTTTCAATGGTCACAGATTTCAATGACGAAATTGAAAACCATGCGGGTACGAATTGATTGCACCAGATGATCCCGATAACCAGAGAGTTTATGGCCGAAGAACGGACACTGACAATAGGAGACGAAAAGTGCTGTTCATGCTGGGAAATGATACATAGCGGCGCGCAAGTTCAAGAAAATGCATGTAAAACTTTGAGCAGATGTTATCCACGATAGACAAATCACTGCGCCACCCGAAGAAGGAGCGTGAAGCAGTTTGAAGATTTACACATGACTAAGTTCTCCTATAAGCGATGAAACATTTCCATGGAATGCTCAAACGTAAGCCAATGCGGAAGTCAAAGTGAATACATCCCTTCCTATAACTCCTATCACAGTAAAGAGTCATCATGACGTAGAATATACCACTGACTGATAAGGTTCAAAATCTATCTTCACGGATAATTATAAATATAATAATTGATAAAATAAATATATTTTAATACATAAAAAACACGTATATGTCCCAGGAATAACATATAATTTAATTTATAACATAAAATAAAAATCTTAATATCTATCCAATACATGATATAATATCTAATCAAATGTCTAATCCAAATATATATACAATCTAATATCTGATAAAATTAAATATTTTTATGAAATATTGGACAGAATTCAGAAGCTATCCTGGCTGAAAGATAAGACGTTTCATTATTAACCTCCCTAAGTAAAAATCCAGCATTATCTTCAACAGTTAAAATCACTCAAATTTCCAATACAATCATGGACGTAAAAAATCCAAGTCAACTATATCAGTGTACATCTTATATTTTGCCTATGTTTACAAGTACATACCCAGGTATGAATTCCTATGCGTGTTACTATTGGCTGCATTATTACTATTATTAAAATAATACTAGTTAAAAGTTGGCTATTAGCCAGGTGGTAACAGTTAATATGCAACGAAAATATGTAATATCCAATATGTTACATTATATGGAATAAATTTAAAATATATCACCAAACAAAACTATCTCGGTGAAGCCGAAAATTTAATATAAGCTATGTAATTAGTTATTCGAGATAAATTTTCTTGCACATCTTATTGAAAATCTTTTAGTTGTTGGGATAGGACAGAAACAGTTCTGCAGGAAGTCTATTCCAATAACTAATCGTCCTGTTGAGATATGAGAATTTTTTTACGTTGGTCCTTTGTGGCAGGATTTTCATCATATTTAGCACGGAGTAATTAAAATATTTTGCACATCGTCTACATACCGCAACACAACCTAAAAAGTAAAATTATGACCCCAGTACATAATAAAGTAGTCCGCAAATATTTACATTACACAATATTATAGCGAGTGAGTCAGCAGACGGCTCCTTAGTAACTCGAAAGTCGGAGAGTCGGCGAAAGAAATTAAGCCTCAGCGGCATGGAGAGATTTTTTTACCGAGGCGGCTAAGAAGAAGAAGAAGTAATAGGAATACGAGATATTTCAGTGATAATTACCCCCAGAGTTTTACAGTTCTGCGCTTAAAACTTCGTTTCGGATTTTCGGGAAAAAAATGCTACAGAGGAAGGTCGCCGAAGGCCAGCGGACCCGACCCGGGGAACAGTGAGTGAGATCAATGGTTCCTCTTTGAGTTCCGTTAGACGTTGTCCGTACTAATTAGAGGGTGGAAGAGTATGTGCGGTCCTTACGCCGCAGCCGACTAGCGTAGTGGCGCCAACGAAATGTTCATTGGGCCGCCATCAGTTATGTATACAGTGAAAAAAGAAGTGACGCAAACGGGATGTCGCAGGAAAATTTAGGAGCAGAGAAAGCCCTATAGTCGAATTAAGAGAGAATATATTTATATGCAAGGCATGGAGACAAGGAATAGTGACAAGGTCATCGAAATATAAGACCGCAATTGTTAATAGGCATGTTTCATCCACATATTAAACGAATGCCAATCATAACCAAGTATTATTAGCAATGAAAAAAGATTATGGACAATATTTTCGATGCACACATGGACATAAAATAATAGTAATTTGCGATCTAAGTACGTAACGAGCAAAGATAGCGGCTGTCAATACGGATAATAATATTGGAAATTTTTTAAATATATATGTGCACTAAAAACGAATTCTGAGGAATTAAGGGCTATCACGCAAGAATGAATGGCAGCCCAGTAGGCAGAACTCTAGCCCAAAAAATAAGATACAGAGATAGGTTGGTGTAACGGGGATCAGTAATAAGCTTAACCCCAGAAAAAAATATTTTTCAATTCATTTTGCTCGAAAAAAAACATATACGAGATTTTAATATAGCTAGCTCATTAAAAGTTTCTTTTAAGCCCAATTGGCGCCAATGTAGCAAAGATAATGATTACAGTCCAAATACAGAGTGTAAAGTAACTTTCAGGACGAATTTTAGTTTCTAGAGGAACACGCCGTCGCATGCTTCATTGTAGTGAGGAGAAATATTTTCCACAACCAGAAAAGACGTATCGAAATAATTTCATAAAGAGTAAATTACTGTTGCAAAATAGAAAAAACATCAGGGCTTCCTTAATTAATTTATTTTAAAAATTAAAACGGCATCTGTCACCGTAAAAAATCAATGCGTATACACCCATAGAAATATGTAGGTAGGCAATTATAAGCTAGAAAATTACGCATGTAATGGCTACAATTGATACCGCTAAAGCATCCTTAATACAAAAACCTGTGGATTACAAACACAGTATACGACATTCCACTAATTAAAGTGGAAGAATTTACATAAAAGCGGGTTTTCAAGACGCTTGGAAATTCTCGTAGGAGTTACTGCGTCTTAAGAATTGTCAACACGCGCTATACTCTCGTGGGAATAACTCCAGCATGTTAACACAATGCACAATAGGATTTTGTCATTTGCATTCCACTGACGCTCCAAGGCAACGGTCAGCAAACAAGGCCTGGGGCTACCATTACGAACCTTAGCACACTTACGGCGTCAGTAGCGCTGTTTAAAAGGACGTGCGCATAAAATAATACAATTCTCGGACGAGATTTGTTATGCCAACATCATATAACACGCTTTTGAATCATACAGCGCATTGGATGGTAATTCAAAATCTAAATAATGGCGGAATTTTCGGAGTGCAAACTTTATCAAACGAATGCATAATCTGACCTTTATAAGAATTTGATTTCTTCAACGGAAATTTATATTAGCTCCAGATTAAGTGTGAACAGCTGGATATGAGCTCAACTGAAGTTAAGATCAATCGTAAGATTTTTATCAAAACTTTTCCGCTAACCAGCATCAGAAGATGCAACTTTTGAACGGCAATAGAAAAAATTATCTTTTCAACTTGATTTCCTCAAGATATATTCATTCACACGGCGCCTTATGCGCAAACATAAAAATAAATTCAGAGGTAAGGGAAGAAAGGGATAGGAACATATAATGGAAAAGGGACGAGGACAACGGTGCTGTGATAGATGGAAAAAAGTCAGAAATCAGAGGGTAAAAATGTGGCCTGACTGGAGTCACTCGGCGGAATTGCATATTGAATAACACCTACAAAATTGGTATATTTTACATCATAAGTTTAATGGACACATCTAGCTTCCGCTGACTCCGCAGACATTTTTAAGTTTTTTCATCTGTGCGTAATCATCACGGCATGCAACCAGGGAGACTGGCGTCAAACTCAGGGCATGTTATATTGACCCGTAGAGAATGTGAAGGACGACAGAGGATATCTCAGGACTCGCGGATACATCTCAAATCACGCATCATTCTCTAAGGAGCTTCGCCGTTCTCATCAGCGACGCAGAACGTCGCCAATTGGCAATTCCGTGCACGGATATCACGAAGACTTGTAAGGAGAGGTCATTTCAAGCCAATGGATCAATGCCCACAGGACGGTGAGAGCTCCGCTAAGTTCTCAGATCATGGTTCAGCAAACAATTGCCAACAGAAATGCGCATGTAGCTGTGCCTCCGAGGAATCGATTTATCGACTAATTCCGATAGTAGTTAAATGAAATATAAATTTATATCCGAAGTATTTATATGAACACGATCCGTTTCGTTGATACAACAAACGCGTCGTGTTCCAATAAATTCTGCGGAGATATTGCAATACTTCATTTAACTAAAATTAATAACTTCCACCACACCGTTCCGCAAATCATATAAGATATCACTTGTGCCGGTGACTTTCCATGTAAAAGGCAAGCACAGAATAAAATCAGTCCCATGCTTTCCGCAGCCTCCCAATAAGTTCTATCCAACTACACACCAATAACTAAGCAATAGACGCGGTAAGAGAAAAGTAAATGAATATATTACTCAACTATGAACACGAAGAAACCTATAACGCTTCGCCCAACTAGTGGGTAGTCGCACTTGCCATTACCACCAATATTTTCACAACTGTTTACATAATTAGGTAAGGTATGAATGAATATGTCACCTGGAAATGACGAAATATCAAGTTTCATTTCGCAAAGAATGCTGGTTTATTCCCCGTACAATGTTCTCGGGAACGCCACCGGGTCAGGAACTACATAACTGCAGACATTTCCTTGTCCGACTCGGCCATCGCCTTCAATCGCAGCCCTGAGGACGATGGCTGAGTCGGACATCGAAACATCGGCATTTATGCATTTCCTGACCCGGTGGCGATCCCGAGAACATTTTACGAAGTCTATTCGCCGGGAAACCACTAAATCTTTCCGGTTTATCCTCATTTTTCGGGTACTCGCCGCGTGTTTGCCACTGTCCACAACAGTGTCCCTGCTGTAACTGTCAACAACAGTGTCCCTGCTGTAACTAACGTTATCAATTATAAACGGGAGTTTTTCGTCCCTGTATTTGAAGTTGTAACAGATCGAGGGTAGTGCAACCTTTGGCATTTATAGATCGTGGCAACGGGAGCTACCTCAAGAGCGCTTGTCCTCTCGTTATCGAGTCAGGAAGTGTCAGCAATTGGCGCGAAATTGACAAGTAGAAGATCACACCCTCCATTGCCCTCGACTAGCTGGTCATTCTCTTCCCTTCTCGTGCCATCACTTATCCTTCGGCCTTTACATCTCTTCGCATCTTCTCGATTCTCCTTGCCCACTCAATCTTGGTCATAAGCGAGATTGAGAGAGGAAGAGGGCACTCTGGGAGCAATTTCGCACCCTCTATTACGGAGAGGAAGACAAGACGCCACTCATGATGATTCTCTAACACTCTTAGACACCATAAACACCGACTGCCTACCATTACGGTCGTTGGCACGTTTGACTGCTTATATTCCGTTAATACCGTATCCCGCCTCCGAAGCAAGCATCAGTTAACTTACTCAAGAGTCTCTCAACTACCGAACGGAAATAACATGGCCGCCGAATCATTGAAAAAAATAATTTCATTCATTAATGTTTTTTATAAATTTCACAACTACGCCAATTTAGGATATTTTCCTTTGTAACTAAACAGAGGGATAATCACAAATATCCACCCATGGAGGTCGTTAAAAGTCAACCCAAGCAAGATTCGAACTCGCAACCTCTAGGTTAGGAGGCGAGAGCCTCGCTACTACCAAGATCGGTATTAGAATTAACTCTGATGAAGTACACTGGGAGTGAATGTGAAGATAGATGTACACTATATATCCCTTTATTCTACATACCAAAGCCCTGGGATAATGTACGCTCTAAAAGTAAGTTCCGATAAATCTTTTTCTTACTTCTATGTAAAAATATTCCGCTGCAAGTGAATCTATTTTATGGTGGAATGATCTCTTCGCCTGAGCTACTCTGCGACTTAGGCCTAAATCCAACAAAAAAACAAGTGATAGAGTGAAAAGATTCTGGCCATGACAATGTATTTTCGAAAAATCCCCAATATTATAGTAAGTTAGACAATGATCATAATGTTCGAAAAATAAATAAGAGAACTGAGGGCCCAATAACTAATGTTTCTCCCAAGAAGTACAAAAAACGTTGACTGAATTCACAGCCATTTAAAAAACTATTAGCAACGAAACATACACACCATAACAAGTATCACCAGGACAACATGTAAAGTCCATTTGACCTTAATTGGACAGCCGGACCACACATTCCTAACTTGTTACTTGAAACTTGGACCGTCATGCTGAAATTTCCAGGAGTCGAAAATCATTATTTTCCTGCACCTCGAACATGAAAAATATTTACTTTCTATTTTCCCCACTAGATAAAATGTTCACATTTGAGAAACATGTAATTGCCAAATAGGAATTCCTTTGTATTCTTACATGAAAAAAGTACTTATATAAACGCGACCAGTTGAGTCCAAGACGTGTGCATTCGTTACCCATGAAAGATTTTCCCTACTACCGTGTTAGTGGACCGATTGTTCCCAGCGACAAATAAATTGGTGGTGACACTCTAGGGGAGTTTAGACCTCCTATCAGAGTGATTTTTGTTTCCGCGACGGAAATTGGGGTGATAGATTCAAGCGCAGATAGATACGACGGAGCGCCGCAAAAGGATTACCTCTTAAATTGAAAAGGGACGGGACTCACGAATGCCAAAATGAATTCGAGAATTTTTTCCAAGGATTTCAGCGTCATAATGCCCAACTATTCTCACAGACCGCTTACAGAACAGCTATTGCCTAAACCAATTTTATAGGTATATCTTCTCTCTCGAAGGATAAATTATGTATTTATCCCTCGAGAGGGAGCGTAGGTATATTTAAGAAGATAGATAGCACTGAGGTGTTATCATAATTTTTATTGCTTTCATAACTTGGAAAAAAATCATAATAAAAGCATTACAAGATGAGCAAAATCATCCCATTACGATTTAAACCAATTCTCAAAGAGGAGAGTCAGAGGGAGTTTATGACTGATATGATCATGTTAACGATAAGTTTCCCCAAATCAAACTCTGATTCATCGCACTGATTCATAGCATTATTAACTATTATTTTGAGCCCTCAATTGCACATTTTCAGGAACGACTTTCATCCATTACGGAACTGGAACGAAAGACAAAATAAAAATATTTTTATCATTTAACAAAATGATTATCTTTACTAGGTAATCCGCTAAGTGGAAAATACAAAGTAATTTAATTTATTTATGTAATCATACAGTTTCACCTTAATTTGTTCATTTTACACGAATTGGAAACATAAATTGCCACCAAAATCTAATCATTAGTTTAATTTTCCAAGTACTCTTTGACATAAATGGGTAAAAGTATTCATAGATTCAACACCTCGAGAGAAATCAGATTCCAATGAAACCAAAATGTGTGAACTACAAACGATCACCTTTAGATGAACTAACCTTGGCCAAACGATCCTCAAGTCTCCAACAAGAAAAGCACGCTCTCGTACTTCGTATGGAGAAAATTTATTTTCACCATTTCAATATCCAAGAGAAATAAATATTACTCATAACATAAAGTTGAGGAAACCGTCATACGCCACCATGTGTTGACAGCATGACAAGTTTCATTATCCAAAACATTCCATACGGTATCCAGTTCAAATATTGCTCATTGACACAGGTTGGGAAGTCTCACAGAGTAATACGCACACTTTTAAAAACAAGCAATTTTAGCCTTCTGCGCGGCGAGATTTAAAACACAAAATCCCACTTCACGTGAAATGCCGGACGGATTTGATTTTTTGATTCCCACAATGGCGCTTGTTTTCATGTTGCTATTTTTCCATAATTTTAAATTGAACGCTCAAGAATAGAGAGAATTTTCACGCTTCAAAAAGAAATCTATTTGAAAATATTGAATCGATAACAATTTCCATTTCCCGTAACAATGCTGATTATTTTGTATAGCATTTTAATCAGTTGGGGTAACCAATATATCGACTCTTTCATGAATTTACCTTCTAGTAGATAATTTTCTTAAAAAATACTCCTCTATTCTTTTTCCACATTTGAGGTTTTATAACGGTATTAAATAAATTCAGTCGTTGCAAGGCATATTTTGCGAAACTATGGAATGAGTAATTATATGTTACGCTGTTTTAAACTTTATTCACAGGCTTATCGTATTTCTTTGCAACGATTTACCTCTTCAATCCAACCTAACTGTTTAAATTTGCCCAAAAATTAAATCGAGAATACTTTCGTCAATAAATAAGTTAACTTAGCAATATCGACAGACTTATTTCACACTCTCAGAAAGCGTTTTCATGTCACTCCTGAAGCAATTTATTTTGTTCGCAAATACTTAGTCGTTTCCACAACCATCTTATGGTTACTACGCCACCACCTTTGAGCGCTTCTGTTATTATTTACTTAAAAAAAATGGGACAGGAAGTCTCTCCACGCTTGCAAATGTCAAAATCAAACAATAACTTTCGGGAAAGACTCGGGTAGGAGGCCTTCTGTTGTGTCGAGTCCCGTGGATGTTGGGACTTGAGCAAGGAAAGGTGGTTTGAGGGCGCGGCTTCTTCGGGTTGTGCCCTGTCCCCCTCTTTTGTTTGCACGGATCCATTGTTCCTTGCGGGAGCGGAGGAAGCTCAAAAGATTGCCGGCGGGGGCGCAACGATCGAGGGGAAGTAGGTACGCGAGCGGCAACTAGTGAGGAAACTTATCCCAGTCGTGACGGGAATGAATGAAGCTGGGAGTTACGCAGATTAGCGTCAGATCTTAAGACAGCACGCTAAATCATGTAGGGAAATGAGAAGTGTCTTTTTATCTTTTCGCATTGAAATTGTGATAAACGCTCAGCTAATATACGACAATTTTTAAAAATCTAACCCGGCCTCCGTGGCGGCGGGGCCTACCAAACAAAAGGTCGCGGGTTCGAGGCCCACCTGGTTAGGTTGCTCCTATTCCGGGCATGGTTTATCGTGTACATGTAATTGTGGAAGGTTACTCAGGACCATCTGGGCAGAGATGGAGTTGGAGAACCTGACCCAGTGGAAATCCCGAGTAACTTTCCACAATTCTGTACGCCGGAAAAGCCTGCGATCATTCTTATACATGCAATTGTTAAATTTGTAGAAAATCTTGGTGTATAAGGCCAATATGTTTTCGGTGGTACAGGAATAAATAATATAATTTTAAAAATTTAAAGTTCGTTTACGGAATAAAATTGATATATTCAGATCGACATTCATACAGGTTCTGAGGGAATGTTCTACATTTCAATCAGGATGAAATGGGGCCAGATGGATAAAGAAATGAGTTATGTAAATATGGGTTATTGCACATTATTGATTCCAAATTCCTGATAATTGTGCGATTTGAAAAACAGCCGAAAAGAAAATGGGAATATAAATGAAGTTTTTTCATTTCAATTTAAGTGTGTCGGGACTAGCTACGGTGATAACTCTCCTATGGTGACCCGCAATGAACAAATTGTGCTGAAAATCAACAGAGAAAAAAAGCATTCGCCTTGACAAGGATTCGAACCCGGATATTCCGATTTTCGGTCGAGTGCTTTAGCCAGTCAAGTCATTATTCAAAATTTGGTTTCAAGATAAAATAATAGCTAGCAAAAGTCATTTCATTACGCAAAAGTATTCCGACTTTGATGATTAAATAATGAGACTAAGAAATTAATGCAACAACTGCAAACCGATTAAGGGAGAACTCTTGCGCAGATATTGTAAATATGCTTGCATTATCACTTTCTACCCACGAACAGAATAAAATCGCCCAAGTATACGCAAGAAATCCTTAGAAGAATCAACAAAATTGCGAATGAAACGTCATTATTATTTCCTCTACGAAGTATGCATGGAGCACGTGTACGTTTTGCTTTGCTTTAATTTTCTCGATTCAACGACGAAAGCAAACCGGAAGCGCAAGAAGAAATGCTGACGAAAGTCGGCCGCAAAGAGCTGAAAAGGACAAAATAAATACGATAGCCACAACATTCGAGCTACTTTAAACGAATAAGTAATTCCAGTTCAGAACATATTTGCACAACGCAATGAGAACGTCGTCTATTAAATCGTCCTTGTGTGTTAATGTGGGTTAATTATGCTTGAAAAAATGACCCATTGTTATTAAAATACGCGGCACGGCAATTAGAATGAAAAACCGATGCTTACGCATCAATTATCAATAAAAATGATAGCACATATTACCTATATGTTCTCATTTTCCGTTACTCAATTTTTTTTACCATCATCCAAGTCGACCACGACCTTCCAAAATGATTAAACTTCAGCCAAAAGCATTTCTAACACAGAAAGTGATGTAGATTCGTTAAGTATTCAAATTAAGGGAAGGTATTCATATTAGAACTACGGTATTGTGAGCTTTATCACTGAAAAGTCTTGTTTCTCAGCAAGGCATTAGAAACTGATCACGAAAATATGGTTCACTTGAATGTCTCAATACATCATGAATTGTCATGCCGAATCCGAGTTTTCCGAATCTTTTTTAAACCACGAGATATTCAAGAATGACAGTCGAGAAAAAAATTACTTAGCAAAGGAAGTTAAACTTAATTTTCTTTTCATGACTACTTTTCGTACAATGAGATATAACACTACAAATGCTGACTTTTATTTTTTTTCTACATCAATAAATACTTTTAAGAACATTGTTGAAACAGCAGTAATGTAAATGTGCAATAGTATAGTAATTATTGCTTTTTCCAAATTACCTTGTGGAGAGTCTGGGTGAATTTGTATTGCCGTAATGTCTTCATTTATTTATATTTTTAATGCCCTTTCATATTGAGTCATGATTGCGTACTATTATGCAGTAAAGTATTTCTTGTCTTTTGTTTAATCATTTATCTATGATTGTGTACTCTTACGTAATAGAGCGTACATTTTGTATTTCTTTTACATTATTGCATTTGATTATTTTTTACGTATTTTAATCTTGTAATTGGTTTTGTTGCCCGTTAATAAACAATGTCATTTTTTATAACTATTGTAATTAATATGTCCAGGTTGCATTGCCTCTTCAGGAGTAGTAATCCTGGACTGAGCCAAAAACCCATTAAATCAGCAAAACCTTTGTTACATAATAAGGAGCAATCAGCGACCATGAATGGAAACAACGCAGGTCCAGAGATGACCACAGTTTCCCCTCATTCAGAGTTTCTCGAGCGATAAGCCCGCGCCGCGCGACCGACCGGCCCATGTTTTCGCATCACCGGCTCCGAAACTATTCCAATCATCCAGCTTCGACCGGGTGGGGATATTCAGGAAGCACTTTCATCACACTTGATTTCCGAAGAGATTAATGGATTAAAAGGGGACTGGACTTGGGCCTCTCTCGGTGCTGCTACGAAGGAGGCAGCAAGCAGTTTGTGTTGAGAATCACTCAGCATCCGCAGAGCCTAGACCATTGTGATTCTCCTCTTTCCTCCATCCATAGCTACTCCCCATTCTTCCGTAGTGTAGGCATGTAATTTTTTATATAATATTATTGATGTTGATGTAATTAGAGAGCTGTTGATGGGAGATGAGGGGGGATAGTTGAGGAAAGAGAAAAACGGGAAAGTTGCTCGAAGAAGCAAGGCAAAATAGACACTGTATCTCAAAGAAATTAAAGAGGATTTGCAACAAAACAAACGGCTGACGTAAGGCATAACAGACGCTTCTAGGTTCCATAATGCGCACGGTACTTGTGTAAGTTTTTAATTGTTTAACCTAATTTTCATACCTCCAAAAAGAGCCCTAAATAATCCTTTTACATCGGGGTTTCTAGGACAAGTTAGCATTAAACTTTCAAGAAAACCTATGCCAAGGAGCCACCTACCCAGGTGTGACTCGAAGCCGCGACCTACGCTTTAGCAAACGAGGGCTTTATACCACCTCCGCACATAAAAATTGTCATAGTCTTGGAGGAAAAGTAGCTAAGCAAGATATACCGCATCTTTGAAGGTTGCATTTCAGTGAAACTATCAATGAAGTCATAAGGAAACCACTTCATGAATCGTAATTTGAGCTGAAAAGGACGGGTCATCTAAATAATTGGGACCAACTATGGTATTTTAAAGAAATTTCACATAAGAGAAAGCAGCGTGTGTGAATATTAATCAAGTCCTACTTCAAGGCACGCATTTATAGTTTTCACGAGCATGAAAATACTGAAAATCAAGAGGGATAAATTTGAAAAATTATAGCCAGCAATATGCACAGGTAACAATCGATGGTAGCTGACATTAACTTCATGTACTGAAGTATCCTAAAAACAAATAAACGGCATTTTAGCCAAACTTAAAATTATTATGGTGTAGCAAGATAAGTACCACGCACTGTTAGGAAAGTCTACTCCATAAGATTTTTAGTGTAGTACCAATTCATTTTTAAGGTCTCGCTGGCGACGCGATTGACTATCAGAAAAGTGGATCCGGTTATTTTCTGAACGATGTCAGAGGCTGATGATGCGGAATTGGCAGGTATAGATATTGGAAAGAAAGCTGTTATTACTCTTATTTAGAAAATTTAATCTTGAATGTTGAATATATTATTGATAAATTAACCAGAAAACATTGATATAAAATAGGAATAAATTTCGAATGAACACGAGTTCGCATATTTATTTAAAATACTTTACAAATCGGATAAAACAAAGTAAAATGGTGAAGTTAATGTTTTTAAAGAGCAAAAGTCATATGGCTAGCAATAAGCGTTTCTCTTCACTTATTTCTAAACTTACTTATTTTGGTGAATATGTCATAACAATTGTAGCAGTATTTTAAAAATATATTATCAAAACAATACTATGGAGAATTTTAGAATTTTAAACTCTGCCTCTGCATTTACTTACTGGAATTTAGTACCTTGCGATCAACTTCTATAATTTTCGGCGGTGGTTCATGATATTTAGTAATACTTACGCACGTGAACGTATATAATGAGCCATTCAACAGAATATTACAAAACATATGAAATTGATGAACGGCGAATGTCGGACTTTGAAACAACTGCGAAGCTTGGATAATGGTAGGGATTAGGGAGTCAGTTAAGTCATTTTTGCTTATGCCACTCACGTTCGTAGCGTAAATACCCAATTATATCCAATTAACGCTCATACTTCCTCATTGTCTATACGTTTTTACAGTTTAATAACTTAAATGCCTCGCTTACAGCGCAATTCTACTTCCTCGCATTGTTTTTAGAGAAATGGCCACAGATGGGTGAACACAAAGACTTTAGAATATTATAAGTTACAGTTTAACACTACATTATGTGATACCAATATAATTATGTGTTGATTTGTTCACTGCTGTCTCTCATTAACAACTAATGATGTAAAGCAATAAATTCCACACACGTGAAAAAAAAACAAATCGTAAGTTGAGAGAAGTTAATTATTGATATTTTTCTCGGATCTCGATTATTGAAGACTGTATTTAAAGAAACAACTTGAAACTACAGCACTATTGGTTGCGCGTGCAGACCCAAGAGATAGATACATTATCTTCATGTATCATCACACACTACTAAAACTTTCGAACTGAATTTGAATTTAATTCGACCTCTACGAAATTAAGTTGCCTAAAGGCAGTAAAACGTAGCCAAATCTGGGCTTCGCAAATTTTCGACACAATAAAGCCACTGCAAAATAAGAACAATAGATTGAACGCCAAGAGGGATAAGCAAGAATAGCATCACCTCGATTGCAAAAGGCCATTCCATGCACCGAAGAAACCGGTCGTAGGCAATGAATAAAACGCATTAAATAGATTTTACAGCAATGAATAATTTACAGGTACATTCATTCCATTCCTCCAAGAAAAAATTGAATTACGAAATTCAATTGAAAAAGATTCGTTCCTTTTACCACAATGGTGGCGTTTAATCACGACGTTTCTCCATTTTTTTAAATATAAGAAATATTGCTATCGGCCGTTTCCATCTTTGCTCGTCTTACCAAGTGGAGGATACATACGGGGGGGCGTGCGCCCCCTCCCCCCTGCGGGGCCGCCTGCATTGCCAAACATTGCATGACCACGACTGTGACTTTTTTATATCGTAAGATGGCAGTGCCTTGTATATGTGTAAACCAGTTTAAATAAATTTTTCTTCAACTTTGCAATTGACTTGATCATTATTTTATTACAATAAAAGTAAAGGTGGCTCAAGATATCTTTTGCGCTTTTTCCCTTTGAGTTTTTTCTATATCCGTCACTGGTCTTACCTGGATGCCCACCGGATGTGACTACAATCCTTGAAAGCATTGCAATTTGATGGGGATTGTCGTAAGCTCACAGAATATCTAGAATGTGGCTATTGCCTTAAAGCAGTAAAGTATAGAAAAGAACTCTAAATGCGAAGTAACCAACGTTTGAGGACAAAAATGAAAGCCCCAGCTTCAAAATTCGATGTGAAAAAAATTATAACAGTAAATACTTAGACGTAAATTTTATTCAAACCGTGATACCTCCCATTCTTCATGACTAAATGAAAACTTGATTAATAAATATTATCTCAAATCGTTTATGCTTGTTTCGCAATATATGTGGGTGCGCATAGAGGAGACGAATGATTGGCGAACTGAATAAACAGATTTCTGCCAGTGCCTTCAATAACCTAAGTACAAACAAAGTGCTCTAAGTGAATGAAAATTAGCCAGATGTTGAGAACAATACTGAAACCCCAAGGCCCAACAGTTCAATATAAAGTAGAAAAGGATAATACCACTAAACACCTAGACATCAATTCAAAGCCTGATACCCCACATTTTTAATGACCTCCTAGACACGGATGCCTCTGCTGGTAACTCAAGTCATCTTGGATTCCACCATTTCAATCCCTGACACATTGGTATAAGCCGAGGATCGCGAATGTTTACATTTACACACGACTGGTAAACACGAGGCTTCAATGCAGAAAAACAGCGCCATTTAAGGGGGCGTTCCTGTGAGATACTGGGTAACCGAAAAGCAGTTAGGGCTGAACCTGCTCTATCAGGAGACTTATGATAACCTCGATGGCATCATCCAATGTTCTAGATTAGGTTGCCGGGAAAGTTAAAGTGATACCTCGTACTGGGTGGCGGCAATTAAAAATCTTAAATCCACTGTGCTCGCTGAACCCAAATAACCTGAAAAAAGGATCAAAATCCTAGCTACTCGTTTCACGTCACCGCTACAATATTTATTCAACAGTTAGGATATTCAAGCTGCATACTCGTGACCCACATCTCCTTCACGTTTAAAACGTAATTCTTAGCCTACCTCAACACATGTTATGTAATAGGTAAGGAGGGAAAAGAACTTAATATTATTCTGGGAAATGGAGAAAATTAGGACCTGCAATGCTTACAAAACGATTTCACTGTTGACGATAAATACGTATTTATCGTACGATAAAAATCCAGATACACTAATTCTCATTAAGCTTAATGGGAAACAATTCCATCGAGATAAAAGAAAACATACAAACAAACGACTGCCTTAGAGTTCAGCAAATCAGACTTAGCAGGGATGAAGTTATCTCGGATTTTGCGATATCAATCTTGAACACTGCAGAAGCCGAAAATCGTTCTTGATTTTATCTACTCCGAGTCGATAACCTTATGTACCGCGGGGCAATTGCGGGAATACATACAGATCGATGCCCCAGTTTTGCAGTCGCGAACAACTTGCCCAGCGGCGGGGCGGGGCGGAAACACAAATCGGCCTTGACAGAAGGAAGGTGTCCGTCCTTCGGGCGTGAACCCGTTCCCACTCAAGGGCAGCGACGGCTCGGGTGGTTTAAGAAGTCGAGGGGACTCAGACACGCTCCTTGCGGGACACCCATCAAGTGCGCACCCTCCGCGAAAATTCATAAAGTGGCGCGGTAAACACGAAACGTATGCAGTCCGCTCTCGCGTGGTGAAGGTGTAATAGACCGTGGCGCGACATGAGGCGACTACGAAGCCGGACGAGCGACACGTTCCCAGCCCAGAACGCAGTAAAGGAATTAGGGATTAATGAGAGACCAACGCGCAAAATTAGTCCACATGAAATCCGGTAAAAAAATCTAAGAACATAATTATTAGCTCGTTATTAACAAATGAATCGATTAAGGGGGCAATGAGGCGGTCCCAAGAAAAGGAGTAGAAATGGTAATCAATAAAAACCCTACGATAAAGGTAGCTTAAATTAATCGGCCAGAATGCCAGACAAATGGTCAGACGCAGGCTATCGTCGTATGGTAAATAAGTAAAGACAAGCGGAGGATATCTTCGTATGTATTACGGGAAAAGCAATTACGGATATTCAAGAGAACAAATACGAAATTATGAAAATATAGCCTGACATCGGTAGAGAGGATTCAGCATGGAGCTTTTTCAAATCTACCTCAGGGTTGTTCAATAGTGATACTGACTAATGCGGATTAAAAATATATTTTCAAAAGAAATTTATTGAACCTTCATAAAAATACGTTATTATAAAAACAAATATGTGCTTCACCATAATTTCCTAAGCTAATTAATGCTGTTACTGATTTTAGAAATCGCCATACTTACGAGATAATTGTTATTTACTTGATGTAAACTTCTAAGAAAATAGTTAGTTAAAAATGTCGTCATTAAATAATCTGCCTTATTATATAATCCTTCTGTATTTTCACTAGAAAGGATGTCACACAAACAAGTCATACATCTTAAATCAGTATTTTGAGATTTAAATTATATTCTTAGAGCGTATTTGTTTTAGATGGCGTTTCAACTGTAGACGGCCTCGGATATGAGTTTTAAGAATTTTCAATGCCCTCAGAACGAGAGCCCGAAACCAAACCCTCAATACACTCCCCCGGAAAAATCGCACAGGGTAACCGTAGAGTATATAGAAACCGTCATTACAGTGAAAATCTGCAGAAACTTTGCTCAATACTGACAATGAGTAGAAAAAATAGAGAAAACTATGATAAAGAAACACTTTTAACTTAATAATTCTCATTAATTAAATGATCACAGCAAATAAATATTATCTCGAGTCGTTCATTCTTGCCTTGTCATATATCTGGGTGCGCATAGGAGAGACAAATGTTTTGCTAACTGAATAACCAGAATTCCGTTAGTGACATAAAGTAGGTAAGCATAAACATAGCGCTCTAGGTGACAGCAAAGCAACCAAAGATTAAAGATAGAAATGAATCCCCCAGCTCGAATATTTCAATATAAATTAGAAAAAATATTAAAACAGTATACACTTAGACATCAATTTTATTCAAACCCTGATACCTCCCATTCGTCATGACCTGCCGTACACAGAAGCCGAAAATCGCAAATGTTTGTATTCAAACACAACCTGCGAGCACGATGCTCCAATATACGAAAGCATCGCAATCATCCAGTGAGTTACCGAATAACCCGATTGCAGTTAGGGCAACACGTTTCAAGATGGTGCATGGTATCAGAGACCAGAAAACAACCCATTTCCGGGGGATAGAGGTCGCATCAAGCTATCCAGACCTCCTTGCATTGAGTGGGCATTATCACACCGACTCTTAAGGCGCCCATAACCCCTGCAGATGGAGTCCTTACAACCGATGGAATTGCACACGCGTCAAACCCCTTTGAATACCTATGAATGCAGTTCTCAGATTACAATCCAAACGTATCCTGAGTTTCCTCTGAAAGCTGACGGTGCTTCGAGACGGCAGCTGCGAATTCAGAGCAACGGGAAGAGAAGAATGGCAATCAGAAAATAAAACCACAACAATCGGTGATGGCGAAAATTAAAAGCACAGTAATATCAAGGGTAATCTTACGTTATAGCGGACCAAACACTGATAGGCAGCAGCTAAAACGAAAGGCAATGATAATAGGTCAACGGGGAACTCCGACCTATTTTCAATAAACTCATCCAAGAAACGCTGATAATGTTAATAAAAGCATGTAAATATACAAATTCCTTGAGTGAAAAACAATAAGCATTTAAGAGTTTTAATGCAATACCTCCACACAATAAAATTGAAAAATAAACAGCATTTAACTTTCTACTTCAACAGTCTATAAGGAATACTACCTACAGCACATTCGCATAGGCCCAATTAAATAAATCATAAATAATACATCGCATTACATGGGATACAGAAAAACGATATAATTATCTTCTCAATTTTGTATACGCAACGCTGCATTATATAGAACATGTTCACAAGTAGCAAGCCTCAAACTTCGCGTAGACTCAGTTATATCATTACTTTTGAAATTATATCGCGCAATACAAATCGCTGAACAGGTGAACCAAAATCAGATCAGCAAATTTATGCCACACTGTCCTAAAAATGCCTGAGTTGGCCGATCCAAGAAAAATATATCCATTACGTGGTGAAAATTTTAACCTAAAAAAAGAAATTGCAAAATTGGATGGACAAATACCTACTCCCTGAATACAATTCCTGCCTCCTGTATTTTGCACTATCATCGAGACAACCTCAACAATAACTTATACTTTATACCGCACAAGGTGGTGCAATACCATCGCAAAGACGTTTGCTCGCCAGATTGTACAAATAAGATTACCAAATAAACTTATATTGACCACATACCTTATAGATGTAAGTACCCATAGGTAATAACTACAACCCGGATTAATGATTTAAAAGATAAAGATGATACTTCAAAATGTTTAACTATCCTACCACTTACTGTCAAATAGTGGCTTGTCTAGGTTTGTTTGAAATGTTGAGAACAGACATTCTGAGCGGACATCAGTTTTAAATACTGTATCTGCAGGTCCGAGAGAAACGACAAAATTTCGAATGAATAGGTTCGTGAATTTATTTCACTGGAGATAAGAAAGCACCAAGATGAAACTTCGGGCAATCACGCTAACAGCATAAACATTGCTTTCCCTCATACGTTAACGACTGGTTTCCTAACACCCCTCGCCACCGTACTATTGAGAGCTTATGGGGCAGTACGCATAGATGAAAATAAACTCATTACAGTGTCTTCAATAATAATTTCCTATTAATGTATCTTATTGTATTTTGTAATCGTTTTTTGTTCACAGACTTTTGATCAATTTTATTCATCATACATGGACAAATATTACCATGATGATTCATAGAGTTACATTTCTTTAATCATTATTTGCAAAATGTACTGCTCAGTATTGCCTTGTTTTCATTGAATGGTAACCCCTATATAAGAATGTATCTTCTGGGAAGCCTAATTTTACTGATATTTCCATGGATCTAGGAGTAATTTTAGGGCAATGAAATCAATATCTGAATTGTATATTTATTATTCTTTTCTCCGAAAAACACGGATTCCATTTCTTGAATTTTCCCAACCTAACTGTGCCCCTACCTGACTATGGTATCTGTTATGGCGAGGAATGGAGATCATTATTACGACATTTGAAGATGATAAATACTACGTACATCTTTTGTCATGGTTTTTGTAATCACCCTAAAGGCACTCGTACCAACTCAATGAACTTTCTCGAGGCATTGGAGCGAAGGGCAGGTGTTGGGGCATCGATAGAGACCTCAGGGACGGCTCCCGCTCAAGATGAGGCACAGAGATTAATTGGGCCGATACGTCAAAAACTGAATTCGAGCAAGTCATCTCGACTGCTATTTTTGGACGAGAAATTTCTACGGACGACGACAGAATACACAGAGAGAAACCATTTGAGGAAAAAAGTAATCCGCCCTTCACGGACTTAATGGGTGAGTAAAAACAGTACTATATTGTGGGATATTTTTCCAGTAGCATACATTTTGCCTGATTTTGAGAGAGCGTAGTCAGTAGAAATAATTAAGAGGTTAAGATTAGAGAAATAGACTGTAGAACCGATGAATTTAGCATGCCGCTTTCACCGCGTACAATGAGGGGCCAGAATACCTGCAATAGTTAACTCTATGATAGCTTGACTCTGCATAAGATAAAATAGGCTATATGTATGTACAAGATTTCTTGGACAATTTTATCTATACCACTGCTTTTTTATTCTGGCGTTCGTTTTAAAATTAATCTCCTCCTCCGTTAGGTAACTAGGTGACAGTAATAAGATAAATACATCATAATTTACGCCGAAAGTACAGTAGCCTATAACTCATCGAAACCCGGGTCGCGTTATTTAAAAAAAACAGGGGTATAAATAAAAGTGAATTGTCAAAGAAAATATATAATGGAAAACCACACGGTTAAGAAAGAGTTAATGATTTTTATGCATGTATATTTAATAACTTACAAAAAATATCGACACTAGCTACTGTGTGCTCATCCTATGTGCGGCAAGTGAGCGCATGACTGATTTAAGGCTAGGATGAGTGCTTCATGTCTGTCGTAGAATCAGTCCGAGCCACACAACCTGGTTGCACGGTGCCTTGTAGATGTTGGGCTACCGGTGAGTTTGGAGTCGCTCAAAACAGGAACGACGACAAGAAGCGAAATGCAAACTAAATAGTCACTTGCAGAAAAGTTTCTCGGGTTTTCCACCGGTTGATTTCGTCCATATCTTGGGAGACATGGACTGTGGAAAACCCAAAAAACTTTTCTGCAACTGATACGCCGGGAAAATCTAAGATCATATATAGTCTGCAATGCGGGTTCGATCACCTGTGTTCGGTCCCGTTACATTGGAATTTAATTATTTAATTTTTTATATTTTTTTTTTATTTTTTTTTATTTTTTATATTTTTATTTTATTTAATTATCATTTTTTAATTATTTATAGACATATTCTTTTATCACCTAAGATCATACAGACATATTTTATGTTTGCTAGCATATATTTTAGATCCTATACAGCTATCGTCTGCGTTGACAAGAATAATGAAAAATTAATACCATAATTGGGAGTCATGACGTAGCATACACAAATCGTATTTTCTTATGCACTCTATGTTTCACAATCGTACAACTGCTTATCCGTCGTTTACGTTTGAAATGATTTTTTTCCCTTTTTTTAAAAAGGTCGGAAAATTTACATCCACTAGATTAACGATATTTTATTTCACAGGACAATCGAAAATTCACCGCATTTTCATTCGCGCAAGAATCTCAGGAGCCATGTCTTCATAAGCATGTCCAAGGCTAGCATTTTATATGGATAAATCTACTTGCCTCACATCTAAGTACGCCGCTGACTCAAGCAAAAAATTCGACCTCTTACAAATGTTTGAGTTTATATTGCTAGGTTTGTGCCTCTGGGTGTCATACAAACAAATACAACCCTCTGATGCATTACCGAATACCGACTATTTAACTCAGTTCACTCCCCACGATGAACGAAATTCATTCGAAAAGCGCAACTATGGTTAAGTTTCAAATTGCACCTCACTTAAACTATTCATCGAAGCACAAAATGATGAGGCACTCCAGAGACTGGATGCATTACTCAAATTATTTTACGTCAACAATTTATTTGCCAAGCATATTCTGGGCATCTATAAATTGCTCCTCTCAATAAGAAAGGTGAGTTTTTGCACTTCGTAACTTATGCACTTAGTGAACACGTCATAACTGATTTAGAAATCTTATTAATAAGTCCCTACATCATTAAAGAATTCGCTCCTTCCTGGATACAGACCTAAGGCGATATGATTATATCATTTTTTATAGTAAAATATTAAACTTGGCCCATTACTCTACAACCGCATTATTCATCAATGCTCTTCATATATTTTCGGCCTAATAACCTACTAATCGAAAAAAACGAAAACAAATCCGAGCTGTGTACGTCTGTATATTTAGCCAACAATGAAGAAGTTCAACACTACTTATTTTTGGAGTAATCCGTGGGAAAAATAAATAATAAAAAAAACTTTGCCCACAATCCACTCTTTCGATAAATCCAGGAGTAATGTTGTATTACTGCTTTGAGGGCAAAATTTTAACATGATAACGGATGTGAATGATGTAAAGAATGAATTTTGCTGGGCAAGAATATCACCGCGAAAAGTAATAACACGACGGTGTTTACAATGCTCGCAATAAGGGAGTGCCGAACTTTCTAGCAAGATAGCGTGATATTATAAGGCAGAGCTGATTACAGTTCATATTTCTACGACGCCGCTATCTTCACACGAACAAAGTTTCCACGCCACTCATCTGCTCAGATAACGAAAACTTCGAGTTATCCTACGGTGTGCAATAGGGAGAGATTAGTCGTCTGCTAGCAGCTGGCACGGTGAGGTACACGACACTTCAATGCACTCTTAACTAATAAACCTTCCATCGTTGTTCGTTCATCAGTTGAACTCAGAGGAAAGCACAAATGTCGTCATTAATGGGAGTAGAACTAAAGCTGAATTACCATTAATTTCGTACCTAGAGCATTGAATTATCCTAAGGAGACCGTGTTTGAAATTCAATACCTTCAGTGCGACAACTACCCAAGCGCGAATCTCGAAAGATTAGTGAACTGTTTCCTTAGATACGGCGTTATAGATAAGAAGGTACGTGGTTTCAAAACACAGAAAGGAGAGATGAGAGTATATCCTAACCTTTTGCTGCCATAACCGCCAGGAGAGCCAGTAGAAACAGCTTCAGCGACAACTTAGCCATGGCCGGCGAAAACTCTTCCTTCCTCCAAGTTAAACTCCGCGAAATCAAGTTCTCCGTGAAATCCTTCCAGAAGTCGAGTTAAAACTCACGTTGTTAAGGCGACGGTCAGATCGAACACACAGAAATTTGAACACAAGAGCACAGAGTAAGATCCAAATGGGGCAACACGAACTTATTCAAATTCAAGTCGAACCAATTTAGGTCGATCGCGGCTTTTATAAAAGGAGAAAAAACTCGCAACAGAAGCACCACTGTGATTTTCTCTTCCTCGGTAGACGAAGAATTGACGGAGGTGTGTGTATACGATGTCGTTCCTCGGTACACTTGTAGCTGATTCACACTTCACGGCGTTCGAGAAGGTAACCCTTGCGGATGAAAACCGCGGGCGATGAAAAAATATCTATTCGCGGGAATAGCCGGGTCGACGTAAACCTGAAGGGTGTTCCACTGCCGCTGATGACTACTTCAAGTCCAGAAACTGACTGAGGCACTAGCAGCTGAAGCGAGAGCACCTACCCGCAGAGCTGCCGCCCGAAGACCCTTCCCCCCCCCTACCACCGCGCATGCGCAGACCCTATCTCTGAGGGCGGCGGGAGGAGTGGGGGAAAAAGGCGCTGCCTTTAAAGGCCTTTTTACACGGGGCAAGTCATTGCGCATGTTTGCACTGGAAACATGTTGAAATTACGCGAATGCGAGCTTGGAATTAGAGCAAGGGATTTTTTACCGTCTCGCATCCACGCATTCTCGCATGTGTTAGAGCAATTCACCTCTTTATTCGACGAAATTTTGATTGCGCAATATCGTTACCCGTATAAAACGCCCTAAAGGAATTCAGCGGAGGCCACCCCAGTCAGAGTTGTTTAGCGTAAATTAAATAACGCTCAATGCGGCTTTTCAATATCCATAAGCTGAGGATAACATTGAAAGTCTAAACTTCTATATTATTATGAATTATGGCTTTCCTAATGTTTCCACTAAACTTAGTGAACTATGTGAATCAACTCTTGGTGTGTTTTGGGTCTATTTAAATCTCCTCACGCTAGCTTAAGTGCTTAAAAATGGCAAAGACAAGTATAAAATATATATAGATATAATAACGGGTACAAACTTGCGTGCAATGACTGTGATGCAGTGTGTATTGGTCAAGCGGGAAGAAAATTGAAATACAGACTCCAAGACCACAGGAGACATTTACATTAACGGTGGAGGAAATTCTAAGTTTGTGGACATCTTTTTATGATTTTATTTTTCAGTGAATTTTGTTTTGAAGTTTTACGATGAATTCACTACCAACGGCTAATTTATTTCTCTTGAAAAATATCACGTGAATGATTTGGAGTTAACCAAATAATAATTTTCATGGAATTTATGACTAGATATGAGCGGAAAATCAATGCCAAGGTAACAAAAGCATTCGTGAACCCACAACAGAAAAGAAGGGACGGAGACCAATCTGAAATTAGGAAAAGACCATCCATTGCTTCATGCAAAATTCTTTGATTTTGAACGATAATAATACGGTGGCTTCATCAAAATCCTCACTTTATCCACCCACTTCACTCTCTCCAGCCTTCTCCACACCCACATCTCAAAAGCGTTGATCCTATGCCTCTCTCTCCTCTTCCCAATAACTACGCTTCGCATCCATAAAACACAGCACTCCACACACTGCATTTCACCATTCTCTTCCTCAGGAACAATACCATCTCGCAAAAATATATCAAGTAGCAAGCCTCTCTAATTTATTTATATATTTTCCTGGGAATTTCTCATCAAACTACATGGAAGACTATTTGAAGGGAGGTTAACGATGATAGTATTCATAACGTTTTTATTTATATATTTTGCTACCACTATAGTCGCTGATTTTCAGCAGAGTCAACAACCTTCTTAAGTTGTTGAAATGACACATTGCAATATTTCCACTTATAGATTTATTTTACACTACGCGTTTCGTCGTTACAGCGACATTTTCAAGTGTGAAAAAAGTCTTAAAGATTTTCCTTATATATCATGGTGCTTGAGGGGAGGGTGGGAGTAAGATGGAGAATGGGGTTTGGGTGACGAGAAGCGAGCATATTGAAGGCTGTGGGGGGGGGGGGGGGTTGGAGGGTCGTTTTAGGGTCTCGAACTGAGGCAGGGTGAGGGGGAAGAAAAAATCTTTAAGACTTTTTTCACACTTGAAAATGTCGCTGTAACGACGAAACGCGTAGTGTAAAATAAATCTATAAGTGGAAATATTGCAATGTGTCATTTCAACAATATTACGTACTTCCACCACATCGTGCCTAATATCATACAAGATAACCTTCTTAAGCCTTCTTTTGAGCTTAACTCATTATAACTCAATGTTCCTTCAAAGTGACATCAAAAATATATACATTTTCAGCTCTATGCAGGAAAGATTTAAACTACATGTTCTTATGTGCTGTAAATTTTAATGGCGAAATATGTTGCTGCCGCAATAATTATGGCTGAGTAGACTATATTCACAGTTTTACAGTGGTAAGTCTTGAAATTTAATTTCACCCAGAAGCATTCCTGGATTAGAAAGGGTTAAGAGAAAATAACAGACATAGGCATCAACGAAAGGAGAATAGCGGGAAACCACCTCCTCCCGTTCTTAACACAAATTGGATTATGATGCTGAGTTTCCATATGTAATAGCTCATATCCAGGAACTAGGTATTGTGTTTGAAGGAGAAATTACAGTCATGAAAATTTGGAATTACATAGATGGAATTTTGGCGGTCGAAAGAAATCAAGCCTTGAACGTAGAAGGTATATAATCAATTCGGAGCGTAACTGATGTTGTCGGAGATGCCTTGGGGAGGTAGGTAGGACAATAAATGGGATTTTCACTCACACCTGTAATCGCATTTCATTCAAAGAATCTGGTAGATGGAGAGGAAAGCAGTGACGGCTTGCCCATAAGGACTCTCGGACACCGCCCCTCCCAAAGACTTGAAAAAGGAAAAAAAATTAAGTGTCCATGCAATTATGATTACCTAAACATCTAGTGAACCAAAGTGTTTTTTTCGAATATCGTACATCGAAAATGTAGGAAAAACACGCAAAAATAGCGCGAGAAGTTTGAATTTGTAGCCGCGGGGCGCTGGCTAGAACGTCCCAATCCATTGCCATGCAGTCATATGAAGAGCGGTAGTGGTGGGGGCTGCTGGTGCTATGACGGGTCTAAGCTTGTGCCTTATGGAAGTCTTGGGACGCCGTCTGAGCATGCGCAGAGCGACGTATCAAGTGAGATGACATCGCCGCTACGGCTGGCGGCAATATAATCTGGCGGTTACTTGGTGCTGCAATGTTGCAGAACACATTGTTTTGATTTAAATTTTATTATTATAAATATTTAAATTGTGTCATTTTAAATTAACAAATTTAATACCTAGATAGCCTTAAAAACTCAATAAAATACAAAAAATATTCAAAAATTTTGTGCCTCCCCCAGCATTTCACTCACGAGCCGCCACTGAAGGAAAGATAAAGCCTGAATAAGACGATCATTTTTTCCTTCCCTCAGAATGATAGCTCAAGCTATAGGTTTTCAGGGACCAAACGATTGATCGCTCAACATATCGCTCGACGAAGCGTAGAAGTTGAATGAAAGAGCTGAGCAGACATGAACCAAAGAGCATTTGGGTGTGCTAATCTGGTCACTGAGGTCTTGAGAATCAATTCGTAGCACTTATTAAAGGAATGTTTCATTGACAAGTATCGACCAAGATATGAGAAGTTCCGTAGTTAGTGTACCTCACGTACTGTTTTGGAAACTATTCAGCATTTTGCAAAGTCTGGCCTTCGAGCATAGGTATTTTTTAAACGTTTAGGTGCTACCGATTTATTTCACAATTAATCATATCTACGGAAAAAATAGACTTAATTCTCTTAATCCAGTTTTAACTCTCTAAAGTCTAAAGCCTGAATCTCGTGATCACATTTTCCGTCCGATAAGTTTTGAGGGACTAAAAGAGCTGTCGCTCCACCCATCACATTCTGAATCACACTGCCCCTTTTTGCATCACTTTCATTGTTTCAAACTGTCATTCAATTAAAAGCCAAGAGTGGCGTTGCAATCGGTGTTAGCGGCCGTGAGTTCTGATTGGCTGACAGACGGTATCAGCGATGGTTTCAACGACGGAACAAGGGACGTAATCAATTAATGAAAAATCGATTGGGATTTCCATCAGTGACGTCATGGCAACATTAGGAGCGCCGGAACGCACTTTTCTTAACTTTTTTTAGAAGTGAAATATTACTCTGAGTTGGAAATAAAGAAATAAAATTATGGAAGGTTCATTATTGTTTAATCAAAAGTTTGAAATACAATATTGCCTTCTCTGCCGTACTGACTCCCAAAATATAACTGATAAATTCAGGCTTTACTTTGTGAACGGCAGAGCAGGAACAATTGTATTTCAAACTTTTGATAAAACAATAGTGAACCTTACATAGTTTTATTTATTTATTTGCAATATGGAGACGTTTCACAAAGTAAAACCCTGAAGTTATTAGTTATATTACTCTGTCTGTTTTTTATTAGAAGTCATTATTACATTTCATTACAACATTTCTTGTTTTGGATACGAATGTATGTGTTAGAAATTTTGAGGCAGCAAAATATAAAAGTGTTATTTGACTATTACGTCTTTTGTTAACCAGTGCCGATAGATAGTATTCATATACGTTCCGGCACCACGACACCACTGATTTCCATCCCACGAGCCATTGTGGAAAATGATAGTGTGTAACGATCATTTTTCCGCCATCATTGGAGCAATCGCTGGAGCTTACGCTCGGAAGGGGCGGAAAAAAATGATGGCGTGACTCGTGGTTAGTATTGCTCAGGAAGCATAATGGCAGGAAAACGTTTGTGTGGTCCATTCATTTTTATCTCTTTTTCGAGATTAAATGAAAAGTGAAAATTTTCAAGCGCGCGAAAACGCGACGGCTAAGTATGAATGCTGGGAAAGCCCGTGTTACGTCATTCTGGTTCCCGATGTCGCAAAGTGAGGTGACCTTGGGGCGAGGATCCGCGCGCCGCTAAGATGCAGGCTGCTACCAGGTGGCAGAGTACCCAGCTAACAGGTGGCTCTTGGCTTAAATAAGGATTATTAATACCCTATCAAACGAAGGAAACTTTCCGACCTTATGCACTTTTAATAGGTGATTATTAAGAAATGTTTTCCTGAGCTCTGTGCCACATGCATGCATTGGTAGTATCAGACGATGTAAAACTACTATGATTCATTCACTCGAACAAGGAGAACCTTTCATTGAGACTTGAAATAGTTCACAATTGTTAATTTTCCATTTACTAATTTAAAATTATGATAAATGTACAATTCATCATAAACAATCATCTCTGATACGAATTAGGTGTGCAATAACTTACTAGCCTGAGCGTTGAAAAGGATCTTCAGAATTAAGGCCAAATGGAGCCCACCAGTGATTAACCCGACCAATTAGAGCCGACCTAGGACACGAAAGCTCCTATATGTACAAGACGGGCAATTTTAATGCATCGACCCCCCCAGTGTGTCCCCCAGGGCGTCCCCTACAAGTGACAGATAGAGCAAAGACACTATAAACTACAGTGAAAATGCCAGTGATATGTATCCCCACCCAGTGACCTCCAGTGACGGGTATCAGACCCACCCCAGTGCTATCTATTTATTTATTTTATTTATTATTTATTTATTGTCTATTTATCTATTCAGAGTATATATTATTGTTAAGTTACCACCGTAACCTACCCTGGCACGTTGGTGACTATTGTGTTGAGTTTATTGTACCATATAGTTTATTGAACCTAGGCCTGACGGTGGTTTTACGGGTTTCCCACCTCCTTAGGGCAAATGCTGGGCCAAAACCACTCCCGTACCAGTGACAAATCCCCAGTAACGCTGAAGAGGCGCAAGCCTAGACCAGCTTCACGAGCTGTTGTTATTGTTGTTTCAAATTTTATGCAAATGAAAGCTCGTGAATAAAACGATTTTTGAACTTTTAATGCATCGATATTTCTGACCTGCACACGTCAGCAGGATGGCTGCAGGAACTATCGTCAACTTTAGGCAACAACTCGCGGAGGAACTCCCGAAAGCCGTTACTATCTAGCGGACTCTGATACGGTAAGGACTGGGCCTTAATGTGGTGCCATTACATTTAGTTTTACCGCGTAACAGTGTTACGCATCACGCTAGGATGACGAAGTATCCACTTCTAATTCAAATGTGGACCGGAGATGACGGAGCATAAAGCCACAAAGGATGACGACGACCTACAAGTCAATTCCCGCGAATATAAATATGATCATCCTTTCTCGCCCAAATGTTTATTTCTGACCTGGGAAATTTCATAACCTATGAGCAAGGAATGCAAGTATCACGTTGGATGGATGAGTTGTCATGTGACAAATTCCTTGCGCTTTACTTGCACGTAAGCACCCGTCTTTCCGCGAATACAAACATCATGAATGATATGATGATGGAAAGTTCTCCAGTCGGTCACTGTGTTGCACTACGACCAATTTATATGGATTGTATAAAGCCACCACATGCAACCATGATTTAAGAGGAATTCGAATTTAAAGTGGAAATAAACTATGCCTAAATCGACCATTATATTCGATATGATATAATCTGACAAATTTGTAAATTTATTTTGCTATTCATTATGAGTTCAAGCACTATATAGCGAATACCAAAAAGTGTTCCATAGCGGGGTTCAAATAATTTCTAATATTTATTATTATTGCAATTAGTGATTCATTAAATGAAATTGAAACTGTTTTCAGCGTGGAGATTTTTGGGGTTACTAACGCGTAGATTCATCTCTGCAGACGACAGTTTCGCCGGCAATGCAGCAGGCTTCTTCAGGTCAATGAAGTGGAGATCCGTGGTATCGCCCGTCTCTTATACAACCCGTCAGAGGCCGGTGTCTTCTCATCGGCTGGTTCAGGAGGCCCGGGTGGTTTCTCATTGGCCCGCACCTCCTGACTGAATTCCCAGCTGCCTAATCTTTCCCCTTTCTGTTCCCTCTTTCTTCGCCCAGGACAATGCCAGGACGGCACGGCCTTTCGGCCTTCAGGGAGAACCTTTCATTGAGTTTCACCATCGCTAATTTTCTATTTCCTAATTTAAAATTACTATAAATTTAAGTAAATGAAAGATCGTAGCACTTTTCCACAAGAATTTTTAACGCGTTGTACGCATTAAAAATTCTTGTGGAAAAGTGCTACGATCTTTCATTTACTTAAATATGTCTAACTTCCACCAATTGAAGCCTGAATCTGTTGAACTTATTACTATAAATGTCCAATTCGTCAGAAACAAGCATTTATAAGAACTCTATATACGAGTTTCAGGGATTTTACTTTAATCCCGACGTTTCCATGGCTGTCACGCTTCAAATGTTTGCTGTTTGGAACTCAGAGGCTCCAGAAAACATCACAACTTCTCTTAAATGCCCTACAATATTCGATCTGCAATTCATCACTAGCAAGGCATGGCCTTGGGAAATTGATTTCTTTCACTGAATTGAACAATTCGACTTGATGAGAAATATCGCGCAGGTTGTCAGGTTGTCAGTTGTCTTCACCCATCGAACTTTTTCGGACATTTTCCGCACAAACAAAACTTGTACGCGACATACTGATCTAATCTCTTCCAAGGATTTAGTTTTGCCGCGTAACAGCATCACACATCACCCAAAGACGACGAACTTTCGACTTCTACTTCAAGTGAATACCAGAGATGACGGAGCAAAAAAACCATTCAAGGATGACGACGACCCACAAGTGAATCCCCGCGAATATAAATATAATCATTCTGTCTCTCTCAAATGTTTATTTATGAGCTGCGACATTTCATCACCTAGGAGTATATGGAGTATAAAATTACGTGTATGGATGAGCTGTCATTTGGCATTGTCATGAAGTATTCCGAGCACGGTCGCACCTATCTTCCTTCAGCGGGTGACAAATCTTCTGGACGAGCTCGGTGACCGCATCTGCGGTGCGCCAAGTTCCGCTATTGCCGTGATTCAAATCGGAACTTCCCTTGTTCACACGCGGGTAGACTACTCATCGCGAATCGTCCACGGAAATAGCTCCAAGATACAAGCATTGTACCTAGGTGGAGCGATAAAAGCATAAAACATGCGTTCCGCTGGTGAGAAAACATTCGATGTCTCACAGCCAAGATCTAAACGAGACTCTTCTCAACGATTGAGAAATGCAGACGCTAGACCAATGATTAGGGCGCATTGATTTTCGCGAATTCGAATTTTTTCCATTTCATCACTTTCTGCAGTATTTACTATTAATTTTTAGGCCTAAATATATTTTTAAACTGCGTAAAAAATCGTAAAGTATTCCACCAATGCCTCACAATCCTGGTAAAACTAAAAACATGGTGAAGTTTGCGAGAATTAGATAGTCTCACCAATAATACGTATATATTTAACCGAGGATAAATTATAATAATTTATTTCTCGCAGAAAGATGCAAAGATAGCTGTGAACGCTTCTTCGCAATTTTTGTTCACTTTTCTATTGCATGAACTCGTTGATGCATTCAATTTGATGGAAAATTTTAGTTTATCATCTTAGTAGCTTCAAACTGGTAGTTTTATTCTGTAGATGATATGCCATTACAAGTTTATTATTGAAGTAATGAAAATTTCTGCAATTTACGTAATATTTATGAATTCGGCTGGCAGAATGTAAATTTGAAAAAAATATACTGATTAAGTAACTTTCACTCGAGAAAATTACCATCCCAGTTTTATTAATGTCCTGCTGATTTACCAGTCCAATTGTGGGGCATGCACAAATTAGTTCTTTCATGAGTATTGATTAATTTACCTACGTGTTTATCGTATATTTATCCAAAATATATCGCCCCCGAATAAAATCAAGAAAGTACATAGGCAAAAAGTTAATAAAATGTGTAGATGGTATGGGATCCATCAGAATTTACAAATATGTACCATAATCACAAATTTCATGATGGACAATGAAAAAATAAATAAAGGGTTTTTTGAGGAAACTATTTTTGCCTAAATATGGGTATTCTAATGCGCGTTCTCCTAAATACTCTCCAAATTTATCATGCATTGGTATTGAAATACTGCATTTACTTGGATTATTACACACCCGATTGACATCCGACATCAGATTCCTTCGTTGAATAATGAATGGGTCTTTCAGATGCATTGATGTCCTTTCAATCTTTCCACCCCACATTCCAGCCCGCACGACCCACAATACAGAAACTTAACTCCTGCCAAAAACTTCCGACTATCAATTTCGCAAAGATCCCTTTTCTACCGCTTACCTTCCCTTTTCAATTCTCTCTCCATTACTTATTTTTTTCTTCATCTCTTTGTCTCCCGCATCAGTTTCAACAGCCAACTGCTAAGCCTTTCATTCAAATGCCTCCTTTTGCATATATTGCATTTTTTATGCATCATTGTTGTCAATGATGGTAAGTAATCGAGTAAAAGCAATCGGGCTACTTGTAACGATTACTTTTGCAGTTATTTGTACTTGTAACAATTACTTTTTACGAAATTTAAATGTTATTTAATTTTCGTAAAAAGTAATTGTTACGAGTACAAATAACTGCAATATAATTATTTGTAATTAACTGCTTATGGTGAAAGAGGAATCGTTACTTTCGTTGTAATCGTTACTTGCTCGTGATCGACCATTACTGATTTCATTGATTTACTGTAGATAACTCTACAGAAGACTCTATGAGTACAATAATTTGCTTGTTTAGGTTCAGCAACCCTTATGTTTTAGCCTACTTATGATAGGTGCAAAATATGACACCCCTTGTGTAGTTACAGCAATTAAAATTGTACGTCTTGCAATTGAAATTGCAACTATAGCTATTTCTATGGCTCAATAATCCATACATTTTTACTCCAATATTCAACTGTTGCCGGGTGGTTTCCAGAGTGGACAATCGTACAAGACGCGATTGTAATTCTAACTGCAATTTTACTGATTACTTTTTAAAATCAGTAATTTGTAATTTAATTGATTTCTTTTTTTACAAAGGAACTGTGATTGGGCCTAGTAACTTTTCCAGTACTTTAAGCAACACTTATTTATGACACAATAATAGTCTTATTTATTTTTATATTTTTTATAATTTATGCATAATCATTAACTATTTTATGCGGCGCAATCCAATTTAAAGGCATTAATGCTGTTTTTGGTGATAAATAAATTCATAAATAAATTACAAGGGTGGAGGAGGAAAGAATTGAAGTAGAGTTCACTGCAGAGGAAAACATTAAATGACAGGATTTGGTCGAGTTTGACCTTTTGTGAATTGAAATGAGCGTCCTAAAAGTTAATCACCAGATGAAGCAATGTTTTCTTTTTCTAGGCGAGAAAGTAGAACTCCTTGATTTGTCATGGATGGGCGTTGACGAGTGACTCGGTGACTCGGAATAGAACACGCTCTGTTTATTCTTTCAGCCCGTACGCTAACACAATCAACTTTAACCTTTCCGCAGAATTAATCACCATTATTAAGAAGAGGTTTCATCGCTCATGAGACACGACGATTTCCTGAAAGAGACATCATACCTCCGCAGGCTGTTTCAATAGCGTATTTAAACTGTGATTAGTATTCGGTGGATTTGCATCAATCCAAATATATATGCACGATCATGGTTGGGCAATATACAGGCCGAGGATTATCTTAAATACAAAATAATAATAGATAATGTCTGTAATGATCACAGATTCTCCCCAATTAACATCTTTTTTTAATATAATTGATAGGGATGGACGGATCCAGGATTTTTTTCGGATCCTTGATTTTCGGAGCCGGATCTTTCGGATCGGATATTTTCGGATTCAAATGGATTTTCATATATATGCTAATAAACGAAGTAATTATTCAAGTACTTTCCTTCATAAAAGGAAACAAAATATTGAAAAATCATGAATTTACAATAGATTTATTTGAAAAATGAAGTTTTTTTCGATTATGAAGGGTGTTAAAATTAGTTTGAAACCCTCTACTTCATACTCTGTTGTTTAAAAATCCCCCCTCTGGTTTTGGACCCCTGCCCTAACGAAGGCAATGCATTACGGTCCGTGTGATTTCGGAAAAAAACAACAGAGGCACGGGCTGAAGGACGGCCGAGAGTGGTTTTCCGAAATCTGCGACGTAGTTACTGTTGACGTAGTTATTAAATTTAGCGCGTCCGTAAGGAATATCCGCGGATATTTGGATCCGAGGTATCTGCTCCGACCATCCCTAGTAATTGAACAACACATTTAAAAACACACATGCCCAGCCGGAACACAAACCCGCGACCATCGGTTTGGTAGGTGAGGACTTAACACCGCCACCACCGAGAACGACAAAATGTCGCTCAAAATGTATTGGATTATAAATGCCGCTCTATATGTGTTTGAAATGCAAAATACAAAATACCTATGACTTGGGTATTTGAAAAACAAACAATAAAATAGTATTTTAAATACCTTTTAAAATACAAAATACATTTCCACCGAAACTAAGAGATCTTAAAAAAATATAACCGGCCTTGGTACGTTCTGGATGGTTGCAAACATTAAGAAAACGATTCTACCGAAAACGAAGTAATCTCTGAGGAATAATGTTACAGAAGTGTTATCTGAGCTACTTCAAAAGTATTTTACAAATGTATTTTTTTATTTTAGAATGGAGAAAACAAAAATATGTATTTGGAATACAAAATACAAGATACATTTACGCTGTGTATTTGAAATGCCTATTACAAATACCATATTTATTTCAAATATATATCTTAAAATATTTGTATTTGAAATACTGCCCAGACCTGTGCACAATAAGCAAAGCATCCAATGGAATGTGCCCAATACGCATAAATTAGGGACTGCTACTGCGATAAATGCGGCATGAGTAATCTCACCGTCTTCTTTTTTTTTAAAACATTGCACATATCAGCAGTGTTTATCAAGCAAAAGCTTCTTATCTAAGGAAGGCTAACTAAGGGATAGCCGAGGAATGCAGGTCCAAGATATACCTAAGCGATGACTGAATATTCAATTCCTACTGCTGCATGAAGTTAGTATTTATAAATTTTATTTGAGTTTGAAAAATACAAATATCCGTATTTTTTTCGTTTTTCCACTCGTTGTCTACTTATCGAACTGAACGAAAATCGCCGGAACCCGTTTACAGATAAGTGGATGACGTCACGAACTCATGCCGACCGCTTCTCAGCTAATCCCCTCCTCCTCACATCTGCTTCGTGTGGTTCCCTACTGCTTACACTGTTGCTAAACATTCCATCCCTAAATGAGTTTTTTTCTAGTCGATTAAAGGAACTAGAGCTCTGATGATACCACCGACACATGAAAAGGGGGCTGAAGTTTTCGCGTTTTCTTATTTTAACCCAATAAATGCCATAAATTTTAACTCTAAAATTAATCCTTATTCTTTCAAATCAAGATTTAAGTTGATGCATAAATACTAATTTGAATAATTTACCTCTCAAAGCCAATATTTCGGCTTGTGACACCTGTCGCCCGAGATGCATAAGCCGATATATCGGCCTGCGGCAATAAAATGATTAATATTAAAAGAGAATTCCTGAATTAAGAAGTTGTTTTGTCGAAACCGACCTTTCCTCCCAACGACCGGATTATTTTAATGATTTGCGATTCCTGGCGTGAGTGAACGATCCTTTGTATATTTAAACGGATATGCCTACTCAGAGAGTATGAATCAACCCAAATATGTACGCACGATAAGGAAAGCATTCAACAGAAAGTGCAACATATTAATAAGTCGGTGACCACCACTGTGAGAATGTGGAATGAGTACTCTTAGCATCTTATTTTTCAAAATATTGTTGAAGTCAGCGACGCTTATCAGCCGAAGCCTTCTAGCTGAAGAAGGGCTAACACAGGGATAGTTTACGTACGCATAACGTAGAAATATCAAAGCGATGACTAAAAATTCAATACTGCGGCTTTTGAAGTATTTATTCTTATTGCCCATTCTTCATCATCAAGATCAGGGAAATGCTTGAATTTTTCTCGATTTTGCTCACAGATAGAAATACTTTTTGTGAAAACAAAGGAAAAATTGTGAGATTATGTGCGAAAATCAATCGAATGAGACTGAAAAATTCTTTAAAATTTAATTGCGTAAACGGTGACAACACTCATCAAGTTACGGGTGCGAATCGGTGAGTTTGTGCAATAGTATTGTCACTCAAAGCTCTCGTTTAATTATGCTTCATGCACATTTTAGTCCAGCCTTAATATTGAATGTCCTTAAAGAGCGAGAGTAGTAAATAAAATGTCAAAAAGGCTGGATAACCAAGAAAAACCGTTGCCATGGTAACTGCGAATTGCTTCCGAAAAACGTTTGCGTTACCATAGCTCAGTAGCTACGTACCTATTGGGCCCCATGTATATGGGTAAAAAATGTTTAAAATTTTATCCCCAATCACCTCTTAAAATATAGCAGATTCCTCCTGAAACACCCTGAATACGAGGTGATTTCGGAAATTAAGTTCTGTTAAGACATAAAAAAGAGCAAGTTCAGATACTTCAAAGAAATTTCCAAGTAGGCTTCCGCGGAGATTATGATGAACTCTGCTGGTTTTCCGGGTATTCTTCCGCGTTTATCCATTTGTAGGACGATATTTCGCCAACGTTCCAGTTGGCTTCCTCAGGTCCACTGAAGTGTTGATGCAGAAATTTGTTCATCTTATATACACCCCGTTTGCCGCCTTTTTTTCTCGAGGTGTGCCCTGATTGGTCAGGATCTTTGAAGACCCTTTTCCACGCGCTGGCGAGATTGTAGCCGTCCTCACGGTTGAAGTTCTTTGTCGTTTTGGCGATTTCAATTGCCTCCCTGATTATTCTCGGGTAGTAGCGGCCTTCTTTGTTCAGAAGAGAGGCGTTGTCAAAATCAATATTGTGTGTCGGTCCACTCCATTGGTGTTCCGCCACCGCTGACTGGGTGAAATGTCTATTTTTTACTGCCCTTCTGTGCTCTTGGACTCGGCATTTCAGTGCTCGTGATGTTTGGCCGATGTAGGACTCACCGCAGCTGCATTTAATTTGATATACTCCTCCACAGATATCATTAGGGTGGTGGTCTTTCGTGTTGACGAGGATATTCGACATCTTGGTGACGCATTTGAATCTGGTCATGATGTTGTGTTTCTGGAGAGCTCTCGCGATCTTTTCCGTGGTACCGGCGACGTAAGGTAGGATAGCGTGTGCCCTCGCCTTTTCTGTAGTAGGTTTTCTGTAGTAGTTCCGAGAATAATCAGGGAGGCAATTGAAATCGCCAAAACGACAAAGAACTTCAACCGTGAGGACGGCTACAATCTCGCCAGCGCGTGGAAAAGGGTCTTCAAAGATCCTGACCAATCAGGGCACACCTCGAGAAAAAAGGCGGCAAACGGGGTGTATATAAGATGAACAAATTTCTGCATCAACACTTCAGTGGACCTGAAGAAGCCAACTGGAACGTTGGCGAAATATCGTCCTACAAATGGATAAACGCGGAAGAATACCCGGAAAAACCAGCAGAATTCACTTCAAAGAAATGTATAGCATACATCTCTACCACTCTTACAACTTTGATTGCTAGACACAAAAAGCAACAAGATCTCATACAGTTGTTTCAACGTATTTACCACGTGAAAATCCTAGTTTTCCTCCCTCTTTTCGCTTAATGTGTACTTTTTTATAAAAATATATTGAAAAATGAATCATATGACCCTCGGCTTGTCGTTAATTTCTCACGCTAGATCAACTCTGCCAGTATGTAAGGGGAAGGAGGGGAGATCCACGGGACTAAGTAGTGTCGCGTTAATCAAGGAAACGCGCAGCGCGGATGTTGGTTGGGAGTCGGGGGGGGGGGGGGGGTGCGGCGGTCGCTTTGAAGGAGTAGAGATGCAACAAAACGGTTGGAATTTTTGTCCAAAGACCTCTAAACTATCATGTTTACTCAAGAAAACATTTTATCCGAGCCGAAAAACTCAGCATTCAAAATGGGCCCTATAGGCGCCTTTAGCCGCCTCAGGCATGGCTATCCGACGTCCCACGAACCTGAAACTTTTTTTTTAAAAATTCTCACAATTTCGCACGCTTTGAGACCACGAACTTTTAAATCGGATCATTTTGAAAAAATAAGCGCCGGACTATGGTGACATGTTCTTTTAGCACCTCGTCGCTGTTTTGTCGATGTTTTTGATGATCCTCCGTACAGCACCGATCTCGCTCCAAGCGCAATTCAATCGTTTCTGCATCTGGAGTCTTTTCTTGGCGGTACAACTGCCAAGAAGAGCTGAGAGAACATGTTACCTCATGGATGACTAAACTGGCGGCAATAATCTACGAAGAGGGTGTACAAAAACTCGTGCCACGCCATGACAAATACCTGGAAAACCACGGGATCTACGTCGAAAAAAAGAGAGGTAGAGATGTATGGTATAAATTTCTTTGAAGTATCTGTACTTGCTCTTTTTTTGTCTTACACTATTTTTCGACATGTCAAAATGTTTGGCAGTGCAAAAAAAGAGTGGCATAGTTGTGTGCAACAAATGTCTTTGAAATATCTCTACTTGTTCCTTTTTTATTTCAAAACGGACCTTACTTTCCAAACGTACCTCGTATTTACAGATGAAAAGAAGACAACCATCCAAGAAAGCAATTATGCAGGTATTAAGAACATTAGCTTCTTTTTTTATGGCTAAAAGAAAAAAGTGTGGGGAAATCAAGACGCAAATTCTCCGTATTACTTGGAAAAGAGGACTTTTGAAATTTCCTATTGAATAGACGCATCACTAAGTTTTCCTAAATGAGGGTTATCCTTCATTTTTTCGCATTCATCATGCTCACATATTCATATCACGGAATGCACTTTAATACATCTTCCTTTCTCCATCCATTTCCGGATTTTGTACCATGGACCGAGGTGGGGAATAGTTAGTAATATTCCCACTAGGTCCTGTTTGCGGGGTACTTAATTTATATATTAGACGACCGCTGATAAAATTAACAATTTCATACAGGTATTTTTAAATATAGTGTATAGGTAGCATTGGAGGAATGAACATAATTAAGATCATACCCATAAAGTAAAAAAAAAGTGAAATGGAAGTGCCTTGAAGTGAGGCATTCTTCAACTTCTCATCGAAAATATTTTTCTCGAAAAAATATATTTTTCTAAAATATGAAACGATTCTCAGGCGTGAAATATGACTCCATCATTTTGTTTACTCTGTCAATTGCTCAGTGTACACCCAACACGCAATTCGCAAAGTTTCGCGAGGAAACTGATATTCATTATTGTGGGAGTGACCCCAATTACTGGTGAGACAGCCGCTGGGCTGCGGGACAGACAGCGGGGCGAGTTTTTACCGCCTCTTGACCCTCTGCACTTCTTCAAAAATTGCCTTCTTGAGCATTAAATGGAATTAGAGGTAACAAGAGGAGGGGACGGTCCGGAACGATGTTGACATTTTTCAAAGAATAAACTCCTTGATTGAACATGCATAACATTACTACCCGTGGAATTTTACTTTAAAAAATTAAGTCAGAGGATTTAAATGGCTAACAATCAATCCTACCAATTATTTGGTTTTTCATTAAAAATAAATTTGAATCAGACTACTCTGAATTTAAAAGCATTTGACCTCAAAGGGCTGAGCCTTTTTCATCAATGACTCATTCCTTACACTAGCCTTCGCATATCTCCTGAGGCATCATTTTATAATATGATCGATGATAAGCAGATTCGAAGAATAAGTGGGTTATTCAATTATTCTTTAGCTTTAGCTGAAGATAAACGTTAGCTGTAACTTCCGAATTATTTGAAACTAATCTGATCGACTTGATATTTTCTGGGGGGTAAAATGTTTGTTCTCAAGGTAACGAAAGAAATCCATTGAGAACCAACTTTTTAGAAAAAATGTAGGTAATATGAAGTTATTATGATAAATCAATACTTTTTTAGTTATTCACAATTGAAAACTAGGAATTTGAATGGAAAAAATTATGTTTTCTAACGGTTTTAGACTAATAATTCAAAACTAGGCCTATTAAAAAACCTATCACGAACAAAAATGTGACTTATTGAGCAACAAAGAGAACTATTTTTTAAATAATGATCGAAGTGGAATATAAATCGTGATATGGTAGGTAGTAGGGAACACCTTTTCGGTGAATACTCGAATGGATGTAATCGACGCCAAATAACGGAACAATGATTGATTTCGCGGGTATAATGGCCTAAACGTTTTTTAAGTAAATTTTTCTTAAAAACAAGAAAATATCCCAGGTTGGGCAGAATAATAGGACACAAAAAGATAAAAAAACACTCACTGAACTAAATTTTCGGAGGTATACATCCACCTTCCTCAGAGCCAGAGAGGAGACTGTAGGTAAACGATGAAAGAGAGCTGAAGGAGGGGAAGGGGAAATAATGGGGAGATAGGGTCCATAGGGGGGGAAGAGTGTGCTGAGGCAATTAAAGGGATTATCTGTTAATGTCTAAGCCGGGAGGAAGAAATGCTTTAAACAGCCATATGTAGCTTAATTTGATGGAATTAAGTTTAAGTGAGTGGTCTGTGGGGGGGGAAGGGAGGCCAAAATTGATAAAAAGATATTTCTAATCAGCACTTTCAAATGTTGATACCGATTCTAGTAATTATGTCGGATTATTTTCGTACAAGCGAGTCGATCTATTGTAATGGCTGTTCGTACGACTTCAATGAACCTGAGTGATCGAATAAGTAATATTTTCGCAACACGAAAGATGATCGCGATGAAATCACCCGTGGGCCCTCCTTCTATGCCACAAGGAGTCTGAAATGCATAATAGTGCTGAGCGACAGGTCAATGCACTTTGATGACAATGATTTTCCGTGTGCATCTCGCAACAAGTGGGCGTAGTCCTCACTGGCTGGGCAGTGAGGGTAGGGCACAGATGGGGAGGGGCAGGGAGGATGGTGCTTTGCAACGAGACATCATTCGTCAGGATGCCATCAATTTTCTGTGCCTCGCGACCCAAGACGAAGCAAGCATCGTGGTGGGCGCGAGGGCAACCCATCTCCTCCTCTTCATTTTATCCATTTGAGCGAGGATACCGCCTCCTTCTTCCTCCAGTTTCCCTTGATGGGAAAATTTCACCCGCTTCGACGTCGCGCCCGTCATTATAAAGTTTTGCTCGCATAATTTCGTAACGCAGGGGTTGAGCGGATAAGAGAAGAAGTTTTGAGACACCGGCATTTGCGCAGTGGCAAATAAAAGTGCTAAAAGCTGCATTAAATCGTAAAATACACTAAATATACAGATTATAGTATTATAGATTTGAAGGTATTTTTGAACAAGCGGAATTAAAAATTAAAATACACAAATAAAATATATAGGTATACCTTTTTATATCTGAGGGTATTTTTGAACTCTTAACGTTTAAATCTCTCTTTTAGTATCAAAAGCGTTTCTCTAAAGTACTACACGTATTAAAATTCATGCTAAATTTAAAACAAAGTCATAATTTTTCTTCGTAATTTCTCTTTCGCGACGATTTACTCATTTAAAACTTATATTTTGTCTTTCTTCTAACGAAAAATAATACTTTTAGTCAATTTTAAACTTTTTGTTTTTCAACATAGATTTCGACAATTTAACCCGTCATTATCAGGGTAATGGCATGCTATATTGATAATGACAAGCTGAATCGTGGAGACCTAGGTGGTAAAAAACGAGTGAGGAATTGACTAAATTTAGCACCTTATCGTAGGGTTGAGGTCGTCAAGATCTCACTAAATAATGCAATCCCACCTAACTGGTTAATTGTAGTCATCTTGGAAATTTAAGAGTAAATATTTAGTATAGCTTAGTCAATCTTTGATGTATATCGAATATGAAACAATCGCGACAGAGGAAATACTAGGGAAATATTTTCAAACTTGAAATACAGGAAAATGTTGGCCAGTCTTTTTTACATACTGCATAATATTAAGGTGATAATATACATTTTTAACCAGTAATACGTCACCAAAAAAGACCGTTCCTCTGAAAATGGTTTTACTTGTCATTAAGTATCGGAGGGTCGATTACGCTTTTAAGAGTACACCAAACGACGTTTTTGGACGCATTGAGAATTTTTTAACCCAGAGTTTTTCCTGGCTCCGGATTTTTCCCTGCTTTTAGAGAAAGCTAAACGGGTTCTCCGTGGGGTTAAATCCTCAAATCTGCTGACATTTAGATGATCGAGTGGTTCCAAGGACTTCATAGCCCATTGACTTAATTTTAGAGGTGATCCAGCTCCAGGATATAAATACCAGTTCCAAGATTTTTCCATAAAATGTTAAAAAAGCAACTCTCCATTCATAGAACAACGACTTCCTTGAGGGAAAATCTATTCTACAATGGTTATCATATGATGTAAAAACAAGCTGGTAAATGATGCGAAATAACGTATATTACAGAAAAAATTTTTGCGTAATACAATCAAAGGAAAATAGCTTATCCAATCCACAATTTAATTTCTAAACCGACCCAGGTTTTATCGCCATAGTGTCATCATCTGGTTGCAGGTAAATATTACATTATGAACTACCATTACTGGCGTACATGATTGGCACTAAAATGTTGAAACCTGGGTTGATATAAAGATAAATATTTTGATCAAAAACTGAGAAATTTTTCTTTGCGTGAAGTAATTATAAACAGCATCGGGTATTTTTTTTCAATATTATCAATTTTTAAAAGTCTGCCAAAGAAGCCCATATTCTTCTTTGATGTGTGTTTTGACTCCTATACAGAGAACAGAACCTGTCATCGTAGATACAATAGCCAGAACGCAGCCTTCCGGCGGCAAAGCTGCTTTGGCATCGGAACTGTCAAGTCTCTTGCGGTAAAGATAGCACGCTGTATCACCTTTGCATCACCGGATGAAGCTTTTTAAAATCCCATGCAGAAGCGATAAATCCCACGCTTCCTCATAATTCCATGACGTAAAATTATTGCTAATTCGTAGCACACGGAAACTAGCAAATGGCACTCACGTCCATCCTGTTGACCAAAAGCAAAATAAGAAATAACGAATCATGCTGCAGTCTATTATTATTAAATTATTCAACCGATTTAGGTAGGTTTCCATGGAGTAATTGAGAAGAATTCTGGGATCATCCCTCCCCATCAACCACTTACTTCTTCAACTCGCTGTAAGGCCTACTCCCTTTCATTCTATCTAAAAATCCTATTCTTTTCCCTCCTCTCCCTCTTTTACCTAACATTCTTCCCTCTTCCACTGTTTTCAACATCCCCTCCTTGTTAAGTACTCGCTCCATCCATACCTTCTGTCTCCTCCTTATCTCATCTAAAAGATGCCTCTCCTCACCCACCATGTCCAGCACTTCGTCGTTCCTCCTCCTCTCCATCCACCTCACCTTCTCCATCCTTCGCCACACCAACATATCGAGTGCCTCATTGCATTGCATTGATATATTTTATTTCAATAAACGTAAAAGTATTTCGTCAATTTTAACCAGTTTAACCTCAATAATTAAAAATAAAAATATAAAAATTAAACATTAAAATAAAAAACTACTTATGGATATGTAATAAAATAGCTTTGTATTGTTTTTTTCCTAGTTGCTACATTTCATGAAAATACCCTCCAGTATCCCAGGAGGAAGGATCGCACTGAGAGGGTATAAATTATTCTGGACAAGTGCAACTACTTTTTATTTCAATATATCGAACTTCCACTACATAACGGCAGATGGTAATAATAATAATAATAATAATAATAAAATGCCTTTATTCGGGCGAGGTTGAGACTGGAAAGTCCCCTCTTCCACCTAACCCCTCGATAACGTCAATGCAAGCATATTATAAAATATTAGACAAACGTTTACAGTACCAAGAATATACAATATACACTGTTTGTGAAATGTCAAAAAATATAAACAACTTTATGTGAAATTTTTGTGTAAAAAAGATTTAAGTTGGTGGGAAAAAACATGAGGATAAGGGTGTAATATCCTTCAGCGAAAAAACCCACCGCAGGAAAACGCCCACACAAGAAGGGGGGCGTGAAAAACCTGCGAAAACCTACTGAGTGAAAGCTAATGTCATGTTACATGCAAAATACAACATAGTTCATGAGATACATAGGATACACAAATATTACACAAGCAATTAAGATATAAAATATAACATGTATATATATACAAGCATTCAGTGATGCATATCACTTTGTCGCAGGTGCTGCTCAGTGTCATGTATACCTACTTGTTGTGAGGTAAAAAGTGCTTTGTGTAACCTCCTCTTAAAAGATGCCAATGATGATGAGTTCCTAATTGAAAGGTTAAGATTATTCCATTCCCTACATGCAGTAACGGTAAATGATTTGTTGTAAATGACAGTTCGGTGATGAGGTATAACAAGATTGTGATTCCCTCTTGTGTTAGTCATATGGACAGTGTCAAGACTCCTGAATTCGCATGATAGGTAAGGAGGTGTTTTTGTGTTTAGAATTTGATATAGGAGAGAAAGAGTATGCAGCCGGCGTCGAGAGTCAAGTTTCAGCCATGACAGTTTATTAATATAATCGGTTATATGGTCCGATAATTGTAAGTTAAATATGAATCTAATGCATCTGTTCATGGAACGTTGAAGCTTAAGACTAAGTTCTTGAGAAAGGTCCTGGTAGGCAATGTCAGAATAGTCAAATAAAGGTAATATTAAGTTAGATACTAATTGCGCTTTAAGAGATGTAGGGATGACATATTTAAATTTTAATAGGGGATAAAGTGATTGATTAACAGATTTAGTGATTTTATTTACATGTGATGCCCAAGAGAGATTTTGATCAATAATTAATCCTAAGTTTCTGACTTCATCGCAAAAAGAAATTGGGGAATCGGCGATACGTAAATTTGGCAGTTTATCCCTCTGCACTCTCGCTAAAATTCTTGGGTAACCAATTAGTATAAATGGTATGGTGTGGTAAAAATGGTATGGTATTTGGAGGAGGCGACCGACGACTGATGTAATTTGCGCCATGATGGAAAGGACTGGAAGGAAGGGTGGAGAGAAACCCGGTCTCGGCATTAGCCTGCTCTTAACAAAAGGCACCGAGGGGACCACGGCTTAACGTCCCATCCGACGGACGGAGTGTTGCGCTAGGAATGTCCTCCACACAATATTCAAGTAACATAATATCAATAAATATGTAAAATCGTTAAAATATGTACAAACTTAAGCCCTGATGATAGTTTAAAATAAACAGAAACTTTGGCGAAAAGTTTTTTGCATACCATACTTTGACCTACACTTCAAGAACTATTTTAACATGAATATTAAAGTACGGATAGGGCAAATCTCTGATAATTCTATGCAACCGTCGGTATTCGAACCTGAGCCCACAAAGTGGAAAGCCAACACTCTAGCCGCCAAACAAACCCGATCCCCACATCACACTAGTATCGGTTGAACTTACACCTATTGTTTGTATCTACAACCATAGTCGATGTCTCTTTCGCGCATGTGCGATCGTGAATGAGTAACAACATATTTTTGGGAGTCCTAGACCACAGAATTTCCTTGGCGACGAAACGAGCGCTTAGAAGGAAATAGATGGCATGGAATGCTAGTCACTTGAATGGGAGAGCGCGCCAGATTCTGGGGACGAGATTATGTTTATCGCCATGGCAGCTGGGAGACCTCACGCACATTATGCTTTCCCATTCCACCGCCAGATGGGCTCTTGTGATTTCTGATATGGAACGTTGAGCGAAAACAAGAGAATGCATTCAAAATGTTTAAAAAGGCCGTGTTGACGGTTATGGATTAAATAAAAAAACACACGAAGGATAAGTGGGGTACATCAATCACAAGCGCATTCCCTGCAAATAAAGCGTAGGAGTTGAATGAAAGAGCTGAGTAGTCATGAATCAAAGTGCACTTGTGGATCGTCCCGTACAAACAAGTTTGACCCATAGTGTATTTACTGTCCATCGCACCCTTTCTGTGCATATGTGAGATACTATTTTGTTGAATTGGACAATGACCGCAGCGGAGATAGCAAGGATAGAGGCCTTCGAAATATGGTGCTACAGAAGAATGATGAAGATCAAATGGATCGGCCGAGTTAGTAACGAGGAAGTCCTAAGAAGAGTAAGAGAGAAGAGAAGCCTCATGAAAACCTCAAGAAGAAGACGGAACAACCTTATAGGCCACATCTTTAGACATGATGGCCTGATGAAGACAATCGTCGAGGCACAAGTGAAAGGCAAGAACGGAAAAGGTAGACCTCGAACAAAATGTATGGAACAAGTAAAGAAGGATGTGAAAGAGAAGAAATACGTAGGTGTGAAAAGATTAGCTGATAGGAGAACTGAGTGGAGAGCTGCGTCAAACCAATCCTAGGATTGTTGACCAGTGATGATGATGATGAGGTAATTAGCGCTACGGCCTTTCACAGGTAAATGTTAAATAAGATGCTCCAAAAGCCGTAAGAAGTTACACTTATCCGTTTTACACTGACCCGGAATTTGCTACAATGATTTGCGAAATGGAAAAGGATTGCATGGACCAAGTTCAGCCTCTCAACCGGTAAGTCTTTCCACTAACTCACACACACACACACTGAGCTGAAACTGCCGGGAGAATAAGCTCAAGAAGAGCGGGTCAAAATGTATAATAGGAAAAAGAGAAGCGTACACTTACAGTTTTACACCAACCCGGGTTTGCTGCAATGGTTTGCGGAGATGGAAAAGGACTGCACGGATCATACACAGCCTCTCAACCGGCCAACCCTGGCACTCACTTACTCACACACAATCACGCGTAGACACTAAAACACACAGGCTAAAACTACCGGGAGAAAAAGCTCAAGAAGAGCGGGTCAAAATATATAAAGGCCTGGTTACACGATACATTAACACGTACGGGTTAATGTCTAAACGTATGAACGCGTGAATGAACACGAAAGGGCACCCAACTTGTGCCAATACATGAACGGAAAATAGAGTCTGTTCTAATGTGGTTCATGCATCCGTACATGTTCCGTTCCGGTCCACCAAAATCATTCACACAAACGTACATTAACTTGTGAGTGTTTATGTACCGTGTAACCAGGCCTTAATAAGAAAGTGAGATGTGAATAGCGCTTCAACCCGGAAAAGAAATCTTCACGACGTAGAAATAAATTCTCTTTCGTATGCTTTTTTGTTGATTTGAAATAGATTTCCTCGTTAAGACGATAGAGCTCCTCAAACTCGGGTGTTTTGCTTTTTTTACAGACAGTAGGTCACCAGCCGTTTGGAAAAATACGAAAATAAATGTGCGTGATATTTAACTGTCTGAGTTCTTGCCTATCACTAAAAAATCGTCCTTAATTGTACAAGCAAAAACGAATTCCCATACCTATCCATTTGGCATAGTGTCTCTCTATTTTAAACGTTTCTTACGCACCTGAATATAGTATAATGCGGATTTACGATAACATTCTACGTATAAACATGGAAGGTATCGATTTTTTATTGCTCTAGAATAAAAGGTATAGAAATGGAATTAAAAAGTTAAGAATATAATTGATTAGATCATCACGAATAAATTTTCAGGCAATACCCCCCAGTTATGGCTTATTTCCTCGCGAAATTCCGATCGCTCTGCCGTTAGCGACGCGAGTGCCGACTATACCTATTTAAATGCACGGTGGGTGACCACATACCAAGTGGACGACTGTAAAATCCAAGAGGACTGCATAGAGAAGACCTAATTTCATCCCTTAGAAATCTAATTTCTGTTGCCACTTCGGTCGTATTTAAATCGGCTTTCAAAAATGTCCGCGGCCTGGTGATGAGTGCAATGAGATCCACTTTTTCCCAATATTTTGCATTATAATGTTCGTAATTGCGAAGAATGTCATTAAAAAGTTATGGATTTCAGAGATTACATCTTGATGTATATAATTTTTAGTTTACACACCTTTAAACTCGGATCAATTTGTCCATTAGCGACACGAGTAAACTAATTAAACACTTTTGTAAACTAATTTAAATGCGCGGTGGGTAACAACATATTTATAGGCCGACTTGAGGATCCTATTTTGTAATATTCGTGGTAAAATCTATGGCTGAGTCGATTCCACTATTTTTCGATTCCGATTCCAATTCTTTCGAATTTATTCCCGGTTCTTGATTCCGATTCCATCGATTCTTTCATTTTTACATATGGGATATTTTTTTCAGAAGCATTTCTGCCATTAAAATTTAGGAATTGAAAGGAGTAAAATAACAAAGACAATTAAATGACCCAAAAAGTACATTTATTAAAAACAGCGAATTATTATCAAAGTAATGTGTCATCAAATTTAATAAAGTGATAAACACTTTAACTGTTTCAGGCATTAATTCTTAACTTAATAATCTATAGTGCACAATGGCTCAGGAGTGTGGCGATCTTAAAACCCCAAGCTTATAGTCTACTTTCAAAATATTTATCTTCCTGGAATTGAGAATCGACATTTGGAATCGACTCATCCCCATTTAACTCCGTTTGAAATATAATCGAGTAGTCATAGAATTTATTTATACGTATTCATCAACAGTGACGGAGAGTAGGGGGAGCTATAGCCTCCCCTTGGAGAACCCAATTTACACTATACATAAAATGGTAGCTTTATTCCAACCCCCACTACTGCTGGGAAGTTACTCCCTATGCCCCATGTGCCTGTCATTGAACGATGGTTTTCATTAGACCATCGCATTCCATGATTTAGCCGATAAAATAGTCCTCTATTCTTCCTGGATCCGCAACTGACCATCAATAGTCATAAATCCTTCCTGAATCGATTGAATCGGAATCGACTTTAGGCGATCGATTCTCGATTCCGAATCCGTGCCTTGGTGGAATGGAGAATGGGCATTTATAATCGACTCATCCCTAGTAAAATCATATTTTGCTACAATCGTGAACGAGTCACTCGGCATCGTGTCGGTGGAGGTGCCGGTGAAGACGTCCGACAGCGCCCCTTGCACCTGAGTGAGGGCAAGCCGCCGAAAAGATTAGCCTTCGTGGTACTGCTATTGAGTACGGAGGTGAACCCGCCCAAGACCGGGTAGGTGTCATGCATGAATTTTTAACGAAGGGGCAAGGATTTCGGAAGGAATGAAGTTTTTCCTGTTTGGACTGGATCCGCTCTCATGTTTATTCACCGTTTTTAGGCGATGATGTGCGCCGGTGTATATGACTGAGGTGCGGAGGTAAACATGTTGTGACGCGGTCAAAGGCCCATCACGTTCAAGTATCTGCAAATGGAAGTATCGGAAAATACCTGCTTCGCGAAATATAACATCTACATGTGATGTTAGATTAAGTTCCATTAAAAAAATATCACTGTACTATTAAGTACTCTATATATCTCCTTAGTAGAGTAATAGTTTTTTTGGTTGACACCTAGAGTAACGTCCCGCGATTATGAATTTGTTAAGAGTATGTGTGCCTCTTGTATTGATGCTTTTTTTCGCATTTTCAGAATTATAAAAAATTTGTGTTAAATTCTTTATTCCACTGATAGTTAATTTTTATTTTTTATGTTGTCTCCCGTTGCCCTCTTCTGTATCATTAATTCTCTAATTTAAATTAGTGCTTCATCTAAGTATATTATTATTACCACCAGATTATAGCCTTAAAAGTTCGCTGACAATAGATAGCAATAAAGATTTCTGAAGGAGGAAGACTTTTGCCAGGTTCACGGCTTCTTTCGGGTTCTAGTTTGTATAAAGATACTTTACCTCAAATGGCACTAAAGTACACTTTTTGCATATTGTCTTTTCTGAGAGTTTATTCTCCCAGTCCGCTGAGTTTATCACACAGTAGTCCGCAGAAAATTAAGAAAAGTCTCTAAACAACGCATTGAGTTTTTTTCGCTAGCATGTGGTTAGGGTCAGATACGCTTGAAACCACTGGTATTGACGGAATGCCTTTTTTGTCTATCTCATCTACTCTCAATGTGCATCTCCCAGAGATATTTCGTTTCCAACGAATCATTCTACAAGGAGTCCAATGGTTTAGCCATTGGTTCTCCGCTACCCTCTTACTAGGCGGATATTTTCATAGATTCATAGGAGAAGGACTTATTCTCCTCTGCCTACCACTTCACCAAGAACATAGTTAGCTGGCTCAGATATGTGGACCACGTATTCTATGTCTGGTCAGGTACGGATACACGATTAGAAAAGTTTCTCTCTCATTTAAATTCATTGAAATCTAATATTCAATTAATGGAAGAAGAAGAAAACGGTTCCCTCTATTTACTTGATGTATGCTTTTCAATGTCCAAAGAGCACTTTCAATTTTCTATGTTTACGAAAGACACATACCACATCATCCATTCCAACTCCAGGCATTGTTTTTCACAAAAACTCCCAGTTATTCATAGTATCATCCATAGATTACCATCGATCTGAATGACTAATTCCAAAATTTTAAAGGAGCGAAATTCAATTAAAACTACAGGAGTGAATGATAGCTACCCTTTAAAATGGATATAAAGGCTCACGAAAAGAAAGTGTGTGAATTTTTGTGCATAATTCATTAAATTTATTCTGGAATTACAAAGTTTTTAAACTCAATTACGTTATAGGGTCATTACATTTCAAATCACCCAGTATGAATAAAATTTGTAGCACGATATTTTTAATTGCCCTAATTTTTTTATCATTGGTTCTCTAGAAGTAGACAATCATAAAACACCATTTGAAAAAAATTTACAAGCAATACTTTTTTGGCAGCCATTTTAAAAGGGCGGCTGGGCAAATTTTGTTGAAAAACGTGGTTTGCATAAAGCTTAATTTCGAAACTATTTTAAAATATATCAGAATAATTGAAAAACCAGTGTGTTTATCATGAAAAGAACTTTTCGATACCATTTTTAAATTTTTTCTATCATAAAAGACAGTTAAAATCTTTCCGCAAAAACTCAGGAAAAAATTTGTCAATACTAACTTTTTAACGCTCTAAAGTTTTATGAAGGAAGCAAGACTAACTAATAACATGTTATTTCTGAGTTGAAAACTCAAAAAACTACTTGCAGTATAAGTTCTAGCACTGAGAATACACTCCATTTTTTTCTAGACCTTGTCAAACAATACCGGAAGCGTTTTAGCGTTAATTTTCGCAGGTCAATATCTAAAAAGGGACTGCATGTAAACAAGTGAAAATTTTACAGAATGATCTTTATACACATATAAATATCTCACAAACAATTATGACTGAGACTCTACTACATTTAGAGTAGTAGAGCAATAAATTTCGATAAAAATGCAACCACTTTACAAACTCCGGCAGTGCAAACAAAGCCTCGTGCAGTACAAGTTAGCACACAGGGGCAAGTTGATTAAATAACTACTGTAACAATACGTATTGTTTAAACTATTAAAATTACATTTATAATGAAAATTTATTTAAATATAGAAATATTTTGCATGGCCGGCTCGGTGACCGCCATCTGTTGTAAACATTTTGTACTGCAGCTTACTCCCGCAAGAGCGTTGTGGTTAAAAGAAAAAAATACGAGAGATATTTTGCCAAACGTATAGGTATAGGTATTCGATTTTCCTTCGAGCAGTACAGAACTTTAATAAATTCTATGTGGAATTCTGCTGTCAAATCTCCAAAGCTTATCCCCTTATTTTTTTGAGGCTGGTGTCCTGATACCTATTGTGGCACTTTACAGGATATAATGTAGATACAACATTATTACTACCTCAAGTTATCTGGAAACATGCATCGGGAAGCTTCATTCAAGCGGATATGTTGAGGCACTGAATGGAACCCTATGTGCCTGGAATTTGTCAGAGTCTGCGTTCCAACACTATCGCAGATAGCGTTTGAGCCTTCGCATGCCTCGAAAAGACTTTGCGATAAGCAAACCACGTAAGCTGAGACAAGCGCGTTCACACTAGGCGTTAGCTTGCATTCTAGGAAATGCGGCATTCTACTTACGTTTCAAATAACTGAGTTCATTCATGCTTTCTTTTGTGAAAGCTTAGACCTGAATCTATGCACTCATCTGGCGTTTGCTTACTATCAATGAAAGGCATAACTCGGCGGTTCAAATCACTGTTTTCAGTCATGCCACCAAAGTCGTCACGCAATAGCTGCACCACCAACTGTATCCATAGTCACCTTAACAATCTCCATACCACCCCGCAAGCCGCCTAGATAGGCGTGTTGCAAAGGATGTGAGGACACGAGCCGAATACGAAAAATAAGAAAAAGGGGAGAAGAGCTAATTGGCGAGTGGAAGATATACGAACCGACGCGGTGTAAAGCCCGGAAGATATAAATTAAATTTGGCGGTTCCTATATGTTGCCCTCCTATTTTGGCTCCGTGTCCTTTAACCGTATGCAGTCCAATGTTCCAACTTGGGAACAAATTTATAAAAGTCCATGAAATTTACATTTCGTATCTGTGCATTACATTCATATCTTTATGTAAATAAAGTGTGGAAGTATTTGTTAAAGTGAATTGCATAACTTGTGTAAACATTGTTCGTTAATTTCACCTATTCCAAATTGGTTATTTTCATCACCTCTGTAGTTAGTATGCGGTTCATTCGATATTTTCCCTGTACTCGCTCTCCAGTGACAAATACTCATTTATTCAAAAGATCAGTACGCATAAGGTTGTTATAGTTGTTTTTTGGTCAAGTGTATATTTATTTTTCAAACAAAAGCAGAATTTTGCGGCGTGTTTCCAATTGGGAACACGCTTGGAAAGTCACTAAAAATTTTGTTCGGAATTTCTTTCACAGTATCTCTTGATTAGTTGTAAAATGAATAGGATATGCAAAAAATAGGAAAAATCAGTTGGTAATTTAGTCCGGTCTTTAAAGGGTTAAGCGCTCCATTAATTATTGAGTTCGGTGTTAGGCTACCGTAAGAATGCAATCCAAGAGCCAGCCAATCCCCTTATTTTCTACCCGTAATCGCGCGTGTCTTAGGCGAGATACAGATCGAATAAGGGTAGAGACTTAGGGAATATATCCATAGCGGACCCTTTAGTAATCCTATCCCTCTCCGGGTGTTTTCAGGTCACGCGTGCTCGGTGCGATAGCGATACGGCGAATTCTTGAGAAGACAGGAGCAGATGGCGATATGGGAGTGGCCTATAATACACTCCGTCAATGGGCGCCCCTGTCTGTCCGCCTTCGGATTCACTTGAGGTCGGTGTGCCCCGGTTATGAATGGCATGCCGTCCCATTCAATCCAGATTGAGAGCCCGGAATTGCAATGGGGATTACAAGAAAGAGGTGTACACATTCCAATGGCAAATACCAACACCATTGGTCGAGTACACGCAGATGGTTTCCACGGTGCAGATGTGAGAGGTGCTTGCTACAGGGTACTTCCTGGTTTGTTCCGGCCACGGAACAAACCAGGAAGACTCAAACTTACAAAAGAGGATCCTCAAGTCGGCCTCTAAATGTGTTTTCAACCACCGCGCATTTAAATGAGTTCACAAAAGTCGCCACTCACGTCACTGGCGGACAAAGTGATTCGAGTTTCAAGGGGAAATAAGGTGTAATTAAGTGTGTAAACTAAAATTTATATGCGGGAAGATGTGATCTTTCAGATTCATAACTTTCCAATGTTATTCCTCGCAATTACAAACATTTTACTGAAAAATATTGGAAAAAATTGGATCGTATTGCACTCATCACCGCGCTGCAGACTTTTTTGAAAACTGATTAAAATGTGACCGAAGTATCAACAGATATCAGTCCTCTATGGGATGGAATTGGGCCTCCTCTATGTATTCCTCTTGGTTCTGGCTAAAGAAATGCCATCAGAGATTCAAATGTTAGCCAACCTGGCTTATCTACCGTGGAAGAACCTGCAGAGCGTGGATAGATGATATTTTATGGGGTATTTTAATATCGTAAGGTGAGGTAAAGCTGAGACAGTCAGGAGTTTATTAACGGCACTCATATCTTCCTATTCCAAATCTACATCAGCATCTCTAAGGCTAGGAAAGGAAATATCATTGAAATAAATATATTGAGGTCAATATTAAATGCTTTCCCGAAACAAAGAGATTCAACATACAAGCGTCTGCACTAAGTTTTGATTGAAAATGACTGTAATAGGATAATCCACGCAACTCTTATCTTAGCGATATGAGTTTTGGCTTCCGGGCGTTCCTCCGCGTTTAGATGTCCATAAGTGACGACAGTTTCTCCAGCCATCCTACTGGCGTCTTCAGGTCAGACTTCTGACTGAAACTGTCGTCACTTATGGACATCTAAACGCGGAGGAACGCCCGGAAGCCAAGACTCATGTGAAGAAACGCCGCGGAAGCCTCAGATCAGTATTCTTAGCTGTATGCCTAAATAAATTTCATTTGCTAAATACTAAGGTTTGCGTTCATTCACCAAAATTAAATGAAGGATCTGTAATGAAAGCTCGCCAAAACTTAGTTTTATAATATTTTTATGAAAACATTATTCAGTAACCTTAAAAAATGAAAACAAAGTGTATCCGCAAATCACTGCCTTCAATCGAAAATGCAGAGCAAGCTCTACCAAAATGGTCAGAGGCATCCAGCCTACTTACCTTAGCAGCCTTTACTTAATTTTATATGCAACAGAGAGTTTAAACTTGCAGTATAGGAGCAGTATACTGTAGAAGTTTCCGAAACAAAGTAATCATGTTAAAAACATAATATTTATCCCGAATAATGGTCATCTACGATTTTTAAAGGCAATTAGTACCGCAATGAGTTCTGATTGTACATAACTGAAATGTACTTTGAAAGACAATATGGTGCGGCAGTTAAATTTCTCTGAGATACTTAAAAATATTGAACAATACGTTTCAATTGAACTCCATTGATGCTTTTAGAGAGGATAATACTCGAACATGTGGACCAAAGCTTTATAAAACTTGATTACATAATCCTGCATTATCTTCTATATTATTTCTACTGTATAGACACCTTTTTCTCAACTTATACGCAACCAAACTCTACAAATGAGGTACCAAAATGCACAGAATTTATCAGAAAACATGCGACGGTATATCTTACTTCCTAAATATTGCTATTGTTTCCTAAAATTGGTTTTTAAATAATTAAAAAAAACAAACCGGTAAGTGTTACTGACGTTAACGGCGCACAAAGTGATACATTTGTTCATTTGCAACAATATCTCGCATTCTTTAAATAACTTTTATCAAAATGCGGCTGATTCCACATTCAAGTCTCCTGTTGATACGCAAGTATGAGTCATCGTGTGCGTTTAAGAGAGGACAGTGTAATTACTTCCAATGTTGTGTTTAAAGAGGTCCTCTGACCTCAATTTGTACATGAACATTCCAATTATATTTGTACGTAAGACCCTGCCTTTTTTTCTACATTTTAAAATTAGAAACGCGCCTATCCCTCTGTGGACCTGCATTGAAAAGAGCGGGGGAAGCCCGCTGGGAGCGGGCGCATCACGCTCGTCACTATTTAAAGTGTTGAACCGGTTGAGATTTACACGGAGCATTTTTCAAATCGATTCGGCTTGTCTTCCCTCCCAATTTAGCTTAAATTCGATGTAAGGCCTAATATATTTCATTCAATTCATAAATCCTATTATCTTCCTCTCCTAACGCTGCTTTACCGACATTCATTCCTTTTGCTGTCAATATTCCCCTCCCGCTCAAAAATGATTCAATGTAAACCCTCTTTACCCTCAGTATCTCATCTATTAAGTCTCATCTCCTCGCCCACCAGATCTAGCCCTTCCTATTTCATTTTCCTCTCCGTCCATGCACTTAAATCATACATTTTGCCAGCAAAGATTTCACATCGCTAAAATCAAGTTTTGACGAGCTTGCATTACTACTTATCCTTCATTTAATTTTGAGAATGAATAGAAATAATAGTAATTTGCGTGTGAAGTTTCTTGAGGCCTTCAGTTTTTAGTCTATTTCAGTTTGATTTTAAACATAATACTATAGACGCCGATATCGGTCGACAATAATGAATTTAGTAAGATTTCAGTGATTATTCTATTTATGTCTGACGAAATTCATCAGAATACAGTCACGATTATCTGTTACGTCTCAGGCTCAACGTTAAGGAAGTTCATTTTGTTGTTAATGAATGGAAAAACTTGTTGTACGTAAAGTTACCTAAAGTAAAGTTACCTATAAAGGTACCTAAAGTAAATGTACCATGAAATAAATTAGCGTATTTCACTTAGGCTTTCACTATGTGCATATGCAAGCAGGTATGCTGAATCTATTTGCTTTGGAAAAGCACATAATATTATCCCCAATATTTATATCTCTCAATAATACTTCCTTCTCTATTCGCCTCCATATCCACATCTAGAAGACCTTCAATCTTTTCTACTGCAAAAAAAAACTCAAGCGTTAGTTGCTCCCTGAATAGGGTTCTTGGATTGCATATCATCATGCCATTAATCTATTCATCTCGTCTACACTCCTGGTCATGCCCCCGATTGCATTAAAGAGAGAAAATCGCCCGCAATAAATAAAATCTCTCGGTTCATCGCCCGTCCGAGGCAACGATAGTGCTCTCTGGCACATGTAGTGCGTCCTTCATCCGCCTGAGTGCACCGCTGAGCATTTGAACTGCATTTGAATAAACGCGACGGAGAAGGCGAGAATGAACCATCAAGTCGTAATTGAAGGGGTCAGCCGGTTTTTATGCGTGATTCATTCCGCTGAGGAGAGTGCTAAGGAAGTCCTTGAGGATGCTGGTGGAATCAGTGATGAGTAGGGGTGACTGCGTCTTCAGAGTCGTAGGATTGTGAGGCCTTGAAGTACTAAACAAAGTTAACGGTCAGAGAAGCGTGTACGTCCTTGGCAATTTTATCGGAGGACCTTCATCATCGCGATCAACGGAAGTTATAGAATATCGCAAGTACAATGTTTCTTTAAAAAATCGTAATTTTCCCCCGATTCCTCGCACCACCCGATTAAATTTACTATTCTTTGTTATTTATTTGTAAATACTGTTGAATATTTTTTGTTCATTATTGGTTACGTTGCTTAATATTTTTAAATTGTTTCTCCTGTTATTGTGAGTCCTCTGTAATTGGCCTCGTGCTGTTTTTGGACTGGATTGAATAAATAAACAAATAAAATAGTTTATGATATACATCTTGGTACAATTTTTACTGTGAATTCCTCAAGTGAAAGGATATAAAAGTCAGACTGAAGGCAGAAAATAGAAGCCTCTATGCACTTAATAAAATACTAAGCTCAAGAACCCTCTTCCGAATTAAGAACTTCAATTAAGATTATACAAAAAAATGATGTCTAACGTTATTTTGCATGGATGCCATTCATGCAGAATTCACGTAACGTAGTCCAGAATCGATTAGCGATATTTGGAAGAAGAGGGCTTAGGAAGTTTTTTTGGCCCAGTCCTTGATTTAGAAACAGGAGAATGGAGAGGACGGCATAATGGAAAATTACACAATCTGTATCAAGAACTGAAGATCATAAGAGTGTAAAGGAGAAGGAGATCGGAACGAGCTGGGCATGTGGTTAGAATGAATAAGGAAAGATTTCCTATATGGACATGGCAATAGAAGGTAGGCTACCAGCTAAAAACCTGGCCGTCTGGCGAAACATATCAAAGGACAGAAGAGAATAGAAAGCCTTAGTTTATCATCGCGTAGTCCTCTCCGCCTGACCGCTTACAGTAAAGTAAGTAAATATGGGTTTAATGTGATGATTTTACCACCACAGAGGCCTGTATTTAGAAAAATCCACGTTACCACCCTCATTGTGTAGGTACTAATTTATAAAGTAAATTTTATTCAAATAATTTTTATTAAAAAATAAATTTTAATTAAAATAATTTATGAAGTTATTAATTAGTAAAGCAAGAAAACAGCTCAGTTCTTACGAAAGCTTCAGCGCGTGAGTGGTATACGCTGTCATGGTTTCCGGGTTTCCACTGCGTCAACTGATGTCTGATGAATGAGTCATCATATATCAATCAAACCACACGGTGTCATCAATATGGCGGCAACCCGAGTACAATGGCAACAAGAAAAATAGCTCAGTTTAGTTTCTGGCCAATTTATTCTAGTTTTCTGCGCTAAAATTGTGGAGCCAAGAGTGAGGACTCGACCTTAATCTGAGCAAATGTATGGCGTTACATTTCTTGCTGAATTCGTCCAACTCAAACCATGTTTATGCAGTGGATGGTATTAACATAAAGGCAACAGGCGAAGTGAAATACCTGGGAGTTACGATAACCTCGAACCTCACGTGGGGTACACATATAAAGAATATTTGCGGCATAGCCCTGAAGAAATTAGGATTCGTCAACCGTATTGTGGGAAGATTTTCGGATGAGAATGTGAAAGAAAGGTGATATTTCGCTCTCGTCCGACCGTACCTTGAATATGCAGCGAGCGTATGGGATCCCGTGCAGAAAGAATTAATCCGCGAACTGAATAAAATACAAAGGAAGGCTGCGCGTTTCGTCAAAAACTGCTACGGGCGTACAGACAGTGTTACCCAGATGTTAAGCGAATTAGGCTGGGAGCCATTGGAGACTCGGAGGCTGCGCGCTAGGCTTAGATTGATTGAAAAATTAAGAATGGATATAGGAGCAAAACAGAGAACATAATATTAGAGCCATACTATATTTCCAGGTCCGATAGAAGCGATAAATTAAGAGAGATGTTTTGCCGAACGGATAGATATGGGAATTCGTTTTTCCCCCGAACCATAAAGGACTTTAATAAACGCTAGTACCAACCTCGTTAGAGTACTTCATTTATTTTTTTTAGCTGTAAACGGCTGGTGTCCTAACACCCCCTGCCACACGCCTTTTAGGCGGCTTGCGGGGTATTATATAGATGTAGATGTAGATGAGAAATTTAATGGAAATAATTTTTTTGAAACGAACATAAGTGACAAGTTAACAAAAGTAACCATCTATCTAACCATCCAACTAACTATGGCTCAATCAATGCTACCTTCAAAATCAGCCAAACAGCGATATTCCTAGGTACGTAAAGGTCGGAAACAATACATAAATAAATTTTATTGGCTCTAAGAAACTCCTTTGGATCCTACATAAATGTATAGTCACTCAGACTGTAAATTTAATAAATAAAAATCATAAAATACTCTGCATAACTTTGGTTAACAGGAAAATGAAGATAAAAAATTCTTATGCAAATTAAAAAATCAAGTTTCGAAAAAAATGAAAGCAAAAATTTTAAAGATTTCTAAAAGCATGCAAATTCACTACTTTCAGCATCGCAATGTAATTTTTAGCATCACTCAATACAAAGTCATACAGTAATCATACAGCAATCGAAATGAATTTGATAAAAATTAAAGTACGTTTATAAAACATTCTTCATGCTAATATATTCATAATTTTTTTATGAAAATCGAATGAAAATAAATCGAATAAAAATCTTTTTGAAATTTAACTGATGTGATGTCCTTCAATTCTTGGGTAATCGAATCGAATTTGGAGGCTAGGGGTTTTAGATCACATAGTTGTGAATTATTCCATTTCAATGTTAGTTGCATGCACAGAATCGGAAATTTTCTCTTTTTTTTCACATACTCTTGAGGTCTGAACTACTCACAAATCCGGTGGGAATCCCCAGGACTCTTCCCTTAACCACTACGTCGGGAAAATCTGAAATACTTAAACTTCCTGCGTTCCTCGGAGAAATGAAGTCATGCATATTACTTTCAATGGGGCGTTAAGAAGGAAACGTGGTGAATGGATGAATTCCATTAGAGCTAAGTCAGAAGGAAAAACCTTGAGCTCCCTGGTATTAGTCAGTATTAACTATTTCCTTATCTTTGATTTTGCTTATTCCTCCTTGAACCGAATATTGCTTATTTGGCATAAATAGCGTATTCAAAGTCCTCAAGCCGTAGATTCAAACCAAGTGCCTCGGTGAGCTTGTCAATGTTTATGAAATTACATGTTGAAACCGGTTCAATCAACTTATAATTTTCAATTATGTGAACCAACTAAATCTCGAATAGGTGAAAAAAATATATTTTCACTGGCAGGAAACTCGTATTTTATTGCAGAGCGCGCCTTTTAACTAAAGAAGTATTATGTTATACTTCCATTTTAATGGATCTCAATCTAATGCCGTTCTTAATAATAATTTCTCAAATTACCCAGTCGTTGGTGCTTTGGGTCGATTTATGCTTGTAATATCTCAAGCATCAAATAGTATCCCATGTATCGACGACAATGTGCTGATTTAAAATTACAGCGAAATCATGTTTTTTCCGCCTTTTACAGCCACTGTATTGGTCTGATGATATAAGTTTTTCAGTAAACCCTTGTCAACATTTACCTGTATTTTTAACAGGAATAAATTCAGCTATCAGTGACCAAGCACGAATATTTTTGTTAGGTGACGGAAGAGCAGACTCCGGACTAGGAAACTAGGGACTAGAACATCACACAATCAGGCTGGGGAAGGCCAGGTCCTTCTTAGGCCACCTACCACTTCAAGGATTTTGGTGTGGAGGTCTCGGAAGACTTCACTCCAAATTTGAACATTGGACCTTCTATCAATAGCCAAGAGCTCGAACCACTATTATATAAAATAAGCCTCCACAATCCGCCGAATCTAAGTTTTTACTTCCGATAAAATACTAAAAATTAGTGAAAATTTTCACTTTTGAATAATGGGAAAATGTTGACAATGTCTTATTCAACCTATACTAAAAACGTCAAGATGATGGCGATAAGTTTTAAACGAGTTACAGTTCACAAAAAATTCATATTTCCAGTCTAGCTGAAGTTATGCGTCCCTTAAAGGCGTCTAAAAGTCATATACCATAGCTACAATTTCAGTGAGCATCGCAACGTAAGTATCGAATTTTTGACGTGGATTCCCAGCATCTCCATTTTACACCTTTCTTAAAGGCTAGGGCGAGAGTTGAATGAGAGTATTGAGGAATCTCTGACCAGAGTAGCACTTCCTCAGACCCGTAATCAAGTTGAATTTCTGTTCTTATGCAAGGGGAAGGCAAGCCTGAATAACTACTTCGGTGATTGAGGAATGGGAGGGATATATCACGGCATATCATCTTCGGCAAATCTTCCCCGCCTCACAAAAACATCTGCCCCGCCCGAGGCGAGAGGCCAGGCCAATATCCCCAGACGATAACTCACAGAGAAAGGGAAGCGAAGCTTCTCCAGCGATAGGTATTACTTCGCCTCCATCTCTTCCCTATTCAGAAGTTCTGGATAAAAAAATGAAAAAGAATGCCCATTCATTCAAACTCCATTCATTGATGCGCCGTAACATGAAGGAAGCCTTAACGGAACGGAAGAGAAAGGAAAAAGATCTCATCCCAAGGTCAATGAGGTCACGAAGTTAAAAGAAGTGTACCCAAAGCATTGTTGCCCATTTCCGACTCTGACCTCATGAATCCACACAACGCCTAACTTCAAAAATTAAAGCGACACGAGTTGGAAAGGCTGTGCCTAAGCAGAAAAATATATCCTCGAAATATAAAAATACATCAACAGAATGTTTGTTTTGATTTGCGTTTGATTATATGAGTAAAAATTCTAATTTATTACATAAATATTTTTCTTTTTAGATTGAAAAAAGAGCACCGTTCTCCCCTGTAATCCGCAGCTGTATGCTCATGATCTAAAACCAGATGCTCATACCGAACATCTGGTTTTATAATTATGTATCTATTAAAAAAAATAATGATTGCGTTGTTATTACTAAGGTGGCATGTTTTCATAAAACAATCTTAATACTTTTCTCGCTATGAAACAATTAGCAAGACAAATATCTCCGAAGTCTAAGGATCTGTCTCCAATTTGTAAGGGTGGAAAGAAGGTCGTAATACCGCTTTGAAATATTTTTCTAAAAGACACTGCTTCGTACAAACATTTCCTTGGCGGCCTGATGGAGTTTCACTAGAATTTTTAACTAATAGTTTTGTTTCATTTTGCTTTAAAAACGTTTTTGTGAGATGAGTAACATTCATCGATCTTAAAAACAAATATGAATGTGTGGGCACAGACTGTGGTTAGTCCAATGCACATATTTTAAAATTAACACTTTTTCCATCTGCTAGAGCAGAATGTGGCGCCATTTTCATTCAACTAAGGTATTGTGATTCTATTTGCACCATTTAATGGGCCAAAAACTGTGGTGGAGTTGCCTAGGTTGCATTCCTATCATGATTATAATACTAAGACACATCAAATCACAGTTTGTTGTCAGAAAAGTATTCATATTCTTATCTTTATTTACATTCTTTCTATGCACAGACAAGCCTATACAAGACCTTACACTAGTTATCCAATTACATGCAATTTGAAAGAGATTGCTTGAAAATCACGACTATAATTATTATTTTTAGCGAAATTTGATAAAATACAGTCATATGAGCTAACATTGACACATTTATGATTATGGAATTGATTCCGAAGAAGTTTGCTGGTGGAATCTCAATCAGAGGACCATGGTGAATTAGGGTCAATCATTTTTATCGAAAAGAGGACCGAACGCCATTTAGACCAATATGTAAAAAAAAACATTTAATATAGCATATTTTTTATTTACAATACCATAAGATGCTAGAAATGATGTGGGTTTAACATGTCTTAGTTAATCTATTCTCTAAATGATAGAAAGTTCGAATAATATATCCATTCTTCCGGTTCTGCTCAAAAATGTCCCCCCCCCCCCCCCCCCCCCCCCCCGTCAAAAATAAGCTACTTTTTCTATCTATTTTATATAACTTGACAAGTGGAAGGGATTCTCTCTGGATGAATTTTAAAATAAATACTAATACTTTAGGAGTACAGGTCGAGACTTATATCACCGTGAACTTTAATGTGCTTGATCTTATAATTTGAATGTGATATTTGAGGGACTAAAAAGACAGCGCTTATGCGTTCCACTTTGCTTGGCGTCCTACCGGCCGCGTGGCTTACTTGGCTTAGGTACCCCTTAAACCGGCCCTGGATATATCAATACACAGTTAAAGAACGACGATGGTGAAAACCGAGATAAATTTCACCGTGGGAACAACAAAATAGTTGATCCACATGAATGCAATATTATTGGAAAAACAAACAGTTCGTTTGGACGCCTGAATTGATTATATAGGCAACTCCTAGCATGATATATATTCTCAATAGTGTTGCAGTAATGAGAACATTTTTATACTGCTAAGCACCTGGAAAAAGGGAGTTAGAAATATATGGAGGGAAAAGACTAATATATTTTCAGAGTAAAATTGAAAGTATTAACACCGATGATATGAAGAGATGATGAAAGTATTGTGTAAAGAAATGAGCTCTCAAAGCTATGCTTCGCTCGTGGAGATGGGGAAAAATCCGATGGTAGTAAAACCCACGACCTTCGTATCACTTGCACGACACTTTCACTTACTGAGCTGAAGGGAAAAAAATAATTGATGATCTTAAAACTTGCACGCAAGTGGCTACGCTTTTTCATGGTTTCCCGTGGCATGACATGGTTTTCTTGCAGAACTAGGTTTGATGCAGCTGTTCGCTCAAATTTTAATTCAATCAAGGACATTCGTAAGTGACAGTAAGATATAAAATAACTACGCCGTTGATTCAAATCCCTCGTAAAGACATAACACTATTTATGTTCGACATTCTACGATTCAAATGAAATACAAGTATAGACTGCATAGCACTGTATAGCAACAAGTATAGACTACATGGTGACTACGGAGATAAAATTTTCGATTTGATAGCAGCGTTTTCGTTTTAATGCTGCACTTTCAGAGAGGATAAATGTTTGAATATGGTGGAACACTTTTTAGGGGAGACCTCACGTACCGTAATTCCAATATATTCCCTAATAAAAGAATAAAGAATAGAGAGGCATCGCTTTCTTCCCTGTCAGCTTTACATATCTTCTAATCAGGTTACCCATATCCTTACGATAGAGGAGAAAGATATGAGGACGGAGATATCCGCGATGTGCGATGAAGGTCTTCATTTTCAATTACTACCGCGTCAGAATTGTGAAGATAAAATGGATTGAAATTGAGTAAGTAATGAGAAAGTGCCAAGAAGGGTTGAAGTAAAATGAATTCTTCTAAAAACCATAAGGTGGAGACCGGACAACTTAGTTGGCCTCATAATGAGGCATGACGGCCTTCTGAAAACAATCGTATAGGCACAAACGGAAAGGAAGAAGGGCAAGGGATGACCCCGAATGAGTTACATAGGACAGATAAAAAAGGATATAAAAGGGAATGAATACGTAGAATATATAGAATCTAGGTCCCTGTGACGTCACGCTGAGTGTCATCGCATGGGCGCCAATCTGGTCTTTTTCAAATGAGGTTAAATTTGACCATTATCATTCGTCTAAACTGGTATTTCTAAAACCAATAATTTGTAAACTATGAATACATTAATGGTGGGCAACGAATCGCAATGAATGCTTTTCGTGTTCATTGATGAAGGAAACTACCCTATTGTTAATTCACTACCAAAATTCCTACCTAGTTCCATTATCTATCCAAAAATCCAGGTGCAATTAACTTTGAACTTCTCGTAAAAATCTTGGAGTTTTGGGCAGGTATTCTCCGCCCATATCACTTAATGTTTTTAGTGTGGATAGTTTTACTCCTCTTAAGCTACACACTCGCTACTTATGATGATGAAAACAGCGTTGGTTGCCATGGCAATAACATCAGTCTTGCTGGTACTACCGCCAGAGTGTTCAGGTCGAAGATTCCAGTTCACTATTTTTGGTATGCCGGGTCTTCAAGAATATGGGAGATATTTTTGATGTACTTAGTACTTTCTATTCAGAAGGACGGTAGCGCTTCCGTTGTCGGCTTGTGATATGAAAACATTCTCATCGCTCAATAGTTTCGCGAAAGCCTTCCTCTCTACAGATGACAAGTTCGATTGCGGTGACTTGGGAGTTGGCCAATTGAATCCCCATACCGAGAAGTCTTTGCTCTACCGCCCAGGCTTTATAATGACTACCTACATTTCTTCACCTACTTTCAACTGGCCCATTAGCTCAGTTGGTTAGAGCGTCGTGCTAATAACGCGAAGGTCGTGGGTTCGATCCCCCCATGGGCCAAATTTTTTCTCCATCGCTGTACGTGCCGACCAATGCCATAACTTCGATATCAATATCTCTCTCTCAATTATGGATATCAAACAATTGGTTTGACGCAGCTCTTCACTTAATACGTACTCCTATCAGTTAATCTTTTAACACATATATCTCTTTCACATTCTTCTTTACCTGCTCCATATTTTAAATATTTTATTCGTGGTTTCCTTTCTTGTCATTCACTTGTCACTCGGCAGTTGTCTTCATCAGGTCAGTAGGTCTTATGATATGGCCAAGTGGGCTTTTACTTCTTCTTTCTAAGGTTATCTTGAGCCTCCTCGGCTCGACTACTCTTAGGATTTCCTTATCACTTACTCGGTCAATCCTGTTTCTCGCCCATCAGTGACAGTATTTCAATTATATTTTCCCCATCAAGAATTTTTATCCTTTCCAATCCGGCAAAGGTGCTACATTCACAATTACGCTTTATGACGAGCTACACGAAGAAACTCAAATTAATAGCGGAGAACCTCACTTCATTTCCAGGTACGACTTAATCTATAAATATGAGAAATTATGCCACACGAATAGGTTTATAAGTTCGTTTTTCCCTCGAACAATAAAGAACTATAATAAATTGTTGCCGGGCCGAGTTCAAATCCCGGGGGTGGCAGAGATTTTTTTTATAGGCTACCTAATCCCTCCTTGAGTGTTGTGAGGAGGGCACTCCAAGTACAGTACTCCGTCCGTCGGATGGGACGTTAAGCAGTGGTCCCCTTAGCTCCTTTCGTTAAGATCAGGCTAATGATGACGCCAGGTTTCTCTCCAATCATCTTTCCCTATCCCACCCTCATCGCGCAAATCACCTTAGCTATCGGTTGCCTCCTCCAAGTACTATACCAAAAATTCCAGGGGGTAATCAATATTTATATCACTCCAACGCACTCTTGCTTTCTTTTTATGAGAATTTACATCAATCTTAAAGAAGTTCTGTCCTCTCAAGCCACACTGCCCTCCTTCAAGGCAGTAGTTCCGACAATATCGGTTCTCTCTTACTTTCTCGTACTTCCACGTCCCTTTGAATCCCTAAACCCATCGTCTTCTATAGATCATTCTCCATTGATCCTTTCCCTGCACACTGGAAGAACGCAAATGTCACTCCAATTTTGAAATCTGGCCCCAAAAGCATCATTGAGAATTATCTTACGAATTCCAATCTTCCCGTGCCATCCATTTTTTTGAGCGCATCATACATTGTCCTCTTCACTTCTCCCTATTCACGTTTCCTCCCATCAGCAAGGTTTCCTTCTCTACAGGCCGTGTCTCTCTAGCCTTGCTGCACTGCACCACCGTTTCACCAACTTTTTCGAGTCCAACTCACAGCTCGATGTTTGCTACATAGACTTATCTAAAGCCTTCGACAGTCTTAACCACTTAAAATTGCCATAAACTTCAACACCGGCACGATTTCCATTTAAATTTTCTATCTTTGATCTGCAGCTTCCTCAGTTAACGTTATCAACGTGCATTAATATATTACATAGAAATGGAGGGATTTATCACCTACAGCCCCACTCCGCGAAAGCCCCGCATTTCTCGGAGGAAGCCATACAACTTACTTGTTGCTACTCAGGCTTCCAAGAATAAAGTTAAGTAGGTACCTTCATTTCTTCTCTGAATAACAATTGGCCCATTAGCTCAGTTGGTTAGAGCGTCGTGCTAATAACGCGAAGGTCGTGGGTTCGACCCCCCCATGGGCCAATCTTTTACCACGTCAATGGGAGACCACGATTCTCAAACTCCTGTTAATCACTTTCTCAACGTAGGTATTTTATTCAAATTTTCTCTTTCAAAAAGACTTACCCTCCGAATGTACTGCGTGCCAATTTACTCTTTATTTGGAGCGCCAAGGAAGTTTATGCAGAGAATTACTGTCTTTCCTGTATTTCCCTCCCACCTATTAAGTCACACTGTATTTCCAGGTACAACAGAAACGATTAAATAAGACAAACTTAGCCAAACGGATAGGTATACGAGGGCTGTTAAAAAATATCGGACTTTTGTTTGTTATAAGTGCACTTATTGAACTAGAGCCACCAACTTTAAATACCCTTCAATGTAGTCTCCTTGGTGATGCACACCCTTCTTCCAGCGCTTCTGCCACTGTTCAAAACATTTCTGGAAGGCATCTTTTGGAATGCTATTAAGCTCGGCCGTCGTATTCTGTTCGATGTCTTCTCTTTCTTCAAATCGAGTTCCTTTCAGGGACATTTCAGCTTAGGAAAGAGGCTGAAGTCGTGGGGAACCTTGTCGGGGGAGTACAGAGCTTGGCGAACCAGAGGAGTGTTGTTTTTAGCGAGAAAGCTCGGAATTAGATGAGCTGAGTGGGCAGGTGCATTGTGGTGATGGAGCTGCCAAGATTTTGTTGCCCACAGATTCGGTCGTTTTCGTCGCACAGCATCACGTAGGCGACGTAGAACCACAAGATAATATTCTTTTGTGATGGTTTGGCCGTGTAGTGCGTACTCATGATGCACCACTCCACTAGAGTCAAAGAAGACCCGCAACATGACCTTGACATGACCTGCCTGAACGCGATTCTCTTTCCACTGACGTTTGACCATTTTTAAATTGATTTTGTTTGAGTACTGCTCATGGCAGACCCCCCAAAAGCCTGTTCAATCTTGCGAATGGTTTCCACTTACAAATCGCCAAGCTTTTGGCAAAATTTAAAGCAGTAACGCTGCTCAAGTTTTTCTGTCATTTATAACTTGATAAAAACCGCCGAGCACAACAGAGAGGCCTTCTCTACTAGGCTGACTGCCAGCGACTGAAGTTTTGTTATGACATGAAACAGAGCATGCGCGTGCATTACGGTGCCCTCCACATCCCCACTAAGCTTGGTCACCAGCGTTTCATTCGTTTACGCGGTAGGACAGAAGGTCCGATACTTTTTGAACAGGCCCTCATAGCAATACATTTTTCAGTCGAAAAACTATGGCTTTAAATATTGCTAGGTGACCTCAGTATATATATCATATCAACGAGAACTTTCTTTCCTGTTGCGTAAACGGCTATAGAGGTGGCTTGCGTTGTAGTATGTAGATGTTGAGTTATTAAATACGCTTATTCCGTCACTTTACAACTGACATTTATTAAAAGCGAGGCGTGACTTTTCAATAGCAGATAGCCGCCGTGCGTTCTGATTGGCTGAAGGATGGTGCCAGCGATGGTTTCAGGGACGCAAACGGGGACGTGCCGAGCGATGGAAAAAGAGATGGGATTGCCATCCCTCGAGCCATCGCGGAAAATGATCGCGCAAAATAGCAATTTTTTGCCATCATTTGAGCCTTCGATGAAATTTTCCCTCGAAAGGGATGGAAAAAATAGGGTGGTTTCCTATAATTTTTTTATTGCCTAAATCGAAAGATTATTACTTCTGGAGTACGAATTTCACACTTTTAGATTTTCAAATTACGATATCTATTTTTTGCGATTAAATGAAAAGTGAAAATTTTCAAGCGCGCGAAAACGCGACGGCTAAGTATGAATGCTGGGAAAATCCCGTGTAACGTCACTCTGGTTTCCGCTGTCGCAAAGTGAGGTGACCTTGGGGCGATGATGCGCGCGCCGCTGAGATACAGGCTGCTAGCACGTAGCGCTTGGCTTAAATAAGGATTATTAATACCTTATCAAACGAAGGAAACTTTCCGACCATAGGCAGTAGGTGATTATTAAGAGATGTTTCTCTGAACTCTGTGCCCCATGCATGCATTGGTAATCTCAGACGATGTAAAACTCCTATCTACTCTTATAGGAACTAGGTCCCTGTGACGTCACGTGGAGTGGCATCGCATGGGCGCCAAACTGGCCTTTTTCAAATGCGATTAAAATTGACCATTGCCATTCGTCTAAACTGGGATTTCTATTACCTAATAATATGTATATTATGATTACACTAATGGTGGATAACGAATGGCAATCAATGCCTTTCGTTTTCTTTGATGAAGGAAACTACCCTATTATCGTGTGAGTCATGCTTTAGGCACGGCCCATACGTGTGGACAGCGACAGCGATGCAGTGCAATGAGAGCACGAATAGATTGAAGACTTGATTTTAAGCTTTAGCGAAGTTGAAGCAGTTCGACTTTGACCGCAGTAAGAATAGATGACTGTGGATACATCGCAAGCGGTAATTGTTGATTTAACTACCCTGAAGGCCTCGTTGATAACCAGTGAGGTCATGGCAAAATTAGCAGTGCTGGAAGGCACTTTCGTTAACTTATTTATAACTGAAACATTACGCTTAGTGTTTTTTATTACAAGTTATTATTATTTACATTTTATAACCAACTTTTCTGTTTTGGTTACGAATGTACGTATTAGAGAATTTGTGGCAAAAATTTTATGCTGATGGTTCGTTACTTTATGGAATTTATTCATATTAAATGAAAGTTGAACTCTGTTTTTCCACATGTAATATTTATTAGATCACTACCATGGTTTCGACGCTCCACGTCATCCTCAGACCTGTACCTGAGGCTCTGATAAATATTTTATGTGGAAAAAATAGTTCAGTTATCATTCAAAAAAATTGATAAAAATATTATTTTACTCAGTGGCGTTACTTGGAATATGCTTTGGGGGGGGGGGGGAGGGTAGGATGTCCTGGGGTGGTCAACAGCAAATATTTATAAATTACATGCCTGGAAATACATTTTACATCATTTTGCTACGAAAGATTTAACTTTATGCAGATGAAGTTATTACATGTCAAAACTAGACAATAGCTTTAAATATTTTTTCATTTCTCTGAGGCTTTTGGGGGCGGGGGGATCTATCCCCTTATCCCCTCCATACTGGGTGCTTTCCATTCATTGACACACGTCGACACAAGTCGACTTGCGTCGCGGTTTTCGTGTTCCATTCTGTGTGTGTCGCCGACTGCTGTGACACGAGTCAACAAACGGTAACGCACAGGAATAGGAGAGTTATAAACAAATGCCGCGAGTCGACACAAGTCGACGCGTGAGTCGCATGAATGGAAAGCACCCACTTACGCCACTGATTTGACTATTATGTCTGTTGCTAACCAATTACGGAACGGCATTCCGGCATCATGACACCACTGTTGACAACAATACATTAGTTGATTGCACCATTTACGGTCACTACAGGTATACAAATAATTTCGTTTTTCCCACCGAACAATTGAGGATTTAGGTAAATTCTTGGTGGGATATATCAATATTTATATCTCTCCAGCACTCTCCTGATGTTCTATTTTATGATCGGCTCTTGCGGTGGCTTGCGGGATAGAACGTAGTTGTGGGTTTTTGTTGGTCTAATTATGTTTTCCATTGCCACAACCTGGGATCAATTTCACCGAAAAAGAATTTGAAGCAATTACCCTTTATATGTCACCATGGAGCAAACTCCAAACACTTCCCCTTAAAATACATTGATTACACAGAATTGGAAGGGATGACCACTTGGAGTCTTTCTCCGCGAAAGCCTCGCGTTGCAGCGAAGAAACCATAAAAATAAGTCCCATCGCTACTCGGGAGTGAAAGCGTCCAAGTGTTGAATAAGTAGCAACATTTCTTCATCCTTGTTCAACTGGCCCATTAGCTCAGTTGGTTAGAGCGTCGTGCTAATAACGCGAAGGTCGTGGGTTCGATCCCCCCATGGGCCATTCTTTTTTTCTTCATCGTGATGAGCAACAATATTTCTTGTACATTCGGAAACTATACGCAATATCATGTTCATCAATATCGCAGTTACGGTATCTCTTTCAAATAACTCGTGTGGTTGTTTTATTTGAATGATTTTACCGTGCGGGAAAATATTATAGATATACTTAGGTAATTTTTTCCAAGGCATTACTTATCAAGGATCTACGGTAGAAAAAGAGAGTTATTTTTTCACTTGGAAGAGGAGATGAAAATATTTCTCTTTCGAATCTAACATTCTTTTATTCAACTACGCATGCCATATCGAAGCGCATTGGTACTCCTACGATACTTCTGTGTAGATTATAGTTGTCTTTTACCTCCGTCGCCTGTTCCACCAGCGATTTTATGAAGGGCATAAAATTTTCTGAACCGATAAGTATAGGAACTCGCTTTCCCCCTAATATAGAACTTAAATAAATGGTGGGTGGGATTCATTGCTCTCTTCTCCCTTTCTTTTTTCTCTTTTTTTTGTTTATGAGTGGTGTTCAAACGTCAATTGAGGTGCCTTGAGAGAGAGAGAGAGAAAATAAATTTTATTTCTTAATCGTATTTCATTTTATATCGCCTTGCGGTAGCAAGTTGATGTAAAACTAGCTTAGTGCATCTCATGTCGGGAAAGGACGAGTGCCCAAATGCTTTTCACGAGCTAGAACCCGGCATCATCCACGTCCGATGCCAAATGTGTTAATCGCTAATTATATTTGCCCAAGAAGACTCGAAATAAAACTGCAGGCTTTGTACTCGGCCACAATCCATCTCGTAACCGCTTAGTTAGTCAGAGGGGAACCCCGGAATGGGAGGCGTGAAAACGGTAGTCGTGGGCGCGGTATGCATACGACGTATTCGTGACATCACCGCTCAAGAAACGGGGGACTATCCCATCGAAGAAAAATTGTCTCTGCTTTAACGAAGAAGGCATGCGATTCTACTGCGTTGTACCTTATCTGACAATCCCATAGCCAACTTCCACGCAGTGGCGTAGCGAGGGAGTTCTAGGGGTTCCGGACCCCCCCCCCCCCCAAATATAAAAACACAGTTACTTTGCTTCATAGAAGAAAACTAAATATTGAAAATAATGGATTTACAATAGATTTCCTTGAAAAATGAAGTTTTTTCGGTTATGAAAAGTGTTAAAATTAGTATAAACCCTCAGTACTTTGTTTTTTCCTAAATTTCCCCCCTCTGGTTTTGGACCTCCCCTCCTCACCCCGTAAAAATTCCTGGCAACGCCACTATTTCTACGCTAAACAAAATCCAACTTTTTCCTGAGAGATATGGTGGAACAGCATGTTAAATGATACACTAAGATTTCGAACTGTCCGCTTCATTCGAATTTCACAAACTGTACTGCACGTGTTTTAATTGCCTTTCAAGCACCTGATGATGAATGAAAGTCAGTTGAAACAACGTGCAGTGGAGATTGTGAAATTAAAATTAAGTGGACAGTATGATATCTTTGTGTATTATTTCAACACTAAAACAATACCGCGGAAACTTTAACAGTCGCTGAGGACAATCAAAAGAAAGACTGACAGCAACGAAGTTTAGGAAATATTTTCTTACCTTGTGTGAAGATTTCTCGCATTATGCACTGGGTTGGGTAGGATTATTGGATTCCTGACAACGATTGGAGAGCTTTTTGTCCAAATGTTGGAAAGAGAGATGCATTCCCCATATTCACCCACATTTTTCACGTGGAAGGCGCGAAATATATCAATGATTTCCTATGTTACGAGTAAAGTGATATGAAACAAACAGAAAAGTAAAGTATAAAGTTATCATCAAAGCAATATTTTCATAACATTAGGAGTTTGCTGCATGAAAATCAAAAACTTTACCAGTAATTGATAACTATCTACCTTTAAGTTACATTACAGTGATTTCGGTATATATGTCTGTAGTTTCCGTTTTGAATATTGTTTTAAATTACATTTTTTAAATTATTATAAATTAAAAAATATTATCATGTTCTTAAAAGTATACATTAAAGAGTTATGAGAACTAACCGCACTGTAAGAAATTTGTATTATTAAAGCAATTGCACTATAAGTGAGCAAAAAGCCACTAAGCACTAATCTCTGAAAAAATCTGTCGAAAGAACGGGCGTGGGAGGAGTGGGAAAAGTATTGTGGCTCAGCATAAATAGATTTACAATATTCCCTCCCTTCATGGGTGTCCCTCTAAATCAAAATAAGGCTCCCTTTCATTCTATCTTAAAAAAATCCAATTCTCTTCCTTTCTCTCTCACGTTTAAGAAATATTCTACCCTCTAACACTATTTTCAGCATCCCCTCCCCGATACGTACTCGCTCCATCCATACTTCTCTGATTCTCATCCAGAAGATTCCTCTCCTCATATGAAATCAATGTTTTGCGGAATATGATTTGATGCTTTTCCGGCGGATTATGTGGTTACTTTTTTCGGGATTCCCAACGGGTTTTTTCTTTCATAACGGCCAACATTTAAAGCTCCGTCTCGGCGCTCATCTCAGGGCTGAATGTCCTTCCTTTAAAAATGAAAGAAATCAACATTCAGCCCTGATGATGAGCGCCGAGATGGAGCTTGAAACGTTGGCCGTTATGAAAGAATTGACCCAGTGGGAATCCCGAGAACATTTTACCCAAATGTTTTGCGAGTTTAATTTGTGTAGTCATGACATGATAGATTAAAAAGTAAACTTAGTTCTATTCCAAGCAGTATTTATTGAAATACCCAACCGGTTTCGACCTTTCCAGGTCACTATCAACAGGCGAAATGATAATGACCTGAAGTGACTCTCCTCACCCATCATATCGTCGCACTTCGTCGTTCTCCTCCTCTCCGCCCACTTCACGTTCTCCATTCTTTTACACAGCCACATCTAGAACGCCTCCAGTCAAGGACGAACCCAGGATCATAACTATGGGGGGAGGGGAGGCAAGTCATGGTCTAGGAGAGGGGAGGGCAAACTAAGTTATGACATTAGTTTATGAGATTATTTCCTTGAAAAAATAGTTTTATTTTAGTTACATATCTTCTACTAATACATATCATTTTTCGTGGGTTTGAAGAAAATTTGTTGAATGCTTTCGTTTTAATTCAGTACTGATTTTGCTTAAAGACTTTTGCGATTTATGCTTCTAGGGGGGGCAGCTACCCACTGGTGCAGCGAGGGGAGGGTTTTGGGGGATAAAACCCCCCCCAGAGCTAAGAGAAAGTTTTAAGTTTAATCCATTTTACTTATTTGGATGAGTATTAATTATAGAACAGTGTTAGGAAATATCAAATATTCCTTTGAAAGCCGTATAACTCGCCATTTTAAGCATTATTCTTAAAAATTTTCTGGAAGAGAGCCCCCGAAACTCCTGCTTACCTTGGTGGGTATGCAATACCCCCACACCCGTAAGTATTAGTTACCCTAAACCCCCTTAGCCTTGATTCTTAGCTGCGCCCCTGCAGCTGCCCACCCCTGCCCCTCGCTGGGTACGCCCATGCCTCCAGTCTTCTCTCCTTCTCCTTCCTTGCGCGACTAAAGTGCTTCAAACATTCATCGGCTTCTTTGAAATCGCGAGCGGTTCCCGGAGTGATGTCATGTGCGGACTACGGTCGACGGACCCTTCGTGAGACGTGAGCGAAGACTGCGCTAAATTATTTGGCACCCCGGAGCCAAACTATTTTGGCTCGAAAGCCATCGAATGGGCCTTCTGCAGCGGGCGGTATAACAACCCCTCTCCCACTGTTTTCTACTCCTCCAACTCTACATCCCTCCCCTATCTCATCGGGAGGAACACACGAACACATATCCCACTTGGAATGGGCTCAAAAGCAGAGTCACCCGCAGTTATATAGCCGGTGATGCAAGACTCTAAAAATCCACGCGCTCCGATCCCAATGCCGGCAACACCTTAACCCGTCTTAACCCCCATCTAACGGTTATAATTTTTAAGTTAAGAAAATTAACAAACTTTGCTTGCAAAATTAACCTGTAACCGTCCACTATTATCTATACACTTTATCATTTTCAAGAATAGTGGATTGTGGACCACTAGGCTTGAAAATAATAAAGTATACTGAAACTGGTCGACGATTAAAGGTTAATTTGAAGAAAGTAAATTTGTTATTTTTCTTACCTTGAAATAGAATTCTACGAGGTTAAGGCCTCAGCAATCCCGTGCTTTAATTTTCTTTCATTCCGCATACCGGAACGCTTCGCGATTCGTCAAAAACTTATACGGGCATACACAAAGCGTAACACAGATGGTAAGCTAATTATGCTCCGTTATGCGGAATATTCCGTGCGTTTGTACACTATACTAAGCTTGCAGACATGTCAAGCCAAGGGTAGCTTAAGGGACATCAACCCCCAAAAATATTTTTCCTTGCAACGACCATCCGCGATAAAACTACTGCCAACGAAATATATGGCAATGAAATGGATGCGTTTCCAATGCGTCCGATTTGCCAACGAAACACCAATGAAAGCGACCTGCATGCCACCCAAGCTCCCTAAAGCTATTTTCCGGCTGCGATTTGTGACTTTCACAACTCCGCACATTAGCAGTCGAAGAGAAAATCTTCAGTCACAGTAAAAATGTGACACACAAATTTCGCGCTTACAGATATCGGCCTGTTGGTCTAGGGGTATGATTCTCGCTTTGGGTGCGAGAGGTCCCGGGTTCAAATCCCGGACAGGCCCTGATTTTTTTATAAATGCATTTGAATACAATATTGCTGCTACTCGATACAGTACTGTCGGCTCGGTATAAGCATTGTTTGATTCTATCCTTGAAATATTAAATTAATTTTATTTACAAGCATATTTCAGCTTTACATTTTTCACTCTCCGTCATACAGTTGCTTCGCTACTGAAACCTTATGAAACAGTACTAATCTAAAATTGACTCAACCATATCGATGAGTAAGTTCTAACAACACGTCTCCCAAAATTAAGCAAGTCTGAGATAATACTGCTAATACTCCTAATAAAAAATGAAATTCAAGCAAAAAACAACTATTCATTTGCAATGTATGCTTATTTTTCAGTTTCGTGTGTATTAGTTATATTTTAATTTCAATTAAAATTATATACTAGTAAAAAAAATCATTGGATATTTTGCCCCCTTGAAAATTTGCTATTTTGAGATACGTGTTGTTAGAACTTAGCCATCGATATATGGCTGTACTTCCGTGGTATTTCCATGCATTTACACTTAGAACTGCATAAAAAATCTACCTTTATATTCCAACTGCAAATAGGATAAAATAGGTGTAGTGTGGAAGAATAGAACTATGGCGCCCCAAAGCTCAATTTGTGATTAGGCTATGCACTTTCCTCACACCCCTTCAAACACTAGATATTTTATTTATTTCACAAAATTTCCTTTTGTCCCTCCCTCCCGCTTATAATTCAATTCTCTCCTTTTCTTTCGGGGCTGAAACAGTTTCTTAATTTATCAACTCAATCGCGGCATTCGCTAGGACGTCTGATTATAAGGTTTTCTTTAATAATTGATATTGCAGAAAGTTTTCTCGGGTTTTCCACCGGTTGATGTCTTCCATGTCTCCCGACGTTTCGATCCGCGACTTGCTGATCATCCTCAGGGGATCTTCCGATCATTCGGAAGATCATTCGATCATTCGGAAGATCATTCGATCATTCGGAAGATCCCCTGAGGATGATCAGCTAGTCGCGGATCGAAACGTCGGGAGACATGGACGACATCAACCGGTGGAAAACCCGAGAAACCTTTCTGCAACTGATACGCCGGGAAAACCTAAGATCATACATAATGGATATTGTTTGTTCTATGGGCACTGTATTTTTTTCTTTTCTAACGATTATTTAATATTGGTTGTTTCTATTTCTGCGCCATAAAACCATTGTTTGATCCCAGCCTTTCATGGATATGCTTACAATTTCGAACCATATCCAATTTTCAGCTTAATATTATGTGTATCTGTATCATATGTCCTGATCAGAGAGGAGTGAAGCAAGCTTGTGGTGAGCATGAATTTACATGTATGATTTAGTATTTCTTTTTTATAATGACTAATTTATTACGTATGTTGCTACTGGCGATTGTGACTTTCACAGCTCCGTTCAATGCCGATCAAAGATAAATACTTTGCTTATAGTGAAAATGTAACGGAAATTTTTTCTATTAATTCATATTGGTCTGATGTTCTAGGGCTATGATTCTGGCATTGGGTGTTGGTGGTCCTGGGTTCAAATTCCGGACAGGCCCAGTTTTTTATACATCATGTATCTACAACGTTCTCCTCCTACTTTTCATTTTGCTGTTACCTATTGCATACTGCATTCTGGTTATTAGTAAACCACAGTCAAACACCAATAAATGCATGAGGCGACTAGTAGCCTGTTATGTAAATGCAGATATACGTCACTCACACTCCACTGAACAGTTAGTTGGTCTACCAAAATGATAGGTCATGGTCATTTTAGTAGGTGATCAACCCTGGTTCTTATAATGTTTAATGGAAACAAGTTCTGAAATGGAGACTGATTTAAACATACGTACTCATCGTGGGATAACATTAGTAACCTGCCAACAATCAAAGTGATTTTCCTGATTCTCTAATCCCATGAGTGATTTAGAACCATTACTAATGACTGTAGTAAATGAATTTATCCTCAAATCCTTACTATTCAAATCCCAATGCAGCGAAAATGTCGCGAATCCTAGTCTTAAGCATCCGTGTCCGTCATTCAAATCAAAACTGACAGTGCACCATTGTTTCACCACTGCACCAAGATGCAACAGTTAGTCTTTTTTAGGCACCCAGCGCCGAGCAGTATTTATAACCGTGATCTCAGCCATTGGTACGTGAGTTTAAGTACGTGATTAAGCGAGAATAATATTAAACTACTTCTATTTTCCCATACCACCTACTTTCATTTCCCCGTACAATCAAAACGGCGGCCATTACCCATCATAAATGATATTCCCGGAGCGACGGAGTGCATGAGCTTCAATACTAATCGATATTAAGCGATGGGAGGCACGTCGATTGTCGTCATCGCGGTCATTCCATCGACAACTATACCGGAAGTGAAAATATGTACTTAATGACGTAATGAATTGCTTGCACTCATCATCCCCAATTTAGGTTGTAGGGCGCCTTTCCAAGTGACGGCGTCTTCTTATTTTGTAAGAAAGTGACCCAGTTCTGAGAAGAAAAGGTATAACATAGCTGTTCCTATTACACTGGTCAACACCTGTTCTGTATCTGGAACGGCATATGGATTAATTACTATGTATTTTGCTGGATTCACTCTAACAATTCTTTCTTTTAAAATGTTCCCACATATTATTTTTTATTTACTTATTATGTGTTTTAGATTTAACTTTCGAATTTATTTGTTTATGGCTTTTATGTTGACTGTTTTTCATATCACTCTATTTTTCGGATCAGAATGTTGGGTACCAGAAAAGTATGAATTAAGGCAAATAGAATGATCGGAAATGAAATTTTTAAGACCAGTGAAAGGCTGCACAGTATTGGATAAATTAAGAAACACTCAAATAAGAAATGAACTGGGTGTCCAGGCTATCACTGATAAACTACAAGGCTACACAACACAGAAGTAAGGAACATATACTTTGAATGCCAAATGAAAAAAGTATCGGAAGACCAAGAAAAAGAATGTAATGTGGAGCCGGAACAGGCTTAGTAGCCTAATCCTGGAAGGAAGTAGAAGACTATCCAGATGCATAAAAAATTAAATTCGTTGCCCAGAGTTATCATTAGCATATATATTTTGCTATTTGCCTAAGATACTGTGGATTCTAAACTAGAGGAGCAACATTATAAGCCACGTAAGATAGAAAAATTACTGAACACCATATTTTTTAAGTTTTGAGCCTCCTAAACGATTTCACGATGTTGAAAGTAAAGTTGGCACACTCAACCATCAGCGAGGTATGATTTCAACATAACACATCATAGTATCAGACATTATTTATTTGAAAAATCATGTAACTAAACCAACCATTCCATACAAAACAACCCAAGTGTTAAAAAAAATTAAAATCCAATAATTTTGCTCGTATCAGCACACGGTGGTTGAAAAGTTAAATATGAATAATATACAAGCAAAATTCTTTGAATGCTTTTTCATGATTTGAAAGATAATCCATGCCTCGGGAATTAGAGACTAATATTATCATTATTATACACAGTAGCATTGATTGGGTGAACTTCAATGGATGGAATTAATGGCTTTTATGACGTGCGCGTAAAATATTCTGCATCTTATTTCAATTGTATTGACTTGCGCTATTTAAGAATAGAAAGAAATGTAAATGGGGAAAATAAAAATTAGGGCCTGTCCGGGATTTGAACCCGGGACCTCTCGCACCCAAAGCGAGAATCATACCCCTAGACCAACAGGCCGACGTTGATCGACGAGAAGTTTGTTTTGAAATAATTGTCACCTGTAGAGATTTCACTTGTTTCGACCAGCGCCTCAAGGCGGTGACGCGTGCACCACAACATTCCTCGGAAGGGTGAATACGCTGACCGTGTGGAATTCTGCAACACGGCGACGACTTCGTTCCCAAAAAGCTGTAGGCAGTACTTAAAAGAAAATTGATAGAGGAATTTAATTGGAGGTGGTAAAAGTTGATAAAACTAACTAAGAACACGCTTTTTCTTGAAAATTGCAAAATTCCTTTTTTAAACTGTATTTCCTCATCTGGTGGGCATAAAAAGCTGTTCTGAGCAATATTTTCTGGAAATTGCGTTTGAAAATTCACAATATCGCATAAATAGAAAAGGAAATATCTGTCTGAGCATGAACATTTTTTTACCACAACTCTAAAAATACCATTTCCACAAAAAACTGATATAATATTCATTTTACCTTAAGAATCAAATGAAAAATAAAATTTAGGAACTCCTCTGCACTACATTAAAGTAATTACCAACTGGATACTGGAATTAGGTTCTTATTATGATGGCAACATAAAATTTGTAGGAGAGTCATTAAAATACCTGGAAAAATAATAATTTCAAAACGTAGCAATAGGATTTTTAACATTATGTGTAACCGAATGTTGCTTTTTTAGCCTTGAAAAATGCCTTCCATCACAGTAAATATACATATTTTTTAAATGAAACATGCGATAAGCATTAGTTTTTAATCACTAACTGGCCGTCCTATTTCCTCAAACAGCTTAGATAAAAAGCTTTTGTACCTACACCATGACTTTTTCGGGGTACCTTTTGTCTTCGGCGGCCGTGCCCTCAAAATTTCACAATAATGTTCGAAATTTAAATTTTTTTAATAAAAAAATTATCGTACAATTTTTTGTTTTGAGTCAACTAAATAGTTTTATAGGAAATAGTCTCAGACGGTATTTTGTGGAAGTGATTCATTCATGGTGAAACAACACTGGCACTACTCCACGTTTATTTCATACAAAAACCGACCAGGATTTCAGCAACCTCATCACATTTTCAAGGTGTGGAAAGGCATTTATCCATATAAGGTATATTTCCTTAATCTCAAACTCAAATAGAACCAATCACGCGTCATAAAAAACTTGGAAGTAAAGTTAGGCTGTAGAGGACGATGCCGCAATTCAGAAAGCAAATGTTGACGCTCTTAGCTAATATGGTTTCTGATTAATTTGACTCCCAAATTGAGGTTTGAAAGTGAGCACAACTAAATTGGCTGATTCCTCTCTATATCCGATAGGTAGGAGAGCAAACAAATGGAGAAATCCAACGTAGATGACAACAGAGGAGATCCGTAGGCATCGGTCACTGAATAACCAAGCCCTCAAGGACATATTTGGGCGGATAAATTATCCAGGAAGCCGTGCAAGCGTTTTTTTTTTGCGATTAAACTAACAGAGGGAGAGGCTTAAGTGTTAGTGCTAGTCACGTGGTTTCGGAGGCTTCAATCATGGCGGCATGCGCACTAATACCTTTGATATGTAGATTTTAGAGCCCATGAAAGAAGGTCAGAAATGCACACAAAAAATACATGTGAAAGAAATAGGCATGCAAAGATTTTCTAACCAGAATGCAGTCTCACTAGAATAAAAATAAAATAAATAAGTCTCAAAACACCACACTTTTCCCGTATTCCTTTCCTATCCCAAAGATTTAAAAACAAATTATTTAAGAAATTTGCTGCTGCAATTTCAAATTAAAAGGAGAAAATTGTCAAATAAAAGTTATCAAATTGGCAAAAAATATTCAAAACGAAAAATATTTTTGAAAACGTCACATTTAGTTAATATTTGTTCAATTTCTACTTGATTGTGTTATCACTTTAATTATTTTAAGTTTCTTTTTCACACGAACACAGCATTACACTGGGAACGGAAACGTTTGAGCCCATTTTTAAATATCTTTAGCTAACTTGCTGGTTTGGGGTGAGTATTGGACTCACCGGTACAATTATTTGTTAACGTGCTTATGGACGTGAGTAATCAGAGATGGGCAAGTACAAACGATTTTTTTTTCTAAACAGGGTAAGCTACATAGGTTGATAGAAGAAATGCACAAAAACTTGGTAGCTAATGGATACGAGTGAGTCTCTGTTTTGTGCTGGCATCGAGTAAAAAATCAAATTCACTACTAAATATCTAGTTGATCGCGATTTTTTCTATACTTAATTTTTGTGTCTAACTCTGTTTAGAAAAAATCACTTGTACTCCTTGGCTAATCATCCCCTCATTTAACCCATTAGTGCCGTAAAGTGTAATGGTGAAATATGTAGCTGCTACAACCAGTGGCGCAGCGAGGGGGGTTTGGGGGATAACCCCCCCCCCCTCCCAGAGCTCAGAGAAATTTTCAAGTTTAATCCAAATTACTTATTAAAATACCATTACTTAAAGAATGGTGGAAAGATTAATAAAATATCCCTCAAAAGGCCGTAAAACTCACCTTTTTGATTCATTTATCTAAACATTTTTCTGGGGTGAGGCCCCCGCATCTCCCGCGTACCCTGATGGGTATTCCATATCCCCCAGTTACCCCAGTATTAGTTGCGCCTATACCCCCCCTACCTTAGTTCCTAGCTGCGCCCCTGCACTCATAATTATGATTGAGCAGAAAATTTTCACTTTGTTAAAATGGGAAGTCTTGATATTTAATATCTCCCAGAAGCAGCTCTGGGTTAGAAAGTGTTAAGAAAATTCTGTACCAAAATTGTCGAAATTCCGAAACGGGGTTAATTTGAACGGGGTCTATGTAATCCATTCCTATCCTTACTCTGAGATGGGGCCGTTGACTAAAACGCGGAACGAAGTTAGTCTACCCGCATGCATATGCTTTGGGTTTTCCTAATCGTTTCCTCTCGCCTCTATCCGGAAGGGGCCGCACCCAATTCGGCGCCCCACACTTCTAAGCGAACAACCGCGCTAATCCTTGGAGGAAAGATGAGGTCACCGCTCCCGAGCCGAATTAAAGAATTCGAGAAATGCTTTCCAGCGGGGATTACGCCCTCTGACAACACGAGAGGCCCCAACGCAGCTGCGCACTCGGATATTTTCAGACGGAAGAATAAATCTTCCTTTCCCACCCCACAAAACTCAAGATTATGTTTGTTTATGAGGAACTACGCCACCATTTAAACTTTGATTTGGCCGATTATAAAATAAACACGATTATGAAGGTATTAATGCTTAGTAAATTAATAAAGTAAATAAATAATTAGTTATTTAAATTAAATATGCCACTCATAACGATTAAATAAATGCATGGTGCTCAAAAATTAGCTAATATAAATAAGTGTTGGTGAGTCATCAATCATGTTTTGGGCAATAAGAAATTCACAGAATACTTATAGTATCTCCATTCATGATTTCTACTGCCAAAATAATAAATTGTGAGAACAGAAGTAGATGATATTATAATGCCTATTCAATGAATGGATAGTTGAATATAATGGAGATTAATGAGGAGAAATGTCTAGCACGGTGCAAGTTTCTATCAAGAGAACGATATGAATGATATTTCTATAGGTCTTTCCCCACAAACTGTTCTCTACATGAAAATTAAATCTACCACCTGTAAGAGGGTCCTTGTAGACTATACCAAGACTAAAATAGCATACTTATAGATAAAAGACAGCATTAACCACATTAATACCTTTTTATGAAAATTGACTCATAAATTTTGTACAATATTCATCTAAGTGAATTTTGAGTCTAAATAATACATCCTACAGGTTGCTAACACGATCAACACGCATATGAACATAGATTAGCAGGAATGAAAAGCAAAATAAACTAATTTGAAAGCCACGCGTCATAAATTTTTATTGTAGCCACCGAATAATAACAAAAGTAGGAACAGTAACCTATCATTGTAATGATATTCATGAAAATATGGAAATATTTATTTGTTTTCAATGGTATTTGTTTTCGAAACTTCCAGAAAAACAGGCATGGACGGAAGGAGTAAAATTGGAGCATGAAGGTGACGAGGATATTACATCACCACCGAGAGAGTAAAGCGTCCATTTTTTATCTTTGAAAAATCCTGTACGGTTGCCAAAGCGACGCGAATAAGTGTGAGACGGCAAGAACGTTAAGAACAAAAGAGTAACGAAAATCTGAGTCACGCGCGCGCCCGTCGACCTTGTTGGCGCAGCTTGCAGAACGAAAGGAGCGAGTTGGCATTTGAAAAGGTTCCGGCATCATTCTCTCTAATATTTACTCTCGGCGTGAGTTTTAGCGGTGAGTTTTAAAGCCGCATGAAAGGATTTGTCAAGCTGTAACCCGTTTCCGATTAATAATTAGGTATGATGCTTTCGATGGAAGTTATTTTCGCGTCAATACTTGAACTAATTTGACAGAAATAAGTTGCTAAAAGTAATTGAAGGATATAAACGCGGACTAGCCAGAGGAATAGTTTACTCTGTCACACGTAAATGCTAGAAAATTGTATTCTGTGGAATATTCTCACTCAGTTTATAAGTATGTAATCCTTTCAGGCTTGATTTGGTGGAAGTTCGATATATCCATGATGAAAGAACAAAAATGATATTTTCCACACTTTTTAATTGCAAAACTCAACAACCGACCCAACAAATAACGCCAATTTCAAGGAAAAATCAAAATGACACGACGTGTTGAAACCTGGGTCGGTTACTAAGTTTTGGAATTAAAAGGTCTGCAAATTACCATTTGTGTTCTTTCATCATGCATTTTAAAAGTTATTTTTTCTCCTAATACGCCGAATCATATATTTGAAAGCCTATTTTTTAAATGATAATTATTCCGATACTAGCTTTATCCATTCCTACAAACTCAAAGCATTTAATTTTTAATGATTCGTTGTGAAAAGCATTGATATCCGAAGTATGATTGCAAGCTTTCCCAGCGTATAGAATTGTGGAAGGTTACACGGGATTTCCACCGGGTCAGGTTCTCCAACTCCATCTCGGCCGACGTTTAGATGAACGAGTTGTTCATCGCCATTCAAAGCAGGGCTTCATGACCTGATGACGATGGACAACTCGTTCATCGAAATGTCGGCCGAGATGGAGTTGGAGAACCTGACCCGGTGGAAATCCCGAGTAAAATTCCACATTGATATCCGATTGGTGTTATTCGGCATTTAATATTTAACGCGAATATGCAAGAGAATAAGTCTCCACATGAAGATTTAGACGATTATTCATTTGACATCAATCTCTGAACTTCATTTGAAAAAAAAAGAGAGTGAATATATTAGCAAAAGTAATTTTTTTAGGAACCAGCGCTCTTGTGCCAACAAAACTTGGTAAATGTTTATTATTAGATTTTTATCTGGGTATTTTCAATGAGGTTTGTAGTCGTAGAAAATAATTTCTGCGTATAGATTGGTATGATACGTTACTGGATAATCCAACCAAAAGAAAACTTCCTAGAGAATGAGGAAAGCGGGATAAAACGGGAAGTTGCATCAGACAAAGAATTACTGTACATTACTCACTCCGCACTTTTTCCTAAGATCCACAGCTTGGAGCTTAATAATGGACTCTGCACTGTGACGCTAAAATTACGGGCTCTTTTCGCTGAGCTCAATTGAAACTGCAACTACCATCATTGACAATAACAGCTGGCTGCATCATCACTGACTGAAAAAGCTGACTTTATTCAGAACTTAAAAATAAACAGTGGATTTTGCTACCTCAATCGGTTTTGTGTTCAGTGTAATGATTCATTGTATCTGAATACCTAAAATGAGTTTTAAAAATTATATAATATGTAACGTACCTATGCATATTTTGGAGCAAATTTCCGCCACGATACTAAGTACATTCTAATCTGTTTCTATCGGGTGACGATGTCCCGTTATTCGTATGCTATTGATCAAAATGTGAACAAACGATTATGGTCTACACCTGACACTTCACAAAGTACTTTGATGTCACACATCCGGAAATTGCATATGAAATACTCACAACTAATTGCGTTTCACTTCATGAAGCATTCCATGCCGGGTTTTTCAACAATCCATTCCTTTTCACCCGGATGGACATCATTTGAATTTCAAAAATTTCTTCTGGAAATGATCTAATAGACGAATTCTGTCGTAATTCTTAATGTCATAAACAAGGAATTTTACTGGGTAGTGAAATATAATGGAATATATTAAAGGTAAAATAATTACATACCGTCATTTACAAGCCATTTCTTTTACCTCAAGCCCTGATACCGGAAGCATTAATGATTACCGTGGATTTTCTTACCCCAAACGGTTCTTTATTTGGTGTAATGCACAATGATTTATTGTATCTGAAAACCTAAAAAATTAAAAACTCATGTAATACCATAGAGTAAGTATATATATACTCTATGGTATTACATATACTTACTCTATGGTAATACGTAACGCATGCATATTTTGGAGCGAAGTTTCCTCCGCATGAATGACTCGCATATGTTGAAACCTGCTGAAAGCAAAGAAATTAGTGTGGAGTATAAAAACTTCTGCTGTTAAACTATGCTAACTAAACTGTAACGAAATTCCCCAAAGGCCAACGTTTACGGCATCAATTTCCTTTCAGTCATCAATTGCTGCACAGAAAGAAGTTTCGTAGGTGATAAAAAATCTGCATAGTAAGAACTAATAATGATAGCTTTAGATGTCCCCGTTTTGGTGTGAGACCATTCCGTGTGAAAATATTCGACGTAGTTCGCCGAGTAAAAAACAGTTTAATTGAAGACCTTCCCATTTTGTAAAATAAACTTGTTTTCGAGATAAAATTTTAAAATTTTACCACTTACATTTTTATATTTTCAACACTTTTAGTATCACATAGTTACTGCTATTAGACGATGAATTTCAGAAAAAAAGTAAATTAATGTAAGTCGCTACTTCGGAAAACACTCGAAATTCACCGTTAAGAGTTTCCAGTGGTGATTTTAAACTTTAGTCTAGCATACTCTGGTTGATACAAAATGTAGACCTGAATAACCAAAATTGGGGATGCAATGGAACTTACGTGAAACTACAATAAGGTAGACATGAAAAGAGATCTTCGAAGAGTAAGGAGGCGAAAGGCAAGAGATTGAGCCCCTTTACTCCGAATGTATGTTATTTACACACCAGTAGTGAGTCTGGGGCGAGTTCTACTCTCTTCTATCGACGCAGTCCTTCGGATTGAGGCAATATTTGAGAAATGTGAACTGATTTTGATGGTTACGCATTGACATGTGTGGATAAATGCTAGCGACGACTGCACAGTAGCAAGTGTGAAGTTAATATGTCAGAAGCTTAGCTCTACCCTCACCTATCCAAACCAGCCCTTGGCTTAAAACACAGAGATAAAATGAGGCACAATAATTTGATAAAGCCTGTCTTAGATATCAGTTCCATCGGCAGGGAAGCATAAACTTATTCTCTCTACGAGAGTTTGTCCAACCTTACTTCGTACGCTCCGCTGGGATCAACGTGACTTCGGCTGTGAATCTTGCTTCGGCGAAGGAAATCCTTGTCGCCTATATGAGCAGGCCTTCATGGTGATGCATGCGCTATCGCCTAGATCTCCGCCAGGTATCCAACCTATTCGGAAGACAAGCGAGGAGGGAAAGTATTCACGAAGCCTCCACAGAAACACCAATGAGAGAGGCAGCGTCCGGTGACGCAATGACGCGGGAATCCGTTGCCTAGCCTCACGCACTAACCGTTGCTCGCACGGACGAAACACCGTAAAGATAAAAGTGTCAGGCGTAGTAGCACCTTGGTATTGGAGTCACACTGGCAACGAAAAATATTCATTCATTTATTCCCACGTTTTCTTGTATACAGAAAAAAATCACCGCAAAATGTTCACCCTGATAAAATGTGAATAATATTTTCCGCTGTGGGCCCGTTTTATAGTGTCTAACTTATTGAGGAAAAGTGAAATTAACGCATTCGTCCTTTCAATATCATAAGTTTAACTAAACTTCATTCGGTAATTCTTTGTTTTACTACAACTTTCAAATATCCTGAAGTTAAGTCTTGCAGCTGTATATTAGACAAACTTAATCGGGTCCGTAGGCTGATTCCAGCTTGGGGTTAAACGACTCTTCTCTCATTGCTCAAACAAAAATACATCAATAGAGAAACAGCAACAATAAGCGTCGATAACGGACCGTAAATATCACATCACCCTCTAACGATCGATGGTTGGTATAAAATGAGCGAAATTAATAAAATATATAAATATGTAGATGTAATATACATTGCGTACCACTGGAAGTACACATGAGACACGTTTTTTTGGTACTGCAAAATTGTATAATTTTTTGATTCATTTAATTTCATGAAAAAAGCTAGAACAAACTTGATAATTTTTAATGCACGTTTTCGTGGTTATAAGTTTTAAAGGTAACGACATTACTCTTTGCGTTTAAGAACTTACATTTTTGGTGAAAAAATAGATTCATAAATATTTCTGAGACATGCGCTTGTTGGACATTCCTACATATTGATGTATTGCTTAGCCTGGCCTGAGAGCTTAAAATTGCAAGAAAATTATCAGGCATAATTTTTTTATGTACTTCACTAATTTTAAGCAATAAGAAGGGTTGAAATGGTTGGTACATTTAGTGTGTTTTAAGACAAAATAAAGGGAAAATTAAGGGAAAGCTGAGAAAGCGTATATAGAGAAAAGAGGGAAAGCTAAAATATGTGATAGAGGGAAATATGTAGAGTGTTAATGAAGAGCCGGGAGAATATAATACGGTTCATTCATGAAAAGAGAATTCACGTCAAACTATGAAAAGGATAATATTAAGCTAGGAACTTAGAAGCTAGGAGATAGAAGCTTATGAGGAGCATCGGCAGTTAACATTACGCATTATGACCCAACGTTGTCTGTTAAACACATTATCACAGAAAATAGTTTAAAACGGTTACAAATAAAATTATTGTCAGCATTCTTCTACTTTTTTAGATTTCACAAACTGATCCACAGTGATTTTCAAATATGTTCCCTTAATTGCTCAGGATTTACTAGGTTAGGCATTGGACGAATAGTATGGGAAACCAGGTGTTTCCAAACAATAAAATTTAACCATCCATCACAACAATACGGGTACCTGGATAAATTTAAATATTTTTAATAAAGTCCAGAATTTTACGCTCTATCAATACTTCACATGCAAATAAGCAAAATAAATTGATATTTAAAAGTATCCCTGCTTTACTCCGATTAAAATTATCACACCACTGTGTAGCTGGGACTGAAATTTTTCCGCATTATGACGCATATTAATTTATTCTCAGGTTCATCAATTGCAGAGGGAATTAAGTCATATTAAATGGAAATCTATGAAAATAACCTGGTATGTAATAGCCTAGTAAATACAGCACTTGGCTCCTGATCGAAGGTTTCCGGATAATAATAAATCTCGGTTGAAGTCCTCCGGCAACTTAAAATTTATCGTAGAGCGAAATGATCCAGGAAAAAGAACTGTCCACCCTACCCTGTATGAGTGAAATTCACGTGCATATGGCTTAGCCCTCCATTGCGCACCTATCAACCAACTTACGGCTTGAATCAAAGATTGAATGATGGCAACATACCCTACGGAAAAGGTATATTGTGTAAGCACCTCATTTCTAACGTAAACTACGGAAAAGTAGCTTCAGGATTGTGAAGCATGAAGTGTATGAGAAAATACGCATTACCTAGTTAACTTCATAAATCCCTAACACGGTATTAAATTTTCATAATTCTTGTCAACGAAAACAGAAGCTGCATACCATCTGAAATGTGAGCAAGCGAAAATAGAATGTATCTTTAACCCTTTTAGTGCGGCGGGCAGATATATCGGCTTTCGCCGCTCAGGCGAAAAGTGCGGCGGGCCGATATATCGCCTCTTACATAGTCCATTATTTAATTTGCCATTGAAGTATTGACATTGAAATAAAAATATTTATATTTCAGTAAACGTGAAAATATATTGTCAACATTAACCAGTTTAACCTCATCAATTTAAATAAAACTCGAATATGGATATGCGATAAGATAGCTTTGTGTTGTTTTTTTCCTAGTTGCTACATTTAAAAAAATACCTTCTGCATTTATCGCCAGTAACCGAGCACCCTCAGGGTTAAATAATTAAAAAATAAAATGCCAATGGAACTAGACCAAACACAGGTGATCGCATTAGTATAACTGACTGTGATATTCTAGTTTGCATTTCGCGTTCCGTCACCTATGAGCTCCAAACTCACCGTTACCCCTACGGTCGCAGTGAAAGATAACTTCCAAATGAACAGACGAATCTACTTTCAGCTATTTCTACCTTGCTGCGCTTACGTGTTTTGGAAAGTCTTAGATAGGCTATCTCGCTTGGACGCGGGCCATTTAAGTGTTTCCCTCGCTTCGGGTTAACCCCGATGATTTCAGACCTCTCCCGTTTCAAAACAAAGCGGTGTTTTAAGGACTCGACTGGGAGGAAATATTTTGTTTATCAACGGTAGGAAGGAATTTCAGGAGAAAATTCTAACTCTGCCTGGCTAATAGGGCGTGGCAGGCACGAGGATTGTGGTGCTAGGCAGACCTAAACGGTAGTCATAGATGAATGATTGACACAAATTTAATAAAATGCAAAAAAAAATAATTTTAATAATTAAATTGGGATTGTATAAACGAATTGTGAATCAAAGAGTTGCCACCGCATCAAATTTTTGGGAAAATTCATCTCATAATATCTATATGAATATATCGGCTGTCTCAAAATGAATAGCGGGCTTTTAACGTTTTTTAAATATTAATTACGCTAAACTCACACCTTTAAACCTCACACCAAATGAGATAGAACCTCAAACAGTTGTACATAAAAAAGTGTCTATTGTGAGCACCATTTGTCCAAAGGCTCATGTTCAGACGATATGCTAAGTCTTCCCAAACGTTGATTAGTGTCTCCCAAGCATTTGCTATTAGCGCTCTCTAACGAATGGCGGCGGAAACATTGGGCGCGCAAACGCGATGTTGCTCAAAATAAAAAGTTTTAATTTTTGCGGTAATTTAACCGTAATAAATATCATAAAGTGTTAAAAGCTATTGATAATTTGGAAAAAAAACATGAAAACGCGAAACTCCTACCTAGACACCAAAAACTAATGAAATATTTCACGTTCTTCCAGAGGATAGCTTGTTTAAATTCTCTGCATTCCATAAATATCCACATTTACAGGACCTTATCATCTCACCTAAGCCACGAGGATGCTAAAAAAAGAATTTTAGGAGGATTTCAGCTGATTTGGACTATTTAGAGTGGCGTAAAAACCTGATAAGAAATACAATATCTCAAAAGCAATTACAAACACTTTCCACGCAAGCACGTATAATTTGGTATACCAAGTTAGGAATATTATGTAAATGGAACGCTTCAATATATAATGCGAAGATTCCAGGGAGTGAAAATTTTCCATAGCGAAACTGTTATGACTTTAATGCAATAAAATTACCCTGGAATTAAATGAAATGAAACGGACTTCTCTGAAAAGGGGACTACTTTAATTTAAACTTCATAGGTTATGCAGAATTTTGTTAAATCTTTGAGAAAAAGGGAAGATATTTCGAGTATTTATTTATTGTTGTCATAAGCTGAGATGACGGAAGACGGTTTTTCGGGGCGTGACATCTGACCTCTGATGTATGAATTGTTAAGAAAAATTAAATCGAAACAAAATAAAGATATCTAGCGGCATGGAGAGTTGAGAAAAAGATTTTACGGCAACAAATAAGATTTCCATTGCAAATATCTCATTCCGTACCTAGTAGCCACCTAAAAAAAAGCAATTAAAGCCAAATTACTTTAAAAATACAATTCTTGCATTACATTTTTTCCTGAAAACCTTTGAGCAATAAGTGAAGAGTAGTTAGATGTCTAGGGTAGGTCCTGACTCGGACTAGGTGGCACGCTACATAAATTTTGCGCTATGTATCGGACAGCGCTACACCTCTATACTATCCTAGCACAGAAAATCTGTTAATTTTTGCCGTTTTGGGCAAAGGGTGATGGCACCTTTTGCACTTGTATACACATATACTATGTGTAAGCAGAACCACCTCTTTATCTACATCTTCATAATACCCAGCGAACCACCGCTAGGGTGTTTGGGGGTGATCAATCACCAGCATGCAATTGGACTCCCACATGCAAACCACACAGTCCAAAAAACGTCGTTATAATCTCTTACTGATCGTAGAAAAAAAGACATTCTTAATTTGTCTGCTCTACAGTCTATCTATCTCTATCTTATTTATATTATCTGATCTTCCGTAGAATGTTGGCGTCCGTAAGATATGGCTAACTTCGTTAGAAAACACACTGCTCTTGAATTTATCTAGAAGGTTTAGTCTATTTGTCAATCTACGGTCTGACAGAGATTCCCATCCGAATTATCTAAGAGGTCAGTTACACTATCGAGACTAACGTAACGACATTTCACATACCTGGCAGCTCTTCTTTGCACGCGTTCTAACTCTGTTATTAAGCCTTTTTCATGAGGGCCCCAAACACTGGCAGCGTATTCTAAATGGGGTTTAACAAGGGAAGAGTGTCTAATTTCTCTCACTTTGTCGTCGCACTTTCCTAATATTCTTTCAACAAAACCCATTTTACGATAAGCATGACCGATTAATTCGCGATTATGTTTATTCCACTATAGATCATTATTGAGTCTAACTCCTAGATGCACACTATCATCGGGACATATGGTCCTAACATCATCCTGGACCAATCATGTCAATTCCTTTATATTTCCTCATGTAGAGTCCACTTGCGTAAAGGTTTTCAGCTACTTATTTCCAACTGAACATGCGTAGCGGGATAGTGGGGTGACGCTAATGGATAACCTCGTGGAGTGGTTTTGTTGCTGGAACTAATGCATAGCGTATTTGTTTGATTAATATTCGCTTTCAGTGATATTCGAAGAATCTCTGAGAAGATCACCGTTGAAAATATATAAAAATCCTCACATTCTCTTCCTACTTTGACTTTACAATCGAGAAACAGCTAATAAGTGCGAAGGACATCAGACTTTGATCGTTCCAAGTTGATTTATGTTAATTGCTTCAGTCTTTTTTTGCGTTCACAATGACCTCACTATTAGAACACTCCATCTGCATTGCTTCTTTGTAAATCGTCGATGAATCCTTGCGATTCCCGGAAAGCTATATCTTTTCTCTTGTCACGCTCGGAGTCGCTGAGTCTGGCGAGGTATTATAGCCTCGAGCCACCGGGTGACGTCACCGCAATGACGAAACTCGGCATCCTATTTATGCTGTTATTCCGCGACGAGCAGGTGTTCTCAATGCTGGAGGCTGGGTTTAGAATTCCCTGAAGGCATTTTCTTCCATTATTAGAAGCGAGAATTTTCATCTCGAGAGTTTTACACGAAAAACCGTATACATATGGTTTGGGGCACGCCTTCAGGGGATGAATATTGATAACATTTGGAATTGCACGCTTTCTCGTTTAATTTATTTGCGGAAGTCGCGTTTCCTTTCTTAAAAAACGTCACACTCACGTTCGTTGAGCTTCACTAACATCGCGCTAAAATAGGCTCTTGGATTGGTAAAAGGGAATATTAATCATAATGTACAATGAAATGTGGACCGCGCGCAAAAATATTCAGTAGTACATTGTGTTGTCTCTTTTAATAAATGTTGGTGCAGATAAAAACTCGTCACAAAGCTTCAACTTCTGCGAAATTAACATTAAAATATACAATGGAATATCCTCATCTATTTAAATACTGTAAGACATTGTTGTCATTTTCTATGGAAATTTGCGTAAAGGAAAAAAATTGAGGGAAATAAAAAATGTTGGGGGATATGAAAAGCCTTAAATAAGCCAGCGGTGGGTAAATATTGATTTTTGGGGTAAAGTGCCATTAGTATTAGGAAGATATACCAATCAATTATTCGTCAACTTTGCAATTGAGCAATCGTGCAATAATTTAAACCAAAGGGAACCGAAATAAAACGACCATGTATACTTATAAGTAGGTAAATTAGATTAACTAATGCTGTTGTCCATACTGTAGAGGAGTCATGGCGAATGAAGGAGAGGATAAACGCTACATGGAAAGTTGCAGAAACGAAATACCTGAAATACTTTGAGTTAACCCTAAAATTTTATCAAATATTTATACAGATCTGAATTTTTAAGTTATTTGGAGATGATCAAAGAAAAATGTTGATTTATAGAGCATAGCATAAAAATCTTCGCCATACGTGACAACCTTAACACAGGCATTCGACTTGGTGATTTTTCATAGTATATACGTATTTCGATTCATCATCCAAGATATCTCTATTTTCAAGGAACTCCGTATGTATTTCTGACGAAATGGTAGATACTTTATCGTCCGAGAAGATTGTTGACTTCCTTGGCTATCTAAAAATTAAAAACGAAAAAAAACTTGTCTTCGGCTTTTAAAAGTTTCGTAACACAAGAAGCTCTGTCTGTTCCGAACTCGTCTCGGTAGCGTGTCCAAAAATCGACCGCGTAACGGAAGAAAAAATAGTCATAAATAGTTTGGAAATGTTTACACAACAATTAAGTCACGTTCCAATTACGTCTTGTGTCTTGATAATGTGAACAAACGTTTCGCTTTAGGGCAAAAAAAACTCAACAAAATATTACAAAATTCGTATTTTTCCTTTTAAAAGCTATACACGAAGTTCATTAAACCCCAATGGAAATTGGAATAAATTTCTTTCAGATTTCTTTCTTTCTATATAGACTTCAACTGTTTCTATTCAGTATTTTTCCTCACGCCGCATTAACCAAACCAAATTCATCTGATCGCACAAGATCGATGGCTAATTCATTGCCATAAAGAATACATTATGCAGAAATTTATTAATGTACTATACATTCCTTGCACTTTAAGGAAAAAGAATGGGTTTATATGCACTTTTCTGAAGATAATATATTCCGGTGGTAATTGAAAGAAACTCTTAAACCGATTTTTCACTTTTCTATGGTAGCCATCTACTGAGAGGAAACTTAGTGATTCAATTAATAGTCTCAATATTCATTCAAATTTACCTCCCATATAGTGTTTCCATCTCATGTCTATCTATCTAGATGAAAATAGGTATTTTCAACTGGGATCAATGCTTGATGTACTAAGGCAAACTATACATCCCCCAAGTTCCCCGTAATGTGCCTATTTCTCATGACTGAAATTTAAAATAATATCCTGCATTAATTTGATTGCATATTTTATTGCTAATTTTGTTCAGTGAGGATATTCCAGCAGATTTATTTCAAACAGGCCCGGAAAAACACTCGCAGTCATAATCTTTCTAGTTTTAAAATAAGTTACCTTTTTATTTAATAATGTTATTTTCGCTTAACCTGATTAATATCTTCCATCATTAAACTCCAGAGAGAATTAACTTTTGAAAGATTTCCTTCGCCACTCAAAGGTAGGTCCTCCGGCGGAAACTCTGCCGGTTATAACGAGGAGCTTGCACAGGCATTTAAATGATGCAATTTACAAGTTAGTACAATCTTTTTACTTGGAACAGAACACAAGCAAGGACCCAAGTACAAATCATCTGGGAAATAGAGTAAGATTTTTAAGTAACAATTGCCGGGTTTCCCTCGGGAGTAGTTTGGGGTAATTGGTCCATACGTTTCGACGGTTGATTCTACCATAGTCTTGATGGGTAGAATCTGGAGCCAAATTCTTTTCGGTATTTTCAAATTCTATTCAACTTAAAATACCTACAGTATCGCGTTCTACATTACTCTACTCAAAAAAGATTCTACCCCTGAAGACGATGGCAGACTCAGCCGTCGAAACGTTGGTACCAATTATCCTAAACCACACCCGATGGAAAACCCGAGAGTTATAACTTCAAACTCTACACCGGGAATGCTAAAATTCTACGGGGATAAACTTTACTCATTCTCATCCGTATCACGGTTCTTGTAGGGACGGAAGTTCAGTGCGTTTTGAAATGTGTACGCATCTCAAACTTGTCGACCGGATATAACGATATTTCTTAGTAAGCAGCAAGAGTAAGCTATTCACGTAGTCTATCTGACAAATGAGTTCTACGCCTTTCAAATAAATAAGGTAGCCCATGCGTGAAATAACTGTAGTCAGACGAGGGGTAAAAAATAAAGCAATAGTGTATAGATATACTCGAACGAACAAAAGAAAATGGTAAATGGCTGTGCAATGAGGGCAGAAAGTTATATCATCTACAGATTGAGAGTAAAGGAAAAGTAGGGTATACTACTGAAAAGGCTGCAAGAAATGAATCTATCCATCCATTCAAAAGAAGAAAAATGTCTTTGGCATCTACTTCATCAACAGCAACTGCAACAATAATGCCAACTTGTGTATCAGAGACTGAGAGTGAATAACAAGAGTCCGAAGAAGAAGAACCCACAAGCACATATAAGAATTACATTAAAACCAAAACAGCAACAAAATTAGTAACATCTTTGAACTTATCAACCAGCAAAGCATCAGCAGTTTGCAAACAGCTATTTCAAGATGGGATTAATGTGGATATACCTTCAGAATCGGCTATTTAGAGATACACTATTAAAGAAGCCGTTACAATATAAGAAGAAATGCAGAAAACGCTACAGTTTTAAAAAATTTTAATTAAAAAATAATGGAAATTGGAATGGAAACAAATGGAAAAAATTATGGAAAAGTGTGAAGATGATCGTTGCGGACACTACATATGTGAATATTGGAAGAAAGGATGGAGTTGTTATTCAGTGTTTGCTGAAAATAAACTAGAAAAGTCACAATTCATTGCCTGTCAGCACCATGTTCTTGATCGAGTTCTTCGCTTAGTAATGGATAATGAAATTGAAGAAAACGAGACATGTCCCAACAGTGACTATCCATTTATTCCTGAACTTTTAGATAATTGTTCACAGCAAAAATAAATTTCAACAATGGTAAAGAAATTATTATCAGTAGAATGGCGTGATGATCCGCAATTTCTATTTTATTTAACTCGTCTTTTCCTTTTTTGAAGAAACTAGAAGATTTCCTAAAGGACCTATAGTTTCAGAAAATACTTCATTTAAGCAATGCCAGATGGAATTATCAAACAGTACTAGCTCTTTTGTCATTTATTCTTTTGCCAGAAACCTCGCTACTCAAAACTTGTAGATTTATCTCTTACAGTTGGGCAGATCCAGTGGGGTAGCCATGAATTACGTTCGGGGGGGAGTCCGAAACTAGGGAGGGAAATTTTTTAAAAATAGGGTATTAAGTAGAGGGTTTTATACTACTTTTAACACTTTTTGAAGTCGAAAAAACTTCATTTGTTAAATAAATCTTTTGAAAATTCATGATTTTTCAATGTTTAGTTTTTTTATGAAGGAAAGTTGTATTGTAAAATTAATTGTATTGTGTTTTATATTTCGGTGGGGGGCATTGGTCCAGACCCCCAGGGACCTCCTCCTTCGCTACACTGCTGGGAAGATCTGTTTTACTACATAATTTTTATAAAATTGCATCATTATAATTTAATTGGTAATTTAAAGAAAAAACTGCTACAAAATGATTTTTTCACCTTGTACGTGTATGATGGTAAAAATAGTTTTTGGGTTGGGGGTGACCTTTTTCAAAAACTAAATAGAAATAATGTCTTTTTCTTTACTTTTGAACAAATTTTCATCAATTTATAGTACAGGAACATGGGGTTACAAAAAAGTCATAGCCCTAGTGATCATGTTCCCTTTTTGCCGTTTTTCGATATTAAGTGCACCTTTATTCAATATACAAAGATAGATAAATAATCATCGGGAAAAAATATTCGTAGATAAAAGAAACAGAACAGTAATAAAAATAAAAATAAATATCTAAATTCTTACGCGCTGGAATGTATTTAAAGGTAGTTTCAAATCATACTCGCCCGAAACGCTAAAACATATATTCACTTGACATCAAAGATACCAAATGGCTGTTGACCAGTGCAATTTTTGTGAGACTGTTGAATCATACTTTGCATGCCTTAATTCAAGGTGAAAATACCACGTGATGTCAATCTTCCATTACCCTTCAACACATGTTCCACTTCGTCACACTTGGCCGAGCGCCTAGAGCTCCCTCGGGAGTGACGTAATTCACATTAATTCACGCGTCCGTGACTCATTTCGACCATGGATATGAGGACTGGCATGAAACCCCCAAAAAAAATTCCAAGTTTATGGAATAGAATGGCAAAATGGATCTGATGTGCACTTCCCAGTGGAATGCATTCAACGTCGCGAGGTTGGTTCGGACATTTCACGACCTTAACTTGGAATTCACCGGGTTTTACAATTTTATCTGTTTGTTTTAGCCAATTAATTCCTCTCGTTCATGTTCCATATCGTAAAAGATAGTTAGAATTTATCATCGCCACACCAGATCTCTACTGTACCGATCTCAGCTATTTCTATTCGCAGTTCTGAAAAAACAAACTGCCCACAACATAGCTATTTCATTCAGGGTACCCATTTACTAACAGCTTGTTTTTCATGTTCTAGCCTCGTAAGCAGATTGCCTTGTAGGAGTAGGATTTAGATTATTCGAATGTCTTATGGGTCACATGTCGTGTACACGTGTTACGTCAGTGGAAGTAAACTTTAATCCTCTTAGTACATGTTGGTGATGGTCCACCTCTGCCAAACACCTCTATAGGTGGCTTGCAGGGTAATGTGAAGACGACTCGACTGAAATTACATTTCCCTTCAGGTTGAGCAACGAGTCCCTACCCCGAAACGTCGGCAGCATTAAATTCACTCACGCGGTGTAAAGCCCGAGAACAGGTTATTACTGTGATTAGAAAACGAATGTGAATCCGAGTGAATTAAGGAAAATGTTGTGCAAAGACGAGTTTAGATGTAAGTTGAAAAACGATTCTATCATCCGAATTGGGTTTTCCGGCATTTGTATGCACGACCCTATGTTATCCATATACTTAGTAGAGTGCTAAAACTTCTAAAGCAAACAGTTTACGGGTATATTACAATGGGAATACCAAGAACCTGAGGAACTGAAGTTCAGCTTCGTTTATCAACCAAATAATGAAAAAAAAACTTCAATATTTCTCTTCTTAAAGGCACTAGGCATACTCTTTTCTTTCTTAAAGTGACAACGCATAGTAATGAGCAGTTTTTAAAATGGTAGGCAACGAACACTTGAAGATAGTAAAAGTTGATTACCTGAAAATATCAGATATTCGCGCAAGCAAGAGCATTGTTTTTGTTAATATGAAAATTATGATGATAAAATATTATCAGTTAAAGGGCTCACTATTTAATATTTCACGTTAAACTAGATACCTATTGAAATATCTTCATAGCAAGAACCACTAAATCGTGACTCAAAACAAGAAATCATTGAAGTGCAAGCGTTCATGGAATGCAATTTCCAAACGACACGCGGAGCTTTAAGTTACCTTCAGGCAAGACATCAAGGCCGATCATGCAATTTCTATGGATATGCTAGCAAATGCTACTAAGGTAAAGTGCAGCAAATACCGGATTAAGGATTTTTTTTCAAAGTCAACAGAAATATCGAAGGCCTGTTGGAATGTTATGGTGCGCGTGTCATCGGCTTAAGGCGTTGGTCGAAATATTAAGTGAAATCTCTACAGGTGACAATCATTTCAAAACGAACTTCCTTTCGTTCAACGTCGGCCTGTTGGTCTAGGGGTATGATTCTCGCTTCGGGTGCGAGAGGTCCCGGGTTCAAATCCCGGACAGGCCCTAATTTTTTAGCAAAGCAATAATTTAGGAGCGAGGACATTTTGGATGGGGCCGACGATCCGCAGTCACGATCTTAAGACTAAATTTTACATTTCAACTTAACATAATTTGTCGTTGAAATGACAAGGGTTTTGTGTGAGGTTACTTTGGGTTTCCACCGGGTTATAATCTCCGTCACGACCGTCGTTTCGACGTACGAGTCGTCCATCGTCGTCAGGGTAACCGCTGATAGGTAAACGTTCAACGATACTATGTGCCGGGAAAGCCTACGATCATTCTTCAGGGTTTCATATAATTATCATCACCATGAAGGTACTAGTTGCCATTGTCAAATTTTAGCATTGCTGAAATAAAGGTTGATTGAAAAACTCAAGAGTGAAAGTATACAGGTTGTTCTTGGTTATTATCATAGTCACGCAAATCCACAAGTACCCACCAGAAACTTTAAAATTTGTAAAATGCGAGATTTCCCAATGATATTTGCAAAATTTATGAGTCCTCAACACGCGCTTACAAGTAGATTGAAGGTGAATGGAAATTATCATTTTAAATCATTCAAAAACTTAGAAATAAAATTTTTACATGGTGGATCCAGTGATGGGGAAATATCTTAACAGATACTGATTACATTGAGCAGGCCCGTTTTCAGATACTTAGTGATATCATCTGGATTGGACTTATTCCGTGAAGAATGAGCAGGGAAACAGGTTACGGCTATTTGTGATGAACAAGCGCTGTTAGCTAGCAAGATTAATTCGTTAAATAAGTCATTGCAATGTTTCCACTGACAATGAGTTTATTTTCGCGCTACAGATTTCATTGCTACAATATTTCCATGTTTTTGTGACGCTTCGCGCGAAAATGAAGTCAGTGAAAATATTGCGATGTATTATTTTACAATAACTAACCCGCGACTCTTTCTAAAATCATGATCGAACAGCACGGAAGTTCGCATCCTTTATGGATTTTATAACTATTAAAGTATTCTACCGATTAAGGTAGTTTTCATGGAGGATTTAAGCATGGAGTACCAATTGGTGTTATTTTAGTAAAGGAAGATTACCCTGCTCTTAACGGAAGGTGCCAAGGAGGTCAAGGCTTAACGTCCTATGCGACGGACATTGCGACGGCGTGTTGCGCTTGAAATGTTCACTGCGCAGCATTCAAGCAAGGATCGGGCAGCCTCTCAAAATTCTCTGCCATCGTCTGGATTTGAACCCGTGCCCATGAGGCGAGAAGCCAACACTTCAGCCACCACACCCTCATAGCATCGGTCGAGGCTTCGTGTCGCCTTATTCATGTATATAGAAGTTGGTGTAATTATATGCAATATCACTATGTACAATATGCTGTTTGAGATCGTGGTATTCCACGGGAGCAAAAGTGGGACGTTCGTCCAGGGAGCGCCTTGGGGACGAGTTAGAACGTGAGAGAACTTCGAGGCCATTAGCAGTCGGAGCACACAAAAATAAAACGGAAAAAAAGACGTCATTTTTGTTTCCCCTAAATCCCAAAAGATGGCGTGACGTCTTGCGTGCTCAGAATTACGCACTGCGCAGTGTCGCATGAGGCTGCGCAAAATCTCACAGGAGGGAGAGGTGTTAGAAGCAGGGAAGAGGACTTAAGAGACAGGCTGTTATAACAGGAAAAGGGAGAGATGTCTGAATAAATAAAGGAGAGAGAAGGAGAGAGGAGGAAAAGATGGCAGATATAAAATAAGGGATAGTGCGAGCGTGAGGTGACGTCACCCCAGCCTTCCAGCCTCGTGTTTTAGGTGACGTCATGCCGTTATAAAAAACACTATGCGGAGAATGGGAATTAAAAAAGCATTTTCATGCGTGGAAGAGCGAATGTGTTCGAGGAGAACAGCGTGACTATGGGGAGTTGAGAGATGGGAGACGATTCTAAGGACGAATACTATTGTGTATAAATGTGATCGACTGGATATGGCTTTGAAAGTGACATGCTTCCCGGAGATTAAAGGACAACGAACTGGAATGCCACGCCAGCACATACATCCCTTTAAACGTGAGGCAAATGAAAACTCATGCTTTATGCATTATTCTGATGAAGAAATTCCCTAATACTACGCAAAAAAATTTTAATACCTTAGTTGACAATTTCCTTCGCCGGAATGACGCTCAGTGAGCTATGAAAATTTTAGATGAAAATTAATTTGACAAACAAACCGTAACGAGGTCGTCACTTTTGGTCATCTCGTACAATTTTCCGTACCCTGATTGATAATTTCCTTAAGCGAAATGCCGCATAGTAAACAATGAAAATTTTCAATAAAATCAAATTTAAACAACAGACCGTAATGAGGTCGTTCACTCAGATCCAAAAAACACGTATGTTTCCGCTCACTTTTCATGAGTTGGTGACGTCACTAAGAGTTCTGGTTCATTGGCTAAGAGTTCTGGTTCTATCGGGAAGAATTGCTCATTGACAAAGAGAATGTCTCACTAGAAGTTACACAACAATGACCCGCATGTAATCGAGAAAGATGAACCCCGAGAAATGTTTTCCCACTCATACATAATCTCGTAAAATATATCATTCTTTGCACTGGTATCTACACTAAGAATTATAATGATTTCATTTCTTGAGGATAGTAACTTTATAATGCGCTAAATAAATTCGCTGCACGAAAACCGAGGAAAGTTTGAACCTGGAGGGAAAGGCATCATAGTAATGTTACCTTGGTACTCAATATCGTGGATATCTTTGGTCTCCAGACAGGAAAGGAGGGCGCAAGAAGGTATACCAAAGGTTTTCCTTGGATAGGACTTCCGACACGTGAGATCAAGATTGATTTATGATGTCACCACTCAGCCTGAGGGGGGCAGCGGATGTCCTTAATCACGTGACCCAAACCGGACAATGGCAGAGTAAACGCGTTCTCCCGAGTGCAAATCACAATGATGGAGAACAGATAGCCACACAACGGCCTATTAGTGGAATATTATGGTTTTATAGGCGGTATATACCCAAGATTTATGACAATTGTAACCTGATAAAAGGAGTGCAGCCAAGGATGAAAGAAGCCAGTAATACCATGATAGATGGAGCGATATTGCAAAGGTAGAGGAAACAGGAAAATAAAACATCGATCGCAACAACTTAACTAGATTAAAACTGGCGTTACTATCAGTGGAATATTTAGGAAATGCATTTCAGACCAAAGTAAAAAGTTTACTTTACAATTTTTTAAAATGCTTTAGAGAGATACCCAGGTACCGACTGGCACGTAATAATCTGGTGTATTTGAACAGAAGACAGATAATATAGTATATCTTCTCTGAAGACAGAGACTATAATATATATTCTCTGCTGTCTATTCAAATGTTTATTGAGTGTATTCTCGGAAGTGTATTCAAATGAAAATGTGCCACGTCGAAGCTTAAGTCGTACTTGAATATATGTATTCATGTAGTATTACAAAGTTTTTTTAGTTTCCTTTCTGTTAAATCGATTCCATGACGTCACGCCTGAGACAAAGAATTATATTTTCAAGTACTTTTAGCAGTGACTTTTTAAAGTCCTCAAAATAACATCGAAGTTGCGCTTTCAATATTGGTCAGAGATTTATTGATAGTTCAGAAGCTATTGCTAAGCAGGGGATTGAAATTGCACCATTAATTCGGTCACCAATTACAGAAATAGAACCTGAGATACAAACATTCCCTAGCTACGGATATGTCAAATACTTGGTACACATTTATCGACGTTTTAGTGCCAGCAAAAATTGTTGGAAGTCATACGGAAATTTTCGTATGCCTTCCGTCGGAAACTAAAGAGCTACACTCCCTGAAGATGTTATTATTACATTTTCAATTTCATCAAGTTCCCCACCTTGGCAACCACGTTGCCGCATACACCGCTGCATTTAACGTTGCATTTACTGATAGAGAATGGCACTCAACGGATCGGAAGTGTTCTCTTCTGCTTTCCTTCAGTCACTACCACCACCACGAATACCTATTACAAAAGAGGATCCTCAAGTGTACCTTTAAATGTATTCTCAACCATCGCGCATTTATATAGGTTTAAAGAAGTCGCCACTCGCGTCACTGACGGACATTCTGATCCGAGTTCCACTGGTAAATAAGGTATAATTAGGGGTGTCAGTCGAAATTTACATTCATGACAGTTGAGTAACTATGAGGGGGGATGAGAGGATAGATTCTACCCCCAAAAGCCTCAGAGAAATAAAAGAAATTATTTAAAGATATCGTCTAGTTATGACATGTAATAACTGCATCTGATAAAAGTTAAATACTTAGGGCCAAAATTATGTAAAAATGATTTCCAGGCTAGTAATGTTTCAAAAATTTGCCTTTTATCCCTCCCCCAGTCGCCACCCCTGACCACTCCACCCCCCCCCCCCCTCAAACCATATTCCTAGTTACGCCACTGATTCATGATAATGTGATATATCAAATTCATTACTCTTCAATGCTATTACTCCGCATTGAAAAGACCACACTGCAAAATATTGGTACAAAGTGGATCGCATTGTACTCTTCTCTGCGCTGCGGATATTTTTGAAATCCGATAAAAATACGGCCGATGTAGCAACAGAAATCAGCCTTCTATACAGGGATGGCAATTAAACGAAAGTCGAAACCGGTAAAATTTCAATAGTTTCGTTCCCGGGAGCGAAATACGGAAACGAAATGGATTTAATCGCGGGGAGCTAAACTCAGGGTCGAAACAAAATCGGAGTCAAAACTACTTCGGGTCTGAACTAAACTAAAACTCTGGGATGGAACAAAACGTAGGGAATGTTTCCCACCGGAGGGACCACGTGCTTCACCTTTGAACAGGTTCATTTCGACCTACACTCCGAGTATGAAGTATGGTTGAATGAAGTAGAAGTTCGGCTTACCGTCATTAAATGCATAGGGTACTTATATTTTTACCACTAACAGCAGAACGGTGAACGCAAACTGGCCATTCAATTTTTATACTCAACGATTCAACCTCTCCACACCTATGTCAAACGTAATGGGTAGAAACTATTCTCTTTTTTATTCACTCTTCTATTCCCTCCACTCAACTTTTGGGATCGAAACTTAATTATGAGCAGCGGAGTTTAGTTTAATTTAGCTTCCTTCCCGGGAGACGAAAGTGAAAGCCAGTAAAATTTCAATAGTTTCGTTCCAGGGAGCGGAACGTAGAAACGAAATGGATTTAAACCCGGGGAGCTAAACTCAGGGTCGAAATGAAATCGAAGTCATAACTAATTCGGGAAGAAACGAAACACAGATAATGTTTCGCACTGCAGGGATCATGTGCATCACCTTTAAACAGTTTAGTTTCGACCCACGCACCGAGTACCAAGTGTGGCCGAATGATGTAGAGGCTTGGCCTACCGGGATTAGATACATGGGGCAATGGGGCACTCATTTTTACCACTTACAAGAGGACGGTGAACGCAAACTGGTCATTCGATTTTTAAGCTCAAGGTTTTAACCTCTCCACACGTAAGTCAAACGTAATGAGTCGAAACTAATTCCCTCTTATCCCCCTCCCCTCAACTTCTGGCATCGAAACTTAACTATGAACAGTGGAGTTTCAATTAATTTAGTTTCGTTCCATGGAGTAAAGTTTCGTCCCGGGTCGAAACTAAACTCCTTGGTGATTTTAATATCTTGCAGGAACGAAACTAAACGTGGGCCTCGCACTTTCGTTTCCCTCCGGGTCGAAACGAAAAATTTTCGTTTGCCTCTGTGGGATGCCAACATTGCCTCTATGGGATGGAATCCGGCTGCATATATGCTGTCCCTTTAACCACCACCAACATCCATATTCTCACTAGCGCTACGAAAGCGACACACGGCGGAGGGATGAACAATCACTTCCTCTTCCGCCCCTAATTAAAAAGAGAGTCCTTCCTCTCCACCCTCCTTCCCACAGCCATGGTAACCACGCCCTCTATCCCTTTTCCCATTTCACCGTAAGTAGGGTGGAGAGAGAGAAAACCGACCGACCGGTCTCACCCCACTTCCCCGTTGTTATTAGGACGCGTGACATAGTGCCGGAACGTGGACGAAGCTCAAATACGCAGCGAAGGCAGTGACCCACTACGGGGACAATTTTTCTGACCCAAATTTAGAATTTCATTCATATATTCGGTAGATGTATGGAACAAGAGATTTTTAAAGAAAGATTTTCGCCAAAATTCACCCACTCATCCCATTTCAAGTGTTCTTTTATGCAAATTTCAAAGTCTTTCTAAATTTCTGAGAACCCTTCATTTCAAGTTTACTAATCTGAACAAAGTTTAGAATTCCTTTCATAAATTAGGTGGTTTGATTGGATAACGATTTTTTAAATAAAATTTATCAGCAAAATTCAGCCATTCATACAATTTTGAGCATTATTTTAGCCATATTTCTAAGTTTCTATAAATTTCTAAACGCCCTTGGTGATAAATTAACCTTACATGTATGCATTTATTATTATGGTTAACCGCTAACTTTTGTTCTCTGGCATGGTATATGGAGGAGGCGACCGACAGCTTAGGATATATGCCCCAGAGGGAAGGGTGGAAAGAAATCCAGCGTCGTAAATACCCTACTCTTCTAAAAGGTTCCTAAGGGATCACGGCTTAACTTCCCATCTGACAGAAGAAGTACTGTGCTTGATGTGCCCTATACCAATCCGTTCCCTATTTTTTGCTTCCTATATTAGCGTATTGTGCTAAATAATTATGTTCTTTGAGGTGATGTTCTTGTAAATAGTAATTGAGGGCGCGCGTAGCGCATTGTATGTGGAATATTGGAGATTGGTCACCCCCTGCCAATCATCCCCAGGCTCACAGAGTATTATGCGAATATAGTTGTGGCAGGGGTTAGCTATCGCTAAGCAGGGGATCAAAATTGCACTATTAATTCGGTTACCAATTACAGAGTTAGAACCTGGGATAAAAACATTTCATAGCACTTATATGCCAAAAAATAACTTGGTACATATTTATCGACGTTTTAGTGCTAGTAAAAATTGTTGGGAGTCATACGGAAATTTTCGTATGCCTTCCGTCGGAAACTAAAGAGCTACACTCCCTGGAGTAGCTATTATTACATTTTGAATGTCATCAAGTTCCCCACATTTGCGGACATAGGTAATTTTTAAATATCTAACTCAATCTAAAGTAGCTAATTTAATTTTTAACATCTAATTTAATTTTAATTATCCCATTTAAATTGAAAACACATAATTATTTTTTTAAATATAATGGGCGCAGTTTTTAAATTTTATAGAAAATTGATTTTTTTATTTCGTATTACTTTAGTTTGGGCACGAGTTTGAAAATTTCCTCTAACTTTATGGGTATCAAATCGTAAAGGAGACGGTGAGAAACAGTCACGTATTCACCGACAACGCTTCCCTTTCCACCTTCTCCTCAGTCCATAAAGTTCCCCCACGTGCTTGCGACTCACAGGGTGGAGGTGGTGCTTGAGTATGAGAGAGAGGTGGAGGCATGGCCTGTCTTTAATTGCCGGCTGATGCCTCTCTCTCCCTGCTGTCACTACTCGATGACGTCAGCCTCATTGTCCTCCTGACGGTCCCTGTCTCGAAGTCTCCCATTAATGTCTCCTCTCAATTAAGGACGGTTTTTCAAGGGGCGCCCATCGTACGTGCAACCACAATCAGCCCCGCCCACCTTTCCCCACGCTTCCCATCCCATCACCAACCTAACCAACTACGAACGTTGCATCTCGGGTAGGGACAAGAACGATAGCCGCTAGAAAAAGTTTGGATTAGGTTTAATATTGCAGTTGTTGATATCTACGATAGGTTTAATAGTGAACATAGTTACATTGTTAGTTACACAGTACCACAATGTAAACTGGCAAGTAAGCTGTATGTGGGACAAAATAAATTAATGAATTAATAAATTATCGAAAACATGTGGTTCAAAAATGAATCGAGGCCTTAGTGATGAGAGTTCGGAATTATAGGGATTTAATAATTTATGTAAAAATTCCTCCTTGTGAAAGAGTTTGATCAAATTTTAGGATAACTATAGAGAGGTGTTGGAACACCAGGCATTTTAATGGAAATAAAGGAAAAATATCTTTCTTTGCTTTTGCGAAAACTAATTATTGTACCTCTGATGTGACATGCAACATTTGTTTGTTATTTCATATTTTGTGTGCGTCTTATAAATATAGTGGAGCTCCAAAATGTGAGGCTATTCTTTCAAGTTCATCGCGAGAGATTTTCGTAAAATATTAGTATTTAGCTGTCTACGATGCTTCTAAGCTTCCTTTTCTTTAAATTTTTTTACTTCCATATTTCAGCGACAGTACCCTTAATCATAGCGAAAGTAAGATTTCCACCTTCTGAATCCCTTGTGTCACCGAAAAAACAGCAGGATTTTTGGGATCCGAAGTCTTTGCTGTTTAGCACTATTAGTAATGTTTCATTACAATCCACATCTTAAGCATAGGTATTTACGTATAATTTGTAACTAATCGCAATAATGACTTCCTCCCTCGTCAACAAAATCCATTAACTAATTTATATTCTTCAGTTTCCACACCTTAATGTTACAACGTTGATGAGAGATGTTTATTATTCATTATTCAACTTTGATTTTCATGCGTAAAAAATGTCACCAAAACATTCATTTGTATTCAAATGTATACAAACGAGAAATCAGATTATGTGAGGGAATGAATTCATCAATTAGTTCAATTTTATGTGCAAACTGAATTATATTTTCCAGGGCAATAATTACAGGTGAATTCGATGGCATATTAGGACTTACGGAATAATACATGTGTGAAAATTACGATGACTAAGTTAGAGAAGCAAGCTTCTTATGTAATGCCTGCTGTAAATAATGGAGACGCTCATGAGGCAGATTTCAATCACTGATTCAAGGAAGATGTAGCAAAGAGGGACAAGGGATGCTGGAGGTCCATAATATGAGGAATATTTTCAGCATAGAAGCTAGCCTTGAAGAAGCTAGGATTTGTCAAGCGTACTGTGGGAAGATTTTCGGATGAGAAAGTAAAAGAACGATGCTTTTTCGCACCGACCACTCCTCAAATATGTAGCGAGCATGTAGGACTCGGTGCATAAAGACTTAACCCGTGAACTGAATAAAATACAAATGAAAGCTGCGCGATTCGCAAAAAAAACTGCTACTGGCGTACAGACAGCGTTACCCAGATGTTAAGTGAATTAGGCTGGGAGCCGATAGAGACTCGAAGGCTGCGAGGAAGGCTTGGACTTCTTGAACAATTGAGAATAGAAATATTTAGGAGCGACACGGATAACATCATCGAAGAGCCCCACTATATTTCCAGGTCCGACAGAATCGATAAATAAAGAGAGATATTTTGCCGAAAGGATAGCTATGGGAATTCGCTTATCCCCCGAACTATAAAGAACTTTAATAAATGCAAGTCGTAATCGCTTTTATGTGTAGACGGCTGGTGTCCTAACACCCCCTGCCACAAGTATTTTTAGGCGACTTATGGGGTAGTATGTAGATGTAGATTATGGCGGTGATAAGCGTCAAGCGTCTATTACAATAACATGGTTCCAAATAATCATCGCAGCGCTCCTCATTGCAAAGGGGACGAATTCTTCAATATTAATTCTCAGAAGGTACATTTCCCAGCAAACAGAAAATATCTTTAATAAACAAACAACGAAAATGAAAGTAAAGTTAACAAAATTGGAGGAAAATAAAAAACAGGGAGGTTTAAAAATTGGTATTGGCAAAAAAAATAATGACCACAAAAGGCTTAAAAGTGAACATTATCGAAACCATGAATTTCAAAAAATAATCAAGGCTTACTAGATAAGATATCGGAAGTATAGAAAATATTTGATAACTCATGAAAAATTCTATTAAAAACATGGTAAAAACAAATACCTCCCTTAGGTAACTTTACGTTTAGGAAAACTCAATCCCTACCCATCGGATAGCTTACTTCAAGGTATCAGGTTAACAGCAAAGTTTTATATCCTCTGGAAGCTTATATTGCATTTGAAAAATGAGCCGTAATTTACACAGCAGAATACATGTAACATTATTAAAAGTAAATTTCAGTTTCAGTCATGCTTACATGCTCATATAGTTTTTGAAAATAACATCGGCATTCAGATCCCGAACATCACCCAATCAACCAATTATTCAGTTGTGTCTTTATGCACCCCTTTCATAGACCCATTATGCGGTTTGCGTTGTCACCTGCAGTGGTCTTCACTCATACATCGACTACTTTTGGGGAGGTTAAATCTTGATGGCATCCTCTATGACTCATAACCTATAATGAATTGGTTACTTGGGAGTTAGTAGGTGTTAGTAGAGCTGGCCGCGGTAAACCATTATCCGGTTTATACTCATTTCATGACGCATTGAATTTCTCAACATCACTGTAGGGAGCCTATTAGTGGAATATTATGGTTTTATAGGCGGTATATACACAAGATTTACGACAATTGTAACCTGATAAAAGGATTGCAGCTAAGGATATAGATGTAGACTGTCTCAGGAGGTGGCGTGTTGATCCGCTGATCGAAGGGACCCGAGTTCAAATACCGAGTGAAGCCTTCGGTCACCCTCAACAAAATACTCGAAGTGCAAAGTGGCCTAGGGAAATATATTACTCCTCCTCCGCTGAATGTGTAATACTTACCAGTGGCTTAATCTGGGGTGAGCTGTATCCTCACCTAACCAATATATATTAATTATATAACCAATAACCAATCATAACCATGAGCTAAATATCAGGATCTTTGTTCTCCTGCTCGGTTGCAGGTATTCTAGCCCTATAGCAAGCCTTCGTCATCGGCTTTCGGTGACGCATGTCTGTGCATGACGAGCCTTAATGCACGTTTCTGAATTCTCCTAGTATTTCCAACAGCAAGTTCCGCGGTGTGCATGTGGGAGTCCTTTTTGCATGCCGCATGGTGGTGATTGATCACCCCCTGCCAAATACCCCGGCGATGACTCGCAGGGTATTACGTAGATGTAGATGTCCCCTACAGTGAGGGCCGCAGTTCTTGTTAATTACGTGCCAACCCTCCTGATTTTTTTTACCAGTAATTCTCACGATTCATTCAACCCATGACCACAGATACACATAGTTTTTGATACGATGATACACGCATGAAGAGCAAAAGCGAATGAGAGAAAGTAGGCCATCGGTTACTGCTGTCGCAGACATCAATGGATATCCTGGAGAAGGGAATATTGGGCAGGGGATAGAGCAGGCTATAGGATTGATCGTGGGGAGTGGAAGAGGGAGGAAGATTCGGGGTCGGCCAACGCCTCCAGGAAATGATCCGATCTATGTCTTCGGTGGGAGGTCTACGTCCGCGGGAACGAATAAACAAGTTCAAGGCTAAGGTTAAGAAGGGAAGCCGGAGATGACATGTGGACAGAAGGAGACGAAACCACACTTCGTCGTTGCTGCCTCCAAAAGCCTCTATCCTAACACATGCATAGTGTCCGGCCAATCTATGACTCTTTGTCCCGATGATCTACCCCACAGGACCTTGTCACGTCCGACGGAACCGAATTCGTTGATATCATTACCGGGGTCTTAAAATATTCGAGAGCTGCTTGAATCAAGGCTCAGGGCTTTACAGGACTCGTCACTGCCGCTCGAACGGTCCTTTGTGGTCTTTATTCCTGACGTGTAGCTGGTTGAAAACTTCGCCAATCAACTTCAAACTTTCAGAAGTTATAGATTAAACCCTTTACAGTATTTAACTGTTTCATCAATTGCATCATTTCTTTGTTACTAACAAAGGAAAAATATAGTGGTAACAAGATCACTTGATTTGTATGGGACTCGAATTCTTTGAACCTGGACACATGACAGTTCACAGAGCGCTCGGTTAGGCAGGGGTTTAAATTCATCTTTTTCGTTACAATTTCCGATAAAATATGAGTAAATAGTACAAATCCATGAGTAACTTTGATCAATTTCTGATGGATTAATTGCTTATTTACATCAATGTTTTGAAGGAGGGAATACGCTGCTATTAACAGAATAGACTGAAAATAGCTCCTAATATATATCCTCGCGGTTACATGAACTGATACTGCTTTTAGAAATGCAAAATTCTACTCTGCATAGGAATCTAAACGTGTTCTATTGTCAATTTTGAACCCAAAACAGTTATAGAACTATTTAGATAATTAAATGGATTGAAGAGGACTCCTGAGCTACTTACTAGTTTTTTTTATTTCAATAAATTACTAGTTACAAAATTATGATACAATCTTGAATTTTCCATGCATAAGGCTATCTATTTTCATCAAAATATGCGTATAAGTATAGTGAAAATGAAAATGTCAACTTTTTCTCTCAAATTAAAATTTAGGCTGGAAATACATTATCTTGATAAATCGACAGCTAAATGATTGAATTTTATGTAATCAGTACTTGAAACATTGTCAAGAGCCTTATTAAGAGTTTTCAAATTATACTTCGATTAATAGTGTTTTGAATATGCTTGAAAACTTAGGAGGTTGACCTGGCAGTGATTCCGCCACATTCTAATTTTGGGCATATTTAGAAGGTATTTCAAAAATTAATTTTGTTTCTGTCTGTGAACATCACCTTCATAAAGGTGTTTTGATCATGCACAGTTAGAAGTTTTGCTTTTTTTATTTCTGAAATATCCTATTGCATAGTTTTCTATAAAGGTAATTCCGTCAGTAAGTGGAATTGCTCATCTCAAATTTTAAAATTTTATCTCGGAATTTTCCTGAGGAATATTTTTTATGATTGGGATGCATCGAACGTTGGGATTGGTACTATATTCAATGACAAATCCATGACGATAGCCAACATTTAATTAAGTTTTTATTGTCAGGAAAATAAAATGTAAACGATTGAGCGAGAAAGACGATTTTGATATTATTCAGTTAAAATATAATTCGGATTTAATATAAAAACTATTTTCCTCAAGAACTCCTTTCAAGAATATTTCCAACTACGCAGAATTGTGCTTCCAGAGAATATGCCACGATTTTGGTAAGGCACGTCCCAACTCTGTCGAATCCTCGTTGAGGAAGAAAGGAGGCAATTCCTAGCATGAACACCCTCTATTTCAAGGGGAGCGAAACGACGAAAATATCACGAGGCGATGGAGACGTACGCACTGGAAGCCAACCGTCCGACACGGCTACGATGGGAATACTCACCGTTACTTTTACGCACGGAACCTTTTCCTCGTCGGCCTAGCTCGATCCTCCTTTTAGCCACTAGTATTCTGCCGAAAGACGCGAAGCTAAGAACAACTTTCGTCATAAAACGCAAGGAGCATAAGTGGAACTCACGCTTCCAGATGGTCATGAACGGTAGCACCCGTCTCGTCGGGTAAGCAATACTGACCGAGCGAATAGCGACGAAAAAACTCCGGGTATGAACAGTACGGAGAGTCTTAACAAAAATTTTATCATTATGCGTACGATTTTGATGCTCTCCTCACTTCGATTCGATTTGTATTGGGCTGGGCTTTGTTGATATGTTTTTCGCCTAAAATCGTTATTTGTTGTCAAGTCCCACATATCAACAAACCATAAATTATGCCATAAATTTCGTTTGCATTATTACTATTTAAGTATTTTACCGATTAAAGTAGGTTACTATGGAGTACTAGAGAAGTATTCTGTCTGCCACCCTTTCCTTCATGTAATTCAAGTTTCAATTCACAATGAGGCTTTATTTTTATTCTATCTAAAAATCCAATTATTTTCCTTCCTCTAACTCGTTTACCCTACATTCAACCCTATAACACTGTTTCCAACATACCTCCCTCGCTAAGTACTCGCTCCATCCATATCTTCTGTCTCCCCTGTGTCTCATCTAGAAGCTGACTCTCCTCACCCACCATGTCCAGCACTTCGTCGTTCCTCATCCTCTCCATCCATTTAATCTTCTCTATTCTTCTCCACTCTCACAGCCTGAACGCCTCTACTTCACTTGCATGGAGCTGAAAATTAAATTCGCCAATATTCTTTACTGAAACGGCCGCATTTATTAAGGTTTGGTCTTCACAAGGTTTCGTTTCCGTAAATCGCATGGTTTTTCGAACAAATTTAAACGTTAGGTCTCTAATAGCAGTGCTTAATATCACATCATTTCGAGCAAATTTCAGATATGGGGCCCTGAAGACAATCCACAAGTTTCAGTGTTTGGGAGGGTAGTCGGAGGAAAAGGGCCCCTAAACTACTTGTCTCCTAAGGGGATATGTCGCAGTCAGTGGCCGAAATGAGCAAAAAAATTGTAGAGGGCTGAATATTTACAAGAACAGGAAGAGAACTAGAAATACGATAAAACATTATTTAAAAAACTTTTAAAAATTTGTATAAATTGAGGTAGAATTTTATGAGGGGGTTCTGCTCTCCACTCCCTACAACCATAGCTGCTCCCCCGTTGCGTGCCTAGCTGGTATAATTGTTCTCATAATGTCGCAGTCCTAATTTTCATTTTTGCTCCCAGTTTGAACTAGAAGCGCTCGACCAATCTATTTTGCTCACTGTAAATTTTCATAGCGAATCTCTAATTGTTTATTTCAAAGTTACATTTCCGATACTTTACCTTCTGCACGCAGTCATTATTTAATTTAAATCTAAATACAATAGTTTGTGAACTTTTGAGGCAAAAGAAAATTTCATCATCATATCTATATCTACAGAATACCCTGCGAGCCACCTCTAGGGTGTTTGGCAGGGGGTTATCAATCACCAGCATGCAATTGGACTCCCACATGCACACCTCACGGTCCAAAAAACGTCACGCATACTAACAAATTATGGTATCATATGCTGTTAGAAGTAATAATAAAATTCAAAAGCATGCATTTAGTTTTACATAAATTAGTAGGCTACAATACAAGTATTCTAATATATTAATGAGTTCCAACGCTGCCGTTATAATCTCTTATTGATCGTGGAAAAAAAGACATTCTGAATATGTCTGTTCTACGGTCTATCTCTCTTAATTTATTTATATGATCTGATCTTCCGTAGTATGTTGACGTCCGTAAGATATGGCTAACTTAGTTAGAAAAGACACTTCTCTTGAATTTCTCTAAAATGTTTAGTCCATTTTTCAATCTACGTTCTGACAGAGATTCTCATCCGAGTTTATCTAAGAGGTCAGTTTCACTAACAGTTACACTAAGATCGTGATATTGGTTTGACGCATTACTCCATTACGCGCCCACATATGCCATCCTTTTAAGAGTGACGTTTTTCTTCTCTTTTACTTCTTTAATAACCTGCATCATGTATATCACTTTAATTTGAATCAAATATTATGATGGAAGAGAGGTTTTGGGAACTGCAGCTGTGAATCTTTAAAAAGTTGCGAGGATGAAGTAATTCCCGAGTAAATTTTTTAAATTTGTTTCCTTTGTTCCTTAAGTATAGAAGACTAAAGTTAAGAGGCTCACAATAAAACCTGATCACTTAAGAAACGGGGAAAAATAAAAAAAAGATACGCAAGTATTTGAGGTTCAAAAGAACCATAAATATGGCCCAGAAAATCCCTGGAACTTTTCGCAAGTTCTTGAGGCGAAATGTTATCAGAAAGTCATTAAGAGTTCTCCCCCTGAACCTCGAAAGGATCAGGTTGTCTTTTGAGAAAAGCCAGAACTTTATTTTAGAGGAATAACATAGGCTTAGAGGTAATTTAATGTCTTAAAAAACAAAAAAGTAGCGTTTTCAAGCGCAATAAGTTCAACAGATTCAGGCTTCAATTGGTGGAAGTTAGACATATTTAAATAAATAAAAGATCGTAGCACTTTTTCACAAGATTTTTTAATACGTAAAACGCGTTTCGGCTCACTGAGCCATCATCTGGTACACTTTCACCAAATCCTTTTACTTTCGCAGTGTTTGGCGATCCTAACGTGCAGTGATAAAACACAAGTTTCCAGAGTTTGCTGTAATAATTATAACACACCTACAAGACAATAGGGCCAGGAAACTTTGTGCTTGTGCTTTTCTACCTATAAATGAACGACTGTAAAGTTGCAGGTAATGAGGTCATTGGATTGTATTTAAAAATACGATGGATAGTAAAAATACGTGGAATAACTGGATCATAAAACTGTTTACAGTGATGTAAATATTCAAGATATAAGTATAACGTCATTATGCTTGAGTTCGAAATGTCATACAAAGATTTTATAACAAGTTGAAGACCTATTTATTACTCAGAGTAAGGATTAGTATAAGGCGGGTGACGTCAATACCTTGGTCCAACATACCAAGAGCCACTCAATGGAATCGTGATATTGAGTCACGTGACCAGCGTACGACCATCAAAAAATGCACTAAAGCTGCAAAAAGCCAAGCAAAATCATTCCAAGTCGGCTCAGGAACCTTTTATAAATGAGTAAAGTTCAAAAAATTGTAATACATCGTATTTCATTATAATATATTCCTAATTTTTCCTTCCGTGCTCATTGATGTTTAAACTTACCATGTCATGTAATGCACGTGATGGGTGCATGTGCTTACTGAAGAGGGTGCTAGCTACGCACACTCAACACGCTAATCCTTGCTCAAGTATTTATTCTATGAACTGCAATCCATGCGAAAGGGGTGCACTTTGATTACAATTGGAGTTATAGTCGTTCATCCATAAGTGGATACGTCAGACATCACGAATTTTTCCCGATTTTGGTTTCAAGACTTAGGACAACAGTTACTCCTGTATTACAGCTGAAGTCTTCAGATTGAAGTGCTTCATACCGTGTTATGTACATTATACATTATTTTTCCTCGATATGTATGTCCACATCCTTTTGGTCTGCTCTATTTCCACATTTTACACTGTACAAATTTGATTTCACTGCCGTCTGTGATATTTGGCGAGTCTGGGAGGCTATTTACTGGGCTCTAATGTCTACTCCACACATATGCCACAATCCTACAACAGTCCTATGTATCCCCCACACCTCCAACAATTGAGTCAACAAAGAGCGGAGGGACTGAAAGCAAAATCCTTCCAGGGCGGACTTAATAAGGACAGTTCCCAAGCCTGTCGAACCTCACCCCCTGAGTCGATTTGCGTTTTCAACCACAGAGCCAATTATAAAAAAATGAGAGGGTCGACAAATTACCTTGCGCCCCTCCCAACTAGTTCAGCCCTGGGTGAGGGTGGAGAGGAATAATCACTTCCCGAATGGGATCCAAATAATGCGCGCTAACGCCCCTCAACTGTTATTTTTTTCGAAGATATATTTTTTTCATTCTCCCTTGGCTATTCCACCCTTCTCTCTCTTTCAATACATTCATACCGAAATAGAGGTAGACGATAGTGTCACAATGTAAAGGCACCCGTAATTACCAAATCCATTTGTCAACTCCGTTTTCCATAACCCTCGAGCGGGCGCGCACGATAATTTTACACGACCGGGCGCGTGGCGTTCTTTGTCCACGATGCATGCATTTATGTGATAACTCTCGATTTTTGCTAAAATTCATCTTTACCTGTAGAAATTAGTTCAAGCTTTTACATTTATAGGTGATACAGATATAAAGGTACACAGGGGTACAGCTGGCACACGGCCGGTCGCGCGGCGTAATTTATAAGCCACAGGTGTCGGGATCCTCTTGCCGATCTAAAAAAAAATTTGTCGCAATACTTTGTGCTTTAAAAACTCACGCTGGACACAGTCAAAATGACATTGTAACAATACACGAGGCCAGTCAATAAAAGCGAAGCACGAGGTACACGCCGGTCGGCGTACATTGTACGCCACGGGTGTCGGTTCCTCTTGCCGATCTAAAAATAAATTAGCTACAATACTTAGAGCTTTGAAAACTCGTACTATGGACAGTAAAGTACATTATAAGAATATACGAGGTCATTCTAGACCAGAATGTACGTACAATGGTGAAATCCTTGGTTTTCGAAGATTGGCGTACTTTATACGCCAGTGCGCTCGCTTGAGGATTAATGGAGTTTTTTTTATTTCACCATCATCTAGCTCCTACCCCGCAAGTTGCCTCATTGACAAGAAATAAGAACACCATATATTTATTTGGGCGATAGATTTATGAATAGAACGTCTTCATTAAGAATGGAGCTAAAAGTCTTAGGCCATTTAATATCTACTCTATTTCCGTCATTCATCCCTACCCTCTACTATACCCCTCCCCCTTCCAGACCTGCTTTAAACTTATACAAGCAGGTTGATGTTTGTAAGATGTTACCTTGATAATAATATGGTATATTGTCGAAACCTAGGTCGGTTAAGAAATTAAATTTGTGGAAGTAAAACAGCTGTTTTATCTTCATCATTATAACGCCTTAATTAAGGCAAAATTTCTATTAAATCCTTCATAAGCCTTACATGGATTCGTATATCTAACCTGTTGTAAGTTTGCAGCATAAAATAATTTATGTGCGAATTTCTATTGAGTTTTTCATCCTTTAAGTAAAGATTATTCGAGGGTAGGTATCTGATTGCTATTTAATAAACTATAAGGAAGGGGTAAGGCAAAGTATACCTCTTCTTTACTAAAGCTTGAAAACATATCAACAGAAATACACAAATTTTCTATCGTTGAACTTTGCTATGCCAATATTTTTCTTTTCAACAACCATGGATCCCATCAACGATAGCAATTTTTTAAAACGAAAATTCCGAAAAAATATTTATTTTTGCTTGTGAAGCCATGATTCTATTTGAGATTTTTATTCGGGACTGACCAGAATATGACTAACTGTACGAATAACGCTAAATCAAAAATAATCTCAAATGCAAAACCAGAAATGTAACCAAGTACCGGAAGCGTCTGGAAGGATATCGACTGTTCCCATAGGCGCCGAGAATTTTTCCCCAATAAATGCCCATGATTCATTCATAAGCATATTTGACTACTCTTGAATTTCATTCATTGCTTCCAATGTCAATTTTTCTTCAATGATACTTTTCCCACTTCACACATCTGGCCCATTAGCTCAGTTGGTTAGATCGTCGTGCTAATAACGCGAAGGTCGTGGGTTCGATCCCCCCATGGGCCAAATTTTTTCTCCATCGCTGTTAGTTTCAACCTATGCCATAACTTCAATATCAATATATCTCTCTCAATTATGGATATCAAACAATTGGTTTGACGCAGCTCTTCACTAAATACTCCTACCAGTTAATCTTTTAACACGTATATCTCTTTCACATCCTTCTTTACCTGCTCCACGGGCCATTATTTTTCCCCCAATTCTGCGGCTGCGAGATAGGATAATTTAACATGAAGAGTATCTTTTCAAAGGAATGCTCCTTCGTCCCTCTCCCTCTGATATTTTATTTCAAATGAGAAACTGTAATCAAATAAACACCATTAGCTAATATTTATCGAAAGTACCCCGAATGTCTAAATTTAAGGTACCTATGGCTTAGCATGATTCAAAATGAGCAGTGACCCTCTCAGTTGGCGCACGTGACGTCATCAGCTCTGCTAAAGTTAAGACAGCCGTTTTTTTCCCGCAAATCGTACAATAAGTAGACGACTGATCTAAATGAGGGACAATATGAGTCTATTTATTTTCTATCTCTATCTTAATGTACAGAAAAAACAACTGTGATAAATCCCATTGAAAAAAATAAATTCTGTCGAAATCCTTAGATATGAACGATATAGGAGTAGATAAATTCTTGTGTGCCTTTTGTTGGTAACATTTTAGTCTTTATCAATGAAATTTTGCTGTATTATATTGTCTCTTGCATTATAATAAGTATTTGGATACCTTATAAAGGCTGTGCTACTCATAAATATTTTATTCTAGCATCTGGTTCTAGTCTCTTGGCAGAATGCGAAGAGGGGACGTGCTGACTGGGTCGTATTTTCTCGATTCTCATTTTACCTTCACTTGCGATAAGCGGTATTTGGTCGTAGGATATGGAACTTTCCAGCTGTTTGCCTTACGCATGTCCGGTCAATGACTGATAGTAACTATGTGAAGCTTAAGAAGCTAGGGAGAAAACTTGAGAGTCGTCCTGCCACTGTTACCTACCCGATTCTATTTCCAAATGGCAAAGCACGGAGCGTGGATTAGTGCAGAGGAGGAAACTCATCGATTGCACGAGAGAATATTTCTCGATCCATTTATTTCCGCAGCAAATTTAGTGTTAAAAAAATCATTGGTGCTAAGGCAACCTGATTGAGAATAGTTTTACCCTAATGTAATTTTTTACTATTTTGAACGCTGATATTTTTACCATTAGGTTTCGTATTTTTGAAAAATAAATAGTGTCCATTGTGTCAAAGCATTAGCTCGAAAACATCTTTCAATCGTCATCGAATAATACAGATTGTTTCTTCTCTATTTTAAAACAAGATGTTAATAATCGTAAGTCAGCACCGTGGGCAGCTAATAAAATTGTCAATGACTTAAAAATAAATTCATCTCTAAAAAGGTTTTTTGTGAAGTTGCACCAACGGAGTAAAATGAATATCTGATTCAGTGGCATTCCTTAAATTTAAAGGGGGGTATGATATAAAAGAATGACTTCGATATTTAAAATATGCACAAGTATGCTATCAATGTACTGCATAATCATTAACAAAGTACTGATCACATGCTAAAATGTTATCTCATAAAATGTTTAACACCTTCATCACATATCACCAAGGAGATCTCCGTGCTGTTTATTGCAGTGAAGCACAACTATTCGTTCTGATATTTTACATTCCAGCGAAAAGGAGGAGAAATCAAACTGAGTCTTGGCTTTCGATTTTTAAAGAATGCCCGCATGTGCAAGGACTTGAAATTTAATTTAATTAATAGTAGCGGGCGTAACTTGGTGGAAATCCATACTCGCAGGAATAGAAGGATCAACAACTTTGCTATTTCCACACGGTAATTTATTGAGCCCTGCTAATTTATTGCTATTTTTTCTCAATAAATTGACATGTGGAAACAGCAATGTTGTTGATCCTTCTATTCCTGAGAAATTTAATTAATTGGCTTACTTCGGAATCCTGCAATTTAATATTCCCCATACGCAGATCCAACGTTATATCTCGATTTCTATATGCTAGGAAACTTCGATTTTTTTTCTTTTGTTAAAATGCATAACAACTAGATACAGAGGATATCAAGGAGAACGAAAGATAGAGGAGGAATTTCATCAAGCTGCTTACAATGAATCAGCCCATTGGTTAAGTACGCGCGACAAGTTACGGCTGAGCTCGGATAATTGAGTGATAAAAAACGTGACAGTAAGATAACACAGGCCAACAAAAAAAAACTTTTTTTTTGGTGCCGGGAGTTTTTGAGCTGATATTAACAATATTAGTGGTGCTGAATCCAAATATGATATCCGTTTTTATGTAACAGCTCTACTTTTTTAGATACGGTGCATTTTATGATTATATTCTTTCAAATTTTTGATATATTTCAGAAATTATTTTTCAAATTTAAATCAATCTATAAATAAACTAATTCATAATCACTCTGCAGTATTTACTTTGAAAATCACCTTTATACCTTTGAGAAAGGGGTTGGGGAGGATTTGGCGTGATTGAAGAAGGGGGAGACAGGCGCACAGAGCTGAGGCAGTGGGAAAAGATACAACTAAGGGATGTGGGAAACCCACGGTGGAAAAGGACCTTAGTCATAACTGTAGAATAACGACACGTGGGAAGAATCACAGATAAGTGGAGAAGAGTAAAAAAGGGGGGATAGGGTAAAGAGAGAGTGTGTCTTTGAAAATGGAGAGGCGGGAGTAAGTAAGCAGAAAGGGGATTTCCGAAAACAAATGGTCAAATTCTCAAAGTTTTTGTAAAGTAGCCTCTAAAAATGAGCTCAATTCGAAGAAGCTGTGTAAATCATTGTGATGTGTTTTGTTACATTTGTGGGGAATATACTTTAAAAGAAAATAGGAAAAACATTTCAGAATTTGTGAAACGTGCATGCCTAGGATGTTTTGGTGTTCAGCTTGGTGACCAAGGTAAAATGTAGGCACCGCATGTTGTGTGTAAAACATGTACAGAACATCAGCGGTATTGAACCACAGGAAAAAGGAAAAGTTTAAAGTTTGGTGTGACAATGGTTTGGAGAGAACCTACACACCATATTGACGACTGTTATTTTTGCATGGTAAATGTTTAGGGAATTAATCGAAACAATCGCCATAAATGGAAATATCCAGATTTGCCTTCAGCTAGACACCCGGTACCCCATTCAGAAGAAATCCCGATCCTAATATTTCAGACATTACGTGATGTATGTGAGGATAAATACGAGCCTGATTCTATTGACGATAGTGGCAGTGACTACGAGGCAGTATCAACAAATCCTCAACATCAATCAAGATGAACTAAGCACACTTGTTAGAGAATTGAACTTACCGAAGGAAGCATCTGAACTACTAGCTTCAAGGATGCATGAAAAGAATTTAATGGAACAAGGTACAAAAAATAAATTTTTATCCCACAATTGAAAAGGATCTGCTACCCCTCTTTACTCAAGAAGACAATCTTACATTTTGTTTAGACGTTAGAGATCTTCTGAAAGGAATGGGACTACCGCAATATGAAGCTAGTGATTGGCGTTTGTTCAATGATAGCTCCAAGCGTAGTTTAAAATGTGTTCTTCACAATGTTAACAAGTTTGGCTCAATACCAATCGCTCATTCAACTGAAACGAAAGAAGAATATGATACAATAGTATTGGCCTTACAGAAGATAAAATACTAGGGACATCGCTAGGTGATTTGTGCAGATTTAAAATTGGTGAACTTTCTTCTTGGGCAGCAATTTAGCAACAAAAATATCCTTGTTTCTGGTGCCTCTGTGCTAGCAGGGACAGACAAACCACTGGATTAAGGAGTGGTCAAAAGGAGAAAACTTAATTATTGGGTAAAAACATTATTGCTAAGTCTTTGGTGAACGGGAGAAAATCACCTTACCGCACCTTCATGTTAAACTAGGCTTAATGAAGCAATTTGTAAAGGTTCTTGACAAGGATGAACCATGCTTCGGCTACATAAGAATAAAAATGCCGCAGATAAGTATAGAAAAACTTAAAACTGGTAGTTTTGATGGTCCACAAATCAGACACAGATGGGTCACAAAACTGCTTTTGTCAAGCCATTGAATGAGATTTAAAAAACAGTTGGCTTTCATTTGTTGAGGTAATAAATTTTTTCTGGGAAATCACAAGCGAGAGAAATTATCTTGAGCTGGTAAACAATATGCTCACTAACTTTAAACCACTTGGATGTAATATTAGCATTAAAGTTCACTATACACAGTCACTTAGACTGTTTTCCTGAAAATTTAGGCGACACAAGTGAAAAACAAGGCGAATGATTTCACCAGGAAATCAAAACAATGTAAGATCGCTACCAAGGAAGATAAATATATGATGGCAGTTTACTGCTGGTGCTTAAAACGAGACTGTTTTAACAAAGTGCACGCAAGAAAATCGCGCAATAGGAGCTTCCGTTCTGTTGAGTGACGTTTTTACGTCTTTTTTTTCTTTAAATTGTTTTATTTCAGTGAAAAACGTTACTATTTGTATTCAATTGTATTGTAAAACTATTGTAATTGTAGGTGATTTAACATCCCTATAAATAAATCAAGTCTTTATATTTTGTGGGTTTTATCATTTATGTAATATCATCATATTGAACATTTTTTTACGTAAGTAACAACATATCTGTATCTTGAAAACTAGAGCTGATAGGAAAAAACTAATATCATATTTGGATTCAGCACCCCAATTATACTTGGAATCAGCTTTAAAAGCTCCGGCACCAAAACCACTGTTGACCTGTGTAATAAAATTTCGAGGAAAATATGTAACGCGTATTTTTCATGCAATTTAGATATTATGAGTGCATTATGGAAATGACAATACATGAAATGCAAGAATTGTTTCAATAATGACATGGGAATGGGCTTCATTACACCTAATGGGCTTAATTGAAATCTCTCCAAACCATTAAGCAATATAAATCTTTAGCTCATCACGAAAGCAAATTTATACTTTAAAATTACGTATTAACGTACTCTGCTTGGACATCGATAAATTAATATCACTATAAGTTAAAATTTTACGGAGACGAAGTTCAGGCTGAGAAATTTTCTAGAGGGTATAGTATTAATTCATTCTGGTGATAGATAGATGGTATGCGTATTAAAGGTTATTCAAAATAATTCAAATGTTTTCTCTACTTTATCACCACAAAAACCAGAAAACTTTAAGAAATCACTGACCTCAAAATCGCTGAATATGATATGTATCCTTTCCTCCTGCTTTTGTTTGCCAGTATTGCTTAATATTCTTCTGATTTTTATCATCAATAAATTACATGAAATAAAATGAAATACCAATGAAATAAATGCGGCGTAAAAGAAAACATTATTTTTAACGCTGAATCCAGGAACAAAAAATTACTTTGAGACCATCCGTTTACAAACAAGATGCAGATAAACGTTCCCATTTGTTGCCTAGCACAATTTTTCCTTCCCTAAGACTTAAGTGGAGTATAAAAAAGTTACTGAGACTCCTATAATACCAAAACAGGCCTCACTGTCAATCACTCTCCTTCCCCAATCTCCCTTAGCTTTTCCCTCTCTTTTTCTTCGCATGCATAGTGCTTTAGAAGCCGCCACCGGACGGATCGTGCCTTGAGAAGGACAGAAGGGAAGAAGACATCGTGAAGGAAAGTTCCCTCGAAGAAGGGAAAGCGATGAAAAAATACGTAACACCGCGACCTCACTTTTTTTATTTATTTTTAACGCACGTTTTATTCCATCCAATTATTCAGCATGTCATCCGCAAGGACCGTTATAGAACAATCTCTCTTCCTTTGAGGTTGTGCGGCAGTCCTATTGCGAAATTCGATATTATTCCCTCGACGAGGATAGGCAAAGGGGTACGGGGTTGGGGGACGGGAGTCTGTTGTCGTCGCTCGGTTGGTGTGCCGCGTGTCGCCGCTCGTCTTGCCGGCAGCGGAAGCTGTCACGACCCGGCGCGGCGGCTGAAGTCTCCAGCGGAGAAGGAACAACAGAGTGGACGGGGAGATGTCCTCAAAGTGATAGGGAGGAGACTGCAAGTGACGGGAGGGTACCAGACCATTGAGCGGGATAGCGAGGGGTACCAACGTTGCAGACGCTCACAACAAAACATATTCGGCAAACGACAAGTGTCGTGTAATGACCGCTAATTGATAGTTATAGTCTTCGGATTGGCTACTATTTACAGGGGGGCAGCCAGGAATTAAGGTTGGGGGGGGGTTTAAGGGCACAAATACCGGGGTGTATGGTATACCCACCAGGATAAGCGATAGGTACGAGATTAATAAATTGCGGAATTTTAAGATAAATGGTTCAAAATGGTGAGTTTTACGGCTTTCTGAGGGATATTTTATTAATCCTTACACTATTCTATTAGTAATATCAACCCAATTAAGTAAAATGGATTAAACTTAAGCATTTCTCTGAGCTCTGGGGGGGGGGTTTAACCCCCAAACCCCCCCCCCCCCCCTCGCTGCGCCACTGACTATTTATATGATCCGCTAAATGCAGATAGGAATCATGCCCAATTTGGCTAAATTTACGGGAGAGAAAAACCAAACCTAGTAAACCCATATGCACCACATATACAATTTTTTAAATATTTCTGTTTCATATGACTGGGAATTTGGAAATTGTATATATACTAGTAAAGTAAGTTAAGTATATTTAAAGAGTTGGCTTGAGATTTTCGTCCAACCGTCCAAAAATCTTCCAACTTGGACTTGATGCCTTTCTGCAGTTAGCAAATCATATGCCGGTGGGTCTAGAGGATAACTTTAAAAATTAACTTAAGATAAACATAACCCAAAATATTAGGTGGGAAGTGTCCCGCCTTAAACCTCTCCCAGGAAATTATGTCCATGGTTACTGCTGCTTACTATTCGAAAGTCTACTCAGGTATTAATGCACCTCTTCTTCCGTCTTCATTAATTTTTATGCATTGCACATTAAATTAGGGATGGAAAATTTGTTCAAATATTGGTGCATTTCTACGAAAATAATTGTATTAAAATTAATAAGGTAGAAAAGGTAATATTAAAGTTTCTCCATGAGCAGTGATCAGTTTACTTATCTTGAAAATAAAAATATAATATAAATATTATGCTTTAAATAAATATTTATTATTGAGAAAGCTTTCTGTAATTTTTTCGCTGGTTTTAAACGTAGATGATACCTTTCTAAACTGTCCAGCCGATCCATGCATGCCTACTATTTGTTTCCTTGGAGAGCCAAGTTTCATGACGACTGTATTTCAAGTAGAAAATCAGAAACCGGCTCGTTCACAGATATTGAAAGCGTTGTGTACATTCTTGAGTGCACACATCGTCGATTTCAAATTCCAGAAGGCTATTTTTTCCCCTCCATACCCACAGTTTATCACCGCCGAGCTCAGTCAATCCGCATACTGGACCGATTCACGCCCTGCTGACCCAGACGAGCGTGCTTCCTCGAGGACTCGCAAAATCTAATTTGTTGGTGTGTGAATGGTGGCGGATTGGGAAAAGACAAAATAATAATTAAATGCTTTCGGAATGCGTTGTTAAATGACAAAATGAATCACCATGAGCAAAATCCCGAATCTCGTAGTGGTGAGGTAATGTTCTTCTGAGTTATTGAACTAAGTTCATCGTTCAGCCGTTTTATCATGAGTTTAAAATACAAGACACGAGAGATACCGCCGACTTTTCATGACTCGGTGACTATTGTAAAGTTCTGGTTCATCCATCCGTTAAAGACGAAACTTAATTTGAGGGACCAAGGGTACTAACAACAACAAACCACATGTGACCAATTCTCGCGACCGAGGAGTAGCTGAGGAACGCTGACACGCTCGTTACGAATTCATGACATCATCAACTTATCCGTGAACGGGTAAGAGTCGTCGATTTTTTCGCCGTTAATAGTGGAATTGTGGGCGACAGATTTAAATACGGGAAAATAAGTGTCTCTTTATTTTTTCAACAACCACAAGTGGCAGTAAGAACAATTAGTAAACGAGCGTATTCTTTAATATGATCTATATATTTTACGTACTCCAAAGTGGAGAATATGTACCATATCATCCGTACTATTATAGTGTATTTTATTTGAAGCGTATTTTTCTTTAATTCATTTTTATCATGTATTTCTTGAGACTGACTGCCAGTAAAAACTACTCAAAACTATTGCAAAATTAGTGTAACGCTGAGAAGCACTGCGGCCATGTTCCCATAGCTAATGTAAATTCTCTGCCATATTTCAAAACCACACCAAAAAAAGGACCTTCTCTACCGTGGAATAACTCCTTAAATTTCCATGATTGCATCTACAGATATAAAACGAAGTATTCGTTTTTAAATGACTGTAAACTCTTTTCCTTTTTCATCTATTTATATTTTATGTGGTGTTTATTTTGACCCCTATAAAAAAACAGGATTCATATGTCTTACTCAGTAAGTATGTATTACATATGCCATAAAACAGGATTAATGTGCCATAACTCAGTAATTAAGCAGTTGTAACCCCATGATTATAGAAAGAAAATGCATAAATTTGTCTCCAATACCACGTCCTGAAGTGTTGCATATTTATGATGAAACACGATGCATACATTTTAATCAAAAAATTAAAAAATGTGAACGATGCTATTTCTTATTTTTCCTGACAGGTAACATCATAGTGTATGGTCTCATTCTTTGCGGGATCCGCCCCTCAGGGACACGAAGAGGTTGGCACCCTTATCGCGGTGCGAGGCGGGGATGAGGTGGAAGCGGGACAAAGTTGGGGGTGGATGGGTTCGTTGAGGGAGAGGGGATGAAACAAACATGGCGCGGGGGCGCTTCGGCGAGCCGCGCGGCGGGCTAAAAGTAGCCGTTACCCATAATCCCTCTCCCGCGCACTCCCGCCCGCGATATTCCCCGTCGGCGGCGGGTTTTGATTGGAGGCCCTGTAAGAGCGCGCGAAGGATAGATAGCCCCGTGAGCGAGATGCGCTTTTTGGAGGGAAAATAAACGCGGGCATTTTCAGCCAATCCCATCATTCACTCGCCACTCAAACATATTCCTCCACGTCTAAAAGTCTCAATTCGCGGCTTCTCAAGCTCTTGCCGCAAATCTTTCGAGTTAAAAGTGAAGGGTTGAAAGGGAGAAATTTACACGCTATCCGCTACGAGAAGCTCCAGCTTCAAACTACCGAGGAAATAATTTCTTGTTTGAGTTTGGAAACGAATGCTATAAGATCAGTCTATTCTTAACTAAAATAAAGAAAATAGTGAGTTGGTTTTACTTTTCTTAACAACGAGTTGACGTCAATTCCAGCGGTTAATATTCCTATAAATTATTCAGTAATTTTTTCTTTAAAAAAGAATGCATTATGCTATTCCGAAGGAGTAATCTATTTTACACCCATAGTTTCGGCTATTTGTCGACAATGACCTTCCGCTCAAGTTTTCTTGTTAGTTCAAAATGTATAGATTCCACAAAGTTACTCCAGACACCATACTATTTGGCTAAACATTTTATTTACCCTGCTCTCCAATTCTCTACGCTATCCGTTATGTAAAGTACCTATTTCAAAACGGCTAGGGAATAGAAACCTAAGAAATAAACGTCATATAGCCTGAAGGTCTACGCAATAGAGGAAAACCCCTTTTTTATTCTAAATTATGCCTTGAGGATAATACCAGTGGTAGGTATTCGTATGGGTATGAAGTATTTTAATTTACTCTACACCCCAAGTCACAGTTTGTGACTCCCCAAACTTCGTTGCGAATTTTCCAGTCAAGTAAAAAGCGAATAGGGATAAATTTTACGAAATTCGCTTGCTGAAAATCCCATTTGAACCTCAGGATAAGATTATTCTTTCGTGGTGTTTTTAGTTGAGTATGAAAACATGAAAAATGTGTGTTCCCTACCCTTATTTCGATATTAACACAATTTATACTTAACATTACAGTTTAATAGATGTTCCGTATAAATTGAGAGCAACAGTGGAACATGCGCCCAACCCTTTTCGTTGTAGCTGTATGAATAAAATAATTTAGAGACGCTGTCGGGATCATAAAAAAATTATTTTATTTCTTATAGTTCGTTAGAAAAGCGTTGTTTTGAACACATCGAGTTTAAATAAATTACAACAAAAAATTTTCTGCGTGTAGTTGTTCATACGTAAACAAGCCATGAAGAATTTTAATTTCCAAAAATTACAATGCAAATTTTCTACATTACCTTTCCCATCTTTTCGATTTCGCTCCTTTTTCTTCCTTTCTTTTTTTTTCTATTTCATATCTGCTCTTTTTCTTGAATAAAAAAATTTGTTGTAATGATTTTCTATCATTCTCTCAAGCAGTACCACCATCGAATTTTGGTGGCCATTATTTAACTAATCCCTATTTAATTTTAAACGAATAGATTGATATATATAGAAAATTTAGTGTTTAGACAATTTAGTCTAGGGTTGGAGATTATTTTAGAGGGGGTCGATTTTATGACTATTTGTCTTGTTCTTATATTGTCCTATATTGTCTTATTCACCCCAAGCATTTGCATGAGTGAGTCAGCGAGTGTTCAGAAGTGTGCTTTATGATATGTATATATATATATATAGACAACTCAGAACAACTGTTATCTCATCTAACATCAGTGATGAATTAAATAGGGAAGTGGTGTGGGCGGCCGCCTTCCCCCTTTAATATTTTCTGGAAAAAGTGAAAACATGGCATTCTTAAGGTGGCTCTCTAAATATGGTATTTTATATGGCCATATTAATACACAATGCCGCAGTATAATTTCATTATCATTAGTCAACAATCCTAAGATTCGTTTTAACGCAGCTATCCATTCATCTCTCCTTTCTGCTGGCCGTTTCATAGCGATGTATTTCTTCTCTTTTAAATCATTTATAACCTGTTCTATGTAACTCATTTGGGGACGTCCTTTGCCCTTCTTCTTATCAACCTGTCCTTCATTGATTGTTTTCAGAAGTCTAAGAATACCTAAAAGCCTACGCCTATCAGACCTGTAGCGCATTCTCGCAGAAGGGTATTGCATACCACTAAGGCGCCGCGGAAGGTAATGAAAATATTTTTTATATGTGTTCCCCATCATAGCTTCGAAGTAGTCGTAACTCCCAGATATATCACTTTAACTTAATGTTAACACCATCCACAGCATAAACATGGGGAAAATTGAGCGACCGACGCAAGAAATATACTGCGATGCATTTGCTCATATTAATGTCCTAGGATTCCAACAGATTAATAAAGTGAGGGTCCTCTTTATGAATTTTCCCGCAGGCCAATAGAGGAATACGATAATTAAGATAACAGCATCGCACACAATTGAACTTTATAGAGGATGCCCAATTCCATCCCGTAGAAGGATGATTTCTGTAACCACTTCGGTCACATTCTAATCGGTTTTCAAAAATGTCCGCGGCGCGGTGATGAGTGCAATGCGATCAACTTTTTTCTAATATTTTGCAATACAGTATTTGTGATTTAGAGGAATAGCATTGAAAAGTAGAGAATTTGATAGATCACATCATTATGTATATAAATTTGGTTAAAACTGCTAATTATACCCTATTTCCCCGTGAAACTCTGGTCAATATGCTGGTCAGCGACGCGAGTGGTGACTTTTGTAAACCCATTTAAATGCGCGGTGGTTGAGAACACATTTAAAGGTACACTTGAGGATCCTCTTTTGCAATATTCGTGGTTCTTTATTTTGCCATTTGCATTGAATTATCGACTTATTGTTAGTTCTTGCATTACAGGTGACTGGTATGACTCTTCTGCAGACGAGCTTAATTAACTTTCTGATGAACGTTAGGAAGGAATTGTGAACATTAACTGGCGATAATTACATTGTTATATTGCAATATGATTTTCCTAACAGAAATTCTGCATTTTTTTTCATTTTCAACTGAATAAAATAAATTTACAGGTTAAAATCAAGGAACACTTGAAAACAGTATAATAAGAGATATTTTGTGTTGGTATCCTTGACCAAACTCATGGTTTAGAACTAGATTAGTACGCTTCTATTAGATTGGGCCAAATTGACCCTAAATCAAGGTGTTTATAAACCAAATGTATTTTTTTAATCCTGGATTTTAAAATAGTGTAGAGCCTCTGGTGTAATACTCATGAGCGCGCATTTCAAACCTCGACGTTCCCATACTTGGGGTAGAGTATGAACGGAAACCGAGGATGCGGATGAAAAAATTTGAAAACCTCGGGGCGTGTCTTTTCACCCTTGCGTCATCGCCATCTCCCTCTCTATTTTCATCACCTACATCCTCCCCCTCCCCCAAACCACACAGACCAACCCCCCGGAGAAGTTTACACCCAGAACTCACGCACCCTCCAAACTCAATCTCTCTCTATTTCTTTTTTCTCATCCCACTGACCTTTCAGACATAGTTTTTTCCCTCTCCGAAGGTCTTCCGAGACGACAAACAACGCAAAGGCTCAAGGGTAATGCGTCCCTTCTCTATTCCTCAGGGCCCTACATAATGCCCAAGTGGCGTGTCGCCATCTTCACACGTCAAAGCTTTGCGGGAGATGCTTTTCTGCTGTTTTCACTTGCTTTCCGCTGAAACTTAATACTCCACCTCGAAGTAGACCTCTTATTTGCACTAGGCTGGGTCATAATACGGCAACGCACAAATAGAAACATGAAAAAATAAGGGCCCACTAACACTCGAAATCTACACAATGATGTAATTCGGTAGATGGGTAAGGAAAATTAATTAGGACAGAAAAATATTCCTCATTCAACCATTTCCCGCACGTTTAAAATAAGAAAACATTAACTTACCGCTCTTATTTCAAGAGTTAGTGACGTCATTACATTTAAAGTTCATATACCTCTTCTGGGAGAGCCCAGCATTGGGGAAATGAGTCGCTGTTTATAGCGTAAACAACAAAGAACGACGCGAAGCCAAGGAGTGGCCGAAAAGCCGTGAATGGCTCGGCATGAGTTCGTGACATCATCAACTCATTTGTGAGAGGGTTAAATCTGCCAATTTTTCGCTGAAAATAACTTTTTTAAATAAATAATACTTATTTTTAAATTAAGAATGAGCCCCTTCTCCAAGTTCCAACCCCACTGACCTTCATACTAAGGTTTTTTTCTCTTATCGAAGGTCCACCAAGATGAAAAACAAAGCAAACTTCCTCACTCTCTATCACAGAGCCCGACATAATTCCCCAGACGCGCGCAGCTATCACCTCAGAGCTTTGCGGGGGTCCCGTCTACACAGCTTTCATTTGCTTTTCCGGTGAAACAGCTCTCAAACCCAAATTAGGCCTCTTCTTTGCTCCTGGCTCGGTCAAAATGGAGTCAAATAAACTCCTGAAATCGCAAAATAATTTTCTTTCCTCTGAGATTGGAGGTGAAAGATAACTTAGGACGAAAAAAAAACAACTTCCCCACTTCGCCACTCTCTCCTTAGTGAAAATAAGGAAACACCAACGTTTTCGCCCACTTTTCGGTTGGGTCATTCGGTGACGTAATTCAAGTTCCCCAATGGTGTAACTCGTAGCATAGCGTAACCAGTGATCGGGAAATTAGGGTTCAATACTCAGCTTATTCTGCTGATTTTTTCCTCGACGAATTTCATCCTCGATTTAATTTAATACTCATGTGCATCACAGCATACAAATTTGCTTCCTATATGCAGAGCGGATAAAACTGACCACTGAACACATCCGAGGTTACCCTGCCGAACATGTAATACCAAATTTTATATTGTACTTCACTCCATTGTGGACACTTACTCAGGGGCGGCTCAAGGATTTCTTTCTGGGGGGGGGGGCACAAGCAAGGCCGTATCCAGGATTTTGTTCAGGGGGGGCACAACGATATCTCGTAATACTAAACGATCGCATGATAATGGGGCCGTATTAAAATATGAACTTACTTTCAAAATGGTACATTAGAATTAGCATTTTGTGCTTTATTGATGGCTTAAGCCTCATTTATCCATTTTATATCATTGTTTATCGTTCTGCGTTATGAGTACCTTATCCTTTGGCCTATATTCGGGCAGAAAATCTTTAGAGTGACTGTCGAGGTAGTATGATGAAGAGGTTCGGATGAGTGAAGTGAGATATTCGATCCTGGACCATCGCCAGGACAACACTGCCCCCTACCGGCCCCAATCAGTAAATCGAGCGCTGACTCACCCACCACGTCTCCTTGGTGATGGACGCTGCTTATTCAGATGGCCGACCAATCCAATAGATTCATGAGCCAGTGGAAATGACGCCTGACCCACTGAAGCACTAACCATCATTATTATTTATGCTACTGAAGTATATCTCGACAATAAAACGCTTTGCAGTTTTATTTGTGAAGTTTCAAGGCCCAATAGGATGGCAGTTACCTTCAGAAATCATAGTGACTCAAAATATTTTTTTTACTGGATGTAGGAATGAAGTTTTATTATGACGTTTTAAGGCTTTAGTTACCTTCAGCAAAATGGTGACTCATGATATAAAAAAAAACAAAATTGTGGATGTAGGAATTAAATATATTAAAAAAGTATATTCTACTGGTGTTGATGTTTAAAATAATGAAAATACACAATGCACTCCACAACAATTATTGCAATATTGCCAGCTTCAACACATTCTTGTCATTTTCTACAGCACGACAATAAAGTCTAATACCGTTTCGGTTGTAATAAATAGTACCCATATTTTATTGTTTTCAATACGACATCTATGTTGCCAATTGTATCACCTGAATCCAACTCCATTTGATGAAATTTGACTATTTTACTTGTTAGGGTTTATAAGCCTAAAAGGAGTAAGATATTAAAGGCCATCTGAGGTTTATATTTCAGGACAAAATTACCTTAATAAATAAATTTGGCGCCCAGATCCTAAACAGACAATGCATTCAAAGACTGCGTATAAAAATCGTATCAAGGCTCCAAAACAGTATGCCAAAAGAGAAACACTGGCTGTGGCTAACATATGACGGATGCTATCCGGATAGAAGACAGAGAGCAAGCTAATGGCCGCGAATATTAATGGAATTACTAATAGACACAATTGATGGCAGTAGGTCAGACTGACAAGTCTAGGAGTGACGTGCGAGCATAGTTTAGTGGTGAAAATAGCAGAGCCTACCTAATGGAATCTCATTTGTGATTCTAGCAATCAAGAGCGGCATTATCATTCAAGGGATGACAGGGGATTCAATCCTTGAGAAACTGCTGCATTCTCAGCTAGAATGGGTGACCAAAAAAAATTTGGACATCTTTCCGGTTGTGGAAAAAGTTGAATGAGCTAACTTGGACCCACTGGAGAAACATGCTAGCCTTATTCTATGTCTACGTAACATAATGATAGATAAATGTTTATATTGTCTGCAGAATTATATTATTAACTGACCTATAAAAACCAATTTAAGTTTGTAAATGATGGAAGGGCTACAATTGAGGGGAAAGAGTCATAACTTAATCAATTAAGTAAAATATGTAATCTTTCTTTTCAATTAATATAGAATATAAAGTAAAATATGTAATTTTTCTTTTCTTAGCCAAGTTATTAGACGGAGACACACCTGACTGAAACTCAGGACTGGAATTTTTGCACAATTTGTGCACTGCGGGTGACTTCGTAAAGATTTTACTGCGGCTAGTCCCGGTATTCTTAAAATACGAAGACTCACGACAAAAATGTAACGTAAGGTTGACTAATTTGGACCATCTTTTTATTTTTTTGTATATTTTCATCGAAAGTTACCCAAAATGATAACTCTAATGCCTTATTAATTAGAAAATAATTTTTCCTTTCATCTATTATTTTAATATTTTCAATATGTTGCCCATGATATAAATAGTGAAAAAAACGAAATAATGCAAATGGTCCAAAATGGGCAACCGGTTGCCTCATTAGAACTCATAGTTTCCTGAGCAGAACCAGAAAAATTAAACTGCCTACAAAGATTTCGTACGTTGCAATATCGAAATGTTTAATTCATAAATTAACATAGATATTATCAACAGACCGTGAATGAAATGCCAATATTGTTCGCATTGACATTGGTCATCTCGTAAGAAATTAGGAATGCATTTCATATTCAGACCATACATCTGGTGTACGTCCAACCGATTCCGGATTCAATGTGGTGCTAGTATCTTTGTTCAAAACATGGTTCTTGTGTTCTTTTCCTTTATTCCAGAAAATTACTAAGTTGCTATTTATTCCACTTCAAGGACGGTATTCAGGAATCCAGCGAATGTTGAATCATTGAGTACAACTCTATTTATAATGTGGATTCAGCAGGGTACGTAAAGGAGAATAAAGTCAACTTTTAACTGAATATCTATCAAAAATGAAAATTGTATTATTTCCTTGCTTTCTCTAAGGCTTTTGCCGTCATTTTTTGCGAATGAATAATTATTTAAATTTCAATAATTATTAGGAAAGGAGGAAAAATTCTGAATTCCTGATGATCGTAATGACAAAAACCGAAACATTGACTAAAATAACCGATAATAATTAATTATACATTTTAAAACAAAATTACGGACCATACTCAGAAAACAACAGCTGTCAATTTTCAGCAAAAAATTTATATTTTATAAAATATTGTGGTAAAAGTTTTAGTCCAGAGATACAGGTTAATTATGAATCTCTATAGGAAAGTGTCTTCTCTATGCAGGCAGAAAAATTTAAGGTGATGACGTATGTTTTAAACAAAGGGGTGACATATCTGAAAATAGGCTTAATGAAGGTAAGAGATGAGTCCTCTTTAGCTTGTCATCTTCTTCTGAGGAAGACGAATAATTAAACCTGAACAGCGGACATCCGCCAACCAAGACAGCGTCACTGTGTCGTCACTTTAAAATCCCCTTTTTAATCGTGCACCATTTCCAAAAACTCTACGCAAAATAAACGCGTTATTTCACGCACTCATCCGACTCACGGTTATTTATAGTCCTCTCTAGGACCTTTAAACTCTTCTAGGAATCCAAACATATAAATAATACTGTGAGATCACGGAAAATGCATTTTCGCAGTTAAAAATTCCAAGCTACTGGCAGATGTACGACCTACTTACGCAGGTTCCCTTCCAACTCTTTCTGCGAAATATTTTCCTCTCCTAGTAACGCATTCCTCCTGGAATTAAAACTCGTGACTTCATGCGTTGTCGGAAGATTTTCAACTGCATTCACTCTGATGTGAAAATTCAATGCAGATGACATTTTTTTTAATATTTTGGTATTATCCCTCCGAGATTCTAACCATCCAAGCTGCTTTTATAGGAAGTTGCCTTCTGCTGTCCTTCAGGAATGTGAAGATTAAAATCAGTTCTAGTCTTCAGAACTCGACTTGCAGACTACTCATTCAATGGTGACAAAATATTTCTTCATCTACTAAGTGTGCTCAACTTATGGATTAAATTTTTGTCTGCAAATAATCATTTCTTAAATAGTTGATTATTCTTCTATTTTTATATTGCTGATTAAAAATAATACTAATATCATAATTTCAAAATAATCATATAATCTTTTAGTTGAAAAATTAATTGCTCTCATTCAAATAAAATATACTAAAGATCTGATGGAATGTAGATATTAATGATAGCACAGCACAAATAAAAAATACTGAAGAGAGATGTTACAAATATTTTATACCTACTTAAATCTTATTGAACAGTTGATTTATTTAAATTTCAGACACAATGCTATAAATAAGAGGTTCTTGGAGTGGGCTTAAGTAAGATTTTTAGGGCTATAAAAATCATATTGAGATGGTTGACTCACTTTTTTAGATACAATTTCATTCCTCGCTAACAATCATAGCTTTACGAAATACATTACTTCTACTGCGTCAATTAAACGCCATATCAATGAGGTAACATGGGTCAATTTCATACTATTATTATTTACGAGGGCAATTCTGTCGTTAAACTGACCCCACCATGACAGATTGAAATAAAGGGAAGGGTTCAAGGGTCACGAATATGGCCTAGGGGATGGAAATCTACTGACGATGGTCACTTGACGTCCCAATAACACATTTCTTCCCACCACCCGCCTTTGAAGCTTTCGATGGTATCACCCTCTCGCCCGATAGCGTATGACACACGTCCATGCGGGTACTTCAAGGAGCTACGTATCCAGGCCCATGGAATCCATAGCGGCGATTGAGTAACAATTGTCTCACGTCGTCAACAGTGTTTACATCCTGTGGTGGTTGCATGAGAAATCTCTTTCCCGGAACCGAGATCAGGCGTAACCAGCGAGAGGGAAGAAAACCAAAACTGCTTGCAATGCTTTAGAAATATTTTGAGGAAGTATTTAACCATTTCTAACCCAGATATGCTTATGGGAGAAGTTAAATTTCAAGACTTTTCATTTGAAAAAAAATGAAAATTTTCCACGTAATCATAATTATTGTGGCAGCTACACATTTCGCCATTAAAATTTACAGGACATACTAACATGTAGTTTAAATCTTTCATAAATAGAGCTGGGAATTTTTACGTGTTTGATGTTTCTTAGAAGCAACATAGGGCAATAACGAGGCTTTGTCGGCTGAAGCAAGGGGGTAGAATAAGGAGGAAATTATTCAAAGCTATTTTGTGACATTTGTAAAAAAATATAGCAAAAAAGACGAGGATTTTTATTATTTAAAAAATGAGGCATTTTAAAAAAATTGCAAAGTACCAAGTTATTTTTCATAAAATTGTTCATTAATAATTAAAATTTCGCCAAAAAGTTTCATGGTTAAACTATATTCAATTGTTTAAAATTATACCCAAGAATGGTTTATAATATTAAATAGCAATTGTGGCCATTTCTGTTTATTTCTCTCTCGGTGGCAACGGATCAAGCCTGTTTTCCAAGTATAAACAAGTATTTTGTTTAGCTGCGTTAGGTTTTCCAACCAACACATTGTTCTCCATGAATTAATTGGGTTATTTAGTCCTCAGATTAAATCTCTCTTTGCTAGATGAGATATCATTGGATTGCCACGTATTCGAGGCACGGCCTAACAAGTGCGAATTAGCATCTCTCCTTCACTTTTTCGTCCAGGGACCATCCCTTACGCACATGATGAAGCCTAGCTTCTCAGGGCCCTGCTAGAAATATTTCTTGTATATGTTCCCTACGACACGTTTAATGCAGACCGCTATGAAGCATAAAATAGTCAAGCTGATACGAAAAAGAGTAAAAAAACGTAATTTGCATGAGTGTGAAAAAAGTAGGAGGAAATTCCTAATATAGATTTATAGATCCAAATTTAGAATATAGATTTACTATTTTCCAAACTACTAAGTTTCACTCATTTTTTTACACTACGAAATTCGCTAATAAGTCTATCCAGTAAAGGAATATTGGGGCTGTCACTACATGTGAATCAAAGACATATGCCTCACCCAAGATATTATTTGAATAAGCTCATACCATGCGGCACAAGGATCGTAATTAAGGCAACGAATCAAGTGGTTATCTCTATAGGAAGTGGAGCGGATGATAATACATGTTATTATGAACTTATCAACTTGATGTGCAGCCCCTTTCTCAGAAAAAGTTGTTGCGTGCTCAATGCCAACACGAACGTTATCGAAATACTTTTAAAACAACCGCACTCTATCAGCCGAGAGGTGGTTTTACTTCCTGGTACGCCGGCGTATTCTCTGGAATATTTCACGCGTTAAAGCAATCTTAGCCAAGCTTGAGATTGATAAACTAGACTGGACAATTTCGGATCATCAATATCCAAACAGAGGAAGCCATCTATGCTCCATCTGCTCGGCTACAATTCAGGAAGGCACAGGTTTTTATCTTGGCGTGGTAAACAAGGAACAAGGAGAGTGTGCACTTACCAGCACCTGACATGCAGGCCTTTATCCCTGTATGCGTCATGCTTTCGCGATTAGTAACTCGCAGGCGGAACTGAGACTGGGCAGCCAAAAGCGATACAACGTGTGGAAGACTTTGAAATAAAGATCATATCTCAATATATCCCAAGAGTTACGAATGTTTTTCGTTAAACCCTTGAATCTCTTGGAGTGTGGAATCTATTATTTCAGTTATGACGAAGGAAAAATTTGCGGAACTTTCTAGGAAAATTTAAATAGAATAATGTCAAATAAATGAAATAGAGACGTTTTTTATGGATATCATAGGAGAATTGACATTTAGATGAATTAGTAAAAACGGTTCAATTTCTGAAATAAATCATTAGACTTTTATCAAATAAATTTTGATTTTAACCTTTACATAGGAATTGAGCTAAATTCATCAAAATTAACGCTTCAATGTATAAACATAGAGTATCAAAATTCCTCCTAAAGCACTTAACGAAAAAATTAACAGATGATAAACCGCAGTGGAATTTCCGACGTTCAACACAAGTATTGGAATACTAACAAGTTATTTTTGCGTAGCATATCACCGTTAATATGGCCTCATGATTCCATGATTTACTGCATTGTATCCCGTTTTGTAATACTACTACACTTTACTTGTATCCCTAATCTAACTTAACTGTTTCCAGATTCCTAAAAAAGAAAAAAATAGAATTTTAACATCGATCAACGTGAGTTTTCGATTCGAATTGCTTCCGGGCAGCTATTGGGGTAATACGAGATCATTTAAAATGTCCAAACAAGAGTAAATAAATTTTCTCATCATCCCGAAATGAGAATTTGATCGACAACTCGAGGTCCCAACCAATGCCTATTAATATTATATCAAGATTCTCGTAATTCTTTCCGATAAAAATGAAAATTATAAAAATAATAATTTTTACCGTGACCGCATATATTTATTTTTTATGGTCTATTTGAAAATAAGATGTCTGCTCAATCTCTGGATATTATACAGCTAATCCTTGTTTGCTCTTTTGAAGAGAAAAAAGCAAACTATTAGCCTCTAATATTTGAATTGGTAAGTAGCTTATATGCAGTATTCCCCTACATTAATATTTAAAACTGTAAGTTTAATGACGCGTCTGCCGATAACAACAAAAATATATTTTACAAAGAATTCATACCTTTTTACGTGAATAAAGGAATTGAGAGAAAAATATGTTTTTTTTCAGAAGGGCGTTCAATTTTCCATTAAGGCACTTAATTGCGTGCATCACAACGAAGGGTGATATTTACAATAATGTGGCACATTTGAACGTCTTTCGGGACTTTGAAATTGTTCGTAAGTAAGCATAGACATTAGAAACAAACTGTTTTAGTAATAAATTAAAAAATATTCGTCCCACCATTACATCAAAGGCCCTAGTAATCACGTCGAGGAACATAAAGAAAAAACATGAAAATCACAAATCCAGTCGCACTCCACATATCCTTAGGCATTTATATTACATTCCAGATGTGCAATGAATTTGAGCAGGTCGGAAGTTTTGTTACGTGGGGGGGCAAAGATCAGTTTGCCGCCCCCTTCTCCATACCCCTACTACCACCATTAAAACATAATAGCCCAAAAAGATATTTTTTTTTAGATGCTGTTGTTGAAATTCCAAATACCGTATGTATGCCATTAAGAAGTTTCATTTATGGAAGACACTTGTTAATAACTCTTATATTAACACAGTACAATACATCTATACACAAACATGCATAAACAGGCTTTGAGCTTCAGAACTAACGCAAAATTCATTGGAGGTCACTGGCGGCAACATCTTCTGAAGAGGGTATTGTAAAACTTGTCCACAGGCACGACTAATGCCTCAATTGCCGAGGCGATTATGTCGAAAGAATACCACATTCGTGCTCAACATTTAGCAATGAAATAAGTTTTAATCGTTCACTTCGTCTTCTGTTTATGACCCATCGGAGGTTGAAAAAAAAAGTCCCTCGTAATACCAACAATATGTTGGTAATATTTTTCGGATGTACCCAGCGTATTTATTCTATTTTTTCCCGACGTTTCAAGGCCGTTACGGGTCACTTTTTCATATTTAATGAGGATAGTATTTCTGGGGAGGATATTTATGAATGGAGGGAGATTGAAACGGGAGGAAGTGAAGGAGTTGTCATCTTATTTTGCATAATTTTAGAACCAGATCCCATGTGTGGATAATTTTTATACGACAATCTCCGCTGAAATTATCTTAACATTTCTTTGTAGTGATCCAGAAATGGAAGATTCCCATTCGCGATTCCAGCCAAGGGAGACACCACCTGGCGGAGAACGCTCGAAACAGAGGAACGATGGTCATGACGCGGTAGTGCTATGAGGAATAGTGTATATGAGACCTTTACTCTGTTTTATTGACTAGTTACGGGGTGATACCTACTTTTTGGTTTCAAAGCAATTATTACCCTTACTTGAGGTTAAATATTCTGTAATTCTACGACCCTGTAATAACTGCAGCACAAGTGGAATTGTTTCAAAGCGAGGCGACGGCTGTTGTTCCCGCACGTAGGTAGGAGCAGAAAGCTCTTGCTTAGGACGATTTTATAGGAGATACGTTGGTTTTACATGTTATAGCTATTAATATAGTGTTATTTAAATTGAAAATCGTTCATGTGTCAGGTTACGCAGAAAAAAGTAGAAAAATAGCGTATATCCAATGCATCAAAGTATCCGATATCCGTGATCGCTGTTTTCAAGATTTTCAATATAACATACTCAATATTTACATCGCCATTATTATGAGCGGGATGTTATTTGCCAGTGTTAGTCTGATAAATGTGTTTTTTTCTTCTGTGCGCGATGTGCTATTGAACAATTTACCTAAAGTTGCTGAGTATAGTAACTCAAGATTTACGTTAAGTTTCAAAGCAAGGAGGATGAACCTACTGTACCATTGAACGTTCGATTTTTAACAGAGTCTCACGATGTAAATTAGTAATATGTGCATTATGGTAAACATTATAAGCTTATTTTGATTGATTCCAGGTGTCAATTCGAAGTCATACATAGTCACAGAACATACTGCTTTCAGACAAGAAATGGACGACTTTCACCTATTCAAGGCAATGCCAAGTTTCATTTCGACTTTGAAATGTAATAGTGGGCAAAGAAACTTAGTCCCCAAATTCCTTTCCCCGTAGACAGTTACAATAACTCATTCAACCGATTATTATTTAACTGTGACACCCAATTTAAATTCAAAACCTAGCCAATTTCATGTGATGCTCTGTCGAATAACCATAAACTGGTGTTAATAAGATTGCTAGAAGTAATATTATTTCTACAGAATATTACAAAGATAATATTGAAATTCCTTTCTGAGGTAGCCGAACGATTAAAACTAATATCATTGAGACAAGTACAACATATCATACTATGACATAATTCATGTAAAAATATCAGGTCATTCAGTTTCCTTCTAACCATCAGCGGTTGGATATCCAAAATATGCATTGTTTCTCTGTATGGGGTATATTTAGTATTGAATCCACCATAGTAGTTTAAAATTTGCTTTGTACCCTTTCAGTTGTAATCATTTACACTTTATAATAAGGATGCCATATAACCCTGTTAAATTCGAGAATAGGGCATACCAGTTCTGAATGCAATACTTTGAGCAAATGAATATGTTTTTGTTACTGAAAGCAGACGATTTATAGAACCTCACATACATGCGAGCCTTTTGCAAATTATTAAGTACAACCTATTAATTACACCAACTTGTATATTTTCATCTGAGGAATTATTTAAAAAATTATTAAATATAGCTAAATTAGTAGTAGTAGACATTATTTATCTGAAACCTTGCTGTTCAGTAACTCGTATGTACATACTTCAACATGGGGATAAAGAATGAAGAACTATCGTCTCCATGATTTTACCAAGAACAGGGAATCAACAGTAAAGATATTTAAGTCGTCCTTAAATTTCTAAATCATACCAAACAATTTCATTTCCCAATGGTAAATCACATCACATAACTATTTAGTTCATTTCTTATCCGGAAATATGATAATAATATAAGTGAACACAGCAATCCACATCACTGAAGCAGACGGCTCTGGCACCCAAATACAACACGAAAACTGCCTGAAATGGATTATGGTTCCATGTATTGAAGCGGCAGATTGTGTATAAAATACTATTAAGTTCTTTTGTAGTGTATTCCATAGAAATGGCTAGGAATTAACGCGATACGAGTCGGATAGAGTCGAGAATCAAACCTGACTCGTAATGATTAGGTACATTATAAACACCTTTAGTTACATCGTCAAGCAGTTTTATTCAGTTCTAGGTCTTCTTACGGACGAAGAAGCCGAGAAATACACCGTACGAAGGTTTTAAAAGAATATTTCTATCTTATTAGCTCTTGATATTATGGTTTATGTGCTCTCCGTACGCCAAAGCTTTATGATTGTTTTGATTTTACCATCACTCTGGCGGCCATATTGGAAATTGACGTCACTGACAGCAGCGCCGCCATCGGTCATTTGAGTCTCGAATTTCCAAAATATGCGTAAATATGCTGCTGTGTGACGTCTCAGAATAACCTGCTTGGTCAAACTATGCCTCGGGATTTGTACCTTTTCTCTTTCAAGAACGCCTAACCTTCCTTTTCCCCTTCCTCTTTGTCGAAAACATCCTTGTTTCACCTTCCCTATATAATGGCACGGTGGAGATGCTATTGTGACACTCACTCACAGGATTTTAGCTACTCAGTCACCAGTAGACTCGCCAGTGGTCAGTCACAATGTAGCCGTCAGTTGGAGAAGAAGTCCGGGCCGTATGGCCTGTGCTACCGAAGGGCCCGTACCATCACCAGCAGCTCCTCTCCTTCCCGAGACTTTGGTAATATCCTAAATTTTGGCTATTCTAGACGCACAAATTCATCATTACTTTATGTCTTTTCATTTAATTGATTTTGCAATTGTGATTTTTACATGGAAATAAACTTTGGGTTTTTCCTCGCGGCTTACTGGTTTCAGGACAACCATTGGAAGTTCCTACTATTACGGGAACAACCCTTACGAGTATTTTTAAGATAAATAGAGCTTTGAACAATAGTCTATATAGTCTGAAGTGTACTATATGCATTTCGAGATACAAAAGAAAATAATTGGTGACATTATTTCACTACAATTCACATTGATCTGGTAAATTGAGTTTTTCAATAATGATTTTAGTTAAATGCACTAAAAATGATCACTTGTCAAAGTAATGATTTGAAATATAACTTTAAACATTTGTGTGTGATTACAACACCAAGGGCAAAAACACACACTAAAGGCCGTATCACACTAGCGACTGCGACCGCCGCGGCGCGCCGCTGCGACCGCGACTGCGGCTGCGGCTGCGACTACACCCCATCACACATTGCGGCCGACGCCACGATCGCGCATGCGCACGTATGAACGTTTCTGCTTGTGGCTTGTTTGTTTACGAAAGCCCAAAGAATAGATAGAGAGCAGCAATTGTTGAAAATGTTCCTAAAATATGTTAAAACGTACTTCATTCACCTGTGTACTCGGGTGCAATATCCAATATACTGGGCTTCCATCTTCACTTTAAAAATCCGAAATTATCTCAGCGTTATCTTATAACCTTCTTGAACTTCCCTCGCTACGGTAACCAAAACAAACAAACACGTCTGCCGCAAGCGCGCGAGATTGAAATGGAGCTCTCTGATTGGCTGCGACTGCGACTGCGACTCAGAAGAATAGCCGGTCGGCTATTCTTCGGAGTCGCAGTCGCAGCGTCGACTGCCTCGCTCTGATTGGTCGACGGGCCAGTCGCAGTCGCGGTCGCAGTCGCGGTCGCAGTCGCGGTCGCAGTCGCGGTCGCAGCCGCAGCGCCGGCCGCAGTCGCTAGTGTGATACGGCCTTAAGACGTACGACCCGCGACCATAGGTCCCGGGCCGGTTCGTAACATCTTTATCCCCAACGCCTCTCTTTATCTTCACTCACTCCTCTTTCAGGATCCTTCCATAAATATAACCTTCACGGAAAGACTATCCTCATTACCTATGAAAATGTGACCGGCAACGGCCACGAAAAGTCGGGCAAAAAAAAAAACAAATAGGCGGAGTAATAAATATAATAGTACACCCTATAAAAAATCACCAAAATCTCCAATGACCCTCGCGAGCTTCAACCAAGAAATACAAATAATTTGTTGTGTTGCAACTAATTTAAGTTCATTTGGTACACATTGAGAGAGTAATAAAGTTGATAAAATGTGTAATAAAATCAAGCAATATTGATCGTGGCATTATAACTTTAAAAATATCAATTACCATTTTTTTAAATCAAATTTCGCCGCTCACTTAAAATCTGCCACAGGGAGGACGTAGTCCTTCTGCCCCACACTATTTCCGGGCCTGAATCTGAGACGATGTTTTACTTTCTGAGTAAAGTGTATTTTAATCTCGGCAAAGCATACGTCTTGCGAGTTCTTGAAAAAAACCACGTCCGAAAGGCTGTGAGATGAAAGTAACCATGCCCTACAAAACAGTAAGAAAATACGTATTTGTAGCTGCAGAAAGGATTCCTTTCTTTCGAAAACTGGTACACGAAAAACAAAAAACCTCGGAAAGGCTACACTTACTGAGAAGCTGTAAACGCATTACTAGAAGGCATGTCTAAACTGTGCAGTTCTTTCATACGGAGTCAGTTTCCTGGTTACTTCAACTGACATGCTAACATTTCCTCGCTATTGAGAAGAGGTAAACACCATTTCACCCGGCCGACGTGGTCACAGAGAGATGGATTACGTTCTGTGCAGGAGACAGCTTGAGCATTCATCGGCTACTATAAGACGCGTTGCCTTCCTCGTTCCACGCCCGTAAAAATAGGAGCAATGAAAAAACTGGGCCGTCCAAAAAAGGAGGGTGACGAGAAATTGGAGTGTCATTTGACTCAATTGTCCGACAATCAAAATAGGAAGGGATCATCAGTCAGTTCTTCGGACGCATAGTTTATCGGAGGAATGAGAGACCCTAGTCACTGCGACATAAGTTATTCCGAGATGCCCTACTGACCGCCGCTTCACTGACACTCGAGGAAGCTACCACTGGTAGATGTACGCCGATACCCTCAAGAAAAGCTTACTGGTTTCAGGACAACCATTGGAAGTTCCTACTATTACGGGAACAACCCTTACGAGTATTTTTAAGATAAATAGAGCTTTGAACAATAGTATATATAGTCTGAAGTGTACTATATGCATTTCGAGACACAAAAGAAAATAATTGGTGACATTATTTCCCTACAATTCACATTGATGTGGTAAATTGAGTTTTTCAATAATGATTTTAGTCAAATGCTCTAAAAATGATCACTTGTCAAAGTAATGATTTGAATTATAATTTATCTGATTGAATAGCGTCCTCTTAATTTCTGTGAGTGATATGAGGGGTAATGTGAGACAACTCTGATACCCAAGAAAAGAAAAATATATCACTTCATAAAAACAATATTGATGTTATATAACTGATGTGAAAGATCGAGAAAGCAGCTTCCACCGACTGAGCAATGGTGATACCATCTCTATGAAGAAGGCTCACTGTGTTTGAATATAAGTAGGAACATTGATGACACTAAGGGACGCTTATCTTCACCTCGATCGATCTTTATCGGTGACGGATTATCGACTGAAAACTTACGCTCTAATCTTGAAATATGATATTTTATATTTTGGATAGAGTAAAATGGAATTTTTTATATAATTTATTTTCATTCGTCCGACGAGTTTAGGAAAGAGTGAACAAGTTTCACTCAACTTAGGCTGAAAATTCCAAAATGATAGCTTGATTTTACACAAGTAATGCGTCACCAAAAAGGTAGAGGCGTAGGTATGCGTCCTCTAGACTTTTTTTATCATAAAACCAAAAAATCACTCTTTACCACAAAATTATTATTTTCATGTAATCTCTGTAACAACTTTTTATGCTATTCATTTAACCTTTATCACCAGGAAACAATGTTTTGTTCATCGAAATATAAAATATTACAAACAGATCGAGGTTCAAAAGAAGTAATAAAATGTGTCTACCAGAAAACAATGTGTTGAGCTATTTATTATTTTATAGAAGCGTAGTTCAATATATAACTGATATTTCCCCTTCACCCCCTTTCTCATCACTATCCTTGCAATGATTTTCTCCGCCATACACTCTGTCAGATATTCATTCTTTCAAAAAATTTTAATTTTTTCAGCTTTTCAAGACGATAGTAAAATCAGGATTGAACAACACTAAAATTACATAATGCACGGTGAGCTATAGAGTAAGAAGTATTAAAAATAATATTTCTGAGATTATACTGCTTTTTAATCATGAATTTATTATCTTCATCACAGATATGCGCTTTCCTGTGTGTAATGTCAGTGCTTCTCATTCAGAGTTTTTGAAAGAATGAAGGCTTTAAGGAAAAGGGTTACTGATGCCATTTCCGCGAGGAAAAGCAATTAAATGTTACTACTATATATCACGTATCAAAATTTTGAAATTAAGTACAATTGATGGTCGGATAATGAATGTTAGAAAAACAATAGAGTAAAATTTTGTTTTGAACTGTTGACATATGTGAATTTGGATTTTCGGCATCGGAGGATGCGTCCATAAAAGCAAACCTTCTGTAGCAAAGTACACGATAAATATTTGTTTCAACTTTTTCAGTCACAGCCATCTCCTCGACCTTTTCAACTTTTTCAGTCGTAGCTTCTTTCAGCCCTCGATTTGTTTGTGATATTTCCTTTTGTGGTACACAACACATTGTTTTCCAGTGATACAAATTAAATTAAATGCATGAAATTAAGACAAACCACCTTACACACAATTTTACAAATGTTTACTTAGTAGGGCTGAGAGGATCGCTATGTAGGAGCTTAAAGTAATTGTTAGTGAAGAGACTGATATGGAGTGTAGCGTTTTACGGTGCGGAAACATGGACACATAGGAAGGAGGACAAGAGAAGACTGGAGGCGTTCGAGATGTTGGTGTGGAGAAGAATGGAGAAGGTGAATTGGACGAAGAGGTGGAGGAACGACGGAGTACTGGATACTGGATATTGTGGGTGAGGAGAGGTAGCTTTTAGATGAGATACAGAGGAGACAGAAGGCTTAGACAAAGGGAATACTTAGCGGGGAGAGGATGTTGAAAACGGTGTCAGAGGGTAGAATATTGGGTAAATGAAGGAGAGGAAGGAAGAAAATAGGATTTTTAGATAGATCGAAAGGGAGTAGGCCTTACAATGAGTTGAAGAGGAAAGTACTTGAAGGAAAGGGAGGTTCCCAGAATGATTCTTTTCTACTCTATGGAAACCTACCTTAATCGATATATTACTTTAATATTAATAATAATTCTTAGCAAGAAAATCCCGATATGTAACAGGACAACGATCAATAAGACTAAATGAGATGAGAATATTTTTAAATTTACAATTTGAAATAGCATAACCTCAAGGTGGAACTTCCTCATTAAGCCTTGTAATCTAGACGAATCTGCACTAATGTCGCAGGAGATGCATTTCCGCTCTCCTTACTCCTAGTCACTTCCCAACATCCCCATCCCTTCAATTCTCACGAGACTTGGCGATGAGAACCGTCAAGTCATTGGCCTTGCTGCGGTTGGAAGCCGCGAGAGGGCGTGTAGGTAATTATGGCACTGGAGCTCTTTGGAGTCGCTCCCTCCCCGAGACATGCAGTCTTCTACTAAGGGGGATAGAAAAGAGTCAACAGGGTTAGTCGACAGCCTGCGGACGACGCCCTGTGCCAGACACGCTCTTCGCCTGATAAATGATGACGGAAGAGGAGGTGACGTTTTTTTAAGACGACTCACTTGCATAGCGCGAGAAAAGCGCTGAAATTATTACAAGCGATCGCTGATTCGAAGCCAAATAAAGTAAACTCTATACTCAAAAAATTATACTCTCAAAATTAAGAATAATCGCACATAATGTTGTTAAAATATGGAAATGCTGCACAGTGACCAAAATCAGATCGCATTCGTTTGCAACCCAACACATTACTATGGGAAATGGAACAAGGTAGGAAATAAAACACATATCAATAGAATTTACAAAAACACTAGCAATGCTCTCCTTCATTTGCGTTAAATTTAATCGGAATAAACTATCAATCAAAATAAAATGGATACATGAAAAAAAAACTTTCTTAGTAGTCAGCTAATCACATTCACCAAATGATCTGTGATTTTTCCATTTAATATTTGATCGCTTGAAGACGAAAAACGCTCCTGTATACATGTTTACTCTGAGGGTTTTCGGTGTCTCATTGTCCTACAGAGGCTTTTATTTCGGATCCTTCCTCTATCAATATAAATGCTCAAGGAGTAAATATAACTCGTCGAGCTTCTGGACAGCGCCTTGTGCCAGATACAGTCAGTGTCTGTTAATAATGACCGACAAGAAGGTGGTGATATTTTTAAAAATATAGAATTTGCTTGGCGCAGAGAAAGGGCCGAAATATTCCAACACGACGAATTAATCAATCATATTTTGTCTTTTATCGTGACTCATCAGTGGTTTAAAACTTGAGCTACCAACTTGAAATGCACCGCACACTTAAAGTACACCTTGTTAATATTTTCTAATGACTCAAATACGAGAATTTCAACTCGGAATTTTGACTTATGAAAAACTTTGACATTTGAGGCACAAGCAAATGTTAATTAAGGTCTATTTAATATCCCTTGGAAATTTCAAGGGGATAACTTAGGTCTAACACGAGCAATTTTCCGCGAAAAAAAACGAAAATGACCGATCAGAGCGAGCGATGAATCCTCTTAAGACGACGCATCTAAAAAAATTACCTTCCATCTTGTTTTTTTTTCAGGGTAATTACAAAGAGAGCCTGAAATACTATTTAGAGTACTTCACTTGTCAAAAATTCCCGTTCCTCACGGTAATATTAAATAACGAAAAGAAAGGAAAACTTTGTGATTACATATATATATTTGATGTATGAACTAGGTGTAAGAGCATGGAAAGGATAAGGGATTTCCGTACTTACATTGTCTTAAAAAAGGGGGGGGATATTTCCCACCTCTTTGGCTAAACTCCGCCCATTAACCCTCTCCTCAGACCCTCCACAGTTTTTGCAATAATTTCGTGTGTAACTATATATTATCTGCCTTCCACGCATTTGTACTAGACGGTGACGTGCCACGTCGAAAGCTAGGACGTTCATTAAATATTTGTGTGGAATTACAAAGTTTTCCTTTCTTTTCGTTATTTAAAATTACCCTGACTAACGGGAATATTTAACAAGTGAAGTACTTGAAAAAGTATTCCAGGCTCTTTTTGTAATCACCCTTTTTTTTATTACTTTTCATTATGCTAAGTAGATTCCATAAATTCACGCCTGAAACAACTAAATTAATTTTAAAAATTAGGGGTTTCAATATTAGCAAAAGCTTTTGGACACCGAGCAGCCACCTTGGGTACTATTGGTCATACATATTTATATTGAGAGTTTATGCTGACTCATTTTTCTCCAGGGACTTATGTTTTGGACCATCTTCCTCTATCGATGAATCCTAACTGATCTATAGAATCAACAGGGTTTGTCGCACACAAACGCACTATGGTAGACACGCTCAGTGCCTGATAAATGATGACTGAGGAAGAGGTGTCATTTTAAAAAGACGTATCAAATGCCCCGCTTGGGGAACGCGTCAAAAAATTCCAACGCGACGAATTAAAGGCTTGAAGTCTGCTTTCGTTGACGACTCACGGGACACTTGAGAACGCCATGAATTTAAACTGGTGACGATTGTATTCCGAGACGCCTTCCAGGACGCATTCTTTTCAAATCCCATTTTTAGAGCCTCGTGCAACCATTAGCCCGAACTGTTGAGCGTCACGGCCAGTTTTACTATGAAATGCGTCGCCGCTGGCAACGTTTTTAGCGGTGGGCACGGTAGTAGAGCAGTATATAGGCTGTGGTAGTAGCTCGACCTCATAATTGTCACTTGCTCCCTTGCTACATCTCAAAGTAAGATTAATGGACACATATTAAGAGAACGCATCACTCCTTCTCGATAGGACATATTTTGTCTTTTTTCGAGTCGTAAACGAGGTTATCACTCGGAGTATAGGTCGATAAGTTACGTTTTCTCTTAAATTTATCCGTGTGGATAGTAGACTCTTCTCAATATTTTCAGTATCTCAACTTTAAATATTTTACTTTGAGAAGATACTGAGATAAAAGTGCCAAATTGATGCACAGCATATGTTGTCAGAACTCATGATAAGTCAACAGCCATTTGCTTGGTTTGGCGTAAATCTCTATTCCGCACTCCTATATACTATGTCCCGTCTTTTTCTCGGGTGTTTTAAAAAATTCCTTTTCTCTCAATTTTCATGCTTACTCTTACTTACTCTTACTCCTGTGGCCATTGTAAACCTAAGTGGTCTTTGGCCTCACCAACCATGCGCCTCCATGCACTTCTGTCTTCTGCCAGCTCTATGTCTGCTCCCATTCTTCTCAAGTCCTTCGTCACCTCGTCTATCCATCGCATCCTGGGTCTTCCTAGCGGTCTCCTACCCTCTGGCTTGCCTCTTAACACTTGTCTTATCATTTCTCTCTCATTTCTGCGTTGAATGTGGCCCAGCCACCTCAACCTCCTACTTTTTACTACGCCCACAATATCTGGCTCCCTATACCATTCTTTCAATTCTCTATTCTTCCTTATCCTCCATGTATCTCCTTCTTTTATCGGTCCAAAAATCCTTCTCAATATCTTATTTTCGAAAGTACTGAGGCTCTTCTGAGATTTTTTGGTGAATGCCCACGTTTCTGATCCATATATAACTACAGGTTGTACTATGGTTTTATACATTCTTATTTTAGTGGTTTTTGATACAATTTTGCTTTTAAATAATTTGATTAGGCTCCAGTATGATCTTTCAGCAGCTGCGAGCCTGTTACGAATTTCAATGTCCTCTCTATTATTGTTTGCTATTGTTACTCCAAGAAATTTAAAGGTATCAGTTCTCTGGAACCTGTAGTTTAAGACTTCTAAGTAGTCTTCTTCATCGTCTTGTCTACTAATTTTCATGTAGTTGGTTTTACTTTCATTTATTTGTAAGCCTACTTTTCTTGCTTCCCTTATTAGTATTTCTGTCAGAGCTTGAAGATCATTTTTGTTGTCTGCTACAACGGCTACGTCATCTGCAAACGCTAGAAGGTTTATTTTATCAGGAATTCTTGCCCCTCCTTGACTATTTCTTGTTTTCTTAAGTGCTTCTTCTAGTGCTATATTGAATAGTAGTGGCGATAGGCCATCGCCTTGTCTCACTCCAGTGTTTATGTTGAATGTATCTGTATATTCCTTTCCTATTTTCACTTTATCTTTAGATTCATTCAGACACATTTTTGACAACTGAATTATTTTGTCAGGTACACCGTATCTTTTCATTATCTTCCAAAGTCTATGTCTGTCTATTGAGTCGTAAGCTTTACTAAAGTCAATGATCATTAAGAATATATCTTTGTCATATTCCCAGTATTTTGAGGTCAGTTGTTTTAGAATAAATATTTGGTCTGTTGTTGATCGCCCTTTCATAAAGCCTGCTTGATGGTCTCCTACTATTTCTTCTGCCTGACCTTTGAGTCTATTTAAAACAATTTTAGATAGTATTTTATATGTGGTATTTATTAGAGATATGCCTCTACAGTTCTTACACTCTAGCTTGTCCCGTTTTTTGTGCAGTGGAACTATAATTGCTTTAGACCACTCCTTTGGTATTTTTTCAGTTCTCCATACTTGTAGAATTAGTTTGTGTATATGCATTAACAGTTCTTCGGTTCCACTTTTTATTAATTCTATTGGGATACCATCTTCGCCGGGAGCTTTGCCATTTTTAAATGTTTTTAAAACATCCTTTAGTTCTTGTATTGTGGGTTTAATACAAGGGGTTTCTTCAATGTCTGAATTTTCTTCCTCCTCTAGTGTTACTTCCTCTTCAATATTCGTTGATATATCTCCAATTTTCATAGCACTTCCTTATTATTTACTTGGTCTATCCCTTTTTATCTTTATAATTTTTCTGCAGCACCACATTTCGAATTCCTCTACTCTTGACCTCTCTCCTGCGGCTCTAGTCCAAGCCTCGCTCCCATCGTTCAGGAAATAAATTATGTGGAGCATATTATCAATAACAGACACTTTATTTATTCCATAAAATATTTATAAAAATTTCTATGACCGGTTACGGGTAATACACCATTATCAAATGCAGAAAATATAAAAAATATGGCGGGGACAGGTTTAAATATACTATTTACGTTTGTTAATGGAGTGGGATTTATATTTTTTATATTTCTGTATTTGATAATGGTGTAACAGCCGAAGCCGGTGTTAGAAATTTTTATAAATATTTTTATTGATAATATAGAGCCCTTCCACCACGTGCAAGCTTCAAGTTTCGATTTAATTATGTACAGCAACCAATATCACATGGATTTTTAGGAGAAAGTCACCACGACGACTTGAAATTACAGCAACCCTAACCTGTTCAATTTGGTTGCGGTATTTGTTTTCATGACCTGACTGATATTCGTTTAGCCACAATGTTATTTCAATTTCGGCAATATTGATTCTTCAACCGATTTCATCGTTCAAAATATTCAAAAGTACCAACTGAAAACGTCGACTAGAGAGACAAACACGTATTTCTACTAGTAAAGTGTCTAGATATAGTGCTTTTGAAGTAATGTCTAATTTTATGGTGCAGTAATTCCTTCATTATCGAACCCTAAAATCACATTGCAATGAGATACGTGGAATACTATTTATTTGCTACTAATTTCTGATTCTTATATAGAAATTCTAAAGAAGCCAGACATCTCTTCAACGGCCATAAGCATCGACTCCTTAAATTTACAGTGATTTTCAGACGCCATCACTTAATTTATCGGGCACCAAGTAAGCGCACAATAAGTACGATTGAGAATTGGGTTGATTTGGAGGATAGAGAGTTGGCTTCACACCCTGAGGATCCCGGTTCAAATTCTAGCAGTGGCAGAGATTGACAGATCTGTGCTTGAGTGCTTTACGGTGGGCACACCGTCCGTCGAACGGGACGTTAAGTCGTGATAACCTTGCCACCTCTTGTTTAGAATAGGTTAATGCCGACGCCGTGTTTCTCTCCATTGCTCCATCCACACATTACCCTATGGCGCAAATGACCGCAGACGATGGTTGCTTCAAAATACCAATTCATACCTTTGCTTTGGCTCATGGCTTTGTACCTCAAAACCTTGGCCGTAGCCCGAATAAATGTAACGTGAAAAACCACCTCTCCATCAATGTCACCGCCTATGCATTCTGAGCATAGGTATAGGTAGGGACGAATTCTTCGGATGGAATGAAATATTATCACGGAGGCTTATTATCGTTTGGACCAGAAGACGGGAGCTGGAACGCGCCCGAAGCTGTCTTCCACCAAAAGAGTCGAGGTGGAATTAACCCGGAAACCAATCATCAATCGGAATGAAATATTTTATTATTCTGGGGTAAAATGAGCATGATTACCTGAGGATGGTTAACACCATAGCTTTACACCATAGTAAGCTTCAGTGTTGTAGCTATGGGGGGAAGAGAGGGATATATTAATCCCCCAGGTTAGATAGATCCCCCTCAAAGCCTCAGAGAAATAAAAAAAAATATTTAAAACTATTGGCTAGTTTAGACATATAATATCTGCATCCGCTTTAAGTTAAATATCACTTAATAGTGGTGTAAAAAATATTTTCAGGCATGCCATTTTTCAAAAATATACCCCGGATCCCCTGTTACTCAAGGGGGGGTCGCTACCCCAGTTCGTCTCATACCCCCCTGGTTTAGGCCTGGGTAGTCAGGAAAACATCGAAATCTCTGATATTTTGTCTTGTGTTCGAGACCTGACAGCATATCATTTCTTTAATAGATTCGACAAGAAATGGAAATTTTCCATGCTGGACAATTTTCATTTGTCCATTAAAACATGTAAACATTGGGATGCAATCTTGGCTATTAGTTTAAAATGTAGCCAAAAAATTAAATACTAAATGAATGCTAATTTATTTTCCTTAATCGACAGATTTATTTATTAAATTTTAAATATTTAGCGTAAAATCATTTGATTTAAGCCATTTTCTCATCTTGCTGCCGAGAAACCATTTGATTGTTGAAGCCTCTTGAAAGGAGCTTACTAATAAGGGCAAATTTACCTTTAACAACTACCTGATGGAAATTTTTATGCCTTTCATCATGAAATTGTGATAAATTTTTTTAACAATGCATCCAGAAAGTTGCAAGCACAAGTTAACATTGGAAGTAAAAACCGTAACGAAAGATACAGCCCCGAAGGTCTTTGCAGAGCCTTGTTTTGAACTCTCCAGAGCAAGTTAACCCTTACAGCTACGTCACCACGCGCGCTGCCTTCCTCGGGACAAATATTTCTCTCTCTCTTACCAAATTGAAATGACTCTCCCGCGTTCCATAGCCTTGGCCTTGACTTTGTCAAGGGCAACAACGAACTCCCTCTATTTCCCACACCACCCCGCATCAGACGTCGCTCCGACGATTATCAATTCAAGAGTCGATGAAAAATTTCGTAGACGTGACGCGGCGTTGTCCACGATGTGAAGCCACGGTCAAAGGCTTACCGACCAGACGACTGAAGGCAAGGCAAGAAGCCAAGAGAGGGGAATATAAGTTAGGGATGTGTAATATGCATACCTCCAGTACATATGTAATATGTTTTCTTAATTACTTTACTTTATACGATTAGACCCAAAGGGCCGCGCAATGATACAACTAAGGCTTTTCATTATCATATGTCCTCTGTTCATTCGGCCAGTTGGGCCAGGTTTCTCACTCTTGCAAGTATTATCTAACTCAGTGGCGCAGCGAAGGGGGTGTTTTGGGGGATAAACCCCCCCCCCCCCCCCAGAGCTCAGAGAAATTTTTAAGTTTAATCTATTTTACTTAATGGATTAGTATTACTTATAGAATAGTGTTAGGATTAATCAAATATCTCTCATAAAGCAGTAAAACTAGTCATTTTGAACCTTTAATCTTACAATTTTCTGGGGTAGGGCCTCCGCTAATCCCACTTACCCTGGTGGGTATGCAATAACCCCACACCCCAAAGTATTAGTTGCGCCTAAAACCCCCCTAGCCTTAATTCTTCGCTGCGCCCCTGATCTTACTCCATCTATCCATTTCTTGCGAGGTCTTCCAACTGGTCTCTTTTCTTCAATTGAGAGGATGAGAAGCCAAGGGGTACAAGTGATTTCTTTTTTTATACAGAATTAGGTATAGAAATTATCTATAGAAAACAAACGAGTTCAATTAGATACTTAGTAGTGCATCTGAACTTCCACTCGATGTCAGCACAGAACAGAGACTCACTTGTATCCCTTGGCAACCAAGTTTTTGAGCATTTCTTCTAACAGTTAACTTTACCTAACTCTATTTAGGACTCTTCAGGGCCACCTTGGCCAGCAAAGATCTGATTGGATGTACAAATGGTTCACTAGGGATTTGAACTTGAAACTGATCGATCAGTAAGCAAGTTTTACTCACCATGCCACACATTACTACCTCTTCACATTTGATCCTTTTAAAACACTCTCCCACAATGGGTAGAGTTTGAAAATTCATCTTCAACGACTACGAGTGGCTTTCTGAAACAAATATAACTACCCATATTAGAATATTTTCAGTAAAAAATTATTCATTGGGACATCTCCCTATGTGCCCACTGTCATGGTAACAAAATACATCGATCGTTCTTATCCATTTTGTGTGACAACAATATTCGTCGCGGTGATCTTGTCCAAGGCTATGCTCAACAATGCTTTAGATACCTTGGTGATGAAAACGTATGACTGGCTCAGTTTTGAAGAAGTGGTCCAAAGTGGTCCAAACCCAGTCGCTCCATGAAAAACGGTCCTCGGCGTATTGTTGTGGGTTCTAATAGCGAGGAAATATACGAAGGAGGGTAGCAACGTAAGAAAACTTATAGTAAACACATCCCTGTATTCATACCTATATATTTACCTATCCATACAGTATACACGGCGGCCTGCGTGGGGTTTTGCCGGTTTCCCTCACGCCTCGGGCGAATGCCAGACCACGAAGCCATCCCGGAGGAAAAGAGTTCCAGCTTACTGTTATTCAATCGCTGCTATAGGCTCACAAATAGTTTAATCTTCACACATTTTTGTTGAATCTGGAGAGGAAATTAATCCTCAATCAGACTGCTAACTGTGTATGTGAAAAATTTGCTTTGACTTCAATTTGAAGAAAAAAACCTTGTACAATGGCAGCAAAGGAAATAAATGCTCTTTCATAGAACTGAAGTGAATTATCATTGAAGCGAGATCACCTAATGAGAAATATCCCTTTGAATTCGGATTAAAGCCAGCAATTAAGACCGTAATCACGTAAACAACCCTTAAAATTTAGATAGATAGATAGATTTTTAATTTTTTTTACAAATTTTTGTTTATGTTATCATGATTCCTTATTTACTATACAATTTTTTTATTTGATGAGCTAAGGATACGTGATATTTTTGTTGTGTCACATCCGGCTTGGTATATTTCTCCATTTACCTCTTTTATGTAAGTAAATGCATTTGTTATATGAAATATAAAAAATGCATTTAAATGTAATGTAAATGTATTATGAAATATGAAATTATTATGTATGTATGCTAAATAATTTCCCTATTACTGAGTAAACCGAACGTTATAATATACAAACAGCTGCAGTATTTTATAGTTACTATATTAGAGCTATTCATACAGCTCTTCAGTAGCAGTGCAGGGGATGATAGGGCTTTGGGGGAATGAGGGGGTTAGTGTGGGCTTCCCCAAAGAAAACGGGGAGTTTAGAAAATTTTTGAAAAATAACATGCCAGAAATACATTTTACATCACTTTGGCTATTAAATTTAACTTTGGAGCAGATGGAGTTATTATATGTCAAATCCAGACAATATTTTTGAATAACTTTTTGATTTCTCTGAGGATTTGAGGGGGGAATACAAACCTCACCCCCCCCCCCCCATAGTTACGCCACTGCAGCTCTTGATTGTACGTGTAAGAGTTAAAACTGGTTGAGAGAATAAAATAATATGGAAAATTATTACAGCTGCTTGTATCTTATCTCAGTGAATATCCACAAAAATAACTCGTCAACAAGCGAAATAAAATCGACCGTAGTTTATATTACTGCTATCCATCATTAGGTTTTCATCAGTAACCGTTCCAACATTAGAAGTCAACGTGTTTTTCTGATTGATATTTTTTGATCATTTTAATGAGCAGTAGAGTACTTCTTCCACTTGCATTAAATTCCCGTTGAAGAATACTTACGCGGTAAATCCAATACGATACAAATTAATTTCGTCTTGGGTGGCCCTAACTTAACACACTCAATGCTGAAAATACATATAAAAGCAATCCACTTGACAAAGAAAAATTAATGCGATGTTAGGAGCGGTGTATAAACGAGATCAGTAAAAATTGGCGAAGAATGAAATAGGTGAGAGAAAATGAGATAGGAGAGAAAAATGTTCACTCTACCTGCTGATGACATATTTAGATATTTAGTAATAGAACTATCTAGTGAGTCACGTTTGGCTCAGAAGGACTCAAGACGTAAGGTAATTATGACATGCTTCATTAAAATTTTTATTAGACTCAATCTAAGAAATTACCAGATCTAGCAACGAATACTGAGGGAGATGGGAGCCAAGAAACATTTGGAAATGTTGCAGTTCTGTCCATAGTTTCCAGGCTACGTCGAAGTTGATTTCAAATTCGTTTCTTGGCCTATGCTGGCCACATCTTCAGATCGGGTCTACAGTGCCAATAGATGGAAATGGCCCTCTAAATATGTATGTATAATCATCTTAAGGATGGCCTATGAGTGGCGCGACAAAGCATCGAGGTCTACTATTTTGGCGTGCTTTCTCTCTCTCGCGTGAATTACTCTCTCCCAGGTTGTATTAAGTCTATCCCATCATCTCTATTGAAGCTTTCCGTTAGTTTACAATTTCCATTTGGAAAAGTTGCATTGAATTCAAGACACCAGCATTGAATGTGTGAAGCACACCTTTCATTCAAATATACGATTTCGTGGGCCGCTGGTGTCCGTAAATGAGAGGTTTAACCCTTTGTAACCCAGAACTGATTCTGGGAGAAATCAATTTTCAAGACTTTTCATTTTGAAAACTTGAAAATTCTACACTCAATGATAATTATCGTGGCAGCTATTTCATCATTAAAATTGACACTACTAAATAACGGGTATTTTAGATATTTCCTGAATAGAACTGAAAGTTTAAACATTTTTGATGTTGCTTAGAAGCAACATTGGGTTATAAAGGGTTAAGCATTAAGACCCTTATGACTTTTTTATCCGATGAGAATGGGAAAAGACGGGAGTCGTACTGTCTACATGGCCGTTCGAGACTTTTCAAACGATTACTAAAGCGTCGGCAGTGCATGAGCGGAGCCAAAATTAGTCAGATTCATATGACCCAAGGGAGCTTGGAGGATTGCCTCCACAAGCATCCTATTAATAGGATCGCACCCTCGCCATCTTTGCCTCAGATGCATGTGCGACGGTACAGGCGAGCCATCTGGGAGCGAGCGCGAGAACCATGTCTCATCTTTGATCACAGCATTCCTACTATTTGGTCAAGAAACTGCTGAGCGGTATCTGAATTTTTTATATTTTTATTTAAATCATTTCTCACATGAATGTACAAAATACTCTCATGAACGTAGGGAACTAGTTGGAAACCAAGATATACGAACCGTTCAGGGTAATAATCTGGATAATATTAATAATGTAATGCAATATAACATCAACGCAGGCATAATTAAACTCTTGTGACTTCATACAATGGGAGACCCCTTTTTATTGAAAGCGCTTAATAGGACTCGATAAGCTTCCGTAATGTATAGGAACTATGAGCGGTGCAAATGACCCTGCTGTCGACGCGCCCCTAAAAACGCATCTCTACTACTACTACTACCCATTTCTCACATGCAGCCATGACGCCAATTTACGGGGAAAATTTTAAGAAATTATGAATCAGACAAAATACAAAAAAGATATAAAAACTAACAATGAAAAAAAAACAGTGGAGGGACTAAAACAGTCAATTAGCCGACAGATGGGACTAAGCTTGAACGATGAAATTATTGCATTACAGGTAAAGACGATCGATGAAAAGAGGGAGTGAATTTAGAAGGAAGGAGAGGCGATACAAAAAAGGTGAGCGCTTGGTTTGAGAGATGTGATGGGAATAGGCAGATGGAGTAGGGAGAGCGAGCGGGTGGAACGACTAAATATCCTAAAATTCAGCAGAGAAAGGAGTCCATGGCAGTCAGAATTCGAGTTTAAGATATTATGAAGAAATTTTAAATCCGTTCGAAGTCTAATTATTATTATTAAATTTATCTATCTGTTAAGGTAGCCTTAAAGGATGCGTTTTGCGAGTTTTCCCGGCCTCTCCCCTCTCAAAATTGGACATATCTCTTTAATTCACAGTAGGTAAGGCTTCGTCCTTTCTATCCATAAATCCTATTATCTTCCTTCCCCCTACGCAGATTACTATTCTCCCGTCTTTGTCGATTTTAAATTTCCCTTCCCGCACTTTATTCTATGTAAAAAAATCGTCTGTCTCCTCCTAACCTATCATCACTCTTTACCAATCAATTTTATTCAACCTAAAGACTGTATTTAAAAATGCAAAGCAGGAAGCCGTACGATAAATTCAAATATCTATTTATGCAAACTAAGCTGCCTTTTTAGAGTACATTTTCGCCACACATAGGGAACGAAACGGCAAGCCTTCATCCTACCTTCTGTCTCCTCCTCGCCTTTAATCACGGGAGTATTGAGGCCGTTGTTTTGATAAGGTATAAATTCATTACTTTCCGCTGTGGCTAGGTGATATGCAATACCTCTCAGATATGAAGATAAATTTATGTGGAAAGTGCAAACTGTTTTACTTCATATCTCATAATGGATCTCCACAAAGTATCTGCGTCATCTATCCAATTCAATACCTCTCAGCGATAATTCGTCGGAGGTCTGATATGCGTAGACAAGTAGCTTTTAGATATTTATCAATTATTTTTAAACATTGTTTGTGGAGGTAGTGAGATAAAAACTATCATTGGAGCCATATTAAAGATTGCTTTCTTTTCATTTTTTCCAGATAGAAAGAGGGACGGCCCCCACTAAATCTGCCACTGACTACCAAAATCTTCGTCGTTCCTCGCCATCATTCAAAATACTTTAAATTTTCAATATCAAATTAAGTCTTACAGAACATATAAGTGGGAGGAAGCTACATTGAATTTACAAAAAATAAATGTGATAAGTTTCGCGCAGAGAAGTGGGAAGCTTCAAGATAAATTCAAACCTTAATATTTTGCAAGCCTTTTTCGGAAAGTATTTTAGTCACATATAGGGAACGAAACTGCATGCATTCAAATTCCATATTTTTTCAATCAAGGGCAAGTGGCCGTTTTAGGAATGCAAGATTATGAATAGGTTGCCGAAAACGCGTCTCCGGTAAAACGGGATTTATGCGAAATAAATAGGATCATAATATATGAATATCATTTATGTTTCGCCCATTACTATCATTTATGCTTTTTAGGTTTGATGCATACTCTTTAACACCAAACGGAGAGCAAGAGAGAGAAAAAAATTTGTTGTATGTTATCGAAAATTCCTTCCCATGGTTTAGCCCATTCATCTCACGACGAAATATTTGAGTTTTCATTCCACGTCTTTCATTCAACTCCTTGATACATTTTTGATCGCCGATGATTGTGTATTCGAAGAACTGGATAAGCATCATGACACTATCGCATGAAAAAAATACACATTTTCTGTTTGGAAAATCTTGAAAAATAAATACTAATCTAAGATCTTAGCGAGAAATACTTGCTGCGCGAATATCAATGTTGAGCGAAAAGAGAAAAGTAGCGTCGCAGTAGGAAGATAATTTTTAGGTTTATTTCTAGGGAAGCAGTACATGATATACCGTATCGCTTGGATTTGCTAGAGATTATATTTTCGAATTATTCACGAAGGTACGTATGCACCAGCCTTCTACCATTATTCCATTCTTCAGCTCGGCATGTGCCTCGGTATACTATTACCCTTGATCCTGATTATTCAGTAGTTTATTTGCCAATTGCCGGTTTATATCTTAAAATAAGGTTGCGCGTGATTTTTCAAGCATTAGCGCGTGAATTATTGAACTATGACTATTTATATTGGCTTTAGTCCGCGACATTTACCATAAATTGGATAAATATTATAGATTCCCGGATACTTAGCGTCACTAATTCTAAACAATTGATACATGACAGCATTCAGATTGTAGTACTTAGATAAGTTTCCTCAATGAACTGACCGAATAATTACTTTTCTTAATACCGTCACATTAATTTTGGATTCCATGTAGGTATATTGGGGCTGTATCACAGTATTTGATTGGGCGACTGAGTGAATCATACATCGTCTCCGTGTAGTTGAATTTGTCATAGAATTTTTCCTTCTAAAACCATTTAGTGCACACATGGTGTATTGCCAGCTGCATGTTGACCTCACACCGAAAAATATTGGCGTGGCTTCATAAAAACATTGAAAACTCTTGGCTCTCTTACTCAGCTTCATTAGGTACAACCTTGATCGGTTAAATCCCTCCTGTGCCATCATTGAGTGTAAATTCATGTAATTACATTTACCTCGCAAGGTAACTCGTAAGTAGCTCGAAAATAATTAAAGATGCTCTTGAAATGGCTTGCAGGGTATCATATTGATGTAGATATTTTACATCACTAGTTCCATATTGTTTTAATGGAGCTATCGAAAATAATGATTCAAGTTGCCATGATCAACTGACTAATTTTAGCATAAGAATTCTAGTATGAGAGAAATTTTTAAAAGTTACGTTTAACATTTGAAGAGAGCATCTATCTATCGACTCTGTACCACAATTGATCGAATTGTGGCGTTACGTCGTTAATCTTGCAGATTGCTCACGTAAGCCCAGATTTAGGGAAACTCCAACCGTCGGTCACAAGCTGGTTCAGGGAAAGACTCCACAAACAAGAAATCAGCACACAAGAAAAAAATTGCCAAAAATATTTACGAATTATTTTCGTTCAATATCTATTTGAAGTAGACTATTCAAAATCAGAATTATTACAGAACACAACGATGATAACTAATGATCCCATAGGAAACATTAACAAACTAAATACCAGCAGTGTAACTTTTCTAAAATCGGCCATGTCAAGGCACGCCATCCATCCACCACGAGAGCCGGAACAGAAGAAAGGCCTGGGTATTCCACGACGAGGAAGTGTGTAGGGGAGGGATTATTCCAAGGAGTGGACGGGGTAAAGAAGGCGATGTTCTATCAGCTGGGAATCTTCCCCAAAAATCGCCCCTGTTGACTCTCAGCTCCGCCAAGCATCAGGTAATCCCCTCCAGGGTAGGAGGGGGGGAACAGCGTTCAGGCCAGAAATTTCCCCTCAATCTTCTGGGTTGGAGACATCAGTCGAATCAGAGGGATATTCATTGGAACACAAGGAGGGGAGAGACACAGTGGGGTGAGGTGTTGGAGGGAGAGAGAGTTGTGATAGGACTATGGTAATACTTCTCACTCCAAACTGCATACTAGGGACACACCACCCATTTCCCCTTGCTTGCCAATGAGTTAGTATTCCTCCGCAGTAGTCCTATATAAGACTTCCACTGCAGGTAGGCAGGGTTCGGGGCTAGGTTTCTGGGTGCTGGGTTTCTGGATGCAGGGTTTTCTGGAGGCAGGATTTTCCGGAGACAGGATTTTCCGGAGACAGGAGTTTCCGGAGACAGGAGTTTCCGAGACAGGAGTCTCTGAGCCTTTGTCGAAGGGCCTTTGCGCGAAAATCCTTTGCGCGAAAAACCTTAAGCCGCTAAGGACTTTTCACGCTAACAATTTCTGCGAATAAGTTCGGAGGAATTGGAGAAATTTCTGGGGGGATACCAGAAATTTGGGGGGGAGGGAACACTAAAAAATGCCACAGAATTATTCTCAAGACTTTGGTATCCTCTCTTCCTCGAGGCATTTTACGTGGGCTTTCAACCCTTTCCCAGCATTCCCTGTATCAAAAAAACTCCCGACGGACTGGTGGGGTTCTCGAGGGTCGGGGATAAGCCACCGATAGGGTTTTTCCTCCGCCTTCTCCTAATATATCCCCCCAAGGATACCTTTGTGCCTTTCACTAGGAATCGAATCTTTTCGTCCCCTTTTCCTTTCTCAAGGCACAATCTCGTCCCGAGCCACAGTCCCTCGCTTACCGCAACCCTACCTCTACCTTTCAATCAACTCACCCTCCAACTCAAACCGAAGAGAAATTCCGAAAAGTTTCTCCCCGCAAAAAGAGGAAAAGATGAACATATTTTTCTCAGAAAATCCATGCCAACCTAACTCCTCCGATGCCGATACTACCTTCCCCAAATATCTCATCCACTTCTCCCAGTTTATGTTAACTGCTAACGATTGTAGATGGCAAGAAGGGAAAAGGAAGACCTTGGATTACATACATGGATAAATTATATAAGGATGTGAAAGAGAAGAAATACGTAGGTGTGAAAAGATTAGCTGAACGGAGAAATATATGGAGAGCTGCGTTAAACCAATCGTAGGATTGTTGACCAGTGATGACGATTCGTTATCGCTCGCTTGAGGGGGTCTGCACGGTTCTGCGGAGTTTTTTGGTTAACACTCTATGACGTAAGAACGTATCGTAATTTGTTGTAACCTTATGGCACAACACAGTATATAGGTATTACCGTTGCTGCGATAATAATTCACGAAATAATAATAATAATAATAATAAATTTATTGTTCTAGGACCTTGTCCTATGGAACATATCAAATTTTACAGTTAAGTCTCTGCAGTGAACAACATAGAAAAAGTGAAAATACAATTTAACAGTATCAATGACAAATATATTACAGTATTTTAATTACAATCATATTTTTCGAGTAAATAATCATAATTCATAATCATAATTACAATCATATTTTAATTACAATCATATTTTTCGAGTTAATAAACAAACATTTTCATTTTGAATTGATTAACTAATTCATTAATTAATTTATTTCTCAGTTTTTTATACTTCCAGAAAAAGTTTTTTAGATTTACTCCTTGTGTAACTGTATATTTTAATTACAATCATATTTTTCGAGTTAATAAACAAACATTTTCATTTTGAATTGATTAACTAATTCATTAATTAATTTATTTCTCAGTTTTTTATACTTCCAGAAAAAGTTTTTTAGATTTACTCCTTGTGTAACTGCGGCGAATTATGTCCCTTTTATTGATAATATTTTTTATTTCCGGGGTTATCCATGGAAGTTGGTTTCGTTTCGGAGTAAATCTTTTTAGTGGGGCATGAATATCTAATAATTGATTTAAATTAATCATAAGGGTTGATACCTTGGTATCTACAGAATTGGTGGACATGAAGTCTGCCCATGGCATATTATCAAATTCTTCTTGAAAATTACGGAGAACAAATTTACTGAAATCGCGGTAGCAAATTACCTTCTCTTTCATTTTTGGCACCTTAAGATTAAATTTGATGTATATTAAATCATGGTCAGATAAGAAAGGAACTGGATATTGGCCATGTTCCTTTATTTTAGAAAGGTCATCTATAATAAATATATCTAATAGAGTACTTGATGTGAGCCGATGATGAGTTGGATGAGATGGTACTAAAGACAGATTGAACCTGAAACATAGGTCTCTTATGTAGTTACTGTCATGCGTAATCTTTAAAAGATCCGAGTTAAAGTCACCACATATAAGTATGTTATTTTATGACGGAAGGAAGCCTGCCAGCGTACATTCAAAACATTCACTCAAGTAACCAACCTTAGGAGGTCTGTATACAACACCGAGTAAAATCTTTCCAAGAGGACATGTTATTTCAACAAACATAAATTCAAGCTTGAAGTTTTCATTGACACAGGACAATATCTTTCCATTGAGATTCTCTTTGATATATACACACACACCTCCACCACTTCGTTCCAACCTGTCGTTTCGTAACAATATATAATTATCCAAATTAACATATTCAGTGGGCACAGATGGTTTCAACCAGGATTCAGAAATTGCTATCACATGATAATCACCACAAACAAAGTGGTTACGAGTGGTCAAAGTGGTCATTGAAGGGCATGGAGATCGCCTTCGGTGCGTAAAAGAATTCGCTCACTCCCATCACATTCCCTTGCAAATATTTTCCCCCCTCTTATCCATAAGTATTTAAGTTTACCGTTCTTTTTAAGCTCTCTCGCCTTAGCATACACTTTACGATTCAAAGCACTGAGTGATTCATTGACATAGATGGGGTAGTTAGGGGAATCACTGAATCCAATATCTCTTGTTGAGAAACTCCTTTTTGCTTTTCGAGCTTCCAGTATTTCTCGTGCTAAATTCGATCTCATGAACCGAACCCGGATGGAAGGGGGTCTGTTGTTAGGTAAGTTTGAACGGGCCTTCAGTCTATATGCATAATCGACATCACTGGCATCTAACTTGACCCCAAGGCCCAGCCCAACTTGACAGACAAGGGTCTCCAATACCTCATCAGACTTAAATGGGATCCCGTGAATTTCTACGACATTCCGTAAATAGTGAGTATGCACGTTTTGGCGAAAATTAAAAGTGCTCCAATCAGTTTCTCAACGTATCACGTGATCTATATTCGACGAATTACATTTTTGAAGCAACGATTTTTTTAAATCTCCTAATGCCCCCTTAAAATGCTAGCAAAAAGTCATTTGGCAACACAGTAATAAATAGAAAATTTTGCGTTTGCAATTTTTCCAAGGGTTTCATACGATTTTAGAGGGGGTCGATTGTATGACCATCTCGCCTCGTTCACCTCAAACAATTGAATTTGTGATTGAGTGAAGGGCTGAAACTTGTGCTGATTGTGCTTGAGATATGTTTCGTGCTATCCACAAAGAGAATGATATTCTATTTTTAATAGGCGGTGAACCCAAAATTGCATTGAATTATTCATCCATCTTCAGTTCCTCCCCTCTGTGCCAAGCTCACATTGCTGTTACTAATCGCCTCGGTAGTTGAAATGGCTGCAATTATTCGGGCCCTATTGTAAAAATAAGGTACCATTCTCTTTGTGTACAGCATAAAATTAACAAGCACAATAAGTACAAGTTTCAGATCCATTCCATCACTACACAATTCTGCGCGGTTCGTCAAAAACTACCACGGGCGAACAGACAGCTTTGCTCAAACGCGAATTAGGCTGGGAGCCGCTGGAAACTCGTAGGCTACGCACTAGGCTTACTTTGCTTGAACAATTGAGAATGGATATCTTCAAGAGCGACAAGGAGAATATAATATTCGAGCCCCACTATACTTCCAAGTACGACAGAAGCGACACATTAAGAGAGGCAATTCGCTGAATAGATATGTATGAGAATTAGTTTTTCCCACGAACCATAAAGGACTTTAATAAATGCTTATTGTAATTTTGCATTTCCTTATTATGTGTAAAGGGCTGGTGTCCTAACATCCCCTGCCACACGGCCTGCGGGGTAGTATACAGATGCAGATGATTACGTATTTCAGCGTTTTTATCGTGACTGCTAAGTACATACAGAAAAACGCTTGTGTAACTAAAGAGTTGCGACCCCATTTTTTTTACAAAAAATGTTTTAAATTGTCTCCCCTACCACAACCTGAAGTATTACAGATTCCTCTTGAAACACCCTGTAAAAGCCAAAATAGCTCCATTTTCAACGTTTCGGCAGCACACTCGTCTGCCGTCTTCAGAAATGAAGAGTGATCGCTTACCTGCTCTCTTCCACTAACGACGGCAGCAAAGTGAGCTATCAAAGTGTTAGAGATTGAGCCAATCACACGGCTGATAACCCGAGACGATTCTATGCTTCGTGATGTCAATGGTTGGGGTTGACGTATAGACAAGGACTGGTCCCACTACCATGATTGTATGAAATTTCAACAACAAAAAGTGCTTAACCCTTTCCAACCCAGAGCTGCCTATTGGAGAAAAAAAATTGCAAGACTTTTCATTTAAAAAATGTGAAAAATTTCTACTCAATCATAAATATTGCGGAAGCTACATATTTCGCCATTAAACGTAACAGCATTATGGGACAGGTAGTTTAAATCTTTCCTGAATACAGCTGAAATTATATAAATTTTCGATGTTGCTTAGAAGCAACATTAGGTTATAATGGGTTAAAACACCCACCTCCTACCACCTCCTGAGGTATCGTAGATTCCTATGAAACACCCTCAATATCCACCGGAAAACCTGAAATCTTTCGTCAATGACGTCACTGTTTTTTTCAATGAACCGGCGTTTACATTCCTACGTACACCTTTCGACCCACCGCAGAACGCCTAGCCTCCCCCATTTCTTCGGAGACGAGCAGTCTCCTCAAGATTCGGCCCACGTGTTCACGCGGGAACGTCTCTGGCATCGCATCGATCCCACAGTTGCGTCACCTGGGGGGGGGTAGGGAGGGGATGGGGGGCCAAGAGCTTTCTTCCACCCCCCCCACCCCCTGAAATGCGGTTGATGTCCGCTAGCCGCACCTCTTTTAACATACGCAGGCTTGAAACAACGCGGAAAAGAACCCGAAAGATGGTAAATCCATCTTCGTGTGCGAAAGCTCCAATAATCAAATTGGATCTGATATTTTCGCGGAGTTTCTCCACATTATTAACGGCTTTCGGGTGTTACTCCGCATTGTGTTTTCTAAACAGGACGACAGTTTTTCCAGCCATCCTGGCGGCATTTTCAGGTCAGAAATGATGGCTAGAATGTATAGAAATGTATATAAGTGGCCTGAATACCTCGACAGGAAGTCTTCTGACCTGAAGATACCATCAGCATGGCTGGAGTCACTGTCGTCGCCTTTAAACAACACTATGCGGATGAACGCCCGAAAACCTTCGATAATCAAGTTAACTTCATTTGAGTGAGTGAGAGGCCAAGTGGTACAAGTGATTTTTTTCACACAGAGTTAGGTACAGAAATTAGGTATAGAAAATGAACGAGATCAATTAAATATTTAGTAAAGCATTTGATTTTCCACTTGATGTCAGCATAGAACAGAGACTCACTCGTATCACTTGTCAACCAAGTTTTTGTGTGTTTATTCTAGCGATTAACTTTACCTAACTCTGTTGAGAAAAAAATCACTTGTGCCCATTGGTTTCTCAACTCCTCATTTCAAGTCCCACTTGATGACGTAGGACAACGATCTCATATGACAACTTACGAACTACCCACAACGGATGAGATGCGTATTGTTCATAGCCGCGTTGCAAAAATGAGCACGCATATAACAGAGGTCACTGCCGTGCGATGATCGCTAGGCGTCTCTTTCGCTGGAGGAAGTTCGTTTATTATCATATGATATCGATGTCCAACTCAATTGAGCTTGAAATTAAGTTAACTTTACTGTGGGAGCTTTCGGAAAAGCGCTAAGAAAATCAAAGCTTGAGGTTCTTCACTACACTTACGTTTGTGAAAAGTGAAATAATATAGAATAGACAGATTCCGCAATTTTAAAGTTAAAAAACCCAATCAGATGGAAACGTTTCCATGTAATTAGTCAGAGCTTTCAAGAGGTTCACGTTGGTGTGGTGGCTAGAAGGTTGGCCTCCCACCCATGGGATCCGCGTTCAAATCCCGGCGGTGCCAAAGATTTTCTTTGACCGACCGAACGCTGCTCGGGTATCTTGTGGGAGGTATTTCATGCAAACCTCGTTTGCATGAAATACCTCTGAATAATAAATGATTTCATGCAAACTCCGTTTGTCGGATGAGACGTCAAGGCGTGATCCCCTTGGCGCCTTTACCGACGCCGGGTTTCTCTCCATCCTTACCTGTACGTTGCTTCGTCCAAAGGTTGTGTTAGTTGTAAAGCACTTGATTCCTCTGTAATAACACGGAAGTGTTGAAACCGGTGGGGCATTTTACTATTAAAGTTTGTGTGGAACACATAAATCCACGTCTATGCCATATTGTAATAAACTGTTTACTCGCAAACTATTGAAAATACATGGATTATTAATGGTCGATAAGGAGATAATGATTTGATTCACGATAGTAGAAACAAGCATGCATTCGATGTTGAAAGTCACTATTATAATCGCAATGGTCAAATATTTCGATGATGATTTCGACTGTCGAGTCAAAGGTAAGCATTAGGGACCCCTTCCTCCATTCATCTCTTTCTCTGCCGTTTTCAAAGAGTATATTAGTGAGTAGGTGGATGATCATATAAGGCAAACGTGAATGGATTTCCTTAGGTGGTGGCGAGGACTAAACCAAAAAATAAGGTCTCATCAATGGACAGGCGTCATTCATCGGTCGGGGACAATATATGAGGATTGGAAGGGATGTGAGTACCTTCCCCGCCTAACACGACTTAAAACGCATTTCAACTTTCAAATGTTTCCGTTTTACAAGCCGATGACGTCAGGAGGGCAGTGACACGAGCAATTGTCACCGTACGAAATTTTTAATCATGTCCGTAAACAGATACGCCTCCTTATACGCTTTACCATTGAGGCAGTTGGTCCTAACATCAACAGAATGTTTTCGGGTTATCAAACGGGTGATTGGATCCATCGTCAACGCTTTGGCAGCTCACTCTGCTACGTCTTTAGGGAAATAGAGTAGATGGGCGATCCCCTTTCATCCACGATGACGGCAGCACAGTATGCTGCTTAAACGTTGAAGACGGAGTATTTATATGCACGAATTTCCGGTGGATATGCGAGCATATCCACCGGTAAACTTTTAATCTTTGGTCTCGGACGCCACTGTTTATGCTTTACACTTGAGTTGCCCATTCATGGCTTTGTTTTCGGCTACCAGTTTCGGGTTGCGCCTGCACATAGCATGAAAAATTTGGTATGCTGAAGAAAACTGATTTCACCTCTGACAATGAGTTCAAAAACTCCGATTCGAGTAAACTCTCCTATTTAAAAACGAAATTCTGGTCATAATTTGTAAATTACTTTGCAAACAATTAAATTTTAAGCGCATTTTTTCCAAAACTCCGCGCCAAAATTTTTAATTGACATCCGTCCATTTCAAAAGTATAATTTATTTAGAGTCGAAAACTAATTTTAATACCGTACAGTGTGTATAATGTTGAGATAGATCCAGTAGAAGAGAAAAGTCAAGACTATTGTCAAAATAGGGAAACAAAAACTGGTATAGGTGGATGAATTCTCTTATTTAGGAAGAAGGTTGACTAGCAATGGAGGAAGCAAAAGAGAAATTATCAGCTGAATGGCCCAGGCGAAAATAGCATTACATCTAATAAAGAGAGCATAAATAAAGATCTACTATATCAGCAAATTCAAACATAGCAGTAAGGAAATAATTTATCACGACTTACATTTGGATTAGGTATGTTTCTCTACGGAAGTGAGGCATTGATGTTTACTGCAGCGGAAAAATCAAGGGTAGAGGTTTTAGAAATGTGGTGCTACAGTAGGATGATGAGGATCAAATGCCTCAACCGAGTTATTAATGAGGAAGTCCTAAGAAGAGTAAGAGAAGAGAAGCCTCATGAAAACCTTAACAAGAAGACGGAACAACCTTATAGGCCTGATGAAGACAATCGTCGAGGGACAAGTAGATGGCAAGAACGGAAAGACCTCGAACAAAATATATGGAACAAGTTAAGGAGGATGTGAAAGAGAAGAAATACGTAAGTGTGGAAAGATTAGGTGATAGGAATATTGAATTGAGAGCTGCGCGAAGCCAATCTTAGGATTGTTGACCAGTGATAATGATGATTGAGATCTAAATAAATGGCAGGCATACACAGCTTCATAGAGTCTTTTGGTTTCTATAACACGCAGCAACTCATTTAACAAATCATGACTTGACTTGGGCAAAATGAATGCATCTGAAGGACGGTTTTCGAGGCATGAATGTTCCTACAATGATTACAAAATGATAATTTGATACCCTCTAAATATTTCCAACTGCAGATGCTAACATATTACTTTAACATAAAATAAAATAAATTACTTTGTTTTATTCCACACTTTATTTTAATAGTACGACCCGGGTTTCTGCATCTTATGCTATCATCAGGTTACCTGATGCTACCAGCTACCGCTACCGTTATGCTATCATCAGGTTACCTGATTCTACCAGCTACCTGATGATAGAATAAGGTGCAGAAACCGGGGTCGTGCGATTTATAATAAAGTGTGGAATAGAACAAAGTATTTTTTTATTATATGATGAAGCAGAACCACAAAGTAACGCCTGAGACCGTGTCTTATATATTAATTTAAACTCACCGACACGCCGCTTATTTAAACTAACGGAAATTGAGATGAAGTATCTAAGCCGACAGGATAGTGTACAAAAGTAAACGCTATTATTAGAGTACATATTTATAAATAAATGTATAATTGTTCCCCTACCTAATAGCAGGCATACCCAACTTCCAAGAGTCCTTTGGTTGCAATAACACGCAACGACTCATTTAAATAATCATCAAACGATTTAGGCAAAATGAATACTTTTGAAGGACGATTTTCGAGGCATGAATATGTTGTCATGCTGTCAAGCTGCATGAATATGTTGTCAAGCTGCATGGGAATTGATTAGTTACTTCAACACTAAAAGAACATGTATTCTTCGTTGTAAGAGTCACAAACTATTGCCAAGAATCTATTGATTATCAACGATGAAAATATTTTAGATTATAGCGTAATCTTGTTACTATCAATTCGTCAAGAAAAGTGATAAATACGGGCAGTAGAGCGGGAGTGACTCGTACTAAAAGGAAACTGTACTGCGGAGATTATTTCCATTGCGAAGGCATGCGCAGAACTCTCAAGTGAAAAGAATAGATCCGTCAGAAAAACATAATGGAGAGTCAAACATTTCTCAAAATGAACACACAGCTCCCGCTATGGAAGAATGCGTCAAGAGAAAAGAGAGAATATAACTGGTGTTGCTCTTTCATGTTATGTCTCCCATGATTCCCTCTGGAAGTTTTTCCCGGGCGCCTGACGAAGCAGTATCGTAAATGCATCGGTTGACGAGGAAGGGTTATAGGAATCGCGCAAAGGCGAAATACTGCGGATGAAAGACAATTCCGTTTCCGGGCATTCCTTATTGCTCTGTGAAAAAACAAATTACCAAGGCTGGTCATTAAGAACGTGTTGGTTAAAGAGTTAAAAATAGTCTCATATCAGACGAGATAAAAAGACACGTGTCAGTAGGAATACTATTTCTTTAAGAGTCTTGAAGAAGGGGGAAAAGAGATAGTAAGATATCTTTCTCCCTGCGGGTTTTAGTGCAGCGTCTTATCCTCCCTCGCGAGCGTTTAAAAAAAAAAGACGACAAGCGCGAGGAACAACAGGGGTGGCGAGATACGAGTGTTTGAGAGAACTGAGGCGCGTTTTATGACACCCCCTCTAAAGACTTTCCTTTTGAAGGTGGAAAAAATATAACCTCTACCTCGCCTCTTCGAAACAGTCAAAGGGATAATGGGGTCCATAGGTCGGAGGATATAACACAAAAGCAAAGGCAGAAACTCGCTTTAATCTAGCCCGCACAATGTTTTTATGAATTAATTTTAAAAGAAAACTTTTTTTGTTGTAAAAAAGGTATGTCTGAATTCTAGTCTCTTCTTTTTTTGTTTCACAACTGATTTTTTTATTTTATTATTGTAAAAAACATTGCTATAAGCTTTAATTCTATTGATGTATCAAAATAATGAACTAATTTTCATTTCAAGCCCTGAGGAAGGTGCATAAATACACTGATACTTTGGCAAAAAATTGCAAGAAAAGGTTATTCATTATTATCACTATTAAAAGTCATTCGTGAATTAATTTAAAAAGAAAACTTTTTTCTGTTGTAAAAAAGTTATGCCAAAATTCTAGTCTCTTCTTTGATGAATTGAATTAATTTTTTTATTTATGTAAATAATGTTGTTTTAACCTTTTCATGTATCAAACCAATGTACTCATTTGCATTCCAAGCCTTGATGAAGGCTTTTTAATTCACCAAAACGTTGGAAAACAATTTCATTAAAAAATATTAGTACCTACACTCCATTAAGCTGATTCAATAATTATATTCATTAAAACGCATTAATTCCCCGTAATAGTATTTTCATTCAACGATAAAATAATCTGCGGAAATCTTCCAATACCTAATATTTCATGTACAAAAGTAAAATGAATCGCGAATGCATATGAAAGTTATTCGGCGGTAAAAGAGTACATTTAGTCAATCTATTGTAACGAACATAATTCTCTTGCCAGCCTGAATCAGGAAAAACAAGCCATATTAAAATCATGTTCTAGGTAAAGAACGGATTAATCAGAAAACAAACGCATTGCTGGGAAAGTTTCACAGTTCTCTACAATCCTAGTCCCTATATCTATACTGGCAACGGCTTCTGGAAGTAGACGAAACACATTAACGGACCCCTATGCGGTGCCGTAAATGAGAAAGTCATAAAGATTCGAACCGTGACTTAACCGCTGCTCCCATGCATGCAGTATTGAGGGACCCGCATCGTCTGTGGCGAGGCCAACGCAACCAGTGGGAGGAAATTTAACTACCACTGATCCATTTCGAGAAAACGTGCTCCTTCGTCGGCTCTTAAATAGCCGTGACGCAATGACGTCCACTCCATCTGTTGGTCTATATACGAACATTGTCTCGCGTCTTTAAATTGGTAATTCAAAGGACGAACAGCTCTGCAGTTTCCACCGTTGAGATAGAGTAAACACAGAGGGGCGAAGGCTTACTAAGAAGCTTGTCAGCTAGGCTTAGGCGACAGCGCTCTCTATCTGAGATCCAGAGAACTAACAGCCATCACGACAGATAAAGGTGGACAGTCCATGCAATATCTCACTTTTTATATCTATAAATACATGTGGAATTTATGTGATCCTTCAATTATGACTTAACGTTCCCAGTAAATAATGTCTATGAACACATTTACATTCAATCGTGTGTAATAGCCTTCTTTTACTGTTATCGGCTTTTGAGTCTTATGGCGAAAAAAGGATTTCGTGTGCACCCTATTTCTATACATACGCATTAGTCTGGTTACATTATGCGTAAGCTGATGCCATCAATTATCATTTTTTTCTCAAAGTCTGGCTATGAGAGTTGAATGTCAGTTACGGTCACACCCTCCGCGTGTTAAGACTCGTCAGTACTGTCACGGGACTAAGGGTGTGAAACAGGCTGCGAACGGAAGGACTGAAGCATAAAGAAAGGAGATTCAGAATAGTACTAGAAACAAAAAAAACGTCCGTTCAAAACCTGGTATAATGTGATATTTTTATTTAGTAGAGGATTTTTAATAGAATAAAATAATTATGTTGGTTAATCGACTGAGGTATAACATTGATTGATTTTACATTTTTAGTCATCATCCATGTGTTACGAAAATTGTATTTAAATCAACTCCAAATTTTAAGGATAATAATTATTTACCACATTAAATTAAAGATAAATTATAAACTTGTAATTTTTATGATAAAAATATTATGATTTCAATGATACTAAATGAGCAAATATAATGGCAAAAATGAATGACTGCTACTCTTGAATAATTTACATTACAAATATATTTAGTTTTGTTCATAATTGATTAAATTATTATAAATATTCAATTCTAGGCCTGCGTTTCGACAACTTTATTGCCTTTTTCAGAGATGTGAATTGTAATATGGAAGGACTGAAGCAAAAAGAAAGGAGATTCAGAATAGTACGAGAAACAAAAAAACGTCCGTTCAAAACCTGGTAAAATGTGATATTTTTATTCAGTAGAGGATTTTTAATGGAATAAAATAATGAAATTAAAAATTTAGAATAAAACTATTATTCAAAGTCCCAAGAGCTGTGAAAAATCAGCTGTTGGGACTTTGAAAAATAGTTTTTAAAAAATGTAACATTTTCCATTAAAAAAGGGAATTTTAAGATGATATAGGTTGTAATTAATTTCAACTATGGTAAGAGAAATTCTAATACGCAGTTATCGATCTATAGGATTTTATATCTCGACCCTCCTACGTGGCCTTGCCAACACGATCATTTTCGGCCACATTTTAGCACGTCCCGAAGTCATAACTCAATAGAAAAAATGAACATAAATGAAAGGATGAGATAGATGGTGTGAAATTATGAATGAATGAAACTAATTAACATAATTAATTAATTGCATGCATGAAAAAAGCTGCAATTAGGTAAATTCGATTCCTAACTAATTTAAATTAAGCAGCAGTACTCACTTCAAGTTTGATTAATTACACTTAATTTTTATCCGTAGCTATTTTTTGCATTGAACTTATTGTACTCATTTCCATGCATTAATTCCACCGAACCTAGTCATTTATCAACAGAATAACTGCCACGAAAAGGTTGCTGATAATTAATGATAACCACATGATTAATTAGCATGTTTTAATTAATTTGATTTTAATCTATTAGGTACGTGAAAGCTTTCTCAAATGAATTTTCTATGGTTTACCTGAATAAGAGTGCGAATTAGAGTGGTATAGTTTCTATCCGAGAATTTTCATGATGACATAAATTTAGTTAACGATATATATCATTGAAATTTTATTATATTAATTAACAATTATTTAATGGTGTACGTGCAGAAGCGAGGTCGAGGAACTGTTATTCCCATAGCTTTACCTGTGTCAACGGACGAAATGGGGAGCATTGTAGCTCACGCAGAAAGCGAATTTTTTCGTCCTTTTGGCATTTAACAGGAAAAGTATCTGCATGGTTTATTAAAAGGAGTAAACCCGTGCTCAGTACCTGAATGTAGAAAAAAGATCGACAATACTCCTTAACACTAAAGATGGAGTTTGCCATAAAAAAGAATTCTGATTAGCAGGAATCCCAAATATTTTTATTTACTTATTATATTTATAGCCAAATGTTTTTTTGTTCGTTTTTCATTGCCGAAGAGAAAAGATATATTAATAAGTATTAAACAAAAAATCCATTATTATTTTCAGTCTGTAGGTAATTCATAATTGGTTTGTGGCACTGTTAGCGCCAATATTTAAGTATTGCTCAGCTTTCAAATCCAATGGCCCAGAGCGTGAGCGTTGCAAACGAGTTTTTGGTAACTAATAAGTGAATCTGCGAGTTAATCATGCGAAATTTATTCACCTTATCAGTGAAAAAGTTACGAATCTTAACAATTGAAGATTTCCATCCTCACCCAAGCTCGACGTTCGACGTAATGGGGGCCTGTGGCTTTGATGAGGTTCGATCAGGTAAAAAATGTCTGGGTTTACCGTGAAGTGCACACGAGCCGAAATTTTATTCCCTGGAAGGAGGGTTCAACGGTGATACAATACGCAATAAAGTTAGTGTTTCTGGTGGATGGGAGATCCTTACCATTTGCAAACAGTTCCGTGTTTCGTTCAGACAGTTATTCTAGTACACCATTATCTTTTGGAGGAGCCAAAGCAAAAGCTTCAAACGCTGATACTGGGCAAAAAAAACAGTAAGAATTTTAACAATGTTACCCAATTTATTTTGTTTACAATAAAGAACTTCAAATTCATCTCACATCTAGCCTTGTTTTTTTCTTACTGCTGTATAAAAATTCCTCCTCGCCTTAACAACTAATCCGCGACATTTACCCATCCATCTCTGGGTTTGCTCTTATGTCTTTGAAAGAAAATAACATTTCTTAAAAGAAATCAGTTCTCCAACACCCATCAATCCTCCTTATATGACCAAGATATGGATACACTCTGCAATTAAATTTCCATCTGATTATCGCTTACTCAGGGTCAAAAAGAAAGGAACTGATAGAGAGAAAATGAGATTTCCCAACTGTCCTGGCGGCATGAGAGTACAGTCCTCGCCTTCCAAAATGAAGGTCGCGGGTTCGACTCCTGCATGGGTTGGTCACTTATGATCAGGACATAGATGAAATAAGATTTGATGCTTTCCCGGCGAATTATGTGGGTTAACTCTTCGGGATTCCCACCGGGTTAAAAACTATATTTCTACCGACGTTTTGAGCTCCCACCCGGGGATAATCCTCAGGGCTGCTGACTGTGGATTCAAGGAAATTGGTCCTTTCGAATGCCAAATATGCGCCAACAGTTACATTCTCTCGTAGTCTCTTTTACACGGTGGGAAACCCAAGAAAAGTTTATCCAGGTCATGGATTTTTATGGTCGTCATTGCTTTTTGGTGTAGACCCCCGATGTAAAGGGCAAACTATCCGGTATTCGAGGCGATGAATGTAAATAAATAAAAAAATTGGACTTCAGGGACAGTCACGACCTACATAACGACATACAGATAATTTGCTCTCGTGGGTCATACACACATGAATCTTCAACTAAAGCGGTTGGGGAGCTTAATTTCAATATTTATGCAGTCAAGAAAAAATCAATATTGAAATGCCCTGTCCCTTTCTTTAACCCATCCCAATTCTCTCCTCCACACACCGCGCGTTTTGATCGCTATGCACACAATCCACTACTCACGTCTTTTCTCGCAGAAAATGGAATCAGGCCAAACATCGGAAACCTGTGTCATATTTACTTATTTTAAGACCCGTGCTCACCGAATATGCGCCAAGAATTACATAGTCTCTCGTAATCTGTATATTTAACGCTCGCTCTTTTTAGAATTCTCGCTTTCAGTGATGAGCCAAGTCGCATGTCTAGTCGGCAATCCCTTTGACCGACTGGCTGCCACGATTCACTGCACAGTGAAGACCATGGCCGACTGCATGGAGGGAGAGGTAAATGAGGGTGCCCGGGGTAGTGGTTTTTAAAACAACAATTTAAAGTGAAGGATCGATATAAGTATATGATAAGATAAGCTAAGTCAATGTAAGAAATAGCTGGATCATTAACAGTATGAAATCAATGGTTTGCGAGGTAACTTTATGGAATCGTAACATGATAGATTAAGAAGTATTTTGTTGTATTCCCTACAGTATTTATTAAAAGACTCAACCGTTTTCGACCTTTTAAGGTCATTATCAGCCGGTTGATTCTTTTAATAAATACTGTGTGGAATGCAACAAAATTTTTCTTTTTAATAGATCATTAGATCATTTAAAGAATGTTTATCCTTGATATTTTTAATTTGAATATTTACGAATATTAATTTTTTACATGCAGAGTATAGCTGCATGACGCGGCCATCTCGATACCTGCACTGCACAAACGCTCAACAATCGCCCACCGAATCAAATCCGCTCATCTAGTAGTCCGTAGTACCAGATTTGATTTGGTGGGAGTTGTTGAGCGTTTGTGCAGTGAGTATCGATTTCCTCGCAAATGATTCATTCACACTGTGGTACAAACTTTTTTATTTATACTATTGAAATATTAAAGTTAATGATACCGTCTGCATTAGTTTGTTTGATAATACGCGAGAGAATGGCCGCGGGATGTAATATACCGTTCCATGTATATTATGTCGCACAAATTAAAATTATTATCAAATTATTATTATGAATAGTAATGCGTAAATATTCAAATAAAACATCATGGGTAAAATATTTTTTAAATGATCTAATTTAACCTCATATTGCCTTTGATCCCCCAAATTTTATCTATCGATCATAGTCAGCCATTGTTGAAACGCTGCTTGCCCGGGATTACGCGATAGATAGAATGGGGTAAACCCGTCGGATCCAAATGGCCTCAATAAATTCGACGAATATTCCCGTCGTGTCCTGAAAGACGCAATCGCCTCTCGTCACCGAATATAAGCTCTGCATTGGGGCCAAACAAATGTTTGGAATTGCAAATAGTAGTTCCTCCAGGGGTGAATGAAAGGGAAGTTCCCCGACGCAAGAACCTATATACAGCACTGATGTACGGAGTAATTGAATGCATATGACAGCTCTCAATCTCCAAGACAGGGCCGACACAAAAACTGATTGGCGCCACCAATAACGGCGGTGTAAACCACAGATCGCGAATGACAACCGGAGTAAACTCGGGTCATTTTTTATGCCTGAATGAAAGGGGAGTTTAATCGCGCTCGGTTTCACATGCATCGATTATAGGGACGCACTACGCCCTAATCATGGTTTATAAATAAACCGAAATGTTGGCAAAACTTGCAGCTCAATTTAAAAACCTATACTCCGAGAATAAATTAATGTTTTGAAACACAACTAAAAACTATCGATATTATCCACCTTAGAATTTGGTACTTGATCGTCATTTTCAGCAAAGCATTATCCACTTCGTATCATCTGATCACCATGAATTTGTTCTTTTCGACTTAGCTATTATCTTTCCGTGAATTTTTGTGATATTTCCAAATAATTATTAATCCACATCTACGAGGTACCGTGCAAGCCACCACCAGGATATGTGGTACGGATCATTATGACGGATCATCCTTAATCAGACACGCGTTCGCTTGCCGGACACAGGCTAAGCACATAGGACAGCGACATGCAGTCAGACTAGAAATTAGGACAGTGCCAAGGGCACAAACATGCTACCATGCAAATAAAAATATCAGTTAGGAATAGAAAACGAAAAGTTTGCATAGTTAATGATTTTTACATGAGTTAAAGCATGTCAAAAATTGCATGCATTACATGCATGCATATAGCTATTATTGACAATATAGTGAGTTATTAAGTACATGTGCGGAGCCTATTTTACCTAGCCCGAGTCAAGTTATCCTAGAGATAAACTATGGCCTGTTACAACTGCAATTATACTCGAATGAAGTAGAGTACTTTGAAACCGGCTTCCGAGTGTCAAACCCTTATTGTACGCAGAAAAAAACGACGTCTTCAATCTAAAATTATTTTTTAAGATGACTTTATCCGTGTGAGTCGATCACATGAGGTCGAGTGACGGTATATTCTAGTTTCTCGCCACGCCCTCTTGACAGGAAGCATTAAAAAAAACCCTCCACCCTCCCTCCCCCTGCAGTACACCCACCCTTTAGTACCTCGAGGGAATGACGCCGCCCGTCCATTACGCAATGAGCATTGACGCGTGCATTTATTTACATCGCATGACGCTGGATTTCCGGTGAAGGGCAACTGCCTTCCCTCTCACTCAGCTTCATTCGCACGTATTCGCGATTTTCGATGCTGTCCAATCCATCCATTTAAAAAAAATAGACTGCGAATGAGAAGGAATCAACGTTGCCAATCAATTTCGCACGGCGAATACGCAGATTCACTTATTAGTTACTAAAAACTAGATTGAAAAACGCTAGAGGCCATAGGATTTGAAATCTCAACAATAATTAAATGTTGCCACTAATAGTGCTACCATATGTTTATATAATATTTTTTATGAATTACCTCCATACTGAAAATAATAACGGATCGGATGGCTACAGATATTTAATTCTTGTACGATGCGGGGCCTAATATGAGAAGACAAAATTTAAAAATATGCATGCAAAACTTTAGAAAGATTCAATTTACAGAATATAATGTTCTTTTCCGTAACATAGGTAATTATATTAGATGCAAGTCGTAAATGCTGCATGAGTAGAAAATGAAAACGCATCTGTTACAAGTTCTGTCCTGCTTTAATCTACTTTTTGGAATTTGGATATTATAGGCGTGTTGCACATCGAAACTTTGGAAGGAGATATGAAGGACCTTACCCCGTGTGAAATCCGAGAAATATTCTCTGTCATTGTTGGCAATTATAAAAAAAACTAGACATTACATAAACGTGATGAACCAGCGATAATGGGGAATGTTTTTACTAACCAAAGTTCGCCAGTTGTCATCGCTTAGTGATTTAATTAAAACTATAAAGTCCATTCGTATAAAATGTGACAGTCTAAAAGGTATCGCACATTTTGAAAACTGACACCAATTTTTATGTACACTTGTACCATCGATTCTAAGTGATACGTAAGTATTGTTTTAGAGGTAGAAACTCTTCTTTCTCTGTTGCATTTTAAAATTTTTAAACGTGCATGTGATGTGATGGGATAGCATATACTTCTTTCATACTTCATTTACCAGCACATTGGCCCATTATTTTATTTCATCATTTATAATAGTCCCGATTTTCTGCCAGTATAATTCACTCTTGACAATTTTAGGTGCAAGGCAGCTGTTGTGTGGAGATGAACTAATGAACAAACATAGTCGACAGGCTTGAAGTGTGAATTCTGGTACAATGCGGGACCTATTTTGAATATAAAAATAAAAAAATATGCATGGTAAAACTTGAAGCAGATACAATTTAAAAGACTCAAATGTTCTTTTCCGTTACATAGACGAGTATATTGGGTGCAAGCCACATTACGTGTTGGATCCTACTTTTCCGAAGGCGTCCGTACTTCGACCTGAAGACGCCCGTTGGAATCCCGGCGAAACTGCCGTCAACTTCTGACAGCCAACGCGGCGAAAACCGATGGAGGGAAATAAAAAAAAAGATGGAAAGAAATTTTCTGTGCGTAAAATAAGAAAACGTATCTGTTACGAGTTCTATCCTTCTTTCACCTAGTTTTACGAAATTTAGCTTCCTCCGTCAATTACGCAGCATTTCCTCCGCGATGCGAGGACTTGGAAGTACAAGGGGACATGGTTTATGCCCGCCGAGACGAGACGTGCAACATTTCCCGCGAAGTGTGGCGGCTCGTGAATGGGTTACTTCAGACTATAGCGTCTATTAAACGCCGCAGAAGCGAACTTCCGGCGCGCAGAAAGATGGAGGGAGAAATAATTTTGGCGTGAACACGCGCACGCACTACGAGGAAGAAGAACGTGCCGTGCCAGCGATGCAGTTGGTTGTCTGGATGGAGCAAGGGTGACGAGACTTGTCCGCGAAGAAAAGAAGGTCGGAGCGAAATACGAGCGACGGATGCGTTGGGTACAGCAAGCCTTTAAGAGAGTTATAGCCGCGACCATAGCCTGTTTTACAAATTTTATTTTAACATCGACTGTGACCGAGTATGAATAATAAAGAGAGACCTATATAATCATCCGTTTTTAAATACGTCGCCTACTTTGCGAGCTATTTGAGACGAATAATACGCGGATTTTATTTTTTAACCATTTTATTTTCTCGATTTTATAAAAGCTAAACAATTAATTTGTTTATTGTAATAGAAGAGTCTTCAATCATTTTAGTGGAGAAATTCAATTCCTTTACAATGCTATCTACTTCTTTTATGAAATAATGTATCCCTAATTCTTACTTTTTTCTTTGTGATATTTTTTGTGTAAACATTCATAGGGAATAAGCTCAATTTTTTACTAAATTTTTTAATAATTATTAATTTAGTAGGGCTAAAATCAACCATCGTTAAAAATACATTTAAGATTAATGTATTATAATTCAATTTTTTAGTCATTTATTAAAATGATTTATTTAATTCTATTTTATTTTAAATAATTATTAAACGAGCAAAATATTGCTGTTAGTTTTTATTCTTGCTTTAATTTTTGCTAAGAAATTCGGCAAATTCAATTTCCACCTGTTTATCAAAAGCAAATACTTCTGAATTGTTTCTTTCGAAGATAAGTTAATAACGACACATACTCCTGCAGAGCGTTTTTCAGCTACTCATCATCCTTGTGCATTAGGCCGAACCATACTTTTCAGATTTGAGAAAAGTTATGTTTTCCTAGTCTCAAAGTGATCCAAATGAAGTTTATATTCACGTGTTAAAATTTGGTTACTTTAAAATAACGGGAACCCGTGTTCCAAGGGCCATAAGTACTGTGAACCTTCAATTGAGATTTTGGGGCTGAAAAGGGACTATCCCCATGAAAAACATGTAAGTGAAGTTCTTAAGGGGCCGATTTTCTGTTTGTTTTGACCTATCTCCAAGCGTTTATGAGATATCGTCCGTCGTAATGCGATCCACCCCCCAGGGCGCTACCCCGCACCGCGGCGCAGTGTGCATGGCTCTGACGTGGCTCGGTACTGATTACACTCGTGTGAGAGATTTCTTCCTTCAATGAGCTGTCCTCTATGAATGGGTTATTGAACTAGATCCTAATGAAGTCACTAACTCTTGAAAATCTGGCGGCTACTTTCGCGTTTTGTTTTTGTTTTTGCTTTTGTTTTTCATGGGGATTGTGCCTTTTCAGCCCCAAAAATCTCAATTGAAGGTCCTTAGTACTTAGGACTCTTAGGGCACGGGTTCCCGTTATTTTTATTTGACCAAATTTTAGCATGTGAATATAAACCTCATTTGGATTATTTTGAGACTAGGAAAACGTAATGGCACAATGAGCCTACTTCGCGGGGTGTTAGCGGCGGAAAATCGACGGCCGAAGCACTTTTGCAGGTAAATTTATGACGTCACGAACTCACGTCGAGCGGGTCACCGCTTCTTAGGAACTCTTCGGCATATCGCATGGTCCTCACGTATTTCATTGTTGATTACACTCTTTTTAGCAATCACTTCCCGCAATGCAAGTTTCTCCCAGAACGAGTAAACACGAACTCTAATGATATCACCAAAGTCAGCTGTAGCAATTATTCAATGTTACGTATTCGCTGTATTAAGAACATTATACTCTAGAGAAGAATTTTAATGTCAACACAACAGAATCATCCCACCATTTAGTTGATCAAACACCTTGACATTTAATAGGTGCTATTGAAGCATTGGAATAACGGGATTAGTTTAATGATAGAATTCCTACATATAGTAGGATGGAAGATTTAACATAAGAGTCGATTAAGCCGGTTGAAAGATAAAATTATCCAAAGCTGAGTTCATCTACGCCACTTAGGGCATGTGAATGAGAATTATTGCGTGGTGAATGAAAGGGGGATGGACGACTTTCCCTTTTGGCAGGAAAGTCGATAAAATCCCATTCACGAAAAATGTCACCACCATTCATTCAAAGCTCAGTCCATCGCGTCGACACGCTGTAGATAATGTTTTCACTCAATAAGAGCACTCCGAAATCGTGTCGGAATGAACTTATCGGCACGCTCAAGAGTGGGACACTCAGCTAAGAGAGCGAATCATTCTTTCGAAGCATGAGAGGGCGCTCAAAAAAAAAAGAAAAAGGGAAAAGAGAAGAATATTTCCTTTCCATAAACCTTTTTGCCTTGGCTGAGTCATTCGATGCATCACTCGTTCGTATCCCTCCCCCACTCCTCGCACTGATTGATGGCACCTTCGATGACGCGCGAACTTTGCGAGTTTCCCGCTGCGGCAGAAAGGCGCTGCCTGTCACACAAGAATGGGGGAGGAGATAGGGTGTAGCTTTAGGAAGGGGTCACGGGTGGGGTTAAGCGATCAAGGGGATAAAAAACGGAAAAAAGCCTGAAGTAGTTTTGATGAGATTGAGAATACGTAAATTTATCTCGCCCAGACGGACGTATTTCGTCTTCTTTTATTCACTTGTTCTAGAAATTGTTGTCAATTTGAAATTTTCAAGGGATGCTGAGTATCAAATTATTGGTTCCCGAGATTACTTCGTGGAATTGTGACATAACATATTCAAAAATAGACTTAATTTTAATAAATACTGTGTGGAATATAGCGAAGTACAATTTCGACCTCTTAAGGTCATTATCAAGAGATAATAAGTCATCTGTTACCTATTGTTAATAACCCGAAAAGGTTGATACTGGTAGTTTTTAATTAATACTGTTTGGAATGTAATAAATTTATTTTTGAATGTAACGGATTCTGAGTAGTCTTGGTCGATATGGTTCTATTCTATTGGGAATCGGAAAAGATACATCCATTACTATTACTATATTTTAATATATAATTTTTTTAAATCATTCATTTCTACTTGCTTTGCCTTGCATAAAAAATTGGGCTTTTAATGGAGAAAAATTATGTCATTTAAAAAAAATAATCAAATTAAATAAAAACACTAAACCAATTCCGAGTCAGTTATTCAAAGGATGAGCAAATATCACTTTTTTGATTCTCAGAAAAAATGATATTAGCATCATATACTCCAAAAGATAGAAATATGTTATTCTAAAATCAAGTCCAGACCATAATAAATAAACGTTAAAGGTGTAGGTGTTAAATAGGAAGACTGATTACGATAACTGGACACTATTATGGTACTAAAGGAAGAGTTGATTTAAAAATCGAAAAGGTTTTCAAGTCAGATGTTTCTCCCTTTAGATAAAAAAAATGGAAGAACCCAGTTATCGATCGAGAACCTCCAGTATGTTGAGCGGGTACACTTAGGGTGATGCGGGTACACTTATACGCACCTAGGTTATGCCCATCGGCCGAAAGTGATACTGTCTTCAATAAAATGTAGGCTAGGTTTACCGGATGAAAATTGGCCCCGGTACTCACGGTTAGTTAATTTCCTGTGGCATAATTCGGGATGTAATTTGAGGAGCGTATGATATAAAACGGGCTTCTATATTTTAGGTCGGGTAAATTTTTTATTCTCTTTTATTTTTTAGCTAATTTACTGCGAAATACTTATCAGGAGACTACCGGAAGCCATTCCAGGGAAGGAAAATGATTCTTCCCTTTTGAAAGTCCCGCTCTTGAAACTTTAATCTCGATTCCGAAGTTCACATTCATTTATTCGTAGTATTGCAATCCAAAGATTGGTTCACTGCATCCCTGCATTTGTCCATTTCCCAAACTATTTTCTTCCGTCCCCCGATTTTCGCCTTCTTTTTCATCTGCCCTAAGTATCTTTCGTGAATTCGTTGTGGAATTTTCTTTCGATTTTTTCCACCATTGTATTCCTCACATAATCACTATGCCTTATTACTTGGTCCATCAACCTGTTGTTTCTTTGGAGTACGATACTTCAGAACGCCATTTATTCTCCTATCATGCGGACCACCACCTCATTTCTCACCGAGAAATACAGGTAGTGGCGAGGACAGGATTTTTAAATGGGTTTTCCGGTGATTTCGGAGATCCCGAAACCCCCCCTGTGGCTACGCCACTGATTATACAGGCATGATATTTACCGCTTCTTATCTAGCTTCCATTGATGACTACGTTGCTATGGTGAAAGACAGAGAAAACATTTTAGATGCAGCTAATGACGATCAAGTCATTTAGTTTATGCAGACATCAAAGCATTCATTCCATTAATGACCGTGGTATACTATTATCATATGCCCATTTAACTACTTGGAGATACGACTAATGATACACTTATATTGATTAAGATGTGAAAAACTGTGATTTTTACCTCTCCACACTACTTTTATCGACCAGTTTTGCTGCCATGCAAAATCAGCCATTGTAAATTCGCGTCCATTAATGCACGGGGGAGGATTTGAGCATGAGAGAAATTGTAACGTTATTTACGAAATTTGTTCATTTTCTATTTCAGTATGAATCAATTACTCACGGCTACGCCGAAAATTGTTCATTTTATATCCTCATTCACCAAAATAAGCGAGAATAGCAGCTTTTCGTGTGGATTTAGTTGGTTGCGTCATGTTTATTGTTGGTGGAGGAGTTATTATTTAGGAAAAAAAAACGAGAAAATTGCTACTAAATCATAATATCTAATGAATAATCATAAAGTACTGTACTTCAAGTACTTAACACAAGTACTAAATATACTTCAAGCTTTGTAATTACCGTTCTCGGTGGTGGCGGAATAAAGTCCTCTCCTTCTAAACAAGAGGTCGCGGTTCGAGTCCCACCTGGGTAGTTTTCCCCTATCCAGGGCATTGTCGTTCGAGCACGTGTCATTGTTACATTTGTTAGAAACCCCGGTGTAAACGGTCAATTTGTGCATTTTTGGTGGTATATACATGCATAATTATAAATAAAATAAAAATCTTTATCACTCCCCGAAGAAGTCCCTCTCTAAGGCCAAATATTTCTTCCCAAAATTATGAAAACAGTCTGGCCACTTCTTATTCTTTGAGGGGACTACAGGAAGGAGATGAGGGAGAGGTCAAGGACGTCCGGGGGGAAGGACGAGTGACGTCACGGGGAACGCAGACCATTTCATGTCCTATCCCTACCACCAGCTCACACTATCGACTCCAGCAAGGAGTTCGTTCCGACGCATGGCAAAAGGAGAAAGGTCGGAGGTGCTGCTTGGAGGCTGCGGAAACAGGAGACAGAAATGAGTTTTTATCTCAGAGCACTTTTTTTACACGCATGAGTTTTATCACTGTCCACATATTTCTATTATAGAATCCAGAAGAGATAAGTCCCAACTATCGGCAGAACTTGTTGTGGATGACATGGTTCCATGTATAGGTAATTCTTAATAATACCGGAATGAGAATTAGCAACTCATGGAACCATAACATTTCTTCATCTTCCCCCTGCAGTCCTAACCCCTCACCCCCTCCACCCACCTGACATAAAAAGGCAGCAGAACCAAACTCCAGTACCATTCCCTTGAAGAAGTCACCAGCAGTCGTTCACGAAACGTCGGGGATTTTCAGATACATCACCCGTATCTCTCTCTTTAATCAATGAAAATAACGTTCTTCATGCTCGTTACTTCAAAATTCATTTTTGAGCAACTTCTCTCATTAAAAGAAAACAAATAAGTTCAAATTTTGACGGCAAAAAATGGTGACCACCTAAAAGATGACATCCTATAGCAATAACAGTCTATTGATAAATGGTATGGCATGGTATTTGGAGGAGGGGACCGACAGCTGACGTCATTTTCGCCATGAGGGAAGGGTAGGGAAGGAAGGGTGGAGAGAAACCCAGCGTCGGCATTAGCCTACTTTTAACGAAAGGCGCCAAGGGGATCACGGCTCAACGTCCCATCCGACGGACGGAGTGATGCGCTTGAAATGTTCTCCAGACAGCATTCAAGCAGGGATCGGGCAGTCTCTGGAAATCCTTTGCCACCGCCGGGATTTGATCCTGAGTCCGCCGGGTAGGAAGCCTACGCTGTAGCCACCACGCCAACCCAATCTCCTCAAGCAATAAATGGCAATAAGTTCATTTCAAAAAATGAATTCGTATGAGCCCACAGAGGGTTGCACAATAGATTATTGATTACATATTTTAGTTCATGAATGAAGAATATTTTTTTAAATAGCCCATATTATGCCTGATATGCTAATGATAGATTTTTATGCATAATTTCAAATGATTTAAAGTTTACACGCAATTTTATTTTTAGTGAAGGGCAACATTGTTTTTTCTGTTTCTCTGCTATCTGAGAGCTATCTAGCTATCTGAGAGCATTAATCAGATTATCGCCATTGCATACGCCTCGAGTGAAAAGTTTACCAGTTCCGGAGTTCCGAAGTTTCGATAGAACTCTCATCTCATCCAATCGGGATTTAAGAGAAACCAGGAGAAAGCTGGAGTTATAAGCTGGAGAACTGATACACTGTTATCCCATTAAGAGTTGGAGCTATGGGAACGGTAGCAAACCCTCTGACGCCAAAAATATTGTTTCCACCAATTCCACCTGAGAGATTCGACTAAATAATTGCTCTGAAGGGAATTAACTTGCAATATGCCTGCATTGCCTCCTATCTTACCTTCTTAGTTTTGGGTTAACAGGTTGGGAAGCATAAAACTGAATACGGAGTTATAAGATGAGAAATAAAGCTGTGGAATTTACCGGTTACCACAAGTAATTGCGATTGGCTGCATAGATCTAGTAATTCTGTTTTTTATTCTAATTATCACAAGATTTAAATTCATCAGTCATCGCTTTTGTTTCATTTCTAACAACCTTTTACGCATGTAAAATATTTAAAAATATATGGTGACAAATAAAATAAATATGATAACATAATTAAAAAAATATTTTTGGCTCAATGTACTTTGTTTCCATCGTTTAATCATTAAATATGGTACGTTAGATAGCCATGCCTCTCTTGCGAAAGTTAATTATCAGGGTAAATTTTGAATAATGAGCATATTTTAGCAGGAATACAAAGCAGTCTGGAGCTGACGAAATTAATCTGCTCGACATAAATTTATTCACAATCGGTTTTCTAGTAATTCTGTTTTTATTCTAATTATCACAGGATTTATATTGCAAGTCATCGCTTTTTGTTTAATTTCTAACAACCTTTTACGCATGTAAAATATTGAAAAATATACCTCACAACGTGAAACATATAAATCATAAGAATGAAAGATGTCCGCGCCCCGCAGTACATCTTGCAGATTATTTTACTCCGAAAATCACACCGTGACAACAGTGATGTTGCTTTGAAGTAAAATATTAATGAAACGGGAATAAAGTAGGATTTTTACGAAGAAAAAATTCACTAACTCATATTTAACTATGTAGTATTCTATTATAGAGTTTCTTGGACAAATGTCTATTACTAATAACACTTCTTTTTTAAGTAATGCGACCCGGGTAAATCAGGCGTAAATTCTAAGCAATTTATCTTATTATTGTTACCTTGGTTACGTAACGGAAAAAGAGATGAATTTTGAAACTGGCCTCAGATAAAAACGAAAGAAAATTTTTAATAACTACATCTACATAATACCCTGCGAGCCACCTCTAGGGTGTTTGGCAGGGGGTGATCAATCACTAGCATGCAGCATGTAATTGGACTCCCACATGCGCACCACACGGTCCAAAAACGTCACGTATACTATTAAATTATACTACTATATGCTGTTAGAAATAATAATAAAATTAACAGACATGCATTAAGTTTTACATAGGTTAGTAGGCTACTCTACAAGTCATGCAATCTATTTATGAGCTCTATCGCTGCCGATATAATCTCTTATTGATCGAGGAAAAAAAGACATTCTAGGACAACTAGGACAATTAGTATTGAAAGAACAGAGAGATGGCACTTTTCCACAGGTTTATAATTGAAATACGACGCGTTGTGACTTTCGGGTCATTATCAAGTACAATGAGGATTTTTGGTTCCGGAGCTGTAACTATACAAAATGGATGGGTGACGGGTGGAGTGGAAAGTCAGGAAGGGTATGCGTCATTGGGTGGTGCGCTTAGGTATGGCAAGGAGTGGGGAGTGGGCAAAAAATGTTTGTTCTTTCTCGCCGTACTTTCAATAATAAACCTGTGGAAAAAAAGCCATCTCTCCGTTCTTTCAATACTAATTGGATATCATTCCACTATATCTCGCCTGCTTCTATTACTTTTAACTAGGACAATACTCTCATGAACTAATACATTTACTCATCTTTTTTCCTATTCTGGTTTCAGTTTCAAAATTCAGCTCTTCTTCCGTTACGTTACTAAGGTTACATTTATAAGATCAATAGCTAAGAATATACGCTTGATGATGATGATTATACATCAAAACCCGGGTCGCTCTACTAAAAAAAAAGAAGTGGTTTGAGTAATAGATATTCGTACAAGAAACCGTTCGAATAATATGATCAGATTTTCTGAGGGGACATTAAAATTCCAAATTATGCATCTTTGTACGGGAAGCAGCTGGCGAATGAAAGGAAAACAGGAAGGAAAGATGGAAAATAAAAAAGCATTTTTTTTTCGAGTTATGATAGCTTCGAGATAACGGAGATTTCATTTTGAGAATGTAATTGGAAATAAGCCAACAACGCTGCCGCTCTCTGATCCCACCATCAGATAATAAGGAGCAGAAAGGAGCAAGAATCAAACTCACGTACAGGCACAACAAGATAGACATTTCTAGCCACGTTGGACTCCCTTATCGTCTACTTCAGGGGCGCATGTAACTAATTACATTATAAATGCTGTACTTATGAGGCCAAGGGGATCTAAACCCCCACCCCCGAAATGAGAAATACTTTTACGTTTATCATATATACCGCCCGACGTCTAGACCTCACGCAGACTTGCCATCCATCTACTAGTACTATCGTATTATATTTAATTTCACGTATTCAATATAAAATATTACAAGGCCTGCTTACTTAACTTGCTTACCTCCCCTCCCCAAAAATAAATACAATATACGCCACTAGTCTGCTTCCCTTATGGTACATCCAACATGATGTAGCCAAAAACGGTAGCATAGTATTTACCAGATGTCAAAAGCATTGAGTTCATGCAATTATCAGCATTTAACCAATCAGCATAATTAATTCAAAAAATACTTGATAGCATTCATTTACGCTCATCGATTCAACTATCGTGAATGCAAAATTTTCATTTATTTTCATTTAATTTTGTCTCGTACGTAATGGCATTGTAAGTTCATTATCTAACGTTGTATATCATACTTTACGGAAGGTAGCCGACTCACAGCTTCGACTCATTAGTACCATAGATAAGACAGGAATCGTTTTTCACCAGGACAATGGAGGACTTTAATAAATGCACGGTGGAATTTCGTACGCGTATATCCTTTTACGAGGGTTGCCCAGGAAATTATGCACCACAATAGTTAGTTTCCTTTATCAAAGAAAACTAAAGGCATTGATTGCGATTCGTTACTTATCCGCAGAATTTCTTCCGCTAAGGACTTTTCGCACTAACGTTTTTCGCGCAAAGGCCCTTCGACTCAAAGGCTCGGAGACTATAAGTCTCGGAACTCTCGTCTCCGAACTCTGTCCTACGAGCGCTGCCCTACGACGCTGCCCTACGACGCTAGCCCTCCGACGCTAGCCCTCCGACGCTAGCCCTCCGACGCTAGCCCTCCGACGCTAGCCCTCCGACGCTAGCCCTCCGACGCTAGCCCTTCGACGCTAGCCCTCCGACGCTAGCCCTCCGACGCTAGCCCTCCGACGCTAGCCCTCCGACGCTAGCCCTCCGACGCTAGCCCTCCGACGCTAGCCCTCCGACGCTAGCCCTCCGACGCTAGCCCTCCGACGCTAGCCCTCCGACGCTAGCCCTCCGACGCTAGCCCTCCGACGCTAGCCCTCCGACGCTAGCCCTCCGACGCTAGCCCTCCGACGCTAGCCCTCCGACGCTAGCCCTCCGACGCTAGCCCTCCGACGCTAGCCCTCCGACGCTAGCCCTCCGACGCTAGCCCTCCGACGCTAGCCCTCCGACGCTAGCCCTCCGACGCTAGCCCTCCGACGCTAGCCCTCCGACGCTAGCCCTCCGACGCTAGCCCTCCGACGCTAGCCCTCCGACGCTAGCCCTCCGACGCCAGCCTACCTGGAGAGCAAGACTTATATAGGTAGTACGGCGGAGGAATACCTACTCCTTTGCAATCAAGGGGAAATGGGTGCTGAGGCATAAGTTTGCAGTCCAGTCCGTCCAGTGCCACTGGGGCCACACGACTACCGTGTCGTCTTTCTGCTTAGTGATACACGTAAACAAATGCACACTTTGGGGCTACATGGTTGTAGTCGCGCAGAAGCTGTCTCCAGTACTGTTAATAATAATCTTTTAGTACGGTTAAAGTCGTACATTATGAAAAGCAAGTGGCCACGATTTAAGCCCGTGCGGTTTTTTCCCGCACGGGCGAAAATGTGTAATGTGCAAGGAGCATTAACGATAGGCGCCAAGGGGATCACGGTTTAACGTCCCATTTGACGGACGGAGTGCTTTAGTAGAGGATCTCTTTACTGGCAGAGATCAGAGCTACTTAATATTTTTTAGAGCGAGAGGTTCCAAGGAAAAAAAATGTTGTTTTAATCAATGTTTTCTTGAAAACAACAGTTTCACGCAAAAGGTTTTTTGGGTGGTTTATCTCGCTTATAATTGCTAATTCACAATTAGTTTTACTCAAAACTTGAGTAGAAAGATATATGCCAATATTATGAACTTTCAGGAGGCACTGATCATCACCTCATCCACCCCACATTTTGTTAACAGTAGTTGCCAGGGCAAAATGTTAGACCCAGCCATAAAAAATATTTTCGAGAGGATTCGTGAGGAGTTTACCCTGAACACAAGCATCAAATACCTCTCAAACCGTGCTGCGCATGCACAATTTGAAACAACTCAGTAATCAATTGGTTCGTCAGGTATAAATTTAAATTGTGTGATTTCAGTGGTTCGGATTGATGCAGACACCAACGACCTCATAAGCATACAAAGGGGCATATCTGTTCTCGCATAGGATCGAAGAATCTCCTGAAACAAAAGCGCATCGAGGTTTATGCGGCGATAAATGGCGTCCCCTTGCAGCAGGAAGACGAGTTCGAGAACTAACGGAGTCCACCCGTGCTGGATATATAGGCCAAGGGTTTCCAGAAATACGCGCAATATCCCGCACTATCTTCACTTCTCATCCTCGTACGCAACTAGTTGCCTAAAAAAGATTGAAGTGTTTCCGTGTATAGCATCGGAGGATAGAGTTCCAGTTCGCACTTTAAGGGCACGTTCTATAATGAACAGAAAATAGTTCATAGAACAACTTCTGCTCAAAAATATCAACTTAAAATTACTGCAACTCTCAAACGCAAAACAAAACATACCTTTTCTTTGTAGGTTTTTCCTTCGACCTGAAGACGCTGACTGCAATGTAAGCGAAACTGTTTTCACTAAAACACAACGGACGCGGTGAACCCGAATAGAATGGAGAGATACCTTTCCTTTGTTCAAATATGGCCTCCGTGCAATTATTTATAATAATATATAAGGTTTCAACCTTCAGTCGCTTTATTTTAAAACAAACAGTAATATTTCCATGAAATAGGCTGGACTTCAACAACATCCTGCTCAGCAGATTTTGCTCATGTCAAACTTCAAATACTCGCTTCTCCTCGATGCATGAGGAGATTTTTCCCGCGACAGTATGACAGAGTGAAAGGGAGAGACATATTTCTCCGTTCTTTTGGTAATATATTCAAGGCCACGGGCGAGCCCAGCTACGTTTCCCAATTCTTGAGGCGAAGAAGCTTTCTCAGCCCGCATCGTGGATTGACGACGCTCAGCTGGGCGTGGTTCCCTTACTCATGAAAAGACTAAAAAGACAAACGCGAGCCGAGTGGAAATACCTTCCATAATATCGGTATTCATTCCGACGTATTCCTCGTCATTCTTTTCTATAACTGAAATAAAAGAATATCTACATACTACCCCGAAAGCCGCCTAAAAAGCAGGGATGGCGATTTAAACTAAACGATATTCAAAAACAGTAAAGTTTCAATAGTTTCGTTCGCGGGAGCGAAATGTAGAAACGAAACGGATAAGAATAGGGTGGTTTCCTATTATTTTTTTATTGCCCAAATCGAAAGATTATTACTCCTGGAGTACGCATTTCACGCTCTTAGATTTTAAAATGACGATATCTATTTTTCGCGATTAAACGAAAAGTGAAAATTTTCAAGCGCGCGAAAACGCGACGGCTAAGTATGAATGCCGGGAAAACTCCGTGTGACGTCGTTCTGGTTCACGCTGCCGCAAGTGAGGTGACCTTGGGGCGAGGCTCTGAGCGCTGATACGACGCAGGATGCTAGCAGGTAGCAGAGTACCATGCTAGCAGGTAGCGCTTGGCTGAAATTAGGAATATTAATACCTCACCAAACGAAGAAAACTTTCCGACCTTAGGCAGTTTTAATAGGTGATTATTAAGACACGGTTCCCTAAGCTCTGTGCCTCATACATGCATTGGCAACCTCATACGATGTAAAACTCCTATTTACTCGTGTAGAAACTAGGTCCCTGTGACGTCACGTGGAGTGATATCGCATGGGCGCCAACCTGACCTTTTTCAAATGAGGATAAAATTGACCGTTGCCATTCGTCTAAACCGGTATTTCCAAAACCAAATAATTTTTATATTATGAATATACTAATGGTGGGTAACGAATAGCAATCAATGCCTTTCGTTTTCTTTGATGAAGAAAACTACCCTATTATGCCTTGGGAGCCCAGCTAAACGAAAGTGGAGCTAAAGCTAAACGGAGTCAAAACTACTTCGGGTCGATACTAAACTAAAACTCTGGGACGAAACGAAACGCAGATGATGTTTCGCACCGGAAGGACCACGTGCTTCACCTTCGAAAAGTTTAATTTCGATTCACGCACCGAGTACGAACAACGGTTAAATGAAGTAGAGGTTCGGCCTACAGCCATTAGATGTATGGAGCACTCATATTTTTACCGCTAACAGGAGAACGGTGAGCGCTAACTAGCCATTCTATTTTTAAGCTCAATGTTTCCACCCATTACGTTTGACGTACGAGTAAAGACGTTATACTGTTCACACGTACGTCAAACGTAAAGAATTGAAACTATTCCCTCTTATCCCCCTCCACTCAACTTCTGGGATCGAAACTATTTTGTACACAGCGGAGTTTCGATTAATTTAGTTTCTTTCTCGGAAGTAAAGTTTCGTCCCGGGTCGAATTAAACTCCTTGGTGATTTTAATTTTGTGTGGGAACGAAACTAAACCTAGGCCTCGTATTTTCGTTTCCCTCTGGGCCATCCTTACTAAAAAATGCGTAAGGAAGGGGGTGTTAGGACACCTGACGTTTACACATAAAAGCCCAAACAAAATACAGATTAGTATTTATTGAAGTTTTTTATGGTTTAGGGGAAATTCCCATATCTATCCGTTACACCATGCTCTCAGGAGAAGGGGTTACCCGGAACCCCTCCTCCGGAATAAGATCCGAAAAAAATCATATGTCCCGAAAAAACTAGGCGGGGACAATTCGTCGCAGTTCCTTTCTCTCTGTACGACCTTTTTTCCGGGCATGGACGTATTGCGTAGGACCCTAAAAGACCTTTTCCCCATCCTCTCAGACAACACGGCCACTTCCAGATTTTTCCCGCGATGCCCTTCACTCGTTTTTAAAAGACCACCAAATCTTGCCAGCATCTTAAAAACAACCAAACCACTGCCCAAACAAAGTACCTATATTAAACCACAGCCCTCGCCCTGCAACCGTGCAAGATGCAAAACTTGTCACATCCTCATCACCGAACCCCTTCCCGATCAATTCCTTGCCTTCCCTCTCCCCTCTGTGTCGGAAATTTCTTGCACAACAAAAAACATTGTATATATACTTTTGTGCCAGAAATGCCCCGCTTTTTATATCGGCTTATCCACCACTCCCCTTTGCATCCGAATGAACGGGCATCGCTCTTCATGCAATAGCGTTTCTTCTGTTTCTGCTTCCCTTCCAGTCGCCGTTCATGCTTCCTCCCACAAAGCTCTGTTTGACCAATGCTATAAAGTGGGAATATTAGCCTCCCTCCCCCCGTCTACCACCCCCCTAGAACTGAAGGACTTGGAACAGGCATGCATATGGGCTTTCCGTGCGTTTTCTGGTCCAGGAATCAACCGCGCCCATTAGAAAGAACAACCAATCCCCGTCCACCGTTTTTCCTCCCTCCATCTTAGCCCTCTGCCCTGCACCCTTCCTTATGCCCTTTCCTCACTTTCCCTCCTCTTCTCACTTGAGAAAGATGGGCTGCGTCCCATCGAAAATTTGTAAAAACAACCTTTCCCCGTAAGTTCCTCACTTTTATTTTATTTTTCGTTTTTCTGTCAATTTCTAAGTTTCTTTGTGTGCCCACCCCAGGGCAAGAAGAAGTTCCTTTACATTATTTATAATGCTCGTGTGAGTTTGCGGCTATCTAGCGATTTGATCTTTGGATTATTCTTCCTCATAAGATAATCCTCTAAAATCGCTGGCACAGTAATGGTTTTTCCAGGTTTCGCAAGTGGTAGGACCCGCCCACCTTTGTGACGGTGCGAGATTCCTCTTCCCTTCCTTCCCTATCCTATCCCAAGAGGCGTCGTCAGGCTCCTATCGCGGCGGCGCCTCCATCCTGTCCTCCCCCTTCTGTGGTGCAAAGGTGATAAGCTTATTGCTTCAGACTTTGACCCAGTTGACCCCGCGAGCCCGCCCTAGGGTTTCGAATCCACCGTCTCTAGCGGCTCACAGCCTAATTCGCTTAACATCTAGGTAACGCTGTCCGGACGCCCGTAGCAGTTTTTGACGAATCGCGCGGCTTTCCTTTGTATTTCATTCAGTTCATGAATAAAGTCTTTCAGCACTGGATCCCTTATTATCGCTGAATATTCAAGGTGTGGTCGGACGAGTGGGAAAGGCACCGTTGTTTTACTTTCTATTCCCATATAACGCAGTTATAAAACTAGGAAAATGTTTGAAGTGGATTATTTTATATGACGTCTGCCGAAAATATTAAAGTAGAGATCCTCCAGTCGTGTACCAGATGTGCTGACAACCACCGCGTATTTTAAAGGGTTAACTAAAACTGGCAATCGCGTCGCTGACGGACAGAGCGATTCGAATTTCACTGGAAAATAAACTATAATTACGGATGTAAGGCAAAATTTATACCCGCAATTATACAACCTATCGAATTCACACATTTCCAATGCTATTCCTCTTGACTGCAAAGAATATGCCGAAGAATATTTTTTTTATTAATCGCTCTACGGTCATCACCGCGCTGTGAAAAAAAAGTATGTGAAAAAACCGCATACTTTTGAAAACTGATAAAAATGCGCCCGAAGCTGCAACATAAATAAAAATTCTACGGCACACACAGTACCCTCCTTAATGTATTCCCCTTTGGGAGAGACTGCCACGATATCGGTATTGATTTAGTTAACCGTTCTGGTGCATTTTTCGTCCCTTTGGAACGCTGTTCTAATGATTTCATACAGATGGACGCAAAAATATTTTTAGTTCTCGTAATATAACTACGAACCATGGGACTGTTTTCCAATGACAGAAATAAATGAGGGGAGGAATGTTTTTTAGAGATTTCTTCTACAATGACCTTTGAAATCAAAGAGCGGTATATAGTATTTTTGGTCAATGAAATGCTTGGGAGTAATTCCTATTCGGGTTTTCTTGTGAAAGAAACAAAAGAACAAAAAACATATCGTTGGTGCCTGACATAATGGTCAATATTATTTAAATAAGCAGGAATACAGAAAATAAAATTGATAACATGACAATTTCATCATTTATCTTTGAAATACTCTATACGAAGCAACAAGTTAAAATGACGATATATAATTGGCAGAGAATACAGTATGAATGAACGACCGACCAAAGTTAATGGTAACTACAGACATACTATTTCCTCGTATAAATGATTCCCTACCATTTAATTGCTTTTAAAAATCTACTGAAACGGTAATATATACAGATGAAATCGGAACTTTGCGAGTGGCAGCTTTCCTGCTCTATATTGCGAGCTATCTTTCGCCAGTGAATGGATGCTTTTCTCGCGTTTACGAAGATTTTACGCGAGCCCATTTCCGATGCTTATCAAGTCATGACATTGTGCATCTGGTACGAGGCTATTTTCCAGCGCATCCAAAATTCTCGTTTGGAGGAAAAAGATCGTACTTTTAATAGCGTAAACGAGAGATTCAAGGTAGTGCTCCCATTCCTTAAGGGAAGGAAAATTCGAGGAGATGGGAAGTTAAATTTGAGCATATTCATCCGCTTAAAGCATTTCATGAAACCAAGCCCCGACCAATAGGCTGCAAGTGATATCATTGTCTTAATGTCGGCTGTCATGAAAATACCTTGATATTAGGCATACATACTGTCCCACAGGTCGTGTGTCATTTTTGACCTCTAATTTTTAAAACTTTTCCTCGAGCAATATTCATAAAGATTGGCTTACTTATGGGGAAAGATCCTAAGTTTTGTTGAGTGCAAGCAAAGTTTTACGATTTTGACCTTTTGACCTCACACTGTGGGTCCAAACCACAATTTTTAATTTGCCTTATTGGGTTTCAATGCTTAAAAAAATCGAGATAGAAAAAAGTCTGAATTTTATTGACCAAGATGAAAGTCTGAATTATCTTGACACGAGAAAACCGAAAATAACACTTATATTTACGAAAATTCAACAGTTTACCCAGAATGTTCACAGTTAAGGTCATAGTGGTGGCAAAAAGAATGACATACCAGCAAAGGTGTCGATCCGTATGTTTTAGAGGGCGCCCAAGTACTGTATACAAAAAGAGGATGTCCGTTTGTCTGTCAGCTATGCGTTTCCATACGGTGGCACGGATTGCGACTTAAAGGCAGTTTTACACGGGACACGTCATTTCGCAGGTTAGCACTGCATTCATTTCTCAAGCTTGCGTGCAATAATTATTGCGCAGGCGAATGCGTTACCGCTTTACCCGGTACTCGCAATCAAGCATTCATTAACGATATTTCGGCGTCTATTGAGTGCGCAAGTAGCATGTTACATGTTAGAACAAGAAACAAACGAAATTCAGTGCGCAACGTTGTTGATATATTGGTCAGTTTCAGTAAATCCACTGACACAAAGGCGATTACCCTGATGCTTAAGCAGACGATAATATGCACACAATTAATAAGGTAAAAAAGTGAAAAAGGGAGACGAATATCCCACGCATAGTTAGGATTGCTTTTGCCACCACCTAGAATTTTTACTTTTCCGCCACGCGCACAAATCGGAGTAAGACGGAAATCATAATCGAAAATTACAAATTTTCCACGTCTATCACAATCATGGAATGCTCTAGAATATTGTAACATATATGTACATGGTGAATCTCATATCTCTCGGATATGTAATTGGACTTATCACGAACTTAAATTCATATGTATGTTCATAGAACTTACTCTCGAGATGAATCAATGAATCACTCACTCATCAAACAAACCGGTATGGCATAATGAGAAAGTTTATGCGTCGATATTCTAACGATATTTCCTTGATTTTACTTAACTACCACTGAAGTATCACGAGACATTATTCAAGAAACCATGATCGGCAAATCCTTCAAAGTTAGGAATCCAAATATTTCATATAGGTACTCAACCATTTATTCTCACACAACTTGTCATTTTCACATCCGATACTTATTTATGAGTGGAAATTAGAGGCATTTTTGCTCAGTCCACGAGAATATTCTGAATAATATTCATAGTTACCAATGCGACATTTATCGGAGAAAAATTGTTGAACTTGCGAGAATGCGAGCTCGGAATTAGAGCAGGGGCTATTTCGCATCCACGCATTCTCACATATGCTCTAGCAATTCACTGCTTTAAAGGTCGAAATTTTGATTGCGCCTTCGTACGTACGTCAAATTGCGCAATGACGTGCCCCTTATAAAACGGTCTTAAGACAATACATAGGCGCATTCCATGCTTCCAAGTCCCGTGCTTTTTTTCGTTGCGCCTGACGCGTCATTTGCACAGTTTTCTCATTACTATTTGTTACGTCACGCCATGAAACTTATACAATTGCACATCCTGCCGCGTAAGTACACCTCTTCACTCGTTCAAAGGGAAAACGAAACTCAAAGGATACAACACTTACCTATAAGTCATCTCAGTAAAAACCTTTTTGCTGGGGTATGAGTTCTTAACACGTTTTTGGTCTACACATGTGCGGACGCACATAGTGACCTATGTTGTGAAGCAATAGCATAAGCTGATCCCGTACGCGTTTTACAGATATAGTTTTTTCCATTGTTGACTGTTCAGCGTTGCTAAAATTCTTGCTATTTGACCTTGTATTCCAAGTTGATTGTTTGAGGTGTTACATTATGGAATTTATTCATATTGAATGAAAATGAAACTATGTTTTTCCACATAAAAAATACATACATACACATTAAAAATAAATGTTAGGTGGAAAAATATAGTTTAATTTTCACTCAACTTGTATTCCAAGTTTTCCACTTTTCTGGGTACTATCTTCCCCGAGCATCGCCGGTTGGCCTGCTAGTCATCTATAGGTATCTAAAAGGAGAATTTGAAAATCTAGGAGGGTTTTGTTAATATACAATTGAATTGGCTAATGTGTACATTGTACACATACATTTATTTATTTCAATACTTTGCTATAATTTATTTCATCAGCTCGATAGGTCTCGTATTCATTCACACAAAATTTACCCACTTTTCCCTAATCTGCATACCAACGGTATTTTTTTCTCGTAAGTAGTTCAGTATACCTTTCCTGAGATTCTTCGTTGCCCAGCGTTATTTCGGAAAGGGATAATATACATACTTCCGGCCCAACTGGATATGCATGTACTCACGTGTTATGGATCTATTTCGATAGCTATGAAGCGCAAATATATTACAAGGTAAGCTGCATGTTGTTGATAACTCGATCCCTACTAAACACCCTGAGGTGTGCCACAGGGAGTTGCTTAATTTTAGAACAACTTGGCAATTAATTATAGTTGGAACTATAAGGTAATGAACGTTGGCTCAAATTTTATTCTTAAAATCGATTCACTAGATTTATCACGTCATTATTTACTTATATCCAACAATATATCTACATGATTCCTAAAAACTATTAATAAAACGGTTAAAAATTTATAAACCGGAGCATTAAGTTCAAAGAAAAAGTACTGTATTTATAGCACTTGTTCCGAGGTAGATAGGGTAACTTCGTGGGATCTGACACGAATTTTCCTTTCATTCCTATTTTCCAGCTATCTCGTACCTTTGACCTTTTCATCAACCCAGAGCGCGTAATTTCTTTCAAATTAGTACCGTTTCTCAAGGGACCAGAAGCATTTATCACAATGCACGCTTTCACAAAGGAACGCTCCCACATATTCGCTGTCGCAGGTGGAAAATTCACGGCCTTCCTTTAAAAAAGATGTGTTAATGTTTGTCCTTGGCGTCAACTTCTTGGACTAGCCGCTATTGTGATCTCCTGGCCCAAGACAATCCCTGGGCCTTTTCTCAAATGTGTGGATATATTTTATTCGACGAGAAGTAAGCAGAGGGCGGGCACCCCAAAAATTACGAAAGAAGTGACCTCATCGGCTACTGCCTTAATGGCTATGTTATCATCGACTTGACTGCAAGAGCCCGGGGTAAAACATCGCGAGTAGAATATTTCAGATGTAGACTTCTAGCTTTTCCCGGGTTAGAGTCTGAAGGAATAATACTCGGGTTTCCCGTTACGGTTTTAGGTAACTGGTCCCCACTTTTCGAAGACTGAGTCTGCCATCATCTTCAGAAGTGAAAAATAATGGAAATACTACCCCTGAAGACGAAGGAAAACCTAGCCTTCGAGACGCTCGTACTCGTTACCCAAAAACACACCCGGTGATAATTCCGAGACTTATTCCTCCAGAGTGTTTCTAAGCTCAAACTTTTTTATTTGCATGCAATTTTATTAGAATTTAAGAACATGCATCACTCCCACTCCACTGATCATATTTCGTGGTATACCTAATAAAAACTTTTGCTATAATCTTGATATTTCCAATGCTTATAGAGAAGCCCCGTGGTAAAGGCTGTCGGTATCTTAATTATAAGAATTTTAACTTCGAATTTTCTCAAGTGAAAATTGTTTGTAGGGCTAGGAAACATATTGGTATTAGTCAAAAATCATAGCTATTCAATAATTAAACCTTTGCGTAAGTCATTGTTCCCAGGACTCATCACAATATCGATTTTATCAGTAGATTTATCATTTCTTCACTATTGGGTTTTATTATGCAACGTTGTGATTCACCAAATGAGGGTCAGTTACTTACAAGTTACTTACAGTTACTTACTTGTTAGATACCTACATAATGGTGTAACTCAGACTCACATCATGTTGATTCGCAAAGAAGTTGGAACTGTTCTGAGAGCTCTCTTTAAGGTTTTTAAAAGACTTCTCTTTTCCCCAACTCTACTTATCACTTCCTCATAACTTACTCGATTGATACATTTTATCTTCATCATTCTTCGGTAGCTCCACATTTTGAATACTTCCACTCTTGACTTCTCTGCTCCTGTCAATGTTCAAGAATCGTTTCCACAGAAAATCTTGCTCCATATGTAGCATCTGATGAATTGTTTCCTTACTTCTATATTTGTATTCTCGGAAATTATATCAAATCGTAGTATTGAACTGACTGAGCTCGCCCTTTGGAAGAGTAACGTTGCTTGAAGACGTATCATACAGTCCGTAAATGCGTGAAAAAAGGCTAAAGGGATGACAGCCGTGAAGCAGGCCTTGATCTGAAACTTTCTTAAGGGAATGCGGGACCTCACCGCAATATAGAGGAGCAGACGATTGACCTTATTCCAGCATGAGATGTCGATAAGTTCCAGAAATCATATTACCCAGCCATGGGTGTGAAACCATCAATTATGACATTCTTAGGATCGAAAGAAACAGCGAGACTGCCTAATTTATATGTTGTCACTGGTTTGTCATTAATTATTCATGACATAGAAAAATAGGGATTCCAAAGAATATGACGCGAGAGAGATCAAGGAAAGAAATATGCCGGATCAAGAGGCGGCATTTGAAATCCATCAAAATGTTTGAGGGAATGAAATGATTTCTCAGAAAGCATCGTGCGAGCGAAAATGAAGTGTCGTAGGTATATAATTTCTAATGCTAATTTAACCAAAGCATGGTATTCATGTATGCCAAGCTCAAATTAACAAAAAAATTTGGAATTTAATAAGAAGTTACCAACTCTCAAAGTAATAAACAAGAGTGTGAATTCTAGAAAGTTCTCTATACCGTACACGATTGCTTCACAGCCCAAAGGATTGTAATCCTTTGAGCAAAGGTCATAATAAATGCAAGGCAAATCACAAACAGAAAATTATGCCCTTTGCGGGTGGTCGTGCATGCATTAGAAATTTTACAGAAAACAAGCTTTTTCTATAGAATTTTGTACTAGGCTATTCATAGAAATGGGTCCAAACGATTAAAGTGGTACTTTTGTTGCGACTCCATTATCATTAACGAAGTTAAAAGACCTATGCACGCTAAGCCTAAGTACGTCTTTTTCTTATTTGAAAAGAATTTCTATTCGATTTCTTAATTTTTGGACGAATAATTTCTACATAATTAATTATATTATTTCTCAAAGATTTGAAAATGATTTTTCTGTTGAGTGTTATCATGGAGACAGGTTGAGGTAGGGTTCGGAAACGCGTGGTTACCTCATGGTATTCGAAGCAATTTTATGTGATCCGTACAATTGGTATTTCTCAATACGTTCATGCTTATAGTAATGAGACAACCGTAAGAATTAATAAGTAATGCCCAATTTTTGTACCTAGCTTTTTTAATTAATACTGTAGCCAATCTTGATAGGCTTTAAGCCGGATCTTTTCTAAATACATTGTGACTAACTCGTGCGCCGTGATTAAAAAGGGAATTTTTAAACGTTTTGCCCTATTTTGGACCAGAAAAAAATTTGACCAAAGAAAGTCCTATTTTTGAAGTTACCAGAACTTGATTGAAAAGGTTTTTATAAAAGCCTCCACACAAAGCAAAGTGGAAAAGAAAAAAGCTTAAAGGTCAAGAATATGTTTTTGAATACGTAGCTAACAAGCTTGTAAATTTTAATTTTGATTTTTCCTGACAGTTTATTAAGTTATAATCATAAGTGCTAAAAACACAGGCCGAGGATACAACAACATGCGCCGGTCTCTACTAACTTACAAGTGAGATTGTAACCACACTACGGCTCCCTCTCAATATTGCTAATGCATAAAAACTACGTTAAGGTACTCAGATCCACAAAGCGAAACTGTTCCATCATGCATTATTACATGGATTGCAATTTTTTGAATTTTAGGCAATTCATTCGGATGTCTAGTTTCAGTGCAGTATCATTCTATGAACATATTCGAATGTGATAGATACCATTTGATCTAGCCGTCTCATTAAATTATTTTATACATTTTAAATTGATTTCTTGCGATACGTGTTAATATTGTAGGTATATTACTCAAGTTTAGTACACTGACTTTAATCTAGAAAAAAATATCTCGGAATAAATACCAATATTTGTGACTCACGTGGTCATACTTAAATGAATATGCGACTCGCTGAAATACAACATTAAGGTGGTTTTCTTTTATTTTTTATTGCCTGAATCGAAAGATTATTACTCCTGGAGTACGTATTTCACGCTTTTACATTTTTAAATGACGATATCTATTTTTGCGATTAACCCGGCGGTAGTCGCGCCCATTTTCCGAACATAAACGGTCGCGTGGGGTGTCTCTGACACCCCAAAAGATTTTCTTCAATTTCTTTCAAATAGTATATATCATTTAAAAATTTCACATCTCGACGTATCCTTTGTTTATTTAGGAATGGCTATACTATATATTTCAAACCATAATTCAACTTTTATTTTTTTAAGAAAATATTTTTGAATACCTACCCTATTTTCCAGTGGGCAGTCCCAGTTCCTCCGAAAAAATTGCCAATTTTTTTTGTTTCAGCCAAAGGACACAGTTGAAATGTTGAGATATAAATACATGGCATATACTTTTATAAACATCAATCACTGTATCTCATCATATTTTCAGCGTCGACCTCTATTTGCCTTACGTAAATACTAATAATTGTACTAAATTAAATTACTTATCGATATTGAATCGATTTCCAAAAATGTATTCTTGAGGAAAAATTTAAGATGATATTACGGTCACTTATAACTATTGAAATACTCCTGTTACAAATTATATACAGCATTGGAAAGGTAAACTAACAAATATGTAGTCCTCAATAGAAGTTCAATTTCACGCTATTGAAAAGTTTTATTGAATCTAAAGAATGCAGAAAATAAATCATGTAAACTATTTATTTGCTTCTAATCACTTCTCAAAATTTTCAGCAAATGTGTACCGCACATTAGTTTCTAACACAGTTTACAGTATATTTTTGTTTTTATATCTGTGGGGAAAAAAACACATCTTCCTACTTTTTTCTATTTTTCTCCACATCCTTTTCTCAGGCTCATTTTACGCATATTCCTCTATTTTTCAAGTCTCTAGAGATCGTGTTCAATATCGATCTAATTTTACTGTATGGAAAAGTTAACGATCGAGTTATCTCACGAAGAAAACTTCTTTGCAATGTAATAGTGAATTAGAATACCTACGTATAACAAATGCACTGATGTCAGCAGTGTTTGGCAAATGAAAGAAAATGGCCATGGACCATCTCCTGACGTTTCTGCTTGTATGATAGGTGCTGCCTATTTTGTCTAATGTGGCTACACCTCCTTCAGTGCAGTTAAAAAAGGTCAATATTTCCGGTTTTCTTTTATTATCTGTTCGTCTTGGATTCATTGATAGATATAGCTGTGTGAATTGTTGGCGAAAGAATTACATTCTTTGACCATTTTACGACGCAGGAAACTAGAGCTTTTTTCTTCCTAAACCAAAATAAGCTGCTATTATCTTCTTTCTTTTACTTATACGACTTTCAGTGCTAAATCTCTTTTATTTTTTGCGCACTGTTCCCGCAACCGTCAAATTATTGCTTAGAATTTCATGTACTTGCGGAATATTATTGAATCAGTAGTTCAAACTATGTTCCTCCCGTTTCTGTTTACAAAAGAAAACATTCGCTTTAACTCCTCTTTTGGACCGTTAACTAAAAAAAATGGACCCTCTGGTTGCCACTCTGAGTAGGTACATCTTCAAATACAATCGAATTTGCCAATGCAAAACTTTTGATGCTATATTTTGCGGGGTTGGAAGGTAAATATTGCCTATATGAACATCTTCTTTGAAAAGGAATCAATTGCTCATCAGCTTTTTCTCATGGCCCAATTCTATAATGTTGCCGTGTATTGCGAGCAAACATCTCAAATACATCTGTACTTTGTGCTAATTTTCCACTTTTCATTTTCTCTACTTTAGCAGTCACGTTGTGGAAACGAAAAGATAAAGGGGAAAAGAGAAATATGTTATGGCTCATGGAGGAATAACATATTTCCACTCCTAATCCATTGTGGTTCCAAAACTATAAAAAATTCTGTTACTCAGTTTTATTTGCCCTGGCTAAAAGTAAAATACTATTCAGGAACACTAATTCTTTCCTGTCTGTTTCACTATCTCTTTTACGAGAATTATTTTCAGTGACTTTCTCTACCTGAATATTAGTGCAATTCACAATTTTCTCTACCATTCTTTCAATGAACATCATACGAAAACAAACCATTCGAGTTTTGAATCCAATTTATTTTTCTAATAAGTCCACTCCTCTCAGTAACACTGCTACAATTTTATGTTCTTATGTTTGGTCTTGATCCCTGCGTATTACACGTTTCAACTCCATACTTCCCAACGTACATAAGCTCCCTTCCCTTTTACAAAAGTTAATCATCTCTGCACTGTTGTTCAGTGTAAGTGTCATGCGCAGCTACATGACACCCATCTTCTTTTTCATCAGAATCAATCTTCTTCCCTCAAAGATTCATTGAAAAGGCAAAGACTCATTCTTTTACTCTAGAGGTAGCTGACATCTAGTATGAATTGAAATCGATGAATGTAAGTATTATAAAGCCAACCTTCACTGGTAAATTCACAGAAACATGTAAATAACGACTTTTTTTGAATAACTACTGCACTAACGTAATTGAACGAAGTCTTCAAAAAATCACTTCTAAGAAATCGCATTTTCTACAAAAGTTGACGTCAGAAACAAATAAATCCTCATCCAAAATTTCAGTCAAAAGTCAAAGTATATTAGCTTTTTCCTTTTTTTAGAAAGACTGCAGGAATCCATAGTGTACTGAATGAACGTGCTAAAAGTATTACATGATCGATTTTTCGTGGCTCACTTCGAGAAAAATCACTGTAATATTATAAAAAAATACTAACTTTCTATTTGTTTACATAAATTTAGGCAAAAAATATACCAATAAATAAATATTTATTAATGTAAACGCAAAAGACAACTTGAATGGCCAGTTTCAGAAAAGTAGCTATCAAATGTGATGAAAATGGATGAAAAACATTCGGCGGCAAACCGTAACGAGAACGGTCGCGTGGGGTGTCTGGCGCACCCCACTCTGCAGAGCTTTGACAAAAGTAATTTTTCTTAAAAACTTGCATTGATTTTATAATTATCTTTTACATGTACCCTCAGAAAGCTTAAAAAATCAGCTAGAGGAGGTTACAGGTCATTGCAGTCACAATTGCATGAAAAAATAGCGCTTATATAAGACTGGGGTGTCTGGGACACCCCACGCGACCACTGCCGGGTTAAATGAAAAGTGAAAATTTTCAAGCGCGCGAAAACGTGACGGGTAAGTATGAATGCCGGGAAAACTCCGTGTGACGTCGTTCTGGTTCCCGCTGCCGCTAGTGAGGTGACGTTGGGGCGGAATCTGAGCGCTGATACGATGCAGGATGCTAGCAGGTAGCTGAGTACCATGCTAGCTGGTAGCGCTTGGCTTAAATAAGAATTGTTAATACCTTATTAAACGAAGAAAACTTTCCGACATTAGCCAGTTTTAATAGGTGATTATTAAGACATGTTTCCCTGAGCTCTGTGCCTCATGCATGCATTGGTAGTCTCAGACGATGTAAAACTCCTGTCTACTCGTAAAGAAACTAGGTACCTGTGATGTCATGTGGAGTGATATCGCATGGGCGCCAATCTGGCCTTTTTCAACTGAGGATGAAATTGACCCTTGCCATTCGTCTAAACCGGTATTTCTAAAACCAAATAATTTTTAGCTTATGAAAACACTAATGGTGGGTACGAATCGCAATCAATGCCTTTCGTTTTCTTTGATGAAGGAAACTACCCTATACGAGAGGTTTACGACTCCTAGCTCGTGGTGCGACAATTCTATCGTCTAAGGTATTTCCAAGGATCCAGTCTGCATACCAGAATAAACCCGGGTCAAAATAATAGTAATCCAATAGCTGCATTTAGATAACAAGCTGCTAGCCATCTTTTGGGTGTTTGGAGGTGGGTGAGTTTTTTTTTACTATCATACACCAAAATAAAATTGCACTGCTATATAATCACGAATCTCCGGATCCGAAACCGGATACATTCTTATTATTTTAATCTCTGCTTGGCAATTTTTTATTATTTGAATTGAATTTTTAATTCTTAAACCGCGCCGCAGAGACGTTTCGCCGGCGCGCGCTTCAAAACACAAAAAATATTAAATCGATTGATTCAGCTTTCACTTTGTGAAAATTCATGATGAAAGAATAAAAACAACCATTGAGCCTTTGTAATTTTCACATAAATTTTGTGAAAATTACAAATGTTGTTTTAATTCACTCATAAAAATACCCCTGTACCCCGCAATTAAAATTCTTCGGAAGAAGCACATCTCTAGCTTCCACCAAGCATTACTTTCCCATCATAGATTATAAGCTAACAATTTCCAATGTGATCTCATTTCCCCTTTTTAAAAAAATCCGTCGTAAATATTCCTTTTCCTCCCATGGGCGTACCAAGCGAGGGGCAACTGGGGGCAGCCGCCCCCCCCCCCCCCCCCCAGAGGCAAAAGTATATATAGTTCAAATTCTGGTTCAAACGCTATTAGTTTAGTTCAAAAATTTTTGAACGAATTTTCTTTAAATCCAAGAAAAGTGATATTCGAATAAAAAATGTAATTAAAATAAAAATATTTTTTCCGAGCAAATAATTTTAAAACTAATAAAGCGTTGTTGTAATTTTCTTGAAATTTTGGTTCCATAACCTTTTCTGTGTTACAACTGAACGACCACGGCTTGCCTCCTCTAGCATTGATCCTGGGCACGCCCTTGTTTCCTCCGAATCTGGCGTTTTTCCCCGTTGCATAATGCATTCGACTTTGAATCGCAGGTCTCGATGGTACCTCCGGCACGTCCCACGTGACTCGATGACGTCCAAATACACCGCAGGAGGTGACTCAACGGTGACGTGGGCGACTGTCATCCAGTCATATCATCCCACACGAACGGAGACGGATATGCGATGGGTGAGAGAGCCGAAAGATTGCGTGCGATGTATTGGCGCGAATAAGGTGACCAGTGATTCACATCAAGGGTGAGTGGCAGGGAGTGTTTTCAACTACATGCAGTTGTCGTATCCCGCTCGTCTTCGAACGAGATATTAGCGACAATATCCTCTCGAAGGGAAGGATCAGTTCCGGAAAATAGGAGTCACTTTGACCCAAAATATCGTGACAGTGGCGTCAACTCCATGGGGCATGAGGGGGCCCGAGCCCCCTCAAAAATTCGTTATGGGGGGAGGAAAATACGTGCCAGGCTTGTCAATTTTCCCCTGGAGTGTCGAGTAATGGAGAGTCGAGTTTTCAGGGTTCTAATGTTGACAATGTGACTCTTCTAAAATGCTTAAAAAACTTGAAAACTCACGATTTATATAATTTCCCGGGGCAAGATCCCAGTATGAATCCCCCCAATATTTTTATAAGTCGGCAGCCCTGTATCGTGACATTTATTTCCTTCAATAATGCACAGAAACATTCCTCAGCTCCTGGCTATGACCATCACAGGCAGTTGCCACCCAGCTATTCCTCCACAGCCAAGCTCGGCATTTCCTTTTAATCTCCTACAGGGGAAGGTACAAAAAACCCTCTCATCATCCTCTGGACCGATATCCTCCGATCACGTGCAGGTCATCACGTAAACTTACACTTTGGGCTGACATACCTACGTACCAGCTCACGTGTACAAATGGCAGGTGGATGCTACGCAGCATCCAATACGGTAAAATTACAATACTGCGATAATCATCATCCTAAGATTTTTTGACCCAGCTCTCCGTTCAACTATCCTTCTTTAATTTATTATTATCGCCTACATAGTTCTCCTACTTTACATTCTTCATCAATTTCTCAATGTATCTCATCCGCGGTCCTTCACTGCCGCTCTTCCCTTTTACCTGTCCCTCAACGAAAATTTTCATCATATCCTCATGGATATTGAGGAATAAAATTAACATTTAAAAATATACGCAAGCCACATGCAACACCCACAAAGCACTTACAGCTCCAAGTAACGCACAACTACGGTATATATACCCTTTCATAGGAAGCTAAAAACTTTTAATGGCTTTCATTTTAAATGAGTTTACCAATGCATGGTTTGTATCAAACGAAGGAATCACCACCAAGAAATACATGACAAGCATACTATTTTTGGTATATTTCCCTAATACGTATATCGATACACACCAATATTCACTATTTCGCAGTACATATTTCCAAAGTTGGTATAGATGTGTCTTTTTAACTTCAAAGTAGATAAAAGAAAAATGCTGTTTAAATTTTCTTTCGATTTCTATGCTTCGGTACTTCAGAAATTGGTATATAAATTATGCTAATCACTCATTTATCAATGACAACATATTTCCTTGTTAACCGAAGTATTCACCCTATAAAGTAGGTTTTAGGATTAGAGTATATGTATAATTTACGCTCATTTGGCATTTTCATCCTCCTTGATATCAACATACGCCTAAGGCCGCTTTAAACCGAGCACGTGCTTGCACAATCTCACGTGTGCACTTAGGCGCAGTCAAAATTACGTCGCGTAAAACGGTGAATTGCTAGAACGCATGCTAGGATGCATGGAAGTGAGATGGCAAAATAACCACTGTTCTAATCTCGCTCGTGAATTCGCGCAATTCCACGCCATGCTGAGAAAGAAATGCAGCTACAGCCTGCGCAATTATGTGCCCCGTTTAAAACGACCTCTATGCTGAGCATTGTGATGATATCGGTGTATTTTTACACATCGCACATCCTAGCTTTTTTCGCCGCAAAGAGGAAATGTCAGTCCGACGAAGGATGTGACGCACCTTTCGCATGTTCGGAGAGCAGGAGGCGTGGAAGATGGACGACCACGTTACGAGAATCCGTCGCCGCTACAGCGGAAGTCTAAGGCGCCAGAAGGTGTGTCGAACATTCCTAATCGCGCGTCAATTTAAATAATGGATGGAATTTAAAAGGCGTTGAAGACTTGTACAACTTCATGTCCTTAAGAGAACGCATCACTCCCAATAAACATGTCTTTTTTGATAATATACAAATTGATTTAAAGTTACGCTGTCATTTTTTTTAATTTCAGGCTTCATTTACATGTTGATACAACCTCAGAGTTCGCCTCAAAATGGAGGTGTCGGAAGTTGTTGTGGCACCAAGCGTCAACCAGTCAGAGATTATATGAGAGAAGTTTACGTACGTGCTGAGTGATTTGTCTGTCTGAGATCGAACTAACATTTAAGTCCTTTTTGTTTCCTTAAGTATACCCATTGGGGAATAATCTCTTTTATTTCGTCGTCTCTGCCGGACCTTGAAACATATTGGCATTCTAAGATTTTGTTCTCCAAGTCACACTGAAAGTTAGGTATCTGCTCTTAAAAAAAAACTTAGGCAATATATGTCTGACACGTACCCTCAAAGTCTCAGGCAGCCCAATTACTGGTAAAGCTGTGTAATGCACCCTGTTTTCATTCGTAGCAGTTTTTTAATAACCGTACTGCTTCCTTTTTTATTTCCACATATACTTCTCGTATGTGTTCTTCACAATAGGTTTGAAATTATAAAATGTGAGAATGGTAATAGAAAACAATAATTAGACTAAACCCCTACTTATATACACATTTTATTAAATGTTACCTCCCCTTTCCGTGCCTGTTAAGTTAAATGGAAAATATATTCTCGATCGAACTAAATATCAAGAATACTAACTCACTGCTACCATTCGAACAATGCCACCATTGGAATCAGCCAATCAGATTTACTACCAGACACGAAATGGTCGAAAAGTGAGTGGCATTAGTTAAATAATGATTCAGTGCTATTAATTGACTGTGAGAAGAATGCATTTTCGAATCACATTGTTCTTTAATCTTTATCGTGATTAGCGCAGAGACGGAAGATTTGCCGTCCTCTGTGGCAGTCTTTGCCTGCCAAACCGAATTTCGCGGGTTTGTGTCTCGCCTGGGTAGGTTTCCTCTATCCAGGGCATCAGTGTTTGTATTGCATATTGTTGATTGCTGAGATCTCTGATATGTACAATGGCCACAATATGCTATTTCAATGGTTATAAGAAATAGATAAATAATAGGAAATAAATGAATTATAATTCCCTCTAGTCCATAGCGGCCTGCGCAGTTGATTCTGGTAAGCCAAAGTTTTATGTTTCGATTAACGATCCTGTAAACAAGTGATTCTTTTCGCATAGAAAGATGGTATAGGTTTTTCAATATGAACTCTTCTTGCGTTCAAATGGAACTGAGGGTAGCAGGAGGATTTGAAACGTAAAAAAATTAGCCGCGGCCACTTAGGAATACAAAAAACATTAAAACTAAATAAACTATCTATTAGAAACTAAGAGTCATAGTTTCCTTTACGAATTTTTAATGGCTAATTAAACTTGCCAAAGAGACAAATACTGACAAGACAAGTAAACCGACGCAAATTTTATAAAAGCATTCTTTTTATTGAAATCGAAAACACTGAATGCACGTATTTGAATGAGAGATACGAGCAAACTTTTTTCTAATAGATTCCAAAATATATTCATTCCATGTAAATTCTATATTGTATAAATTCCATATTATTTTAGCAATAGGTAATAATTAATATATTGCTAAAAATATTATTAAATTATATTAAAAATTAAATTATTGATAAAATTAATTAATTAGGTATATCAGCCGGAGAAACAATATTTAGCCATGTATGGGACTATGCATGATTGAAAGGTTGGCTAAAACGTCAATCACATCCACCAGGTAGATAAAATCTGGACAAGCAGTCTATATTAGGAAGTTGATGATAAATAAGGGAAACGGAAACCGAAATATGGTACTGATTTGATGAATGGTATCCTGTGTACATCTGGAAGTTAATATATGTGTGCCTCATAGGAGTGGGCCAGGAGGGGTTGAAAACCATCCCCTCCCTAAATTCGATTGGTGGCGTTTGGTCAAGCCATCTCATCATCAGGTATTACGCACGACCGGCCACCTTATCTTTGCGCCTCGCCATAAAAAGGCTCATGAGCGATCACATGCGTCTATGCATGCACGGCTGCCTTCACCTCGCGACGCGAATGCACAATCAATCGATGGATGGATTCCGTGACGATTTGATATTCTCGCCAGTCATGCCGCGATATTGGCACGTAGAGGGGCAACGCCTTCTACCTGTCCCGTACAGCCGCTGCCTACGATATCACTGAGCTGAAAGCTTGGGTCCCAATGACTTTTAATATAATCATCAAATGAATTTCTTTTTATGTATACCTACCATGAGTAATTAAGAATAAAGTATGATGAAAGCAAAAGCACTAAAATGAGTTACAAAAGGTTGAGAGTTAAAAATGTAATCCTCCTGGGAAAGGCATATCACCCGCTAAACTTCTTTCTGGATAGTTCTTGATCAAAGAAATTTTAAATTAACCAATTTTGATGCTTCCTAATCATACCTAAGTCTTTCATATATATTTATCTATTTCCATTACCACCGAAAACAGCTCTACTTGGCCTTTTACATCGGGGTCATTAACATGTTAACAGTTTAACGTGCACAAACAACTATGTCCTGGATAGGGGTAACTTACCCTGGCGGGACTCGAACCCGCTACCTCCTGTTTGGCAGGCAAGGACTTAAACCCGCCACCACGGAGACCAGCTCTATAATTCACATACGAATACCTAATATCTAAATTAGTTTGAGCTAAAATTTTAACATAATAGGCGTCATTTTGCAACCGCACTGTACTTTATTCGCAGTTCCAATGGAAACTATTAATACGATATGCATGTAACCAATCGGCAAGGTATAGGAATTAGTTTTTCTCAAGGACAAGGAATGACCATAGTAAAAAATTAAGCTGCAATAAACATAGAAAGCATAATTAAAAATAATATTTTCCCGATTAAGTTTAACGGCTGGAGTCCTAATACACCAAGCCAGTCCCCTATTGAGCCGTCTTCTGAGATATTTCATACGTAAACATAAATGTAGACGAGATTTCACCCAACTTTTCTTTGGTCAGCCTATTCACTGTTTTCTGACAGAATTCTACATAGATTTATACCTAATACCGCATTTTGAGAGCCGTTCAATTTTCTATTGGTGCCGCGTGTACACAAATCCACATTTTAATGTTTTTATTTCATATAATAATATATTATTCAACAAACTTGGTCGATTACGCTTTACTTCACTACCATTCTCCTGGCTGATAAATACATTGCGGAATTTTAAGATAAATGGCTTAAAAATGGTGAGTTTTACGGCTTTATGAAGGATATTTTATTAATCCTTACACTATTCCATTGGTAATATCAATCAAATTAAGTAAAATGGATTAAACTTAAAAATAACTGCTTCATACTGCTTATTTTCCACTATTAGTCACTTTGAGCGGTTTGTAAAAGTTTTTCTGTGGGTTTTTAGTTGATGAGCATAACTTAATCAAGAGGTTTATATTGATTGATTTGGGATTTAGGTAGCGTAGTGACACATCCTGTGCACTCAGTCCTTTGGGTTCTTTGAGATAGTCACGAATCAATCATGACCCATAGGGACCGATGTCCTACCTATAGGTATCTATAGAAGGCAGCAGATCTCCAATGGATAAATCACTTACACATTTTTTTAAACCATTTCTTATGATTATGCATCAAAATTATACATTAATTTTAATTTCAAGCCCTGATAATGGTTTATAAATAATGGTCGGCAAAACTTGCATTTCGATTTTAATAATTACACTCCGAGATTTTTGATTTGATGCATCGCTAACGTCCTTGGACCCTATGAATGTGTTTTACGTGTCCTCGAAACTGTAGGACACGAATTTTACAAAAGAGAATCGTCAAGTCGGCCTTTAAATGTGTTGTCACCCACCGCGCTTTTAAATGGGTTTGCAAAAAATGCCACTCGCGTCGCTGGTGGACAAAGTGATCCGAGTTTCACGGTGAAATAAGGTACAGTCAGGGGTTTTAACCGAAATTTATATACATGATGTTTGTGATCTTTCAAATTCATAACTTTTCAATGCTATTCCTCGCAACGACAAACATGATACTGAAAAACATTAGAAAAAAGTGGATCGCATTGCAATCATCACCGCGCCGCGAACGTTTTTGAATGTTGATTAAAATGCGGCCGAAGTTGCTTCAGAAATCAGTCTTGTATGGGATATGCTTGGCCTCCTCTATGCAGTCCCCTTGCTGTGGGACATCCTCACAGCAGTTTTTATTTATTTATATAACGCCAAAAACAGCACTAAGGCCTTTACATTGGGTTGATAGACAAAATAATTATGTAAATATAATTAAAAAACATGTATAAAAATAATCTCATTAGTAACAACTATTTTCAGCATATACAATACATAAAAAAGGTGGGAGTCAAAAAAATGCTTTGTTTCCATTCCCATCCTCACACCATCAGCAGCTGGCATAGAAAGCTTCACTATTGGTTACTATAAGCCTGATGTATATAAGTACGACTTTTGATTTTATTTTAAATAGTGGAGAATAGAGAGTATGTCCGCAGATGGTTCGCGACTGCGGGGCATAACGGAGACAGGTGTGACGCCGCGGAAGTTCGCGACTATATGGGGAAGCAGGTGAAAGTATGTGAATGAAAAATCGCGAAAACAAGATGTTTTTCAAAGATGTACTCACAACCACCACGTGGCCTGTTGGTCTAGGGGTATGATTCTCGCTTTGGGTGCGAGACGTCCCGGGTTCAAATCCCGGACAGGCCCATCGTTTTTTTTTTCTCGTACCGTACTTTCTAAGTTACTCTAACATTTTAGGCTTACTGCTGGGCAGATAAGCAAATATTCACGCAATAAACCGCTGATATTATATTTGTTTAAAAGGCAAGCTAACTTCTTATATATTATCTTCGTTTCCAAGATAAGCAAGCATTCACACAGTAACACGCTGACTTTATCTTAGAAAACTTCACGCATGTACTGAGACTTCCGACAAGGTAAAAAGGTAGCCCGATTATTCCGAGAGACATTTCTCGTTCGTATTTGCATGACATTCTGTAAGATTCCGGGATCAAATATCAAATAGGCCCATTTATATTACTATATCGGTATGATTTCTCTTACAAAATTCCATTTAATTGGACGTTTTTCAGATAAAATGTTTGACTTAATAATGAAATTGGATTTCCAAGTACGAAAAATCATTCTAATTTGGCCCTTAGCTTAGAGCTCACTCAAGACTAAGGCTTAGATGTGTGAAATGCAAACGTACAAGGTAGGAGAGGGGTAGTAAATTTCCCTTCAGTAAATTATTTACTTCTCATATCCGATTTTTCTAACTTAATTTTTAAAACGTGTTTTTTTATTAATTTGTTTTATTTACCGCGACAACAAGATTATTCTTTAAAAAATTAAGGTGTAACAAAACATCAACGAAAGCGACCCACCCGCCCAAGCTCCCCAAAGCTATTTTCCGGCTGCGATTGTGACTTTCACAGTTCCGCTCACCGCCATTCGAAGAGAAAATCTTCGGTCACGGTGAAAATGTCAGAGACAAATTTCGCTCTTTCAAATAACGGCCTGTTGGTCTAGGGGTATGATTCTCGCTTTGGGTGCGAGAGGTCCCGGGTTCAAATCCCGGACAGGCCCATAAATTTTACTCGTATGTAACATTTTCAATCGATTTCGTATTATTTGCTTACTGCGGAGGAGGTAGCAGATTTGAACACAACACTGACTTTAACTCTAAAATTATGAGGCTTCTAAGTTAATACAAAAGAAGTTCTTGAAGTTTTCCGACATTTATTTAGCTTCTATCTTGCTTTAAATCCCAAAATTCATTCCTTTAAATTTCACATATACCCTACTATTCTCAGGCGGATAGGCTCTTGATTAATATTATCTCTATTTTCTTTTGTTCCCTAAATCCATTACATATATTTTCCTATCATCCTCCTGCTTCATATTTCTTCCTTTATCAATGAAAACGACAGGTAGTAATCGTTGGAGATGGTTGCATGACTAAGACATATAGAAATTTCTGATAGCCAGTGGTGTCACGGCAAAATAAGCAGTGCCGGAACGCACTCTCCTTAACTTTTTTATGGTTGAAATATTACTCACTGTTAGTTTTTATTACAAATTGCGTCTGCATATTTTAAAATCAATTTTTGTTTTGACTACGAATGTATATATTAGAAATTTTGAGGCACCTGCATTGATAAAAGTGTTATTTGACAATCATGTCTTTTCTTAACCAGTACCGGAGCGGCGTCCCGGCAGTATGATACCACTCAAATTATTACGGAGGTTTCCGCGGTGATTAAACTGATGATTGGTTTCCGGGTAAATTCCACGTCTACTCATTTTTGGCAGACCTCCTCCGGAGTGAAAAAGATCGTCACTCATCCGACATCTATGAAGGAGTGTATGACGTAATGTGTTCCTGTGGTCAATTATACATCGGGCAAACATCTAGATCCCTCAAATGCAGAATAGATGAACATCGTAATGCAACCGAGAAGAAAAATTTTCGCCGTCCGTGAGAGCTAGTAACCAATATGCGTGTTACGGGTCCACTAATGTCCGAAGAGCGCAACAATATAGTCATGCATATTACGGAGAATACGAAGCTAACTTTCGAATGGCTTTTCTCAAAAATGGTAAATGTTAGAGAAAAAAGGATAACGACAAATTTGTAGATAATTTTCTGATCTACAATTTTGGTCTTGCAATTTTTATCGTAGAACTAACCGTTTGGCCAACAAATGCAAAAAACCTATTTTTGTGACTTTTGGCCTCGAATAAAATTTTTTGCACACACGGGATGGATGGGGACTTTCCAGTATTTCATTAGAATGGCATCCTTAACGTTCATGCAAATTTTCAGCTTTTGGGAATTTATGCAAGGGTACCCATATTATTTGGCTAATAATAAGGTAATTGCTTGGTATCCTCGAAGCTCTACCTCCGTATTCTGTCGATAGTTGGCAAGTCACTTGTATGGATTTTTCGAGGAGGGGGCACCACTGGTTACGAGCATGAAGCGCAGTGTGGCAGGAATGAGGGCGCTTGAGTAGGAAAAGCCCCGCCAACTTTGACCAAAACAGTGACAATCCCATAAGGGTCAATGCTTACATTTCTGTAATTTTTAGTCATAACTCGTAAATACATTTTGTTTAAACTATGGACCGCATAATATAAACCTTTTTTCCTACTTCATTGGTAGGCTTCGCGAAGTTATGTCTCACACATATTTTCCCAGGGAAAATCATTATCAATCTCTACGGGTGTGTTCTACAACCAGCTCAGCTGAAAATAAAATTTTACGAGAGTAAACTAGTCGCATCCTTGCACTTATACTGGTTTTTTATTATATTATGGCAAACGGAAATCTACAAATTACAGCAATAAAGTATATTTTCAGGGTTATTCCCACCCGTTAAGTGGCTAACTGAAACAGAGTTTATACCTTAATAGAAGTATCGTGAATGATGGGAAAAATCCGATGACAATCACCGGTGGAATACAAACGAGTATGGTAGCATTTTTCGCTTAATTTAGTGCATTTTCAGAACATAACTGAACCACCTCAAGCAGTGGCGTAACCAGGAATTTCGTTCGGGGAGGGGGGGGGGTCAAAACCAGGAAAGAAATGTTTTTGAAAAACAGGATACTAAGTAAGGTTTTAAACTAATTTGAACACTTGCCATAATCGAAATAACTTAATTTGTCAAAGAAATATTTCATAAATCCATGATTTTTCAAAATTTTATTTTCTTTTATGAAGGAAAATAATTGTGTTTTTATATTTCGGGGAGGTCAGGACCCCATGAACCAACCCCCCCCCCCCCCCCCGGGCTACGCCATTGACCTCAAGGTATCAGTCTGAGACTAAGACCAAAGATTGTCACACCAAGATGGCAGAGCTTTGACCACGCTAAAAACTCGAAAACAGCTCCCCCAGATATACCATGAGCTGTTTTCGGGGAGATGAAAATAAATATTTTAATAATACCAACCTCCTTGGGATTCTCTAATTGGGGAATACAATTTCGTGCGACGATCATTTCCAATTGATCACTTGATTGTTCGCTGGAGTGATCACTTGAGTGATTACTCGAAGGTAATGAAAAAATGATCGTTTGACTCAGGCTTAAGACTCCATTTTCTGCATTTCAACGTTTTCTTTCGTCGTCGCGAATGACCGTTCGGTAGGCGTATTCGGGGGTGGGTTTTCTTTAATATTCACGCCCAACGCGTCTCGTAGTGATTGCACGTCACAGGCCTTCCGGGCCCCTTCTCATACCCCCCTACCGCCTCACAGCTTTTAAGGAGTGACCAATTGGCACCCCATTCAGCGTTTGACCCCGAATAAACAACCCATTCACGCCTCGGTCAGACAGGCCCTTCTCTCACAATTCCTCCTTCACACATCTCAATCTCTTCATCCTACGCCCACTACCTCCTCGTGACTACACTGGCCGGGTCGCTTCGGCTGCGTTAGATTAAACTTCCAAGAATGGCAATATCTCATGCACTGAACAATAAAAAAGGCAATATTTATACCAAAACTGAAACGAACACTGCTAGGTGAACAAGGAAGAAGTAAAACATGGAAAAAGGAGGAGAAAAGTGTATAAATTTTGGGTAGACTGAAAAGGGGTAGGCATTACTGTGAATTGAAGAAGGTATTGCATTAAGGAAGAGGAGTCTGGCAGAATACCTACTTCTTAAATTCTCCATGTAAACCTATCTTAATCAGCAGAATAATATTTTTTTTAAACTTATGAGAGAATGTATGAAACCAGGCTTGACTTGGTGGAAATGCGATGCATTCATGATGTACGTAATATAAACTACAAATGGTAATTTTCACACTCCAGTATATTGAGGATTTCTTTACGTTAAAAATGACATATATTGTCGAAACCATGGTTGATACTGAAGTTTTAAAGTGTGTAAATTACCATGTATATTAGTAGTTAATATTGTATCATAGTTATGAAAAGAATAGGAAGTATTATTTTTTTCCGTAACAGACATTTCTCCTCCATTCACCGAATTCTCCAAATAATTGCGATTTTGGTTCCGAATGAACGACCCTACAGGCAATATAATCAGGCCTAATCAAACACACATTGCACTCCCCGACCATGAATATAAAGAGTATTTTTTTGTACAATCGAGTGTGCCACATCCGTTTGAGAACCCGGCACGGAATGAATGGGTGCGCATGGCGCTGCGCTGATGTTGGAATGGAAACCGTTAGAGGTACTTATGAGCCCCCTTGGCTTGGCTCCACGAGAATTTGTTTGGCAAAGGATCGCTCACGAGATACGACATCCGGTGTTCGAAGTGAATGAGTTCATTCTGAGGACCGTAACGTCGTGGAATCGTAATTGCAGTCTCCGCATTTTATTTCGCATAAGTTTTCCCCTATGAAGTTATGTACCTGCTAGTTCAGACTATTTTGCATTCCGGTGAATATAACTGAGAGTGGTATATACTTTAGTAAATTCATTAAAATTCAACAAATGAATTTGCTTGCATACCCCTTCTTTCTATATCAATAGAACTATACACGAGTTACTTTATAGAAAATGTACTGTCAAAATATTATGCATAAACTGTCATTAATTTTCCAGTTATTATTCATATAGATATTCATATTGGTGTGCTTTCTGCATTAATAGATTCCCAATCAGAAAGTCTTGCGTCAAATCCCGGAGGTATTTTTTAGATAGTGCCCGATTCCCGTCTAACATAAGTTCTGTTTAGAGGACACTTCGCTCAGTGCACCACCTTGTCCGTCGTACGTTCAAGCGTGGTTCCATCGGTGTTCTTCGTTAAGAGCAAGCTATTCACCTTTTGAGGGATCTATGAAAAACTATTTTTCCTCCACCGTAGTGATCTTCACAAAAATATGATCGTTGCGTCCAGGAGTATTTAAATTCCTTTTCACCCTCTGCTCTGGCGTTATTTATTGGCGTTATTCCGTCACTGAGCTGACCTTCCATTAGAAAATATGCCATAACTGTGTATTTCTGCCAAAAATATGTGGCAATTTGGGCAAACTCTACTTGATTTAAACATGGTTAAAAAGATAATAATTCAATTAACACTTTGCCTAATCAAGCATTACCATTACGTCAATTCTTTGTAAGTTACAAACAGCAACTGAAAATGTGCTACCAAATACTTATAGCATGCTTCAGAATTGTTTAAAGTTGACGTGCCTGAATTACGAGAATCTTCGTCAGCCGTCCGTAACATTCAGGGAAAAATCACTAGAATTTTCGCCACCCCTTCGCAACATGGAAATTCCACCATTGAGCTAGCAACATTAACAATATTTCAAAGCACCAAATCACTGCAAAAATAAAAAATATATTCAAGAGTGTCTGTTTCAAAATCTTGAGAATGAAATAACAGCGTCGAAACAATGGTCGATAGTGGAGTTGTATATTAATGTGAGGAAATTATCTTTTTTTATTACATCGTAGATGTAGCGCATTCCCACCACGTCAAGCCTGAAACGATTTTTTGCTAAGATATTCAAGATACTCATAGATAAATTATAAAAAGATTAATTCATTTAAAATTCTTCAACAATAATACAAGGGTCGTTTTTTTCAACCTCCGATAGCTTAGCAAAAACACCATACAAGCGACATGCGGGTACTTCGCAGATAAGGCAATTGCGAGTCCTCCGCACTACACGCTCAAGTAATTTCCAACAGTAAGTAGAAAGTTTAAGGTTTGTAGCAATCTCATTAATTACACTACCCCAATTGATTCTCCCGCCAAGTGCACTGTGGAGCGACAGCCAGAAAACTCGCCGAATGGCTTCAGCATTGACTTTTCTTGACATTTATGCCGATGAAAGAGAATTTTTTTAATGCACTGTGGCTAGAGTGTGAAACAGCGTGAAGCAATACGTCCATTCCCATTCAAAACAAAAGAGTCATGCTGGCTTCTGGAACTGCTCTGATCCATGGCAACTACCTACCGTCATCTCAGCGCTGATGTAGTCCAACTGCTCCTTGAGCAATTTCATTGGGACATTTTCGATCACCCACCGTGTAATGCCAACCTAAAGTCGGATGACTTCCGTCTTTACGCTGCAATGAATATGTGGCTTGAAGGGAAACGTTTTTTACCGGGCAATGAGCTTCAGGACAAAGACAAAAATCATGGGAAGTCATAAACATAAATAGATCATAGACAAGGATTAGATACTCTTTTATACTAAACGTTAATATTATACCTGGTTAGTAGTACTTAAGTTCTTGAAACCCAAAGAATTTGGCGGTATTTTAGTCTTTTCAGAGGAACCTGTTGTGTAATCGATAATCCACGCTTTTATTTACTTATACTTGTATTCAGTTTTTATACCTCCGTCAAAAGAATGTTTTTTTAGAATTAATTTTCTGAATTGTTAAATACATATATGTCAGGTCAAGATGAAGCTTATGTATAAGTACTAATGGGTTACAATAAATTTATTTAAAAGGATTTTTAAATTTATATTGAAATTAAAGATGGATTTGTAAGTAAAGTTAATTAATTAATTTTCTTGATTTTAGCTCTAAAATATGCACACATCGCCCGTCACTCTAGTACGAAGGTATATCCACAGGCACGAGTAATTCCTCAATCGCCGAGGCGATTATGTCGAAAGGATACCACAAGTGTGATCAACATTTACCAATGAAATAATTTTTAATCAATCTTTTCGTCTTCTGTTCTTGGCCCATCGTGGCTTGAAAAAAAACGACCCTCGTAAATCCGACGCCCCATGATGCTAGCAAGCCAGGAGTATTATCACCATTCACTCCCTATCCTTCGCTACAGTGCGAATGTCCTAAGCTATTAGTTACCTGCTTCAAATGAAGAAATTAGGATTCGTCATGCGTATTGTGGGAAGATTTTGGGATGAGAAAGTAAAAGAAAGGTGCTATTTTGCACTCGTCCGACCGCACCTTGAATATGCAGCGAGCGTATGGAATCCGGCGCTGAAAGACTTAATCCGCGAACTGAATTAAAATACAAAGGAAGGCTGCGCGTTTCGCCAAAAACTGCTACGGGCGTACAGACGGCGCACAGTGGGCTGAAATCGAAAAAAGCTGGCCAAAAATGATTTTTTCACTTTTTAATTCGGAAAAAACTATTACATTTTCAAATTATAGAATGATTAGTGACCACATTACTGAAATAATTTTATTTATAACTAATTTTTTTAACGCAGGAGACGTCTTTCAATTTAATGAAAAATGATCTCAAAAATTTTTTCCCATTTTTTTTTAATTGACTCAAGTGTTTTGCTGCTGTTGAGTTATGTTTTAAAATGCCTATATTTAAATCATTACATAATAAAAATGAACATTTTTAGAATCCGTTTTAGTGAAAGTCTTTATTCTAGCGATAAGTTTTATTACTTTTATTTAAACAATTAAAATGTCCTATTTTTCACGTTTTTTTAACATAATGTAGAGGAAAACTTTATGTTTTTCACTTTGCTTCACGAAGTGTTTAGCACTACATTATAAAATAAAGTGTCAACTTTAGTTATCAGTTGAAAAATCCTGCCCCAATTTGCCACCCCGCCTCTCCTATCAAGTTATGTGCGTGAATGTCGAACCGCCCGACGAGGTGGTTATATGCGAACATTTGTACAGACTTAGCTGTAGGAGAGGGTAATTCACTAAAAGTGATACGAAATTACAGTTGTCTACACTTACATGCACTGTATACATCTTGCATACCATATTAGTCTTGTTGTTCCAATTTTTCCAAGGGAACATTATGATTTCCTTAATAAGATATATAATGGCCTCAACGATTGCGCCGGCAAGTCAGACTCTTGTCTCGGGCGCCGCGGCGTTACCCAGATGTTAAGCGCATTAGGCTGGGAGCCGCTGGAGACTCGGAGACTGCGCGCTAGGCTTAGATTGATTGAACAATTGAGTATGGATATCTTTAAGAGCGACATAGAGAGCGTATTATTAGAGCCACACTATATTTCCAGGTCCGATAGAAGCGATAAATTAAGAGAGATGTTTTGCCGAACGGATAGATGTGGGAATTTGTTTTTCCCCCGAACCATAAAGGACTTTAATAAACGCTAGCCCCAACTTCGTTAGAGCACTTCATTTTTTATCTGTAAACGGCTGGTGTCCTAAAACCCCCTGCCACACGCCTTTTAGGCGGCTTGCGGGTTATCATGTAGATGTAGATTAAATGTTTTCCACCCATAAAATAATATTCTGAGCCTGTTAACCTTAAATTATTAACAGAAAATATCTGAGACTAGTGGATATGTAGGTTTTGCCTCGAAGACAGGTGTGTGGAACTTGTGCTGGAGGTTTCTTCTTGGTAAGTTTCTGACCTTTCCCTCTCAGCAAGGTTCACCAATCTCCTGAGGGGTCGGGATAGCTGCTCGATATTTTACAAGCTCAATATGGCGTGAAAAGGGAAAAGGAATGAGAGAGAAAGAGGTCAGAAGAATAACGGAGGGCTAAATAGGGTGGGATGCGGAAAAGGTGAAAGGGAGGTTAAAGGCATTCCCCGCCCACTCGTATATCCTAACCAGAAGAGATCTGCGGCAAAGGCTTTATTTGTATTCTGAAGAGGTCGCCACGCAATACCCACCGGGATCAGCACTAATAATCATTGATCTAGGAGCACGCTGTTCTACCTATCACAAAATAACCCTCTACCGATGAGATAAGTGAGGTTATGTTGATTTAGATGAAGATTTAATGTGATGATTTCTTTTTTTACAGATCCAAAGGAAGAAAACGGATAGATAGGTACCTACGAAATGTCTTTAACATTATTTTAACTGAAAAATGTGAACAAATTCTCGGATAAATCATTTATAACACATAAATGTGATAATAATACTTTTGATGAATAATTTCCAATGATGGTGGCAGCAAAAAATTGTAATAATAATTGAATACCCAGTTGAAATTTGAATAATATCATATTTACTCATGTCCTTGGCAGTCTCATGATGAAAGTAGGCTGAAATACCATGTCTCACTTGGAGGATCATTAGAATAGGGTATAACTGTAAATGAAAACCAGTGATACAGATTGACTTCAACCAAATCCTTACTTAATTTACTAATGTGATGTCATTAAAACTGAGTTCAACCCACCAATCAAACGGAAACACTCTGATGCCTTTCAAATTTGGCGAGTTGGGTGACCCTTGGGGGTTATGGAAAAAAATAAAAATTACATAGCTTGTCAATGATTGAGAAAAAATTTAAATGACATAAAGTTTGTGATATTTTACGTACCTATCTACCTACATATGAAGGAAAATAACCCCATTTTTGATACTTCTATAGAACTAACTCGTAAAATATTGAAATAGGAATATGTGGAGCTTTGAACTTGATTTCCAATTGGTTCCGATTGCAACTTTAATGTTTATGACTATAAACGATATTAAGTAACTGAAAAAAAACCATTCAATATTTTTAAAATAAATATATTAGATTGTACCAGCATATAGCTATATTCTCTAAAAACATCGAATGGAAAAATTAGCGGCATCGCCCTAAAAATATTTATGACTATGATTCACCACCACGCGATGTTGAAATTCATGATATACGGTGTAAAAAGACCTATTGCGTTACCACTATGACATGGACCTCACAAATAAGAACGAATTTTGACGGTTGGTACTCGTGGATATCTCATTTTTTCAAAGGAAACTCCTTCACTCACTTTTCTTTTCTATTTTTCACCTGAGTTAATTGACATGGGTTTACCTTGTGCCATTTTTTATTTCAAACATAACTGGTAAGAATTACTCTTTTTATTATCATTTCCGTTGCAGTACTTACAGTGGGACAATAATAAATTACGTCAGCAAAAAAAGAAATAAAGTGCAAAAAAACATGATAGTTTGTATGAACTGTTTTTTTTTTAATCTGGTAGTCATAACAGGGTGGTTTCCTATAATTTTTTATTGCCTAAATCGAAAGATTATTACTCCTGGAGTACATATTTCACACTTTTAGATTTTTAAATGACGATATCTATTTTTCGAGATTAAATGAAAAGTAAATTTTTTCAAGCGCACGAAAACGCGACGGCTAAGTATGAATGCTGGGAAAAGCCTGTGTGACGTCTGGTAGGTGCTGTGTGAGGCCACCTGGGGCGAGGCTTTAATGCCGCTACGATGCAGGCTGCTTGCTGCCGAGCATGGCGGTAACGTAGAATACCCTGCTAGCAGTTAGCGCTTGGCTTAAATAAGGATTATTAATACCCTATCAAACGAAAGAAACTTTCCGACCATAGGTAACTAAAGTGAAGGAAAATAACCCTTGACTATGCACTTACGATTTGCGGCAATGATTTAATCTTTCCCATAGGTGATTTTTAAGAGATGTTTCCCTAAGCTCTGTGCCTCATACTGCATTAGTAATCTCAAACGATGTAAAACTCCTGACTATTCATATAGAATCTAGGTCCCTGTGACGTCACTTGGAGTTGCATCGCATGGTGCCAATCAAGCCATTTTAAAATTAGGTTAAAATTGACCATTAACATTCGTCTAAACCGGGATTTCTAAAACCAAGTAATTTGTATATTATGAATACACTAATGGTGGGTAACGAATCGTTATCAATACCTTTCGTTTTCTCTGATGAAGGAAACTACCCTATTTAGCTTACAACAGTTTGTAGACCTTATATTAAATAATTATTCTTATTATTACTATTATTATGCATATTTTATGATTCTTCAATCGATGACCAGTCTGTATTTTAAAAATATGCTCACTACACCCCTGCAGAAAATAGAAACCCCTTACCGCCACCTCGATGAAACTGTAAAGGTTAAGATGACCCAATAAATCACTACCTCTACCTCTACGTTATAAACCATGAAATCTGACAAATAATAACGGAATCAGAGGGTTGATAACACGGTACATAACATTTAAAAAATAATTACTTCCCTTCCTGTCTTTTCTCCACCTCTGCAGTAGATAGTTACCCCTCGACGCAACTGCAGAGGTTAGGATTACGACTGTCCCCGGGGAAGTTCGCAATTCCTCGCAGCAAAGTGCGTCACCTCCCTCCCACCTCCTATTAATGCCTATGATCACTCCCTCCACTACCCCAGCGAATCCGCACAGCAGACAGCGTGGCAACGCGACTTGGCACCTAGTCATGCTTTGAATTTCCAGCTCCACCGGCCATGCTTACCTGCATTCTCACGTTACCTGACGTCTACGTGGGAGTATTGGCTCACGATGAATTCTAACTAATGGTCACCTCAATTAGACTGGAATAAGTAGCCACCACGATTACTGGACATGGAAACGATTGATACAGATATTTCCATGCATTTCAATTGGAAAATTCTGCAAATATTTTTTCGAAATAAAAAATACAAAATTTTCGTAGATTATCATGGTAAATGCCATCCTAGTCACGACGAAATTGTCACGATTTATTTATTTATTTCATACACCACCGAAAACAGCACTGTTCGGCCTTTACATCGGGGCTGATAACATTTAACAATCACAAACATCCATGCCCTGGATAAGGGTAACTTACCCAGGTGGGACTCGAACCCGCGACCTTCGGTTTGGCAGGCGAGGACTTTACCCCGCCGCCAGTTACCCACTGCAGTTACTAAAGTAGTAGATAGCAACTGTAGTCACTAGTAATTAGTACTACATTACTACCGTAGTCACATAGAGATTTTAATTATCTGCAAAAAATAATATCATAATAAATCATTATAAATGATTGCCATTTTAGACGCCACGAAATCGCCACGATTAATCGATGCGGCAAGGATTGGTAATTTAGTTGCTTTAATGGGATCACTACTAGCAAATATTTATTTAAAATAGAAAATTATATAAATAATGCCAGAAAACTTACCAATCTTAAAAGGCGTGCAAATGATGATACTTTTCTTCCGTTACGCAATGCAGTATTGGCTCATTCTCTCCAGGATACTGAAATACTTAATACAAATATCTAGGTTAACGTTGACAGTGACTAAAAGCTGATTATAACCTTAAAAGCATCTCAAGCTTCGAAGCGTTGCCCTATCTCTCCCATTATCCAAAGCCAAATATCAAGTCCCTTTTTTGCCAACAATCTCATACATTTTTTCACAACCAAAAACATCCCTAACCTAAAAAAATTAAATATATCTAACAAAATACCGCGAATTGCTACAATATCTCTAGGCAAACTGCGATTGAAAATAACCAGACGTTATAGACCTCAGTAGGATATATAAGTACTGTCTAAGATAAGGTATGATTTTCTTAGAAAGATAATACGCATCCTAGTCATTCAAACTAAATAAACTTAATGTTACTATTTCACCGTTTTGACAATAATATTTTTTACTTATTACTATTTTCAAAGAATTTTTTAAACCGATGTGGAAGGTAGTTAAGGTATTTCTCATTTTTCATTTGATTGTGTGAGATTTTGATGCTGTAAGTTTACTGCTATCATATAAAAATTATGTTGAATGCTCTCACGTGGTAAAACCCTGTAAGTTCCAAAACTTGCAACCTAGCTAAGGTGCAACAATTCTTTTTCCATAAATTTTCCAAATCCATAAAAAAGTGGTATCCTTCTGATGACATTAAAAAAATAAATCATCAATATTCAATTCTCAGGGATTTACACATCGAGGTAGGTCGAGGTGTTCTACCTTAAGTTATTTTTCTCTGCTCCCTTTAAATCCTAGATTTTAACTTTGAACGTGATAAGGTTTCTCATTTTCAAAACTCATTTCCTCCAGTAATGTTTCGTCGAATTAAAATTTAATTATCATTTCAGGAGAAAAAATTAACTAATCTAGATGCACGGCACGAGATAAGGGCCGCTTCCTTCTCTTTGAACGTGACTTTGGAGGCATCGGAGGAAAATCTTCAGTCCCGCGGAGGAGGGGCGGGATGTTTAAGGAAAAAGGGAAGGGGTACGGCGGATAGGGAGTATGAGGGTGGGTTGGGGGAACTCAAAGCTCTATTCCCTCCAACCACTCTTCCCTTCTTTCCTTCTAGTTGGAAATAGAACATGACTTCTTCCGTCATACCTAGCCACGAACACCACTGCACTAATACGCGTCTCAGCCATCGCAAAGTTTAACGTCCCCATTGCTAGCCTGGCTCATTTCCTCTGGATCACAATATTTTTCATTATTTTTTTAATTTCTCATAATATCTGGTCGTTAAAACAGTATCCTAACTCTTTGATGACGTTTCAGCAAACATTGTGATTCTCAGGGTGGTAAATTTACTCAAGAAAAGGGTGAACGGCAATTAGTCATTTTGTATTGAAAGAAAACATATGCATAAACAGCGGAATGTCCTCCTTCAAAAAACTAAATAAAATAAATAAATAAAAATATAAAAGAATAAAAAAGAAAAAAAGAATAAATAAAAAAAAGAAAATAGCTCCTTGAATTTGAGCGGACAGTGACGGTTGAAGGTTTCTTTCCAATTATTACAGCTGTGGTGTAGTGTTTGAAGCAGATTTAGATAAATATACAGAAGAGAATGGTCAATTCAAAGGTCCATGAAAATCATGTTTTAAAATGCAATCAATTCAAATATTTAATTAGAGATTCATTGATGGGCTAGGGTCGTTGATTTTTTAAACTGTAAATAGCGAAAGGAAGTAGACGACGCGGAGGGTACAAAAATGGAAAAGAACTAATCACTTTAGTTTTATTCTATTTATGTGTATTTCGACCTATCACAAGCAACAGTTTCAAAAATTAGTAAACGAGCCGAATTTTATAGTAAAAATCAAGTCAGTAATTTAAAATTATCACTATATAACTATGGTTTAAAAATTCAATATTTTTCCCTGCATATTTCCTTAATCTCGTTCAAATTGATATAATCAGATCACCGCGGATTCCAATGAAAATTCACGCTCAAGGATCAGTGAAATCCAGAAGTATTAAAAATAGCGGAAGACATACTACACCTCATGGAGACTCAAAGAGTCTTCCGATGCGAGGACACCTGCTAACAAGGCAATTTGTTTTTTCCAGCCAACTGGGACAGAGAAGGAAGGTGATAGATATGAATTGGGCCGCGTGTTCTGGAAATTGCGTCACTTCCCTGGAGTCAGATCGGTCCAACCCATCACGCCCACATATCACGGAAGCGAGGAAGTAGATCGAGTTCCATTCCTCCCATAGCCGGGAAATATTTCGTTCTCTCCGATTTATTCCATCGTTATACGACCTACTAGATAAAATAAGACAGTTATCGCTACTTGACAAGGTTCAGACTTATATTCTGATCGAAGATGAGGTTAGAGCATTGGAGTAACTAGACTAATTGGAAAAGAACAAATAGCATTGGAGTAACTAGATCGACTTGGCTTGGGAAATAGAACAGACTTGAAACACAGTTCCCAATATTGAAACATTGTATTTTTTATCAAGGCTTTGTGCTCGTTATGACGCCTATCATAACAAATATAATGTGTTTTTACTGAAAAACTCATATCCCATCAATGCTTTTTAAGACTTAGATGCATAAACTTCAAAGTATAAGTAGGTACTTTTTCAAAAACATGACGTCATATATTCCATAAATTCTTCAAATTTCCTCAAGAATCACTCATTTCAAATATTTTCCGCTCTTCTTTCACTATCTTTTCAATTTTGCGAAGCACTGAAAATCTACAACGGTAACTTTAGTTACCAAGACCTCGAAGTTCCAAAAAGTTATCTCATCATCCATTGACGGCAAAATTTTAACCTTTTCATAATCCTCCCTCAACGACTCTTGCAATGGTGAATTAATGTTGTTTTCAACACTTTCCGCGGCGCCTTGGAGGAATGCAATACCCTTCAGCATACCGTTAATGCGTCAGAGGTCTGCTATTCTGAAACAAGTGGCTTTTAGATATACATCACTTAATCCCAAACATTTTTTATTAAGCTAGTGAAAAAAAAACTTTCATTGGAGATCTACCGTAAAGGCTGCGATTATTTTTCAATTTTTACATAAATTTAAAGGGGAAGGCCCTCACTTTTCACTCCCCGTAATCCGCCACTGGCCTCCTGGTCGACGCAACTTTCTTCATAATTCCTGCATATGCATTCGCCTTTATAAGACACAAACATCTTCCCGGATATTTGCTATGATACTGGTATGAATTGTATCCTTTTCCAATGAAACCGAGGGTGAAGCACCCGAGAATATTTAGACCCTCAAGTAAATTTTCATTCTCTTGGAAAAGGTGCGACCCACCTCATCGCATATCCATTTCCCTCACGAGGCCATTCCTAAACTTCTCCCCCTTTCACTGCGACGGTTTCTCGAATCTGGAAGGGCGGAGGGACATAAATCCGAGTGACGCAGTAATTTGGCGGGAGTGGAGGCGATGAGGTAGTATAACAGCGGTCGCTGCTTTCACTTCCACTGCCTCGCGCTAGAGGGCGACTCTCTCCGTACGGCGATGATTCGTTCGTATTTTCGCCGCATGGTACCGCTCCTGTACAGCAGTGGCGTAACCATTTATACTCTACACTAGTAATATAAACTCTATGGGCGTAACTATAGGAATATGCCTTGGGGTGGATGGGTTGGCAACCCCTCCTCCCCATGCAAAATCTGGTAACATTTTTGAAAAATGGCATGCCTGGAAATACCTTTTACAACATTTGGGCGCAAAAAAACTTTTAGCAGATGTAGTCATAATGTGTCAAAACTAGACAATAGTTACAAATATTTTATCTCTGAGGAGTTCGGGGGATCTATTCCCTCATCCCCCCATAGTTTCAAATATAGATAAATAAAGACAATAGTTTTTTAAAAAAATTTTTATTTCTCTGGGGTATTGGGGGGATCTATCCTCTCATCCACGCCTATGGTTACGCCACCGCTGTACTGGGATACATATAGATTCTATAGCCAGGGTATGCCCAACCCAATGGGTACGCAAGATTGAAAGAGGAGAGGGGTGCGAATTTTATGCCCCTAATCAAGTTGTACCTCACGGAGTTAAAATTCGCCTGTCTGGTCGGTGAAAAAAAACAGTACCATGTATTACTCATAGTCAATCGTTCTATACAGAAAAGATTTTAGAGATTTAAACTATGGCATTCAAATTACAGAATATCAGTCTTCATATGATCAAAAGTAATAGGCCAACTAGTCTTTATACCTCTTTTTACCATTTAACCTTGTTAATTTCCAAATAACAAACCAAACTATGGAGTAACTCATAAAAAACACTTTTGTCATACAAATGCCATAATAAGCCAATTATCTTAACATACAACGCTGACCATCTGCAGAAGCATTTTATTATTGCCTAAATAGTGAATGACATCATCTGTCTGTACTCAATTTCAAGCTTTTTGACTTTTATCATGTTCTTCCACCATTTTTGCAAGAACACAGCGCGAATTGACCAAATAGTACCTACTGCAACAAAAAACTTATAGAAATGGGTTATTTATTTGATAAGGCTTAATAAATAATACGATTTCTCAAATGTTGCTACAGTAACTTAAGGCCAAACCCTCTAAGTTAAATATCGATGTGATATATGCAATAAAAAGAAAATAAGTAGATTTAACAATTATATACTCACAAAGGAGAATGATAAATTTTATAAATACTAGTACATGTAAAATGTCTTCTTCTCCTCAACCGCGTAGGAATCCACACTGAGCCTAGATCTGCTTGAGCAAATGACATTGCAAAAGATATGTCATCAATAAAAAATCCATTGGAAGGAAAAAATATTATATAAAACTACTTTTCCTCAGTTCAATAAAATTTTTTCCTAATGAAAAGGTAGATCTAGTAAGTATTCTACAAATACTCCATAAATAGCTTCTTAAGCGTATATTTATCACGGTCAAAACAGAAATTTCTGCTAGAGTCTTCGTTCGATCCACCTCAAGTCTCCCAAACATGAATTCCGTTAGTGCTCTGTAGCAGCCTAGTCACACCTTTGGTATATAATTGTGAACACCTGGCCAAGCTTTCAAGTTAGAATGTGACAGATTACCAATGAATAAATCAGTGCGGCCAGCCAGCTGGCATGGAATCTTCCCAATTCAGCACGCTACTCGAAACGTCAAAATTCTGGCTAGCACTTCGTATTGCGATGAAGGAGGAATCAGTCAACCGACGAAGGTAAAGATGGCGTCGTGACATATGACAGGGTAGACAAGGTTGCGGAAAAACTAGACGCACCCACGGTGTACTTTAAGCTATACCTGTCCTGCCTTCCATGCAAGGTAATTTCATTTGCACCCTAATCAGTAATTAAGATGTTTCTTAAGATCAGAATAATTAGCTGTCATGAGAACAATATTCCGTTTTCGGCACATTTTATTTTCTCATTATACTCCAATCAGAAAGTCACTTCATGACTATATTTCCATTACAGATTACGTGCTCAAGGACTATTCCATCGATGGCGTTTGAAATTTCTGACGTAATTGACCTCACTTTGAATCATAGGTGGAGTAAGCATCAAATTTGGGAGCGATGGGTCATGACCTGGGTCCGGGGAGTATTGAATACCTCAGTGGAGGGGGACGTTCTTCCATATAAAATATCCCGCGTAAGGATGATCCAATTCATGCTCCCTTACGGGTTAGCGAGCTAAATTTAAGGCCCCCAAATCCATGCTCCATAATGCCTAACGAGCTGCAATACAGTTTGTTTTATTTTTAAGTTTTTTAAAAGTAGATGGGAGTGCTACGCTCTATGATAAATATGTACAATTCAAACTTCTTTTACGCTAGTGTCTTGTAGCCATGCATTTGCATGTGCAGTGTGCACTCCCTTTACTCCATTGCATGTATGCTAAAACTCTTCAACTAATTTTATTTATTCATTTATTTAACACCAAAAACAGCACTAAGGCTTTATAAGGCACTAACCATTAGGTTTTATAAACAAATTAAAATTGTAAATATAATTTTAAAAACAAATATAAAAAATCTCAAAAATACCAATCAGTTCTAACATATTCACTACATACAAAAGGTGGGTATCAAAAAGAAATTCTTTGAAAATGGCTACTGAAAATTGTGCGGGAGTTTACGAGGCCAAGAGAAGAAGAAGATTTCAGATGGAATTTAAAAAGAATGTAATCAGTAAAAAAGGGATGGGATATTGACAGTTGGAATTTGATCTGGTATAGAGTTTCAGTATTGCGGGTGCTGCGAGCTGGAATGTGGAGTTAAAAAGAATTTCAGGAGGGTAAAAACGGGGGTAATGATCACTGTGAGTCCCCCACTCGCCACTGATTTTTAAGTGACAAATGTTTTCAATCATTTTTCATGAGGAAATGGGCCACTTTGTAAAAATATATCGGTAGGTACTTTGAGGAGGCGACCGACAGCTGAGGTCATTTGCGCTATGAGGGAAGAGCATGGCAGGAAGGGTGGAGAGAAACCTGGTGTTGGCATTAGCCTGCTCTTACGGAAAGGCGCTTAGGGGACCACGGCTTCAAGTCCTATCCGACGGGGAGAGTGTTGCGCTTGAAATATCCTCCACACAACATTCAAGAAGGGATCGGGAAGTCTCTGAAATTTCTCCACCACCACCAGGATTTAAACCCGAGCCCATGGGGTAGGAAGCCAACGATCCAATCACCATGCCAACCAGATCCCCGAAATAAATACTATTTCTTACAGCCATAACCTAGCATTTTTTTCGCGATCGGTGTTTAAGTATACCGATATCTATACTTTCGATAGGTGTTCTTTCTTTTCAATATGACCATAAAACCAAATTGAAAATAACTCATTCCGTGAGTAATTACTTCCATTCACATCAATATTCGTATTTTATCCATAATTTTGTTTTATAATTTTAAGAAATACGCCAATTTGATCATCAGCCATATTTTGATTAAAATCGATGTATTTAAAATTTCACGTAATTTAACACCACACTAATAGCACGAAGTAAGATCAAGTCATAAAAATGACAAAAGATTTATTCTGTTTTTACTAACTATGTACGCCAGAGCTGGTTTCAGTCAAATGACTCGAAGGCCGCTTGATAGTGAACTGGGGAAAAGAATACCTCTCGAAAGAAAGACAAATGGTGGCATAAAGGAATAACATTACAGCATTCACTCACGTCCTCTTCTAACATGTTAGCGTCCATCTTGCCACCATCGAAACAAAGGAGATATTTTTACGTAGAGAATATTTATCATACCTATGCATCAATGACAGATCCTAGGTACACTTAGGTATTCGCTTATCTCCATAGGCGTCCATCAACTGATCGTTGGTCAGACAATGGATACTATATACACCCCATATGTCTTAACAGGAACTCCACGAATTGTATCTAAGTTTTTTATATTTTTCAAGTAAGTAACATAAATTCTACCGAAAAAGTTTACGACTTGAAATTTTAATCAATTTCACCACTTGGTTACAAGAGAAAACGGATAGAATCTTTCAACAATAGAGGCATTACATACTTTTGACCCTCCGAAGAAAGATGTTATGGGTATGAAATGCAGGGAAAATTATTTCAATTATATATTATTTTACGCATATTATTTCATTCTATTGCATCCATCCTCCTAACTATCCACTTTAAAATTCGTCAACTTATTGTTATTCTTACAATCAGATCCCTCTGGTCTACTCGTAATGAGTTTTGTCACAATGTTTTAATTTATTGACGATTGTGATAAGTTTGTAAAATACAGAAATCCGATTTTTTCTGCTTTTCCATCCGTAGGGTCGTCTACTTATCGGGCGAAGAATCGACGGCCTTAACCTTTTTGTTGATAAGTTGATGACGTCAAGGCCTCATACCGAGCTGTCCCCGCGTTTGATACAGGTATTCCTCCACCTATTGCGTGGGCATATCGTAGGTCATTGTTGTTTACATCAATGTGAGAAATTCCTTCCCTAAGTGAAACGTTCGTGCTGAATGAGGTTATGAACCACAATTCTAACGAAGTCAGCAACTCAGCAAAAACTCGCTCATTTGGGACTAAATAGTTTTAACCTTAAACGCTTCTTTTCTTTTTTGCAAACGACTGGTGCTCTAACAGCCACATGCCTATTGAGGCTGTTTGCGGGGTAAGCCGATCTTGATGATAAAAGGATGGTAACTTTCAAGTTTTTTTATAATTACAAAATAGCCAAGGCATAGAGAGCATTCTACCTGAAGAAATATCTACTTAAAGCGAGAGATTAAAACATAGCGGTAAGGAAACAATTTTTCAGAAGTACGCTCCTCTACAAAAGTGAGTCACGGACAATGATAGTAACGGAGAAGTTAAGGGTAGAAGCCTAAAAATTGGGAAAAAATCTGCATAGCATAAATGATAGAACTATTAGTAATTAAAATTTGCAAATGCACGCACATTAAAGTTTTGGGATAGCTGCTTGCAACCAATTGGTTCCACCAAAATTTTAAGAAAGATCCACTGATTGAGATACTTTCTTGACGATCGAGGGCGTACCTTTCCAATTTTATCGGCCATAAAGAAAGGTCTTACCCACGGGATAGATGACGTTATCTCAGACCGGTAGTGACGTAACTGAGATCAAATGATGTGGTCAAGATCGAGGTTGAAAAATGGAGTCAGTATTAAGACTGGAATACCATGGCTCAAAGCCGATTTCTTCGATCTTTCGCATTTAAAACTCGAGCGATCGATATTTCTATCACTATTCAGATTCTTGAATGCGACCCTGAAAGTTTCTGCATAGTTGTCAACGCGCAGGAAATAAATTTATTGGCGAAACAGCGAATAAACCATCGCCCATTGCGATTTGTCGATGATATCACCGGGTTTGACTATTGCGCCGCCTTCCAGCACGTCCGGCAAATGAGACATCCAAACTGAATACGAAAGGTCTCATGATATGGATATTAAAACTCTCGCGACGTTGTTCTCTCAGCCAATGGTCGACTACAGGAGGGTGACGCATAAAATGGCTCTATCGATAGCGTTAACGTTCTCCGAATTTTCAGTCAGAGACGCAAGTGGGGAATGATTTCAGATAGCAACATGAGGGATGCGTGAGAACATGAGGTAGTCGAAGGAGGTTCTCACTTATGTTAATCGTATTTTATTCGTCCGCGACGGTATTCGCGGCTGCCGCGCCTCTAGCGGCGCGAAGTGGAACGGTGTTCTTTTCACGCCACTCGTTCGTAACTTGTAGTCTGCCCTTATATTAAAGCAGCACTTGCCAAACTTTTTATCCTCCCGTACCCCTTTATAGGTACATGCATGACTAATATTGTATCTCACAAATATGAAATGCACATATTATTATTATCGTTGGCCTTGGTGGCGGCGGGGTAACGTCCTCTCCTGCCTCGCGGGTTCGAGTCCCGCCTGGGTAGGTTTCCCTGGTCCAGGTTACTCGTGTACGTTTAATTGTTACAGTTTTTGAATACCCATGTATAAAATGGCCAATAAGAGCTGTATCCGGTGGTTTGAGAATAAAATAAAAATAAATAAATAATAAATAAAAATATAAAATAAACAATTTCACCACAGGTAGGTGACACTTTCAGTTATAAATAATTGTATGATAGAAACTTTGTCTTAAATACCCCATGTAACTTGTACATATATTTCCTGGATAAGATATACGTAGTTCATGGCGTCCACCGTAACCGATTATTTTCGGCGCACCCCCGACTGATTCGTCGCGTACCACAAAGGGGTTCAAAATCCTCAGTACCACTTTCTCCGCGTGCGATATTAGGCTAATAGTCCTATAATCTCCGCATTCCACAGTTTTCTTCTTTTTCGGTAGCGGAATTAGAACCGTCCTCACGAAATCCTCCGGCCAACTTCCCTCCTCACAGATCCTGCGTACTAGTTCGAAAAACCTTTTATTGCAATCCATCCAAAGATTCTTCAGAAGCTCATATGGGATATTTTCCACACCCACTACTTTCCTAGCCTTCATATCACCAAGGGCTCTCTCGATTTCCGCATCTAAGATCCCTGGCCCAAGATCATCCTCCTCCACTGCACTTTCCTACCCTAAAGTCAATGTCTCCGGCCTGTTTCTTCCGCCATACAGATCCTCCCCGTACTCTTTCCATCTACTCTATACCTCTTCTCGCTTCGTTAGCCTCATTCCATCTTTACCCTTACTTTTTGCCATGGTTTGGCCTCTTAATTGAATAATTTAGAGACTCTGTCAGACTCGTAGGAATTTATTTTATTTTTTTAGTCCCTCAGAAAAACATTGCTCTTCTAAAAAAATTATTTTCACATTGTAACCTACTTACAATGCACTCGTTTTACTTGAAAGTGGAAATATTACTTATATCTAATCTAGCCAACTGAAAAGTAAACGATCCTTAAGTAACAAACGGGAGATAAAAAGTGTAAGACCTTCCATAGTGAAAGTAACAGGCCGCAGGCCTTTTGCGGGGAGGTCTTGGGGGGCAGAGCCCCCCCATCGAGCAAAAGCGAGTTCTTACTTATGATTAGTAGTAGGCATGTTAACTTGAACCACCACAAGGTTGATGGGTCGTGCCTCAATTTCTACCACAAGAATTCTATCGCTTGCCTGATCTATACCTACCACACGCTTACCCATCTTCTCGTTTAATACTAAAGCTACTCCTCGTTGACTTTCCTCCCCACCACTGTACATAACCCTGTACCCGTCACTCCAGTAGTCCCCTGTTCTTACACCTCACCTCGCATAGACCCAAGATATCTATCGTCCCTTTCTGCATTTCCCTTTTTAGATTTTCTAGTGTACCCGCCCTCATCATTGCCCTCAAATTTCCACGTTCCTACATTCATCGATGTCTTCTTCCTCTCCATCCTCTTGGCCTTCTTATCCTCCTCTTTGGCTGCTACTGCTGCTGTAAAAACTGTCTCCGCAAGGGCTTCAAATGATACGGAGCCTCGTTCAATCAAACTTCATGTTTTCAGGGAAGTAATAGCTGGTAGGGTTTCCTACTTTTATGCCAAAGTATTGTAAGAAATTTAACAAACACGTTTAAGCACGAGGCAATTTTTATCACGCACGTAAATAAACTGTCCTAAACTTCCAAAAAAGAAATTAGCCATGGGAAGGGAAATAAAAAATTGAATTTTAATAATTAATGCCTCCAGAAATACGAAATGAAAGTTGAAAAAATTTGGAGGCGCCGGGTATCGATCCCGGTACCTCTCGCATGCTAAGCGAGCGCTCTACCATCTGAGCTACGCCCCCTGACGGACATAACTGGTGAAATTAATAGTATAAAAATACTATTCGAACCTCTACGAACTGAGGAGTCAATTGAAGAATGATATCAACAAATTGCGGTGAGAGGTTGTTAGAGACGCATTAAGGTGCTGAAACAAATAATATGGCGGAGTTACCATTCGACAAACCAATGCTATAAGTTAGTTCTCCGGAAGAAGATATATTACAGTTTGAAAAACCTTAAGCAGAAGAAATTTTTAAAAAACATATTCCGATTCAGCTGTCTAAAAATTGAAAAAAAATCAGTTTTGGCCATTAAAAAAACATGAAATCACGATTATTCTGACCAAGTATAATAAAGAAAACTTTTCAGACTCGTATGTTTAATTTTTTTTATTCCGTTTTTCATAACCTTATCAATGGGATAATAATACCCAACTCCGTATTTTTCCGTGAATCGGCATCACACATTGAATGAATCAAACGTTAATTTACAAACACATCAAGGGCAATTCTCGGGATTTTATATTCGTTTGGTGGACTATAGACTGAGCGGACTGTGGAAACCGACTCATTTTTCATAAATTTTTCTTCGAAACTCGCCAATTTTTTAATGCACTCTCTTTTTCACTCCAGAGCGGTACGATAATTTTTTGCGATAATTTCCCCGTCGACGGGAGTAATGAGCCAATAAAGTGCGACCATGTGGAGGTTTCGGCGGATGTTGTAGTGTGAGGGCTTTCGGTACGAGCGGGTCTTCGCTCCAACGCCTGCTCTCGATTAAAAAACAAAAAACGAACGAAAGGAAAATATCTGCCGGACGGGGGGGGAGCAAAAAAAAAAGACGCATCTCCGGCGCAACCTCCCCCTCCGCCCCTTTAACACAACCCGCAGACTGAACTCTGGCTTTCCGGTAGTTTCCGCGCCGAGAGCGGCCTGCACACCACCGCAGAGAAGTACGGAGCAATTACACCCGGGCTTTGTTCACCCGATAGCCTCTCTCGCCACTTTAAACCAGCCACAACATGGGGAGGGGGTGCTATAATGCCTCCCCTCACCCCGTCTCGCCCCATTCCCCTCCCATTGCTATAACTACCCTCCAAAACACTGCAACACTCTCCCTTCCGGAGCAACACTTCCCAACGACCCCTATGAGTTTCATGTACGATGTAGTGTCACTGTGTGATGGAAACTCTTAATACTGATCAAAATTAGACATTGCACAATATGTCCGCAACATTACATTTATTTAATGAATTCTTCTCGGGTTCTCAGCCAGGTTAATTCTTTCGTATAAGCCGACGTTTCGAGAGACGACTTGTCTCCCATCTTCAAGGCCGTGTTACTCTTTGAAAGTCCAATTTCACATTGAACCGATACGACCGTTTACCGAGGACAACAATATGGCTCAGGTGTCGTCCGATTGGCTATAGGGTAGGTCTTTTGAAATTCTTCATGTTCTTCCCTCATGTTTTTATACAGCTGATTACAGGTCCCCATGTATTGCTAAGATGAAAGCCGGAAAGGTGCCACCGAAAATTTAGTTTTGTGAGTCTTTTTAAATTTAATTGCGTCTTTTACTGTGTGTGCCCAACCTGGGATATTTTCGTGCTATACACCTCATCATGGATCATCTTGAAGTATTTATTTAATATTACATATTACTGTACGTAAGCATAAAATATTATATTCTGTAGGTAATCACAAAAGCAAGAAATTTTATATAATTAATAAAGTAATATAAATGCTACTTGTAAAATTCCGCGGCATTCACGTAACGCGGTAGTACTCTTATACAACAAACTCAAGGTTAATAGTGCCCCGTTCGGAAAAGCTGTCTCTTAATGTTATTATTAGTTAGTTATCACACCTTTGTACTTTGAATGTGGTATTCCGGTACCAAACATCACTCGATACAATATTTATCAAAGAAATTCCTCATCCAAATGCTCTATTACTTGGTGGCAGCATGAGATTTAAAATAAATGAATGGGAAGTCTTAATATAAAATTAAAGGGACTGAAAATTGACCTATGGGATACAAAAGAATTAATTAATTCGATTGCCATGCTACTACCAAATGAGGTTTGAACCAAATGGCCCAATTTCCAATTCTCCCTCATAAGTCACTATGATATCAACGAATTACTGAGGAGCACTTACTCTTAAACATTTAATTATTTGCGGGGAATATCTTTAAAACATCTTCGTTCCACTCCTTTTTTTTCTCTTTGCACGAATAAGTTCTTCCAAATGACCGCTTTCTGCTTTTTTTATCTTAATTTTGAATGTGTGATCGTTCCTTCCTGTGTAGCAGGGTAAGTTCAGATTTTGACCTATTTCCCTCCAACCCAGCTCTTTTATAAAGAAGTGCGTAAGATTGCAAAACCATACGCACTAATTCAGGAAAAATTGAAATTTGAACATTGGGTAATCGTAAGCGAGAGTATGTTTTTGCCTGTTCCACATTTTTATTTAAAAATATAAGATCTAAACTCCTTCGCAAAAAAACTAATAAAAATACTAGCAGTTCAAGATAAAGTGCCGATCACAAAGTACAAATGTAAAGCAGCTCTACTTCTTTGACAGGATACTATGGGACTGGAACGATCTACAAGCAAAAATATTTAAGCCCTTCCCGAAAAAGTTATTGCCACTAACAGGAGAACGGTGTACGCAAACTGGCCATCCGATTTTTCAGCTCGATGTTTAACCTCTACTCGTAGGCCAAACGTAATGGGTCGAAACTATTTCCTCTTAACCCTGTCCACTCAACTTCTGGGATCGAAACTTGACAATGAGCAGCGGAGTTTCGATTAATTTAGTTTCATTCCCGGGAGTAAAGTTTCGTCCCGAGTCGAAACTAAACTGCTAGGTGACTTAAATATCTTGCAGGAACGAAACTAAACCTAGGCCTCGTACTTTCGTTTCCCTCCGGGTCGAAACGAAACCTTTTCGCTTCGTATAAGACACGGTCTCAGGCGTTATTTTGTGGAATTGCTTCATTATTGAATGAAATAAAATAACTTTGTTTTATTCTTTGTAATATTAAAATAAAGTGTGGAATAAAACAAAGTTATTTTATTTCATTCAATTTTCGTTTCGTTTCACTTGCCATCCCTGGTTATAATATTCTCAATTGTTTTAACCGTATGTTCACGCTACCACCACGCCAATGGCCCACTTGTGACAATTTTATAGTAATAAAATATGTTAATAGACACCAAAAATGGCGCACGGCAGGCACGTATATTTTAATTATCCTGAATACTATTACAGCAAATGCGATAGCCTCTCGCCACTTTAAGCCAGCCGCAATGTAGGGGAGGGGGTGCTATAATGCCCCCATCCCCATTCGTCTCGCCCTCTGCCCCTCCTAACACGATCCAGATCACTGAACGACTCTTGATTCTCGGACGCACTTTGCGTGAACCCCTATGATTTTCACTTGCGGTCTTGGAGAATAAAAACATGATTGATCTTATGAGGTACTCGGCAGAGGGCGAGCGACATAGTATCATGGCCTGAATTAAGCATACCCACCACCGAAATCAACGAAGGGACTTAATATTTTAGTGAAAATGAAAATGACTGACTCCAGAATTAAATTAATAATGGCAAGCGACATTGTCAATGAGTGTATTTTTGAACTTTGCTTCTCAAAGACCTTATACTTCGGCATATCTGACCTGTTTTGTTACTCATGATGGCTGGCGTTAGTGGATCATGATAAAACGCTCATACAGCCGTTATTCACAGAACACACTTGTACTTAATATCATATTTTGACTGCACTGATAAGCCATTAATAAGTGAAAATTGACGCCGACATGTCCATAAGTTATTAAGTAACCCTTAAACTAAATTAAATCCATGATTTTTCCCGTGAATCTATTCCAAAATAGGCTGATATAAATTAAAATTCACCTTTCATCATTCAGTATCAGCTAGTGTTTATAAATTCACATTGGGCTATTTTTTGTAAAATTACGGAATACCAAAAGCGACAACGACGGTTCAGACTCATAGAAATGAACACTTGAGATTGAGGTAGACTGAAGAAAAAGTTTCCCTATCCGAAAATATTTGCTGTTTTTTACCTTATTTCATCCGGGTTATAAAGAGGCATGATGCAATGAGTTACCCCTGATATTGGTACCGACTTGGGGGTTGCAACACGGTGGTGTCACCCAGTGAACCTTTATTCCTCAGCCAAAAACCCAAGTTTTATGTGCGGAGAATAATTACTAAGATAGAATATCACCCTGTGTGAAAGCCAATGGTGCTTGGATAGACCAACCCCTCTAAGCCTTGAGTAACAGCTGTGTGTCACGCACAGGAGTATAATATGTATATATATGTAGGAGATATATGAGGAGATATATGTATACGTCTCTGTACACAAGAAAAACGTTAGTACATCCATCGCGGTGTGTGTCTCGCCAAATAGGCTGGTGGAGGGGTTATCATAAGGAACACACCATCTCGGCCGTAAGCGTAACAATCAAATGGTTATAGATGTGGTTGGTCCTCAATTTTTGTATGAAAAGTCTACGTGACACCGAATGTTGAAGATGAATATGTGCACAATCCTTATTTAAATACTAAAAGTCCTATAAAAGGCACATAGTTATAATTTTCCTATTATAAACATGTATTCCTTCCACGAGGAAAAGGTTTTTAAAAAATGCTACCGAGCCTAAATTCATATTATCCCTTCTATCTACATGATTGACAGAATCAAGATGATTCTTGTTATGTTTAAATGCCTACATGACATTACATAGCTCTATTCTTAAATAAAACATCAATTCTCAATGCTAACCCTAATTCTAATACTATTCCATGACTTGAACTTATCCTTGGAAAAGGAATGAAAACTGTCGCCAAAATAGCGCGTGAGAAGATTGAAAAGAGTAATCAAATAACGGTTTTAAAAATGGTTATTGATAAATTTGATCAATAAGGCATTAATAAAGAATTTTATGCAGAATAAATTCTGAAAATATCAAACTTTAATTGACCGCAGGGAGTTCGAGAAGATTTTTCAATATCGAATTCGTAGGTAGTAACGCATATAAACATAAAATATATTGAGTTTAGGCTATAATGCCGTGCAAACATCCGTGAAAATCTCGAAATATCCATTATTATATCCTTCATTAAAGCTTTTTATTCGTAAATAAAGTTAACGTTGCTATTTACAACGATAAAAGAACAACATTTGAAGCTATTATGTGCTATCTTCATATTTGGGGTCGAAAATATATGAATGTATATTGGAAAACGGGAGTAAAACGTTGGTTTCAAGTCTAATTTTTCTCAATTTAAAGGCAAAAATAAACCAAAACTCGAAGTAGCGGCACAAACTCATCCTTAATTCAGAATATACTGAAAATTTAAGTACGCCATGGCCAAGTTAAAGTGAAAAATTATAAAAAAACGTGATAGTGCGCAGCGGCGCTTTTCGCGGTGGTAGTCAGGCCCCCTAATGGTATTTATTTAAGCCTGCGGGGACGAGTTTATCCAGGCCCACGCGTCCCCTTGACCACACTCTTATAGCATTGTTGGGGAACGAGGGAACAAAGGCTTCGTGTATAGGGATGGAGATTAAGAGGGTGGCAGAGCTTAGTATGTGTGCCTATAGTTGAGGGCTGATTACTTTTCATCAGAGTGAGCAGAGGGTGAGAGAGGGGGATAGTGGCGGTGACGTGTCTATCGCATGCGCGCCAAAAGCCACCCCCGAATTTCCCGTATCATGTTGTATGACACTGACTCTTTCACAGTCCCACAGTTCAAGAGGCGTACCCCAAAGGTATTGTTGCCGGGCCTGTTTAGGTCCCCATACTGACATTACACTATATTTGAGATTATCAATTTTTAAAAAAACTTTTAAATTAAAACCTTTTGAATAAAAGTTTATTTTTCCTAAGTAAATAACATCTACTAAGTACACGATAGACTGCAGGTTTAGAGTCTTGTTACCAAGCATACTATTTATGCAGGCACCCACCCCAGCTCAGAAGCGGAGCCGCAGCAAATCCTTTGCTTATGCTAGCAGAGCTATACGCGAAAAAAGGCAAGCAGGTGAAGACGCTGAACTCGGAAGCCTTACTCGTGAGGAAAAAAGGAAGGTGGTGAACACAAGGGGATATTTGGTTACAGAATGGAAAGGAAGTAGTACCTACTGAGGAGAGATTGGAGAGCATAAAAATCGAAATAGTGAGGATGACGTCGGAAAAAGCAACAGGATGTTGGGAAATAAGTATCATAACCCTTGAATGGCTGAATAATCTTGATAGTAAAAGAATCTAAGAGTGATATATCGTAAGCATCATACAGGAAATGGCCTTTCTGTTGTTGACTATTTCGGGGACATCAAAAACTTGAGTAAAAAACAAGGTAAAACACTAAAATGAAAAATATGGTTTCTTTACCACGGTATGAAAAAAATATCCTTCGTGAGAAAATTTAGTTACTGAGTAATTTTTTATTTGCGAATTACATGACCAGTAGAGCTAAAATTTCGTTGTTTACGCGGCTTTCTTGAATGCCCGAAGTTAGTGATGTCATCTTGCCTAGTGTATACTCAGAGTAGGTAGATGAATGAATTGCGTACGCTTGCTGAGAGCTAACTCCTGCACGTGCGATTGTGTTACCACGCATATGTAGTTGTATAAATGCATGCTGGAGACTAAAACTCACCCCTACCACACACGCTAGAGATGGCTTGTAAGGTATCATGTGTATGTAGATGATGAAGGAGAACGTTTTAAAGATTTGTTCCAATGGTAAAATTGTGATTACTTGAAACATGCCTTTTCCAGTGGCAAGTATATTTGCCATTACCTCGATTAAATTATAGCTTCGACTGTGATAGAATAGAAAGATACATAAAGATCAATTTAAAAGTACCTAATGCCACGACTTGGCGAAAACGAGTTCAATCTCGATATTTAAAAACTTTTGGAGACAAAAAGTCATTATTTTTTTACTATAATCATGCATTCCTTCCACGAGGAAACGTCTTAAGCCATTAATATATTAACATCAAAATGCTACCAAGCCTTAATTCATAGTATGCCTTTCCTCATCCACGAGATTGAAAGAATCAATTTCATTCTTGTATTCTTTAAATGACTACATCAGAATGAGATAGCAATATTCTAAAAAACATCAATCCTCTTCTCAATCTAATCGTCATACCAATTGTATTCCATGGCATAAACATATTCTCCGAAAAATTAACAGAAAATTTCACCAAAATAGTGCGCAAGAAGGTTACGAAGAATTACCAGCCAATGGAAGGAATTTATAAAGAATTTTAGACACAACTGCTTTTCATAAAATCAACTTTAAATGCCGCACCGAGTTCTAGAAGAATTTTTAATCCAACCTGAAGTACAATACTCAAGGAGTCGTTATTAATGGTGTACAACGGTGTCATAAATGGCGGTATAATAATCATATAAGATAAATATGAAAGCAAAATGCATGTGTAGTGGAGAAATAATATTAAATGTACCTCATGATTACAAGAGAAAATGCTTTCCCTGTCAATTTATCTGATCCATATAATCTGCTTTATATTAGGCATTGGGGTACTATAATGCTACCTGTTGAGGTTCTTGGAGCTATACGTTTGGTAGAGTCAGGCTAGTTAATTGGGATCAATGAGAATAAATTGAACTTGAGAAGTCCTGTAACATTGGAGCATATTCAAAGGCAATACCTTACCGTCGATATTTCTATCTGCAAAGCTTATGAAAAATTAAAATACAGCATGATAAGCAGAAAAGTTGGGTAGGAAGAAAATGAGTACAGAGTATTTAAATGGGCATGTGAAAATCCGCTATTCAAAGTAAGAGAATTTAAATACCCGGCAATATGAGATAGAGCACTTGCAGGAATATACTCCTGGAGATATCTTGGAGCAGTTGTTTTGAATGGCAACCTTCTGCGCAGAGAAATAAAAACAAACAATAGACGAGAAACCGCGCATATTTTGCAAGCAAGCAGATGTTTAAGGACCGATTTATTGCAAAAAAGCAATGCCTCATTAAATATGTATGACCTCTATCGAACCGGTTGTACCCAATGGCTTTGAAGTATGGACCACGAAGAAGAAGGACCTCGAAGGTAAGTGTTCTCGGTGTATTTAAGCTATACTTACGTAGGAAAATAAGTGAAATGCTAAAGATAAATGATGCATTTATAGTTGTAAAATGGATAAGAGAAGACTCATGAAAATATTGATATGAAGGCAGAACAAGCGTATAAGCCATGTATTGAGATATGATGGTCTGATAAAGACAATCGTCGCCGGGCAAGTAGATGGCAAGAACGGAAATGGAAGTCCTCGAACAAAATATATGGAACAGGTAAAGAAGGTTGTGAATAAAGAAAATAAATTCGAAGGTGAGTAAAGATAGCTGTTGGGAGAATTGAGTGAAAATAGTTTGGAGCAGTTAATGAATAAAGGCAGAAACAGATCCGGAGGAATGATAAATGGAAGCAGCGCATAGGGGCAAAGAAACATCACCAAGGATTAAGATTCAAGAAAAAGATGGGTAGATTATGTGCATTGACAAAAGGGATTGTAAAAGTAATTGAAGAAAAGTCAGAGGAAAATAAATTGGCAAAGTTCCACAAAAATATTCTTATTAGAGGATACGTAGAAGAGGGTTTTAAGATTTTCAGAGCACACACGAGGAGCTAAATAGCAGAGGTTAACGAGAGATGGACAACAATTATAAATTAGGAAATCAATGGTCCTAGGTTGGCTGCGATACCAAAAATAATAGCGACGCGTATAAATATAGGAGTTGAATTTCACTCCAATATTATTTTAAATCTTATTTAAATATTACATTTTCGTCCAAATAGCACTAACTCGAGAAACCCGAAGATCGCATCTCTTCAACGTTGGTCAGTGCACCCAACAACCTTACTTTTAGCCTTTTTAGTTATTTAGGAATTTTAAATATCATTAATTCATAATTAGTAAAGAATTTCATTTTATTTTCATATTTAACCAGTTATAAGGCTTTTCTATACAGTGAGCGTTATTATTAGCTAGTTAGTAAAGTATAATCCCGCATTTTTTTATCGAAAATAATAGTTTTATCCTAAAACTAACTGCAGAAATGAAAATAACACACCAAAAACATTTAAGGTGCAATTTCCGAGTAATCCGACAAAAATAGGATTTTTGTCTAACTTTTTCGCGATCCAGACCACTGTGCGACGTGAAGAAAGGATTGGATGGATCGAAGATATGATTGCAACCAATTTTTTCATAAAAATTGACGAAAAGAGAAGCTTACTTTCAATGCGGAGGATGCAAGAGAGTTCATAATTTTAAGTCGTTCATTTATTTACATATTCCTTCCCGTACCACCAAAACAACACCATTGGCCTTCTTTATCGGTATTTTCCACTTGACAATGAAAATTACACGGACATGCAAGTCCTGGATAGGCGGGACCTGCCACGGCGGGACTCGAACCCACGACTTCTTGTGTGGAAGGCAAGGACTACCCCGCCGCCACCGAGGAGGGCAAATTAACTTCATATAATTTACAATATTTGATGTTGTGGTCAGCGGATCCAGAATAAGGACAAAGGGGGGCTACCTACCAGCAGAAGTGGGGGTCCGAAAAAAATTACCTTTCTATCTAGTGTTAATAGGATATCAAGGGGGGCTTTAGTCCCCATAGATCCGCCACTGGTTGTGGTTAACAAAATCAAATTCCTCCGCCTTTATATCAGGAAGATTGAAGAAAATAATAAAAATCAAATTTTGTAAACCCACAAGAATTTCTTGGTATCCACCGGTTTTATCATTCAGGACATGCTATGGTAAGGGGAAAACCGGTCTTCGCCAATAATTTTTTGCTGATTTATGAAGTTTTCCCTTTTCATTTCTGTTACTAATACATCTTGAACGGGCCAATCGAAAGCAGCGTTACTAAGAGAATTTTATCATAGGTGATTATTAAGTCTAAAAGATATTAATTATGAATCACCAATATCATCAAACTCAACGGAAGTTTTTGGCAACCAAATTTCCATAGCTAAAATTTTCGGTGAGCCCCTGAGTCGAAATTGAGCATTAACCGAAGGCCTACGAATTTGATGTTCATTGATGATGACCGAATGTCGATTATCAAAGATTGCCATTGATTTCACGCAGGACAACGGATGGCTCTCGATTTTCAATGGTTTGATTTTCCTGTAATAGGCAATGCGAGCATGTCGAATAACAGTCTAAGACTAGACCAAGCGACTAAAATTGCCGTCTCGAAGTGAGTGAGTTTAAAATCGCAGATTTTAAAAACAAAAAAGAAGCCTAAAATTAATCTATTATTGGATAAAATAAGAAGATTCAATCGTGATTGAGTTGAATTTTTCTAAATTAAAATAAATACAATGCATTACGACATAGGTTTCAATGCCACCATATTCTCATCAAAGTTCGACATGGACAAGCGAATTAGGTGGGAGACCCTGGAGACTCGGAGGCTGCGCGCTAGGCTTAGATTGCCTGAACAATGGAGAATGGATATCTATAATAATGACACCGAGGACGTAACACTAAAGCCCCACTATATTTCCAGGTCCGACAGAAGCGATAAAGGAGAGGTATTTTGCCGAACGGATAAATATTGGAATTCGTTTTTCCCCCGAACCATAAGGACTTTAATAAATGCCAGTCGTGATTTCGTCGAAGCACTTCTTTTTTATGTGTAAATGGATGGTGTCCTAACACCCCCAGCCACACGCCTTTTAGGTGGCTTGCGGGGTAGTATGCATATGCAGATGTAGACAAAGCTGAGGGTGATGCAGTAGAGTTGAAACCTAGGTCTTAATACATTTTATAATCTAGGAAAATTGCAATTATTTACTTCAGTACGATTATCGGATATATTGGGCGAAAATTTGCCAATGAACGAGTCGTCCATCAAAATATCGGCCGTGAGGGAGAACCTGACCCGGTGGAAATCCCGAGAAGCCATCCACGATACCATACGCCGGGAAATCCTGCTATCATTCTTCAAGTTGCCAATGCTTTCACTTCATTTGACAAGGACATATGTTAATTTTATTCCTGAAAAAAAACGCACAAATTTATTGACACACGTATATTACTAATGTACCGTGTCGTATATTTGCGCATCTCTAAACTATCCCTGAATCAATGTTCTCCCATAATGAAGGAGTCGTTCTTCACTTCCACTCACTACTCACGAGCCATTTGCCACATCAATGACCGCCCCTCCAAATGACCGCTGGCTATCCGGAGAGTGGGTGAGAATGGTATGGGTATAGAATCCCAAATAATATTTTTTTCCAACTTGAATAATAGTATTTTAGTACTGTGCTTCAATGTTTACCTCAGATTTTGGTGACGGTGAGGCCACCCTAGCGCTCTTGCTTATAAATACTCTAAGGCAGAGCCATTTATAAGGATCTTGTTTGCTGCATTATTGGCGCAGATTTTTAAAACAAGAAAAGGAAACCTACGAAAGGGCTTTATTATGAATTGAAGAATAAAGCTCATGAAAGGAGAGGAGACTGCTAGATTCTGCCTATTTATTAAATGTCTACTCCATGCAAACCTACCTTAAACGCTAGAAGACTTAAGTAAATAAATTAATCAATTATTGAATATTTTTCATGTGAGAAGTTACCCATGTTTTTGCTTCATTTTACAGGGGCATAAATTAATTTTATTAGTGAAAAAAGCTATATTATTCTATAACCAAACTATACCTACTCATAACTATATACGAATTATGCATGGGGGTACCCAAAAGGGGGGGCAACTGCCCCCCAGAAGTGAAAATAAATTCAGTACAAGACAAAAGTAATGAACAAATTTTCTTTTTGAATAAAAATGATATTAGTATATGACATGGGAATATGATAAAAATCATTATTTTTTATATAATTATTAAAACTAATAACTTGCTGTCATAATTTCCATGTAATTTTGGTTTCATTATCCTTTTCTGTGCAAAAAAGTTACAACTTGAACGACCACGGCTAGTTTTGTCCCCCCCCCCCTAGTTATGATTCTGGTTACGCCCATGTAATAATATTTCCATATCTCTAAACTATCCCAGAAGCAATGTTCTCCCCAAATGCAGGAGTCGTTCTTGCCTCCCCCTCACGATTCACGAGCCATTCGCCGCAACCACGACCGCCCCTCCAAGCGTTCGCTGGCCATCCGGAGAGTGAAAAAGAGAATGGTATGGGTATATAGCCTCCCAACCCCCACCCCTCTAATCCTGGGACCCCCTCCCGAGCAAAAGCGCCCAGCCTTTGCTTCTCAGTTCAGCCTCTGGCTCTCAAGCCGACAGGTCGAACCCGACAACGGCAGCCCACCCCAGGAGTGAGTGCGACGGAGCTTGCAGAGCGTCCCTTGGTTTTTTGTGCGTGCCCGAGTTTCGAACCGGTTGCACAGAGATTTGTTGAGACGATCGGTTTCGTGTTTGACACAAAGGAGGGGAGAGAAACAAGGTTTTTTTTTTGCGACCGTGGGAGGAGTGGGAAAAGAATTCAGAAAGCATCTCTTTCCCACAATCCGGCGGCGACTTCGGAAGGAAAAACAACGAGAGGGAATCATCGTTTCCAGCCGAGATGTTTACCCGGAGATCTGCTCTACTCCGCGAGTTATGCCTCTTCGCTCTCTTCGCCGGTGAGTCCAAATTTTCACTTCGAAATGTTTTGTTTATCGTTTCCCGTCTCTCTGTTGACGTTTGGTCGGGATTTCTTGCGCGCGTTCGCCGAAGCGTCTTAGGATTGAGGTGAAATTGACTATAACACCTCCGGAATTGGCTGGCTCCGACGAAAGAGTGTGTTGCCCTAAATTTATTTCGATTGTAAATTTGCTATTTGCACGCGAGTATTAGCGAAAATGCTTGGGTAACAAAAGTAGAATATAGAATCTCTTTGTTTACGTTTGGTGGAGATTTCTTGAGCGCGTTCATCGAAGCGTCTTAGGCTTGTGGTAGAATTGACCAAAGTACCTCCGGAAGAGAGGTGGGCAGACTCCGACGAAAGAGTTTGTTTCCCTGAAGTTTATTTCGATTTTAAATTAGTAATTTACACTCAAACATTAGCGAAAATGCTTGGAAAATAGGAAAATACTGCAATGCAAAAATAAAAAGTATTCTGTGGGTATTAAGTTTAGATGACCAAATTCTCCTTGTCAGTGATCGACTTGATCATTTCCACGGCCACTGTTATCGAGTTTCGTAGATTAATAAACTAAAATCATTTTGTCAGCTGCGATGAGAAAAATCTCACGATTTAATGCTTGCGCCCTGGATAGAGGAAAAATTGTTAAATATTAATTAAGTATTTCCTGCATAAAATTAGAATTGAATCAGCGATGCCAAATTTAATATGGCGCGATTTACCGCGGAAATGTTACAAAAATGACTTATTCGCCATCATTCATACTCTTTACTATACTTTTTACATTAAACTTTATTTACTATTGTGCTTTAAATAATTTAGCGGATATTTTTTCAAAAAAGCGGATGAACACAGGCCATCCGCAGCGGAACTGGAAGACGCGGTATTTGTGGCTAAATGTACACCTAAACGAGTTTGGAGAATAAAACCATAAGGTGGGAAAAAATGTAAATATCTGATTATGAAAAGTGAAGGACACATTTCTGCATGGTGAGATAAAGGAGAGAATTTAAACTCTTCATTACTTTTTACCGCTGTTAACAGCGAATGGATTGTGAGAATTATTCAATAGGCCAATATTCGCCAAAGTTAAACTTTTTCGACTTCCTGCGGGCTTCAAATTCTCTCATAAAATCGAATGATTCTGTCAAGCTATGACAACCATTCAAATCGGCATTTCAAGTGAAGGACAAGAATTGTTTAAAGTTGGAAAATGTGCACTAAACTGTGGCAGATGACGATAACATAAGATGGCTTTGTTGTGTAGTCATGAAGTGATGGCTCTAGTTTGTTGAAGAAGGTCATATTGGTTGATCGTAAAAAATCGTGGAAAGGGATGAAAATTATAAAAATCAATACGTGGAAATCAAATTGCCGATATCGGTATTTCAATCACCTTTGGACTGAGGGGTGGAAGGAGAATATTGAGTTTTTTGTCTCCTTAAGTAAGTGTATGGGAAAATACGAGAATGTTAATGTTCCTTTACTTAATGAGCTAAGTTCTACGTGACGCATCATTGGCTGTCAAGCAACAAATCTCCTCCGTTAAGATAGTAAGCTGATTGAAATGCCAATATTGATGATTTATTTCCCAATATTGCGGCTCTTAGAGAGTGTAGCACAGTGATGGTTTTTGCGGTGCACGGTCACGGTTTTGCAATGGTGGTCAAATTTATTGAAATTGAGGAATCACTATGAAAATAGAAGGCTACAGTGTTTTTAGGGTGGTGAATTCTAAACAAATACGAAAAAAGTAAGCAATAAAGTATAAGCAATTATTCTAATAAATTCGCGCATCCTTCTTTCATGTAAGTTAAATAGTTTTTGCAAAGAAAGTATTCTTGATGAACTGTTCCGGTATACGCAAGGATAGAGAAATAAAAATTAATAACATAAATTGGTAGCAGGAATAAGTATTTAGTTAAATCAAATAATATTATAAGAATTAAATTTAGGAATAAAAAGCAATTTTTAGGAATTAAAGTTGAACAAAAATTCTATAGTAAAACTCTGATTTTTATTAGTGTCTTAATGTGAAATCTCAGACAATATTAGACAGTGTCACTTACAAATTGACATTGAATTACAATGCGTCAAGTGACTGAGTCGGAGTGAGAAGGACCCCTCACCAAAGTTTCCGGAGTAAAAGAAAGTCCTAAAAGTCACTGACTCAAGTGTTTCATTTTGGGGTTTGGTTTAAAGACGTGGGCTCACCTCGTAGCGAGCTAAGCTGTTTGTTTTCAAGAATAATTTGTTCCGGGATGGGGGTCAGTTCTTTCTCTGGGCTTCCTGCGATTCAGATCAAATGTATGGCAAGCGGAAAACCGAATCGCTAAGAATATAATGGTTAGAGTTTTCAAGGTCTCTTCAATGGGATCCAAGCCCGTGACCTTTTGGTCCGTTGCACAGCGCTATGCTCATGATCCCACGATGCACAGTTATTTTTAAATTTTGTTTGCATAAGAAATTCATGTGTGAACAAAAAAATAACAATTCATCCATATATTTACATTTTCGAATTTAGATGCCATTCTAATAACTTTTTTGGAGCGACCCAAGAAAGTGCACGGATCTTTCAGGTTGTTAGATATGTTAGATTCAATTATTAATTCCTAATATTGTATTCATAATATGTTCATTAAAAAGACTATAAATTCACGTATATTTTTTTATAGAAATAAAAAATTTGATTTTTTTAATAATTGAATAATATGCAAATAAATATGACATCGGCTGATTTTGGAAACTATTTTTTGCAATTTCTTTGCGGAAGAGATATATTTATCTACAATATGCAATAAATCTATAATTATGGGCCCAGCTTTATTACTAATACTAATAATAATTATTAACAATAATCGTATTAAATACCTGAGAAAAGTTTTTCAATTATTTTATAATGCATAAGATTTAAAAGAAGTTTTTGAAATATACTGGAATTTATAATTCGGATATATAATTTATACCTCGGATGAGATATATATGGCAGGTGATGAAGGATGTATACAGATAAATAATGTAAATGTTAAAATACTAGATGATAAATTGTTTTTATTCTTTAAAATATTGTCCTTGCGAACAGCCTTGATTGTCGGCAGCCATTTGAAATAGCCTGCGTAGAAGTGAAAGTAAATTGCCGATCCAAACAGTTCGTCGGACTGGAAATGCTTCTCATTGAATATCGGCCCCCCCACACCACTGTGCTCTCAATCAATATGAAAGTGGATAACTTTAGTTTTGCGTTATTTTAGATGAAATTCTCCCATTAATTTGAATTTCGAGAGTAATTATTGGCCAATCAGATGACTCTATCGCCTCTAAGGCTCGTGCAGGCGTCGACAATCGTGATTAGTAGAGTTATATTTGCCTAAAAAACTATGAGTTGGGATAATTCAGAGAAAAACCCAGGTGGCATGATGATTTGATCGTCCCTTCAAAGGTGGCCTTGGTACTATGTGGTTGGATGCCATTTAATTAATCAATGTAATTATTACATTTCCGAGCACTGCATGAAAGAAGTGACTTTGTACGCAGTTACGCGCACGGGTGCAAAGTATATACACCAAGGATAAAGTTCACCATGAAAAATATTTTGGCTTAACCGGGATAAATGTTTATGAATCCCTGTAATGCGAAATATTTTTTCACCGTGAACCTCAACTACATTTAAATCTACATTCTACTCGGCAAGCCGCCCAAAAAGGCATGTGGCAGAGGGTGTTGGGACACCAGCCGTTTATATATATAAATCAAATGATCAAACAAAATTACCACAACCATTTATTAAAGTCCTTTATGGTTCGGAGGAAAAACGAATTACCATACCTATCCGTTCGACGAAATTTCCCTCTTAATTTATCGCTTATGTGGGACTTTGAAATACAGTGGGGCTCCAATATGAAGTTTTCGTATCGCTCTAAAGGTATCTATTCTCAATTGTTCAAGCAATCTAAGCCTAGCGCGGAGCCTCCGAGTCTCAAGCTGCTCTCAGACTAACTCGCATTTGGGTATCGCTATTTGTACGCCCTTGGCAGTTTTTGACGAATCGCGCAGCCTTCCTTTGTATTTTATTCAGTTCACGCATTAATTCTTTCTGCACCGCATCCCATATGCTCGCTGCATATTTAGTGTAATCGGACGAGTGCGAAATAGCAACTTTCTTTTACTTTCTCATCCGAAAATATTTCCACAATGTGCTTGACAAAACTTCATAAGGGCTCTACCACAAATATTCCTTAAATGTGTTACGCACGATAGGTTCGAAGTCATCCTTGGCGTATTTAATTACATTTCCGTTTTTTTGGTGCTGCGAGCTACATTTTTTGACGTACCGATTTTAGAATTCCGAATTTCGAGCTTCATCATCGCTCTGTACATTTTACCCTCTTGCGATCGCCAATGCTTACTTTTGAGCGAAGATAGGGACCGGACATAGTGGTCTGCCATCACAAGGGCAATGATTCAAAGTGAGCATGCGATGGACTCCTTTCCAATGAAGCGCGGACATACATTACTACAACGAACCCTGTCCCGCGCTAGGATGTTGAGGCATCGATGACAGCGAGTTCCGCAGAAAATCCATCAATTATTACGTGATTCGGCCTTGTTTCTGATAGCTTTCAAAGGAAATTTCCAGCCGAGGTGCTTCATCATGATCATTTGTCAATAATCCTAAGATTGGTTTGATGCTTTGACTCCTCGGTATAATGTGGTGGTTTCCCCTTGCCTTCCACATTGCAGTACTACAGCCGTTAAAGTAAATTTTACCACGCCTCTAGTGAAATGAGTGTCGCTGGACCGACCATTGTGGTCTCCATCTTCATTCATATGAGGAAGAGCAACTCTATCTCCCTCGAGTGATGTGAGGCATAATGGCTGGCGGCATCCCATCGCCAAGTCACGGCGACTTAGCAGGTTTAATGTATCATTTAGATGGCCTATCTTACCCAGGGATAGACCCATACCACCTCGGAATGTCGCCGCATTTTGTCCACGACTGTTTATTCGACAAGTAGACTCGCTTTATCTCGCAGAAAACCTCTTTATCTAGAGGTTGACCCACCATCCGCAACCCGGTGGCTTAAAGCTCTTCCGCAAGCCGAGGTGTTTATCCCTGATCAATCACCTCATACACGGAAAAGAATGCGAATGCGAGGAGAGAAAGAGTAATGAGAATTTTTTTAAGACGAGTGGTAGAAAAAAGAAATCTTTTAAAAACCTTTTTGGTGACCAACGGGGCAGTATAATCATGAGACACGAAGGTCTGATGAAAATTATCATTTAAAGACAGGTGGAGGTAAATAGCGGCAGAGAAAGACCTCACAAAAGATTCATATAGTAGGTGATGAGGGATGTAAAATAGATTTATTACCATCATCATTAGTTAACAATCCTAAGATTGATTTGATGCACCTGTCCATTCCACTCTCCTATCTGCTACCCTTTTCATAGCAACGTATTACTTCTCTTTTACATCCCTTATAAACCTCTCTATATAACTCATTCGGGGTCGTCCCTTGCTCTTCTTCCCTTCCACCTGTCCTGCTACGATTGTTTTCATCAGGCCATCTAGTGTCATAATGTGACCAAGTAAGTTGTCCCATCTTCTTCTTAAGGCTTTTAGAAAACTTCTCTTTTCTCCCACACTTCTTAGTACCAATTCGTTACTTACACGGTTTATCCATTTTATCTTCATCATTTTTCGGTATAACCACATTTCGAATGCTTCCACCTTGACTTCTCTGTCAACGTCCAAGCGTCACTCCCAATTAGGAAATGTAAATGTTAAAATACTAGCTGATATAGTAGATTGAGTGGAGAGCAGCATTAAACCAATCTTCGGATTGCTAACAAATTATGATGATGATGATGATAGAGGAAGGTCCTACCCATTTGTTTACCAACTTCATCTTTCAAAATACCATGATGGAATACATGAAAATTATAAGATACTAATTGATCACGACAGGGATTAAAAAGTAAGTTATTATATGTGGGACGTTGTACCTCCGGAGGCGAAAAATGAACCACTCTTGACAGGGGCGGATTCAGGAATTTTATTCTAGGGGGGGCACAAGGGTCTGACAGGTTTTCTCACGATTGAGATTAAAAACAAAATACAAAAATTACTGTAGAAAATATTCTCTTTATTTTGGTATGACAGCTATTAATATTAAATTAAATGATTGAGGCTAAATAATCCACAAATAAAACGAACGTAATGATAACCGTATTAAAAATCTTGTCTACTTTTTTTACGTCTGGGGGTGGCACGTGCCCCTATGCCCCCCCCCCCCTAAATCCACCAATGACTCTTGGCAATTATAATTTATTTCCAAGCAAAAATGGCCCGATCACCGGTTTGATATTTCTATAGACATTGTCTATGCTACTTTGGTAAATGCCTGACCGTGAAATGAAGTCTATCATGAATAAATTCGTAACAGTTTACTTTTTCTTGACATCTTAGGAAGTCTGTTTTTGGTATGCAAGATTTACCTCATATCACATCGGGTAGAAATAGTCGCCGTAAAAGCGTCGTTGATATAGCGTATGAACGTCTTTTTCATGAGAAAAACGCCCCATTTGGATTTTTCAAGAACTCCGACAACATAATTTTAAGTTTGGATCTGATTTTTATATAAAAACCCCAACTGTGCGAAACCCCATCTCGAAGCGAAATAAGCAGCCCTTTCCCGTGAGTTTATTTATTAATAAAAAGGAAAATTACTAATATATATGAATATAATCATTTATTAATTTATCTATTTATTTATGTACGTTAGAAAGCATGGATAAAGATATGGTTGGTATTACATTTGAAACTCACTCACCAATTACTAGTTGCAGTCACCATCACTTTTCATATTTTTTTTCATTGTTACTATGACTGCTTTTCAGATAAATATGAAAGATTTGCTGTTTAATACACAATTTTCGACACATACGAAGCCCCATTTTGCATAAAGGTTTCTCGGGTATTCAACCGGGTAATTGGCTCCATGTCTCCCAACGTTTCAAAGAGCGACTTGCTCTTCATCATCAGAGGATCTTCTGAATGAAAATCTAAGATCTTACACGACGCGTAAAAGAAAATCGACTGATATAATTGGATTCTTCATTTATTCAGAAATCCGTTTAAATAACTTCAAGCCTCGATCTTAAGTAAAAGCACATTTAAAAAGCAAACATTGAAACCGATACACTGGAAACAGACCACTAAATGGGGTCTTTGGGATCTATTTCAATGGAGTTAAATATAAAAGGCTAATTTGCAATTTTTTTACTCTTTATATTTCATTAAAGAATAACAGCTGTCATACTTCTCGGGAGGACATTTCTATTCACTATTGATTTCGTGTGGACTATGAGCAGTACCTACATCTTTATAGGTTGACTAATTCGCTGGGATGTCGGTGAGTCAAAATCTGCAGAAAAATTATCATCTTTTTATGATCATCGGTTGAAAATGATCAATCTTCCGCCTTAAATCATGTAACGTTCTGCTGCATTATATCGTCAGTTTTCTGTGTCTTTACTTCTTCATTTAATTCGTTGTGGAACAGTAAATTCTACGCTTAAAAAGGATATACCATTCACATTAAAGGAATGCCAGCGAAATATTGCTTTCCAGCCAATGGGAATTTTTTTTCAATTCTCCCTTACATTCCATTGTAATAAAACACTTCAACCACCAACAGCAAACTTCGTTTCATTGCTCTTAGAACCAGCCAAAAATATTTTCTTTCCCACTTTTTACGTCCCTGGCTTTCTTATTAATCAGTGAACAAGAAATGGAGCGTAAACCAGCGATAGGAGATATGACGAGCGACCAACTAATAGAGGCCTTTCTTGGTACATGAAAAAACCTCCAGTGGAGTCCTGGGGCCATTTTCGAGTTCTTCCGGGAAGTTCCCACACCCATTATGGAAGAGAAACAGACCACCACTGTAAAAAAGATACTCGCGCAGTCGATCCAGAGATTCAAATTGTAGGTCCGGTGGTGCCGGCCACTCCTTCTCAGAAAGGGCGACATACCACAGTCCTCGAGATAACAGCATAACCGATTCCTCTCGCTACTTCCATCTCCCACAGCTATGAGACGCTTTCTTTTTTCTCTTTTCCGCGAGAACGGAACGGTCTCAATGATTGGTATTCGGAATCTTGTTTCATTAAAACTAACTCACATAAATTTCCATGGAAGAACTTCTCCTGGACCAGGAATTGAACAATGTACTTTCGGCTTTCCGTTTAAAAAGTATTACATATCACCGCCTGGCGCGGCTTAAGCGTAGATATTGTACATTAGTAAGTATTGATAACATAATTTTCAATTATAAATTAATTGTCTGAGAGCCTTAGATTTTTAAAAATCAAACCTGAAAACTGAGTTATTGCCTGGTTATCTCCATGAATGCATATAGATCTCAGTGTCCTTTTTGTATAAAACATATTTTATAATTTAAAAATGGGTATAGGAACTTATAAGTATGATAATTTTAAGAAAATAATAATATGTAAACACACAACTTATATAAAGATTATGAATTAAGCGTGAACTATGGCAAAGAACATACATAATTACGGGATTTCGTGCAATATATCATTGCTATTCGAATATTTGGAAGGAAAAGCATTCGCTTAAAATATTCTCTTCATATTTTCATCCATGAAAGTAGCATTTTATTTAAGTTAAGTGCAGGATAGATCCATCAAAATTAAGTGGAAACGAGGCAGTACGCTCATAATTGACAGTACGCCGAAAACAATCCACCTTTTAGAAGGTATAACTCGCTCGTAGCCTGCATATTATCTTCGTGGAATTCCTTAGTTTTAATATCTGTATCTATCCATCGTAACACGTGTAGCGTCCGGGCCTATCTTTTTTCCGACTGAGATGGGTCAAATTATAGTAATTTCTCAAGACTGAGAGTGCCAATATAATTACGTTCCTCAGCCGTAGGCTTTCAGAAATATGGTTAAGAGACGATAATTTACCTTTTCATAATATGATGGTGCATGTCTTTGATCTCCTTCACGTCCAAACTCGTGGCGGTGACGCCCCTTTGCCTTCACCTGTAAGTTTTTAACGGCACGAAATGTTTTCTGTCCGTATCTTATTTTTTGTGGCACTGAAAAATACACGTTTATCGCTGATAAATAATTTCACCCAAATTTTTACACATAGGATATCTACGCATTCATATATGGCGAATTTTATATATTTTGAATCCAAGTTATGGTTGATGTGGTTTTACAAGAAAACAGGACAATATGATTTGATGTTCTCTAAAATTTCGAAAAACCCGATAAGAATACTCTAGCTCTAGCCAGGACGATTCACCTAAACCCGCTCTTTTTCTGTTAAAGGTTTCAAAAAATATGTACATTTGAAAGTACAGGAAAAAATGTTGATATTTATTTAAGCTTGTGTTTACACTTAAGATTAGGTGAACATTACTTCATAAAAGTTGTCCGTAGTCCATTTTGAAATCCATAACTATTTTTAATCATCCTATCCTGAATGCATCTTTTCTGTACATACACCACCTCTACTTTTTCAGTAAAGAGTTGAACATTTTCACTGTAAAGTCCCATGACAATTTACCCTTAATACTAAATGTAATAATTGTACGTCAATGTAATCAGACACCAGTGAAACTACTTCCTCAGTTCTAATTTTACTGTCTACTTCACTTATTTTTTAAGCATGTACTTTAGTTATTTTTTAAGCATTAGTTATAATTGACCCCTTGCGTACCGTCATAAGAAACACAACAGAGTGACAGCGACGTACAGCCAAAGGTAAGACGACATTCCTGGCGAAAAGGCCGCTATTCTGCTCCAAGAGCATTAGGATGGAGACTCGGTAACTGTCTGTGAAAACATCCTAGTGGACCGTGGTAGGTACTCAACGGATCAAAAACTTGGAGTTTTGAAAATGCTGGCCAGAAAAGATTCGAAACCTTGGGGTTTAGGTGCTGGCGACAGGTTCCCTAGATGAAAAGCACGAATAGGGTGAGAAACGAGGCAGTTGGCATCACTGTAATAGATAGCAAATATACTGTTTCAACAATTTATAAAGGGTTTTAGACGATTTTAAAAGGGGTTCATTCTATGACTTTTTGTCGTATATCGTTACGCTCTCCCCAAGCATAAGTAAGAATCAGTCAGTCACTGGTCGGAAGTGAGTTTTATAGTATATTTATTTATGCATTAATTTATCAATCAATTTATTTATTTATTTATACTTAGTTATTTAAGTAATTGCTCACATACAGAATTTCAGCCAATTTCAGTTACCGTGCAATAAATATGAAATATGAACGTAAGCAATCAAAAAAAAGACCAAGGGCTAAAAATAGTAAATAACACAATAAAATACACTTGGAAAGGGAGGTTGAAAAAGATGTTTATCAATTCGCCGGGGAATGGAACATGGCGAGATTGACAAATGAGTTCAAGGGAATAAAAAACGGATCAATATTTTTCAGCAATGAATTCAGCAGAGAGTAAAGGCGGTGGTGGAGTGAGCGCTTAACGACGGATAGCCTTAGGATAGGTACGTAGCGTAACGAATGCGTACGTGTGGATCGACTAGGCACTATGAAAATTAATTGAGGGAAGCAAATCAAGACAATCAATGTATGATTTGATAATATTGTAAATTAAATTTAAATCTGTTTAAATTATGGATACGTTGCGAAAAAAGAAGCGGCCGAGCAGGAGTGAATCGTCCTCTCAACCGTTAGGCAAATGGAACGAACAAATAACAGCAAACGGTCAGTCAGCCATTGGTCGGAAGTGAGTTTTTTAGGATAATGATAATAATTGCGTGCTAAAGATGCGAATATGGGGTCGGCAGCAGAGCTAGAGATCGTTTGGCGTCTCAAGGCGGGAATGGTCCGACCAATTCCTCAAACCCCTTCCCATCGTCCCAAAAATAAGTGAAATGATAACAATGAGTCATTGCGTAGAAGAAAGAGCTCAGAAACCCTCCACCCACTCGCCCATATGTGGAGATATAAAGTTCGTCCATCTACGAGATAGAAGCCCCGCAAGGGAAGCCATGCAGTAGTCCATTTGGAAGGGTCCTATTCCCTGAAAAGCATTTTGCTCGCTTGTATAGTATCCATTCCCCGTCAACTTCCAACCATCCCGCTGTCAATTTTTATCGCGTCATTATCCGAGTTCAGCCAATGAAGAACCTCAGCAGGTGAACTGTTTATTTAAGGGAAAAATATCTCTGGAAATTACTGTCATCTACATCTACGTACATAGTCCCCTGCAAGCTGCCTCAATAAGCGTTTGGCGGGTGGTGTTAGAAACACCAGCCGTTTGCACATAAAAAGGAAATACCCGCATGAAATTACGCCAAGCATTTATTGAAGTCCTTTTTATCGTGCGGGGAAAAACGAATTCTCATACCTATCCGTTCAGCAAAATATCCCTCTTGATTTCCTGTCGGACCTGTATATGTAGTCGGGTTTTAATATGATGCTCTCCGTATCACTCTTATAGATATCCACTCTCATTTGCTCAAGCAATCTAAGCTTGACACGCAGCCTTCGAGTCTCTAGCGGCTCCCAACCCAATTCTTCTAACAACTGTGTAACGCCTTCTGTACACCCGTAGCAGTATTTGACGAATCGCGCTGCTTTCCTTTATATTTTATTAAGTTCAGGGATTAAGTCTTTCTGCACCGGATGCCATATGCTCGCTACATATTCGACGAGAGGCCGTACGAGTGCGAAGTAGCACATATTTTTTACTTTCTCGTCCGAAAATCTTCTCACAACTCTCTTGACGAATCCTAGGTTTTTCATGGCTCTGACACAAATGTAATAGTTACTCAATGCATAAGTTGAAACCAGTTTGAACTCTCCCTTAAACATCGTTAGTAAACACTGTGGGCACTTAAATAGCCTCTTACTTTAAAAGAAGCGTTACAAAGTTTGTTTTTTTTCGTGATGCCAATGTAATATTCCACATCCAAAGCATTGTTTTTCAAGAAATATCAAGCTCATCCTGGAAGTGTCATCGGATAGCTATTGATTAGGTGATTAATCGCGGCTATTAACACTGCCAGCTGGTCATTCTTACACAAATAATGAACCGACCTACACAGCTAATATATTGTACACCAAATTATGTTGGATGATAAAGATCTGCCCGAAGTATTAAGCTGCCGATTGCTTCCTATTGCTACTAGCAAATTGCAAAGCATATTTCTGGAGCATTTATATAATGTATCTCTGGAAGCATATTCTGGATGAATACAGGAAAGAATAATCTCAAGATAAATTATTTTGGGGGTTTTCACTGAGTTTGGATGTCCGGATGCTGTTTTTTAATTATGGTCGATGATTGCTGACATTTCTCAGAGAAACGGACTCATTAAGCGTGTAATCACTATGGAAATTAGACTTTGCTTTCTTGAATACAAGAGAATTCTCAATTACAGAAGAATAATAGGAAGCCATTGATAGGAAGCCATTAATAGCTCAATACTTCGGGCAGATACTTATAATCCAACATAACTTGGTGTATATTATGAAAGCTGTATATTATTTAGTAAATTTTCGCATATCTTTAAAATCCAACATAATATGTTTTATATTTTATTAGCTGCATATTATATTAGTAAATTTTCGTTTTAAGTGCCTTTGATACTGATGACATCGTACGTAGATAGTCACCAACCAAGTATACCATGTTGGCCAATTTGTGGATGTGCTATTTTATGTTAATCACTTAATGATTCAGCTTGAAAGTTTGTTTGACAAAGTTTAAATAAGGTTAATTCAAAAACTCAGTTGAATACGTGTGAATAACACACATTCGGGGTGGTGAGCCAGTTCCTTTCACAGGGTCACCTCGCACTTCCAAGACTTTAGTTTGGGGAGTCCAAAACTTTAGAAGCGATTTGACCCCGGGACTCTTCAATCTGAAACCCAAACCATTACCCGATGGCTCATCACGCTCTTAAAATCAATTTCACGTATCGAGCTCCAGTTTTGGCACGGAATTTTAATTTGATCCTTGCGTATTTAATCGTGTCAAATCACGTAAATAAATCGTAATTGGAATTCATGCCGCATTATTCCCTCTGCTAAAATAAACGTCTCCGTTGGCTTTAAAAACTAAACTTCTATTGTACATGAATTCTGCTGGTTTTTCCGGGTATTCTTCCGCGTTTATACATTTTGTAGGACTACAAAATGGATAAACGCGGAAGAATACCCGGAAAAACCAGCAGAATTCATCATAATCTCCGCGGAAGCCTACTTGGAAACTTCTATTGTACAATTCAACCATGAAGCCGCTGCTAACCTATGCTTCCCCAGTTTGCTAGTGCATGCCATCTTAAGAAACTCCAATCATGCGAAAATAAAATAATCCGAAAAATTATAGGCGCCCCTTGGTTCGTCAGCAACCGTCAAATCCGTAACGATCTAAAAATCTGTCCAATTTTAACTTCATTAAAATCAGCTCTGACGCAATTTCAGAATTCTTGCAAAAGAACCAAAAATATTAGAGAAATTTCTGACAAATAGAGTATGCTTCTCTATGGCATTGAGGCGTGGACGACAAAAGGAACAGAGAAATGAAGAGTGGAGGTATTTGATATGTGGTGGAACAGATGAATGATGAAAATCATGTGGGTCAACTGAGTGAGTAATGAGAAAATCCAGCGAAAAGACGAAGACAGGAGTCTTATGAAGACTTTAAGAATAATATGGATAAACTTACATAGGATACATATTGAGGCATGATGGCCTGATTAAGACAATCGTCGAGGAGCAACTGGAATAGCGAGAATGAAGAAGGAAAACTTGGATAAAATATAGGAACAGGTAATTAAGGAAGTGAAAGAGAAGAATTATTTGGGCGTGAATAGATTAGCTGATGGGAGAATTGAGTGAAGAGCTGCGTCAAACCAATACTGCTAGTAATACAGGCATCGTTCCTTTGTTTTGATTGTGCGAGCGCTCACCAAAATGATTCTCACATCCTATCACATCTCCGATTCAAATATTCAAGGCCGCCTTAATCAAGCTGCGAGAGGGGGAAACCGGAGTGAACCAGAACCAGAATCGCATTTGGAACCGCGTCCGACACAACGTGCCCTATTCAGCACCCTCTTTACCCCAATCCAGTCTATTTCCTAAAATCACATCAAAACCGTTGAATGTAGTCACCATTATTTCAAAATTAAAAAAATAGAAAAATTATAACTGTAACGGAGTTTGGTTCAAGAAAAATATTCTCAAGGCCGCAATACACAGTGAATAATCATGCTGAATGATCACGTGATCATTCACACGATCATGCGAGCAAAATAGAACATGTTCTATTTTTTACTCAAAGATCATACTCATGACGGTTCATACGCGAATTTTCCGCTATACACGGTGAATGATTTCATTCGCATGATCATTCAGCAGGATCATTAACCGTGTATAGCGGCCTTTACACTCCATTGGAGATATATTTACAATGTAGTTGAATTTTGGAATTTCAATGGAAATTTTTGAAGCAATAGTTCACCTTTTTTTTCAAATTATTGAATTTTATTCTAACTTTAAGCGAAATTTGAAGAAAATGCTATGAACAGAGAAAGCCGCACTGTTGGCCGTAAATTCCATCAAACGAAATAACTTGCTCTTTATTTATTTCTATATATTCCTCTAATAACCATACGCCTCCATCGCGTCACATGTCCATTTGAATCTTGGAATATTTTATTAGTTTACTCGTTGAATCTGAAACTTGAATTGATGTTGTAGAAGAGGCACATCAAATCGCTTCACTCAAGCTTTCGAATGAAAAATATAATGAGTTTGCAGATGGCTCCTTCAAATTATTTTGAACAATATAATCAGAAGCTTCAAAAGCTTTTATTTTCGTTATATATTAACTCATAGCTTCGGAAACATTTCATGTTTGGAAACAATATCATGTAATAAAATGATTGACTTCTTCAAGCGGTCGAGGCCAAATAAACGAAGTATAATCCTAGAATGCCACCGACGACTAATGCTGTGCTCGTTAATTGCTTGATAGAAAAACTGGTAGCCTAAGTTTTACCAGGTAATTATTTGGTAGTAAAGGCGGTAGCCTAATAGGGTGGTTTCCTATTATTTTTATTGCCAAAATCGAAAGAATATTACACCTGGAGTAAGTATTTCACGCTTTTAGATTTTTAAATGACGATATCTATTTTTCGCGGTTAAACGAAAAGTGAAAATTTTCAAGCGCGCGAAAACGCGACGGCTAAGTATGAATGCCGGGAAATCCCTGTGTGACGTCGTACTGGTTCCCGCTGCCGCAAGTGAGGTGACCTTGGGGCGAAGGTTTGAGCGCTTATACGACGCAGGATGCTAGCAGGTAGCAGAGTACCCTGCTAGCTGGTAGCGCTTGGCTTAAATAAGAATTATTAATACCTTATCAAACGAAGAAAACTTTCCGACCTTAGCCAGTTTTAATAGGTGATTATTAAGACATGTTTCCCTGATCTCGGTGCCTCATGCATGCATTGGTAATCTCAGACGATGTATAACTCCTATCTACTCGTACAGAAACTAGGTCCCAGTGACGTCACGTGTTGTGGCATCGCATGTGCGCCAATCTGGCCTTTTTCATATGAGTATTAAATTGACCATTGCCATTTGTCTAAACTGGTATTTCTAAAACCAAAAAATTTGTATATTATGAATACACTAATGGTGGGTAACGAATCGCAATCAATGCCTTTCGTTTTCTTTGATAAAGGAAACTATCCTAAACTATATCTTACTTAGATTAAGTAGGTAGGTAAGTAAGCATATTTAAAAAGCTCACAATTGAGACCGAGCGTCAACCACGACCATTACCATCATACTGTTTATATTTTTCACCTGAGGACATGACATTTTTATTTTTATGACATCGTTTTGATCCAGTTATTTAGGGTTACGTATGCGCAGCACGACTCATGACGCGTGTGACGCTAGTGGGCCAGGGCAAGCTCCTCATGGAAATATTAACAAACAACGATTGTTTTACCTTGTAATGTATCAACTCATATTGATAGCCATGGGAAAAAAACACTGATACAGAATTCCAATGTTACAACGCATCTGCTGTTCACATTATTGACGTTTAACATAAATTGGGAAAATTACAAGCATTTTGTCTTTTAATCAGGCCTAAAGATTTAACAGTAAGGCCTATATAAAATCGAACAATTGCTGTAACAAGGTGTATAGAAAATATTTATGTGCCTCGCTTCTATTTAAAAATGACCAGAACCCACAAATTAAGGCCTTAAATCAATCTCTCTCAGCATTATCAGTCAGCATAAAAGCATTTTTTTAATTTTTAAATCACGATAAAGGAAGCACATTCTCTCTGTGCATCGCTTCCGCTGCTTTTCGATTATTCACGTCCGGATGCTTGCAGCTGATGAAAGACCATAGTTTGAACTCACCTAAAATGGAATCTCGGCGATCGCAACACTCCCTGAAAATTTTGAATACGCGTTCTAAAAGAATCCTTATCAGCGTCCATACATCAGTGGAAAATAAATTATGACTATACTAAAGTAGCCCTGTAGGGCTCGACACTGGGTATTTCCATTGCTGCCGACTTTCCACGACTTCAACAGCTCAATTCGCCGGAAATTCGTGAAATAATAAATAATTATGCTCATCACAAGTATGTAATTTGTCTAACAATTAAAAGCTTATATGCTTCTATATGTGCTTCTAATTATATTGACGTTTAAGTTATATCTACAAGACCACTTTAAAAATAAAGCACACTCACCAGTAAACCGCACCTTTTAATTCTTCATAGTTCACGTCCGAAAATGCCAATAGTTGAAAATTGCTATTTATCCAATACGGCACGACATTTAGATCGATTTAGACCCACAAAATCGATAGAGAATTTGAGATATCATCCTAAAAGAGAGATTTCGCTTCACCATACCGCTTCCTTAAATTATTCATGACTCATGTCCGGATATCTTCAACAATGAAAGACCTAAAGTATGGTCTCAAGTCGATTGAGCACTCAGTAATCGAAACCCTACAAGATAAGTTTGACTGCCAAGTCTCACAAGAATCGATGACCACCGCTCACTAATTAGTAAAAAAAAAAAAACAATCGGATAATGTGTATGTGGGCGAGAGAAAAAGAAGGGAATGAGACCAGCTCAACTTTTCCGGCACACCGAAACTTCCTCTAATTAAGACGGACGATTCCCTCCTCCCTTCCGTTAATTTTTTTTCTCCACCTCCCCCATACCCTCTTCTTATCCCACCGGAAGACTTGTGTGCGGATGGGCAGCCATCCATGAACTGCGTCGGCTTTTAATCGGTAACCTGGCCCCGGCGGTGAGCAGTACCCACGGCAGAGGATATGCGAACCGTCACGCTCCAGTGCAGCGGTGTAGCAGTGAGACAAAAATGCATCAACGGATGCCGCGTGGTGACAAAAAAATAATATGATATTCCCCGAGAAAAAAACAAGATGAAAGTAAAAATCATAGAAGCCAGACTGCAAAACCGATAGAGCTAACATTACGAATATCTTGTATCATATGCGGCACGATATGGTGGAAGTCCTTAATGTTAGTTTAATGAGACATTGAAGTATTTCCACAGGATTTATTAGAATACGACACGTGTAGTTGTTATGACAACATTGTCAAGTTAGTTGAATAACTACTTACTACAACAACGATACGCGTGGTGTTCTAATAAATCTTGTGGAAAAATTGAAATTTCTTATTTAACTATTAACGATTGAGTTAAGATGCCGTTTTTTCCGCGTACAATAAGGGACCATAATGCCTGCAATCATAAGCGGACTTAGCGGGGGAGGGGGGGAACACGAGGACAGGTCTCCCCCCCAGACGCTTAAAATATAGACAAGATTTTTAATACGGTTATCATACGTTTATTTTTTGTATAACGGAGCCTCAATAATTTAATTTAACATTAATAACTTTCACATCAAAATAAAGAGAAATGTAATACAGCAATTATTATATTTTGTTTTTAATCTCAAATATGAAAATATCTGTGAGACCCTTGTGCCCTTCCCCCGAAAACATCCCTGGCTACCCCTTGCCAGTGAGTTTAATTCTAGAATGGTTTGATTCGGGCTCAGCAAAATATTCTCTGCATTTATAGTTAATAACTTACAATAATTGTCAATACTAGCTAACGGTATGAATTTTGACGTAACGTAACGCTCGGGAAGACGAGAGAGCTGGAATGCGCCCGATAATGTCGTCCACCAACAATGAGTCAACGCGGCACTAACTCGAAAAACAATAATCAATTTAATGACCGCGGAAGCACAGAGTATATCCCTACTCTGTGGCGGAAGTGTCCGTAACAACTGATGGTTTTAATTTGTATGGTAGCATGTTCGTGTCCTGAGCACTCTCCTAGTTCCTCGTCTGACCGCATCTCGCTGTCCTGTGTGCTAGGCAAGGGGGTTGTTAATACCTGGAGGCGCTGTATTCGAGTTTTAAGCGTGGTCAGTATTCCGCCATCTTGGTTTGACAATTTTCGGACTTACGTCTCAAACAGTGTACGCATATAATCAAGTATTCTATTCCTTATATCGCCTCTGATGTATAAAATTAAATGCAACAATTACTTCTTGATTGTCGTCAGAGTTTTCCGATCGTTCGTCATACTACTGTGTATATTAAACCGTCCATATAGTCATATATATGTATGGTGATAATGTCGTCTTGAAGATACTTCCGTACTATTATTGCGACTAGTCCGCTATCGTAAGATTTCCATTGACTGTAATCAATTACTATAATTACTGTAATTAATTACCAATAGAAGTGCCGGGGAATGGATATTTTTCACTTGTAAAATGTTATTTTCAGCTTAGCTAGTTGCACAGCCGAACCGTGGTGATTGACAATAATTTTTCCTTGGGAAAATATATTCGAGGAATATTTTCACGAAGCCTTCCCATAATGATAGAAAAAAGGTTTACTGTGTTCGTTTGCGATAGATTATATTATAGCGCCAACTAGTAATCATTAACTCGTATGGGATTATCAATGTTTTGGTCTAAATAGGCGTGGCTATCCTACCCAAGGACTCCCATTCCTTCCACAGTGCCCTCAACGGTCGTGACCAGCGGTCCCCCCTCCAGTATATGTACAACCTCCTCGGTGCTCGGCTTATGTCCGGTAAGCGAGCTTAATTAAACGAAAGCTTTGATCGAGTATCTACAGTGCGATGGCGCAGTCTCACCCATTTTGAGATTAGAATTGCGTGGGTGAGAAGGCAAGGGCTACAAGGGATTTTTTTCTACACAGAGTTAGGTACAGAAATTAGGTATAAAAAGAAATGAAATCAATTACATATTTAGTAAAGCATTTGATTTTCCACTCGATGTCAGCACACTCACTCGTATCCCTTGGCAACGAAGTTTCTGTGTATTTCATCTAACAATTAACTTTACCTAACTCTGTTGAGAAAATAATCACTTGTACCCCTTGGCTTCTCAACTCGTCAATTAATAGTAGCGGGCGTAACTTACAATTAGAGAGAATCCTTTATCGTAGGAATAGAAGAAATAAAAACTTGGCTATTTCAACATTGTAATTTATTTTGACCGTCCACCGTCGATACATCGTTATATTATCAAGGTGAGGAGCAATTTCCCTGTAACTACTCACCTTGATAATGTTACGCTGTAACGAAACCATGGTCGGTCACAATAAATTACCATGTGGAAATAGCCAAGTTTTCATTTCTTCTATTCCTACCATTTTGAGATTTATTGTTTCAGACAATTGAGGGGGTGAGAAGCCAAAGGGTACAAGTGATTTTTTTCTCAACAGAGTTAGGTAAAGTTAATTGCTAGAATAAATGCACCAAACTTGGTGGCTAAGGGATATGAGTGAGTCTCAGTTCAGTGCTGACATCGAGTGGAAAATCAAATGCTTTACTAATTGTAAATATCTAATTGATCTCGGTTGTTTTCTATACCTAATTTCCGTTCCTATCTCTGCTCAGAAAAAAAATCAATTGTATCACTTGGCTTCATGTACATCTACTTAATATCCCGCAAGACGCCTAAAAGGCGCATGGCAGGGGGTATTATTACACCAGCCGTTCTTACATAAAAAGGAAGTGCTCTAAGGAAATTGGGACTAGCATTTTTTAAGGTCCTTTATGGTTCAGGGGAAAAACGAATTCCCACATCTATCCGTTCGGTAAAACATCTATCTTAATTTATCACTTCTATTGGACCTAGAAATATAGTGTGGCCCTAACATTTTGTTCTCCGTGTCGCTCTTAAAGTTATCCATTCTCAATTTTTCAAGCAATCTAATCCTAGCACGCAACCTTCGAGTCTCCAGCGGCTCCCAGCCAAATCCGCTCAACATATGGGTAACGCCTCTCACCTTTTCAGTAACAATCGAAGATTTTCGTCCAGCCATGATTATTTAATGCGCTTAAAAATCCAAAGTATTGAATAAAATGCCGAAAAGGTTAGCTAACAAAAAAAAACGTTTTCATGGTAACTGCTAAGTGCATCCTGACAAATATTTCCGTTTCCCTAGCTCAATAACTAAGGAGTTACGACTCCATGTAATACTTGAAACTGTCTCCCCTACCACCTCCTGAAGTATTGCAAATTCCTTCTGAAAAACCCTGTATTCTGAGACTTGTGAGCTGTATTTGCCACGCTACGACATTTTGTATAATGACACTGCTAGTTGAAAACATACACGGAGTTGAGTGCGGAAAAATGCCACCTTTCTCATTTCAATATGGATATTCACCTATCCTAACCAACCTTCAGGATGAAACAATGAGTGTATGAGTGACTATTAAGAGAGCGTTGCTCCCCTTAGCTTTCCGCAATAAAGGCATGAATGAAAAAGGAAAGCGAGAGAAACAAGCACTTCGCTTTGGATCTGGGGGAAGAGTGCTAGAGGTAGGGAAAATGGTGAAGTGGAAAGGGGGGCACGGATGTGGAGGGGGGGTTCAAAAGAGGAGTCGATGCGGCCGTAATGAGATTACTGCGGACACCCGAACAATTGAATTCTGAGAAAACTTTTTTTTTCTATTTTCAGTCCTAAGCATCCTCTTTGAAGGGAAACGAACGGAGGGGCAAAGCTTGTTTAACCCCGAGCCATAAGCTACACCAGCTTAAAGGGTGCACGGTCGAAACCAAGCATGTGCATGGCATAAAATGATACTATGATTTAATTTAAGACTGCGTACCGAAAGAGGTGACAAAAATTTCATGCTGACTCGCTAAGGCTTGGAGTTTAAGATTTTGAGGAGAATATATCGAGATAATATTCTCAAGAATTATCATAATTATAATTGTTAAACGGTTATATTGATAAAATTCGTTGCCTGGGGCGTAACTTAATAGAAATCGACTCAAAATAATGAAAAGTAAAAAACTGAATAATCCGTCATCTACACCAGATGATAGCCTGCCATTTCGATACCTAAGTCGTGCAGTATTAAATTTATATGTAATTATAAAGTTTTTAACATTTCATTATTTTGAAAAAGGATGCTTATTTATCGGGGATGCCGTTAGGTTCCGAGATTAAATCTCGGACAGGCCCGTTAACTTTTCTGTATCGGTATAATCACTCCATCATTTCTCCATTTAATTGACCATATACAACTTATAACGCTTGCCATAATAATTAAATATGATTTGCAAGTACGAAAAAATCATTATATTTATACTCTTATTATTTAATTTAGCCATCGTAAGTATTAATTATTTTGTTAAATGGATGCTGACCAAAGCAGTCCTAGCACCAGTTATTAACGTTCATATGAAAACTTTGACTAATTAATTGATAATTATAATTGATGTGCATTTATTTAAAATACTTATAGTCGTTTATCTATTGATAGACACACTCGAATTTGCAAATATTTCTCGACTTTGGTGCCCAGTGACTTTGTTTTATGTGCTGTAAAACTCAGAAGATCCCCTGAAGATGAACAGCAAGTCGCTGCTCGAAATGTCGGGAGACATGGAAAGTATCAACCGATGGAAAACCCGAAAAACGTTTTCTGCACATGATACTTCGGGAAAACCTAAGATCATACATCTGAAGATTGGTATCAAATCATTATTAGCATAGGTCAATTCACCCGGTAAATTTGAAAACAATGGGAGAGGCTCGAGTTTAATGGCATTTTGAATTCACTCAGAATGGCACGCTTCTGATTTTTTTAGAGAACCCGTATAAACATTTTAACAAAAATAATTTAATTCTTCCCAGTTTGTTTTTTCTATAAAATCGTTCCGTTGCTTAACTCATTATTAGTTAATTATGCCTTACTAAAGCCAGGTTGATTTGCTATATGATTTTGTATCCAAAAGTCAAATAATTATCTGTTTTTCGTGAGATGCCGAGGCAATTGAAAAATTTTCCCGACGCAGCTGCACAAATGGCGCTATTTATCGGAAAAAATGGACGAAACCAATCGCCAAGGGATACCTCCCATGTTTTTTTGTGTTCAAGTCAACAAGATCAAAATCCTTCTTCAATTTACGCATTTTACATCGGCTACAACCGTTTTTCTACATGCATTCGTTTCACGCTACAGAAATAAATAACTTCCATTTCGAGATATGAACTTGAAAAAATCCTTTGACTGATATGAGGTTTCATTAGTGTAGCTAAAGTAACATCCGGTGACGCTGCAATACTTGTTAATCTATTAGCTAAAACGGTGAGTTAAACAGTGGTAAGTTAAGGTTTCTCTATTTTCCTGGTGTTTATGTATCATGACGTTTTTTTACTTCAGAATAGTATATTCATACCCTATCAAAAATTCATAGAAATTTGAATCACCACGAAGATTTCACTTAATATTGTAGCATCCACTGCAAGGATTTAAATATTAATCGATTCGATAAGAGGCGGAAATGACGCTAGCTGACTATAAGTTTAAAATAACATAAGGCTATTATGCTACCTAAATTCATGGGTATGTGGAAAATATAATAATTATGATTTATTATGTATTAAGCTAGGAATTTGTTGGTTTAATTTGAGATTTTGGAGTTTTTAGCCCATATGAACGTATAATTCTTACACCTAGATTAATAAAGAAGCACTCAAGAGAATACAGCAGGATGGTTTCCTATAATAATGGCAATTGTATAAACGACAATTCAACATAATAAAAGTTCAACAATTCATAGAGTCGCATTTTCGTAAATTCGTGTTTTCACCGTCATAAAGCCACGAAATATATTTAAGACCCTCATTTGGCAAACACCCAGCAACTGTAATAGAGAGAAAGCGACTTATAAATGTAATACGCCAGGGTATTAAGTAATTTACATAAAATTTAATTAAGAGTCACCAGAATTAGTTGTCTGCAATGAAAAATATGCCGCAAAATACATTAGCAGACTTCCTGTCTGCCACTTTGTTCCAATAGAGAAAATCGAATGTAGGTATACAATTGAAAATTTCGCCTAATAATTGCAATTTTATATTAGGGTCAATAATTTCTCGTGAATAAATCCGCCGTTTACATTTATCCCATATGCTAGCAGGACTTTACCTGCTCATTGTAAAAAAATCCTATTCCTGTGGAAGAAATTATTTTCGCAACCACTCATTTTGCCCTTCGCCCTTTGGTTTGCTATGTGAGTGTGCTATCTCCATGGTTCTCCTTAGGTTAAGGATATCTCTTTGGGTCACCAAAATAGCAGTTACCTCCGCGGCACTCCCGATATTACAATATTCTCATTGAATACATGCATATGGTATTCATTTTTAGCACCCGTATTTATTAATAAAACTCTTCGTAGTTTTAATGCTTAGTTCCATGTAGCTCCGGGATGTAATACCAATTCAGAAACTTAATTCTATAATTTGGCACATAATAACGTTTATCTGCGATATGTATGAAGCTCTACAGTAAATCCATTAATGATGAGCGCAGGTAGTTTTTATGCGCATTTTCAAATTCCTTGTCCAATTAATTATTTGTTGTTTTTTTTAAATAGTGAGGCAATTGAAAAATTTTCCCGCAGCAGATGCTCAAAGATTGGTATGTACCTATGGGAAAAAAAATGTCGGTGCCAATCGCCAAGGCATAGTAGTATGTTTCCCATCCAATTTTTGTTCACCAGTAACCAAATTCTTCTTCGATTTTTCTGCTCGACAGCTGTGCCTACATTCTGTTTTTCTTGCTTCGTTTAAAAAAGGGAACTATTTCCTTTTCAAGAAACAAACTTGACAAATATCTTCCGACTTATATAATTATGTAGCTCATTTGATCCCGATATCGAGTGTTTTTCATGGCTGACTGATGAATTGACTGCTGGTAATACTGCAATGCATGTTATCTCTTCAGTTAAAGCGAAGCGAAACGTTTTCCCCTGAAATGTCGAGGAAAACGCTGAAGAGACTTTTTCATGGGTAAGGAAAAGAAGATTCCGTCACGGAAGGATAGCACAAAGCTAAGAGAGTTCATGAACCAGATATTTCCCTTCGGGTTTATTTTGAGACACGCAAAATGAAAAAAGGGAGCTTGGCATTGTGGGAAGACCGTTCGGATACTGATTGGAGGGTCCCTAGTTCATATCCTTGTGGAAACCTTCGGGAAGCCCTAGCAAAATCCTCGGTTCTGAGGAAATAAATCATGAAGGGACAAAGCTCAGGTTTTTATGATGAAGTTGAGTCAACCTAGATTGAGTTTTTTCTATTTTTCGGATTCAATCTCTGGTAAGCAACTGGCCCCCAAGAGTATGTCATATCCCACGCCTATTTAGTTTGCATTCGCCCCTTATCCGGCATAATATGTAAAATTTGAACTCAGAATATTTGCAAAAAAACTGAAATCAGGCGTGTATTTCGGATGATGGCTATGTTTGAGCAACAGTTTATTAAATAGTTCATTGTCTGGGATTCATCTACGCTGAGACTCAGCATTTACGCCTAGGCAATGTGTCATTCCGGGGTGATCTCCTGAAATCAACCTCGTGGTTATATCACTGTTGTGAGTGAGTGACATGAAATAAAAACGCTGTTATATGAATTTTAGAGATTAAACTCGGATACGCGTACTGAAATGGAAAGAAACTGCCGCTCTATTACCCTGCAGGTATGTTTTTCACACACCTGAAGCTAAGTTTTTGGTGAGCTCTACCCTCTAATACCAGAAACAACCTTCTGGATGAATCTTTCAGTGACTGAATGTCCAAGAAGGCTACATTAAATAATAAGATTCCAATTATCATGATTTTTTCGTGCTTGCAAATCAGATTTAACTATTATGGCAATCTTTATAACTTGTATATGCTCAATTCAATTGAATATTGATGGAACGATTATACCAACACAGAAAAATTAATGGGCCAGTCCGAGGTTTAATCCCGGAACCTAACGGCATCTTCGATAAAAAAGAGCGAGAAATGACTTTCGGGAAAATGGGAAGCCGCTGTAGATATGTGGAATTTTCAAAGATTTTCGCGGGTTACTGCGAGCTTGCTTCTCTGAACAACAAATATATTGAATACAAAGTTTGCCAACATAAGAAAGAAAGATAACCGAGGTTTATTGTGTGAAAGTTACTTCCTACCATGGAATATGCTAAAATTTTAAGAGTAACTTAGAAAATATCTTACGAGAAAAATAAAGGGCCTGTCCGGGATTTGAACCCGGGACCTCTCGCACCCAAAGCGAGAATCATACCCCTAGACCAACAGGCCGCATGTTTGTAGGCACAATTTTAAAGGAAGCAATTTAAAGAAGATTCAATTCGTTCCCACGCTTTCACATCCGCCTCTGGCATTGCAGTATCCCGTTTTAGACGCTTCCGCTACTCGGCGCCACTCGAGTTCCTATCTGCGGAATCTTAGAGGCAACATATACTTCGGAATCAATCTGCTACTTGGCACAAAACATTTATTCAAGATATGCGATGCATCAAGGAAGACCAGAATTAATTACTCATACCATCATACGATGAAACACCTTGCTGCGTTGTTAGAGCGGAAATGATGACCAGTTTATTCGATGTGGAAAGATGCTTTAATTTGAACACTCAAAGAAGTTAATGATCAAATGCGAGGGAGGGGCTTACACAGTGGTGTAGAATCTTTGAGTATGTTATTCCGGAACTTTCAGAATATATCATAACTCTTATCGTATATCGGCAGATGTGAGTTCGTATCCCGGTAAAGGCGAATATTTTTTCTCCGTTGAATTTTTGCACAATTAATTAATTTTAATTCGGAAATATTATATATTTACGGCCCTATTGCCAAGTGTGGGGTGGATCTACCGATATATAACGAAAAAACCTTAGGGTTGAAACTCGGAGTAAGTGATATATAATAAAAAATTGCGCTTTAAATGGCAAATAATTTAAATTTTTAGTGGCTATCCTGGCATGTTTTAATTAATCGATGACTATTTATCAGTCAGTTTATTCATCTTAGTGCATAAATTTTAAATGTTGCCAAATTGAATGTCAGAAAGGTCAGCAGACGAATACGAATGTCGGCCTCAGTTGCGGCGAGGATGAGCCCTCGCCTCCGGTAATTAAGCTCGCAGGTTAGAATACCGTCTGGATAGGTTGCCGTCTCATAAATATCCAAGGCATGAATGCCTGTAATCTTCTATTATTAATGATGCAAATGCACGATGTAAATACCCCATTTTGCTGTTTCGGGGGTCTATTTGAGATAAATAAATACGTCAAGAAAACACCCTCCTCAGTATTGAGCAAATTAGAAATACGCAAGAAATTGTATTGATTAGGCAATAATGTCATAATATAAAAAGGGAATACTTTCGAAAAAGATTTTCAATTAAGAGAATTGGTCGCAAAACACCGGAGTTTTAACAGAGGATACGAGGAAAGTATTTTGGATAGATACTGCAAAATTTATGAACAGCCTGTATTGCATAGGACATATAAAAGAATTCTTGGAGGAAATACCTTCTGTATACCCATTGACGTCGTCAGCATCAACACTTTGGGGGGGAAAAATGGGGTAATATTAAATTCTTTTATATTTAGACAATTCAGGGGGGGGACAAAACTGACTTTTCAAATATCGCGTCCCCCATATCCCCTATGGCGACGACGCACGTGTGTATACCTATAAAACTTTCGTAACTATAGAGCTTTGAGGATGATGCACAAGCACGAAAGACAAGTTTAGTAAAGTTGAGGAAATATCTGTATTAGTTACGACCGCGTCAATGCAAAGCATACGTAATAGATAGGAGATAGCGATGATGCAGGATCTTCGGCATGGTATCTCTGAATAACACGGTAAGGGAAATCATGTACTCGCTAGCAATACTATACAAATCATTCATAATATCATCATTATTGTATGCAGCACCGGCGTGGTGGGGTTTACTAACAAAAGAAAAAATCGATAAAATCGATCGAATGGAGAGACGACACCTGCGCTCTATTTTTAAAATAAGATAATGTTTGGGTAATGGAGCGGTGTACACGATTAGTCAAGTAACTGCAGCCAAAGAGGTGGTGCGAAAAATAGCTAAGGAGTATTTTGACGAACTGGCCGAAAAAGACAACGAAGCTATTCAAGAAATACTATCATATAGAGACACCTTGAGAGATAAATTTCGAAGACCTGAGCAAATATTGAACATATAAACAATAAATAAAAACAAATGACGAACGCAATGGCGTTATACTAATACGTCAGGGATGAAAAGAAGCCAGAAGACTTCAGTATCCGTTGAAACGAAGACTACACGCTAACATACTCTGAGTGGTGCAAGGTCAAGTAGCGTTTGATAATAGATTTTTAAGTCAAAATCTATTTTAAGTGCTCCAGATAAGGTAAATCTGAACCCCGGAATCAAATGATCCACAGAAATCGCTTTAGAAATTGCAAAATGAAAAATCATGGCCGAATTAAAAGTCACCATTACTCGAGGAACACTAGGCTATTCAGCGGTGTGCATTTTCGGAGTGTTAATTCGAGTAATAACGGCTCAGTAATTTCCCTTGCGTTTATATAACCCAACCGGTGTTGACTCTTATTGTGTCATTCTCAAGCTTACAAATTCACCCTGGAGTAATAGGAGTTGTACCAATAGGTGTCGCATATAGTTCAAATATACGTTGAATGGAAAATTGCTCACGATAAATCGTCACCACCCCCAATAATTTGACGATATTCTACAAAGTTAAGTCAGCGACTATGTAATCACTACCTTTAGGAAGTAATCCGCAAATACATACTAATTGTAAGAGTAAAATTCCTCAGCGAATAAATAAAACTCCGCAGAACACACAGGTGCCTCGTTGGTTCGAGTGATAGGAATCCAGGCGCAAATCCGGTAGATCCGAAATTAGAATCGCAACCAAGGAAAATGATTTTCCTCTGAGAAATTTATCTCTGGAAGTTATCATCTTTGCCATTGAGAAAATACACAATTTTGTAACACCCTCTATTTTAGTTGTTTAAATGATAAAAATACGTGCAAAAATTCTACAGAGAAGAAATCATTCGCCTTGACCGAGGTTTTTTTTGTACCGGTAGCTTAACTGGCTAAAGGACTCGACCGGAAATTGGGGGATCCGGGTTCGAATATCGGTCAAGGTGAATGATTTTTTTTCTCTGTGGAATTTTCACTCAATTTGTGCAATGCAGATGACTTATAAAAAATTTCACCGTGGCTATTACCAGTATACTTAAATTTGATACAAATAAGTTTGGCAGCATAATGTATAAATTGTGTTCGTTTGCCAATGCAATGTGTTAGTAGCTGATAATGAACGTGTGACAATTGAAACACGTGTGGTACGCTGTTAACCCTTTCTAAACCACAGCTGCTTCTGGGAGAAATCTAATTTCAAGATTTTTCATTTTGAAAACTTGACAATTCTACACTCAATCGTCATTACAATCAAAACCACAAAATAATGCGTAGTTTACATATTTCCTAAATAGAGCTGTGAATATACGCATTTTTGATGTTGCTCAAAAGCAGCGGTGGGTTATAATGGGTTAACAAAACTTTTGACTAATACGATATCTTATTTTATCATTACATAGTGTGTAGAGGTGGAACGGAACTCTGATTGATTAGGAACGACTCATTAATTTTAAACTTACGAACTAATCGATGAATCAGGAATTTTTGTTTTTATTTTGATCCACCGAACGGCCTTCAGCAGGAATGTTTTGACCAGAGGATGGACGACGCGGGATGGAATGAAGTTCGCTGACGGCCCGAAATCAAAAAAGAGGGCGATTACCTCACTTTAAAAATAAAAAAGGAACACTTGATGGTTGAGAGGGGTAACTAAATGCCTCCAAAAGTGGCCCACGGATGGAAGGAGGGTCGTCTCCTCGTGGTGCAGGCCGACAAACCGCGGGAGGGGAGGGATTGAAAAGGTAGGGGGGAAGGGGGGAACAGGGGTATCGTGATTGGAGCATCCGTTCCCGGTTTAAGGAGGGGAAGGGTGCAGCGCAACAAAAACGCAGCATCCTAGGAAGGGAAGGAAAGACGAGAGCGTCAAAACAATACTGCCTAGAAGTGGGTCGATGCCAAACAATAAAGAGGTCAACGTGCTCACGTTAGCAAACCCTTGAAGATTGCAGCTGGAAATTTTTAACCTTTCGCAATCAACCGCAATGCATAAATTGTGCGAAAAATTCCAGGCTGCAACACTCGAAATCGGGGGATCCGAGTTCGAATAGTAAAGATCGTTCGAATCAGTGGCGCAGCGAGGGGGGGATTTTGGTGGATAACCCCTCCCCCCCCCCCCCCCAGAGCTCAGAGAATTTTTTAAGTTTAATCGATTTTACTTAATTAGATTGATATTACTAATAGAATAGCGTAAGAATTAATAAAATATCCCTCAGAAAGCCGTAAAACTCACCATTTTGAGCCATTTACATTATAATTCCGCAATTTACTTATCTCGGTATTAGTTGCACCTAACCCTCCCCCAGCTTAATTCCTGGCTGCGCCCCTGGTTCGAATGGTTAGCGAATTAGTCTGGGAGCCGCTGGAGACTCGTAGACTGCGCGCTAGGCTTAGATTGCTTGAACAATTGGTAATGGATATCTTTAAGAGCGACACGGAGAACATAATATTAGAGCTCCAGTAAATTTCCAGAACCGACAGAAGCGATAAATTGAGAGAGATGTTTTGCTGAACGGATAGATATGGGAATTCGTTTCTCCCCCGAACAGTAAATGACTTTAATAAATGTTAGCCGTAATTTCCTTAGAGCCATTCGTTTTTATTTGTAAACGGCTGGTGTCCGAACACCTCCTGCTACACGCCTTTTAGGCGGCTTGCGGGGTATTATGTAGATGAATCCCGGTCAAGGCGACAGATTTTTTTTCTGTGAAATTTTCGCTCATTGCTACTGGATATCACAATAATTTTCCAAGGGAGGAAAATTCCTATCAACCGATATTTCAACCGTGGGCTTTTCTATATCTGGACCTCCTATATGTATTACCATGGCCACATGAATGCAGAGGAATGTCGATATGTTCTGTTTCTCCGTTATTTCATTGAATAGATCCCTAATCGTTAATAATTTATCTAGGATATGATAAATTCGTCAGAACCTCAGGAGCATATTTAGGAAAAAGCAAAGGCCTAGAAGTATTTGACAACACTGCAATGGATACAAAATTTAGTTTTTCGACAATTTTGCCTAGGGCTAAGGAGTATTTTTGAGGGGGTCGATTCGATAATTTTTTTCGTGTCTCGTCTCGTTCACCCGAAAACATTTCTATGAATCAGTCAGATATTAAGTGGTTTGAAGTGGATTTTATAGCATGAATGAATGAAAGTTTATTTATGCTCTGGGTTTCACCACAAGGACAAATATAAACTCATACTACAATTTGTGCTCTAGCGCCAAAAATAAAAATACACCTGTCACAATTATCTTGGCGACAAAAAATACAGAAAAAACACTGCGAGGTATAAATTACCCCAAGTAAATAATGGGAACATGGAGATACAAACAAGGGGAAGAAAGGAATCAGACAAAATACTTCCAGATAAACTTGTGACAGCACTCCATAAAATTTAATATATTATAATTTAAAGACATAATTGACCACTGAGGTAATAATTAAATAGCTTTTTTATGAAAATGGAAGGAGAAGAAGAATCTATAATCTAAGCAAATTGAACCAACAAATAATAGCCAACTTACGGCCAGTAAAGCTGATGCAACTTACTTTTTTGTCATTTTCAATAAATCTTAATTTTCCAAGGGTATTATAATTTGGAGAGTGCTTTTCTAAGCAGTAAATATTTTGCGATTTCGCCGAGCTTAGACATTCCTAGTAATTTCTGAGAATCGCAGGGATCATTTTGTATCATCAGTGTGGATGAAAAAAATAACTTTCTGGACTTGACATCTTCATTATCGCTTCCCCGAGATGACGTAACAATCTGGAATCCCGACGACGTCATGCCACTGGTATCGAGTTCGTCATCAGGAAACAAAGAGTTAAACGGCTGATGGTCCTCAATAGACTTCACGAAGTGCTACGAGGGTTGAATAAGATATCCACTCCTTAAGACATAGGTCATTATCCGTCGCAATTAATGACAGAGAAGCGTCTTAATAATCGTTCCGTTGCAGTGTCTTCTCCTTTCAAGCATGCCTATGCAATCCAATCCCTGACGCACTAAACCAACGCAAGTTTTCTTTTCCGTTCATAATATTTTATCCACCATTCCCGCCTGTCTCTTTATCCACCGTGACGACTTAATTCAAGCGGCAATTTTCAATGAAAAATGATTGATCGTTTTCCGGGGATGTGGTGTTAAAAAATTGAAGAACCCACATCCCCCAGCTTAACATGACCTTAAACAATCGCCATATGCTACCTTAATGGTTAATAATTAATATTGAACGGATGCGTAGCGAAATTCATTATTTTAAAAGTGTTACGTGTTGAGTGACATTAATAGAGATAAACTTGGGGACTTCGATGGATTAACCGCGACGATCGCTTAACTCAACAGAGTAGAATGGAACGACGATAACTCTTCTCCGACTGTACAGCTGTACCTACAAGAAAGTCCGAGTCAAGGGGACTGCATACATTAGGCCCAATTCCATCTCATAGAAGGCTGATTTCTGTTGCCACTTCGCTCGCATTTTAATCAGTTTTCAAAAATGTCCGCGGCGCGGTGATGAGTTCAACGCAATCCACTTATTTCCAATATTTTGCATTATAATGTTTTTAATAGCGAGGAATATCATTGAAAAGTTATGAATTTGATAGATCACATGATCATGCATATAAATTTCGGTTAACACCCCTAATTATACCTTATTTCCCCGTGAAACTCGGATCACTTTGTTCGTCAGCGACGCAAGTGGCGATTTTGTGAACCCATTTAAATGCGCGGTGGGGGACAACGCATTTATAGACCGACCTTAGGATCCTCTTCTGCAACATTCGCGGTCCGAGTGAAACCAATAAATTACGCATTCAGCCATCTTGGGAAGGGCCAACGAGCACTTCGCTCAATTCCAACGCATGGGAAATTATGTAAATTTGACTTTTTGTCTCAGCTCGTATAACTCGGCTTGAGCTGTTACTTGGATAGTAAAATACTGTTGGCACAACGGAATAAAAACTTTTAAAAAATCAATGGCCTTGCATTCGATTTTTTTGCAAGAATTTTCATTTGAAATTAATGACATTTGGCCATTTTGGGAGGTGCCGAACTGGATTATACGCTATGGACCTTTTGAAATCCGATTAAATAGTTACCGAAGCGGCAACATGAATAAAGAGTACTCAGAACAAACTGAGGTCCTCCAAGTACTGTCCCCTTGCAAACTCGAATCAAAATAGTTGCATTGTAACTCTTTAGGGACTCATCATAGCCGCGTTTAAAAACTTTAACTGATACCATTCCGCGTGGTGGCCACTTTGATAAGCGCGAGGTTGCAAATACAATGTAGGCGCTGTATTCGTGTTTTAAACGTGGTCACAATTCCGCCGTCTTGGTTTAAAATTTTCGGACTTAGTCTCAAACCGTGTATGAATATAATCAATTATTCCATTCCTTATATCGCCTCTGCTTCATAAAATGAAAATGCAAAAGTTACTTCTTGATTGTCGGAGGGGGTTTTCCGATCGTCGTCATACTACTGTGTATATTAAACTGTCCATATACACATATATATAGTGATAATATGTCGTTGTGAACATACTTTCATACTATTATTGCGACCGGTCCGCTATCGTAAGATTTCCATTGGCTGTAATATTATTAATTACGAGTAGAAGTGCAGGGGAATGGATATTTTACACTTGTAAAATGTTATTCTCGGTTAAGCTAGCTGTACAGCGGAACCGTGGTGATTGACTATAATTTTTCCTTGGGAAAAGATATTCGAGGCATATTTTCACGAAGCCTTCCAATAGAAAAAAGGTACTGCGTTCGTTTGCGAGAGTTTATTTTAACGTAACAACGATCATGACCGAAAACTTCGCCAACTAGTAAGCATTAACTCGTATGGGATTATCAATGTTTTGGTCAAAGTAGTCGTAGCTAATCCTACCCAAGCACCCCCATTCCTGCCACTCTGCGCTCAACGCACGTAACCAGTTATGCGCCCTCCAGTATATTTACAACCTCCTTGGATGAGCGAAAATATTTGGAGATGATACCAGGGTCATCCTTGTAAACATATTTGGGGCTGCTATTGTCCACCCTTTAACCGGCACAAAAGACAAGGACGGCCGCGAAGCTCTCGCAGTGAGGAATTGGCATTGTTCTCCTCCTTTTCATGTCGCAACCACCAACGCAGATTAAGTAATAAAGCCAATCCCCCCTTACCTCGTCCCTATTTGTGACGTCAGCAGCGACTGCTCCAATGTAAAATGCTCCTTGAGGGGATAAACTCTACGACAATACATTTATATAGAGCGCAGTCCGCCATCATTCTCCATTTAACTGCGGCCATTACCGTACCACTGCGAAGTCTTGAGGAATTCAAACGACATCTTCATTGTTGCAATTAAAGGAGATGTTCTGTCTGTAGCGATGCACAAAGGACTTGAAAAGCTTGTCTGGAGAGAAAGAGAGAGAGTGTGAGGAGCGAACGTCTAGTAAAGAAAACACAAGTGGCTCAAAATATTCACCCCGAGCAGTATGTATGTTTTTTAACTGATGTAATCATGATTGAATTAGGAAAACGTTAATTTTCCAACGATTGAGGAAGCTGTCTGTACACTCAATGCAGATCTGTCTATACGGTCTATACAGATTAATTTAGAACTCGTCGCGTGAATGTCAAATTTATTTGCGCAAGAAAAAAGTCAACCAAGATCTTGAATGAAACCGAAAACCTTACGTTACAATCTACTACGATATCCTGCATTCTGCTAGCAATAGCTATGAAGATAGAAAGTTGGTAGGCTGTATTTAATGAAAGGTGATTCTCACGGGTGTGAGAACAATTGCTTTGTTCCGTCTTGAAAAATAACTCGTTTTCATTGAAGAAGCTGGTTATTAAAGGACATGGTTACTTACACTACTGTACCATCGAAATCATTCTTTATGCTAATCTTGTTTGATTAATTTATTACATCAATTAATGCATAATGTATAAATCGTAGCATAACTTCAATGAAGTAAATATCATCGATATTTCATCATATTGCAAGTTTCCTTTTTCAATATGTAGCCGACAGTCAACCCGAGGAAAATGATGCAAGATATAAAAAGAGGCTGGTATGCGAACACTAATTTCAACGGGCAGCTCACTCTGCGCCTAGCCAAGATAATGGCGCAGTTGAAGGAACAATAAAAACATTTTCACTACGATGAAAATTTATAACAACATATTGAACATCCTAACTATCCGTTCCTCTACTACTTACGTCGGCCCTTCAAATATTTACACCAAACTAGCGAGCGTACAAAACCGGAATAAACTGTAAAAAAATTTAATCTGACGTTAAAAAAGAAAATATTTTTTGTAGTAAATATAAGTATCCAATTTTTTTTTTCAAAAGTCTACTCCTCATTGCATTATTTTAAAACCGCTAAACATGATAATGAATTTGCATAATGAGTGATTACTTACAATTTAATTTTTCAATTTAGGAAAACTGTATAATTTCCTCATAATTAGCATTGAGTGGTGTACGTGCATATTTTGTTGCATTCCTTGCCGTAAGTGACTGTATTAATACCGTTAATTGCCGTCTTTCTCGTTGGAATGCGGCCATTAATGAAAGGGTGACAAAAGAACGTCGAAAATAGAGTGGTTACCAATCGTGGGAGAGAAGTCACGCCTAGAAAAAAATTGGTCTAAGACAAAAAAGACAATGTCGGAACTAGGGATGGCGTGATAGACGATACATCATCTTTTCATAGATCGGGGTCAAAGGGTGCTGGTCGCATGAAAGGGTGCCCGTAGTGGTCATTGGGGAATGAGAAAAAAATCCACTACCACTCCAAGGGCTTAGTGCGGTGGGAATGCTAGTGGATGGCTTCTCCTCTCTAACCACGATTCCCCTCCTTCAAAGCTCTTCTATCCCGCGACCCCATCCCCAGTGGATGCGGTCAGAGGATAGGACCAACACCGAAAAGGAGAAGATCGTTAATTTCAATCACAGGGAAGGGATCACAAGTGAAAGATTACTCAACCAGCGGCCCCCTTGCCACCAGAGCCATCCTAACTGGGCGGTGGTTCTCGGAACTAAAAACTTCGTGCATTTCTTGGGGAAAGACAACACCCTCTTTTCTAACATCCCCAGCGACCTCAAACCCCTGACCACAGGCGCAACCACAACCCCCAACAGACACATAACACGTTCCTAGAAAAAAATTTACGCCATCGGAACGCGATTTCTGAATTTCTTAAGTCGCAGCAAGGATGTATTTTCCTGAGTCTCATTCACCCATAACTACTCGAATTTTGAGTTTGTTTTCTTGACCATTCACTAGAGCTGGAAAAAAAACAAATAATTTTATCACGCTCAATCGCTCAATAGTTCCAGTATTCTATCCATTATGAGCGTTATTTTCATGCTCTTCATTAAAGCATTGTTTTCCTATGACTTAAAAAAAGAAGTTTTTTGTTATAACAGTAGCTTACGGTTACTCTACATTTACATTTTTGTTTCTATTGAGATATTATGTACTTATATAAGTTGAATAAAGTCCTTAGGACTTCACGAAATTAAACGAAAAATTAGCAATTTGCCTTAATCGGAAAATCTATTAAACTGCCTAATAAATAACAAAATATCTTGTCTCCAATAACGCATGCTGAAAACTAAATTATATTGCTCATGAAAGTAAGTACGTAACATTCTCGTATACAGTTACTAAATTGATGGATTTTCCGAGCTCTTATGTTCTTATCTCGTGCAATAGTCTACGCGGAGTTATCATCTGCCATCGATTTATATAATGACTCATGCGATAAAGGTAAAGTAGATTATTTCACTCACTAATGTGTACAAGAGCAATGCTAGTCATGGGTAGTTATGGGATAGGTCCCTAATGGCGTTCATTAACCAACTCGAAGATAAGCCCTAGACATCAAACCAGCATTTGGGCCAATGGAGCCACTGATACCCCTCTTGAAGGTGTTCCTTCCCGCACTGGAATCCCGCATCGGCTGTGACCCGGATACGCGATATGTAGGGACCGTAGAGTGGATGTTAGGAAATAATAGCCCTATTATAGACATGATTACAGATAAACGAACCGCTTTGAATGGCAGAGCACATTATGCGGAACCTTCAGCTCCTAGAAAAAGTTAACAATATATATAGTCTCGAATGACCGGTAGCGAACCAGAGTGATCAAACAATCTGGGTAAATATTCTTGAAAATTGATAAAATAATACGAACTCAAAGTGAAACAGAAACTTGGCTCCTTTATACCTTTGATATGAAACTCTAATCGACACCTTGAATACATTCCAATGATACTTTATTCAATGAACATGATATATTGAGACCACAAGCTTCGGATTTTCCACACTTTTCTTTAATACCCGATCGAGGTTAACACCCTCGCATCATTTCTATGAAACCTTGTTATAATATAACCTTGAAAATGACGCATAGGTGTCTTAACTGGTGTGGTTTCTAATAAATATTTTGAACTAATGTATCAGGTTAAGTTATGATAAGAATATTAATGCAATTATATGAGTTGAATAAATTAAATATATTATACTCTGCGAAATAAAAAATGAAAAATTAGCAATTGGCCTTAATCATAAAATGTAATGAATTACGTAATAAACGGCAACTATTGCACAATAAATTTTCTTTGATCGATAATAACGGGCTAAAATAGTCATAGTACGATAGTTAAAAGCAATCTTGTTTAGAAATGAGGATGTTTTAGTAACTGATCATCAAGCTTAAGGTATATAGTATACATATATACGTACATATCTTTCTCTTTTATGATGCCCATACCAGTTGTATAAATGGGCAATTCCATTTGTGAGGGAATTACCGTTAGAGAAAACTATGCCATAGGATATTTCGATAAAATTGTAATATACAAAAAAAATGCCAAACTTCTTATTCAGCATGATCAAAAAACATTTATTAAGGTAATTTTCATATATAGAAACAAAATAAATTATCTAAATACTTTCTAAATATGCCCAAAATTAACATGTGACGGAATTACTGCTAGGTCAACCTCCTAAATGTAATGATTCCAAATATCTTCAAAACTCTGTGAATCGAAGTATAATTTGAAAACTTTTAATTAGGCCCTAAGTAATGTTTCAAATACTGATTTTTTTAAATTAAATCATTTAGCTGAAGATTTGTCCAGATAAAATATTTCCAGCCTGATTTTCAATTTGAGAGAAAAAGTTGACATTTTCATGGAAATGCCCAAATGTAATGAGTGGTTTTATTCCTGCTACATAATGCGGAATATGAAAACTTCAGCAGAGCACGCGTTATATTTTACGTTTCCGCGTACCTCGTAATTTGGGTTACACATTTTCCACCCTTACTCTTGCTTAAAGAAATGCCCAAATTTCCATAGTTCCCGCTCTGATTTTTAATTCTCTTTTCTCACTCTCTCCAGTTCCAAATTCCGAGTTCTTATTCACGTACTATATTCATTCAAATCTGTAGAGGTGAAGAATTTCGGGGTCAGGATTAAAAGAAACCTTCACGCCAGAGATTCTTTTGAATGCACGAGTTGGGGGAGTACGGTGACCTCTGAAACCTCTCATGAGACCCCAACATTCCAACTTGGTTTGAACTCTAACCCCTAAAATCTGGATGCTATCACTGCTACCCCTCATTGCATTTGTAAAGGGAGCTTACTGCAGAGGGTCGGCGGATGAGCTACAAGCATTCGATTGGATGTGAATGACAATTTTCTTTTTAACTTTCCAAGCGTTGATAACGCGTTATTAATTATGCCAATTTGAAAACTATTAGTGGGATTCTCCAGAAATATCATTAACTCCAGGATTTGAGTTCGAAAACCGTGTGTGAAATCAATATGCTTCAATGGAGGAAGCCTTTCAAAACTAGTAGCCAAACTTGTCACCATAAGCCAGACGCGACAGGAAAAAGTAATTTTATTCCAACCCTGAATATCAAAATCAATATTATCTCTATTTACATACCTATTTACCGATTTAAAGACTGAGCTTCGTAACAATATAACATTTTAATTGTTAAACATATTACAAATATTGAAATCACATTAAAAAATTTAATTCGAGTTAATTTTAAGGCCATTTCGAGTAGACACTTTACTTCCGTGTTTGTAAACAAATCTCCAAGCAATTGTTGACTATCGACAAAATTTCTGCGTTCCTGTCTACTAATGAAGCAGTTTGATTTCATTTCCTTGTTATTTTTGCAAATTCGTTTCATCGGAAGGTGAGCTCAACAACAAAGTGTTCCCGACGATGATTGATCGCCAGAAAAATCACAAACGGTTGATTGAGCGAGCAATTTTGGCGGCTACGAACGAAGATGTGGATGAGTGAAACTTGGTAAATCAGGATCAAATAGTTTGTACTCTGCATTAATTTAAATCTATTGACTGTGGAACAAACAAAAACGAAGTCACCAACTAGCCATCTGAATTTTTAAGTCCTTAGATGTTCGTGGCTTACCACGGCACAATTTACAGCTGATGGTTCGGTGTTCATGATGCTTCGAAACGCAAATCAACCAAAACTATGCAGTGGAACACGTTTAAAGATTAAAAAGAGCTATTAATGAATGTGATTCACGCGACTATTCTCAAACGAAAATTAAAAGGTGAGGAAGCTCTCATTCCGAAGATTCCATGATCACAACCTATTTGCCCTTTTTAAATTAAAGGAATTCAAATTCCTATTTGTGCTGCATTCGTGATGACGATTAACAAATCACATGGACAGTCTTTCAGTTTTTGTGATTTTTGTGCTCATGTGCTCATGAAAACCAATGATTTTCTCATGTTCATTTATAGGTGGTATGTTCACGTGTTGGTAAACCATCCGCTGTATTTCTTTCTTCGCTTCAGGGGCGCAGCTAGGCTTTCGTATTAGTAGTTACGTGGATACGAGTTCAAATCCCGGCGGTGGCGGCGAATTTTCAAAGGTTGTCCATGACTGACGTAGTGTGGAGGGAAACAAATTGGAGCTCTCCGTCCTTCAGATAGGACGTTCGTGATCTCCTTGGCGCCTTTCGTTAAAAGCAGATATCCTTAGTTTACCGTCGTACTTTGGTATACATTATCACGAGAAGAAAATGAAGGAAATATACAGCAAAAAGAGATTGATTTAAAATTTTATTCTTTCCACGCACTATTAAGGATAGCAACGGTGTCTCGATTAATAAAATTAAAGGCGTCACCCCCAAGAATGACTCATTGTATGTTTTTATTTTTCCATTTTTCTAGTCTTTCATGGTCTTCCTAAAGGAATTAGTTAACACTGAAAAGTGTTACATTTTCATTAAAATGGAAGAACATTTTGTTATTATGCATTATATTTTATAACCGTGTGGTGTGCTTGTGGGGATCTTCTTGCATGCTGGTGATTAATCATCCCCTGCCAAACACCCTAAAGGTAGCTGACAGGGTACTATGTAATGTAGACAAGAAGGCTGATTCCGACGACGGGTTTTTCTCCGCCATTCCTTCCTTACCAATTCCTCTTGTGCATATTTTCTAAGTTGTCGGTCGCCTCCTCCAATTACCACTCTAACATCCGCGAATATTACAAAAGAAGGTTACGTTGATCTGGATACGTTGCGCGTCCAAGGAAGGAAATTGGCCTATCTTTTTTTATTTTTGTCAAATTCACTCGCAAGTAATCTAGAGCTCTCGGTGAGTGTTAAGGCCGTTTTACACGGGGCACGGAATTGCGCAGGTTATAAATGAATTAGTTTCAAAAATGGCGTGGAATTGCACGAATGCATGAACGAAATTAGAACAGGGGCTGTTTTGCCATCTCACTTCCACGCATACTCGCATGTGTTCTAGCAATTCACCGCTTTACACGACGCAATTTTGACTGCCTTCTTAGACACGCCAAATTGTGCAAGTATGTGCCCCGTGTAAAACGGCCTTAAGGCATCCTCTAAATGTGCTGTCACCCACCGCGCAATGGGTTTACTGAAGTCGCCGCTCGCGTCGCTGACGGACAAATAGATCCGAGTTTCACGGGAATGTACGGTATAATAAGGGGTGTAAACTCAAATTTATAAGCACGATAATGTTATCTATCAAGTTCATAACTTTCCAATGCTATTCCTCGCAATTACAAATATGATGATGAAAAATATGGGGAAAAAGTGGATCGCACTGCACTCAAATCACCCCGCCGCGGACATTTTTGAAAACCGATTGAAATGCGGCCGCAGTGGCAACAGAAATCAGCCTTCTAGGGGAAGGAATTGGGCCTCCCCTATGCAGTCCCCTAGACAACAACATGGACTGAAGCGAGCGATGAACCGATGCATACTTCAGAGGCATTAGATATATGCGCAATTTTAACTTCTGCCTGGGTCTTTACGCGTGGGTACACACGCACCCACGAAGTCTGTGACTCTACATTAGTCCCTTCACGGCCACCAAGCGTCATTTCGACCTTTCAGTCGTGACATTGCCAGAATAGTAGATCGGTCAAGTAGTGTACGCCAGTAAAAAGGAGCGCTATTGTCCGTCGAGGCAGAGAATGGTTTTCCGTCTGCGTCTGGCCAGCCATACATATTGTCTTACCGCCACCGCCCGCTGGGTTTGACGTAGAGCCTCTTCAGAGGGAGCCCATTCACTCGGCTCAATAGCACTCGTTCAATTGGCGTCACACCAGCGCGAACAGAGTTTGAAAGGATGTCTATCACATTCTATAACGGGGCGAGAAAATAGGGGCCTCTTCATGTCTCCAGTTATATCCTATGTATGGCCTCCCGCGAGCTATGGTTTAGATTCGAGGAAATGGTCGGTCTGCCGTTTCATTCACTCCGGGAAAAGGATTTCAATCAAAACAGTCCGCCACACTTATTTTTTGGGCTCTCACCAAATGTGCCAAGTTGTGATTCGATGCCAGCGATTATAATACAGCAAGACCTAATTAAAGAAATAGTGAGTAAAGGAAGACACATTTTCGCCGAACACCTGATGCAATTCTGGCAGTGAGTCTAGCGTGCATGAAGATTGTATGTTGAAGCGAGGTTTAACACTTACTATTCAACAACAAAGTAGTGAATATTAAACGAATGGTCTTCCAAATACAAGAATATTTAACCCATAAAATTGCTCCTATGGGAGCTGCATTATTAGCATAACATTTGAGAATTTTTAAGTGGACAAACAGTTAAAAATTCAAGACGGAATATTTCCTTTCGAATATTTTAGTAGCTTCAGTATGCGGGGTCAAAACAGCCAATAGATTTAGATAAAAAATAAAATAGAGAAGACATTTTTTAAGAGTTTACTTTTGTTGCTGTGAATGACAAACAATTGTAAATCAAATTGTGTTCGAATTCACCGGGTGGACTTTGACAATGTGTCCCGCTGTGCGAATAGAGCGGTACATACCTAGTTTTTTCAATGCATTTTGATGCGAAATGTATCTTTGCGTAGCTATTGTATTATAGAAAAAAATGTAAGCACTTGGTGATAGCCAGGAAAATGCAGCAAGTAGTGTAGTGCATATTGCATGAGCATAATAAAGAGGCAGCTTATAGATTTTCAAGAAGAGACTTAACATAGAGTTAAAGACATGGAAGAGCTGTGAGTAAACCCATCAAAAGAATGCGCATTCTACCTCGGCCCGTCGTATATGGCGAATTATAACTCTATTAAAACTAAACGTTGCCATTTTGAAATGTTTACACTAGGGATGGACGGATCCAGGATTTTTTTCGGATCCGGATTCGGATTGAATCCTTGATTTTTAGAGCCGGATCTTTCGGATCGGATATTTTCGGATCCAAATGCATTTTCAAATTCCTTAGGCTGAGATTCCCCCGATGATTGTCCAATCTCTTTGGAAGAGTCACGCCATCTGCCAGTCGTATTTTGCCTTTTTTATTTTCCACGGCTGAAATTCTCCTAATAACCTCTGCGAGAGCTTTCAAACAAAAAGGTTCACGATTAGGACAAGAATTGCATGCGACGGCTCATTCGAAGATAAAATCGGAACTCTTTCCACCCTTTTGAGGTTGCATTCACTGAAGCTATTATTTAAAATTTCGGACCCAGATCCGATGTCTTTCGCGACTTTGGATCCGATGGATCCAATGAAGGGCAATATCCGCGGATATTTGGATCCCAGGTATCCGATCCGACCATCCCTAGTTTACACTAAATAGAGAAGGAATTAGTCGAGATTTTTCTGAATCTCATTCAAATTGGCAGAATTACGTTACGATGATGAAAGTAATAACGACCTAGTCATTTTCCGCACTACCTTTATTTAACCAACCAGTTTCGGTACTCACTATGTCGCATAAGATACAACTCCCTTGTTTTTGCGGAATAGTACTCTTGGGAAAAAAACAGTAAGTGTCGAAATCGTTTTGATTAAATAAACGTAGTTGATATTTACTAAATCGTTATTAATCTCATCATCATTCATTCTTTCTACCTTCCTAAACATGTATCTGTTTAAAAATTCAGCGATTCAAATACCTCCCTTCAAGTTAAATATTGGAAAGCCCTAGGAGTGGAGAAGTCAAAACTAGTTCCTCCGCCCAAGCCTCTTGGCTGACTCACGTGCATGTGTCCATGGACACCCCCATAGCATATAGCGCTCCTTCCGGCGACAACTCCGTACACCGATCAGCCGTCCATCATCCACGCCACCCTCCTACCGCCTCACCAATGCGTCACACGACCACCAGCACACGCTTCTGCCACGGACGTCCACAACACACAACTAGAATCAGGCAGAGAGGAGGCTCCACCCTCGTCACTTGGATGCGTCAGATTATAATCGTTCAACCGCTCCCGATGTGCGAACTCAAAGAGTAAATGCAAGGGGACTTCATGGAGGAGGCCCAATTCCATCCCAAAGACGGCTGATTTCTGTTGTCATTTAGGTCACATTTCAATCTGTTTTCAAAAATATCCGCGGCGCGGTGATACACTTTTTACCAATATTTTGCATTATAATGCTTGTAATGGCGAGGAATGGCATTGAAAAGTTATGAATTTGATCGATCACATCATCTTGTATAAAAATTTCGCTTAAAATCCCAAGTTATACCATGGAACAAGAACGGTTATACCTTATTTCCCCTTGAAATTCAGATCTCATTGTCCGTAAGCGACATACCATTTACTATCGCGATCAAAAGCATTGAAACTTGTGAAATTAATAGATCGCATCATCACGAATGAAAATTTCGGGCAACAGTCATAATTATTGATTATCTCTCCATGAAATTCGGAGCGTTCTGCCCGTCAGCGACCCGAGTGGCAATATTTTAAACCCATTTAAATGAGCGGTGTGTGATTACACATCTACAGGCTGACTTGAGAATCCTCCATTGAAATACTCGTTATTCTCAAGTTAGATACAACAATTAACAACGTCTTGCACTATATGTCTGGGAATGAAATACAAAAATGCTTGCCGACGTATCGATATATTTCTTATGTTTTCTTCAAGGCTATTAATGACAGAGTAGATGGAGTAGATTCTCCAGCTAGTCACTGCGATCAGACCTGCTGGTCTGAGCGATCCGGATTTTACGGAGAAATAACCTACAATTAGGGATGTTAATTTAGATTAGTTTTAAAATTTAGATTTGTGAAAATGTAATACCATACATCAGCTTAATATATTTCAATGTTATATTTCATGATAATAAATTTTATCAATCAAATATTGAGAAGGGGTAGGATTAATATTGAGGGATCGCTATCCACTCATCGCGGAAACTTTTGGAAACCGATTCTAGAAGGTTGCAACAAAAATCAAGCTTTACCAGGCCAGACTGATACCTCCTGTTTATAGGGGCAGAACCCCCCACACCCCACCGGAAAAGCCCTTTGGACTTTTATGGCCACTTTCCAAGTTCTTACAATTTCTGTTGAACCCTCTGACGCAATACCGTAACTCCCTCCGTTGGTGAGATAATAATTCACGAAATAGTTAAATTGTACTTTAAGGCCAAAATTAAAAGTACTTCTTTCCTAGGGTTTCAGACGATTTTAGAGGGGGTCGATTCTATGACTTCTTGTCGTATCTCGTCTGTTACACCCCAAGCATTTGTATGAGTGAGTGGTTAGAAATGGGTTTTATAGTATGAAGATGAGGAAAATGAGAGCGTTGAGTAGTGACAATGAAATTAATGGACTAATACATCTTGAATTTCTATATTTTCAGGCACTGCTGGTTTGGTAGAGGAAGAACTGTATCAAGGCCCTACAGATGGACTTCCCTACTTCATGAGCGAGCCGACAGTCATCAAGACTACGGAGAATGACACTGTTGTCCTGCCATGTTTCGTGGAGAACCTGGGTTAGTGAACACTTCTTAAAAAGCTACCATCAACACCCATCATGCTTCTCATCTGTCATTAGTTTGCTATTTCTATTGACATCCAAGCATTTAGTTCGTAGATGTAACTGTGTGTATTGTTTTATAAGCATGAAGTTTTCCTTGACGATATCACATGTGGTATAATATAGGAGTTCTCTCCAAAAATATTAATGGTCACTGCGGAAGAACAGAATCAAAATCTATTACATTGGCGCAACTACGGGGGGGATGAGGGGATAGATACCCCCCCCCCCCCCAAAGCCTCAGAGAAATAAAAAAATTATTTAAAACTACTTCCTAGTTTTGAAATTTAATAACTGCATCTGCCTATATTGAAATTTTTAGTGTTAAGATGATGTAAAATGTATATCCAGGATCGTCATTTTTCAAAAATTTTCTCATGTCCCCGTTTCCTGGGGTGGGGGGTCGCCATCCCAGGCAATCCCATCCCCCCAAGCACATTCCTAGTTACGCCACTGATCTGTTATGTTTATACGTTACGCCTTACAAGTCACTGGCAACAAGAGACTGCGTAATAAGACTACTCTTAATGCATTCTGTTGTCTCAGACATGAATTTGAGGAATTTGGTGATCATTTTTTTAATAATAAGAATAGAGTTAGTGGAATTACAAAGTTATTATAAAAATTATCATCAAAAAACAAATGTATTCTTAAAACAAGATATCGCAAAATGGGTGATATTGCAGTTGTTGTGGTGTTGATACTCACTCTAAGTTCTCGTTTAATTAAGATAAAAGATCAATTGTATCAGACAATTACAATCGCACAATTTCGTCAAACCTTAATTATTTAATGTCATTAAAAACCTTAAGTATTAAATTAAATTTTGAAAAGGCTGTATACAAAAATAGCGTTCATGGTTACTACAAAGTGCATCCAAAAACATTTTTAGGTTGCCATAGTTCAGTAACTAAGTAGTTGCGACCCCATGTTTATGGACAAAAATACTTTAAATTATCTCCCCTACCACCTCCTGAAGTATTGCACATTACTCATGAAACACCATGTATGTATGCATTAAGAATGGGAAGGGATGTTTGGATGGAGTGGAAAGTATAGAGATACTTGGTGCTGACTTGACGCTTCTGACAGATCCTCCTCTCGACCCCTTTCATTTCATCCGAGCACCCCTTCCGAATCTCACTACATATGGAAATGATAGATAGATATAATAACTGCTTATTGGAGATAAGTTGTATCGAAACCGGTCACATCAATAAATATAATATTGGAACCTGCCATTTCCTTCCCTTTCTGCGCTATCGTGGAGGATTTCCATCATATTCCCAAAGTATTGCAGGTTCCTCCTGAAACACCCTGACAATCCTGAACCCATTTTATCATATAAACATTTTCAGGGTACATAGAATAGACCGCTATCAATATTTTCCACTAACCCAAATATAGAAATCTTATTTTCATTTTCTTTATTTTTATCTTATTCATTTTTTTAAATTCGTTTTTATCTTATCCATTTTTATCTTACAATTTTATATATTATTTAGTTAAAATTTATTTATTTTAATAGAATTAACTTTATTTTTATTATTTTTACTTATACCCTCAGAATATTCACAGAGAAAAAAATTTCAAAACGGTGAATGGTATATTCCCTTAAATTTTAAGATAATAGTGCTAGTTTTGAACGAGCCATGCGTCATGAAAAAAAAAAGGAAAATATAAACTGTCGAGGGTACGTTATAAGCCCACTGAAGAAGCGGCCAAAATTTTATTTTAATTTCACAGTAGGCGATGTAGCTGTGCTTAGGTGGGCTTTGAAGTCTCGTCCTATCCTAAACAAGGAACGACTCTTTTGACCGGAAGAGGAATCTCTTGCCGAATGGTAATCAGAGTTCGGCCGGTAGCGGATCCAGGTGTCCGGTTCCGCTTGAACGTGCGCGATGACACCTGCGGGCAATGAAAGGAATAGCATTTAGCGCCCATATTGACACGGAGACAAGAGAAGGATCTCCGACAACCTCCCGCATAAGGCAACAGTAAAATACCCATCACTACTGGAAGTTAATAATATAAGGATGTTTTAGACTCGCTTCCTGTTTGAACGGAATATAAACGGGACTTAAACGAGGCTACCGCTAAGTTAAGCCCCAAAATTTCGTCAAGGCGACTCCTCAGCTTTTAGATTGATTTCTATGAAATTTTGGGGTCTTCAATTATTAATCATTGTTTTTTTAATCAAAATTTTCATGAAAATCCCAAAGCCTCACTTAAAGAGCATCTGTACATTAAGGCGGCTCGTATGTTGAATTGCGTTCACTATATTTATGATGAAGGTGTGTCATGAGATATTCAAAATCGAAGTTTATGTCGTAGATCTTTGGTTTGAATATTCATATAAACAGACCATACTGCATAACAGTTTAAAGTTATTTTTATTTTATTTTCAAAACTATGTTCCTATATCCTGTTTCTGTATTCAAAATAGAATATAGACGTTTATAGATTAATAGAAATTCTTGTGACGGTAGTTTTACGGGTTTCCCGTGGTCCTTAGGGTAAATGCCAGGCAAATACTACTCCCGTGCCAGTGTTCAACACCAGTAGTGCTGAAGAGGCGCAAGCCTAAACAGCTCCACGAGATGTATATTATTGTTATTTTGTTATCCTGTTAAATTTTATATTTTATTAATTGTTGAATCTCGTGGAATAAACAATTGTTGAACTGAACTGAGGTTCGTAAAAATATCCCCATCCCATTTCTGATACTATGCAACTTACTTGTTCATTAACGTAAAACTAAAATTTGATCATTTTTTCATGACTCACAAGGGTCACAAAATACCGAAAGAATTAGATGAGATTCAGTTTGGGTAACGTTTTGAATTCAAATGGAATAACCATCATACAAAATCGCGAATCCTCACTGTGTATTTTTTGTCAACTTGCATCCCATAACGACACTTGTTGAATGAAAAATGATGAAGATCGGTCGCAAGCGGTATGCTCTCTTTGACAGGCAGTGGATACGAAACCCTACGGCGGGCTCGCGAGGTTACACTCCTGGGCCGAAGTCTGAAGCCGAAGCTAATCACCTCTGCACCACAGAAGGGGGGAGGACTGGAGGGAGAAAGGAAGGAGGCGCCGCCGCGATAGGAGCCCGACGACGCCTCCTGGGAGTGGATAGGGAAGGAGGGGAAGGGACGAGGAATCCCGCACCGTCACGAAGGCGGGCGGGTCCTACCCTAGCGAAACCAGACAAAGCCATTAATGTTCTAACGATCTTGGAGGATCATTCTATGAGGAAGAAGGATCCAACTATCAAATCGTTAGACATCTCTTTGACAGGCAGTACTAATGAAACTACGGCGGAGAAACTATCGGTTAACCTGTTCGGTATTCACCAGCAAGTACTTTCGAGGTGCGAAAATCCTACGCTGGAAAAATGTTTCAGTCCGCACTCTAAACCAGGATTTAGAGGATCTTGGTTCCAGCGCAAATACAGGCAAACGATACTTTTCGGCAGTTATGAGACAGCTCTCCAGCTCAACTGGCATTTTTTGGTGACGGATAACTCGTTTAAAACTTGAAATGAAATGTCACCTTGAAATTCTCAGGGAATATGAAATATACCCTGGTCAATATCTGCTCGTATCTCAAATTTGAAAATTTTACGTCTTTAATTAGCTCAGGTTACAAGGAAATATATTTGAGAGACAGGCAAATGTTGACAAAATTCTACTCCATGTACTATGAAAATTTCAAGATGATTAGTTTCAAAAGATTTGCATGTCACCAAAGCAAAAAGAAATACGACTGATCGTGATGGAGAAGGAGCAGATATGCATTGCAGGGTAAAGGGGGGCAGAGGACCCCCCTCCTCCAATTGTTAAACCCCTATTTATTGTCAGCATCACACGATGCTAAAAATGTCGCACATGAGTTTTCACATCAAAATAAACGTTTTGTTGAGTGGAATTTTTTACTTTTCGGATTTTCAAAAAATATGTAGCCCCCAATTAAAATTAAGTAACTTGCTACTGTTAGAGGACCATATTTCAAGGCGAATGACTCAATAGGGTGGTTTCCTATTGTTTTTTTTATTGCCTAAATCGAAAGATTATTACTCCTGGAGTATGTATTTCACGCTTTTAGATTTTTAAATGACGATATCTATTTTTCGCGATTAAATGAAAAGTGAAAAATTTCAAGCGCGCGAAAACGCAACGGCTAAGTATGAATGCCGTGAAATCTCCGTGTGACGTCGTTCTGGATCCCGGTGCCGCAAGTGAGGTGACCTTGGGGCGAGGCTTAGCGCTGATACGATGCAGGATGCTAGCAGGTAGCAGAGTACCATGCTAGCTGTTAGCGCTTGGCTTAAATAAGGATTATTACTACCTTATCAAACGAAGAAAACTTTCCGACCTTAGCCAGTTTTAATAGGTGATTATAAAGAAATGTTTCCCTGAGCTCTGCGCCTCATGCATGCATTGGTAATCTCAGACGATGTAAAACTCCTCTCTACTCGTATAGAAACTAGGTCCTTGTGACGTCACGTGGAGTGGCATCGCATGGGCGCCAATCTGGCCTTTTTCAAATGAGGATAAAATTGACCCTTGCCATTCGTCTAAACAGGTATTTCTAAAACCAAATAATTTGTATATTATGAATACACTAATGGTGGGTAACGAATCGCAATCAATGCCTTTCGTTTTCTTTGATGAAGGAAACTACCCTATTGTCTACCCGTTGAATGTTCGCGATTTGAGTCTTGGTCATTCTATATGGTTGCAGGCGACAGCCGGGTGCAGTGGTGGCGCGGTGAGCGTCTGCTGGCGGACTCTAGCGGCGAGGCGCCTTCCTTCGTGGTGGAGCGAGTGAGAATGGGTCCCGACAACGGACTCGAGGTGGCAGCCATCATAGCGGACGACGCGGGGGAATACGAGTGTCGTGTGGAGAGGCCATCGCCATGGGAACCCATCGTCCAGAAACACTCCATCCAAGTGCTCTGTGAGTGCATCCACTATTCATATATAGATAGGCCTCCATTCATTCATCCTATCCCATGTTGATAAACGGATGGGCTTGACCAAACAGGCCTATTCGAAGGCTCGGTTGCCTGGGATGGTATCAACACATTCAGACTTGATGCAAGTAAAAGATGTCCATGAATGAATACAACTGTGTTTGGCGAGATATGGAGGAACAGTATTCTGAATAAAATGATAAAACTTATTCTACTGTGTACTGGTAAATCAATGATAACAACGCGATTCGGCGCCTAGCGTCATCATCAGGTCAAATAGAAATAACAAATATGTCGACTTGTTATGACTATTTGACCTGATGATGACTCTAAGCGTCGAAACGCGTTGTTATCATTGATAAACCAGTAGACAGTGGAATAAGTTTTATCATTATATTCCATGAATGAAATAACTGAAGCTCTTGCCCACAATTTTACTGAACACATAACGCGTTTTAGATCAAAGAGTCATCATCGCCTATTCTTTCACGAGGGCACCTGATGACTGACAAGCAAGGGTTCTACGTTCTCTAAACATCGCTTTCTTAATTTAATTCGTCATTTAAAGCAGATACCAAGGAATCAAATCAACTCTAACAATAAGAATTGTCGTTGTTTCACTAATATCGATTTCGCTGAACAGACAACATGATCAGTTAAAGTTTTTGTGTTACAGCTGACGGTTCCACAGTTCACAGAAATCAGGTTTTAATTTATTTCACTTCCTTCCGTGAAAATTCAGTCAATTTATTTCCAATATGAGTTCGATTAAATTTCAGTATCTTTTTGTCTAATTTTATTTGCATTTCACTAATGGAGGAGAAATCCCATAATATATTTACTCCACCTGCTTATTCAACCTATTTATTCTGAGAAACTTTTATTCCATTAGATAATCCGACGGTGTCCCTATCGCCTCCTGGGCCAGTGATGGACGTGAGGATTGGGGACGAAGTGAGCATCATGTGCGACGCATTCGCCTTTCCTACTCCGACCGTCTCTTGGAGCCATATGGTAAGCGAAAATCGGAAGCTATCCTCTTCGTATCATTCAATATAATTGGTTTTTTAAATTGTGTGGTTTACTTTCATATTCTCAGTAAAACCTAAGCACGGAGATACTTAGGTAAGAAGAAATAGTTCGATGGGCAATAGCCATGAGCGAATCAGTTCATGTCTTAAGTCATCATCTTTTCAATTTTTACACATTATACGGGGAGAGGAATGACCGCACCCCGCGCCCTACCTTTTAATTCGCCAATGGCATGATCCATTTCAAATATATTTACGACTGGCCCAGTCGTGCAAACTCGGAATAAGTCGAGCGGCATCGGGGCAGGACCTGAGATGTGGGATGGGGAGGGAGGGGGCTGGCGTTGCCATGTTTTCTCAAAAGACTCTGTCAGTGAATGGAAACGAAAAACAGTCAAAACCCCCTTCCCGCTTAGCAACACAGCTTACTCACGAGGCGTAGATCACAGAGGTCTGGAAGCGACTGAAATCCCAGAGTATAGACTCTGCCTATCGTATTTATGTTGTTTTTAGGAAGTCACGTGCTCTCTGCCGTCACCCTCCAAAAAACTTGGGTCAGCCTCTCCGAAGCAAAGACATTTGAAATGACCTCTAGGTACAAGGGTAATTTGATACATATCTTATCAAGTCTTACATATGTCTTCCTTTGACCACTCAGGCATTATCCCAGCAACCAAACGTTCATTATTGCTTTGTACACAAACTTAGCGTCCTAATCCTACCCAGCATCATCTCTATCTAATCTACAGAGCAGAAAACATCCTCGAATGTCTTTCCTTGAGTTGATGAAACTCGGCGATATTCTTGAAATCCTCATTTATATATCACAAACCAACATCCAGACCTTTCTATTCACTCCTCCGATTAATTGGAAAAGGACTAATAAATTATATTTGAAATATTATATTACTATAGACTTTCTTTTTATTTTTCAGCGCGTTCTTTGATATCTTGTTATCATAAACAGTAAAAACAATGACATCCTTCATTTTCCTCCGAATTTCCTTCTATCCGTACCATATTTTTAATCTATAATTACACATATTTCTACGGTGCACATCCGATAACTAGACAAAACTGCAAAAGAATCTTGCCTATGAAAAGGGCGGATGGAAGGCACTATTTTAAGGATGCGGGAGTTCACTTATTTCCGTGGCACCCAAGGGTATGGTATGCAGCTTATAACAATTGTAAAGATTGAATAATCTCCATCGATACATTAAAGAGATTGAAAATCATACATGAAATACATTAAAGCAATATGATGACCAAGTAAAATTTAAAAAATGCATTGGTTTACTTAGTTGATTATAGACATTTTTTCTCCTAAAATTTCACCGAGAAAAATATCATTCGCCTTGGCCCATTTCATTCGCATTTTGTTTTTCTCTGTGGAATTTTCGCGGGTGCATTGTGGGTGACTCCGTAAAGTTATCACCGTGGCCATTCCCGGTATACTTAAACATTTTTTTCTATTTTGTAATGAATTTCGTATCTCTATCTATTTAATAGCAGCACTGGTGTATGTCTTAACGGCCAAAAATCCTTTCTTCCTATTATCATTGACAATGTTTCTTGATTTTTCTGTGGAAGTATCGAATATCAGATGAGAAAATGTTTATCCTTTAATTCAATGCGCCCCTCCACGTAAGGACCCATGATATAACGTTTGAGTTGAGCTGGGTGTTCTTGTTGGTTGAAGGGGAACCTGCCTGAGGACTCAAGTTCGCTGAGCGGCGTTCGCAGCTCTCGACTCATCTTCAAGGCGACCAGCAGGAGACTCGCTGGCCTCTACACCTGCACGGCACAAAATGGCGTCGGAGGACCTGTCTCCGCCACGGTCCGGCTCCGAATACTGCGTAAGCCTCCTTTCCATAGTCATCACCAGTGACGCAGCGAGGGGGGGGGGGGGGGGTTTGGGGGATAAATCCCCCCCCCCAGGGCTCAGAGAATTTTTTAAGTTTAATCCACTTTACTTAATTGGATTGATATTACTAATAGAATAGTGTAAGGACGAATAAAATATCCCTCAGGAAGCCGTAAAACTCACCATTTTGAATCATTTATCTTTAAAATTACGCAATTTATTAATCTCGCACTTACCGCTTATCCTGGTGGGTATACTATACCCCCACACACAACGGTATTAGTTGCACCTAAACACCCCCCAGCCTTAATTCCTAGCTGCGCCCCTGGTCATCACCATGATAAAAATTACTCTTAGATATTAATAGATGCATGTAATCGTAAATGTCACTTGCCAAATATACATACACAGAAGAGAGGAAGAATTTTCTGAAATAGTCACTTTAACAGAACGAAAATTAACAATGAGAAAAATTAGTTTAATGAAATATTGCAATCTTTCCACAGAATTCATTGGAACACGGCGCGTTTCGTCTTTACAGTAACAAACTCAGCTATCCAAAAACGCAATGTTGTACAAACGAAACCCGTTACGCTCAAATTAAGTCATTGGAAAGATTGCAATATTGAATTTAACAAAAGTAATTAATTTCTATCACTTCGTGCCACATGCCATACAAGAATGAGGAAACTGTTTGAGCGTTCAAATTATTTTTTACTCTTCCAGAATGAAAGCTAAAATAATTCTTCCATTCTAACAACGTAGCATTGCCACGCAACTGCCCTTCCTATGAATAGAGAATGGCTTTGCTTAAATACACGCGTCTAGTAAGAAAATAACTAATTACGATCCTGTCTGATTGCTCTTATCATTTTTCAATATATATCTATAACTATACCACTTTTTAGTAGTTTGACATCCACCTTTTTTATAATTCATGAAAATTTCCCCATTTGCTAGTTCAATTTCTAATTACTGCCTAATTTTAGTATAATTTTCACCAAAAATGAGTTTATATACTGTCTGCATTCATCGAGCATATAAATTATTTTTTGAATGACTGAATGCGAAGTTAAATATGGATATTTTAAAGTAATTGTCGTCATTCCGATTTTCGGGTAGTCCCTGTCCCTTTTAATACCAGAAAATATTCCACTATTGATATCATTTTTTTAAATACTATAAAAGTTGCTTTTCCATTCAGAATAGAGTGTCCCATTGGGTAACGCAAAGCAGTGTTGATTAAAAAGTTTTCACTTATTCCGCAGATCCCCCAGAGGTGACCGTTGAGGAAGAGCGGGTTCATGCCACGCCCGGGCTAAGAGCCGAGCTCATTTGCATCGTGACAGCAGAGCCGACAGCCAAAGTAAGTCATGTAGCATTATGGTTCCCGTTGATGAAAAAGAACCTCAGTATATTAATCAGTGATTAATAATCACGTACTTGCAGTATTTTGACGTGCTTTACTAGCAAAGCTACAATCAAATTAGCTTCTACAATGATGGTAAAGCCATCAGTTACACTGAAGTGCTCTCCTTTCCATCAGTGGCGTAACTATGGGGGTGATAATGGGATAGATGACGTGATGATGAGACACTAATGACATGATGCTTTTTAGATCACTTTATAACCCCTCCTGTTTCGTGTTTTTGTGTTTAGTGATCTTACAATAGGTTCGTTCGCCATTTTTTAGTGTCGATTGTGATACAGTATGAAATAATTCAAAATAAAAATAAATTTTTATAGAAAACAACGTTTTTATCGCAAACTATAAAGAATGATAAAATTTTTCTACGTGGAATTGTTCATATGTACACAAGTCATGAAGAATTTGGTTTTTCTAAAGTTACATTGTAAATTTCCTACGTTATCTGTCTCCTCATTTTGTTTTGGCTCCATTTGCTAGTAATTTTTTGTTCAATCAATTTTTCAATGAAATTTGATGTGAACTAATTTGTTGCTATGGCTCACTATCATTCCCGTTCATTTAAATTATCGCAGCGCCTCCAGCGGATTTTGGTGGCCATTTTTTAACAAATCTCCATATTTAATTTGAAATTCTGAATAACAATCGAGATACAGGAAAATTATAATAATATTAAAATCATAAAAAAGTGTTATAATATTGAATTTTCATATGTTTCTTAGTTATCTGGAGTTATCCTGAAAATTTTAGCTTGAATCGGAAAGCAGGTTAAAATTGAGTTGCCAGATTTGACCCTGACAAGATGACAAACAAAAAAGCGAGTTTATAAAAACGCGATAAAAGAAAGGTATTCGTATTTTCCAGTTTTTTGCTTTATTTTACCATTTAAAAAGGCAAAAAATCGTTTTTTAAACTCGTCCCTTCCTTTTTCAAACTCTATCACAATCGATAATATTTTTTAAATGTTGAATGAGCCCATTGCAATGTCCCACGTAGCCATAGGCGAATTAAAGGGGTGGGAAGAGGCATATCCCCCCCTAGACGCTTAAAAAATAGACAAGATTTTTAATACGGTTATCATTACGTCCGTTTTATTTTGTGTATTACGGAGCTTCAATCATTTAATTTAATATTAATAACTCTCATATCCAAATGAAGAGATTATTTTATACAGTAATAGCTGTATTCTGTTTCGATCTCAAATATGAGACGAACTATCAGACGCTTGTGCCCCCCAGAAAAAAATCCTGGATCCGCTCCTGCACGCAAATAAGAGAAATTGGCCCACCACTATAAAAAGATTCCCGACGTTTAAGATAAGCTTCCGGTGTTTGGGTTGGTGACGGAATTTTACTTGATTGCAGGTGGTGTGGACGAGGGGAAAGCATCCGCTGCCCCAGACGAGTCGCATAATCCGCAAGGTGAACGGGGACCGATATTCGCTTGTCTTCCACCGCGTCCTCTCCGATGACCTCACCTCTTACACCTGCACCGCCACGAACAACCTCGGACAAGACCAAAGGACACTAATGCTCACAGGTGAGCCATTTTACCAATTAACACCCACTCAAGGCGTCCACTAAAGTTATAGTAAAGCATTCAATCACGAAGCCAGATTTTTAAATTTTAATATTCGAAACTTTTTGGGGTTATGTCAGCGACGTCAATACTGGAGGACCGATAGTGCAGGCATAATTAAATAACTTTCCACCCGAAATGGGGAAACGTTTTCACGATTAAGCTGTCTACCGCCCGTCGCTCAAAAGTATTGTAGTAATTACTAGACATATGCTATAAAAATATCGTTTTTTCTTATTTTTTTTAAATTTCACAATTACTTTAAATATGAAATAACATGATATTCACTTACTTAAATTACTCTTCTTTAGCTTTAATTGTTCCTGCCACACGAAAATATACTTCATGTACGCACGTAATTGAGATATGTATAAATGCCTTTTTTATCCGTGCCGATGCTTTGTTTCATAATTGCAGATACAAATTGTCCACTCTAAATTTAAATGAACCACGTTTCAGCAATTTATTGTCATTACTGTTTTAGGAAAGACGTGAGTTTTAATGATGAGAGATTATTGTTACAGTAAAACTTTCAATCAAAAATACTAGGTTTAAACATACAGGCTACGTACCGATTAAAATTAATAATCGCAGGCAATTAAATCAAAAATAATGAAAGGAGATCGCCGAAATGCTTGCATTCATTGAATGCGGTGTCCGATCGACACGCGGAGCTAAAGCTGCAGCAGAAAGAAATAGCAGTCCAGCCGAGCGTCGGAGTTCTTCGTTAATAGGTCTCTGAGCACCTATTTAGGTAAAGACGTTTCTGAAAAGTAGGTGTAATTATGAAGGTCAAAGTTGTAACAATATGGCTGTAAAGTCATCTATTTTTTTATTATGAGCATTTAAAATACCTCTTACAAGCCATCAAAGAAAAACGTAATTCGCACCGCGGCTATCTTGAATGACGTCAGCTCATGCAATAGTGTTGTTCTTAACCACCTTTATCGTGCACATTATTGAAGTTTACAATGGAGATATTGTGGTTATTACGCCGTATTTTTCATCTCGTAGTTCGTCATCATCATCATTAGTCAACAATCCTAAGATTGGTTTGACGCAGCTCTCCATTTCTCTCTCCTATTCGCTAATCTCTTCATAGCTACATATTTATTCTCTTTTACATCCTTTATAACCTGTCCTATATAACTCATTCGGGGCCGTCCCTTGCCCTTTTTCCCTTCCACTTGTCCTTCAACGATTGTCTTCATCAGACCATCGTGCCTCAAAATGTGGCCAACTAAGTTGTCCCTTCTTCTGCTTAATGTTTTTAGGAGGCTTCTCTTTTCTCCTACTCTCCTTAGCACTTCCTGGTTACTGACCCGGTCACTCCATTTTATCTTCATCATTCTTCGGTAGCACCACATTTCGAATGCTTCCACTCTTGACTTCTCTGCTGCTATCAACGTCCAAGCCTCGCTTCCATAGAGAAACATACTCCATATGTAGCATCTGATGAATTGTTTCCTTACTTCTATGCTGGTATTTTCAGCTGTAAGAAGATTCTTCTTTTTGTAGAAAGCCCTCTTCGCCTGCGCTATTCTACTGTGTATTTCTTTCTTGCTCCGTCCATCGCTGGTAATTCGGCTTCCCAGGTAAGAGAACTCGTTCACCTCTTCAAGCTTATGCTGTCCTAGGTTGATGTTTGTTTTAGCCTCCTCTCTTTTGCTGCAAACTAATATCTTAGTCTTCTTTTTGTTGATTTTCAGCTGATATCTGACCATTGTTCTTTCCATGTTTGTCAACGTCTTCTTCAAATCCTTCTCTGTCTCGGCTATGACTGCTCTTTCGTCAGCAAATCGCAGCATACTAATTTTTTCTCCGTTGATATTGACATCCGAAGCTTTCTGCTTGATTTCGTTGATGGCTTTCTCAATGTAAACATTAAAAATTAAGGGGGAAAGCGCACAACCTTGTCTCGCCCCTTTTCTTATTCTCGCTTCTGCACCATTTGGTCCACATTTGATCACAGCTACTTGGTTTTTATACAAACTATGAATAATTCTACGATCATTGTAGAGTACGCCGATTTCTTTCAAAATTCTAAGCATTGAATTCCATTCCACGTTATCAAAGGCCTTCTCTAAATCGACAAATGCTATGAAGGTTGGTTTGTTTTTCTCCATTCTCTTCTCTATGATCATCCTTAGAGCCAAAATTGCTTCCCTTGTGCCCCTGCTTTTCCTAAATCCGAATTGGTCCTCATCCAGGAATTCTTCTGCTCTTCGTTCAATTCTCCTGTAAATGATTCTTGTCAGAATCTTCGACGCATGTGTCGTCAGGCTTATGGTCCTAAATTCTTCGCACTTCTCAGCTCTCTTCTTTTTGGGTATGGGAATGATGATGTTCTTCTCGAAGTCACTAGGTAAATCTCCTGTTGAGTACATATCGCAGATAGTTTTATACAGTTGAGTTAAGACCTTTTCTCCTGCATTTTTTATTAACTCTGCTGGAATGTCATCTATTCCTGGGGCCTTATTCTTTCGCAGGTCTCTTACTGCAGCGTCAAATTCCGATCTTAAGATGCTTGCTCCAATGTCATCCTTTTCAACTTCACTTTCCTCTTCGAGAACTTTTGAGCTAAGTTTGCTCCCGTTGTATAATTCCTCCAGGTATTCCTTCCATCTCTCGGCTTTGTCTTCGTTTTCAATTAGAATGTTTCCATTCCTGTCCCTTATGCTATTACATTTTTTGTTTCGTTCCTTGAAATGGTTCCTCACTATTCTATAGGCCGCTTCCACTTTCCCTTTTACGAGGTTATTTTGTACGTCCTCACATATGTTCCTCATCCACGCTTCTCTGGCTTTCCTCGCTTGGCGGCAAATCTCGTTCATTATTCTCTTGTAGCAAGCCTGTCCTTCCTCAGTATTCGTATTCTTATACTTTCTCCTTTCTTCAATGAGGTCTAGGATTTCATCCGTGATCCATGGCTTTTTCTTAACACATTTTCTTATCCCTAGAACTTCTCTAGCGGCCTCCTGAAATCCAATTTTTATGGTAGTCCAGTTATTCTCAACTGAGTTTTCAGACTGATCTAGTCCTATCTTGCGCTCCACTACTTCTTGAAAGGCCTGTTGATTTTTTGGCTCCTTAAGTTTCTCTAATTGCCAGGTGTTCTTTGCTGATTTCTTCAATTTCTTGAATTTCAAATGGCATTTCATCATCACTAGATTATGATCACTGTCAATATCTGCCCCCGGGTAGCTTTTACAGTCCTTTATCTGGTTTCTAAACCTCTGCTTCACTAAAATATAGTCTAGTTGAAATCTTCTTTTATCTCCTGGCATTTTCCATGTGTATCTGCTTCGCATGTGATTCTTAAATAGAGTGTTGGCAACCACTAATTTGTGTTCTGTGCAGAACTCTAACAGCCTTTATCCTCTTTCATTTCTATTTCCTAATCCATATTTTCCGGTTATTCTTCCATCCTGGCCTTCGCCGACGACAGCGTTCCAATCACCTAAAACAATTAGGTTTTCTTCACCCCTTACCTTTTTGATTACTTCCTTTATATCATCGTAGACGTCTTCAACTTCTTCATCCTCGTAGTCTGTCGTAGGCATGTAGACCTGTACCACTACGGTTTCTACCGGCTAAGTCTCTATCTTCACCATAACTATCCTTTCATTGTACTGTTGGAAGATTTTCACACGCATTCCGGCGCTCTTTCTGAGCATTATCCCAACCCCAGCATTACCGTTCAGGGATCCTGTGTGTATAATCCTATAGCTTCCACTCCAAAAGCCTCCCTCCTCGGGCCATTTCATTTCGCTGATTCCTAGCACGTCGATATTCAATCTTTCCATTTCCACTTTAAGGTTTTCTAGCTTGCCGCAAGTCCTGAGTGATCTCACGTTCCATGTACCTATACTCATAACTTTATCTCAATTGACCGATATACCCTCTCGGGTAGTCCCCGCCCGGAGATCCGAATGGGGGACTAGTTTACCTCCGGAATTTTTTACCTGAGAGAATTCCATCATGTCAGACAATTTAAAGTTGGAGTAGCTGCGCCTCCTCGGGATAATAATGTGGTGGTTTCCCCTTGCCTTCCACATCGCAGTACTACAGCCGTTAAAGTAAATGTTACCACGCCTGAAGTGCAATGAGTGTCGCTGTACTGACCATCGTGATCTCCACCTTCACTCATATGAAGAAGAGCTGCTGCCCTCTCCTCCGGGTGATGTGAGGCATAATTGTTGGCGGCCTCTCATCGCCAAGTCACGGTATCTTCACAGGTTTAGTGTATCATTTAGATGGCCTATCTCACCCAGGGATAGACCCATGCCACCTCGGATAACCGCCGCTTTTTGTCCACGACTGCTTATTCGACAAGTAAACTTGCTTATATCGCAGCTAACCTCTATATCTAGAGGTTGACCCACCATCCGCAACCCGGTGGACGCACTCGGTGGCTTAAAGCTCAGCCGCGAGATGTCGTAGTTATTCCTCGATATTTCAAAGCGTAGCTTCAAGCACTGTATTGTGTCTAAGTGCAGAAATACGACAAGAAATGCTCCTAATAAATATTTTCATACGGTCCCCCAAGACGTAGAACGAAGATTGGTTTGGATGAGAAAGTGCCGACGAATATGAATGAATGAAGAATATGAATTCTAATATTAACACAATGTTTATAAGATTTGACATAATCCTATACTCATCTTCACCAGTGGAAAGATTTTTCGCTAGCTGGCTCTGTCCATTTCGAGAGGATCTCTGTCCGATACTTTTTGAAAAACTTGTATTCCTAAAAGGGGAATAATGCAACCATATAGAGCAAAATTTGAGAAGTTTTACTTTTAAAAATCAAATATACATAAAACATACTTTTCTCATGTACTATTTGTAACTATCCTTACGAGCAACAACAGGTTAAATATTTTTTTAAGATCTCTTAGTTTCCATACAAACGTATTTTTTATTTTAAAAAGTATTTCAAATACTGTTTTAGATTGTAAACACCCAAGTCACAGGTATTGTGCATTTCAAAGACTCCTGGGCCTGTATTTTAGGCCCAGGAGTGCTTACATAGTACATACTTCAACTGCTCTTACGTTCAAACTTTTCCTTATCAGAACTAGCTATGCAATCATTGCAAGAAAGGCTCTTAACTTCCTCCTCAAAAACTCGTGCCACCACATAATAGGTCTTATTTGTGCTCGGGGCACACACGAGCTCTAACGATTCATTCGTTTTGATTGTGCATAATTTGCACACAACCAATGGCGTCGTCAACGTAATCTTGTCGTCCGACCCTAATAAATGGAATTTCATTGTTAAATTTCATAAACACATTTAATATGTATTTTACAAGAGCCATTAATATTATATTTCCATACCTATGCATTTTCACTCCCCGGCTTTCAGCATGTATGTGGCAATTGCTGTTGCTTATGTAAGTAAACATTGCTGCCGTTGTAATTTTCAGCAAGTTTCTGCAGTCAGCCTTGGTGAAACGTTCCGTGGCGTTTGTTTTTTACGATAAAACCTCCAAAAGATATATAAGAAATAAAACCTTACTTTAAATTCGTTAAATAAACCGATAAATTTGGTGACAATGCGCAACGCCACTGATATTTCCTACACGATTGCATGAGCTGACGTCACTTTCCGGCTGGCCAATGGAATTACGATTTGAAGTGGGTGTGTTTGTGGAACTGTTACGGACATTTCTTTTGTAAATTCTTAATAAAATACGTGAAATAAGTGCGTTAAAGAGGCATTAATGACAATTTTACTATATTTTACGATTTTTAGTTAATATTTGAAGGGGTGTTAAAATTTTGTCCAGAGACCTATTGTAGCGAACACGACTAAGATAAAACGGTGATTATAGTTATTAATAATTCATCATACTAGGTATGTACAGTTGGTCTAGGAGTATGATTCTCCCTATGGGTGCTAGTGGTCCCGGGTTTAGTTCCCGGACTGGCCCCTTTTTTTACATTCTTTTTTTCCTAACTTTCTTCGTCTGGCAATATGGCAATACAATATTCGATAATAAGACTAGAGAGTGTGTTCCAATTTTTCCCATTTAGTTAACTATATTTCCATAAGGAAAAATATTTTTATATTTTCTCAATAGATGACATTAATTTCGATCCGAACTATCTCCATATATCACATAATAGGTCTACGACGTTTCAAAAATCATTTACAGTTGCCGCCTCAAAATTATGGAATAGCCTCCCCATAACACTTAAGGAATCTTCATCCCTACAAGTGTTCCGCAATAGACTATACTTGGTGTTAGGCAGCTCATCCTGATTGGCTGCTTGTACGTTGCATAGATGTGTTTTGTGTGTTCTCTATTGATGTTTTGTAAACTTTTCCTACGCTTTATTTTCATTGATTTGAAAGTTTTTGTAAATGTTCATTTCTGTCAATTGTTTCAATTTATTTTCCTTCCATTGTATTGGATTGGCCTTAAAATTTTGTTATGTGTTAATTTTTGTTAATTTGTTCAGTTTTGTTAATTTGTTTGCTCGAGACTGCTGCACTTGTTTGACTTGAATCTTTTGTGCATATTGGTTTCTGTTGATTGGTACAATTTATTTACTTCTATTGTGTTTAAATTGTCATGAAGTTTTTGTATAATCCCATTTTTTGTTAATTGGTAATATTTTATTTGGCTAAATTTATTGCTGAGCTAAAATCTGGCTACATATAAATGTTCTAACGGATGTAAATCCGAGAATAATAAATTATATTATTATTATTATTATTATTAATTCTAAATTTTTGGCAGAATTTTTAACAGGTCTGTTTTCATCGATTACATGATTCACCACTAAAAGGTAGAAAGCAAAAATAAAAACATAAAAAACACCTTTTCCTAAAGCAATAAAATACACTATAAAGTAAAAAAAAGGCTTTTCATCAATCGGAAAATAAAACGTGTATGCTGATTGCATTTAATTTAAATTATAATATTGTATGCAAACATAAGCCTGTTTATTTAAATAAAGTTTTATTGTTTTAAGCTAATAACGACTCGTTTTAATTTTTTGGGTGCGCCTAAAAATCAGAAATTATTATCTTCAAAAAATGTATTACCACTCTCATTATTGTATTTAAGGGCTATAAGTTTCAGCAAAATTTTATATTGATAGCAATGACAGATAATGGCAGGTAATTACACAACCAACCCACACATTTTCATACAATTATTAACGCTGCATTTCACAAATTATTGGCTTTATAAAAGCAATACCATTTCATGAAGAGACGGAGGATTCACCTTTATTTCGACAAAACCGAAAAAAAATTGAAGCAAACAAGTTTGTTTTCCTTGGAATGTATGAGAAGATGTAAAGATACAGTTTTATTTTGAAATAACATGAAATTCAACTGCAAAATCATTTATGCTATTCCGAAAAGCATGTCATCAACTCATCATTTAGATGGTTGAACATGTCGATTTTTCGTCGCAAATAGCTCTAGACGCAGACTACGGATCGAAATACGAAAAAATAATGGCCTCCTAATAAGCAAAATTAAAATCGATTGTTGAATAAATATTTGAGTGTGGCCATTATTGCTGACACACATTACGGAATCTAGTGGAGACTCTCATCCAAAGCGATCTAAAATGCCCAAAAAATTGGTCAGCGATCCCATAGCATTATTCTCATATTAGTGCAATCATCCGAATCAAATAATGCAGGTACTGATAATGAGGATCACTTTATTTTTTTATTTTTCTCGCTTCAAGGCGTTGCACGGGAAGCAGTCATCAAGGCGGAACGGATGTCTGACGAGAACGACGATGACAGCGTGAAACTCATCTGGGAGGCCGAGAGCTACACGCCCATCATCAACTATAAACTAGAGTTCCGGAGGACGAGCGTAAGACCAGCGTTCCAAATATTTAAGTTAAATTTCCCACATTCATCATTAGAACACCAATCTCAAGTAAAAGTAAAGGATTCCGGCTTCACGTTGAAAAATTATTTCGCTTTCAAAAAAATTTAGTTGTAACCAACTGTAGAGCAGTAACCATTCAAAAAGATGGCGATATTTTTTTGAAAATATTCAACCACGAAAATGCCAATTTTTCAAAATCTGTGTTGGTAAATGAAAGTCGGCGGACCATAAAAACGCTTTATTGTCATTAGCTGCTGCTGGTATTTGATCAGGGCCGGAAGTAGGAGTTTTGTCACGGGGGCAAATATCAGTTTGCCCCCGTTTCGAGACTGGTTTCGAGAAAATTCTTACATGCCTAAATTACTATATTTTTTCTATTTTTTAATTAAGTATATATTTATATAAATATACTACTTCATTCATTCACACGACGCCTTAAGCGCAAACATACGTATAAATTCATAGGTAAGATACTTCATATAGCCACACTTTACGGTCTACCTCAGTCGTGCCAAGTGCTATAGGAATGGTGTTTGGAGAGTTCGGAGCAGAATCTCTGCACGCACATGTTAGACTTGGGCCTAGTACTGCATCTCGACATTGCGTAAAGTTGCGGGAAAGAAACGTGCAAAAACGGCCAAAAAATAGCCTGCCCACAAAACTGGAGACAAACAGTGGCAAGCCACAACAAGGCAACGACCGGTAGCGCAGCAGAGTCAATCTGGCCTATAATACCTAGTCAATATGGTTATAATACCTAGACGTTCCTCAAAAAAAGCTATTTTATAATTATTTCATGTACCTCCTCGGTATCATAGGTTAGGTGAGTCAAACAAGAAGTATTTGCGCGGAATCTAACATTTTATAGGTGGCTCTGCTCTAGCAATCGCATCAACCCGATATCCTGGTAATAATCGTGCTATCGTCACAGGGTCCGGGCGGCGCGAGTAATTGGACAGAGGTGGTGATTCCGGCCGATGGCCAATCGGCGCTGGTCCACTCCAAGAGCTTCATGCTTCGCGGCCTGAGCCCTGGCACCCGCTACGAGGCGGCCGTCCACTCCAGGAACGCCTACGGCTGGAGTCTCCCGTCCCAAGTACTTGCCTTCTCCACTAATGGAGGACAACCCAACGCCGATGACGCTCAAGCGACAGACAACGAACACATCAAATCGAGCGAGTCCAACTCGGAAGAGGATTCCAAGTCCTCGGAAGCAGGTGAGCAATGGGCTCGAGTTTTCATTTTCCAAGAATTAACCTGACAAAAACAAAGATTTTCAGCCATCCAAGGATGAGCCAGATAGCAGGATTAAACTTATGGTAGCAGGGAGGCAGTGGAAGAGGCAGTATTATTAATAACAATATGATGGATAACTGATTGCAGCTTTCGAGGTCCATTGACTATAGATAAACTTCTTTTTTTTTACGAAAATGAAAAGGAGACTTCGTTGCTTTCCACAGATTTATTTCGTCCGTACGACATGTTTCGAACCATAGAGGTCATTATCAAGTACAAAATTTCGAATTTTAAGCAAACATATATACTCTTTGAAGGGGTTGGGGGAAAGAGTGGAGTTCAAAGAGTATATATGTTAGCTTAAAATTCGAAATTTTGTACTTGATAATGACCTCTATGGTTCGAAACATGTCGAACGGACGAAATAAATCTGTGGAAAGCAACGAAGTCTCTTTTTCATTTTCATGTATTAATTTCCACACAGTTGAGCCGGAAACCATTGAATGTATTCTTTTTTTACTAAATCGTGTACTGCTATCACTTCTACAAACGTTTTCTCTCTCGTTAAGGAGGCTTCCTCTTGGGCTCTGAAGAAATCCCCAGCAAGAGAGGGTAAAAGTTCGCAAAAGTGTTCAAAATATGCGGAATTTATCTAAAAAAGAAGTTATTTTTTATGATGACTATCATCGAAAATTCTACAAACATTGTAGAAGGTTTTTTCGCAAACTTTTTCAACCCACCGCGCGCCACTCAAGCTCCACAAGCCCTTCCCCAACTCAGCCCCCCTATCATGGTATCAGAAATTTTGAGACAAGGTTTTCAATGAAATAAGCTTTACTAAAATCAACTTGGTCATGTTCAGCCGCGAACCTATCTCTAGCACCCTAATTGACGTCTTAGGATACGTTTCGAATCACGCATTCTGTGCATTAGAGTTGCTGAAACCTTCGGATCGTTTTAACTTATGGTCGTAGCAACTGAATAAAAAAATTTTTGTGTGCTTGGTGTGCACATAGCAACTGATGCTTACGGGACTCCAAGGCGTCTCCTTTGAAACGAGAAAGGTAATAAACGAGCTGGTTCCAAGCTTCTAAGCTCCTATGAAAGTTTTATTTAAAATATACATTAATATTTACAGCTGAGAAAATGTATTCCTCACTTTGAATACTGAATTAAACTTTCATCAGTTACAAATGAGACGTAAATTTTCGTTCACTGACGGATTTTTTTAATTTTCTGTTTCTTATATTAACAATTTACAAAATGGGGAGATTTACTCGCAAAAACCTTGATTTTAAACTGTTGGAGGGACCAGAAATATAGCCCCAGCGTAGAATCATGAATCGGTGAAGAGGTGATCATGGTGGTTCACCGGCCAGACTTAGGCATTGCTATGAAAAAACAAAAGTTATGTAAAACCAAGGTGTGTGTAATCAGAGTATCCTCCGAGAGTTTACCATGCCTTTCTTCTTCCTTATCTGTTTACCTTACACTCATTGTCTCTGTTTCACTCCCGAAGCAACATTAATCTTTGTTCAACCGCTCCAACGGAGTCAATCCTATTTGCTTTGGTTTCCTTCAGTGGTAGGTATAATAGCGGGAGAAGACGAAGTAGTGGCAACCGATGAAGTGGAAGAAGTCGTCGAGAAGGCTGCCATTCAATCATCGCAACCGAGGCTTCACTGGACGCAAGGTACTTCTCTCAAAAGCTTCTGTGGCACGATAGAGTGAGACAGCTTCCGTGGCATACCTGCTTCGCTAGCACAAGAAGTAAAATACCAGCATGCTTAATCATCAAGCTAATAATTCCTGAAATAGCTATTTAAAATCTTCCTTTTTTAGACGAAAACAAACTGATTTCACAGCGGTAAAGACGATTGCAATGTTCCAAAGTATAATTCAATCAATGATTACAAAGCTATTGATATGAGAAGTAAATTTTCAACAATACTCATGAAATATTTCGTGATTTTCCGGCGAATAGACTTATTGTTAGTGAAGATTTCTCGGGATAGCCACCGGGTCAGGAACTGCGTAACTGCCGACGTTTCGATGCCCTACTCGGTCATCGTCCTCAGGGCTGTGAGTGTCGAGTGAGAATTTAACTTGCTTATATACAGTCACTGCATATAAGCAAGTTAAGCATCAGTGACTGTGTGTGTACATAAGCAAGTTAAATTCCCACTCGAAACTAACAGCCCTGAGGACAATGGCCGAGTCGGGAATCGAAACGTCGGCAGTTATGCAGTTCCTGACCCAGTGGCGATCTCGAGAACTCTTCACTAAATTCAACAATACTGATTCGTAACGACCTTATTCATACTTCCTCCTGAGCATTTTGGATATCTCAAAAATATATGTTCACACACAATGTGTTCAAACTATGCTCAGCTTAAGTACTAAAACTTTCACCCAACTTTACCCGTATTCAGACATAAATTTTCAATTTTCGGTTCCGATTGATCTTACTATGAGTTTCGATTTTCTCATAGTTAAGTTTCAGAAATCTTACTGAAACTTTGTGTAATTTATACTTTTTTTACATTTTCGTTTCTTACGTACATCTTGCTTCATAAAATTCCTTTTAAGTTTATCGCACTACATTACTGAATATGAAGTTCGAATTCGGCACAGTAAATGAGAAATAATACCCTATTATGCACAGGTCTCAAGAGTGTCATCAAACCTTAGATTTAATTGAACGAATGACTGAATTTTTCCACGAAATCAATACTTTATTAAAATTTACAAAATTGCAGTCATTCTTTTTTTTATGCTACGACTTTAGGAAATAACCCCTGAAACCTTTGTTTTTGCACATATTTTATCACCGTCAGCTGAGAAATCTGTTTATATGCAAAAATTATTTTAAAAACTAGAAAAATATATGCCACGCTACCGAAACTTTCAATACCACCATAGAGTAAGTATATACTTACTCTATGATACCACTTAAGCCATTCTCGCCCCTTACTCCGAGAGAAGTAGAGGGCAATCTAGTGAAGCCAAACTACTCACATATCTTATCATTTTTTTAGCTTTTTCCACTGCTTCAGTGTGAATGCTCGTTAGCAAGCGCCCGAAATAAGCTTTGCATTTCTGTAGACTTAAAATTAGAACACGTAGATTCATTAGCGTAGCTGCAGTAGCTGTAGTGCTAACTTAGAATTTAAAGTGTTTTTAATTCAAATCCAATGGAGGTATTATTCATTATTAAAATCAATCAGTGATGATTTTACCTTGAGCATTCTTTGTGATATGATGAGAATTTTGAACGGAAAATTTTTTAATAACAAGGTACACCACAACAATTGCATCTTGATATTCTTCCAAAAAGGATTCCAGATATGAAGGATGCCAAAGATTATTTATTTCGGAAAATTGCTACTGTTATGAACAAATTCCACACCATCTCGCTAGAATCTTCGGATTTTTTAAACTAACGAATTGTGTTTTATAATCATGAAATTCGTTAAATCTTATTTAATCTTCTGACGAATATCTCTCGGGTTTTCAGCCACGTTAATGCTTGTATAAAAGCATTAACGTGGCTGAAAACTCGAGATATATTCGTCAGAAGTATTCACCAGGAAAAATTTAAAACGTTTATTATTTAATCTTGTTGACAACTATTCCTTCACACAGATCAAACCCCCTGGAGAACCAGATCACCTGATACATACCATAAATTTTCAGATTCCTAAACGACAAATTTGAAGAATTTTTTGGCTGTTATTTTTTTCCAAAGCCTACACAACTAGAAATCAATGTTCACCTACTAAACACTAGTACCTTTGAAGGGTATATGTTGTTCTTAATGTTCAAAAATTTGTCGATTTCATTCTGATTTCTAGTTGAACTGACTGCGGACCATACATCCTCGGCGAGCACCGCATCGGCCATCTCATCATTGCTGTTGCTCACAATTGTCATGACGACTGTCTCATCATCGTAAAGCTATCATTAACATCAAAGAAAACCTGTCTGTGATTACTTTTGTACATTATGATATTTCATGCGAACTTCATTTAATAAGAAATGTAAATAAAAGCACTAAATAGGAAACTCATTTTTGACCTTTTCTCTTTTACCTTAACCTTATAAATTAGATACTATTCTCAGTCAATATATACATACACCTTAAAAACAATATTGATCCGACGAGATGTTTAACATTCATTTTATATGAATCATATTAAAAAATCGCCATAGTGCATGTCTTCCTAGTAAAGTATGACATGATGATGCATTTTATTTTTAAAAATCCTAAGTTTTAGTAAACTGGATTTCAAGATGAAGACAAAAGTGCTATGCGAACAGTGGCAGATACGCGCGCTCTCCCCCTCCCCCTTGCAGGGCCGCCCGCATTACCGAACATTGCAGAACCACAATTGAAAATTTTTTTATATCATAAGATGGAATTGTTTTGTACATTAGTATAATATTTTTAATTAAAACTATCTTAAACTTTGCATCTGACTTGATTATGTTTTCATATCGATAAAAGTAAAGCCAGTTTTTTTCTGTATCCGCCACAGTGAGCGCAAGATACATTTTGGCAACACAATATCACATTTGCAAAGAGCACCACTCCGAATTTAAGGAAAAATCTCGGTGAGCAACATTTAATTTTCTTTATGCAGCAGTTTCCTATGTTGTTTCTGACGCAATACATATGAAGACATAATTTTTGACCAGCTTTTTTCGATTCCAGCCCACAGTGAGCCCAAACCACTCTCTCGGCAATATTAATGCAGCGTTCATCATTTGATTGTTATGATTTAAGTGACTTTTTGGGCTATTTATCATACTTCCCGGTCCTATCAGAAGTCTGATAATGTACTACGGAAAAATTAAAGGAAAAATACGTAGCAGAATTAATCAGGGATAGACTGCCTTTTACGAAAAGAAAAATCTCTGAACTATAAACTTAAACATAAGGAAAAGACTTTTTTTAGACATATGTCTGGAGCGTGGCTTTATATAGAAGTGAAACATGGACAATCGGAAAGGTGGAAGAGGAAAAAAATGATGGCTTTTTGCTGGAGGAGAATGCTTGAGATCAGTTGGGTAGATTATGTAACATATGAGGAAGTGTTCAGAAGAGCTGGAGATAGGAGCTTTACAAATCGCCTAAGAAAAAGAATTTTGATATGGCAATTTTGATACGGCATTCTCTCAGGCATAAAGGCCTACTAGCAGGAGGCATTGAAGGGATAGAAGGAGGGAACACAAGAGGAAAACCACAATTTGCATAAATCAAGGTGATTATGAGAGATATGAACACAGCTTCATATTGCCAGCTGAAGAAGAATGGCGAGTTGCCACTAACAAGCCCTACGGCTGCTAACTGAAGAAGAAATCTATAATGATAGGACATATCCAAATTATCAATTAACATGAGCTTAAATACTAATCACAGCGGGATCAAAGAGAAGACCCAGGGGCCACCCACCAACCCAGGCCACCAATTAAGCATGAGCCTTACGCAAATATAGAGGTAAACCTCACAAAATCGGAAATTAAAAAAAAAATTAAAAAAACAGAATAAAACATCATGTATGATAGGATTCGAAGTAGAGCAGGGTTGTTCTTTCGTCATGTAGTCGTCAACATTGATAAACTCGATTGTTTCAGGCTTAACTTTGTGAAAATCCATTCTGAACAATAAAAAGTCATGGTACTTTTTCACACGATTTATTCAAGACGACCGGTTTCATCGCAGAGGCGACATCATCAGGTACAGAAATCGTTATTTTAATAGTTATTTTGTTGTTGTTTATTTGGTTGCTGTTACGCGTTGGCAGGGGAGGGTTTCGTTGGGGTTGGAGCGTTACTCAACTTCAGGGGAATTTCCAAGAGTGGGGAATAGTTGACAAAAATATTCTCATTTGCTAAAATTCCATTCCTGATGTGCTTCCTAATCTCCAACTCCTTCAAGCAGTCCATCCTTCTTCCCTTTTTCTCAAGGTGGAGAATTTCCGGAACAAAATCGCTCCTGAGGTCACCCATAGGTGTTTCGCGAAATGCGATTTGTCTATCTCCCCGTTTCTCAAATGTATGGCCACATGGGAGAGATGTTATGGAGATGGGGATTTATGGTCGTCCTGCTACTAAATAAAAGTAATAAACAAACGGTGCATAGTTACCAACCGCTGGTATTTTCTCCGCACTCTCCTGTAATAGGACCTCATCGGCACACAATGAGAGAGCTTCAATAACGATCTGAATGCAGTATCTGTAATACTCGGTGTCCAATAACACACGATTTTTTCAACCACAGCGTCTCAGAAAAAATGGCTGATAAAAGGACGGAGTCTCGATCTAATAATCCCCTTTTATCTAAACGTTCTAAAGGTGATTCTGTGGACCCAGTGACTACATTCTTAGGTAGGTGATAATTTCGTAAATGAAATTAACGTTATCATGCAGTAGTTTCCTTTTTAAGGTTCCACGAAGCTGAGGTATGACACGAAAAACATTTTTCACACACAACCCTTGCGCGTTTGAACTAGTTTTAATGTTAGTGCCAGTAACAATTTCCTCGATCTCCATCTGTAGTAGAAAACTGCTTCATTAATTTTTCTGAAATGCAATCAAATCGTAGCTAGAAGGAATTTCAAAATTACATGATAGCATGGATAAGAATTAATTCTCGTTTTTTTATCGACTGCTAACATTATATTGGATATAGCTTGCTGCCGCATACAACCTATGGGACCTGCGGTGATTTGAGTATTCACAAATTGGGTATTGTGCAAACCCTTAGCCTACATTCGGGCAGTGGAGTGAACTACCTCAAAACCTAGCCAATAGTTCAATTTCTAAGTATTTTTGAGAATTTCAAAATTACTGCTACTACATTGTTTGATTCATACGGGAACTAATATGTGCAATATCCTATAGCAGAATTCATTTTAGTCATGTATATTGTCATCTGAAGTTATGAAGTTTGAATAGGGTGGTTTCCCATTTTTTTAATTGCCTAAATCGAAAGATTATTACTCCTGGAGTACGTATTTCACGCTTTTAAATTTTTAAATGACAATATCTATTTTTCACGATTTGATGAAAAGTGAAAATTTTCAAGCGCGCGAAAACGCGACGGTTAAGTATGAATGCTGGGAAAAGCCCGTGTGACGTCTGCCTGATGCTGTGTGAGGCCACCTAGGTGCGAGGCTATAAACGCCGCTATGATGCAGGCTGCTTGCTACCGAGCATGGCGGTAGCGTAGAGTACCCTGCTAGCAGGTAGCGCTTGGCTTAAATAAGTATTATTAATATCCTATCAAACGAAGGAAACTTTCCGACCATAGGCAATTTTAATAGGTGATTCTTAAGAAATGTTTCCCTGAGCTCTGTGCCTCATTGGTAATCTCAGACGATGTAAAAACTCGTATCTGCTCGTATAGCATCTGGGCCCCTGTGACGTCACGTGGAGTGGCATCGCATGGGCGCCAATCTGGCTTTTTTCAAATGAGGTTAAAATTGACCATTAAAATTCGTCTGAACGGGGATTTCTAAAACCAAATAATTTGTATATTATGAATACTTTAATGGTGGGTAACGAGTCGCAATCAATGCCTTTCGTTTTCTTTGATGAAGGAAACTACCCTATTACTATGTTTCATCCCTCTGCTGCAGCATCAAATTTGGTCGGACCGGCAAAAAATTTCCGTTCTTCCAATGTAAATGATATTTATAATTTTTTCACGAGAAATATATGAAACCTAGCCAAAATTCCAAATTGTAAAGCCTATTTGAGAAGTTCAATATTATTACTGAGAAAAGAATGAAGGCTGTAAAAAGTATATCGATAGGAGATACATAGTTTATAAGTAAAACGCCCGCACTCGCAGATATTTTTTCGTAGTAGCATCCACGGTTGCAAAAATGAAGGACTCATTCTGATAATAGCTTCTAAAGTTCGCTATTCGTTTGGTTCCACACTATGTACCGCAATGCGTTTCACTAATGAGTTGAAGTTGCATACCATTAAGGATTTAAAAAATGCAACTTCAATGGTGAATCCGATGTTAAGTTACAAAAGTATCTTGCCACGACACTTGTCGAAAAAAATCTAGTCAAATAATAGTTTTTTCATCAAAATCATTCTTACATTGAAATGATACAGAGGTTAGGGAATACAAACAAAATTACCTTCATCTAACTGATATCATGAGCTGATAATGAAATTTATCAAAACAATTGGCTTACTTTAACCACTCATGAATATCATTCAGAAGTGCACATTATGTATTCAGTAAGTAGACCACTCCCCAATCTCAGTCATACATCAACCCTTCACAAGAATTGGAAATGTTAACTGAGAAAATGACTGTGCTTTATTCTGCAAGAGTTTCAGAACAGCTGATGGTTTTCTGAATATGATACGGATATGGATATGATTATTCTTTGGATACGATAGGCAGCAATAATTCTCTAATGAACAACCAATTGAAAACACTAAAATTCTTCAAAATAATAAATGAATTTTTTTTGTACTGGTGGCCCAGTGGGTAGAGCACTTGACTACTGATTTATGGGACTCGGTTCCGATCCTAACTGAAGCCTTCAGAGGAGGCCCAGGGAGAGGAACTGGCCATGCTAACCTGATAAAGTTCACATGACTGTCCAGGCTTAGTCTAGGGGAAGCTCTACCCTAACGTAACCAAAACAACCTGGTTGAATCACTGAGAGATTTTGTACAGCATTACAGAGATTCGTAAATTTAACAAGAATGTTTAACAATGTAGGCGAGTTTGGTTATAGTGCCTAATAAACTCCCTTAAATGTTTGGGAGGTCATCATCAGTCAATAATCCTAGGAATGGTTTGGTAACTCTATTCTGCTCTCCTATTCGCTAACCTTATCATAGCAATGTAATTCTCCTCTTGTTTGGGAGGTACAGAATAATAATCCCTCCAAATGTACCCACTTCCTAAATATTTTTCTGGCTACAGCCTTGAAAAATAGAAATGGTTACTGTCTTTATTGCAAAGTTCTGCAAGTCACCAGTAAGTAACAGCAGCCAGCAAAATCCAGCAACGAGGTTAAAGTAAGACATCCTCATAATTTCACCAGTATGAATTCACTTCAAATTACCCATAAATAAAATTCTGATTGTACCAAGCAAAAAAATGAAATATCTGCAGTTGTGCAAGGATTTTGATGGTAAATACCATACGCATTGGATCTGCCCACAGAAGGAACTGTTGTGGATAACCAGTAACTGTAACACCCAGTAATGAGATTAGGTGAGAATGCTATTGAAGGCAATTTTTCTTGGTATCAAGGGTAATGGAAAATGGAAGTAGGAAAAAATCTAATATAATGTCGTTTATAGATATAATGCTGCTGAAAATGAAACGTATGATATTTTAATATCCACTAGTCCTTCACCATATGAACAGGGCTCTTCCAATGGATCTCAAAAATAGGGTCGGTAGAGGATTACAAAAATCTCCTAACTGCACTACAGAGGGATTTGTCTATTAAGTATTTTGGACACAGATGGGAAAACTTTAATATAGTTGCCACAGCTAAAAGATTAAAAGACACTCACTCGGTGGCTAAACACAAAGGATAGAGTTGATTGGAGAGGAGAGAGCTCAACTGGAACTAAGCCAAAGGTGTGTGAAATTCACCTATTAGGGGTAGGAAGGCCAGATTCTTTCCCAGGGCTGCCTCACACTTTGAGTTCTGTCTGGTGGTGTCCAAAGGCCGCACCCAGGATTTGAATCTGGGATGCAATGATCAGCAGTCAAATGCTCAACCCAATAGGCTACCATGATCTCCATTAAAAGTCAATTATATGAGTAATGAACGAGAAAATAAAATAATGTAACACAGTTGTGGGTGAGATACCTCAGGCCCAGTGAAAATACAAATGGATCGGCCACTGCTTTTTATTTATTTATTTACTTAATGATTGTGTTTAATTTTACACACAACATATATGTAATTACAAGCCTGACGCACCCGCTCCCAGCGGGCTTCCCCCACTCTTTTCAATGCAGGTCCACAGAGGGATAGGCATGTTTCTAATTTTAAAATGTAGAAAAAAAAGGCAGGGCCTTATGTACAAATTTAATTGGAATGTTCATGTGCAAATTGAGGTCAAAGGACCTCTTTAAACACAACATTGGAAGTAATTACACTATCCTCTGTTAATACTTGTTTAGCGTTTTCCTTAATATTTACAAAAATATTTTGAAAAGATCTTACCCTAGAGAATGCTACATAAAGTTTGCCATGAGAGAATACAGGGTCAGGCAGGAATAAGCCAGCTCTTTGTTAAGTCTGACCCTGAGCCTTGTTAATAGTTATTGCATAGGAAACCTTAATGGGAAATTGTCTGCGAGTCAAATTAAAAGGCATTGTGGGATGCGACGGCATTAACTGTATTCTTGGGATGAGGACAATCTTGCTGGAATTGATTATTTTTTTTAATAGATTTTTTATTTTTATTTTTAAAAATCAATTTTAGGAAACAATAGCAATATTTAGGAAGTAAGATATGCCGTCGCATGTTCTCTGATAAATTCTGTGCATTTTGGTACCTCATTTGTAGACTTTGGTTGCGTATAAGTTGAGAAAAAGGTGTCTATACAGTGGAAATAATACAGAGGATAGGGTGAAAATTCCAAAAGTACAAAAATTAAAAATAACCTGGTCACAGCCACAAAATAATAATAATCAAGATTACAAATATGTACTGGCTTTATTTCCCCAAGGAAATTTTGATACTTTGATTCCAAAAAAATTAATACTGAACTGCTTTATTTTCGCTTCATATTTTTTATTTCCACCACCCTTCTGGGCCCTCCCATTGCATATGCTATTGAACCAGTTTATAAGACAAAATAACTAAGCAAAATATTCTAAATGGATTGATGATTACATTACAGCATCACCCTTTGCTACAGAGAATACACCAAGAGTGACTACAGCATTCAGTGTATTTGATTCTGGTAACAGGAAACGAGTGGAAGTAGAAGATATCCCAATTGTTGTCCGTGTATTAGGTTGGTAGAAATATTATAAATCGCATAGATATGAGATTTCAAGGGGAGAGCAAATAAATGATTTAATTAATTAGATAGGATTAAGGACCATTATATGAACCCACATTCATGAATATACAGTAAAACCTCTTTGTAGTGAACCTCCTTACTTCATACTACCCCTACAGTCCCGTCAGATTTACATGTAAATTTATAGGCAAACCTCTATGTGGTGAACCTCTTTATCTCTTGAAACCTCCTCTTATCATACCAAGGAGAAACCCCCGAGACGCCCTAACTACCTCTGCAAATTGTACAGAGACAACTAGAGACCATTAATGCAGCCGTGATTACGTACATGGAATGACATTTTCAGCGATAAATTTTTCAAGCTTATTTTTTTCTTATACGCCTTTAATTTGCTGTAACTTTCACGTTAATCATTAGTTATGGCCATTTTGTTCCATATGAGAGCATACCAGCCTAACAGTTAATAAGAAAAAAGGTATCCAACTATCCTAATCATTTTATGTTACTGTTGCATTAAGAGAGATCACATCATTTTCTCTCAAATCATGGTAAAAATCACAAGATACTGCTCGTTTTTTGTCATAATTAAATAATAAATATATGCTCACTAATGCATGCATGTTTGTTTCAACACATAAATATAATGGTTTAAAAGACAATAGTGCCTTTAATTTCCGAAGGATGTGAAAAAATGGTGCTTATAACTAAAACCTCTCTATAGTGAACCACCATACATCAAATTGCCCAAATTTTAGTCCCCTCCATTACAATGTAAAGAGGTTTTACTGTAGCAGTCTAAATTTCTTATCATTAACTCATTAACTCAAGACTAACCGAATATTACATGCCATTCACCTCAGGACTCTACCCAACTGATAGGGAAATGAAGGACATCGTGGCCCAAACTGAAGACCCAGACTTTGAAAATTATATCAAATTTGATAAATTCTTACCGGTGATCCTGAAGATGATGGAAGAAAAAAAGTAAGGCTTATATCAGTATCATGTGCTATAATGTTCCTACCCTGCCAGCATTAGTTTTGGAAAGGGAAAACATATGCAATTAAAATACTTGTGAATCTCCCTTGAATGAGATCCACAGGGCAAACCCGCATCACCTTAGACAGTGAAAATGGCCACACAAAAAGGGATAGACCCTGTATCATTTCTCGTATTCCCTAGCTTTACCAAAAGGCCAGGGTGCATTGAGAGTAAAAAGGGATGTGGCAGGGGGTGGTAGGGAGTCTTGTTTCTCAACCCATGAACATGGATGAAACTCACAAACACTCCAGCTATTTTCAACAACACATAAATGCATAAACTGACATTCATAAGAAAAGCAAATAATCGTCTTAAAATTAGCGAATAATGATTTAGTGAAATGGCTTAATAAGGCACTAATATCAAAATCATTTACAAAATAATCAGATAATATGGAAAAAAATTGTGCGTTCATGGACAGTGGGCAAGAAATAAATTGTTCTGATTTTTTTGGGGAAAAAAAAGAGGTAAGTGTCGTATTTACTTATGTGAGCTGTGCCCTCGTGGGTCCCACACACCCCCATTTTTGGCCCAGCTCGTGAGGAAAAAAAACTACTAATGCTTTTTGGGTGCGGTCATAGGCAGAGCTAGGGGGGAGCATGGGGGGCACATGCCCCCCCTAGACTCTTAAATAATATACAAGATTTTTCATACAGTCCCATTTTCATTGCATTCATTTTGCATTACGAGGTATCCTTCCCCCCCCCAGAACAAAATCCTGGATATGGCCTTGCTTGTGCCCCCAGAGAGAAATCCTGGATCCGCCCCTGGGTGCAGTCTAATATAGAAACTTGTGATTCGTTGCTAAATCGTTGATAAATATACGTTTCCATGATTATTAAGGTTAAATAATGATAGAAATGTAACTCCTGTGAAGGTTTCCTAGTTTTAATGCTAAACTCTGGAGAAATAAACGATAAGAATTTGAGGGAAAATGGAACATGGCTTAGATTAAAAATTTAGAGGATTCATGTAAGCCGCACACTCCCATTTTTTCACCGGCATTTCCGGAAAAAAGGGTTTTGCTTATTTTTTATCAGATTTTTTATAGCTATTGCTTAAATATGCTATGGGGTGCAGAATATCCATTTTGAATGTTATGTTAAACAATCGAGCCACGGGGTGCAGAATATCCATTTTAGAGGTCGCTCAAAGAGCATAAATGCAATGACATTTAATTTTCCCAATTCTTTGAAATAACATCATTTTTAGAGGTAACTTACAAGTTTACAGATCTTTAGCACCAAAACTCACTCCATTTTTATGTCTGCTCAAGAGTTTTCCATGAATACAATACTTTTCAGCAAGCTACAGCCGTGCGTCACACCCCTGATAGCAAGCTTTTCACTCGTTGGCCACACTACACAGCTCTACGGGTAAATATGGTATTATATTTCTAAGCCTGCTGCATGAACAGTGGTGAAATATACATGAGTTGCCATGAGAAATAATTTCCCTGGATCCGGAATCGAACCACGGACCTTTGGCTTTCGGGGCCACTGCACAGACCACTATGCTATTCATGTTCCTAATCTCTCGTATCAATTTTACCGAGGCTCATGGTACTAGATGTTAGGCCCTAGCAGACCATCAAGGATGGCAACACAAGGGCGAAAGGACTTTAACCTCCCTCACTTCTCCCTCCCGTTGCTATCCTTGATGAATCGCGAGGGCCAAACATTTAGTAGCATGTGCCTCAGTAAAATTGCCAAGGGAGATTAGGAACCTGGATAGCATAGTGGTCTACACAGTGGCTCAGAAAGCCCAAGCCAAAGATTTTAACCCTTTCACGTTGGATGTCGAGTGGAGCCAACGGAAATTTTCAAACGCATAACACCTGATGTCTGGTATAGCAGTCACGGATTTTTCAACGCAAAGGAGCGGATATTGGCTCTGGCTGACGGGAAGGGAAGTGACCACTAAGGTAGCAATCGCCTGATGCATTTAGGCTCGGCCTGGGACCCAGCTTAGCAAGTCCTATGGGCCACTCCCCATGCAATAAAGCCCGACCCTTCCACTCATTTATGATAATCCTCACCACAGAAATCCATTGCAAATTGGTTATATTGTGAATAGTTTTTTCAATGATATATTTTGCTGCATAGTACAATTTCTTTATACTTTGAAATGAATTCTTTGTTTTGTTCTGTGCTTAAGCAATTTTTAAACAATATTTTAGAGTTAAAAATAATGGACTTCCAGACCAAGAGCCTTATCACTTTTTATTTACTAACTTTGTTGTTATTAACACTAGAAATCTGTTTAAAATTCCACAATGCTTAAAAAAATATCAGTAATTCTTTTAGAAGAGTAAACCATTGAAAATAAAATGCAATTTTTGGTTGATAAAAAAACACTGGTAACACAAAAAGTTGAGCGTGGATTCATGCAATGATAGGGGTAGAGGGTGTAGTCCAGTGGCTGGGGTTAGGGACAGGTGCCCTGTTCAACTGGGTCCCAAATCTGAGGAATGAAAATACCCAGGTAACTCACCCCCATAAAAGAGCTACATACGGAGAGGTTTAAAATATTCTAATGCTACTCGTAGCACGGAAAACGTTTTCCAGTTGTAGACACTGGCGGGAAAGGGTTAAAAAGTACATATATGATCCAAGGTAGAAATAAATTCTCTTTCAAATGCTTCTTGTTGCATTGAAACTGATTGCTTCGTTTACACGCCAGAGCTCCTCAAACTAGGGTGTCTTGGTTTTTTTTACAGACAGTAGTCACTTTAACCACTTTCACATTGCGCTTATCAGGTACCCACCAGATTCTCCTGAGGTCTTGATGCAAGCATTTGAGTACTTTGATCCCAAAAAGAAAGGCTATTTGGAGGAGGATTTTTTCAAGCATATACTGACTATTTCTGCAGAAGATGAGGAAGGGATCAACAAAATAGAACAGGATCTTGAAAATGTGCATAAAAGCATGGAACTCAAAATAAGTATATCCGATGAGAAATTTCCTGAAACCCCACCTCCAGAGGAAGAAGTTGTGGAAGAGAAGTCTAAGAAGAAAGTTGTGATAATGGAAGAGGAAGAAGAAGCAGAAGAAGAGGAAGAGGAACCAGTGACAGTTGAGCCCTTGAGCAGTGATGAACTAGATGAGCTTCTGCAGGTAGCGCTGGACAAAGAAACAAACACAATCAAATACGGAGAACTCGTTTTAAAGTTTTTATCATGTCAATATTACAAGGAACCAAAATTATGAACTTTGCTGAAACCTTTTTGCCCAACAGAAGAAGAAAAAGTGTCCTAGGTGAGATAAGAGAATGGTAAAGCTCTTTTCAATGGAGAATGGGAAAATTACCTGTATGTTACATTTTAAATTCATATATCTATACTACACATTCATCAAACTTCAAGGGAAATGTTGACCTTCATGAAGGACAAAAAGTTTTTGCCAACAAAATAGGAAAAATTGAATAAATGTAGATTTAAACACCATCAGCTACAATTTCTTTCCTCGGCTTGCATTAGTTAAACATGGATTTCACCTGCATACACTATATTTATACATGAGAGCCAATAACAAAGTCGTTATTTAGTAACTCTACACAGTATTTTGACCCACCAAATGCCATAGCACCATGACTATGCTTACATCTCCCATCCACCATAGATAAATCAAAATATGTAAATATGTATATTTTAAATAGGTACTCATGTCATTTTTATGAAGTTACATAGTATACTGCATTGAATTACCGTATAAGCTCGTGTAAGAGGCGCACCTTTTTTTCCCTAAAGTTGCAGCCGAAAATGAGGGTGCGCCTCTTACACAAACTTCTTATATTCCCCCCTCCCCTTCACCGGTCGCGAGTCTAAGGGGAACTGAGTGGCCTTGGTTTTCAGTGTGAGTCAGTTATCTGTAATCCTAGGTCAAAAACAAGCGGCAGGCAGGGGATTTTCTCCCTTAGTGACGTATTTTTAAAATGCTCCTGTTTGCTTTTCTTGTAAGCATAGCGCCGTCACGTCAATACCCCAGAGGTGAACATGGAAAAGATCGCGCGGGGGTTTTTTGCTCCGGAGGGCGCGCTAAATTTACTGCCACGAGTAGGCATCCCGCGCCATTTATACTGCATATAGTAATCGCTTATCAAACTTAGAGAAACGCGTATTTTTGAATGACATACCTGGTCAATAGTCAATATGTCTTGCCGAGTAATTTCCATTACGCTGAGGGCCTGATTTTCCAAAAATCATCTTCAGACGCAAATATGACGATTATTGCAACTGAAAATTATATTGGTATCAAAACCTGCGCTTTAAAAAATTTGAACGAGTGTGTTCATAGTTGGACTAAATTGTGGATGGAAGAAATCAGAAATGCTTGTAAGTGAAGAGCGCGGAAGGAGAGGTCCAGGGGAAGGAGCGCGATCCCTCCGTCTTCGAAGCAAGCGACGAAATACGGAGGGGCAGGTGCGCGCTCCCTCCCCTCCGTATTTCAAGCTACGAAGCTATGAGCGAAGGAGCACGAGAAGAACACGTCCGATCTTGCATTTGACAACGTTGCCTTCAAAGCGAAGGGGCGAAGGAGCAGCATTGTGATATACGCAGATTGCGTTGCATAAAGTTTCCAGTCCGTCTCGTCTTGTTTGAATGCGCTTATGCTACGCTTGTTTCTTCCTAAATTGTCCTGTTTGGACTATTTTGAATATAAGTAGCCTTGTTGTAACTGTAAATCTTTGTGTCAAACAATTAGATCTTAAAAAACTTAAATTCTGTCAGATATGCGTCTCGTTAGATCTCTTTCTTTTTTGAACCTCGCGCGTGTCATACTCATACTCTATTAGAGTGTTTGCATGGGTGAGGAATAAGCATGAAACCAATGCCTTCTTAAGCTAACGAGCCGTGATGCTGGACATTTGGCAACACAGGAGGTAGTCCGGCACTCACTTCAGGACCACGTTGTGAATCGCTCACATGTTTGCATGAGCAGTTGTGAGAGCATCGTTTCTGAGACTAATTGATCATTTTCAATTCGCAGTAGCTCCACAAGTTAACTAAAAGTATTTCAAACTCATCTATTTTCGGAAAATAGGCTATAATGATAATTTGCTGGTGGTTTACGACGGATTCTTAGATGTATCTTCGCTGGAAAGATCGTGATTATCTGTTAGTAAGGTAAGGTTTTTTGTACTCGCTTTCGAGGTATTACTTATTGCTTATTACAATCATAAGTTACGTCCTTAATCTCAGCATACGCGTTATTTTATCATCTTCTTTCGACTAGATGCCTAGAAGGTGTTGTGTACCAGGCTGTAAATCGAATTATGACAGCACGTACATTGAAAGGGAATGCTCCGGTATCAACGTTTGGATTCCCTAAAGATTCGGAAAGGAGAGAATTATGGCTGCGTGCTATTCCACGAAAGGCCTGGATTCCATCATCGAATTCTGCCGTTTGCGTCCTGCATTTTGAAGATAGTGATGTGATTAAGTTGCAGAAGTGTAGAAGTGCAAATGGTGTTGTGGAGGAGATTCCACTATCCTTCCCAAAATTGTGTGAAAATGCTGTGCCTCGTTTATTTTGAAATTTACCTGGGTACTTAACCAGTCGAAAGCCAACTGAAAGAAAAGACCCTGACAGCAGGCGTAGAGAAACGTTGGAGCGTCATAACGAGCAGGTAAACACGTTCCTTAACAGTGATGGTGTTAGGGATTTTAATAATTTTATTAAGGAATTTCCTCAACATGTAGACAGCCAATTCTGGAATTGGAAAGTTAAAGAAAATGATTGTGTATATTTTTATGTTTTGAAAATTTGACGATTTACATTTTGACGAGTTAAAGGTGGTGTGCAGTGTTTTTGTGCATAGGAATTTGATTATAAAGGTAACTCTCAGGGGCATTGAAATTCCTTCTCATGATTTAAGCTAGGTAATGCCTTCTGATCTGAGGCTAACTAGATGGTCACAATTTGAAAATTTATTAGCACGTTATATATATATTAGCGTTCGAGAAAAAGAGATCGAGCAAAATAAGGAAAATTCAGACTCTTACCAGTTAGTGTGTGAAAGAGATCTATTCGCCTTTGTAAATACAATACTTGTGTATCCTTGTGTATACAAAACTTATTGAACGAATAAAATAGCTCTTGCAAATGTACTAGTTTTCTTTTCCATAACTGTCTTTCAGGTCTTGCATCCGAGAAGCTTGCCTATTACCTGTTGCTTTGGTGTGTGTATAATTTTACAACTCTTTCCATAATTCAGATAAAATGTGCATTTCCTCTGAATAATTACATACAAATCCAGGCATTTCCCCGCGATCCATTCATGTTTTTCATGTTCTACCAATGTTGCGATGGGTATATGTGCATTCTTAGGTATTTTTTGCTATGATTGTTTAAGTTAACTTCAAGATTTCATTTCTATGCCCTGATGTGTTAGTTGTGCTAAATTCCATTCGGAAATATCTCATATATTTTGTAAAAGTTTATTTTGTAATATCTTTTATGTTCTTAACGGACAATTTTGTCCAAGAACAATAAATATTATTATTATTATCCCTAAGATCGCATCCGCAGAGTTCTTCAAAGGTAAGCGAAATGCGAAGTACTTACGGAACCTACTCTGAAACTCTTCCCCATGTTATTTATACATTATTTCGAAAGTTTTTCTCCACAATAATCGGTAATGAATTAAACCATTTATGCTTTCTAGACAATATGTTCAGCAGCGTAATTTTTGGCGTCTCTGCGCATTCTTTCCTAATTGCGTAGGCAATGCTTGGCTAAGAGAATCGGACCATCGTAGAACGGATAGGACTACCTAATCCGCTATTGCGGCGTTGCCAAATTTAACAGCACGGCTCGTAAGCTTAAGAAGGCATTGATGAAACCCTTTCCATTTAGTGCATACATGTTTGAAGTTCTCATATGTTTAATGAAAATTCCATGTGTTTTGTTATTAATTTATTATTTAAGTTTTAATAACCTTTGTTTTAGCATCGAAATTCTGGAGGGTAAAACGACCTGTAATTGGCTATTCGTTACGTGACGTCATCTCCCATATTATAGTTGCAAGCAGACGGGAGCATTGACGAATAACTTATATTTCACGTATTTTACGCGATATTTCTTCATTTTTCTGCAAGTAAATTTGCAAAATGGAACCTGGTTTCGTTAAGGCTTCTTCAAATAACCTCACAGACGTTGACTCCTTCGTGATCGGTGTATACCTAGGGCCTATCTTCGTTTTTGTAAGGTCTGTAACTTCATTGTCTCCCGAGTTGGGAGAAAATAGACTCGTGATTCGTGAAGCGTTTCATCCAACAATTAAGTCTCTAACTCGATTGCATATAGACGATGAAGTAAAGAGTGAAGTGAGTTGTGAATGTAACATCTTCGAGGAATTTATTTCTTCCATGCTGGTTCAACCAACCGTATGCATTTCGATCAAAGGTATCTGACTATTGCGAAGGGGATATGTTTCATATTTGGACTAGTTGTGCCTTAGGGATACATCGAACGCGTATTAATTTGCATTCGTTTGTTCGCTTCTAAGTTCTGTTTGATTTTATTACGTATTAACCTATTGCCAATTCATTTTGAGATTTAGTCAATGTTTACATTTCACGCATATTCGTTGCGCTTTTGTTCGTTATTGTTTTGGTCATATTTTGGTTACGGTAGGAGTGATAGTGAAATTCTAAGTTTTTTGATGTTACAATAACTGGTTTAGTAGGTAATTTGTTTCAGACTATTCATTTAGTTGTCTTCGCAATGTTAACGTGAAATAACGTAAACTGATTCTAAGTTGTTAGTGATGTGTGGGAAGTGAGATGTGAAGAATCCTTACGAATTTTAAGGAGTGCAAATTCTTTTAGTGTGGTGTGCAGAGTGATTGGAAAACCGATAATTATGCTTTATTAGTGTTACATAATAGTGTTTTATATTTATTGTGAGCCAAGTTCTTCATTGAAGCAGTTGATTCGGCATATACTGATTATAAGTATTAAAAAGACAGCTCGTGAAATGTGTGCGTGGTAGTGCTATTTGTGATATGATGAGCAATAAATAAGTACAAGTAAGGGTAATTTTGCATAGTTTTTTATTCATTAACACCTCTAGTAAACTATTTTTCCCTATGTTTCCGCACTTTTATGCTGTCAATATTTGAAAATTTAAATGTAGGGAGGCAGGTTGTTGTGTTTCCTCAACTATAACATTTTAGGGGTAAACATATGTTACTAATTGCTCGCATGTAGGTATTTGCAATGCATCAAATTTGTACCATTTATACATTTACCGTAACGTTATTTTCTTTACGATTCTTTACTGCATTGTAAATTCTTTAAATTTTCCTTTTCCACTCCAACGTTGTTTATATCTGCTTTTCGAGTATAAATGCTTAAAATACTGACGTTACCAATTATGTTTTTCCATAGTCATCAAGCATACATAATGAAAGTAAGCATCCGAAGTGAAAAAATATGCAATGTATATCATCAATGAATACACGGCCGTCAGTGGCGGCTCGTGAGTCAAATGCTAGGGGGGGCGCACTCCACCGGGGGGTCATAATTTTTTAATATTTCGTATATTTTATTAAGTTTTTACGGCAATCTAGGAATTAAATTCTGTGATGCCATACGTTCCGTTTTTTTCAACAAAAATACCTAGTTTTCCTAATAAAGCTTGATTAATAAATACTAAATTCAGTAGACTCTCGGTCATACGGATCGGCTTAGTCCGGACTCTCGATGATACTGATCAATGATCTTGAAGACTAAAAATATATTTGCTGCGATATTTTGCAAATACAAACGAAAATACGTAACTTTAGGTTTTAGCGCCTACATTCTTCGTGCGGATATGCCCGCAATACACTTATGGTGTTCGTTTTTCAATCATAATGCGTTATTTATCAAATCTATTCAACATTTGCAATGCTTTAGGTAGCAATGACACTTGTAACACCTGAGGAGAGAGGAGAGTGTCACTGGCTTCCACTAGGCAACTAGTGATGGGTCGGTCATGAACGATCGAATCATGTGACCAGGGTCATCTCCGAGATTGATCGGTGAACGGAATCATTTGGATGACCGAGAGGGTCATTTCCTCACTTCGTTCGTTCGTGACCGTGGACGTTCTCCATCAGTCGCGATCGTCGGTCATTCATGATTGTTCTAGACGCAGGTCATTCGTGATCGTGGTCGTTCTCCGTCAATCGCTAGCCTTTAGGTCATTCGTGATTGTTCATTGAATAGGCCGTTCTCAAACACAGTCCAATCGCTATCATTCTTCGAAGATGTCGCGGTTGATGATCGTCACTCGCGACCTGAATTGACCGTTTTTGACTGCTCTTTCACTCGTGGTGATGAATGGCATGGTATTGCAATCACTTTTAGGGGCAATGTTCGTAACAATTGGAAAGTTTTCTATAATCGACATTTCAGGGTACCTATGGCCTCAGGAATATGCCGAAAATCTTGAAAGAGCCCATTTATCTCTCACGCCTTTCAATCAGTTCCATTATTTATATTGCCTTTCCATAATAAAATATTGATCACTAACCCCATGCCCCTCGAATGATTGGAAATTATCATTGATTCTGTATCTTGAAAAACAATAAAAGGAGTGTAATAAACAACATTTAAGGCACATTCTGTATTTGCAAATGTTTTGGAAGTAATCAAGATAAAAATTAACTAGTTTCTGGTTTTAACAAATGAAAAAACTTTATAGATTAATGATAATAATAACAACTCATCTCTCGTTTAACAAGCTACATAGATATTGCCCTGAAGTAGAGAGCGATCAGCGGGTCATGATTGACAACAGGGTAGTGATTGCCCCCTCGGTCGTGATTGCCCACTTGGTCGTGATTGCCGTCCACTTTCCACAATCATGACCCATTCAATCATGACCTCCCGTTCATGACAGAGTCACTCAAATGAATGGTCACCGTGATTGGGATCACGAGAATGACCGACTAAGTCCATCACTATAGGCAACAAACACTACTAGAATGCGCGCGCTTTGCTATTGCAGATGTAAACTTTGATGGCGGTGTTCGCGTTGCTTCTTGAATACAGTATGATTTAAAATCAACAATTAAACATTTCTCACACATTTTAAACAAAATATGAAATACTCACAGGCCTTTCGTTATATTGCAAAAGTCCATCCTTCTTTCATTCTGTCCAGCAAAGTGATCAATTACACGTTCGTTGAAATCAGCGCTGGACAACAATTTCTTTCTGATTAAACACATGGCAAGGGCACTAGTCTATAAATAAACAAGGGACGACACAAAATAGGCCGACGAAAAATACGACCTAAAAGAACAAGGTGCCTGGACACAGAATTGGGACAATTTTTCCCTATATTTCCCTTAAAAAAACGAGCACTGTTGATTAATTCAAAATTGTCTTCTTGAATGTACACACAGCACTAAGAAACTTCTTAATCGGCAATTACGCACAATTAACTCCTCGAAAATGATGTCTGAACTCATTTCACTCCGTTCTTTCCGAGAGTCTTGCCGTTACTATAAGGACGACTCAAGGGAGATAGAAGTCGTGGTCCACTAATGCTGATTCAGCTGAGGGACGAATTTAAGGTCAGCAAAGGCATTCAAGCAAACAAAGGACGTCACAGACCATCTCCTTGAGTCTAAGATTCATATGTGGTAAACACACGAGACGCCAACGGGTCGCATTTGGAATAACCGTGTCTTCGAAATCATTGCCATGATATAATATAAAATAAGTTCTAGATCGTAAAAGAAGACGACTCGACTGAGCCACAGATGGGAGCTGTAAGGATTTCCGCACTGATATGAACTCTTCGAGGCCACATAAATCAGACCCAAGTGGGCATTTTCCGTCAGACAGCTACCGCTCTGCCGCTGAGGAATTAGGTGAACATGAACTAATACAACAAGGACGGCTAGAAAAATGATGAACCTACACACAAAAGGTGCATTGTACGCGGCACTTCATGACATTAATTGAATGACTCTATTTAAAGTCGCGCTTAACGATTTAAATTATATTTAATCCTTCACCCTTTCACGCACGCAACTATTTCTTAAATTATAAATCAGTGGGAATTGTTAACTGATTTTTCCTAATACTGCAGGTCTTTTGATAAATTTATCTGAAAAATAGGTACCGCATTTCTAATCATCGGGAAGATATGAATACATTGTTAAGGCCTAAATATTATAATATTAGTTTCCCCAAGGTTCTTGAAATTCGTAATCATAACAGAACTGTGTCAAATACTAGAGAATAGTTTTCCTTCGTCAATACGGCCTTTAACTGGTTGGATTTTATGTGTTCCGGAATTCAAACACCAAAAAACGCAAGCATAATGGGATAATTTATTTACTGTAGCAATACCTACCAGTAATTAAAAATTAAAATCGTATAACTACACCCAGTACAGTGACCATTCTGATTCCGTAAGCCCCTTTTCTGTGGCAGCACCAAGTAGACGCCAGATTATACGCCCGCCGGCCTGCGCAGCGATGTCAGCTCACTCGTCGCTCTGCGCATTTTCGGACGACGTCCCAAGACTTCCATAAGACACAACGTTAGACGCGTCATAGCACCAGCGGCCCCCACCACTACCACTCTCCATATAACTGCATGGGGATGGATTGGGACGTTCTGGCCAGCGCCCCACGGCTACAAATACGAACTTCTCGCGCTATTTCTTTTCGTGTTTTTCCAACACTTTCGATGTATGGGACTGAAAAAACGCTTTGATTAATCAGATGTATAATTATAAATTAATGGATATTTATTTTTTTTTACTTTTTCAAATATTTGGGAGGGGCGGCGTCCGAGAGTCCTTATGGGCAAACCGCCACTGACGGCCGTTTGTATACAAGAATAACTGGATCTCAAACATACATATGCTTCAGTATTACGCATTAGTCTCTCCTTTCTGAATGGAATAATAAACTCTTTTGTGTGTAATAATGGCATCGACTTAAGATCCCTCCGGGCTGCCAATAACCATTTCCGTCGTAGTTCAGGCTTATCGGGAACATCCACAAAAATCTTGTTCGGTGTAGAAACACGGGTGCTCCCACGTATCGGAACAAAACAATATTCATTCCGGAATTATGTCCCACAAGCCATTAATCTATCTTCGCTCATGGCTACGAACTTAAAGAATTATTGTACGAAATATACCACTAATTTATAGTAGGACAGATGGTTTATTCCGTCAGATTCACCTCAGTGTTCGTAAACAACAATAAACAAGGTTTCCATCAATCGCAGATGATCGGAGGAACTGCAGTCAGTTGAGTATGGGGATTGACGTCACAAGCCGTCTGGCATGGCGGCGGAGTGTTTTAAGCGCAACATTGATTTTGGAATGTTTATTTGTTAATAACAAATTCGCCCATGGTCGTACGACTGTAGGAGTTGGAATTTTGCTTAATTAAACCAAACTGATATTTTTAACAGGCTTCACCAAAAACGTGCAAATACTCTAATAGAGTATTTGCACGTTTTTGGTGATTGAAAGCTATCGAGATATCTTCAGGCTCAGTTGATGACTCAGCTAGCATTTGGCCTCCAGAAACTGGGAGATCGATCAAGGTCAGTTGGTGAAACGGGGTAGGGATGAAACACGTTTCCATTGTTCCCCTGTAACTTGATGTTTTCCTGTGGGGTCTCGGAAAGGGAAAAAAAAACGGCAGAGGCATTGGCTGATGGAGGACCGAGGGTGGTTCCGTTAAATCTACGACGTGGTTATTATCCTACGGCGCTGAGATTGCCCGATTGTCGTCCAAGGTCTTGGGAAGGTTCGTGCTAAATGCCTGTCGTGTTTTGCCTTAAAATTTTCCACGGCTACAATTCTATTGCAATACTCCTACGAGAGCATTTAAACAAAATTGTTCGTGAACAGGACAAGCATCGCAGAGCAACGGCGATCGGAACTCTTTCTACTCCCTCTTATACCGCTATTACCGCTGCAGTTATCAAAATTTCCTCTTTCAATATTAATTGAAAGAGGAAATTTTCCTTTCCTTTCCTCTTTCAATTAATATTGAAAGAGGAAAGTTCGATAACTGTCGAAATTCCCGGCGTACGTCTGCAACACCGCGCGATAGTATTAAAAAAATGCCGTAAAATTTTTTTCTTTATAGCTCCGATGCTCAAAATAGGGGTGCGCCTCTTACACGTGTGCGCCTCTTACACAAGCTTATACGGTAAATACAGCTCTAAATAACTAAAATCAAGAATTATTCCATATCAAATTTAATTTCTATGATTTTGGATATAATCTATGTCTTTTTGATACCATCTATATATATAAAAGAAAGTCGAAAATCGTGTTAGTTAGAACACTTATAACTCGAGAACGGCTGCACCGATTTCAATGAGATTTGGTTCTTTGGATTCGTCTCAGGCGGGGTTAACATATAGGCCATTAAAAAAAGGATAATTTCACACAAAAAATTCATCTCTTTCCTATGGACATGCTTTTAGGAGTTATAGTAACACAACAATTGATAAGTCGGTCAAAACTACAAATTAAATAATTTGTTTTGTTTTTACCACTTTAATAACTGAATTTAGTAACAATATAACATTTTAATTACTAAATATATTCAAAATATTAATTAAATTGAAATTACATTTTTTAAATTTAATTCGAGCTGATTGTAAGCCCAGCCGTGGCCCAGCTCGAGTTGACACTTCACTACCGTGTTTGTAAACAAATCTCCAAGCGATTGTTGACAAACGGTAATGTCCGTGTTCCTGTCGAGGAATCGAGTAGTTTTAACTCATTTCCTTGGAATGATTGCAAATTAGTTTCAGTGAGCTCATCAACAAAGAGTTGCAGAATATGATTGATCACCAAAATAATCAAAGATGGTTGATTTAGCGAGCAAGAACGAAGATGTGGATGACTAAAACGAGGTAAATTCATATAGTTCGTACTCTGCATGGATTCGAATCTTTTAAATGTGTAACAAACGAAGACGAAATCACCAACTATCTATCTGAATATTTTAAGTCCTTGGACGTACCTGGCTTACCAAGGCACGATTTACAGAAAAATGTAGTTTCTGTGCTCATGATCTTTCGAAGCCTAAACCAACCATAACTATCCAACGGAACGTGTTTGATCATTAAAAAAATTGGTGATGAATGTGATTCACGCAACTTTACTCAAAAGAAAATTCAAAGGTTAGGAAGTCCTCATTCCGTAGATTCCATGATCTCAACTCATATGCCCTTTTGAGCTTAAACGTATTCAATTTCCAATTCGTGTTGCATTCGTGATAACGATTAAAAAATCGCATAGTCATTCTTTCAGTTTTTGTGTTGTTTGTGCTCATGTGCTAATGTAAACCCATGATTTTCTCATGGTCAATTTAGCGTGCTATGTTCACGAGTCGATAAACCATCCTCTGTATTTCTTCCTTCGCTTCAAGTACGTAGCTAGGATAGGGGGTTTTGGGCGCAGCTAATACCACGGGTCTGGGGGGGGGTTAATACCCATGGGGGGGGGGGGGTTTATCCCCCAAAACCTCCCCTCGCTGCGTCACTGCTTTGCTTTGCTATATTTATTTAGCTTCATCCGCTTCATCTTGCGCCTGATAACAAAACAAAAACTGTTGTTTCTCAGAAGGTGCTTGACGCAAGACATTAAACCCGAATGTGTAGGGCTCACCGTGGTGCGTTTACGCATGCAGTACGTTTACGCAGTGCATTTTTTCCAAACAGAGATACTAAAACTGGCGCGCCTTAAGTCATTTAATGCGAATGCTGCTTCATAGGGGCTTTTCTTGCACGATTTTGAGCATCAGTCAAGCGTCGGTCTGGGGTCGTGTCAACCTGCCCCCTGAATGGGCCAAGTGTATGCAACAGACTTGGACCTAAAAACATTTTTTACTTCTAATAACGCAAATAGCCAACAACTGAATGCGTATAATTTTTATTTCATGAACTGCTTTATTAAACCACAATGCCCAAAATTTCTTAAGCTAAAACGTAAGAAAATTTGTTGAAAAAAATCCGCGTAAACGTGCTCCGATTCACCCTATGTAGATTCAATAAAGAAAATGTCTTTCTGACAAGCAATTTTGGTACTCATTTACGTAGGTTTATTGAATTTGTATCCTTATTTTATTATAATAAATTAAACATGATTAAAAACGATACAGCCGCTCTTGATTTATAAATGGTGTGAGTAAACTGTAAGTTCATTGATTGTTAGGCGGTACGAAGTTCGCCGGGTCAGCTAGTTTAATTATAATAGCTTAAAATAACATGTATACATTCAGAAATGTTCTGTACTTTATTCAATATCCCTAATTTTCAATGTTGCCTTATAAGAAAATTGATTGAAAACAGTTTTTAATAATTTACTGTCAGAATTTTTGAGTAACTAATTTAATTATTGTTATTTTGAATGCTGTCTCCTTCATGTGATAAAATATTAAGTTGAAAATAGTTGGTGCACTCAAGGCTTCCAAGCAATGACTTGTAGCAATGTCTGCAGAGATCTATTTAGGCATTCATCATGATCCCCTGGTATAGACTTTATCTGTGTAAAGTAATTGCTCAACAAGATTGACCTGCCATTTGGTGCTTCAGATATATTTGTCAGTGCCTGAAATACATCCAAGTAAATAATACAATAACCATCTCTTCAGTGGTCCTGATTATCATCCTTAAACCCTTTCAATTTGGATCAGTCAATGCTCAGGACATATGCCCTGGTTTCCAAAAACCAAACATCCACTCCTGCATGACAAAATAATCATGCACCACTTGCCTTTCTTGGACCCCCACACCGGTAGTTTCCAAGTATTCAGGATAATGTGCAAGTATGATCTTTCTGCATGTTTAGGGAACCACATAATGCAGCAGTTGCTTCCAGGACAAGTTGTGTACAATCTAATGGTGTGCCACAGTATCTGACAATGAATTTACCAATGCCATGCAGTGTGTGGCGGAGCTCTTAATTTCAAGGGCCGTCACCAAGACTAACCACCTGGCCGAGGTCATTGCCCTGGGACCCTGAGGTCCCTGCTGCCGCCGCCAGGGTACGCGGAACCTGGCGCCAGGAAGGCACCGCGAGAGAGAGAGACGCTAACGAAACGGCAACGGCGAAGGACTATCGCACGTGAGAGACATTGAGCAAGTGTATCGCTTACCATCGCAATAAACGTGGTCGAATTTACTTTCATTTACTTTATTGAAGTGAAGTTAATTACCGGAGTACCCCTTATCCCTTCACAGTGGTTTAACCAATTCTTAAAAACCACTTTTCTTGACATGTGGTCATGCCGCCATGTATTGTGCATCATGTAGTCACAGATGCATGGTTCTTGGAAAACAATGCCATGGGCAGTTCCAAAGTGAAAGGACTTAAATAATTATCCCAAATGATTAAATGGACCATACACAGTTTGTATAGGAGTGGCAGATTAAAGGGGGTGGAGCTCTCCCTCCCCTAACGGAATGGAAATTAAGGAAATTTAAATAATTATTTAATTTATGGACAGAATGAAAAGATGGTAATCTTCAAGGTGGCTTGACAATGAAAAGTTTTACTTCACCGCCTTATCAAACCATGTTTAAAATACACACCTTAAATATTAATATCAAAAAGCTACTTATCTAAGTATGTATATTAGACCTCAGAAGCATTATCACCTAGAGAAATTTCATCGAAAACCACCGAAGTAAAGGCAAAGGAAAGTAATGACCCAATCCCCCTCCTCCCCTCAGAAAATCTGCCCTTGGTGTAGGTCACAACACAATAACGTTAATTGGCTGGGATTTGAGGTGCGGCAGTAATAATACTCTTTACCTTCACTGCATTCAGCTGAAGTTTTAAACTGTGCTTATAGCTGGCAAGAAACACTAGTCTATCAATCAATTCAGGCTCTGCTGCTTTCAGTTTTGAAGGTGTTGTAATTGTTATGAAGCAAATACAACCGGCAGCACTTTCAAGTTCAGCAATTTCCTGGAATTTAATGAAAATATCACTAATGGGAGTGGCTATATCTGCATTTTTCAAATACATATTTATGTTTAAAAATGAAAAAAGGATTGTTCACTTCCAATACCTGCTTTACTTCATTAGTAAACATTGCAGAATAAATAGAATATCTTTCAATCGTATGGGAGATTTATGGGTGAAATAGGTTGATTTACCCTTGGGCTGTAGGAGTTCACGATTTTAGCTGCCAGCCAGTGCAGAAGAGACCCCCAGTGCAGGAGGCACCCTCTGCCACGAGGTCTGGTCTGGTAGAGTTAAGCCCCATAGCGATCCTTATGGTGAGGGAAAGTGCTCAAGTGCAAGATATCCAGGTAGCAATAAAAAATTTCGGTAAATGCTGCAGTCAGCATGCAAAATGTATAAAAACGTTTCCACACTCTAAGGGTTAAGATAAAGGCAAAACTGTTACATCCCAACAGATAGCCATGGTGCAGCACCAAGAATGAAAGAAGACAATTCTTGTTGCTGCAGAAGACTTAGATGGATCCAAAATCAATATTTCCAGTGATTATGTACTACTCTGGAATGGACTGACCACCATATCTATACAGTGATAATTAATGGTAAAAAGTAACATGGGCTCTAGTTGAGCTCTAAGAATGAATCAATTAAAGCACAATCACATATTCTAATGCTCAAAAAAAAGTCAACTCCAGTACGAGTACAGAGTATTTATGCAGTTAGTAAAGAGTATATATGTAAGCAAGATACCATTTATTCAGAGGTTCAGTCCAAGGGTTAGTTAGAGTAGGTGAGGGCAGCCCCATGACACTTCCTATCCCACTCCATTGGGAACCCATGGTCTTTTATTGAAGTCGTTTCCTCAACCTGCCGCACGTTTGCCGGGGCGGCGCCACGTATTCTGGAGGGCAAGAATTAGCGGGTAAGTTAATTTCCGTATTGTTGAGCGCATACTACAGGTGAGTGGAAACAGTCATTTTTGTAATTAATTAAGATTTATTTTTCATTTATTTTCGAATGTTAGTCTTCTGCATTATTTCTTTATTGTTCTACATTAATATTTCGTGGATATATATCGCGGATTTACTGAAAAAAGGAAAATGCCGTGGACATGTGTGGTACCGCGTTGCACCACTGGTTATGGCCACAAGACTTCGGGGATTTCGCTTTTTAGAGTCCCCGAGGACCCTGAGAAGCGATAAAATAGCTGTACGATTCCTTTTTTTGGTGTGCTAAAGCTCCAAAATTTATACATATTTTAAATTACAGGTTCTGCTGTTCCAGTGTTCAATGTCATTCACAGTGGAGGAATGAAGTAACACTGAGAAAATGCAAGATGTGCGACGGCTTTCATCAACTATTCATCATTCTCTCCTACTAAATTGAATCTCTAAGAATGATTAGTAATTAGAAATAGAAATTAGCAATAGAAAGAATTAATAGAAATGTTAAATTGTGAGTACTTAAAACTTATTTTTCATGACATTACCTTGCATTGATTGTATAAATAATCTCAGTTTCAATAGCATTGTGTAATCATTCTGGAAATGTAGATTTGATGTGTGTGTACATTATATAAGTTGGAAAAATGTGAATCGTTTTCATTCTTAATACCTCTTTCGATGATTTCTTTTAATGCAGCTGTTATCGATGGTGCGTGCAACTCTCATGAAAAGTACATTTACCGCGTATTAGCAGTATTAGCCTATGGTTTCTGTCGTACTACTCATCTTATTTTTGGGCGAGGGATAATATTTCAGATTTGCCAGCACCTGAAAGTGATCAGACATCCGCAAATCCCTCGGATTATATCCATTGCACTGTTTTCGTGGAAGTTTATTCGGAAATTATTTGCAAAATCTCTTTCGTTCTTATCTTTCATATGGTATTTTACTTCCTTAAATCTCAAATTATTCCTTTGGTGAGTAGGCAAGCATCGTTATAAAATAGCCTTTAATGGTAATAATGGTACTTCCGGAAATTATTCACCCTGTTCAACGATTAAATATGCCTATAGGGTGGTTTCCTATCATTTCTTTATTGCCTAAATCGAAAGATTATTACTCCTGGAGTAAGAATTTCACGCTTTTAGATTTTTTAATGACAATATCTATTTTTCGCGATTAAATGAAAAGTGAAAAATTTCAAGCGCGCGAAAACGCGACGCGTAAGTATGAATGCCGGGAAATCTCTCCGTACGTCGTATTTCTGGTTCCCCCTCCCGCCCGGTGAGGTGACCTTGAGGCGAGGCTTAGCGCTGATACGTCGCAGGCTGCTAGCGGGTAGCTGAGTACCCTGCTGGGTGGTAGCGCTTGGCTTAAATAAGGATTATTAATACCTTATCAAATGAAGAAAACTTTCCGACCTTAGCCAGTTTTAATAAGTGATTATGAAGACATGTTTCCCTGAGCTCTGTGACTCATGCATACATCGGTAATCTCAGACGATGTAAAACTCCTATCCTCTCATGTACAAGGGTGCGTTCCGAATCACGCATCATGCGCATCAACGCATGACCTTGATGCAGCCGTTCCGAAATTGCATCAAGGCATTGATGCGCTTATGCTGATGCGTGATTCGGAACGGCTTGATGCGATATGAGCGGGAAGTATTCCCCCGTTCAAAATACCCGCAGGCAGCAGTGCTGGAAGATAGTTCGGGTTAAGCGATAACACAATGATTGATATGCCGAAATTTAATATGCATAGTACTCATGATGACGAACAACGTTTATTGATGCGTATATTAAAACTGAATTATATTCATTACGGTCGTTCGAAAGTTCCAAGCCGTAACTTGCAACTCATATTTACGTAAAATAGTGATAGACTGAGCGAATTGACGGGAATTTGTGCAGCTAACTCGAAAAACGGTCAATAAGGAAGCGTAGTGTATAGTATATCTCAGCCATCATTGAGTTTTACGGGTCAAATTGTTTTGAAGATAAGATTTTTACGATCAATAGTACGTAGATTTAGCTGCTAGACATCAATTTATGGCTTTCCGATAAGATATACGACTTGAAAACAATTTTTTTTCATAAAAATCGGGAAGAAATACTTAAAACCTCGATAAAATTTTCACAAATACTTTTTCATACTGCATATATAATGCTTAAAAATAAACTCCAAGACATTTTTATTTGAGTATTCTACCGCTTGGTATTAAGGTAGGTTTGCATGGAGCATTCCAAAAGTCCCTCTTGCCCCCATGGACTTCCCTCCTGAATTCACAACTTCACCCTTTTCATGCTATCTAAAAATCCTATTCTCTCCTTTGTTTACCCAACATTCTATGCCCTAATAGTGAATTCAACATCCACTCCCAGCTCAGTACTTGCCTAATCCATATCTCCTGTCTCCTTTGAAGGCTATCCAGAAGCTGTCTCTCCTCACTCACCATGTCTCGCACTTTGACCTTCTTTCTTCTCTCAGTCCACTTCACTTTCTCCTTACCCACATCTCGAACACCTCCAGCCTCTCCCATTCTCCTCCCTAAGTGCCCATGTTCCCAAACTGTGAAGTGCTATATTCCAGATCAATATGTTACAAATTTATCAACCAATGTACTGTCTGTAAGCAAGCTAGTTAAAAAGACACAGCTGTCTTGTGTAATGAATCTAGGTACAGCTTATTTGATGCCAGATCTTTGGAAGTAATAGGAGTGATTTAGCCACTAGTTTTGAAGAAAATGGCATATGTTGTCAAGATTTGAAAAAATATAATTCAGAAAGTAAATGTAATGCAACTTGTTATGTAGGATTGACTGTCAAAGCAGTAGAGGACTGTTTACTAAGTCTGTGGCACAAGAGTAGCAGACTTGTGACAGAGTAACATGCAGGTTATAATGTGGTTGACAGTGGTGTGGATTGTCCCCCTAATAATAAATTTCAGCCTTGTATAGCATATGTTGATGGCAAGTTAGCAAAGAAATGATTCGAGATAAGCGCTAGAATGGAAGCTGTATGTAATAAATTAAGTCTGATCCTCTCAGAATTGTGTGGTCTGATGGTATTATAGGTGAAAATATATTTATATTATTTATGTAAAATATACATATAAATTCAGGGGTAAGGAAAGAAAGGGATAGGAACATGGAATAGAAAAAGGACGAGGACAATGTATGCTCACCTTCACTGATGACTGCACAAGAAAGGTTTTTGTTTTCTTTATTAAAATTAAGAAGTCTCATTTAGTCCTACAATGCTATACAATTTTTAAGGCAAGCATGGAGAATGAGACAGGGGACAATATGAAATGCCTGCATACAGATTATGGGGGTGAATATATGGGACAGGCATAACAGGGGAGGTTAAGGGCATGTGCACTAAAATATTTAACTACAAAATCTTATAATCTTCAAGCAGAAATGATTAGCTGAGCCAATAGAAAGCTAGGTACAAACTCTCTGGCATCAATTTACTAAAATATTATTGGGTTGAAGCTTGTTGAGAAGCTGTATATCTCGAAACAGTACCATCCAAAGCAGGAGGGAATGCATTACCTGAGGAGAGATGGTTTGAACGAAAATTGAATCGAAGACATCTAAAAGTATTTGGATGTATTTTCTATGCTTATGTGGCTAAAGAGCAATGAAAGATGCTGGATGCCAAATGCAAAAAGTATTAGCAATTGTGAGGAGTCAAAAATGGTATTTTTTGACTGACCCTGATATTTCGGGAAGATTCATCGAAGCATGTGATGTAGTATCCTTTGTAAATATGTTTGGGGAGCTCAAACCAGTCCAAATATCTCTTGGTAACTCTTTAATTCTACCTAGGCTCTTAGGGGGATAAGGGATAATTAGTTACTAGCCTCAACCTGACAGTGGAGAGAATGGCAGTGCTGAACTCACAAGGTAGTGAGGGGAATATCAGAATATCAAGTAATGAAGACTCCATCCCTGAATCAAGTTGTGAGGGTAATGAAAAAGTTCCAACTAATGCAGACAGTAGTTTTGAGAGTAATCAAGAAAATGAGTCAGTGTTTGGAAGCGAGGGAGGAGAAGCAGAAGAGACGTTTTCTTTAAAAAATGGAGTGGCTCGAAAACTACCAGATCACATAATCTCCTTGTCATCTACTAACTTGACCTGCAATCAACCTTTGTCTCATAAAAGCAGGTTTGAATGTAGCTCCTGCAGTGACCCAAAAACTTATCCTGATGTTCCATTTCTAGTTTTGATTGGTTGTCTTATGTATGCAATGATTTTTACAAGGCCAGATCGTGTCTTTGCAGTGTCAAAGTTAAGAAGGTTTATTGATGATTTTACAATGCAATACTGGGCATATGCAAAGAGTATATTAAGATATTTGATGGGAACTATAAATTATCTTATGTCTTATTCTTAGTCACGAACATTTCTGAAAGGATACAAAAATGCTGACTTTGCCATTGACAAAATAGATTGAGTGTCCTGTACTGGATACATGACAAGTTAGTTAATGGAGCAGTGGCTTGGGAAAACAAAAAGCAGTGCTGTGCAGTGGCTATGTATACAATAGAAGGCGAGTATGTAAGTTAGGCAACTGGAGCAAAAAATGGTATTGTACTCTCCAGAATTGTAAAAGAAATCATTGGAAAGAACTGCATTAAAAACTTGGTACTGGTGTGGTGCATGGAAGGTCAAAGAACAGAGGTTGGACATCATTTTGTTAAAAACTCTGTTGCCATAGAAAAAAATAATTGCTGTCATGTCAACAAAATACGGTAGCAAATGTGCTTCCAAATGGGCTTAACAATGGTAAGCATTTGAACTGCATTAATGAATAGAATTTTGTAGCTGATGGAAGCAACTAGTTGAAGGGAGGTTGTTGTGCTTGTAACCTAGTTGCAAAGTTAAGAAATAAATAGCTACAACATGTTAAAATAGTTCTTGGAGTGTAGGTCAATGTCTCATTTTTCAACATAGGTACATATTCTACTGTTCCGAGCCCATAAAAAAAGCCTTAATCACAAGAAAATTAAGTACATTTTGTGGATTGAATAGTTGGGAATTGTCCATTTACTTAGAGTGGCATTCATCAAATAGAATTTAGCATTTCCTTCTGATCTTACAAAATTTTATATGGTGTAATTATGACTTAAAGTTGAACGTAAACATTGAAAACCGGTAATAACTATAGTTATGGCGATTTCCGATTTTCAATGTTTTTGTTTACTTTTCAATGTTTGATATCATATGATGCAGCTTCTTAAGACGAATACCCAAGTTCAACTGAGAACCATTTTGGAAACCCATTACTTTTGATAACATTGATAGAAGTGTGCCTTTACTTGGATAGCATTTAGGAGGACACTGAAAGTAAGTTGGCCGCGTCATCAATGCGTCGATTAAAGAGTATTTGGAGCCAATTTATAAACTAACTGCAGTGCTGCAATACGTATTTATCCGGGCTTACCAAATCACACGCTATGAACAAAATAATTGCACTGAATATATAAACACACTGAATACTCAATCAACTCGATGGGGTTCTTCAAGCACACATCACTGCAGTGTACATGTAAATCAAGCACACATCCATGATCCTTGCATAAATAAATTAATTGATGATGTTATTTATCACGGCATCACTACCCTGAATGTCCCTTTACTTGTGGTACCATAACGTGAACTAATCTCTGTAGCAGGGGAAAATAATTTTAGTACCTACCGAAGAAATTCACTTGCAATGAATGTATAGTTTCGCACATTAAATAGCTAATAAACGTTTGGCAAAATGGCAATAATTTGCAACATATATGCCTTCAAATGATAGACCAGTGAGATTATGCAAAGCGTAAGCAATTGTAATATTTCGACGAACAAAGTCTTATATTGTTATTTTGAAGAATCTATTATACTATAAACCACAGTCTCTGTGCTATGAACACTCCCTGATGTAGCTTTTCAACTTATCTTTTCACAATATAACGTTAAAGTGTCGAAAATTTCCACAAGTTAGTGTACAGAAGCAACATTACGGTTAAAACTATCACACCAGCATATCAATGTGTGAAATTATAGATCGTATTTTGCATTTTTACCACCAATGAAATTAATAACGGCTGTAAACAAGTTACATACACGCACACTTCAACGCAACGAATATACATTTTCCCATTTTCAATTTTATATGGACTAATTATTTCAAAAACTAATATCTATAACTCCTTAAACTCTTTCCTACGATAGTAGAAGCAAAATACAGTCGTGTAAACACCCTATGCAAACACAAAACACCAGTCACATTTTTAAAGGTTGCGCCCATTTTCGCCTTCGCACCAACTGCATCAAGAATTTCTGATGCGAGCCGATGCGAGTTGATGCTTCCGGAACCTCGAAAAATGCTCGCTCCGGGGCCGCATCGATGCGCATCAATGCGTGATTCGGAACGGCCTCATGCGCATCGATGCACATGATGCGTGATTCGGAACGCACCCCAAACTAGGTCCCTGTGACGTCACGTGGAGTGGCATCGTATGGGCGCCAATCTGGCCCTTTTCAAATGAGGATAAAAATGGACCATTGCCATTCGTCTAAACCGGCATTTCTAAAACGAAATTAATTTGTATATTATGAAAACACTAATGGTGGGTAACGAATCGCAATTATTGCCTTTTGTTTTCTTTGATGAAGGAAACTACCCTATTCTATACCCGCAAAATGTCCCTAGGATAGAATCATTTTTTTAGGTTTGCTGTGCCCTACCATTATTATTATCACTTGATCGAGACTCAGGAGATTAAAAACATTAACATACGTCACTTCATAAGAAGTGTTTCACTTCGGCCTTGGTAAGAAGCCGTTTGCGTTTCTGATATTATATTTGTTAATAGTGTTTGAAAGCAAGGAATAACATCTATATTCTTATAAGGCCGTGGAAACATGCCGATGGGCTCAGAGGCAATGGTGCGTACGTAGCTTCTATGACAACTTATATTAACGTTTACCACAAGATAGCTATAAATAATTATTTCCTTAAAAATACCTTTCCTCACTGCATAAGGTTTTAACTGCTGACAATCTTTTGTTATGGCTGTAACTGATTTTACAAAGGTATGGAAGCAGAAGAAGCTGAAATCCAACGCCTTCCATTTTATTAATACTCACGTATAAGAACGATTTCTAGGTATTTTTCGCTATAAGATGTTAAGTGCATATTAACTTGTTAACTAGTAGCCACTGTCGATGTGTTTATATTCATTTTTGCCATAAATTAGTTCATAATTACTGAAGTATCGTATACAGATACGTAGGAAACTTGCCCTTCAGGATAGGTGGCGCCCCTACCGGCCTCAACGGGAAACGGCTTCATTAAATGACCATGCCTAAACGGAGAGTGTCCAGACCTTCTCATATTCTAAGACCGTGGGTGAGGGTATAGGCAGAGGGAACATGCTACATACAACAGTAGCCAAATGCTCTCCCCAGAATGTCAACTTGCTCCTCAAGGAGTGCATGAGCTATATAAATCTCCTCCATGCAACACAGTTTCTATAATGGTAACCTTTACATACCAATAATTCAATAATTTTCTATATTGATTGAACAGCTAACAGACAATTGTGATATAGTATGCTTGTAGGAAGAATATATTCAACACTCTCACGAAACTCGTCAGTAAAAAAATCTAACTTTAAGAAAATTTATACATACATTCTTGACTCGCTTCAAAGATTTGTTTAGGTTGAAACATGGTGAAACCTGCCTAAACAGCCATCTCTGCTTTACCATCACCTCCATAAGCACAGCCACTTCTCCCAAGTATTAAGTATAGTTCTTATATGAGCAATATGAATGTTACCTCATCTCAGCAGCCAATATGGTCAATTTGGTGACCAGCCTTTAACATTCCTTTTTAAATAAATATTAGGGATAATGCTAGTGGTAAAGAGGTCAGTGGGTTGGTTAGTGTTAGGAGTCACGCCTGGACCCCAGTTCAAGTCCCAGTGGCAGCAAAGACAAATCAAAGACGGTCCAATCCCTCCTTGAACTCTGTGTGTACACCATTTCAAGAACACCCCTCCCTACATCAAACGGGACATTCAGCTGCTGACCTCTTGGTCTACTTATTCTTAAAATTCTACTTTTAGAATTAAACAAGAACTAATCCTAAACTTAATGGCTGAAACATAGAGCTAAATTATGGTGAAAATGCATTCTTACCTCAGAATACAAAAGAGGCATCAGTGATTCTATGAGATTTATTTCAATGGCTATGGTTCGTCCAAGTGGATGTAATTCTAGAGCAGCAATACATTCAGCAGACGCTGCTCTTATACTTGTGTTATCACTTCTCAATAAATTGTCAAGAAGAGTTAAACCTCCCAAAGACAGTGCTTTGTACTGATCATGAAGAAGACACCCATGAAGTGCTTGAAGTACCTCAATCTATGGGATTACATAATGATGCAATTAGTATATGTATTACATAAATAATTAAGGAAGCCCATTTTTTAAGGGGATGATGAGGAGCAAGATATCCCAAGAGAGACAAGGGATGCAAGGAGAGGAAAGGGAGCCAATATGAATATGGGAGCCTAGGAAAAGCAAGAGATCCTAGGAATTGCAAGAAAGCCTAGAAAAATCAAGAAAGAGTAGGCTTTCTTTGCAGGGCTGCCCGTATTGCCAAACATTGCATAACCATAATTATAACTTTTTTTATATCATAAGATGGCATTGTCTTGTATGTGTGTGTAATAAATTTTATTAAAATTTTCTTAAACTCTGCATGTGACTTGATTATTTTTTATTAGGATAAAAGTAGAGGTAACTCAAGGTATCTTTTGTGCCCACGCCTTCGATTTTTTTCTGTATCCGCTACTGGGTGCAGGCTCAAATCCCAGAAGTGGAAGAGAATTTTCAGAGGTCACCTAAATCCTGCTTGAGTCTGTTGTATGGAAAAAATTTCGAGCACAACACTCCATTTGTTGGATGTGACACTAAGCTGCTGACCCTTTGGCACCTTTTTATAAGAGCAGGCTAATGCCAACCCAGGGTTTCTCTCCACCCTTCCTTCCCTACTCTCCCCTTATTGAGTAAATGACCTTAGCTTTTGGTCGCCTCCTCGAAATACCATACCCAGAGAAGGTGTGTCTGATTGGAGGAAGGCTGAATAAGAGGGTCGAGGAATCCTAGGAGGGTCAAGAGATCCTAGGTGGGGCAAGGGAGCCTAAGAGGTGATAGGGTACCCAGTGGAGCAGGGAGGCAATGAGGCCTATTAAGAAGAAAGATCATAGGGAACAGGGAAGCGTAGTGGGACAGTGGCTCCTATGTAATCCTGGTGGCTTAACATGGGCAAGGGAGTCCAGGACGAGATAGGGAACCTAGTTAGACAAATCATCATAGGGGACTTCGATACTAACTGGGTAGAGGAACATTGGTGGGGAGGCAGAGGCTAGGAGGTATAAGGGAATATAGGTTTGTAAGAGGTGCCTGTGGAAGATTATGGAATAGGGTAGTTTCCTTCATCAAAGAAAACGAAATGCATTGATTGAAAAAGGCCAGATTGGCGCCCATGCGATTCCACTCTACGTGACGTCACAGGGACCTAGTTTCTATATGAGTAGATAGGAGATTTACATCCTCTGAGATTACCAATTCATGCATGAGGCAAAGAGCTCAGGGAAACATGTCTTAATAATCACCCATTAAAATTGCCTAAATTCGGAATGTTTCCTTTGTTTGATAAGGTATTAATAATCCTTATTTAAGCCAAGTGCTACCTGCTAGCAGCCTGCGTCATATCAGCGCTCAAGCCTCGCCTCAAGGTCACCTCACAGGGCGGCAGTGGGAACCAGAAAATACTTCACACGGACTTTTCCCATCATTCCTACTTAGCCGTCGCGTTTTCGCGCACTTGGAAATTTTCACTTTTCGTTTTATCGCGAAAAATAGATATCGTCATATAAAAATCTAAAAGCATAAAATACATACTCCAGGAGTAATAATCTTTTAATTTAGGCAATAAAAAAATTATAGGAAACCACCCTATTTGAATTAAACCCAGAAGCCTAAGGAGGACAGGAGAGCCTCTATCCACAAAGTATCCCAGATGAAGTTGTGAGTTCTACTTTTACTGAGGAGCTTAGAGAAGTTAAGGGAGTCCAGGAGAGACAAGAGAACTATTTTGGAAAGGTCCTATGAAGAGCAGGTTTGCCTATGGGTCAGGGGATTCCAGTAGGGTAGAGGAACCCACAAGGGCACATAGGATTCCGGGAAAGAAAGGGAATACTAGGGGGAAAAGAGGATATTAGGGGCAAAAGGGGAAGGGGCTTCTAGAGAGAAGAATCTAAATAAGAAGGAGGAACAATTAAATCAGAAACAACATGAGACTGGTGAAAGTGAAAATTTTCTCGTTTGTAGGTACATAATTCAAAATCCATGCTTTAAATTACATAGAAGAAAGATGATCTCACCTTTATTTCATCTATATTTTCAAATTCTGCTCTTTCAAGCAGCACAGGAATGAAATTATTTTCATGGAGACCCACAGGGCCTAGAAGTAATAAATTTTCCACTTCATTGAAAGAAGAGACTTAGATAAATTTTTCTGAACCTGAAAGAGGTACTCAATGGATCCATATGTAAATTTTTTTTGAATGTATTATATGAGAAAAGGATTACATATCAGTAAAGTTACCAATAATAGATATTTCTGACCTAATGTTTGACACATTACAGTTAACAAGGCACACTGAGCCGCTGATCACTGTGAGCACCTGGTTTTGGCTTCTAGTGGCTGTCTATAAATAGTAGTTATAGCTGGCAGTGGTAGCCAAGAATGCACCCAGTCTATTGATACATTTCATGGTTTCAATGATAATCATCACAGATATCATTATCCCTTTTTTCTAGCAAATCATTAAAGTGATAAATTTGAATATCCTTTAACCCGTGGCTCTAAAAATTGAAGTTGTGAAAATAAAGAATTTTGGAGATGGCATACATCAGTAGCAGTAAGGATTAAATGGCATAAATCAGCAAGAATAAATCAGTCTCACCTAGAAACTGTAGTAGGAAAAAGTGAAAATGGAATATACAGGGAGATATCACAAAAATTACTAAATGGGTAGTACGATTTTTTTAAGATAAGGGAATAATCCTAATGGCTCTTTCTTGGTGTGGATGTAAGCTTGGAACAGAATTAAGGGGTTCATGAATGCGACACTAAATTTGCGAAACTGAGGAGGTGTAAAAAGGCAATGAGACAGACAGTTGAAGTATGAAATGAGTTTAAAATGAGAATATAAAAAATTTGGATATTAGCTAGTGGCATTCTAATAATCATGAAAAGGAGGGTGGGAGATAATGTGGGAAACAACAAGAGAAAGAGAAGAGTTAGGATGCAAGGAAGCTATGATGGTAAAGAAGACATACTTTTCAAAAGAAGTTTCTGAAAAGTATAGCCGATAAAATTGGAAAACTGGGAATAAAGAAATTTCCTGGAGGAGGTATAAAGTATTCATAGATAATCAAATATGTGGAGAAGCAAACAGGTTGATGGAAAGAAGAAAAACAACATACAATAGAGGCAGAGGGATCAGGGCAGATTAAAAAGTCTAATAATCCCTGGAAAAATTGAATAGATGACAATCGTCAAGGTGCCTCCCCAATGCAAGTTTTATTTCACCAGTAAAAATTTTTTAAAGATAACTGGAGAATGTCTAAGGCCCGTTTCACATGGATGCGGATGGTCCGCGTTCTGTGCTACGTGCATTGGGTGTAGAGAGCAGTCACCGTTGTTCACATAGGTGTGGAGAAATCCGTCTCCATCTGATACAATGTCAGCTGTGTGTAGTTTACCAAGGTAGAAGAACATCATACTGCCAAGTACAATTCAAGCAATTGCTGTATACCAGGATAGAAAAAAAAAACGGAAGAAAAGTGTTCATCTAAGGAGGTTTTGGGTGCACTCTATTGTAGCATGGAGAATATTAAAAGCCGCTTTAGTGACCATATTTACTGAACTACGCACTGATGAATACAATTTTTTCAATAATTTTCTCAGTGTCAATTTCACTATCAATGGCGAAAAGATGCACTCGCACTGTTATCTCCAAGCTCGCTCTAATTCTACTGACAAATCTTCTTGGTCCACATCTGCTGTCCGCGTTCAAGTATAAGCACAAACCTGTCTCTGTAGCCTATATGCACATAGATGATCCGCGGGGCAGAGGAGCCACGCAGATGGCTCCTCTGCGTGCGGACAGTCCACACTCATGTGTAAGCTTCCATTAATGTCTATGGAACCTTATCCACGTGCATAGTGCAGACTGTCATCCATGTGAAATGGGCCTAAAAGACAATTGTCTCTGTAAATGCATCAACACGGACAGGTATTTCATTCCAACATGAGCTATGGAAAATACTGAACATCCTTGTCCCCACACTCCCTAAAAAGAGAAGTTGATCCACCCAAGCGAGGGATGGAAATGTGATATGCATTGTGTGATGAGGTGGATGCACCAAATTCATGACTGGGAGTGCTGCGGCAATTTCACAGCAAATATAAATTATGCTCACATCATTAAGGCAAATGTGATTTTTTTTTAAGAAAAAAGTAGGTGTTGCTGCAAATTTTATATTTTGATGCCAAAAATAAATTCTTAATTGTCTAAAGTCATATTTAGGTCCTATTAATCTTCTCTTCTGATTTACATTGTTTGTTAAAATGCTTCTTATCTCAATTTTTTTACATCTCTAACATAAAAGTTTTGTCACACTATGTCTTTTGCTTCAAATTTCACTGTTGATACTATTTACAATGCCATTCATCAGAGCATCAGCTATAAACAAGTGACTCATCTTATTCTCTCTTACTAATCAACTCTTTGATGCCACAAAGCTAAAGAGAATCTTGGTGGATAATTCATCCAGATATCAGATATATTGTCTCTTCTATTGAAAATTGAATACCTTGGGGCAAAGGCACCACCAAAGGGAAAGCTTAAAAAGTAAATTATGCTGCAATTTGCTGCAGATATGCCTAAAGAAAAGCCATTTAAAAATTCAAAAAAATCCCCAAATTATTTTTAATTAACATGGGCTACAAGAAAAAATAACACATATTAGGAATGATGCACGCACTCATTAATACACATTCTTGCTTTTAAAAACGTCATGTAATCAACTTTTGAAATATTAGGTATACACATTGATTTTGTAGGACTTACCATGCCAAGATTTTGAAATGTTATTGACGACATTTGCTGCTTTATATCTCACAGAAGGATATTCATCAGACAATATGATGGCCAGTCGCCCCACGTCAACAGGATTTACATAAGTTATCGGTGAGTTTATTTCGTCATCACATGTTGGCTCATCTTTGAAAGATTCAAACAGATTCTCCGAATCCCATCTGCTTTTGGCCTCTGCAGCAATGGTAGCATCACTTCCTACGTAGTGATTGCAGGCAATACCAAGAACAATTAATGCAGCTTCTTTAATTATTACTTTCTTGGTTTTGAGAAGATCATAAATCCTAATTAAAAAATCATTGTTAGCAGCATAACTAATGGTAGAAATTTACTCAGCTAATTAGAGAAGGTAAACAAAAAGTAGTAAAATACTTAAGCCAAACCTGTCTATTATCCTCAATTCTACTGCTTCATAAAGCTTTTCAGGGTCATGGATCAATCTTGCAAGTGAATTAATTGCCATCAAACATCTTTCCTGGTTATCTGAATTTAGGCGCTTAAGCTAAAACAATAACAACTTATGTACCCTAAGTATGAATGTAAAGTTATAACATGAACTTTATTGTGCCAGTATCATAAGGAAATAAATGTCTATGCACATAATTTTTGTATGACATCTAAGTTTTGGATGACATAGGCATTATGAGGAATGAAGACATATGAAACAATAAACGAGATACAGACAGATAATTATAGATAATCTAATAGAATAATATGGAACACATAATTTGAAGAAAAAAACTGTAACTACAGCATAAATCAAGGCTAAAAGAGCCTTTCAAACAATGACGCAATCTATAATGAAGAAGAACCTAGGATGCAACTAAATTTTTAAAATTATATGGAACTAAATTTTTTAAATTAGTAATTACTATAGTTGTTAACTGAATTCCATGATGAAGATAGTGGAGGACCAGGGCCATAGTCTGAGGGGGGCAGGTCAGGCTATGCCCAACCTGGATGTCTTGACAAACCTGGGAAAATATATGCCAGACTTGGGCATCTTGGAATTGAATTATTTTCTTAGAGAGTCTGCTTAAAAATTTTTATTTTTATACAGAACCTCTGGCCCTGATCTAACAAGGGGAATGTCACAAAACTGGGTCTCAGATTTCAATCAAACTGATCACGACAACAGGATTTACATATATAAGTTGTTCCCCCCACCCCAAATTATATGTATTAGTTGCACTGGCTAATCCTGGCTATGACCCTGCAGTGGAACAAATGCATAATATTAAATTGGGAGATTGTATTTAAATACGGCCCTTAGCCGCAGGGGCCTTTTATAATAGGTACTCTTGACCTTACACACCACTGGCCAGGGGCGCAGCTAGGAATTAAGGCTAGGGGGGGGGGGTTTAGGCGCAACTACATCTGGAGCGTGAGGCAGGGACGCAGAGCTAGGAGCAGTGGCGGCGCGTGCGTATACGCATGTTAGCAAGTGCACACCCAAAGATGAATTAATTATAAAAGAAAACTATTCCTTTGCAACGCGAAGGATAAAAGTACTGTCTGCGTATGCAAGAAACATGAGCCTCCGAACGCTACAGCTATCTCCTTTTCGAATTCACCGCTCTACAAGTGTGGGATCCCGTGGCATCATGCCGGGAGCATTTTCGGTCTTTGCGATCGCTTGTAGGTGCTCTGGCGGGACGAGGTAAGCGGGGGGGTATGTGCTGTTCAAAGGGGCGATGGGAACAGACTCACAACCATGCGAATGCGCACGCGCATATTTTTGGTGACTGACCAGCAGGTAGTGTAGTGGTGTAGCCGCCACCTACACTACCTGCGCCCAGGATCCTAGTCCGTCTACAGAGCCATCTGTATAGCCGTTTTGTACACTACTTCCTCATAGGGTGTAAGGAAAAGAGAATGAATTTCAACTACCGTCACTTGTAAAGGTGTGTTGAGAATAATTATTTTCATGCATGCTAATATTATTTCTGTTCATGCAATTTTAAGGGTAGAGTGTACCAGTGATATGTTTTGCTTGCTATGTATTCTATTACGACGAAATATGACGCTCATGGATTAGGATTAACATAATATAATTAAATCATCCTATATCTGCTCTAATGCACACCCTAGATAAATTACCACCAGCCGCCACTGGCTAGGAGTCAAGGCTGGGGGGGGGTTTAGGTGCAACTAATACCGGGGCGTGTGGGGGTATGGAATACCCACCAGGAAAAGTGGTATGTGCAAGATTAATAAATTGCGGAATTTCAAGATAAACGAGTCAAAATGATGAGTTTTACGGCTTTCTAAGGGATATTTAATTAATCCTTAAACTATTCTATTAGTACATATTATCAATCCAATTAAGTGAAATGGATTAAACTTAAAATTTTCTCTGAGCTCTGGGGGGGGTTTTTAACCCCAAAACTCCCCCTCCCTTCGCCACTTGTGTGTGGTATACCAGCCAGGATAAGCAGGTGGTGCGGGGGCCCTCCCCCAGAAATTTTTAAAGGTAAATGGTTCAAAATGGTGAGTTTTATGGCTTTCTGAGGGATATTTTATTAATTATTACACTATTTATTTTATTTAAAGATCGGAACTTAACATTAGAAACACCAGGTAGTAAGATCATTTGGACGTTAAAAAGTCGGCAAGCCGGTGAAAATCCTACGTACCCGTTGGATGAGTGGTGAGGTACCGGACGGGCCCCTTTCGAAATAAAAATGGCGGCTTCTGTTTATACGAGGTGATTGGGTCAACCATGGTCCTTATATACGGATCGTATATTCATATAGGTCAAAAATGGAGTTCCCAGTGATTAATTGAGAATACGAGCAGATTTAGTGATAAAGGGGCGTTATGTGCCGTCATGCCTCAGGTTGTTTCGAGTTGGGCGTGGTGCACCCTGGGAAGGGCCGCGACCCTTTCTCGAGTAACTCATCATCGTTGGCCTCTCACCTCGACCCTCCGAGCTCCGAGGGCTCCCTCCCGAAAACTGACCCCTCTGACTGAAATTTTAAATTTATCAACTACGAAATGCAACAAAAAGTGAATTTTTGAAGCGTACTTCGCCAATGGTAAGATCAAATGCGTCTTTGAATTGTGTTTCTGCGATAAAAAATAACGATTTTATTAACTTGGCTAAAATTATGGTTGTGGGCCGCCGGAAAATGGCAACAGATCTTTGGAATGGGTAGCTAAGTTAGCGGGCTATTTGAGTGACTTTCGAGTATGATTAGGCCGTCTTGTACTGCAGTGGCGCGGGTTTTGGGGGATAAACCCCCCCCCCAGAGCCCAGTGAAATTTTTAAGTTTAATCCATTTTACTTATTTGGATCAGTATTACTCTAGAATAGTGCTAGAATTTATCAAATATCCCTCAGAAAGCCGTAAAACTCGCCATTTTGAACCATTATTCTTCAATTTTGTCTGGAGGAGGGCCCCCGCAACTCCTGCTTACCCTGGTGGGTATGCAATACCCCCACACCCGTAAGTATTAGTTGCGCCTAAAACCCCCCCTGGCCTTAATTCCTAGCTGCGCCCCTGTTGTACTGGTCATTTCCCTGCCGAGGCTTCAGTTAATTTACGGGAGATGCTGAAATACATGCGCAGATTTGAATTGAAAGCTTTTGGATTCGATGAGTGATGGATTAATAAAGACATTACACATTATAAGACAAAGACAATGTACATTGGTTTTATTGGACCTCTTAAAAATGAGAGGTAATATGCAGGGATGGCAATCGAAACTAAACGGAAGTCAAAACCAGTAAAATTTCAATTGTTTCGTTTCCGGGAGCGAAATGTAGAAACGAAACGAAATGGATTTAAACGAATAGGAGCTAAACTCAGGGTCGAAACAAATCGAAGTCAAAACTACGTCGATTCGAAACCAAACTATAACTCTGGGACGAAAAGAAACGTAGACAATGTTTCGAACCGGAAGGGCCACTTGCTTCACTTTCGAACAGTTTCGATTCGACCCACACACCAAGTACGAAGTATAGTTGAATGAAGTTCAGCCTACCGCCATTAGATGTATGGAGCACTCATTTTTTTACCACTAACAGGAGAACGGTGAACGCAAACTGGCCATTCGATTTTTCAGCTCAATGTTTTAACCCCTACGCATGTATGTCAAACGTAATGGGTCGATACTATTCCCTCTTAACTCTGTCCACTCAACTTCTGAGATCGAAACTTAACAACGAGCAGCGGAGTTTCGATTAATTTAGTTTCGTTTCCAGGAGCAAAGTTTCTTCGCGGGTCAAAACTAAACTCCTATGTGATTTTAATTACGTGCGGGAACGAAAATAAACCTAGGCCTCGTATTTTAGTTTCCCTACGAGTCGAAACGAAGCACTTTCGTTTCATTTCACTAGCCATCCCTGATGCTAAGCTTCACGAAGTTCTGGCCTCTGAGAATTGCTCACGGTACTATGAACCTCTAACCCAGAATATCCTCTCCTCATATCAGTTTATAATTTCCTGTTTATCTTATGAATGTTATTACCAGTGGAGTAGCGAGGGAGATCCGGGCCCCCCTCCCCGAAATATAATAACGCAATTACTTTGCTTCATCATGATGGAAGACAAAATATTGAAATTCTTGCATTTACACAATATTCTTTCAAAATTAGTTTTTTCGATTGTGAAAAGTGTTATAGTTAGTTTAAAACTCTCCAATTAGTGCCCTGTTTTCCAAAAACATTTCCCCGGTCCCTCCTGGTTTTGGACCCCCCTCTCCACGAACGAAATTCTTGGCTACACCACTGGTTATTACCTTGCATAAGTTGGCTGCATCTAATCGCACATTGCCCTGGTGATTGCATTCTGTACGTATAAAAACTTGAGTGAGAGAACTTATGAGCTTTTAACTAATATACATCTACACAGTACCCTGCGGTGTACCCCAAGGAAGTTTATCAGGGGGTGAATTTTCGTGATAACCCGTAATTTTTTTATTTTATACTTCACCCCCCCTACGGCTTTCAGCTTTCTTTAAGCGTGTACTACTAGTGTATTTTTACGTTGAATGGAGCGATGCATGCTAAGTGAGCATGTATCGTTTTTGCATGCCGCATTTTGACGAAATCTCGCGGATAAATATCACATCTTCAATGCTCTTGTCGACATCGTAAAAATTGAAATGCTCAAAATGCATTCTTTTATTATACATACCTACTTAACATGATTGTGCACTTGTGCGACAAAGCACACGAAATGCAGATCTTTCAAGAAAACAAAAATGGTGCGTCGTAGTGGCGATTAACGTTGATAGATAAAATGAGCGACGAATCTAATGGATTCATCATCTTCAAGAGATTTCATTGCATTGGAAGTAATTCTAAGTTAATTTCATTTGTTGAGGGTTGAGTCACAGCTCTTCTACGGGAAATAACCGCTCGCCGGGGTCCAATGGCGTAACTAGGAATATGCTTTTTGGGGGGGGAGGGATGGTCTGAGTTGGCGACCCCCCAAAGCCTCAGGCAACGGGGGGACCGGGAAAATTTTTGAAAAATGACATGCCTGAAATACATTTTACATCATTTTATCACTTAAAGTTTAATTTAAAACAGATGCAGTTAGTATAAGTCAAAACTAGGAAATATCTTAAAATATTTTTTTTGTTTCTCTGAGGCTTTGGGGGGAGGGGGGGGATCTATCCCACTCATCCCCACCCATAGTTACGCCACTGCCGGGATCCATGTTTCGACAGCACCGTAAGTCTCATATGGTAGCCATTACTTGAAGATAATAATTACTTACTTCCCATTATGCATTTTACTATGTTAACTATGATGCAATGCGCATAATTTACGGTGTTGGTTGAACCAGAGGCGCAGCTAGGAATTTAATCAAGGGGGGGTTTTAGGCGCAACGAATACTGAAGGGTCTGGGGGGTATGGAATACCCGCCAGGTGGTGCGGGGGCCCTCCCCCAGAAAAGTTTTAAGATAAATGATACAAAATGCTGATTTTTACGGCTGTGTAATTCGATGTTTTGTTGATGAGTCATCCTTCCCCCTAATATTAATTACAAAATTTGTCATATTAAAATATTTTTATAAAAAAATTCTCTAAGCTCTGGGAGGAGGGGTTTATCCCCGAAAACCCCCCTATCTGCGTCAATGGGTTGAACTTCAGGTTGCAGTTTTATTTTGTCTCTCAACAACATCAGAGTCGGATTATCTGGGCCGCATATGAAGGCACTTGAGATTTTGTCGACGACATTCATTAAGGACCCATCCATTAATTACGTGAGGTGTTTAGGGGAGTATAGGGTCAAGCCGAATCTGATTCAATTTCACTTGTGGTGCAAGGGGGGTCTTGGTACGTAACTTTTTTTGGAAAGAAACAGCGTAAAATCACGATCTAGGTAATTTTAAACACTAGTCTTTACTAGTGATAAATAAAATAACTAAAAATCTATTAAAAATCCAACGCAGTGAAGCATATATTAACTTATTTACACTGAAAGTACGCATTTTGAACAATCTCACGTGAGAATAGATGGAGGGGTCGAGCCAAATCTCACGATATCTCACCAAGGGGGGGGGGGGGTCGAAAATCGCCAAAATCACCTCATGTGGACGATCCGTACCGAAACGGTGACACGGTACCATGTGTGGCGTTCCTCTAATGGACGTCTCTGTAACTAATGGAATTAACGACATAATTTATGAATTCTCTAAATTTGATACTCAAAGAGAAAAATATAGAGTGCTGTGATGATAATTATACGAAAATTCTGAAAAACGATATCTTACGACAAGTTTAGCATCCCAATTTGGGTGACGGTGACAGCCATCAATAACAAAACCCGGTAGCAGATGAATTTAAAAAATACTTCGTGGGATATGCAAAACATCACAGAGAATATAATTTTCACGCAGAATTCACAAAAGCTATTGCATGCAAGGTTCTTGGGATTGTTTACTTGCAGATAAAGATACATATTCACAGAGAGTTAATATAAATTCATGCATACCATACTTTTGCGTATTTACTTGAATTACGTCCATTTAATAGTAATAGTATATCGTACTTCCTATGTTTTCAGTGCGCACCAGATTCGAATTTCTTTATCATTACACAGTTTACATTAAAACGTCTAATTGTTTGATTAGAAAGCTGATTTTACATAAAAATACGTAAAATAATACCTTATCTTAAAAGTGAAAATCCCTTTATAGCTACCAATCCCACCTCTACCGAAGCGGTTCAATAACCAGCACTTTCCATTGGCCGTGAGTTTCAATGTCCAGATGATGTAATCCGATAGCCAGATAGATACATAAGATCGTCCTTATCATGGCTTCCCTTTATGAAAAATAGGTCTTACAACTTGTAAACAACTGTACCGACCAATGAAATACAACACGCTCTAAGTTGAACAGTGGACCGCCAATTATTTATATAAACACTATGAGAATATGTAACTTTATCAAAGCCTAGAATTTCGCGGATGGAAAATAGTAGTAGAGTGGAAGGGATAAATTCATGTAAACAAAGCAGAGTTAGCATTATAATCAATGTAACTTGATGACTTGAAAAAATGTTTAGATTTCATGAAAATATAGCTTTTTTTTCTTCTGGAAGAAATTGGAATAAAATAATAGAAATAGGATTATATTCATTTCTTAAAGGTAGTTAAAGATATGCGCTGTAACCGAAAATTATTAACATCTAATGCATTGCCTATGGAATCGGATTTCTATTCGCTATTTTGATTACATAACGTAATCTATTTGCTTAATTTTTTGGTTCTTTCTACGAGAAAAGTTTAAAGTGACTGTGAAAGACAATTCGTGAATGCATTGAAACGCCGAGTATTCTAGACGGATTTATTCTATGATTGCGATCAGCTGACTCTTGTACGACCTACATGCTATCTCTTAATATCTCATTTGTTTGTAGAGCTGTTGAAACCGTCAGAAAAATTATTCTTAGACTATTAAAATTATTATTGCGTGAAATAACTATGCATAAACATATATTTGAATAAAAGATATTCGCTGGGATGTGTGTATCTTAAAGCGAATCTTGAGTGCTTCATCGATGGGTATAACGCATATATTTTTCATAATGTAAAGTTTTCTGACTGAATAATCGCATCGACCAATGAAATGCAAGATCCTCTAACTTTAAAAATGGAACAGTGCAGTGGAACACTTGAAGAGTGGTTGGTTCACCACCTATTTTATTTTTAAAATGACATTAATTAAGAAATAAAATTGTCTTGATCGCAGAGGCCACGCTAACACATCTGATTGACCTACATCTGATGTGATGGCTAATACAGACTTTCAACGCCTTGCACAACCTACCAGTTGGGGTAATGCCCATCGTCCATATGCTATTTCCTCCCTTGCCACGTTACAGTCCGGGGAAAATATATCTGGCTCATTCCTGATCAAAGGTAGAAATGGTGGTTCCAAATCTTTTACATCAGAGACCTTTCCACGCGCTGGGTACAGCCACCGATGATGAATAAAAGGGTGGCATTAAATCAATTAGTTAATTTCCAATGGGATATCATCCCTTAGAACATTATCCTAAACAGGTGCTCTCAATACTTATGTTTAAAAAACTATTTTTACGATACTATTCCATTAATACCTACCTCGATCAGTAATTCTGTTTATCACCCTCTGAGAAACATCCGCTAAATTTAAGCCTTCATGCTTTCGAGGGCACAACATGGTCATTCAAACTTTTAGTGTAACACTTTTAAAATTTTTTGTCTCATCCCCAATCAAATGTGGAGCTAGTGCCTCAAATCCTGTAAGGTAAATTTTATGTAGGAAAATACAGCATAATTTTAAGCTAGAGAGATTTAGCGTTCATACATATTGTATTTGTAAGAGGCACAATCGCCATTCGTGTGATAAAATGTTGTGTAATACATAAAATATCAGAAAGATCTACCATGGAAGTATTTTGCTGTTACAACAATAAGGAAAAATATTGTAAACAAAGGAGTAAATAAATATTTAAAAAGTACGGCCGGATTTCAAGCCAACTATACCACCGTAATATGCACCATTTACTAACTGAAGTACATCTACGTGGCTTACTAGCGAACCGGAACCTACCTACGTCGCATCAGTGTACGACCAAAACGCTCGTACACTGATGCGGCCCTCTACAAACTACTTACCAAAACAAATCGCTTTCTGTTAGGGCTGTGTTGTGCTGAAAGACGTGATTGTGATTTGTACATAAATGACCGTACACTTATATAGACGCATTGATTCTCTAAGTGACTTATGTTATTAATGCATTAAGTACCAGATGCAAGTGGATGGCAACGCACTGTTAAAGAATCACATGCAAAGAAGACACGCATAAAATTTCACTACCAAACAAGATTTTTAAAATTACAAATTTTATAGACGCTGAGATTTAAAAACTAGATGAAGGTCTACAAACGGTCTCCAGAGGCAGATTTCGATAATGATCAAAATGGAATGAAGATAAATATCTATCCCACGAAAAGATAGTTATGAACATGCATTGCATAGAATAAAGATAAGACTATAATAAAAGTGAACTACTAGAGGACGAAAATTAAAGTTCTGAGAAGAAATGAAATTTTTAGGGAAAAACATGAATCTTGGGTGAACTCTTAGACGTCATTAGAGATAGAAGAAATCCAAGAAAAACGGAAGGACAGAAGTACTACTCCATGAGATGTAGGGACAAGATTTGTAGAAAAGCGAAGAAAGCCAGGGAAATGTGGATGCAAGAGCGCTAGAGATACCTATACGATGATATGCAAAATAATCTCTCCCGTGGAAAAATGGAAGCTGATGATGATTTGCTATTAAATAATGATAAGAAGTCTGGGAAACATCGATTTGAAAAATTCAAGAAAAAGGTGAAACGTGAAACGAACAAAAAGGCGAGTGGGTAATATTTAAGAAAATCCATCTAAAAAATCCATCCATTGCGAATAGGAAATAACTCGGCTGATAGTAATTCAAGGGAAGTTGCTGTAATATGGATATCGGCTATGGCTGAATTAAAAATAATAAAATTAACGGATACCGCGCGGATACCCGAGAAGCTGTGAAGAGATTGCAAGAATGATTAAAAACTTAATACGAACGTTGTGATTTTATTCATTTTCTCTCGTTGGCATGCACTCCTATAAAGCTCACAAAATTAAGGACAATGATAAGCACTCAAATGAATAATCCTCTCTTGCCAGTTCATTTAATTTCTCGTTCAGAAGTGGGTAGCGGCACAATTGAAATATGCCAAAACAAGGATATCTAAGAAAAACAATAAAACAAAACTTAGCCAAAATAAACGAAGAAGAGATAAAAGACACCAAAATTGAATTTCCCTCATAGATTGGCATAGGAAGAAAAGATTATTTATTGCAATAGGGATGCATAAGAATCTAATTCTAATTTTAAGAAAAATGTACAGGTTTTTTTGGAATTATTTAACACAATAAGTTATCGCATAAACGGTGATCTCAAACCTAAAGGTAACTGATATGTATGTTTTATTACTATGAATTAGGGGGAATTAAGACTTGATTGTTTTTCTGTAAAATCTTAATTTTAAGCTACTGGCTGTGAAACGCTATGAAGGAAAGAGGAAAAAAATCTAAAGAGATAAATTGCTTCTCAGATAAATTGAGAGAACCTCCACCGTAGGAAAAGGAATAGCAAAAGCTTTAAATATTATCAAATAAGGTTTTTCTTTACACCTGGTATTTCAAAACAAAAATTATTCACCCTAAAATGTATAAATAAATAGTAAAAACACATGCTAAATTCACATTTTGACGCACTAAAGACTTTAACAGCACACAAATAAATTAAACGTAGTTGTAAAAATAAAAGATGTTATCAATTATAAGAAAGAAATTTTGAAAATCCTCTCGAAAAAAAACTTGAATTTATCGGTAATAAAAGGAAAAAGTCATAAATATAAGTTGATGATCTCATAAATGAATGCTCGTGACGTGTCTCGATGGTTAAAGGCAATGGGACCACTAGACTGTAGAAATAATTATCAAATTATTTGTAAGAAAAGAAAAATAAGAAGGGCAAAAATTAGAAGAAATTGCAGACTGTGGATAAAGAATTTTAAAAATTTAAGTAGTGACTAAGATGCAATAAAAAGTTTAATTAAAAGTAAAAATGGATTGATAGTTAAAATGATTGATAGTTAAAATGGAACTGAAATTGGTTGCCGTTAACTCATTCTGCGTAAAACTTACATCCATTTAACACAAACAACGATTTTAACTTCGATGCATAATTTTATAGAATCGCGTGAGTTAATGAGTAAGAAAAGATGAAAGCATAACTTTATACGAAACAAAGAGAAAAATAAGTACATGGGAGAATTTTAACTGTATCTATCTGGTCATCCTGTTATTGCCTTGAAATATTCAATATCGAAAAAGAAAAAAGGAAGTCATTTAAAGCATTCAAATTCCCACCGTTTTCATTGGCACCACCGAAGTGATTACTAGGTAGACATGTTTCCTCTTCAGTTGTCTGACGATCGTCATTGCGACGTTTTCATTTCTTCGGCCACTAAGATGTCTTGAACCTAGGGAGTGAGCGGGTTAGTACTTGTAACATTAAAAAATAGTCCTTCCCCCAAGGAGTCGCATTCGCTCCACTATAGAATACGGCAAGCCACAATGGAACAAGGAGGAAATTACCACTTTTCCTTCCGAGTGACAAGTATCTACCAATCCCGTAAACTGCAATGGTAAACAGCGGATACCAGACCTCGAATCGACAACAAAACTACAGTTAACGCGCCTAAAAAACCTAGCCTTACTCGACGCAATAATTCATAGCCCTATGGGCCCAAAGCTAAGCTAAGGTTGTGAAGCTGGGGTCCTCTTCACGTGGAGTTTTCTCTTCTTCGGATGTCTTGAGCCTAGGGAGAAAGTACGTACAAGGAAAATAAATTACCCTTCCCCTAGGAATAGCATACGCTCCATTACAGAATACTGGAAGAAGCTATGGCACAAGGAGGAAATTGCCACTTTTCCTTCCCAGTGACACAGTGCCAATCCCGTACTCTGTAATGGTATACAGTATATGCCAGTACTCGGTTCGATAAAAAGACTGCAATTAACGAACCCTTAAAAACCTAGCCTAACTTGACGCAATGATTAACGGCCCAACTAAGCTTAGTCACTCGCTGTCTTCCTCGTTTGGTCCTCTTGTCCTGGAGTCCTCTTCTTTTGTCATTTCTTGTCTTCTATCTTCATCTTCTAAATTTGGAGGTCACCAGGATCTCACGCAGCTTATTGTTACCCGTACGATCAAATGGCAATTGTCGCTCAATCACGCTACGCATCGGATAAAACGCACGCAAAAAAATTATTCGCACGCATATCGCAGTTTTTTTCTCCGAGGTCTCCTTGTTATCTTATCTCTTCTATGCCAATCTTTAACAGAGGGGGCTACCGCCATGCTCGGCAGCAAGCAGCCTGCATCGCAGCGGCGTTCATAGCCTCGCACCCAGGTGGCCTCACACAGCATCAGCCAGACGTCACACGGGCTTTTCCCAGCATTCATACTTAGTCGTCGCGTTTTCGCGCGCTCGGAAATCTATAAGCGTGAAATATGTACTCCAGGAGTAACAATCTTTCGATTTAGGCAAGAAAAAATAGGAACCACCCTACTTAGAACATGTTTTACGCGAGTATCACTTTTCTTGGATGCCTGCCCTCTATTGCCCGAGTATCACTTTTCTTCCTGCCCTCTATTGCCCCCCACTGGGTACGCCTATGATTCAGGCTTGAGAATCATTCATTCCCATTATATTTGAATGGAGTATCTGCAATCGCCAATAATAGCGTGAAAAGGAAATGAATTTGATGAAACTAATCTGGAATGTAAATTTAGGTTTACATCCCTATATTAACTTATTTCCGCGTGAAATTCGGATCGGTCTGCCAATTCTGTAAAGCCTTTGAAATGCGCGGTGAGTGGTAGCTGAAAGGATCCTCTGTAATATTGTTGCATCTTACAGTAGAATTTGTCAAAGTTTTCCCGTTTTTAATAAATGAGTCGAGATACTTCCCAAGTATAGTCAATAGTCCCCTTGCTACGTATCATGGGCGAATATACTTCAGCTGATGGCGAGGTATGGCGGCCGTTATTATATTGCATGTTTTTGAGTCCTCGTCTTACTTTTAATTTTGAATCGACACTATTCTGCGACGCGGTGAGGGATGGTCCGTTATCCCTTGCTTCATATTATATTTGGCAAATTTCTCGTACGTAAAAATTACTCTGGATTCCGGACAGGGGCGGATCCAGGAATTCTTTCTGGGGGTGGGGGGGCACAAGCAAGGCCGTATCCAGGATTTTGTTCTGGGGGGGGGGGGGCACAAGGATTCCTCGCAAAAAAAACGAACGCAATGATAATGGGACCGTACTAAAATCTTCCATATTTTATAAGGGTCTGGGGGGGGGGGGGCACGTGCCCCCGTGCCCCCCCTATATCCGCCTAGGATTCCGTACGAAGCCATCATGAGTAACCGCTATCGCTTAACCGGTCGTATTTGATTTTTTGTTTAGGGACTAAAAAAACTGTGAACTGTTGTTATATACTTACTGTAGGAAGAGGTAGAGTCTTTACGCCTTCGGCATGATGCAGAGTTGAGGGTGGAGAAACTTTCGGATCAGTGCGAAGCTACTCAGATTATTGACCAGTCGCTGTGTAACCAAGTGATGAGAGTGTTGGATTTTATTCCTGAGTAATGTGCCGTTTACTTCTTGTGAAGTAATTATTCCAACTTTTCTGATAACATCTAGAAAGTGATTTAATAATCTAAAATAAGTGAATTTTTCGTGGCGCATTGTGAAGATGTGCATCGGTCTCTGTGGAGTAAAAAAATATCTGAATATTGAAGTCACTTGGTCAGCACATGGCATAATGTGTTTCATAAGTGTGTTTGTTGATGTGTGAGTGGAAGTATCATGGGGTGGTTGTGTTATGTTGAATTGAGTATGAGTTGTTATCTTACATCTTGTTGTGTTACCATGAGAGTTACATGAAAGGAATGGCAGATCGAACGATATTCGGATCTTAGGATTAGGTTTCATTCTCGAGAGTATAGTGAGTGATATGGTTCCAAATACAAGGCTACAACCAGGTAACAATAATTTTAACTCACTAAAAGCTAATTATTATCTTTATATATGTACTGTTACTCGTGAGAAAGTAATTATATTGACTATATTGATCACAACGAGTGTGTTTCGAAGTCTTTACCTTCACTTTGTAGCATTACCACAGTCCTGCACATCAATATCTTAACACCCACGAGCCGAAAATTTTCTTAGTCCTGAATTGGCAATGCCATTAAACTAAGCTTCTATATCAGAGAGTTAAGTCGGAAGGGAGGGCATATTCTTCTGTGCGGTCGAAAAGGAGTATGTTGCTCATCGCGGAAGGCAATTTGACCAGCAGAAGTAGAATCTTCTCCATTTTTAATGCTTCATTTCAAACTATTAACTACGACATATATAATCGTTGTAACAAAATGTATTTTCAGTAGTATTCTGACATAGCCAATTAATAAATAAGCAAAATGCTTTCCGCGGAGGAAATGACGGCCACAGAATACTTCATAACTCAAACCCAAGTGGAATAGGGAACTTGCATACATTTCATGTATAATCAAGAGCCCCAAAATTATATAAAAATATATGTTTGCATACCACGGTGAACGTTTTTTATTATGTGTTTTATGACGTGGTTTGCAATATTTAGTTCATCAAAGTTCACGGTAATTTTTAAATACAAGTGAGAATCGGAAACGCCCGATGTTTGGCGTTATTATATTTTATAGTTCACAACAAAGTGAGACTTGCATGAATTATTGACAAAGCGTATACTCATGTGAAATGTGTATTCTTATGGTAGTCCGGTAGAGTGTCTTATGGTGAACTTATTTTCCACCTCGAAGCAGTCAATGATGCTTTCGACTTAAAAATACTTTGCCTGGAAGGCGACAGGAAGCCCTTTAAGACTGAAATCTGATGACTTCAGCCATGTTCTCCTTTAAACGCAATGTGACTCTTCCAAACCTGCAGCTACGACGTTACTGGGCTCGGATCTTGGACTCCAACTGAATAATGACGTCACGGCGTAAGATTAGTGGGGGCGGTATTTTTTAGTCCGCGAAACTCGGGAGACTTTTGGGGCTCATTTTCTAGAGTATAAACTGAATTTTATGCGGAAAAAAGTATATTGCGGTACTAAGTATTTACTGTAGTATATCAGCATACTGTCTATAAAAAGTCGCTCACTCGGAGGAGAAGACTCGTGCGCACCTTATCATAACAATCACTTGGCTTGTCAAATTCCCTTCCTGTATGAGCTGCATATTACTTTTTCGGCCTTTCGGAAGAATAGGCCCTCCCTCCTAACTGAAGAGGATTTTCTGTTCTCCGATGCGGAAGCGTGATTCAGTAGCAAAAATTTCGGCTCCTCGGTGGTAAGATTTTTGTGTCCCAAGGCCGGATCAAAGGGGGTTCCCGAAGGGCCCGGGCCACCCACCCACCGAGCGTGAGCCTTCCGCCATTATGGAGGTAAATCTCACAAAATCGGAAAAATGTCGATTTTGCAGCATTGAAATCAATGAGAGTGCTTTGATTGTAATTCATTAGTTGCATAAATAATGTATTTTTCTACGTGATAAAACTCTAGGTTTAATTTCCACCCTATCATTGCAGTTTGTTTTAGGACCTCTGTTACTCGTTTTGTTATTGACAGAAAGCCGATTTAAATGAACTGCCTTTACGTCTTAGAGTAAGGATTGGAAGAGGGCCATTTTCAAGAACACTCTTCAGAAAACACGCGTAATCATCGTATGTAAGACGTAACGAGGGAAATTCAAAAATTGATGATCCCGGTAGGAAAAATTAGGCATGCATTAAAATGAAATACGATGCAATAAAATGTTTAACTTGAGTTACCAGTTAAAGGTCACTAAGCTTACCTCAAATGATTTTTCTTGCACAGCAATTAATAATGCACCATTTCGCTAATCGTATGAGCCAGGACAACATTACCATTGACGCTCGAGGCATGCTAGAACCAAAGCCGCGACGTCATCCGCCCTCTATAAATCCTTTGTAATCTTTCCGTCGATCTAAAGTACCGCCATATTTTTGCAGAATACATAGAATAAGCGGTCATATACACCAGCATCCACTCTTACAAAATGTTCCAGAGACGTCCACTAAATAAAAGAGACTTTTCCCTGATACATTATTTGTAAAGATTCTGGTTCTCCAAATAGGTTCGCATTATGCTTATCATCCCGGTATATTCTCCGTCCTACATTGAACTAGCTATGGATTGAAATTCTTTAAGAGGGTATATTTAAGATTATTCATGAAGAATTTTTATTAAGAGTTGGTAAACTTCAACTTAAAATTCAGTAACTCTATAGATTATACTTTGGACAGTCATTCGTAGATGATAGTAGAGTCGTGCTTCAAACTTTAATGGTGTACCAGTGAGACATGCTAAGTGTTAATAATGATTTTTTCACATCTGTGCCTGTCAGGCACATTGCGCCTGAACTCAGCAATTCCTGTATTACGCCTGACGAAAGCGCTGATATAATTTTCTTGAAATTTTGGTTTCCATAACCTTTTATGTGTTACAACATGAAGAATCTCGGCTTGCCCCCCTCTAGTTTTGATTGATCCTGGGTATGCCATTGGCCTGAATCGCACGATCATTTTTTGATCCCTTTCGAACGATATCTCCAGTGCAGTGACGTAGCCAGGGATTTCGTTCGGGGGGGGGGGGGGGGGGATGGTCCAAAATCAGGGGGAAAATTTTTGAAAAACAGTGCACTAAGAAAAGGTTTTTGAACTATTTTTAACACTTTTCATAATAAAAAAATTCAGCCAAAGAAATCTTTTGTAAATTCATGATTTTGCAATATTTTGTTTTCTTTTATGAAGTGAAGAAATTGTTTTTTCATACTTCGGGGGGTAAGTATGAAAACACAATTACTTTACTTCATAAATCGGGAAGGAGGGGGAGGGGGTTCGGACCCCCGGACGTATATACAACAGCAAACTTTACTGACACATATTTGCATTTATTAAATGCTAATACACCACTAATTTACTCTCACTTTTTGAAATTTGAATGCACTTTGAAGAAGCATTTTGCCCGAATTGGTCAACTGAAAAAAAAACTTGTTTCATGCTGATCTTAATTATGAATGAAATGAATGTGATTCAGAATAATAATATTAATCATTTCCTACTACTTTATAATCTTTATGCCCCTACCTAGGATTTTCTTAGATTCTTTTTATTTTTTGAACAAATTCATCGTTTAAAAGCTGGAGTAGATTATGTGATCACTACCTAATCATTGATAAAAGTAATCAGCATTTGAATAAATTTAATTTTTTTTAGACAAACAATAAAAAATTAGTAAAAATATAATGTGTCACTTCACTGTCAAGTTCTAAAATAATTCAAATTAATATTATAAACAGCATTAGTTTTCCAGGGAATTCTCTCTCTTTTGTATGACTGCTTGCGTGAGAAACTACTTTCAGTCACAAATCAAATTCTAATCATATATACTGTGACGGTCACTCCCGTCACGGTCTTGTTCCGGGGGTTGGGGGGCGGCCGCCCTGGGCTCGCGTAATCTTCAAAAGCCTGGTATTTCTCCTTTCTTTTCCCCTTTCCCACCACCCTTAGCGTTCCAGCCCCCAGGCATGCGTGTGTCTGTGAATGGGTATTCTGGTGATCTTGGGTCGAATGACCAAGTGGTTATATAATGATGTAATGGCCACTTGACCCGGCCAAGTTGTTTTATATAAGTCTTTTTGTGCTATGTCATGTGACCCTCTCCACCCCGCAAGTGGTGAATATAAGGCGGGTGGAAGGGAGTGATAAGGTTCTTCCTTCCTGGGTTCCGCGTTAGCTGGTGGTGAGGTACTGCGGAGTCCGGTGATTGATTTGGTGAAAGTTGTCTGATAGTTGTCAGTTACTTTACGAAAAGTGTTAGCAATTTGTCTTACGAGTGAGACTTGGACAACCATCGCTGAGCATCGCTGGGAAAGCTGGGCCAGGCAAAGGGCATATTGAGGTGCAAATTGGAGAGCACCAATCCTGCCCAACTTAAGCCTGCAGAGGAGGAGCGAGAAGTTACGAGCGACGAGGCAGTGGGTGTGTATCGGCCACACAAACTTGTGTCGCCCTGCCATATAAACCCCCCCCAGAAAACGCCGTATAATCGCCCTCCAAGTATCCCCAGTGATTACTTCCCACTGTATAACTGGACAATAAGACAACTTCCCTTTTCTCACCACAATCGCTAAGTAATTCAAAGGACTCCATCGCCTTCAGCAATTCATAATCAATTCAGTGCTCTAATGAACTGTATTTGACTCACATCTGCCTAATATTCACTTACCTTAGAAGGGTAATTGATCCACGATTATTGTAAATTCATTGTTAAATCATTGTGTGTTGCTAAAATTTAATTCATTTATGTTTCACGTACATCATCCGTAATATTGATCACCCATCACATCCCTCACTAGGATTATTCTTGTATTTTTGTGCCAAGGGTTATTTTTTTTTTGGAATTGTAAATTTAACCAGTGCAATATATATATGTGAAATTGAACTAAACTCGAGTACGTGTGGTTATTTGGGGCGTCAGCTGGGGAGCTGGGGCTGCGTTGTTCCTGATTACCTCCCCCTTGAATCGTTCCTAACCCACTTCCCGATCTCAAATCCTTCGATAAATGAGAAAACGACCTACCAAAAAGGAGGAATTCTTCGGGATTTGTCAATATAGGGGCGGGTTGTAGGTCGCCGTGGGGACAAAACGTCCCACCCTGTTGCCGAGGATCCTCCAGAAGTGTTGTTGGTTCCCCCGCCTTCTCCGTGGCCACCACAGATAGCGGCGAGGTGGAATGGACCGTCACAATACCTACCTGCTCTATCCACCTATTCTACCTAGCCCATATTCCTTCCAGCATTTTTTAAATTATTATAACCCTTAAGGGAACTTGAATTGCAAAATAAAATAGATCAACTGGCAAATTCATTCAACATATTCAGATATGTATCACATTCCACCTAGCCCGTCACATTTTCAGGCCCAGGTTTCGGAGGGGTACATATTATCTTAGCCTGCTATTCTAAAGGCTTAAGGTTCAAATCCCAACAAGGTGGGTTTTTCACCATCCATGGCTAGGATATATGCACACAACTACCAACTTTAATGTGAGGGAGGACCTCATAGTCCTAATTTTGTTTAGAAAATAAATAGAGCATTATTAGTCATCATAAGGGGCTTCATTATCAGAGACTTACTCAGGTACAAACACATGGTTAAACAGTCCTAGGAGAGAAAAATATTTATAGTAAACTACCTACATTTTATCTAAGAACAAATTTATTAATGAAAAGTTTACCCCAGGAATATATACATATTACCTTATAATAAGATAGGTAATCATTTTGTCCTGGTGGCTTTAATCGTTTAAGGTGACAATATTTGGTATCTATGATTACAAATACATAATGTGTTTGGAAAAGGCTTAATGCACTTCACTGTTGGTTGCTATCTCATTGGAGTCATGCAGCACCAAAACTGAGCAGAATAAACACACTTCAGCGTATCGAGTCTGCAAATCATATAAACATCATCAATGTCTTCTTACCAGAGACCATTTCTTAATATGCATCCCTAAGTCCATTCATAGTTCCTTTTCAAATCAACACATATCCACTTGAATTACCCGTAAGTAGCATTGTATACCCTATGTAGGCTACACTTTCATAGTATCCAAAATACTCCTTTGTCTGATCACATATAAGTTAGAATTACCTTTATGACACAAGGTATGCATTTATTCAAAAATAAATTACCAGTTTACATCACCGCAAATGGTAAGCTTCCTGAGTTAGCGCATGCCTTCATTCAACCAAAAGTTCTTGATTTTTGTGGAAATGTGTATGAGTTCTATCACCTTAAGTTCTGCTTCCAAGAAGTATATGTACATATCAGGCCATCATAAGGCCACTCTGGGCTGAATTTTGGAAAACTCATGAAACCAATGAGGATTCAATAAGGGCTACCAAATGAAGCAATCAATTAAACTGCTTTTAGGTAGTCAAAAGGGAGAGCCCCTATAGGCAGCTCCTTGATTAGTCAATATCATCTCTGAATTGTTTTTATCTCATTACTAATGGTAAACAAATGTGGGGTAGAATTGAAAGCCCAATTTGGACCAGTATAGTATGCAGTAAATAAATTTTTACATGGTTACTTACTGTCTGTTGTTAATTTTGTACATCACCAGTCTTAGATTCACATTAATTGACATGGGAAAAACTTCCCATAAAACCAGGAATTGAGCCATAGACCTTTCGAATGGGAATGAAGGAACCTGGATACCCTGGTGGTCTATGCAGAGACCAGGTAGGCCAAACATCTGTGGTTCCATTCCAAGTCCTGGGGAATCTTTTCCCATTGCAATTTATGTGAATTACACTGTCTTTCATGAGGCTGGATTAAAATATTTCACCACTGTTTATGAATCTGGCTTAAAGGTGAATGCCAGTCAGGTCATATATATTCTCGATCACAGCACAGCTTGATCACTGATGACAAATTCTCCCTGGCTTCCTTGTTCTCCAATCCGAGGGCGTGGACCTTTTGTAAGAATCCAAAGGATGAGTCGTCAACCCTTTCAACGTCCGGCGCATCCTGGTTGCCAATGTAGTAGAGGGGGAGGAAGGTCAAGGCCATCCCGATACCAAAGAATGAGTACTTCTTCATCTGGTCCTCGAGCTCAGCATATGGGAGTGTCGACCTGAGTGTTGGCACTCCAAAGTGGTCAAGCCAGCGCACCAAAGTGCTATGGTATTCCTTGAGGAGCTCGTCAAAACATTTCTCACGGATTGTCCTCTCTACAGAGGTCAACAGGAAATAGGAGAGGTCAGCGGCAGGGGTACAGTAGCGCACCATCTGGTAGTCCACAAACTTCACCTCCCAACTGCCTCCTTTGGAACGCTTCCTGTGAGACAGGGACGAATGCGAAAGTTGAGTGGTGGAAATAAGAGGGTCTCCAGTAAAATTATATGAGGCCTTCAGGGAAGAAAGGGATCAAACACTATCGCATATCATCTCTCATGAGAGCAGTGGCATAACAATGGGGGCAGATGACGATGATGAGGGCAGTCATTGGTGATGAAGGCAGTGGCGCAGCGAGGGGGGGTTTTGGGGGATAAAACCCCCATCAGAGATCACAGAAATTTTTAAGTTTAATCCATTTAACTTAATTGGATTGATATTACTAATTGAATAGTATATGGATTAATAAAATATCCCTCAGAAAGCCGTAAAACTCAACATTTTGAACTATTTTCTTATAATTCCGCAATTTATTAATATATATATATATACTCACATAAGGATATCGATTAAGCATATTTCCTTGTGAACTTAAGTGCTTACATAAACCCAATGCCAAAATAAGGAAAAACACGACAGTAGTTTCCAAAAAAAGTCCCCTGTCTACGAATATTGTCACCAGTGCACTATACATATAAGTTGATTTAACTATAAATATGTCCACGATAACCTCTTTTATTGTTTCATTCAGGGATAAAATAGAAAGATGAGAGGTAGGGAATAAAATAATCATCCATTTACAGCCAGCCTCGGTGTAAATGCGCATAAAGAATACGTTCTCGGCGGCTGGAGCGAACTACGTTGCCTGATATCATAGAATTATTTATTATAATCTTTATTTAATTCCAGAGCCCAAAATAAAAGTACAGGCAAAGGTCTCGAATTATAAACATAAATTAATGTGAATCTCGAATTATAAAACGAATGAGTTTTTTTTTCGCTTATAATTATTTCATCGAGTCAAACATAAACCTCAAGAAGTATAAAGATTAAGTAAATAAACGGTTTTCAAGTGATCACACAAATACGTTAAAATGGAACAGAGAAAAATTACGAAAAAAGCAATATTTTATTTTATTCGAGCTCTAACTAAAACATGATTCTTCCACCTTTATATTCAGCACTCATGGATAGTACACACATCCATACTAATGTGACGAGAACACGGAAAGATATTCAGAGTAATCCTTCCGCAGACGTAAAATCCTGCATAAAATGGAATTCGTGATTTGGAAACAGTTAACCATTCAATATTTCCGAGACCTCACCGCTACCCAACCTCATTTCCTGCCAAAGAAAGCCTTACATCCTTTGGAGTTTCAAAAGTTCCGTTTACAACTTCCTTCTATACTGCCTAAGATCCCGCATATCAAAGGCTTACCGCATCCTCAAATTTCAGTAGGAGGTTATCACCGCTATCCTAACCAGTTCAAAATCCCATCCATTTTCTCGGGGTTAACTTATTACCGAATATTATTCACCGAGAAATACATTTCTAGGCTAAACGGCCGTTCCAAGCATTTTTTTCTCCTCTGAACATAAAATAGCACTAGTTGGACCATTGATAGACGTAAATAATTTTTACATAGGCTATCAGATAATTTGAACATCGGCAGCTTAATACTTCCGTCCATTCTACATTTTTACGCTCGCTTTTTGCCAAGTAAATAATTAGAGCAATTATTTTTTTAGATGGCGACGGTGATTTTCAATGCATATCTTTACGCTACCTCGATATACACATTCAGTTGAATTGTATCTATATCGCCAACTGATCATCGCACAGGTAAAGAGTGTACTCGCCTTATCAAAAATTCAATCACCACTAGTTAATCGACGTAATCCGTAACTTATTTTTCTAAAATAATAATTTTTAAAAATTCCGTTCCGGTCCACAAAAATCGTTCATGCAAACAGAATTTAACTCGTACGGATTAATGTACCGTGTAACCAGGCCTCTAAGCTATAATTTAGTCATTAGATGATTTAATACCTCTTCGGACATATATCCCATTTCAGACTTATGACGAATCCGACCAACGACCAAGTCTTCGGAACGATACGTAATAGGGTAGTTTCCTTCATCAAAGAAAACGAAAGGCATTGATTGCGATTGCCTATGGTCGGAGAGTTTCCTTCGTTTCATAAGGTATTAATAATCCTTATTTAAGCCAAGCGCTACCTGCTAGCAGCCTGCATCGTAGCGGCTCTCATAGCCTCGCACCAAGGTGGCCTCACAAAGCGGCACCCAGAACCAGAATGACGTCACACGGACTTTTCCCAGAATTCATACTTTGCCGTCGCGTTTTTGCGCGCCTGAAAGTTTTCACTTTTCATTTAATCGCGAAAAATAGATATCGTCATTTAAAAATCTAAAAGCGTGAAATGCGTACTCCAGGAGTAATAATCTTTCGATTAAGGCAATAAAAAATAATAGGAAACCACCCTATTCGGGAAGCACCTACTGAACTCATCTAGTTGCTGATTGAATAATCCACTACATATTTAATATCCGTGGGTTAATCACCTGAAGAGCAAGTTGTTTATCCATACGTCGCCGTGGTTGATGACCGAGTACCTGTCCCTGGCCGTCACCGACTTGGTCATCAGCTTGAAGAGGCCTTCTCTGAGTCGATCGGTGAGCGCGTCGGCCGCCGAAGGATATCGTTCCCTGATGGCAGCAGCAGCCGCGAGAGCGCACTTCTGGTAGACGGACTCCCGGTGGCCCTTGCCGTCCGGCACCATCCAAGTCTCCGGGGTCAATTTGACGATCGACTGGAATGTGACGGGATCCTTCTGCTGTAGACAATACGAGAAGGCATGCAGTTTGCCCAGGGATCGCATCACCAGCAGGGACTGATCCAGGTCCAGACCCACCTAGACAAAATAGGAGATTATCAGAGCAAAATATACATATTGCCATCCAAAAATGTCCTCAGCGCTGAGATGAGTGCAGAACCATCCTTTTATCATCATATACAGGGTGTCCCATTTATATTGACCACCCGAAATAACTTCCTGTCCAGATGCAAATTCAAAAATGTGTCAAGCACATGTTCATTAGCCGTCAGGGGGATATTAATCGGCATGACTGCCTTCCTTGCAGCTTTGTTATTTACAAAGATATGAACAGCGGTATGTCTTTTTTAAATGGCACCCTATATTTTTTATTCGGCAATTCATTTCCTCTCCTATAACTCCTCCTGTTCATATCTTTGTAAATAACAAAGCTACAAGGAAGGCAATCATGCTGATTAATGTCCCCCTGATGGCTAATGAACATTTGATTGGCATATTTTTGAATTTGCATCTGGACAAAAAGTTATTTCGGGTGGTCAAGATAAATGGGACACCCTGTATATTCGTGGAAGGTTATTCGGGAATTACACCGTGTCCAGGTTAACTCCATCTCAGCCGACGTTTCGATGTACGAGCTGTCCATTTGATGACCTGACCCGGTGGAATTCCCGAATAACCTTCAACGATTCGATACGCCGGGAAAGCCTGCGATTATTCTTCATCGTATACATTATTACAGAGAGGTGTTTTTCTGTCATTCTGTGTATCGATGTCTAAGTTCTAACAACACGCATCTCAAAATTTGGCCGATTTGAGACAGGTATCTTAAACAAAGGGTAATGACATTTAAAAAATTAAATTCAAGCAGAAAACAATTCTTTATTTACAAATGTACGCTTCTTTTTTAGTTTTATGAATTTTTGGTTTACAATTACAGTGTACAATTAAAAACATAAATAGTTTCTTTTGCTCACCTGAAAAGTTACTACTTTTGAGATACGCGTTGTTAGAATTTAGCCATCGATATGCTCCGTAAATACTGCACCTACAGTGATAAATGACGTATCATTTTAAACGTTGAATCACCGAATTCTGACGAAAAATACAATCTCAATCTCAAATTTCACTATTTACACTATTTTAACATTTTTTATTTGACTTAGATTTTTCCTGGCCGGTTAATCGCTCGAGTTATATCAACTCCACATGTTTTTTTTTAATTCTAAACTTCAGAAAGTCGACCATGTCTTTCCAAAACATACGAAAACAGTTCCCAATCAAAGAGGCCTTTTCAATGACAATTAATAAAGCACATGGTCAGACTCTTCAGAGAGCCGGATTGTTCTTGTCAGAACACCTGGTGAGTTGTATGCGGCATTTTCTTGAGTCTGCACTCTCCGTGATATTTATGTTTGTGTTAAAGAAACTCACAACCAAAAAGTTGCATGTCAAGTACTTCTAACTTGGTCTTTAAAGTTTTGTAAATTGCGGATATTATTCAATAACAGACACAAGGGCGTATCCAGGATCGAAATTAGAGGGGGGCAAGCCGTGGTTGGTCAAGTTGTAACACAGAGAAGGCTAAGGAAACTAAAATTTCAAGAAAATTATAACAGCACTTTAATGTTTTTAAAAATGTTTCCTCAGGAAAATTTTTTTATTTTAATTACATGTTTTATGCCAATATCACTTCTCTTGGTTTTAAATAAAATTCGTTCAAAACTTTCTTTTTAAACTAAATTTACTTTTAGATCTGGGGGGGACAGCTGTCCCCTCCTGCCCCTCATGGGTACGCCCATGACCAGACGTCATGCCTGTTCCTACTGATACCAAACTCTCTTCCCTGTATTTTATTTATATATGTTTTGTACATTTAATAATTATGAACTCTATAGATTATATTATCACGACTATAACTTTTTTCTTACGGCCCAAGTTAAAATGACATATATTATACTCTTTTGGCGCGATTGTAGTGAATTCCTTAATGATACGAATGCAGGTTGGTACTGAACAGGATGTCTGTAGCCTAGTCGGCAGATTGCTTTGCTGAAGCCAGTAAGTGACGGACGGGTCCCAAGTTCCAATATCGAATGAAGCTTTTGGAAAGCCCGAAAAAATTTCTCCACCAGAGCTTATTTTTTCGTGATTCACCAATCAAGTCAATTTTATTCGTATATATATCGTGGAACAGCATATTAAGTGATACACAAAGATATCGTAATGTCCACTAACTGATTGTGATTGCCAGCCAATCGAAACACTTGTTATAGAGTTTGTGAAATTAAAATTAAGTACTATATCTTTGCGTATCATTCACGAATCAAGTTTATATTTCCGTATTCCGCTGGGTTAGGAAAACATTAACATAGGTAATCAGTGGTTTGATATTGAATAACTTTTTTGTTATAACAAATTTCCCAATAAAATCGGTCCACATATTCTGCTGTCAAATTTTATTCTATAAATCCTAATGGAAAATACGAGATAGTTGATTTTTTTGTGATTTCTCAATCACTTATCTCTACGAGGAAACCACACGGAGATTTTGTCTTCCTGGATCCGTACCAAAACAATGCTTCCTTCAACATAAACCATACAAATCTTATATTAGAAAAAAAGTTATCACCCTCAATTAAGAAACCGCCTCCAAAATTAATTTTTTATCCGTGTTTATCATAAGCAAATTCGGGGATGCTTCCTTGTTGTACATTTATTTAGTAGTCTACTGAATTGATACTGCCAAGGTTACACATGTGCCAGCTTCAAATCAAAATGAAATCTTCGGACGGTCTTAAATAAAAATCCTCTGAATGCGATGATGATCAGAGAAAGGAACGCCCAATAAAACGCCATGAGTGATATTAAAATACTTCTGGCTTATTGAGGGGACACCTCTATCCTTATTTGAAAAAAACTTCGGGTTGAAGTACAGAGTGCACAAGCGCGCTAAAATAACTAACTAATGATTCTAATAATTATTTCTTCATACTATTTGGTGCTACGCATGGAAATACACCTAAAATTGAAGATTTTAAGCATGTGGTTCAGTAGCCATTGTGATCCCTCGAAGTAGAGCATGAAAGCAATGAACACGCTGATACGGAAAGTTAGAAAATTTTGGATTCAATCTTATCAGCCTTAGATATCTATGTAAGGACAGCTCTGCACTACAGACGCTTGGCCGTTGGAAGAAGAATACAGAAGGTATCGTAATAGCAAGCAGTGAACATCGGCTCGTTGAAGTTGAGTTAGAATAGCGGGCCAAACTATCGGGTTTAAGCAGGTTTTGATAGAGGAAAGAAGTATTTGATGTTTCCGAGAAAATTTCAAAATAAACTCTTCTCATTGCACCTCATTGACTGACGGCCATCAAAAAACAGGCTTTCCGTGCTATAATTTCTTGAAATAGCGATTGAAAATGTAAATATTTACGCACGTTCAAAAGGCGATACCTACTTTCCTAAGCATGCGAAAAATGTTATTCATTGCTATAAATAAATGTTGTTTCAACCAAAAACTCAAAGTCAGTTCACTTTACCGTTATGATCATGATAAAAATAAAAATTTAGCTCGAGACCGAACTGTTTCTTCAGTTATAAGCAAATTTATGCTATTGTTATATTCCGACTCATTTCTCTTGCCGATAAAATTATCACTCTCCTTTTTGATACGTGGCTATTTTGCTAGCCGGTTAAATTTTCACCGCATGCACTCTCTTTGTTTGATGCGTGTCTATTGTTTTTTTCCGATTCCATTCCCGATCTATGCATATTCGTTTGATGACATGGCTATTGTTCAATTCGACCCGGTCCGTCTTATTCGCCTTTTTTTGTAAATTCGTGAGTCTCTGGAACTTTCCATTGTGCCTATACTGTGCTGATTGTGGGGAATGCATTTTTGACAGTGCACTTTTGCGAAAAGAATGGCGCACCAGTGGAAAGTTCTAGAGCGCACGGGGGAGCGGTCACATGCCGCGATTCCTAAAACTGCACGCACCATTCACCCGAGGTCATATTCGTCAAGAGCTGTAGTACGCGTAGCGCGTGCTCGAAGGTCCGTGGATGGGAAGCTCTACGATTGACCTGGAGTATTCGAGGGAGGAGATAACTCTTGCCCAAGAAGCAACACTCAAATACACTCCTAGCGGCAAACTCCGTATTATTCATTTCTCGCCTATACTGCACCTCCAAGAAGACCACCTTCGCAGTCCGGAAACCCTCAGCGTCAGTCAAGGTCCTAAGTCTGAGTCGCCCCTTGTCCAGCTGTCCATCAGAGGACACGACACAATAATTTAAGTCAAATGACGCTAGTTACCCAAATGAAAATGACAGAACGGTCAGCTCAAACATTTTCAAAGGATAACTTAAAAATATGAGGATAAAATCATCTACATTGCTGTCCCCTTATTCATAATCATTAGTCATCAATCCTAAGATTGGTTTGACGCAGCTCGCCATTCCGACAACTCTCGTCCGACCGCACCTTGAATATGCAGCGAGCGTATGGGATTCGGTGCAGAAAGACTTGATCCGCGAACTGAATAAAATACAAAGGAAGGCTGCGCGTTTCCTCAAAAACTACTACGGGCGTACAGACAGCGTTACCTAGATGTTAAGCGAATTAGGCTGGGAGCCGCTGGAGACTCGGAGGCTGCGCGCTAGGCTTAGCTTACTTGAACAATTGAGAATGGATATCTTTAACAGCGACACGGAGAACATAATATTAGAGCCCCACTATATTTCCAGGTCCGACAGAAGCGATAAATTAAGAGAGATGTTTTGCTGAACGGATAGATATGGGAATTCATATTCCCCCGAAACATAAAGGACTTTAATAAATGCTAGTCGTAATATCCTTAGTGCCCTTCCTTTTTATTTGTAAACGGCTGGTGTCCTAACACCCCCTGTCACACGCCTTTGGGCGGTTTGCGGGGTATTATGTAGATGTAGATTCCTCTCTCCTATCCGCTAACCTTTTCATGGCGACGTATTTCTTCTCTTTTACATCCTATATAACCTCCTATGCAACTCATTCGGGGCCGTCCCTTGCCTTCTTCCGTTCCACCTGTTTTTCAACGATCGTCTTCATTATGCCTCAAAACGTGGCCAACTAAGTTGTCCCTTCTTCTGCTTAAGGTTTTTGGAGGCTTCTCTTTTCTCCCACTCTTCTTAGCACTTCCCCGTTACTTACACGGTCTATCCATTTTATCTTCATCATTCTTCGGCAGCATCACATTTCGAATGCTTCCACTCTTTGACTTCTCTGCTGCTGTCAACGTCCAACCCTCCCCTCCAGAGTTTCCCTTATTATTTTTCTTTAATCTGGAGGAATGTAGTCTTTTATGACAAAACTTTATTTGATAACCCAAGCAAAAATACTGTGTTTTGAATCGTGCAGTCCCGAACGTATCTCCTCATCCCAGGGCTAAAGAAATGACAGATACGGACACGAGTTCGACACACCGTAACTTGGTACCTCTAAACTTCTATTGATAATAGCATATGATTATTATAGAAGGCTAATTTGGTTCAGGATCAATAAAAGCTCATCACTGAGGCGAGAGGACGAGCACTGGTGGAAGATTGCCACAAAGATAGAGCATTTCATCTCGAGGGCTGACGAACGTCATCGGCTTATGCATAGTAGCTGCATCATGTACCATTAAGGAGAAATAGAAGGATGAGAGAAATATTGTCATTCCTATGACAATATTTGCCTCGGGCCGAGTCATCAACATGTCAGGAATATTTTGAGATAAGGTCTGAGCTGAGTGAAGGAAGCGTTCCACATCTGGGTGTTTTGTCTTGGGCTGTAAAAGGTGTCGCGTCGCATGCTTTGAAATCGTAAGAGTAAATAGCGGCGGCTAACAGCGGAATCGGAAGTCTTACGCACAAGCACCCAGCAGGATCATTTCACATTTTTTCCTTACACAGTAACACTTAGTTGCACATGGTTGTATTTCATTGTTGTCAACGGCCTTCGGGAGCAGCTGCGTGTTGCGCTTTGGCATGCGAGGTTTCGCGTCCATTGCAGGTCGCATTATCAAGCTCGATGAAATTCCACCGGAGTAGTGGGGGAGGAGAGCGACGCTGACAGTTTCTTCTCAACTTCTCTCAATTAAAAGCATGGGATAGGGATACTACATCACCTGAGCTATTAAATAAATTGTAGATATTTCTACAGCTCATAAGTAAGTTTCTTTTAATTTATTGCTACCATTGTTCGACATCGGTAAAGAGCATTTTTTGGGTTTGCAGGAACTTAAATCAACAACTTGTTCTCAAAAATGCAACGTTTTCCATGAACGAAATAAAACTTGCTATGCAATGCGCAATTTTGTATGAGAGTAGCTTTGGGATGACCTTTGCTTTGTTGAAATATTTAGTGCTAAAGTGAGGAACATGGAGATTAAAACAAAAAATTGGCAACTTTTCGGTAAAAACGGCTCAGGAACTTAAGGAAATGGAGAACCACTCTATACGTAAGAGATTATCTAGAGGTTTTTCTATAAATAGATGGAAGATGAATTTAGTATTTCCGCATTACCCAAAGATATAAATGACTTTTTAGCAAAAAATGTGAGTATATACGAATTGAGGAGAGTGCGTTGAGCTTACGTGTTTTAGTTTAATTCCCACAATTTCGTGAAACTATACGCGACAAAATAAGGTTTACTACACACGTACCTTTCTAATTTAAACAAGCTGCCCACACTTATTATATTTCTTCATTTATTGCCAATCATAAAGTTTTGAGCAAAATGTAAATAGAGGGCTTGATACTCCAGCAGCAATCAATTTCCCCCAACATCCGGACAACATTTTCGGAGTTAACATTTGAGGGGGTGGGAAGCCAAGTGGTACAGTGATTTTTTTCTAAAATTAGTTAGGTATATATATCAGGTAAACAGTGCTTTAGTTGGGAAAAAAATTTAGGCAGTCTTCTCCAAAATTTGCCAACAGCTGAACATGTATTACACGTCCGGCCGCAATTGAAATGTCAAACTGCAACCCTTATATTAGTTTAAGTTTTTCCACGAGAAAGCTCTTAATAAGTGAACAATCATTTCCGATTTTTCTTTCTGAAATCCGTTGGAAAATTCACAGTGAGGCTATTTTTTTAGAGATTTAAAAAGGTAGTTTAACCGGTACGCTTATAACGAGTTTGGATTTGGCCCAATAACAGCACTGCAGGTAAAGAAAACAATCGAGATCAACTAGATATTTAGCAGTGGAATGAATCTCCTGCCTCAATCAGAAGAAAAGTTGGGATGTTTTCACAGTTTGGCTCACATTTGCTTGGAGTTATTTGTTTTTGAATAGATATTTTTAATAATTACTTTTTATAGATTTAATTTTTGTTTTTTTGTTCTAGTTGTTACTTTCTGTCGGTTGAATTTATGTAAAATGGTGTTATCCGTAGAAATAAATAAATAAATAAATAAATAAAAATTGATTTTCCAATAGATAACAGCACATAAGAAAGAATCACTCGCATCTCTTGGCAACCAAGTATTTGTATACATATTTTATCATTTTCTGTTGTTAATTCAATTTAGAAAATAATCACTTGTACGTTTTGCCTCTCACCCCCTCATTATGACATCCGTGCAATATCCATGTTTATCCAATTAACGTTGAGTGGATATCTGTCAAATACCCAAAGGACCCACCAAACAACGTTGTGGCGATGTCCAACAGTGAACATGGAGGTCCACATAACAACATCTTTAAGATTTCTACACAACATCTAATGAGTTTGTCAATGGCTGCGCTTATTATAGTTTTAGGTATTCCTCAGGCATATAAACAAAAAAAACATTTGTACTTTTCAATTCTACTCAAAAACAGAACATCGATACTATTTGAAATAACAATTGTTTTAATACCACGGATAATACAACTTGAATATCTATGTAACGTTATTACAACTCGTCGTGGATGTCAAAATATCCATCGTGAAATAAAAACGTGTTTTGGATATATCAACCTCATTTAGATATCCGATGGATATCGTCCGCTACTTGGGTAGAAGGGGATGGCCACTTGCAACACCCGAGGCAGTTTTATTCGGGCAGCATTAATCATAGTAACCAACTACTTTATATTTTAAATAATTATATTACGTATTAAGAGAATGGATAGCTTAGAATAAGGTTTTTAAATAAACTACAAGTTAAAAAATTTCAGTATCAGAATTTCGTTTTTTCTAAGTTGGCGACAATGATTTGCACTGCATATCTTTACGATGTCACTCTACACACATTAAGTTGAATCCTTTCCATACCAACTGATGCCAACTGAACATTACCAGGGTAAAGAGAATGTTCTTACTGCCCTTACCTACAATACAATTACCACTAGTTAATAAACGCCACGATTAGATTATTTTTTCCAAAATAAATTGATGCACGAATATATCGACTTGATTCATCGTTCCGTAGTTATTACTATTCCGTATTGTAGGCGGTGATGATAGCTCAATTAGGCGCAATAATTTGTTGCATGAAATAGTCAAATTATGCTTCCGCAGCAAACTCTGTGAAGCAGCACTCGTGAGCCGGCACTATGTTTTCCGTTAAGCCATAATTCCGATATTTTTTCTATTCCGTCAACGGTAACGCACTGAAAAGTCCACGACTGCGATGGAGAGACTATTAGATAAGAATCAAGGTTACGTCGTCCCACGCAGTCGGATTGGCGATTCCCATCTTACGCAAAAGGAATCAAAGAACGTGTCTCGGACATCAATGAGCATGTATACAGGAGAAAAGGTCCCCCAACCGCTGTCCACTCCAATATTACAAACGCCACACGGGAAATCTTACGTCAGGTAAAGAGATAATAAATGATAGATATTCTCGAGTCATTGGATCTTAAGCAAGTAGAAGCTAATTACGATGCATGGTTGCCTTAGATCAGTGGCGCAGCGAGGGGGGGGGGTTTCGGGGGATAACCCCCCCCCAGAGCTCAGAAAAATGTTTAAGTTTAATCCATTTTACGTAATTGAATTGATATTACTAATAGAATAGTGCAAGGATTAATAAAATATCCCTAAGAAAGCCGTAAAACTCACCATTTTGAACCATTTATCTTAAAATTCCGCAATTTACTAATCTCGTACCTACCGCTTATCCTGGTGGGTATTCCATACCTCCACACATCACGGTATTAGTATCACCTAAACCCCCCCTAGCCTTAATTCCTAGCTGCGCCCCTTCCTTAGATCATGCACACAGTGTAATGAAAGTAAAAATCTTCGAAATTCCACTTAAATTTAGTAAAGTACGACTTAGGCTTCGACGTGGAACATGACCATCTGGTACATTTGAATAGAAGGCAGAGAATATAAAGGCACACACAAATTGATTTTTTAAATATGAAAATTCCCAAAAACTCAACTATCTGAGGTGTGGGTTAAGGGATAGAGGAGGGAAAACCCCATGGGCGTGTGTGCAAGTGTGTAAGGGGGCGTAACTGTTTGCTAGTTCATTGAGAACTGTTACCAAAACAATGTATTTGATACTGCTATTAAGTGATAGTCTAACGGAGCATACTCAATGGCACAATCATTCCATCATTATAATGAATGCTTTCTGGAATTACTTGGTGGAACTCCATACATGAATATAAATTAATAAATCAATTAATTCATCAAAGAAGTTTTATAGATTACAATAACATTTTTAAATTAATCCGACCGCGGTTTACAGTCACTACCAAGGTCTTTACTTATTTTTACCGTTTAATTTTCTCTGCTCCTTACTTTCCTCCCCTCATCCCCTCCTCTACAGCCATTGTTCCCCTGCCCGTACGATGGCCACCTATATAGAGAGCTCTCTTGACGACCGGAATCCGTCGCCGAATGAATGTAAACACTTGAAACCTCGATCTATTTAATATTAAAATATGAGTGGACTTCACTAAATGTTTTAGATTAATTACTTGATTAATTAATTTATATTCTATAATTATTCTAAGTACGTTTAATTAATACTTTTCCTCTATTGTTCCAAAAACAGTGGAATTATGTAAACTTGAAGGTTGATGTTGGATACTGATATTTTAAAGTCTTCAATAGAAATTGAATCCTCTGTCCGCCATGCTATCAAATGGATTTAAAACAATGCAATAAAATCCGTTGACGCCACATTTAAACATAGATCAGGTACCCTTTTAAATAAAACTCTACATTAGAACATAGGTAATTTGCTAGGGCGCCGAATTAAAAGCACATTCTATGGACAAGTTAAAAATTCTTGTTGTTTTAAAAATGAATAGCGGGATTTTAACGCTTTCTAATATTTATTACACATCCTTAAAGCTATAAATGATGCATGAATTAAAAGAGCAACTCCAACAGTTTTACGTAAAAGTAAGTGTTCAATGTGAACGCCATTCGTCACACGATATATGTCAAGACAATATGAGAGTTCTTCCCAAACGTTGATAAGTGTTTCTAGAGTAATTAGAGCTTTCTAACGGATGGTGGCGGAAACATTGGGTGCACACGAGTATTCTTGCAAGCAAACAAAATTGTTTGGGTTTCTCTTTCATTTGATGTATTATTTATAGCTGTAAGTTAAGTTTAATAAATACAAAAACGCGCTTAAACGCTGTTATTAATTTTGAAACAATCGGTATATATTAGACCTATTCGTATCCATTAAAAAAAAATAGAATTCAATGAGTGCGCTACAGTCCACAAATAAATTATACACACTTAATTACTCCATGTGGTGTGAAGTATTATATTGTACACAATACGTAGAGTGTAACAATTTACCGCGGATTATAATTATCAATGAGGGAAATTTTTTAACATTAACTCCTTGATTCCGCCGAAAATATATTAACGCGCAATATTACTCTATATTAATGCGCAATATTATTCTACTTCAGTTAATTTGCTTCAAAATAAGCCATTAATAAATCAGGTTTCTATCATTGCATTACAATTTAAGGCTGATAATACGCCACAGAGCGCCCTCCGGCACTAAGAAAAGCCTCGTCTCCGTATCCAAAATTAATCATGGACACAGGAAGTTGATATGTCGCAATCAAGTCGCCTTGAATCTTGGCACAAAGAAACGGGTCAATCGCTTTGATTTAAATGATTTTGTAGGCCATCCATTTTATAGGGTCACAATCCGCATGCCATTTAGCCGTTATCTTCATTGTCCGATTATTTGATCCAGAGCGGTTCCTATCCCATATAACTCTGCGGACCACTAACTCTGAAACTGAATCACGACAAGCCTCTAATATACTCCTTATCAGTTGTAAACCTTCCTCAGTAACTTTTCAATTCAAATGTACTCGCATAAAATATATTACAGATTAAATGGATATTGGGATCGTTCACAAATTTATTTAAATTGTCAATGAGACAGAGTTTGAAAAGTGAACAGATCTAATTCTTCATTGAGGTTTCCGCGGTCCATGGCTGATAAATATAGCAGAAACCTGTAATGTCCGTTTCTCATTGCCCCATCTACTCTTCGAGCTATGCGCGGCGGAAAAGTGAGAACCCTAACCCTTTAGCAGTTGAGTTGATTGCGTCATGAACTCATGTCGAGCAGTTCACTTCTCAGCTACTCCTGGAAATTGTGCATGGGCTTCGCAATGATCATTGTTGTTTAGACACTCGCGAGCGATTCTCTCCCTTTATGATCGGTTCTCCATGAGCTAATTAACTGGAACTCCACATTTACGTCACAAACTCATAAAAAGTGGGCGGCAAAGTCAGCATTATTTATATCAAACTTATTAGAGAAGGGCTGAATTAGGAATATTTTGCTTTCGTTATCACCGATCTTTCTCTTCCATCAACCGAATTCTTTCAATACATGGCGATTTCGGGTTTGAATGAACTACCCCGCTGCTCATGGCTCACATTTGCCCCATCCCATTTATTATACCCATCATTCGGCAATTTTTATTTGTTCTGCGGAACAAAATTGAGGCCCTGGAATGAGCCTTACAGAATTTTTAGAACCCTTAGAAATGGAACTAAAAATGCTATATTCCACGGAACATATCGCACGGAAACAGTCATCCACTTACTCAACAGAAATTGTTTCTACAGATCTACACGGAACATGAGCCAATTTTCCTTAGAGCTACTCAGAAAGCGAGAACGCTACCACGGAACGAACTACGCTTTCTGTATAATCCTTACGTTCTTTAGAAAACATTCTATAGAGATTTGTAGCAGGGTATTAATCAATTAAGCGGATGAAGACGAACTTTACCAAATAATGATGCTCAGCTTACTCAAACCAAAATTGCACTACTTTCAAATAATTCTAAAGGTGAAAGGGAATGATAAGTTGTGACGAAATCAATATCATTTGAACACTCTCCCATAAGTTTGAGATAAAAAAAAAACGCCAACGTTCCCGCCCAATTTGGTGAAATCATTAGAGTTCCGATTCATTAACTCGTTCAAGGAGAACACGTAACACTCACAACACTGTAAATTACAACGAACTACTAGAGAAAGGTGCGCAATGCCGTGCAGTAGCTGAGAAGCGGCGATCGGCTGGTATGAGCGCGTGACGACATCAACTCATCTGCGAAAGGGTTAAGGCCGTTGAACGTTCACCGCGACTAGCTTCAATAATATTAATAAAAAGACTGAGAAGAAATTCAACATTTTTAGTAAAAGATGCAAACCTGGTCATATTTGGTCAAATTGACCCACTTGGACATAATAGGGCGCGAGGATTGGTCGGGCATGCCAGTGCTCATTGTAGGCGCCGGTTAAAAAAAATCTGTCCCTAATTATTTAAAACTATCACAATAGAGTGGAGAAGAATGGCAAAGGGGAGGTAAACGGAAAGGAGGAGGAACAATGAAGTGTTGAACATGAACGGGGGAGGAGAGGCGGCTCTCAACGGGGGAGCAGAGGCAGATGAGATACGGAGGAGACAGAAGATATGGATGGCGGGAGCACTAAGCGGGGAGGGGAGGTTGAAAACAGTGTTAACAGGATACAATGTTGGGTAAACGAGGGAGAGGAAGGAAGAGGATTGGATTTTTAGATATAATGAAAGGAAGTAGGCCATATTGTGATTTGAAGAAGGAAGTCCTTGAAGAGAGTGGGGGCTGCCAGAAGGCTTCTGAAGTACTCTATGTAAACCTACTTTAATCGATTGAATACTTGAATAATAATCACAATAGACAACATGCATTCGGTGAACGAACTCATTGCTAAAAGTTATAGTGAGACAATTTGTTCACACTACATATAATTCAGTGCATTCAAACGCGACAATTATTATAATCAGAACACGAGAGCATGTTGACGAGGTGAACAAACCCGGAAATGCTGCACATGTTGGAGTAAAGCCATGCGAACGCGGATAGAAGCTCATTTGCTCACCATGGCGAGCCAGGTGGTTGAATGGCCAAGTATGGGAAACTCGATTCTTGTCTGCCAAATAATCGGAAAAAACTTGACTTTCATTGAATGTCATGGATTAGCCCCTCGAAACTCGAGCAAGGAGAGCCCCTGGATGACAAATAGGGTCGTTCAGTCAGATTAAAAATCTAAATTCAAGGAAATAATTCAGTAAATGGAATAATAATGGAGCTTTAGTGGTTAAACCCACTGCAGTTACCTTACGTTTCTTTATTTTTTGCCCATCAACCATTATCTGCACTTACCTCCACACTGCAATTGTACCCCTTAGCATCTAGGGTCTTCTATTTATCAATTTCTAAGTTCATACCAGTCCCGATACCACTACGTCCTCAGTAAGAATCGATGCAACCCCGAGCTGGCAACGCTCTTATATGGACGGATTACAGCTGAGGAGGAAATGGAGGGAAATGGAAGTTGCCAAGATGAATGCAGATATCGCCTTAAGACGAGCGGCAAGGTGAAATCGAGGCAACTGAATACTAAGCGAATCGGAGAGACACAAGGAGAATTCGGAGTATGTAAAAGAGAATAGATATATAAGTAACTAATAGAAGATATACAGGGCAAAGAAAAAGAAGATCTGCGCTGAAATTACGGATAATTACCGAGTTTTACAGCGTCTAATGTAAATGGAGTAGTAAAAATTCTCAACCGGTCTAGGTTCCTTCCTTCATAGCCTATTTCCCGCATAATGATGAAGAAGTCAACAGGTTATTTTAAGTGTACGACTACTATCTCACATCGACGAAAAACTTGGCTCATGTTTCGTTAAATTTTGTACTAAAATAAATAAGTTTAATGTACCAAATTACCAAAAAATTGCCATCAAAATTATGCACAGAAATTTTTTTATGTGGGCTGATGAATTTCCTATGACCTGGATAAGCTACACGGAGTTGGAAGATATATTCTCTTACGCAGAGGAAATGTGGAAGGATCCCTTCTAAGTTTAACTTATTCATGTATTGCGGTTTGAAAATACCAACCTAAAGTGTTTCATTTAAAACTTCATGCACAACCTTCAAATTCACAGAACTACATATCGAAGGAATACTCATTTGATGTATATCTGCATTCATTAAAATTACCAGACTATACTTTATTTACAGAGAGAGGGTCCCAGAAGTTTCTTTGTGGAACCTGCAAATCATGTCAATGACCAGATTAACTTTATGGCTCCACATCAAACATATAAATACTAAATTTTTAAAAAGAGTTTCGTATTAAAACGGCATCTACACGTTATACCGCAAAACTTGGGTCTTTAAAACAAAAGTTTTACGAAGAACTACGTAGTTAATCCCATTATTTACATCGATTACGAGATTATTGTGTTTCACATTAGAAAAATCAAAAAGCGTTTTGAACAATAATATAGCTTAATAATAAAACGTTATTGTACTTTTCCACACGGTTTAATTAATACGACCGGTTTCGTCGCAGAGGCGACATCATCAGGTACAGAATCCGTTATAATAACAGTTATTTTGTTCTTGGTTTATTAATTAAACCGTGTGGAAAAGTACAATAACGTTTTATTATTAAGAATGAATTTTCACAAAGTAAAGCCAGAAACAATCAAAATAATATAACTTATTGAAAAAAGAGTTGTTTTTTAAGGAATGATCTAGGTGGTATACAAATCGAGATTTGGTTGCTCGGAGGGAACTTTTTACTGGTCGGCATTCGAGTCGATGCAGGAAAATCGATGCTATTCGAAATAATATGAGGAAAAAATTGATTTAACGGGTTTTATGACCACGACGGCCTTTATAGTTCTAGGAAAAAAACCTTTGAAATGACACGTACGCGTAATTGTGCACGTCGTTTCAGAGTCGTTTGTGAAAAATTGTTGATAAAGATGTTTTTCTTAAAAATTTTCAATGGTAAATGATGCACAAAGGTTAAGAAAACACTTAGCTGTTTCACAAAATAAAATATATTGCGACCGGTTTCGATACAGCGTATCATCATCTGATGATACGCTGTATCGAAATCGGTCGCAATATATTTTATTTTGTGAAACAGCTAAGTGTTTTCTTAACCTTTGTGCATCATGAAGGAGTTTCACCATGTTACGCCAACCACCATCGCAATTAATAGTAAATGAATTAAAAACTTTAGATTTATCAAAAGAATATTCACAATACGTTTTCGCTCAAAATGTTCTCTTCTTTCGATTACCGGAGTTATTTTAAGAGTAAATCTCTATCCCCAAGACCTACTGCAACCGTAAATCGGCTCGTATCAATAATCTTCGTTGACACATTTTCTAACCAAGCACAAATTTGAAGTAAATTGTTTTAGTTGCAAATAACTCGGAGGAGAAAAGCTTCAACGACTAAACAATAGATGAAAATTATTACGATATGCACATTATGACGATTTTCACGAAATGTGTGAATCTTATTTAAAAACGTGTACAACACCCTTTGATTTTAATCTCACCATTCGGTCCACCATGCTGTAACCGGCGTCCTTGAGGTCCTCCATAAGCACCATGCTGTTAGCACCATCGCTCACAGTGCAGAAACACCTGGGCACCCAGTCAAGACCATCTCGGAACTCATCTTCCTCCGTTTTTCCATCGATCTTCCCATTCGACACCTTAAACACGCGAACGCAAGAGAACACAAACATTATAAATGCCACCGACCACTAACCAAAACAAAACGATCACGTCCACTAAGCCATCATGGAGCGCACTGATGTTGTTCGCAGGCACTGACAATGAGTATAAACTGCACATTACGCATATGCACTGACACTGAGCATTATAATATATAAAAACATTAGAAAACTGAACAAAATCAAGTACACCAATGATAGCCTAGTAGCCGGAACCGGTTCTAACATGCAACCACCATTAAATACTGTGTTATATTGGAAAGGCCTGTTTACACGATACATTAATACGTACGAGTTAATGTACGTTTGCGTGAATGATTTTTGTGGACCGGAACGGAACATGTACGAATGCATGAACCAAATTAGAACAGGTTCTATTTTCTGTGCATGCATTCGCACAAGTTGGGTGGTTACACGGTGCATTTTGGCGTTCATTCTCGCGTTCATACATTTAGACATTAACCCGTACGTGTTAATGTGCCGTGTAAACAGGCCTGAACATATAACACAATTTAGCACGGATTCATTGAATATCATCCAATTAATCAAATGCTTCGCACTGAAATATTCACTTTGATGATTACTAGTTGTAAGCAAACATGATTCTTGTTACACATTCAACGAATCCAGAGTGATTACTTAAATAATATTAATTGAACTTTCACTACGATGAATTCTGAGGAGGGAATGCAAATTCTGTTATCACTTTGGCACATTTTCTCGCTTTTCCATCACTATAGGCACAGATGAGTTTAATCCACATGGTGTTATTAACCTGAAACCCGATGTAAGCCGGCAGGATAACATTGTAGAAGTCCATTTCTTTGCGGAACATCAAGTCCGTCCCGTAGAGATCCCGCCATGCCTCGTTCGGCACGGGAACTTTCGCGACGAAGGGGATGGTAACCAATTTGCCCTCAGCAGTCTTCCCCGAGCCCTTCACATGATACATGGAACTCATAAAGTGTTCGCCCTTGACCGAGTCCTCGTCATGGCTCGTCGCGACTTTCAACTCCGTCCTGAGGCCCTCGTCCTGGAGCGCCTGTTCGATGCGGGCCCGTGTTTGGGGCCTGGCGAAGGGCCCGCAAGCCGAGTCGCTCATCGCTTCGGAGGGAAAGACGGCGAGTTCGCTCCGAAAGATGTCGCGTCGTCGTTTCCTCGTGTCGACTGAATGACTGAACGCAGCGGACAGCCTTGTGCGTGGAGGAAGGGTTATCTACCACTCGGGTTGCGCAACATTATTATCAACTCCTCGGTCCACAAGGTGACGCGGTTGCAAAAGAGGTAGCGGTATCGCATAATTCGCTAGCGAATATTTGAACAGGTCCGTTCAAATTTTCGGGGAGGGGTTCACTTTGAGAGGCAGTCATGTAGCCGGCCAGACTTTGGGGGCTTCGGCCCACCCGAAATTTTTTCCCTTATATTTTACTACACGCGTAAATTCGGCTGAAGGGACCATCAGTCCTGAGGCACCTATCCTCTGACACTCCATTTTTCGATAAATGTCGTAGCATTTCATTAAATCGGTCCAGTCATTCTCTAGTTTAAGCGAAGCTAACGCACAGCAATTCATTTTTATTATGTAGAAGATTGGTCACGAGAATGGAATAAGCTGAGTAAGATCTGATGCTTTCCCGGCGAATATTTTCGAAAAAGGCTATTCGGGCTTCCAGCCGGGTGATGGTGGGTTGCAGAATGGAGAGGGACCACCCAGCTGGAAGCCCGAATAGCCATTTTAGAATATATTCGCCGGGAAAGCATCAGATCTTACTCAGCTTACTCCATTGTCGGGACCAATATTCTATAAAATAAAACTGAATTTCTGTGCGTTAGTCTCGCTAAAAAAGGCTATTCCGGCTTCCAGCCGAGTGGTCTCCCTCCATTCTGCCACCCACCACCACCCGGCTGGAAGCTCGAATATCCTTTTTCGAGTAAGCTGAGATTTATCCGATTCAAATATTTATGTTGTCATCGTTAAATGCCCAATTCTTTAGTCCCAGCGGCAACCTTCCCAAATTTCTCCTTCAGCCACCTTCTTGCCTGATAAGAGAGTCCCCACAAACTTGTTGCGAAACTACGCAAGGCGGACTCGCAGAGCAGACGTCTCATTATCATGGGATTTTGCTAACAACTTACAATGACTCGTGCGGCACGCGTCTAACGCGGAAGTTATCTCATCCGTTTCATTCAGCGATTTTTTTTTCAAGGGCGTCCGCATACAGGTCAACCATATTCATTGGGACAGATTGCAAACAACATGACAAGCATGAATACTATCGTAAAAAGGTATCGTTAGCTGGTGTCAGAGTAAACAACATGCTGAACATGGAGGAAAACCAATCAAATTATGTGCGACTTCACTCTTTCCCGGCATAAATAATGCTAGAAAAATATCTTCAATGACTTAACCTGAGATTGGGATTGTAGCCACAAATTTACTTCGAGGAGTGCTTTTGAGATATGCGGATTGCTTGAACTAATGTAATGTAACGTCATACGTTTGTTCTGTTCCAAATCCTCTTTATTTTCTTAAAGATACCGTTTCTTTTTTGCCGACTACTTCGACCACCTTTCCCTTTTTTTCTCTCCCAGCTCAACAATCCCTCCTCTCATCTCATCAAAAACTCCCTAGTAACATCAAAATAAATAATAAAATAACAAACTTTGTAGTTAATGTAATGTAAACAGAAATTAGCTTCGGTGAAAACTTGGGAAGTCAAGGTTACTTAAAATGGTAGTTTTTTTGTCAATTTGCACGCATAGGAAACCAATACATTTAATTAAATAAGCTATATTTTTCGTTTGCATATTTGTGAAAGTTAAATTCATCGTCAGTTATTGGCAGACAGCGGCGGATCTAAGGAGAGGGCTAAGTAGCCCCCCCCCCCCCCTGGGTATCCAACTTACACCAGATAGAATGGTGATTTTTTTCCGACCCCCACTACTAGAGAAGTTTTAACCCCCACTTAGCCCCCCTTGTCCTTATCCTGTATCCGCCACTGTTGGGTGGACAATATGAAATGTAACCATATCGAGTGCCAGAACATTTGAGTTCAGCCCGTGGGCTCCCGGCTAGGTAATATATTTTTTCATGGCGAACTTCATCCGTTGGTGTATTTAACTTTGCACCCGTGCGCGTGACTGCGTACAAAGTCACCTGTTCCTGCATTGTTTTCAGACAATTAGACGTTTTCCTGGTACTTTTTGTCACTAATATCTCGACAGGTATTGAGTGTTGGCAGCTGAAACAAAAACTATACCTCACGGTTATCCATTTCCCATGAAATAGCAAAATATGAACGAGATGTGGCGAAGACGCTTAAGGGACTCTCCTCGTTAGAGGACATTAACTATCGCATGAATGATATCAATCCATAAATATAAAAAGAGAAACAATGATGGTTCCAGAGCGAAGAAGACCTTGTTTACTCAATTAGAGGAATATTATGAAAGATGCAACGCAGATGATACCGCAAACTCAACTAAAAATGTGAGAGGAGAAATAGACACAGATCTGCTGTCAACCATCTCAATGCTGGAAATGGAAGAGGAAGGGAGGGATTGTGGCGTCAAATTTCAACTGTATCCGACATGAGCAAAACAACTCTATGTGGAGCAGCATTTCTCGACTTCATTCCTTACGTAAAGGCATGTTTACACGGTACATTACTCTAACAAGTTAATATCTAAATTTATAAACGCGAGATTGAACGCCAAAATGCGCCGTGTAACGACCCAACTTGTGCGAATGCATGAACATAAAATAGAACCAGTTCTAATTTGATTCATGCATTCCTACATGTTCCGTTACGGTCCACCAAAATTGTTCACGCAATGAGACATTACCTCGTATGCAGTGGCGTAACTAGGAATATGCTTTGGGGGAGATGGGATAGCCTGGGGTGACGACCCCCTTAGGTTCGGAAAAAATTTTGAAAAATTACATGGGTGGAAATACATTTTACAACATTTTGGCACTAATAATTTAACTTTAAGCAGATTCAGTTACTATATTTCAAAACTACACAATGGTTTTTAAAAGTTTTTTTTTCGTTTCTCTAAGGCTTTGAGGGAGGGTTAACAATGTATCCCCTCAACCCCCCATTGTTACACCACTGCTCGTGCGAATTTATGTATAGTGTAAGCAGGTCTTAAGGCTTTCATGATTTTCATGAAGATCCTGTGGATATTTGTCTATTTTTCAGTAATTTCACAGTTCGACTACCTTTTGTTCTCGCACTTGAAGCATGAGCTTGCATGTGAACGCCTACAAAATAATAACGCGAAAAATTTCGTGCTTCGATGGCTGACATCATTGGCGGTATCTTTCTATTAAGAAGGACTAATTAAGCGCGCATAAAAAAGCTTAAAATATATTTTTCATAGTGGTATTTAATTTCTGGATACGTCTCGTTTTATACATACTAGAGGAATTCTCACAGCCTACGTCGAGCAAAATTTTTTTTTCCCTTCATAAAAATAATACGGCAAAACTACAAGAAAAATAACTCCATTTACTCATGAAATTCATTTGGTCTGCCTCGTGCGGTATTTATGAGGAAGAAAAAAATGTATGCTGATAATAATGCGAACACTGACTTTTTCGAAATTTCCGGAACTATGAATCTAGAGAGTTGAACTTGAAGGAAAAAATACGCTAAATAAATTCACAGGGTGAAATACTTGGCCGTATCGCCTTGTATGTTTTCCCCACGTGTTACTTGACACCAAAAAAGTATATCAGAGTGTTGAATCACTCTTCCTCACAACGTGCACACTGTACAGTCGGATTCAAAAGTATTGCAACAAATGGAGCGGCGCCACTTTCGCCCCAGTTTTGAAATCGAGTTTCGGTATTTTCTATTGCACCAGTGGGAGGGCAATTTGAACAATACATGGCTCCGTAGCCGAGTGGGTCTATACTGTGCGCTGTAACTTCATGAAAATCATGCGAGGGATCAAGTCCGAAGTAATCAATTTTTTCTCTATATCTCTCTCAATTTGTCGTTTCTGTCGGACCCGGAAATGTAGTGGCATTCTAATATCATGTTCTTCATCCAACACCTATTGAGTGTAAGGTAAGGGTATACCCTTCCTTGGGACTCCTTACCCTGCCATCCGACTGCCCTTCCTCTACACTCAATTAACGGTAAGGCAAGTTTAGGACTATCCTTCGTCCATCCTTCCTTGGAACCTCTTCTCTGTAAGATAACATAAGCAGCCTTTGATAGCAAAGCTAGACGGGATGCACAACAAATATTTTAAAGTCCTCTAAGGAAAAGTAGTTGCTATAATTGTGTGAAAATGACCTAATGTTTCTATTTGACTGTCAAGGAGACATGGCGAGAGTGATGTTTGGGATTTGAATGCCGATGTTATTTTCTGAAACAAATAAATAAATATATAATAGGCAAGGTTACCTTGGTAGCCGTGGGTCTCACGGTGTGTGGGTCCCGGATTCAAGTCCACATGAAGGGTAATTTTTTTCTGCCTTCTAATTTTAGAAATCACTGTTACAACTCATCCCCATTCGTTTAATTTAGTTGCGATTGTAATAGCTTAGTTGCGATAATTATGTTGCGATTTTTATATTTTCATATTATCTTATGGATTTTTAGTTTTCATATTAGCCCTACCCTTCCTTTACCCTTCATTGAGACTGGCCCAACCCTTCCTCTACCTTTACCCTACACTCCAGGAAGGATAGGGCCTACCCGCCAATGTTCTAAAATACGCTATACGTCTATCCTTGCTTAAGGGTATAGGAAGGGTAGTCCAAGGAAGGGTAGTTTTAAGAACCAGAAATAAAAAGATAACTGAGAGAGATTTATATGTAGTGAGCCAGATATAATTGCAACAATAAAAAGCAATTTTTTAAGATGGATATCATCATCATCTGGAGTTTTTCCTGTTGGCAGGTCCCTTGCGCCAACGCTGTCTCCATTATTTCCTGTTTCCGGCCATTTCTTTTTAGTCGCTATATTTTCCCATCTGTAAATTGTCAACTAACAGCCGGTATGATAAAACAGCCTGTTAACTGTAGACCAATTGATAAGACAAGTGACTGACCAAGACTGCGTTTGTGAGACCAAGTGCCAAAGGATGTAAAGAGATGTGGAGTGGAAATAGAAATGACAGAAGAGTGAATGCGGTTCGTTTGCGAGGCCAAAAACCATCATGGGTTCACATGGCCACACGAGTGAGTAAGTTACGTGGGAATCCATAAGCTCCTCAGGCCAGCAATGGGAGGGAGAGATGGAACAAGAAAGAGAAAATAACAGTTACATAAATACTTGTCAAAAGTAAGAAAAGCTTACTTTTTGTTCTGTCTATTTACTGCATCTTACACTCCCAACAGGTATGAGGCCAGCAATTTTCTCCTGGGGAGCTTAGCAATTCCTACACTAGAAAATCGTACACATCATTGAACCAGCTACACATATTTTTCATTGGAATCTTGCTGAAAGTTAAATTCGAAGTTTTTTTGCAGACATTAGATATGGAATATAACTAATGAGGCGATGGCAAAACTACACATAGGCCTAAAGGCTACCGATTGTGACAAACGGCAATGACTGAGTTTATGCCTAATAGCAATTAGGCCAAAGCATCAGAATTCTATATAGAGTTTAATTTCACTCATTTAATTTTTTTTATTTCGCTTGTTCTAAATTAATGACTTTCAACACTGTACAGTTATTGACTTTAAATAAAATATTGAATATTGTATGGATTTTGTCGTTTATATTGTGTACTATAGTTTGAAATGTGCACATGAAAGAATTATTATACTGTGTTTAGCACCTAAATATTAAAGAAAATAATTATACTGTAAATAAAAAAGTCAATTTCTTTGAAAATATTTTGTCTTAGAGCTGTTTGCATTATGCAGATGTTTGGATTGCATATGTCTGTATTAGCTGGACTCCAATGTATTTGGAAAAATGGAGTATTCGAGGATGGATTGCCCTGGGCTAGTGGTCTCCTCAACAGATGTATCAACGGCAGTTGCCGTAAGGGAAAAAAATTTGGTGGAGAGTGAAACCTCCAATGCTCTTCCCTCGCCTGACATTCAGTTGCAAGAGTTAAGGCTACTCCATCTTCATCGCAAACTTCTCCAAAAATATCAGCTCATGTTCGAGAGCTCACGTTCATTTCCTATGGGGTCTTTCAGTCAGACCCAATATTACAATTCTACCAGGTAATTCTGTAAGTGGATGGAAAAGATACGTTATGACAAAAAAGGTATTTCTCATTCAGTCATTTTCTCATAACTTTTAAGTGAAAAAATGCAAAATTTACCACCCAATTTTCATGAGTTAGTGATGCTCTTCATTTCTGGTTCATTAATTCATTTAGATAAAAAGGTAGATTTAACTGTTCATTTTCATCATTTTCAGTAAAAAGAGCAATTCTTGATGGACCCTCCCAGCATATTACAGTTGAGGACCTCAAAATCCGGAATCCAGAAATTCAGAACATTTGAAAACTCCTCTGCGTAGTGTTTTGACTTGCCACTCCAAGTGGCTTCACTTGATGACCATCAAATGATTCTAATATTTATGACGTGGGTTTCAATTCCACCTTCATCAAATTATCACTTTTACAATGTGTCAGTATTCTGTAAGGCAGAACATTCAATTGAGCTCCGGTATCTAGTTTAAATTTGAAGTTTACACCATTAACATTAATAATCTCAGACCAGACGTTCGAATCATCTGTATACTCAAACTGCTCACAACATTTTCAATTATAAAATCATTAAGATCGTGTTCAACACTGGGCAGATAAGTCAACTGATTTTACTTTAGTATTATTATACAATTTTCTAACTTTACATGCAATTGCAAAATGATTTTGCTTTCCACAATTATTGAAAATTGTACCAAATGCTCGACATTCTCCTTTTTTATGCTTATAATTGCACGTTTGACACAAATTCACTACTGTCTAAGGTAGGTACTTATCAGTATGCCTCACTGAATCCTTCAATGCTTCAGCTCTCGTTCTTTTCCTGCTGACTGCATCCACGGGTTTGGTTCCTTGCAGGGTCTCAGCCTGATGTTTCCCCATCTCAGCTGCCTTGCAGATCTCTTTTATGCACCCTGAAAATTCCAAGTTGGTGCATGAGTTTTAAGCTAGTAATCCGTCACAAAAAAGACCGATTGAGCTCGAGGTATGCGTCCTCTTAAAAACTAACACTAAATATCAGCGCTGATGTTGGGCACTACGTGATAGTTTTTGTATGAGCACATTTTTTTCGCATAATAAATGGAAGCGGTTAACTAGGGCTGGCAACTGATAAGCAACGGAGCTGTGGCAAGGCGACGTCACTGAAAATGAGTTCTAAGAGGTGTGTAAGGAGTTGTAGAAGACTGTAGCTGCTTTTCAAAAGTTAGGCAAGGAAAACAAACCTGTCTAGAGACAAAAGAAAAACCAAAGCTTAAAATATAGGAGTTATTCGAGGATAAGATCCTAGCTTAGGCCGAGAAGTTCATTCCTTGTCTTGGTTTGTTGGTGCAGGCCGAAGAAAGGACAAGAGGCGGGAGCTCAAGGGTTAGGAGGTAAAATGGTATGTATTGGTATATGGGCACTTTACCCGAGTAGAGAGGTTCAGATCCAGTTGAGTCTACCTGACTCGCCCCAAAAAGAGGTAATGCGAAGTTGGGCCTAACCGGTCATATCAACGCGTGGAAAATAGCTGGAGACTGATTGTGAGTGGTAAATAGGTCTAACGCCTCAACAGATGAAAGTTAATAGGAATTAAGTTACAATTATGCAAATCGAAGGTTTTTATTGAAGAAAATTGGCCACACCATTCCCCTGCAGTTAATTTCATGCCCTAGAGAAGCATTTCCGCCCCTCAGCATTTACGGAAATGGCAATTAATATACCATGAATTTTTCTCGGACTTCCGACATACTGTTAGTGAGACTCGTCCATCGAAGCGTTGGCAGAAATTGGGGAGCCTAACCGGGACGGAAACCTAGAGAGAAAAAGCCATCGCTACAGCTCAACGGGAAAGCAGCAGCAGAAAAAAATACTTCTCAGGCACTATAAATTTCATTGTTTAGGCCAACTTGTTGAAATCGTTGCGGCCTCGAAAATATTCACGCAAATGGCAGAAAATAATCACCAAGATGGACAGAGAATTTTGAATGATTTTTGGAATGTTATGTGAATTGGCATAGAAAATATAGTAATTCGACACTTGAATAAACACTTGAAGAGGCATCGCATTGGTGTTAGCCATGTGTGAGAGAGTTACTATATTACCTTTACCGTTATTCAAATCAAGGCCGCAGTCGTAACGTAGTGGGGATAGAAACACCCATGTAATTTCTGGGAAAATTGAAAATATTGCAATTGCTTTTAGATGGCTTACCAATGAAAATTTTCGCTTGAACAGATTAATGAACAATGTTTAAAAATAATTTATGAAAACCACAGAGTCACTCGTCAACGTATGTCAGGCTTCATACGTAATACCACTGACAAGTATTGTACAACAAGGCGGTATGTGAGTTTATGAACCCCTTAAACAACGATGTAAAACGACTGCTCCTGCCATACACATAAAATGTCCGGATTGGAGGGGTTCATTATGAGGGATTTCGCACATGATCATTCTCTCTAGAATTTTGATAGGAAGAGGAATTGAGATCGCCTGACTTTCCCACCGCTACCACGCCAATGACCTCAAGCTATTACCATTATTACATCGTGCTACATAAAACACATGCTCGCAAAAACGGATGAGTTGATCTTTACCATTATGGTCTTAATGTACTATGTGGAACTTCCGAAACCGTAAATGTATGGAAAGTGATAACCAACACAAAAACAGTAACCCGATTGAATCTTAACGTACAACTCAACCTCCCAAGTGCAGCAAATTATTTCATTTAAATAATATTAATTTTAATGCTTTCAACAGTGTCATGGGGATCAGTTAGCGACCGATTTTTGCGTCCTTTAATTACACTGCTATTTTGACGAAAAAATCACATCTCAAATAGCGAGATTTTACAAATGCCTATTACTTTTTTTCGATTCTTCCCACCCTACAGATACAACCAGTAAAATAATTACGAACATTATCGTAAAAAGCCCGCATGACTTTTTCAAAGTAAGTTTATCCTATGAATTGTTCTACCGCCAGTGAAAAATTTTCGTACTCACATAAATGGCCATCCGAAGAGTTTTTATGTTTCTTTCGTAGTCTCCTTCGCACTGTCTTCTTTCACCAACTCCGTAACTGCTGATGAATAAGGTGATCTTGACGAAGAGGGTTGGCTGGTCTATCAGCTGTCTAATCAAGAAATAAGTTGCTTGAAATGACACCAAGGTTCGTGACGATAAGACTAGAGGGGGGTTAGACTTGATAGGAGGCGGGGTAGGGCAGTTACTGAGGCCGTCGAATTAAGGCAGGCGCGGCATCAAATAGCCATGACTACTGCCCAATTTTACGTCGCGGAGAAGACTGTTACGAGAGGCAATGGCATAATGCAATACTTTCGTGAAATGATGATAATCTTGCGGGTGACGTCTTTGAATGACCTTTGAAGCAGATTTTCCCCCTCCCACAATGGGATGATTTTTCTAGAAGGTCTATGCGCGAAAAAGGTTGGAAAAATTGCTTCCTGGCCCTCGCGTAGGGATACTGTTTTCCGCTGAAGTTATTCCGCGAAGGCTTAAAATTAAATTCGTTCTTCCGCGTAACGAATCAATTTTCTAATCGCACCTAAACGTATTATTAAATTAATAAGCAACGTCAAATATTAAAATTAATAGATTTAAATATTTTATAAGTTATTTATGTTATGCTGTCGCTTGCTTTTTACTGTTTTTTTTAATTTATCGGAACTATTTAGTGTGGGGGCTAGTTGTCACGTGACACTCGAAGAGGCCCACAATGGTTCTCCTGAAAATCTTTCATCAGTCTGGCGGCAACTTGCATTGAGTTAAGAGGTGAGTACGGGAGTGTTCCCAAAAAGTTAACAGCTTGCACATTCTACATTCCTCTCCGGTGTTGATGGTGTGTGATTTCGACTTTAGGCATGTGAAATAATTGTTGTAGCGAGTAACTATGGAACCCGTAAAGTAAATTAATTTTACGGAAAATGGTGTTCAACGAAGTGCTGAGAACCCGTGACCCCGTATAGTCTTCAAGCTTATCAAGTAATTTTCATATTTTATTCCATGTTTGAGGCTACGTAATGTAATCGTTATCGATGTGATGGTCGTGAATATATTTTTCGGAGGGAAGTTTCCATCGTTCATTTACATGAACCGTTCTCGTTTGGTCATGTTTTGGGACTTGCAATATACTTGCAACGCATGAAATATCCATTTTTGTGTGTGGTGAATTTCTCTCGCCCCTCAAATTTTAAATTCACTATTTCTCGGCAAGCGTGGACCAAGGTCGTAAGACGTGCTCCAGAAATTTTTTGACCGGGGTTTCAATGTAAGCTTTTGAATCGGCGATTCTCGGGACTGTACATTGCTCTATACCGTCATAATCAGTTGGTACTGACGTTGTCTTTTCAAGTTTTCACCGGTGTGTTATATTGGTTGCGTCAAAAATTGTTAATCAAAGTATTCGTATATTCCATAACTATGTAGTGATGTGAATCAGAATCTGAAACATCATATCTTTTGTCAATCTTCATTGGTATATTCCACATTGCAGCCACTTATTCTACGGATTGGTGTAGGAAATGAGTAAATTGGTACATGATTTGAAACGCTTCTTTGAAACTAAGGTTGGGCCATAAGTCTGAGGGAGTTGGAAATAAGAATTAGAAATTAGATCACAAGAAGTTAGAAATTCTTTCCCTGTATGATTGGTTCCACCTGAACGGTTAAATTTACCGGAGATGTAATGACGTCATCAACTCGTGAAATGTGGGCGTTACCTTCGCATGTTTTTCTTTTTAAACTGAGAATGGCTGAGTTGTGAAGACTATTTTTCCTCGTAACTTAATAATCTTCGGAGTTTCCTCTTAACTAATACAATGTCCCCACTTCCTTTTACCGAATACGTATAATGAATTGCGGTTTCGGGTCTGAAAAATCTTCCCTACTGTGGCATTTTGCCTCCTAAACACTGCAGCAAAATACATGGTAGCGTGGGTGACTACTGGTGACTACTAGTAGCGCTTGGTTCACTATTAGGCACGACATTTTTTTAAAATTCTCAGTCGGTAGGAATCGAATTCCAATAACTTTATTTAATTTTGTTTATTTCTACTAGAAAATTTTATCAATATGGCTCACTCAAACATTCTCGCATATTTTAATTCTTTATAGTGATAACATTTATATAATGACTAGAGGTTTACAAAGGATAGTAATCGTTTGAATCGAGCACTAAGTCGAGGCGAAATTTAATTTGTTATTTTTCTTTCTTTACAGCAATGCAAATCCGTTGTCGCTGTCGATTGCGTGAAGTGAAATCAGATTTTGCGGGAAATCCTTACAAGGTCACATGGGAGAGGTGTGCTGATTAAGATATGGTAAGTCAGTCAAATTTTCGTTCATTTTAATTTTATACATCCTTGGTGGTTCATTCGATTCCTTTAGCATTTGATTCATGTATATTCTGCTTTTACTTCACATTGTCTCAATGCACTCGCAAAGTAGAACTATTTAATGACGTAGTGACCATTCATTTGGTGATTCACGGGCATTGTAAACTTTTTCTCGACGTAGATTTCTCTGTCTGCTTTGTTCCTCCGTGAGGGAGACTCCCAGGAAAAAAATATCCAAAATATACGAAAAAATTTTATGCAATGAGGTGGCATTAGGTAGGGTCATGTATCACGAGAACATTCAAGAAACCTTTTTAGAATTATGTTTCAATCCTCAACGAATTAAACGTATGTTTCAGCTTCACAGTGATAAGTTAATAGTCGTCATGCTAATCCATTGCGAGGATTTAGTTTTGTTCAGCTTCATTCAGATAAATAGGTTTACCTATAGCCATGATTAATCATTATTATAGCTTAATTTGAATGACTTGCGTACTGCGATTTACCCAGCTTACTTGTCCCCTTTGCCTCCTATGCACCATTCTTACTTCGATCTATTTCTCAGCTCGAGTGATACGTCTTTATTTGAGCTCATACTTGTTTTTGACACAATAGACCCGTTCAGGACTTCATTTTATTGTCGATTATGATGATAGCACTGACATGTTTTTCCGTTTACAACCCGCCGTTCTTTTATCGAGCAATGCTCGATGAAAAATCGAAGGTGTCGAGACTTTGGCGGAAAATTTGATACCGTAACAAATTAATGCGGAGCGAGTCACCGTCCCTAGATACTCCCAAGCATCTCTCATGTAACAAGCGAAGTTAATTTCCGCTTGTTTTATTTATTTTTTCTGGCGATAACACTTTTATTACTAGAATGAAAACAGTAGAAATATAGTAAGATGCGGATCAGCAGTGGCGGATCCAGAATAGGGAAAAGGGGGGAGGCTAAGTGGGGGTTAGCCGACTAGCAGTAGTGGGGGTCCGAAAAAAATTACTATTTATCTAGTGTGAATTGGACACACAAGGGGGGGCTATATGGCCCCCATAGCCCCCCCATAGATTCGCCACTGTGCGTACAATTAAAAATATAACTGCTTACAAAATAAATACAACAATTATTAGCCTATGAAGGTTAGGCTATTATTATAAGAGAGCTACTAGACGGTTCTCTAGTTAGAAATGCTTTCCCTCTCTGATCGGTTCTGATTTATCAGAGATGTAATGGCATCACCAACTCATGATATGTGGGCGGTACCTTCTCGTATCTTTTCATTTTAAACAGAGAATGGCTGAATGAAGAAGATCATTTTTCCTCGTAACTAATCTTCCCACTTCATCAACCGAAATTTCATTATGAATTGCAGTTTCTTGTCTGAGTAATCGACCCTATTGTGAAATTTTTCCTCCTAATGGCTGCAGCGAAATACTTAGCGGCGTAGGTCTCTAGTGCTTGGTTCACTGTTGGGCAGTCCAGGCTCTCCTTTCACTTCGTAATAAATTTTTCAATTTCTCAATCGGCAGGCATTATAGTCAAATAACTGTCTTAAGAGCCGTTTATTTATACTTGCCCAATGCATGATTTTAGCTTACTTCGACTGACTTGCGCACTACGACCCGGCCTGTTCTAGTATTTCTCATAATGGCTAAAACTTACTTCCTTGTTATCATACACATGAGTAGGGTTCCTTTCCCCCAAATTAGGCGTGTAAATGCCTAAGACCTCTTATCTCTGCTGCCCAAGGGAATAGGAGGTAATCTATAAGGATATCTGTAAGAAAAAGAAATTCTTGATACTGATATAAATTCATTTATCTAGCACTCGTCACAAAATACCAAGTACACTTCTTCCACATTTATGCAAGGATGCACAATAGTTTCCAAGCATTATTAGCATGTTTCAATCAATTACAGGTCAACATTGACTAATGATAATGACTCGTCATTTTCATTTGTCACAAAATATGATTTTGATTAATTTTTATTTTCTTTTCTCTCGAATGTCTGAAATTATAGCTATGCCGAACCAACCGCAACTCAAATTTCGTTCTTTCAATAAATGCTCGCATAACTTTAGTTTTGAAAGACATATCAAATGAATGTTGTTTCAAAATTTTAAAGGGGAAGTTGCATGACTTAAGGGATGTTATATGGAATGTGAGCTAAGGGTTGGTGGTGTGATGACAGGGGAGACCTGAGAGGTCTGGATTTGATCCTGTGAAACCAATCAGGAGTTTTCCTGTGAAAACATTTGTGGTGGTAGATCGTTTACTTTGCGAATTTTTTCCATTGACCTCCCACATAGGGTCTAGACTACGAGCAGAATTTTATGCACAATATATTAGGCGCAGCTTCCCCCTTTTACTTATTCTCAGTACCTACTCTTCTACATCTGTATACTACGCAGCAAGCCGCGTCAATAAGCGTGTGGCAGGGGGTGTTTGAACACCAGCCGTTAAGGAATAAAAAGGAAAGGCTATAACGAAGTTCTACCCAGAATTCTTTTATCGTGCGGGAGGAAAAAAAATTCACTCATTCATCCATTCGAAAAAATATCTCCTATTATCGTTTCTGAGGGACCTGGAAATACAGTGTTGTTCTAATACGATTTTCTCCGAGTCTTCCTCTTCTTGTAGTGCCTGTTTTCCAAAGCGGAAAAATGTCAAGCGAATTATGCCTACTATCTGCGTGGCCTGTTGCAACTAGACATTTACTTTTTAAGTCCATTGTACAATAGTGAGTCGATTATTCAGTCATCTATTTCTCCTACGGTTTTATTCATACCTGTCGCCATATTAATGCAAGCGTATAAAACCCAAATCTTATAAAACGTGTTTATCGTTTTAAGTTTCCCGTTGATTTTAACCATTGGCTTTGACTTGCAATGGTGAAATGCCTACCTTTTATTTTTATCATCAGTCCTCCATAAGAGTTACATGTATTTCTCCTTAAACAATGTAAAAAGTTAAATATAATACATGCACAAATAATTTTGGAGCTATTGTTGACCTCAGAGTCTATTGTCTGTTGGAGGGATCACCTTCAGAAATACAATCGTAATTTTGTGTATATTGCTGCGAAACAAGGAATGCCTTCCAGATGAACTTTTGATACATTAGAAACACACAATAAATATGAACTAAAAAATGGAATTAACAATAAAAAGGGAATATGGTTTTGATGGTCAAATTTATATGGTTTGCAAATACTTCTGTTAGATATCCCCTATAATATTTTTTTTATATACAGCCAGGTTCACTTGCTTAACGATGATATTTATGTTGTTATTCTCGTAGCCGTATACATGTTGTTACTATCTTTGATTGTTTTTCGCAAACTAGTGCGAATTTTTTGGTCCCAAGAAAAGAAAGCTACCTTTAAAAAAATAACATTTGGTTTGGGCAATACACCTGAAGTATTTATTCGTAGATAGTATTATTGGGGCTTATCCAAGACTTTTGGACTACCTCCACCACCACGAAGGTAGAAAACCTTAGCATCTAATAGATTTATCAATGTCTCAGGGGAAGTAAGTACCTGCAGTTAAAAAATTATAGGAAAAGAGAGTGAAAGGCCATCTGCTCAGGCTGAAGGAGCAAGTGTGATTGCTCTTAGAGCTGTATGTGTACGTTTGAGCGAATTTTTAAATGCACTAGCCCAGCTCAATATGCCTTAATTTACACTAGAACATACGAATGCATAATAAATATTGTGAATTACAGTTAAAAAACACATTACGAATCATGTAGTGTTGCATTTTACAATTTTTCAAACTATTTGCAATATTATTTGTATAATGCTTCCATTTTAGATGCTCATCAATTGCTAAACCATGGTATTTGTATTCATCAACTCGAACCAGTGTGAAACTGTCAGCATGTCATTTTAGTACGCTTGGAAGAATGTTACACAATATTAGTCAATGGAAAAGCTGATGTATAAATTTAAACATTATTTGTGTTTTCTCGCATAATTTAAGTTTGTTCGATGCAAACCATTGATTGATATCTTTTATATCACATTTTACGTATTGCTGTATATCAATCCAGTTCACACTTTAGTAAGACAGGACTAGGTTATCCGCAAAGGCGGTTAGTTTAACACTGAAATTTAGATTACACTGATGATTGATTTATAAAAAAATCATATTGGACCTAACGCTGATCCTTGAACCACTCCAGAGCAAATATTTTCGGAACTTTTATGGCTATTGTAGTACCTTAAAAACTTTAAGCGCGCAGTCAGGAAACTTTCGAAATGACTTTGTAGAAATGCTACGAATTTCTGCCAGATGCGGTTTATCCAAATACATCTTGTATTTTATTGTATCAAAGGCTTTTTTATAACTATGCATACAGCAGCGGTTTATTTATTACATTTAATGGACTGGAAAATCGGGTTGATAAAGTTTTTCGAGCGTCCTGTGTACTTTTACCTATCCTAATACGAGGTTTGTCCTATAAGTCCTTAGAATTTCCGAAAAATTGCTCTCTTAGTTTCCAAAATCAATGTTTATCAGAAATTAGCACTTGTGACTCGTCAGCAGTTGAAGTTTGAGCTGTATCCATCCCATAGTTTCTTTGTTGTTACCGCTTGTAGAGAACAACTTTTGCTTGCAATATAGTATAGAGCTGAAAGGAGACTAAAATCAAACATGTATAATAATTGGTCCAATAAAATTTGTTTTTATACCTTTTTCTAAAGACATATGAACGACCGTCGTACTATATTGACTGTGACAAAACTACTTCCTTTCCCGGAAAATTTACCAGTATTCTTATTACAAGTTTTTCAAGTACGTTAGAATAAGTTTAGAGCAAAGAAATCGGACGGTAATTGTGAATACCACGTAGTTCGACTATTTTGTGAACGGGAACAATAATTTCTTGCTTTAAGGATGCAGGGAGCCTTACATTTGGCAAGCTTTGATTGAAGAAATGGCAGAGTACGTCTGCAATGTTTTATATGATAATTTTATCATACCAGCATTTAGTTGATCCGAACGGGCAGCTTTTTTAAAGATTGGCTATTGGCAATTTTTAATACATCAGGCGTAGTGACTGGTTCCAAAAAGGAGTTTAGGCTTAGATGATTTTTACTATTTGATGAATTATCAATCATTGAATTATTTTTTACAAATGGATACAATTTAGGAGACTCAAATGTGCTTATGAACTCCTTCTTGAAGTCAATATCAATAATAACTGGGTCATTTAAGGTCCGATTTCCTTGTATTAGTTGTATCCGAAGTTTGTTTCGCTCTCGTTAATTCCTTGAAGATGCTCCACTGTGTCTTTTTATTTCGATTTACTTTGTCCAATTGTTTCATGTAATAGAAATTAGCCGCATTACGGACACATATACAGTTTATTTCTTATCTTTAGGTACTCTTTTCTCAAGCCGTTATTGTGCGGGTGATGACGTAGTTTTTGAAAAAGATTTTTTTTACGCGCAACTTTGCTCATCGAGGAGTCAGTCATCCAGGGCTTTAATTTTACGGCACGTTCATTCCTGACCATACTTAGACTAATTTAAATATGTTAACAGTATGTTTGAAAATGTAGTAAAAGTTTAGGAAATTTCATGTTCTTCATACAATACTTCCCGAGAATACAGTCGAGCATTTTCATTTAATGATTTACGGCAGCAGTACTATAGCAAAGTGACATTAGATGGTGTACTTTCGTTTTCTTCGCGAGCAGAAAGATTGGAGATTGGGTTGGACTCGAGAGTGATGCGTTATACCTAAATGCATAACCTTGGCTTGGAGATCTACATTAAATGTTGAAGAATCGAGTGATTACCTGATCTGAACAGGTAGATCATTGTATAGTAATTCTGGTTGCTTCAGTGATTAAGGTAGTCAAGCCACATGAACTCATGAGATTTGTAAACTGCTTGGAATCGCAGCTGGGCATTAGTAACTGAACATTCATATCACCGACCAAAACTAATTTTTTAGATATGCCTTTTGATTAGGGTTCAAAATCTAAAACAAATTGATCAATAGAAATTTTTTGTCCCTGTATTCGACAAAGAGATCAAATAAACAAAACTTGCATGAAACATTGATCAACAAGCAATCAGTAGGGCTTATATGACAAGGCCTCAGTACGGTTGTTATGTCATGTCTTATAAAAGCTAACACCTCTTGCTCTTTCAGAAGTACTACAACTTCCATAAGAATAGTACCTACCCACTCACTGTATATACATTACTTTAATCAGATTGTATTCATATTTCATTCAAAGCTACAATGTCGGGTAATTGTGAAAAGCTATTTAAATGTGAAAAAAGTAAATTAAAGTTTCGTCTAGCACTTCGGATATTTTTATCGACGATCAATAGGGAATTCATTCCATTAAACGCATTTACAGTAATATTTATATCCATAAAATTGGCTTATAGTCTATATACCTTCTATACCATTGAAGTATGAATCACAAAAGCAATGATCAAAGATGTTTTACATCATCCATGATGCTAACTACAATTGCTGGCTCTTTTTCTACTTTTCTCAAATAAATTTTGCCTCCACGAATCCAAAGGTACATACAGTGCTTATCATTCTGCGCCACCCCACCTTTCTACCAGCACAAAGGGTCTCATTAATGTAAACAAGTATTATATCGTTTTCAATAATATGCAGACACCCACCAGTCCCATTTTATTGATGGGGCCGTGTCGGTGACCTCATACAGGGTTGGCACTCAATGAAAGCTGCTTCCTTTGCTTTTACGTCGCCGACGAGGTCGGACGCGGATGCAGCCTGGCTAGCGAAATGGGAGTCGAAAACCCTATGCACTGAGGAAACTCACCCACACGTTGGGCCATCTGAGTTTTTTCTTTCGGGCTCAGCGGCAAGTACAAACTATGATGCGACTCACTTGAGGGGGTGTATATCAGCCACACTGGGAGGAACTTCTTTCCTTGTGTGTCCGAACGCAAAAGGTGCTTGGAGAACCGTAACCCAACTTTTCAAAACGCCCAATGGCACAAAAACATACATCTAATTTTCGATATTAAAATTATTCGGTTCCAAGAAAAAGGGCTTATTTTAGGTGCGGCCGAAAAGTGGGAAATGGTGAAAAAGAAAAGGAAGAAATTTGACTGACTGAGCGGATATGAGTTTTGCAGTCACTCCCCCATCTTATATGTACCCACTCCCCTGACTGCTACCTAACCCCACTTCCTTCCCCAAAACCTTTTTTACCTCGTGACATGCCGCAAGTCCGGAATTTAGGTTGTCTGTATGATGAACTCTTGACTTACCGTCTGTGCCTCCTCCTACAACCCCTCCACCTACTTCCTTCTGATCCTTCCCCCTCACTACTTTTCAGTAACGGATACAGAAAAAACTCAAGGGGGAGGGCAAAAGATATTTTGAGCTACCTATACTATAATCGTAATGAAGAATAATCAAGTCACATGCAAAGATAAAGATAGTTTTATTCAAAATGATTATACGCTCATATACAATACAAAGCTATCTTATGATATAAAAACAATGAAAGTTACAATTTAGGTTCTGAAATATTAGGCGATGCGGGCGGTCCCGTAAGGGGGGGCATATGTATTCGCCACTGCTACTTTTGAAGATATATATTTCTGTCTGAAATAGTCATTTGTTTGTACCCGATTATGACTGTATAGGGATCGAAACACGTGCTGTGAGGAGTGGAATGAAATTAGTGGGCAGTACGATATCTTTGCATCAATTCGATATTTTGTTCCGCGATATCTCCCCGGAAAAAGGTTGACTTTGCGGCATGGCATATCCTCTTTTCATATTCATACATGACTCACCATTTCTGACTTACGAAGTTGTGGCTCCATAGCTTAGTCGGTTCATTACATGTGCGGTTGTTGCGGTGAAATGTGGGAGGGTTTAAAATCGAATTAATTATTCTCTTTTTCATTTTATATAATAATAAGAGTACATAAGAGTCAATACTACATTTATAAAAATAATGCCTCTATCTACCTTAACACATTTCTTTCTAAACAGATTAAATCACTGAGGTAAAATAAGTCGGGATAGTGGCAGTGGTTGTATTTTAATTTCCTTGCGGCTAATTACTGTCAAATAACCGTTGAGTAAAATTCCAACTTATAGTATCGATAATACTCAATAACTAACCAGATACATTCGTAGTTGAAATCATTTTATAGCCCTAGGGTATGGAAATCATTTTAACTCACTAAAATGGGGCACGTTGATGTCTACATATTAATGGAAACGATTTTACATCACTAGGGGGTACGGATTACAAGGTCAGTAGTCGAATAGAAAAAAAATATTTTTACTTGGCACTTAGCTAACAGGTTATCATTTACATGCCGATTCAGAAGTCGGAGTTGAATTCCTCCTGTTTCCCAACCAGATTTCGTCTTAACCGGGTAGTAGTGGACAATTTGGCTATTATTTATTTCTACATCCAATGCAGCACAAACTTGATTCACTACTACTTCCATATTTTAATCACATTGGCTGGGGATGCCATGAATTTCCAAGTTAATACCTGACATGCGTTTCTCATGGTCATCAGAACGGTTTAGTGCGTCAGAAAGTTGCGTCTTAAGCACCACATTTTCACTTTACAATTTGGATATTTGATCTAAAAATTTCTCTTATATTTTACCCTTCGATTCAATTAACTTTAACCTGTCTCCCAATTTATCGTATGGCTTATGAATAGTGTTCCCTAATTTTTTTGATCCGTTATATTTAGTTATTTTATAACCTCTATGAACAAATAAAATATTTCCTGAAGGGATTTACCTTCCGATTTACTTCTGTCCATACGGGATGTCTTTCGTAAATTTTGGCAGTCCACACATTTCCAGGATTGTCCTCTTGATTCAATCCCTTCGATGTCAGGGACTCCTGTAGAGAAAATCCATGGAAGGTTTTACGGCAGGTATCGCTATTGATGGAAGTTGTATTCCGTGTAGATGTGTTACACTTTGCACACGAACTAATGCCAGAAAGATGTTGTAGGCCTGGCGGATATAACTCCTGTAAGCTCGATTTAGCACACTTTTCTTTACACAAATTAGGCTTTCACTCAATGAAGGCAACTATTTTCACACATTTAGCCGGAAACTAAATGGCTCGCAACAGGCGACGCATAGCGTTGAGTCAACCACACGGAGTGAGAACACATCCATACCCGACGGGAGCGGAACACGAACTTAATGCAGCCAATCTTAACACCGGACCTCGTTGCACTCACTGCCCTTCAGTTTACATCTACATACTACCCCGCAAGCCGCCTAAAAAGGCGTGCGGCAGGGGGTGTTAGAACACCAGCCGTTTACATATCTAAGAAAATGCTCTAACGAAATAACGACTACCATTTTTTAAAGTCCTTTATGGTTCGGAGGAAAAACGAATTCACACATCTATCCGTTCGGCAAAATATCTCTCTTAATTTATTGCTTCTAACGGACCTGGAAATATAGAGGGGCTCTAATATTATGTTCTCAATGTCACTCTTAAAGATATCTATTGTCAATTGTTCAAACAAACTTAGCCTAGCGCGCAGCCACCGAGTCTCCGATGACTAATTCGCTGGGTAACGCTGTCTGTACGCCCGTAGCAGTTCTATTACGAATCGCGCAGCTTCTATTTGTACTTTTTCAGCTCACGGATTATGTCTTTCTGCACCGCATCCCATATGCTTGCTGCATATTCAAGGCGTGGACAGGAAGAGCGTAAAATAGCACCTCTCTTTCAGTTTTTATCCGAAAATCTTCCCACAATACGCTTCACGAATCTTCACGATTGATTGTAAGTTATCATAACTCCCAGGTACTTCACTTCGTCCGTTGCTTTAATGTTAATACCACAGTTTAATCAAGCGAAGGGGCACCGCGAAGTTTTCAGACACAGAAATGAACCTTTGATTACCGGATTAACTAAAAAATTCGAACGTAATTAATTCCGTTACACAGAATGAAGGGAGTCATATCAATATTAATTCGAGGCTGTAGAATCTCACCTGGTTAAGAAGCTCGGCAGCACAAATCTAGTGGTACCAAAATGACAATCAGCGAAATGGAAAATGAAGGCAGGTCTCACCAGATGTCAAATATTTCATACTGCTCCTTGGTAATCAATCACCTCCTCGGATGCCAGTGAAATTAACCCTCCACCACTTGCCCGTTATCGTATATTTATCCAATGAGCATGTTAGTAAAAGTGCTGAGAAAAAGAAATTGGGCTCAAAAGTTACTTTTTAAAAGGTAATCATTTACGGGTATAAATTACTGATTTTAATAGTAATCAGTAAAATTATATTAACTTCTTCTAAATTGTCCACTCTGAAGACCAGTTGGCAATAAATGTCGAATATTGGAGTAAAAATATGGAAAACTAGAGTCAGAAATAGCTAAAGTTGCACTTTAACTCGCGATACATGCAATGATAACTATTGTAACAACACAAATGGGTACAAAATATGACACTAGTGGTGTCGTATTTTGTACCCATTTGTGTTGTTGGTTACAACAGAAGAGTGGCTGAACCTAAGCAAGGAAATTATGGCACTCAAGGATTAGAAGTTATACGTAGGCCTAGGCAAATCAGTAAAATCTATAATGTTAGCGTCGATTAGGAGCAATTAACGATTACATCGATAGTACCGATTCCTCTTCCAACGTAAGTAGTAAATTACAAATAAAACTTGCATTTCGTAAAAGTAATTGCTACAAATACAAATTGCTGCAAAAGTAATCGTTTTAAGAAATCCGATGAGTTTTACTCGATAACCAACCAAAAACTCCGATGAGGTACACTTATGGTAATTATTCCATGTTGGGTTATTCACTGCATAGATGAGGCATCAAATGAGATGAGACACGTTTTGCTCTGCCGTTCCAAGCACTCCAGTACACAAAATTCTAGCGGTGAAACACAACAAAGTACTTTGTCAACATTAAATAGATTAGCTTAAAGCCAGAGGTAGCACGCTGACTTATTTTTGAAGGCGGCCCTAGATATTCGCACACGACATACTCACCTCTCGCACGCAACAGGCTGATAATGATTTTTCGAAGGACGAGACAGTCACACTGCAAATTGTCAAGTAGAAGAATGCCTGTGCCTTCATCCGTAAGGGCCCACAAGTATTTACAGAATATTAAATGCAATCTCTAGAAATGCAGATATTTTTCAGAAATCCACCTTTTTTAACAAAGTTCCATGACAGGCTATAAAAAAATGATTTTTTTCCACGATAAAGATATTTTTATTTTCTCTATTTCAAATAATAGGAAAATTTTGTTTTATAATTCTTTTCTGGAAATAATTCTTTATGTAAAAACATTATTCCGTTATCCGAAATGTCACATTCGGGGACTTTCCTTGCCCTTCTTTCCTTCCACCTGTCCTTCAAAGATCGTTTTCATCAGATTATCATGGCTTATATTATTCCAACTCAATTTTCCCGTCTTATCCTAAGGATTTTAGAATATTTCTCTTTTCTCCCACTTTTCTTGGCACTTCCTCATTATACTTACTCAGTCGATTCATTTCATATCCATCATTCGTCTATAGCACCTATTCGCTTCATCAACTTTATCTTTATCATTCTCCGGTAGTACCACATTTCGAATGCTTCCACTCATGACTTCCCTGCTGCTGTCAACGTCCAAGTCTCACAACACGCCATAACAACACGAATTTGAAATATTTCACGATTATTATTAATCAGCGATTGATAAATAGAATAGGTAGGTATTTACATCAACGTCGTCATGTATGTAGGCTACACCATTTTGAATTAAATTTCGAAAAATAGATATCACGACTAACAACACATATTAATATATTTTTAATAAAATGAACGCTGCAGTGAGAGTAATTTACGGTTTTATTGATAATAGGAATTTCTATCAACGCCGTCATATACGTAGCCAAGCCGCAAAATTTCCAATACACTCGCGAATAACCGTAAGATGGCCCTATACATTGCACAGAAAATATTAGAGGTGGTTTACATTAGGATTCATTTGGTTATCGCGCGATTACTTCTCGAAAGTTTGCCATTCTTCCCCAATACGTAGAATGTAAGTACTATCGTTTTCCAAAGTATGTAGACACCCAGTAGTCCTACTTAACTGATGGGGCCGGGTCGGTGAAAACTTGAGAGGTTGGCACATAGAGCGACCTGCATCCCTCACTCGTAAGAAACCAAGAGCCGACGAGGACGGAGGTGGACGCGACCTAGCCACCGAATCTGGAGTCAAACTCCATTAGCATTAGCCCAATCAGAATTAAGATTAGTGGATGGAATGTACCGAGGTAACCCACGTCCACACTCACGTTGGGCTGTCGCAGTGTTTTCTTTCGGGCTCCTTGGCGAGGTTCTGTCTATCTTTAGATTCACATTTGGACTCACTGTTTGTCCCTTACTACTACGTGGCTCCGTCGCCGAGTACGTCTATACTGTGCGCGGTTGTGGCGGAAAAGTTCCGGGGTTATAACTGAGCTCATCAGAGGCCTCGAAGTCTTGTACTGCAAAATGTTTTCGGACTGGTTGGTATTTTTTTTTTTTTTTGAGGAGGCGACCGACAGCTGAGGTCATTTGCGCCATGAGGGTAGGGTATGGAAGGAAGGGTGGAGAGAAACCCGGCGTCGGCATTAGCCTGCTCTTAAAGAAAGGCGCCAAGGGGACCACGGCTTAACGTCCCATCCTACGGACGGAGTGTTGCGCTTGAAATGTCCTCCACACAACATTCAAGCAGGGATCGGGCAGTCTCTGAAAATTCTCTGCCACTGCCGGGATTTGAACCCGAGCCCGCCGGGTGGGAAGCCAACACTCTAGCCACCACACCAACCCGATCCCCTTTTCGGACTGGTTATTCTTCTGTTAACTAGAGTCGCGTTGAGAACTCGGGAGCTGAGAGCTACTATTGAGTCCTAGTTTATAACCGATTATTTATACGGATATCAGTACTCCTTTTTAAAACCTTATTTAGGCTATATATGACAGTTGTTACAGTTTTTATAAGGTGTTCAAGTGGGCGTGGAATCCTGACACGCAGTTGTGAATACATTGTTAATGACTTAATGTAAGTAATACTATCGTAATGTGGACGGGCTCTAGGAACCCTTTAACTATAAATGAAATGAAATACGGGAAGGACAGACAGGGGTGTACGTCATAAGAAAACATATGAGGCGAAAATAAAATGTTTGTGTGAAATATTATAATTGTCGTAACTAGATGATTAAGGAGGCTTCAATAAACTTGAGGAGCCACCTGCCAAAAATTTGCCCTGAATCCCTTGACGGAGGGATTTCGATTTAATCTATCCTTTTACCTTATTACTGAGATCATGTTTTATATATACACGGCTTCCGGAAACACAGCTCGCGCTCTTTCTTCACGATGTCCTTCAATCTGTCGAATCGAAAAGACATGATTACACTTTATTCTTAGATTTTAAGAAAGCATTTGACACGGTACCTCACAATAGGGAACTTGCATATATTTCAGATATAATCAAGAGCCCCAAAATTATATAAAAATATATGTTTGCATACCACGGTGAAAGTTTTATTTTATTTTATGACGTGGTTTGCGATATTTAATTCATCTAAGTTCACGAGAATTTTCAAATACAATTGAGAATCGAAAACGCCCGATGATTCGCTGATAGAAAAGTGACGTCATTATTCAGTACGAGGAGGCACGGCCATGGTAGAGGTTGCATACTTGAATACAAGCGACGGCGTGGTTATGATTCATTTATTGAAGTGCAGACGTATCGGAGTTGTTTATTGTGACTACAGGGCTATTATTTGATCTATTTTTCTTTCATTGAAAGCGATAGATTGCATGAAGATGAAGGAATATGGTTATTCTTTGGCTGGTCCTAGCAAGCTTCCTGTTACTGATTCCATCATGATATCAAAGTATTTTAGTGAAACTGTAGACTTCGTCGGCGCCGAATGTCGATGCCGAGAAATGGAAATGTAGCTGATGTGCATCTGAAATGTTTTATAGTTAACAACAACGTGAGACTTGCATGAATTATTGGCGAAAGCGTATGTGAAATGTGTATTCTCTTGGCAGTCCGGTAGAGAGTCTTATGGTGAACTTATTTTCCACCTCGAGGCAGTCAATGATGCTTTCAACTTAAAAATAGTTTGCCTGGAAGGCGACAGGAAGCTCTTTAAGACTAAAATCTGAGCAAGCCAGACCATTAATTGTTTCAATTTAGTAGCGATAATATGCACGAATTTCCAACAAAATCTACCAGCTTGTGACTCAAAAACTCAAGAAGCCACTTCCTATTTTGCAGAAAGAATCAGTCAATCGATCTTCGATCAATATAATAAACACAACGTCTTCAGGTGTTAATAAGTTAATTTTGTAATTAAGGCCTTCCTAATGTAACATTAAAATATGAACATTTTCCAAAGAGCGTCCATTTTTGAGAGCTTTTCTCGCAATATATCTGGAACCTACTCTCAATATGAGCTCATCGTCATTGCGAGCGTTGCCACTTAAAAATTCCGTATCGGAAATCCTAGAGGGATAACCTTCACCTGCTCTCTCACCATTTCCCCTGTGGTGCACATCAGTCCTACTTCATACGATGGCTTGACAACCTTTAAATGGATCCTTGGTTTTTCCTGACAACCAAAATAAAATGCTGAATTGAAATTGCTGATCCACAGATGTTTTCTGCTTCTTCCTCCTCAGTTTCCAAATCAAGGGCCGCGGAGCATTCCTCTTGTGATTCAACTTTTTCTGGAAAGCAAGCAATGGCGTAGAATAACATCAAACAATGCTACGATTCATTTTTTTGTGACCACCTCTGTATTCCATTCTTTTTCCATCCACAACCTACTTTATCATACGTCTCCGATCCATTCTCGCAACAGCTCCCTAGGTTCCGCCGCGGCCCCGTTTGGCAACATGGCATTAATAGAGTTGATTAACATTCACAAATATCAATATTTTTATAGATTATGGATCATAGAAAAATTACAAATAAATGAAAAAGTTTTTCTATCAGTTTTATTTTTTCTTTCGGGGTAAACTATAGGACAAGATACTGTTTAAATATTTTCATTAATTTATTACAAAATATGCGCTTTAAAAACACCCAAAAGCCATTTTTAATTTAAACTGATGTTTGTAAATTATTTTGGAAGAAGAATGCTGTTGACGCAGTAGTTTACCCTAGGTTGAGTTACAAAGTTCATTAAGTTGACGAAACGGCTAATTTTACGGTGCGCGGAGTCATTAATTGCACTGGTGTGTCTACATTTTTTAATTTTAAAAAATCGGAATTCAGGATAAAATTGTCTTTAAAATGACGTATAATTCATTATTATAGCATGCACTGAAGCCAAGATATAAAGTTGCGAAGTACAGCGGCTCATCATTTTGCCGCCGACAGAGGAAGAAAACGATGTCTTCTTGGCTGGCAGTCGAATGTATACGAGGAACAACGTTTCTCTTTATTTTCATATTCACATCATGGACTTTTCTATGTCCTCCCTTAACTGAAATCGAACAAGTGCCAAAAATAATTCGAGCCCATCGTACCCATCGAGAAATAAGTATCTCGAATTTTTTATTATAAGGCGGCCGAACTGTAGAAAAATCTCAGGTTCAAGTTATTCGGTATCCTTTTGTTCATTAGGCCTATACATAAATGACCTTTGCCCTAGCATTAACAGTAAAATACGCTTATTTGCTAACGACGCCGTCATCTATCGCAAAATTAGTGATCACTCTGACAATGAACTTCTATAATCGAATTTAAACAACGTTCATTTGTGAAGCCAAGAGTGGGGACTTGAACTTAATTTGAGAAAATTCATGTCGGTGCAATTTTTGCAGAGTTCGTCCAACTATAACCATGCTAATTCTGTGGATGGTATTAACATAAAGGCTACAAAGGAAGTGAAGATGGCAACGTCGCGACGTTGCCATCCATCCCGCCGTATTAGTGATCACTCAGGCTTTCAAATTCTATCAACGAATTTAAACAACGTCCATGTGTGGAGCCAAGAGTGGGGACTCAAACTTAATCTGATCAAATGCACGACGGTGAATTTTTTTCTCGGGTCGCCCAAATATCTCCATGTATTTTCTGTGGATGTTTTTAACATTATGGTGACAGATGAAGTAAGGTATCTGGGAGTTACCATAGCCTCGACCCTATCTTGGGGAACGCATATAATGGCCTGTTTACACAATACATTAACACGTGCGAGTTAATGTCTGTTTCCACGAATGATTTTTGTGGATCGGAACGGAACACGTATGAATGCATGAACCAAATTAGAACAGGTTCTATTTTCTGTGCATGCATTCGCACAAGTTGGTTGGTTACACGATGCGTTTTGGCGTTTATTTTCGCGTTCATACATTTTGACCCGTACGAGTTAATGTACCGTGTAAACAGGCCTTAAGAAATATTTTTGTTAGAGCCCTGAAGAAGCTGGGATTCGTCAAGCGTTTAGTGGGTGGATTTTCGGATGAGAAAATAAAAAAGAGGTGCTATTTCGCACTCGCCAGGCCACACCTTGAATATGCAGCGAGCGTATGGGATCCGGTGCAGAAAGATTTAATTCGTGAAATTCATAAAATACAAAGGAAAGCTGCACGATTCGCAATAAACCCGCATCGGGCGTACAGAAAGTGTTACACAGATGTTAAACGAATTGGTTGAGAACCGCTGTAGATTCGGAGGCTGCGCGTTAGACTTGGAATGCTTGAGCAATTGACAATGAAAATCTTTCGAAGCGTAAACGGAGAACATCATAGCCCCGCCACATTTCCAGGTCTTACAGAAACGATAAATTGAGAGAGATATTTTGCCAAACGGATAGGTATGGAAATTAGTTTCCCCCCATTGACAATAAAGGACTTTACTAAATGCTGGGCGTAATTTCGTTAGAGCATATCCTTTTTATTTGTCAACGGCAGGTGACCTAACACTCCCTGCCACACGCCTATTGAGGCGGCTTGCTGGTTAGTCTGTAGATGTAGATTTAGGCAATCAAAACAATTTAAATAATTTAAATTATGTTGTGGATTACTTCTGTAAAAGGTTAACGCACCGTCTAAATAACGCCCAGATGACGAGTAACGATTAATTAATGATAAATTGCGTTAGAGTATAAATTTTTACAAATGCGCTAATAAATATATTGTGTGCTTTCGAGTAAATACTTTTATTTACGCTGACAAGAACGCATGTAATCTTTTTATTTCATTCCGTTAGAATTTTTCATCTGCCCTCTTGTCGAGAGTCAGAAATATTGAAACTTTTACTTTGCGGAGTCCGATGTAGATGATATTAGTTCTAAAGAATTTCACGATACAGAGGATAATAATGGTTGCCGAAGAGAAGAAATTTGAGTAAAAGAACGTCATATGTTATGCACTGAGAACAATAATAGGAAAACTACATAGTAGTAGTGATCCTGTGTGATTAAAATTAGCTTTTCAATCATTATTTGTCCGCAGAAAACTGAAATAGCAGTTTGTGCTGGTTTTTATGGAAAAATGAAAAGGGGCTCCTTAGTTTAAAGCTGATACAATAATATAAATATCTATCATTCGAATAATTTCATTTGGATTCGGGAAGTACCAACCATTGCCCAGGAAAATTACTGGAATATTTGTTGGAAAATTGCCATATGACAAAATTGATTCGAGTTCTTTATATGCCGCCAATGAATTAATTCAGATTAATTTTATAGTGTCCGTGAGCGATAAATCATGCGAAGAAAGGAAGATAGGACCCAAGGAACGCAGTAAATTACATTTTCAACAATATTTTCAAATGAAATCACGGACCAAACTCCTCTTACATTACTATCATGTTTCGTAAACATTTATGGAAGGTAGCTTACATGCTTGTGATAAGCCAACTCTGCCAAACACCTTTTCAGTTTGCTGGCTGGATAAGTGTTTCTTTTTTTATAAGTATACCGGCACCAGTCACGGTGGTAACTTTACGTGAGTCACCCAGAATGCACAAATTGTGCTAAAATCCACTGAGAAAAATTTTGTTTTAGGGGGGATCCGGGTTCGAATCCTGGCGAATAATTTTTTTCTCTATGGATTTTTCGCACAATGCTGGCTGGATATTATTCTGAGTTAGCATTTGACATCGGGATACATGTTTCACTCTCGTTGGCGCTAATTTCACTAAACTTTCAAAAGGGCATCGGAAAAAATGTCACATGAAGCATAAATAAGCAAAGAGCTGATTAACTGTAGAAATAGTCTCTCGCGTACAGAAAGCTAGTACGTGATTCGATTCAGTGAATGAGGCTAATCATTTGTGACATGAGTTATAGGATAAGACCGTGCTTTTATTATTTTTTAATCATATACTTCACCACTGAAGTTGAAACGTTTGTAAAATTATAATATATTTATTCAATGTTTAGCATTTCATACTTTCAATTTCATAATTTTTTCGCAGGTGGAGTTTTCACGCTTATCTTTTACGTGTCCGTACTCGATACTAAAGCCTTTATACAGGTGAAAAATAAGAGAACCGAAAATTATCATCATATTATTCTCAAAGTTCCTCTCATTATAAATTGATAGACCCTTCACTTTCCCCTTGACTTGTAGGCGCAACAGAGCCATATTTTTTGGACGTTAATGTAAAACAATGCTTCGTTGGTTTACTACTCTACCTTCCTTATTTTCTGAAAGGATTTTATTTCCTTATTTTTTTCAGCATTCAAGAAAAATATACCACTTTCGTCTGTCAACTATATATTTACTTTGTATCATACAAGCCAATTCTTACGAATATTACATCTTTGGGGGTATCCATTAACCCTTTCGACACAGTGGTGTTGTTTCCTTGCCATGACTGAGCCCCATGGGTCTCTTCCGTCCCCTCTGTACGGACCATTTTTGCAGGACATTGGTTAAGGACATTGGTCTCACGGATAATCACACTCACAGCGCCAACCTTTTTCGACTTTTCCTAGCGGGGACTCCGCATTATCTCGGACTCAAAGTATAGTTGGTCTTCCTCCTTTCCGGGTTGATAGCCCTTGCACCGAAATTGGTTCCGGGTCAACTCATGGTTATTTTTTGTGAATTAGCTACATGGATAATTGTTGTTTGCCCGTATGTTGCAGATTTTGAATTCAATTCCTCGGTTTTTTTTGTCAACTTTTGAACGGAGCTATACCGTCCTAATTAACGAATTTAATGCACCAACAATTTCTATGTTGATGTTCATATCGAAATCGAGATATAAGTTAATAATTATGGTAAAATTTCATTTAAAAATTGTAAACGCTCCTTAAAAGACAAAAAAAAGAACTCAATTATTAGTTAATATTTTTTGAGAAAGTAACAAATGCTTATTTCAAAAACTGACTAAATGATCGCTATCCCTTACCACAAAAAGGGGTAATAGAAGACGAGGTGTCCGGGTACCTGCTTCCGGATTCCGAGGATACGGTCTATGTCCCCGCTTTGTTGGGTCCCGATAAGACTTCGCGTAGCTGCGACCAGCATAAAAGGGCAACGAAAGGGATATTTGCGGCATTCATTCGCCTGCGTAGGAAAATGTAAGACGAAAATTTGTTGCTTTCGTCCTCCGCGTCAAAAACCGTCCGGGCGAATATTTACTTTGTTAGTAGCGAAAGGGTTAGTTAGATGTGGTGTTTAGGAGGGGCGAGGGGGTCAAGCCGATTCTCACCCAATCTCACGTGGGGGACCAGGTGGTCCTTGCAAGTGTCACGTAATTTTTTTCATAAAAATATGATAAAACATTGTTTTTTAATAAATCTAACGAATGAAGGTTAGATTAACGTATTTACACTGAAAATACGCATTCAATTCTGTCGCGATAATAACGCATGGTTATGGGTCATGGTTTTAAGGTATTGATATTTCATTTTACCACTAAGATAATCCGTGATATATAGAAATAAGGTTCAATTGACTGCCTCCTTTGTTTTCAGTATCAATTCCAACGATTTATGTGAAGAGAGAAGGAAATTTTTATATAAGTATTAACTCTGATTATTGATTAAAAATGAGCTTCCGTACTCATTTATCCAAAATAAACGTATCCAAAAAAAACTAGACAAAGTTAAATAGTGATCTCGGTGGAACAAAGCAACTTTGAATTCCGATTTGTACAAATCCAATATAGATAAAGAATCTTGCTCAACTTGTAATATACTAAAATCGTGCGGTCAATAACTTCAATTTTTTGATTTATATATTTAAATTTTGTTGTCTGCCTATTTTTTAAAACAAAATAGTTAATACGATGTAATATTTCCCAAAATGTTTGTTTGCTATGTATTTCTTTGGTACTGCTTATTCTACGAATTCTCTAGTGTTGCTATTAGAATAATTAAAGTTACATATTTCTAAGTCATTTTACATATTTATACAAATATTTCACTGCTAAAATCAATTGGATACAAAGAATTCCACATTAAGTTACAATAATTTAATCTGATTACGAGAGATTTTAGTATATTTACCCTATTCAATATCACTTTAGCAAGCTCCCTAAAAAATAGCCTGTTGTTTAAAAGTCATTGAAGAAATATGTGAATTTCTATAGAATTTTTTGGGTGTCCTTTTTAAATAAACAGCCTTTGTTTTAGCATCCATTTCCACGAATTTTAAAGACAGACGGGTATAATAGTTTGAGTCATTCCACCTCAATTCCAAAAAGCTTGTCCCGTAGGGTGTCAGATTTTGATGAATTCATGGTTGATATTTTATAGTTGACGCTGTAGGTCATACTACTATGATATAGATTACCAGTCTATGAGTGCACGTCCATAGACTGGTATTAGAAGTAAACGGAAAGCCGCACGGGAGAAAAAGTGAACATTTTAATATTTTCAAAAAATATCATTCAGGAGGTGATTTAAATTTAATTTTTGTAATTCTAAGGTAATGAATGAGCCTACATTCTAAATAATAAATGCTTGGGCCAATTCTGAGATGGATTATTTGAGAAAAGTTGATTAACAATGTTTTTTAAATTTAAATATAACAATAATAGGGAAGTGCACTTTATAAATATTTTACTCAGAGTGACTTCCGCAAGGACTTAGCTGTAACAAAAGCAATAAATAATGGCTATACGACAATTTGATAGTTAAATTGTTGGATTTATATGATTTAAGGCAATTTTTTGGAAAAAATCGATAACGTATTAAAACCACATTAAAAAAAAGATCTCAGGGTATTAAGTTTGAGGTTGATGTAAGCCCATACAGATATCAAAATCTGAGACTCTTAGGGACAAACGCTTTTTGAGTTAGGGTGGAGTGACCCATATTTAATAATCTAACCCCCGAATTTAATTAATTTTTTTGCTCTCTCCTTAGGTGCAAGCCATCCCCGGACGAGAGGGGAAGAATGAAGGGTAGAGCAGGAAGAATGAAGAAGAGCAGAAGACGACGGCCTCGCGGGACATCCAATACTAATTCCTTATGAGAGACTCCTCGTGGAAAGTGAATTCACACTCTATTATCAAAGCACGAGCTCTAGGTAGCAACAGTACACGAAAGGTAACGGCTCGAAGGAGCAAGTTTAAAATGGTTTCGAAACAGCGCTGAAACAAAGGTACCAGAAAGTGCACTTTAAAGTTATTTACTACGAATGAGACCGGTCCTAGGAGACAAAGAATGCATTCTTAGGCAGGAAATAAGTGAGGGTATTTTTGCGTGTGTAGTTTTTTTAAGGTATTTGGGTGGGTTTTGTACTAACACCATTTCTTATAGGAGTGAAGAATGAAGAAACAAGACGTAGCTGAGGCCCCGAAGATTGAAGACATCGCAGGGGGCCTCGAAGAATGAAGAGTGAAGATAACGTGTGCGTGTATATCGGGAATGAGTGGACATTGATAATCCCTCGCCTGAACTGAGTGTTTTTTTACTTAATTGTAACATGTCTGTAACTCTTTCCCTTCCAGCCATGAAGACTGAAGACATCAAATTGAGCTCGAAGAACGGCAAGAATCCGATTGCGTGTGTTTTTTAATCTATCGTGTGATTCCGTGTGATATTTTTCTGCGTGTGATTATTTATATTTGCGTGTGCTGCGAGTATTTTTCCGTTGCGTTGCGTTAGGGCTTGCATTTAAGTGTTATTTATTTATTTGTTTGTGCATGCACTAATCTTACCTCTTCACAGATTCAAGCCATCGCTGGACTTCAAGGAAGGAAGAGTGAAGACTGCACGAAGAAGAGGAGATTGAAGACGCAAGTATTCACAGAAGAAAGAAGAGGAGCATCGTAAGAAGACGTGTGCGATATTTGCGGCTTAGTTTTGGGCCCTTCTGGCCAATGAATAAAAATTTGCGTAAGGCTAGGCGTTTTTTCCGTGCGTTAGTTTTAGATGTTTTTTTTTGTGCCGTGGTTTTGCATTACGGATTCCATTGCGTCATGCAGGAATGTGGCTGTGGCTAGGTAGGAAATGTGTGGTTTCCTATTGATGCCATGGTCACGTTCTTGTGTGCTGCTTTGGAGTGGTGCAAATCCTCGGAAGGGTTATTTATTTGTGTATGCACTAACCCGCTCTCTCCCTAGGTCCGCAAGCCATCGCTGGATGTGAAAAGAAGAATGAATATTCATCGGAAGAAGAGAAGACAGAAGAGGATGGCATCGCGGGACCAGAAGAAGACGACATCTTAGCTTTGGGCCCTTCTGGCCAGTGAACATAAATTTGCGTAAGGCTAGGCGTTTTTTTCGCGCGTTAGTTGTAGTTTTTTTGTGCCGTGGTTTTGCATTACGGATTCCATCGCATCATGCAGGAATGTGGCTGTGGCTAGGTAGGAAATTTATGGTTTCCTATCGATGCCATTGTCACGTTCTTGTGTTCTGCTTTGGAGTGGTGCAAATCCTCGGAAGGGTTATTTATTTGTGTATGCACTAACCCGCTCTCTCCCTAGGTCCGCAAGCCATCGCTGGATGTGAAAAGAAGAATGAATATTCATCGGAAGAAGAGAAGACAGAAGAGGATGGCATCGCGGGACCAGAAGAAGACGACATCTTAGCTTTGGGCCCTTCTGGCCAGTGAACATAAATTTGCGTAAGGCTAGGCGTTTTTTTCGCGCGTTAGTTGTAGTTTTTTTGTGCCGTGGTTTTGCATTACGGATTCCATCGCATCATGCAGGAATGTGGCTTTGGCTAGGTTGGAAATTTATGATTTCCTATCGATGCCATTGTCACGTTCTTGTGTGCTGCTTTGGAGTGGTGCAAATCCTCGGAAGGGTTATTTATTTGTGTATGCACTAACCCGCTCTCTCCTTAGGCGCGATTCATCGCTGGACATGATGATAAGGGGAAAGAAGACACTTGGAAGAAGATTGGATGGTGCACATTACCGAGCCTGCTTCTTGCGGCTCTACATGAGTTGCAGCAGATAAGGAGCGGTATGATCTCAATATTCATTCAAATTTGGTTCATTTTTCCCATGCAAATTTTTAACTTAACGAGTTGCTTGAGAATGTTCAATTTTGCATTCATTAACGGAATTCAATTGTGCTCATGCTTATACTGAACTACTAATTTGCCCATAATGCTATCAAAATTAACAAATAAACTTAATATCCCCCTCAATTTAGTCATTGACTACTTAGTTTGAAAATTGTACTTGGTACTTAGTAACTGGAAGTGATATTTCATTGACCTATTCACTTCGAATTGAATTGAAAACTTATGAAATATATTGCAATGGGCAAAATATTTTTTTGTGCCAACATTTTTCTGGTTGACTCATAATCACCTATTAACGTATTTTCTTTACAAGTGTTTTCAAGTCAAAATATCACCTACCTTAACAGTTTCAGCAAAATATTTTCACATTATAAAGCAGTGCGAATAACTTTTATTTGTAATTAGTTTCTAATTATCTGTTTATTCATTACAAATTTTATTTTGATTTTTCATTCTGAATCAGAATTATTTAACTATTTTTTGTCCTGTGAAACGTTACCCACTTCAAAATCAATCCTTAATTTTTCCTATTTAAACAAATATATAGTTCCATTTAATTGGAGTCAATTTTTTATTTTAATTAGTATTATTAATTAATTGAATATTATTTTAATTTCCTCTGCAATACGGGAAATTATATTTTTCACTAGAAATTTTTTAATCTAATTAAAAGGTGAGCCTATTCACTCACTAACGTCTATGCGCCATAAGAGAATGTACTGATTGATTCGGCCATGAAGCCGGTTTACGAGAACATTGCTTTGTCTCTTTATGAGTGTTCGTTTTTTTTTCAAATGCAGAGTTCGTTGGATCGTATTGTGTGAGTTGACTACTCGAGGCCTCGATGAAAGTACGTGCAAAAACATCGAAAGAATGCAGCTCGTTGCCGCAGGCAGACGGTAAGATTTCATTTATTCCTCTTCCAAGTTTTGAGTTCAGTTCAGAACCATAATTTAGTGATCACATAGGTAAACTATAATTTTTACATTCAGGAACCTCGATGTAATGATTGCGTGAGAAAATAAATATATATTTTCACTTTTCCAACGCGAAAATATTTAGTTAAACCGCACCTAAAATTAAGATCTCGCGCTTTGTTTTTGTTACACTCACAAAACTTAAGTCCCGTGCTGAATCTCAAGGCATTTATTGGTTGACGATGACGATAACGTTTGCTTTCATATATTTAAATTTGAAACTTCATTTCCATTAAAGTTAATAATTCGAATGAAGGATAGATATGGGGATTTTCGTGAATCTATCATAAGTATTTACTTTTCCGTTTAAATTTCTCATTGTAATGTGGAGGTCGAGGTTTCCATATTGGCCTTGCTTTTGATAACCCAGCAACCGTCATGCGCGCTCAAGTACTTACTTCCTCGGAGACCCTACCTGAGGGAAACATGAGATTCCGGTAATATTTTCTACCTTTCTGAATTTTTCCGTGAATTTAATGAGTATAAGTGACATATTTAAAAAAAGTCGCAACAATAATGTTACAATGATTGATACTCTTTTGTGTTTAATTTTGGGTACTTAATTTCTGTTGACGCGTTTTTCCTTGCTATTAAATATTTATTAAGCCAATGGTGTCGGAAAAATCAGTATATATTTTTCAATTTTTTCGGCTCTTTTGTTTCTGAAGTGATACTTTGACCTCTGGCTCTTTGCATGATCTTGAGAATTAACTTATATTATTCCTTTCGCATCAGAAGACTTAATTATTAAATTCTATCCTACAAGAAATTTTTAAAATACATCCTCCTGGATAGGTGTGGTGTCCTTAATATGGATGCCATATTTGTAACTTCTGGTTTCGTCTTTTTAAATAATTTCATCGTATTGATTTTTATAATTTCACTATCGTTCTCCAATTCATATAATAGTACATATATTAAATGCAGAATAGTATATATTTGCTATCAATTTTTAGTTATGCCCATGAAGTCCAAGTAAGTCGTAAAAAGGTTATACAGACAGGTATATAACAGACTCAGCTCACTATAACGATTTCCGGGAAAATTTTTAATATTGCCCGATCATATCTTTAAAATGTTTAAAGAATAATGAGGTAAGCGTCAAATAATTTGGAACTACCCGCTCTTGCATTTTTTTTATTTTAAAAATTTATTGACACTTTAAAAGTTAATATTTTCTGAACGCCTTCCTCGAAATGATATTTCTGAGCTGAGAGTTAACTTTTTAGGTTTCCCCTTCGTTGGATTTTGAGAATTTTTTGTTATATTACCACCTAGGTCATGCTTTTGGACAACGACAGCGATTACTTTTGGAGACAACTGTGGAGGTCCATGAAATGGACACCTGAAGGTTACTGCGCCGACAACTAGAGACTTGAGGATTTATCGTGAAGAAAGGATGAATGAAGATAGGAAGAGAGAAGACACCAAGCATGAAGATAGTTGGTTTTTTTTTGCATTTTTTGTTGCAATTATTGTACAGGGTGTTTGTATATTTTTTATTTATGCATGTATTTTTTCCAGCTATAGTTAGGATTTGCGGCAGGAGAGTAGGGATTTTATATTGCGTCCTACCGTCGAGTAGAAATAACTCAGATTAGGCAGGTCTTCGTATATCGTGGCCACGATTCCGTATTTAGGCGTTTAATTAATTCAGGCGTATTAAGCAGAATTTAGGTAGGCAGGGCTGTATGAATGAATGAATGTGATTTTATGAATGAGTGAATGGAATGTGATTTTATGAATGAGAGAGTGGAATGTGGTTTGATGAATGAGTGAATGGAACGTGGTTTATGAATGAATGATATTAGTAGTAGTAGTGCTTGATTGCTAATAATATTTTGTGTAGTTTTTTTTTATTCTTATTAATTTTGGTCGTAGTGTAGTGCATGCCCCCCTCAAATCCAAACTGTTCCCTCATCGTGGGGAGGGGGTGTAACAGGGATAAGTCATTAATTTGCACCAAATGCTTACAAAGTTGCACCCTTATTGGGAATGTGATGGAATATTTTTTCTTCCAAAGTTTGTGGTTTTTCCGCATGAGTTGCAAATTGTAAAGGTTATTGATAACATATAATGCAAATATGACTTATCCCTGGCTAAAACAGTTGGTGCATTTGTGATTTGTATTTAAATATGTGAAACCATTGAATATAATATATGATATGTTGCAGTGATATTTATTTCAGCGCTTAGTACTATATGCATTACTGTTTTTATGTTTTTCGATAATATTGTACAGAGCCTTTTTTTGTAACTAATGCATGTATTTTTTTCAGCTATAGTTTAGACTTGTGGTAGGAGAGTGGGGATTTAATATTGCATCTTACAGTTGATAAGAAATGACTCAGAATAGGCAGGTCTTCGTATATTACGACCATGAAAATATAATTAAGTAACACCCTGACCAGAATAAATTGTACCCATTGCTAAGGTCGATTTGCATTATTGTTGTTGATAATTTGTATCGAGTTTTTAATGATATTATTTTAATAGCATTTGAAATTATTAATTTTAAATTAAATTAATTGTGAATGTCATTTCTCCCTACTACTTTGTACAAGTAAAGGCAATAAAACTATTTTCTATATACCTTTGACTATGTTACTTAGGAGATGTTGTAAAAATAAAATATTTTAATATCTTTGTGATTGGTGACATAAAATAAAAAATTTTACATGCAATTTTTGTGAAAATTAAAGTGCTGGTACAAATCCAGTAAAATGGAATGTCGTTAAGGTATTGACAAAATTTTACATTCGTCAGTTGACAATTAACCTAAATAAAGTTAACATTTTCAGAAAGCATCCAAGGTGCAATTACATTGGGCATATATTGTGTGCATAACTTAATCTTAATTCATTCAATTGTATGCAAATGGGCAATTTGTTAACATTGTTAATCCATTTTTGTAATGATAATATGACATTGTTACGCAAAAAGATTAAGAACATGTATTTTTTCGGCTACAGTTTAGATTTGGAACAGGAGAATAAGGGTTATATTAATTATATAATGCTGTCGATTATAAATAACTCAGACTAGGCAGGCCTTCGGACATCGTGACAATGAATCCATATTGTGTCGTTAGATCAATTCAGGCGTGCATGTTGAGGTATTTAGTTAGGTAGGGCTTTAACAATGGATTGGGTAACAATGGATGAATGTGATTTTGTGAATAAGTGTAATAGTACTGGTAATGCTTGATCAGTATGAATTGATTTTAATAATGTATGTTTTAATTTTTTATAACCATAGGGGTGTTTTGGGGGCATAAGCATCCCCAATATTTCTCCCCTGGAGGTGACTACCTGCAACGCATCTACTGAGAAGACCACAAGCCTTCCAGCACTCCAATTTTCAAATTATGTTGTTACATTTCATTATGTATTCCAGTAATCAATTAATTGTTATAATGCTGAAAGATTATTTCATCGCTAAGCAGCTGAAAAGTTTGTAACGAGTGTATCGTTGTCTGATACCTCCAAAGCGACGACAAAAGAGTAACAGTGCAGGCAAGCCACTTAACACCCAAACTCTTCATACCTTTCTGGCTATGTGGCTGACTGAGAACTCAGCAGCGATCTGCCAGATCAGTTCAACCATGAAAATTAGAGCCTAATTTGCATTGTGTTTTTTTAATATATAACACTGTTAGACAGTAAGATGGAGGGGAAGGGGCTTTGGGATATCGGCCTCGAATATTTATACATATAAGATGAAAATATTCCAGGTTGGGCACACACAGTACAAGATTTTTTAATAAAAATCTTTCCTAACTCTGAGGAAGGTGGTAGGTGCCCCTGAAAATTTATTTATTTTCATCTTTAAGTGTGTATTTAACTGTGTGCGCCAAACCTGGGGCATTATTGTGTTATACACCTCATAGAGGGATTTCCTGAAGTATTTATACATATAATGGTAAGCAGGGGCGGATCCAGGAATTTCTTTCTGGGGTAAGGGGGCACAAGCGCGACCGTTCCAGGATTTTGTTCTAGGGGGCAAAAGGATACTTCGTAATACAAAGCGAACGCAATGATAATGGGACCGTATTAAAAGTATTGCATGTTTTTTTTAAGGGTCTGGGGGGACACGGGCCCCCGTGCCCCCCTCTAGATCTACCTATGATGGTAAGTTATCAGTTATATTTATATACTGTCACTTCTTGGTAGGGTAAGGTAGGTACCCCAAAAAACCAGATGCAGTAAGATCCAGTATTATATGTATATATTTGAGTGTGCAAGAGCAATCTCACATGGTCAAAGTGTAGTACATCGCCGGCGAGAGCGGCGAGACAATTCCCGCAGCCGCTCCCGTGCGAACTCCCGTTCCCCATCCAGAGACGGGTTAAGCTTGTATCACGCGAGGTTAGCGGAGAAGGCGCATCGCTGTAAGTCCCCATGTAACTTCGCGGAAAACATGAAGGGTAGTTGGTAAACGCGGCAAGCGCCCTGCAGTCAGCCGCCTTTCAATCACTGACGCCACCTCTGAATTGCAGTATCTCATCGACACTGAATCGGACTGGTAGAATCCTGGAGAGAGAACTTCGCAGTCGCTTATATCCTTCATAAGTCAACTCTCTGTTCCTATGACCATGCCTACGTCCTGAAATTTACACCCGATTTTAGCACTCTTGTTAATAACGCTATGAAAATTAATTGCGACAAAGTTAATGTCATATTTTACAGATTACCTTTCGGTCGGTTCTTTTCTTCGCTGTTTATAAGATGAGTGTATCGCTATGAAAGTGCTAATCACTTAAGATATAATAGCTTTCCCAGCATTACTGCTCCTAAATTTACTTCAAGTGATGTGAGGATTTACGCATGTGTGGATCACCTCGGAGTCTACATTTAGAAAACTTTACTCCTTTAAATCACCATCATTATTATATTGATTAAATAAATTGCATTCTCTTTATATATTATGTTTAAAAAATGAAGAAAAAAAGATAAATTATTTCGGACTTGATCCCTCGCAGGATTCTCATTGAGTTACAGCGCACCGTATAGACCCACTCGGCTACGATTGGTAAGAGGTAAAAATAGAGTCCAAATATGAATCCAAAGATAGAAAATGATATCTGCGGAAAGCAAAAAGAGAATTTTTTTCATTAAAAATTTTATAACGACAGCATAATTTAATTAAGTTAATATGCGTTAAAGTGGATTTAAAAAAATTGTTACTGCCATACCATGTAACAAAAAATTTATTGCAGAGAGGTTCGAAACACCTACTTAGGATTACTACCGTAGTAAGTCTTCTCCCTAACCACTAGTCCATCTCACTCTTTGATTCCGGTGAGGATTCATTACGAGCTTTGTCAGGAAAGGGAATGAACCAGTCTTCTGGTGTCACTAAATCAAACTGAATTTTAACACTCAGTGGCATTAATTGCTGTGATATTGCGGCGGATATTTCATGTGTATGTTTTGTTCGCTATCACTTATCGAAAAGCGTCAGCGTTAATTGTAAGACAACATACTTCGACGGATCTGCCAACTTACGAGAGGAAGTAAAGTAACGTTCTGGACGTAGATTTATTATCTAGCATGACCTGCACAATTTATGTGGTATTAAACACTGCACATATCCCGCATACATTTCCCTTTAATGATGTTGTTATAAAAATATTGCGGGAAGTGGGAATGTTTTTCAAATTTCCCTCCCACTGGTGCAATAGAAAATACCGAAAATTGACTTCAAAACTGCGGCGAAAGTGGCGCCGCTCCATTTGTTGCAATACTTTTGAATCCGACTGAATCTGGTCACAACGCCACGTAGGAATTGCGTAGACGCAGGTGCATAATTGACACAGACAGGAAAACAGGATCTTCATTTATGGAGAGTATAAGTCATTTGTGATCCTGAGACTGATCACGAACTTGGTAAGATACATTCCATGAAGTTACTTCATGCACTTCACGCCACCGCGCATTAAAATAATCATATCCCTGCATTAATCCAAAATGCCTGAAAACTGTATATCATACTGAACTATGAATGTCTGTTTTTTTCCTTAGTTTTTACTTCAAACTTTCTACCTATAGTTAGGGGGGACATGGAATATGATGTTCTTTGAGGCATTAGTGGCTACTACACATTTCTCCATCTATAAAGATTTACTGGAATCAAGTTTGTTTACATTCGCTATCATCACGACGAAGCCGATAGCAACCCAGGAGCACCACTACCGAATAACATCAACATCGTTTTAAATCAATGAATTACGAAAAATGTTATCGCAATAATAAAAAAATCTGACTGAATAAAGCATTCGCCACACTTCGTTTCTATCAGCTCTGCGGATAAGATAGTGATATCAAATTTGGGTCTGGAAGAGAGGAGCGTAAATAAGGAAACGCTCATAAATCACGTAAGGTAACGAAGGGGGAAGAGGAGGCTGATGAAAATTCGCAAGCAAAGTCACCTGGGAGGAACGATAAGGGCAGAACACTGCGTATATTCATCACTCATATGTTAACACTTCTGGAAAAAAAACACCGAATAGCACACTATGAGTTTTTACGAAGCAACCCGAAAGTTGAATGATGAATTTCACAAAGGAAAAAATAATTCGGAGTCACCTCAGAACAGGAACACAGCCTGTATAGTAACATAATATTTTAATGTCACACTTTTTTACTAATTCCACGGAGGCAATTTTGGTATTATAATATATATTACAATACCCTTCTTTTCTTAGAACAAACGTATAAAGTCGCCCGAAGTTTACTGGCTAGGGCTGAATAAAATTTGCAATAGGTCTTTCGCGAATCTTTTTTCTTGTTTGATGCTACCACAGTGCTACCCATTGAGTTTGATGATGCCTTTTGAGGATACAAAAATACTCCTACAACTATCTTCCTCTTTCATAAGTTTCCATCGGAACAAAATGAAGTTTTCGTCATTTCCAAATTTGGCAGCTCGATTCCTGCACTCTTGCTTTATGACACTCATGCAAATATTTCGTCACACGTCTTCACCTCTCGTGGAGAAAAACAATAAAGTTTATAATTCTTTAATTCATTGCATTGAGCGCGGATAAAAAAATTCAACGGAGCATGCTACTGAGGCTGCAAAAAGAAATTGACGTGAGGCCCCTGTACTCCGCAGTAGACGGTAATTAAAGAGGAATTAAGTATCACGAAGGAGGAGTTTTCAATTGGCCTCCTATGTATCACGTGGCATCATGGACGCCCCATAGCACGGTATCAAATGAAATGAACGCGACAAAGCTTTGATCACGAAAGTCTCGCTCACAATAAATTAATTTGACGTAAGTTAGGGTAATGAAGGAATTTAAAATATGAGAAGAGCGACTTTTTATTCATAACAAATTGTATCGATCAACTTAGAATATTCAATAGTAAATAAAAGCGCAAATCTATGTAAAAGCAATATATCCATCTTCAATATTTTTCTATTTATGTGGAGCAAAGCATATAAGCGAAAATGTTTTGTCTTCCAAAATGTCCAGCAACTTCTAGGTGGCAGCCATATATCATATTACCCTAAAATCAGTCGTCTTCATGACCCGATTCCGGAAAAAATGCAAAGAGTCCATTTCAGAAAGATCTAGGGGCAATATAAGGCCCAAAACGGCTATACCATAATAAAAACATACGGACCGACACAAGATCTTTGCTCATTTAAAGCTTTTGTAATTGAGATAATTGATGCAAAATTTAAGCGTTACGTTACGAAAGAACGAGGTTTGTTTTTTTTTTAATTTGATCATCGTCTCCGATATTATTTTCCCTTGGCAACAGCACTATTAATGATAAAATAACTCTTATTCTTTAATATCAAGAACAGCTTATCAAACAAATAACCATGTCATTGGTTTTCTGAATTGATACTTTGGATCCATTTGTAATTGACTACTGACAAACAAAATCGTGAGTCTCTGATCTTTAATCAGAGACATTGAAATTTCGATAGCTGAAGCTTGATTATACATAAATAGGCAAAACATCGTATATTCAAGATTAACCTAGCAAAATTGCGTGATTGAAACATTGAGAAAACAAGGCAAGTGAATGTATTTTATATCTTGATGGAATTTTTCATGCTTTGATGGAAATGGTTCCGAGCGTGTGAAACCTGGCATGCATCAAACAAAACTTGATCCGTCTTATCATTGTAAAAAGACTAAGCTAAGTCTATGGAAATAGCCGGACTCAACGACCTTCCATAGACTATTGTCTTTTAGAAAACTCAATGTACCCCGCAAACCCTCTCTTCTTCCCCAACACCGCCACCTTCTTTAGCTCTCGTCTCCTCACCCACTTTAACCCCGCCCTCCCCTGGCTGGTAAAAAACCCTCGTCCCAAACCAAGGCTGCCCCTTCTCCCTTCTCCCCCCTACCCCCCCCCCCTTTTCCCTATTTCAGTCCGTGTTTAACGCTCACCCCCGCCTTCCAACTAGTCCTTTTCCTTTCCGACAGATGTCCTCACAGTCACTTGTGTACTTTGGGTATAAATGTATGATGCATGCAGGTTTAGTCACCTGACGATGTAACTAAGTTACGAAACCCGGGTCGTGCCCTTAATTAAACAATCAGTGAACCTTACAAAGTTTTATTTCCTTAATTCCTAACAGCTAAATGATTTATTTTTATGAAATCAGTATTTGAAACATTATTCAGAGCCTTATGAAAAGATTTCAAATTATACTTCGATTCACAGACCTTTAAAGATGTTTGAAATCATTACGCTTGGGAGGTTGACCTGGAAGTAATTCCGTCACATGTTAATTTTGGGCATATTTAGAAGGTATTTCGATAATTAATTTTGTTTCTGTGTACAAGCACCACCTTCATAAATGTTTTTTGATCATGTACAGTTAGAAGTTTTGCAATTGTTATGTATTTTAAAATTTTATCGATAAATCTTATTGCATAGTTTTCTCTAAAGGTAATTCCGTCACTAATGGAATTGCCCAAATATTAATAAAATATCCCTCAGAAGGCCGCAAAACTCACTATTTTGAACTATTTATATGAAAACTTTTCTAGGGGAGGGCCCCCGCGCCTCCCGCTTACCCTGGCGGGTATTCCACAACCTCAGACACCCCGGTGTTTTGCGCCTAAAACCCCCCCTGGCCTTAATTCCTAGCTGCGCCCCTGGTCGGTATCTCCATCCAAATTCCATGATGGTACCAACTTCGCAAGCGAACACAAAAATGTCTCCTTAAGAAAACTTCCCCTTTTTTTGTGCAGTGGCCATGGCCCGGAGACTATTCGCCGTGACCTTACCACTTGACCCTCGCTGAGGAGTCATGGCTCAAGCGGTTTTAATGAAGTGGGCGGGAGTGTGGGGTAGGTCGGAGAAGTTGTCGTCTGCGATTGCGATAGTGCGAACCTGTTTGAAAAGAATATGATCTTTTTAAGTTGGTGGTCTGAAATTCTGGAAAGATTGACCTATGAGGTTTATGATGGTGTCATCATAAACCTCATTGGTCAATCTTTCCAGAATTTCCGGCTTCCTTGAGGACAGTGTATTTATATAGCAGGGTGTATTTCTAAATTTTCCCCAATTCCCGCTTTTCAACCTCTTAAAATATTTTCAATAATTGCCACAAGAAAAAATCCCCTGCATCGGAAATCGAACCACGGACCTTTGGCTTTCCGACTTCAAAATATCCCATGAGAATAAGAATCGACGTACTAAATAAATAGGATCGGTTGTTTTACATTTAGAGGTCACTTAGAGTATTAAATAAATCAACAATTAATATTTTCGATCCGAAGAAGTATAAAAGTGCTACGGGTAAAAATATTTGGAGCCTTTTATGTAAAATTCACTCCATTTTTACGTTCGAGGAACCGTTTCCGAGATGTGGAATATTTCATTGATGAATACATTCACGTGATCGACTCTAAACGCACGTACTGGCCAAGCTTCTTACCTACGCGCGTTTCTCAGAACAGACATTGACTGGTTATTAAGCGATTCAGTGAATAATTGCGATTGTGTATTTGATGAAACTTCAACGTTGGATGTACAAAAGTACCGTTCTGAGAGTAATACACTGAAATATATTAGCAAAGAAGACAAACAGTTTATAAAAAATGTAATTATATCTAAGTTAAACTTATTTTATCAGGGTCATGTTTGGTTCGAAAGATCTAATGTTTTTAGCTACGTTGATATTTTTGTTTTTGAACATCGTAATGGTTATAAGTATTTAAAAAAAGTAGACACGGAAGCGCAGAAACAGAATGTTGCGAAGTTTAAAGGGTTTAAAGTGATTGAAGGGCTCAGTTACGGTCAGCTGATTGGTCCAGCTCCCCTCATTACTCCACGACCCTCTCGCGCATTTCCTAGCAAGAGCCGAGGGACCAATTTTACTTCGGTAACAATGGCATAAAATGACTTATGCGCGCTAACCTACTGTCCCAGCATATCTAACTATGGACTATATTTATACGCACTGGCATATACTTACCTTCGATTTTGTTCCATCTCTTATTGCCACCTGTAGCCCAAGTAAAGAAGGCATTCAAAGCCAAAATACCACTACACTGCCCCAAAAGCGTTATAATGGAGACAAGGAAAGAGAGAGTGAAATAATTTTTGGGCAGTGGCACTATATGCAGCAGAGATTTGGACAAATGGGAAGCAGACTTAGCAGCACTTGAACCCTTCGAGGCCTTTTACCAGCCTCGGTGGCCGCCTGCAGACCCGAAGGGCGAAAGTTCGAGTCCTTCCTGATTAAAACTAACATACCCAAGGCATGGATATTATTAAATTTGTTTTCAAAGTACATAATAATGATCATAATAGAGGCCAATTGTGATCAATAGAGGCATTAAAAGTGACCTGGTGCCGAGAGTCGATGCTGAAGATCGTATGGACGGATAAAGTATGAAACTAGGAGATGTACTGTGATTTTTAAGTGAACGATCAATATTTCGAACCTAAATTATAATATTACACTTAAACCGACGGCTTACATATATTATCCAATACACACCATTAGCCAATGTGCACCTAAACCAATGGCTATAATATAAGTAGGCCATCGGTTTAAGTGTACAAATGTCTGCAGGAGGAAGGCAAGATCGATATAAATTATTATAACCTCCATAACATTTTATATTTAGAATAAATGTAAAATTTTAAAGAAGTAAGATAGTGCGGCACCACCAGTACATGGATAGAAAGGTTTAAGATAGTCGTAAGCGACAAGCGATAAACAGCTTACACGCTAAATATTTTTTTCATATCCGAGGAGCAATGAGGATATCCACCGCACCGTAAACGAACTCGTGTTATTTAGATATTTAGACCAGTTCGCTCACAGTAAGAATAAAAAATTCTACCACATAAAAATAAAAGTTCCGCAATAGTTTGAATATTTTTATTAAGCGAAATATGTGCGAAAGGATAGACAGGGGCATTGACGGACTGTGTTTCTTTGCCCAATTTATATCTTATTTTGTGGTCTAGTGAAGCCAAAATGACACTTGGTAAGCATAGGAATTAAAATAAGAGAAAAATCTGCGTCAAATGGTGTAATACGAGGCCGTAGCCTACGTTATATACATATATATGAATAACGTAGGCTACGACGAGGCTATTCACGTAGTTCTTGTGCCGCTCAATAGAGAGCATGACCGTCGAGGTGGTTTGAATATGGTATTATCACAGTGCGTATTACACGGTCAAGTGCTTTCCTCCAAAAGGCTTACTCAAGCATTTACAAGTGGTGGCTCCATTCAAGATCACTGATATTTGTTACACCTTGTGTGCTAGGAGGATGGTGGTTATTTTTTTTTAACAATAATTAACAATATTTTTGAAAATGGTAGAATCATGGATATTTTCTATTAAAGATATTGAAACAAGTTCACTAACAAAACGTTTGGAAATAATTTAGACGCGTAAATTCAACTTGTGAACATGGTTATATATAAATTCGATATATAATCATGTTCACAAGTTGACTTCACGCGTCTTCCATCACTTCTTGACTTGCTATTTTGCACTTCACGAGAGGAAATTTTTCGGTATAAAAATAAAATTATAAAAACAATATTCAAATGGATTTTTAATTAATTTAAATTTCAAACCCTAATCATCACTAAAAATTTGTCTAACATATTTTATTATAAAAAATGAAAACAAATTAAAAACACGCTTTTCCGAAAAAAATACTATATCTTACTCAAACTTTTACACTCATATCAAATAAACTTATTCAGCACCTGCGATTTATTCTTCGAATGATGGAAAGGTACTTTTTAGTGCATTTTATATCATTTTTGAAAAGGGCGTGTTTTTTGTGTTTTTTATTTTATTTTTATTTCCTTCTCATCGCGTCTCGAACAAAACACGGAAGTCACCGCTCTCCAATAGGAGTCTCCTACGTTATCTCTTGATAGAGGCACGCATGACCTTCAAGTCTTTAAAGCACTTAGGCCCTACGCACGACTCCCAGAGAATTCCCGGAAAAGATTATCTAAGTGACCCAAAAACGGGATACCCCGACGAAAAACAATGCCCATGGGTTTGGTCTGAAGTATTAATCCTTAGGACGAATCGAAAGATAAAACAACTTACTTCCCATTTTATGGGGATAGCAATCCTCTATCGATAGATATTGCAGTACGTGACCTTCCGTCATTTTTGAACATTTTTATATAATTCATTCATCTGACGATTCTCTCCTTGGCCCGAATTTGCCCCTAGTATCCTAGCACGTTGCGTACGAATCACAAGAATCTTTGTTTTTCCTCTGAAAGATGTTATGGATGTGTAACATGAATTCTCGTTTTCACTCTTGACTCCTTTTATTTTGCCAATTTAATTTCACCTTTTATGTTCTAAATAAACTCGATGATTTCAGGCTTAACTTTGTGAAAATACACTGTAAACAATTAAAAAGGCATGGTACTTATTCACACAATTTATTTAAGACGACCGGGTTCGTCGCAGAGGCGACATCTTTAGGTACACAAATCGTTGTTTTTGTTGTTTTTTAAAAAACAACAAAAACACACGTTTGCCGAAAGAAATACTAAATCTTACTCAATCTTTTACCCTTATTTCCAATAAACTTTATTTTGCTTAAAAACAACGAAATAACAACAAAAATGTTGATTTCTGTACCTGAAGATGTCGCCTCAGCGACGAAACCGGTCGCCTTAAATAAATTGTGTGAAAAAATACCATACCTTTATGATTGCTTATTTGTTTTGTCCATGTATAAAGGGTAACTATCATAAATAATATAAATTTGCGTATTTTTTTATTAAGTCACGTTTTCGAAGCCGCTACTTCCACGCATTCGCATCACAGCAAAAAGGATTATTTATATCATACCTGATTAAACACAAAAAAAAACTCCATTAAAAATTAGAATCAACGGCATTTGAATAAGAGGAGTGAATATTATAGTGTTCAGGTTGAAATACCTGCCGAAAGAGAGTTGTAAGACGCATTCAAACAATACCGTACGCAGCGTGCTTGAATTCGTAGCTTGTGTCCAGGTTTTCCAGGAAATGGACCAGCTTAATTGCACAGGCACAGGTGTTCTGACAATGAGTGGTGAAATACTCACTCAGGTGGTATAAGTATTAGGGTGGTGCGAAAAACCTCAAGTTCCAAATTTCGTGTCGTAATAGTGCGGAAAAGTTGCGATACGTTAGTACAAGAAAAACAAAAAAAGAATTATTAAAATCGGACGTCATCTTCCGATCCCGCAAAGCACCTGAAAAAATGACAAAAATGAAAAAAATAGTTTTTTTTTCGTTGTAAAAAAAATTAATTAAATTAATACCTTTTAACGCTGTAGCAAAAAATGATTACAAATAGCATAAGTTATTATTTATATATGCATATTTATGGCTTTTAACTGTTATTACCGATCGCACAAGATCATTAAAAATGTATAAATTTTGCAATTTCGCCTATTTTTCAGAGTTTTGTAATAATTACTTGAGGATAATTTTTGAGAAGTTTTAATTAGCTCTTTAGATCAAAAATGACAATAAAACTGACCAATAGAATTGAAAGGCAAAATTGCTCTTTAAAAAGGCAGCATGTTAACCCTATTGAAACCGAAAGTGAAGATGTTGAGGTTTTAAATGACGCAACGCAAAGTTCAACAATCAAGGAGAAATTTGTTGATTAGGAAGATTACATGCCTAGTACATCCAAAAAAATATAAATCACCCTGGCAAATGAGGGTAAAATTCCAAAGTACAGCTTTTCATTGTTCAATACGGGGTGTCTCACCGTACAGCTGCTGCTATAGCATCAAGTGTACTTGTAGACATTGGTGTTATAACTGAAGAATATACTTCTAAGTTCATTGACCGATGTAGAATTAAAAGGGAAAAGAAAAATATTATAAGCGATTTACAGCAAATCCCTCTTGATTTAGGTGAGCTACACGGTTATACTTTGACGGAAGGGTAGACAATACCATAGTAATAGAAATGATTGAATCGAAGGAGTACTGTCGGACAGTTATAGAGGAACACCATTCTCTAATAAAAGAACCGGCTTTTGTGTATTTGAGCTATGTTTTTCCAAGCTCCGGGTTTGCTAAAGATATAGTGGTCTCCATACTATCTTATCTCTCTGGTCAAGGAGTATCATTAGAGTTCTTAGAGTTAGTTTGCTGTGATGGCACGAACATCAACATTAGATGGAAAGGTTGGACTATTAGAAAGCTCGTAAAACACCAATGACACCCGCTGCAGTGGGTAGTTGGGTGATTTCTTCTCATTGAATTACTTTTGTCATATTTTTCAGTATTTAGATGGTGAAACAAGTGGCCAAAAAACATTTAGTGGGCCAATTGGACAAATACGAATGGTTATGGAAAGCTTCCAAACTGCATTTCCAAACTATTGAATGTGACATTCTACAAGTTGATGGATAAATTTTGAGCAAGAACCAAAGATACCTTATTGACATTAGTCAAGCAATCACAAGTGGCGACTTTCCAAATGACTTAGCAAACCGGGATACTGGCCCATTTTCACATGGTAGATGGCTCGTGTGAACAGAGCAAAGGAAACCTCTCGATACGTACCTGGATATTAAAAGAAAGTAGTTTTCTCTGTTATTGAACGGAACTCTAACCTTGATCACGAAGATAATGTATTGATGGCGATGGTTTTTGATTACAGAAGGCACATTAGAGAGCTAGGGCTAAAAAGAGTATTTAAAGCCAGACAGACTTAACCAAAAGACAAACCTATCGTAAACTTCATTACTCCTACCATGAACTTCGAAATAACTGACCATATAGATTTGATTGACTGGAATGTAGTCAAACTATCTACTCCACCTCTTCTTATGAGAATAATTACTAATGAAGAAATAGCTTCCTTCATTGAATCTGGCGATAAACAAGATTGGGATATTATAACTTCCCGTATCACACGCAATCAATGGAGCCGTGTGTGAAATTGGTAACGGAGGCATCCCTTAAGCTTTATGGCTATCGATCCAGAGATGGATTTATTAGGGCTAATTCAAATCAAGGTCCATTATGCCAGACCTTACCACTAAATCGCAGTACAAAGTATTTTTCAAAAGTTAAAATTTAAAAGAAGGACAAAAAATTTAAATATTGTAGAAGCAGTAACCCTCATTGGTTGGATGGGAGGGTGCGGGTAGAACTTAGAGTGCAGCCACCTCTCCGCGGTGAGTTCTGGGTTGTTTCAATATTATTATATCATTTATAAACAAAGGAAGAGCTGCATAATCAAACATATATTTTAGATTAAAATATTACCTTAAGTTATTATGACACAACTCTGAAAAACCAGCTACATTGCAAAATTTATACATTTTTAATGATCTTGTGCGATCGGTAATAACAGTTAAAAGCCATAAATATGCATATATAAATAATAACCTATGCTATTTGTAATCATTTTTTGCTACAGCGTTAAAAGGTATTAATTTAATTTAATTTTTTTACAACGAAAAAAAAACTATTTTTTTTTCATTTTTGTCATTTTTTCAGGTGCTTTGCGGGATCGGAAGATGACGTCCGATTTTAATAATTCTTTTTTTGTTTTTCTTGTACTAACGTATCGCAACTTTTCCGCACTATTACGACACGAAATTTGGAACTTGAGTTTTTTCGCACCACCCTAATAAGTATTATCGCAAAGAATGAATTGTTAAAGACTGAATCATACAAACAATATCATTAAAATCGATGATGATGTTTTTAACACTTCGCATGAACTTCATTCGATCCAGAAATTCTTTAATCCAAAAAACCCGATTGATAAATTAATTATTCCTATCTTCTTTCACCTCAACTATTTTTGAATTAACATTATTTTCGGCTCACAGGCAACATAGTTTATGATACTGATACAAGTTGATTGGTCTTAAAAGCATAGTTTTTCAATGCAAGCAACTAAGGGTACGAAAAAAATTTAAGATATATTTTGCGTAATATATACTACGATGAAAAAAATATATCTTCAAAATCGTATAAATTCACACTTACTTAGAAATGAAACCGGTACAAGTTTTTGAGGGACATTGTATAAGGGACGAAAAGCAACAATTCTTGCACCTATCGAAAACCAGTGCCACGGAGTAAACTCAACAGAGCAAAGCACTCTTCTATTAGGTATACCTTTCTCTATACACCCTTCATGAAATGTAAATTCACATAAAGGTATGTGCAAGTTTTGGATTCTGTACCTGATCATAATACCAATATGTCGAAACATGTGGCGTCTGAAGACAAATTGTGGGAATCAGGCAAGATTAGGATCTATCCGAAGGTAAAACCGAAAAAAGCAAGAATCTTAAGGAAGTTAATGCCGGGAAAAATACTTCAGCGTCACGAATACTTAGTGGAAACACCATCCATGGTGACATGAATCGAGTGAACTAAAAAAACGAGAAAAAGGCCAATGAAATAGAGTAAACAGAACCACAGTAGCCTTTCACGAAGCCTCTTGAAAGCAGGGCATTGGATTTTTGAAAAAGTAGTATCTTCTCAAAAGTGGGAAAGGAATTGATTTTAGGCCTAAAATGATTGATTTTGAATATGAGGAGGACCGATGGTTTTTTATGAGATATGGCATTCCAAGCACCATAATCTTCTTGACTAACCACACATTCGAATGCATTTACTAATTTTTTTACTTTATTTCCTCCATGATTCCTACAATTAAGTAACTTGACCAATCATTCGTCCGTCTATTTACAATTTCTGTTTGGTTTTGACTGTATTTTTGGCCTGCGTCAACATTTACAGGTTTTTCCTTCAATATTGCGTCATTCGCCACAATTCCGGATCTCAACTTCCTTAATCTCCCAATTCAGCCCATCGACTACGAATTCCTTAGCTCTTCTCTCGAAATTCAATGTCTCGAATTTAGTGAGGAAGGCAAATTCATAGTAAAACGATGATTCTTTACCGAAAACTTGATAGGTACCTATTTTATAAGCTACACTGAGAATATAATATCCACCGTGACACACAACTTTCTTCTAAAAGAGAGGTTATGAATATGGTTGTATAAATCCTAGGAGTAGACAAAGCCGTTTACGAAACACTCCGATTATTTCTCAATACTTTACTATCCTGATTATTTAGTAACAACTCTTTCTTCAAGTATACTAGATAAGCGCCCCAGTAATCAACATGTAATTAATGGTTTAGCACTTACAGTGCTGACCTTAGTACTGTTCACCTGCACTCCAGGGCTGGCAATTTTCAATGCTAAGGTGTTATTTCTTAACAACCAACCTTTTGTTCTTATTATTTTACAGTCCATAGTCAGTCTATCAAAAGCATTCAGATATAATTTTTCGATAGCTGATATTAAACAGTTCAATGTCAGCCCATGGTTAGCTCTTTTACCTATTTCACAACCTACAATGAGAATCTAATATCCGCCGTGACATACAACTTTCTTCTAAAAGAAAGGGTAAGAATATGATAGATTGCATGAATCCTAGGAGTAGACCAAGCCGTATACGAAGCACACCAATTATTTCTCAGTACTTTATCAACCTGATGATTTAAGAACAAATTTTTCTCTATTTACGGTCTTCTTTCCGGGCTAAAATCCTAGTATATCTGATGACTTTAGGCTTTAATTAGTGAAACCGTTCCATTATGGAAAATGAATGATTAAACGTTGTTAGGTTCACAAATATATTTGAAAAAGCACAAGTGATAACACAATTTTAAGCTATTTTGGACATAAAAATATCGTCATCTGTCGAGATCATCTATTGGTATTCAAATCACGTCAATAACCGTCACATACTGGTTGATTTCTGTATGAAAAGTAAAAATCTTATGTAATAATTCCTTAGATAAAAATTTCAATTTGAAGGCAGGAATTCCTTATATCAAATACTTCTAGCGTGTTATTCTTGGGGCACTGCAATCTACCTATTATGTCACCATTCGTTGCTTACGCCAACGATAGAGTATTACTAACTCAGATGGTTAAGAGTTTACGAGTTTCTTAAAACATCTTAGTTTCTTTCGATTTCTAAAGTAACTATTGGCTAATTCACCGTTTTTATAATGGTCGATTGTGATACCGTTTGAAATGTAAAGAGACCAGTATTTTTCCCTTTCTCGATCTTCCTCGCCTACTTCTCCAGCTGTTCGCCGAAAAATCACAAGCCTTAACTCCTTCGCAGGGAAGATGATGATATCACGTTTTCATGCCAAGAGTTTCACCGATTCTTAGCCTTTCCTTGATATCGTGCATGGACATTGCGCGGCTAGTTGTTGTTTACACTTTTAAGAGCAATTTTTACTCAATAAAAGTCTATCCCTGAACTAGTAAATGAACAGTAACTCACACAGGCACGACGTCACCATCTCATACGAAGTGGGAGAAAATTTTTCGCGTTTTCTTATTTTAAACTTTCGAGAGAATGTCTAACCAATGGCTCTCGAGTTCATTTCGTGGAATGGTGACATGATAGATTAAAGAAATAAACTTTTTTATATTCCACACACTATTTATTAAAAACTGTACCGGTTGCGACCTTTTCAGGTCATTATCTAAAGGTAACATAAATTTAATAGGTAAATTTTTTTCTCCAAAAGTTATCTTATTCTCAATCCACCATATTCTTCTATTGAATTGAAATTTAGGATCTGAATAAAGGATCCACACCCTTGCCTTTTGCCTCGATTCATCTTCCCTTGAGCATATTGCGATTTGCAAAGTATACATTTGGCAAAAATATTGATGGCAGAAACATAATAACGTCTTCTTTATAAATGCTCCCGAAAAATCACAACCCTATGCTATCTAATGTTTTATAGGAAACTAATTCGCAAGATTAATAGCAAATATTTTTTTCGAAATAAAACTGAATCAGTGGAGCCCTATTACCCTAACTAAATGAAACGATCTTGAAGGTCTCGATACTATCGAAGTCAACTATTTCACCAACAACGTACGAAAAAATCAATGGAGCCGATAAAAATGTCCTGACATTTGTTTGCGTGGTGTAATGAAACAATTGGGCGAGATTGACAGATATTATCACACACAGTAAATATTATGCTATCGTCTTACTGACAAAGCTTGCGATTTTCATCCAGTTTGAACCAGAGTCAAAATCTGCGCCGAATCAGAACAAAATATATATTCCGATGCTACCCCTCCCATTGAAACCACTCAACCCAGTGAATAAATATCACGATACTTAACGCAAAGCAACGGAATGGTATCACTCTTATTGGACCGAGTGGTTTTTACCGGTTTTTATCTAACAGAGATCACTATCATATAAAATAAATAGAATTAAAGACCATGTTCAAATGATAGCCCCAAAAAGTCATTTTGGATCATCCAACCCCATTTTTAAAACGTAACCGCTTGGGCGGCCCTATATGTCCAAGTTTTCGACATTAATCCTAGAAAAAAGTTACCAAAATCATTCATAAAAACACACTTTGATACACATAGAAATATTTTTAGTCCCTTTTTGCCGATTTACACAACTATTTCGCTTTAAAATCTTTCAAATTCATGGAAATTGATACATTTTCTTGACAAAATTCTGTCTCCATAAAAAGAGCCTGCTTGTACGGATGATAATATCAAGGGTAATTTGAATTAAAAGAACCCACCATTTATTATTTATAATTATTTACGTAACTCAGTCTATTGGTATATCCTCCAATATTATTAGAAGCTCAAATTATAAAACAAATAAGCAACTACTACAGTACCAATCAATTTTCAATTGACTCACTTGTTTCGAAGTTAGCAGAGGTTTGCGTTGTTTACAACAACTCCGTTAATTTTTGTAGTATAGACAATTTGTTTTCAGCAAACTGCTAGTACTAGATGTGGCTTCTTTATATCAAAATTGCAAGTTATAGGAACAAAAACTACGGGAATGCCAAGCGCTCAAAGTTGGGCACCTTGATTTTACGCGCAAAAAACGGGTACTTTTTTGAGAAAAAATTAAGTACATGAAATACTATTAAGCCGAAGAATTTTTAAAGTACATGATATAACGTAGAACTAAATTCTCTTTCGTATGCTTTTTATTTCATTGAAATCAATTGCTTCGTTTAGACGCTAGAGCTCCTCAAACTCGAGTATCTTGCTTTTTTTACAGACAGTAATACACTTAACTTTCAAAAATTCACAATCAGCATTTCTACTACTTATGGAAGCTCACACCAGGGACCGAAATATGTGTTCACAATTCCCAAGCGCTGCATAAAACAAATAAAAGCAATCACTGGCAATGATGCAAGGTTATTTATACCAACTATGCAATACACCATGAAAATATAATTTGGTTTTGCCAGCCGGGTTCTTTGAACCCGGATCTAACGATAGCTGCTCAGGATTTCTAGCAGTTATTCCATGTGTATTATACCTTACTTCGAACAAGATACTTGCATCTCAAGTCCACGATGTAGCACAGGAGACGGTCGCTGTGTTCACTAAGCCAGTGTTGGAGAGAAAACCATTATTCACTCACGCAGTGATACAACCCGAAGGTTGGTTTTGACAGGTGTAGGCAGAGCTAACTCCACGCTTAGCCATGGCCGTATGTGACATTCAATGAAGGGTATTCATCATTTTACACACGCGACAGATTATACATCACGTAGTAAATTCATTGACTTGACCACCAAGTCTTTTAACATGTGAACGCGAAGAAGGTAAGTAAAGGCCTCGAATTAGTTATACGGAACAAATAATGAGAAATGTTTAATAGAAAAAAAATCGCAAGCATGAAAAGATTAGATGATAGGAGCGTTGAGTGGTGAGCTGGGTCCAAACAATCTCAGCATCGTTTACCAGCGATGACGATGAAGTATTACAATTTTAAATATAGATCGCTTAGGCCACTACCTGTCCCTGAGCCACCTCGCACTTCGAGGTTTAGTTGGTGGTATCCGTAAGGCCGTTTTACACGGGGCACGGAATTGCGCACGTTAGAGCTGCATTAATTTCCAAAATGGCGTGGAATTGCGCGAATGCATGAACGAAATTAGAACGGGGGTTATTTTGCCGTCTCGCATCCACGCATCCTCGCATGTGTTCTAGCATTTCACCGCTTTACACGACGCAATTTTGATTGCACCTTCGCACGTACGTCAGATTGCACAATTCCGTGTACCGTGTAAAATAGCCTGTAGACTTCACCCGTGATTTTATCTTGGACCACAACGCACGCCGGAGAAAAACCCAACTCTATCACCAATCAAAGACTGACGTTTTTCAAAGCACTGCATTCATGTAACTTAATAACTTTTTACGAATCCGTGTGCAGTGCTGAATAGTTATTTACTCCAAGGATGTGTTACTGGTAATGAACCTGAAATATTTCTTATATGTCGTGTCAACGTCTAAGGAATAAATATTAAGTGCGGTGGGAAAAAATCTTGAGCGGGTATCGAACCGCAGACCATTGTCATTCCGGTCAAAGTATAGACCACTATGATATCCAGGTTCCCTGATTCCCATGGCAATTCGCCGAACGTCCGTGGTTCCATTCCCGGGTCAGGTAATTTTTTCCGCGGGAAATACTGTGTGAGGTAATAAACCCCATTTTGAGATCTGAGAACAAGTACCAGCTGAGCTAAAGGATTTTTTTTTCATTACAAATGTTATGTTTGCTGTAAAATTTTCAACCTAATCAAATCTGTAAGCATTCGAAATGTGGTGCTACTGAATAATGATGAAGATAAATGGATCGACCGAGCAAGTAACGAGGAAATGCTAAAAAAATTGGAAGAAAAGAGAAGTCTCCTAAAAACCTTAAACAGAAGACGGGAAAACTTAGTTGCCCACATTACGAGGCATGATGGCCTGATGAAGACAATGGTTGAAGGACAGGTGGAAGGCAAGAAGGCAAGGGATGGCCGCGAATGAGTTAAATAGGAAAGGTAATAAAGGATGTAAAAGAGAATAAATACGTTGCTGTGAAAAGGCAAGCGGATATGAGAGGGAAATGAAGAGCTGTGTCAAACCAATGTTAGGATTGTGGACTAATGACAATGATGAATAAAATCTGTCACGGAAGAAAAATATTATACTTTTCTTTACATGGCAGAACTTTTGTGAATATTGAAATATAACATAGAAGCATATGAGGCAAAATATATAAAAAAAATAGGTCTACGGAGATATTATTTCGCAAGTCACATCAGGTTTACGGAGAGGCAGTTGGGCGTGGGAGGAATGATAATATATAATACACCTACGTCACACTTATGGCGTGGGAGAGCCACACCCTAAAGACTCTGCAAATTATTGCTTTTTCTGGACATCTGATTGGTCGATGCGGCCAGCCTTATCTCACCGGCGACCAATCATATTCCTGATCCATACTTTCAAAATAAAAATACACATATCAAGAACCATGCTGACGCTTGACCTTCTTCTATTCATTTGATGAGCACAAATATCAATGTGAATTAGTAGTAATAACTCCTAAGTGGTCTGACTTTTTCAAACACTTACATTTAATGAAATTCAATGAACGTAGTGCGTCTTTTCAAATGGATAGCAACAGGATCACGACCAGGCGAATAAAAAACAGTTTCCGTGCATCAGAAAACTATGAATATTTGGTCACTTGGTAAATATTTCATACTTAACGATATCTATGGTAGGTTTGGGATTATAATAGACTTCTCAATATTCAAATTCCAGAACTCATTATCAAGTCCTTCGTTGCTTACGCCTTGAAAATCTGTATTTTTTTAATATTAGCAACTTAATTTTGTAGACTTAATTGAATTCTCAGGCGTATTTCATTTTACTCACGCGTCAGTTTACACAGCACGTAGAAAATTTCTTCATATACGCTTGATTACCAGGTCGTGTTAACTTGTGGACGGGAAGAAAGGCAAAAGAATATCTCGAATTAGTTATACAGAACATGTAATCAGGGACGTTGAATAGAATAAATCGCAAACGTAAATCATTAGCTAATAAGAGAGTTGAGTAGAGATAAGGATCCAATGAATCTCAGAATTGCTTACAAGCGATGATGGTGAAGTATTATACTGTATAAAATTTGATTGCTAAGCCTGAATCATAACGTAGGCAAGGAAGGTAAAAAACGATGATGAATACCAAATGCAATCCTATAATCAACATTATCTTCAGCAGCATCGACCATATGCGTAGCATCGACCATCGACCAAAGTAGGCCAATTCCGAATTTTTTCCATCACTATCGGCCAATTCTCACTTTTGTAAATAGGATTTCATGACCATGACGTGTAGACTTGAATCAAAACGTCACTGTTAAGTCACAGTCTTATCGATCTTTACGAGTAACAGATTTAGCTAGCTGATCCCAGCCATTTCCGAATGCCATTTCAGAATTCCTCGAAATCGAGACATATGGAGAATTTTTTTGTGCTCGGTTATCTCAAGGCCCGTCTCAATCAGTATCGATACGTTATTTTCAGTCTGGAAACCAACAGATGCCAACAGCATAGCAGTAAATAACACTCGGCATCGAATGGATTCAGTCAGCCATTCTTTTTAAATGGGAAGAACTCAAGCAGTTAAACTAAGCACATGAGTTACACATTCCACTGAAAATATCTTTCTTTAATTCATCACCACCCCCACTATGCAGTGATATTCACAACCATAATTCTCATAATCATAATTCACCATAATTTTCAACCCATTTGTTGATATATTTTAGAATAGTGAATCATTTAAATTTAAATTTTAATCAATTTTTTATTTGAGCGCATTTATTCAGGGAGTGACCAAACACGGACAATTACATGGTCCTTAAAGTATATCCAAAAGTGAAACTTTTAAGAACGTAATAAAACATTTCCACATTTTTAAGCCAAAAATTCATGCTGCTAACGCATTTTAAAAACTTCTACCTAGGGACAGAAATTGAGCATCCACATTTGACTGAAACTATTGATCATAGAGCACAATGGAATATTTTACTATTATAGAACTTTTAATATCAATAATGTAATATTTACTGGTTCCTTCAAGTATTTCAATGCGTCTACTTTATGACAGCAAAATCAATTTCTACGGAAACTATAATATTAAAGACAACGATTCCTGTCAATTCAATATTAGATAAACAGCAGTCCGAGTTTTTCTTTTCTCGGGCGTTGGGTACCGATTTAAGGCCACTAGCTTTTTAACACAGATAAGGTATCTATAAATATCGCGGATTTCACATGTATTATCACTTTTTTGTTTGGTTGGGATAACCGACTGTTAAGGTCATATCCACCTCTCAGGACACGCGGTACGTACGTTAAGAAAAGATAACAACGATTGGAGAAGAGAAACTCGGCACCAGCTACAATTATAGTCTTCACAAACAAATGGCCAGGGCTCATGACAATGGATTTGAATATAATATGAAATAGAGGAATATCTTCGAAAGGCAAATAAACTAGCTCATACGAAGGGGCCTTCTGCATTACTCCACAAGCCCCTCGAAGCTAAATCGGACCTTGGAGATGTGAAATCAGTTTTCAAATTCGAACTTTTCTTTCAATAAACTTTAATACTCTTAATGTACACGAAGGCTTAATTACGGAAAGTTTCATCAGTCAATTGAGCGCCCATGCGCCAGTGGGATACCCAGGAATTTTGTTCGGGGGGCTTTCAAAATCAGGGGGGAAATATTTTGAAAAACAGGGACTAAGTAGAGAGTTTAAACTAATTTTAACACTTTTAATAATCGAAAAAATATCATTTTTCAAAATCTTTTGAAAATTCATGATTTTTCAATGTTTAATTTTCATTCATGACACAAAGTAATTGTGTTTACGCGTTAAGGTGGAAGGGTTCCACACCCCCCTCGCTACGCCACTGCCAGACGTCAGCATTAATGCTGACGTAAACAGAAAGCAAAATAAATTTTTTAAAGGTTTTTTTCGACCCCACAGACATATACTTAAGGTTATTACCAGCAATTTTAAGGTACATAGGTCGCGATACATTAAAAAATATCTACTCAGTACACGGTTTCTATTTAAAGTCGGGGGTTATAACTTTTCGAGACATACTCTCAGTTCACAATCACTCTACTTACTAAGATAAAGTGAAAATAATGTAATACTCGGGTCAAGCAGATCGAAAAAATTCAGAAACACGAGTTTTTATTCATTCAAATCTTGGCTCAAACAATTTTTTAAACTATTTGCATGGTGTAAACAATTTTATTCAAAGCTATAGGAAAAATAACTTCCAACTTGGCTCTTGCAGCTCGAAGTCATTCAGAAGGGCAGCTATTGTATATTTTTATTTTTTAAATAATTTGATTGTATAAAATAAAATGTAGAGGATAAAGTAAAACTGATCGCAAATTTGGCTTCAGCGGATCAAAAACATTATTAACTCACGTAGAAAAAGTTTTTTTTTATCTTTTAATTCTGAAACACTCAATTGTTTTAATAATATGCTAATTTAAAAGTGAATGTCATTTATTACGCACAAATAACATTGTTTTGGGCTTCAGCGGATCACAAAGATTCAGATACAGATATGTTGATGCTTTTATACGTCGGAACACTCAATGGTTCATATTTTTGCACAGTGTAAACAAGATTAGTCATAGGAAGAGTAAAAATAGTTGCAGATTCGTTTCCAGTGGTTCCATCATCTGTAAACAACGATTTTGATTAATGGGAACATTTCATTGTTTAAATTATATTAATATATAAATATAAACAATGATAGTCATGTGTATAGTAACAACAATATCAAATTCGGCTTTGGCGGCTCGAATACATTCACAAAGAACTATTTTAATATATTCTAATGTTTTAAACATTTAATTGTTTAAATACTTACAAGACCGGCAGTAGAGCACAACCTTACTGTTGGATTTTTCAGACTAAGCTTAGGTACTTTATGTTAGCCTGAAAATGGGTGAAAATGTTGCTCTAGTAATTATAAAATAATAATTAGAGTAGTCAAAAATTCTACTATATATTTCTAATCACCATATGAAAACTAGAAATAGTTATGAGTGTTGTGAGTAATGAGTAATGTTTTATGGTATGAGCATGAAACTCAGAATTTTTCTCAGTTCTTGTGTTAAATGAAAAATAATTCGTTCTTGGCCCGATACAGCTGTTTTATAATTTTGTAAATTCAATGAAGTTTTACAGAGGAAATTTATATAAATAACCCCTAATCCAAAGAAGAAAAGAAGTCTCTAAAGAAATTGTAACCAAGTAATTTTGATTCTCACCATCCTGAGGCAAATGCAGAAATTCCATGCTAAATTATTACTTTATTAAAATAGAGCGTATCTTTGCATGTATATCCTTTTATAAAAATGTATTTTATATTGAAATATACAGATCATTTATGAGGTTTACATTTTCCATTACCGGAGAATCAAATGTTCCTATGGGTCAGATTTTTAATTAGACGAAACGATACATATGGTTAAAAAACGAAAAATCGTGTTTCAATTTTTTTGGGGTTAATTTCCATTGTTAGGGCCTGAAACTTTGGGGAAGCACATAATTTTTTATGCACTTCAAGTGTATATTTTTTATTTTCCAAAACATCTGGGGGCACTTTTCACCATCTTAACCGACTAGACCCTTTCGTCTCGCTAACACTCGAATACGGCTGATCCAATTTACTTAATTTTGGTTTTAAAATATTTGTAGGAGTCCAAGCATTTGATAGTCGTCCCATCTTTCAACACGTCATGGATCATAGTCATTAGAAAACAACTGTAATATTTTTTAAAGTTGTCCAAGAAGTGCTTACAATTAGAATAATTTCCATTCTCAAAAACGAATGAGTGTAAAGGATCTGGTGGTGGCACAAATCCTGGTAATTTTACTTTTCCACTAGCAAAATATAATCCATTTTTTCACCGATGAATTTCAATGAAGTTTTACAGAGGAAATTTATATAAATAACCCCTAATCCAAAGAAGATTGCATTGCAATATTGAAAAATGATATTCAGTTCCCAAATGCTATTTATTTTTCGGCGCAAATTTTTTTATCGCAAAATGATCCCGGAGCATGTAGTTTGAGGAGGATTTACATCGACACAGAAATTTTCATCAAATTTTGATGCCATGAGGGAAAAACGTTCGTTAAATTGAGATTGAATGATTCATAATCCATAAAATATTGATATTTGTGAATTTTAATAACTATTATTAATGTCATGCTGCCAAACGGGGCCTCGCTGGGCCAGCGCCGGTTACCAGGAACCAAAGTTTCGCACGCAAGACGTGGCAACGCAGCATTCGTTCGCTCCTGCGTATTTTTTTAATGCCCATGTGTAATCTATACTACATAAAAATTACGCAAAAGCCATTTTGTTAATCCACTTTAATCTTTGCAACTCATTGTGGAAGATGAATGTTGTAGACGTAGTAGTTTTCCCTAGGTTGAGTTACAAAGTTCATGAAGTTGATAAAACGGCTAATTTTATGGTGCGTGGAGTCATTTATTGCACTCGCGTATCTTAATTGTTGAATTCTCCTTAAAATAAAAATAAACCAGTATTGAAAATAAAATTTCCTTTAAAATTACGTATTAATCAATGTTATGGCATGGACTGAAGTCCAGATATAAATTTGCAAAGTACAGCGGCACATCATTTTGACGCCGACAGTAGGCGCGCTGAACAATGAGAGGTGTTAGTGCAGTATGGGGTCTACCGCTGCGTCCACCGTTTTCAATATTGGCGAGCCCGTTCTCAACAAATACTAGTTGTGCCCACTACCAGCTGTACTACGATCGACACCATCGTCTCAATACACCATCTTCAACCTTTCGTGAATGTTTCCGACCGTCTCATTCTCTCAACAAAGAAACTCAATAGGGTAGTTTCCTTCATCAAAGAAAACGAAAGGCATTGATTGCGATTCGTTACCCACCAATAGTGTATTCATAATATAGAAATTATTTGGTTTTAGAAATCCCAGTTTAGAAAAATGGCAATGGTCAATTTTATCCTCATTTGAAAAAGGATTGGCGCCCATGCGATGCCACTCCACGTGACGTCACAGGGACCTAGTTTCTATACGAGTAGGTAGTAGTTTTACATCGTCTGAGATTACCAATGCATGCATGAGGCACAGAGCTCAGGGAAACATGTCTTAATAATCACCTATTAAAACTGGCTAAGGTCGGAAAGTTGTCTTCGTTCGATGAGGTATTAATAATCCTTATTTAAGCCAAGCGCTATCAGCTAGCATGGTACTCTGCTACCTGCTAGCAGCCTGCGTCGTATCAGCGCTCAAAGCCTCGCCCCAAGGTCACCTCACTTGCGGCAGCGGGAACCAGAAATGCGTCACACGGACTTTTCCCGGCATTCATAATTATGCCGTCGCGTTTTCGCGCGCTTGAAAATTTTCACTTTTCATTTAATCGTGAAAAATAGATATCGTCATTTAACAATCTAAAAGCGTGAAATACGTACTCAAGGAGTATTCATCTTTCGATTTAGGCAATAATAAAATAATAGGAAACCACCCTATTACAGCTCGTTGTATTTCACGGGCATGAAGTGCATACGCAATCTTATAGAACTGGTGCTACCACGCCAGGATCGATATTGCGTTCAAATAAATTTTAATGGAAGCGGGAAGGATGCTTCTATGCACTCTATGAATTGGGAGTGCCAAAAGTAGCAACTGTAGAGTCAAGAAATGTGTGTGCATTACTTTTGGAGTGTCTCTCGTACATTTGTGTTTCTTCCCCAAAAAATACAAAATACCACAGGTCGAGAGGGAGGTTAGGGTGTTTTCAATGTAGGCCCCTCAATGTGAACCATTTCCTCCACACGATTATAATCCAAAACGCATGTCTTTGTCGCTGAGGCGATTGTGATTGCCCGGGCAACGAGATAAGTAGCGGGGTGGGGTGGGGGTGGTTCGGGTGATTGATGGGCATCGAGGGGACAGGATCAATTATTGGACGACGGGTGACAGGACGCGATGGGCCAGGAAGCTGAAGAGAGATACCAATTCCCCACCGGTTGAGTGGCAAGGAAAAAATACGACCATTTTGACATCCACTACCGCAATACACCTTCAGCGATGATTCTCATCCTAGTTGTGAGTAGCACAAGCATTCTCCTTATTTAAACCAAGGATATAACTCACAGTGAAAAAAAAACCTTTGGCTTCACCAGTACGATTTTTTATGGGGAAAAGACCAATTCTAATTTTCGCCATTTTTATTAAATCATCGATGAATGAAGTAAGCTTAGTCCGTATAATCAAGCTGTGAAGCTTTGGTATTCTGCCGCTATTTTACAGCAAAAATTATCGCGGAATCAAAAACCATGTAATGATTCGATAAAACGAAAGTCAATTTATCATTATCCTTACATTTAAAAATTCTGATGCAATAAAAATGTTGCAATAAATACAAAATGATGCAATAAAAACAAAATGTTTCGATCCGTCACCTAAGTCTCGAGCTATTCACATAAAAAAATCAACGACCGTAACCCTTTCGCAGTTGAGTTGTTGACGCCACGGACTCTTGTCGCAGTCTTGTACATCGGTTTCACATAGTTCGCGGTTATTTGGACTCTTCGCGAACGAGTCCTTCCATATATGATCGCTTCCTTCTGAACGAGTTAATAAACCGGTCAAAACGTCACCACCTCACGTAAAAATGGGCTAAAACTTCTGCGAATCTTCAATTTAAACTTGTAGGAATTAGGAAGAATTTTGTATCGCCTTGACACATTTTTCTCTTTCATATACCAAATTGTTTTCATGAAGTGCAATTTTAGGTCTGAGTGTACGAACCAATTACACCCCTAGCCTAAATAACTCGGCAACCGTGCGCGTCACGGCGAACATAGTCCCTTGGATTATGAAGTACTTCAGAAATCTCCAGAGACTCTTTTCTCCCTCTTTCCCAATCACGTGATCGACTTTATATTTTAAAATCATCCCTTCATTAACCCTACTAAGCGTCTCTCAAAATGAATGAAGAGGAGAAAGACTGATCCAAAAGAATCGAAGTACCAGGAACGTAGCCAAGGTGGGCTGTGTTTCCAGAGCGAGAGTCATTCGAAGGATATTACGACATAATTTGAATGACTCCCTATATTTTTAGAGAATGGATGGACTTAGGTAGGGAGAAAGGCAGGGCTGCTACGTTCCGCCCATAATTTTTAATTTATACACAATGGAGATATCACTAAAACCCTAGAAATCGAAAAAAGGATTGGACTTCGAGGAGGCGAGATAATAAGCATCACATTTGCTGATGATATAGTTACCCTAACCGATGGCAACCGGGCACTTCAAGGAATAATAATCAGTTTAGAAGAAGGAATGAAAATAAATGTTGAGATAACGAAAGCTATCATAGTGAATGATGGTTGAAATTTGAATACTATGATCAATGAGGGAAGAATGGATCTAGACTGATGGTATGTACATCCAGGAAGCAAGTTGAATGAAGATTGTAGGAGTGAGGTAGATATCAAATCATGGATAGCTATGGGAAAGGAAGTATTTAACGAGACAAAGGTGTTATGCAGCAGTGTAGACTTAGAATTGAGGAAGAGTGTTATGTGTGGAGTGATACATTGAAGGGATACGAAAACAAGGAACTTGGAAAGAAGAGACAAGGATAGTTCATTATTTTTTTATTTAAGTAAATTTCACATACAGCCGTACGCCAATTTACAGTGAAATTTTTAACAATTACATGAATTAGACACAAAACAATTTATATATATAAAAGAAAGTCGAAAATCGTGTTAGTTAGAACACTTATAACTCGAGAACGGCTGCACCGATTTCAATGAGTTTTGGTTCTTTGGATTCGTCTCAGGCGGGGTTAACATATAGGCCATTAAAAAAGGATAATTTCACAAAAAAAATTCATCTCTTTCCTATGTACATGCTTTTAGGAGTTATAGTAACACAACAATTGATAAGTCGGTCAAAACTACAAATTAAATAATTTGTTTTGTTTTTACCACTTTAATAACTGAATTTAGTAACAATATAACATTTTAATTACTAAATAGATTCAAAATATTAATTAAATTGAAATTACATTTTTTAAATTTAATTCGAGCTGATTGTAAGCCCAGCCGTGGCCCAGCTCGAGTTGACACTTCACTACCGTGTTTGTAAACAAATCTCCAAGCAATTGTTGACAAACGGTAATGTCCGTGTTCCTGTCGAGGAATCGAGTAGTTTTAACTCATTTCCTTGGAATGATTGCAAATTAGTTTCAGTGAGCTCATCAACAAAGAGTTCCAGAATATGATTGATCACCAAAAAAATCAAAGATGGTTGATTTAGCGAGAAAGAACGAAGATGTGGATGACTAAAACGAGGTAAATTCAAATAGTTCGTACTCTGCATGGATTCGAATCTTTTAAATGTGTAACAAACGAAGACGAAATCACCAACTATCTATCTGAATATTTTAAGTCCTTGGACGTACCTGGCTTACCAAGACACGATTTACAGAAAAATGTAGTTTCTGTGCTCGTGATCTTTCGAAGCCTAAACCAACCATAACTATCCAACGGAACGTGTTTGATCATTAAAAAAATTGGTGATGAATGTGATTCACGCAACTTTACTCAAAGGAAAATTCAAAGGTTAGGAAGTCCTCATTCCGTAGATTCCATGATCTCAACTCATATGCCCTTTTGAGCTTAAACGTATTCAATTTCCAATTCGTGTTGCATTCGTGATAACGATTAAAAAATCGCATGGTCATTCTTTCAGTTTTGTGTTGTTTGTGCTCATGTGCTAATGAAAACCCATGATTTTCTCATGGTCAATTTAGCGTGCTATGTTCACGAGTCGATAAACCATCCTCTGTATTTCTTCCTTCGCTTCAAGTGCGTAGCTAGGATAGGGGGTTTTGGGCGCAGCTAATACCACGGGTCTGTAGGGTATAGAAAACTCGCTAAGGTAAGCGGGAAGTGTGGGGGCACTTCCCCCAGACATTTTTTAAGATAAATGGTTCAAACTAGTGGGTTTTGTGGCTGTGTGAATAGTTAAATATGTTTTGTTTGTTAGTCATCCGTCCCCCAATTATTAATAACAAAATCTTTCATAAAAAAATTCTCTAAGCTCTTGGGGGGGGTTTATCCCCCAAAACCTCCCCTCGCTGCGTCACTGCTTTGCTTCGCTATATTTATTTAGATTCATCCGCTTCATCTTGCGCCTGATAACAAAACAAAAACTGTTGTTTCTCAGAAGGTGCTTGACGCAAGACATTAAACCCGAATGCGTAGGGCTCACCATGGTGCGTTTACGCAAGCAGTACGTTTACGCAGTGCATTTTTTCCAAACAGAGATACTAAAACTGGCGCGCCTTAAGTCATTTAATGCGAATGCTGCTTCATAGGGGCTTTTCTTGCACGATTTTGAGCATCAGTCAAGCGTCGGTCTGGGGTCGTGTCAACCTGCCCCCTGAATGGGCCAAGTGTATGCAACAGACTTGGACCTAAAAACATTTTTTACTTCTAATAACGCAAATAGCCAACAAACTGAATGCGTATAATTTTTATTTCATGAACTGCTTTATTAAACCACAATGCCCAAAATTTCTTAAGCTAAAACATAAGAAAATTTGTTGAAAAAAATCCGCGTAAACGTGATCCGATTCACCCTATGTAGATTCAATAAAGAAAATGTCTTTCTGACAAGCAATTTTGGTACTCATTTACGTAGTTTTATTGAATTTGTATCCTTATTTTATTATAATAAATTAAACATGATTAAAAACGATACAGCCGCTCTTGATTTATAAATGGTGTAAGTTAACTGTAAGTTCATTGATTGTTAGGCGGTACGAAGTTCGCCGGGTCAGCTAGTAACAACATAAAAACAAACAAAGAATTTACCAGTAGGGAAGTATAACATTCAATTAGCAGACATATGGGTCAGAGCTTGTGCGTTGAATTTTTTGCGTGACAGGTAAAAAGGATCTATGGATGGAGGGAGCGAGTTTAGAAGGGAGGAAAGGCGATACAAAGGTGAGCGCTTGGTCAGGAAAATTCTGGAAATAGGCAGTTGGAGCAGGGATAGCGAGCGGGTGGAACGTGTCGGTACTCTAAAATTGATCAACTCTTATGAGATGAGGGTTTAAAGAAGGAAAGAAATAGTAAAATGGGTAGATAAATAAGAGATATAAGGAGTTTCAAGAAAGGGCATTATTGAAAACCATTGAAAAGTTGATGGTTTGAGGCGTAACTTCGTGAAAGCAATTCATTATGAAAAATGAAAAAGAAGAAATTTTGTTCTTTCACATGGAATATTTATTCACACATTTACACGACCATGGTTCCAACGTAAAACGTCATCATGAGGTGAACTCTACAGAGGTCCATTACATCAATTTAAAGAAGTCTTGGAGGTAACTAGGTTGAACGGATTGGTGGACAGAGATGAGGGAGGGGGAAAGAACTTTGGTCATACGGTAGAAAGAAGTTAGGGGGCCTCGTCCACCTGATGATGACGTCTTACTTTGAAACCATGGTCGTGTAAATGTGTCAATACATATTCCATGTGAAAGCACAAAGTTTTTTCTTTTTCATTTTTCGCCATACAATAGGTAAAGAGGAATTGGATGGGGCATATTTTAAGAGGGAAGGGGATTTTAAATACACCAGTGGAGGGAACAGTGGAAGGATTATAGAGAAGAGGAAGAAGAGGGATGAATGTGACATACAAAGTGAAGACAAATGGAATTTTTAGGGAGAATCCTGGGATAGGAGGAGGTGGAGTCAGCTTTAGTGCTTGGGACTTGCCAGTGGGCAGGCAATCGATTATAGTGAAAAACATGATACAACAATCGTAGCGATATCCGTCAACCTCTCCTATGACTAGATCAAGTCCGCGATAACACTCTTCTGCAAAAAAATAGTTCAAAAAATGCCTGGCTACAGTTTAGGGTGTTTATGGCTAATTTTGGGTCGTTGAATCCGAAAATGACCTCCGTTTTTTTATCACCCTCCGTTTTTACGAGCAACCCCTTAATTGAGGAAAACAACCCCTTATATAAACTTATCGCTTTTCAAGGGACTTTCACTAATGTTATCTGCTTCTGATTGAAAAAAAAACTGACGTTTTAAGGCTATTAGAGTCAAGAGAGAGACAAACTTGACTGGGGTTGAAAAGAATTAGGGGATGAAAATTGAAAAAAAAAAACTTTAAAAAACATTGAAATAACCATTTTTTTCGCTTTTTATTGCGTATCATATGGTAGCTATTAGAAAAGTTTTTAAGGGATGAATACACTGTTCATCACATTTTGTGAAGACCCCCATTATAATAGCAACCAAATGAAAGCTGTGATGATTTCCTCCTTTCGAATGACCCCACTGTGTTTATTCTGGTTATTAGCGAAGCTGCTGACCTTCGGATCCAGACAGCCTTCGGACACTCCAAAGCCAAATTCCTCTGAGCGTAGGGTGGCAAACGGAAAGGAATTCGTTTCCCTACCCTTAATCTGAGAATATCGCACCCCTGTGGTTCAGGCCGGAGTAAACTCTCCCCTTCCCTATCCATACCAACCTTTGGGTTAAGTCACTAAGTGAGAGTCAAGCCAAATTAGCGAAGAAGATAAATTAGCGAATAAGTCAGCGATCGACGCTATAACTACAGTATTATCAACTTATGACTTTTTATTGTAAGCTGTAGATAACCTTTACCGGCAAATAACTGTAATGAACACCTTGAACTCGACCTAACGAGGAGTCCACGACATGGAACGTAATTATAGTTTGTCATAAGTCTACTGATGCGATGATCACGGAGTTGAATAATATGATGAGATACCTCGCATAATACGAATGTACAGAATCTCTTGGAGCGTGCTGATCATGAGAGAAGAGTTTCATAAAACCCTCCTAGTCGTTTTTTTTTTTGCTGCGTTGAGCAAATTAATGCCCATGGTGTCGATGTCAATATTACTACTAATAAAATAGACACACATTTCACCTAATTCCTTACTCCAAACACGAGAAAAAATGAATTTCTATTCGTAATTTTACTCAATGATTCCAACCGAAGGTTGGGTTGGAGAATTGTACGTTGGCTTCACACTGTGAAATACCTTACTATCATTTGGGGTTACATCGCCCGGGATTTGAATCCGAGATCCTTGATCAATACCCCAATATTATACCTACTGGGCCATCAGGCTTCCCTTCCCTTAAGGTAGCACAGCAAAAGTCACCGCTCCCTCCATTTCAAATTTCAGACCTAACGACACTTTTTTCAGAAAAGACCTCAATTTTCCAGATGAGGAGCATAAAAATTCTTTGGATTTTATTTTTATAGGGTGAAATTTTTATTTAACAACTAAGTAACTTAATAGCTCACATAATCGCTGGAAACTTAAATAAAGGTACACGAAAATCTGGACGCTACTCGATCGATAGTTTTAATACAGGCACCAAGTATTCCAAGCCTCAGGAAGGCTTCGCTCTGAGCTCGCGAAAAAAGAGGCATGGAAGAAACACCATTTAAAGTTATGGTTAATAAATTTATCAAAGCCAGGAAGAAGAATTTAATAGTAGTTAAAATTGTGTAAGTAGTCTCTACCGCTAATGTATGCTGCCCTAAACAATATCAGCAACGAGGAATTTTGGCCTTCTATTGACTATTTGCTTCCGATGTTTGGGAACTAAAACTTAGTATTTCAATCTCACTTGACTCAATTTTCTTCAGAAAATAATATTAGGATTCTCGATGGCAGTTTTATGATAAAAATTTCATCACAGGTTGAAAATATGTGCATGATATAATTAATCCAACATTGGTTTTAACTCATTAATATTTGGATGAATTTTTAAGCCTCAAAATCTTCGAATGGTAATAGAAAAAACTTCAAAAATGCAAGATTACCATAAACCGTAGTGATAAAATGGCCTAGACATTAGAATGAAATGAATAATTTCCCTAATTCCAAAATAATTTTAAAATTAATTTCTAGCAGACATTCTTCCATTTAGCCTACATATAAGGAAAATACTTCAATGAAAATTAAATTAAAGAAGTTTCAATTCAACATGGGCTATTAAAAAGCTTAGGTTTTAAACATCAGTATTCTGAATACCACCCGATAAATTCAAAATCAGGGAAGTTTGCAATGATATTTCCATCAGGATAGACAAAAATTGATACTAATTTAAACCCTTAGAATGAATTAATCCTCTGTGGAGCTTTTTAAAAGGCGTTGATTATAACTGGAGAGAACTCCGTCAAGTAAGCTCAAAATAACCAATATACTTAATAGGTCTACTCATTAGAAATTTCAGATCTTGAAGTACGAAATCACCACTTTCCGTTTGAATTTTTTAAATAAACCCTAGGACTTAACCGTAGGACATGGCGGACGTTCGATACTTTTATGTTTATCAACTCTTAGTGTCCCTTTGCTTGGCAATAATAAAATTGAAATTCTCTATACCACTTTCGCTAAGATATGAAAAATTTTCGTACATTCAAGCGTAAGAAAACCTATATTTTCAAGAAAATATAGGTACCTAAATTGTTTAGAACAAAAACTTTGGGTCCGCTCTAAATGAGAATGAGGGAAGATTAGTTTTTAGGAAAATTTATGCCTTTTATTGGAAGAAATACACACGCATAGATACTGAACGAAAACCTAAAAGAGGCAATACAGCGCCAATTTAATTTTACTGATCTAAATACAAGTTGGACTCTCAAATAAGAAATTAGAGTTATACCCAATTAAAGCATCATCGTTAGCGTTACTTGCTGAGGCACAGATTTCCCGTCAGGAATTTCGCATTTGCGTGCAATTCAGGAAGCGTAATAGCCAATTTGGAGAAGCGATTGTATACTAATCAAAGGTTCTGAGTTCATATCCTGAGTGAAGCATTCAGACATGCCCCCAAACAAAAATCTTGGGAATGCTAAAAGGCCCAGAGGAAGGAACAGACCCCCCTTAAGGTGCGTTTAGACTGAGTAACATGTTATATAAACAAATTATTAATAACATGTTTTACAAAAAGTTACAAGTACATGTTACATGTAAATTTTTTAAACACAATTGTTTGGGTAACATGTTACTAACTTTTCCGTAAAACGTGTTGTGTGTAACTTGCTTACATAAAATGTTACAGTGTAAACGCACCTCAACGTACGCGTGAAAATTTCTCTCGGTCATAGCTAAGTCTGAGGCAAACTCTACCCTCACCAATCCCAAGATGGCGTATGGAAAGCCTTACGCAGATATTTAACGGATTAGGCTGGGAGCCGTTAGAGCAAGGTACTTCAACCCGCCGCCCGACGGCTAATTTGTTGCGGCTCCTGGAGGCTAAAGAAATTATTGTACCGCGCCGCACTCGCGAACGACACTCTGAAGACGCTAGCGACACCTAGTTAGAAGAAATACACTCTGCGAGCTCGCGTAATTCACTATAAAAAGCACGGCTACAAAAATAAAACCAAATAACGACACAACCGTCTAAAATAAAGAATGTTAAAAATCGCATTCATTGATTGAAATTTTTAACCAATAAAGATTATTTTACTTGGAAATTATATATTTTTTGTTTTATCGATGTGGTAGTAACATGACGTGGAGCATTTTGGCCCTCCGGGCAATGCGCAATCGATTTTTCGCCCTTATATTAAAAAAAAGGTTGTAGTCCCCTGCGCTAGAGACTCGGAGGCAGCGCGCTAGGCTTACATTGTTTGAGTAATTGAGAATAGATATCTTTAACAGCGATACGGAGTACATAATACTGGAACCACACAATATTTCCTGGTCCGACAGAAATGATGCATAAGAAAGAGATATTTGGCCGAACGAGAATACGGGAATACGGGAATTCGTTTTTCCCCCGAACCGTAAAGGACTTTAATAAATGCTAGACGTAAATTTTGTTAGAGCATTTCCTTTTTATGTGTAAACGGCTGGTGTCCTAGCGTCACCCGCCACACGCCTTTTAGGCGGCTTGCGGGGTAGTATGTAGATGTATTTCATTCGATATGTAGCTCGTTCGACGAAGTGATGAATATCAATAGGATTTATACTGTCTCTTGAAGCGAAAAAATCTTCCCTCACCGAAAATCTCCTCCTAATCAAAATAATAGCCCCACATCGCCAACCTATCGAATGGCAAAACGATCTACTTGGGAGGTGGGAGCCTTCAGCGCAGACTCAGGCCGGTAGGGAAAGTTTGATGAGGTTAGGCCATTAAAAATTCATAACTCCATTTGTAATCTAGATAAAGTTACAATAGGGTAGTTTCCTTCATCGAAGAAAACTAAAGGCATTGATGGCGATTCCTTACCCACCAATAGTGTATTCATAATATACGAATTATTTGGTTTTAGAAATCCTAGTTTAGACGAATAGCAATGGTCAATTTTAACCTCATTTGAAAAAGGCCAGATTGGCACCCATGCGATTCCACTCCACGTGACGTCATAGAGACAGAGTTTCTATGCGAGTAGACAGGATTTTTACATCGTCTGAGATTACCAATGCACGCATGATACACAGAGCTCAGGAAAACATCTCTTAACGATCACCCATTAAAATTGCCTAAGGTCGGAAAGTTTCCTTCGTTTGATAGGGTAATAAAAATCCTTATTTAAGGCAAACGCTACCAGCTAGCAGGGTACTCTGCTACCTGCTAGCATGCTGTGTCGTATCAGCGCTCAAAGCCTCGCCCCAAGGTCACCTCACTTGCGGCAGCGGGAACCAGAAATGCGTCACACGGACTTTTCCCGGCATTCATAATTATGCCGTCGCGTTTTCGCGCGCTTGAAAATTTTTACTTTTCATTTAATCGCGAAAAATAGATATCGTCATTTAAAAATCTAAAAGCATGAAATACGTACTCCATGAGTAATAATCTTTCGATTTAGGCAATAAAAAAATAATAGGAAACCACCCTATTCTTTCACCAAAAAGAAATGTATAGTTTTATCGAAAATTCATACACAACATGTATAGACCTATATCGCATGATACTACAGTTAGTAGGCGACTGCTTCCCACCTCACAAAAATAGGAAGTTTAGACCCAAAGATAATTAACTGAATATAACAACGTCGAAACTCAGCTAAAAACATATAGGTAATGGTTTATTACTATAGTCCCTGGTCCGACAAAACGATACATTAAGAGAGATATTTGGCCGAACGGATAAATACAGGAATTCGTTTTCCCCCTAACCTTAAAGGACTTTAATAAGTTCTAGGCGTAAATTCGTTAGAGCATTTCATTTTTATGTGTAAACGGCTAGTTTCCTAACATCCCCCTGCCACACGCCTATTGAGGCAGCTTGCGGGGTTGTATGTTGATGAATAACCAATTGAATCACTATTATGTGAGTGAGAGAGTAATAAATAACTTGGCGATATATTGTGATGATGAATTCCTGTCAGGATTTACACTGGTTTAAATAATCCATAATACCGTGATGCATTAAAATAGTGCTATCTAATAGATAGTAAGCTGGCTTATTTCAAGCACTGATTCGTTTTATGTGGAGAAAGATTAGAGAAAAAAATTCCAGGTGAAACCTTAAATTTGAAAAGAAAAAAGTATTGCTTTTATTTTTTGCATATGAGAGATGATAATTCGTTCAATTGTATTAGGCTCAACTATGTGGAAATTAATACACGAAAGTGAAAAGGAGACTTCGTTGCTTTCCACAGATTTATTCCGTCTCCCCCCCTCCTGACACCCACTCCTTCCCCTAACCCCCCCAAAGAGTATATATTTTTGCTTAAAATTCGAAATTTTTGTACTTGATAATGACCTCTATGGTTCGAAACATGTCGTACGGACGAAATAAATCTGTGGAAAGCAACGAAGTCTCCTTTTCATTTTCGAGGGATGATAAATTCAATAAAATATGATATGCGCAAGAGAGAGCGAATACAGAAAAGCATTAATAACCCAAGCGTAAACCAATTATTATTTCAATCAGCTTCGTCTTCGAGGTAAATATTTAGGACCAGCGAACGCTTATTTTTTGTTTTCGCACCCATTTGTTTTGACGACTATCATGACGTTCATACGTACCCACCGTGATTTATGACGCAACGGAAGCTGATCCCTGATAATGGTCGCCAGTCAACGATCAGCGCTATATCGCGAAGATCTTCATTTATACCCCATCGAATCCAAAATTAACACGACTCAGTTCTCTCCAGTCTCTTAATCTTAATAATTAAATGTAGTAGGAAAAGCGATGACGCACGACTGAGATATTGAAGTACATACCCAACACCTACATGCAACACTGTTTTCTTAATAAGTAATCCTATGACACAACAATGGTGATAATCATGACAGTCAAAGAACAAGAGCTGAATTTTACTCTAGACCCTACAGCTACATTTATATTATATGACGTCCAAAATAAACATATGACGGCAAATGAAAAGGGTGGAACGAATGGAAGTTTTGAAGGAAAGATTAGGTTGTTCGCTATAGGATCCGAAATGAAAATTCGTTTAAAGAATTCGGCCAATGTAAGGTAAAGAATGATGAAAAAATCTCTTCTTAACTCAGCTATTTATTAAGTTTAAAATAAAAAACGCGAAAGTTGCCAGTTCGTCCACTCGTATAGGGAGAATCTATCATGCAGGAAACGAATCGCTCGAAAGAGTGTAAACAGCAACAAACTACGTATGGGGGCCGATTGTGTAACTTTACGTTCGAACGTAACGATCCGGTTCCCGTGGATTTTAGATCAACAACTCGAAAACAATTGAAGGAGCGATTGTGTAACTTTACGTTCGAAAGTATTCCGGCTCTCGATCGAAAGCATCTCTTCGTCAACACATCACTTGACGATAAGGCTATCGAATCGTTCGCAGGTGAGGTTTGGGATGGAATTTAAATGTTTATTACCTTTCATGGCCACGTTGTATGTCCTTTTTTTGGGATTAAGTGAATTATGCAATAAATTATATTCATAAATCGCAGTGTTATGTTGTTGATTACGTGAATTTGTAGTGAATTGACATAAATAATTGCAATTTGTGCGTATTAGTTCACTATGGTATAAAGATGAGCAAGTTTACATTTGCTTCGCTGTGTAATGTGTGTGCATTTGAAATGAAATTAACTCATGTGGAATTAAGTGAATTAAACATTTTATTTAATTTATACATCATTGTGTTATGTTTTTAATAACGTGAATAAGTAGTGAAATTACATAGATAAATACAATTTGTACGTGTTAGTTTACTATACGATACAAAGATGAGGACGTTTACAATTGCTTCGCTACGTAATGTGTGTGCAATTCGTACGTGCAATTCAAATGAAATTATCCTTTTTGTATTCTTCATTTAAACGTGGTTCAACTATAGTATATTAGGTAAATTATAGTTGTGCTATAATACATTGCCAAAATTATATTCTCTACAATGTTTAATTTAATTCGGATCATCGGGCAGTTATTGACAAGTAAATGATTTAATTTATGTATTCAAATAGTTTATTTTAACTTCTCAATGACGTTTTAAATTAAGTTGAATTTATATGGTTTATGTACTTCAATTAATGTCTCTGATGCGATATGGTTTCCTCAAAAAGGGTAAATTTTTTGAAGTGATATTCGGGTGTTTGAGACGAGAGGAGATATCAAAGATGACTCTGCATATTTGCTTTTTCTTTCAAGTAATAGGTGAAAGGTTTGTGATGATGAGAATGTTTTTGATTGAGAATATTAACGTACTTATTTATTTCATGAGTTACGTGCTTTTTTAACTGTTTACCTTACGACTATTATTAAGACGTCGTACTAATTCACACTCGTCAGTTTTTATTTCTTGCAAATATTCAATATTCTGCGGCATTGCTCCTTGCAGACACACAAAGGCGAAGACGAGAGCCTATCAATATCGAATATCCGCTCATATATTCCCTCTAAAGGAATTAAGTCAATTACAAATGATACAAGTTATTATTTAGCGAATTGCAAAAGTAACGAAATGGAGACTTACCGCGGCATTTCTAAATAGTCAGCGATATCTGAGTAAAAACTACTTATCCCAAATATCAGCTACGCTCCAACGGAAAGGAAGGTATTTAATACTGAATTGAGAAAGATTGATTTATACGCAAAGTTAAATTCTTTCAATAATATAAACTTAATTGGCCGATTGTATCTGAAACCAATATTGTTAACATAGTTTCGCTTTTCAAAACAAACACAGCCACTCTCGGCCTTACTGCGCATGCGCTCAAGGAAAACAATCGCGAAACTTATTCCCAATTCCCAGTAAATATGACAACGTCGTAACTTTCGATTGCTTGTTGACGATCGTCCATACACAATCGCACTTACAGCTAACGTTCGAATACCGGGAACTGAATCGAGAGTGAACGGATCTCTAACGATCGAAAGGTAGCCAAGTTACACAATTGGCCCCCATGGGGCCAATTGTGTAACTTGGCTACCGAACGAACGTTAGCTGTAAGTGCGATTGTGTATGGACGATCGTCAACAAGCAATCGAAAGTTACGACGTTGTCATATTTACTGGGAATTGGGAATAAGTTTCGCGATTGTTTTCCTTGAGCGCATGCGCAGTAAGGCCGAGAGTGGCTGTGTTTGTTTTGAAAAGCGAAACTATGTTAACAATATTGGTTTCAGATACAATCGGCCAATTAAGTTTATATTATTGAAAGAATTTAACTTTGCGTATAAATCAATCTTTCTCAATTCAGTATTAAATACCTTCCTTTCCGTTGGAGCGTAGCTGATATTTGGGATAAGTAGTTTTTACTCAGATATCGCTGACTATTTAGAAATGCCGCGGTAAGTCTCCATTTCGTTACTTTTGCAATTCGCTAAATAATAACTTGTATCATTTGTAATTGACTTAATTCATTTAGAGGAAATATATGAGCGGATATTCGATATTGATAGTCTCTCGTCTTCGCCTTTGCGTGTCTGCAAGGAGCAATGCCGCAGAATATTGAATATTTGCAAGAAATAAAAACTGACGAGTGTGAATTAGTACGACGTCTTAATAATAGTCGTAAGGTAAACAGTTAAAAAAGCATCTAACTCATGAAATAAATAAGTACGTTAATATTCTCAATCAAAAACATTCTCATCATCACAAACCTTTCACCTATTACTTGAAAGAAAAAGCAAATATGCAGAGTCATCTTTGATATCTCCTCTCGTCTCAAACACCCGAATATCACTTCAAAAAATTTACCCTTTTTGAGGAAACCATATCGCATCAGAGACATTAATTGAAGTACATAAACCATATAAATTCAACTTAATTTGCGACGTCATTGAGAAGTTAAAATAAACTATTTGAATACATAAATTAAATCATTTACTTGTCAATAACCGCACGATGATCCGAATTAAATTAAACCTCGTAGAGAATATAATTTTGGCAATTTATTATAGCACAACTATAATTTACCTAATATATGTACTATAGTGGAACCACGTTTAAATCAAGCATACAAAAAGGATATAATTTCATTTGAATTGCACACACATTACATAGCGAAGCAATTGTAAACGTCCTCATCTTTGTATCGTATAGTAAACTAACACGTACAAATTATATTTATCGATGTAATTTCACTACTTATTCACGTTATTAAAAACATAACACAATGATGTATAAATTAAATAGAATGTTTAATTCACTTAATTCCACATGAGTTAATTTCATTTCAAATGCACACACATTACACAGCGAAGCAAATGTAAACTTGCTCATCTTTATACCATATAGTGAACGAATACGCACAAATTGCAATTATTTATGTCAATTCACTACAAATTCACGTAATCAACAACATAACACTAGGATTTATAAATATAATCGGTTGCATAATTCACTTAATTCCAAATAGAGGACATGCAACGAGAACATGAAAGGAAATAAACATTTAAATTCCATCCCAAACCTCACCTGCGAACGATTCGATAGCCTTATCGTCAAGTGATGTGTTGACGAAGAGATGCTTTCGATCGAGAGCCGGAATACTTTCGAACGTAAAGTTACACAATCGCTCCTTCAATTGTTTTCGAGTTGTTGATCTAAATTCCACGGGAACCGGATCGTTACGTTCGAACGTAAAGTTACACAATCGGCCCCATGGATGAAAACGACCACATTCCGAGAGCTATTTGGTCTTCCAATGAATCGATCAATGAGTCATTCACTGCTCGAGGAAACAACAATTACACAATGGTAATGAATCGTTCTCACGAAAGTGAGCCTTTTAAATGAGCCTTACCCGGCTGTCACTTATTGAACTTTCAAACAATACCCGTATTTGGCTTAATCAGTGACGTCATACGAATATGAGCCCAAATTCAGAAACACTGAATAGCACTCATGAAGACCCGGTTTGCAGTAGTACGTGACGTCATCCACTCAACAATAGCATTATGGCTGTCGAGAAGGAGGTGATGTGACGGATAGTGAAATGGAAAAATACGAGCACTTTTATTTTTCGAGCTCCTTCAAAAATCGACAGTAAAAATGGTGAAATGGTCCTTTGATGCAAGTTACTGCAGATTAGGAACTCGTTTTAAGCAGAGGGAGGAAATAATGAAAGATATAAATATATTGGAGGAAATGGATATTTCAAATTTGCAAACTTCCGCGTCATAGGGACAACATTCCATAACCCAGCGGATTGCATGCAGCCACCTGACAATATACACATTTCATTATATCCCGACATTTGCACTTCCGGAAACAGACATCTAAGTGGGTATATTTTAATATCATTCACAAAATAAATTAATACGAGCGTGCTGAGCCCGCTCCCAGCGGGCTTCCCCCGCTCTTTTCCATGCAGATCCACAGAGGGATAGGCGCGTTTCTAATTTTAAAATGTAGAAAAAAAGGCAGGGTCTTATGTACAAATTTAATTGGAATGTTCATGAACAAATTGAGGTCAGATGACCTCTTTAAACACAACATTGGAAGTAATTACACTATCCTATGTTAAACGCACATGATGACTCATACTTACGTATCAACAGGAGACTTGAATGTGGCACCAGCCGCATTTTGATAAAAGTTATTTAGAGAATGCGAGATATTGTTGCAAATGAACAAATGTATCAGTTTGTGCGCCGTTAACGTCAGGAATATTTACCGTTTTTTCAATTATTTAAAAACCAATTTTAGGAAACAATAGCAATATTTAGGAAGTAAGATATGTCGTCGCATGTTCTCTGATAAATTCTGTGCATTTTGGTACCTCATTTGTAGAGTTTGGTTGCGTTTAAGTTGAGAAAAATGTATCTATACAGTAGAAATAATATAGAAGATTGGTTTTCAGTGATAATAATATCTATTTATCGAGGATAGGCGAACAAAACGCAGCAGTTACATTTAAAGGAAAACCAGTATTTCAGAACTGGGTCATTAATAGATGTAAGACCTTCAGTACGACACGGTCGTATACGACTGTACTTTCTACTGCCACCAGTCTCTTGAAATATCAGACCTTTTAGTGTCCTCTAAAATCGTATCAAGGCTTCATTTCCTGAGCTTGATCTTAAATCAATATGAAAATTTTTCTCTTGGTCATCTCTTAATTGAAGAAACCTCTCACGTACTATAATATTCTACGAGACCATTTATGTTTGTTTTATATTAAGCAAGCACGAATTTTCCTTCCTTCCAAGCTATATTAGTATAGAACTACCTGTTGCGGGTTCATGACCCCCATAAAATACCCTAAAATATCCCCCACAATACGTATCTACCCGCGTTTATTAATAATACATAACCTATATGTTCAAGACTCACCAATACCAAGGCAGGGATGGGAAAATACTCCGGAAAAAAAGTTTAACGGGGTCCAAATATTCATAATTAAATTAATAGATCAATGAATTAAATCAAACTATTATTGAATCAACCAATGCCGAGCCGCTTTACTTCATACCTCAGCATTTTCTCAAGAAAAAACCTTCGTATTTTAGATACATAAGATCATTGACATCGGTACACTTTATATGACCACACATTTGAATACGCAATCGCAAAAGATAAAATACGATCGATCAGGAAAGATGCATCCCTTTCCTGGTAATCGATCAGCCATTTTCGTCAGTAAATACTATTCTTTTATTCATTCCAATTAGGTAATGCCAAGTCTCATATTTCTGACAATCCGTAAGGTAACCCGAGAACCATTTCTAGCAAAAGTGACCAGTTTTTAATCACATAAATACAGTAATTCTTGCCCGGTTGGTAGATGACTATCACTAAAATGTTTAGCGATTGTTCTCGAAACTTCTAAGCATCAATCTGCATCAATATCAGAACCATTCAATTAAACTCGTGGTCACTGAGAGAGAAGACGAAATAAGGAAGATCCAACTGAATCAGCTAGATTTTTTTGCTAGTGATTAGCGCATTATTATAAATTTGGAAAAATAAAAACTTGGGCCTGTCCGGGATTTGAACCCGGGACCTCTCGCACCCAAAGCGAGAATCATACCCCTAGACCAACAGGCCGATAATAAAACCGCCACAGTTTTTCTTTCAAATTGTCGCATTGAGTCAACTAAAACCGTTATCTTCGATTTCACTCGCCAAGACAATACCTGTAGTATAGCGTTCACCCGCAAGGGGGACAATCCGCTGACCTTCTGCAAACACTACTCGCACGCGAAATTCACACGCAGGCTTTCACAAATCCTCTTTAAAATAGGTACTTTTATCCACTCCAAGAATGCCTTCGTTCGGCGAAAATTTTAAAATAGAGCTATATTCAACGGTAACATATTCCAAAAAGATCATTCCAGTAGTTATGTACATAAAATGTATTAGAGGGAGCTGAATTGAACCTATAAGGCCGAAAATATTGAATTTATCTCCGAAAACCTTATGTGCATGTTGGTTTTTGACAAAATTTACTTTCTAACAACTCCTTATAAAAGATTAACTCGCTTTTGTGGTTCGAAAATTAGTACGGGGGCGCAGGCCAACATGATTTCCAACTTAGGCCATGAAGGTGCAAAAAATATTTTTCAATGTATTAAGACGTACGGATGAATTATTGGAGCCATTAATAGACACAGTACAATTTAGAGTCGAAACAGTAGAAATATACTTAAAATGACATTTTCCCGAGTTTTACCCATTCAGTTTCGACGACAAACATTAAATGTATATAATGACATAGGTGCAAATATTGGTCCTTTATCGCCGAATATAAAAAGCATGGTTTATTTCGTGCATGAAACATAAGCTACAGTATTTAAATACTTATGTATACTTCAAGATATGCATTGATGTTGAAACATCAATGCAATTTGCAATTGCATAGCGTTATCGACAAAATTCAAAATTGCGTTTGTACGAGTACATTCTATGTTGTACACTCATACATGCAGTTCAGCCTTGAGTTTTTATACAAAACTAGAGGACGAATATTACTCATTTTCGGGCCTTTTCTTTTCCAACGAGGTAGGAAGTGCCGTAAAAAGTAAAAGAATTTATTATTAAGTATAACAAAGACAAAGAAAAATTTATGAAGTAACATACTCGTTTTCAATGAGAGTTAAGGCCAGATGATAAATTAATATGGTAGAATGACTAATGCATAAATTTTTCTCTAAAATATTTGCCACCAGCAAACTCAGTTACATCCTATTTCCTATTCAGTGCTCCCCGCCCCTTCCCAACTGAAAACAAATCAAACATCAAACATTTAGTGCCTCGTGAAAAAATAATTAACAAGTCATCCAGAATGAATCTTAGAGCCATTTCATACACAATCGTAGAAAGATAGAATCGTGTTAAAAATCAGTGTAAATAGGTAAAAGAAGCGTAAAAGAAGTGCAACAAGCATCCCCCAAAAATCGCCCCTCCCTCCACTCCCATATAAGCCAATTTACGCCGCCAACAACTTGTTAAGGGGGTTACGGAATATCAAGTACGCGTATAGATACCGATATATTTTTTGCTCTATTCCGCATCGTTCATCTGCTTGCGGTAAATAATTTAATCCATCCCATTAATACAGGACATAAGGAGGCAAACTACAGGCATACTGCGTTAGATAGCACCATATAAATAAAATAAGAGAGATAGACTGTAGAACAGATAGATTCAGAATGTCGTTTTTTCCACGATCGACAAGATACTATAACGGCAGCGTTATTACTTATTAGCAGGTTAGTTGACTTGTAGTGAAGCCCGCTAACTTATGTACACTTAAATGCATGTTCTCTGAATTTTCATAGTATTTCTGACAGCTATTTTTACATATTATAGCTACATCGGTAGATTGCCTTAATTTACAGTTGGCAATTTTTGCCGTTGCATGAAGGAGGAAGTATAATTTGTTAGTATGCCTAACATTTTTATGTCCGTGTGGTGAGCATGTGAGAATCCTCTTCCATGTTGCATACTGGTGACTGATCACCCACTGCCAAACACGCTAGTGGGGTCTTCAACCTCTTTTAATGCGAGGGCCAAAAATGGATTTCACATCGTTCGGAGGGCCACAATGCTCAACGTCACTCTACCACCACATCAAAAAAAAACATAATTTCAAAGTGCAATCTTCTATATTATTTCTACTGTATAGATACCTTTTTCTCAACTTATACGCAACCAAACTCTACAAATGAAGTACCAAAATGAACAGGATTTATGAGATAACATGCGACGGTATATCTTACTTCCTAAATATTGCTATTGTTTCCGAAAATTGGTTTTTAAATAATTTAAAAAAACGGTAAATATCCCGGACGTTAACGGCGTACAAACTGATACATTTGATCATTTTCAACAATATCTCGCATTCTTTAAATAACTTTTATCGAAATGCGGCTGATTCCTATTCAAATCTCCTGTTGATACGTAAGTATGAGTCATCAAGTGCTTTTAACATAGGATAGTGTAATTACTTCCAATGTTGTGTTTAAAGAGGTCATCTGGCCTCAATTTGTTCATGAACATTCCAATTAAATTTGTACATAAGACCCTGCCTTTTTTTCTACATTTTAAAATTAGAAACGCGCCTATACCTCTGTGGATCTGCATTGAAAAGAGCGGGGGAAGTCCGCTGGGAGCGGGCGCAGCACGCTTGTAATCTTTATTGGTTAAAAAGTTCAAACAATCAATACGATTTTTTGAAATTGCTTATTATTGAGGAGTAAGTCTATATATTTTTTATATTGTGTGGCGCGATATGATGTTTTCTTAAGCCTTTAGGGGACACAAGAAATCATCCGGCGGGCCGCATGAGGCGCGGGGGCCGCGGGTCGAGGACTCTTATAGTATTCTTTCGCCCATGGCTGTTGGCTGTTGTATATTCCAACCTCCTGGCTGTCGGCACTAATCCGCCATCTTTCGTAGGTTCGTTGCGCTCGGGAATCAAAGTGGATTTAGCGATCGCACCGAGAGCATGGCCGGCATTTCCCGAGAGATAAACGAAGCGATAACATCGTCAAAGGCTTCACTGACACGCTCCTGTGATCAGGGTGTTTCCTCAGATGGTGACTAACGATAATGCCGAGAAGGATCAGTCATTACAAGCCTTGACGAGCATAAGAAAGCTTAGATAATCGCGAACACTCAAGCGCTATCGAATTCAAAGATCCATCTTAGGGGATTACTGTTTTCGATCTTCCACGAAGATGGGATTTTATGTTACGACAACGTTTTGCCCTTGACCTCAAAATGAATTTTTGATCACGACCCAAGTAAGGGTAGTTCGGTAGCAGTCAACGTTTCGCTGAAGCTTCCAGGAGTTTGACGAGCAAATTCTTAATCAGAGGGAAGACATTCGAAGTAATTGAGTAGTTCCGGTTAACTTTAAGATGGATAACATTCCTTTAAATTTGGTAAGTTGGAAGGGTATATTCCCATACAGCATATCACAGCAATTCATCTTGGAATCAAATCCCTAAAACAAGCCGACTCCGTTCCGAGAGTTGTGCTGATGTGGATTTTTTATAATGAGTCAGTTCAGGCCGAAGGCAAACAGTTCAGATAAAACGGCTTCCCTAAAGTCTACTCCCATTGCAACTGTGACTCTAGTTCGACTGATTGAACTTTGTATGACATCAGTCCACACCCAAGTGTGATTGTAGATCAGTTGCCGACTTGTAAATGCTCGTAGCAGAGGATTGATGGAAATATTTCGGTCAGCTTATTAAAACGACTTGTCTGTTTCCACACTATTTTATTTTCAGCGACCATGGTTTCGGCAACTTGTGCCATTGTCAAGGCACAATGGTACAAGTTGCCGAAACCATGGTCGGTGAAAATAAAATAGTGTGGAAACAGACAAGTTGTTTTAATAAGATGAATATCAAAGATTTCCACCGCATCGCGCCGGACACTGTATCTTTTATTCGGATATATGTCAGCAATGAATTCATAATTTTGGATCCAATTCAATACCAAATAAGCGAAAGGCATTTACAATGCAAATATTAAAGAAGTAAAGGTCCCTTCCTTTCCCTGGACAGAAAAAAAGAAGCAAGTATTTTGCTCGGAAGTGCCCAAAGGTTTCACCCAGATTTGAACCTGGGACTCCTAGATCTTTGGCCAAAGATATACCTGCCAGGTCGCCATATTCCCTTACGTGATAAGGAAATTGTAAGTTTAAAATAAAGGCAAAGAAAAATTGTTACATCTGCAATATTAGGATTAGGTTTCGGCTTGACATCATCTAGCTATCGATTTAAAGGACGAATCGTTACAGCTCGACCGTTTTACCTGAGAGAAAATAGTGAGAAAAAAATTCGTACTTGGAATATTGGCAAATGTTTCAGGTTTATAATTCCATTTAGTTTAAAACTTTAAAATATTTTATATTGAAAAGTTTTGAGTTGATAAGTACCAGTGTGAATTCGAGGTATTTTTCAAGTATAAACAAATTATAAATTCAGTGTCTCCTTACCATAACAATGCTTCACCGAAGAATCTACGTAACCAAGAGGAATCGTCACGTCGGCAGCTGCGCGTGCAACCAACATTGCAAAACTCAAGATCACGTGATACGCCTTATGGGTGATTACGACGAGATTGTTTGTCTACATTTTGTTTATTTCGATAGGAAATTATTTTTAGAAACTTGAACACACAATAAGACGGATAAATATAAAAAATTTGAAAAAAAGTCGTTGATTGTAAGTATATCATCGGCTAACTTCTCCCATTTCCCATAATAATACTGATACGGGGGTTTCGATGTTGGCCTCAGATTTTGTTGACTGCGATGCTACTAAGACCGCCAGTATTTATATGTACTCAGTGGCGTGAATAGGCATATGCTTTGGGGGGGATGGGATGTCCTTGGGTGGCGACCCCCCCAGGCAACTTTAAAAAATTCCAGGAAATTTAAAAAAAAATGCTATGCCTGGAAATACATTTCGCATCATTTTGGCGCTTAAAATTTGTCCCATATTGTCCCAATTTGTCCCCCATAGTTACGCCACTGTATATACTCATAGATTCGAACTCAGGGGATTCGCCACGGAGATGACATCATGCCTTCTCTTTTCTTTTTCTCCAGTTCGCCTCGGTAGCGGCCGTTCTCCTCAACGGCATGGCGTTCGCCGCCAACGCGGGCGTCCTGTGGGTCGTGCTTCGAAACCGGGCGCTTAAGAGAGCCCCGGCCAGCGTATTCCTAGTCAACCTGTGCGCCACCGATCTGGCAGTGGCGCTGCTGGTCATACCCGTCGCCACAGTCGTCCTTATTCTCTGGTCCTTCGACGGTGAGTACGGCGATGCGAAACAGCTCGATGTTTACTTCCAGGATGCCAAAGACCACGAAAGTTGTCCACGAAATGCTTTCACAATAATGAAAAAAATATTCAAATAGGATAATATCTTCAAATCTCCCAAAGCGTTTCAAAATTTCAATTATAGAATTTCACGGATTTTATTCGAAAAATTTCAGAGTTTTGATTCTGCATCATTTTATAATGTATGGTGCAAAAAAATGCATATTGTACCTCTTATTTGAAAAAAGATCCACCATTTAAAAAATACCTTGCATTGGAGCAAATCCCTCAAACTTTACGAAAACTGCCAACATTTGGATAAATTCCGCAAATTTATAAAACGTATTTCTATCCGATGTTTAGGCTTAGAAATGGGCACGGGGATAAATAAAAAACTTCAAATTTCATTTATCGTTTATAATACAGCGTCATTAGTTCCTTAAATCAGTGATTATCATCGAATAAATTTGTCATAGAAAATTGGCTGACGCAGCTCACCACTGTTCGCGTATCTGCTTCCCTTTTTCATATTTTTGTACTGCCTCTATTTTACATCCTTTACAACCTGTCCCATAATGTAACTCATTCGAGGCTGTCTCTTGCCCATCGTCCATCTAATCGTAAAATGGGTTTTGTTAAAAGAATACTAGGAAAGTGCGACGACAAAGTGAGAGAAATTAGCTACTTTTCCCTCGTTAGACCACATTTGGAATACGCTGCCAGTGTTTGGGACCCTCATGAAAAAGGCTTAATAACAGAGTTAGAACGCGTGCAAAGAAGAGCTGCCAGGTATGTGAAAGGTCGTTACGATAGTCTTGTTAGTGTAACTGACCTCTTACATAAACTCGGATGGGAATCTCTGTCGGACCGTAGATTGAAAAATAGACTAAACCTTTTAGATAAATTCAAGAGCAGTGTCTTTTCTGACGAAGTTAACCATATCTTGCGGAAGCCAACGTACTACGGAAGATCAGATCATATAAATAAAATAAGAGAGATAGATTGCAGAACAGACAGATTCCGAATGTCATTTTTTCCGCGATCAATAAGAGATTATAACGGCAGCAATAGAGCGCGTAAATAGATTGCATGACTTGTAGTGTAGCCTACTAACCTATGTAAAACTTACTGCATGTTTCTGAATTTCTATTCTATATTCTATTTCTAACAGCATATAGTAGTATAGTTTGTTATTATACGGGACGTTTCTTGGACGGTGTGGTGTGCATGTGGGAGTCCAAATGCATGCTGCATGCTGGTGATTGATCACCCCCTGCCAAACACCCTAGAGGTGGCTCGCAGGGTAATTTGTAGATGTAGATGTCCCTTCCAGCTGCCCTTCGACGATTATTTTCACCAGGCCTCCATGTCTCACGATGTGGCCAACGAAAACGTCCCGTCTTCTTCAAAGTATTTTAAGAAGACTTATCTTTTCTCCCACTCTTCCTGTCACTTCCTTGTTACTTACACGGTCGATCCAAATTATCTACATCATTCTTCGGTAGTAACACATTTCTAATGATTCCACTCTTCACTTCTCTGTTGCTGTCAACGTTCAACACTCGCTCCCATTCAGAAATATATTTTCTACATAGCATCTGATGAACTGAATCCTTACTCTATGCTAGTATACTCAGCTGTCATTAGATTCTTCTTTAAGTATAAAACTCTCTTCGCCTGTGATATTCTACTTCTTTCTTTCTTGCTTTCTCAATCAATGCTAATTCGGCTTCTGGGGTGGCAAGAGTCTCCAAGTTTTTTTCTAGTGATACGTTAGTGCTAGTACCCTCTCTTTTGATGCATTCTAATAACATATTCATATTCTTACCTATGTAATCGTAAAACTATACCTACTATATAACTCACTTCCGATAACTCACTGATTCAATGACTGATTACAAATATTTGGGGTGAACAAGACGAGATACGACAAAAAGTCATTGAAATCGACCCCTCAAAAATCGTCTGAGACCATAGAAAAAAATTGTCAAAACACTAAATGTTCCATCTATTGCTTCCAACTGCCTATATACCTCAACCTTTTGAGGGTATTTTGGGGTCAAAAAATCTATTCAAAATTCAAAAATACCATTTCTCGAATCTAGATCGCGTGATACGTCGAGAAACCAATATTCAGACCGATCGGAGCGCTTTTAATATTGGCCACATCATGCAGTTTCACTATTTCGTGGATTATTAAGGGCCAGTTTCACCAACGAGGATAACTTACTAAACTTGGATAATACTCTCTAAAAACATAGATGTTACAACAATCGCGTTTCGCCAGATTCATTGTCTTGGCTTTGGACATTCATTTCGGTTTATTCGTTTACTGACGATATTCCTCCTTTAAAAGCTTTTTATCCGAATTAACGTCGGATAATAAGCATTTAACGTTAACGTAATTCGGTAAGTCCAATTAAAGAATCCAAATACAAAACTTCATATTTGGGCTATTATAACTCTCTAGATTTTGCTGCTGCTGTTCATTTTATCACTGTGTGTTTGGTAGTCCACTAACTGGCTTATGAAAGCGAATTGCATTTCATGCGGTTGCCTACTGTTATTCATTTTTCTGACGTCTGAGGTATGAAAAACTTACTAGCCAAAAAAATTATTCTGAATATCTCGGTTATGGATACCCTAGATAAAACGTCGTCGGTGAAACACGATCCTCACATTACAGAGATATTATTTTAACCGAGTTTTCGAGAGCTGACATAATAGAGAATAGTATCCTTGTTGGTGAAGGTCATTAACAACATAAGGAGACGCCGTGTTGCGTCATAAGGTTGCGTAAAAGGGTTCAACAAAAATTTTAAAAACTGCCACAGTGAACAGAAAAGTCCACAGAAGAATCCAGACCCAGCGAGCGAAAGGGAGTATATTTCTATATCTGATGTGTAAGCTGACTCACCTACCTCGAGGTAGCACTGGTGTCAGTAGTGGGCTAGGGATGATGCATTTGCTGCGTCTTGATTGATTTTGAGTTCTCGAAATTCCAGTAGTGTCGACTATTAACTAATTTACCCTGCTAAATCCCTTATTATCACTTTGTAGACGATGGAACCGTGATCCCGACCAGCCTCTGCGGTTTCCTCTCCTTCTTCCACTCCTTGCTGTTCAACGTGGGAGCGTGGGCAGCCGCCGCCATCAGCGTGGACCGGAGATTTTCCATCGTTTCACCGATGGCACACTCGGCCTTCATGACCTCACGGCGGGCCCTTCTCGGAGTCGCACTGGTAAGGGGACTCTTCACTTACATTCATTTCAAATATCTTGACGATTGAGAGCCGGGCCTAAGAATTTCGGCAGGGTGACGGCGGAGAGCACGTAACTTCCAGGAAACAAACCAAAATGCGATAGGTGGAGCCTAGCCTCCGGAAAATTAAGTCGCTTTCTGACCTCCGTGGTATACACTTCGTGAGTTAGGTAGCTGTGTTGCCAAGTGGGAAGAGGGTTTTTGACACAGTCTTACGTGTCTATTCGCTGACAAAGACTTTTGAGGAAACATGGCAACGTCGGCCTCTCTCTCTCTCCCCATCCCACATCCCTAATGTCGCAGGTCCCACCTCCTGTCGCGATGCCTCTCGAATCATTCCGAGCTTGCACGACTAGGCCAGTCGCAAAGATGTTTGAAAAGGATCATAAGAAATCTCATCACTTCCACTCAGAAAGCCGCACCTTGTATTATTTATCTCTGACTTATTTCGGCGATAGGGTTGGTGTGTTGGCTAGAAAGCTGGCTTCCCACCCCGTGCGCCAGGCGTTGGCAGATAATTTACAGAGACTGACCAATCCCTGCTTCAATGTTGTGTGGATGACATTTCAGGGTAACAATACTTCCTTCGGATAGGACATTAAACCGTGGTCACCATGTCGTCGTTCGTTAAGAGCAGGTTAACGCCGACGCCAGGTTTCCCGCCACCCTTCCTTTCGTAGCCTTCCCTATGGCGCAAATGACCTCAGCTATCGGTCACCTCCTCTAAAAACACCACCACCTGACTTATTTCATTTTAAAGCGTATTCTATGATTAAATTTAATAAGTTGCGTGGTCCATTTATGACTTTTTGATTGATGGCTATCTACGTCTCCATGTTAAAAATAGGCCAACGTTTCCTCACACTTTAAGAAGACCTCTTCAAGGCTGATACGTTCAGGAACGTCGCGCATTAATTAAATCTTTAGTGTGAAGGTAGGAGGAAGGGGAAGGTAGTTGTGGTGGAATATTCTGGACCGTTCTTAATTTCTCGATATAACTGACAGCCAGGGATCAATCATCCTTAAAATCATCACTTGTTAGCCCCATATCTCTTTTGAAATTCCTGGGGTGCTTTCTAATTTGCAGGCGCCACTAAAAAACCTTATTTTAAAATGTTCGCCCGAAGTCAGTTTGCCTCAATATCATTTTCGCGTCGTTTTGCGGCTTGATCCTCGACCTGGAGAGACCTCCGGTGAAGAAGAGGATATATCGGCCTAATTTTCACAGCAATTCACGGATAACCCCAGAAATAACATCAGTACGGCATGTTATCATTTTTAAATTTTCATAATCATTTTTATTTTATTATTATTTTATTATTATTTTTTTTTTTTTTTCGTTATCATTTTAAAATTTAAAATTTTTAAATCTATACAAAGAAGATCCGTATCAATATTTTCTCACATCTCAAATATGTAAAAAAAAATAGCTCCGTATTTTCCCAAAGATAATATGTTCAGATTTGAGGTATAAATGTGGACAAGAATATACCCTAAATATTTTTAAAATGTCACGATAATACCATTGGAATGGCTAAAAATGAGGCTGTCTCATGGCTCCAGAATGAGTAAACTGCTTCAGTATCTACAAATTACCCAGCCACCTATCACCATGAAGGTGAATTTCACTGTATATTTATTTATCACACTATCATCTGACCAACTACGAAAGCTCGTGCACCGTGTAGCTGATGAGAGATTTCGCCAAACAGGCCCATTTCGAAACGTTATTAGATGTTATGCAATCGCGAGGTTTGAATATACTTTTTAAAATGAATATTCAATTCCACAGCGAGGAAAAAAAACATTTTTTACGATAAAGAGGTGTTATCTTGCTCGCAAAAAGCTAAGGGCTCTACACTTTTAGAAAAAAATCATCTTACTAATTCCAAACGTAATATTTTAATGCCTATAGTTATAGTAGATGTTCATGATGAACTGAGGAAAAGCCATTTTTTATGTATTTTTCTATTAAGCTCCTCATTTATTTACTCATTTTCTTGATGTTGCCAATACCGTAAAATAATATGGGTAGCCAAACAGTGAGTATAAATGATTTCATTATTCGTCAATTCAGTAGGTTTTATTGGGTGAAACTTTTAACACCTCTGGCTAGAGAACAGAAGATTACATGTTGAATTAAAACTTTTGGGCTATATCGCCGCGTCAGATTTTGGGTGGCCCCAACGTTTCCCGACCGATGCTGGTCGCTTTCTCAAGGGAATCTGAAGAGGTGGGATTTAAAATTGGTATATATAGGTATACGTGTCAGGTGGTGGGGGGAGGGGAGTGAGAGGTTGGAGGAGTAGGTTGTCGATTATTTTTGCCGATTACGGGTTGCCAAGTACGGCTGATTTTAAGGCCAGTGTCTCTGTTGAAGTTGTTTTTCTCCTCTTTAGATATTTCTATTGCTTCTCTTACGAGTCTCTGTTTAAAGCCTTTCACTCTCGCAACAATTTTTGCTTCCTTAAGGTCGATTGTGTGGCCCAGCGCTGCGTGTTCGGCTACTGCGGACTTCGTTGACTGCCCCAGTCGAATTGCTCTCTCGTGCTCCTCTACACGTGTTTTAACCAATTTTTTATGTACGGGTGGTAAACGATCTTTCGTACCCCTCCCACTCCTCTCCTTTATTATCAGTTCTCCTGGACTCAGAAAGTAAACCCACTGACCTTAAGGAACTTATTTCCTCGTTAGCTCTTCCCCCTCCCACCATCACCACCCCCTCCCTGTCTTAACCCCCCCCCCCCTCCCTAAGGCATATATAAGCTCGCAAATTTGTGTATATTCACCTTGATAATGACATAGTGTACTGTCGAAACCTGGGTCGGTAATTAAAACTCCTGTGGAACATACAAAAGTGTATCTTCACTATGTTTCCTGTCACCAAGTTCCACTAAGTATCGCCTTCCAGCCTTAAGTTAAATTTGATGGTGATCGTGTCAAAATTAGGAGATGAATGAAATCTAATGTGTCTTAAACAGTCCAATAAGTAAATTGAAATATATTTACCTCTAGTAATATGTCATCAATTTAATTAATGTATGTATTCAAACTGCCCAGAAAAACCCTCCGTAATGGCATTTTTACAATTGCAATAAAGATTATATCCGTAAATGATCCATGTACATAATATTGATCCTTTCAAATTCTCATGCATAGAAACTAATTGTTCTAGAAGCACTCGACTAGAGTACCAACTAGTCGAATCGACTCGAATTTTCGAGTACTCGCACATCCCTTATTACTAATACAAAATATTTACAAAAATCGAATCCTTTAAAAAAAAAACAATATAAAATGTACTCATTCACAAGTAAAACAGAGGCTTTTCATCACTCGGAGAACTAAGCGTGAGAGCCAATCCTTCCTCACCAACTCATCTCAGGCTCTTCTAATAAATTTCTAATAAATATGATCAGCAGTTTCTGGAAAAGCGTTTTTTTATCTCTTTTTATTTCTGATTCTCTTTCTTTCCTTCGCAGGTGTGGGCGACAGCGATCCTCTTTTCAGTCTTCCCCCATCTTTACAGGTCGCAGGGCTCAAACTTCCTCTTCACCTACACCGAGTCCACTTCGATTGCGATCGTAGCGCGATCGACATCCTTGTCTTCGATCCCTTCCAACACTTCCGCCCGCCACGTCAACTCATCGTCAACCCTCCACCTCTCCTTCAACTCGTCCACTTCAGTCTCAACTAAAATGTCGAGCGACGTTGAGTGCCACCTGTGGAAGACGTGCGCACTCATGTTTTCACTCGACTGGTCGGACCCGGGGCAAGTGTTCGCCTTGTTCTTCGGTTGCTACCTCATCCCATTCAGCATCATGATCGCCATGTACTTCAGCATATTCCGGGTCGCGAGGAAATGTAGCCTACCTGGATACATTGCGCCCGTAAGTTCCTCGTCGCGTATTTATATCTTACTCAAGCTCATTCACACAGAAAAATATACCAGATTCAATGGAGCACGATCCCGTAATAGAATTTAAAAAAAGAAAAATGTGGGGCTTGAAAATATTTGTCTCTTGATGAAAATCATCTTGCACCATCTTTAAAAGCCTATAATTTTGAACTATAGCATACCTATATTACATTTTCAACCAAAAATAGAAATTTAATTCATTTTCTTTTCAAAATTAGCTTGAAATCTGCTATGCTTGACCGGCTACCTTCGGTTTTCATGCCACAGTATGTCAGCGAACAGGATTCAAGTTCACCCTTTGAGTTTCTGTGCGTCAAAAAGATAAGCGTCCAAGTGGCAGGTTTGAAACACCTACACTTATCGATGAAGACTTATCGGGAGGGTATAACTAAAAATAACTTTTAAAATCTGCTGTATCAACATACTAATAAATGTCTTTATGATTCCGTTAACGGATTCATAATTATGAACTCCAGCGCAAGAAAATAGACGCGTCTTTATTCCAGTGCACGGATCTAGAAATAAAGATTTTTATACATTTGCACCAATAATTCATTGAAATTCTGTGTCTAAGAGCACAAAAAAATTATTATTGACATCAAAATAGATTGCATCTCAACATCAAACGGAGTAATAAACGAGATTTTATTTATTCGATACGAATTGTATTTAAATAGGATAATCGGTCTTTGCGGTATTGTGGAACGTAGGCTTTCGCAGCGAGATTCATTAGTATCGGAGGCTTTCGGAGGAGGAGGACTGAATGCCTAATGATTAGAGATACGTGAAAATCGCACTTTCATTTTTATTTTATCGCACTTTCAATAATTGTTTATCGCATTTTATAGCGTCTATTTTTTATTTTCATAATGAGGTAGATGACGATAAAATGTAGTGAAACACAGTTATATGACAAAATACAGAATACTTTAAATAATTATGTTGTCGAACAATAATAAATTAAGGAATAAGACATATAGTGGCGGAGGTGTAGCTTACCCGCGCCTACTTGTAGTTCGCGGCCGCGTAGAGTCCCAGCCAACTAGCAGCTGGCCAGTCGCTCGCTTGCTCTAAGCGGTGAGTGTCGGCGGAGCATTGAAACTGCGCTCGGCACAAAATGTACGAATTTTGCCGTTAAAAAGGCAAATTTGCGTAAAAATATCACAAAATTTCACTCATCGCATCTATGTCGCATTTATTTGCGCACATTGCATCCATATCGCATTTGCGATTTTCACGCATCTCTACTGATGATGCGTCCTCCAATGAGAGCGAAAGCTCGCTTTACAAAGCATAATACGCAGCTGCTCTCAAAAGTCTCCAATTTTAATTTGCAATACTGGTTCTCACACTCAGGTGACGGAATTTTGCAACGGATAGCAGATCCTAATCTGATCATCACTTATGTCTATAGGTTCACCAAAGCAACTCAGCCCTCTCCACAGTATCCGAAGAGGTGGACATACGTGAGTGTGATCGGATAAACAGGGACGAATGTCCGAGGACAAACGAGACAGGGGAGAACCCTAGCGTCGAGTCTGTTGGAGGGAAAGGGAACCAGATATTCGGCTCGGACCTCAACGAGGACACCTTGGACAGGATAGGGATACAAATCGGCGAAGCGTCCTTGGCTGACGAGAGACGCGAATCCACAAGGCACTGCATCTTCCAGCACCTCTTCCCGGACAACAAGGACACCCCCACACCGATAGAAGGGCCCTGTCTCCGAGAGGAGTCCACCAACACACAACCATGTGACGATAACCAGGCTGGGCCCTCTAGGCCCACCTGCAGGGCATGTTGCTGCTCTCGAAACGAGAGGTGCGCCAGTTGCTCCAGGGTCTCCGTCTCCAAGACGTCCTCTTGCGTTTCTCCGGGAAACTTAGGGAGCTCAACATCGTCGGTACGCGGTTGCAAAGCGAGGAGAACGCTATTGTTGATCCTGGGTCTGTCGATTGCGTCTTGGAGTCCGTACTACATCCTCCACGCCTACTGCGCCACCACAGACGACTGTTGGATGCCGATAACCAGCTGCCCTTCAAAGGACTTCGAGAGCGACGACAGAAAATTGAGAAAATCTGGTACGTTCATTCACATTATCTCATCATTGCCGCTCATTTGCATGATAGCATCTTCGTGTCCTTAGCACTCTCCTGGTTTCTGGTCTGGTTGCTGTTCTGTGTGCTTGACCTAAGCTCGGCAAGCGAGCGCGTGTCTGATCAAGGCTAGGATGAGTGCTGCACACCTGGTGTGGAATCACCCATTGCCACACACAGTAATGGTGGTTTACACGTACCTCGTAGATCTAGATGTAGAAGTTCCCTATTTCTGAGGTCGTTATCGAATGTGCCAAAGGTATTATCTTCAACTACACAGACAGACTTTTCATTGCCTCAAAACTGAGTCATCAACTGCTGTACTTCAATTGCTAACGTTGACACAGGTAATTTTACGCCACTTCGGTCTAGAGTTTAACCCTGACCTGTCAGATTTTGATGGAGTTTGATACAAATATTAACTTCCCCAAATGTAACATAACATTTGAAGTGTTCTAAGAAAATAAAGAAACGGTTGATGCGAGTAACGAGTACAGTCAATATGGCTATTTTCGCGAACATGAAGTTTTCAATGTCTCGTATTTTAAGGAATGAGTAAATGTGTAAATATTTTTACAGCTAATTTTTTCTCTACATCTATATATTTTTAGAAAATACAAAAGTATACCTACACCTCTGATATGGTTTCATTTGTTGAACAAAAAAATTTATACTTTAGTAGTTGTCATTTTTACGATTTTATTTTTTATCACACCTTGAACTATTTAGAAAATTATTTTAAAATTGGGGTAGTCTTCCAATTATGAGAAAAAAGCGTTGAATATCTCCGAGCAATGCCTGCTGGACCCTATGTGAGGACACTCTTCTTGGTTTCTTAACGTTTGAATTTCGATGTAAAATGAGATAACTATGTTTAGCTAGGCAATCACGAGGTATTTTAGGGGAAATTTGTTAAATTTATCAAATAAATTATATATTTGGTATCTACGGGCGTGGGTGAAGGGTTCGCGCAATAGGGCCATAGAAACCACGGGGCAGAAATTGATAATAATTTGTGAATAAATAACACATCATATCTCCCATTAGTTTTTCATGTGATAATAAAGTAATAATTGTAAGCCGTGATAGTTTAATTATCCCCAGATGTATCAGAAAAATATCCTTAAAGTCTAAATTTCCCAAACTTTTAGTGGGTTGCGGAATATTTTCCCACCTTCCGATTATTGCATTTATATATCACAAAACTTAATTCCTCACCAAATGGCATAAATTGAGGAGTAATTCCCACGGATATTATGTAATTCTCAAATTAATGTGAACTTAAATGCAATATTTACTTCTAATTGTTTGACGCACTGCCCATAGATCGGCGATTGATTTTCATTTTATTCCAATGGTTAAAATCAGGACACATGATTACTAAAAGCTATTATGAAACATTATTTTTTCAAAATTCAAAGTTCGACATACCTCAAAAGCATGTGGTAGCCAATGGACGGATATGTAACTAGTTCCAAAAATAAAACACATGCTACGGTAGCACCGCGGCCATTTTTGAATAGATTCTAGAACTCGCAACAAAGCTAACCTTTTGCTCTATTTCTCCAGCTCATTATGAGATGTGGGTATTTAACCGCTAAATGTACTACACTAAACACAGTAAAAGTTGTCCAAGTAAGTCACAGAGATGGGAAGGTCTCTTGGTTAGACACACATTTCTCATAAGACACAAATTCAGGGTTCCCACTCTATTTGCATTATAAAATTCACGGTTTTTTCCAGGTTTTCACGGTCTAAATGTCATAAAATTCACGGTTTGTAGATAAGGCATTTTAGGTAGAAATATTGATCACGTAACAATCATCGGCCGTACGTTAACTAAAAATGTAACAAACGCACCAGATGCCTTGAATGTAAACGCACCAATGACAGTGCTATCTCTCATGATGTCACCTATCGTTAGCAAAATTCATGTCCGGCTAAAAGAGTGTGAGTGGGAAAATGGAGAGAGCTGGGTGGCCGGGGAAGTGAAGAAGTACTTGATTTTTTGCCAGGGTTAACGTCTTCCAATCGCAGGCTTAAGGTCAATGTGCTGTCATGCCACACACGGACCAATTAATAGTTGCGCTTTCGAATATACGTGTGCAGGTAAATGCGTGGACAGTATCTAGACGTGACTCGGCCTTGAAACATGATAGAAATATCCTTTTTTCTTTTAATCCGTCTATCGTAGTTCTACAATCAAGTTTGAGAGATTTCTAAGGTTTCATGACGAAATTCACGGCTTTTTCCAGGTTTTTTCACGGTAGACGATATTCACGGCTTATTCACGGTTTTAAGGTTTTCACGGTTGAGAGGGAACCCTGAAATTAATAGGGAAAATTGCTATCAAACAATCAAAACCAAAGTTTTTCACATTAATAAGAATTTAAAGCACACTCAGAACCCATTATTTGGTCAAACACATTTTCATTAAACTTCATACAACCTTCATTTTTTTCAAAATTTGCATCGGTGCCACCGTAGGATATTCATTTAATCGTTGATATAATACATTTCCGTATTTTCGGTCTGACGTGCTGCCTTCTGTTATAAGTTGAACAGTAATTTTTGAGAAAAGCCCTTATTTTATGGCCGCCCCTAAAGAGTGTGATTATGTGTCTTACAAGCCGTTAGATACATTATAGCAGCGCTACACTAATTCATATGACACGCTAAAGGAAGGTTCTGGAAAATCAGTCCGCCAACTTAATGCCAACAAGATTACAAGATCATGTGCATTTCAATCATAAACAATGTGATAATTTTCGCCGGCAGATGCAGTTGGGCACTTCACCCGTGAGAAGTGCGACATTCCGTGCACTTCGGATGAGTTCCCCGTCTCCTTCCTCATCTACCACCGCTCACTGGCCGCGCTCATCGTCGTCTGGATTCTCTTCCTCTCGGCCGCCTTCAACCCCATCCTCTACGGTCTCCTCAACAGACCCGTGAGGGAGCAAATCCTACTCAGGTACGGGACCATCTTATACATTTGACGCTCGGTAAGGGAAGAATACGCAGTGCTCTTTAAAAAAAACGGAGCTCTCTCCCGCGCGAACTGTTTTTTGTACGCTTTTTGTTAATTTACTTCGTTTGTCTGTTTCATCGATGGAATCTTGTTGGTTGATTTTAAACCCACTTTCCATGGTCGGAAATTCCTGGCATGAAAATTTGCACATTTGCTTTCTTCTGATGACAATACAGTTTTTAATAATCAGATATTTTAAATTTTGTTCCAATGAGCTCCAATCAATAAATTTTCTGTGGAAATATAGTTTTAAATTTTCTGAAAAGATGGCGTAAGTTGTTAATTTTTTGGCCGATATATCTTTAACAGCTCTGATCTGATCGACAACCTGAATCAGTGGCGCAGCGAGGGGGGTGTTTTGGGGGATAAATCCCCCCCCCAGAGTTCAGAGAAAATTTCTAATTAAATCTATTTTACTTTATTGCTTGCAGAATAGATTGAGTATTAACAAAATATCCCTCAGAAGGCTGCAAAACTCAACAGTCTGAACCAATTCTCTTAATTTTTTTTCTATTGGATGACCCCCGCACCTCCCGCTTACCCTGGCGGGTATACCACACTCCAGACACCCCAGTATTAGTTGCGCCTGAAACCCCCCCTAGCCTTAATTCCTGACCTGCCCCTGACCTGAATCACCACTAAAAAGTGTAATATAAATTTTAAAAGCACGCTATTTCCAAAAACAGTATTAAATGCACTGAAAAGTAGAAACATATGCTCTTTCAATCACTCGGAGAATAACTCGTAAGTGCTTATTAGTTTCATTACAAATGAGTGAAGGAGAGCCTGATAGGAGAGTAGGGATTGGCCGCATTATTAATATGTAACCTTAATCAACACACGAGCTCTCCAAATGATGACAAGCTTATTTTTATAAGTTTTTGATCATTTTATCCTTTTTCTGGAAAAAGCGTTTTTTTATAATCTTTTTGTACTTTATTTTTTTCCTTACCGTACATTCTCAGGTACCACGCGCCCTCGTGTAATTCGCGAGCATTGTTTTTTGAGCAAATAATAGGAAAATAATACTCTCGAAAAAATTACAAAACGTAGCGTGTACTATAAAATGGGAAAAAGATAGAATTAATGTTATTGCTATGGATCAGTATTCTACTGAGTCCCAGGAAACAACGGCTCGTGAGAAATTAGAAAGAAAAGACGGTTGAAAAAATTAGAAGAGTAATCGAAAGAGTTTCCATAGGTAAAAAGTACAAGAATAATGCAATTTAAAAGGACAATGCACAAAAGTTTTGACGAATCTTCACATTTGGACACTAATGAGGCATGGTTTGATAAAAAGAAATTATTTAACACTTTGATACTTACAATGAGTGTACAATTCAATTTAAAATGTTTACTGATAATAAATAATTTTTAGAATAACTGCTTACGTACTCGCCTGGTGGTTAATTTTTCACGTGATTGAATTGTGACATATTTAAAAAAATATATAAATTAATTAAATAGCCATCATTGGAGTCCCATTGTAACCTGAGTACGGTTTCAAGAGCCAAGAGAATAATTCTGTGATGACCTACACTACAGTCTAGCCGGCGAGAGTTGTCCGATGACAGTTCAAAAGGAGGGGTGAAGAACCCTGCGCCAACACGATTTGCAGCCGATGGCTTTCCCCCAAACGCACCTCACAACCTCGCCTAGCCATGCAATGTTGTTACATGCATATGAAGTACTGAAACAAGCCCGAGCCACCAAAACTATCCCTTTCTTCGAATCACCGAAACAAGGGATTCTTCCTTTAGGTCTTCGTCCCTTCAGGCTCCTTTCTTCACGGAACCCTTTTGTTTACTAGTAACGTGGGAGTTTCCCTTTCTTATCTGGCAACCCTGCCCCCTTCCCCTAACTAGACCCGTCGAAATGTCATCCGACATCTCTCGGCGGCTGGACTGTAAATATAACAACAAACAAAAATATTAACTTCAAATGATTGCCGATAATAGGGTAGTTTCCTTCATCAAAGAAAACGAAATGCATTGATTGCTATTCGTTACCCACCATCAGTGTTTTCATAATATACAAATTATTTTGTTTTAGGAATCCCAGTTTAGACGAATAGCAATGGTCAATTTTAACCTCATTTAAAAAAAGCCAGATTGGCGCCCATGCGATTCCACTCCACGTGACGTCACTGGGACCTAGTTTCTATACGAGTAGATAGGAGTTTTACATCGTCTGAGATTACCAATGCATGCATGAGGCACAGAACTCAGGGAAACACGTCTTAATAAGCACCCATTAAAATTGCATAAGTTCGGAAAGTTTCCTTCGTTTGCAGGGTATTAATAATCCTTGTTTAAGCCAAGCGCTACCTGCTAGAAGGGTACTCTGCTACCTGCTAGCAGCCTGCGTCGTATCAGCGCTCAAGCCTCGCCTCAAGTTCACCTCACAGGGCGACAGCGGGTACCAGAAATACGTCACACGGACTTTTCCCGGCATTCAAACTTATGCCGTCGCGTTTTCGCGCGCTTGAAAATTTTCACTTTTCATTTAATCGTGAAAAATACATATCGTCGTTTAATAATCTAAAAGTGTGAAATGCGTACTCAAGACGTAATAATCTTTCGATTTAGGTAGTAAAAAATAAAAAGGAAACCATCCTATTGGCATGTATGTTAAACTTATTGCTTCTGCCAATAATATCTTAATGGTCAAGGACTCGGGCACATAGGTACAGTGTCTCGGTAATTTACCATCGCATTCCTCAATGACAAAGGGGGATATCTAGCCACAATATAAGCCTTTCACTCTTCGAAGTTTCATCATGAACTGGATCAGTGCCACGTCCTTGGAAGAATTTCTAGACCAAAAAAACTATTTAAATGTAAATGCATCAATAGCTAAGTTGTCCTCGCAACAAATTTACTACCTACGCCTCAGTAAAAGTATTTCATACATTTTAAGACATTTAGGAATGAGCGTTGAACCAATTATTTTTCCATAATGATATGTAATGGAAAATGCACACATCACTGGAGACATAGCTTACAATCCCTTCAGTCAATAATGGCTCAATATTTTTCTGATTGGTGTCTCAGTATTTCAGTGGCAGTTCGTAACTTCGCATTTTTTTGTTTTTGCTCCACAATAAGCTGGCTGAATCTCGGACATTAGTCATTTATTTTTTGAAGTTTTCAAAATGTCAACCAACTATTGAGCAAACCATTTTGACAAAGAAATTATTTCAATGAGTTCCCCAAGAATTTATAACTTTTGTTCTCCCAATTTTTTCAACAATCGTTTACGATTCCTTCGCCATTCGGCTACACAAGGAAAATTCCACTTAAAGTCAATACTTTTTTCGACCTTAAAAAAGGAATAAAATTTCTGTAACAAACCCAATATGAGGACCGCAGTAAGAAAATAATTGCAAAAAAATGTTCAGTAAACCAAATTGGGTCGTATAGGGAAATAATTAACTTTTCACTTTAATATATTAGAGGCAAGGCTGATTGAATGGACGACAGCGTCTAAGCAAATACCTTCCAAAACTCTTGGAAGAAAATACTTTTTGACAACCATTTGTGGAGCTGGATAAGGCAAACATGTAATTAGCATAACAGCCTAAGCAAAACAAAAATCGAAGATACGACAAATTGCAACTTTCATTGAGAAAGTTCGAAGATAGTGTACCAAAAGGATGTCATCATGAGCGATCGATGATGAATTAAGGCATTACCAAGTGAAAAGAGAAATGAGCTAGGGATTTATTACACCAATCTCAAGAGTGAAGACCGCCGTTGATGGCTGTCATTACGGATGCATTTTCGGCAATGAGTCGTGAAGGCCTGCAAAGGCATAAACTTTCACATTCTCCCGCTGGTGATGCGACGATGAATTCGGAAAACCTTTCGGAGGATAAGTTCCCGCATTTACCAGCGCAAAGTAATCAGAAAAGGCTTGGGGCTTTTGGAGGGGGTATGAAGGGCGAGTAAAAAATAGCACTTTTCACTCCTTCTCACGCTTTCGAAGTCTCTGTTTCAAAGATTCACTCACACGTTGAAAGCATTTAACCCAATTCAAAAGGGATAGTGAAAAGTTTACCGTAAATCCGCTATCTTCTTTGCCGAGTTTGCCGAGAACGTATTCGTACGAAAAAGGGGATCATCACTACTTTCAATCAATCAACATCTTTGGTAATAAAATAAATTTCATTCTCGATATTGCAATAATAGATAATGCGAAAATATAGAAGAGTTCATAAAACATTAGTTATAACTACGAAATATTCCTGTCATCCAATGGAGTCGCGAATCAAACTTTCATTAATCCTTAAATATTGCACTGGTGGTCAGACTGAAGGTATATTTATCAACTGCCATAACTATTAGTCTCGGTAAATACTTACCACACGAAGTACATTTTGAGAGTTCATATTGAGCAGAAAAATCTGTGGAAAAACGATCTTTAGAATAGTCAGTTCAACGTAAATTCGATAATAATAAATAATTCCATGCGTCAATAGATCGAAAAACAAAATTATGATTGTCGATGAGTAAATTACTCTGTTCATTCTCCCAAAAAATGTCATCTATTACCGAAGACATAAACACTCAATACAGTCACTTAGAGAATATTCCCAAGTCGTCAGATTCTATTAGTTCTCTACGAGGAAGAAAGAATCTGAGAAGCCACATAAGCATCTATATCCAGTAGCAATGAAAGATCTACATATTAAAAATTTATGAACCCCTGAAAGAAGTAAGGGATATAAATAGATAACGGAATTTGATAAATATCATACATTATTTTTTTATAGGAGGTATTGCGACACAATAAAATTTCAAACTCGAATTAAAAGCGAAAATAACACCTAAAAATACCAGATTGTAGTGGATACTACGGTTTAAATATTAAATCCTCCCTCCTAAACTCGAAACTAATGCAATCGCACTTATTTTACCTACCAGAGGTTTTATTTCTTATTGATGGGAGACTCAATACAACTTGACATTTTTCAAGAATTTTCAGGGCTACCCGATCGACAGCGTTGCAAAACCATAGCCGAAGGGTCACTGCGACCCATCACGAGTGAATTTTAAATAGTTCTTCAGGGCGGCCGCTCACCTCCGACCGCAAAAGGAATCTCGATTAGAGCCGTTTCCCCCACACTCTTGCTGCTACCGAATTTGGCGCTGCCTGAGACGAATGGAGATGAGAAAAAACGTCCAAACTGGGCCACGTACATTAAGGCAGGCCTTGGAATAAAATGTAAACAGCGTAGGGAAACATCCAGTCGCACCCCCCACCCTCATACCTAACGTGGCCTAAATCCTTAGTATTGTTTTTTGCAGAAAAAACTATCTCTCATTTCTAACCCGCTCAGATTAAAGACAATCCTTTGGATCAATGTACACATCGAGAGGTTGCAGAAATAAAATTTAAACGATAGTCACCAATAATGCATTATAAATGAATTCATTTGGGACATGAATAGTTATTTATTGCAAATTTTAATTGAATGAATTAAATTAAAATGATAGTACCGGCTTCCAATTAAGTCTATCCACTAAGCGGAAGACTATATTAGACATTTCAGATTAGCTTTACTTAGGTCATACGTTTCGACCATTAAGTTATCATCGTTCCAAAATCCAATAGGAAATAAATTTAGTGTGAAATGGGTAAGTTAAAGCTTCAATGTAAAGCAAGTTTCAGAAAGTTTCGCCAGACACAACTACGTACTCCAGCAGATTCAATCGGTATAAGCACAGTAACCTCTTGATTTAATGTTTCGAAGAGTTATTGCAACTTAAAAAACGTTAAGCACGATCTCACGTCATCGATTATTTTCTTTATACATTGGAAATGCAATTCTTGAGAATAATAATTTCTTGTTTGGTGCCAAAGTCTATTTTAAGGCCATGAAGAAATAATATTTATAAAACAATCTTTGGTCTGATAGCATTTCACCATAAAGCAAATTAATTCCGGAATCAATGAGACAACTAATGTTCGAATTATCACCGTAGATACGTGATACAGATTACTAGTCCATCATTCAATTCATAGACCATAAAATACACAGAAATTTTTCTGTGTTATAATATTTTTAATAAAAAATCTCACATAAAACCTACTTACTTCGTAAGTCTTTCATGGTCTGGCACGAAATTCATTACGATCCAAAAAAAACCCTCAACGGTTTTTGCCAAAGATAAGACCTATTCATGTGATATGGATGTATCACAAATCCTTTTAAAAACTGACCTCATAAATAAACTTTGAGCTTTTTTTATAAATAAACGTGAAAAATAACACATAACATAAATTTAAATAACATAACATAAGAACATTAACTTAATCCTCGTTCTTTATTATTAAAGATAATTCTTAAAATTATTTTTATTTTTCTTAATATTTTTCTTAGGCATTTTATTCATCTAAATAATTCCATTTCGTGTCAAAAAATTCAGCCTTAGGTGTAGTAGAAACGAATGCCTTCGTTTCACTTGAACACAACAGGTATAAAGTTCATTGTGTCCTGAACATACCATGGTCCAGGAATGCCGACTTACAAAAAATATTGGGGGGGGGGCAAACCGGGGATCTTGCCCCGAGGAATTTTATAAGTAGCGAGTTTAAAATTTTTTAAAGCATTTTGAAGAGTGATATGATCAACATTAGAACCCTGATAACTCGAATCTCGATATCTGGATATTCCGGGGAAAATCGACAAGCCTGGCACATTTTTTCCTCACGCCCATAACGAATATTTGAGGGGGCTCGGGCCCCTTCAGGCCCCATCGAGTCGGCGCCACTGCCATGGTCTTCATATTTCTATGCAATATAGATAATTCGCGGAAATAGGAAATATAACTATCGCTTTCTCACACAAAGGGTCTATATTAGCCAACATTCGGTTGCATAATGTGGCCAGTTTCTTACAAAGCTATTACTTCCCATATTTCTTCCTGATCTCACATCCACTTTCATTACTCGTCTTACCAGACTTAGGAACAAAGCTAAATAACATCTAATCTGGCAAGAACTTTCCATTTTCAACGACGCGCGAATGAAATTGAGGATACCACTCGCTCATCTCATTTAGGTCAGCACGTATGGGAAGAGAAGCGCTGGTTATTTAATGCAACGTTAGTAGGTATTAAAATATCTGTACTAAAGCGTTGCAATTCACTATCACACTCAGTCAGAGATTCAATCCGAAGGTTGGTTTAGAGTGGAGGGGCCTTTGATATGCCACATTATTAAGGTTAACCGGTTAAGGTTTTCAAAAATGACCACAGCGCGGAGATAAACTCAGAGCGATCCATTTATTTTCCTCATCGGAAATATAGCATTTGCATTCAAGAGGAACATCCTTGAGAAGTTATGAATCCAGTCTATACTGTCATCGCAAATATAATTTCGGTTAACAGCTCTAATCATGCATGACAGAAATGAAACATGCATAGGCTTGTTTTACCCACAGAAATCAGCGGTAATAGAGCATTGATTGGACCTCGGCCATAGAAAAAATTTCAAAAATACGAAGTTTCTATGACGCACGAATAATTACTGGGATCGCATTGTAAAAGAAGCGATTGAAATTAACCTCGAAGAAAAGAATATCAAGGATGACAAAGGCTTACTACTAAGCAATACGGAGAATATAATAATCAACTGCTATATAAAAAGAAGAGTATTTTAGCGCTCGAATTCTTCAAGCAGGAAGTCGATAGGTAAAAAGACATGTTTGAGTCACGTGTGTTCGGGTATAGTGCCCTATGATAGTGGCCATAAGTGGTGAAAACACTCAGCCTTCGAAATGTTGGGATAAATCACCCAAAACCGCACCCGTGTAAAACCCGAGAATTATTAGTCCTTCAAGTTCTAATCATAGTTAATTTCACTGCACATTTCACGGCCGACTGAAGAATCCTCTGTACTATTACCTATGAGTACAACCAATCAAAGAGGAAGTCTATCGCTTTTCTGCCATTTAAGGCACCGAAGGACAAATCCAGTCAAACGCTTACGCCAACAAAACATTTCTCCCGTGTTTACGGTTCGCAAGACGGAGAAAGCTAAAGCGGTCCAGGAAGTAGAGGCCAGGGACGGTGAGCTCCTTCCTTCCTAGTGGGTGGGTGTAACCGATGATCTACCTACTACGATTCTGCTTTTAATACAACTTTCTCTCTCTCTCTCTCTCTCTGTATTAGGATAAGCTTCAAATCGTCCAGCTTCGTCTCTCCCTGCTCTGTAACCCAGCCATTTTAATGAGATACGCTCAAATAGGAACACATTTCATTGAATTGAACAACATTGAAATCACAAAAAAATGACGTAAATAGCTATAAGATGTTGTGGAACATACTGATGTAAATGAAATACGTAATGGATATAGCATATGTCCACTTTAATGCTTTCACGAACTCCTCGGAGGAGTTCCCGAAGATGACGCATGGCTGCGTCGAAACTGGGCTTACGTAAAAACATTACGGTGAATATACACTACATTAATAAATAATTCTTGGGTTTCAAGGTGAAAGGGAAAATAACGATGGAAGAGTGTTCCATTGAAACGTTAGCCGAAACTTTTCTCACTCGGCTAGAAGCCCGAGAATGTAGTTTATATAAGATTTATTTCGATAAGAATACATACGACATTCTTTACGTATTTTATTAATTGCATCAGGCTTCTATTTTCCATTATGTCACGTCGATTTTGCTAAGCACTGGAGATAATACAATACAAATACACCTGGGCATATTCAGTAGTTCAACTAGTAATTATGCCCATTGCCTAATCGGAAAACAATGTGTAATATAATCGTGTGGAATAGGAACTTCAGGTCTTCGTGAATGCATCACTAAAGTCCCTTTGCATTACGAGGGAAGCATACTCTAACTTAATGATGACAAAAAAAACAAATATATAGAAAACTCATACCTTTCTCTTGCAAAGCTTCTCGGCGTATAGTAACTTCTTGACTCATAGGAGATTTTGTGCCATCCTACCCCGGTCGTTGAGTAATAGTGCTGCGCCTATCACAAGAAAAAAACGAGGTTTAGGAACCCGGAATCTCGCAATGGTCACTTAATCCTTGTGCTCGCAAAAAGACATGTTCATGTTCAAACATGAAAGTTTCTTATACAATGAATATTATAAGCACGATGATCGCATAAAATGGCATTTTTGTGACTAGGTAACCATACACCCTATGCGTTCCAAATAAATATCTCTTCCATTCTATTGTTTATACTGGGCCAGAAAATATAGTGTGGTTTTAAGATGATGCTCTCAGAATCGCTCGGCGAAATATCTTTTCTTTAGTAATCACGTAACCCAAGTCTAGCACGTGAACATATTTCCGGGAGAGGCCAATATCAATCAATTTAAGTTTTGGGAAATTCATTTCAAATAAACACATTCAATGATAGTTTACATTTAAAGCAAATTGGAAACTTTAAAAATAGGTAGATACGTTCGAAAAAGTAGATAAAAATGAAGTACAATGACAGCTCTAAGCGGCAGGCTACAAGCAGGCTAACTACGTAAAAAGATGTTTTCTTTTCTGGAGCCCTGGATCCCCTTTACCACCACTCCCCTTAATATACGCCCCTGTGACATTCTAAAGATGATAGAAATAGGCCTCAGGGGTCACTTTTAGTAGCTTTAGAATGTAATTACTCATGTAATTTGAACAGTTTACAGTTTGATGAAGCATTATTTATTGTTATATATTTTTTAATCCTGGCTCCGTACAAGGCCGTTAAGGGAATTCACGGTCTCGGAGTGCGTCATCGAAGTGACTCGACAATCACGCCAAGCCGCAGTCGCCAGCTTTCCGCCCACTGACCCAGCCTCAGCTTTCAGGGTCAGCAACATGACTATAGCACCAACCCACACGAAAATCTTTGATTTAATGATTTAAAAAAGTTGAAATAACAACTGAATAGTCTAAATATATTGCAAAGCATAGTATCCGATAGCAACATATTTGCAGCGCTAAAGTTAATCACTACACGTCATCAAAAACGTATTAATATAGATATTAGATAACTCAGTTTTAATATGGTAACTAACTCGCGCCATAAATAACCATTACTATACTTAAAAGCTGAATTTTGGTAAATGTCGACCTCGTAGAATTTAAGCGAACAGCTTTCTCCGCCGGGATCGTGAGAGATCACTGATTAAAGCGTTTAGCCACTGATAGAAAGGTACGGGTAAAACTCTCGAGTCAGCCTCAAAATTAAATTATACGATATGCGGCACGGTGTTGTGGAAGTTCTTAATATTGGTTAAATGGGACTAGCAATATTTTCAATGTAAAATCGTAGTAAAATATAGCAATGCCTCATTTAACTAATAACCCAAAATTAAAATTAACAAGATTGTGAAATTTATAAGTTTCTCTCGTAAGCCAATTTAATTAGGAATTTAGGGTTGCCTGACCAACCGAAAAACCAGTTTTTCGGTTATAATATGGACTTCAGGCAAATTGCCATAGGAATCAAGGTATCCGGATACCATAGCGGTCTATGCAATGACACCGAAAGAGTAGCCACTAGCAAAGGAAGGTGTAGCTAGGAGTAGCCACTGGGAAGAATTGGCAAAAAAATGACTTACGAGCAGGGACCCAAAAATAACCGGACACAATTTTTATATAAATCATAATTTAATTTTTTGTCTTAAAAACGTTAGTCACCTTCGAAGTACTCTCCATTTACACTGATACTTGGTTAAAACGTTTTTTCCGCAAAGCAAAACACCTTTGGTACTCGTCGTTTCCGATGCCTTGCAGCGCCGCCTTCGATTTTCTCCGAAATATAACCAAAACATTTCCCTTTAATCACCATTTTCATCGGGGTTAACAAAAGGAACTCAAAATATGCGAGATATGGTGAGAAGAGTGGGTGATGAAGCAGTATCATGCAATTTTTCACCAAAAACTCAAGTCGCGGCAATCAGCAACACGTGCCGCTTTTTACCAGGAGGCAACGATCGGGGGATGAATTTCGCCGCGATTCGTCTCAATAGGGTGGTTTCCTATTATTTTTTTATTGCCTAAATCGAAAGATTATTAATCCTGGAGTACGTATTTCACGCTTTTAGATTTTTAAATGACGATATCTATTTTTCGCGATTAAATGAAAAGTGAAAATTTTCAAGCGCGCGAAAACGCGACGGGTAAGTATGAATGCCGGGAAAACTCCGTGTGACGTCGCTCTGGTTCCCGCTGCCGCAAGTGAGGTGACCTTGGGGCGAGGCTCTGAGCGCTGATACGACGCAGGATGCTGGCAGGTAGCAGAGTACCCTGCTAGCTGGTAGCGCTTGGCTTAAATAAGGATTATTAATACCTTATCAAACGAGAAAAACTTTCCGACCTTAGCCAGTTTTAATAGGTGATTATTAAGACATGTTTCCCTGAGCTCTGTGCCTCATGCATGCATTGGTAATCTCAGACGATGTAAAACTCCTATCTACTCGTATAGAAACTAGGTCCCTGTGACGTCACGTGGAGTGGCATCGCATGGGCGCCAATCTGGCCTTTTTCAAATGAGGATAAAATTGACCGTTGCCATTCGTCTAAACCGGTATTTCTAAAACCAAATAATTTGTATATTATGAATACAATAATGGTGGGTAAGGAATCGCAATCAATGCCTTTCGTTTTCTTTGATGAAGGAAATTACCCTATTGCTAATCTTCAGCTGAAATTCGCTGTGATGAACTCCACGAATGACCAGATTGTTCAGTGAGTCCGTCAATAGTACGCCTCTTATCCTCGTACACAAGGGTAAGAGTTTATTTTTTCACGTTTTCATTAGTTCTGGACCTGAAAGGCCGGTCCGGGCGTTGAATGTCTTCGATCGACATGCTGCCACGATTGAATTGCAAATACCACTCGTGAACTTAAATTATTTTTATATAAGTTGTATACAACATATGAACCGTATCCAACTCAATTTTACCGAGTAGAGAACAAAATTTCAACGAAGCACGATGTTCTCGAATGTAAGCCATTTCAAAAATGGAAGACGTCAAAGAAATCTTCGAATGTAAACTCTCACATTGGCTCGCTACAACCGTCTATATCCGCGCCGTGTCGCATACTGACTCAGAAATCACGAAATAACATCCATCTAGTGGGAGAAGCCCAAAATATAAGAGCCAGTCCGGTCTGGTTATTTTTGGGTCCCACCCTCGTAAATAAACACAGGAGATAATAATTAAATGTAAATACTGCTAATGATGCATAGCATGCTATTAAAAAGTACATTAAAGTGAACGATTCATCCGTACTCCGCACATTTTATCTGCCTAGATAGATAACAACGTCCGTTTTCTGCACAGTGACCAAAGCTGCCTTGACCGCGACTGCCCGTACTCCGCACATTACCACTTACTCAACTTTCCTGACCGCGAGCGTCCAAACTTCGCATATTACTGCTATGCCAACGGCAATGTCATCTCTCGGATCTAAGTAGGCATATAGTTGCATATATCTGCGTCCTATTGGCTGATAACATCTTGATTTATTGTGAAAAAAATTGTTAGCTGTTCGAGGCATATAAAATGCATAACTGATCAGGCAAAAAAAATATTAAAGTTCACTTTCAATTTTCAGTGAATTTTTAACCAGTATAACAGAAATATTATAACATCACAACTTCAAACTATTTCGTACACGTAGCATAGATTGTACCTTGCAGGATCTCACGCACAGCCCCTCGGAACAACTAGCCTCTGGTCATTTGCGGAATACAGACGTGCGGATTAGTGGACCTTTTTCGACCATTCTTGACGGTCATTAAACATGCGGAATACGTATGCGACCTTGGAGAATACTCTAAAAAGTTCAGAATTCCTGGAGAGAGTTCCTTCGCTCATTTCCCCCGGTGCCCTAGGAGACAGGCTACGCCAAGACCAGGCTCGATACATGTCCAGGAAAATATTTCGAATGGTAATTAACGTGAATAATATCATATTCCATATCTTAAGGACGTCAACATACTGCAGTAGATCATATCATAAAAATAAAATAAGAGAGATAGACTGCAGAGCAGATAGATTCAGAATGCTGTTTTTTCCACGATCAACGAGATACTATAACAGTACCTAGCGTTAGAACTTACAAATGGGTGAGTTGACGTGTTGTTTAGCCTACTAACTTATGTCTTTCTTAATGTATGTTTCTGAATTTCCTTGTTGTTTTTAACAGTATGTTTAGTGTTTTCTATCTTTATTGGTAGATTGCCTTCATAAATAGTTGGCAAGTTTGCCTTTGCATGAATATCTGTTAGAATGCGTAACATTTTTATGTCCCTGTGGTGTTCACGTGAGAATCCTTCTGCATGCTGGTGATTGGTCACCCACCGTCAAACACCCTAGAGGTGGCTCGCAGGGCATTATGTAGATGTGAATATCTTTACTATTTCACTTTCGCAGGGTCAGCTACGTTGCGAGATGGCTGTCTCAGGCGAAGCGCGTGGTGTGGCGAAGGTTCGGATGGGATGCTGGTAGTTCGGAGGCGGCGGAGTCCCCGCCAAGGAGGCCAGACGAGGACACGGAGGGTGGCGGAGGGGCTGGAGGAGAGGAGGACTTCCTGCAGTTCCTGGAGAGGACCTCATCCATCTCCGACTTCTTCGGGCCGAGGGCCGGGTGCCCCAGCGCCACCCTCCCGCGCCCACCACGGGCCAACAGTGGCTCCGAGTGACCCACGGACACAACGTCTCTGAATTGAGCATTGTCCACGAGCGATCATCGCAGATGAGAGATTCTCGAACGCCATCGCTGAATTTGAACAATGGAATGTTGGTTCTCTTTGCACCGCGCACGTGATCACTCAAAGCCATCCTGAAGGCAGTTCGAGACCTCCTTGCATCGTTCACTATCATTGCATGGGAAAGTGCGCAAAATTCGATAGCTAAGGTTGCGAATTCGACGTGTAAAATTTTCGCATGGGATCCAAGTAATTTACCTTCCCAGTCATAAATTCATGCTATCGATTGAGCTGAGAAGCAAATGTAAAAGTGTTGCGTGACGTATTTACATGAAGCGCAATTCTCTAAGGTCTATATATACGGAATAATTCCATCAATAGAGGTCCTTCTTAAGTTGGGTAGATGTGCAATTAATTGGCTTCACTTGAGGATATCAGCATTCTATTTCTTTAAGTCCAGTGGACCACACTCTTGGAGATCTAAATTCAAACACCGTAATATTGTTTACTCTTAAATGAGATTTTGAGTTCAACGCTAAAAAAATGTATGATGGGATTTCTATATAATATCTTTTATACGGTATTGTCAACTTCGGTTGATGGCAAATCACACCATCTAAACTCTATTCTCGGGATGAACACAACGTCCACTGTTTCCCGAGAGGATCTCTTCGCTATTCGACTCTTTCGGGACGAGGAGACTTCAGAGTAAGGATATTTACTCTGAGGAGGAGATCCAATGCCGGGTATCAAAGCGCCACCCTACAGCGCCCTCAAAGGGCAAACAGCGGCTCCGAGTGACCCAATCACACATCCTCTACTCTGAGGCCATTGTCCACGAATAACCATTAATCCGCTAAAGAGGTTTCAGACCCCTGTCGCAAATATTCCGCATATTACGTCATAGTAAGGTGCAAAGAGGCTTCACAGACCTACAAATGGCGCTATTGCTATAACTATAAGCAGCACATATCACAATGGATTTTACTTTTGGTGAATATAATTGGGGAAGCTGATAAGAGAAAGTAAATGGAGGTTTAAGGAAATGGTACACCATTTCCCGTCAACGTAAAGTGCACAAAGGTCGTCATAGACCTCGGTAAGGGGCTATTGCTATAACAATAAGCAGCAAACGTCACGTTGAATTTTTCTTTTGATAAATACTATCAATGGGAAAGCTGATAAGAGAAAACTAGTAGAGGTTTTAGGCAAAGGCACCTTCTCACTTCCGATGTTTAATTTATACTCGAAAGAGGTAGATCTGCCACCCAGCACTTGACCCATATCTCCATCACTTTCATGACGTATTCCTCAGTCTACTTCTATTCAAGGCCTGTGAGTGGGGTAGCCACAATGGGGCAGCCACAGCATTACTTACTCGTATTCGTGGTCGCGAAGGCCGCAATTTGCAAAAATATTATCTAAATACACATCTGAGATAATAATTATACTTGCGTACTGCCAATGATATATAGCATGTTAGCAATTAGGGTTTTTTAATACTTACTAAAAAGGTCGGGGTTACTGGGGAGAGTCATAATGTTTATTTCCCCTGGGTCCTCGGGAGTCTAGCTATGTCATTGCAGGTGGCATGTAGACTATGCGTTGCTCTGCGGAGAAAGGTAAAACCAATATAGTAATCATTTCCGACATGTCGGAAGTTCGTACCGATTATATATATACTTGCTAATTATACCAAGCAACATTTCATCCAGATGCCAACAGTTGTGCATTAAATCCATATAATTTACGAGGACACAATTCCTAATTTTACACGACCGAAATTTAATATTTTTTTACGCAGGCGACTATGTTACGATTGCTGAAAAGAGACAATAAAGCTTTTCAGGTTGCATAATAAAATACGCCATCGAGCAATAAGAGGCCGTGAACTGTAGTAAATAAACATAAAATTTGAGGCACTCCTTAGGATAATTCCATGCATTTAATAATAATGCCCCAGTGATGAACGTGATAACTAAATAATTAAGGCTTTGTTAAGTTTTCTCGGTGATTACAGTGTGCTATATTTTGTAAAATCACTTCGTAACATTTATGAGCGCATTTACCAAACTTTTGACGTGACGCTTAAGTAAAAATTTTAGTCATAGCAATCCTTAAAAATAAACTCGTACAAATGACATGAAAATCTAGGAAAACAGGTGCAAAATTACATACAAACTTTCCAATCAAATAATATGGGGAGGGCGAGTTTATGATACTCGAGCATACATTTCATCGGACATCCTTTTTTACAAAACAGAATTTCATTGGCCACAAGAAACCATTAATCACTCTACCTTGTGTCATTCGTAAGGCAGAAGAAGTGGAACCAAATAGCTACCTGCAGTTGTATCCGATGACAGGTAGGTTTATAAGAGACTTCTGATCGACATTAATTTGTAATGCATGAAAGAGAGACTGTTGTTCTGCAACAGAGAATAAACCTGTAAATATTTATGTCAAATTTTTTTAAAGTTATTAATAGCCTTAATTAAACCAATTTAATGTACAATATCTATGAAAAATAAAGTGTTATTGCATTTTACCACAAGGAAAATATACAATTTATAATTTTACTGATATTTCAATGTTTTAAACATTCGCTGAATCACTAGAAACAAAAAACAACTGAATTTTTAAATAGTGACTCGAGTTTTTAATAGGCATCTAATACATCACTGAGGCGGTGAAATTCTTATAAGTAGATTGAGATTTTTAATATGCTTTTGCATGACGATAATGTTTATCTTACTTGACCATAATGATATTAGAAAACGAGAAAATTAAGCGATACCAGCTGGTTGCCTAATCCAAATTGCCTTTTCATCCCTCGCTTAAGGCTCGTGAAAAGCACATTGTCAATAATATAAATAACAAATATTGGTGGGGTCGACAGTTCGTTATTGAAGCTATGGGTCATAAACCATGGTCTGGAGCAGTTATCACATCCATGTAGGTACTTGCATCATGAGCCTAAGATATGTGTTTCCAATAGAGGAGCCGGAAAGCCACGTGGGAGAAAATTGGAAATGATTAAAATTTTTTAAACCATTTACGAGTTTTCAAAAAATTTTATTTTTTGTAATATCAAGATAGACACGTATACATTACAAAATAAAAATTCGATCTTACTCTGGAGTGACGTATATGAGAAACTTTAATAACAATTTTACTATCATTAAAAAATGACAGTGACAGTAAATGGTATTTAGTCAATGGTATTTAGGTACACACGTATTGCCTAGCGCAAAGTCTTATCTTTAAAATAAGCCATAAATTTAAACTCTACGACTATTTAGTGGAGAAACAGGAGGCATAATGTGTTTCAAGGCACGTTTTTTTGCAAAATGTGAAAAAATTAAAATGCGTGTAAAACGCACTCTTTTTTCGCATAGCGGTCTCGGGGTGTTTCGTTTAAGGCGAATATAAGCCCGTAAAGAAATTTTCATCTAAGCCTGAGATCATACGGGACAAACGTTTGTTGATTTAAAGTGAAATTACATTAAATTTCAACTATAAAATGCAATTTGTACTAATATTTCGTATCCGTTGCGTGCTTTGAACATTCTGCACATTTCTCGGAGGCACCGAAGTCGATAATAATTAACAAATACGCAAGAGTTTCCTCAAAATGCTCATCAATTGACGCAAATGAACTCACACCTGTCACCATGAATGGATGGCTACACATAAATTTTTGATACCTTATGCGCAAAGTCCCCTGAAGTAACATACATTTATCTCCAGTGAAAATTGCGAAGTTCGCAATATTATATGTTTGAGGTCACCACATCAACGACATTCTATAAGCATAGATAAACTGAATTTCTTGTAGCGGAATCAAAAATTTGAACTACTATATTAATTTATCGATTTTCAAAATATTCTGCTGAACTACATCATTTGTCCAGTTAAAATATAAAAAGCCACACTCATGATGCAGCAGATAAAGTTAGAATGCCACCGGAAGTATATCCGTTTGATCTAAAAGTCAACAACTGATTGATAAATAACATTATAAAATTACTTACACTAGGGTATTATTATTACGGAAATATTGATGAGTCAAAATGATTAGGAGGATAAATTCCACGAATGACGTTAGATTCTAAGAAATACCAACTTGTATGGATAAGGACACGTTTTACTAGCAAATATCTTCCGAAGTCCAAACATAGCGAGTCCAATTTCTCTCATTACCTCTTGAAATGGATACTTGATGAATGAGCAAATTTTAAATAAGTCCAGTTTAATGGTAATAGATAAAACCTCTAAGAAATAAATTTTCATTGCCTCATCTAACAAATCCCAAATTAAATTACATGTCGACAATAAATCAGACGTTGAAGTCTCCAAGGTTTTTCATGAATTAATATTCTCTACCGAAAATTTTCAGTAAGTGTTTCATGCCATTGCTTGTATGATTCTCAGTGGTATGCACTGCAGCAAGCCTGACATAAATGAAAAATAACACTGTTATTTAGTATTTTCAATAACAAACACAATTGGCTTACGGAGAATTCTCATTGCTTGACGAGACTAATTTAGGTTTTTATTGAAAATTTATTTAAAATATTTCATTATAGAATTAGTTAAACTCTCCTACAGGGTAATATATAATATTTTTAATCTATTAGTTACACTCTAGATAGCAACGGAAACAATCTACTTCACTAACATTAATATTTAGCTCAACTTACCACGATATTAGATAAGAAGAAATATTCGTAGACTGCATACCTACGCTCACATAGAAATAGAGCCAAGGCATCATGGCTCCTTTCACGCATGAATTATCGGCATAGAGAATGTAAAATAAGCATTGCTTTCCTACCTTTTCTATTCTGGAATCCGGGTGTATTGGAGTAAAGCGGGAAACCCTCAATAACTTCAGATTAGCGTCGCATAAACACTGTGAGGTGTTTCATGGCGAACTTGTTAGGTTCCGCGCTTACGACAGCGTAACGAGGCTAGTGGGTTTCGAGTGTTGAGTGAAGAATGGGCACCCTCTTCAGCCCTCACCCAAGGGTTGCCCAAGCAAACCACAGATACCAGGCACTGCAAGAGGAATAGATAGCGCTCCCTGCATGATGGAGGTTCGGGTATCATGCAGTAGAGGTAATATTGAACATGAATCACTTCTCCTTAACGCTAATTTATTTATTTATTGTTTTTAGCGTGCATCTAACTTATAAATACAATTACAGGATGAACAGTTATAACAAAAATTAATACACTTTCTGTGTAATAGAGACAGACCGGTCATGAACATACATTATTTTAATTTACAAATTCATTTTTCTTTTAATTCCATCACCTCCAAGCGAAATTTCCTCCGATGCTCAAATATATATTAAGGCCGTTAAATAGTGTATTAAAGGACTTACAAATTCTATTTGAAGTGGCATTTTAACAATAGTCGCTTTCATAACATAGAAAGTCTTGTTGTTTCTTACTTTTCTATTTGAGACATTAATACATATTTTCCTAGTTCGACTACTACCTTCACCTTTATTTATAATGCCATACAAAAAATAAATTTGTTTGTAATCTCCTTACGCATAGTTTTTTAAAATCAAATATTTGTACGATATTAAGCAGTAATACTCTACGTAACTCTAATGCAGGGCTACGTAAAGTATCATAGCCGTTGACTTAATGTCCCCTGCGAGTTCATGAAAGTTGGCTTCGATTAAGGAATTACATCAATATTAAGCTTAAAAAAACGCACCGGAAGGGATCACACACATTTTTTTCAGGATTCAATGGAATACTTAATAATGACTTCATGTTTTAAGATCAATTAAATATTTTTATCATTGTTTCTACCCACGTTTGATATCAAAACGGAGTCTATGGGCCAACGATAAAAGTGGAAATATCATAAAACAAAAACGAAGTCGTATGTGTGAATTGCTTCCGTCCAAGAATAGTTCAAAAGTGGATTAAATATTTATAGTGAGCACAAATCTTTGAAAAGCTAGTTTCTTTCCTACTCTTAAAGTAGCGTCTCTAAATGATTCATATTAGTGGGTCATTCCACCCGAATCATAGCAAATCGTCTTCTTTTTATTAGATAATGAATGTCCTAAAGTCTTTTCTTAAGGCATACAAATATTTAAAATAAATTGCAATGTTTTAAAACTGCTATTTTTAGATGTGATACCTCTTGAAATAAGGAAGACATAAAAACATGAAATGCATCATCTTAAATTTCTTGAATTAAGAAAGATCATTAATGGATTTTTCATGAAATTTAAGCAACTTAATACATATTTTTTAACAAATTTAAAATTGATTTTTTACCATGTAGTTATTCAGTAGTTTGTTATCATTTTTAAACATGCTATAGATACAAACGTGCACTGCAATTAAAAAAACTGGTTGCGGCAATATTTCACTTCAGAAAGAAAAAATATTTTGAGTGTCGCGGTTACGCTGACCTCCCATCCGCTGCGCCTTCCGACTCTTGGTATAAGACGTCATGTGTACGTTAATAAGGAAGATAGAAATACATTCATTGGCTCGTTTAAAAGACATTGCCTTGAGAAAGGTAATTAATGCGTTATATTACAAAAGTTTAAAAAAGTAATAAAATGTATCACAAATTCAAATTTCCAAATAGATTTTTGACGTTGTAGTTACCCCATCCATTATCCTCATTTTATCCTGCTATCTCGTTTTCATAGCATTCCCTTCATTAGGTATGTTATAAGATATATCTTTACGTGCATTACGCCGAATCTCCGACGTAATACATGCTTGGGAGGTACCTGGTTGCCTCCCGGAATCTTCTCACCAGCTTCTCCTTTTTCTGACTCACTTGCTCAAACTCGAATCTCATACCTGTCACCAACGATTTTTCCGGCTTTTATGGTCCACAGAAGTCTGTCTCTGTCAACCCTAAGAGCGATGCCTATTGGCATGTGATACTAACATTTGCACCGTCATCCTTAGTCCATCACTTAGACGTTTCCCAGGCGAATTTGCCTGGAAATGCCATTCAGTATCAACTCAAAAATCCCCTTTGGTGATGCAACACATTCAGCATACTGTATTAGCTATTACAATTAGCCAGTGCTAATCTATGCCTGTCCAGGAGATAACACCACGATTCGTAACAAATTTTCAAATCGAGAGCGACCGTGATATTTTTATGATATCCCAATCAAAACTGAAATGATGTTAAAAATACGCCTGAAGATCACTGTAATAAATGTCCTCTGTAATGAAATATAAGATAAACGGATATATAAGGGGCGATTCGTTTTCCTTCTTTGACTTACGCTAACACCAACAGCAACATCTCGACAAGAAACATAAGTCATTTACGACAGTATTCGCAATCATATTGAAGAATCCTTCCAGTACCGCCACGTGATTCCGCAGGGTCTAAAGAACTTCAATTCTCGTCATAAAATTACAAAATGCGCCTACGTACTTTAATGTAACAGCATTCATAATTTGCTCTATTTCAATCCCAATTACAGAATTCTAGTGATTGGTAAATGAAATATTTCCCCGTCTATTTTATTACTTAATATTTTGGATTTATTTGGGGTACCAATGGCAAAAAAATGATGCTAAACGCGACTAAAACTTGATTTAATTTTTTTTAACCTACTTCTCTTGTAAAAAAGGGTTTAATTTTAGGTGATAGAAGGTAAATGTCGGCAAAATAGCAGGGAAATCTTGGTTAAGCATCCCAAAAATTGGTAAATAAATGCGTCTCGGTTTCAAAAGAAAAGGAACAAACTATAATCAAATGAGAAAAATGGGTATTTCGTCCAAAATGGATCGGGAACACAGGTACAGTATAAATAAATGTTGTAGTATTAGAATTCCTAATTTTTCATCATTAGGTAATCGGAGCAGGTCACACAAGAGATAAAGAAGGAATTATGGAACGTATTTAATGTATTTCTAAGAGATAAATATATCCGGGAGCTGTTGGACTTATAAAATCAAGGCAGGTATGTATTACAAAATAAAAACTTAAACATAGAATGCGTTGAAATTCGTGATATGAACTTGCGGAATATTCGTGCAGAGAAAAATAGCGTAGATATGATACGCTTCTACGATCGACGCAAGTACACCATAATTGCAGTACAGATATTTCCTATGGAACATCACCGTAATATATTGATTGTCCGCACGATTACAGCTACATTTTTAACTGCATTTTCAATACAAAATCGAGAATGATTTCTATGATCTGTCACACTAAAACTGAAATTATTCTTTAGAACGATGGACGCGAGATAAATGTTCAAAGCGAACGAAAACAATCGAGCCCCACCCATTTCGAAATAAACCGCATTCTGCGCACAAAGCTTTCCAGGTATTCCAAGTCCCATTTCTTACATTTTATCATTATTTTCCCGGCAGCGACTTTCCCTTGGACGTCTTCCTACGTCTTTCGTTATGCTCTGATTTCTTTCTCCGGCCCCTCGTGACTCAAGGCACACGCCCACTCACTGTTACAATCATCGTGGACACTAGTTCAAGACGGTGAGAGAGAATGGAATGATCCCAAAAATATTAACGTGGCGTTTAATAACGCGGATGTTACAGGATACTGGAACAATTTCATGAAAAGGACACTGAGAAAGTGGAGACGATTTAAACGTTAGAAAAAAAACTAGGTAAATTTCTTTCCAAAAAGAATAAGATCGATGCGGTGGCAAGTGTGCCGGCCAACAACATCATCCACCCGGGTTTGATTCCCGTCAGTCTCCGAGATTTCCATTTGCATCCCGATCTCTGCTTGGTTAATATATGGAGGACACATTAAGTGGAACACTTAGGCCGTCACTTGGGGCTTTCAGCCGATATCCCCTTGAACTCCTTCGTAAATAGAAGGCTAATACCAACACCGGGTCCTATCCTTTCTATCCTTATCCCAAGCAGCAAATTGTCTTAGCTGTCATTCAACAAATACAACACAAGAGAAGAACATTAGTCAAATGAAAAATACAAATTTTGCTGGCGGTTTTATCAGGCATGTATTCGTAGTAATTTTTTATTATTGTAGTTTAAAAGCAATAACTTAATAATATATTAAAACTCATTAGCAGGCCCCTGCCTTCGAAATAGCACGTTACCATCAGGTACAAACACTCCAATGCCATTGCTTTACGGAAGTATTACATTTTAGAGTGGGCTTGAATCAAATTTAAAAAGTAATTACTCTTCAACTATACTGGCACCGGTGGACAAAACACAGGGGTGGCAACTCAAGTGACTATGAAAATACAAAAAACAGCAAAATAGAGGAAAAAATAGCGAGATTGGAAAAAATAAACAAATTAATATGAGTAACTGAATATGTGGGATTGCCGAAAATTATACGCGTGAAGGAAAGTTCGCAGGAAAGAAGGTTATAGCGGCATTATCTCTTGGTAAGGAGAGAGTCAGCGAAGGAATAGGAGGCCCACCTACAATAAGATCAAAGATGGCAATGAGTAAAATGATAGGTACCAGAAGACCCGGGATTGGAGGCTTTAGTACAAGGGCAGTAAATTCAGGAATGAAAGGGGAAAAGAAAGCATGCAAGACCGACGCATAAACTGCCCGCATAAAATGACTGCATCAGCACTCTATCGTAATTAGAAAGTGCGCGCCTCATTAATTCTAATTATCCAATTTACCATTGCCTTTACTTCATATGCACAGTGGTGCCCACTCAGTAATTTTATTTTCTGTCCGGCCTTCGATGTTCAATGCCCATTTTCGGAATCTAAAGTGAGTGTTAAGGATGTGCAGGCTTTCAATCTTCAGAAGAATGCTTTTATTATGGTCTCGCACGAACTAGTGACTCTCAAAAACCAAAATATTCCTGCCAAGGTGATCGAGGTTCACTTTTTGGGCGAAACTCATGTCAGGAGATCGAGTGCTCGGTGTTCGGAAAAGCGGGAATACGCTTTGTGATTGGAAAACGTGCTTAAATCGGGAAAGATGAATTTATTCCTCGAAAATGAATTCATTGCTTCATTAACGATTTGAGGCGGAGTGTCGCACAGTGAGCTGAAATCTCAAAAAGGAGGCCAAAATCCATTATTTATACTCACGAACTTAAATTTTATATTAGATAGTCTGATTACGCATGTTTCATGCTACAAGGAACCGAAATTCTTTAAATTTTGATTCAGATTCCTACACTGATTGTGAGTTGGTGTAATGAATGGACAATTTCTCAAAAGATCTACAATACTATGAATTCATTACATTTCTTAGAATATCTTATCCTATAAGTTTCATTGAAAGAGGTTATTTGAATCGTAACTAATTCATATACATTTCACTATGACATGAGAAAAGTGGTATGAAATTGGTGTTATAGGGAACGAAATTGGTAACAAAAGGTTATGTAACTCAAACATGTAATTTCTCTTCATCTCTTAAAAATTCTCTTACTCAGGGGACATACATTTTAATTGGCCATCACTGTGACAATTAATGAAGCGGTCGGGGGCTGCATTGTTTTGGAGGGGTCTTTGATCGGCCCGCGAGGTAGTGATTTTGAGTTTTGATTTACAATTATAGAAGCACGACAGTGTGATTTTTTCATACCGAAAATGTGAAATCTGGCAAGCATTCTGTGTGTCGTCTTCTAATTATCTCCTCACACAATTCTTCATGTTCTTGCAAAGTCTCTCGCGTAGATGAATGCCCACAGTTTTATAATACCAACTTGCGAATCGCATTTAACCGAAAATACCGAATATCACGTTTTGTTATTTACAAACGACTTAATTCTTGACTTTCATTTCTTATCCTTGGTCACAATCTCAAGGTGGCCAATCCATTTACTTCGAGCATTGAAAATACGTCCAGGTGATAAGTTCAACTGATTCAGGCTGACATAGTGGAAGTTTGACAGACTGAAATGAAATGATGTTGATAATAAAGTCGTTTTTCGAATCGTTGCGAAGCGTCGGCGCTATTACAAAGCACCTCGCGGTGCAAAGTCCGAGAAACATTATTGCATTTTCACGGAGGTTGCTACCGTTTCTGTCATTAACGACAGACCTTTAATAAGATAAGGGATACATAAAAACAAACATAAAGACGGTTTAATTGATAAAGCACAGCATGGTCTATCCTGTCACATTTTCCAAAACGGTTACGCCAGAAAATATTGAATTCAAATGAAATATTCTCCTTGTATAATTTTCATAGACGAAATAGATGCAGTAGGTAGGCATCGCGGCATCGGTCTTGGTGGCGGTAACAAGGAAAGGGAACAAACATTAAACCAGTTACTTGCCGGCATCGGTGGCGGCGGGGTAACGCCCTCGCCTGCCGAACAAGAGGTCGTGAGTTCGAGTCCCGCCTGGGTAGGTTTCCCCGGTCCAGGGCATGGTTGTTATTGTACGTTTAAATTTGTTACACTTGTTGAATACCCCGGTATAAAATGGCCAATAAAAGCTGTATCCGGTGGTTTGAAAGTAAAATAAAAATAAAATAAACATTGGCAATACGACTTAAAATTTGAATCCCGATTACAGGCGTGAAAAATTCCATTTTCGAGCGATGGCTCTGATTTCCTAGATGCCCGTCTGTATCACGAGGAAAGTGGTCACCAAACGGCGAAAATTAATTTGGTCCGCACTGAATTTAACATTTTTCTTCGTGATTAGAAAAAGTAAAACAAAAACATTTTTGGTCGCGAAAGTGTCTTCTACGTCTGTTCCTTAATGTAGATGTCCCAGTTGGACGAATGAAAAGAAATGGTATGGCCAAAGAAGCCTTGGGTTCTCATCTTCTAAGACCGTGGTTCCGACGCGATGTTCGGGGATGACGTTTCGCAAGTCGAGCGGCAATTGTCGGATTGCCGCTGATTGAATCCCTTCACCCGGAGACCATTATGAAAAGAGAAACGCTTGTGCCATTGGACGAGTGAGTCCCTCCTTCAGCTGCATTGTCCGCCAATTTCCTGACGCCTCGTCCATAGGACCAATCAACATGAAATCTCGAGAGGGCAGCACGCACATGAGATCCTTCGCGTGGGTCGGCTCGACCTTCCACTTACACCTTCTATCGGATGGCCGCCACCAGCCCACCCACTCGCCGGCGTCTGGAGCTTCGTGTCCATATAGTTTATATTACTACTCGCGAAGGAGCTGATTCATTCCACATTGGCTCAAAATTCCACCATTTTACATAGTATACGATGCATAAAGAAAGAGTAGGAGTAGGTAAACCACATTCAATACTATACATAGTTTACTGAATACCGAATAAATAAGGTAATTTCAACGTGAGGGAATGAGGAGAGGCTGGATATATTAGCAAATTGTTTCATTTAAACCCGGATAAATCGAAATGAAAAACCCATGATTAAAGATCTTCTAATCAAGCTTCAAGCATTCTCATGACTCTTCTACAGGTCGCTGCATCGGTGAGTCCTGGTTCTTATTGAAACCACGTAAGCATTCATAAAATGAATATGACCTATAGCGAATGTATCTCACTCCGTCCGCAATAGGGTAGTTTCCTTCATCAAAGAAAACGAAAGGTATTGATTGCGATTCGTTACCCACCATTGGTGTATTCATAATATACAAATTATTTGGTTTTGGAAATCCCAGCTTAGACGAATGTTAATGGTCAATTTTAACCTCATTTGAAAAAGGTCTGATTGGCGCCCTTGCGATGCCACTCCACGTGACGTAACAGGGACCAAGATGCTATAGGAGTAGTCAGGAGTTTTGCATCTTCTGAGATTACCAATGCATGCATGAGGCACAGAGCTCAGGGAAACATTTCTTAATAATCACCTATTAAAATTGCCTATGATAGGCAAATTTTCTTCGTTTGATAGGGTATAAATAATCCTTATTTAATCCAAGCGCTACCTGCTAGCAGGGTACTCTACGCTACCGCCATACTCGGCAGCAAGAAGCCTGCAAAGTAGCGGCGTTCATTGCCTCGCACCCAGGTAGCCTCACACACCAGATGTCACACGGGCTTTTCCCAGCATTCATACTTAGCCGTCGCGTTTTCGCGCTCTTGAAAATTTTCACTTTTCATGTTATCGCGAAAAATAGATATCGTCATTTAAAAATCTAAAAGCGTGAATTACGTACTCCAGGAGTAATAATCTTTTGATTTAGGCAATAAAAAATAATAGGAAACCACCCTAGTGGTCGGAATCCGAGAGACCTACTGAATTGCCGGACATTTCATAATTAAAACACAAAGTGGACTGTATCGAAAAAGATAACTAGCCTCCACGATAGCACTGAGTGACTTACCCCAGGCCGCCAGGCTATAGGCTTCACGGTCAGGCGTCTTGAATATTAAGATGATGCCCGTTAGTCGGTGCGTCAGTGAGTGAGGCTGGGTTCGTAGCCTCATGAGCCCAGGAAAGTATTAGATAACGAAAAAATATTCCGACAGGTGTCGCGGTTAGTGGCAAATCCCTAACTGCCCTCTTTAGGCCATAAAATAAAATCCACTGCAGGGCGCGAATATCAAACATCTTAAGTTTTATTAATAACAGCATTAAGGCAAATTTGGTATTTTTCAAATCTTACTTCCTTTATTTCCTAAAAAGTTTCAGGAAAATTTAGTTTTTTCAATTACGCTCTACATCAAATAGGAGTTTTATCAGATAATTATGTCATCGAGCAAAATGAAAATTAGAACCTTGTCACACTTAATCAGCGATGTGGTGATATTACCACCCTCTTACATTAAGGTCTTAAAGAGGAAACCGGCGAAGGGCAATGAAAAAGTGCGTAGATTAAAAAAAGGAGCTGATTTATTAATCATTGGCTCAAAATGTCATCTGGTTACGTAGCATACGATTGGGTTTAGTACCCGAGACTTCATGAAGCTAAAGAGTAGGAGTAGCTACCTCACAGCTGCGATAATACTTACAACTCTTCATCATTCACACATTCGGGCTTTTTTCTCGTGTTTTTTCGCTCTGCATTCCTCAAATTCTCTCTTTTAGATAACTGTCTTTGTGGTGGCTTTTGAAGAAAAAAACCCACTTTATGAATGGAACCTGGAATGAAAGGGCCAATTATTGTGGCCCTTTCATTCCAGGGTTAACCATGAATTTCTCTGCACGCATCCTCCTAAATGATGCGATGGCATTTTTAGCCAGTCCTGAATTAAGGAGCCACTTCGTGAATTTAAGCACTTTTTTATTGTCTTCCACCGTCGTGAGCTATAAAACCTTACTTCAGAGAGTGGTAGCACCACCATATCGGCGATTTAGTGTGTCAAAGTTCTAATTGTCGTTTTGGCCAATGATTTAGTTATCTGATACTACTCCTATTTTATGCATGATATAATTGAAAAACAGACTTTTCCTAGAATTTGGAGGGAAACAAAGGAAATAAGAATTGAAAAATGCCAAATTTGTTGTAATTGTGTAATGGATTAAACCACAGCAAAAAGTCAAAGGCAGTTGCCTAAATAAGAGAGGTCCTAAGACTACAGAGCGGAAAAAATACCAGAGAAAATCGCGGATGTGTGTATGATGAAGAGTTGAAATTATGTAATTGATGCTACTCTTTTGCTGTATTAAGACCCTGGTAATAAAGTCTATCGATTATGTAGCATACAATCGAGTTCAGTACCCGAGTCTTCACGAAGCAAAAGAGTAGTAGTAGCTACCTCACAGCTGCGATAATACTTACAACTCTTCATCATTCACACATTCGAGCTTTTCTCTCGTGTTTTTTTCGCTCTGTATTCCTCAGGACTTCTCTCTTTTAGATAACTGCCTTTACGGTGGCTTTAAAAAAAAAGGCACCTTGTTTCAAATTATTGCGGCCCCTTCATTCCAGTGTTCACCATGAAATTCTCTCCACACATCCCTCTAAGTTCACCTCAGCATTCTTTCATCACCGCTAGAATCTCCCATCGCTTTGAAAGTATTTTCGCTCTCATTCATTAATATCCGTATAAAATAATCACGGGATTTTAAAACTAAAAAGGCAACGTTTTATTTAACAGTGTATGATGCAGTCCAAGAAAAGAATTTTTCACATATTAGCAGTGTAGAGATTCCACAGAAGACAAAATAACATTGTGGTGAACCATTTCTTACTAACTCTGACATGAATGTATTTGATTAAATGTAATTTTTAACTACCCATCTTCAAACGGGAAGTGGAGTTTGATTCATAATTCCGTAAGCCCTATTCCAGCATATGTTTCCGCGACAAGCTCAAAGACTGGCCAGAAGATGTTCGCGGGATCTCCGGCTACACTGTAGACATCAAACATTAAAAAGCACGATGGAAGTTCACAAAATATAAATGAACTATTCATCCATGAAAGAACACTGGCACATTATATAATAAATAGATGCGGCTTTTGGCGAATCAGCTAATACCTTTAGACTTTAAATAAATACACGGTGAAGTAAAATATTGTTTTCATTACTAATATTGTCACCAAAAACGAATTATCGTATAATCGTAAAGATAGAGAGACATTTTAGCTCATTTATTCCATAATAATCAAAATAAAAATTACATTGAACACTGCGCAACATTCTTCAAAATCAGTATCCGACGTATAAATATGGTGATCTTAAATGGTATTTACCAATCACACAACATGATAATCCTTAAAACGCACAAATATTTCATCCACCCTCCTCTACGTGGACAGAGCTCGGCTCATAACAATGGAATTTAGCATTGGGAATAGAACTTAGCGCATACTCTACCGCAGGCCAGCAGACGGCATATCTGGCGCGGCAACAATACTTTCGTTTACCTTGGCAACCAGAAAACGTAGCCGTACGGTGACATTTTATCAATTGGATTTTCCAAGCGATAGAGAGCGGATGCGATAGCATATTGTGGTGTTATAAACGAGGTTTAAACGCATTGTTTACAGTATAAAACAGCTACAGTGAGTAATACATCAATCACTTGAGTAGCAGAGGAAGAAAATAGTCATCTTGCAGGCGTTTGCAGTCAACAACAGCCGGTGGAGTTCCGACTTCGGCCAGCAGAGTTCGAAAAGAACTCGTGCAAATACGAGATTCCATTTATATCCTGCAGTTGAATTTCATAATCGATTCCATTCAGTGCATTTGGAGTTGATACCAAACAGCAGATCTCGCCATCTATATTTTCCGCCACGTACATCATGGAACGGATTTTAAAGAGATGTGCATCGAGCATCTCTGGAAGTGTGATGGGCAACAGCCTGGAGGAGAGGCTGGATAAAGAGTATATCGTCCACCTCGAGCACATTCAACCGAACTTGGTTAAAATTCCCAATGAGATTCGCAACCAGGCAGGAAAATGGCTGATTTATCTGGTCCGAGTGATTCCCAAGACCCTGGACGAAAAGGAGAGGCGAAACATCCACCTGTCCGTTCTCCTCAATGACATGGCATCCGGAACTCTCACGGGGATACACAAGCTCACGAATCCCCCAAGGCCAGGGGAGCCAATGCCTCCGTGTCCGAAAATGTACTTCGACGACACCGAGGAGAAATTGCTGGCCGCGGAAGTCGTTGAAGAAGACCTGATCGACGCTTTGTACTCGGAACTCAACGAAGCGGTAGGTGATGGTGCAAATTCGGCCAAAGGAGAACGTGTTCAAGACCATCCAGTGACACAAACTCCTGTCATCGCTAGTGAAACCTCGCCTGGCGACAAAAGCCGTCTTCCCATGACGGATGATAAGAAAAGAGGACACGACCATAGAAGTGGTAACACCAACGTTCGCCCAGATGCCGCAGGTGATGGAGCGAACTCGGCCAAAAAAGAACGTGTTCAAGACTATCCAGTGACACAAACTTCAGTCATCGCTAATGAAACCTCGCCTGACGACAAAAACCGTCTTCCCATGCCGGATGAAAAGCAAATAGAAGGACATGACTGTAGAAGTGGTAATACCAGCGTTCGCCCAGATGCCGAAGGTGATGTAATAAATTCAATCTATTCCAAACCCGTGAACAGAGGAACATTTAATCATTCTGACGTGCCAACCGAACAGAAAACAAAATGCAGGTATGAGGGTAATTTTCGCAAACGTGCGAACCTCAAAGAAGAAGGTAATATGATAAAGGCAAAAAGCCGACACGAGGTAACAGATTACATTAATAATCGTGTCAGCGTTGAATATGAGGGGGTAAATTCTCAGCATTCCCCGCCAAAAAATCCTGGCGCTTCATATCATTCCTGCGTGCCAACCGAACGGAAGACAGAAACCTTGGATAAGGGAAAGGCTCACAAAAATGGGAACCGTAACGCCAAAAGTCACGCAGTAAACGAGCGCAACATTCCGCCAAGACAAGCTGATGGCTTCAAAACGTCAGATGGGAAAGGAGTAGGTGGGGAAAATGTCAGAATGGGAGGCAGGGATACACACTTCCATGGCGAAGGTGATGTCGCAAATGAACACATTTATTACGGCAACTATCTTCCTTCTGAGAGTAAAATAATTGGAAGGAAAAATGCAACTGGTGTCGAGAATCATTCCTTTCATCGGAACGGTATTAATGCACACCACTTCTCACCAGAGCAATTTCATGACTTGGAATATTCTGTTATGCCGCCTAAGAAAAAAACATGGTGCCGTAACATACAAACGGGATGCAATGACGCTTTTGGCCATGGTGAAGGTGATTCATTAAAGCCAATGTATATCCCATCAGAACGCGTTGACGGCAACAAGCATCCTTATATGTTGGTAGAAGACAATAGAAAGAAATGGGACAATAGAATGGACCGCGAGAACCCATGTCAACATACCGAAGGTGATTATATAAATAAAAACTTCATACCATCACAAAAAACCAGAGCCTCCTACCATACTCTTGAGCCGGCTGAGCAGATGGAATACAGGACCCACAGAATGGATCGCAAGAACCCTCATCTTCACATCGAAGGTGTCGTTATAAACGAAAACTACGTTCCATCGCAACAACGTAGAGCCTTCCACGATCCTTATGAGCCAGCTGAGCAGATAAAATTCTGTACCCACGGATTGGACGCGAAGAATAATCGCTTCAAAGCTGAACATGACTTCAGGCACCCATGCCAACATGGTCCCACAGAAGAATGGGAACAATGGAAAGGTGCGATGCCCGGTAATAGGTTTGCAACTCATCCACCACCACCGAGGCGACCCGCAGAAAATCTGGGAATCTCAGAGATGCCGTTGGATTATCTCCTGGAGCTAGTGGACCGGGCTTGGAGAGGCGAGGAAATTGAGGAAGTTGAGATACTCCTGGACAGCGTTTACGAGGATATGAGGGAGGAGCCAGAAAACGAATGGCTGTGGGAACATCCCGACCCCCTTATAATAAGAGGGGCCCTACTAAATAGGTTGACGAACATAATCATCAACGAAATGAGGCGACAGGAGTATAAAGAGCTCCACCCGCAACAGACGACCCCTTCCCGCCAATACTTCGGTCAGATTTCACCTGGATGCAAGTGTTCCTGCCACTCTAACTACCAAATGCATTCATCCCAAAATGTAAGTACATAATTCAAATTATATTAAAATACCTTTACCGAGGGTAAAGGGTTTGTTTCCTCTGAGTTACATACTAAATATGCACAAGAGCGGGAATCGATTTCTGTTCTTGAGGCCGATATTGAAACGGTGAAAATCTAGATGCCGCGGTGGATCTGATAGGCTGCCTATGCTATTTTTTCGTGCTGTTTCTTTCGTTTGGGATAAGTATTTATGTGAATCTCACGAACAATAAAATCCACTTCTATGAGCCTTTCGCATGTCTTAACCTTCTTCTAATCATAGGTCATGAATAAGTATTGTTCACTTATTAAATTTTCAATATTTGTGTGAATACTCCACATTAAAAGAAAATAGATCACAAAAATATTTGAATGACCCCATTCAAAACTTAATTCTATGAGCACATTAAAAGGCGTAGCCAAAACGATAAGTTTGGGGGGCACGAACAGAGGGGATAAGGGGGTTGAACTCTCCTCTGGGGAATATATGAAGACTTTCATCTCTAGTAAACGCATTTTATGCTATTTTGACACTTAAAATTACACAGTTAATCGGTCGTCGGGAAGTTGTTTGGCTAAAACATATTGGTGGAGTACAAAGAGTTTGAGGGTTCTAGATGAACCCTTCGAAGGATACAACGCACCGGGGCCGGGAGCCAAGCCAGGGGCTTATACGCCCAGACACCCGGGGAGGGAAAGGAAGAGAAGGAAAAAGGATAGAGGCGCCGCCGCGATGGGAGCCCGCCGACGCCTCTGGGAAAGGATAGATTCGGAAGGGACGGGACGAGGGAAAAACACCCCAACGCTATAGAAGCGAAGGGGGCCCTACTATTAGAGAAACCAAGCATAATCAATTTATGTTCTAGCGATCCTAGTGGATTTTCCTATGAGGAAGAAAAATCCATCGATCGAATCGCTAGATATTGGTGGAGCACAATGGTAACGAAACCCTAGGGCGGGTTCGCGGGGATACACTCCTGGGTCAGGGACTGTAAGCGCTAACTTTTCTCCTCTGCATTCAGAAGGGGAAGGACGGGAAGGAACAAGGAAGGAGGCGCCGCCGCGATTAGAGCCAGACGACGCCTCCGGGGAGAGGATAGGGAAGGAAGGGAAGGGACGAGGAATCCTGCACCGTCACAAAGGCGGGCGGGCCCTACCATAAGCGAAACCAAGCATACGCAATTAATATACTAACGACCTTGGAGGATTATTCTATGAGGAAGAATAATCCAACGATCAAATCGTTAGATATTGGTGGAGTACAATAAATTTGTTTTATAGGTCAATATTGTTCTGCTTAAATGAATTGTCTTAGGGGGTGCGTGTCCCCCTGTGCCCCCTGGCTACGCCACTGACCACTTTAGATATCAGCTAAACATTATTCATAACGAACGCTTCCTTTTTCATCGCAGATGACTCGTAAGTATTACGACGATGCACGGGAAGGAGGAGAAAGAACACATCATTCCCGCACCCATTGCCGTAAACACAACAAACCATCCATGGAGGAAACGAACCAGTGCCAAGGCAGAACCGGACATGTGGGAGGAATTGTGGCTGGTGAAATTCAGCCGCGAGGAAGACAGCGGAGAGGTGCAGCAGATATGGCTGCCTATCTGCAAGAGTACGAAGAAATGGAACGCGATCTGAAAATTCTCGAGAAGAAGAGGAAATCTATGATAAGGGCATACAATGAAGGGCTGCATAGACTGTCGAACCCAAATGTTCCACTCCAAAGTGTATGGATGCCACATCGATGCGAACTGGATGAAATCACGCGCGAGATAAATATGTTAAAATTAGAACTATCTCAATTTGATCAATCTTATGGAATGGATATCAAAAAAGATATTCACTCTCGTCAACCTGTGAGACAATATTACTAGTTTCACAGTCATTATGTAACAATAGGTGATCAAGTTCGAAATTATGCTCTTTGTAAAAGGAAAAATTTTACTTGCCACGCACCCTGATCATACCATGGCATTCAAAAATTTTGTAAGAGCAATAGGTCATTCATGATGAACTCAACTAGCTGAAAAAATATTATTCGAACGCTTTCATCTTGCTGATTTTTCAATTTTGTGAATAAATGTAATTTTTTTCCAGCATGGCCATATTGTTCTACATATTATGATGCATGTCACCAAAGGTCACCATGGCATGCCAAATACCAAATTATATTTCATTGGATGTACTTTGGGATGCATTAAAATTTGATGACGTGGTTGGCCATCTAATTGTATTGCATTATAATATTTTACCCTTATTCTCCCATTGATCTCCATAGAATATATACTCGCTGCGCTCAGCGCCCTCGTTGAGGGGCTCCGCCCCTTAAGAACCCCGGGTCCGGCTTATCCGTCTACTATTGTAGTTGTTCGAAGAATTTTAATTCGAATAATCTCACGCGAATGTGCTAGGGGCCGCCTTCGCCGGCCAGGGGTTAGGGTAGTGCCCCACTCATCCCTCAGAACGGCTTCGCCGTTCTACGTTGAGAGGCGGCTTCGCCGATCTACGTTGAGAGGCGGCTTCGCCGCCCAAGGGTTGAGTGTGCTCCCCCGGGTCTACCCCGCTTAGTCCTCGAAACGGCTTTGCCGTTCCCCGTCAGGGGTCGGCTTCGCCGACCAGAGGGCAGTGGCAGTTCCGAATTGTTTCACCGTTAATCATTTCAGGGGCGGCTTCGCCGCCCAGGGTTGAAGGAAGCCCACAGCGGCTGGGCCGCTTGATCCTCGGAACAGCTTCGCCGCCCGAGGGTTACTGAAGCCCCCCCCCCCCCGCGCCTACGCCAGTTACTCCTCGGAACGGCTTCGCCGTTCCTCGTTGTGGGGCGGCTTCGCCGCCTTGGGAATGAGGAGCCCCCCCCGCGGCTGCTCCGCTTAGTCCTCATAACGGGTCTTCTCCACCGAGGGGGGCGCCCAGGGGGATGCGGGGGTTTTAATGTGTTATATATGCGGTCACTAATCGTCCACAGTGATTATGTAGCGATGATTGTAAAGGATAGTGCACTGCGGCTTAATAGTGGCGACAAGTACCCATAAAAGAAGACTTCATGGCAAACTTTAATTTTTTTCGGGGGGTTCCAACGAAATAGCGGGGGTTTTATACTTCAACCAGTGGTCACCAATTGTTCTCATAAATGCCGTGCGGATAAGTCGTATGTTTCCGGATAATTGGCGAAATACTGACGATAATACCCGAAGAGGCGATTTATCAGAAAATTCTTAGTCGTAGGGGTGGTGAACACCGACTGAATTGTGACGAAAACTAATCGGAAAGGCGATTTAAATTTTTTTTTCGGCGGGGATCCAGGGATTTTTCGGGAGGTGATCTGGGGTTTTCAGGTATTTTTTCCCGTATGATTTACGGTGGCCCGCCCTCACCATAGATTGCGGATCTAGAGCTCATAGGGGACGGTTAGTGCGGCGTAATATTGGCGAGAAGTTCCCAAATAGGAGATTTATTGGCACATTTTACATTTTTTCAGGGGGTTTCACGGGGATACCGGGGGTTTATATGTGTGTAATCCTGGCGGTCACCAGTCGTTCACATAAATCACGTAGTGATGTGTCGTTGGGGTGAGAACCAGCGGTGGAATAGTAACGATAAGTAGCAAAAAAGGAGGCTTATATGCAAAATTTTATTTTGGGGGGGGGTGTATGTTGGGTTACCGGGGGTTTATAGGTTTGTACTGCCAGAGGTTATCAATCGTCCACATCAAATCCGCGATGAGTGGTAAGGCTTGGAAAAACGGAGGAATTGTGACGTAAAGTACCCGAAAAGGCTACTTACATGCAAATTTTAATTTTTTAGGGGATTTCAGGGGGTGAAGATAATGTATGGTCATGATTTAAGATGACGATATTATAGGGTCACATCCATTTACTATCATATCTAAGAAAAGTTACCCCTATGACATTCATATTTCGAGAGTAATACACTAAAAAGTTCAAGTAAAAATTGTCGAAATGTTGAGTTAATCTTTTGAATATAGTAATTTTTGGTATGTTTTAATTTTTTTCTGATTAATCAAGGACGACGAAAGAAATTTGTTACCTACATATCGTAGATGATGTGGCGGAAACATCCGGTTTTCGGATTTTTCCTCCGTATCATTTCGGGTTCCCCGCACGTGTGCCAAATTTCAGCTCTCCAGCAGGTCTGGAAGTGGTCGGGAATTTGTACCCATGAGTCAGTCAGTTACCTCAAGGGCTGTATATAAAAGGGACGAGCGTGCTGCGCCCGCTCCCAGCGGTCTTCCCCCGCTCTTTTCCATGCAGGTCCACAGAGGGATAGGCGCGTTTCTAATTTTAAAATGTAGAAAAAAAAGGCAGGGCCTTACGTACAAATTTAATTGGAATGTTCATGTACAAATTGAGGCCAGAGGACCTCTTTAAACACAACATTGGAAGTAATTACACTTTCCTCTGTTAAACGCACTTGATGACTCATACTTACGTATCAAGAGGAGACTTGAATGTGGAATCAGCCGCATTTTGATAAAAGTTATTTAAAGAATGCGAGATATTGTTGCAAATTAACAAATGTATCAGTTTGTGCGCCGTTAACGTCAGGAATATTGACCGGTTTTAGTTTTTTTTTAACGATTTAAAAACCAATTTTAGGAAACAGTAGCAATATTTAGGAAGTAAGATATGCCGCCGCATGTTCTCTGATAAATTCTGTGCATTTTGGTAACTCATTTGTAGAGTTTGGTTGCGTATAAGTTGACAAAAAGGTATCTGTACAGTAGAAATAATATAGAAGATAGGAGGCTCCACTGCGGGGCTGTTGCCGCGGGCGCAAGGATTGGTAGCCTTCAGCGTTTTTCTCTTTGAATTCCCTTCATAACTCCGCCGGAATCAATACTGCCGTGGACAAGCGGCTACGGTATTCGACTCTCACGCTGAGTTTCTAAGATCGAAACCCGTCAATGATACTTATTTTCAATATTACTTTCAACTTTTTCTTTTACATAAGCCTGCTTTTCACTATAATATATATTATTTTCACTTTTTCTGTGCGAGGAGTTTTTTGTCCTCATGCGTGAATCTTACTTTTTCCGTCAAGAGAATTATCAATTTTAATCATATAAGAATATAGCTTTCCCTGTTACGTTTTTTTCCTTCTCGGCAGGGTGTTAGAAGTTATAATAATAACGAAATCTGATTCTAAAAGTAGGCATATATGGTAATAATGAGTTGAAAATATTATTTTTCAACACAAAAGGAAACGAAATGCATGTGTATCTTAATAATGCGACACAAAAATGCAACAATTCAAAGGAAGCTTCCGTGTGAAAAAATGGGAAAACATCGGACGTCGGAAGAGTGCAAAAACATTTCCTCGCACAGAAATCAAATTATCAGTGAAAATCGTGAATATAATTGCGAATAGCAGGTTTCTGAAAAAGAAAAAAGTAGAAGAAAATTATGGAATAAATTACCGGTGGTGGGAATCGAATATGGACATTTATAATCGCAATCCAGCACCTTAACCACTGGACCATATTTACGAGTTCGTAATGTGGGCTAATACGTATGTTTTGAAGGGACTACATGACACTCATAACTGTTTGCCTGCGTCTTTTAAATTACTAGATACGAAATTAAGCTTAATATTAATTAATTGAGCTTGATTTTGAGCAATTAACGATTACATTCAACGCGTAGTGCATCTTTTACGGGCTAGTACGTATGTTTACCTGTATCCTACCGACTGGAACGCCTCTATTTATTGCGACTGGTGAGAATCAATGGAACCATGGGATTGGAGAATCCTGTGTAGAGTATTTATGTTCGTGTCCTCAGGAAGGAACGACTCAGCTAACACAAATACTTGAAAGGCTATTTTAATTCACCCCGCAAAGAATGACCATTTTAATACCGTTTCCTTAGTAGGAGTGTCGCCATAGGTCTCACAGATCAATTACCTTCGCGATTACCGTGAGATTTTTGGAGAAACGGGGATTTATGGGAAAAATTTGACGTCATTTGGATGGAAATTTGAAAAAAAGTGATCCTCCAGGTGTACTTCAACGGATAACTGCAGCAAAAGCATACTTTCATATATATTTTTTACCGGAGCTTGAACTTAAATACCCGCATTTTTATCAGACACAGCCAATCTCCATCGTGGGGCTCTTGGGTGCTTCGGTAATTTGTTGTCAAATCGCACGTATCGGAAAACATAAATTTCATTTAATAAACCATTAATTTCGTTGAAATGATGCCATCTTTGGCTTTTGCCGAAGGGAGGGTCTGTAATCATTCTACCGGTTCAGAGTCCCGGCGGTCAATTATGCACCTGCGTCTTTTCTTAGCCACAAAGATAATGATGGTATCGCTCTCGGTAATTTTCATTTCTCAGTTTCATCCCCTGAATATTTTAATTAATTAATTAGTAAATTTTATCCCGTTTCCTCCGAGATTGAACGTGAATCATTCGCAAACATTATTAAATTCAACTATATTAACAAATGGTGTGTCGTAGGAGAGGGGCACCTAGGCTACTAGTCTCATTGGATGCATAGCGGGTAGTCGACTCAAGGGAAAATCTTTAGGGGGTAAGGGCTGAAGTCCATAAAAACCCCTAGCTACGTGCCTGGTGCTTATTTCGATATTTTCTAAGCATACCAAAAATGTTGGTTAATGGCATAATTCCTATTTAAGCCGTTATGAGAAAAAAACTGATACCTATAATTTTCGTTATATCTTATTCACGTGAACTTAAAAATTAGGCTCTTCATTACAGTACTTACCTACTTTTTGAGTTATATGGAAATGAATGCCGCAATACGAGGGCAGGTTAACGAGGGAGCATCCGCGTTCCCTTGTTCACTTACCCTTCATTCCCTTGCGCCCTCGCCGATTGAATCCACCCTTGCTGTCGTCACATCCGTAAGTTGACGATCGAAAAGTACACGAAGGGTGAATAATTGCGAATTGGGAAACGGCTGGTAATGGGACCTGGAGACTTGAAGCTTGGTGGAGGTGGTGAAGCTTACCCACACGGGAAAAAAAACCCGGAAGAAGGACTACAAACATTAAAGTGGAAGAGCACTTCATTATAGTTTAGCGTCTTTACTTTTCAGTACCCGCACATTCCGACGTTATTAGACTTTCCGTGATCGTTTACCCTTCTCAGACGTAATCGGATCACAGCAAGCGCATATTGAACTTGAACGCAATATCCGACACGTCTTGTTTTACGCAGGAATATTATTTGGAAAAATTTAACGACCTTTTAAACTGAGAACAACGCTACAAGATAATCAGAGAAAATCCCATTGGAACCGCTATCCCATTTAGGAGGGCAAGTTACTGCATCTTATAATTACGTAAGCAAAAGGATTATAAATGAATGTTTAAGATTGACGCTTCCTTCCAATGAGTCGTGGGTGAGTTTATAAGAAAAAGCAATTTATTTCTCTTCTCAGTCCACCAATTGACCCAAGAATATGATGGAGATGCAGACCACAGTTTTTTTTTACTTTTCCTTTTTGGTTCACCATTTTGTAAGCCAATTCATTACAGCCAACCAGTTGGTTTTATTTCCACTAATAGTGTTATTCCAATCAATTCAAATCAACCTGCTGTTTTTACAGTCTTGATATTTCTGCTAGTAGGTAACTTGAGGCTGGTTAGTTTGTTTTATCACTGACACAACTCTAAGACTAATAATTTCATGCATTCAGTATTAAAGTAACATAAGTATGACGATGTTTCTCTTATCTTTCAAATGCTCTGGTAGGCTTCGTGAACGAAAATCCACCTTACAACCATTGCCTTTCAAAGAAACATATATGATCATGGAACTCTAAAATAAAAAAAAAACCTTGTTCACTTAGGAGGCACCGCAGAAAAATTCAGCATTACCTCAAAATCTATAAACCAATAAGCATATTTGGTTTTTGATAGGGGCTCAAAAAAGAGTAGAAACTCTTCATTTTTTAATGCATCTATATGCTTTCGGTTCGGAAAGAACTTCCACGGAGAGCGTTCACCTTGGGTTTCATGACAATCAGTCCGAATCTTTTTCACCTATATTACAGGACGCACTTTCAAGAGATAGATATTAATCAATTTCAAGCTAGAATTCAGCGCTAGTCGATGAAGCGTTGTTCGCAAAATTTTATGGTGGCTTTAAAGCCACAATTTCAGAGCAAATAAAAAGTATGTCAAAAATGTTAGATTTCAAACTTTAGCCCCACCATTACGTTTACCAACGTCATTTTTTTAGATAAGCAATACGTAAAATTCGCATTAAATTATTAAATTGTGTTGTTTACAATATAAATTTGTTATACTGAAATGGAACGCATTGAATTTCAATGCACTGAAACAGTTCACTAATAATCACACACGATCATCACGAGGCGGGCCATAAAATTGACTTCAAAAAAGCGAAGATAGTGGCAAAAGAGAGTCGCTACTACCCAAGGCAAATCAGGGAAACAATTGAAATTCACAAAACACAAAATATTAACAGGGACAACGGCTACCCAATCAGCAACGTATGGAAGATAGTACTGACCAATCAGCGCACAGTGCTATATAAGACGACAAAAAATGAAAACTTCTCACCTTCGACCTGAAGACGAAAGCAAAGCAAACAAAGTTGTCAACTATTAACGACAGACAGTGCTGGAGAACCCGAAAATTAGCAGTCATCGATACGTTGCCTGGATTTGTAAACGGTCAAACAGAAATTTTCTTCCACCATCATCATCACTGGTCAACAATCCTAGGATTGGTTTGACGCAGCTCTCCACTCAGTTCTCCTATCAGCTAATCTTTTCACACCGACGTATTTCTTCTCTTTCACATCTCTCTTTACTTGTTCCATATATTTTGTTCGGGGTCTTCCTTTTCCATTCTTGCCTTCCACTTGTCCTTCGACGATTGTCTTCATCAGGTCATCATGTCTCAAGATGTGGCCTATAAGGTTGTTCCGTCTTCTTATTAAGGTTTTCATGAGGCTTCTCTTCTCTCCTACCCTTCTTAGGACTTCCTCGTTACTAACTCGGTCGATCCATTTGATTTTCATCAACGTAATTAAATCAGAGTATAAAATATATTCGCAAGCATTGCCTCAAGTACCTACAGTGAGATACAGATATTCGTCGATTGAATGAGTGAAGTTAGTGAAATAATGTGAAATAATAATGTGAATAATAATGTGAATGTGGTGTGAAATAATAATCTCCCAATGAGTCCGTATATACTAATTAATCCTACATTATGGTTTCTCCACTCGTGTGAACTATTTCACAAGCATGAGAACCTGAGAGTGAATGGCCAAAGCTAGAACCGAGAGAAAAATTTCTCCGAGGACCTAATTTGCTACGTGTATTAAGTTCCACTTTTCGCATTCTTCGCTTGAGATCTCCGTTATTTTGTCACTGAAGCGTTGAAACTTATTTGAACAGTAGGTGTTCGTAACGGTTATAAAGGGTCATAAAAAGAACAAGCTTCTCTGCTCACAATTTTATGTACTATTCCCTGGTTTCTATCGATTACAATGTGCTAAATACATTATAAAAGTTACTAAGCCGACACCAAAGAGGAAATACAGAGTGGCCTACCAAGCATTTAGTTTAAAAACAATCTCCCTACTAGTCACGTAGATATTTTGATCAAAGTTATTTTTTAGTATGTACTCCCAAAATATATAATAAATCAATTTCAGAAAACATTCACGATCGAGGTCAATGCATCTTCTCATTATTTATTAAATCTAAGAATACAAATTACATTTTATTTGACACGCAAAATAAGGATATTATGAGTCTAAAAGTTATATAAATACTTTGTTAATTGTTCTATTTCATGATGTATTAAAGAGAATACTCGATGTTATTAAGCTAAAACTTTCGAGCCATTTTTCGTCAGCTTCTTCGAGGCAAGAATATTGCTACGATAATTGTAATCAATGGGTGCCCATGAAATCCAAAATATGATGGAAATGGAGAGGGAAATTTCATAGAATCCCAGAGAAGTACAGATATCAATTGACGGTCGTGAGTGATGAGCACAATCTTCTCTTAACGTTGCAACCAGAAAGATCGCACTAAGCCATGGTAGTGCCTATCGTGAAAGTCAGCAATATACACTACAAGGAGAAATGAGTATTTGGCGATTCTATAAATTACCACGTTAATTTTCGATCTTCTTGATTTACTTTAGTGTTTCTTTTTATTTCCAGTTCAATTTTATTTCAATAATTTTACATGCAATTCTAGAAATACGAATCCGTTGGAACAGGTGTAAATTTGAGAGTTTTATTTTATGATAAATGGAAATTCCATCAAAATGTCCCTTCTCCCCTCCATGTTTAATTTGTATTAAATCACAACGAGCTTGCTGCGCACGCTCCCAGCGGTCTTCCCCCGCTCTTTTCAATGCAGGTCCACAGAGGGATAGGCGCGTTTCTAATTTTAAAATGTAGAAAAAAAAGGCAGGGTCTTATGTACAAATTTAATTGGAATGTTCATGTACAACCTGGGGTCAGAGGACCTCTTTAAACACAGCATTGAAAGTAATTACACTATCCTCTGTTAAACGCACATGATGACTCATACTTACGTATCAACAGGAGACTTGAATGTGGAATCAGCCGCATTTTGATAAAAGTTATTTAAAGAATGCGAGATATTGTTGCAAATTAACAAATGTATCAGTTTGTGCGCCGTTAACGTCAGGAATATTATCCTGTTTTTGTTTTTTTTTTATTATTTAAAAATCAATTTTAGGAAACAATAGCAATATTTAAGAACTAAAATTGCCGTCGCATGTTCTCTGATAAATTCTGTGCATTTTGGTGCCTCATTTGTAGAGTTCAGCTGCGTATAAGTTGAGAAAAAGGAATCTTATACAGTAGAAATAATAAAGAAAATTTATTATACTTTGAAATCGCGTGCAGTATTATGTCAAGTCATCACTTGCCCCGGTAACTAAACTCCTTTCTCTTGCGCGTTGCGTAATTGCATTTACTATATATCGAACATAAGAAAACTTGGATAACTAGACGCTGGGCATACTCATGCGTGCTCCGCTTTCCCTCTCACTTGCAGTCGTTGAAAGTTCCGACCACTTCCGCCTCCACAGGTGGCTCTGCTGATTCAACTGCCGCGTCCTACCTGTCCGCTGAGAAGCTCTCTTGGAAGGCGAGTAGACAAAGGAAAAAATAGCACACGTTCGCTCCGAGTTTTCGCCATGGATTCTCTTTCCGTGAGACCTCTTCTAAACTCCTTAGCCAGGGGCCCATATGAATCCTCATTCCTCGGGGGGTGGGAGGGTAACCTCGGCCCATTTCCTTGTAGTCGCCGGTTTCTAATTCTTTCTTTATTTTCTTCAAAAAGTCTTAATAATTGTATGATAAGACTCTTTCCTGGATTTTTTATTCAGAGGAGTACTTGGAGCTACTTTTCTGATGCCTAGGTGACGATGGATAAGATTCCGTCGAAACGTCGCGACGCGTCTGCAGCCTTATCACCCGGACGGACGCCCGAGAGGTCTTTTGCGTCTCTACGGCACCTAACGTGTCGCTAGAGACTGCTATAAGAGCGATTCGTTCTTTCGTAAGGCCACTGCTGCTTGGTTGGCTCTTCGGCTCCCACTTTCATCCGAGGGCGTTTCGAAAGTTCTCTCTCCCACCCGTCCTTGAGGCCAAGGTAGAGGGAGGGAGGGGAGGGAGATTGGGAATAGAGGGGAGGTTGAGAGGAGGAGGCAGGCGCGTAGTCACTCGAAGGATCACCGTTGACGAAGGCGAAAGCAACCAGCTCACGAATACATCCTTGGTCGCACCTCCCGTCGAAGGATAAATAGCCGAAATGGGTGAGTACAGTATTTGCAATGTGTTAGCGCAGATATACCTGTGTAGAGTCCGTTTGGTGATACTTTGAGGCACGTGTGAGACTCGCAAACAGAAGACGTTATAACGGCAAGGGTCATCGTCATGACAACTCAAGCGTTCACCCACGCAGTGCGAGTGTCTTCGTCAGGCCAAGAGCCTTTTACGGATGTGTGTAACGGGTGTTTTTTTTTATCTTTTTCTTTAGTTAAAGGATCTGTGCAAGCTTTCCTTAATATCAGATAAACTATAATCAGTCAAAAATACATATAATGATGTTTATATGCACGGCAAGCAACTGTATATGATGCGAAAACTGTTCAAAATTGATGATGAGTCAAGAAACGCCGATGACGGACTTCCTACGAATTCTTGGATGACTTCGATGTGAGAGAATCGGTAAAAATGAAATGTGATGCCACAACTAATCACTTCATATTCGTCCTTGATTCAAAAAAAGGAGAGAAGTAATTGCGTATGTTGTTAAAACATAACCTGATTTCAGTTCGCAAGATCAAAATTTAAAGAATTACAATTTTTTAAACTTTTAGCTGTTCGATGATCGAAGCGTAGGAAATGAATTAATTTCGTGGAATATTAATTTTTAAATCCTACGTTCCTTTCTTAAATAATTTACTTTTCTCCTTAACAGTGGCCACAGAAAGTGGTCCTTTGTTGAAACAAGAATTTCGTTCTGAATGGTCAGCTGTTCGCATGGGCGTGAGATCTATTGCTGTAACTCCGCTAAGAATTCATAAACTTCATTTGTGTGGAAACAGTGTAACAAGATATTGTGAAATGAGAATGGTGTGAGGTGTTACCACGAGCAGCCAAATATAAAATATCAAGAATTAAAAAAGAAGACAAATACCTTCGAGGCATCAGAGCTGCATTTAAATAACATAAACATTTCTATGAGCCGAATTTCACCCCATTCGTGTGAGGAAAAGGAAATGCACTTTCCCATACCCAACTGTTTATAACTGATATTTACAACTTATGGGTTGATGCTCTTAATGATATTCTGTTTCAGGCTATTCGTCGGTAATGTGTTGGATTAACTCGAAGTAGTTATGACCCTACTCCTGCGATGACAATACAGACGTTTTCTTCATGCTTGAGGATCAAGTAAAAACTATTAAAAATTTGATTTCTAGGGTGTTCGAGGTATTATTCGCTGGGTGAGCCTAGCCAAATATGTTCAGTGAGGTGTGTCTAAGAGGTCTCTGAACAGGAGAAAAAATGTTAACATCCTTGTTATTTCTTGTCAGTTGCGTAAAGATATTTTCGGTGGGGAGTACAAGATAAATTAAGTTTGGGTAAAGTCATTTTAAATAAAGATCAGCCTTTAATCATGGTATTTTATGATTAAAATTTGATTCTTATTTAAAATTATTTATAGTATATTTTAATTCTATACATACGTATATTTTAATGTTACATTACGTTATATATACGTGAGTATTGTATTAAAGGATCGTAATCCATAAAAATTAGTATAGTATCAAAGGATTTTCATCCATAAGAATGATATTTCATTATTGAAATATGTGTGAAATTCAAACAAGATAATACAATAGTGCAAGTAGGTGGATTGAAAGTACTACCATAGCTAGACGACAGGTATAGCTTAATCACTAAAATCTCTCCTCATTTTTGGGGGGCGGGCCCCCTGAGGCCTCCCTTCATATGCGCCCATTTCTTGTAAGATCCATTTATGACGGGAGGATATTGTGTTGACGGCCTTGAAAACTTAATTCCTCGTCCAGAATTTCGCATCATTTTATTTTGAGCGGTAAAGATAGGCTCCTTCCCCCAGTCCAGTCAGAGGCAACAAACCGTAAATGGCGACGCCAATGTCCATGGGGCGCAAGGCATAATGATGCTCGGTCGATCACAGCTTTCTCCGTGGACGGTCGCAGATCTGAGGCGGATCGTATCGGGAACACCGGCTTGGGAAAAAAACTTCTGAGAGGATCTCGAATGACAGCAGCGCAGTTTCCCACAGTTCTTTTTGGCCCTCTTTCTTTTCCCTTGAGATAGGTCCCCGCCCACCTGAGAGGTTCGAAAGCGAGACGTACGACTTCCTAAGCAACAATAGATCCTCCACCGCTTCCTTTTCACTTCAGTCGCTTTAGACTGTTCCGACCAGTCGCGCAGCGAGGGGGGGTTTTGAGGGTTAAACCCCCCCCCAGAGCTCAGAAAAATATTTAAGTTTAATCCATTTTACTTAATTGGATTGATATTACTGATAGAATAGTGTAAGGATTAATAAAATATCCCTCAGAAAGCCGTAAAACTCACTATTTTGAACAATTTTTCTTCAAATTCCGCAATTTATTAATCTCGCACCTGCCGCTTATCCTGGTGGATATTCCATACCCCCACACACCCCGGTATTAGTTGCACCTAAACCCCCCCCCCCACCAGCCTTGGGTGCTCCCCTGGTTCCGACCCCGTATGGTTGCGAATTCACGAAGGTTTTCATAATAGCCGGTTTTGTCATCTCTTACGAAGGATGAAAAGGAATGGAATGAAAGGAGATAAATTAAAATAAAAAACAACTACGCAGGGGGAAATAAAAAATAGCAATTAGTAACGTTCCATTTACGATGTTGAAGTGAACCTTACCAGGGGCGCAGCTAGGAATTAAGGCTAGGGGGGGTTTAAGTGCAACTAATACCGGGGTGTGTGGGGGTATGGAATACCCACCAGGATAAGCGGTATGTGTTATATTAATAAATTGCGGAATTTTAAGGTAAATGGTTCAAAATGGTGAGTTTTACGGCTTTCTGAGGGATATTTTATTAATCCTTACACCATTATGTTAGTAATATCAATCCAATTAAGTAAAATGGATTAAACTTAAAAATTTCTCTGAGCTCTGGGGGGGGGGGGGGGGTTATCCCCCAAACCCCCCCCCCTCGCTGCGCCACTGAATCTTACTAACAAGGAGAGACCACGTACCTTGCTACGCCTTTTTCAATGCCATATTTATTATGGTACATATTCGGAATGCCGAATGCTTCTCGGGATGGGTAGTGGTTTCATTGAATAGACCTTAGTTTGGCTGTAATTAATTATTTTTCATGGGGTAAATTTCCAGATGCCGTGCATAATTTAAAAATAGCAGCTCTTTCTCTGCGAAGTGTGGTGGTGTAGTAAGATTTTCTTTGTATAAGTTTCCATAATTGAATTATTTCGATGAGATAAGCCTGAAGCTTTAAGTAATTTAACAATGTAATGGTTAAACTGGGAATAGAACCACAGGCATCTGTTCCATTTTGTTATCATAGCTGTGGCGGAGTAAGATGAAGATTTACGACTGTTAACTGACTGAAAGTACAGTTAACACCATTTATTACTCTAATTTTGCTGTAAAGGAACAAAAACGAGGGTAGTTTTTCAACTTGAAACGTACAAAATCTAATATGCATCTCCACAATCGTTCCCGCAAAGATTTGCTGCAAGAACTACGAATCAGGTCGCGGACTTGCACGATATCAGCAGAATTTGGAGAGTTCTAGAGAAGCTACTTCCGCGTTAGGGAATTTAGAGAGGTCATGAAGAGACAGAAAAAATGGCGAAGAGAATTTAATAAAGATGAGATATCGTAAACACAACCTTTGATACTATTTTCGTCAATGACATCTATATGTTTAAGAAATAAAATATCAACTATAATTAATAAGTTTCCGTTGATGATAATCCCTGGAATAAAAAAGGTGCGACAATTGCTAACTACTTTTTATCTTGGATATGAATGGGAATTAAATAATCCAAATTGAATGGGACACGTTGCAATAAAAGTTTCCGTAGATAAATTAAGGAGGAGCTCATTTCAAACTACGCCGGCAGGACAAAACTCCGGCAGTGCCTTCAAACTTAAGTTTTTCTAAAAGGATATGGCGTCTCAAAATTCTGACTTTCCACCTAATTCTTCATGCTTCGGTAGCGAATAATGAGGTGCGAATATTGAGTATTATTCACCTGCGTAGTTAATTAAGGTCCTTGTGCTACATTTTTATCTGATTATTTGTCAAACGCAACATTCTACTGAATTATTAATATTATATCACGTCGAACATCTTGCGGGATTTTATTAACGTCGCTATTCAACAACTCAATCCTCGAGCGAAATATTTTCTGACAACTCATTTGCCTTACGAATTCTACCCTGTATAGACCAATAGACCATAATTACCATCGATTGATAGTCCATAATAAACATACAAAATATACTTTCACAATTTTGATTCTTCTTCATTTTTCAATTCAGGTGGAGAGTCGTGATTCTTTTTCCATGAAACTTATAGCCAATGATTATTTCCGGAAGACTCGAATTTGTCAAAAATAACCTTTATCAAGATTTTTGTGTAATTACAACTAAATCCAACAGTGGAAAAGAACCGCTTAATCTCTCAATATCATCGGCGATAGAGCGATTACGCTTTTATAATACTTTACGTTGATTTGATGCTCTTTTCAAAAAATAACGTTGACTGATGAGGTTGGGAATGAAAAAGACCTGGATAGTAGAATTTGAAATAAAATTCTTTTTGGGATTAAAACCATATAAAAATTGATCTTTTAAAGTGAAAAGTTCTATTGGTTATCGAAATACGCCTGATTGGAAATCAACTGAAAATAGCAATCATAATTTAAACAACAGAATCGTTACCTTCTATGGAACCTCATGGATTCCTCATGGAGACCTCGATCGAGAGATACAAAATATTTATTATCGTGATTCGAGCATGCAACTATAGGAAACAAATCGTTGATTGCTGAGCTTCCAAAAGACGAGAGGACAATGCATGGTAATTGAGATCATTTAGAGATAGCTGATCACAAAATTGATACCGCATTTAGAATGAACTGATGAATACTGCCGTGTATATATTTTCATTTAATATGAATTTGAAGCGGAAGCTAATGGCCCTTTAGCCATAAATACTCAAGGAGAAAACCAATAAATGAATTCTTATTATTTTGTGACCATTTATTGAAGCCAAGAGGAACTCAACGTTGGCCGAGTTTTCTGGGCCTGGCTACCAAGCACTAAGGGTGCGATTCATAGACGACACTGAAATTGCTCACTTAACAAAGTCTCTCTTTACGGTAAAGTGAGACTTTAGCTAAAGTTCGATGCAGAGTCGTTTCAAGGATATCACTTTATAAAGTGGCACTTTAGCTCCTAAAGTCTCGATCATGCATTGAAATTTTGAGTGTTGGCAATGAACGCTGCGAAAAAGTGATGAAAAAGATGACACACGATTTTAAATGCGTACTTGTTTACAATTGTTTCTAGCGACTGGGTTTTCGTGTTGTATTTTGCTAAGATTTTATTAAGCTGCATTTTCTCGTTTTCTCATATTATGTGCGAATGTACATGAATACTGCATCATTGAAAGCTTTTCCCCACTACCTTTTTTGTACGTTAATGACTGAGTTAGCTGAATAAAAGCTCACTTTTAATTAGCTTCGTGCATTGCCCTTCGATGTTTCCAGCGATGTAAATATTCAAATGATGATATTTTCACGACATTTTCTATGATTAACTGCAAACGGTTGTTAGGACTACATTCTAGGCGAAGTTTGATGGTGTACTTTCATTGAAGGTGGGTGAAATAGTGGAATTCTCTCGCGTTAACCACAAACTGTACCAATTATTTGAAGATATACCGATCAGTGGTTGTCTCAGTTGGACGCATATTTTGAATGAGGTATGGGTGTTTGCTGAATTCTTTTCTGCTTACCAATATTTTAATTCTTAGAGTGTTGAGCTAAGGCGTTATATACTATACTAGAGAAATGGACATTCAAGAATACCCACATCATCAAAACCAATGAATGAATGGCCACACAATGAAACATTTTGAATGTGAGAATGGATTTATATCAATAAATATCTCTTTGTCTGCTTCAAATGATGCCTCGACATATGTGAATACCTAACCCGAGTATCCATTCACGAATTTTGTAGTAAAAAATGTAAATGAAGTCTGTGATGCTGTGTAAATGAAATTTCATAACAATCCTACATCCTCGAGAAAACATTGCTTTGCTGCAGATAATATGATTATGAAGGAAAGTATGTTTTAATTTTTTTGCTGCCTTTCATGACGAGATCTTATATCATCATTACAAACATTCAAATGCATAGTCGAAAAAGGAAACAGAAACTCGACTCAATATAGTTTCAAAATCACAGAAACATGTTAAACGTGATATGGAGGCATACGGCAAGAGTACATTAAGCTAAATTTGAATAAAAACGCTTAAAATGCAATTCAAGGTATAGAAGCTAGCATTTGGCTGACCAAACGACATGAAAATCAATTCTTCGCGTACGAAGGCTATTGACGCCAATGTAAACAGAATTTTGCTATCATATTCAAGTATCTTTAAGGAAAATTCTAGAATATGAACGTATAAATAACCTAAGAACTTAACAATTAACTTGTATATAAAATCAACATAAATTATGCCAACCTGTTCAACCAATTACTGTGTTGTAATTATCACACGACCGATAGAGTTAAACTTCAAAATATAAGAATTGGGTCAACTCCATCAATACCGACTCGATATATATTCAGGGAAAAGACATATATTACTTGTATGGTTATTTCTTGAAACGCGCCAGTTTGCTGCTGTGTTCTCACCAAAAAATTAGTTCATATTCATTTCCGTAACCCAAATATCTTCATATTTCAACTTCAATAACAGCCGGTGCAGCCATATTTATTCATCCGTAAAGGACACTTTAGCCCTAAAGTGAGCTCCGGTTGGGCACTTTACGGTAAAGTGACGATTCGGCCATTTTTCCTCTAAAGTGGCGTTTATGAAACGGAAAAAGCAGACTTTAGCCCGGCTAAAGTATACTTTAGCCTAAAGTGCCGTCTATGAATCGCACCCTAAGGAACTTTAAGTCTAACATATCATCTTTTATGATCGATCATTAATTTCATTCTCTAAACCTTTCGCTCATCACGATTTAAAGAAGAGGAATCAGAAATATTGCGATATTCACTCCAGCAGTGGCGGATCTATGGTAATTTTGTTCACACCCCCACTACTGTTGGGAGGTTACCCCCTTCTTAGCCCCGCGCTTGTCCCTATCCTGAATCTGCCACAGCACTCCCAACGCTCTACATCTACTCCACCGGTCTTTATTCCTCATGTATCATCGGCACAAAACTTTTCTCTCATCTTGATATTGTCAGGACATATCAAATGGATTCATGTTACCATTACGCTCTATCTAAGAAATTATGATTTTTTTCACCAGCACTTTTTCCGAGTTGATATTTTCATAACTGATATAAAGGCAAATGTTGATGAGGCTTGCTAAACCCTGAAAATTACTAGAACTAGGAAATAAATGAAATCGATAGTCATTAAATGATTGGAATGGAGCCCATAGCCGATTTATTGTTGATGTCAGTAGCCAACCTAAGAAACAAAACGTTTAGCCACAGATTTGGCTTTTAAGTTATTTCATTATATGCTGATTCCTATTTATAGATCCATAGCTCGTGTATTTTTTAATAAATGTGTTTAAAATGACTTAATTTTTCCAAATGCAAATTAATAATAATAGGAAAGTAAAAACTAATGACTAACACCAATAAATAAGGAGAATCAAGGGATTTAACATTACACTGTAATATTCACTTACTAAAATTCCAAACTTCAAATATCTATTGCCTTAAGGTAATGAGGTCATCACTTGGAGCCATTGACTCGGCGTCGACTAGGGTTGCTATTTTTATTTTTGGATTTCATTTATCACAGGATAAAATGTACAAAATATACACTCCATAGCGTCGAATCAATATGATACCAAGAATGAAATTCGCCATTATCAAATCATATGGTTCAGTCTTGCTTCATCCACTTGCGAATCCCAGCGAAGCCATATGTTTTTTCGAGAATCCTTGATGTGAATTTGCAACCGTGAGCGTGACCGCAGACGAAGATACTGGTTACATTCAATACTTTGTCGAGTCAAAATATTCGGAGAGGAAAGTCTGCATTAAGGCCTCTGCAAATCCCGATCTGCGGTCATTCGTAAAAGTAAGTTGCATACGTGGTGTGGGTGGGAGATTACGTGGAAAACGTCACGGGTACTTTCACACATGGACTCCTTCTCTTCCGTGTTTTTATTCAATTCGATGCGTTCCACTGAGCACTTGTAACTTCAAGCCATTATGAACGTTTATCCATGACAGCTTGCATTATCTCTTTCGTTTCGGATCGTAATTCTGTTTGCCAATGCGCCTTATCGTCATTGCGAGGGCCAACTATCAAATATCTCCTTAAGATAATAATATCGATTAAGCCATTTACCATAAGAGCACTTTTCATCAACCATTGTCTCGAAATTAAGGCTTTCGTGGAGTTGTGCGGTTGAATTAATTTTCCAGGTCCTCTACTGCGTGCGTTCATTAGTGACGACGACATACGTCGCTTTTGTTACAATCAGGTTCGAAAAGGTCTGACCAACGAAGTAATCGGACCAGAAGAAGTTGACTGTGACGCTAGCGAAACATGTCTTCATCACATATGAAAGTACGTGGAGGAAAACCCGAAAAACACACTCGAGTACTGACTTATTCGTCGAAGAGGAATACATCACTACAATATTTGTAAAAAAAAAAGGCTGCGGCCGGAAAAAATCTTCTTAAAAAACTTCTTTTATTGATTAAAAAGTTGAGGCTTGATAGAGTTTTCAACAGAAGACCCAGGAACAAAATAACTGTGTGGATTTCCTCGTAGATTATCGCCAACAATCGCTGACGACTTTTGTAACTACTAAAGACATGGATTTAAAAGTATTTCTGTAATCTAGACCCATTGAATCACAATTGCGTACGTGAATAGAGATGACCACTAGCAAAATATCAAAATTACCTATAAATATTCTTTCTCTGTGAAAGGTTTCCAAATTAAATCGATATGTACTTAAAGGGATTCAAATTGAAAAAAATAAATAGAAGTATTCTGCTGCTAAAATAAGCTAAGAGCCGGCGGTCCTTCAATTTATGATCCATTCTGCCTTTGTAACTACCACTTATTTCGAAGATACTGACACTATTTTAGAAGCAGTTACCAGGGTGTCGCCCTTCCTGTCTAACAAGGAAAATCCCTCAAGTGTCACCACCAGATCTCATTCAAATGTTGCTAGTTGATAGGAAATGGATACTCATTCGATAGTTTTGATTTCAGCCCCCAACGTTCAATATTTTTCGAGATATTAGTGACGGAAAGTACCAGAAAACGCCTTAATTTATGCAACACGTAGCACAACAATATTCCCTATAACGTTGCCAGGATAAAGAGCACCGTTGTCCGTGCTCAGGCGGATCCAGAGGGCCCCCCCTGGATCCGCCTATGTGCCGTCCCCCCCCCCCCCGTTACCCCCCCCCCCCCACCAGACCCTCAAAAATATGCAAGATTTTTAATACGGTCCCATTATCATTGCGTTCGTTTTGCATTACGAGATATCCTTGTGCCCCCCCTAGAACAAAATCCTAAATACGGCCTTGCTTGTGCCACCCCCCCAGAAAGAAATCCTGGATCCGCCCCTGCGTCCGTGTATTGCGACGGTGTATTGGTGTGCTTCGGGGTGCATACATTTGGGCGTTTTCCGTTGTTAATATCTCGAAAAATATTAAGCGGTGACGGCTGAAACCAAAACTACACCCCATGGGTATCCATTTCCTAAAAACCTAGAAATTTTTTAACGAGATCTGGTGGTGACACTTAAGATACTTCCCTGTAAGATAGTTGAGCGTTACGCAGCAGATTGCGAGCAACCCACAAACCCGCTTTCTAGATCGCCTCATATCCGAGACGGAAAGCGCCTTAAAAGAGAATCCACGTTTTTTATATATTTCTAAACCCGCTGTATCAAAAGCGATATCCATTCAGGAGCGATATCGATCAGAAGTTGATTTGTGGACCAAGACTCGCAAGTAATGTTAAGCTCATTATTTTTTTCCTTAGAACAGCAAGTTATCACACGCCCCAAGAACGATTTATTTATGTGTTCAAGAATATTGTCAAGGACTTTTAGTATGTTTCCCTTCGACGCACTGGAGGCGGCGAAGAGATATATAACTTATTTTTGCTCTATTAAATTTCAAAGTGATTGCTTACGCTATGGAAGGCAATGCGTCAAAAAAGAAAGTGAGAGGCTTGTATAAATCCTCATTTCTGGGGGGCCCAGTCCCCTTCATTATATGCATATTTCACTGAGGGGAATGCCACTAATCAAATAGTGGAATACATATCAAATCCCCATCTTAACCTTAGGTCAAATACCCCAACAACTCTACATCATTTTGGCACCAAGGTTAACTAATTTTAAACGAGGTCGCCAAGTAATATTTTATACGCGAATAATGATATGTACGTGAACCTACGCCGATTTAGAAATATATAAAAAACCTCTCGCATGGATCATTTAACTAATTCATTGTCAGACTACGATAGGGGGTGGCGGGTCCCCTCGGCCATTTCTTCAGTAACGCGTCCTCTCACTTCTTTTCTTTTCCAGCCGTTAGATCTTTAACCCCGAGCGGCACTTGCTTCCATCCATTGCCGCTTATAGTGAGTGATCACTGCCCAGGTGGCATACAAGACGCGCGCATTTCAACACGTACCCAAGAGGCATCTCTTTTTCATTTGCGGCACGAGGTTATTGAGGAGCTCCGGTATGCTCCGGACTGCGGGAGCTCGACTCCGTAGTCAACAAACGGAAGTTTACAAGCTACTCCACGAGAACAATGAAGAATACCCTGACGCATGGCTGGCCGGGACAACCTACCTGGTACATGCATTGTTAGAAAACAAAGCTGCGATTAAGCCCCTGTGAAAATAAATAATTCTAGCACAAAAGTGAGATCGCTAAAAGTGTACTCTGAATGATTGGCGTAAATACTTAGTGCGAATGCTCTTAATGCGAATTTCGAAGAAAAGCCGCTTAGACATTTTCAGTTTGCCGTAATGCAATTCAATTTGTTAAGTTTTTTTAATTTCTGTTAACCCAGGGAGAACACCAAGGTCAAAAAGACGTCTTTTAGACGTCATTTAGATGGTCGAAAAAACGTCTTAATCCCAGGTTAATAATATCTCTTTCCTTCCCTCCAACATGACCCAATCACGACGTCTTCTGGTAGGTCAAAAAGACGTCTTTTATATGGTCGAAAAAACCTCTTAATCACAGGTCAATAATACCTATTTCCTTCCCTCCACCATGACCTAACCACGATATAAGCTGGCAACTTTCCGGCATAGGGAAAATTTGTAGGGAATTTGTATTATTAATATGAGATCGAGAGGATTTTCTGACCATCTAAATGACATCTTTTTTGACATCTTTTCGACCTCTTTTGAAGACGTCTTATTCGACGTCTTATAAGCCATTTCAAAACCAAACATAGACCACGTTAATGATGAAATAAATATATTTTGAATTAACGAATAATGTTCATGAAAATGGATTCCAGAATGTTCTAGAACTGCTAAGCAAACTATTTAAACAACTTTTGCTCATCATTTTTGCTGGTAATTTTTTCTTTTTAAAACCAAAGTAAAACCATTGACCATATCATGACCTATAAGACGTCTTTTTGCCCTTGGTGTTCTCCCTGGGAAATGGTTATACATCTGGCGGCGACCCAAAATGTGGATGCATTAGAGGTTGAAATCTTTAATTATGTAATTCAATTGATGTACTTCAGTGTAATGACCAAACATGGTTGGCACGAATTTACAGTAGATTCTATGGTCTATAAAACTAAGTAAGGCAAATGTGAGTATGGCAAACATCAAGTTTTAAATTTTTTAATGAAGAATCTTGAAGGTCACTTAAAAAGATAATTGACGTGGGTATAAAATATATTCATCTTACCTTCCTTCAAATGTTAGCACCAAGAACTATAAACGTGAGTTGAGTTCTCGGTTAATACATTAGAATCTAATGCGAAGGATTCAAAACGAAATATTTTAATAATATCATAAAAATGTAAATGTAAACATTACTACAATAGATAATTTACATATCTCACTATAAATGCATTAGCGGAAATACGAATTTGAATGTTTAAATATTGTCCTATTTTAACGGTTTCACTGCTAATGAAGAAAAACTCTTGGGCACTTGAAAACACGAATTTAACGTCAATTTCAAAAGTATTTTAAATTCTAGGGCAAAACACAATTGGTGATGCATCTTACTGCGATCCAAAATATGGGGGCACGTCAGGTTGAAAATTAATTAAATAATTAATAAATAATAAGTATTAATAAAATAACTGAATATCGGCATAATGACCACGGTCGACACGATTTTTCAGTAGGGTCTACGCTTATAAAATTGAAGGTGGTTAGATTTATAATATATTAAAATATGGAATTTTAATGAAGAATCTGACTGATCGACGAACCTTCACTTAAAAAGCTGTTGACATAGTTCACTACTTTCCACGGACTCCTGGTGATATGCAATACCCCTCAGCGATAATGTGTTTTCCGGGATAAGTGATATAAAAATATTTTCCAGTCACGTTTAAACATTGCTATTTACACTGGCGAAATTGAATCTAGCTCTGGAGCGCCACCTATGTACTTAATATATATATTCTAATTACAGGGAGGGGTGGTCGCATACCCCTTATCCGCCCTTGGTATACACAGCGGACCCTTCTTAACATTTTCCCGTATCTCAAAAAATGAAAATATTTCCAACGCAAACAGGTTTCCGTGAATACAATCATTCTTATAATATAGATGAAAAACATTAAAAACCACCAATTTTTTTAGTTACCCATGCGAAACTCGAACCCGCGGCGTACGGTTTGGCAGACGAAGACTCAACCCCGCCGTCACCGAGGCTGGCGAATATAAAATTTTACCGCAGCATTTTCTCAGGAAAGATATTTTTATATTTAACATACTTAAATGCTGGAAGGGTTTCTTTTCATACATAAACTGAAACCTTCGAAGTTTTACATGAGTAATAATTCATAAAAAGATAAAATATGGCAGGAGGAAAGAGATCGATGCGTCCTCTTACTCATCAAAAATTACCATCAGGTCTCCTGTGCTTTCTTCATATCCTACATAATGTTTTCCCAGCTACATAACTGCTCTAGGACGCAGGAGAAATCCACACCTTTCCCTAGCAGTCCCACGACACGCTCACCGCCTCCGCGAAGTCAGTCGCCGTAAAGAAAGGTTAAAAGTAAGAGGACGCTTCCTTGAGGTATAGGACCGCATCTCACCTTTCACCCGAAAGCCTAAGGCGCGTGGGGGAATACCCGTTCAATTAATTCAGGAGAAATTTCTCCTCATCTTCAATTTCACCTCGACGTGGCTTGAGAAATGTTTTTCTGAAGCCCTCATACACTTAAGAATCTCACACCAGCTGCCCACTCGCAGGACTGCATGAAAAAAGGGATAGTTAAAACTCGAATCGTAGGAAATCCCTGCTAGTGTGACCTTTCAAGCAGCCTCTCGTCTTTTTTTGTTGTTCTGTACCAGTGTTTCTCATTGGAAGGAAACTCGTTTCGAACCAGCCGCAAGTAACGATACGCGCTGGGTCGTAGGTCAATTCAATACGGAGAGAGGGTTAAAGTTCGAGTTAGTGCAGTGAATATGGAGTGTTGACCTCCCACCTCGAGGGCCCAGGTTCAAATCCCGGCGATGGTAGAGATTTCTCGGAGACTGCCCAATCTCTGCTTAAGGGTTGTGAGGAGAGCAAGTCAAGTCAAGCACTTTGTCCGTCAGATGGGACGTTAACATGGGCGTACCCAGCGAGGGGCAGGGGGGGCAGCTGCCCTCTCCCCCCCCACCCCCCCACAGAAGCAAAAATCGAAAAAGTCTTTAAGCAAAATCAGTTGAAACGAAAATGAAATTGAAACGAAAGTACTCAACAAATTTTCTTTAAACCCACAAAAAATTATATACATTATTATAAGATATGTAGGTAACTAAAATAAAACTATTTTTTCAAGGAAATAATCTCATAAATCCCATGCCTTGCCACTACCCTAGGCCATGGCATGCCCCTCCCCCCCTAGTTATGATCCTGGGCACGCCCTAGGACGTTAATTTTGTAAATCATCAATAAATTAGACAATATACGAATCGATACCTCCACTGCATAAACGCTCAACAATCCCCCACCGAATCAAATCGTAGCCACCGAGAGACAGGCTACGATCAAATCCGCTCATCAATAGTATCCCAACAATACGAATACCCTCAGCTGGCAGTATCCGGAGCACAAACGCTCACCTCCAATTCTCCAAGCTTCGGAGAATGGTTGTATCCGCATGTAGAGCGCACATCACGCGGACCAAATCTACGAAGTCCAATAACTGCATGGCTTTTATGCTTTAAAAAATCATGGTTCCGCAGTTATCTTCTCGCAATTAATATTTTTAGGCACATGTATAACGGAGGGAAGGGCAAATAAGCTCGCCGCTTCTTCGAAAAATATAGTGGAAGGAATATTTAATTTGACACAAAAACATAGACAATATTGAGATACCAACTAATCTGAATTTACTCACTATTCACCTAATACAGGGGATCGGGGTGATGTGGTGGCTAGAGTGATGGCTTCCCACTCCTTGAGACCGGGTTCAAGTCCTGGCGGTAGAGGAGAGATCTCATTGAATTCCCCATCCCTGTTGGAGAGCTTATAGCGGAGGGCACTTCAAGCACAGCACTCTGTCCGTCATACAGGACGATTATCCGTGGTCCCGTTTGCGTCTTAAATCAAGAGCAAGCTAATGTCGACGCCAGGTTTCTCTCTACCTATCCTCCCCTATGGCACGTGTAAACTAAGCTGCCGGTCGTCTCCTCCAAATACTACATCGAAAACTTACGAATCATGGTCTCTATCGTTCAATCTTTTGGGGAGAAAATCGTAAATTTCACCTCGCATTTGCATGATGATAAATTTCCCCTGAATTCCTCCTACCCTAGGGCATCTAACGCAAGTTGCCAACTCGCACGAAGGATTGAAAAAGGGATAGTTAAAACCCGAATCGTGGGAAATCCCTGCAATGCAATCTATCAAGTAGCCCTTTTTTTTAATTCGTTCGAAGAGTTTATCATAAAATACTTCTGATCAGTGGCGCCGACTCCATGGGGCCTGAGGGGGCCCGAGCCCCCCCAAAAATTCGTTATGAGTGTGAAGAAAAAATGTGTCAGCCTTGCCGATTTTCCTCGGAGTGTCCAGATATCGAGATTCGAGTTATCAGGGTTCTAATGTTGATCTAATGACTCTTCTAAAATGCTTATAAAAGTTATAACTCACTAATTATAAAATTTCCCTGGGCAAGATCCCCGGTTTGGGCCCCCCCAATATTTTTTGCAAGTCGGCGTCCCTGCTTCTGATACTTCCTTTTGGGCCGTTTTACACGGGGAACGTAATTGCACAGGTTAGAAATTCATTAATTTCTCACTATGGCGTGAAATTGCGCGAAAGCACGAACGAAATTAGAATGGGCTGTTTTGCCATCTCACGTCAATGCATTCTACCATTCGTTCTATAGGAATTCACCGCTTTACACAACGCTATTTGACTGCGCCTTCGTACACACGTCAGATTGTACAAAGATGTGCCCTGTGTAAAACAGCCTTTTGACTCGGCTAGAGGGAATGATAAGACCGGGGTCGAAAAGTCAATTCAACCCCAAGATTCAACACCAACCACAGCAAACGTTACACTGTTAATTTTAACCTTTATTAACACTAGGGTTGAATATTCCGCAGCGTTGCTGTAAAAGTAAATGTATACCGAATTTCAAAACTTCATTTGCAGCGTTAAAAATCGATTTCACCAAGGAATTCCCCGCTTATTTGAGGAAACCAGATAATAACGTGGATTAATCGAAGATTATAGAGTTGGTACATATTTTATTTATCATTACTCCTAAATACGGATTGACTTATTTGACGCTATTTCTACCACTTAATTTAAATACCTTAACTTTTAAATTGTTAATTAGCTACTACGAAAAATGAATGGGCAATTGAAACATTCATAAATATACGATTCCCTACAACGAACAACTTCAACCAGGTTTAAGGAAAATAAAGTATATGTTTTTACGTTAAGAATTTTCATTCAAGCCATTTTCGAGAAAAAAATCAAACAAGAGGAAACAAAACTTAATAATTGCATGTACCTTGCATAAATAGAGCGCAACAAAAGGATAAACAAATTAGAATAACAGCGGGCCATTCGATATAGTGCATTGTGAAATAATATCATGTGCTATTTATGCCTTTTGAGGCTTTACTACATTTAATTACTTGGAGCTCTTCCTCTGAGAATTTATCCACTGCTTTCTGAGGCTTCTATCGAATCAACATTTTATAAAGGTTCTCAGTCAAAAATCATACTTCTAACATGGTTTCAATACACCATTTTTTTCTTTGACATTACATAATGCACCGTTGTCATTCATGTATGATACCAATAACTTTTCTATCATTTGTCAGCATACTATTCAAAACTCAAAGCCAAAAGCTTCAATTTTTTAAAATTTTACTGATAAAAATGCACTAAAAACTTCCTTCAACATTTCCAACGCAGAAACAATTAATTCAGAGTAGAAGGACCAGGCCACAATACTATATAAGAATCGCTACTACCAGAGAATGATCTCAAGAATGGCCGCAACAGTAGAAATCTCTACCATTACGGCCATCCATGTCTTCGAAGATACAGTCACGGCCACCTACAGAATGTCATACCACTACAGAGAGTGCATATATCAAACCTGCATCACGCCTTACAATCCTATGCATTGCAGGAAGATCAGGAAAAAAAAGCTCTGGAGAAAAATAATGTGGTCACAAGATTTCATTGTGAGACCATCATCCACAATGAAATCTTGTGACCACATTATTATGACCACATTGTGGCCTGAACCAAATGACCGCATCCCACAGGATTTTTGCAAAGGTGTTTATCAAATTCTTCAAATACGTAGGACTTCCTGTGGGAAGTCCTACGTATTTGAAGAAATTGAAAAACATGCCAAAGGACTAACTACAGGGATAAAGGAGCATGTACATTGTACAAGCCATTAAGTAGAGGAAGCATAGCTTACCTGAGGACACAAAATTGATTTTGCAGGGGAAAATATGCAGACAAAGGAGAACCACTTCCATCCAAGGTAGATCAGAGAAGCCTTAGAAATCATCAAGATTGAAAACTTCCACAGAGAAAAGAGCTACCCAATCAGAAGCATGTAGAAGACCATCTCACCTATTACCTGAACACAAATCAGGATGGCTTTCAAAAACTGTTGTCATACTAAGTCATCGAACATGACTGAAAAACCCAGAATCCTACTCTCATATCATCAATTGATGTTTTTTCTGATCAAAGTGAGGGTTCCAAGTAGGAAATCTTGCTTAAATTTAAATTCTATTATGCTAACCATGTGGTGTAGCCAGGAATTTTGTTCAGGGGGTTCCAAAACCAGGGTTGGAAAATTAAAAAAAAAAAAACACGGTACAAAGTAGAGGATTTTAAACTAATTTTCACACTTTCCATGATTAAAAAACTTCATTTTACAAAAGCTTTTTATTCATGATATTTCAACATTTTGTTTTCTTTTATGAAGCAAAGTAATTGTGTTCAAATGTTCAAAGTCCGGATTACCCCTTGCTACCTCACTCCTAACTGTCATGTGCGGACTTGCTAGATTGTGTTGAGGTCTTGCTGCACATCCAGGATACAATACAATTTAATTAACAATTACGAATTTCAAATAATAAATTAACTTGGATGCTACAGGGAACATAATAAGGAGTGTGACCATTTTTCTGTGCGTATAATTTTATGATGATATATTATTTTAAGTGAGGCATCATTATGTCCTACTTAAACCAGAAAAGGAAAATCATGAACAATTATAAATAATTTTCACATATTTCTGAACAATATCAACCTCTTTCTATTTGAGTCAACTACATATCTAAAAATTATTTTCTCCCTTTCAGCTAAACTACTGATTCCTATGTTAGCAGCGGTGGGTTTGGTAAGTACATCTAAATAATGATTACAAAAGTGATTCGTACTCACACGATTTTAAATATTCATTTAAAACTTTATGAATACTTGTAGGTATTACTATGCTCTGACCTGATTGCTGCAGTTAGCGATGGAATGATGAGGAAATCAATTGTGTTCGATAAGGCCACTCCAGATGTGTTCTACTGCCCACAGCAGAAGCCAACTAGGTTAGGGAATGGAAAAGGGAAGGGAGGACAAGGAATGCTTGTGAGGGTGAGTCTCCCATTAAGCTAATTGTCGTTCAATGGGCACTACTCCCATATTTCAACTTCACCTGTTGAGCAGCAAGGGTGCAAAAAATATTTTATTTTAAGATGCCCTTCACGGCAAACATTGCATTTGAATGGTTCTCTTTCATGTGGTTCACACTGTATTTTCTTTTTCAATTTCTATGATTTCCAGTCCAATTTTTTTTATTTTCCCTGACTTTATTTCTATGAATATACATTCATATGTAAAGATTTTATGGCAAAATGCTACAAGGTATATCATGATGTAAAGTCAAATAGTAGTAGAGATGTGAGAGTAACACTTTTTGATCTTAAGTCGAGTCGTGACTACTCGCAAGTATTGAGTCAAGTTGAGACGCATGAACTATGGTATTTTCTGGACCAAGCAAAATATGTAATAATGTATGTACCAGTATATCCTCATTTTCCCAACACCCTAGATCATTTTCTTTTCTAAACACTTGAGCTGATGTAAGAGAGAAAATATGATGAGGAATTTTTATGGTAATTGTGTCAGAATTGGGAGATGAAAGAAAGAAAGATGTCTAGAACAGCTCCAATAGGAAAATAGACATGAATTAGCATCTAGTAATTTGTCAACAGAGTAATTAATTATGTATTCTTACGTGAGTTTCATAATAGCGCTTCCTGTCAGCATATTTCTGAACATACTGGATTCAACCGCTCTGTAACCAAAACTACTACTACATTCTTAGAAATTCTCGAAGCACTCAAGTCAAGTGCCAACTTCTCGACTTGTCTTATCAAGCACTCGCACTTCCATAAATAGCAGATATAAAGTCGAACTGCACCAGGTCGGCACCACCCTGTGCTGCCCAATGCAAGACGGTCACGAAACATCTAAGTTGCCACTCTAATGCAGCAGTGCACCACAAGTTCAACCACGATTTTCACCTTTTTGCACCTGCACCTCTGGAGTTTTCCCCTAACTATCGCCTAAAATCCCAGACATTTCTCTTACTTCCAGTCTTAATTTTCGTTTCTGTGGTATATCCCTGATTGACTGTTTCATAATTCTGATGAAAATTAAAAGGTAATGTTTCTTCAACCTACAAGAAATTTATTCATACACATATAAGCTTCAACACTTTCCTGACAATTACTGTGCATGAAATTTTCCCAGGCTCATCACTGAGTAAGAAAATAATGGTAGCTGACATTTCTGGCTCCAACTCCTTGCCCGTTCTCAATATAACTGAGAATTGAGTCGGAGCCCTAATGTCAGCTGTCTTTACCTAATTTTGCTATATGGTAACGAGCCTGAGAAAAGTTTATACAAATTTATTGCCCTTAACTTTGCATGGGTCAAGCATAGAAGCCTATTGGATAATGCATTGGACTGATGATTACTGGGTCCTACATTCATAACCCAGGTGAACCTTTACGGCACCAACAAACAAATCCTCTAAGTATGTGGTGGCCCAGTGAAAGGAATTGATCTCCCCATCCTGAAAGTGTGAAAGTTACATGCCAGTGGCTTGGTTTGAGTAGAGCGCTACCCTCACCTATCAAAAACAATCTTTGGTTGGAATCAATGATTAACCTTATTATAGGTATACATATGAATGGCCGATAGATCTTAAGATTTACTAGTGATTCATTTGTTATGTAGTGAACATAATAAATTTGAATGATCCATTCAAAGCAACAGAATATCCCTGTGTGTCATATGTACTCTCTCTTATAGGCAAGGCCATTGTCCAAGTTGTGTGAGTTTGATGGAAAGTTGCCTCTACCAGCTGATTATAAGAGTGACTGCTACAAGGATATTGACGAGACTGATTTTGCATGCAAAGAAAAGAAGAGGATTATGGTAAGAAAACGACCATCTTAAATATCTTTACAAATGCCAATTCAGGCAAAGTTACAGGTTATTACTTCATTATTATAAAAATCATTTTTCTAATCACCACATAATTATGGCTACTTTATTCTTTATAATTAGTCAAATTCTCATTTGCTAAGCCATAAAAATATTTTACATTCCTGCAGCATCTTAAAATTTTACTACCAGATGCTAAATTAATAACCATATCAGCTGATGCAAAAATTTCAAAGAAAGGTCATCTGTGCATTGCCATTCAGTACTTAATAAATTGATGTGCCTACTTTTCATAATTTTGCAGGTGTAATGTAAAGAATTATAAATCAGCTTACCTATACCTGAATACTTGTATTATGTCGATAAACCCATCTTTTACATGAAAAAATTCATTTAGAAACTAAAATTCTCTCCTTTCATATGGTTATTGCTCTTATTCCACCCATGGTTTGGTTTATTTGTGAAAATGTGTAACAAATGTGAAAATAACTGCCCACAAATAGAAAATCATAACCACTGTTTAAAAACTGGAATACTCTTTCAATTTACCTTCCCCTTGCAGATAAAGCCCCTGGAGATGAGGTTGTAAGGAGGTTAATGCACTCTTAAGTTTACAAGGGGAGCAATGCACACATAATACAAGAAAAATCCATTGGTAACATTGTATTCATACCACCCTTAAGTTGCTGAAAGACTCCCTTTTACTCAGCACAATTACGATTAGTAGGGCATTCTGAAGAGATTATTTAAAACATTGGTAAAAGGTCTAAAATATTATAACTGCAATTTTGTCTAATATATCGCCTATCATTTATGTAAATACTGATGAATCCCAGAACAGATCATTATAAGCATTTGGTGTCCTCTGAGTCCATTTTCCTAACATTTCATTCTTTATAAGAGTTGTTCAAATTTCAAGAATTTCAATAACTTTATCATTGACTGTGTTTACATGTGGAAGCCATTAACACTTGGGTAACAGTCCTTGAAAATTGCTATTTTAATTCATCTTTAACAGAAGTAACATGGATGTATGCAGCATGGTGAAAGTTAGTCCCAGGATATTGATTGCTCTGTATAGAAAAATGTGGGTGACTTGGGAGAGCTACATAGGATAATAGTGTCATTACAAATGTATTTTCTTATAGCTCAGTTTTGTCCCATGCTTTTTGTAACAAATCCATAAAGGGGGCTCCACGTGAAACAAAAGCAATTGTCAATTTTGCAATATATGACTTCCAGATTTCTGCATGAAAAATGTCAACATAAGGGACAGGAAAAGTTAACCTATACTCATTAAAGTCTGTCAAGCCAGCTATCCAGAATCATGCATCTGCAGCAGTGTGATTGCATGTTCTAGGACTGTTCTAATGTTTCCATTTCTTTAGTTAACACCATTGAGTAAAATATATGATCATATAAACACTGCCAATACTGTTAATTAATTCCAGATAAATATGGGATATATCAATTAAAGGATTAGAAAATGAGCTGAAGAATCGACTATAATTACCAAACTCATTAAGGTGCATCTCAAGGTGTATTTCATACCCAAGTTCACTGCTTGGGCAGCATTCTCTTTCAATAATCTCCATCAGCAATAGCCAGCATTCATTACCTATAAGTTACAACATGAAGGAAAAACTGTATCAGCTATAGCTGACATTTGGTGAAAAAAGGTTAAAACATAGCTTTGGGATGCATGAAAAAGCCATCCTAGGCAATGGATTTGAGCTTAATTATTTTAAAGGTTGTGGATTCCATATGCTATATTATTAGTACTTTGGCTCATGCACATTGGATTTGGATAAAATAGCTAGGGAAATAATGCTGGGACTTTGTTCTGTCATCATGTCATGTCTCAGATGAGAATTTGAAGAGAGCTGCTGTTTAAGAGAGATTGGGCCTTTAATGCACTAATATTGATATTGGGATGCTTGATGCAAATTTTGTGTTGTTTTGTTGCAGAAGAGGCTGGTTAAGAGAGATGATCCATTGGATGCAGAATCAGCTGAAATGTTAGCACAGGAATGAATGAATGAGCACCTAATAGGTACCTGTGTGGGATTTAGAATGGGAGGAGAGAGAATATCAACTAACTACTTTTGTAATTACATTCATTTGTTTTGGAGTGAAATCATACATTATACTTTTTACATATTTAAATGAAGGTGCTGCCCATGTGTCCTTGCCTACATACAAAGGAGAGACATTATGAAATTAGATCATATACTTTTATATTTTTTGATGTAATAACACCACATGCAAGTGAAATAGACAAATAAATTGACATGACAATTTGTTGGGAATTTATTGATGTTTTTGGTAGAGATGGGTGGTGGACAGTTTACAATGTAACAGTATTAAATGCACCTCTTTTATTATATTCACTCAGCATTCAACTAACAAAAGTTTGCATGACCTAATAAAAATTTAATGATTAACACTTCTCTGTATAATGTGATACAATACTTAACAAACCGTGTATAAATTTCACTGAGCCATTTCTGCAAATGATGAATTGAAAAATCAAAGTATGAAATATAGGGAGCCACTTTCTGGTAAACCAAAAAAAAACAATTAAGTTGCAACATATCAATTCACCCCTGCAGTCATGCTGCAAAAGTTGTAGTAGTTATAGTTGAACACCTCCGCGTAGAACAAGAATTACCTTCATTACCTGTATCTTCAACGTAAATTCTAATTAATCCAAATATCAAGGGAAGACCAAGCTTTCTCTACCTGATCTATGAGGATTAGTAGCAAAAAATTAAGTACATATAAATAGTGATAATTACTCATATGTACTTCCAACTGTTCAATTGTCATAACAATATCAATGACAATGTGAAATTTATCTCAGTATGATCACAGTGGCTTTCAACAACGCAAGTCACCTGGAAAGTGCCAGGTCATATAATGCACTTCAATTCTTAATCTTTTACTTCTCAATCTCGATCATTACATCTTAGAAATAAGATGAATACCAAAAGAAACACTGCAAAAAGACTTTGGCAAAAGGTTAATGGAAAGTTGGTTGCCTAAATTTCTATTACATCTTAAAAAGAAAATAAATAATGGCCCAGAGGAATTTTCTCAACTTTCTTGCATTAATTCCTTCTAATACTTTACATTTAATTTCCAGATTTAATAGCAAACTGAAGTTCATAAATTAATCATCATTTTCATTCGCTTCAATTACTGTTCAAGATATCTTTTTTCCAGCTACTCGAATCCTGAAAAAATCTGTGCTCTTACAATTTTTCTTGCTAATACTCAATTAAACCATTGTGTAGATCATTTTCTTCCATCTATTTCTTTACAATCTTGAATTTCTCTACTACCTTTTTTCACAGATGAGACTGCACCCTCCTGGCAGTGAGAATATTTAAATACGGACCCACAGGGTTTCCCCACATTGGCCAACCTCTTAAGAGCATGCTTTTTCATGATGAGGGATCTAGTTGATAGCTTACAATGAGACACCCATTTATGGAAATTTGGCCTGTTTTTATTCCCAAGAACCTAAAAATTAACCTGAGTTGTTAATGTAATGAATGTAAGAGTTATTTATTTTTTTACCACATATTTACATACCAATGAAGTTAAACTATTGTAATGCTCAACAAAATTTTCTTTTTATACATTAGTCTTGACGAAGCTTTCATATCTCTATTTTCTGTACCAACCTAAATTGCTTGTATGTTCTTCTACAAACTGTATGACCATTTTCTTTGTAAAAAAAATAGTTTAAGATATACACACTGTCTAATAAATTATTACAAAGTTGTGTGAAGCCAAGTGAAAGCCAATAAAATCTCAATGAAAAACACTACACTCCTATGCCATATGAAACGCATTAATTTCTCTTGTTCTCATTTTAAATTAAAGACATGGAGTGAGAATGTAACTATAAATTGTAAGTAGCAATGAAACATCAAAAGGATTCCTTCCTTACAGGACTTCAAGTTCAAATTTAAGTAGCTTTAATAAATGCATAACACTGATCAGTTTAGTTTCAACACACAAAACTGTGAAAAAAACTTCAAGAATTTCATTTGTGAATACTTCCACCACATGAAACCTGGTCATTCAAATGTAAGTATGTATACTTCCAGAGGGAAAGATAGCATACTCTGGTCCCAATAAGGCAATCACATAACTAGAGTACATTACCACAAAATTATACTAAATAATTACGTTACTTAAGGTCACATGAGCCAAATAGGTCACTCATAAGTCTAGTCATCCATCAACTACATGAAATGCAATCTCTACTCTTAATTTAATATCAGCTATTATGGCATTCTCAGGAGCAGTGGCGCAGTGAGATTTGGGGATAAAACCCTCCCAGAGCTCAGAGAAATTGAAAAATTCAATCTATTTAACATAATTGGATAAATGTTACTTATGGAATAGTGAAAGAATTAATAAAATATTACCCAGAAAGCCATTAAACTCACCGTTTGGTACCATTTATCATAAAAATTTTCTGGGGGAGGTACCTGCACCTCCATACCTCCAGTATTCCATACTCCATACATCGTATTCCATACCTCCCAGTATTAGTTGCTCCTAAAACCTCCCATAGCCTTAATTCCTAGCTGCACCCCTGCTACGGAGATAAACTAGCCCCCATTCTAATCCCTGGGCAGAGACTATTGTAACAATTTTCCTTGAAAACAATGAGACTCAAATAATGGTAAACAACAATTTTTGCTGACAAAGCAAAAATAAACAAAACAGAGGTCCTGTAATGGAAATAGTAGTGTTCCGTCATAAGTGTCATCGCTTCTGATTATTTGGCCTAAACACTAGCATTAGTAATTTGTAATTATTTTATTTGTGTAATAAAGAAAACATTTCACTACCCAAGAGACTAAAATCTTCACATCTCATAAAATTAACATGATAGGAGCAGAGAACTTGAGATCCCTTCCAACCAGGGGAAAAATGGAAAACATGAAGGTGAAAATGCAAAAAATGATTCCTCATATACAGCAGACTCCCGATTATCCGGCTGCGGTTTATCCGGGTGGCGGATTATCCGTGCACGATTTTTTACTCTTGCTCAATTTTTCCGCGATCTTTATTTTCAAAAATAAATCGGACGTAAAATCATCGGATTTACAGCATTAATGCTGGGATACGCCGGGCTTATTATTTCCATTATAATCCCCTTCGTAAAATGGAAGCGATGGCGCGTTAGCTGCATTCACGGGAGCACCGTGTTCCCGTTTTCCAAGCCTCGCAGTGCGCGACCGCGCTCTGCTAAAAAGATCGCGAACTGGCGAATAAAGGTCTCATTGAGTCCGGAATGCACTCTAGAATAATGACTAATAACAGAAAAACTGCATAAATAATTATATACTGTATGTTTACTGTAAATTATGAGCATTGCAAGACATTTAAGAGAAAGTTTGGGTTATCCGTGTTTTCCGATTATTCTTGCCGTCTCTCCCCATCACTAGCCCGGATAGTGTACTGTAGCTAATGCAGCAGACTCCCGATTATCCGGGGTGCGGATTATCCGTGCATGATTTTTTTTACTCTCGCTCAATTTTTTCCGCGGTCTTTATAACAAAATAAAATTTGACGCAAAATCATCGGAATTGCTGCATTAATGCTAGGATACACCGGTCTTACTATTTCCATTGGAATACCCATCGTAAAACGGAAGCGATCGCACGCTAGTTGTATTCACGGGAGCACCGTGTTCGTTTTTTCCAAGCCTTGCAGTGCGCGACCGCGCTCCGTGATCACGGATACACGTTCGGCAGCAGTTGCAACCCGGGAAACTTGTGCGAGACGCGATTGCGCGGCGTGGTGCCTGGCAATGTAGTTCCCGACGTCGAGCAGTGGTTTTGAAGCAATCGTGCAAACCACATTTCTGTGTCCGTGGTCACACAGCCACGGATGTGTGGTTTTCGGAACGAGGCCTTACATGGAGCATTAATAATACGAGTACAACCACGTTCTCGTCGCTAAAAAGATTGCGAACTGGCGAAGAAAGCCCTCAAAGAGTTTGGAAAGCATTCTTAAATGACAGAATAACTGCTCAAATTATACCATAAAGTTTTTTTTACGTAAATTATGAACATTGCAACACATTTCAGTGAAAGTTTGGATTATCCTTGTTTTCCGATTATTCGTGCCGTCCCTCCCCATCATTATTAGCCCGGATAATCGGGAGTGTACTGACCTAGGAATAGCCAAATGAAGTTACTCATATGGGTAGACTATTTGAATGAAAGCTATGGGATTATACAACCAGCTTTCAATGGTAATGGTAAAGTGGGTATAATGTTCAGAAAGTTTCAAAATGCATATAAGAAGCTCCTACCGAATAATGGAATAGTCATGGTTAAGATCTGGACCACACCAGCAGATACAGTAGAGGTACGGGTTTACATGTCAACACCAGGCTAAATTTAGCCTGGTGTTGAAGAAATCAATGATAATGCTGGAGAAGTGCTCAAATAGGTATGAGGAGAAGAAAATCTCATCAGTTTAGGAGATTGAAACACAGCTGATGGAGATGGAAACGATGGAGGAACAAATGAGGAAAATGGACAAGGAAACTGAAACGAAAGAAAAGAAAAGGTACATGAATTGGATAGAGGTTGCTAACAAATTATTTTAAAATCACACGAGAATATGATACATAAAGAAAATGCCATGGGACGTAAGAAGATACTCAGGTATCTGTTACATTTTCCTCGAGGATGATGATCATCAGGTGTCTGTACATTATGATGGCAAAGCTGATTTGCTGAAATGCATCGTATGCTAATAAAAACTGTGGACATACACAGTTTTTTCATTTATCATTACAACATGTTCCACAACATATCACTGAACACCGTTGAATATAACAGTGGCGCTCCTGAGGAGGCCCAAAAAAATTCGTTACGGGTGTGAGGAAAAAATGTGTCAGACTAGTCGATTTTCCCCAGTGTCCAGATATCAAGATTCGAGTTAACAGGGTTCTAATGTTGATCATATGACTCTTCTAAAATGCTTAAAAAACTTAAAACTCACTACTCATAGAATTTCCCGGGGAAAGATCCCTGGTCAACCAGATCAATCTGGAAGATGAGATCAAAAATAGATTATTTGAATTTAAACGATCGTAATAAGCATGTGCATTTCTGAATCTATACTTGCACAGATTGTTCCTGCAGTGCTCCTTAGTAAAGAGCTGTTGCAGTTACCTGAAAATGTTGATTTCACTCACCTTTTCCATGCTTAAATCTTACCTTCAACTTGAACAACCATGTTTTGACCCCCCCCACCCCCAGTTTTGATACTGGGTACGCCCCTAAACGTCATTCTTTGCTTGCTAGAGCTAGGAAACTAAGTGGGATTCAAAGGAAAGGTACATGAATGAAAAAACAAGAGTCTGGCCAACATAAAGAGGAAAAAATGGAGTATTGTAGATAGTATGAAACCATTTTCGTAATCAGAACACTGTTATGATCATCACTCGAGTGTATTGAACGAAAAAAAAATTTCAAAAAGACGCGTGTCCGGAAAGTACATAATTACCGAAACGTCATTGGTGTTTTCCAGAAAATTGCGTTCCAATTGTCATTGTAAAGAAGTTTTACTTGAAGATTCTTCTTGAAGTCCCCAAAAGATTCATGTATCGGCTCAGTTGGGAAACGAGTCAAAGAAAGGGTAGTGTTCTTCAAAAATTTTTGTCTCACTTACCAAATACAGGCAGGAATAAATAATTGACCTCATGATTATCGCAGCAAACATAACGCCATCGCTTTGTTATGTAAGAAACGCGTTCAGGGCCACATTAGCCTACTTGATATCTCTTCATCCAAAATGAATTATTTTGGCAACCAGGTGGCATTTCTATAAACTCATTTCCCACAATTTGTTTTATTCTGGAAGAATATAGAAGCTTTATTTCATGAGCGCAAATACCAAGGAGGTAAATCAAACCTTCTTGGCAAATGCCACCAATGCCACAGTTACCGAATATACGCGCGTATTATTTAACATTCAATTGTTGTTAAGGCAAGAGGGAAAAGAGGCGCAAGAGCTTAGACCATTTAAGTAACTGCCGTTCGGGCGGAACGCTGTGGCCAACATCGCAGGGCGGGGAAGTGAGTGGGATGAGGGATCGTGACGTCACGGTTGGGACTGCAGACGATATTCCTTATGCGCGCTTGAGATATTTTAACGCTCATACGCTGCAAAGTCGCTGAAAAGTGACGATATTGGGCACGCAAAATGATTATACACTTAATAAACATATTTTTACGATGAACTAAGGCATTTTATAGCCTTGACTCTGCGCAAAAAGCTAAATAAATCAAGACGAAGCGATCGCATTAAATACATTTATTAAGAATGTAATTTTAATAACTTTGCATGGAGCAATATTCATGAAAATTGGCACACTTATGGGGAGAGGGCCTAAGATTTTTTGAGTGCAAGCAATATTTTACAATTTTGACCTTTTGACCTCACAATGTGGGTCCAAATTTGAATTTGCCCTATGGGGTTTAAATGTTTAAAAAGTCGAGATAGAAAAAGTCTGAATTTCATTGACCAAGATGTCAATTCTTAGGTTTTCGGACACGAGAAACCCGAAAATAACACTTTTATTTACGAAAATTTAACCGTTGACCCAGTAAGGTCACCGTCAAGGTCATAAAGGGTGGCAAAAAGAGTAGCATACCGACAAAGGTGTCGATCCATGGATTTTATAGGGCACCCAAGTCATTGGTATTGTCCAAATACCCGTATTATTCAATAATCGACCTCCAAGGTTAATACGGAGGTCAAAGACCATAGAGGTAAACGACCGGCCATCGTGACACCCAGGTTTCGAACCATATGTTTTGAAGGGTGCCAAAGTCGATTTTTCAGTCAATAGATCCGTATTGTTGATTTTTTTGACCACCGAGGTCTCAAAGGTCATAGAGTTAAATGTCTGGCCATCATGACAACCAACGTGTCAAACCATAGGTTTTGAAGGGTGCCAAAGTCGGTTACGCAGTTCATTCATCCGTACAACGATTTATTTTGACCTCCGGAAGTCGTAATGGGGGTCAAAGGTCATAGAGATTTTAGCCGACCGCTTTGACTTTCTGACTTGATTCAGATATTTTAAACTTCATTCACTAGATTACCAAAATTTTATCACCCTCAATAACTTCAATAGCATTTTAAAAAAAGGTGATTGATTGTTTTTAAACTCTAGCTAAATTTGAGGATTATTTTTCAAAACTATCTTCTACAACTGTAGAGCATTAAGCCTGATATAGAAAGTAGGAATTCATGGTGTGGTATAATTTAAAAATTCTATCTACAGCTGACGAAAGAGGTAACTAGCGCGTTTTACAGTAACCAAGCATTTTCTTATACATGCGACTTCCGCAGTTTCACAAAATTCTTTCAGCATTTGAAGACGCACAGTGTAATGTAAAAATAGAAATATATTTTAAGGACAATATTTTTCATATCTGCGGGCAAAAAAACAGCAGCTGTTTGAACGGCGTTATGTATCATGTGCGCTGCAAAACCGATCTGATAACTTGTGATGTACATGCCTTTGATCTGAAGGAATGACCATAGAATGACTATGAAAAATAGCATGGAAAGACATCCTAATGCTAGTTTCTTTTCTTCGTCTCCATAAATTGTTTTTACTAAAAATTTCTGTATTTTGGAGGAAGATGCAGCAGTATTTAAATATCTTTTATGCTCTTGCGTCTCCAAGTGCTTCGAAATATTATACTGCCGTGAAAAATAGAAAATTATCCGTTACATTTCATACATTTGACAGAGTAATCGCTTCTGGATTTTTTAATAAAATGAGATTTATTTCTTAGATGATCGTTGAATCCGCATCCTCTTTTCTTAAGTATTGTGACAAGAATATAAAAAAATAAATTATGTCGTAAATTGTTTAAAAAAATTAAATTGAAAACTCTGTAAGTACATACGTACAACATTACATGAAAATATTCAATAGTGCTATGCTAATTTATAGAGCTAAAATGCTAATGAAGTTATTCAATTTATTTAATATATTTGATTGTTATAAAGAAAATTTATATGTAAAATTATTTTAATCCAATCCTCTCTTCCTTTTTAATTATAAATTTGTTAATAAGTATTATGTATTCCCAGATTTTCCGTAGCGTACGTAAATCGTAGGTGTCACTTGCAAAGTCGGCGCTTTTCCGCCGACGACCTTTTTCCACCATCGCAAAATATAAATAACACGAGAGCTTTCTGCTAAGTAAAAAATTATGCATTCATGAAATAACTAAATTACTTACCTAAATAATATGAATGCTGATTTGTTGACATCCCTTTTTAGTAGCGCTAGCGCGCATTTCAATTTGCTTCGCATAATTGACCGTTTAAAAATTACTATATGCGAAGGCGTTACCGCGTTACTTCGTGGACGACCGGCAAATTCTTTACACCATTACCCTTTTCCTCTCTAAATTTCCCCCCGTTTACAACTTTTGTGCAAGATTTCATGTTTTTATAACAATGTTCCGAATGATGCTAGATCGCTAACGAGACAAGAAAAAAATCTGCGGAAGTTTACAAAGGGCTTTGTCTTCATTTTACTGCCACAATAATTTTTCGTCGCTGCCAATGCCGAAAAAGGCCACTGTTCATTAATTGTAAGTTCTTCAATCCAACCATGGCTGAGAGAATACTTCTCGTACATAACGCAATAAATATTAGTACTTTTAATTGAAAAATCGCGAAGAAAATGGTCAAAATACCCCAGTGATACAGTGAATCCCCATTCGTAGCCATGCGCTACGACGATAAGCGTCCCAACCGTGACGTCACGCCCCTTTAAAAGTGGGCGGGGAAGGAAGGGAGCGGAGGGGAATGTTGGCCACACGGCGAGACATGGGTAGGGGTGGGGAATGGCGGGTCTAGTTCTTATATGGTCTAAGCGCAAGAGGGAAGTATGAGAAATTTCATGAATTGGATGAGAAATATTTCAAGCATACAAGCTGATGGAAGCTTAACCGATGGGATGTACTACCATTCCTAACTTGCTCTACATTCGTTGTCTTAAGTTTCAATAAAAATAGGAGTTTAGGCGATCAAAATTGAGTGCAAGTAGATTTTTCTATCTTAATGGCCGCCAAAATTGATGGAATGTGTGTGATCCTAGACTGTTCATCCATGGCCAACTTTAAACAGGCCGGAACATGGAATTTTGGCAACGTTGTGCCGGGGTCCTATCGTGTTTGTTTGAGAGCATGGCGACTTATGCGTGAAGAGTATCCGTGTAACCGAAGAAGCATTAAATCTCTTGTTAAAAAGGCAGAACTGGACTTCTTTTGTGGATATCATATTGACTAAAGGTACGTACAATAGTTTTAAGATAATTTTTGGGAGCTGAAGGAGGAAAATCACGTTTATTACTTCAAAAGTGTCGCGGTCACATGCCGGCCGGCCATAAATGGTGGGGAATTGAGAGTGCAACAATACTGGTTTAAAAGGGGGAACAAGAATTATTTTTCTGTACTTTGTTTTGCCTTACGGTAAGTAAAATAGTTTAAAGATATTCTCAGTGAGTTGTGAGTGGATATTCAACTGTATTTCATCCAAAGCATAGCGTCTGTTGGCGGCCGGCCACGAAGTAACCTTGAGAGTACACAAATGAAACGAGGCGTATTTGTCGGGGTATAAATGCTGCGTTGTTTTTACAATTTTATTATTCTCGGGTTAACAGTGATTGCTATATTTGGTGTGCCTTATGAATAACTATGTGTAGTTGTGTTTATAATAACGTCGTATATTATTGAACGACGAATGGCTTCTCGTTTACTCTGTTAATATATGTTTCCAGGTACTGATGTTATTCATATTTTCCAAACTTATCATGAATGCACTGCTTTTTTTCTGTGATCAGCGAAACTATCTTTATTAATGCAACTTTCCATTGTTTTCATTAAAGGGGCCCAAGCGTTGTTGTGTGCATATTGCAGAAGCAACTACCTATCCACCAAAAACAAGGGGTATGTGACTGTGTTCCAGTTCACCAAAGATGAACGCAGTAGACAGAAGTGGCTGAAGAATATCCCTCGGAAGGATTGGAATCTTTCTTCAAGCGCAACAGTTAGCGTCAAGCATTTTGCTGAGCGGGATATCATACACCGAGTAACTTACATGAATAAGAACGGTGGAGTGAAAAGTTACGAGTTAGATCGCCTAAAGTTGTCCCCTGGTGCTACTCCCACAGTGTTTCAGGCCCTCTCCTCTTCTTAAAACTTCTTATTGTGATCAGTGAACCATGAAAATCTGTGAACATAAGTAGATGAGTTGTACTTCTAAGAAATGAAATCAGGAAATATTGTATGAATCAGAGGAACATGAAAAGACTGCTGATGAAATGACAATATATATCTTTATTTCCGAAAGACATGCTAATTTGACATCTGGCCGCCTTCTAATACTGAAGGTACATTGGAAAATCAATTGCTACTAAGTGATATGGAATATATAAGTGGTATTTTGAACTAATTCATCTTTCCCTTCCAGGTAAAACTTCTTGTTGTGATCAGTGATCTATGAAAACCTGTGAACATAAGTAGATAAGATCTTGGAAATGAGATCAACAAATATTTTATGAATCAGTGGAACATGAAAGAACATTGATGAAATGTCAATATTTGTTCTCGTATCGATAAGGGTACCTTAATTGATATTTATCTGCCGTACTATACTCTAGGTATGTTGAAAATCCAAGGGTACTGAGTGATATCATATATGCGTGGTATTTTTGAACTAATCCATCTTTGTATTGCAGGTAAAACTCCTTATTGTGATCAGTGAAGCATGAAAATCTGTGGAAATAATTAAATATGAATTATTTCTTGGAGATGAAATGAACGAATATTGTATGAATTAGTGAGAACATGAAAGAACTACTGAGGAAATGACGATACAAGTTCTCATATTGAAAAGACTTAGTAAATTGACGTCTAGCCGCCTTCCAATACAGTAGGTATATTGGAAAATCTATGAGTGCTGAGTGAAATTATGTATATATGTGGTATTTAGAACAACATAATAATTTTCTCTGCAGCTAAAACTTCCTTTAGAGTGAACTTTGAAAATTTGGTCTTATAATCAATTATTAAGAACCTGGTGTGGCTACCATTATCGAGATTAATTCAATAATTTCCTTTCGTTTGTAAAATTTGATTTGATTTTAATCAGTATTGAGTTATACGGTAGTATAATGTTATTTGTTGAGACATTTCTCCAATTCGGAAGTCATTATTATTTCATTATACTGGTCTTGGTGTTTAGAAATATTTGATTGACAATATATTTATCTTCCTTGTGGCTTCATATTTTTTACACATTTTTGTCTAATACATAGAATGTTAAGACTAGTTTTTTTGTTATATCACATAAAGTTTTCTAATTAGCCCTTACATTTGTACTAATCATGTTTTTTTCATCAAATTTTTCCATCAGATAATGTGGTGCCTGTGAAACTGATAGCTGTTGCTGGTGACGGTTCATCGGTGAACTTCAAATGGCACGATCTATGGAGGTTGTTTCCGGCTGAAATTGAAATTAAGAACCTGTGGCAGCTTTTATTTATTCCACTTTCTGGAGTAATATTTATGCTTTGATGGCCATGCCTTGTGACATTGTGAGGTTGTTTGATATGTTGTTTGACCTCTTCAATATGAAATGTTTACCGGAAAATGTATATATCTGATTTTTATTTTAAATAAATGTTGTTAAACGTCATACATTTTTTTCTCTCCTGAAATACCGTGGCGAAAGGTGCTATAAAATAACGCATTACTTTTTAACATGTTAATTTATTAGGTTATTCAGGGAGGTGAAATGATGTTTATTTTAAAGCCGCTCTTTATTTCTAAGTCAATAAATTTTATAGGGTGCTATTCTATATAAACAACCAATGGGTTAAGCGGTATTTCCTTCTTGGTCTGAATTTCTGGGTCGTCGATCGCGGTACTTAAATATATTTCCGTGCATAATCTCGTATCCCTTGCCTTGTTATTAGTTCTCACGATTACTTTTAATAAACAGCTGTTATAATACGAAATACAACCACTCGAATAACTCAACCCTACCGTAGTTTTTATCTTAACTTTAGGGAGGGTGAACGGATGTCCATCCGTATTTACATCACACAACGTCAACAGCTGAGAGGCCGATCCACCGGACCCCAGGCAGTAGGACCCCTGACGTCACGTAAAGCGCTGTCGCCAAATTGCATGTTCCGGCCTGTATAGAGTTGGCCATGGTTCATCGGCATTCGTGACATTATTTCGGAAACCTCTACATCATTACATACTTTATTCCTCGGTATTATAACTAAAAATATATGTGTGTGTGTGATATTCCGGTGTATTCATCACACCTCCCGTAGTACCATCTTGAAAGTTTGGAATTAATGCAGCGATAAGTTCATGGTTAAATCAATATTTTCCTGGCTGGCTTCCCTACAATGTTTCCTAAATGAAGGTCTTTCGTAAACATTCTTAAAATATGTCTAAAGGCACCCTCTTAATCCTAAATAATTTGGTTCCATAAGTTTTACAAAAAAATTATTCTTCCAATGGAAATGAAACTGGAGTTCGAAGCGATGGTCATTGGTCACACTTTTGCGATATGCTTTAACGAAATGAGAACCCATTGACAGCGTACATTCTATTCTTGAACATTCACAAGCAGCTATGGTTCGCTACTGAATGCTACGGCCAAGTATTCATAATGATTATTTTGTTGCATTTTTTTCGGTGGAAAAGGTAAAAAATGAATGAGTAGCTACAGTTGGTATCCCTGAAAAGTTGGGCATGTATGTTGATTTCCGTTGCCGATTGTTAGCTGAAATAAGGTCAATAACTTCAGTTCAATAGCATAACCAAACATAAAGGTGAGTTGTTTCATGTTTTAAATGCTGCATACGCAATTGTAATTTAGGAGTCAGAACCTTAGCACTTATTGCATTCACCTAAAAAAAGTATGGGCGCACGTAGCGGACAAGTACGCTGAGCACATCTCTCTAGGGTCAAATATTTATATCAAGTGGCATTCCATGATGACTGTCTCTATAACTAGATTTAGTTGTAATCACCTACCGCGTAATGTTAATTATGTTTCTTATGGAATTTTTACCTTTTTTAATACTGCTTCACTACCTGTTGTGCTTTGAAATGGAATAATGTGCAATTGATTGCGGTATTTACGTCCATGAATTGATGCCAGGTGCGAAATGCAGTATTTCATTAAAGAATTGACTGTGATACTGATTCCCTTACCGTATTTAAGTCGTTAAATGTACGGCTGTACATATATCTTATTTTAGTATTACTTATCTCTCGCTGTATTGTGTTATAGGGGAAATTGCTTCCAAAGATGTTAACATTGAAAAGTGTTTTTGGTGTTCTGCGGACGTCTTGAACGGAAATGGAGATGGTGAGTTTTCTTCGTCCAGTTAGATTAGCTTTGGAATGATTTTGTTTAGGCCCGTGTAAGTGCAAAGTGTTTAACGATTCAATTATTTCCATTGCGGAATTTTTGGACATCGTTATTTTATCGCGAAGTGGATTCCAGTCGAGATACAGTACAAAATTGTGCGTTGAATAAATATATTTTATATTAATTGAAAATCAGATGCGTATCGTTGTGGAATTGATTTCGTTTTCCCCCTTGACATGAATTTCGGTTGAAGCGGCTGTGTTATTAATTTTGGTGGGCGTATGATGGATCATTGAAATGACATCGTCGCGGATATTGCATGCTGTTTTAAGGGAGTAAAACCTTTTTTTACTCTAAGTGCGTTGTGATCAAACCAATTTAAGACTTAGTGGACATCCAGAGCCTTTTGAAATGGAAATTGTGTTTCGTTTCGTTGCCAAGCCTGTTGAATGCTATTTGAAAAAGTCTTTGTGTTCATATTTATTCTAAGGCTTTTGGAATTACTTTCTTAAATTCAAACTTCTATTCCTTTTTTCTTATCGATTTGCCCTCTTAATGTCATTTAAATATCCACCCTGCATTATTTTTGTTTTTGCTGGTATTAGCAAACAATAGATCCTAATTTGAATTAAATTTCTTCCATCATCTCTTGACTTATTCTTTTAATATCACAAACGGGAGTACTTAGTTGGTAGTGAGTCACTGAGAGATGTATGCATTTGCTTTTTTTTTGTAATTTTTGCTCAATCATGTGAAGGAGACCCAATAACATGTGTGTGGGAAAGTGATGGTAATATCTTAAACATGCTGCTTCTAATGTAATGTGTATCCTCCTCTTAACCCTACCTTAGATCCTCCCTCCTTAATCCAGTACATGATGTTGCTGTCCCCTATGGGAGAGGGATAGGGTTCATGGCACATAGTGCCCCATTGAAAGTTTTGGGAGGATGCTCAAAAGTTATATTTGTGGAGAATCTTCTCTGGATTGCTACTATGTGAGATGGCCGTTGCACACTTAAGAAGAATTCGCTCATATTATGTGCCAGGAAAGGGAAAAATCCTGCATATATTAGGGGGTTAACAAACTAGAAGTAAATAAATGCATTACTTAAAATGTGTCTGTGAAAAGAAGGATAAATATTACCACCACTACAAATACGAGCCTATGGAAAAAAAGCAAAAATTCATGTAGTTCAGTTATTGAGTTTGGAAGGGATTGCAAGGGGGGGCCATCCCTGCATATTATAACATGATATTGGTATTGCTTCTTCAGTTCCTAAGTTTTCCCTACACATTTATTTATTCCTATGACAACGAAAAAAGCATTATTGGCCTTTAAATTGGAGCTTTTAAGTTAAAAATCAAACATACATGAACGTCATAAACAAACATACATAATGCAGGTGGGACTCGAACCTGTGACCTGTTGTGTGGAGGACAGGGACTTTACTCCGCCGCCACTTAGGCCAGCAAATGAAGTGCCATGCATGGTTTTGGACAAAAGTTGACCTTTTTTGTAGGTTATTCTTAGGCTGCACACAAGAAGATTGCTATTCAAGCACAGTAATATTGCATAATTGCTAGGGCCCTGCATAGCGGGACATCTTTACACATGGTACAACTTTGGAGCAGGTAAATAGGCTTCAATGTAAGCATACAGTTTATTCAGAAATTCAATTAGAAAAGATTTCTTACTCTCAAATAAAGTGTGGGAAATACATATTGCATGGAGCCAATGGAAGGGAAAGTCGTTAAATCGCTAGCCCATTTGACCTTGAAAACGGTGCAAATATTCCCTTAAGGTTTCCCATTAGTATCTACAAAAAGCAGTTGAAATCAAATTCCTTAGCCATGTAAAATACAGAGTGATGATGGCTGGCAGTTACCTTGTGCCTACAGTCATCATTTGGACCTCACTTAGTGCACAAAATGTTATTTAACGGACAAAATACACATAAATTTGAGGAAGATTATTGTTAAGGCCTGGTTACACAATGCATTAGCAAGTATGAGTTAATGTCTAATCATAAAAACGCGAAAATACAAGCATTGAAATTAGGAAACAATTCATCAGATACTACATATAGATATATACAATCTTGGAAGGGCAGGTAGAAGGTATGGCCCCAGATGAGTCACATAAGACAGGTTATAAAGAATGTCAAAGAGAAAAAATGTCACTATGACAAGGCTAGTGGATAGAATAGCAGAATGGAGAATTGCATAACATGGATCTTTGGATTGTTGAGTTATGATGATGATGATGATGAATGAATGCAAAAATGCACCGTGCAACTTCCTAACTCGTGTGAATATATGAACAGAAAATAGAACCTGTTATAATTTGGTTAATGCACTTCGTAAATGTTCTGTACTGGTCCACAAAAATCATTCATGCATTTAGAAGTTGGCCGAATTCCAATCCAATTTGTAGTATACTAGGCAAACTTAAATTTCCCTAGTTTACAAAAATGCCATCAAGTTTTCACCTTCGGGTTAAACCTTTACCTTTTCAACCTTTACCTTTCATGTCCAAAACAAGATGTAGAGTGGCTGGTACAGTTTTAATTGCATTTCTGCTGGAGATGTATCAGCCTTACCTAAAAAATATGGTGTGCATGGGTCAGACGCATGACCATATTATTTGTTCATAAAATATTACTTTATCTCCCTAAGCTTCATTTTTAGATTTAAAATGGTTTCTAAACATTGTGTAACTATGTTTAAAAGCTTCATGTAGAAAAATTGTTGCCATTTTTTTTACTCATATTTTTACCTGGTGTGTGGGCGAGCTTTCAAAATTTTCAAATGATGGTATGTTATTTAGATTGAATTTCATGCATTTATTTATGTTACTCTGACAGTCAGCTATGTACAAATCACCATTTTTATCCATTAATTTAATGCATATCCTTCACCACAGTACAGTGCAAAGCTATATGTCTTGGTTTATGGTTCGTAAATGGCTGCATCAGTTTACAAACACTTCAGTCGAATATATGTTGGTACATTCCAGTATGCCCTTAAGATACACTTGAGTTAGTACGTGGTATTAACTAAGGTGGTATACTTGGGATTGGAATTTAACCGTGAACTTGTTCATGTTAATGCCATTTTTAACATGCACGTAAATTTTGAAAATCTAATTTTGATAGTATCACATATGCATATATATATATGCTTCAAAAATCATTTCTGAAAGAGATTCCATAGGTATTATTCACTTTCAAGCTATTCTTTTCATATCATGCTAATTGAAATTTATAGTTTTTCTGAAATAATAATTTTAATTACTCAGGAAATTAAGTTACTTCATAATGTACTTGTTTGCTTCATATTTGTCGTCTTGTTTCTTAGGGACAGAATCATCTTCATGATCAGGTGGGGGGATTTAATCAAAATTGAGCATTAATATGTGGAGGCCATTGAACTGAAACAATGTTTGAACACGCTGGTCTCCAAAGTGCTTCTCAGCGAATGTACATTGATGATGGCAGTAAGGTCAGTATTAAGTTTTACTTTGTTTGTATTTCATGCCTCTCTACTACATTTTTTTAATGGTATCGATAACATTGGCTTATTGGGAAATGGAATTTATGAAACATTGGTGTGCAGATAAGCTAAAAGGTGAAATGTACTTATTGTGTCAGTACACGTATACTTCTCTCTTTTAATAAAAAAAGGCTTACCAAACCTGACGTCTTGACAACAAGTGGAACATAATAATCATTTTCCTAATCATGTCTGAACTAATCATTCCCCACCTCCGCGACTTTGTACTGACGTAATGGTCTTATTCATCGGGTTGTATCAGGCTGTGTAAATGATTCCTTAACATCTAACAACGTGGGCTGATTTTGAGTGATGAAGAGTGACAGCTAACTGATTGTAAATGGCCAAAAAAAACTGTCAGTTTATGGGTTTCAGTTGATGTAACTTGCTTTAAAGTTACAAAGTTGGTGAAATATGACTATGCAATTACCCGACACATGGACTATAAGTTGTGCTGAGTTGCACAGCATGATGGATTTATCTTTCCTTGGTGGACTGACTTTTCCTGCATTTTGGCTTCTAAATACAGTGGAACTTGGTTAGTACGTTCCTCTTTAGCAGGTTTTCCTCCTAAACACGGTGATTTCTCTTGGTCCTGGAACCATCTGAACGAAGTACAGTTAAAACAATTTGGTTCGTACGTTTCAGATAGTGGCACTTTCCTGTGTAGTACGCTCAATTATTTGCCATGACGCAACCCGTAATTCGTTTCCTTATATCTTCTGAAGGTGTTTAGACCTTTGAATTCTTAAGTTATTTTACTATTTTCAGCCGTTTACCTTCTTACTTTCATTCCACACCTCTCTTTCTACAACCATGATGCATCCTAATGGATTTCCCAATGCGATAGTGACATGCCTCACTTGACAAGTGTCACGTGAGCAGACGTTGCTTTGGGTCTCCACAGGAAGCGTAACTCAAAAATACTTTATCTTGGCACAAGAATTAGAAAGTGGACTCCATTTGACAATATTTTTATGTGAATTTAAACTGTAAAATATTAAAAATGAGCTTGTAATAATCTTTAAGAGAGTTATTAATCGTCATATCAATATCGATGCATCAATCGATACAACAATCTATATGGTTTCATTCCAAGAATGAAGGCAGTTGCCGGGAGTTATGGTAAATAAAGTTTTGCCTATTTTTATGATGTTTTAACCCATTAGTGCATAAAGTTAATTTTTGTCAAATGTTCATTAAAACAGTAATTATTCTGGCTAGTAAGGTTCTTTTTAACTTATGTATGCCATTTTAAATTTTTACAATCAATAGTTTAAATAATACAGCTCGTCCGATATATCGGATGCCATGCACAGGGGGCAGTTGTGTGGAGCAATAGTGTGTGTTGTAGTGCATTTCTATGGAAATTTTGCTAAAATTATTTAATAAATGAGTACACTAATCATGACAATGATTTGTTATTAGCAAGGCAATAAGTAAACAGCATATCAAGTGGCAACATAATTTATTTTGATACTTTTGCATGATATTCACGGAAACATTTTGGTGATGATGCCCAACGTTGCATTTACCACAAATGAATTTTGCTCACCGTTACACTATATGCTACGTCTATCGGTAGCAATAAATAATGGCTAGAGGTTTAAGCGATCAAATCTAACAGAATTAATGGGAGCAGAGGTACATTTTCCCTTGGATAGATGATTTTCAAATTGTTTTTAGCATAATCAAGGCAAGTGACCTGCAAAATTTCAAAAGAGAATCTTTTCTGTTCAGTTATTTTTCGATAAATAAGTCACACATTTAGGGCACGAAAAAATTGGCCGATGTTACCCACCACCATTTATTCTGGACCTAGATGAATCAATATTCAAGTCCATTTTATCAGTTACACCCATTCCTAGGCTATGAGATAAGAGCACTATTGGCTGAGGTACAGAAATCTTGCTTTTTTTTCTCTCTAGCACTTCTTAGCACAGACGGAAAACTTTTCATAGTTTGATGCAATAGTGACGACACAATATTCTTTTCACCTGACAAGTAGAGCAATATTACAACTTTTAAAGCATTAAGCACCTCTTTGTTCTTTGATCATCATCAACATTATCACGAGAGGACAATTTTCTGCTCTATTGTACCACTTGCACAGATATTTAGGGAAGCAAGGTGCCTAATGAGTTTCACCGAAATGCACTTAGTAATAAAAAAAAAATCTCATATCTTAAATCTTTTGGTATATTAGCAGCATTTACCAGGGGTACAAAAGCATCTTCACTTAGACCAAATTGTCGAGGTTTGTGGGCATCTGTACCGGTGTACAAAAACTTCAATAAAAAATAACTTACTTACCCTGAGTGGATGACTGAAAATTCTTTCAATACCATGTCTCACATAAATGTTTCTCAAGTCGATAAATTTAAGGAGGCTTCTAAAATATTAGCATAATGGTGAAGACAGACATCCATTTGAACTTAATTAATTATCACAATGTAGCGCTTGTCAACTGGAGGCCAGAAAAAAATTCATACATCGGACGCTATGCACTAATGGGTTTAAACAACCAAATGATTTACACAGAGTTATCGTCATATTCTTCTAGTAAGCTAAGAGAAAGAAGAAATTACTTTGCTTAACTTTTCCCCTTATTTCCATGTATAAACGGAAATGGAACAGGCTCCCTACCCATATGCTAATTGTATAGTTTATGGTGAGCTCTAACTTCACCCATTCAAACTAGCCTTTGGGCTGAATCATTGATTGAGTGATGTTTTAACTCAATACCTGGTAGACAAACCTTTCATTTCAAGAAGATATCAATGGAGGTTGGCATTTCAGTTCATCCACTAGTGTTCAGATGAAAGAAAATCTACTCAACAGGTACACCTTCGCCACCACTCCCAGATACATACAAACATACATGACAAATCACAGGAGAATGATGCCGTTTTTATGTAATTTTCTCAGAGAAATCCATGAAACATTGATTTTCATTCACATGATACTGTTTTTACAATGCAGTGCTCATTCTTTTTATTTTTAATGTGGAAAGAGTTCAGGAAGGCGATCCTACGAAAACTTCCGAAAGTAATAGTAATTATGATGACTTTTCCACGGAGTGCAATTACCGTGATTGCTATTATCTACTAACTGGTTAGCACTTTTTCCTGGGTAGCATGTTCATTTTTGTGGTCCCTTCAGAAATGTACTAAACAAGTTCTACTGTAGTTGGGAAATGCCAGACATGCCTCAACCCTCACTTATATGCGTCATACAGTCTTCATGCAAAAGATGTTGACTTGCTGGAATCATGCATTCTGTTTTCAGGTGTTTGGATTCCAAGCTAAACAGCAGAAGGAAATGGAAGAAAAGTACAAGGTTGAAATGGGGGTAGTTGCGGCCAGTGGAGGGCCAGTCCCATTCTGCTACAATATGAATATGCTGCCAAAGGGAGTGGGGGCAATAACTGGGCCCCCTCCGGATGACCTTAAGCAGCCACATCATGTAAAAGGCTAAGGATTAGATGCTAACTAAATGCGATGTCAAAATATGGAATTTATGCGACCCAGTCTCTAATTGAATAAAATGTATTGTCCTAAGCCGTACTCTTTAGTAAGGAAGTTTAAAGTTGGGATTGGGTAGAAAGGAAGTGGATGAAATAGAAAATGTGGAAAATGCAGCATAGAATCTGTCTCCAAGTTTCTGGGGAGTAATTGATGAATAATCTCCACTTGTATCCACGATGTAGGCATTTTTTGGCTAACAACATTTTCGCCATTTCCTCAAAGTCTTAAAAGAGACTTACAATCTTAGAAATTATCCTGTAAGAAGGACTGCGTGGATGGTGAAACTCCTGGTGTCAGTTTATATTTTGCACATTGATATATTTCATTCTCACTTTTTTATCCAGGTCCATTCCTAAACTTGTTCCTTAAAAAGTACAGTTTTGGGGAACTCATACTATCCAACAAATTCATTGAGTTCTGCAAGTTGTCAAAGAATGTTGGGGTTTGGAAGCATTGTATTTATTTAAGAAAAGGAAATTGATTCCATTGAGAAATGCATAAGCAACCGAATAGCCCTATAACAGGTGTTCCTTCTATGCCATGTTGCAAGAACTAACATATTTGACAATTTCACATGGAAAAGTACTATTTCAATGACAGTCTAATGAGGGTAAGAAATGAATGAATGTCAGTCATGTGCTTTTTCTGTGTTGCAGGTACAACAGCAAGCACAATCAGTGGTTCAACAACCACCACCTCAGCAGCAGCAACCCCAGCAATGCTACAGGTTTGATGTGTGCAGTCAGCAGTTCAGTTACAACTATGCACTGGTCAATCAGATGTCCCTGGCTGCCCCTTACAAATGTGATGTGTGTGGTTTAGGATTTGCTCATTCATCCCTGTTGTCCCATCACAAGAGGGTGCATGCTGCAGTTGCATCAGCAGCAGTAGCATCTGGGAGTGGTGGCGAAGGTGTACCTGGTGAGTAGATTTTCTTTCTTCTGAACACTAGTGGAAGACCTGAAATGCACACCTCTGTTGATATTTTCTTGAAATGAAAGGTTTGTCTACCAGGTATTGAGTTAACGCATTGCGTACGGATGGCGAGAATTCTCGTAATTTTTTTCCCGAACGTTCGGGATGGATGACGAAGATTCTTGTCATTTAGGCGCGTCAACCTAAACAATTTTAAAGCGTACAATACGTATTTGTTAGTATGTTTTCAGTTGCTGTTCATTATTCATAATGAATTGATGCATCATAATGTTTGATTGGGTAAAGTTATATTCTAAACATTAGCTTTTTAACCATGTTTAAACCAAAGGCATTACGCCCTAATAGGCACATATTTCCAATCTCAACACCTCCACCCAGAGTCGGTGTTCCTAGGAATTTAAATACCCGGGTACGCAACTTGTTAAAATATCACTCAATGATTCAGCCCAATGGCTAGTTTGAATGGGTGAAGTTAGAGCTCACCATAAACTATACGATTAGCATCTGAAATACACACATTCAAGGTAGGGAGCCTGTTCCGTTTCCTGGATCACCATGAACTGAGAGGATTTTGTTTAGCACTGTCCAAAGGATTCACGATAAATTAGAGCCCAGCCCCCTTTGATCAGTAGCCAAATCGTAAACCCAGTTGGCTACCTCACCTCCATGGAGGACAGCACCATCGAAGTTAAAACTCTTGGTCGAGTCCTCTTAGAGTGGATTGTGCCATGTGGTCTCATTTTTTATTTCTTTTTCTCTTTCAGTTAAGCACTAATTGATCAACTTAATTCCATGATAAGAATTGAATAAATAAATTTATATACAGTAAAACTTTGATTTTACGCAGTTGGAGGGACCGAAATATGGGCACTGTGTAAAATCAAAGTGTGTAAAATCAAGAGTTGGTATTGAGGAGAAGTATAACTTTCAGGATAACACTTGCTCATTATTTTTAGAAGGCTTAGTCATACCTTTTTGTACATACAGTTCTCATATAAGCCAGAAACGGAACCAGAAAAAGTCTCATATGTGTAGTTTTACGGTAAATGAGCATGAAATCCTTTTCAATCACATCAGATATATGTTTCCCAGATTCAATTACTCATTTGGAGGCAAGAAAATGAAGGCTAATTATTTACTCACCAGCAACACCACGGATGACGTGCTACCCTAAGAGAAACAACGTTGCATTCCTGAACAAATTTCCCATGGTTGAACAAAATGGTTGAATTGCCAGCATTTCTGGCACTAAGATTACTTCTGTTACCCAGGAGAAATTTTGGAATGTTGACGCTAAATGCTCGCAGAGAAGCTAATTTTCAAAAATATTCTCATTACAAGCAGTTTTCAGGAAATCCGTTTAACCACCTGCAGACAAACAAAGATTGGAGATTGAAGAAATGAGGTATATGAGGATAGTCATCCAAATTAACCCCATTAACAGGGAGCAAAATTTCACTAATATATCACAAAGGCTTTACACCCTGTGGGCCTGGGTTCAAGTCTTGGTAGTAGCAGAAACTTATCAGAGATGGCCCTATCCCTCCTTAAGTGTAATGTGGAGAGCACTTCCAGAGCACCACTCTGTCCATTAGATGGGATGTTAAGTCCTGGTCCCTTTTGAGCTTATCATTTCAACCTGGCTAATGCCAACATAGGGTTCCTATCCCCTCAGCCCTTACTTCATGGCGCTGATGACCCCAGCTGTCGGTTACCTCCTTCCAAATGGCATACCGTAGATAATACGGAGCACACAGGACCCGGGATATTTGGAAATTTAGATTTTTCCTGTGTTTAGATCACTTTTTTTAAGAGAGCTATTTAAAGAACCGCGCAACTGCCGTCATGCCGCCAGTGATGAATAAAAAATGATTAAAAGTCCGGAACAATTTTCCCTCTTTATTATTTTTACGCATTAAAAAAGCATTTTCCCATGAAATTTTAGCATTAGTAGATTGAATCTACCGGGTATAGCTTCTCTTTCGGCATTCTTCCGCGAATTCAGCGCCGGGACCTTCGATTTACAAGCCGTGTGACTCATCTTCACGTAATATTTTGCTTCCCCATATCTGATAACAACATCGGACACTTTTTGTATTTCGATTTAATGGTGCTAAGCCATTCCTGAGTTTAAAGGGACTGCCTTATCACTCACGTCTTGAATTTGACGTCAATGATTACATGACGATTCGCGACGTGAGTTATTCTCCGAGGGCATTAGCTCCCGTTCCGTTAAAAATAAACGCTTACCACGTAGCGAAGTTAAGCTAATAGCTATTCAAGTTCCAACCATGCTTCATTTAAACCCACTGACAATGGCATACAAGTTGAGTCAGTTCTGTTAAGTGCGCCACGCAAGCAACTTTCCCTCGCCTCAATTCGTCCCGCAGGTGTGGGGTTAGCCCGCCGTACAAGACAACGCATGCTGCTTTTACCATCGTGTTGAATCACCATCAACTTACGTCCATACTAGACATACGACTATCTTTTTTCTTGGAAGCCAACATTTTGGCACAGGAGGATTTTTAACGGCTCATTTCGCTGGGGCGACGGAAAACATAGCGTTGGCAAAATTCTAGAAAACCTTATGTTAGGGATAGATATTCCGTAGTTCATAATTCCGGATGAATGGCCATCTACTGTAATTATAATAAATATGCTATAAAGAGCGTAGATCTATAAGTTGAATAATAAACGAAAGGTGATAATGTTAATATCTCCGGCGATCATGTCTTAATCAAAAGTATTTACGCATACACGACAATTGCCGTATGTTTTAGGTTTTGATATCCTTCTCCGGCAAATTTGAACTAAGAGCAATATTCGCGTTCGTAAAGGTGCAGTGGGAAGCAATAATTAGATACGCGATGTTTTTAGTTTCATGCTCAACTGCGCGACGTCATTTCAACCGATCCTGTATTCATTTTTGCAACTCATTGAGACAAATAAATAACCTAACTTCATATTGCTCCAGTTGGGATTTTCAAAACAAGTCGAAAGACAACTGCGTAAAATCAAGATTAGCGGCCTCTTTGGGGCTGGGGTAATGCTGCGCAAAATCGAAAAACTGCGTAAAATCTAGAAAAGATGTAAAATCGAAATTTCACCATTGCAATTCCCTATGCTTTCCGGCCGGACTTGAGTGTCGCTGCGTAAAAACGAGACTTGATGTAAAATCAAAGTGCGTAAAATCGAATTTTTACTGTTCATACATATTTCTCTACACTGCAATGCGTGTTTTGGTGCTTTCTCATCACTTTAGACACATTGCACACCACAATTAAAATAATGTGGAAGTATTGAAATGTTCATTATAATGTAGTGAATGAAGTTTCTTAGTGGAACCTGAAAAATCTCTTTCTTTTATGATATTTATTTATTTCCATTACCCCATAAACAGCACATTTTCGGCCTTTACAATCAGGAATTAACAATTAACAATGAAGGACAATTCACACCCCCCGATGCCCTGGATAAGGGTAACTAACCCAGGTGGGACTCGAACCTGCGACCTTTGGTTTGGCAGGGGAGGACTTAACCCCGCCACTACCAAGGCCGGCAATATAATATAAAGATCAAAATGATAGAGTGAAAGAGTCGGGGAAAATTAATATATTTGTCTGAGCAAAGTATGGAAAGGTTAGGGTATTGGAATTTGGTAATCATGCCCTGTTCACCACCCACCATTTCCAGTACTTCCATCTCATTTTCCTCTTCCATCTTGTCTAATCCTAAAATTCCAATACTTGACAATTGTTCATATAAACTGTTTGTTTTTCACATCCTGGCATACCTCTTTGAATGTGTTTATTATTTTAAATCTTCAGGTGACAAAGCCTATGGTGCTGCAAAGTTGAACAAGTGTGAAACATGTGGTGTGGAAATAGAAAGTCCTCATGGAAGTCCTAGCTCAAAGAAGAAACATGGGAAGTATTCATCGATAGAAGGCAGGATAAAGTGTGAGTCTTGTGAAGCAACAGCATTTGCGGAGGCAGCTGTCGGGGGGGGACACCACCCCCAGAACAATCATGATGGACCAGTTGCAGGACCATTGCCCGGGGGTAAAATGCACAATAACAACCGGAGGGTGGGGATAGTTGTGGGGGGACACCACCCACAGGTTCGGAAGTGCCAGAAATGTAATGGGTCGGGAATGATATTCATGGGAGGTGCTCATGGGGGGGCTGGGAATACTACATCAACTGTTTCCAGTGGGACTGGGAGGGGCGGTGGAAATGGAGGTGGTGAGAAGCCATTCACCTGCTCTGTTTGTGATAACACCTTCTCCAGGTACGTTACCTCCTCCTATGCCATCTATACTATGGAGTCCCTTAGAGAGGCTGTTCACTGCTTACTCCCTATATTTGCTCTGAGATAATTACCTCATCTATTTTATTGGACAAACCAACAGCTGAATAAAGTTGATGACTTCTGGGATAAATTTGTGGCAATGTTGATCATTCTTGATGGAATCATCTGAAATTTGCATTTTCCACTGAAATTTATTTTAACCTTTAACAGCCTTCTTTCTACTCAGCATTTCTCCCACTCCCATTCCATATATTTCTCCCACTCAACAATATATACTGTATTTCTTCGAATATAGTCCTTTTTGAGGCTTCAGTTCCAGGAAAAAATTTAAAAAATGCGTTTGAATATAGTCCCCCCTTTACTTTTACCATGGAAATTTTTGGAAAAAAAGAGGGTACTATATTCAGATAAATATGGTACCATATCAGCAGGGTGCATGGCTGCTGCAGAGAGGTGAAATACAGTGTGCAAGTAAAAATAATTGATGTGGAAAATACATAACTAAGATCATTCCATCATGAGATACAGCATCCTAAATCTAAAGTTCCATGTGAAATACCTGAAGAAGGGCTGCTTTCTTTCGGTGACTGAAAAAATTATACTGAATCATCATGTGAAGGGAATACCTTAATGCGATTGTGCTTCGAGTCATACTTGAGTTCATGTATGTAATTATAATTAAGAGTATGTTATGATTCATTCAAAGGATTTCATGGCAACTTGTATTTAAAGCTCTTCAAAATATAGTGTAACTCATATATCCTGTGAGGATAACTCTTTAATTACAAAAATATTATAATCTACTGACAGTTTTCCATACGACTCAGTGCATAAAATAACATACAAATTAGGCAACACTGATGTTGCGTAGAGCTAAGATTACAGTACTTGGTGTAGGCAGAAAAGGGGAAGAAATAAATCAAGTTATATTTGAGTTAAACTGAAGTCAGGAAGCGTTAAACCCCAAGTCCATGGGTGACAGGTAATCCCATACCTAATAGACCAAGGAGACTGTAGCTCATTTAGATGTGATGTTGTCTCTTGCATGTATGTAGTTTGTTCAGCAATTGTTCTCAGATGTTGGGTAGGAATGTGGTGATTCCACAAGTTTGGATTCAATGTTGCTTTTTTGGAGCATGGGAAGGCAGTGGGCCTGTTTGAGTATTTTTCTGGTGGTGCTGCTAGAGGTGCTTGGCTTTGAGGTAGAGAAAAATATTAGCATTCTATTAATGAGAATTCTCATTTATCACCATTGTATTCAGTGTGTGACTTGCCAGGCACCAAGGAGATCATTTCCATGCAGAAAATCTTTTATCCTTAGTGAAAATCGGTTATTTTTAATGATGTGACTGTGTACAGTTTTTGTGCAACAAGGTGAAAGTGAGTGCATCATAAATGACCTAGAAGATTCGTATGGTAGCTCAAGGTACAATTGGCATGGGGACAAGAAGAAGATACTGAGTAGTGCCTGATTCCAATTAGAAATATCAACCCAAAAGTTCAATCAAATGACTTTAGCTGTTGTTGTGAGTATTTTTATCATGAGGATTTATATATTTGTATTCTGTAACTCGAGAGACAAGTGCTAAAATTTACTCTCTACCCTATTGTATTCTGAAACTTGAAGAATAAGCTAACTTCTAGCGCTTATGAATTAAATATTCCACTGAAATACTGTCTCATTAATAATCCTCTTAGTAAACTAAACATAATTGCCTTCTATTTATAAGACATTAGTTCATATAATGTCTCGCTGGTGCCAGTGGTGGCAAGGTGAAGTCCTATTCCTAATCCGGGGGTCGTGGGTTTGAGTCCCACCTGGGTGGGATTTTTCCTCATCCAAGGTATGACTAAATGTCAAGCTTTGTTGGTTCAGGCCACATAAAATCTGATAGTAAATGATGGGATTCCAGAGGCATAAGGGCCAATTGAATCATCCGGGAAATAATCTTATAAGCATAAAATAAAAAATTACCATGTAGTAAAAAAATAAAGGCATTAATAACGTGAACCTTGATGTTGTTGCAATGTCCCTCTATTTTCAACAAATTAGTGCAGGTATGCCTTACTTTTAACTCCTCACTGTACTGCTATGGGGAGAGATGTCCAATCCATACCATACTTCAATCAAACACAAATTCGAGCCTTTCAAAAGATGCAGTAAATTCTATGATGCACAATGTGATTTATGGAGTGGGAGCTTCACCTTATAACCTTTTGTTGCATTTTAGAAAAAAAATTTGTTGAGGAGTATGATGTGTCAGTAGCTTGACTGGATAAAGCAGTTGGTGCATAAAAAAGGATCCTCGTTCAAGTTCCATTGTAGGCGAATGATTTTTCCTCTTTGTAATTATTTAGCACATATTACTACGTCTTCACTTCTTTTCTTTATTTCCTGCCAGAAGGTTTATATTGCAGATATTAATTTGATACTTTAATTTTTTTATAAATTTGATACGTAACACATTCAATGCGGGCCTGATTTTCATGGAAGTCGTCAGAATCTGCCGATAAAAATTTTTTTTTGGCTAGTTTGTATTTAGTACAGTTCCTTATGCATGTTTATGTATGATTTGACCAAAATTTCAATCATTTTTTGCAAAAATTGGCACCAAGTTACCTAACGTGCCCCGTATTTCAATTTCGCCAGACTTAAAAAAATGAGTGTGTTGACTATATTTCAGGATAAGTACAAATGTTTATGAAGTTTGCAGTAAAGCTATTTTTGTTGCTTTGACACTGGGTTTTTGTCATTGGTGTCGGGGATTATCAAAAGTAAAGGAAAATGCATTGACTGTGCTGTAGGGCCACACTGCTCTGAGTTATGAAATCAACATATGATGACATGATCCGAATCAAATGCAATGAAGTTTTTTTGTCAAGCATAACGTATGCTGGACTAACGATAAAATATGGTTTCATTATGCACCTTGATTTACAAGTACTTAAAACTTTTCACCAAATTTAATCAGAGGATTCGGAATTACTCGAAGGAAACAAATGAAATATGAGCTTCAATTTTATGTACTGGCAGAACCTTCCTCTCTTCGCCAGTATGGATTCATCTATACACAGACTCTGCTGAGTGTAATGCTCTGTTTCTGTAATTTAGTGAAAGTGCTACACTATAGGTCTAATCTTGAAAATGGTGTCCTTAGATGTTCCATCCACCGGATTTCTAACGGAATGCAGAACATGTCTCACCATCATGTCCCGAATTACGCGACATGATACGAGAGAAATAGTGATGCCCAAATTTTGCATTAGTGCCCCAGTAGTCGGCTAGCTGTTGTGGAGAAATAATCCCCATGTGGTATGTAAGTCTCAGGAAAACTTTGAACTTCTCTGCTGATAGAATTTTTCCAGTCCGTCATACGAGCTCTTTTGGAGACACCTCTATGAAAGAGTTCCTCTGCTAATATGTTTGCTTCTACGACAACTGACTGAAAAAACCTTCCCGTAAATAGGAGATCAAAATAATCTTGTAGCATGTCCTCTTTCCAAAAGAGATATTTGGAGGGTCCAGCAGATTATCAACCCACTCAATACTGCTTGGTTGAGAGGTTGTTGAAGGTCGAGGTTCAGGGTAGGAGAGGGAGGTGGGATGGGAGAGGGAGGGTAGGAAGAAGCAAAGATAGAGATTGTGGTTAGGGGTGGAATTTCTGGAACCGCTGGCTCCAGAAAATGGGCCCAAAGATATTTTCAATAACTATTGTCTCCATCCCTGATGCGTCCCTTATGTTTTCTTCTACCTCATCCTCAGAACTGCTCTCCACATTCGTATTTCCATCATTTGCCGAATTGAGTAAAGAAAAAAATGTCCTCAGAGTATATCTCTGTCACTTTTCAAAAGGAAACCTCTTTGAGAAGTAAAGAATGTCACTGCAGTTTAGAGAGAGAAAAAATGCATTTATTTTTAGAATAAAAAATGTGAGAGCCTTAAAACATAATGTGTTTATTTAAAATTCCGTAAACAGACATGTCTAATAAATCTTCAATACGTATAATTCTTTTGAAGCAACACCTACTTCTAAATTTATAACTTTCTGTACATCACTATAAATATGAAGGCAATTGACTATTTAATAAAATATATAATATTTACGCAAAGTTGGAATGAAAATTTACTGCCACTCTTACCAGGTGCTACGGAGAAATTTTTTGTGGAAAAATAAGATGTCCTAATATGCTAACAAATGCAACAATTAATTATATGTACTTATGGGGCTTAAAAAATGGAGAGCTATTCCCCTTTATAGTTCTTTAAATTTAGCAAATGAAATAAGCAATAATTAGAAAAGTACTAAAAATATTTAATATACAATGGAAATTTATGGTTTAAAAATGTGTATTTGAGGTAATTTGGTGTGAAAAAAATGAAAACAACGAAAAAGATAAAATGGTAACTATAAACTACAAAATTATAAGTACATATCTCATCCGTAAATACTTATAAAAGGTAATGACATGCACTTATGCGGAGTGCCAAAATTGGATGAAAAACAGAGGGAGATTTTGAGGCCATAACTTCCGTTCGAATACTGTTATGTAGTTACAAACACCGCACACTGTATGAAATAGGGAAGCTTGCTGAAGGCCTTACACAAGATCAGAACACTTGGAAGTGGATATAAGTTACGTAAGGAGGTGGAGAAGTGGGCTCCCAGACCGCACTGAATGTGTTAACAGCTCGAGCAAAATAATATTGTAGGTATTTATTGGGTTTTGGGTGATGGTGGGATTTCAAGCAGTTGGCATCTCCCATTGAAAATTTATTAAAATGTGCTCTGATAAGACTAGCATTCTTAGGTTTTTCAAGCCCCTCATGTTATTTGTACTCATTTAATGATAAAATTAAGGGCTTACTAATATTTTTTTGGTAAATTATATTGGCAATTTGTAATAAAGTTAATAATCAATACTAACTCAGCTTGTGGAATCCAAAGTATTTTACTTAGATCCTGTTCTTGAGTTTGAAAAAATAATCATTGAGAGGTTTAACTTAATTATGAGGGGAATGCATGCAAATCCAACCCTACAAGCTTGTTGTGCACAAAGAGGACTTGGGCCTTTTCATCTCAAATCAGGCAGAGGGTAGTTGAGTGACCATCACCGATTTATATGAAAGTTATATATATACATATATGAAAGCAGTATCCTTATGATGAATAATGATCACTTCATCTCAGCTCAGAACTGAACCATTATAAAGTTACCATCCTTTGAACATTGCCGAGTCAGGCCTCTAGAGTAAAAAATGAAGGAATGTTGAATCCAACTTTTTTGTGCCTCATTCCTTATTACATTTCATTGAATTTAGAAATCAACTGGGTGTATAGTATAAGACCAATCCAGCAAGAGCTCTTGGGAGGTGAAAAACATTTGTTATATGAAACCCCCATTAATCATAAATAATATCTTTTAGAAAGTTAAAAAAATTTCTTGACAAAAACAGCCCTTTTTCAGTTATTTCTTGCAAGTCGCTTAAATATTGTAATGATAAAGCTTTTAGAACTCCATTGTGATCATTTCTTTGACCAAATTTCTGATATATTTCAATACCACTAATCCTATGTTTCATGATTTATGCTGGGATGTAATAAGTCTAATCATTTCATATGATCATTGGTAGCAGCAGTTGTGTAATGTTGTAGATACTTACGGATTAGGTAAGAGTTAGTTTTTTTATATATCCCATTTCTTGTTGTTAGATACTTCATCAAATTTTTATTCTGTGATTTCTATAGAGTTTAGTAGACTTTTAACTGTAATTTTAATGCTAAATAGATGCATTGTCTGCTTTAATCATCTAAAATGAAGTTCAATGTCTAGGAGGTAAGTTGTTGGTGATTGTCTTTCACTGTTGCTTTAAATTCTGCTTTATTAGATGTTCTGATATATTTCATAGAAAATTAAAATGACATAAACTTCCATTTCTGTGGTCATTTTCAAAATTTAACTTATTTTGTACTGCATTAAAAATATACTTAAAATAATTTTGGTGAATAATTCTATTTTATTTGCTCTGCAAAAATATTGCTTTTTTATGTCTAAGATGTATGAGATAGTCTTCATATAGTGTTTCATCTCTAGAATTTGCATTTTTTTCTTCAGGTTCAGAAACCTTATTTTTCTAGCCATAAAAGTGACTCTAAATATTTCTTCTTGGAATCTCCTCTTAATAGGTGAATTTATTTAGTGATGAATTTTGTTTTGCTCACAATACAGCAAAAATTTGTCATCAATAAATGTAACTTAATTATTAAAAATTATTTGTTTATAGTGCGATATGTATTTAACTTTTTTGCGTTAAATTTTTCCTGTTACAGAAAAACCATTATTTTTTGGGATATATTGAAGTGAATTAAGCTGATTTCGTCTTGTTTTTTTCTGTGAATGAGGCATTTTTAAGTTTTTCACTTTACCATAGGGACGATTCCAGCCAAGGTGATTGTCAGGACAAAGCAAATATGGAAATGCCTAAGTATGTTATCCCTTAGTTTTTCTTCACATTTTCTTTGCAGATGTTATTTTACCTTTTTTGCTGCTTTTGTTTCAGACAGTTTATTTATTGAATTTTCTTGTGTCTGTAGCCATAAATTTTCAGAATTTGAATTTGGGACTGACATAAATTGTTTTTATTTATTTTTTAACGAGTGGGTAAAATGAAAAATATGATCATTGTTTCTCTGCTTTCTTCCAGTATATCAGCATATAATAAAATTTAAACTTAGACTTAGGGACAATTAGGGGTAATTTAGGGGAATTTTTGAAAAAATAACAGTAGTGGAATTTGGGGGAATTCCACAACTGTTGTGCTATGAGTGCACTCTTTGCCTCAAGTGAAGCCTTGTTGAGTATGGCATTAATGATATTGTAAGAATTGTGTAACATTTCAGGAATGGATGGCCAGTGTCACCTCCACAAATTCCAAGTGACCGAATTCAAGAATACGTACTGTCCCCTTATTGAATATCATACGTTACCTCAAAATTTAGGTACTAATGCTTGTGCATTTTTGATAAAATAGGCGTGCATTTTGGAAAAGGTTGTGTGCTTTTATAGTGCATACCAAATTATCAATTTTGATTCATGGTGTGCATACCTTCATACAGTTTTCATTATACTTATTCTTAAATTCCATGCTTGAATTAATTTTGGCTGTTAAAAACTCATTTTTAGGTTAAAATTTCACGTTTCAGGAGGTTCCTAGGGGTGGGGACTATGAGAAAATGACTTTAATTTGTAAAAATCCTACCTATCATCAACTAGGGGAGCCTTGAAAGCCTATGGATTAAAACCTTAGTTGCTACGCTTCTATTTATGTAACCTCTATAGCCTTGAGAGTAAACACCATTGGGGGCAGAGCTAGGAATTAAGACTAGGGAGGTTTTAGGTGCAACTAATACTGGGTGGTCTGGGAATATGGATTACCTGCCAAGCTAAGTGGGAGATATGGGGGCCCTCCCCCAGAAAAATATTAAGATAAATTGTTTGAATGGTGAATTTTACGGCTTTCTGAGGGATATTTTATTAATTTTTACACTATTCTAGTAATTCACTAGTGATATTACCCAAATTAAGTTAAATAGATTAAACTTAAAATTTATCTTATCTCTGGGGGGATTTTACCCCCCAAAACCCCTTGCTGTACCTATGAACACCATTATGACCTTACAGAGGTTTCGACAGAATTTTAGCGGATTAAACTAATTTTATCATGTTTCACATTCCCTGTATCTGGGATAGTGATATTTACATATGATAATTCAGACATTTTCCTTGGTTTTACTTTTTAAATCCCTGGATGGAAATTTTTATTGTGGATTTCTTTTTCTGTGATGTGGGAGAAAAGGTGAAGACACATAATTGATTTTGCTGTCCAGCAGGCCATTATAAAAAATTTAGAGCAAAGGGAAATAAAATTGTAAAAGCCAATAAAGGCTTATAGGTGTGTTCATATGAATTTTTAACCTCCTGAAAGTATGTAGACAAAATTTTTGCTAAACACGTAAAATCATAAAATGAGAGTGCCCACCCCGTGGCTTGTATGCTTTCCCTCTTATAGAAATGAGCAATCATTGCGTTAAGAATAGTAATTAATATTATTAATGCTCCATACAACTTGTGATTTACCATGCTAATGAGAACAAAACTGTTCGGAGCCTGTATTTTGAAAATTCAGGCGCATTTGCAGTTTCCCGTATGTTTTTCCGCGACTTTTTTTGTTTGAAAATTATTTACGTTTAGTTAAAATATTTTTCTAGTGATGGGTATCTTAAATCCCAATCAAATTCCGGGCTTTGCATTCCGTGCCGCGCCTGTAATCACTACTATACGGCATTACAGGTTTCTGAGAAATAACGCTTTAGACTCAGGGTAATTTGTTTTGAGCACTTTCAATGATAGTATTTCGAGGTTTTGTTTACTGGTCGTTTTCTACTGCTGCGTATTGTATAATCTACAAATGTTATAACTGTCAGTGCCCCAAGGAACGTCCTCAGCAGCTGACGACCCATTATCGATTTTCCTACTGTTGGTAGCATTGCGTTTGGTACAGCAGAAACAAGTGAATAGTGCACCGCATCTGCATCGGAGGAGTAAAATCTCAACTGTTGTTTGCATGGCGTTTTTAAACCGTGTGTGTATTGCGAACGCGTTTTTTCAGTGTGGATTGCGTTAAAACTACGGCTTTTCTTTATCCAGTTAATTTCAATATCCCCTGGAGCTCCAGTTCGTTGGATATCTGACCCATGTAAGAACTATGGCGTACGTATACCTTGTATCACTGTAGCGCAATGAATAGACGCCTTCTTTTGGAAAGTATTTGGTCTTGTCAGAAATAAATGTAAATATATTTGGGGTGTATCGAGGAACAAAGTAAATGAATTTCATGCTTTCGGAACCTGTTTTACCTCGCGAAATATTCCAAGGACAAGGATAGTATACCGTGACCTATGTAACATTAATAATGTTGGGTATATGATGAATTATGCAAGAGACGCATGGAGTAAATATTCTGATGTGTTCTCATATTGATGGTTGCAGTTCGATTATACTGCCTTATGGCATTAAATTTCTGGAAACAGCGGGCCTAGCCAGCTCCAAATCCTCCCCAGCTCCAAATCCTCCCCTTACTTCCATGGTAAGAGTTGTAAAGCTTTGCTTCGGGAATGAGTTCACCGGCCAATAAACTTCCTCTTCGTCTATCTATCGGAAAGTGGGATTGATAATTTTAATGTTTTATTACATTACTAATTTTCTGCGTTTATTGATTGTTGTTAGCAAAGAGATTTTACTCGTCTCACTACGGAGGAAAGGTTGACGGATTCATAATATATTTCCTCAAGTATCCTTTAATGCTGATAGCATTGCCTTAGTCGAACTAGTGTTTCGCAACGGTTAAGTGTATGGCTATAATGAAGGCTGAGCGTTATTAATTGAGTTCCGTTCGGTTAGTGTGGAGAATGTGTGCGGAATCTTCCTCTTCTTTCCCTCACTTCCTTTTTTTTAGGAGTAAGGCATGATTTGAGTTCATTTATTTTGCTAAAAAAAATTCGTTCGCTCTCCCCGGATTTCGAACGAGAATCCACCTTTTTTGTTCCAAGTGCGTGAATTCTATTAGTATCACGTACTGGTTTAAACTACTTAGGTTTTCCTGGATATCACACAATTACTTATACCACTTCTTATTTTCTGAGCGCGACCAGGGTTTCAATCAATTATCATCATCTTCAAGAGCAAATTATGATTTGTTTATCTTGTTATTGTTACCTAGTTACTTGATGAATTTTAAAACGGACGCCAGAATAGGGGAAAAGGATGGGTAGAGATATTCATTTATAAGAGTGCTGTCCTGACTTAAAATAATTTTGAAAATTTCTAACTGCTCCCTAGAGTCCAATTCACCGTGGTCATTACAAAAATAAATAATAATTAAAATTACAATGGAGTAAATAATTAATTTCAATTATAATGGAATACCACAAAGTTAATCAAGAGTTAGTGATTTTTTTTAACTACTTGGCGCAAATTTGGTTCGAGTTCAGGACTAGGCAAATTAGTTTTTGTCAAAAATTTTTCCCGCCTTAAAAGTTATAGCAGGTTGTAAAATCCCTTAAACTTTACTATAGTTAAGTATTTTGCATGACAATTCCTGTCATCAGAGATGAGTAACTTGCTTACCGAGCTATAATATCAATTATTAATAATATTCATTTTGGAGGAAAGGCATTGTTATCGAACAATATCCCAAGCAAGGCATAAATTAATTTTACTTCATCTCGTCCTAAGCATATTTTCGAATTATATCTCTCTGGGAGCTATATCCACCGATTTCTCATAATTCAATCAATCATAAGCGTTCTAGCGTTTCTCTCGGTATTTATACTGTAGCCAACCACAGAAATTTTAGTTATACCATTTATTCTGAAATTTGAGGTTAACGTATATGCACAAATTATCTTCAATTTGAAGAAATGTAAGGAACGACATGCCTAAAAAATGTATTTCTCTTTGTTTGTGAATATTTACTATTTTTTATAGTCTTCTCAACTAACATTAGCATGTCACCTGATCAGACGAGAAAGTTTCTTTTAGGAAACGTAAGGCCATAGCTATTTCGAAATGGCAGTAATCGTTGTGCATCCTTTGGAAACATCCATATTTAGGCTGACCCGCTATCCGGATCTCTCCTTGGATACCCTGATTTTTTAGTTGTATGTGACTGTTTGGCATCTTATTTGATTGAGTCAAATCATCTGGCTGTATCAATTGTGAGGCAAATTTTTTTAAAGTATGATGTATCAGATGCTGGAAACATATATTAAGATAAGCAAATTACGGTATTATTTGAGTCTGTTAGTTACATGATACATCTGAAATTGAAAGAAGAATTAGAGTTTGTAAAAAAAATATGTGTTTAGGTTGTTTTCAGGTATCAGATGCAAGGCGACAAATGAGTCTAGCAAGTGTTGCATTATGATTAGTTTTCACTTCTTGCTCTCCGATAAATATATGATTGATTAAACTTATAATATCACCTCAAATTTTCTATTTGGGAGCACAAGTTGTGATGCATTTTGTGGAGTCTTATAAGCTGCAGGAGGAAATTTCCTTTTCTTTAAGGAGCATTGAAAAATACTGTTAAGAAGTTATATATCTAAATTTATTCAGTTTATTTTAGCATAAAGGAAAGGGAAATGCCATTATTGTATTTTCAGGCATTCATTCTGGGTACATCATGTGCCAGTTAAAATTTTGTTGAGTTAAAAAATCAAGTTAACGATTTCTTCCATGTAAGGTAATGAATTTTATTAGCTGTTTTTCAGAACCACTTTGATGCAATAAAAATTTCAAATACTCTCACGTGCATTTTGGCATTCATTCTTGCATTCATACATCTAGAAATTGACTCATATATGTTATGTATCGTAAAACCAGGCTTTTAGTGCTGTTAAGTCATGAGCATGATTTAATAGTAGCTCAATTTAACACGACCTTGCCATTAACAGCAGTAATGTTGTCAGAGGACAACTTAAACATTATTCCTAAGGGGTTTCTTTTTGTGTGGCTTGTCAACACTGCCTAATTTGTGGATGTTAGGAGATATATTTGTACAATTTTTCATCTACTCACAGAATTTCAGGAAACATTTTCATAATTTTGTTTCTTTTCACAGCTAATTTTTAGTAATAGATAAGTGATTAATGGGGAATTCCCCTGAAAATGGATGATTATGCGATAAAAAATATCCTTCGTGCTGAAAATTACAGTGAAAGCAGTTCTTCTCTAACCTGCGTATTATTCGTAAAATTCCAATTTGAAAATTGTATATTAATCTTGAGCTCAAAACAACCCATTGCCATGTTGGCTGAGCGTGACGTCAGAGTCCAGTTAACAATAGGTTCATGTGGTGTCAGTAGACTATTTGTCCCAGTTTTAGAAAAACCTATGTATCTCTCTATACAATTAATTTTTTAATATGTTAATTCCGTCATCAGTCATGTGAAATATTTGTCCTGAATAATTGACAGGTTTAAAGAATGTATGCATACTGGAAGATCCAGCACAATCTTGACAAATAGCGTTTATGTATTACTTTTCCATCCTCCTCATCCACGGCGATTTCCACTGTGTGAGATTATTGTTCTCACTTAATGTTCTGGTGTCACCTTAGTCCCAACAGTGCAAACGCTCAAATTTATTAACACTTGAACCTAACAAACTATTGAAATACCATATGTCTTTCTTCCAGACCTTACGAATGCTTAGTAAATCGGCGTAAAATGTGATCCGTTGTATTTCTCCTAAACGTTATCTTCACATATTCAAATATTGCACCAAGTATACATTAAAAGCAATGAGCTAATAGCAATAGTTAAATGAGAGACAAACCAAGCTTTAGATTTCTAGGGAACGTAATTATTAATTTAATTTATGTTACAATTCAATTTTGCGGCTTCTCACCTCCGCACCGAGAAATCTTCATTACTAGAGAAGAAATAAGTGGCCATGAATTAATCTACCATCAGAATGTTCCCAGAATGCATCTTTACGAAGTCAGAGTCAACCATTGTACTATACAAGTACCGTAAAAACTTATAAACTATTCACATCTGTTTTTCACATACCCTTCACGTTATGAATCAGTATCGTCATAGATGTTTGTTATCGTCGTTACTGTTTTGTTATTGCCATGGAGCGAGTCTGCTTACTCGCATTCTGACATCACAGGGCGTTTTTGTAGTGCGAAAGAATTTAGTAATTTTTGCGAACTTTGAAGATCTCTAGCAACAGGAATATTGAGAATTATGAATTCATATTTTGCATATATTAATAACTTTAACTTACTTATCTAAACTTGTAAAAAAAATACCATTTAATTTTATGAGAGCACCCCATTAAAGTCTTCTTAGTTGCATTCCATTGGCCAATTATTTATACTTTTAAAATACTATGAACTAATGGGTTAACCGGTGCAGGGAAATTCTACGATTCCCAATGTATCACAATTAACTGGAATGCACTGTATATTTACTGATATGATGAAAATTTGTTTGCCTCCCACAAAATGTTTATTTTTTGTTATTTATTGCTCTGCAGGTATTCTTCGCTGTGGAGCCATAAGCGCTTGCACACTGGTGAAAAGCCGTATAAATGTGAGGTATGCGGCATGGCATTTGCCAAGGCGGCATACCTGAAGAATCACGGTCGTGTCCACACTGGCGAGAAGCCCTTTAAGTGCGAGGTTTGCGGTATGCGCTTTGCGCAGGGCCCGCACCTCAAGAACCATGAGCGAATCCACACGGGTGAAAAGCCCTATGCCTGTGAAGTGTGCGACAAGGTCTTCTCGAGACACTCGACCCTCTGGAACCACCGACGAATCCACACTGGAGAGAAACCATACCGCTGTGATGTCTGTGGATCTGCATTCTCTCAGGTAAGAAGTGACTGCATGCCATCAAGTCTCACACATTTAATTTTTGTTCCCATATTATTGTCCCGGTGTTTGTGGCAGATGCTTGTATCCAGATTGGTGAGAGCTGGGATCTGACTACCAAAACATTCAATCCTATTTGGTTCTGTACTTTTGTATGTTGTTCTATAAAGTAGTGGTAATAGCCAGATTTCAGTTGACCGTTGAAAATTTTTCTTGCTAATTAGGGGTTGGAGTACGCTTGAGTTGAATAAGTTCAGTTTTTAGTGTTTATAAGATTTTCTTGGAGGAAGGAGTTGAAAATATTTCACTTGCTTGAATATGAATTGTCCTCAATAATTAAATGCCTTAGAGAAGGAGTTGGGCAACTTTAAAGACCATTTTACATGATGAATGATCTTGTTAAAGGTCATTTGAATGGTTATGAGAATGAAATTCATTCACATGAATGCTTGAAACTTCTACTTTTACATGGTGGATGAAGAAAGATTTGGTTAACGAGGAAAGATTTTGTGCTTTCCCTTTGAGTAGATATCGTGAAGAGTTCTAGGGATTGCCACCAAGTCAGGAACTGCATTACTGCCGACGTTTCGATATCCGACTCCGCTATTATCTCAGGGCTATGAGTAATCACTCATAGCCCTGGGGACGATGCAATTTAGTGAATCCTGCAGATAGATTGTGGCAAATGAACATCAGTGCTCTTCAGAACATGTTCCACCTGCAAGCTTAGCTCTTTAGGAATCTAAAATCTCATCAGGTCTGTGCTTAGAAGTATCATTAGTGTGCCTACATGTGCCACCACCCACAGTCTAGAGCAGCCTTTGCCCTTCACCGCTGCTCTAGTATTGGGTGCGAATCCCCCTGGTATAGCAGGAGATGACCTGTTGATCTGCTGTCTCACCTTGCCCTCTTTCTCCAACCGGGTGAAAAATCTGCTGGGTATTTGAACTCCCTAATAGTATAGTCCCTACACAGCTGTTGTTCAAAGCTGTGTACCTCACAATGTTATAATCGCTCAGGGCCTCACTAATAGTAATTAACCATTGTCATAATACCATAATAATAATAATATAATGATAATTGTTATTACCTTCTGAAAATGAAATACGTTATTAAGATGAGAAACCAACTACCGATGTCAGGAATTAACTGCAATTGAAACTGACAAAAAAGAGGAACCAATCTCCTCTTATATCTAGGGATGGGTTGGCTCTGTTCTCTCTCCCACAAGTTCTTTTGGTTGGAATCAGGACCGTAACCAATGACAAAAAAAAGGGTTACAGTAATAAATTGTAGGAAAACCTGTTTGAACCCTGTTTTTTTGTTGAAAGTTAAGACTTGGAATAAAACTGTGAAATGATGGACAGTTTAAGATCACTGCATCTGCTGATGTAGAACGGATCGTTTCAGCGATTGCTCATTTTCATACACCACTCATTCATTGCTGTGTGTCACACAATGCGTAGCGACGTAATCACGGATCTGTTGCAGTCGGAGATTGGTATAATGCTTCCAATCGCTGCGTGACAGCAGAAACCTTATTGCAGACGCCCCATCAAACAGTTGCATTGCTTAAAGTTGCAAAAGCGGCAGTGTTAGAACCTCAGAATCCACAATACTCAGATATAATAAACAAACTCTTGATTGATCAAAAATTGATTAGGGCAAAGATAAATGCAATGCTGAGTGGAAGATTCACCCCAAATTCACAATAGGGTATGTATACATATTTCCATTCATTTTGTCTTAATTAAAAAAAATATATATATGTATACACATAAAGGTGATAAGTAAATTTAGTGTGTTTTTTTATGAACTTGAATTTGCTCAAAGTTATTAATATTCTTTGAACATCATACAGTTGAAGGAATCTATTTTAAAAAGTGATAATTTTTGCCTGTGAAACATCAAGTAAGTGGTGTCAGTGAATCTCTTCTCCATGGTCAATTAACAACCTTGTTGCATTTTCCAGTGATATTTTTATGAAAAAATGTGTAGGGAATGCAATAAAATTCTGTTTTGCAGTTTCTCAATACCTAGTCATACTATTGCAATAAAACAATAACATAACTAATAGTTAAGCAGGCCACATAAAATTGCTTTGGGATCACATATGACTGTCTTGCTGCAGGTTGCCGAAATCTGATATCATATATGTATACAGTAAGAAAATAACAAAAGTTTTGAGAAACCTCCCTATATCAAAGTCATAGCCCTAGTCTCGGACTCTTCCAATGGACAATGCATGTAGAAAAACCTCCCGTAGTGAACCTCTTTAATAACAAAAAACTCCGGGCATCGAAATCTGCCCCTGGGCTTTAAACCAGATAAGTGCACCTTTATAACGAATTTTTGTGGAAGCACTTGATATTTTAGTGTTTACAGGTACTTTTTTCCATCAGTGTTAACGCAATAGGTGGGAAGAAGAACAGGAGGGCACTACGTTTTAACCCCTCCTAGCTTTAATTTCCATGGGGCCTTGATGATATGCAATACCTCAAAGTAATTATGTGTCTGAAGTCTGGTATGCTTGGATGAATATAGATATTATACAATATTTTAAAATATTTTTTGTTCAGCTGGCAAAATAACAATTTCAAGTGAAGAACCACAGTTAAGATCAACATCTTTTCAATTTTTCGAGAAATTATGGGCTACCCCCATGTAATTCCCCCATCACTGCTGTGTCGATGCCGAGGCGACGTGCAAACATTTTTTAGCGAGGTGACGTGTTCCTTAAGGATATTTGAAAGAGAGATTTTTAATCAACAACTTTTCAAAATCGTGCATTCCCTGCTACATTAGCAAAAAATCATGTTTCATGTTACACAGGCAACCCATTCAAACATTCCCGCGTTCATCGGTTTTTTTCCATCCCCTTTGTAAAACGATGGATCAGGGTTCCACTGATGAACGTCAATATTTTGCTCCTCCAAATTTTTAAGCATGAATCTTATGCAAATTCTATGTCATTTTCATGACTTCTAACATAAACTTATCGGCAATTATCAAATCATTTGGTCGTAGGTAATCCCACATTGAATATGTCGCTGTAAATAATGAGTGATTGTGAATTTCAACTCTTCAACTGAATATTAGTTGTTGCAGCTAATTATATTAATGCGGAAAGTGCGGTATTTTGAAAAACTACTTGGCATTAAATTCATTAGCAATCTTTGACTAGTCCCCATTTATCATACAGAGAGTGGCCCTTCAAGCAATTGGCCTTGCGGCGGGGTCACTCTCATAACAACCATCTCGAGAACAAAATGCAGGGTGGTCTTTCACTCTGCTTATCTCACTCCCAGGTTTCAAACGCGGGTTCAAAATTAGTCATGGATTGGGAAGGGTTAAAAATGATTTGAGAATATCTACTCTTGGAAAGGGATTGACGTGCAGTATGAAATTAATGCTAAGCTCCCGCACTAGAAGCAACTGGCTATTCCACGCATGGATTTTCAAAAAAAGACAAATCTCTGGTCGGAAATGAGTGCTTTCACCTATGAGTGCATGTAGGTAAAAGACATTGGTGGAATTCCTCCCCATGATGGCTGGAGCTCAATGAATGAAAAAGTAGGCCATTCTATTTCTAGGAGTTAAATAATTATTATTTATATGCTACATAATGTTTTTAAAAATACAGATCTCCTCAGATAGATTTTAAGTAATGTTGCGCGTGGGCAAACGCAATGTTAACTTTAACCTACTTGCAATATTCTCCTAATTGACTCTGGAAAGTTTAAGGAATAGAAATCATACACATTTTGCTATCGCATAAATACGAGTTTCTGTCTTCATCGACGACAATAGCAGCAGTGACGTAAATCCTTCTCCATTTTTGTGTCTTCCAGCATTTGCTTTTCGGCTTCGCTATGGTGGTCGCCCGGGCGAGCGTCGCCTGGGCATCATCATCGCTGAAACATTGTCGCAGTTACAGGAACCAAAATTATTGTGAACTCGGCGAAAAAAGTTACGACAAAAACTCCGAGATCTACACGGAAAAATGCCTTGAAATCACTTTTTAGGTTCCTGAAAACCATTATGTCAAGTAAAACCTTGCGCACCTACGCAAGAATTCATTTTGCAGAAATTTTTGCTAGAACCGTATTCGCAATTATCAATAAACAACACCGTTTTACACTTTGTGTAGACTGACTACATTACCGCCCACAAAACGAACAACCTGCAACGCCCGCCGCTTCGCCTTTTTTTTCGCGCGAAATTTAAAATACTTGACGTTATCGTGAAGCGTAAGTGCGATAAACGAATGACGGTCTCAAAATTTTCGTGACGTTATCGCGAAATGACGTTAAACGGGGTGACGTAGAACGAGGACTCACTGTAACTGTATTTTTAGCGATGCAACTTAAACATATAGAAATTTTGAAAAACTTTTGGAAAACCTTTCATTGTTTAGATCATTCTGTTTTTTAGTTCTCCTGATTATCGATCTTCTACTGTACTAAAGTTGTGCAGTTTGTGAAGCTTGGAGGGTAAGGAATTTAAGGTTTTATATTTATCATGTGATCACAAAATAAAGAAGTTGGGGAATGTTTGAGTATTACCTAAGCATTGGGAGAGGAGGTATAAGAATGTGCTTATTTTTGGGGTTCAAAAATAGCTTATTTATGCTTACATGGGGGTAAGGGGTGAAAAGTGTTCTTACGTAATATTTGAATGCTCTGTATGCAACAAATTCACTGTTTCTTATGGTTGTTTCAGTAAATTATTTCTTATACCTCATACTTTTTTACAATTCAATTCAATTTTTTACAATGGCAGACATTGATATCTCAATTCATCTGTAATACATATTGCTTATTTCTCTGTTTCTTGGAGCATTAAACTATTTGGAGAGTATGTATAATTGAAGATAACAGTTGTGGAGAAAAGGGTATCAGGAAGCAAAGGAGGCAAGTATGCTTGAAAATGAGTGATGAGAAGATCAGGGTCGGCCTTAGGGTGGGGCGACCGCCCCGGGCCCTGTGTTCATGGAAAAAAAATTAAAATATACGATAGTTTTGAAAACGCAATTTCAACTATTACTGTATTGTTAAGTCCGTGCTAGACAAAAAATAATATTATGAAAAAGGAATAATAATGCAGTAATTTTTATTGTGCAATTGCGTTTGTCAGTACAGTACTGTGTCGTGTGAATGATAACAATGAGTGAGAGAACTTGACATGAGTGAGAGCGGGCGCGGCTAGGTAGTGGAAGGCGTAGTGTGGCGAGGGGAGGGGAATTTGGGAGGGGAACACATACTTAGCCAGAGAGTGGTAGGGATTCAAAATGCTCGAGTTTGTAGATGGGGTATAGAAGTTTTATTTAAGTGAAGGGCCCCGCACTGAAGGTTTGCCCCTAGCTCCGCACCTGCTAAGGCCGGCCCTGGAGAAGATCATTGTGTTTGTTAAATTATTGCTTGTCAAGAGCTATTATGAAGCATAGAATTTAATTTGGTGGAAGCATGGACACGTATGACCATGGTGAGGAGAGACTATAAATGATAGTGGGTGAGGAGAGGATACTAGAGAAGAAAAGAGGTAGGGTATAATTGGAGCCTGTATAAATGAGATGTTAGTTCCGAAATGTGTTTTAAGGGAAGGGTTTTAGTTATGGTGAGAAAGGAAGGGGACAAAGAGGTTCAGAGACTAAATAAAGAGTTATGGATCTCCTGCTATACTTAAGAAGAAAATTCCATGGAGAGTTCAGGAAAGGCCCGAGTGATTTATAAAATGTTTGAAGCTTACTTACCTTAATCAATGGAATACTTTGAATGATTAATCAATTTTGGTCTAGAGTGGGAAGCTTTTCTTGTTTTTAAATGGTAAATGTCAGATCCCATCTTTTACTTATTCCAACTTAAAAGAATTAAATTGGTATGAATGCCACCTGTTCTGCATCTAATCTTAGTGCAAGATTTTAGGTCCGAGAAATCCTTGTGTACTCTGTTGTGTGTTGTATCTATATTCATTATTCACATAAAGGGGATATCTAGCATCACTGATTACCCACTATGCTAAGTGATGCATAACAAATAGATGCTGCAGTGTTTTTTGGTTCTTTTGGGGTCCTGGAATTATTTGTGTCTTTTCTACATTATTTTGCCTTGGTTAGTTTTGATTTTTGGGCATAGTTATGGGTAAATGAAGCATTAGTGTAGTGCATTATTCTACTCCTGGTCTATCTGTAAATATTTTTTTGTTCTTTCCCTGCTGTCTTAAGACGTTGTACTGTTTTTATTGTTTTCTTAGGGTACTGTTACTTTTATTTGTAAGCTGGGGTTGAAATCATTTACCCTGCAGTGTGTCTTTTTGTTCTCTTTGTATTTCACGGCTTTATTTAAAAATTGATGACATTGTTCACCAGTGATGATATTAAGTAAATGCCATACAAATTTCAAAAGAAAAGTTACTTTTTAAGTGTGTTAAAGATATAAAGTATGTGTTGTAATTATTGATTTTTGACTTTTCATTTTAATGTACGTAATGGTTATACTCCATTGGTCTTCCTGTGTTGGTTGTGAATCATCCCTTACGTGCCTCTCTTGTCAGATTTGCCTCAAATTTGGCTCGAATAGCATTTGACAGCATTTAATTCTTAGGATTATTCATATTTTTGAAAAGGTGGACTCTTTGTATACCAATTCATTTTGTAACATCATTTTATAATTTTGGCAGTTACAAATGTTATCTAAATTTAATGTGAAATTTCATTATCATTATCTCTTTTGGAATTATCTCAGTGCATCCAAACACCCAGTAAAGTAGTTTCCCCATAAAAATTAGAAATGGAGGTGAAGTGGGGAGTAGGAATGGATAGAGCCAGGAGTTGTATAGCTGAAAAAAATTTCGCTGAAGTCGAGGGAAAGTTTCAAGTTACCTGAGCACAATGGGAAGTGGTTTCTTTCAAATGGCTTCTCCCCCTCTCCTTCTTGCCAACTCCCCTTTTTTCATGCGACCTGCCATCCTGGTTCCCAATTTTTTAAACACGCTGATAGCATGAGTCTCACATGTACTGTGTTCTTCAGTGACAACCAATAACTTTGGGAATAAATGGGAAGTGGTTTCTTTCGAATATCTTCTCCTTCTTGCCAACTCCCCTTTTTTATGCAACCTGTCTTCCTGGTCCCCAATTTTTGAAACACGCCGATACCATGAGTCACATATGTACTGTGTTCTTCGGTGACAACCAATAACTTTCCGCTATTAGTGTTTTACCCCTGTATGATTTCAAGAATAGGAATGTGCACCAAATATAAAAAAGAATGAGTACAAATATGACGAATTTCCGACAATTTTTACCTTGTCAATCATGGTTCTATCCCTTTTATCTATCGATTTACCTATAAATCATGAGTTCCTATGTTATACTGCACCCAAAAAGCGATGAGAAGTCTTCAATACAACAGCATAATTTTGCTTAAATTAGCATAATATTATTAATATAATTTCCACTGATATATCCAATGATGAAAGTAGCAAGGATTACATGCAATATTTAGGAAAAGCAGGTATGTGCACATTACTTTGTATTTAATACATTAGTACACATATAATTTTGCATCTTATATTTTAGATTTTCTTCCATATATAGCAGTTTAGAAATTGACAGATGGCAAATTTTTAAAAAAGTTCTGATTCAATCTAGCAAAAATAAGACAGTTTTCGGATTCAGCACTCAAAAATGTATAATACTCCATCAACAGAACTTGAAAACGTGGTTGAACTGTAAAAAATCAGGCCTGTGTTATTATAAGGCCAGATCCCACTTGAAATAATTTTCGGAGATCATCAAGAGCATCCTCATAGCTCTCAGCATGACAAAAAATCCAGGAAGTGTATTTTTTCTCACCTGATATTACGTGCCTCTCTTGTCTAGTTGATATTTCTAATACATGTCTAATACATATGTTGTTTATTTTGTGATTCAAAACGAGTAATTATGTTTGAATCCCTTTCTACTTCAGAAAAAGCACAAAACTCTTAACAGTGATTTGAATATTAGAAATTTGTGAAGGGAACACGCATCAGAATGATAATTGCCATAATTTATGATAGGCAAAAAAAACAGTAAAAATGGATTAGTAATTCAAAACTTACATTGAAGTTTTACTGGAACACACGCATATTTGAAACAAAAAGCATAAAAAACTGGCTTTGCAAAAGTTGAAGCTGGAAAATCATTGCGTTGTCCAACTCCGTGAAAAGGTAATGGGAATTCAGAAAACCCAAATCAAATCAGCAACACGAACTTGTGAATCACATTACAGCTTGACATGATACTAGGACAACAAGCACGCATTACTAGTGGCATTGCATTGGCAATGCAAGGTCATTCATTTTACTTAAGGGTGTTTCGCATGATGGTCCATCATGGTCTTCATTGTGGCAGGTTTCAACTAAAGCTACCTGGTTTGATGCCAAGGTTAACTCAAAAAGTGTCGTCGCTCTTTTTTCGAATTTAGATCATTATCAGAAAAGATAAGCTACAAGCGTGGGTCTTCTATTGTACATTTCTCATTTCAAGAATACCTGTTAAATGCTTGATCCAGTTAATTTATATTGCCATGATTTACATCCAGAAAGAGCTGTCTTCTTACCACAATGCTATAATTTCTCTGATCTGCCTGATTATTGGAAACTAAAATGATGCAAATATGGCTCCCATTCTCATGTTTATGATTCAATGGCTTGATAAGCTAGCAAATGGTTATCCCATGGTTTACCCTAATGCAGTTGATTCCTGGGAATTTATATTTTTGCCCGAGTAATGTATCCTGATTGGAGCTAAAGCATATTCTCTTGTATGCTGCCAAATCAGTGTCAAGGAGTCCGTTTAGAAATAAAGTATATATTTTAAAATACTTGTTCCTTGGTCATAATTCATGTTTTGGAATCCAGTCGCTGTCTTTCGTACTTAAAAGTAAAGAAATTTACCTGTCCTTGATGTAAAGTTGTGTTAGGATGCTGGTGTAACAATGAGATCTTTGGCAATTGCATCAGTTGGCCATATTAATCTCTAGATCTGTGTATGAGAAATGTTGCCCTTGGTTTTTCTGTAAATTTCATGATCTTCTTCTGTTACTGTCATAGTTCTCTCTCTGATGCAATTGTTTGTGGTAATTAAAGGTTTAAGCTATAAATCACTGTGGTGAAACCCCCTGCTTGCATTTTTCAACGACCATCAAAGATAAGTACATAATTTGAAGAAAAAATGTATTTTTTTCTGCAAATTATTTATTTGGAAAATATGTATTCGTAAAAAAAAAACATTATGGAGCAAGATGCAATTCGGAATTCCTTGTGTAGCATTTTGCTGGTTGGTGTTCACGAAAAAGCAAATCTTAAAGTTACCTGCTGGTTCGTAAGAAATGTTTTCTGTGCTACGAGTAGCATGAGAACATTATTAAACCGCTTTCTATGGAGTTTTTTTGGGGAGGAGTTGCCAAGGTTTTCTCAACCCTCCAATTTGGATCCCGGCTCTGCTGGGTGCTTAGCAAGGAGGTTGTAAATATACTGGAGGAGGCACCACTGGTTCCGAGCGTTGAGCGCAGTGTGGCAGGAATGGGGGTGCTTGGGTAGGATAGCCAGATACATACTGTCGGCATCAAAATTATGTGCCACTGTAATTTGCAAATTTATATCTGGACTTCAGTGCATGCCATAATAATGATTAATAACTAATTTTAAAGGAAATTTTATTCTCAATTCTGATTTATTTTTATGTTTTATGAAAAATTAAAAAATCAAGACACAGGAGTGCAATAAATTTAAAATGAAGTATTATTCATTATTATGGTATGGACTGAAGTCCACATATAAATTTGCAAAGTACAGCGGCACATCATTTTGACGCTGACAGTAGATACTTAAACCAAAGCATTGATAATCCCATTAGAGTCAATACTATTTGGTGAAATATTCGGTCATGATCATTGTTACGTTAAAATAAACTATCGCAAATGAACAGAGTAAACCTTTTTTCTACCGTAATGGGAAGGCTTTGTGAAAATATGCATAGAATATATTTTCCCAAGGAAAAATTATTGTCAATCGCCACAGTTCCACTCATAGGCGGATCCAGGGGGGGGGCACGGGGGCACGTGCCCCCCCCAGACCCTTAAAAATATGCTAGATTTTTAATACGGTCCCATTATCATTTCGTTCGTTTTGTATGACGAAGTATCCTTGTGCCCCCCCCTGAACAAAATCCTGGATACGGGCTTGCTTGTGCCCCTCCCAGAAAGAAATCCTGGATCCGCCCCTGGTTCCACTGTGCGACTAGCTTAGCCGGAAATAACATTTTACAAGTGTAAAATATCCATTCCCCTGCACTTCTACTGGTAATTCATAAGATAACAGCCAATGGAAATCTTACGATAAAGAACGGTCGCAATAATAGTATGAAAGTATGTTCACGACGATATGTTATCTCCATGATATGACTAAATGGACAGTTTAATATACAAAGTAGTATGACGAACGATTGGAAAACTCCGACAACAATCAAGATGTAATTGTTGCATTTTCATTTTATAAAACAAAGGCGACAAAAGAGTAGAATACTTGATTATATACATACACTGTTTGAGACTGAGTCTGAAAATTGTCAAACCAAGATGGTGGAATTCTGACCAAGCTTAAAACTCGAATACAGTGCCTCCAGATATTTACTACCTCCTTGGCACCTGGCCATTATCCTAGTCACTAGACTCAACCCTCCTACCCTTTTGTAACAATTCGGTAGTAAACTCGTTGAATTTTCTCTGTTTTTAGAAATAAATATCATTAATGACTTTTAATAATTTACACTAATATAAGAATAGCCATAATTTTTTCTGCACTGTAGAATTTTAAATGGACTCACAGCTTTGATAACAACTATAATTATAAATAGTAATATTAATGATTTATTTACTCCCAACATTTTGGTTATGCCATTGATAATAACAAAGGTGAGGGAGCTTTAGGTGGTCTCCAAAGTCATAATACCAGAATGGAGTCACCATCAAACAACAGAAATGTTTGAAAAAAAATAATGCAGTAAATATTATATAAGCGTTGATAAAGAAATGACAGACTAATTTAATAAACACATGGTACTAAGTAGTTTACATCAGAAGTCCGTTAGTGATAATGCTAGAATTTTGTTTAAAAATTGTAAATGCTGTAAACAATACAAAGATTTTTTTTAAGTAAAAAAATTTGAGTATGCAACAAAATTGTTTTTGCTGCAATTCAACCACTTCACTATGTATTCCTGCTTTGAGAAGGATCGTAAATTAGTAGGAGTGTTGGCGCTCAATTGCCAAGGAGTAGCAATAAGGTCTCGCTATGCTGGATCTAAGGCAGGGCCTGAATACCTATTGCTATACCATTGCTACCTGAGGAGTTACTTCCCTTTCCCCTGATTGGCTATAGCTGACATTCATTCGTTTGCATTGAAAAAATTTCTCTGGCTATAGCCGGCCTGAGCATTTTCATACCATTGATCTAACATATATGAAAATGCTTGTTGGCTATAACTGACATGTGGCACAAAATAGTTAATCATGCCGTTTATTGTTATTGCTTCCTTGACCTTAAGAAGCCAAAAATATCACTTACAAAACTATTGTCCAAAGAATGATGTATGTATATATACGGAGTAACAGTCACGAGATTTACTTTTTTGGAAACCCTTGTTTTTTTATCAATGGAGGTGAAATGGATGATCCATCCTAGTTTTTGCATGTATAGTCAGATGCTAAGAACAATATTTTATGTTGCCCCTTAAGAATAAAATGTTAATTAACTCTGTGTTGAGGTTTTATGCTGATTGATTATTGCTCGGATGAGTAGCATTAGTTGCCGGTGGAATCAGTGAATAGGCATATTGGTTAAACTGTTATGCCATGTTAGATTTAAGAACTCATTAGTTGCTATAGTTTAATTGATATTTTGCTGTGTGCTCGTCAATATTACTCATGGTGTTTTATGTTTTATACCTCAGGTATTTATCTTTTTCATGTTCATGTTATATTCTCAGCTAAACAGAAGACTTAACATTCCATAGACACATAACCTAATGAATCTCATCATCGTATCAGAGAATGCCATGCTATATTGATCAATGTGCCTTGAACCTATGTTAAAGATGTTACTGTCCATTTTAAAGTTCCATTTGATGTTGTAGTGTAACTGGTGTGAAAACTTTGGTCTTTGAAGAGGGTGGTGTAAGGGCCACTGTCATTAAAATTAAGCAGGTTTCATCTGGAAATGGTGAAAAATTAAACCTATGTTTAACAGTATTGTAGGGACTTCTGAAAATGCTCAAAACAGAGGAAGATAGTTCATATGAGGTATTTGCTGAGATGCTGTAAAATTTGTGTAGAGTGAGGGAAAATATGTAATAGAGAAATGCAAAATAGAGGTTTCACTGTAATTGTCAATTTTTCTAATTTTTTTAAACTTTGTATCCTTTTGTTTTGCTACACCAGTGCCGGTTTAAAAAAAATAGGATTAACATGCTCCGTATATTTTCTGGGTACAGGCATCCCCCGAGTTACGTATGTCTCGACTTACGTAAATCCGTACTTACGTAAGCGATAACCGTATTTCAAATGATTAAGTTAATTTTCGAATGCGAGCGCGAAGTAGTAGATATTCGCTCGTACAACCTATGGAAGAAAAAATATCGAATAGTTATAGAGTTTTTTACGTGCTAAAAATAACAAAGTGACCCATTTTTGTCATTCCTCGAAGGAAATTTCATTAATTTCTGTAGAAAAATCGCTTATAAATCCCAAGTCAGCAATCAACGTGAAAATTTGCAGTTCTAGCGATGGATGTGGTGGCGCATGTGGTTGCGCTCATTGCTGTACGATACAACTTGTTATACAGCAATCTCTGAAGCGCCAACGCAAAGGTTCGACTTACGTAAATTTCGACTTACGCATAGTCTGCCGGAACGCATCTCTTACGTAACTCGGGGGATGCCTGTATTGCCAAACAAAATCAGAAAATTTCCTATTTTTTTCCTCCTTTTTTATTTTTATTGACGCTCTGCCTGTATAAAGTGAATTTTCTAGGTATCACACTCAAGTACATATACACATAACTCATTCCTTTGTGTGATTTTGAAGATTAAAGTGGCAGATGGAGGTAAAAACCCGGTCCAAATAGGCATTGACCCTTGCATAAATTCACAAATACATGACTAAAAATTTACATGAACACTAGGAATACGACTCCAATGAAATCCTGAAAAATCCCCATCGATCCCTTGTGTGCAAAATATTTTGAGGTCAAAGGTGCTGCAAATGGTTTTTTTTTTGGAGTTTTTGGCCAAATATTTAGTTTTAAAATAGAAATAGCTCAGACCTAAATTTTAGATCAGAAAGATATCCACAAAAAATGTCCTTTTTTCTCTAAGATTAATCATTTTTGAGAAAAAGCCATTAGAAAGTTAGCTGAAGCTGTATTATCCATAATATGCTGTCATTGAATATTATTGGATGCATAATATGAGTAAATTCTTCACTATGAAAGTAATTCAGTTTAATCTAAAACTGAAAGAGTACGAAGGACGAGGACCTATGGCTAAACTCTGGGTATAGTATTTTCACATGGTGTCCATTGCTATAGAGGTTATAAGAGCTTTAAGAGTTATATTATATGGGAGATTGGCAAGCTCATTTAATTCAGGAAGATATTAAATAGATAAAACATAGTCTTGAGCAATTACTTACTCATTACACCAAATGGTCATTCCATTTCAAGTCGCCCAATATGAGTTAAATTTGTTACTCGACATTTTTAATTATTCTGATTTATTTATCATTGGTTCCCTACAAGTAGACAATCACAAAACACCGTTTGAAAAAAATTTACAAGTCATACTTTTTTTGTCAGCCATTTTTAAAAGGACGGATGGGCAAATTTAGATGAAAAACTTGGTTTGCATAAATTTTAATTTAAAAGCTATTTTAAAAGATATCAGAATAATTTAAAAACGAGTGTGTTTATCATGAAAAGAACTTTTGGAAACCATTTTTAAAATTTTCCATCACAAAAGACAGTCAAAATTGTTCCGCAAAAACTCAGGAAAAATTTGTCAATGCTAACTTTTTAACGCCAAAAATTTTTACGAAGGAAACGGGACTCCTTAATAATATGTTATTTCTGAGTTGAATACTCAAAAAACTACTTGCAGTATAAGTTTTAGCACTGAAAATACACTCCATTTTTTTCTAGAGCTTGTCAAACAATGCCGAAAGTGTTTTAGCGTCGATTTTTGCAGGTCAATATCTAAAAAGCGACTGAATATAAACACGTGAAAATTTTACAGAATGTTCTTTTATGAGACGTATACACATAAATATCTCACAAAAAAATTATGACTGAGACTCTACTACATTTAGAGTAGTAGAACAGTAAATTTCAATAAAAATGCAACCACTTTAAACACTCCTGCAGTGCAAATAAAGCCTCGTGCAGTACAAGTTAGTCCAAAGGGGCTTGATTAAATAATTACTGTAACAATATGTATTGTTTAAACTAAAATTACATTTATAATGAAAATTTAATTAAATATAGAAATATTTTGCAGTCTGCATTGTGACCGCCATCTATTGTAAACATTTTGTACTGCAGCTTACTCCCGCAAGTGCGTTGTGGTTTCGAAAAGTTCTTTTCATGATAAACACACTGGTTTTTCAATTATTCTGATATCTTTTAAAATAGCTTTGAAATTAAAATTTATGCAAACCACGTTTTTCATCAAAATTTGCCCATCCGCCCTTTAAAAAATGGCTGTCAGAAAAAAGTATGGCTTGTAAATTTTTTCAAATTCTGTTCTATAACCCTTTTAGGGCTGGCCTATTTTGCCTGTTATGCTGAAGAATTCCAGGGCTCTTTTGAAAAATTTGTAGATTAACACTTAAAAATTTATATAAAGCCTAGTATTTATTTTCAGAAACTTTTTTCTGCTCCCAATACTTACGGGCATGTTAAAGCATGACAGGTACTAAAAAATAGTTACAAAACTTACACAAAGCACAAAAAGTAAAGGGCGTGAGTGTAAAAAAGCACGGCTGATATATCGGCCCTAGGCACTCTTCACACATGCCCCCAGGGCCGATGGATTGGCCTGCTGGCAATAGAAGGGTTAAACTTCATCATCGCATGCATTTAATAAACAAGCTTCACAACCGACGCTATCTGACACATTTTTTTTGGATCTAAGTGCTCTTAACTGCAACTGCCAGGATTTCTTTGTGCATGTCACCACAGGTTCTGATGTATTAGAAGGACCTGTTGCAACATCCTTAATACATTGACTCAGAAGATGTGAAAATTACTCCTGGTACAAAATGCTGTGGTAAGATATGCATTAAGGCCTTTGAAATTCATGGGGCACGTCTGTGTCTATTAAGAACATTCGAAGGTGTATTTGAATATTTGTATTTAAACAATTACTATATTATATCTTTCACCAATGAGATGATCAGAGCTGTGACAAGAATGTAAAGATTCTGTCCAATGCTACGGAGAGAAAGTATAATTTTATCGATGCATGTCTTTACAAGTGGAATTTATTTATAATTTATGGTGCAGCGTTCAATAAGTAGAAATAGAGAAATAATAGAGAGGAAACCATTTTTATTAACATTTTCTGGCTAAATTCCCACTACAATGTATGAGAACTTAGATTAAGATTTTTCTTTAGGAATCAATACCTGCATCAAAATTAAGCATTCAGCCATACTAAATGGTGCCAGAGTTATTGTGAAGGCTTAAGTTGAGTGATTGAGAATCTTTTAGGGCTAATTTTGCTTTCATTTTGTTATTCAAGCATCTGTAAAATACAATAATATTCAGCAGCAAGAGTTGTTTTTAAATATATCTTGAACTTATGTATCTATTACCTTTCATGGAGGTGGGATGAGTACAAATTTCCTTGAATCGTTGTGAAACTGAAATGAGCCAGTCACTTTTTAAAAGTTTGAGAATATGTACATACGGAAAGGCCAAATCGATACCTGCTCTTAATATTATTGAAGTTATTAATTAATAATTTCCATTACTTTTATCGTATACTATTTGCACTACCATAGTTGTCGACCAAATTAAAATGTTTTAGGTCCATATTGTCATCATGTTTTGATGGAAATATTTGAGAATCAATCATGGGATCAGCGTGTTTTCAAATTTAGGTACATAATGCCAAGGTAAAATTTTTAATTTTGAGTTTCGTACTTGTATCATAATGGACTCATTTACTCAGACACGAAATCACAATTCATCAAAAGACTACAGTAGATTGACGGGAAAGATATGATATGACTAAAAAAATCTCTCCATGATTCTCCTACAAGTTTAAAAGAAGATAATGCCAAAGTTTATGCCACTTTTCATGAGTTTTTGATGTCATTAGAGATCTGTCTCATTTACCGTATTTGTCTGAATATAGTCCCCCCTTTTTTTCCAAAAATGTCCATGATAAAAGTAAAGGAAAGTAAAGGGGGACTATATTCAAATGCACTTTTTAAATTTTTTCCGGAAACTCAAGCCTCAAAATTAGGGGGAGGGACTACATTCGGAGAAATACGGTACTTGTTCAGAGAGAACTTTTCATTTGGGGAAGGAATCACTGAAACATGTATCCACAACAATTAACCATACGAGTCCCATGCACAAGGCCGAAGTGTGACAGGAGAGTGGTGACCACAGCTCGTGACTTCATCTTCTTATCTGCCTTAGAGTAAACTGTCAATTTTTTGTCATCAATAGCTTGGGAAGTGGGCTACAGACTGGAAAACAAGGAAATAACAGGTATCACTAAGTTTCTAACAGAACCTTGCATATTCATTTTCATAAATTCATTTTGGTACCATGATTTATCTCAGTACCAGTTTTGTTGAAGTCTGTTCTTTCTTTGAATTTACCCTAGATTTGAGTCTTTTTCAGCTAATTTAAGTTGTGTGATGGTGTTTAGCAGAGTTATCCTTCATCATAATAGCAACACACATTTTGAATTAATTGACCACATTCCCTTAGCTGAAAGTTTTTATGGCTGTAAAAATATCTTGAGAAAAATCATCCGACTTCGTAATTATTCTGACAAGTGAGTTTTAATTGAGAATTTGTCACTATTCCTTATTCCTGAATATCATCTAGGAATTTGGGTGAAATGCCCAATTCTTAAATCATGTGGTAAATTGTGATAAGGTGATGAATTTGAGAATAGAGATTTATCTCTTGAGTTTGGGGGGATGGTTCACAAAAATGCAGACTGGCCAAGAAAAAGATAAAACTAAGCAAATATATTGTAAGGAGTTATGAAAATGTATGCTGGAGGATAGTATGTTGCGTTCAATTGATGTAAGTGTATGTATGTCGGATTACAAAACAATACCAAGGGCCCTCAGTTGAAGAATCATCAGCGCATCCATACTGGGGAACGGCCATATGCTTGTGGTGTTTGCAACAAGATGTTCTCACGGCAGTCAACCCTGTGGAACCACCGTCGGGTGCACACCGGGGAGAAGCCGTACCGGTGTGATGTCTGTGGCATGGCTTTCTCCCAGGTGAGACTACAATAAAATGGCTTACAGGAGCATTAACCTCAGTCCCAATTTTCTTGAAGCCTTGCATGTCTCTGTTAGGACTCGGATAAAATCATAGTGATGGGATACTTCAGCTCTTTTAAGCGTATATCAGGGTTCCCACTCAACCGTGAAAACCTTAAAACCGTGAATAAGCCGTGAATTTCGTCTACCATGAAAAAACCTGGATATAGCCGTGAAATTCGTCGTAAAACCTTAAAAACCTCTCAAACTTGATTGTGGATCTAAAGAAAAATCGATTTTTCGGTCATATTTAAAGGTCAGTCACTCGCAGACGCAGTCCACGCATTTATCTGCACACGTATATTCGAAGCGAAAATATTGGTCCGTGTGCCATGACGTCACACAGACCTTAAGGCTGTGATTGGAAGATCTTTAACCAAAGTCATCATTAACCCTGGCGAGAAATCAGACACCTCTTCACTTCCCTGTAACCCTCCATTTTCCCACTCACAACTTTTAGCCGGCCCTAAATTTTGCTTACGGTAGGCGACGTCACAAGAGCACTTTCATTTCTGCGTTTGCATTCCCAGTTCTTATCGCGTTTGCTATATTTTTAGTTGACTGCGGCCAGTGATTTTCATGTAATCAGTATTTCTTCCTAAAATGGCTTATCAACAGACCGTGAATTTGACGTAATTTTGACCGTGAAAACCTGGAAAAAACCGTGAACTTTATAATTTAGATTCAGTGGGAACCCTGGTATATACAGTACCAAATATCTGTGTGGATCAGGGTGTGAGGCTAAGCTAAGTGGAGAGGATGCCCTTCATATAACCCTCGACTCTTTGGTTAAGGGGCCTGCCAATGAACACATAGCCAAAACTCTCTCCTTTGGGAGTCCATGGCCATCTTGAGTTCATGTTCATACGCAACCGGGTCAAGGGGGTGCCCATTTGTGGCTATTCAACTTCCTAGCTGTTGAGCTATTGACTCTCTGCCTAAAACCGGATCAAGGAGGTGCCCGTTTGTGGCTATTCAGCTTCCTAGCTGCTGAGCTATTGACTCTCTGCCTCAAACAACCCCTTCCATAAGAATGTTTACCTGTTTCTTAATCTGTTTGGGTTCTTTCATAAAGTCGGGAAGTCATGGGTCCCAAACGTGAGTTCAGGTTTTGCATTTGTTTACAGGCCTCTAGTATCAGTGGGCTCTGCAGATGGAGAAGGTTCTGAGAGTAATCAGGGTTCTTAAGGGATATCATCAGGGAAGTCATGGAAATATGCAGGAAATTATTCTCTGTTCATTTTATCATTGCGGGTGAGCTGGTGTGGCTGAAGCAAGTGGGGGTGAGAGGAGAGAAAGTTTCTCAAAACGTTACTTTGCCTTGGCCAATCAGCAGACAGTAGGTGTGGCCTCAGTCACTCTTAGACCTCCGTCAAGTGAACATTGTGAATCTGCTAGTGGAGCAGTGTTGTCAAACCTCACACACTCTCCTTGTATGTCTTCAAGTATGCCTTTCACCAACGGTGCCACTTTGTCATTTGCTTCTGTGAGAGAATTATCCTCAATACCTTGCAAATGAGCAGGTATATTATCTTGGCAGTGACAAACTAGGGCGACTATGTGCATTTGGCTTCATTTCATTTCCTCGGATTTTTTTGCAAATTAGTTTCATCAAAGGTGAGCTCAACAACAAAGTGTTCCCGAATATGATTGATCACCACAAAAATCTCAAATGGTTGATTGAGCGAGCAATTTTGACGGCCTAGAACGAAGATGTGGATGACTCAAACTAGGTAAATCAGGATAAAATAGTTGGTTCTCTGCATAAATTCAAATTTTTTAAATGTGTAACAAAAGAAGACGAAGTCACCAACTATCTATCTGAATATTTAAAGTCCTTGGATGCACCTGGCTTACCACGATTTACAGCTAAAGGTAGGGTCTGTGTTCATGATCTTTTGAAAGCTAAACCAACCAAAAATATCCAACGGAACGCGTTTGGTGATTTAAGAAACTGATAATGAATGTGATTCACGCGACTATACTCAACGGAAAATTCAAAGATGAGGAAGTTCTCACTCCGAAGATTCCATAATCCCAACTTATATGCCATTTTGAGCTTACACGAATTCCAGTTCGTGTTGCATTCATGATGATGATTAACAAATCACAAGGTCAATCTTTCAGTGTTTGTGCTCAAAAGCTCCAAAACCCAAGATTTTATATGTAGTATTTTCACAAGTTGGTAAACCATCTGATTAATCTCTTTCAATGCTTCGCTATATTTATTTCGATTCATCTGCTTTATCTTGCCCCTGGTCAAAAAACAAAAACTGTTACATATCAGAAGGTGCTTAACTCAAGAGATTAAACCCGAATATGTAGGTGCCGTGGTACGTTTACGCAGTGCACTTCTCAATGCTGCTCCCTAGACTTTTCATGAGATTTTGAGCATCAGTCAATTATCGGTCTAGCGTGGCATAAACTTGCCCCAAGAACGGGTTGGTCTTTATAAATTTCTGTATAAGACCACAGTTTCTTAAATTTCCTAAGTGAAAACATCAAAATTAGAAAATTCATTGAAAAAATCCACATGTACATCCCTATGTCTACTTCCCCAGTGTAGTTTGAATAAAGAATATATATTTCTAACAAGCCATTTTTATGCTTAATTAAGTTTTTTAATTTTTTATTGTTTTATTACCGTAAGCTAAATATTATTAAAATCAGTACAGCCGCTACTGACTAATAAATGGTGTAACTAAACTGTTCGGTAATTTATAGGCACTACGAAGTTTGCCAGGTCAGCTAGTAGATTATAGATTATGGTTAGGGAAAATCTCTAGAGGCGCTGCAAGAAGATGAAAACAGTGTATCAGCATATTATGTTCGAGTGGTGAGGTGGTCAATTTTTTTCAGTCCTGGCTAGGTAGCATGGGGTGCAGGGCACATGGACTTACAATTAGTGCTACTTGACTTTTTTCTGTTATTATTCCTAATTGACTTTATTTCATTGCATATATACTTTGCTTCATTTTTCCATTAAAGCTCTATGTCTTTGCTGCTTTGACGTTGAGTTAAGGAAATGTTTAGAAATTCAGACTGGAAATCTGGGAAAAGTCAAGGATTTTAAGAATGGAAAAATGTAATGAACTCTGGTAAGTGACAGAGCAAACTTTTGGAACGGAATTGCCAAATCGTATCTACTTTCAAATTTCACCAAATAGTAAGCATTGACCCTTATAGGATTGTCAATATTTTGGTCTAAGTGGGTGCGATGCAGGCTGCTAGCAGGTAGTGTTTGGCTTAAATAAGGATTATTAATACCTTATCAAATGAAGGAAACTTTCCGATCATAGGCAATTTTAATAGGTGATTACTTTGTGAGATTCCCTTAGACTGACTGATATGTTTGAAACTTTTGAACTTTGGAGGTCGACAAAGAGATAATACAGGTACATAAGTGGATTATACCTCTGACTTGGGCTCAATTGAAAAGATGACACCTTTGTTGCCACCTGTGTCATAATAATTAAGTATAGGATTAGTTTTGAAAGGTATTGCTGCTGAGTTTTGTCAACAATTTTTAGCTTATTTCATCAAATATAATTGTTTCACAATTGAAAAATACCACGTCAATACCATTTGTAATCTATGAGGCACATGATTCGAGAATCCAGACAAGCAATACGCCAACTATTGGCCGAGTTTGGAAGCAGAGCTCCTAGGATACCTAAGGAAACCACGTTGACAAATCATTGGTATTTCTGGGAATTTACTGATTTTTCTAATTATATTTTTGGTATTAAGCCATCATAACGTCGCAGGTAATATATTTTAAGCATTCACATTAATGTAAAATGCCTTTTCAGTTGCCATTTTTTGCTACAATTCATCATTTACTGGGAAGGTGGTTTGTTTGTTTAATGCACTTGGGGTAACCGACGTATTGCAATTTTTCTTTGCTAGCCGGCTGAGAATAATGTTATTTTTATTGCAGTCACTCATTTATGATCATTGGGAACCCTTTGAGTAATGTCCGTGAGATAGTAGAGGATATTTCAACTGAATTTTATTAATTCCTTAATCTTAACTGCTATTTGTCGTTGCCCGTGGGAATTGAATTACCTCCTCTAAGCCAAGAAAATCTTCTTAGATATTTTCTACTTTAATTATTGCAGTGGCTCGACGACTCATCCTATTGCACCTATGTTATCATCACAACAATATCCTCGATGCGTCAGCCATGTTGGCAAATTACGTCACTGCTTTCAGCACCGCCATCGGTGATTTGAGTCTCGAATAGTAATTCTTGGTTAAAACTTTCGCGTGTACTTGTCATGTTGAAAAAAACTTTTGGGCTATGTTGCGTCACTTCTTGGGTGGCCCCAACATTTCCGGAACGATGACAGTCGCTTTCTCGAGAATCCTATACTTAATTATTTTGACACAGGTTCCACTTAATGTACTTCAAGTTCTATCGGTATCGATAAGTTGACTTTGTTTACTTTGGGTTAAATACATTGCGTTTTTAGGACTGTTGGGTAGTGTTTCTGATAGTAGTCATTGAATACTTAATACTGTATTTGCACAAATCTAAGACAAGGATTTTTTTCACCCTCCCATGTGACCTCACTGGCTGTCGCCATGGGAGGCCACCTTGGCGCGAGGCTATGAGCGCTGCTACGATGCAGGCTGCTAGCAGGTAGTGCTTGGCTTAAATAAGGATTATTAATACCCTATCAAACGAAGGAAACTTTCCTACCATAGGCAATTTTAATAGGTGATTACTAAGAAATGTTTCCCTGAGCTCTATGCTTCTTGCGTACAGTGGTAATCTCAAATGATGTAAAACTCCTGAATACTCGTATAGCATCTGGGCCCTTGTGACGTCATGTGGAGTGGCATCGTATGGGCACCCATCTGGCCTCTTTCAAATGTGCTTAAAATTGACCATTAATATTTGTCTAAACTGGGACTTCTAAAACCAAATAATTTGTATATTATGAATACACCAATGGTGGGTAAGGAATCGCAATCAATGCCTTTCGTTTTTTTAACGGAGGAAACTACCCAATTCCTGCAGAAAAGAAGGCAGTAGCTTAAATTCTCGTTATGACGGGCTCATGAAATATACAGAATCGAGTTTTTAGATTCCCTTAGTCTGGCTGATACATTACAAGCCTTTTAACCTTGGAGGTTGAAAACACAGGTATGTGGAGTATACCTCTGCTATGCAATCAGATGCCGATTTCTTGACTTCAAATAGGGGTTGCATCTAGCCTAAATTATGGATACCAGAGTTTGCTGCCAGATAATTTTGCAACGAAAACCCATGTTGTAAATATCAGCACCATCATTTAAATAATTTTATTTTACGTTTTAAAGCAATAAGCATTTCCCATAATCCCGGTCAAGGCGAATGATTTTTTCTCTGTGGATTTTTCGCACAATAAGCATTTTTTTGGCTGCAGGCAGAGATTCAGCCAGCACCGATCAAACGTTGGTAGCACTCCGTAATATCCACAATTCACCAGCGTTACCCTTGGTTTGGCTTAGAAAAGCATCCAATGTCTCCCAAGAGGTACCACTCTTTTGGCTAGAATGTGAATTTATAAATATGATTTAGAAAACTTATATCCTGAACTACACTTGACCATGACTTAGATATTGGCTTGTCATAACTTTTTTTGGTAACGAAAATTTCTAGAAAAGTGTGTGTCACCTTGTTCTTGTGGTGTCAAACCATATCTCTTTTCATTGGAGCCCAAGTCAGCTTCTTTCTTGAGGCTAGGAACTTCCATAAAATAAATTCTTACTTTACTGAAATGATAGAATCACCATAATCACAATGCCTCTGCTTTAAATTCTTGCACTTATTCCTAAAAAGCTTTAAAAGTTTCCATTGATGCATTGCCCTTTGTTATGGCTGCTAACATGAGAAGAAAAATTTTTCTCTGTGCTACTCAACTGACTATCATTTGCCCTATGACAGATGTTTACATAATTATTCAAATGCACTAGCCGTCAATTCTTTCCTGTGAAGACAATCATCCATCATAAGCTTATGACATTTTCAGAATCGAGGTGCAGGAAAGTGCAAAAATTTTTGTGTATTAGTACCTATTTCTTTTTTACTATTGACATTTTCAGAATGAATTGGTGCCCGAGTATTTGATTGTATTGGCTCTGCTTTCATGGATATTTCTTGTGGTTAAATTTACAGGTTTAGGCATTTCTAGTGAATAGTAGAGGGACATGCTATTCCACTGGCTGCATGAAAAGTGTTAAGTGGATGATAACCTTTCTTCCTTTTTTTTTGTAAAATGAATTGCTGCTCAAATATTAGGTACTTCTACAATTTTTTTTGGAATGAGAATCCGCAATGCACTGCTGCTTTAATCGACTTCATGATATTTCACACTTATTTACCTAAACCCATCTTATCTCAAGGTAATTAAGTCATTCTTAAGGGACAACAAAAAGTTTTTATGCCCTTGAAAGTAATGCTTTAGCATTGAAATGTCTAGGGCTCAAATAATTTAGTGTGGAAAATAGAATAGTGACTAATTTCGTTGCTTGCAGTTTAGAATTGAGTTATAGTTCTTTTAACTAATTATACTTCGGAGTGCTCTAATTTACCCTTCACAGCATGAATGTACGGCTTTTGGGAACCTGAATTAGGTACTACAAATGACATAGGGAAACAGCATTATATGTTATCTGAATGAATCGGCGTTTGCTAGCTACTTCCCATATGTCTTCCCTGGTTCTTCTCTTGTCTCCTCACCAAACACTGGTTGAGTATAAGGTTGCTCTTTTTCTCTTGCTAAACTGTGATTTATTAATTAAATGCCATTTGATGATGAAATTGAAGTATTGTGTAGTTAATTATTTTGTTTATCTTTTATATTATTTTAAGTTGCTTAGCACAAATGGTTTGAAATAATTCTATTATTTACATAACCATTTTACATGCACAATGTGATTATAATTATTGCTGCAATATTCATAAAGGTGTCACACTGTGCTAAACCATGGCGAGTAGGTATCTGATTTACAGCTTTACATAGTGTATTCCTATCATGTTTTTGGTCTTAGAATGGCATACAGTGTTTGGGAAAGTTAAATTCCATTATGGAGGATAAGTGGCACCAAACGACTCTTGGAAATACTTTTTAGACCAATATTACGTGATATCATTTTACTGGTTGGTAATTTCTCAGAGTTCACTTGCCCTCTCATGGCTTGGGACTGAAGTTATGTTATGAATGCGGTGAAGCAGTACAAATTCCTTAGCTATATTAGGTGATGAGTTCTTTCCTGTGCTATATGTCAATCATCTGGAATTAACATTGTTTCAAATTCTGCATTTGCATACTAAATGCTCTTCAAATAATAGGTGGTACTATGAGAGAAAAATGTACCCCAGCAAAATTTGTGTTGTCACTATTGCTATTTGGGAAAAAAAAGTTTATTTCTTAGTGGGTTGATATTCTATGGCTGGTGAGGAAAATTCAAAGGAACATAATTTTTCATTGTTCAAATATGTATAGGAGGTATTCCCTGATGTCCCTCTAGGTACACTTGAAAGAGCCCCTACTCCATGGAATGGTGGCACATTAGAAAACATGTGCTCGATGGTATTGTTCACTGGAATTCTCCTTGACAAATCTTCAGAGAAGTTTTATATGTAGTAGATTTTTTTTTTCAAAATATGTACCCATTGGAAGAACGGCTTACTTCTGAGGAAAATGAGACATTCTACGTTTGATTAAATGGATGGGAAGGAATATGAAATATCAAAGGAAAAGAGGGTGAGAGGAATATGATTTTATGCACCACAATTCTGGTGAATAGCATGCATTATGTTTGAGACAGGCAAGAGTCCAGTGTACTGTCCTTCCTTGGTTGATGAAAGAAATGGCCATGCTTTAATGTTCGTGGTCTTTCTTGTAAGAATGATTTGCTGCCAGAAAGGTTACCAAAGTTCATGAAGAGTGATTGTGTTGGCAGAAATTTTGCTGGGATACTTTTTTCCACTGTAGTACATATTTTCAACTGAGAGCTCATTTTGGTGAACTTAGTCACGTGTGGTAGTTAAACCTTCTAATTACTCTCTGATAACTCAGTCGTAGTATTGAGGAGCACCAGATACATAACTTCTTTGCAGATGCATAACTTCTTTGACTTTTGTGCATCAAGAAATCTCATTTGTTGGATAATAAAGGTAGCGTAAAACATAAGTGATGAATACTCATGTATTCAATATTTTAAAGGATTATCCTGTCGTGGGTTGATTTCCTAAGTCATGCAACTTGTGAAGAAATTCTTTTTGGATTGCATTTTCTTGGATGCATATCTGCTTATTGAACATAAATGTTGCTTCGCTTTTGAAAGTCCTGCATCAGTCATTCTATTCCACGAATCAGATGTTCAAAATTTCAAGTTACTCTTTATTGACTTTAAGTTATCAAAAATGTTGGCCCATATGTATCTCAGGCAAAGCATTGTTAATTGCCGAGTAGTGAAAAAATTCCATCAATATTTTTTAGAATTTCAAGCAAACAATTTTATTGAAACGATTCTTGTGTGACTGCATTTCACTACTTTAGCTTATCAATTTTTAGAGCCTCAAATACAGCATAGGTTTAGGAATTTGGTAACTATTACTGCTAAATTTAATTTAGTAATCTAGTCCAGGAAAAATTCTTGGGCCATAACACTGTAATTATTTGCACTTCATGGAGGGAGAAAAAATTATCAGGGATAAAATCTTAGGGATATACTAAATGCTGTCAGGGGATGGTTCACATGCACATCTTCTTAATAACAATAATGAAGAGAAAGAAAACTCAATTATTTGTGACTTTTAGCGTGTAATATCAATCTTTGATAGCTCTTAATTAGGTGTCTATTATGGAACAATTTTTTGATGGGCTCATTTGTGTGTGTGTGATTGTGTTGACTCCTGTGTGGCAACACAAACAAGGGCCCCCAGTTGAAGGATCACCAGCGCATCCACACAGGCGAGAAGCCGTATGCTTGTGGCGTTTGCAACAAGATGTTTGCTCGGCAGTCGACCCTGTGGAACCACCGTCGGGTGCACACCGGGGAGAAGCCGTACCGGTGTGATGTCTGCGGCATGGCTTTCTCCCAGGTGAGAGTCTTCCCCGGAGCCGAGTTTTTCCTCTGATCGGCTGGATGCTGCATTGGCACGTGTCACTCGCTCAGGTCCAAAATCAAAAAGTCATTCAGATCAATGAGGAAACAGTTTTATGTTCAAGTATGCATTCAAACCTAACTATTGGCATAGTCTTGTTGTGAAGAGTATTGTATTTTCATTGTCTCCCCTCAACGTCGCCCTGGAATCAATTTTGTTATTTGAGGTTAAACCATGGTGATAAATAAAATTCATTTGTAGGAAATCAGTTCTTCCCTTGCCTCTTAATGTCAGGTGAATTGGCACACAGTGGATCAGAGAGGGTATTCTATTTCCTGAACAGTAAAAATCTTCAGGTGAAAGTAATAGCCTTAAAACCTTGCCTTCTGGTTTTTAGCTGTGCTGTTGCGATTATGCTCTTCAATTAGGCTCATTATTTTATCTATGTGGTGTGAATATTTATGGTTTTCAAAAGTTCTTAATTGCTATGGTCAATTAAACTCAAAGAATCCATTCATTTTATCCTAGCTATAGATATTAGTACATGATTTAAATTCGCATTTGTTTGGGGAAGGATATCAGAGTAGAGACCAATGCCATGAATTTCTCTTTTACAATTGTTTTTCCTGGTAGCTGAGGAGGCACATCAGACATGGTCCACCACGAGTTAGTTACTTTAACCTGAAAGCCACTTATAATAATACCAAGAGACGACAAGTGGCTGTTATTATTACAAACAGTATTTTTATGCTTCATTTGATCCCCAGTTTTTCTATTATCTTTGTTTTAACAGAGCTACTGGCGATTTCGTGTCCGTAAGGCAGGAATTTTGCCTTTGCTTGATTTAGCCAACATTTAACTTGTTGGAAGTTGTCAGTATTTGAGAGTTTCAGAATTCAGAGTTGGCAGAATCAGCAATACTTGGAACCCAGTCATCCGCAACATTTCGTTATCTTCCCCCTCCAGTCCTAACTCCCCACACCCTCCGCCCACCCCTCCCACCTGAAATATAAAAAGGCAGCAAAAACCCAATCCTAACATTATTCCCTTGAAAAAGTGACCAGCAGTCGGTCGCGAAACGTCGGGGCTATCTCCATCACGACACGCGGCATACACCCGTATGTGACTTACTTTTAATCATCATGAGCCGCGAAAGCTTCAATCAAGATATTAGTTAACAGTCAAAGAGGCATATATCATTTAAGGGCTTTGAAGCAGGTGTACTTACCGATGATCATTACTGTCAAGAAGGAGTATTACCTCCAAAAGCAGTGCTACTGTTGGAAAATGCCCCGTCCCATCTGAATGAGATAATACCAACGTTAGATGATGGTTTAATAGTCACCAAGTTTTTACCCTTAAACATCACATCCATATTTCAACCAGTGGATCAAGCCATCATTGTGTCAATGAAAAGGAATTATGTGTTGGTCTTCTGCTAATGCTATCCACAAAAGGTGAAAACTTAATGAACTTCTGGAAGAAAATGACTACAGTAGATGCAATTCATGGTGTGTGTCAGGCCTGGTTCATGTTGAAACATATATCTCTAGTTCGTTTGTGGATGAAACTTTAGTTAGACCTCACAGGTGATTTCAAGGGATTTCCAAACTCAGAAGTGAGTAACTCCAACTTGGGGCATTAGTGAAGCAATGGAAGGCTTTGAAATTGTTGATGAAGAAAACTTAAATGAGTGGTTGGAAAGAGATGAAAGTAATTGGAATTCCATCATATGTTGAATGAGGACATTATTGACTCCGTAGCCTTGACCAGACTAGTGGGCAAGGAAGGAAGTGGAGGGAGTGAATGTGGCGAGAGCAAAGACAAGGGTAGTAGTGACCACATGAGCCAATCACTCACCTGCATAGACAATTAGCTGCACTACATGGAGCAGTGGGATTATGATTATAATGATGTTATCCAGCAAAAAAATACACGGTTCGGTGAAGAAAACTATCAATGAATCCTTGAGACAAATGAAATTACCGGACTATTTGCAAAAGTGAAATCATGTTAATTTTGTGAAAATTACAATATCTTAAGAAATGACATGGAGTTTGAATTTTCTGTGTTTCCTGATTATTCGTGCACCCTCTCCCCATCATTAGCCCGGAAAATCAAGAGTCTGCTGTACTTGAATAATTTGTTGAAAATATATATACATAATTATAAAACTACACCCATGCCTAGTGTGGTTTGTTGTTGTTCACACTTTTGCAAACGATTTCATCCCTCAGTGGAATGTTCTTCCTTTTAGAGGAAATAAACCAAAATATAATCACATCACTAAATCAGAAAAATTTCGTGTTAATGACAGTTTTAACATATAAAAGAATGGCCTAATGAAGAAGAATTTTTTTGTCATAAATTATCTCTCAGGAATTGTGATTTCAGCTCTGACTGAACAACCCAATTGTAATTAATCATTTTTATATGGTGATGAAAGGATAGTTTTGACTGGCCTTTAATTAAGTTGTAGTCTACTCTGTGGATAACTACTAACCCATTAGTGCATATAGTTAGTTTTGTCAAATATTCAGTAACAAATTAACTATTCTGGCTAATGAGGTCCATTTTAGCTTATTTCTGCCATTTTAAAATTTTAACAATCAGTAGTTTAAATAATACATTAGTTAATTATAATAGTTTAATAAATTATAATAGTTTAAATATATCGGACGTGTTGCACAGAGAGCAGAAGTGTGGATTACTGTGGTGAATTCCTATGGAAATTTTGCTAAAATTATTAAATCAATGAGTAGAATAATCAGGACAGTGGTTTTCTATTATAAGACAGTAAATAAACAATATTTATTTTAAACAATTTATTTTGACATTTTTACGTGATATTCGCAGAAACATTTTGGATGGAGCCCAAAGTTGCATTTACTACAGGTGAATTTTGCTCTCCCTTTACACTCTACGCCTTTTGGCAATAATAAATAATGGTAACAATAATAATGAGGTTTAGGCGATCAAATCTAACAGAATTAATGGGAACAGGGGTACGTTTTCCTTGGATAGATGATTTTCAAAATTCTATTTAGAATAATCAAGGCAAGTGACCTTTGAAATTTCAAAGGAGAGTCTTTTATGTTCAGTTATTAGTCAATGCATTTAGGACATCGAAAAAAATGGCTAATATTAGTCACCATCATATATTGTCTTATTTTGGACCTACTTGTATATAAAGCAATCAACTGCTCCAAACTACACCCATTCCAAGGCTATGAGATAAGAACACTATTGGCTGAGGTACAGAAATCTAGCTTTTTTCTCTCTTGACCATCTTTTTGTAGCACAGACAGAAATTTTTTTATTGTTTGTTGCACCAGTGACGACACAATAATCTTTGCACCTGACAAGTACCTAGAGCATTATCACAACTTATAAAGCATTAGGCACCTCTTCGTTCCTTTGTCATTGTCAACTTTATCTTGAGAGGACAATTTTCCACTCTTTTCTCCTGTGTTGCACCACTTGGACAGATATTTAGGGAAGCAAGGTGCCTAATGAGTTTCATCAAATTGAAGTAATTGTAAATAAAAAAACTCATATCCTATATCTTTTGGTACATTAGCAGCATTTATGAGGAGTGCAACAACATCTCCACGTTGTTTGTGGGCTTTTTTACCGGTGTATACTTGAAATGTGATCTTATAACCAGCACTGGTACATAAGACCCAATCTTTAAAGCCAAAATGAATAGGCTTTTCTTAAAGATTTCTGAGGTTATAAATTTCTATGATATTTAGTGGCCATCTAAAAGCCTTGTAAATAATAAAAATATATGTACTCTGTGTTTGCTGTTAGCTAATCTTTATTTATTAAATGTGTGTCTTTTGTTCAGTACTCTGTTACTAGCACGTATTCCAGAAGGCAAGGGCTAAGATATTGTTATTCATGATGGCTATGGAGATATTTTATCCAGTGTGATTGAAATAATCTCTTCTATCTGCCTTAGGCTCAAATTTTGAGAAGAAATATCAATCCTATGTTCCATTGAAAATAAGCCTTTCAGTCTGATAATAATGAATGTTTTTTGCTTCTTGAAATCTCATTTAAATGTTGAGTTTATGATCTCATATTAATAGGTTTAGGTTAACTTTTGGAGGGCAAATTACTCTTGAGTTTTCCATATGAGTACATACTCCTTTTTCATATGACCTGAATGAGAAATAAGAAATATTCATTATGCTTTTAATTCATATCTCTGTTGCAGCTCTAAAGTATAGCTGATTATATCTTGCATTATCCCCTCTATTATAAGTATTTTGTTGTGCCAAATAAATTCAAGGTCTTAATTTTAGTGGAGTTTGAGATTTAGGAATTTGTATGTTGTCATGATGCTATATTAAGGTACAGTAAAACTTGGTGTGGGTAGAATCTTAAAAGGGTTTAATTTTTAATTTGGACAATGTACTCGGGTTTTTAATGGCATTAGAAATGTAAAATTTTGAAATAATTCGTGTTTTTATTCCTACATGTGTGGTAATTATTTAAAACGATTGCATAAATTGTCTGAAAAGCCTACAAATAACCAACCATTTCTAATGTACTGAAGAAGAGCATGTTGCTCGCTTCTCAATGCCATCAAGGTATTTCATGACTGAAATGTTTGCCTTTTATGTTCTGCCTTTCTCAAGTTTTTTGCTGTACAGAAGTGTGACCTAGTAAGTTATAGCTGCATTAGACAAAACATAAATATTGCCGTTGCGTAACATTTGTGTGTATGTATGGGCTTACGTGGCATAACAAAGGGCCCCCAGTTGAAGAACCATCAGCGCATCCATACTGGCGAGAAGCCATATGCTTGTGGTGTTTGCAACAAGATGTTCTCACGGCAGTCAACCCTGTGGAACCACCGTCGGGTGCACACCGGGGAGAAGCCGTACCGGTGTGATGTCTGCGGCATGGCTTTCTCCCAGGTGAGACTATTAAATGGGTTTCCAGTATGCAATCACAGATCACATTCTTTTCTCAGATAATTGCTGCACAAGTTGCATTCATGTATGTTTATAATAGTGATGGAAAGGTTTTGTGGTAAATTCTGAGAGGAACTTAGGACTTAGATAAAAAATAAATCATGGTTAGCAGCCAAAAATATTTCACCAGCAATCGATAATCAATAAATCTTTGCTTATTTTCAACGACTTTCAAGTTATTGATTGTCTAAGCTAGCTTTTTATATTTATTTATGTTTGGTCTGAGGCTAAAGTTCCAGACCGGAAGAAGCACAAATTTATTGTAAGAAATATCAGCATAAAATACCAATTTGTAATTTCGCCTAAGGTCTCATGTTTCAGAATTACAATGTTTATTGATCACACATTGGTCAAGAAAGGAATTCATCTGCTTGTTCGTGTTGAGAAAAAGTCTATTTTTAATACATGTGGATCATTTTTACTTAATGACAGACATGCCTTTGCTTCATATTTTCGTACATGTATGGTGACATGTTAATGAAATGATCTCTATAGATCGATGATTCTACTGTTTCTCATTCTATTCATTGGAATTTTTTCATGATGGGATTAATAATAACTTCGTAGTATTCCAGACAATTTTTTGTTAACCAAACTGTTTTTAGTACTTACTGCACTATTATCAATGGTTTTACATGGATCCCATAGATTTTCATGCCTTGTTTGAGTTCATGCTGGTCATTAATTTTTCTTTGCTGAGGATTTTATTGGGAAAGAATTGTCTCAATCAGCTGATGAATTGGATATCGTGATCATAGGGTCCTGTGGTAGTGGTGTTTATAGCTCAATAAAAATTCTCCACATAATGTGGTGTTTGTACCTGTTAAAATGTAGAAATATTTTGCAAGTTTTAAAACTAATCTTCATGTGTTAGTGGTGCTTCTAAATTCTTGAGCCACAAAATGTGACTGTTTATTTATGTTTTAATATGAGCAATTTTTGTCAAAATGTGTCCTGAATACAGAATTTTAGTGTGCTGTAACACCTGTATCATCTGATAGTTGACCTACAGTTTAGAGTTAGAAGGGTTCCGAGTTGTTTAAAACCTTTGGTGTTGTACTATTTCTAGCTGTTTCCCTCGTGTGATACTTATTATCTATTTATTGGTGTTATAGACTTTCACTTACCTGTCAGTTGTAGTCTAGATGGGAATTACTCCTACGCAACTCTTATTACTTGCCATTATTTTGTATCTTATTTTTTAATATCTTTGAATCCCTGAGTTGGTGTAATTCAATTTGTTTTTACATAAAATAGTTTCAGGTAAATGTTTAAAAAGTGTACATAGGGCAATCTTAACTGAAGGAAGGTTTGATGATATTTAATGTTTAAAATGGAGACCTTTGTTGCAATTCATAATGTTTTATTTCTCAGCATACTCTAGCTTCTTCATATTGTCTATCAGTTGTAAATGATGTATTCAGTGCAGTCAGTAGGCATTTGTCTTGTAAGAGTGGTCATCATCACTGGTCAACAATCCTAAGATTGGTTTTTTCAGCTCTCCACTCCACTCCCCTTCAGACACCACCAGAAATACTAAAATGACATAATGAAAAAACACCAGAAACGAATTTTCCTGAAACACGCTGGAGACAGCCAGTAGGCTGGACTAGTGAACACAATAAAACCAGAAATTCCGGCGAGGCACTTTCCTTCAGCTAATCTTTTCACTTATACGTATTTCCTCTCTTTTTATTACTTCTGTACTGTTCCACATATTTTATTCAAGGTCTTCCTTTTCTACTCTTGCCATCTAATTTTCCCTCAACGATTGTCTTCATCAGGCCATCATATCTCTAGAAATGGCCAATAAGGTTGTTCCATCTTAGGACTTCCTTTGGAAGAGTAGGAGAGAAGAGAGTGACAGCATTTAAAATATTTTAATACATAATCATAAAAGAATACATGCACCTGAAAAGTACTTTGATATTTCTCAACAATGTGCATTTCTTCCACCTCCCTGCCCATTTTATGTCCGTTCGGAAGATTTATTAAACAAATCTTTTAACTTACTATTTGCAATATTCGCTCATTTTTTAAGTAACTCCTCATTTAATTTTTTTTAGTTTGATGCAAGTCTAGAGGCATAGTTACCAATGTTAGAAACAGGAATTAACTAAATGTAGCAAGTACAGGGGTCGGGAAAGCAATTCATTTAGCTTGGAAGTGTCAATTGTGGATTAATTTGCTTTTGTGTTGTCATGGTGAAACATCACATCCCTACCAAATAATGTCTCCAAGTTTTTGGTAAAGAAGTCTCACAACTTAGTGTGGTATTTTCTATTTGCATTAGTGCTTAGAAGTCAACCATTAGGATTCCTTTAGCATCCTTATCTGCAAATGGATTTAGAAGATAGAATATATTTTTTGCAGCTTTTAGGAGTTTTTTGGCTCTGTGAAGTAGTCATTGGAAGCAGTCCATTGCTTTCTTTTCTTATTTCCGGTACCTAGCTATGTAAAAAGATTTGTTTTGAGGCTGTCTTGAGCCTAGTGTGAAACTTGTAAATTGCCTTACACTCTCTTGAAGCTGACTTGAACTAAAGTGAACTTACTATGACATGCCTTGCTTTATCTGGGCTATGGTTTACCCTAACTACTGCTACATGGATATGAAATTGTTTTTGCTTGTGAACATCAACTGAATTCTACCTTTTCAATATGAATCAGCAATCTACAATGATCCATAAACACTTCCCTTGACTGATGTAATCTCTGGATTTTAAATTGATTTCCCCTCCTGACTGCATTCCATTGTCATGGAATCCTAGTGGAATCATTCTCCTCACTCATCAGGCAGTATTCCTAGATTCTTATGGACCAGTCTAAATACGAAAGAAGCATTTGCACCTTTAAACTGATGTCAGTCAAAGCCAAAATTTTGGTAGCTAACAATAATCATTTCCTCTTATTTGTCATGTATGGATCGAATTATTTTTTCCATGGTAGTTTGAGACTGGATTAAAAAATACTTGTTATGCTAGTTTTAATAAATCCATTGACTTACTATTTGCTCCACTGCAAACAATTATTCTTAAAAATTTGAATCAAAGAGTGTATTTTTCCAATATCTAGATTGCTTAATAAACTCTTTGGCATAGGAATTATAGGCTTGTTTTTAAATTTATTAATACTTTGGTACTTTGATATTTCTCAACAATGTGCATTTCTTCCACCTCCCTGCCCATTTTATGTCCGTTCGGAAGATTTATTAAACAAATCTTTTAACTTACTATTTGCAATATTCGCTCATTTTTTAAGTAACTCCTCATTTAATTTTTTTTAGTTTGATGCAAGTCTAGAGGCATAGTTACCAATGTTAGAAACAGGAATTAACTAAATGTAGCAAGTACAGGGGTCGGGAAAGCAATTCATTTAGCTTGGAAGTGTCAATTGTGGATTAATTTGCTTTTGTGTTGTCATGGTGAAACATCACATCCCTACCAAATAATGTCTCCAAGTTTTTGGTAAAGAAGTCTCACAACTTAGTGTGGTATTTTCTATTTGCATTAGTGCTTAGAAGTCAACCATTAGGATTCCTTTAGCATCCTTATCTGCAAATGGATTTAGAAGATAGAATATATTTTTTGCAGCTTTTAGGAGTTTTTTGGCTCTGTGAAGTAGTCATTGGAAGCAGTCCATTGCTTTCTTTTCTTATTTCCGGTACCTAGCTATGTAAAAAGATTTGTTTTGAGGCTGTCTTGAGCCTAGTGTGAAACTTGTAAATTGCCTTACACTCTCTTGAAGCTGACTTGAACTAAAGTGAACTTACTATGACATGCCTTGCTTTATCTGGGCTATGGTTTACCCTAACTACTGCTACATGGATATGAAATTGTTTTTGCTTGTGAACATCAACTGAATTCTACCTTTTCAATATGAATCAGCAATCTACAATGATCCATAAACACTTCCCTTGACTGATGTAATCTCTGGATTTTAAATTGATTTCCCCTCCTGACTGCATTCCATTGTCATGGAATCCTAGTGGAATCATTCTCCTCACTCATCAGGCAGTATTCCTAGATTCTTATGGACCAGTCTAAATACGAAAGAAGCATTTGCACCTTTAAACTGATGTCAGTCAAAGCCAAAATTTTGGTAGCTAACAATAATCATTTCCTCTTATTTGTCATGTATGGATCGAATTATTTTTTCCATGGTAGTTTGAGACTGGATTAAAAAATACTTGTTATGCTAGTTTTAATAAATCCATTGACTTACTATTTGCTCCACTGCAAACAATTATTCTTAAAAATTTGAATCAAAGAGTGTATTTTTCCAATATCTAGATTGCTTAATAAACTCTTTGGCATAGGAATTATAGGCTTGTTTTTAAATTTATTACTGACAGAAAGGATGCTCCTATACTGTTCAAAGCCTTAGCAAAAAGTTTCATATATCTGTAGTAATTTAATATAAAGTTACCATAGTTAATAGTATTTTGTCCATACTACATTTCTATTTAATATTTCTTGATCTGACTCAAGTGAAAGTAAATAAACTTTTTTTGAACTTATTGAATTTCTCACTGAATCTCTGTCAGTGTAAAAGTCACATCATCCTTCTCACTCGTAGATCCCACGACTTGTCCTAAACTCTCATGTTTCATTGCTTCCTATCTTAAACTAGTGGTCACGTTAATCGATACAAATGGCTGTTACTGAAGGAATAATGATGAAGCATGAGTTAAGTATTAGCTTGTTAAAAGAGAAAATAAGAAATATACTTTACAATAAAGATTCACTGAGTGATTCAACCTGAAATTGGCTGGATTGGTGAGGGTAGACGTCACCCAAAACTATGCCATTGGCATATGAATTTCAGACGTTCAAGATAGGGGGGCCAATTCTGTTCACACCTTGGTCTTTAAGGATTCTGTTTCGGGGTGTCTGAAGGCTTTTTCTGGGATTTGAAACAAGACCCTTCCATCAGATACTAAGCTCTCTAACCACTAGGCTACCGTGCTCTAATAATTAGGATAGATAATATTAATATATGTTGGTTTGCTGTTTCCATGTAAACCAAAGCACTGCTATTGCATATACATTAATTTTGACATACCTTTTTAGGTTAGGGATTGGGTTGATGTGATGGGTTCCCATCCTGTGGGCCCGGGTTCAAATCCTGGCAGTGCCAGAGATTTTTCAGAAACTGCTTGAGTGCTTGGAAGGCTTATCAAGCATAGCACTCCATCCATTGGTTGGGATGCTAAGCTGTGGTGCCCCCTTGGCACTTCTCACTGAGAACAGGCTGCTGCTGTTTCTAGGTTTCTCTCGACCCTATCTTCCTTACCCTTCCCTCATGGTGCACATGCCCTTAGCTGTCATTTGCCACCTTCAAATATACTATCTATCCCAAAACTATTCCACCTTTTTAGGTACATAATGAAAAGTAAAGAAAACTTTGTAATTAATTCCACATACATATTTAATGTACAACCTAGGTTTCGATGTGGCACATCATTGTTTGGTACAGATGCACAGAGGACAGAGAATAAACAGTCACTCACAAAATTATTTCAAGAATCTCAAAAACGCAACAGTTGGAGGAGATGGTCAAGGGATGGAATTCCCAGGTCCGGAGTTTGGCCAAAGAGGTGGGGAATAGGTGTAAGAGCATGGAGAGGATTTGGGATTTCCATACTTACATTGTCTTCAAAAAAAAGGGAGGGAATAGCATCGTGTGGGTACTCCATAGCACTCCATCCGTTGGTTGGGATGCTAAGCTGTGGTGCCCCCTTGGCACTTCTCACTAAGAACAGGCTACTGCTGTTTCTAGGTTTCTCTCGACCCTATCTTCCTTACCCTTCCCTCATGGTGCACATGCCCTTAGCTGTCATTTGCCACCTTCAAATATACTATCTATCCCAAAACTATTCCACCTTTTTAGGTACATAATGAAAAGTAAAGAAAACTTTGTAATTAATTCCACATACATATTTAATGTACAACCTAGGTTTCGATGTGGCACATCATTGTTTGGTACAGATGCACAGAGGACAGAGAATAAACAGTCGCTCACAAAATTATTTCAAGAATCTCAAAAACGCAACAGTTGGAGGAGATGGTCAAGGGATGGAATTCCCAGGTCCGGAGTTTGGCCAAAGAGGTGGGGAATAGGTGTAAGAGCATGGAGAGGATTTGGGATTTCCATACTTACATTGTCTTCAAAAAAAAGGGAGGGAATAGCATCGTGTGGGTAGGATGAAAGGGAAGAGGGAAATACCAGCGCATCCGTGAAAACATAGTCATCTGAGGGAGGGGAGGCAAGGTTGGAAAAGAGTTAGGCTTTTAGGTACATTTTATTGAGATACACCGATCTTTTAAAGGGTCCCATTATTGTTGTCTTTGAAATATTCTTTGAAATTTTTAATGATCACCGGAGAAAATATCCTGGGTAATCCTCAAACCAGATGTTAGGGAACTGTATTGTGATGTTGGCTGATGAAGAATTTTATGCACTAAAATATAATGAGGGACGTATCAGCCTAAAACACTTATTACATATTAACTCATTCCGACTCGAAGTGGGGAAAGGTATTTATTTAAATGCTTTTCTTTAAGCTTTGTCTATGTATTGCCATTTTTGGTGAAAACTTTTTTTTGGCAGTTTCATCTCTGAAATTTTCTAAGTCCCAAAAATAAATTTTTTTCAATTTTTGGAGCTACTTTTTGTGTCAGTATTCCTGATTTAGTGATGTACGTAATATAATATATATTTCAAAAGAGACTTCCCTGCCTAAGTAAGCACTGAATGTTTCTTTGGCTTCCACTCGGGTTTATAACTGCATCGGTGCCAATATTTCAAAGAGCTTGTTGCTCATTGTCTTAATGGCAGTCTGATGAAGGGATTGAACAACCCGGCTTATTTACAGTTGCCCAGGGTTTGTGGATGTGATTAGTGGATGTACCTAATGATTGGGTTTCATGATAGGTGGATGTGGAACCCTTGGTCTCAGTTAAATACATACCTTAACTTTTTTCCTTCTTGTCAGCTGAGTATCAATTGCTTCTTTCACCACCCAGAAGCCGCAGGTGTGGCAGAGCAGTTTTGTGCTCTGCAACTGCCAACTTCTCAGGTTGTGCCAGCCTGAAGTGCCGTTGATGCCCTTTCAGCCTGATTTCTATGGCCTTGCACGTTTCCCCCATGTATACTTCCCTACACGTGTATGGATTCTTACATACCACCTTGATACCTGTAGGATCCTTGGCATGGAATGGTCAGCCCCAAATCTTTTGTGGTGGAAGCTGGGATGGTCTTGATGTTGTTACCCAGTACCCTAGAAATCTTTCCCAAAACTATTGAAACATAGGGCAGTAATGACGTGGCAGGAGATCTTTCTTTTTCTTCCTTTCTTTCCATAGTTTGGCCAAAGACTCCTTTGATAGCCTTAGAGAATTCTCATTTTCCATATTCGTTCTGAAGGAAGGTCTCATTCAAATGCCGTTATTCTCCTGGAAAATTCTTTTTGTCCGAAATTGTCTTCGCTCAATGAATTAGAGACAATATACCACTTGTCTTTGTGCCTCCTGGTGGTGGTGATAGCTCCTTCCATTCAGATACAGGTTTATGTGCATTGGATTGCAGATGACATGTGGACAACACCTTTGTTGTTTGGTCTCTTGGGATGGATTCTCTGGAACCTTTTCTGAAGCATATGATTGGACTTCATCCCAACATATGCTCACTATTAAGATTGCGAAGAATGGAAAATTGCCACTTCCCTCTTTTCTCATCTGCAAGAGAGAGGATAGCAGGCTTGGACATGAGGTTTACCACAAACCAATGCTTATGAACCTGTATCTGAATGGAAGGACCCATCATCACCTGGCACCAAGGCAGGCAGAACTATTGTCTCTCAGACTGCTCTTAAGACAATAAGTAACACATTGGTAACACACTTTTCAAAATGTGGCAACAATGGAGATTTTAATATAATAAATATATCTGGTGGTGAGTATTTCTACTACAGCAGTGTACATTTATGAGGAAGATACTCTTGAATTGATACAGATTTTTGGTGATATTTGTTGGCATGGCTCCATCCTGAATATTAAGGAGGACCTACCTAAAATAGATTCTATATTCATTTCAGGAAAGGAGATAGGTAATTAAATAGGAGAATTTTTAATTTTCCCAGATATTTCTGTGCGGATTGCCTAAGCCACTTACATTATAAGAGAAGGTTTGGCTCACCTGCCAAAAAGTTTATTACTGATTAGATTTTTCTGTCCTGTCCACCTGTTTGAACATGTATACATACTCAATTCAAATAATATTTAATTCCATCGTTATTGTATCATTACTTGGGTCACTTACTGACTGTATAGTTTCTTCCTACTCACAATAATATGGCCACCTGGTATGCCATGTCTCAAACCTCCAGTCTACTCTGAAAGACTGGTCTGCATTTTGATTACAGTTTCGGTTGTCATACAAAAATGATGACAGGGAAAATTTTTAGGAAAAATGAATGATTTGTGCACGCAAAAAATTACCACTGGAAATTTTGCGCGCACCATTCTGTGAATTTTGCGGTAGCTTGACAGTAACCATTAAATTTTACCAAAAACTTAAAATAATTTCTTCAAAATTCCATCAAATATATCTTAACACTCGACTATTCTTGTGAATCTGGAACGGCATTATGTGTAAGCTGGTTACTAGATTTTTTGTGGTCTTATGTTATCATCCTGAGAAATGTTATCAAAGATATTATTGGTTATTTCTGGTTCTTGGATATAGGAATAGATTTTCTGTAAGGTAGTAATTAACAATTGTAAATATTATATGAAAATAGAAAATCCTTTATAGTTGGCTTTGAATAGTGAAAATATAGAATGTCGTGGAGCATGAACATTATTTGTATTAGTCAATTAATATTACCTTTTGGCCAATATTCGTGGTAAATGGTTGAAGTCATTTTTATTATCATTGAATAATGCCCTTCATTAATAAACTTGCATGTATTTTCATGCGAAGTTATCAGTTGAAGGTTTAAAATTTTATTTTGGCCTTTTGACACCTTTTTAATGTTTTATTTAAAGTCCATGCCTTAACTATTTTGTGAATCCTTCATACAAATTACTCTGTGCCTCCTCTTTCAGAAATCGATTTATTGATGTCCACTTCATGTACCTTTGAGTCCACCAGGAGCTAATTTGTATTCTATTTGTTGGATACTCCTATTTTAAGTAATTCCTGTGAAAAGAGGTAGTTTGGTATGGGTGTGCGAGCTTGATGAGTTGAGATTCCAAATTGAAAATGTTTGAACCTCCCCGAACCCCATTCCTCCCATTTCGTTTGGGCCATAACCATTGTAAACTCACCCCAGGGCCCTCAGCTCAAGAACCATGAGCGCATCCACACAGGGGAACGGCCGTATGCTTGCGGCGTTTGCAACAAGATGTTCTCTCGGCACTCGACCCTCTGGAACCACCGTCGGGTGCACACCGGGGAAAAGCCTTACCGCTGCGACATCTGCGGCTCGGCGTTTTCACAGGTGAGGCCCGAGGGATGGGCAGATGGAAGGACGGACCAATCGCTTGCACGCACACCCACTATCAAACCTCTCTTTGATAACCCTTGCAATTGCGTTGCTACATCTCTGGATTAATTTCCTTTGTTAGTGCCTGAAAGCTATGGGTAGTTGACAAAATGGCCATTTTGTAGAACAGATACACGAGTAGAGAGCATGCACGATTTCTTTTGGGATGTTTTCGTGTGAATTTACTAAGCATAATGGAAACACCTCACTTGGGCATCCACAAATCTCATCCCTGATGTAGGCTTTTTATTGGCGGAAATCACTTGTTCCCTATTTTCCTTTGGTCTGGAGAAATCAATTAATCTGAAAGCATTTCTTAGTTTTCCAGTCACACAAAATTCATTCAGTGCTTGATTGATGGTCAACTATTTTTACCATATGAAATATCATACTTGTTGGTCAAGCTGTGAGATGAACACGTTTTGTGTAAAAGGGTAAATTATTTTGTGGAAGGTAACTCGGGATTTCTACTAGGTCAGGTTCTCCATCACGGCAGAAATTTTAATGGACGACTCGTTCATCAAAATGTCGGCCGTGATGAAGAACCTGACCCGATGGGGATTCCAAGTAACCTACCACAATACAATACACCAGGAAAGCCTGGGATCTTGGTAAATTAGTTTGTTTTGTTTTCAAGATAATTTTTAACCCTATACAACTTTCATTTGTCACATTGGTAAATAGTCTAATAATTTTTTCAAAATTCTGAAATGCTTATCCCTTTGTTTGATTCATATTGGTAGCCTGAGTTTTGGGATGTCATGGCATCAGATTGGCTCTTATGCTTTCACAGAAATTATTAAATGCTTAAGTATTTTAAATGTCATATTTGGCTAATAGTAGCTTCCTCTTTGTGTAACCATTTATCCTTTGCTTATAATTTTCCCTTTGCTTTCCGCCTTATAACATTTTTATCCACTTTTTGGCTTTGCTGCAGTACAACGCCAGAATGTTGGCTAGTTTCAGTTTCAAGATTTCTGCTTTGATCCCTACCTTAAAGCTTTTGGGATGTGATTTTTTTGTAATTTCTTGTTGGGAAATTTGAATTTTCTGATTTTCTTGTTTTTTTTTTCATTGTGTTACAATGGTTTTTAGGATTTAAGCAAAAGTTTTTTACCTTTAGTCACCTCTGTATGTGCTTTCATATGTAGGGAATCCAAGAATCAAATGCTGTCCACATGTATGTTTTAAATTCAATAATGTAGATGATAAAAATATTGCATTTCAGGCAGTGATATCTTTGATATTTATTGTCATGTTCACTGTCATTTATTATGACGTTAAAATTGTCACAATTACTCAAAGAAGAATCTCAAAGAATTTTGTTGGTGAGTTAAATTTTTATTTAACAGAATCATTTTTTCAGTTAAAATTTAAAAATGCACAAGATTTTATGGTAACTCTCAGTGCCACCACTTCTGCTTTACCTTAGCCATCTTACCTTTTCTAGAATTTTCCGACTATTTTTTAACTCACTTTTATTTTGAGCAAGATTGAAATCTGAATTGCTGAATTTATTCTGTTATTGAAGAGGTTAGAGTACTGTGATGTACAAACTTGGCGAATTATCAGAACCAACAAATAGATGGCTGAAGTAAGAGCATTTAGATAATGTAGGTTTTTGTTGATTCAAAGAGTCATTAGCTTTGCATTAACTAGTTTACTTGTATGCATTGAGAACAAAGGTATAAAGAACTATGTATAGGAAAAAGTATGATAAAATCGTCTCAGATTGAGCTCCTTGTCGATCATATTAGGAAGTCACCCAAGAATTCTCAAACAACTCTCAATTTTGTGCCTTTTGTGAACTTAACCCTTGGATTTTTTTAACACTTTCACTATGGCTGCACGTCATTATTGATCACAAAGCTGCCTGATGCCAATTGGCGTAAAACAAAAAAAGAACTGCTCCGCACCAAACTACAATAAATTGGTGCTGCAGTGAATATGTTAAACATAGATTTACTTTTTACAACTTTTTTTTAAAAGTTGAAAATAAATAAGACTTTTCTTCTCCTTATAAGAATTAGATTACCTGCTCTTCAGCTTTTAGAAATTTTGAAAATTCAAGACTCAAGGCTTTTTTTTTTTTTTTTAGTTTTCTGGGTAGGTTAAGTCATTCATCTTACTTGAAAATTTAATTCACAACTTGAGTGTCATCTGCTTGGTAGGCTTGTCTCATCTCTCCTTACAGTAACTCTATGTTCAAGTGCAGAAATGGCTGTCATAACCTGGCCCTGTAGCAGACTGGAAATTTTATTGATGCCAATATGTCAGGATACCATCCTACCTTAAACAACAGTGATTTTTTTTCTATTTTTTGAAGCATAAACACCTGTTACATTTAGATTTATGTACATATATATTTCTCTCTCAAAATCTTCAGTTTATTAATTATTTGTTTGTGATGTATTGCGAGAAGAAAAGAGATCAAGTCAAAAGTAACCATTGCAATAGGAAAAGAGGTCAAGGTTAGAAAGAGAAGATTTTATGTAAGCAAGGGTAGTAAATATCATTAGGAGCTTGTCAGGTGGAATTCGCGTTTATGTGGCTGGCAGCTCAAATGTAGTGCAGGCTTAAATGTGGAATGAAAGAAATAGATTTGATTAGCAGAGAAGATTACTGGATTGTTTTGTTGGGAAGAAATATTTGGTCTTAGTAGAGCCAGCCTTAGATCTTGTAAGGTCTGAAGTTGAAATGGACATTGAATTCTGTGTACGTATTAGAAAGAAAAATTTAGTGTATAGATCACACTCAAACATTGAGACATTATTAGCTGGAAATATTTACAAGAGGGTTTTTTAGTTGGTTCCTTTACATTGAAATTTGGAACTAAAGGCTTTTTTTGTCCACCAAATGTTTACTGACAATCGCTGACATATTCTCCATAGTCTTTTTAAAGCCAATGGTTGTTTGTCGTTGGCTATGAAGAAATAAAGCCTCATTCAGCTTTCCTCAGGGTTTAAAAGAGGTATTGAAAACCCTTTTGCGGTCATATGCCTTTTATAGGTTCTTCCTTTAAAAGGAGTTAATTATGCTCAAGGTTTTTCATAGTAATTCACAAAGCTACCGCATAGTGCTGTTGCAGATTTTTCATCACCTCTCTCATTTTGCAACATTGTTGCCACCTCATCAGAGAATCAGTACATATCTGTTCTTTTGTAGCATCTCAGGCTCGATCCTCTGTCATTGAAATTGAAGTGGCAAGCTACTTCCATGCTTCAGTCAATACTCTCATCTTATTTTTATCTACCAGCTCCAGATGCATAATTTGTCTTACATGAAAAGAAGTCTGGAATTCTGTCATTATGTAATTTTTCATGTTTCATATACCCATGACTTGCCCATAGTGGAGTTGGTTCTTTAAGCTTGATTTGTGTGATTTATCAGTATTCGTTGATAAATTTTATCACACTGCTTTCTTTTCTGATGATAAAACGGGGTAAAGCTCTGACTTACATTTAGGGAGCTGATTCTGACATAGAAACTAAGGGGACTCTATCTCAATACATAATTTGGCTTAAAGCAAATGCAGTAGAACTTCAATTAGAAGTGATAGATGATTATTTATGATTCAATAAATAATAATCCTGTCCTAATTAAACAATTCATAATTAATAAAATATAAAAAAATAAACTAAAAATCATCCAGGATTTGTAGGAGGACCTGTTTTATCATGGTAAGGGACTAGTGTGATTACAGTAAACTCTTGATTTTACGAAGTCAGTGGGACCGGAAAATTGGCACTTCGTAAAATCGAGTTTCGTAAATTCAAACCTTTTTCATAAGTCACGAAAAAAATGTTCGCTTTTGTTTCTTCCGCCGTTTTTTGTCTTTAGTGGTCTTATTTAAATGTTTTCGGTGGTTATTCTCGGTATAATTCATAGAAAAGGCTTTTTGCTATCGATTTATGATGTGAAAAATCGTTAAATAATTATACCACCATAAAATTCCCATTTCTTGTTCATACTTCAACATCAACGATCGCTAAAGAAATTCCCGACCAGTTTAGAAAACGTAATCAAATAATGAATTGCAATGTTTATTATAAGAATTAACAGTTATAAATTTGTGGTTAGGAGCCAATAGCTACTATTAAGTATGCAAAAGATAGATATTTGTTTCTGACACCCACGGAATTTTAGCGGCAGCCGGCCTAACCGCCATTTATGTCGCCCTCTATCGCTCAGTGACGAGAAAAAAAAGAAAAACAAGGGTCTTAGCCCGTTTCCAAAATAACCTTCGTAAGTTAATATTTCGAGTTACTTCGTATTTTCAGCAGAATGTGCTCTATTTTCACTGTGATTCAATTACGATCATAAATAACGTAGGATGTGATTATCTTCTGGCGAATATTTGAAGTAAATTCTGTTTGAGTTCTCCGTCCGACTACTGTGTTCCATCATCTTCGCAGACGTTGCCATAAAAGACTTAATTCTTCATCAGGACTGTATTCTTCATACCGGGTGTGAGGTGACCTGTTCATATAGTATGTTTCTCTCCTTTTATGCCGACAGGAGCAAGGTTCCAACCGGAAAACGACAGGAGAAACATCTTACAGTATCGCAGAAATATAGATAGAAACGTTATTATCCACATTGATTGTTTTCCTACAAGAGACGTTTTATCATTTCTCAACGTGGTTAAGTATTGGTTCGCTAGCGTGAATTCCCAAAAAATGACACGCAAAAACCTGTACCGTCACCTCATTTAGTTTTCGTGTTCCTTTCTCCGCCGTATTGAAAGTTAGGCAAAGGATCATTGACATAGAGAAAAGATTTTCTTAGTTTTAGCACTAAAAGTAGTCGCGCCATAATCGTAAATAAATATAGTGTGGAAAGAGCAAAGAAATTAATTTCAATTGAAAAGTCAGCAGAGAAGAAGATAGACAATTATAAGCGCGGCACCATTTTCCCGATAGTGGAAGATACTTCTTCCGCCTCTCTCCGGTTAATAACTTCCCCCCGTTGCAGGTAAAGATGAACCATGCCCTTCTCCACAATCGGGGAACCTTCCCAGTGGGTGGGGTGAATAAGAGTGGGATGGGGATTGCCTGAGGGAAGAAGTGTGGTCAGCACAAAGACTGGTGAAGGGGGCAGGACAAAGAAGGGTGGGGAAATGGCCTTCAGCTCTGCCTCAGTCTACTTTTGGGGGCCGTATTTTTTTGCGACGCACACAATCTCAGTCTCCTTAGGGAGGGAGTGAATGGGAAATGCTGGGGAAGGAGGGGTTTGGGATGCGTAAGGTGGGTGTCAGCAAGATCAGCCAAAGGCGGCAGGAGGGAAGGTTCGGCTTTGGAAAGACAGAACCCCAGCATGGGAGAACGGGGAAGCGCGTGAGAAGAAAGTTCATGGTTAGACTTGGAAGTGCTTCTTCATTACGAGAAGCCTGAAATATAAATTGGCGGTAAATAGAGCCCAGTACTTAAGATATTTAAGTTGTTCATTCACAAAGGCCAATATATACACGAAAAGATATTATGGCGCGGATTGCATGTATCAACGTCCATTTCGGGATGTTATTAATTTCTGTTCCCATTTATAAAAGTAGCAAATAGATTTGAAAGAATGATAATCATGAATAAAAATATCTAAATCGATATCCAAACGCACATGAGCAAAATAGATGAATGTATACATACCGATCCATCGCAATTAATACCGCTCAAGCTTCTTCCGGTATAGGACTTTAAAATTCTGGATAATGCCTTGGTCCAAGGGCTGGGACTTGCTAGTCGAGTTCGGGGGTAAAAAGAGGACTCGAACATTAGCCAATTTTAGATCTTCCACGTATTTATGACCGGTGGCATTATCCATTATTAAAACAATTTTGCTGTTCTCTCCAGCAATTTTTCTCTGTAGACGTATAACCGTTTGCTGGAAAATTTCTCGGGTCATCCAGCTGTTTTTATTTGCATGGTAAAAAACGGGGAGGGCTTCCAATTTTACATGTTTTAAGCACCGTGGCCTTTCAAATTTCCCAATGACAACGGGCTTATTTTGTCCGTGCCCGTTTGGTTGACGCACAGCCCCACAGTAACACGCACTTTACTCTTTTTCCCCCCATGGCACCTTTGCCCTTTGAAACCCAGGGTTGCGTCAGGTAATGCATTAAAAAATAGCCCCGTTTCAGGGGCCAGCGAGGGTGAGCTCGTCGAGGAAAGGGTCCCGGATTAGGGACCCTTCGAAGTGCTTCGGCGAAAAGTAGTCAAGTAGTCTTCGAAGTACGTTCACAGCAGTGCAAAGGGTTAATTAGGGGTGTACGAAATACTCCGCGCGACCTTCCTGAAATGTTAAACTACGAATTATTGTCGATGCTATGTTTACGAACAGGCACGTAAATAGGGGCATAATGTCAGCCGCGATATTTTAACTGAACTCCTACTCCCCCTAAATTCCCACAGTGAGGTTTTTGGCGACCCATTTCTCTCCAAAGTTGCATTATCATTTACGATTTCGCACTTTTGATGGACCACAGTTGGAAGCGCTGATTTTTTAGCTACTTACGCCGGCGTAACTAGTTTTGTTGACAAATTTTTCGCCGTAGTTCGTATAAACGAATGCCATTTGCTCCTAGGGACCGAGCCGAGGTTCGTAAATTCAAAAAATTTCGTATAATCGAAACTTCGTATAATCGAATAGCGCCATGTATTTAGCATAGGCTTTTCACCGGGACCGCAATATCACTTCGTATAATCGAAAACTTCGTAAAATCCTGCTTCGTAAAATCAAGAGTTTACTGTATGTACAATACAATGAATGGTTATTTGACCATCTGGTAGTCAGGGCTCTACTGTATTGCCTTTAAGATAATTGCATCTAAAGTGGTACTCCTCTATGGAACTTTCGAGTAAATGGAATGTTTCTGAGGTTCATAGCAATATTCATCATTAGCGCACTTAGCAATAGGTATTTATCGTGCATCTTATTAGCCTGTGCAGAATTTTGAAAGAAGTCAGTTAAGTTTGGTAAAGAATTCCAGCTCAATGTTTGAGTGGCCATGTTGAATAATTTTCTATAAAACTTTTTATTTATAGATTGGAATGCTTAACTGTATAGTAGTTTCTAAAGGACATACTTGTGAAACACATCTGAATATAAATAAAAAATAGGAACATTAGATTTTTATTGCTTCCAATGGATTTATTTCATCCTCTAAGTGGAGTCTGTAATCAATGATGTCATTTACTATATAGGTGTAGTCATTAACTATAGCATAAGCTATTCATTAAAGGTGAAATACCATTGGCATCGCCTTATTGGAAATTAGAGTTAAATTATGTATTTCTTTTTTTATGCTATGATTTACTAGGAACGGTAGCTTTATTTGTTATTGAATCAAGCTGGTGTGTCTCATTTTGTCTGCATATCATGGAGTAAGGGAGATAAATTGAATTTCAAAAATCCACATTGATTTAAGAGGGATCGTGTAGTCACGAAGATTTGGTTATTATCATTAAATTTCACCTGGCAGCAATGTTATGGATGTATAAAAATGTATCTGATTCGCATTTTCGTGCATGTGTTTGCTGGCAGGATGCAGTGAAACAAATGTGCTTAGTTAATTGAAGATTTATTGTAACTTCCTTACATTGTATTTAATAATCGATTGATTGGATGATCATTTTTAGCTTCCCACAAGTGTATCATGTTTTTAATTGGTTACTTAAATTTTCAGTGAAATTAAGTAATCCCAGAAACACATTCGTTGTCGTGGGAATCATTTTTATTGCTCTTTTGTTATCCTCCTCATTGAAGGCTGCTGTATTTTTTGCAGTGGTTTGGAGGTGTGTTCTCCTGTAAAATTAGGCAGGAGTTTTTTTTATCTTTTGAAGGTAAAATATTGGTAGTTTAAATAAACCTTGTTTGATAGTGTAATTGACTGTGACCAGTTTCATCTTTTAGGTGTTTATCAGTCTTCATTATGGAAAAAATGTTGGCTATTTTCTTGTATTGGTTGTCATAAATGCTAGCATGGAGTGAATATTGAAATATATGGATTTGATCTTGTGCTATTCATCGTTGGATTAACTTTTATTTAACTTAAGTTAAATTTTTGAATTTTTATAGTATAAACTTAGATTTCATTTCAGGATTCTAGGGTCTCTGGTTTTGTCAACATATTCAGTGAATGTTTTAGTTTCTTATGGATGGAGTATCCATGCATCAAACATCACCATGTTTAATAAGTTTTCATGAAAGTTAGAAATATCTTTGTGTAGTACAGAGCTGAATGGTTGTGAAGGGATATACAAAACTTTAGGAGTGTTCAACCAATCATGGTTCTTTGCAGCTTAGCTCTTTGTGCTGATGTGTACCTCTTAATTTCACTTTCAATTCTTAATAAGTTAATGGTACATGTGAAATGTATTCCTGTTCAGATGTACAAGTTATATTTTCAAAAATACCTGATTGACCTATTAGATTTTCATGATTTCCAATGATTTGTTTTTGATAACAGTGATATTGCATTTAAGTGAAATTCATGGCATTTACTTCATGCTATCCTGTGTGTATTGACTTTGTGAACTCCTGCTTCCTGAAAACTCTGGATTCAGTTTTTACGTTAAAGAGAGTGCCTTGGTAGCACTATCATTCATTAATTGTCGAAATATCTATGTATAAATGTAACTAAATCAGGGAATATAGATTTAATCCTGGTGATTGAATGCCCCCCTGTTATTTTCTACAAAAATGAGAGGTTGGCTGTATTGTTGTGTTTGGTCATATGTGATGGTATTTTCCTTGTAGTTTTAGTTAGAGAGATTATGAATGCTTTATTGGTGTGATAAATTTTATTTCTAATTTCTAATGAAAATAAAAATGTGCTCTGTTCTCTGTATTTTTAGTCACATTGATGTGATATTTTTTACATTTCAATCACTGCTTTTAGGCTTGGCATTCAGTAATAGGTCTGTATAGGTTAGTGTAACACAAGTATGCTGCTTTTGTTTTGTATCTGGATATCATCAGTTGCTTGCAGAGAGCAAAGGGTTAAAACTTATAGACATAAATATTTGTGAAATATCTTGTTTTTTCTTTATTGTCCAGAAAAAAATTGTATAGAGTGATAATCAAGTCTACTTTCCCTTGGTTCTCTGTGAGCTCAGACTTTTTGTTTAAGAATTTCTGAAGTGCATTGAGATATTTATTTCCTTGAAAAATGGGGTATGTTTGTAATCAATGAGAAAAATTATCACCCTATTGCATTTAGTTTTCCTATTAAAAATTTTAGTTTTCATTCTTACCATTAAGTGCATGATTTACATTTTATGAAATTATCTAAGAAAAATAATTTCATGAAAACTCATGAGAAAACACTATTTAAGCAATGCTTGTATTTAATGGGCATATGCCTATACATTGTCATAGCTTAGGCTGTTGTTTTGCAATTTCAAGGTTGATTCTATTTACTCATGTGGTTGTATGGGTACTATGGTAGAAAAAAGATTCCCAACAAAGTTAGTGCTTCTGGTATTGCTTCACCAGAAAATTAGGTTCCTGTCTGATGGTATATTATATGAGAGATTCCCTTACTTAGTATCGTCATTCGTAAGAGGTGGTATACTGGTAATTTGCCTGCCCTAAGCATAAAGTGCACTGGTGACCAGTGTGGTGGCATATTAGATTATCCTTTTTCGATGCGTTTGAAGTGTTTAGTTTAACTCCCTTACCATAATCCCCCTAAATACCCTATGTAAATATTAGTTTTGATATCTGTTGACGTATCAGACTGCTCAAGTTCCTGTCTGTTGTATAGAAAGCATAAAAGTGGCAAAAGTACCCGTGAAAATTCTAGTTGGCTAATTTTAGCCTTGCCTCAAAGGTGTATTGAGCGAGACAGATGTCTTATTAAAACATACAAAAACTATATTCTTGAGTTGTTACACATGCTGCACAGTAGTCTTCTGAAATCTTAAAGTTGTCTCTTAATTTAATATGATATCTGTTGAGTATTAAGCTCTTTCTATTACCAAAGATAAGGGCATGTGAAATCAGAGTTGGGCCCAGACTGAATTGTGAACTTGCCTGAGTGCTTGCTAATGTGCTTAGCATGATGGAAAAAGAGGGGAAATATCAGTGAGGGAGCTAAATGTAAGTTTTCAAAAGTATAAAATTAGGGTTTTACAATGTCTCTCCATGTCATTATTCTGCTTACCAGTGTTAATTACTTTTGGAGCAGGCATGTTGTTAGTATTCCATCTGTAGCTGGTAGGGGAAACATGAGAGGAATGGGATAGTTCAGATTTCTTTCTCTTGATTTAAGTTTTTTAGCTCTTGCTTTTCTCACATGTATGAAAAGCAGTGGTTGCATTTCCTCCTAAAAATGGCTCCTGGCTCACATCTGTGATTCTGAGTTAAGAAGAGGATATTGGTTTTCACATCAATTTTGGAAACTTTCATGAGATGCTTTAAGTTTAAATTTCTATTATTTTAATTTTGACTTTCTCTCGCTGGAAGGACTGATGAAAATGTATGTACTCTTGGTTTATCACTGATAATTTTATTAACATTTTGCTGTTTTTTTTTTAAGCCTAATAAATCATTTGAAACACAAAATGGCCATTAAGGGAGGTCTGGGACATCAGATATGTTGGAGGAATGGGACAGTGTCCCACTCCTATTATTGCACTATTATTTTTTAAAGTTTTATTCTGTGAGGCATTTTAATTTTTAGTATTAGATAAGTATGCCTAATAAGTAATCCAGAATGGTAATAGTGAAAAAAAATCCAGATATGGTACCAGTGCCTAATTGTACCATTCTGAAACCTGTGAAGATGGTTTCTGAAGAAGGCAAAAGTGTGAGAGAGGTAGCAAGAGTAAAGAAATCATCAAAATCTGCATTATCAAGACATGCATTGAAATCATTTGCTTCCAAGGACAAGGACAGTGGCATTTTTCAAAGTAATCTAATATGTGGAATGATTTTCCTCTTTTGTTTTACACAGGGAAAGGTTTTAGTAATGAGTATGATGATGGAAAATTCATGCAAAAAAGGGGAGCTAGTTTAAAAATTTTCCTTCCTCAACAAGAAGACATAAGTTTCGTAGAGAAAAAGATATTGTTCTGAAACTGAATTCCCCAATTTTGTTTAAAGACACTGAAAGAGTGAAATCCTTGTTTACATTTACTACTGATACCGTTAATCGTATAAATATGATCCGAAATTAATAATGAAAAACACTTTGTTACCTCCACAAAATTCACAGAGTTATTTTATTACCGGTTTCGGCTATTACACCATTTTCAAATACATGATGTATGTATTTGAAAATGGTGTAATAACCGAAACCTGTAATAAAATAGAAACTCTGTGAATTTTGTGGAAGTAGCAAAGTGTTTTTCATTATTAAAATGGACCCCTTCCACCACGTAAAAGCTTCAAGTTTCGATTTAATGATCAGAAATAACTACAATATCTATTATTTACGTATTTTGAATTAATCATTTATTTTTTTCTTACCATTATTGCTCACACACGTTAGTGTCCCATTCCTCCCGGAATGAGGGACAAATGTCCTATGTTCAGAAAATGCTATGATCCACAGTACTCACCCATTCTAATATCTCTAGGAATTTTATATGGAATTTAGAAGGGTCAAGGCAACTAAGGATTGCAAAGAAATTTGATTTAAGCTGCTAATATTTTCACAAAAAAATTTATTCCAAAATGTGTCCTAATCCGCCTTAGTCTCCCCTAGTGTGAGTAAAGTAAGACTGTGGGACTTTGAATTTTGTCGTGAATCAAGCCTAAGAATATTGGATTATTAGAAAGGAAACCCATTCTCTCCCATGCCAACAGTGGCAGCTCAAACTTTGTAGGGAAACTTTTTCTGCTATAGTACATGCTTTTCATAAAAAGGACCTAAAGTATTGTAATTTAGTTTTTGCAATGGTATGACTGCCATTAGAGTCTTAAAGAAATATGCTTCCAAATGAAAGTATCAACATTAGAATCAAAATGAATTGTGGGATTTACTTGACTCATTCATATGTCTTCATATTGTTCAGTCCACACATTTATATTCAATCAACTCATGGTGTAGGATGTGTACATACCCTTGAAATCTGAGTAATGTTCTTCAATTATCAGAACTAGGAAATTTCTTTAACTTATTGTTGAATTGATGGTGTAAGTTTGAAACGTTAACAATTATCATTATTTCGACTAACTTTTTCTTCTTATGGACTTGGTGTATCGTTTTCATTAGAAGATGATGCAAGTCTTCAATCCTGACTGCGGTTTGTCTTCTGTATACTCAAGAACATAATCCATTTACATTACTTTATGTAATATCATGCATCTAGCTTGGAAAAATTGTATTCCTTCAAAAACTTATTAAATATCAGATCTAACAAAGAAAAGCTTGAGAGTATAACCTTGAAATTTGTACAACTATCCATGAAAATCTGGAATGCTTGAATTTTATGTTGTAATTTTTGTGGACACTCTTTGAGATGTTACCCTGTATGTGGTGAGCAAGGCTAGGCTTAATTGGCTGAGTTTTAGCATTGTATTGTTTTCAAGGTTCCTCCTCTTGAAGTACTTCCTCTCACCATCACATCTCTTCGCTTTGTGTCTTTACAGGGAACCCACCTGAAAAACCACAAGAAGGTCCACACTGGGGAGAAGCCCCATCGTTGCGACGTGTGCGACGTTGGATTCTCGGACCGCTTTGCGCTCAAGAGGCACAAGGGAGTGCACGGGGGAAATGCTCCTGTGAGTGGAGGGCCATCGGGTGGGGGCGGGACCCCCGTCGGGGGCCCACCAGAGGTTCCTGGAGGCCCTCCAGAGCCACCTAGTGCCACTGGACCCCTGGAGCTGTACAAATGCGAGGTGGGTCAGGTGGCTTTCCCAGGATGCTCGCGACCTCCAGACAAGCCTCTTCACACTGGTTAGGCTCCGGCGGGCGGCCACGCCTTTTTGCCCTTAATTGCGTGCCATTGTCCCGGGCCGCCCGTGCCGGTTGCCTGGATGAGGACAGCTCCTGGTGGCAGCGTGCCACACCAACCATTAGGCCGATGCATGATGGCTCAGCCATACATGCACGAATAAGTTAGGGGATTTTTCCTCTCTCAGCCCATGGAAGGATTTTTTTTACTGGAACAGGAGAATTATCAGAGGAAGACTAGTGCAATATTAGAGATTTTTATGTACTCTGTGGTAACTAGGTTTTACAGTGGAGACATAGTTTGGTATTGGCCTCAACAAGACAATATTGTTGGCTTGGCTGGAGGCTCTATGAAGTTGTGATTTGATTTTGTGCTAATGAAATTGGTTACTATTGCTGGTATGTGATATTAAGGAAGAAGTTTCTCCAAAATTCTGGGTTTGGAAGATATCTCAGAGTTTTTGTCAAGAGTGTGTATTCCTGAGGCAGCATAATGACTTGTGCATTCAGTGAAATTTCATGTGGTCCTCTTCATAAAATCAAATATTCTCATTCTTTGTAGCAATAGTTTGCTGTTTTCATTGAATCTAAAGGCTTCCATGACATTATCACTACATCAAACTTCAATGTTTCGAATATTTTTACTATTTTGATGTGGTATTAATCTTATTTTTACAAAGATAAAATTCCTATTTTAATAAACTTGACACATTATTTTCTCATATCCATCAAGATTATCTTATGATATTGTTATGTATAAATAGACCTCATTTCTTTTCCCAGTGTCAAACACTATCTTGAAGCTTATATGCCAGAATATTCTGCTCAATTAGGGGGTTCCCTTAAAAAATATATTAAAAGTTTTAATTTCATAAATTATCAGTATAGGTTTCCAAGGTTGATCTTATGCAGCTAAGTTACATCAATATAATATTTTAAGTTGTTAATTTTTAATGTTATAAATAGAAATTCTTCTTCAAATGAAAATCATCCTCTCCTTGTCCATGGCATCATTGCTATAGCTCTGAAGTGAGTTCCCTATCTTTCTCAACTTAATGACATCACAGCTATCACCTACAAGCACAAGACATTTAAGTGAAGCTTCCCTTTCTCCAAACTTTCAGGTTCAGTATCTCTGGAATTTTTCCAAATGTAATTCATTTTTAAACAATTATGTAGCAATTTTCAAGGGTCCCGTAAACAGTGGCATACTTTCATTATAAAAATTAATTAAAATTTTGTATTATTTCGTATCCTAGTTAATTTTATCTTGTGGAGTGACAGGTTTTCTTTGATTGGCTATATGGTGCCTATACTTTGACGTTTAATTAAGTTTTGTCAAATTCTCGGTTTTAGAACTGAAAGAATTTACTTATATTACTTCAAAAGCAGTATCTCATCAATTTTTTAAAAATCAATGCACAATATTCATAAGTTTCTTGCACTGTGACATTATGCATGAAACATCATTCCTGAACATAGCTCTTGAAAGCTATAATTAATTTTCTATGTGGGAATCTTGAGCCATTACGTGTTTAAATATGCAGTTTCTAATGTTATATGGTTGAAAAGCCTTTTTCTGTAATTGTTGATCACTTAAAACGTGACTAATTATTTTATTTTGACTTGAGGAAGTTAACTCGGAAAGAGTGGCACTCATATTACTGCCATTAGTTTTTTTATGGATCACTTAGAATAGATATTCAATATTTCATGCCCAGATACATTATATAAACTTGAATGGAAAGGAGGTAATTCTTTCAAAAATTTGCAACATGCTGTAAAAAGTGATACTTAATAATTTAGGAGGAATGTATCTGTAATTGCTGTTCCTGATTCTAAACTAGGATCCATGTGTACAACTGAAACCAAAGTTAATATTTTGCCAAGTTTTATGGTAGTAAATTGATTGAGGTGATAGCATGACGCACTTAAACTCACAATGACATTGCAAATCAAACTAGAGAAATTGATATTTTCTGTGCTGTTTTAAACAATAATCCTTGATGTCACCAGCTTCCAATCTTCCCTTCCCGTGAGGCCCAGACCTTAAAAATGTAAAGAATTTTGATGTACCTATACTGTTCTCTTTCAAGTGGCTGATTAGTGCTTTTGGTATTCTTGTAAACATAACGATTTTTATAAGGTAGCAGTCGAAGAAAAATGTAAATTGTGATTACAGGCATAGCCTACGTATTACAAGGAAGGGGTTGATGCTCTGCCGGTGGTGAATAGGAAGTGAAAAGCTGCCATATCCCTGTGATTGCGTGGAGTGAATTGGAAAAGGCTTTGATAACATATTTTAAGTACTCATGATAAATATTTACAGTATTGATTCAGATTTTTATACAATATTAGGTGCAACCTGAAAGACTATTATTTTTCTCCTTCCTGGTGTAGACTTTATGAGTAAGACATTGTCATGCATTTTTCTTTGAAAAGAGAAATGATTACTGTCCTTTGCAATAGCTAGATAAATTTTATCTAATGGGATAGTGGAATCCTTCAATATATTTTACTTGTGAAGCCTTTATGGATACTTCAATTTTGCAATAATTCTTATCTTATATCCTTATGATGGGCTGTGCAGTTATATATTAGTTCATAATTAATGTTTCTGCTTACTACAGTAAGTTTAATGCTTTCAACACCAAGATATCTACTGGATGTGCATTGACGTGAGTGGTAAATTATTTTGGAAAAATAAAGTGATATGATTTTTGATTGATGAGAAAGGATCAGAAGTTGGTCTCGAGAGTATTTTAGTACTGAAATCGCTGATGACCCGATGTGTCATATCTATAGGAGAGCATTGTGAAGTATGCGCTTAATACCCTCTCATGCCATAGAAGTATCTTATCTAACAGAGGTTCTTAATCAACCTAGGATGCTCTGAAACAAAGTTCTCCCTTTTAAAATAAATTAACCAACCATTGGCTATACTTTATCACATGGAGGACATTGCGTCTCTATGAGAACTCAACTTTAGGGTATGTATTAAGAGCCTCTGGTTAGCAAAGTGTACCCTCCGCTGATCAGCAGATCGAGTTTAGTATATAAATGCCTTAGTATATCCTAATGGAATAGTACTTCATCGGACGGAAGATGTTATAAAATGGCTCCCATATAAGCTAAAGTATGTATGAATCGATGGAATAAGTGTATAAAGTTTGCGTGGGCTTGACATTTTGAATGGAGGAGACTTTCCTTTATTGAGAATATTCTGTCATTAGTCTTTAAGTTCAATTTTGTATTTCTGTTACTCATGGGTAGGGCTATTCATAGACTTCGAATACATGGCCGTGTAGATAGATAATTGCCACTGATCTGGTATAAGGATAATAATTATGCTCATCTCGCATTTGTCCATTGAGGATTTATTTCAATCGGGAAAGTAATTACAAATTGAAAAAAATTAAAAAATAATAGATTTTTATGTAGCCCTGTCAATGTGTGCCATGTTTGTTTTGTTGGTGAGTGAATCTGGATGTGGGAGAAGTTTCTTAACTTTCGGATTGGGCTTGAAGTGGATATCCAGTGAATTTAGATTTTTAACCAATAAGTTATTGTGCTGATATTTTGCCATCATTTTCAAACTGCAGGCAACAATTTACCTTGAAAAAAGAACTGAACTTAAAGCAGCATTTTATGATTAGGACTTTACTGTATGTATAAACAAATTATAGCCCTGTAATTAAGTAATTTATGGAATTAATTTCTCCGCAATTGACCAGTATGCACCAATGTGTAATAGATTTTTAATTTTATTCCCCAAATTGATTTAGTCATTCGAAGTTCCTCAATCCATAGCTAAAAATCCCATACATGTACAATGTCTGGTGAAGTTTCTAATTCTGGGCTCTGTCATGGCCTAGGCACTTTATTTAGCCATGTGATGAAAAATAACTTATGTATTTCAATACATTTCGCTGTAGAATAGCATCTCTCCCAGACTGTGATTGAATTTCACATTCTTAAGTTTGCTTGCATTAAGTAGTATTTTATGACAAAAAAGTGACCATTGTATAATTAAGGTTGATTATTACAATTATGTCAGCCTTGAACTACTCATTTTTTAAGCATATGAAAAATGTTAGCGTTGAAATGCTAAAATAATTTGTGTGTGCTGAATTATCAGTTTCTTTCAGTGTCATAAAGGGCAATATGCGATTTGGAAATTCATGTGTTGTTCTTGCCTTACGTTTTGTCGGAAATTTTTTGTGTTCATTGAATACCTTGGATCCTTTGTCCAAAGATGTGTAATTTTCATCTAGCTTTGAGCTCCTTTTGAAATGCTTCTTATATTTATCACATCCATCACATATTTTGTTGGTACTTCATCAAAAATGTCTATTGAGTTCATTTGTTACTAGATTGCTTGTATTTTTAATTTTATTCAAGATTTTATGCTTTTCAATCATAAATAAAACATTAATGCATACGTTTTGTATGTCAAAGACTCTATTTGGCTTTCTCTGCTTTAAGGAAATGGTTGTGAAGCCTTATTTAACTTATTCTATTAGAGTATGAAATTCTTTTTCACAAGCCACAAAGCGAAGTATATACCTATATACATGTGTGTACATATATACATCGAAGATTTTACAGGTGTATGGATTTTAATTTATTTTCATTATTTTGATAAGAAATAGGTGTGAGATACTTGCCATATCGAGGCCTATAGCTGAATGAAAGGCTATCCTTAAAACTTTAGCACAAGAAATGACTTGAACTCTTGCTATATGTTTAATCCCATCGTCTTGTACAAACAGCAGCTAAACAGTGTCTCCGGTCATGATTTACAATGATTGATGTAAATATATATTTTTTAATGGGAATAGTATTCGTAAATGCACATATTTCATTACTTCTGCTTGAACAATTTTGTTGTGAAATAAGTGGAGGTGATTTATTTCTCTTCTGTGTGTCTGATATTGGTGCAGAAAGGCTAAATTGTTGTCTAATGGACTGAATGGAAGTGTTGTACCTACAAGAATGGCAGTATTTTTATGATGTGTGCCTGTCTCATTATTTATCTAGAAATCCCTGAAAAAAGAATGTATAAGCAAATATATATAAATATATTTTTGTTTTGCTGTATGAGCTGTCATCTTGGTCCTATTCATTCACACATTTTTTTATGTGTGCTTGAAATAAGGAGAAATAGGTGGGAAAACTGGAGAATGTGAATGTGATTATGTTTTGTGCTTGTATGATTGTGCTATATGAGGTTGTTGAGTCAGTAAATGTAAAAAGTGTATTCTTCCTTCTCCGTCCCCCTGAAATTCTCCTTGGTGTTGAAATCTATTATAATAGGAATAATCTGAAATCAGTATTCTTAGTCCTAAATGCTTGTCTCCTGAAAGTCAAAAAGTTGTGAAAATGTGTGCCTGAATGACTGTGTTGATGTTTTTTTAATTGTGAATGTCTTATAGACTATGTACCACTTATTCATGCGCAAGTACTACAGTTCTTTAGTATGAAATAAAAGTATTTCTTGGATTTTGTCGAATCATTTTATTACATGCTCTTTGCTAATGCTAAAGACTACTTAAATCCTGCCATTCCTTGAACCACCATTGAGTCCAGAGAGACCCTGCTCTCTGGCCTTTCATTGGTGAAACCAGTCTGCTATTGTTACTACCCTTGTAGAAAGTAATTCTAGGTGTTATCATATCTGGAAGTAATTATGTCACAACTACCTAAATTCTGAATATTTATTTGTGAAAATCATGAAAAAATATACTCTGAAAGTTGGATGCAAATATAAAGATGTTTTCATACTTAAATATCAAGAAATTTTAATCAATGACATTGCTGAGGAGATAGAAATACATAGCAAACCTTGCATACAGATGTCCTTAATGTAAAAGAGTCTCCTATCTTCTAAATCTCATTTGTATAAAACTAACATTAGGCCTTAAAAACAATTTACCTGCATGTGTTATATAAGGTTGAAGCAGGAAAGCTGTTCAAAAGGAAAGAGTAAGAACATGGTTTTCAAGAATTGATAAATTAATGGAGAAAGTATGATAAATCTCTGAGGACATCCAGGTATTATTATTGAATTATAGCCCATCAGAATTCAGTGAGCAGGACATGATTTGAGGAAAAAAGAAGGATTTTCACTGAAAGAGTCATTCAGCAAAAATCGTGTCGGAAGAAGAACATGTGGGATATGGTGGAACCAAGTATGTACTGATGGACAAGGAAAAGATCACAGGGACAGAAAGGAAAGATGCCGGAGTGGAGCTCTTGCTTGGAGCAGCATTTCATAGCAGAGCGAATGACAGTAATGTTGCTCTGCTCCGGAATGGAGTATCTCTGAGATAAACATCATTCCAGAAATTCTATTGCCTCTTGAAAGTGCATATTTTCAAATTTGCAATGTCCATAATTAAATTCAAATAATGTAATGAAGGGTACTAATAATATTAAAAATTGATTGTAGAGGTTGTGATTAAAATGCCACTTATTTTGCAAGCAAAATATCGATTCTTTGATGCTTTAGGAGCAGTATTAGAGTCTGTACTTCTCATTTAGAATCAATGGAGAAAGAGTTTCAGGAGGATGCTGACGTATGTGCAGGTAGCAATGATGGATAGAATAGGGTAGTTTCCTTCATCAAAGAAAACAAAATGCATTGATTGCGATTCATTACCCACCATTAGGGTTTTCATAATACATATATAAATTATTTGGTTTTAGAAATCCCAGTTTAAACGAATGGCAATGGTCAATTTTAACCTCATTTGAAAAAGGCCAGATTGGCGCCCATGCAATTCCTCTCCACGTGACGTCACAGGGACCTAGTTTCTACACGAGAGGATAGGAGTTTTACATTGTCTGAGATTACCAATGCATGCATGAGTCACAGAGCTCAGGGAAATATCTCTTAATAATCACTTATTAAAATTGTCTAAGGTTGCAAAGTTTCCTTCGTTTGATAAGGTAGTAATAATCCATATTTAAGCCCAGCGCTACCTGCTAGCAGCCTGTGTCTTATCAATGCTCAAGCTTCGCCTCAAGGTCACCTCACAGGGCGGCAGCGGGAACCAGAAATACATCACATGGACTTTTCCCATCATTCCTACTTAGCCGTCACGTTTTCGCGGGCTTGAAAATTTTTTATTTTCGTTTAATCGCAAAAAATAGATATCATCATTCGAAAATCTAAGAGCGTGAAATGCGTACTCCAGGAGTAATAATCTTTCGATTTAGGCAATAAAAAAATAATAGGAAACCACCCTATTGCTATTTTATTTCCAATATTAATGATTCATAATTATTTTTAGTAGCAAATACTGGAACTAAAACAAAAGGAAAGAAGGATGGACTTCTGCAATAGGTATAACTAAAGGCATGTGAGTATTTCAGATTTTGTTAAAAATGTGTGAGAAACATTTAATTATTGATTTTAAATCATACTGTATTCAAGAAGCAACGCGAACGCTGCAATCAAGGTTTACATCTGCAATAGCAAAGTGCGCGCATTCTAGTAGTGTTTGTTGCCTAGTGGAAGTCAGTGACACTCCCCTCCCTCCTCAGGTGTTACAAATGTCATTGCTACCTAAATCATTGCAAATGTTGAATAGATTTGACAAATAACGTATTATGATTGCAAAACGAACAACAGAAGTGTATTGCGGGCATATCCGCACGAAGAATGTAGGCGCTAAAACCTAAAGTTACGTATTTTCGTTTGTATTTGCAAAATATCGCAGCAAATATATTTTTATTCTTCAAGATCATTGATCAGTATAATCGAGAGTCCGGACTAAGCCGATCCGTATGACCGCGAGCCTACTGCATTTAGTATTTATTAATCAAGCTTTATTAGGAAAACTAGGTATTTTTGTTGAAAAAAACGGAACATATGGCATCACAAAATTTTATTCCTAGATTGCCGTAAAAACTTAATAAAATACACGAAATATTAAAAAATTATGACCCCTCGGTGGGCCCCCCCCCCCCCCAGCATTTGACTCACGAGCCGCCACTTGCCTCATTATGTCATTACCCTCCCTGTTTCATTTCTACCAGTAGTGACAGTCACTCATTCATCCTTCCCTATGTTTCTGCTACTGTTAAGCCTGCCTCCAACAAGCGGACTTCTTTTCCCCCTCCAACCTGCTGACAAAGGCATCTTAAACCAAGGTAGGAGCATATCCTTCTTGATCCAAAGAAAAACGCGTTCTTGCCATGTGCTCGTCAGTCCTTACAGAGAAGCTAAAATTTCTTCAAAGTCAACTGTATTCATATAAGTGGCCCATCGAATCTGCTCATTGACTATCTTGTTTACCTCAAGAGAGAACTTTCTATGGCCTGTAGTGTTGTTTGTTGTTTTGTTGATATATGCGAAGGAAAATACAGAGGAGCGCTCCCAACGTGCACACATGATGCCGTCAAATGCATCTCTACACAAGAGTTCATAACGAGTCATGCTCTGGATCAGTGGGCGGTTGCATATTTGGATGACAATGAGAGGAAATGGTTTGCCTTATTTAATTTCCCTCACTGACCAAAGAATAACAACCCACTGGAAAGGAAACCCACTAACCCATGGAGATATAACAGCAGCACAACCTTTGTTGGGATACTTTTTTTCCCCCATAGTACATTAGCGAATCATAGTATTGTAAAGATTCCATGATGTAAATAAATGGCTATTACATATTGCTTCAAGCAGGCAGTGTAATAAATAAATTAGACAAGCCACATATGAGAAAAATACTTTAATAGCAAATTTATTTGTGTATATATGAAAAAATTGGTACAAGATTGTTAACAGTATAGTAGCAGTAATTCACATGTGATTTAAAGTTGCAACCATACATATTAAGTAGTTACATCATCAAAATATGTGAATAGAAAAATGAAATATGTATCAACATTAACAAAAATCTGTTACAAGTTGGTATCATTGACATTAAGTAGGTAGTAAATTGTGTTGATGGTGCTAACCAATGATCATTAACTATTTACTGAGAAGTATAAACTTAAGATTAGAAGTATTTAGACTTTGATTTTTTTAAACAAAGCCCTCACAGGATCAACAACCTTTTTGATTTTAGGTTGTAATGGGTAAAATATATCAGATTTCACACACACAATATACTCACACATTTTTACAGAGAAAAATTAAAGAAGCACAATAAATAAATATCATCTTAAATAGGCAATATAAAAACCCTGTCATCAGGTAGCAAAATAAACATTTAGGGAGTGAGCATAAAAATTATTCTTCATGCATCGGAACTGCACTGCTAGGAAGAAAGTGTTCAATGCTCATTTGCAAAGAAATTCAATCAATGCTTGACAAATGTTTCATTTAAGAAAGAGAAAATATAGATAGAGAGCCATATTGCACAGGATCCTAATGATATCTTTCATTGCTAGAATGCACAATAACTCTGACCAGCACTTAGAATTTTCAGATAATGCCTCACAAGAATAACTAGCATTAGGTATATGCTCAAAACCCATTATTTTCATTATTTATATGAAGATTTGAATTTTCCATTCTAATATTCAATTGGCATTAGCAGTGATGTTTTTCATGAGTCATTTTTTTATCAAGAACACGTGAGGGCTTATTCAGATTATTTCTGAGGTCATGTATGCTGACATTTAATAGTAAATAGGTATATAAGAAATACGCCGTTAAAATTAAAACCATGTAGAATTTGACATCTTTGTCTGAGGAAGTTTTGGGTAAATTATTCCAATCCTACTCTATGTTCAAAGATATTCAGTCATTTTTACATTGGTCGTTTCCTTGAAGCACATATTTAGACTCCATGTGGCCTAAGTCATTCATATTAATTTTTTTTCAAGAATGCATTTCCCAAAATAATACTAAGCAAAATATAAAGCTTGTATTCTGAAAGAGGTATGAATGAAACTTGTATTTTGGCTCACATTCCCTATGTAAAAGTATAGAGTTTCATATATGCATTGGAGAATAAGTGCGATGATATCACCATATCTCTATGTAGATAATTTTGATATATTTACATACAAGCAACTATTATAATTGACTAGGCTTTAATTAAAAAGTTGCTTGAAAATTGTTATTAGTGTTCATATGTATAACAAGCGCTAACTTCATTAAAAACTTTTCAATCAGTGAGGCTATATAAAGCCAAAAATAATTTCAATGCATTATTTACATTGCTTATAATGCTATCACGTTGGCAATTACAAGTAAAATAGCACCAACTTCCATTGGATATTTCAAATGATTCATCTCATTTCACACACAAAACCCATTTGCAACCATCATTTGTGTATCACTATGCCTAATCAAACATTCCTGTTAATATAATAGGCATTCTTTCCCTTTTCTAGGATTAAGACTACAATTTGATCCCTATTTACAGATAATAGTAGTTGAGCCATATGTCTTCATACAATTTTTGGCAAACAATGGCTAGTAATGTAAAATTCACAGCATATCATGCTCTTTCTTTTGGATCTTATGAGGGCCATAAAGATTCATTTATAACTTAAGTTAAGCACAATCAGTAGAAAATATACAGCCATTAAATTTACCTGAGGGCCACTGTCTGTATAATTCTAATTTTGCATCACCAAGGAACCATCAATGACTTTTACAGGCACTTCAAAATATTTCTTTAGCAATAATGTTTTCTAACCTAATGTATTGGAGGGAAAAGTCGATCATTTATTGGTCATTCATGCCTTCTCATGCACTGGAATATAATCGGTAAGTCCCAAGGACTAGACAAACATTGAAAAGGGTAATTAAGGCCTTAGAAACAAAAAGCATGAATAGAGATTATAAACTTGGAAACATCTTTAAGACTGCAATATTTTCATTTGATCTCAACAACTATGTTTAACTAAGACTGATTGTATAAGTAAATACCTGAAGAACATGAAATCCATCTCTTGTGGCCCAACTGTGTAATAGTGTTTGGATACAGAAATGTGTTCATACAATTGAATCAGGCTCAACAATGTGGAAGTCGATTTCCATATAAGGAAAAAATGACTTAGTTCTCTTCCTCTAATTAATTTTCATGAAATGCCATGCGTTGAAGCATTAGTGTTATTATCAAGTACAAAATTGAAAAACTTCAAAGGCATAGTTAGGTACATGATACATTAACCCATACACATTAACCCTTCAGCTGCGGTAGTTATATCGCAAGTCTTCCAATGCTTGGGTATTTTTTGGAGGAAGCCACAGCCTTTCTTCTGCAGAGAGAGGCAAAGCAGTTATAAGACTCGTATACTTTCCTGAGGACACCCACTAAGGGATAAATTTGTGGGAATTATAATTTGGTGAAATTACTGTGAAACCTCTCATAATTTTGGTGGAACGGAACAAGTGCCAACACATTAACCAAATTAGAATAGGTTTCATTCCCTGTTCCTGCATTAGCTCAATTTGGATGATTGTATACAGTGCATTTTTGCCATTCATTCTTGTGTTCATGCATTAAGACATCAATTCCGTACATGTCACTGTACTGTGTAAACAGGTCTTCACATGGAATTATACACATCATGAGGGGAATTGGGGGAAAGTAGAAGAGAAGGGGTAAGAAAGGGTGTTAGGGAAAGGAAAAAAAACAGGTGAGAGGTAAGGGTATGGCTGCTACTGAGGGTTCATCTCCTTATGTTCCCAAGCAACACCATGATATGTTGACGCAACCAGCATTTCCAATACGTAATTAAAGTTGCATAACCTCAAGGATGTTTAAGCTTAATTTCCAAATATGTATGTTATTTGATTATCAAAGGCTGAAATCTATTGTGATTCAACCTTATACGCCCTCTTGGAAGTTTTTCAATTTCATACCTAATAATTTGATTAGTCAAAATATGTATGTTGCACCACAAAAATTAATCTTTGGAAGAAAGAAAGGTATTATAAACACATTTTGCAGCATTTAATTTTTGTAACACAGTGTATCAACTAATAATGCTCATCATTCACGATTCAAGATAATGCGGAAAAAATCAGGCAATTTTTGCAGAAAAAATTTCTAAGTCTATTGATTGTATCGTAAATAAGAGTCGTAGTTTTTTTATAAGCCAATAATTAAAAAAAATACATATTTTATACTTGAATTAAGATCCAAAACAGGTCGCCTACGATAAAATATATTCATATATATAGGAAGATACTTCACTCACAAGTTTATTCAATAAAGAAAAATATCATAAAAAAATAAAAATATAATATTAAAAACCAAATATAAAATTAAAAATAAAACAAAAAATATAGGTAAAATAAAAATATGAAGTCCATTCCATATAAAATAAGAAAGTGAAATTCCCACCGAGCACCTGAAAAGGTATCATATGAATTCAAGATTAATAATTTGAGCGATGCACTTGGGAGATATATTTCAGATAAAAACGTCTATGATGTTTAGTTGATGCCCACTGTAGACTTAGGTGATGAAGAAAAAATACGACTCACAACAAAGATAAATAATATTCTGTAGTAAATATTAGGATTTTTTAAGAAGATTAGCCTGACATATCAAAATTAAGGTAAATGAAAATGATTCATGTATAAAATAGAAATGCAAATTTATTGTGTGAATTCAGGAAATAAATTACCCTTTTTATCCTCAATGCATGTAAATTCTCATGATAATAGGGAGGAGTATTAAAAATATTTAAATCCTGTAGTCCTTCAAAGTGGAGTCATGACAAAAGCAAGTTACAGTCTTGATATAAAAGAGAAGACAATTGAGGATTAGTTGTGCTCAAAAATATTACTGATAAGGATGAAGAAAGGTGCAAATAACATCTGATGAAAATTCACTATGAGATGGGAAGTAAGGTTGTATACTGATCGCAAGGAGAGTAAACCTCATTTGTGCTTTCCTTTTTTATGCATTTGATATTGGCAGGCAATTATCTTGTGAGATGATTTTTAAAAGGAAGTAAGTATTCATTATTGGTACGGGAGCAGCAAAAGGAATGAAATTTACAGGGAAATATCCAATTGCTATCGTAGGTGTCAAGGCAACTTTTTAATTTCCAGATATATATTAAGTGGAAATCTTTTGTATGCAATATATGAACAGTGATTACTATAAGGTCTAGCAAGACTAATAGAAATTATGGGGACTGTAAAAAATTGGAATAAATTGAGGAACAAATTTAAGGTATGAGATGTCTTAACGATAACAAATGGTTGCTTTGGTTTTAAGAGCATTAATATTTTCAATGTTTAGTAAATTTTAGTATAGAATGTCAATAAATGGTTGTGTTTATGGAAAATCAAATGATCATGTTGTTTGCATCACAATTTGCTTATGAAATCCTTGATCACGATTACACTTTAAACTGGAAAGAAGTTCAATACAAGATGATGTACCTATTTTCCATCAGCATTTTTAGCTCAATAGAAAATAAGTCATAAATAAAACAGGAAGTTTAAGAATGATTTCAGTTAACTGAAAATGTATTGAGGACACCGTTGCACCTAATTTAATAAAGTAACATCAAACCCATCACTAGGACAAAATTGGATTAAATTAAACAAGTTTACCTCGATAATTATTAAATGAAATACCTTAAGAGTTATCTAATGAAGTATGAAATAATGATTCTTAAATATAAAAAATTGCTGCCAAATCAAAGAAACTGAATTTACATGAAGGGGAGAAAATTAATTAGCAGAACAAAAATTTTTTTAAATTTCTTATTCTGTAAAAACGGGGAGAGGAAAGTTTTTCAAACAAGGGATACGCAGTGTCATAGTAAAATAGACTTAAATTAATAGGGAAGAGTGACATAACTAAGAAATACATCAATTTCCTTAACAGCTTTGCTCAAATTTTCCATTTAATGCTTGTACGCACTTCGTTTTATTTAGGGTTGGAGCACCTGAGGCTGAACATTGCTGAATACACTTCTATTCCCTATGGAAAACATGTTAAAAAAGAAATGCTAGGATGGTTTAACATTTGCTGAGCTCACAAATTTTCAAAAGTATGAAACTTATTTCACTTTTTTGGCCTTCAGTAATACGAGCCAACCATCATGAAGTATTTCTGAATTTATCAGCCATTACCGATCTATTTTGAGTTGGATTCAAAGTGAGTAATATATGTGAAAAAAGTTCATCATAAGTTGGCTTGTATCAACTCATGTTTTACGTAGAGTACTAATTCTTTCCCTTTCATCTCTGGTTTTCCCTACAGGCCACCATTTTCTAATGCATTCAAAAACTTAGTACATATATGCATTCATGCACAAAAATTCTTCATAAGATTAAGGATCAATAAAAACCATGTAAAAATCCCTGGAATTAAATCCAGGAACTATCACTTTTGTATGTTAATCGGATTAGAATAAACTATTTACTGTGACATAAATGAAGTCTTGCTGTGCTGTGCTCAAGAAATAAGCTTCCATTGTAATTTGAATAATAAGTAGAAAAGAGTAAAGGCCATATTGAATGCTGAAAACCATTTGATGTAATGATGTTTCCCTAATTATAAATGCTACTGAAGAGTGGAGTCCATAAATGTTTCATGTTGTAAATATTTTTCTTAGTGAAACTGTAAATAAACATGACCCACTCAATTATTTAAATTATGGCATTAGAGCACCATCATTTACACGATATGTATGAAAATTTAGTTCCCACGATAACATTCTCCTGGTATGATAACAATAAAGGCACAATGCGTAATCATAACCAGTACATGGAGTGCCAAGTCCAAGGGCAGAGAAGAGTTTGAAAAGCTTATATTCCAAAGAGATAGTTTTGGCGAGTGATGCAACTTTCACAGGCCCGTTCCATATTTTTCAATGCTGCCCCTGAAATGTACATCTGTGCTTAAACTATGTTATGCTTAGTCTAATATCATTCACAATACATTAGCAGGTATATACTATAACTAAAAAATTTCTTTTTTTCTTTTCATTCTGCCTAAAAACAAAATATATCCGGTTGAGTCTTACTTGACTTGGTTACATGATACATTAACAGGCACAAGTTTATGTAAAAATGCATGACTGCAGGAGCAGGAGGAAATATTCACTGTGTGACTACCCAATATGTATGACAGCATGAACATAAAATATAGAGCTTATGTTCTAATTTGGTTCATACATTTTCTCATGCAACATTTCATCAAAATTGTTCATGTGTGTGCATGAACTTGAGCCCCAATGAGTTAATGTATCACATAACAAGACCTTAACATAATTGTTTGGTTAACAACCCCATCACTGTATGACTTACAACTTTTTGGACTGGAAAATACCTAAAATGCAACATTTACTGCAGTAAGAAGGCAGATAACTATTTTGTAGATTGCTAATTTTAAAAAATCATTAAAATTAAAAATAAGAATCCCATACTTATCTTTACCGATGAAATTAAAAGCAAATCTATGAGAATCATTAATTAAGATTACAATTGGAGTGACTGCATTCGCATTTTCGACTGACAATATTAAAATCTTGATTGGTCAAATCAATCAAAATTCGAATTGAGAGTTCAAAACCTGGTAAAATCCAACACTTTTTTCATGAATAATATGATCATATCTCTTTAATTCAAATTATGTACCATGGTATAAACATCAATCGAGATCAAATGTATCTGCCATATATCAATATATGTAGTTCTTGCAAGAGTATACATTACACCATCCTCATGAAATGTATGTACAGATTGATAGAAATAGATAATTTGATTTTTTCTGACTTAAAATTTTCGTCGCTGAAGGGGATTAAGGACCAAAAAACTAGAATACCCACTCAATTGCTTCACTTTATACCCTGATGATTCATACCCCAGGAGACTGAGGTAGATCATCCTAGTGGTGAAAGTCTTCCAACCACTATTCTGAAGCTGCTATCCCCTTAGATTAGTTCATCCATTAAGGCTAGCTGTTTCCTTCTAAATGCCATACTCATACAAAGGCAGAAGTGCTGCATCAATCATAAGAATAATAGAATTTATGAGCAAACAACACCATGGTACCTAGGCTGAATTTTAAATTAGTGTGAATCTTACCTCCACAACATTTTGGTTATTGTCCAAATAGTACTAATAAGGCTGTTAGTATGCAAGCAAATGCATGGCTGGAAAGGACTGTTAGGCTACTGGCACAGTTCTCAAGATCACTTATGAGAGCCGTAGGTAAAGGATCATCCAAACATACAAAGTCGCAACATCTTTTTCCGGTGAAACGAAAATTTCGGCAAAACTGTAAATAGAAAGTGAATGATAAGGAAAGTTCAATTTTAATTTCTTGATGATTCTGATTTTGCTCTTATGGCAGCTTAATCACTTTTGAATCTTATAGCCAATACATCATTAGTCATTTACTCTAAGCTCATGAGGACCACTACAAACATTAACACCTGGATTCTTTAAAAATTATTTGTTCAAAGCATACCTTATATTTCTCTTATCTAATTGGTCACTTCAAATCAAATAGACCCAAATAGAATGTCAAATTTTTTCTTGAAACAAAGAAAATCGAATGCAACTATTTAAAAATTTTTATTTTAGTATCTCCATTATGACAAAATTATATGAATAAAAAGAAATATGCCATCAATTCATATAAAAGTTTGTGCGGAAATGTAGCGAAGAATCCAAAAACCTGTATGGGGCTTGATTCCTCCAAAGTTATGTGGTAGATGAGCATCAAAGAGCAGCTTCTCAAGCCGGCATGTTTTAGCATTTTTTTTGAAGCTTTAATTTTCCAGTTGGTAGGAGACCATATTCAATTTGATATGGAGAGACCATTCTAATATCACATGCAACGGGATCATGATCAATAAAGTGAATTCAAGTGAAACGAACAACAAAGTAATGAAAAAATGTAGTACATTATGAATAAAAATAAGCTTCAGGAAACAATGAAAGGTGGGATAAGCAATGCAATAAGACTGGTAAAAATGCGCCTCAACACAAATTTAGAGTGCAAAGCAAAATATCAATGCTTTGGAATCAACTAAACCTCATTCGGTACTTTTAAATGTGCAAATATCTATCTTCCACCTGATGTCTCAATTACATTGAAACTGAAACTTAGACATTGCAAGTGCAAGAAGAACTTAGAAATTTCAAGAGACAGCAGCCCATCAGTACTATTGCACTCTGCAAATACATGTCATGATGGCTACATTAATATTTCTGTAATTATAATCACTGATTACTCAGATTCTGAATCCATTTTTTGCAGATAAACTTCTCTTCCATTCCTTACTAAAGTATTACATCTCTTCTTTGATTCTATCAATTCTGGCACTTCAAAGCAATTACACTAACAAGAGCGTACCCAGGATCAACTAGGGGGGGGGGGGGGCAAGCCATGGTTGTTCAAGTTGTAGATAAGGTTTAAGTATGGAAAAGGTGAATAAAATAAAAATTTTAAGGAAACTGTAACAGCTCTTCATTAGTTTTTAAAATTATTTACTTGAAAAAATATTATTTTCCTTAAAGACACTTACGATTTTTGCTTCTAGGGGGAGGGGGGGGGGGAAGCTGCCCCCTCCTGCCCCTCGCTGGGTACCATGAACACTATGTACCACGTATTTTTGTCTTTAGTCACTTATGGCTATGTGTATATAGTTCCAGGAAATTACTTATAGCCAAAATGTAGCCAGGGCCAATTCTAGACATTTTTCTAGTGTAAGCAAACAACATTCCAGCCCCCCCTCTCAAAAATAACCTGAGAGGTAGTAGGATATGTACTGAACATTGGACTGAGCGCTTAGGCACCACTTATGCTTGATGCCCTATGCACTCACTTACTTTGCTTACTGCTTAAACTGACCCTGAATGTAGCCATAAACCAAAAAAATCCAAATCCGTTATGCTACTATACAACAACATAGGTAATGCAAATTCATTACCTCTTGGGTGAATTATATCGGAATATTGTAAAAATTTATACTATATCATTGCTGAGAGGCATCATCTGGTATAAATACAACGCCATAAATGCACTGGATCAATTTCCAGAGAAGAGGATAATTTGGAAGATAGGTATATGTAGTATGTCCATGAGGCATGCCATGTTGCAAGGTAAGAGGTTTCGGAGGATGGGAAGTGACAAGTGGTGATGGGAAGTTGGGCAAAAGGGAATGCGTCAGCTTTAAGCGAAGAAGAAGATAGGAAAGTTCGACACTCTATTGCGCCCATTGACAGCTCAATTCGTCAGTTGCTATGAAGACATTTTGCTAGGTGATTTTCTATTTATCTCCCATTCCCCTTTACTTGACCTCCAATCACCTGTTGTTAATACGTACTCTGTACCCTCCCTTCCCACCTTGCAACATGAATAGACTCACAAACTCTCTATAGCTATATCTTACTAAATTTCCATTATGCTCACGCGTATCCTATAGTAGCACAAAGAGGATGTCGTTCAACCATGATATTCATCTTTTTGTTGCACCTCTGGAATTTTACCAAGACCATAGTCTAATTTCCCTCACATTTCAGACCCTGACTGGCATGTACTACTACAGTACAATGCCAGGTCACACTAATTTCTGCACTTATACTCCCAAGTTGCTTACAGAATAATTGAGCTAAAATGGCACATAATATGTATTGAACAGTAAAATACATACATGCTAAAATTTACAGCCCACATGGCATGTGGCACATGCAATGCATTCAGCAAAGTATGCTCATGCTACTCATTGCTGCTATGGAAACCTTATACTAAATTTGAAGATGGTCTTTGTGATGACAGATTTTTTTCCCAAAACCTGTGAAGAACATCTTTTCAACTATCACCCGATCACCTATCTAAGTCTATGTCCGCTAAGGTTTAACCCTTTTTCTGCTAGCTTGCCATTTCATTGACCTTGAGTGCTTGCTTGAACTGCCAACAGCTGATACATATTGTAATTATATGATCACATTTAAAAATAACTTTTCTTAATTACAAATACAGGTATCCCCTTAATTATGAATAATTTATAGGTTCCTGAAAATATTCAGAAGGGAGATTTGAGTATTATGTAAGCACTCCTAGGGGAAATGGTTACAAGTTTGATTACTTGGCTAGAGGGGTCATAGCACTCTCCACGTTAGGTAGGAAGGTTTCTTTAGCCGAGAACGGAGGAGTGGTCCAGTGGAGCATATTTTTCAGTGTACAGAATGCCCAGGTAACAAATATGGTGCTATGCTCACCAAGAATAATTTATAAGTGAAAAAAGTAGACTCCTGCTTCACAATGGATTTGATTTACTATGGATATAGCATACGATTGGAGCTGATTATGCGCATGCTCATTAAGATTTCTCATTTTGCCAATATTTTTCCCTATTGCAAAGTATTACCAATCATGTAATTAATAATAAAAGCAATTCTCCACATTATTTGTTAACATAGAACATTTATTAACACATTCAATGCGGGCCCAATTTTCATAAACGTCGCCAGAATCGGCCGATAAAATAAGAAAGAAAAATAGAGAGGTTTTTGTGCCACGTCTTCCATTCAAAAACTGCTATTTACAAACGGCGTACATGGGTCGAAAGAGGGAAGCTTGCTCAATGCCATGCACATGATCGGAAGACCGGGAAGTGGATATTAGTCACGTACGGAGGCAGAGAAAGGCAGAGCATGGCAATTGACGTGCTCCGCATTTCGGCTTGGATGAGACCACGTCAATTGACGTGCTCCATGCTGAATGTGTTAAGATGGCAACATTTACATGCCCTGATGCTCTTTAAACAGCTCCCTTGTGTGGAGGTAATGACATTTCATTATACCATAGAATTCACTTTCTGATTGGTCCAAAGGAACGGATTAATATTGAAAAGTGAGGGCCTGGTTAACAATTTAAGTACATACATTGGTAGCAAACTTTTTTCAAGTACGCATGTGAAATTGCTGAAGAAACTTGAAAAATAGCATAAAGTATTGTTAACTAATGAGAAGCAAAGATAAAAAATTGAAAAGTCTTAAGCAAATGCTTATTTTTGCTCACAAGGGGGAAAGGTAGGTGAATAATGGCCAAATAGGTGATTATTTAAAACTTGAATGATCCCATAAGTCAGATTTTTTAAATAACTCAGATTCATGTGAACAGCACAGAAGATTAATTGTCATATTATCAATATGAAGCCATTCACCAAGGAATTATTTAAACAATCAATATAAAAATTATGATTCAAAAGGCTAATTTACAGAAAAATAAGGGATTTATCAACTCTTGCATGAGCGTACCCAGCGAGGGGCAGCTGCCCCACCTAGAAGGAAAAACCACAAATGTCTTTAAGCAAAATCATTACTGAATGAAAGTATCCAACAAATTTTCTTTAAACCCATGAAAAATGATATATATTAGTATTAGATATATAACTAAGAACTGACTATTGTAAGTTAACTGAATTTGTGCTTAAGTTAATGAAATCAGGTGTATTTGAGTTCATACGTTTGTCTTGCCGATAATTATATATATATAATCTCAAGAATAGCGCACTATGCAATAATGTATGTATTTAACCGATTGAAAAGAACGGACAAAATTGGCTATGAAAAACACAGAAACACATACAAAACACAACAAGAGACACTCACAATAACAAGCAGACGTTTCAAGGGGATGATCCACTATCTTCGGTGAGTTCACCTTCGGCACCGAAGATAGCGGGTCATCCTGTTGAAACATCTGCTAGTTATTGTGTCTCTTTTTGTATGTGTTTCTGTGTTCTTCATAGCCAATTTTGTCCGTTCTTTTCAATCGGTTAAATACATACATTATCACGTAGTGCGCTATTCTTGAGATTATATAATGTAAGACCTGCCCAATTTTTACCCCTCCTTCTATCCCCAGTCATCTCGTCTCCTACCTACCACCACCTCCTGCGGCCTCCTGTACTTCAAAAAATGTAGTTTACCTTATTCATTGCAAGCACTGTCCCTCCTTTTATATAGGCAAATCCTCAACTCCCCTTAACCTTAGAATCAATAACCACAGAGCATCATGCACTTCCTCTGACTTTGCGCCCTTCCCGGTGGCGAAACATGTGGCCGCTCATCAGCGTCAATTCAATGATTGCTACAATGTTTCAGTTTTAGCCTCCCTTCCCCCCACAGACCACCCACTCAAACTTAATTCTATTTAATTAAGTTACATTTGGCTATTCAAAGCATTTCTTCCTCCCGGCTTAAACATCCACCGCTAATCCCTTAATTGCCTCAACCCACTTCTTTCCCCCCCTCTTTGGACCCTACCTCCCCTCTATTTCCCCTTCCCTCAGCTATCCTTTACACTCTACCTACAGTCTTTTACCTAACTCCGAGGAAGGTGGTAATGCCACCGAAAATTTAGTGAGTGTGAGTTTCTAATCTTTTTCTTGTGTGTTCTGATACTGCCCATCCTAGGGTTTTTTATGTTATATATTGTAGCCGTTGCCGTTTGGCTAGGTTCATGATGTAGTAAAGAGGCATTTACGAGGTAGGGAAGGCTTGCGTAAATTATGAAGGGTCGAATAAATATTGTAAAGTGTTATTTAATTTTATGTAAATGCTCATGTAATTTTGTATGAATGTGTGTGTGAATGTGAAGTGATGAATGAATGCCTAGATTTTGTATTTTCCCATCCCCCATCCCTCCCACGATTCTTCCGTCTACGAAGTGGAAAATTCCGGTGCCTACGTGATACGTGCCATGTTTCTCCCCACCCCACTGTGAAGCCGGAACACCTGCGTACGGAGATGATGAAATCCTCCAACCCCACCCTCCACAGAAAACCACCCCCCCTCCCCTACGGAAGAATAGCCGAAAAAACCCGATGCCCGGGGTTTTTCCGCCCACCCATTCCCCTCCCAGAAAGTGGCTATATAAGCGGAGCGGACGACATGAGGAAGGAGGATTCTGCTGGAGACATCGGCCGGAGGCTCTGCCGGATTAGGTACCAGGTCTGGGAGGAGAGAGAAAGAAAGGGAGGCAGCACAACGTGGAAAAAGACGCGAGTATTGAACGGCGGTGACTTTGGAAAGAGGAGATAAGAAGGAATCTTCCTAGCACGCCCAGCAGAAGACGTCAATCCACGGCGCCAACACAGGAGTTCTCTCATCCCACAGCCATACTAGTCGCAGCATCGAGCCAGCCGAGGAAATCTTCTCCACCAGCAGATCAGCGAGAGTGATAAGTACTCTAGCCACCAATATCCCCAAAATTTCAACAGAAGCCGAAGAGCCCCACTCCCCATTCCCCTCTTTCTTCCATTCAAGAGAAGAAGAACAGTGATATTCTCCCGTATATTTTTTTTTAAGTTCCCCCATGTCCCCGTGTGTGTGTGAATGATTAATGGTAGTTTGTAGGACAATAAGAGATTATTTGAAATTGGCGTTTATCATTTTTCAAGCATTTTTATAATATTTCACGCCAACAATTGTATTCAAGGTTTATTTTCTTTTCTGTCATTTATTAATTAATGTTATTAGGTTCATAACTGGCCAGTAGCAGTAATTTAATTCGTGTTATTCCAAGAGTTATTCATTTATGTATTTTGTGAAACATTTTCCAATTGAAGTGCTCATTAAACGTGTTGTTGGAATTGTAAACTGTTACGTAAGCCTTCATTATTTCGTACGCGCCAGCCTCCATTCAGCAAGTGAACCTACCCCAATTTATCTCTCCATTTCTTTCCCCCTCCCTCCATTTCCCCTAGCCATCGAACCAGGGCCCGCTCACCTTGAGCAATCCCTCCAAACCATCCTCCCCCCCACCCCTCAGAAAGTGGAACCCAGTCGGACGGACGACGGTAAGGTGGGTTACAATATATATATATAATTATCGGCAAGACAAACGTACGCATGCATGTTCCTAAGGGACACACTTGCCCCGGAATAATTAATTTCATTTTCTATTCTATTTTATCAAGGAAATAATCTCATAAATCCCATGGCTTGCCGCCCCCCTAGTTTTGATCCTGGGTACGCCCTTGAACTCTTGCTTTATGTTGTATCCACGACTTACAGGGAGTGAATTTAATTTTCGAGCCTTGGAGGCAGGTTAGAATATGATAAATTATGACATTAATGAAGACCAGGATGAGGTTATTGCCATTGCATGGTATCAATAAAATGGACATAAATCTTAAAATACAAAATTTAAAAAAAATTGATAATTTAAATGATCCTTAAAAGGAACTTCGAGTGGTTATAAGTGCGGAATGCCATACGTCCGCGCATAACTTGAGGACACCCCAGTATTTGAATGATTGTGACGGTAAAACAAAAATACATATTATTTGACTTCTCCCAAAATTAAATGCCCTGAGGTAATAATTACAAGAAGTAAGCCTTGGCAGTATCATCACACTCTAATTATTTTGCTAGCATTGAAAGGGTCAAAAAATATCTATTGGAACAAATGCATGCTATCAGAATTTCCTATTATGTCCTTTATGCACCTTTAAGGTTATCCTTCATGAGAACCATCAACTGAAGCTGATTCTGTTTAGGGAGTCACAATATACCATTATGATGGATGAAACACAGCCGCCACTCTTTTCTCCACCTACAGAGGAATTCAATGCAGGGCAAGAAAAAGAAACTTGAGGCATATGTGTGTCCTCTAGGTGCTTTTTCTATGACAGTCCAGCCAAGAAAAACATCATAAATGTAGGGAACAATTCTAATTAAAATGATAAATGAATAACAATGTCAATTAAGAGGAAAGACTTCTACTTGGTAAAAGTAACTCAAAATTATAAAAAAAAATTACATACGTCTTGACTAGAATTAATTTCAATAGAAAAATATATGCTGAAAATCTACGTAAGAGACACATGAATAGTGAATCGAAAATATTTAGGTGCTCTGAAATGAGTAAGGCAAGGGTGAGATCTAATAAACAATGTAAATATAGATTATATATAACTGAACCACCCTTTTGGTCCTAAGTTCATGGACAGAAAATGGAAAATGAGGCAGTACACGAACATTAGATATTATGTATCTAAAATTGATTTCATTACAAGTATCTTTTTTCAGCAATTTCTTAACACTAAGTTTCCACTACAATGACAGATTACGTAAACTACAGGGTAGAGGTACCTTGTCAATGTTAGATTTGGGGATGAAATTTAATTACACAGATACATATGCAGAAGCTTTAATCACTTTGCTGGGGAGCAAATGTGACCATACCATATCTGCAAACAGGAACAAATAACACTACAAATATAATAATTATGGACAAATAGCAGCCACCTTCACTTAAAACTGACATGTTAACCACTCCTAGTATTCACCTGCAAGGATTTGTTTGCGGATACATCTGAAATAAAGGTTTTAAGAGAAAGAAAAAGAGCTTTCTTTCTCACTTTTAAACATTAAGGTGTTAAGATACCAAGGATCAAGCAAGAAATTTTTTCCAGAGATGCTGCTATGAACATAATCGTTTTAGTGCTTTCCTTTTTTAGCAAATACGATATGCAGTGCCATGAATGGCAGGGCTTTTTTGAATAATTTGTATGACTTTACTCAGAAATTTTACAAAAACACCATTAAAAATATGTTGAAGCTAATGTCTTATAATGTATTTTCCAATACATACTTACTTATGCCATCAACAAAAAAAAGTTCTCCAATGATGTCATCTTGTACGCATTTGGGAAAAATACTTTAATACATTAAAGCAACTGGCCAATGGCATTCTTTGCATGTATCCCTGGGGCTGATATATTAGCTACCTGGCACTTAAGGGGTTAAAAGAACTATTTTGAGATAAGATTGTGGGATTATACAACTACATATATATTACATTACTTATGAACTTGTAGGCTGATATATGAAAGGATGAACAAAATGAAATGCAGTTATCAACTCATAAATTCATTGATGCATCATGTAGCAGAGCTAGATTATAGATTCGATATTTCCATTCTTCTCTTTAGTTTTTCTAGTACACATACATGGGTAATTATTCATGATGCTAGGTTCAGTGGCGTAGCCAGGGGGGGTCCGGACCCCCCCAAAATATAAAAACATAATTATTTTCCTTCATAAAAGAAAACAAAATATTGAAAAATTACGAATTTACAAAATATTTATTTAACAAATTAAGTTTTTTCGATTATGATAAGTGTTGAAATTAGTTTAAAACCCATTACTTAGTATCCTGTTTTTCAAAAATTTCCCTCCCTGGTTTTGGACCCCCCCATACAAAATTCCTGGCTACGCCACTGGCTAGGTTCTCCTTTTTTAAGCCCATTTTACACGGGAAAAGTAATTCACATTAAAAAGAAGAACTTTGTGCTTTCACATTAATATTTATTCACGACCATGGTTTCAACGTTAGACGTCATCTGATCATCAGAGTTCTTCTTATTAATGTTAATTATGAATCGCTTTCACCAAGTTACGCCTCAAACAATCAACGGGAAATGTAGTTGCAGAATTCAGAACTGCAATTTTTCCCCAATCTGGCTTGCAATTATGCAAGTTCATGAACAAAATTAGAACGGGGGCTATTTTGCCATCTCCCATGAGTTCTATCAATTCAGTGCTTAGCAGGACACAATTTTAAATGCGCTCTCCCACCTATGTCAGATTGTGCAAGCACATGCCCTACGCAGAACAGGTTTTACAGGAGGCATCTTCAACTCCAAGCGAATCCAATAAAAATATAGAAGATAATGGAGCCTCAAAATAGAAAGACCAGAAAAATTTCAACAGCAAGATGCTGGCTGGCTGGCTAAAATGTGAAAGAGACTCCCTTACCCTTCAACCAATAAGAACACAGGACCAACGACAGTGGGAATTTAGGCATCAAAACCTACTTGTATTTATCCAAGTAAAAACAAACAAACAACTCAAGCAGCCCATATTCTCAAATGTTTTACTGAAAATAATCTGTATTATCAGTTCTTACTACTACAATCACAACCATAAAAGTAAGGGAAATAATCAGTTCATGACAAGAAAGAAGTCAATGGTATGGTTCCAAAAACGTTTGAAAATGTTAAGGTATTCAAAATGACTGCTTAAGAAAAAAACAAAAACACATGAGGCAAAAGCCCCTCTAAAATGATGACTGCTTGACTGCGATGAGTTGTTAAGAAAAAGCAGCGATAGATATCATTAGCGCAACTAGCTAGTAGTGGACACGGGAAACTTTATGGCCACTGATCAAGATAAGTTCCGTATTTATGTATTTTTACAATGGAGAAGTATACCCAATCATCTCAGTTCAAAGCCGAACACACTATAAAACTCAGGAAAGCGCATAAAAACAAGCTATATGATATATATCACCAACAGAAATGACTCGCACTTCAGTGGCACATGAGAGGTTGTGTAGTTAAAATTCAATTTTAAGTGACATTGACAAAGAATTGAGTATTTAAAAATATTAAAGCCTTGCATTTGCCCAATGAAAGGAGTTCTAACCTCGTCATTTATTTCAAACGTTTCACTAATACACACTGAATCTTGAACGGTGAAAATCAGCATAAATTCGCCTTCGAACTGGCTCACTTCCCAATGAAATCAACGGGCGTGAGATTATATAATTAGCCCAAGCCGAGGTAAGCCTACGCAGCTTCACTGGGCTGATTTTAGGAAGCCCTAACATGAATAATTGAAGAAATGGGTGGATACAAAAATATATTTGAGAAATTGCGATTTCACATGCAAGCAAATAATCGTGAAGTTGAGAACGGAACACATGCAGTGCCAGTAACAGAGGCGTCCAAAGTAATGATAGGGTCACATCGCTTCAATTTGTATTAAGCAATGATGCACAAGTACTTGGATGGCAGAGGTGAGTCAATTGATGGGGCCCTGAAGGACTTTGCTATTACTTAAGACGCCGCTGCTTCAGAGGAAAAGTAGCTGCAATTGCTTTGAAAATAGCTCTCAGTAAGTTATCATCATTATCTCACGTATGGAGGATCGCAGTAGATGGTGATGCACCACAATGATTCGCTATGGTAACAAATACACTTATCACAAACGCTGGGGCCTGGTATGTACGGAAGACCATGTGGTATTGTATTCCCCTGGAAGTCTATACAATCTTCTTCGATGGCACCTAAAACGTAATTTTAGTCCATGTAACAGCGATGGGTGTGGTTGACAAAAACATGAATGCAGAGGTTCTGTGGCGATGATTAACAATGATAACCTGTGAAAACAATTCCGACAAAAAATGTTACTATTATGTGTCGAAAGTGATGCATTATTCAATTCTGTGAATTTGTACTCCAATTCAACAGAAATAATATCAAAATAATCGCGCCCACTAAGGACGACTAGCCACGGAGAATGCAACAAAACAAAACACCGCGACATGCGTCGCATGACGAATTGCGTAAGTTCCGGTTTTGGGTGGGGGGGGGTATTCGTGGGTGGGGGGCGAAAAGCAAGGTAATGCCCCGTTTACACCACGATCGTCGCGACGTTGATCGCGACTACTGCACGTCTACACGTCTAAAAGTTACCATCGTAACTCAGTGCTGCCCTCGTTGTGGAACTGTGTCAGATAACAACTGACGACGACACTGCGTGAGAAAATTGAAATCCTAGAAATTAAGAAGCAAAAGAATATTAATGTTTTCATGTGCTAAAACTGAAGCTAGACCGAACTGTCGGTAAAACGTTAAAGAATATAGGTTTCTTTATGGGAATATGTCCAAAGTTTAGCAATATTCGTGCGGTAAAGACAGTAGATATGTCTCCTTGCTACGTTCCAAATTGGAATATTTTGCTAACTGGTCACTTTATTATAATATCGACTCCATCCGGACTGAACGTGTCCAAAATAAATTTTTCAAAGTAAATAATTGCGATTTATTTATCTCTTTGTCTGATTACATCACTTCATATATTCTTTCCCTAGTTAATTTGAAAACTCTTGCACGACCAAGGATCCTCCAACAAAGGCATATTCCTCTACAAAATTATCAATTAATATTTAGATTGTTCCAATCTCCTTTATTAGTAACTTTTAATGGATCCCGTCATAGCTATATAAATCCTCACCTGCTTGTTTTTAATTACCATAGAGCAAATTATGTCTTCAACTCCCACCTATGATGAGATAAAACTAAAACTAGTCACAACAGTCCGTGAAGTCTTTAAGAAACTAGATTCTTCGAGAGAATATGTCAAAACATTCAAGAATATTCACGCATTAAAGACAGTACATATTGCTGTTATAATTTAACTAGAAAAGGCTTAGATTTCGGCTTGATTCGGCACAAGTATTGATATCTCCATGTCCTCATCTAAATGTTATGGTTATTTCTGGCGAATTTTATTGTGAAATCCTGTATACAATGATTTAATTGGATAACATTTTGTGCATGTTTGTTATTTTCCATCATCTGTGAATTATAATGTAAGGATACATGGTTATGGGTTAACCTGTAAATAACGAAATACATAAAACTGGTATAGTACAGAATATCCGATATCTTTTGGTAAATAGAACATCAGAAAAAACTTTCCCCTAACGTCCTTCCATTGCCTGTTGAATAATGTCTTCAATCGTTGCCATATATCTTTGATATATTAGAGTTATTTATGAAATATCAATTACTGTATCAAGATTGCAACGGCGCGAAAGAATCGTATATGCATCGATCTTCATTTCGATCTCTTTTTTTCTTGGCACACTAGCGCTAACCATCGTAAGTTCGGCAGTGTTAGGTACTAAGGCCTACGATGGTAACTCTGCGCGTCTACACGACGTTTTGAGGTTACGATCGTACGGATCAACGTCGCGACGATCGTGGTGTAAACGGGGCATAGCAAGGTGGTGGGGAATCGAGGCGCATGGGGCGCATTGGGTCAAAGGGTCAAAGACAGCATGGCCGAATGGCGGTTGCTTCATCCATGTGACTTGTTTTATTTGTGTTTTGCGCTGTTTGGTTGAAAATCACCGTAGATTTCTCAATTTTAGGCAAACAACTGTATTAATTAGTTGTTACGTGGTGCTATTCGGTGAACTATTCCTCTGATCTGCCATTCTTTCAGTGGTGCAACATTATTCAGCACTGCTTGTGTTTTATATCAGTCCAGAAATGAAGAATTTATCCGTAGCAAATGCTATTGATTACTCGTTAGCATCGGATAGGAAGATAGAGAAATTTTCTGTGGATTCAAAAAATGGCCTATTATATTTCTATGAAGATGGGTTGCTATCTCGGCTGTCTCTTAATTCCGGAGAGGTCAGTGGTCGGTGCATGTAGTACATTTCAGAGAACAACTCGCTCATTTACTTATCATTCCTCTGTACTTGAAAAGCATGTCGCCTTGCAATTCGCATGCTTATTGCACGGAAAGTGAGAGTTTAATGAGCTTTTGTTTCTAGCAAGACTTGTTTTCTTACCCAACAAATTTGCTCAACAGTATTGATTGTAATAGTAGTGTATAATGTGGCGTTTTTATTTTAGGAAGCTATGGCAGTTAACCTTGTGGAATACTTTGAAAGTAAGGAGAGGATTCCTGAAATAGTCTCTGTGAGTTACTTGGAATCCTCAATGGCCGTGTGCTTCATTTTCACAAATGGAGATATTCTGATCTACTCAACAATCGATAGAGATGTAAGTGCAAATAGTATCTCGCTTTTCATATTATACTTTAACTATTCTTATAATAGAATATTTAATGTATTTCAGCTGCAATGTGCTGGAGTTGTGTCTACTGGTGTAAAAACCACTGAATGGAGTCCTGATGAGGAAGTCATCGCGATCGTCACTGGAGAGGATAATTTGATAATTATGACTTGCAATTTTGACCCCATTAATGAAGTACCTCTTCACCAGCTAAGTAAAGGAGAAGGTGTGTATTATTAATTTGCGTACGGTGGTAGTCTTGGAGTTCTATGAATTGCGCTATTGTAGTTAATTTCCGTTTGAATTATGCACGATGGTATCTGAATTAGGAAGACTAGTACCTCTATATGAGCCACGGTACTTATTGTCGCCTTAATAGGGAGTCTTATTTCTGTCCCACTAATTTTGAAGTAGGTTATGATTGTATGTGATGGTCATCATGACAGACCCTCCTACCCATGCTAGATTTTTGAACTCTTTTCCTGAATATCATACTTCACTAGTTCTATCCTGTTTCCTAACTTTACTAATACAATTAATTTTGTACTTGTTCTTTTAGTACAGTTTATAAATGTTGGGTGGGGGAAGAAAGAAACTCAATTCCATGGATCAGAAGGTAAGGCAGCTGCCAAAGTGGAGCCAAATACATGTCAGCCAGCTTTTGATTGGGATGATGGTGCTCCCCGGATCTCATGGAGAGGCGATGGAGAGTTGCTTGTTGTCTCCATGATTAACCCTCAGTCAAGTAAGTCTCACCTATTGTATTGGAGTAGGAAGACCCATTGCTGTTTATAAACTGTCTATTCTAAAAGTGAAGACGTAATAGAGTAAAGTGTCCTGTATTTTGGAAGTAATAGATTGAATTTAGGATAATAAGAATGCCATAGTATTATATCCACTTTTGATGATATTCATGGGTGTTGTACAACAACTTGACAAATTTTCATTCTGATTTGCATAAAAAGATTTATATTTGGCAGAAGTTAACCAACCGTTTCATAAGGACGCTAAATTTACCAAAAAAATTAATCTTAAAACATCCACATATATGTAAGAGAGTGCTTGAGTAGTGTGGATAGTAAACGAAAAATATGTTTCTTAAAACAGAATTTGCTACAGTCATTTGTTGAATTTTGTGCATTACTTTTCCCTGAAAATTTTTATGGAAGTCAGTATTAATGATAAATATTTCTTTGTTGAAGCCACCCTGGTGAAAATGAACTGTTCACGAACCGTTCAAGAAGCATTAAACGAAGTGTTCGGAACCTGTTCACTAAGTGTTCATGAACTGTCCGAGAACTGTTCACGGACTGTATTTTGGCCCATTGAACCGTGACGAACCGTTCCAATAAGTTGTTCAGCAGGCGTTTCCCAGCTGTTCATGAGGTGTTCAGCTGTTCATGGAGTGTTCTGTAACCGTGCAGGAAGCGTTGCACGAAGTGTTCAGAATCTGTTCCCTAAGTGTTCATGAACTATTATGGAACCGTTCACGGACTGTATTTTGGCCCATTGAACCGTGACGAACCGTTCCAATAAGCTGTTTAGCAGGCGTTTCCCAGCTGTTCATGAGGTGTTCAGCTGTTCATGGAGTGTTCAGTAACTGTGCAGGAAGCATTACACAAAGTGTTCAGAACCTGTTCCCTAAGTGTTCATGAACTATTATTGAACCGCTCACGGACTGTATTTTGGCCCATTGAACCGTGACGTACCGTTCCAATAAGCTGTTCAGCAGGCGTTTCCCAGCTGTTCATGAGGTGTTTTCAGATGTTCGTGAAGCATTCTTTTAACTGTACAGGAAGCATTTACCATAATACCAATGATGATTAACATCTCGAAGTGTAGGTCTGACAATAATAATTGTGTAAATAACAATTGTGAGAATAATATGCAAAATTGTTTGCTAACATTTCGATATATTCCTTATACCTTATTCTGGGCTATGAATGATAATGGTTACATTAAATTGATACATGAATAGGCAAGGGCGAATCCAGGATATTTTTCTGGGAGGGGCAAATGGGTGTGACAGGCGAACAGTCTTCTCATATTTGAGATTTAGAGGGTAACAATATGCATAGAAAAATTACTGTACAATATGTTTTCTTTATCTTAAGAAGATACTTATTAATATAAAATTACAGAAATGATTGAGACTCCCATTTAAACAAAAAGAATACTAAAAATCTTGTCTATTTTTCAAGCGTCTAGGGGGGGGGAGGGCACGTGCCCCTCCCCTCTAAATCAGCCTATGCATAAAGGAATGAAAGGTTATTACAATGTTTTGTTACAATAAAAGAATATATGTAAATAGAATTCAATTTTACATACATAATATGCCAAAATTCTTGTCTCTTCTTTTACATTTGTGTACAATTGAATTCTTTCTATATTTTTTTGTGACCTACAATCCAAGACATTAATCATCATTGGTATAATTCTAAACACTTCCTGTAAAGTTAAAAGAATGCGTCATGAACATCTGAAAACACCTCATGAGCAGCAGGAAAATACCCCATGAATAGCTCATTTGAACAGTTTGCAACGCTTCAATGGGCCAAAATTCACTCCAAGAGCGGTTCCCCAACAGTTCAAGAACACTTCTGCTACAGTTTCTGAACATTTCGTGTCACACTTTTGGAATGGTTCTTGAACAATTTATTTTCACCAGGTATGCAACCTTTATCATTCATAACAATTGTATATCATTCTCAGACCTATACACCAAGACATTAATCATCATTAAATAATTGAGGTCAAGAAAAAGAAATCCATTTAATAATACCAGTGCTTGATCAGGAAGCTGTGGTAGATATGCTTACAAACTGTAGCTAGGCTGAACTGAAGTGTTGCATACATGTTGCTGTTCAGGAAGAGCTCTCAAGTATTTGGGAATTAAGATTTTCAATCTTCTGGGGTTATTTGCAGTACTTTTAGTTATTGCACAAGCTCAGGATTGTATTTGAAAGTCACACATTCACCACTTTATTTACTTTGCTCACATTATTGTTGTAAATGCATAGCAACCTCAAAACATTTGTACTTATATATTTACACTTTTATTAAAACTGTCAATGTAAATATATATAACCCTCATTATACCAATTTGGCAATTCTTGCGTATTTCACCAATAACTCAGCTTAAACATTCACTCACAGTTAGCACTTTTGAATTTTTGAACATATTAGCTCTAATTTTAAATGTCTTCCCTTATAATGCACTCATTCATGTTTCTTTTAATTCATGCTTATCATTTATGCAAAATAGTGAATCATGAATAGCATTAATTAAATTTTACATTTAGTAACTGTGGAAGAAATGGGTTGGGCTATTGAATTTAATAATCTGTTCAGGAAGCGTTCTTGGCCAACTGTGCTGAAGCCGTGCACAAGACGTTCCATTCATGGGCCGTTTGTAGGTACCAGGTTAGAGCGTGTGAACAATTCCCAAACACTTCATAAACGGCCTAGGAAATTTGTCAAGTTCTAAGTCAATATCTGATCCTAATTTTGCTTAGAAAATTATGAACACAATGATGGTTGTTTTCCTTAATTCGTGGTGATATGTTGATGATCATCAATTATGTAAATTAGTGAATCATGGCTAAATTATTTCATTTAGTAACTGTGGAGGAGATGTACAGAACTAAAATATCTGTTCAGGAAGCGTTCATGTCCAACTGTGCAGGAGCCGTGCACAAGGCGTTCCATTCATGAGCTGTTTGTGGGCACAAGGTTAGAGCATGCGAACAATTCCCAAACACCTCATGAACGGCCCAGGAAATTTTTCAAGTTTTAAGTCAATATCTGATCCTAATTTTGCATAGCAAATTATGAACACAATGATGGTTGTTTTCCTTATGATCAATTATGTAAATAGTGAATCATGGATAAATTATTTCATTTAGTAATTGTGGAGGAGATGTGCAGAACTAAAATATGTGTTCATGAAGCGTTCAGGAAGCGTTCATGTCCAACTGTGCAGGAGCCGTGCAGAAGGCTTTCCGTTCATGGGCCGTTCGTGGGTACCAGGTTAGAGTGTGCGAACAATTCCCAAACACTTCATGAACGGCCCAGAAAATTTGTGAACCGTTTGCACAGTACGTGCACAGCTTACGAACAGTTAAGCGAACAGTTCATTTTCACCAGGGCATCCTTTATTTCAAACTAACCAAGTTTTCAACACAGTTGTGCCTTAACTCAGGGGTAACATTTTGCCTGGTGGCCTGGTATATTTAAGACTGCAGGTTGAACGGGCAGAATAGAGCTAGGTTGGGTTTGAAGACTGCTTTGATCGATAGGTGGCATGTTCTTGAGGTAGTAGTGTTAGTTATCAGTTAGAAAGACTGATGAGGTAGCTAATAGGGCTGTTAATTTGGTGTTGTGTTGGTTTTTTTGTAAGGAGGGGTAAGGAGTGTGGAATAAATGTTCATTGTGGAGAATATACCAGCTGCTGATAATAGTTTCTCATTAGATTTCTGCCCACCTGATGTGTAGCAATCAGTCTGGTGTGTAGCCTCAGCAAGCTCTTGATGTTGCCGTGGATCAATTTTTTACAGTCAGTGCGATGCACGGAGTGAGTGAAGCTATGTTTGCCTTAATGTTTTGGATCTTTCGTGAAGACCTTCAAGCAGGTTAATCATGTAGTTAGCGATTGAAGTGGTGCGGTTGTATTTATTGTATTTGTAATACTTGCACGTTTTGTGGCTTGTAAAACATTGTGCACCTGTTTTAGAGTTATTTCCTCTACCAATTATAACATTGGTGACCCTGGTTTATTTTCAAGTAAACTAGTTATTTCTTTGAAGAGATATGCCCCATGCTACCGAGCCCATACCATGCTATGGGTCTCCCTATATCCATATTTTTTACATGTTAATCATAGGCCTTTTGACTGTGCACAGTCTCTTGTGATAATGCAAATTGCTTTAGGAACTTGCTAAAGTGAGCTTTCACTGTATTTAGTTATCCAGTAGACTCTCGTAGTTTGGAAAAACTTGAGGTTTGTAATAACTAAGCTTGTAAAAACTTTTCATTTAGGAATTGTCACAAAAAAAACATACCTTGCCAAAATTTCATGTCTCTTTAAGCTCCCGTATTTGAAGTCGTGCTGAGGAATGCCTTCAGAGCCATGTGTACTGAATGCATCCTTTTGATTTTATCAATAGAAGAATATGGGTGAATGTCATTAATCTGAGTACTTCCTCAATCATAACATATAATTTAAAAAAAAATTAATAATATGGCCATAAGAAGAGGACTTACTGTATGGCTAATTTATGAGCGTTAATGAGTGATCACATTGAGGGCCATCTTTTTGACTGATGCATGCCTGAGAACTTGTTGATTTCCTGAAGTTCAAATGTTAGTTCCTGTTTATCAAGGAACTTGAATATTTTCAAGTAAAAATAGGAATTTCTTAGCATTTATTTTATGAACGAGGTAGGAATAAATTTTTTTCCCTGCATTGAGGCATACTTCATCAGAAACATAACATATATTCATTTGTTTCAGGGTGCAGGCAGTTGAGGATATTTAATCGTGAAGGGATTCTGCAGTGCACTAGTGAGGATGTTAATGGTTTAGAACCTCCAGTGAGTTGGAAGCCATCAGGGTCTCTGATTGCATCAGTGCAGAGATTGCCAAATAAGTATATGGTTGTATTTTTTGAGAAGAATGGCTTGCGTCATGGCGAGTTTAACCTTCCATTTGGTGCTAATGAAGTCCTGGTAAGAATCTTTGTTGTGCGTTTTACAAAGTTATATACTTTATATCTTTTTAAGTCTGCACTATCGGGCATTCTATTATAATGTATTCATTTGTATTTCAACGTGGCCAAACTGTTTCACAGTTAACTCTGTGAAGAAAGATAGGATAACTGATTTTCATTTTAGTCATTGCTGTATTGCTGCCGCTGCATAAAAAAGGAGACAGGTTAGTATGCAGCAATTATCGGGGAATATCTTTAATAAACACGGCTTACAAAGTACTGTCCAAAATACTGTATAACAGAATACAGGAATACTCGGAAGAAATTATAGGAGAGCACCAGACAGGTTTTAGAAAACAAATGTCTACGATTGATCAAATTTTTATCATTAAACAAATCTTATCAAAGTATTGGGAGTTCAATAGAGATGCGCACCTCCTCTTTATTGATTTTAAGAAGGCGTACGACAGTATCAACAGAAACCAAATGTGGAAATATCTCAGGAAAATGGGAATCCCAAACAAACTAGTCAAACTGGCTCAGATATGTACAGAAAACTCAAGTTGCAAAGTACAGATAAATAATGAATTTTCAGAAGGTTTTGATGTAGTCACAGGGGTAAGACAAGGAGATGCACTCTCACCATTGCTTTTTAACCTGTCATTAGAAAATGCACTTAAAGCCGTAAAGGAGCAACAACCGGGGATTGAAGTCGGCAAAAAGATAAATCTGCTAGCTTTTGCAGATGACGTGACCTTATTGGCGGAGGATGCAAATGGGTTAAAAACTCTTGCAGAGTCTCTGATAAAAGAAACCAAAAAAGTAGGATTGGAAATTAGCGAAGAAAAAACAAAATACTTAATTGTTGGTCGACACGCAGAAAATATAGAAGCAGAGGCTTTAAAAGTCCAAAATTACACCTTTGAAAAGACAACAAATTTTAAATACTTAGGAGTAACCATAGAACAGGAAAATAAAGAGGAGGTAGAGATAAATGCAAGGTTACTTCTCGGGAACAACTGTTATTGGGCTCTTAAATCATTGCTAAAATGTAAACTTCTGTCAAGAAAAACTAAATCAAAACTGTACAAGACAATAATACAACCAGTAATACTCTACGGATCCGAAACCTGGACTTTAACAAAAAACCAGGAGAGGAAATTGATAGTTTTTGAAAATAAGATCCTCAGAACAATATATGGTCCTATTAATGAAGATGAAGTATGGAGGATCAGAACCAACAAAGAGCTCAGAGAATTATAAACAGATCCGGATATAATAGCGCAAATAAAAAGCAGGAGATTAAGATGGGCCGGTCATGTAAAGAGGAGAAAAGATGAGTCCATGCTAAGAATGGTATCTGAAAATCAACCCCGAGGAAAACGTCCGCTTGGGCGACCCCGACTAAGATGGCAGGACCAAGTGAAAAGGGACTTAGGGAAGATGAGAGCAGATGCAGAATGGATGGCGGATAGATATAGATGGCGACATGTTGTTGGTGAGGCCAAAAACCTCCTGAGGTTTGAGTGGCCACAAAGGTCTAGGTCATTGCTGTATTAATTTCTCTCCCACATTAGCTTGTCCATTGAAAATGTGATACTTTTTAAGAATTTAATTTAATCAAAACCTTATATTATTCTGCAATTTTTGTGTTTTATTGCCAGGAATACCACAATTAATAAAAATATGATTCTAGGTGGAATGACATATTTTTGGTGAAAATATAAATAATGTTAAAAAATGACTCAAGAAAATATTTGGTGTCTAAAGCAAAAAAACTGGACTCTGCTGCGGTGGGAGGTCAAAAATGTTTTTCTTTCGTAAATGAAATACTACCCCTAAGGGATATGTGAGGAGTGCTTTTTGATCGCAAGTTGAGTTGAAAACTACCCGCGTGTGTCGAGTGGAGTTCGGCCATTTCAGGATCTGGCAATGTGACAATGTGTACACCAATTAACTCCCATATTTCCAATCCCCTTGCAAATTTTCTATTCTGAATTCTTAGCCAGATGTAAAAAGGAAAGGATAATGGAATGTTGATGGTAATTTTGTCAGAATTAGGAGATTAATGAAAATAAATGTTCAGTTCCATGAGTAAAATTCGAATGAAATAACCTCTAGTAAGATGTTTTCACTTTAATTTATAAGTGTATCCAAACTGCTAGAAAGTGCCCTGAATAAAAGCATTTGCACCATTATAATAAAGATTATATACGTAAATGAACGATTTAATATTTGATCCTTTCAAATTCTCATGCAGAAAAGTCAATTGTTCTGCATGATTAGGTAACAGGTTTTGACATCTCCATGTTACAGTATTACTGCATGCAGAAATTTGAAAATTGTCTTTTGCTACCCGTGTGGCTGGACAAGTACTTTCTTGATAAAATTTCTATATTTGAGAACTCTAGGAATTTTTATTAAAAATTATGTCAACGATTTTTAAGGATCTTGAATCTTCATGGAAATGAATTGGGCGATGCAAATGAATTGTAAAACTTAGCTTTAAATATAGAACCAAATTTTTTTCTTAATTCTCACTTTGTTTAATCAACCAAAACAAACAAAAATTAACATTGGACGTAAGTAATATTCAAAAAGGCAAGATTCAAGATGGCACTATTTGTGACGTCAAACAGGGAAAAATCGGCATTGTCCGCTAAAGCCGCAAAGTTACATGTTTATTCCTAGAAATTTAAACAATTTTAGGTATCCTCCCAGTGTTTGAGTTAAGAAAGTAGGGTAGAGTATTAAAGTATCGCGCAGTAAAGTATGGGTGATGCAGAGGTTCACTCCGATTATTCCCAATATGCCGCCGGATCAGAAGACGGTTGGCCGCTGAGGCTGACGGGTTTTTGGTGCCGACGTCGACTACTGACTGCTATTTAATTATTCCGGGACTAGCCACGGTGATAACTTTTATGGAGTGACCCGCAATGCACAAATTGTGTGAAAAATCCACGGAGGAAAAATCATTTGCCTTGACCGGGATATGAACCCGGATCCCTCAATTTCCGGCCAAGGCGAATGATTTTTCCTCTGTGGATTTTTCGTACTGACTGCTACATATTCAGCAAGCAGAAACTTCAGGGTCAAGGCATTAGAACAACTTATTGACTTTAAAACGATATTATTACATGGGTTTCATGATAGCGCCTCCTGTTGGCGGATATCTAATCTGGCCTTGACAGCTCTGTAACCAATACTACTCGACTCGACTTGACATTCGTAACACTACTCAAAAGCCTCGAGTCGAGTACCAACGACTCGACTGGAAGTTTTGAGTACTCGCACATCACTACTACCCCTACCAATTTTTTAAACTTTTAAAGGCGAGCTGTGCATACAAAAAAAGAAAATCTAAGGGGTAATTACATAGTTAAAAATTGCTTTTAAAGTTTGAATTTGTTGTTAACTGTATAATATTGTTTTAAATTTTATAAACAATCTATTGATAATCATTTTCAATTCATAACCTTTTAATGAGACATTGCATGCTTTTTTATCTCTTCCTTATTTGTGGAGATATGGTATGTAATGGAAAGGAGATTTCATGAAATTGCAGGTTCAAAGTATTGAAATTTCTTGCATTTCAAAATTACTGAGAGTTTTTCGATTTCTAATAAAATGAAAATGATTTGCCAAATTTGGTTGAAATCGAGGACCCAGGGGGCAATCAACCGGTTAAGTTAGGATTTAATGGCCCAGGGAATTTTTAATTTCTACTCGGTGGACACCTGTTATTCGTGGAAGTGTCATTCGTCACATTTTTTGTTGAAATTTGTGCCTTGGCCATTTTTTCTCACCTGCTAAACCTGAATATTCTTATTGATTTACTGTGGCTTACATTTGTAATTAATTCCATTTTTTTCTGTATTGTGTTTGTATTACTTGATATTACAGGTCAAAGATCTGTCCTGGAATGCAGATTCAACTGTACTTGCTGTCCATTGTGAGAGCATGAAGGGATCAGAAAGCCTGTCTGGGTATATCCAGTTGTGGAGTGTAAATAACTATCATTGGTACATGAAGAAAGTGATTAGCTATGCAACCTATGGCCAAATATCCATGTTCTCGTGGGACACTCTGAACTCATACAGGTGAGACTTGATCCTTGCCTATGTATTGGAGACCTTTTGTATCTTAATAAGGCAAGATTTCGAAATGGCAACCCACTATTAATTACTGGAAAATCTGGGCATAATTCGTGAGTTTCTGCTCAAGTCTGGAATACTATTCAAATGGCCAAATGATCATTAGTTTATGTTCGAATTAAGCCATGGAGGCAATATTTTGTGAATGTTATTTTATAAATTGCATGATGTAATGGACTCGGTGTTGGTGTATAACAATTGGTAAATTGAAGACTAAAACATTGGCTAATTATATCATAACTTTTTTGGCAATTTTCTAGCTGTAGCTCATTCTTTACGAGTACTCTCTCTGACATGTTCCTTTTAAGGGCCTGTCTTAATTAACAGATGTTTTAAATTACTCTCTTGGTAGCGAAAGGTAAGCAATTGCACTTTGAAAATGAATAAATTATTGAGACCGTAAGGCAAATATTTAAATTGTGAGAGTGGTCATAAAAGTGTGGTTCTCCTTTATCCATTGGCTCTTTGCAATTTGATTTTGCTTCTGGGACAGACTATCTCTCCTTCTATTACATATCTAAGGTTAAAATAAAACATATACAGTAAAACCCCTTATTTACACTTTTCTAGGGACCCAAGAAAAAAAGTGTAAATTGCGGGAAAATGCAAATCGTGGGAAATAGAGAATTTTCACTTTTATTCATATACTGGCTTTGGAAATGTTAATTTTTTAATTGTTCACTAAGCATTATTCCATAACACTGTTTCCCTCTGAAGCACAGTGTTTTTGCTGGCAGCAAAAATTAAAAAATAATCCTGTTTTGTCTGCACTGAAAACATTTTTTGGGCTGTAACCTTCCAGAACTCTAATATATTTAGATTCTTTCCACTGAGTTGCTGTCTCTATGTTAACATCTTTGCTTTCACCACTCACCATCTTATATACAAGACTGTACCTATTTTTGAATCTGTCCAACCATCCATTATAGATGCCGTGGAATCTTCGATTCCCAATCTTGTGGGGAAATACTTTTTCTCAAGGGCCTTTGGGCCTGTTTACAGGATACATTAACACGTACGAGTTAATTTCTGCTTGCATGAATGATTTTTGTGGACCGGAACGGGACATGTACGAATGTAGGCGGGGGCAGGATTTTTTTCTGGGGGGGGGGCACAGAGGGCCTGACAGGCAAAAGATCTTGTCTTAATTGGGATTAAAAACAAGATATAACAATGACTTTACAAAATTCTCTTTATTTTTATATCAAAGTTATTCTTATTGAATTAAATGATTGAGCCTCCTTGAGTAATACACAAAACAAAGCAAACATAATGATGACCATCAGGGGCGGATCCAGGATTTCTTTCCGGGGGGCACAAGCAATGCCGTATCCAGGATTTTGTTCTGGAGTGGGGGGGGCACAATGATACCACGTTATACAAAACGAACGCAATGATAACCGGACCGTATTAAAAATCTTGCATATTTTTAAGTATCTGGGAGGTCACGTACCCCCCCCCCCCCATAGATCCTCCTATGATAACCGTATTCAAATTTTGTCTCTTTTTTTAAGCATCTGGGGGGGCACGTCCCCTGCCCCTAAATCCGACTATGAATGCATGAACCAAATTTGAACAGGTTCTATTTTCTGTTCGTGCATATACGCACAAGTTGGGTGAATAAACGGTGCATTTTCGTGTTCATAATTTAGACATTAACTTGTACAGGTTAATGTACTATGTAAACAGGCCTTTAGATGACACCATTTGCTGGGACATTTAATGATCTTGCACCTAAAAACTACTCTTTTAGAATTCGTTCTATTTATTCTTACCTGGAATTCTTCACATATATTCTCTTTTTTGATAAATGTCCGCACTGGTTTGCATATTTTACAATGGCATCGCGATTTTTCACCACGGTATTGAATGTTGAGACTGGGAATCCGAACGGATTGCCAGTCCCAACATTCGAGTCGCCAGCGTTTGAATCGATGCGGGTTCCGGTGTGGGAATCTACTATCTCGATAATTTTCATTTTCTCGTCAATTAAAAATGTCCGTTTTTCACCTCGAATTTCCATTTTCAAGCCGGATCAATTCTATTTCCCGTATGAATTGAGGGTAACTCGGCAACACACGAGTATCTGACCTACTCCTCGGCGATCAAGTGCGTAGAGTAAACTGTCATGGGATTTCATAAATTTTTAAAGTTACAATAGTTTGCGATACACTGCTATTTGAATGGGAAAATTCAAGTTTAAATAAGTTTTTTAAAAGTATTTAATTAACTCATAATTGCTACGCAACTGTTGAATGAAGTCAGCGCAAATGATCCCAGTTGTCGGTCAAGTTATATAGTTCCGGCATTTATCACGTCTGGTTTCCTTTCAAACTCTCGTATCAAATTATCGACTACATGATTATTGTCAACATTCCTTCAGGAGTTCTTGCATTATAATTAATACATAGCTCGATTGCTCAAACACCTACTTTCATATCGTGAATCTTTTCGCCACTGACAGAAAACGAGATGACGTAGTTCAACTTTCCGACGTTAGTGGCGTTCTGTCCCGCCACATTCAAATTCTTCCCGAAAATAGTTCTCATTATGTCTTTCTCTCTTAGATTTTTAAATAAAAATGCGCGAAAAGAAGCCAAAAGACAGTTTTAAGGGCTGATATGCGCGATTAATTGTTTTACTACGCAAAAAATTTTTTTTAGTCGGCACGTCGTGATGCACATGGCGGGAAAACGAAAAAAACACGGCGTAAATACAGGGTTCTATTTACATTGGAGAGATAGGAAATATGACGGGACCCAGAAAAAAACTTGCAATTTGCGGGAAAACGTAAATTCCGATAACGCAAATACGGGGTTTTACTGTATTAGGTTAACATAGATGGAATAGCTTTTCTGACGGAAATTTATTTTTTTGCAGGTTGCATTTTATGTCTGGAGGAAGTATGTATGCTAGTCAGGATTACTGTTGGACTGTGAACCACAGTAAAGGGAAAGCAGATGATGATTCTTCATATGTTGCTGTAATTGATGGAGGTATTAATTTTATTCATTCAATTTGTTGACATATAAACATGAAAATTATGATAGTCAGGTTATTTGTTTTGATGGTCTAAGATATGAGAATTAGGCTTCCGTCCAATCCCAAGCTGTGCTCTTTAATGCTTGTTGGACTATTTTGCAGCTTTTTTATTCGTAATTATTTCATCGTGTTCACTGAAGTGACATCTCTGTCCACTGAATTCATCATTATGATACCATTAATTTTGCTTTAAAAGATATTTGCAGGATCGTTTATTTACAACATGTATTTTATGCCTTTCCGTTTAGTGCATTGAAGGTGGGCATACTCTTCCCATACATGTCCCTTAATAGCTAAATTAATTCATTGGCAAAAAAACGAATTCTGTGTAGCACATGCAAGCAATTTTTACACAGTTGAGCATCCCGAATCCATAATTTCTTAAATATAAGACACGGTCTCAAGCGTTACTTTGTGGAACTGCTTCATCGTAAAATAAATTACTTGGTTCTATTCCACACATTATTTTAAATAGCACGATCCGGGTTTCAGCATCTTATGCTGTCATTGACCTGATTAGAACTAAGAATAGAACCAAGTAATTTATTTTATCGTAATTTCCTAAAGTTGGAACAATCATAATTCGGCAATATTTCCAATGTGTGCTTCATGCAAAACTACTTTTTGATAATTAAATAATTGTATTTCTCTTCACCTACTAAAACGGTTTCCTACTCAAAATCAAAAATTCTTCCTGTTGTATTTGTCGGCAATATGACATGGTGGCTACTCGGGCTGAGGGTTTGGTATGTCACGGAGCAGACAGGAAATTGGCATGAGTAACAGATGGCATTTTAAAATAAATACTCTTTACTTATCATAGAAAATAATCTTAGTATTATTATGAGAGAAGAGTTGTGTTCAAAACATATCCATGTAAAAATATTGAAGACACCGCCATGCATAACATATTGCATCGATTCCTGGCTGTGGAGACAAATGTCATCCTATGGAGATGGGCAGTAGAAGGTAGAGCAGTTGAAATGGGGAGGGTCTGTTTGCTTTGTCGCGTTCCGTTCCAAGAAACCCTTTGTATACCAGCAAGTATCTTCCCTCATCAGTCGCTCGTGATATAATGATGGATGGTTGAAAGCTTCTCAGGTTTCGGGTGTAGATGGACATTTGCAGTGATTGAAGCACCTGCATTGTAGCACCTGGTGGTGAGAGTTGATGGAGCTGACGACGTGGATAGCAAACAGTGCATCGAACTATATTAAACGAGGCGTACATTGATTGCGAGGGATTTATACCAATTAAAATGTTTTATTTACTTTATCTTTTGACTGATAACATTTGAGGTAAATGATATTCTGCGATACATACATATATGTATACATTTTGACCTGTAATGTGTGTTCTTTGCACCAGCCTGTCTAGTTATATTACCTAACGCTCATTGACTATTTGTAAATTTAGAAAAAATAATTTATTTATTATTATTTGTTAATTAAGCATAGTTTATTTAAATTTCATCTAATTTTGTGGTGACTGGTCAATTTTCCTCGTAAAAATCATTACTAAAAACTAATTATGCTGGTTACTTGCGCAAAAACCGAAATCTGGCATCACCCATGTCCCAACGGTGCTGGATATGGGTTGCTCAACTGTAATAATTATGTACTAAAATGGTGTAGTTGTTTTTCAATCCATACCCTAGTCATTTGTGTAATTTATTTTCAGATAAGCTTTTACTGACACCCTTCAAGAAAGTGATAGTTCCTCCACCAATGAGTGCTTACACCATACATATGCCAATGCCTATCAACGAGGCTATATTTCCATCTTTTACAAATGAGAGGAAATCAAATCAATCTGATGAATGTGTCAAGTTGTGCACAAATGACTTTCTAGTCCTGCTTGAAGACAACTCCCTTGTTCTCTTCTGTGAAGGTAAGTGCCTGTTTTGGTGAAGTCAATGGTGGGATTTTATTTATGTATTTTGATATGTATAACATAATTATAATATCTGTACTAAATCTGTACGATGGATGATATAATAATAAAAAGATAATAAGCTATAATAATAATATATAGTGGAACCCCGATCTATCGTTCCCGCATTGATCGTTTTCCCACATTCATCGTTCGCCGTTCCTAGTCCCAAATTAAGTTCCATAAGGACAATGTAATTTTTTCCCGCATCTATCGTTCCCGGAAGTATCGTTTTCTGGCATTGATCGTTTGAAGATCACGGTAATGACATATAATTTTCCTGCATCCATCGTTTGATGAAAATGAGACTAAGTGTTTACAATGTGTTATTTGTAGCTAATGAACTACCTTAGGGAGAAGCTGAGTGTCATGGGATAGTGACATTAGTGCATTTCCCAAGATCCACTATCCCCCTCCATTCAGCTCTCACCTTCGTCCTGTGATGCTTTCCTCTTCTGCGAAATCAAACAAAAGGTCCCAGCTCGCTCAGGATCATATTACGAAGACCTTAGCTTCGAAAGAAAATAACAAGTTACACGAGAACAAAAGAAATGTGTTTCGCATCTCTCCGATTCTCGCCCACTGAGTTTTTTCAGCCTATGTCCCTCAAAGTTCCCAGTTTCTGGCGGTCAACTGCTACATGAATCACCAATTAGCCCAAAAGGTGTCTGAAAATGAAATTCAGCCATTAGTATTATACTTTTATTAGATTGAAATATTACTGATGTGCATGTAATTAAAAAAAGAATGATTCCAAACACGACTTATTTCTAATATTATTTAAGCAGTTTAAGCAAGGAAATACATAGAATAAAACGATGGTGATATCTAGGGAATCTCCTTGTAGCTGAGCTTCTTGGCAGTTGATGCAGCATTTTTTTCGAAAACAGGACATTAGGTTATAATTTAAGAGTTATGCTACAGGTCTCACTTGTCAGAGTTGCTAACAAAGCAATATCTTCTCAGGATATGTTGTTTCTCCCTACTAGCTATCTGAATTCATTTACTCATCTAGAGCTATGCTACTTATTGTTAGAAATGAGTGGGTAATTTGCCTTTTCTATGGGACAAAAAATTTCAAAAAACTTCACCTCGTATGAGTGGTTCCGTACTTTCCAGGGTGGGTTGACTTCAAACCAGCGAGTGTTTTCCGTGTGGGTTCAATAAAGTCCGGTTTCATTTTCATTAGTTTTATTTTTATTCGTCTTCGGACCTTGGCCCCTCCGAAGAAATAAGTGAGAACTTTAAAAGATGGACTGAAAATAATTGAAGATGAAGAAAAGAATCTGGGCTAGTAGCGCGTGAGTATTCCAACGCCTTGGGTTTTCTGCTAGCACATGACAGCAGGGGTGGGGGTAGGGTAAGATACCTGGTGAAGACAAGAAGTGGGATTAAGCCGAGGATGAGGTGGGCGTGCCGCTGACGATTAATGCAATATTGTTCACGCCTTACACATTGCCTCTATTATATTAAAAATTCAATTGTTAGAAAGGAACATTTCAAATAATAAACTATTTTTGGCCTTTGTGATCCATCTCACAACTGATTACTGCGCCGGCGAAAGCAGTTGTTTTAGGCATAACTTGCACATTACTCTCGTAAATAGGTGTACTTGAAATGGCATTTGATGGATAAGAATTTTTGCATCAGACAGAATTATGAATTAATAATAATTAATTATTAATTAATTGAATTAATTATTTATTATTGTTATTATGAATTTTTGCAAATTCATAATAGCAGTGCAAATGCCGAGCGGAGTGCATCTTTTATCTACATCTTTTAGCAAGGTGGCGTGTTCCTTTAGGATATTTGAAAGAGATATAAGTTGAATCAACAATATGACCTAAGTAGTTCGATAAATTAATAATATTCCTGTAATCAGCTAAAATCTTGTTTGAATCCATTAATAAATATCATAATTCGCAAAAATCCAGCGTTTCCTGGGACACAGGCAACCTAGCCAAACATTCCCGCATTGATCGTTTTCCTGCATTCGTCATTTTTTTCATTCATCCCCCTGAAAAATGATAGATCAAGGTTCCACTGTAGTACTGTATATTTACTCCATTACTGTTGGCATTGTGTCAGAACAAATATAACAGATTTAGGCAGTCTCTAAGGCACAAGCACCTGCATTGAGACTCCCTTCCGTAAATAATTATATGCCGTTGCTGGTGTTGTAGTTCAATTATTGAAATTTTCTGAACATATGTTCACAAATAAGAAACCTTTTCATTTATGCCATTTTTTTGCAAAAGATAATGTATGCATCTTCTTTACAATGCATCAAGCAATGTCACTTAAACACTTAACATGTTTAGTTACAATTTGTGATATAATTAGAGTTACAATTTAATACAAAGCTTCAAAAAGGGAAACTAAAAGGGGAGAGTAGACACAACTTGATTTACATCATTCCTAAATTACCATGCTTGAAAGTATTTTGGCGAATAGTAATGGTTTGCTACACATTTCCAGTAATATGGTACCTATTTTCTATAACCCAGGAATGCCACAGTTGCATTCTTGTCAGATTGCTGACATGAGATCTTACTGAATTACTATTTTAATTTACTTGTTACAAAATTAACTTTCTTTACAAAAAGTATGCTGCTTGGAAAATCCATAATCTACTTAAAACTGGTATGAAGTCAGGTTGGATTTAATGATAACTTAAGTAAACAGTCGTTCTCATTTTCAGATTTTAATTTTTCTCAAACGTTTTAATTTGCTACAGATGATGAATTGGTCAGTGAACACAAGTTGACCAATGGCGCTACTGTAAAGGTCACTGGAATGGGATTGGCTGGGTATAAAAGTACTACAAGGTATCACAAACCTGCAAGCCGTTTTACTCTTGATTGGCAAGAGATATCCAGTAACTTTCCTAGAGGTACCAAACATCCAGAAGTGTATCGCCATTGGCAATGGGTGTCAGAAGACCTTATTGCATGTCATCTCTCTGTTGGATCTGAAACTTGTGTGTTGACCCTAAGGATGCCTTCGTTATCATCTGGTGCTGGAAGTGATTGCACATTAAGGTATTTGTGCCTCTTATTTTGCTTTTTGTGAGATGAAATATGCATTTGTATAATGTGGCTGGTTGATGTACCGTATTTCTCCGAATATAGTCCCCCTCTGAATATATTCACCCCCCCCCCCCCAATTTTGAGGCTTCAGTTTCGGGAAAAATTATGAAAATGCATCTGAATGTAGTCCCCTCTTTACTTTTACCATTGGCATTTTTGGAAAAAAAGGGGGGACTATATTCAGACAAATACGGTAATCCTTATTTTCACATAGTCTCTACTTTTTTAAATTTGTGTTGCTTACAATAAGGCATTCTTTTATGGCTAAATTTCCAACTCATTCAATAAATGGTTTAAGTGGTTCCTTATTTTAGATATTATGTAACTAACATATTATTGCCGTACTTAGTTAAACGTGAATGAAAGTCTATTAATAGAGTTATCATATGAAACATACTTGTGATTAAAATAGCACGGATGGCAAGCAAAATTCTGCTTCTGACATTATAATGTGTACCATTGGCATTGAAAATTTTGCACCATGTCTTCTTACACACAGCTAATGAATTTATCAAATTATGATAAGAATAATATCTTTTGCATTATTCCTCAGGCCTGTCAACTTAACACCATCATTTGTTAGTGGTCTGGTTGTCTGCTCTGCGGTTCATTTCCTGGCTGCAAGTTGCATGGAAGAATCTAGCAAACAGATGCTTCCAGTTACTGCTCTTCAGCTCCACAATGGTCAAATACTGAAGCATGAGTTCCCAAATATAATTTGTGCATTCAAAGACACTGATGGGAAGAATGTGGAAAATCTTCCCATTCTTAATAAGGTTGGTTTTTGTTTCAGATTTGTTGGAAACATATGAGTTGTTACTTATTCTACAAAATGGTGTGCAAGTTAATACATATTGGGAAAATATGGAAGGAGGGTAAATGTCTATTTTGCATATTCTATGGTGGGTGGTTTTAATTAAAGTTTTCTTCCCTGAATCAGAATGAATTTTTCTGAATATTTGCTTCTGCACAGGGAAGCAGACTTACAAAAAATATTGGGGGGGCCCAAACCAGGGATCTTGCCCTGGGAAATTTTATAAGTAGTGAGTTTTAAGTTTTTTAAGCATTTTTGAAGAGTCATATGATCAACATTAGAACCCTGATAACTCGAGTCTCGATATCTGGACACTCTGGGGAAAATCGACAAGCCTGACACAATTTTCCTCACACCCATAACGAATTTTCGAGGGGGCTCGGGCCCCCTCAGGCCCCATGGAGTGGGCACCTTTGCTTCTGCATGTTGAGCATTGTATTTTAAATTAAAAGAGCTACATTTTGTGTGCAGTATAATTTCATAATATGGAGGTTCTCCACTCTATTATTTGCTAATTTCTAGTCTCCTTTCTATTCTTAGATGGAAATATGCAACATATCAGGAAAGGAGTATATTTTTGGATTGACTAGCAAAAACAGATTTTACATCAACAACAATGAGGTTTTGAGTGACTGTAGTTCATTCTTTGTTCATTCGGAGTATTTACTTCTCACAACAAATCATCACACATTGATCAGTGTCTTATTGGAAAAGTCAAGCATCGGTAAGTTGTGATAATAATTTGTCTTTATTTCTGCTTCTTTATAGCCCTTCCTTTTAGGTATTGTATTATTTAAAATGTAAGCAACAGGTTATTTGGTGACAAGGTCAAAATCTTTCTCTTTTCTGATAACCCAATGATGACCTTACCCAGCTAGCACATTATAAGTCATTGAGATAAGGTGAAAGGAAGAAATAAGGAAGGCACTTCTCAAGTAAGCTTGTTATGGGTTTCTTACGACCAGGCGGACAAACATCCAGAGTAATGGCAAAATGGATGCCAAACTTTCAGCACTTCCGTAGATGCTGTTATTGTCCCATCGTTTCAGTGTGTTTATTAAGGCCTTTATGTATAACAATAATGTTTTTATTCTTGACGCTTCTATATTATGAGGAGAAATAACATCATACCGCCATAATTTGAAAATCATTCAAATTTATGAACTGATGGAGAAACGACAGTCATAAGAAAAACAAACAATTTCACAAGAAAAGCGACGTAGAATAATATAAAAATGCCGGAAGGAACATCTAATATACGTATTGCAGTCATCGGGTGATCAAGCCAAAAATTAAAATTCATAAATGTTAAATTGTGTAGACCTTGACTAATTTTAGTTTTTCATGCACATACCAGACAAGTTTTTCTACATAATTAAAGTTTAAATTGGTAACTACACCATTCTCTCTCATCAGCTGCTGTGGTGTAGTGGTTAGAGTGCAGAGCATCGGATATGGAGGTCGTGCGTTCGGTTCGCCCTGACGTTATTTTTTTTCTTTCCACCACAAGGATAAAGTAATTGTGTTATGCTTTATATCTTCACTAGCCGGTCGCTTACAGTTTTTATATTTTTTTCTATTTACGGGTAAATCTGTTATCAGTTGTTAAGCCCTTATAAAGCCTCGCTTGATTTCACCGGCAGCATTTAAATTCATGTCGAGATGAGCCGCGTAGCATGTGTAGTATGCTGTTCAGCCATATTTGGCGCTGCGACAGAAGCGACTTAGGTTGTCTGAGGATATTTGACGGCATTCCTTACCTAATCTTCCCTAACATCTTACCTTTGCTTTATATAAGCCCCTTAGCTTATGATAAGCTGCTTATCAATTTTTTCCGTGAGAAAACCATAATAAACGGTTAACTCTCTTACTTTGTGCTATCTGGGTATTAACTTTTAGTCGGGCACAATTGATCTGACAGTCACAGTGCAAGTGTTTTTTCATTTCTTCTTCCCACAAGGTGGTATAGACCCTTGGCGCTTAAACTAACTCTTTGTTTTGACACACTCGATTCAGCCATTCACCTTTTGCATTCATGTCGACAGATCAGTGGCGGATTATTCAGCACAATTAAGCGAAATAATGGCAAAATAAAGGCTTATATAAATGAGATAGCAAAAATAAAATAAATCTGATCTTATAGAATTCACATGCTAAAATACATTACATATAATAATACTCAATAGCCTGAAGACCATGTTAATTCACACCTTGCTAATTTGGTCCAGAGCTGTATGACGGCATGTAAAGGTTCTATGCATAGCACGAAAGACATCATGTAAGTGTTCAACTACACTAATAATGGTGCTCTAAAATTGAAAGGTGGACTACTGAGCCAAGCTGAGAGCTTACAATGATTTCTCATGTCTGTGCCTGTCAGGCACATTGCGCCTGAACTCAGCAATTCCAATATTGCTCCTGATGTAAAGTTAAGGTGGTATTCAAAATGGAAAAAATCTTTTTCATTTCTGTTCTCCCAATTTTTTTTCTTTCACTTATATCCCTTTCTAATTAATTTTTATGTGAAAAACATTTAACTTGGCTTTTGGGGATACAATTGTGGTGATTTTTTGTTCAGGATTTATGCTATTTTATTTTAGAACAATATATCCCCAGCCTCCTTTCAGTATCATCAGATCATCTGAACTGAACCTCTGGGCTCCCTGTTCTTTCTTTTTGTGTAAATGCAGACCTCCATTGTTGACAGAGTATTGAATTTAAAAGAACCAAATGAGATTACCCCCAATGTGCAACCATCTTCTCGGTAGAAGTTCAATGGTTTATTCTCCATCATTAGTGTTGGGTAATATCATTTTTACCTCAAAATTAATCCGTTTGTTAAGTTGAAATTATGAATGAGTGTTGTAAGTGGAGATGGTATTTGCTTATTGCTGGAATGCAGTATCTACCGATTTGATCGATAGATTTTTCTTCCTCATAGGAAAATCTACTAAAATTGGTAGCATATTAATTGCGTAACCTTGGTTTCGTTAGTAGTAGGACCTGCCCGCCTTTGTGACGGTGCAGGATTCCTCGTCCCGTCCTTCCTTCCCCGTCCTTTCCTTGGAGGCGTCGTCGGGCTCCTATCGCGGCGGCGCCTCCTTTTCCCTGTTCCTTTCTGTCCTTCCCCTTCTGGCGGCGAGGAGAAAAGCTGACCGCTTATAGTCCTCGCCTCAGGAGTGTATCCAGCGAACCCGACCCAAGGGTTTCGTTTTCATTGCTGGAATGCAGTAGTTGTTATGTTGATAGCTCTTTGATGCTCTGGAAGGCATATTTTTTAGGCTTTAAATGTCTGGCCTGCAGTCAGCCCATCTAAATGTCCATATGAATGCCCACAGCTGCTCCAGTCTTCTTATACTCCTCTGTTTCCTACCATCTTCTTTCTGCACATGAATATGGATATGACATTGTTTTTAGAACTTCGAAAATTTCTACGCTGTATGTGACACATGGCGAAGAGTTTCTATCTGTTTTCTGTTGGGTGAGTGGGGTTTGTATGTCAAACATCAAGAGATTTTTCTTTTCGTTCCATGGCATATAAATTTGCTCATAATGTGACATAACAATTAACTATTTCCACATTGTTCAATGCTGTGTATAAAGACATGTTTTTCTCTCCAGTCTCTTTGGAAAATACTTCGGTGTTGTATGTATGCAAAAAGTTTTCCTTATGGTTATTGCTTGGTAAAGGAAATGATGCTGGATTGACAGTTCTCTTTTGTAACAATAGTTTGCCCCTTAATGAATATACAGTGGAACCTCGATCTGTCGTTTTTCAGGGGGATGGATGAAAAAAACGATGAATGCGGGAAAACGATGAATGCGGGAATGTTTGTCCGGGTTGCCTATGTCCCAGGAAACTATTCATTTTTGCGAATTATGACATTCATTAATGGATTCAAACGAGATTTCAGCTGATTACAGGGATATTATTACTTTATCGAAACACTTAGGTCATATTGTTGATTCGACTTATCTCTCTTTCTAATATCCTAAAGGAACAAGCCGCCTTGCTAAAAATGTTTGCACTCCACTCGGAATTTTCACGGCTATTATGCATTTCTGTCTGATGTAAAAATTCTTATCCATCAAATGCCATTTCAAGTACACGTATTTACGAGAGAAATGTGCGTGTTATGCCTCAAACAACTGATTTCGCCGTCGCAGTGATTGGTTATAGGATGTATCAAGAAGGCCAAAAATAGTTAATTATTTGAAACGTTCCTTTCTTGCAATTAAATTTTTAATATGATTGAGGCAATGTGGCGTTAATCGTCAGCGGCATGCCCACCTGATCCTCGGCTTCATCCCACTTCTTATTTTCACCAGGGATCTCGCTCTACCCCGACCCCTGCCGTCATGTGCTACCGGACATACCGAGGCGTTCTTCAATATTCACGTATTTCTAGCCCGGATTCTTTTCTCCATCATCAATTATTTTCAGTCCATCTTTTAAAGTTCTCACTTGTGTCTTCGGAAGGGCCATGGTCCGAAGACGAATAAGAACAAAACTAATAAAAATGAAACCGGACTCCATTGAACCCACGCGGAAAACATTCGCTAGTTTTAAGTCAACCCACCCCAGAAAGTACGGAACCACTCGTACGAGGTGAAGTTCGGCACTAATGCTATCGCGTACGGCGTAGGCAGAGCTTACTGCAGAGGGTGAAGCATGACCATATGACTGCGCAATGAAATTTTTTATCCTATAGAGAAGGCAACTTACCCACTCATTTCTAACAATAAGTAGCGTAGCTCTAGATGAGCAGAAGAATTCAGATTGCTAGTAGAGAGAAACAAAATATCCTGAGAAGACATCGCTTCGTTAGTAACTCAGACAAGTGAGACTTGTAGCATAACTCGTAAATTGTAACCAGACGCCCTGTTTTCGAAAAAAAATCGCATCAACTGCCGTGAAGCTCACTATCAGCTGCGAGGATATCGTTATTCGCCAGAAATCACCATCGTATTATTCCAACTATTTCCTTGCTTAAAATGCTTAAATAATGTTAGAAATACGTCGTGTTTGGTATCAATCTTTACTGAATTACGTGCACATCACTAATCTCTCAATATAATAAAAGTATAATACCAATTGCCGTAATTCATTTTTAGATAACTTTTGGGCTAATTGGTGATTCATGCAGCAGTTGACCTCCACCTTTGAAGCGAGTCGGCTAAAAAAAGTCAGCGGTCGAGAGAGGGGGGGCGTGAAAAAGGTTTCTTCTGTTCTCGAGTAACTTGATATTTTCTTTCGAAGCTAAGGTCGTCGTAATACGATGCCTGCTCAAGCTGGGACCTTATTTTTTATTTCGGAGAAGAAGAAAGCTTCAACCGGGGGGAGGCGAGTGCTGAATGGAGGGGGATACCGGATCTTGGGAAATGCGCTAATGTAACTATCCCACGGCACTCTGCTTCTCCCTATCGCATTTCAATCTCCTGGGGAAGATTCAAACTATGTGTCTGTTGTTAATAGCCATAAATAACACGTTGTAAACACATCGTGTCATTTTTATCAAACGATGCATGCGGGAAAATTATTCGACGGGACCGCGATCTCCTAACGATCAATGCGGGAAAACGATACTTCGGGGAACGATAGATGCGGGAAAAAATTACATTGTCTTTATGGAACTTAATTTGGGACCAGGAGCGGCGAACGATGAATGCGGGAAAACGATGAATGCGGGAACGATAAATCGGGGTTCCACTGTACTTTTCTAAACATGTAGGATGATTGGTTTATCATCATCCATAATTTTCTTTCATTTAAAATGGGGATTTCTTCCCCTCAGTGAATAGATTTTTAAAATATCGAGTTTTTTCATTTTGTTGTAGGGCTAAATTCTGATATGTTTATAAATTTTTTATTTCTCAATTTTGTGATTCTAGGATGTCATTTTAGTCTGATGTGTGTTGGTTTAAATAAATATTTCTCATGTATGTCCTGATTAAAATTTTATTTTTCCCTTTCAGAAATGTTTATAGCGAGGAAGTTGGATGGTTGTGAGGCTGAAGATGTGAGGAGAGTGGAACGAGGCTCAAAAATTGTAATCGCCTTGCCAAAGCATTTCAAGGTTGTCCTTCAGATGCCTCGTGGGAACCTGGAATGTATTGAACCTAGAGCTTTGTCTCTTCATATCATTGCTAATTTGGTTGCTAGGTAGGTAATAATGCATTTTTCTTGAAGAAGGGTTGAATACCTTTATTTTTAAATATCTAAATATTCTCAAAACCAATGGTAGCAGCACCATCACTTGCAGATGTATGATCGGTGTGAATGGCCATGTGTGCCACGTGTTGAAGACTGGTTTATTTTTTTATTAATTTAACATATTTAGATACAGTAAATTGCCAAATATACTGCCAGTTGTAACTACTCACTCCGAGAGTTCTTCCTCGCAAAGCAGGGAACGGCAATGAGAAACACCACTTGGGAAATGAAACTCTTTTATTGCTTGTTACTTGTGTTTTTGAATCCTCATTCCTGACTGCCCACTATCTTGATAACAGACTCCACACTTGCCTTGCATCCATCTCATGATTCCCTGTTTGTGTGCTCTAATTGGCCTCCACAATGTTGCCTGAGGTGCCAAGTATTTCACTCTGTTGGCATCTTCCCACCATGGGAGAGTGAATGGTGAGAGTGGAAGTCCGATGCTGTGGGGGGTGGGGTTCAGTGTAGAGAGATCGCTGAGATACATGTACTTACTCCATTTGTGAAAATGGTATTTAATTATATCAGTTGTAAACAATTAGTTAATGAAAAAATGAAAATGTAAAATACATCAGCAATAATGGAATATTAATTATTTTGGCAAAGCAGTTATTAAAATTGTTGCCAAAACTTATGATAACTTCTCACTAGCTGTTATTGGTAGTAATGAAATTTAGGCTCATGCATATGAATAATTATTTTGTACTAGAAAATTCAGTTTTCAAAAAAAAGTTTCAAGGAGAAAGTGTGGGATATGAATTTTTAAAATACAAGGCATTTCTTTGATAGAATAAGAGTTTTTTTTATTTCTAAGTAGTTTTTTGATAATGTTTCCTCTAGAAACTTAGATAAGGAATGCATCCAGTGTATCACCTGGTGTTACAAATTTGATTATAAATTTGTTCTTTGTTATTTACTTTCTATGTAGTTATCTAATAATGGTGGCTTCTTGTTCACTAGGAAAGAATATGGAAAAGCCTTTGATATGGCACGTGTTCAGAGAATAAATTTGAATGTCATCTGTGACCTGTATCCCAATGATTTTTTGATGGATTTGGAGGAGTTTGTTCGCCAAGTGAAGAATCCAACCTGGCTGTCCCTATTCCTGTGCGAGCTACAGTAAGTTTGTCAGAAATAGTATTTCTCTACTCCTGTGGATAAATTAACCATCATCTTAATAGCTCAGTGTAGACCTTGGTTTATTCTGCAATGTATCTTACAAGTGGACTGTACAGAGACTGTACAGGATTGCCCAAAAATTCCTTATTTATGTTGCCTTAGAGAGTGTATTTAAATGGGTTTTAATTAGGGATGGGTCGAATAGTAGATTTCTCGAATTCGAATATCGAATTCGAATATCAAATCATTGTTCGAATATTCGAATACCTCGAATTTCGAATACCTCGAATACTAAACTATTAATGTGAGAATGTTTGACTAGGTCGCCTATGCAGCAGGAAACCCAAGATTTTGGCGAGTACTTGTGATTGCCTTTAAAGGATTCAAACAGGAATTTAGCTGATTAATGGAATATTTTAATTTTATGTAAACAATAGGGTAGTTTCCTTCATTAAAGAAAACGAAAGGCATTGATTGTGATTCGTTACCTACCATTGGTGTATTCATAATATACCAATTATTTGGTTCTAGAAATACCAGTCTAGACCAATGGCAATGGTCAATTTTATCCTCATTTGAAAAAGGCCAGATTGGCACCCATATGATGCAACTCCACTTGACATCATAGGGACCTAGTTTCTACACGAGAGGATAGAAATTTTACATCGTCCGAGGTTACTAATGCATGCATGAGGCACAGAGCTCAGGGAAACATGTCTTAGAAATCACTTATTAAAACTGGCTAAGGTCGGAAAGTTTTCTTCGTTTGATAAGGTAAGGTTTGGTAAGGTATCAGCGCTCTGAGCCTCGCCCAAGGCCACCTCACAAGGCGGGAGGGGGAACCAGAAATGTGTCACACGGACTTTTCCCCATCATTCCCACTAACGCGTCGCATTTTCGCACGTTTGAAATTTTTCACTTTTAATTTAATCGCGAAAAATAGATATCGTCCAATAAAAATCTAAAAGCGTTAAATGCGTACTCCAGGAGTATTAATATTTCGATTTAGGCAATAAAAAATAATAGGAAAGCACCCTATTTGAGCATTACGCCAAAATGCTAAGCCCCCGTCGTATTTCTTCGTCTTTCCGGCATTTATTTTCCTGCGTAAGATGCTTAAATAAAGTCAGAAATATGTCGTGTTTGGTCTTATTCTTTCTTAAATTACGCGCATATTAATAATATTTCAATCCAATAAAAGTGTAATAATAATTGCCGAAAGTAATTGTTAGACCCCTTTCGGGCTAGTATATGACTCATGCAGCAGTTGACCTCCAGAAAGGGGGAAATTCGAAACAGGTTGGTAGAAAAAGGTCAGCGGGTGAGAAAAGGGGGTGGGTGCGAGACACGCTTTTATTTTTCTCGCGTAACTTGATATTTTTTTCGAAGCTAAGGTCTTCGTAAAACGATCCCTGCGCGAGGTCGGATCTTTTGTTTGATATCGGAGAAGAGGAAATCGTCAGAGTGGGTGAGGCGAATGCTGAAGGGAGGGGGATAGCAGATCGTGGGAAATGCGCCTATGTCACTATCCCACGGCACTGAGTTCCTCCCCGTGGTAGTTTCATCTCCTGGGGAAGATTCAAAATAAGTGCCTGTCCTTATTAGCCACAAAGGACACATGGTAAACACCTCGTCTTATTTTTATCAAAAGATGAATGCGGGAAAATGGTCAGTGGGGGAGAAAGAGTGAAGGGTGAAACGCGATTCTATTATTTTCCGGTAACTTTATATTTTTTCGAGGCTTAAGTCTTCGTAATACGATCCCTGCACGAGCTGGGACCTATTGTTTGTTTTCGGAGAAGAGGAAATCGTCAGATTGGGTGGGGTGAATGCTGAATGGAGGGAATAGCGGATCGTGGGAAATGCGCCTATGTTGCTATCCCACGGCACTGAGTTACTCCTGGTGGGGGACACCTGGGATTCTCGGATTTTTTCACCCTATCAATTTCGAACTCTTTTCACCGCTCTAAACCGCGAATTTGATATAGTTCGTCAGCTTGCCTAAAACGGCGCTGCATGCACTAAATGACTCGAGTTATCATTTTTCAGAGTCAACTACCAATGACGTGCGAGCGAAAGCGTATGACGCGAAATTCAAAGTATTCGAGGTATTCGAGACGGTACCTTTGGCATAACTATTCGAGATCTCGAATATCGAATACTTTCTGGTATTCGAGGTATTCGAGTATTCGCGGATACTATTCGCACATCTCTAGTTTTAATCCTTGGGCTATGGGAGTTCAGGATTTTAGCTGACAGCCAGTGCAGAAGAGACTGCCTGTGCAGGAGGCACCCTCTGCCACTAGGAGTTGTCTGGTAGACTTAAGCCAAGCCCCTTAGCCCCTTATGGCGAGGGAAAGTGCCCAAGTGCATGATATTCAGGTAGCAATAAAAATTTTGGGTAAATGCTGCATTCAGGATGCAAAACGAATAAAAACGTTCCCACACTCTAAGGGTTAATAAACGTCTATGGAATAGCTGCATGTGCAGAGTGAAGGATGATAGCATTGAAAAGTTAAGAATGGAGGAGATTATATCATAATGAATACAAGGTCCGGTACTCCTTTAGTGATTCCACCTGAAGGTTAGTGTGGATAGAGCTCGCCCCAACCTTAGCCACAATACGTGAATATCCCACAATCAGGGTTAGTTCCTTACCCTGGGCCACCTCACACATGGAGTATTTTATTTTGGGGTGTCCAAATGTTCTCCAAGGCTTCGAACTCAAGACATTTGTATTGCTGTAGACTTTCATTATTACGAAGTTCGCGGGACCGAAAAACCGGATGTTCATAATAATGAAGTTCGCATGAACGTTTCTTTTAGGAATCGTCGAAAAAAACAGTATATAAGAAATGTGATTAAATTTAGACAGAGGTGAAAGCTTTACTTTTCCATAATAATTTTTCTACATTACCTTAAAGTTACTCCTGAAGTAATAAATTTTCTTCTTGTTTATGCTGGCGCCATTTCTATTGCAGTCTACCTCTTTTCCCTTGCACCCTGATAATTAAGGATTCAGTTAGGAATTATTTTGATTTCTATTCATGCTGGTTAACCCAACCAACCATGATATAGTAGAATCCTGATTTAACGTTTTTCAGGGGGGACAAAATTTAGAACACTAAATGCAGAAAAACACTAAATTAGGACCTGCCATTTTTTTTCAGATTTTAGGGTCTGTAATTATTGGAATGGCTCTATGAATAAAAAATATTATTTTAAGTAACTAAAAGGTGCTGCATGCAGCAAAAAATTCATTAATTAAGTGTTCTCTGCCCAATGAAGGTTGGATAATACTTTTCAGGAATCAGCTAAAAAAATGGGTAGTAAAAATAAGTAATGAGAGGATGACAATTGTTTTAATGAAATATTGTTAGAAAATTATAATATACATCAACTTAAAAGTATTCCCACATGGAATATTATTATGGACATTAGTGATTCCAATTTTATGCATATTTCAGTGGTCTCGATGAACTTTTATAATTTTTTTATGTAAAAGTGACATGTAGGTGACTATAGAATTTCTAATATAATAAAAAAAGGTGTAAGTAGGTACTCAAAAAATCGTCATCACGTCAATAAAGACTAGTGAAATAAAGGGACAGCAGAAGATCGCTAATCCCGAAATCTAAACTACTGAATATCTTGTTCTAGTAAAAGGGAGGTTTTATGGAATTTTGCCAACTTAACGTTTTCTGTTGCATCGGCGAAACAAGGGATTTATGAGTCTTTTAAAAGCCTCCTGTGCGCACATTTTGGATTTCGAGGTCATCCAAAAAAGGAGAATCTTATTTCTAGTATGCGTACAAGACGATGGTGATTAAACTCGATGATAACACCAGATTTGTTGTCATATATCCGCGGCCTCATGCAGGTCGAATGGAGCCGGGAGAAGTTGCTTATGCAGTGCGCTGATCACCTTGACTCCGACTCACCTTGTTTCTCGGCAGATTTAACGATTAGCTAAACTCTGTTAAGTGATAAGGTTTAATCTTCAATAGAACTGGATTTCATCTGAAAAATTGTCAGTGCCTCTGGAGTTTGGCAATTTCATCAGGGTTATGATGTCAAAGTCAACCATCAAGGAATACCTGCTGGATTTTTTCGCTCATCTATTTTACCGTGAGTACAGTGAGTCCTCGTTCTACGTCACCCCGTTTAACGTCATTTCGCGATAACGTCACGAAAATTTTGGGACCGTCATTCATTTATCGCACTTTTGCTTCACAATAACGTCAGGTCTGGTCAGGTCTTTTAAATTTTGCGCGAGAAAAAATGCGAAGCGGCGGGCGTTGCAGGTTGTTCGTTTTGTGGGCGGTAATACAGTGAGTCTTAACGAAGGGTAAAACGGTGTGTTTACTGTCAATTTCGATTACGTTCATAGCAAATTTTCTGCTAAATGAATTCCTAGGTAGGTGCGCAAATGTTAAGTGTGTAAATGTCAAGTAAAGTCAATGGTTTTCTGGAACCTGAAAAGTGATTTCTAGGAATTTTTCCGTGTAGAACTCGGAGTATTTGTCGTCACTTTTTCGCCGTGTTCTCAATAATCTTGGTTCCTGTAACTGCGACAATGTTTCAGCGATGATGATGCCCAGGCGACGCTCGACCGGGTGACCACCATAGCGAAGCCGAAAAGCAAATGCGGGAAGATACAAAAATGGAGAAGGATGTACGTCGCTGCTGGTATTGCCGTCGATGAAGACAGGGACTCGTATTTATGCCGTAGTTTGGCATTCCCATTGTAAAAAATGGCCCAAATATGATACGCCAAATTTTTTTCGCGTAGGAATTGTGAGGTCTAGGAGCCAATATTCACTTTTTACATTGTTTCTTATGGGATATTGTGCTTCGATTAACGTCATTTCGTTTATCGTCACATTTTTCAGGAACGGTAAGTGACGTTAAACGAGGACTCACTTTATACGGTGATTTTTATTCCAGCATGAGCGATTTATTTAGAGTCATGGACCGTGATAGTCAAAACTCCGATTGCCATCCTCTTTTGACATAAATTAGCGCCAGATAAATATCTTTGAATCGACAGCAATATCAATCAGCCTCATGTCGGTATATGGACTCAGGGATATCTAAATTACGTTGTAAAATAATGATGTTCCGTAGGGAAAGAATGCTCTCACTCACGATCATGACAGGGGAAACACTTCCTCGGTTCTTTCGCTGTTCCTACGTGGAACTGACCTTGGAATGGATTATAGAAAGAATCTTCTAGTGAACTGCGCAAATGATATTGGGCCTCCTCCGAAAGAGAAAGTAGCTGACTGGAAAAATATTGGGCTAACAATGGAATTCCTGTAGAGAGTAGAGGTGAAAGAGGCATAAGCCATCAATTGAAAACATTACGAGAAAACCATTTTTGGAGCGGCCTTCAGAGGATAACTCGTGTCATTAGTCGTCACGTATCATCAAAGTCGAGTTCAAGAAGTGAAGGATAAGGTAGTTTGAGGTTATTAAGGGATGACTTTGCTCCATTAGATGGGATTTGATACAAAAAGTGCCTGGTGTTTGGATCAGAAGGGGAGCGAAACATTACGAGAAGACAAATCACCCAGCATGAGAGTTGAAGGTACCAGCGTTCGCGGAAGAAAGCAGTTGAAGAAGTGTCCCCCGGTAGATTCTATCGACTCTTGGTAAACTTTCATGAGACTCTTCTTGTTGATGAGGAGAAATTCGAAGATTTGCATGAACTGTCATGAAAAAAAGTTAATTCGAGCAAAAAAATCTTGTGCGGGATAAATTTTTACGGCTATAAATGCAGAAAAACTAAATACAGATAATTTTTACATTGTCCTAATAGGGAATGAATCAGGACTCAAAAAAATAAACGCTAAATGCGGAAAAACGTTAAATTCGAAGACGTTAAATCTGGATCCGACTGTATTTAGATTTAGAGAATATTGTGTTTGCGGTGAATTCCTGTTTGCTTAAATGAGAATTTTTTAGAAAGGAAGTCATCCTTTGTGGCCTGTGTCTCTTAATGTGTATGTATTTTTTTGCTGTTACTTACAGGCAGGAGAATGTATGTGAGACCATGTATTCTAAATTTTACCACCTCAATATGGTTCGGAAGAAGGAAAACCTGCTGAGCAAGTTGGAAGTCATATGTGATTCTCTAAGGAAGGTAATTTTTTATTTTGGACATTTCATAAATCATAATACATGTTTTGTGTTTCGTAATTTTGGTGACTTCAATAGGAGTATGGTGGATTCCGGATAAAAAGTCGCCTGTCCTCTTGGTAGTGAGAACTAGAATTTGGTAGGATCAGGCACTAGTTCCTTGACCCTTTAGAATATATCAATAATTTAGGAAAAATTGCTATAAGTAGTTGTAACTGTAACTAATTCTATATTAAATGTAATTGCTAATTTTCATTATTCTTAGCACTTATTACTAGAATGGCTATCATTTTTATATCCCAATTATAAATATTAAGGAGTAAATATGACTGAAGTAATGACTACCTATCCTTCTCTGTGTCTCAATAATATCCTTCTGTCTAATCAGTTTCTTACTGTCGTTGTCAACAATAATAAATTTCATTTGAGCATGTAGTGTCTTGCGTACATTGTTCTTGGTAAAATGTGTATAATGCTGTGAATTAGATTCCTATGAATTGACTTCCTTTTTTATTGTCTTCAGGCAATGGAAACTGTGAATGAGGAGGAGTATTTGCTTCCTATTTTGACCAGCCATGTTATGAAAAAAACGAAGGAGGGACTCGTTGCAGCACTCAAGAGAGTCCAGTCAATCAAAGGTAGATTCCTTATTTGATTTATTCTCCCTCTGAAAGTGAATTGTCTTTGTTTATTTTATCAGGGGATGGATTGGTTTTGGTTCTTGATTCTACTAGTTCTTGAAGTTAGAATCAGAAACAAAGTGAAAAAGAATCTGTACTGAAATTATGGGCAAGAAAAACTTCATAAGTTTAGAATAAAAAAAGGTGAAAGTATCTTTTTACTATTGATGAGTTGGTGACACAATTCGAGCTTTGGTTCATTCACTCAATCAATAAGAACATTTCACTGAGAGAAGGAATCTCTTGTATGAATGTTAACAATAATGAACTGTGAGAAGTCCATGCAATAGGCATGCAATAGGGCAAAGAGAAGATGAGATATAGTGAAAAGCTTGGCATGAGTTTGTGATGTCATTAACTTTTCCGTGGAAGTTCTCTTTTGTAGAATTTGCTCTCAGTTAGTACTCTTAAATAAACTGCGTCGATTGACAATGATTATTTTTTCTTGTCCTTTTCTTCATCATTATGTATCTTGATGTTACTTGATCTAGGTTATATCTCTCCATTAATATCATAATATATAAACTATGGTCTCAAGATGTATAAAATACACTATAATTTTTTTAGATTTTTTAGCTCCCTACTCTTCATTTGTTGACTACCTGAGTATTTTCGCCCAAACCTCCTTGTACATCAGTGATGATGTTTGTGTGGGTTATTTGAGGGTTTTAAAGGCTTTCAGCAAAGGTAATTATTCAGTTATTTGAGTTAGGGAAAGAATTGGGGGTGTAAGAAATATGTACTAAGTTGCTTTCTTTTTCAAGTTAAAATCTTTAGTATGTTCAAAAATTTGTTGATGACAGAGAAGTGTAAACAGTGGCATAGTTAAAGTTACATTCCTTTCGACTGGTCATATTCTTCTTTGACTTTGTTTTCTTTTATTACAGTAGACTCGTTAATACGAACAACGTTGTTACAAAGTTCTCGTTATTATGAAGCAAACCGTTGGTCCCGTCGAAAGGGCCTATCCAAGCTATAGTAAAAGAAACGTTATTACGAAATTTTCGTTTTTACGAAATTACGAACCTATGTCCCGGTCCCGGCAGTTACAATATGAACTTTATTACGAAGTTGCACGCACAAGTCACGGTATTTAGTTGGATATTCACTACACTTAAGTTTCAATAATTGCGCCACGTTTAAGTTATTCTCGTTTACTGTGCCTAAGAGCGTCAATTATGGTTCTTTATTCAGTTTACACGCAACATCATATAACTAGCTTCATTCCTGTGTAGTCAGGGTGCCCTACTCATAACCGTTCGTAAATAGGATGTAAAGTCAGACCTCTTCCTATGCACATTCGATTTACGAATTTTCAGAGATACGAGCATTCAAAATTTTCAAATTTCAAATTTGGCACCTTTCGATTTGGCCGATACTACGCGGTGTGGCGCTGGGAAACTCTCACTGTGATCATGATCTGAATAAGGTATCAATGTAAATAGTGTGAATTTAGGAACTGTTCAACGTTTCGCCCGTTCTTCGTCACCGCGGGGAGCTATTTTTTCGGCTCCGAATGCATTGCAGGCCCCGCTAGATCAGTTCGCCACTAGCGTGAGTAAGCACATACGTGTAATGCAGTGTTGCATCCCGCAGGATAACCTTACTCTGCGATAAATTACATATAGTCCGGCTGGCGAGGGTTGTCCGATTGCGGCACAATAGGAGGGGCGGATAAGCCTGTGCCAGCACGGTTTAAAGCCAATCGCTGACCCCAAACGCACCTCACATCCTCGCCTAGTCATACAACGTTGTCAAATGCATAAACGAACACCGAAATAAGCCTGATCCACCAAAATAAGCCCATTCTTCGAATCACAGAACAAGTGATTATTCCTCTAGGTCCTTGACGCTCGTCGTCCCTTCCGCATCTTTTCTTCACGGAACACTTTGTAAGCGTTTCCCTTTCTTACCTGGCAGCCTTGCCCCCTCCCCGGACCTAGACCATTTGGTCTGTAATTGGACAACTCTCGGTGGCCGGACTGTAATTTTATCAACCTAGGAACAAGGTCTTGGGACGCATCGAGTTTGAATATCGGAGTTCATGTATTCGGGAAGATATCAACCCTCGATTGCGTCATGGCGCAGTCTTCTGTTGAAATACTGAAACGCATTTTCCTGTTTATATTTATTTCCGCATAATTTAATCGCGTTTATAATACACTATTCCTTTCGACGATTCCTAAAAGAAACGTTCTTACGAACTTCTTTATTACGAACCTCCGATTTTTCGGTCCCGTGAACTTCGTAATAACGAGAGTCTACTGTATTCATTTTGCTTTTGCCCCCTCCTTTGTTGTCCACTGTAGGTTTTGGAGTACCCCATTTCTCCATTAGGACAATCATTTAACTCAGTGCTTCACAATGTCATGCTCTGAAACTCCCAAACACTGCTCCTTTGATGTGTGAGCAAAAGGTGCAGACCTCATCACTATTGTAGAGTGAAGGTATTTTTATGAGCACAGACTCATTCCACCACGTTCGTCTGTTGCCCGCCCTTAGTTGTTCTGGATGCTTTACATCTTTCAACAATTCCGCCAATTGAGAGATATATTTATAAAATGTATTGTAAATTTGTCATTGTAAATACGCCATTACAAATAGTTGAGTTGTTGAGTTTTTCACCCTTGTTTGTATGAATGAATATTATTTCCTACCTGGGACGGTAGCTGAGGCTTTCAAATTAAAAAAATTGTATTATCTAAAAATTGGTATTATCTAATTGGCCTAGTATTTGGTATTGGTTTTTCATTAGGAATCGCAGTTATGCTTTGTTTTATAAAAAAAAGAGGAAATAAGTTCTGTTCAGTAGTTTTCTCGTTCACTGCAGTGGATTTGTGTTTTTTATTAGTGCAGGATATCTTCTTTCTTTAGAATCATGATCATGATGATATTTTGCACCATTCACCACTGTCATACATATAGAATCGGGGTAAAACTCCTCCATAATAGACCTATACACAGCAAAATTTTCGAAAACGTCGATATAATAAAGTCCTTTGCAGCTCTTCCTATACATACAGCATGGAGAAAAACCTTTAATGAACATTGATAATTATGGAGCCCACCAATAACGAAGTCCACTCCAGTATGGAAAACAAACTCTCTATACCAAAATTTTTAATTTAGAAATCAATTTACTATGTGTTTATATGAAATTTCACTGCTAAAATTCACGTTAACCTCAGAGTTCCTCTTTATCGTGACATAAAGTCTTGTATTCTCACATCTAATTAGGTCTTGTGTAGGTTTTGCTGATATTTAGGGGCGCTAGTGCCAGCATGATCTAAACCAAACCCCCTTGTAACAAAGTCACCATTTTCCCTGTCCCGTCGAATACGTCATATAAAGGTTTCACTGTGCCATTTGAGATGTCTTTAGTGCTGAATGTGTTCAATAGAATACATCAAAAGCCACTCAGTCATCTTACCGTCTTTGAATGCTTACATCTCAGAACTATGATATTACTTAGTGATTAGAACTGTATTTTACTAATTCTCTTGCATTTTTTGTCAGTGCTATCTAGTGAGAAGAAAGGTGAAATGTCAAGGGATGAGGCCTTGAAGTACTTGATCTACTTGGTTGATGTGGATGCCCTATATAATGCGGCTCTTGGTATCTATGACTTTGATTTGGTCTTAATGATTGCTGCTAAATCTTCTAAGGTCAGTACCATTTTATGTTGTATAATATTACTACTGTTTACTTTTAAAATAATTTTCTGCAACTGAAACAGTGAACTGGATGAACATGATATCATTTTAATATTATCATAAACTTGCATTTTAGGATCCTAAGGAATATATTCCTTTTATAAATGATTTAAGGAAACTCGAGACTAATTATCAGCATTATAAGATTGATATGCATTTGAAGCTCTACTCGTCTGCCTTAAAAAATATTGCTAAATGTGGTGAAGAACACAGTGATGAGTTGATGACTTTGGTTAGCTCTCACAACTTGTATTCTGAGGCTTTGAAGCTTTTCCCTAAAGGTGGAAAGCTGCATCAGGTGAGTTATAATCATTTTTTAACAACTAATTATTCTATTTCATCTCTTATACCCCTGTGTGTAGTCAAAGAGCTGCATTAAGGCCTGAAAAATATTTCTTTAGATAGGTTACAAAAATATTTGGAGCTTTTATTGAACTGTGGCGTAACTTCCGAGGTGAAAATTAGCATTATTGAGGGCAGAAAAAGATCATATTTGGATGACTTTTGCATTGCCACAGTTTCAGCTGTCTAAGTTTGATTATAAGCTTTTAATTGTGTGACATAAAAAAATACGGTGGTAATGCTATGGTCAATTTGTAAGAACAACTTCTGGGTTTTCTACAAGAGGAGATAGGGTTGGTGTGTGTTGTTGGTTCCCAACCCATGTGCTCGGGTTCAAATCTCGGCAGTGGTAGAGAATTTTCCAAGATTGCCTGATCCCTGCTTGAATGATGTGTGGAGGACATTTCAAGTGCAACACTATCTGTCAGATGGGACGTTAAGCCATGGTCTTCTTGGCGTCTTTCGCTAAGAGCAGGTTAATGCTGATGCTGGGTTTCTCTCCATCCCTCCTTCCGAACCCTTCCCTGGTGCAAATGGCCTTAGCTGTTGGTCACTTTCTCCAAATACCATAAATTTTCTACAAGAGTAAAGATATTTCTTTAAATGTAGAGATATTAATAGATATAGATAGTTGATAGTACATATTATCGATTGGTTTTCAAATGGTATTTGATTTTCCGTATCTATTCATGTTTCAGCACGTCTGTGACGCTTATGCTGATTATTTACTAAAGAAGAAGCTTTATGAGGAAGCTGGGATTATGCAGAAACTTAGCTGCAATTTAGAAAAAGCAATAGAGTCTTTCAAGAGTGCAGGAAATTGGCGGCAAACACTTATAATAGCTCAAGAATTGAAGTACAGGTAACATGATTTCTATTGCTTTCTCTTTTTCTGTAATTTGTTATTTAATTCAAAGACTTGACTAGGAAAATTGTTATCCTTCTATGATTGTTGGCAACTATTGTCCATAGGTATGCCACTATTTCTTTTCAAATATCTTTTTGTTCATTTGCATATCTTAGATTTACCTTTATTTTAAATTCCTTTAATGCCCATTTCTTCACAAAAAATTTTATTCCCCGTTTCTTCAATATGGCTTTTCGTTGACTTACTTTTGCATTCATCATGTCTTCACTTGGTAATGTTGGATTTTTTAAAATCTGTGTGGTCAATTTGTGGTATCTGAGAATTTCTGTTAGTTTTAAGTGTTTATCATGGTGAACTATACCATTGTTTGATATTCTGTTGCAAACATATTCTTTGCTGTTTACCAAATGTAATCTTAAGGATTCTGTTAAAGCATAATTCAAGTTTGTATCCGTGTCATGCTTCCTCTCGTCTTATCATTAATGGTTGAATATAAGAAAACTTTATGCCAGAATTTTTATGAGCTTGTTTTTGTATGAGCTTGTCTTTTTCACATGTACCTAGCAACTTGAACTGTCATTGAAGGAGAATCAACTTCTCCTTAATTTCCTTATACAGGTGGTCCTCGACTTTCGTACACTCGACTTTCGTACAATTCGCACTTTCGTACGTTCAAAATTGACACCTTTTACTTGACTTTCGTACGCTAAATTCGGACTTTCGGACATTGGTCTGTAATTTTTTTAAATTCCCGCGATGTTTACTGCGCATCCCAACATTCAATTGTTTCAAATGGCAGTATATGCGAACAATACGAACGTATACAATAAAGGGAATTGTTGGTAGTTGACACTAATCTAGATGATTTATTTGAGAGAGAGATTGCCTGCTGTAGGCTCCTTCATCAAGAGAAGAAGAAAGCCTTCATCGAAGAGATTTTTCAAAAAAGTTGACTAAACATCATCATACAGCTTTCAATAAAACTAGTAAGATCTTCTTTCTAACTGTGTTTTTTTGTTTGAGTGCTGTTTAATTCATGTACACCTTCGGCAACGATATTGCACGAAATATCACCCGAATTCCGTTCGTCATTTGTCTTTTTTGAACAACATGCGAAATATACGCGATCACGAATGTCACATGCCGTATGTCGAATTTTGGTGTGAAATTAAAGGGTATCCAGAGTGCGGGTTCAACAAGTACATTTTGTTATGCTTCTTGATATGTCTTTTTATTTATAGTGAACGTAATAAGTGGAATGTCAACGTAAACGCCGAGAGGAAGTTTCACTCGATAGTTCTTGTTTTTTTTAAACTTTTATTTACATTTTCTGCATATTTTCTAAAGAAATTCGATGATTCGAGGAATTTTATTAACATATTATTAAAATTTAGTGAATTGAAAAAAAAATCCGTGAAAAAAAGGTTTTAGTACATATATTCCGCTCTTTTGGAACGTAACCCCTAATTAGTATGGAAGTCAATGGTTCGACTTTCGTACAAGTTTTCGGGAACGCATTGTGTGCGAAAGTCGGGGACCGCCTGTACTGTATTTTTATCCCTATATATTCTTATTTTTTCATCTATAAAAATTGTTGTGCCAATTTCAAGGGTTTGGGTGATAAACGCTTTCCTATGGAAGTGTTGTCATTTTAAGATTTCATAATTATTCTTAAGGAAATGCGTTACAAGACTAATATGGTGTGTAAGCAAAAGTATTAGTGTGTAAATGCTTAAGCATGTTGAGCATACATATCATGTTCAAAGTGATATTCTATTGTGAAAACTGTATTGAAGTGCTTTATGTTGCTATTCAGAAATGATACTTGCCAAACTAAAAATTTTGAAACTTTCAATATTGAAGTACCCTGATTGGCTCTTGAATAGGACTGATATAGTCACAATTGTTTTGATTTTTTTTGATTTTGAAGCATTCACCTACCTCTGACTCTAGGTGCAGTAGCAGAATTTCAGATGTTTTCAGAATTTTTTTATTATGAAATTTTCAGCCAAACACAGATGGTACAACTTTGTCGTGAAGTAGCTGCTGATCTTAAGGAGAGAAGAAAATTTGCTGAAGCAGCGTTTGTCTTTAATGAATACCTTAACGATCATGAAGAAAGTATTGAAGCTCTGTCATGTGGCTGCTTGTGGGAGGAGGCCATTAGAGCTGCACACCACTGTAATCGTTTGGATTTAATTGGTATGACTTAACAATTTAAAATATATTATTTGCGTTATACTCTTTAAGTTCTGGTTAACCATATTTAATGGTATAATTATTATGAAGCTTTTGCATAAAGTTTTGTCCATGATATCTATAAAGACATGTGTCTGCAGTATAGTACACAGTTGAAACTCTGGATCCCTTAGCCGTTGTGCTGCTGAAAACAAGCACATTTCCTTCTTGTTTTGCGTTAAAATGACTTTGGTGAAAAAGGTATTTTCTTTTAAAACGTTATTGCTAATTGCAAAGCATTGTAATGCATATGGCTCGATTACTTATTCTCATTAATCACCTCAGATATTTATCATTATAAATGATAAAAAGGATTGCATTTCAGATGTGTGTAGTAAATAGACTGTGAAGCCTTTTTTTACTACATTCCTTTGCCTTTTGTCAATGTCCATGTCCATTACAATGTCTGTATGATAGATTTTAATATGAAGTTTTATCTTTTCCTTAGAAGTTTGTTCCTCCTTTAAAAATTTGAAGGGAAAAGAATCTAGGTTTGTGCTGTTGAATCCGAGTGAGGTGCACTTTCACTTAAAGAACTTGTGATGCATGTTGCCTTCAACACTTTACGTGAAGTTTTTTATAATGAAGAAGCAATGTTTAATGAAGTAATTTTCAATATTGCATAGCCACATGATGACTAACTTGATTCCTAATTTTTCATTTGATTCAACCGTTTACAGCTGAAACTTCTCCTTATCATTGAAACTATGTTGCAAATAAGGATTTTACAGGATTTCCAAATTTGTTCCAGTGGTGATCTCTAAAATTACATCTAACTGAGAATAAATATGAGACATCAACTATGAAGCTGAGACCAAATCTCACAAGGGGAGTGTCACTAAGGTGGGTATCAGATTTCAATCAAACTTTGTAGTGTTGTAGTCCACGAATCACTCCCCATATGGGGTCATATAACCAATAGTGCAAACAAAAAATGCAGTTAAACATTTACAGGTTCATTATATTCCCTTAGAAATGAGCTATTATCAAATAGGAGCGGTAGCCCTGTGGTTACGGTATTTGATTCCTACCCGGAGGTCCAGGGTTTGATTTTAGGGAGCGTCATTTTTTTTCTTCTAAGTTTGTTCCTACCTTTCATTTTACAAAAGGCTACTGTTCATAATTATTTCCATGATTTTCAATGATAATTTTATTTTTCTGCAATGCAGAAGCGACAGATGTTTTCCCATTTTTTTCAAATGGGAGCCTAGTTTCATTTACGTTATTTTCGTGTCACATCACGAAGCATTTTTACGTTGCTCATATACTTGGTTTCTTTTTATATAGCAATATGAACTAAGGGGATATAAAAAACCTATAAATGTTTGACTGAATTTTTTGTTTAAACTATTGGTTATATTACCTCATATGAGTGGTGGTTCGTGGACAGCTCCTGATGGACTACAACACTACAAAGTTTGACTGAAATATGAGATCCACTTTTGTGTGTTTTTAGAGAAACTGCATTATGAAAAACTATCCTATGTGAGGTTTTCATGCCAAGTATAAAAAAAGGGAAAAAGTGACTTATTTGAAGTTGTTTTTCTAAATGACCCATAGCTGTTCTTCTAGGTATAGCATTGCTTAAAAAATTGCTGATGAAAAGTTAAATATATCTATCCAAATTAATATAAATAAAAATAATCTCAAATTTTGAAAAAATTGAATTAATTATTGCTTGTTAAATTTGATTTTGAACAGGATGTGTGGGTCAAAATGAACAATCTGATCCTACTAAAGTTGATGCTCTTATTTGTATCTTTTTCCACAGAAACTCACGTAATGCCAGGAATTAAGGAGCACTGTGAAGCCCTTACTGGACGACTTAGCACAAATAATGAGCTTTTTATAAAGTACAGAAACCGCCTTGCTGTTGTCCGCGAGGATAAACTGAAGATACAGCTGCAAATAGAGAGTAAGTTGCTTTATTAAATCTTTTATATTCTTTGTTATTTTAATAAACATTATTTCGAAGATGACAATTTAGTTCATGCTACTTATTGTTATCAAACCATTTGAGATACAATGCTTGTAGAATTGAAATTAAGGGATAACCCTCTTTTCTACATCATCATATCAATTTAGTGCTGTGTTAGCTGAAATGACTTTCGAAGTTAATACGTAACCTGAAATTTGTCAAGTGTGCAGAAGGATTTTATATTTTTTAGCTAAGATTAACTTCATATAAGAAATCTTCTCAGGTGTTACTTTGCCTATTCTGCATTTGTGCATTCTGCTTAAGCTTTATTATGGGGATGAGTGTAAATATTATATTTTGACCAATTCGTAATGTTTTAGGTGCATTAGTGATGAAACGATAACTTGTATGTATTGTGTGCCTGGATATATCATCTTTGGGGTCACTTCTTCATAGAACTAGGGCTGTCTTTGACATATTTTACTATGAATCATTCTGGACAATTGGGAAAGTAGTCTGGAAAGTCTTGAAAATTCTGGTAATTTCAACTTGATATTTGAGTTTCTGGTCATTATATGATGTATGTATTTCTTTTATAGGCAGAGGAGATAATCAGAACTTTGCTGATGATGATTTAGTGTCTGAAGCCAGTAGTGTTTTAGGATCTGCAGTGGGTAGCAGTTTCCATAGTTCATCTAAAGGATCAAGGTAAGGAAAAATATAACTTATAAAGTGTCATATTCTTACACATCCTTAACTTGTGTGTTTTTCACTATCCTATGGTTTATGCAATGGTGCATTTTGTAAGGGAGCTTTAGTTACCTTGGTGATATAGATACCCACTTCATGATTACTTTGAATCTTGCATGGGTGCTGCAATGATGTGCCTTCTGGCAGAATCAACACCCCTGCTGCTTGCAAGATTCAAATCTTCTCTTGCAATTCCTTTAGCCTTCTCTTCATTTCTTTTGATGTTTTCCTATACACCCTATTGTATTTCTATTACTACTATGTATTGCATTTCAACTCTTGATCTCAGAAAAATAGCCATGTTTTTTGTTCTGTGATCCAAGTTATTTTAATGAATTTTTATTTTAATTACTGAATTTTCTGTGAAAATTAAAAATCTTTAAGTTTAAAACTTGTAAATAAAATATTGGCCTTTGAAAGGTACATTGAGTCCATTGTTTGTCATAAATGGTTATGATACCACCTTCAAATCTTCTGGTTGCTGACAGTAATGATGCATATCATATTTTCAAGACCATTCTTGGGATATGTTAATGATAATCTTACTTTTCATGGCTCATGTTACTGAGCAGTGGAGTGTAAGGAAGTGATCAAGTGTTGACATAGAGACAATGATGTTGCTTTCATTTTGCAGATGGCTATGGGATAAAATCAATTACAAATTGATTACTATGTGCAACTCTCAATGGCAATTTATAGATACCTGCACTGTTTTGAATAATGAGTGATGCATAATTGCTGAGAACAATTTACTCTACTAATGTTTGAACTTTGAATAGAAGTGTAATGACTATTTTTGTCCTACAAATAAAATGAAATGGTTTTTAATTATGCTAATTATAGATTAAGTATGCTATATGTGATACATAGGTTTTTAATCTCATGGAAAGGTCATAATATCAGTATAAATGATACAGAGAATGAGGGCCCAAGGGTGGCTCTTAGAAGGATACAACACACTGGGGCTAGGACCCAATAATTCAATGATATGCCTGGACATCCATTGGGAGGGGAATGGATGGGAAGGAAAAAGGAGGGAGGCACTGCTGCGATAGGAGCCCGTTGATGCCTCCAGGGAAGGGATTGGGATGGAAGGGAGGGATAGGGAAATACCCATGCTGCCATGATAGACCCACTGGGCCCACTGTTAGCGAAGTCATTACAGTGGAACTTGGTTAGTACGTTTCTGAAGGGACCACGAAAAATGAACGTACTAACCAGGAAAACGTACTAACGAGGAAAGTAAATAATAGCAGTCGGGGTTATTGCAATCAGTGAAAAAGTCGTCATAATTACAATTACTATCGGTAGTTCCCATAGGATCGCCTTCCTGAACTCTTTTCACATTTAAAATCAAGAAAATGAGCACTACCATGAAAAACAATACCATGCGAATAAAAATCTCAATTTTTCATGGACATCCCGGAGACGATTTCATGATTACGGCGTCTATCTCCCGTGATTTATCCTATATATATTTACAGAACGAGGACGAGTGAAGCTCAGACAAGCGAAGACAAGTCATTTTTCTTTCTCACAGCGTACTCGGAGAATATAACAACAACCCGGAGTAAGTCAACTGGTTTTTTAAACATCATAAAAATTGGGCAAAATTATATTGACTTTCAAATTACGGCAACAGCCGTAGACATTCGCTTCTGGAATGATACCATTTCGATTGTAAAATCGATCTATATATCGACTAATGACGTGCAAGATTATTAGATTTTTTTTATTAGAAAATTTTTTATTAGACAGTTGAAATTTACTTTCAAAATTTGTCTAATGTCGTCTGCTTTCGTTCCGAGATCAAGTATTTTTAAGCTAAGCTTCGCGTGGAGATCCAGAGGATCGTCTGCTCCCGCAACAGTAGTCAAGTAAATACGCACGACGTCGAGTTTATGGAGCAGTACTGCTTTAGATAATGTGGGAATTGTCTAATACCGTTAAGACTTATTTCTTCATCATGATAACTCGTGCAATAGCAACAATTGCCCACTCACGAACTTTGTGCGCAGCAGTGGGCACTCCCAAGCGCTCCAAAGGCAACAGAAGGTGAGGAGCTCGGGGTGGGGAAAATTGGGGCTTCTTATTGGCTGTAGTTTTTCATAGTCAGACATTCCCGAAAAATGGCCGCATTTTATTTTTCATCACGTCACAAGAATTCAGAAATGCATTTGGATAAATTACGGTAGAAGAAAGAGATGTGGAATGAATGGAAGAATGTTAATGGCTAATAATAATACATTAAATCATGAATTCAGACGTTTGCGACCCTTAAGAAGACACTAGAGAACGAATTGCGGGTTGCGTCACAGCAAGAAATTGAGCGTACTAACCAGGAAAGCGCAATTTTTTCAAACGTACTAACCAAATTCTTTTACCTGTATTTTGTTCGGGTGGTACCGGGACCGAGGGAAATCGCCGTACTAAGGAGGAAAACGTACTAAGGAGGAACGTACTAACCAAGTTCCACTGTACTTGATTTACAAACGAAATTGGAAGACTTTTCTATGAGAAGAAAAATCCAAAGATCATGTCGTTGGGATAATTAATTATACATTTGGTATTATAGATATTTATTTTAAGCTTGTTTCTTTGGTGAGAAAATTGATACTGATATTTTTTTAATATTTTAGCCACAGTAGGAGTTCTGCCAAGAACCGCCGAAAGCATGAGCGGAAGTTACTTAGCTTGAAGGAAGGGAATCCAAATGAGGAGGCAGCACTGATTAATGCTCTGACCAATCTATATGTAACCTCTTTCTCTCAAGAAATCAAAGGTGAGTAGGTAGATAATTAATTTTGGCTTTAAATGTTTGTAATGTCATGTTATCCATCCCTCTTTGATCATGGGGGTTACATTAATGAATTTTTCTGAAGCTTGTCTCTGGGTACGTAAACTAAAGTACTAAACCAATGTTTTTGGGCTCTGACTTGTTGCCTATTCTCAAGGCTATTAATGCTTTTCGGAAGAAACCAATTGAAATAAAAAAAGTTATCTTTAGTAGTCAATTTTGGTTAAGCTGATTACACAGCCTTTAATGGTGGATAAACCAGAGTTGTAAGAGTCAAATTTTTGGTTGATGAGGGATAAATATATGAGGAAAATTTGTCTTACGAAGGGTATAATTCTCGTTGTTGTGTTTTCTATAAACTAATTCTGGTACTAACCTAGTTGTACTTGGCTGATTTTTAAAGCTTGTTTATTGGCTTAATTTTTTTTTATAGATGAAGTGCGAGGACTTTGCCTTGTTTTACTCCAGTATGGCCATGATGAATCTGCCCATCGTTTGCAAAGCTTGTTGTTTGCGATGCAGAGTGACATGCTGAAAGCAAGGGGTGACATATGGCCTAGCAAGAGTATAGATGAGAATTTGGTAAGTTTCAATCTTACACTGGAGTGAAATTTGGAGAACTGGGTCAGCAGGTTCTTAACACATTCAACACTCAATTGACGTGGTCCTGTCCAAGCCGAGATATGGAGCACGTCAATTGACGTGGTTGCTGGTGGGGCCGGGAACCCTTTCTCCACCACCATACGTGACTAATATCCACTTCCGAGTCTTCCGATCGTGAGCATGGCCTTCAGCAAGCTTCTCTCTTTCGACCCGTGTGTGCCGTTTGTAAATAGCAGTATTTGAACAGAAGTTATGGCGTAAAAACCTCTCTCTATTTTCCTTTCATATTTTATCAGCCGATTCTGATGACTATCATGAAAATTGGACCCGCATTGAATGTGTTAATAAAAGTATATGTATTCCTCTCGTAACTATACAGATATGTTTCCAAAAGTGTTGTTTTAAGGGAAAAGTGCATTGCTGCCAGTCTACGAAGCACTTGGTGCTGCAATGCTGACATTTCTGGGGCTATGTTGCCTTATGCTGTCTGTATCTGATTATTAATTTTCACTTATTTTCACATTAATTTTTCATCTCAAATGGATAACTTAGTATTTTAGGGATGCTTTTATGCACACGATTGCGCTGCTATTATGTCTATAATGGCATCTATTTCTTTGAATGATGGCATGATGGAAGAAATAATGCACTGTGCACTAATACTATGATATGATATTATGAGCCCACTGTCTGTCTGACATAGTTCTCAATATTGTTGAAAAGCCTTGTTTTATAGGGAAACAGAGTTTTGATTATTTCTTTGATATATTCTATGCAATTTTTATATTGCTGATTTTTAATACATGCTTCTTATTTTTCAGAAATATGGTCCTCAAGCCACATCTAACGTTATTTCAGAGCTTGTTACTTCAACTCATGCCATGAATCTGCACTCTCAAGGTACGTAGTAGTTGGTGAAATAAAGTTGAAACGGTTATCATATTGTAACAACATCTTTGTTTTTTATATTTATTTCATACTGATGTTAGTTTCTTATGCTAAGATAGTTTTAAGTAATAAGTGTACATTTCATAAGTTATAGAATTTTTTCTTCCATTCTCTGCTGAATACTTGGTTTTGTCACTAAATTTTTCATGAGTGAAGCAGGTCCCATTTTTATTAGATTTGAGATTTAATGCTGTCGACTAGGGATGGATCAGTTTCAGTACCTGGTCCTCAAATGGAGACATCACGAAAGTGATGTTCGGGATCTGGATGCGAATGTTATTTTCTGAAACTATATTGCTAAGGTAGAAAGTGTCACGGCTTTCTTCCACACAGGCGCGGGTTCGAGAGATATTGCATGTAAAGATTTCGTGTACCATGACTTCCCTTGAGTACCGTGTAAGCGCGTGTAAGAGGCGCACCTTTTTTCCCAGACATTGCAGCCGAAAATGGGGGTGCGCCTCTTACACAAACTTCTTATCTTCCCCCCTCCCCTTCACCGGTCGCAAGTCCAAGGGGAACTGAGTGGCCTTGGTTTTCAGCGTGAGTCAGTCATCTGAAACCCTGGGTCAAAATCAAGCGGCAGGCAGGGGAGTTTCTCCCTTTGTGACGTATTTTTAAAATGCTCCTGTTTGAATTTCTTGCAAGCATCGCGCCGTCACGTCGGTACCCCAGAAGTGAACATTGAAAAGATCACGCGGGGTGATTCGCTCCGGAGTGCGCGCTAAATTCACTGCCACGAGTGGGCATCCCGCGGCATTTATACTGCATACAGTAATCGCTTATCAAACATATAGAAACGCGTAGTTTTGAAGGACATACCTGGTTAATAGACAACATTGTTTTGCCGAGCAATTTCCATTACGCTGAGCCCCCGATTTTTCAAAAATCGTCTTCAGACGCTAATATTAGGATTTTTGCAACTGAAAATTATATTGGTGTCAAAACCTGCGGTTAAAAAATTCGAACGAGTGTGTTCATTGTTGGACTAAATGGTGGATAGAAGAAATCGGAAATGCTTATTAGTGAAGAGCGCTGAAGGAGAGGTCGAGGGGAAGGAGCGCGCTTCCTCCCCTCCGTATTTCAAGCTACGAGGCTATGAGTGAAGGAGCAAGGGAAGAACACTGTCTGATCTTGCATGTGACGTCGTTGCCTTTAAAGCGAAGTGGCGAAGGCGCAGAAATGTGATATACGCAGTTTGCGTTGCCTGAAGTTTCCAGTCCGTCTCGTCTTGTTTGAATGCGCTTATGCTACGCTTGTTTCTTCCGAAATTGTGCTGTTTGGACTATGTTGAATATTAGTAGCCTTGTTTTAGCTATAAATCTTTGTGTCAATCAATTAGAGCTCAAAAAACTTAAATGCTGTCAGATATACATCGCGTTAGGTCTAATTCTTTTTAGAACCTCGTGCGTGTCATACAATTGCTGAAAGATTTCGAGATATCTTCGAGCTCAGAAGGTGACTCACTTAGCATTTGACCTCCAGAAACTCGGAGAATTGAACCTGGTAGACCGAAAAAGGTCAGTTGGTGAGATGGGGTAGGGATGAAACACGTTTCCATTGTCCCCCTTTAACTTGATATTTTCCTATTTTCCTGTGGGGTCTCGGAAAGGAAAAAAAACGGCAGAGGCATTGGCTGATGGAGGGCCGAGTGTAGTTCCGTTAGGCCCCTTGCACACACACCGAATTTGGACGGCTGGTAAAATATCGGCCGACATTTTACCGGCGAAGCGATGCTTGCACACACGCCGGATTTTTACCGATCAAACGACAAGTTGCTATCTATGTTTTTGAGCCGGCGCCGGCGATCCACAGTGACAATGGCCGGCAGATAACCGGCATTTTGCCAGTGCCGGCGCGTGGTCGGTACGTGTGCAAGCTCCAATGCTCTCCGATTGTTCGCTATTGGAAGGTGGACGGCCGATATTTTACCGGCCGTCAAAAATCGGTGTGTGTGCAAGGGACCTTAAATCTACGACGTGGTTAGTATCCTACGGCACTGAGATTGCTCCGATTGTTGTCCAATCTCTTGGAAGGTTCATGCTATGTGCCTGTCGTGTTTTGCCTTAAAATTTTTCACAGATGCAATTCTATTTCAGTACTCCTGCGAGAGCTTTTAAACAAAATTGTTCGTGAGTAGGACAAGCAACGTAGAGCGATGGCGTATGCGAAGAGAGGATCGGAACTCTTTCTACTCCCTCTTATGCCGCTATTACCGCCGCAGTTATCAAAATTTCCTCTTTCGAATACCGTATATCTCCGAATATAGTCCCCCCTTTTTTTCCAAAAATGGCCGCGGAAAAGTAAGGGGGGGGGACTATAATCGAGTGTAATCCAATTTAGCATACTAAAGGTGACCATAAAGTAATAAATAACGGCATAATGGCTAATGTTCTCGTAGTCTTTCTATTTGAGTATATTTATGAGGATTATAATCGGAGATATTAGTAAATACTGCCATGTTTTACCGGAAATTAAGACAATTTTTACCACAAATGTTGTACAGATACGATTATTCCGATTCAAATAGCATATCGAATATGCGTTTTCACGGAATCCATCGGGTAGCCGCTAATTTTTCTTGGAAAAGTATTGTTAGAATAATTCAATCGACACTGATCACTTAATGATGCAAAACAGTAAATAATTAAAATGAAAACTAAACACACACTATCATTACATTAATCGAACACTAGAATTGAATCAATAGTATATGTACCCGTCGCTCATTTAATAACTACACGATTTAAATAATTGCAAAAAATAAACAGATTAAGTGAACCCGATTTAGCATTTCATTGCGTCCGTAGCTACTATACGTCCGTGCGGTTCGTGTTTACAACCACTGCCTTTACCGCCTTCACAGAACAAGAATGCGCAATAGGTGATGCATTTGTTTCTGAAAAGGCGCAATAATCGACGACTTTAAACCAGAAGCGCCGGCATTACTGCATTTGATCGAAATACAGCGACTCAGCATCGAAAGTGTAATCAATTTATTGAGGAATATCTTCAATTCGTCAGGGTAAATAGGATCGATAAATTACGTCGCATAACGTTTCGCAATTATTTCCGCGATATTTTCTTTATTAAAAATAATTTTACGTTCAACAGTGAGGTGATGGATCAAGTAGAAAGATGAGGATCAATCCTGCCGCAGATTAGAGGCCTTCAAAGACGGAGTTTCGATGCCAATTTAAAAATAGCCGTTGCAGAATACGCCGTAAATCATAGTATTTACAGCGCTAGCAAAGCGCTAATACATCGCGGAAGTCATTTCGGGGGTCTCGATGCGGCAGATTCAAAGAATTAGAGGAAAATATCGTCGAATTTGTGCGCAAATGCAGAGCAGAAGCTCTTTGTGTAACTTATGCAATGGTTCGCGACGAGGCATTGAAAATTGATATAATTTTTTTTCAGTTTTAATGTTTGTTGGAAAAAGTTTATTTCTTAATTTTATTACTTTGATATTTGTAAGTCCTGTAGTTTAATTGTTTTGCTTAGCAGGCATTTGATAGCAATATTTTTATAATATTTATAATTTATTTAACACAATTTTATTAAGATTTCCTAAATTCTTCAGGTCACTTGGATTTGTGATGACTTGATGGGTGTGTTACACTGGATCTAAGGAAGTTTCAGGGCCAAATGCAATACTGTTTATGGGCTTTAAGTTAAAGCTTATATATTGACATTGTCTGTAGTCATTTGGAAATCAAAAATATTAATAATTTGTGAAGGTTTAAAAAATACAATAGCCTTGGATACTTAAAAAAATTTCTCATTTCTTCATTACATCTGGTTAAGGAACTATAAATTACTGATACATCCATTGGATCACAACATGTTTTAGGTATAGTTATTTTGTTGTGATGGAAAATATGTGAACAGATTTGTTCTTAATCTTCACAGAAAATAATAGTTTTTATTGAATCTAGAATCTTAACTTGCTAACCACAGAAAAATTGCCTTCCTTTACATTTTAAAATTTTTCCCAAAACTGAGGTCTCAAAATTGGGGGGGGGGACTATATTCGGGGGGGGACTATATTCGGAGATATACGGTAGTACTGAAAGAGGAAATTTCCATAACTGTCGAAATTCCGGGCATATGCCTGCCACACCGCACGATAGGATAAAAATTGTCGCAAAATTTTTTTCTTTATAATTTCGATGGTCAAAATAGGGGTGCGCCTCTTACACGTGTGCGCCTCTTACACAAGCTTATACGGTAATCGCACCCTCTCAACTACAGTGGTGGCGGCACGGTCTAGGGCGCTATTCAGTGTTTCCTATCCTTTGCATCCTGGGTTTGAGTCCCAGTATCGGCAATATTTTTATTCTCTCTTATAACTTTTGTAATCACTGTTACAACTCATCCCCATTCGTTTTATTTAGTTACTTTGTGATTATTTAAATTTTCATATCAATTTATGGATTTTAACCCTTTTAGTGCGGCGTGCCGATATATCGGCTTTTATGTTATTGTTGTTAAATTTGAGAACATTGAAGTAAAAAAAACTTATATATCAGTAAACGTATAAAAATGTTGTGATTATTGTCAAATTTAATCTCATTAATTAAAAAAAAACGCATAAAGATATCTAAAAAATTAACTACATAATGTTTATTTTTCCTAGTTGCTGCTTTTCATTAAAATACCCTCAGCATTTTTTGACTGTACCCCGGGAAGAAGGATACCACTAAAAGGGTTAAATGGAACTCTGAATTGTGCCTTACCATACAAATTAGAGGACATTTATTTATTTATTTCCATAAACAGCATATTTACGTCCTTTACAATGGGGAAGTAACAATTAACAATGAACGACATTCACACACGCCCATATAATTACTTACACTTTAATTTCTGGGCAATGTGTATAAGTAATAATCTCTTCGGAAGATTCACGCTACATATGTGTCTTCATGTTTTATTTTGAAAATTTCCATTGCTGAAATTTTATTGTACATAATACTCCTACAAGAGTTTTCTAACAAAATTGTTCGTGAGTAGAACAAGCATCGCAGTGCAATGGCGTATGCGAAGAGAGGATTGGAACTCTTTCTACTCCTTACAGGAAGCTGCATTCACGAAAGTATCGATTTGAAATTTCGTGTCCAGATTTAATTTCTTCAGCAAATTTGGATGCAAAGTGTCCGGTGAAGGGCATTATTCTTGGATATTTGATCTGAGGTATTAGATCCAAGCGTCTAAGTAAAAATGATAAGGTTAATACTACAAGTGAATACCAACTTATCTCCAAGCAGCATACATATCATGTTAACCCGTCAACGCCCACGGGTGCCAGATGGCACCCAGTGCAGTGATGAGCCAATACTCCGGCTATGCATTTAATATGTGAATTTTAGCATGCATTTCAGTGCACATACTTAGTAGAAGGTTTCCTCTAATATTCAGTTTGAATTGTGTTCTTTGTGTTTAATTCATATGGATCATATTTTTTTAAAGTGAAATATGTGTGAATTTAAAAAAAACTTTGGGCGCTGACGGATGTTGCTGAAAAATTCCGCATACATTTTTAGTACTGAAAGCGGAAATTTTGATAAATGTCGAAAGTCCAGGCATACGTCTGCAAGGCTGCGCAATAGGATTTAAAAAAATGGGGCAAACATTTTTTTCTTTAGCTCCGATGCTCAAAATAGGGGTCTCTCTCTTGCACGAGTTTTTTTTTTTCGGTATGTTCTTTTGGCATGCAATGAATTCTATTCACTCTAGCTGTTCTTACAGCTTTGACTTGGCAGAGTTTTGAAATGTTTTCTTCTTCTTCAAACATTGATCTGCACTTCATTTGTTGATGGTTGAAGTGACTCTTGTAGTGAATTTATTTTTAAAAGTCAAGAGTCCAATGTTGCCTTTGAAAACAATCCATATCCATACATTAGTACAGTAGACCCTTGTTAATACGGACAACGTTATTACAAAGTCCTCGTTATAACGAAGCAAATCGTTGGTCCCGATGAAAAGGCCTATCCAAGCTATAGTAAAAGAAACGTTATAGCGAAATTTTCGTTTTTACGAAATTACGAACCTCAGTCCCGGTCCCGGCGGTTACAAAATGAACTTTATTACGAAGTACCACGCATAAGCCCCGCACGGGGGGAAGAGAGTAATCTCTTCCTTTGGGGAGCCGCGCCCCCACGGACCCGAGCCCACCGGGGAGACAACCTCGTCAAAAAACCCTTCGCACGCTAGGATAGCGTCCAGACAGCATGTGACTCTGCTGTGCTGAGTAGCCGATACATCTGGCGTCCAGATTCACCCACGTGTTTGCCGTGCGTGGAGACCCGTACAAGGGGGAGAAGGGGATCCTGGTGGGTGAGTTCTCCGGCTCCCAGCTGGGCGTCGGAAACCCGGTATGGGCCGGAGTTCAATACCCCACTTCGGCCCTGGATTCCCCGAAAAACGGGCGGCCGAGAAGAGCCCAGCTCGGTCAATCGGCTCCTGGCGGCTGGGGAGCTTGGCGGCTCCTTCCGAGCGTACGCCAGGACGGGTTAGTGCTGGAGATATGGGGGTCTCCGTAGGGCGGCCGAAGGTGCGTGGGTTCGGAGGGCCCCCGCGCTGGAGGTTCTAACCCAAAAGAGACCCCCTATCAAAGGTTCCTATATCCCTTGGGTAGCCCTGGCGACCACACCGGATCTCGGTGTGGCGTCCCGAATGTGTGGCTCCGTGGTGGGTGGGGAGCCCAGGGGATGAATTATGTTCTTACTTTCATGGAGACGATTACTCTTCCTCCACCAAAAAGATCCCGCCCGGACACGGGCGGAGGAGAAAAGTCTTTTGAAAGCTCGAAGCGTTTTTTGTCTATGAAATGCGCCAAAGAAGGTGACACTCTGAAAAAGGTGTCTCCCTTTTTCATAAAAAAAGCTATGCAATCGATAATTACTGGAGAGCCAAATTCGGTGAAAAAACTAAGAGATGGTACCCTACTAATAGAGACTGCGAACAACATCCAAGCTGAAAAATTGCTTAAAACTGAAAAATTACACGACATCCCAGTTTAAGTCGAGATCCACCGCACTCTAAATACCTCTAAGGGAGTAATAAGTCACTACGACCTTCTTTACGTGGAACCAGAAGAGATCAAGAGAGAGATGGCCCCCCAGGGCGTCATCGACTGCCGCAGACTGACTACGAAGCGAAACGGTGAAGTGATAAATACCACGTCAGTAATTCTCACGTTCGCTCTAGACAAACTGCCCGTTAAAGTCTTCTTAGGATACGAATCTGTAACTGTGCGACCATTCTTCCCTCAACCGATGCGCTGCTTCCAATGCCAAAAATTCGGCCACATCGCACCGCGATGTGAGGGCAAGGCCACCTGCCCGCGCTGCGGCAAGGACAAGCACGATGGGGACAAATGTGCGGAAGCGGCCTGCTGCGTGAATTGCGAGGGTACCCACGCGGCTTACTCTCGCGATTGCCCGAAAATGAAAGAGGAACGGAAGATTATGGAAATAAAAACTATGGAAAAAATATCTTACCTGGAGGCAAGGAAAAAGTTCAAAGCCCTTAGTGCCCCCTCTTTCTCGCGTTCCTTTGCCGCAATCGCCTCTGCTCCAGTTAAGAAGTGCACCATTTCTACACAGACGGAACCTGAAAAGCAGATAGATTTATTAAAAAAAACAAATGCGAGTAACAATAGCAATACTAAAAAAAACACCCCTAACTCCTCCGTAGTGTCTCCCAAAAATACAACAAAGAAAACCACCAGAAAACCTGACCAGCGAGAGAAAACTCCCTCTCCTGGTCCCTCCGGCAAAGGTATGGAACCGATGCAGGAGGACATTGACGAAGATCTCTGTATTTCGGACACAGAGATCGAAAAAGTCAGGAATAAGGGAAGGAAAAGTCGCTTAAAGCGATGATTCCACAGACTTCCGGGCTAATGCTGCTCCAAGTTTCAATATTGACATCCTTTTTTTTCTGTTTTTATTTATCTTTTACCCTTTTTAAACCCTTTTTATGAATTTTATATTACAATGGAATTGTAATGGATTTAATCGGCATAAGGAGGAGCTGGCTGTTTTAATAAATGATTTTAACCCTTTCTGTATATGTTTGCAGGAAACGCGTTTTAAAGATACAGACAAGGGATATTTAAAACATTTTAACACTTTTAGACTGGACGATACTAGTGGCCAACGAGCCCATGGTGGAGTTTCGGTTTTTGTCCGGGAGGCTCTTTACACCTCCCGAATAAATCTTAGCGGTGACGGTGCACGCTCCCGAGGCGATAACGGTGTGCAACGTTTACCTGCCGGAGGGTGCACCCGTCACCCGTTTTAATCTAGAATCCCTTGTTCACCAGCTACCTCAGCCTTTTATTTTACTCGGAGATTTTAATGCTCACGATCGTCTATGGGGAAGCACCCCGGAACAGTGCAACCGCAGGGGACGTATTTTATCAAGTTTTATTAGTGATTTTAACCTTTTTTTACTCAATAACGGCGAGAAAACCCGTTTTAACTCTTATAGCGGCGATTCTTCCTCCATTGACTTGAGTATTTTATCGACTAGTTTGGTCAATAAACTCAAACTCTCTGTGCATAAGGATCTTAGTGGGAGCGATCACTTTCCCCTTTTAATCAAAAGGGAGCAAAATATAAACCCCGATTTTATTAGACCAGGCTGTTGGATTGTCCGGAAAGCTGATTGGCATCTTTTTAACTCAAATTTTAACTACGTGTGGGATAAAAACAACGACTGTGTAACAAACGTAAATCTTTTGACATCCAGCATCATTCAAGCCGCCGAAATTAGCATACCACGATCTCGAAGCATCCTTCCAAGAAATGCGGTGCCATGGTGGAATGAAACCTGCGCAGAAGCCATTAAAAAACGTAAGAAAGCTCTCCGAATTTTCAACAAGTATCCTACAGCAAATAATCTCTCCGCTTTTCGGCGACTAAGAGCGAAAGCGCGTCAGGTAATAAAGGACGCAAAGAGGATTTCTTGGATGAATTTTGTCTCCGGTGTCAACCACAGGACTCCACTTGCACAGGTATGGCGTAAGGTGAGGAGCATATCGGGTAGCAGCCAGCATCTAGGTATATCCTTCCTAGAAGTCGAAGGAAAGGTTATCACTTCTCCAGCTGCGATAGGGAACGTATTCGCCCAATTACTCGCCAAAGTGAGCAGCGACGAATGCTATGACCCTTCTTTTGCGATCCTCAAGAAAAGGCTCGAGAACGTCCCTATATCCTTTATGGAGCCTAAAACAACGGCAGACTACAATATGCCATTTACCATTTGTGAGCTGAAATCTGCCATCCATGACTCCCACGACACGTCCCCAGGACCCGACGAGATCCACAATGCCTTCCTCCGAAATCTATCGGAATCGGCGTTGCTGGAAATCCTTGAAACTTTTAATCAGCTCTGGGCCAATGGGGATTTTCCTCCGTCCTGGCGGGAGTCCGTCATTGTCCCCATCCCAAAACATGGAAAAGACCGAGCTGACCCGAATTCTTACCGGCCGATTTCTCTCACCAGCTGCCTGTGCAAGTTAATGGAGCGAATGGTAAATCGACGTCTCATTTGGTGGCTGGAGCGTCGAAAACTCCTCTCTAGGATACAATGCGGATTCAGACGGAACCGTTCCACAATGGACCACTTGGTCAGAATTGAAAATTTCATCCAAGAAGCCTTCCTTCTCCGCCAACACGTAGTCGGTGTATTTTTCGACTTAGAGAAGGCTTACGACCGGGTCTGGCGACGTAAGATTCTACGCGTATTACGCGAGTGGGGTTTTAGAGGCTGTTTGCCCATTTTTATACAAAATTTTTTAACCAACCGTGTTTTTAAAGTAAGGACGGGACAGTTGTTGTCAAATTTTTACCCTCTTGACAACGGAGTTCCCCAAGGCTCGGTTCTGAGCGTGACGTTGTTCGCTATTGCGATCAACGACATAGCTCACTGCATCAAGGAGCCAGTGTTAGGGTCACTGTTTGTGGATGATCTCGCGATTTTCTGCAGATCATCTAGGGTCGTGAATGCATCGCGTATGGCGCAACTCACCATCAATAAACTTCACAAATGGACCCAAAATAACGGCTTCCTTTTCTCTTTGGAGAAAACAAAGTGCGTTCACTTTTCTCGCACTCGGGGCGTCCATGTAAATCCCACGTTACACCTAGGTGGTAGAAACCTCCCATTTGTGGAATCAGTCCGTTTTCTGGGGATGACCCTCGACCACAAACTCAACTGGAAGGAGCACATTAATTCTGTCAAGGTAAACTGTTTGAAGTCTTTAAACATTTTAAAGTTTTTAAGCCACGCATCTTGGGGAGCAGACCGCACCACCTTAATTTTACTTTACCGCACACTGGTGCGGTCGAAATTAGACTACGGCTCATTCGTGTATGCGTCCGCACGCGAGACGTATTTGAAAGCACTTAATTCAGTGCACAACGCAGGTCTGCGACTATGCACTGGGGCGTTTAGGACCAGCCCGATTCCCAGTATATATACCGACGCAGGCGAGCCTCCTCTATGCTACCGAAGGACCTGGCTTCTTTGTAGCTACGTTTCCAAAATTTTAGCAATGACGAGTCACCCATGTTATAGTTTACTTTTTAAACCCCGTTTTATTAATGTTTTTAACCGAAGGACTAAAGCAACCAGACCAGTAAGCGTTCGTTTTAACGATTTTATTCGCGGATGCGAATTCACGCTACCTGAAGTGTATCCTGTTTCATTCTCGGAACACCCCCCTTGGATTACTCCCACTCCGGTGGTGAATATTCTTTCACGATCTCGACCGAAGTCTTCCACAACTCCCTCGGAGTACCAGCGTTTGTTTGCCATGTTCCGATGGAATCACCCCAACCTTACCCCCGTTTACACTGACGGTTCGAAAGATAACTCTGCTTGTGCATGTGCAGTGGTCTCCCCTATCCACGGGAATATCAGAGCAAAGCTTCACCCGATGTGCAGTGTGTACACGGCGGAGCTTTATGCCATAAGGACAGCTCTAGAAGCCCTAGATGACCACGGCGGCTCCTTTGTGATATGCACTGACTCCAGGAGCTCGCTACAAGCCATCTCTGGCTTCTCACCCGTGCACCCGATCGTGCAAGAAATACACTCTCTCCTGCTGACCCTTTCGAGAAAGGGTTTGAATATCCATTTTCTGTGGGTACCGGGACATGAGGGGATAGCCGGGAATGAGATAGCAGACGCTATGGCCAAGGAAGCTCTGAATAACGAAGTTCTAGTCTCAACGCTGGTTCCCCACGAGGACTTACGAGCATCTCTAAGAAACGTGGTATTTGGAAAATGGAGGGAGTCATGGAGGATTCTAAATAATAACAAGCTCCGTGGCATCAAGGACACGGTAGCAGCGTGGCCCTCCTCAGCTCGTAGTAATCGGAGAGAGGAAGTAGTACTTACACGATTGAGGATAGGGCACAGCCCCCTGACCCATGCGTATCTCTTTACTGAAGAGAAGGAACCTCCCCAATGTGGGGATTGTAAATGTCCATTAAGTATTAGACACATCATGCTAGATTGTGTTAAGTACCGCGAAGCGCGAAGGCGAAATAATCTAGGGGGAGACCTAAAAACCCTTTTAGGAGACCACCCTACCAACTTAATCTGTACATTTCGGTTTCTCAGAGAAATAAACATTTTTAATAAAGTCTAATTATGTACACTTTCAACGAAGACATCAGATGCATTAGATTACTTTATACATAACAATTGTAATTAAATAGCACAGTAGTGGTGCAAAATGACCTTGCCGTCGACGCACCCTAAATCCAAACACTACTACTACTACCACGCATAAGTCATGGCATTTAGGTGGATATTCACTACACTTAAGTTTTAATAATCGTGCCACGTTTAAGTTCTTCTCGTGTATTGTGCCTAAGAGCGTCAATTATGGTTCTTGATTCAGTTTACACGCAACATCATATAAAAAGCTTCATTCCTGTGCAGTCATGGTGACCCACTCATAACAGTTCATAAATTGGATGTACAGTCAGTCGTATTCCTATGCATATTTGATTTATGAATTTTCAGAGATACGAGCATTCAAAATTTTCAAATTTCGAATTTGGTGCCTTTCGATTTGGCCGATACTACGGGGTGTGGCGCTGGGAAACTCGCACTGTTATCATAATCTGAACAAGGTATCATTGAATCCGGTGTGAATTTAGGAACTGTTCAGCGTTTCGCCCATTCTTCGTCACCGCGGAGAGCTATTTTTTTGGCTCCGGATGCATCGCATGCCCCGCTAGATCAGTTCGTGTGTTAGCGCATACGTGTAATTCAGTGTTGCATTCTGCAGGATAACCATACTCTTCCATTGCTTGCATACAGTCCACCTGGCGAGAGTTGTCCGATTACGGCACAATAGGAGGGGCGGATAAGCCTGCGCCAGCACGGTTGAAAGCCAATCGCTGACCCCCAAATGCACCTCACACCCTCACCAAGTCTTACAACATTGTCAAATTCATAAAGGAGCACCGAAATAAGCCTGATCCACCAAAACGAGCCCATTCTTCGAATCACCAGCACAAGTGATTGTTCCTCTAGGTCCTTCACGCTCGTCGTCCCTTCCGTTTCTTTTCTTCACGGAACCCTTTGTAAGCGTTTCCCTTTCTTACATGGCAGGGTCAATCCATTTGAAGTGATCCAAGGTAGGTTGCTTGACCATTTTTAATAATTTTAATTTTTTTATATGTTTTTACTACACAAACGGGAAGTTCAAAACTGATTTTAAAAAAAATTTATTTTACACCGTTTACATGTGGTGGCCATTTTTGTTTTGAATCACGGAGCATTTTTTCCCTTTGAAGACGTTTGCGTTAAATTGATTATCTCCGGACTGCATCGTGCTACAAGATTGAAACTGGCATCGTTTTTTTCAGTACTTTCTTCCATTCAATAGTGTTTCATAGCCATAATTCCCCATGCAAATCTTACCTGTCTAAATGGTCTACAAAGTAGGGGGTCGAAAATTGAAGAATTCCACTTTTTAGAAATTAAAAAAACCATGAAGGAGAAATTTATCAGAGTTAATATTTTTTTCATAGTAAGATATCATTGAGTACACACATTTTATAGAGTATCAGCATTGACAACTCACTCATTAATTGTTTATGAATTTTTAAAATTTTTGTAAAGTTTGAGGCTGCATATCTCAGATGGGACTGGATAAAAATCCACGATTTTTACACATTATGTAGTCCTTTATGATAGCAAATTGGAGTAAAAATTTCAACATTGATATTTGACTCTGAACCAAGTTATGAATTTTTGAAAATGCAGGAAATTATCATTTTTGCAAATTATGCATATCAGCTATTATAGTATCAACTATATGTTTAACTGTCTTAATTTGAAAAGTTGCCATATAAAGTGTTGAAATAGGTTACTTATTGAGTTGAAAAACACACAAAATGAGCAAAATTACCATGTATTACTTTAGAAATTTACTGTAACTACAATTATTAGTACCGTACTTACATTTTATTTACTGCTTAACCCAAGTGATTGTTAAGCATTGCTCTTATATCTTCAACTGAGTGCATTGTTTTGGCAGATTTTGCCGAAAACTTTACATTCAGATGTATAATTTGCCAATGGTGAAATAAATTTATTATTATTATTATTATTATTATAGTAGAGGATGAAATTCAAGGTTACCATTGGGCAAACGATCAAGGGACTGTGCATCCATTTGTTTTGTATTTCAAAAATGAAGAAGATAAAGTTTGTAGTCAATCAATTTGCGTGATAAGTGACTACTTGGAGCACAACACTTCGGTCGTCCATGCTTTCCACAAGCATGTAACACAATATATATTGGAAACACTTCCTAACATTGAGAAGTTGATTATTTCTCAGATGGAAGTGGGAGTCTGTATAAAAACATAAATTTTTTTCCAACATTTGTAACCAAAAAGCAGACTTAAAACTAGAAGCAGGGTGGCATTTTTTTGCCTCTTGTCATATTAATAATTGTAGTTACAGTAAATTTCTAAAGTAATACATGGTAATTTTGCTCATTTTGTGTGTTTTTCAAATCAATAAGTAACCTATTTCAACACTTTATTTGGCAACTTTTCAAATTAAGACAGTTAAACATATAGTTGATACTATAATAGCTGATATGCATAATTTGCAAAAATGATAATTTCCTGCATTTTCAAAAATTCATAACTTGGTTCAGAGTCAAATATCAATGTTGAAATTTTTACTCCAATTTGCTATCATAAAGGACTACATAATGTGTAAAAATCGTGGATTTTTATCCAGTCCCATCTGAGATATGCAGCCTCAAACTTTACAAAAATTTTAAAAATTCATAAACAATTAACGAGTGCTGATACTCTATAAAATGTGTGTACTCAATGATATCTTACTATGTAAAAAATATTAACTCTGATAAATTTCTCCTTCATGGTTTTTTTAATTTCTAAAAAGTGGAATTCTTCAATTTTCGACCCCCTACTTTGTAGACCATTTAGACAGGTAAGATTTGCATGGGGAATTATGGCTATGAAACACTATTGAATGGAAGAAAGTACTGAAAAAAACGATGCCAGTTTCAATCTTGTAGCACGATGCAGTCCGGAGATAATCAATTTAACGCAAACGTCTTCAAAGGGAAAAAATGCTCCGTGATTCAAAACAAAAATGGCCACCACATGTAAACGGTGTAAAATAAATTTTTTTTAAAATCAGTTTTGAACTTCCCGTTTGTGTAGTAAAAACATATAAAAAAATTAAAATTATTAAAAATGGTCAAGCAACCTACCTTGGATCACTTCATATGGATTGACCCGGCAGCCTTGCCCCCTACCCAAACCTACACCATTTTGTCTGTCATTGGACAACTCTCGGCGGCCGGACTGTAAGTTTATCAACCCATGAAGACAGAACAAGGTCTTGGAATGCATCTAGTTGGTATATCGGACTTAATGTTTTCAGGAAGATATCGACCCTCAATTGCATCATGCTGCATTCTTCTGTTGAAAAACTAAAACGAATTTTCCTGTTTATATATATTTCTGCGTAATTTAATCACGTTTATAATATACTGTTTTTTTCGACAATTCCTAAAAGAAACGTTCCTACGAACTTCGTTATTACAAACCTCTGGTTTTTTGGTCCCGTGAACTTCGTAAAAACGAGAATCTACTGTATTCTGTAGTCATACATTTATCCTTATCCTCAGTAAATTAATTTAGTTCCCTGGTTTTCATCATCCTTGGGTCCTTTTTGATCCACCCAAAATTCTTATATCTTGGATTTTCTTGGAGACTTCATCTTCAAATGATCTCTGTTTATCTCTAAATGGGGTGTATAGTGTTTATGGTGGTGTTAGTGTTATAAATTTGACTCACCAAATATTATCTCTTTCAGAATTAAACCCAGCTCCCCCAGAGTTGAAGACTGATTCGACGTGGAGGTTGAACATTTTATCATAGTAATGATGACATTTTTACTACAGTTCATAAGTTATTTGGAATGAACAGCTTGTACTGCCACATGAGTTCAGCACTGCTTTAATTTTGAGTGTGCTCTTCACCAGCCTTTATAATAAACTTAGTTTTTATGGGTTTAAAGCTGTGAACACATATGCATGAAAGGCCATTGTAATGCAGGTGTGTGTTCAGGGAATATAAATTTTATGCAATGAGGCGTTGATCCCTGTTCAGCTATATCTTATTTTCACCCTACTGCTCAGAAGATTTGAAAAATGCAATGGAACTTTGTGAGGACAGTCATCACTAAGCTTCTTGGTTGTGACATGTGATATGTTGAAAGTTATGGCATTGTTGAAATTGCTATTTTACTTGTGTTAGCCGATTTTTTTCATTTGGAAGCACAGTTACATAAGAAGATAATCTCATTGTTGTGTGAATTATGAACATAATTGTGGTATTTTCATGCTCACTACCTCTGTTCTCATTGTAGAGCGGAAGGGTTAGTTCCGGAATTTTGGAAACTTCTACTGCAAAACTATGGAGAAAAAAGTGTACAAATTTACCTTTTTTCAATTATTTTAATTTACCTTTAATTAACTTTTATTTTTATCGGTAATTGCCATTTTTTTTTACTTAAATTTTTTTTCATCGTCATCATCGTCGTGAGTCAACAGTCTGAAGATCGGTTTGACGCAGCTCTCCACTCCGCTATCCTGACTGATAGCCTTTCTATTTTATGCAATTCTTCTCTTTTGTGTCCTTAATATCCTTTCGTATCCTCTGTGTAACTCATAAGGGGCCATCCTATGCCTTTCTTCCCATTGTCTCGCCCTGCAACAACTGTCTTCATCATGCCATCATACCTCTTGATGTGGTAGCTTATGTTATGCCATATTCTTCTTAGGGTTTTAAGAAGGCTTCTCTTCTCTCTCTCTTTTTAAAAGGAAGAAATTTTTAGCCGTTATTGAAATTAATAAAAGCTTGTTGGTTGATAATGTACACCTATGGAAGTTGTGCAGGCTGTGTCCATGTCCATCACGTCATCAGATTGTCTTTGGTGGCGTATTATAGCCAAAAGGTATATTGCTGGGCTTCTGCTCTGTGTCCCTGGCTCATTTTCCAAGTGAAATCATTCCAAGTCATAATGATTCTTCTTAGTGCAAGGTGACCCCAGGGAAAGGAACCTCGGTGTGAACTATGTATGCACATGGTTTAGTCTGGGGTGAACTCTGTTCTCAACTAGCTCAGCGAAGCCCAGCCCTATAGGTTGTTACAAAGATTTTTCTTCATCTGCCTGTAAAAATTGTAATTCTTTATGCACTTCAATATTAACTTCTAACATTATAATGTATTTTCCATGTGCCGTGGTGCATTTCTCGCACAGTATGAGATTATTATCTCAACAGTTTTCTTTTTTTACCATGTTCCTAAAACTCCCTTGTTCTGTTCCTAATTTCCCCCTTGATTTAATTTTAATTGACTTCTTACTGTGATGAAATGAATTAATTATGGCTGGAATATATGCTTATATTTCACAGTATTTTAAAGCTGAAAGAGAGTAATATGTATACATAGTGAGCCACAAAAAGAATATTGGCTGTATGGTATATTATTTATTTTGTCATTTGTGCTGTTGGATTTCGTAATAAATGCCAAGTGAACAATGAATATTTTAAAGTGTGTGAATATTTTGTGGTGATATTGGTTGAACAATGAATATTTTAAACAAGTGTGTGAATATTTTGTGGTGTTATTGGTATTCTGATGAAATTTATTTATTGCAAAACACAGGCAGGTTTCAAGAATTCGACCTCGAAGCTAACATCTATCTCTAACAGCTCTACTTACGGAGTATGGTTGTACAGCAAATTAGATTTGAAACTGTTATTTCTATATGATAAAATCACTGAAATTTCTGATGCTTATTTTTCCCAAAGCTTCCATTTATTTTGCATATATTTGTTACTTATTGAGAATGATGGAAAGCTATGAATGGGAGTCACATATATGGACACTTGAAAGTCAATGGCTTCCCTCGTTAACTTTTGGTTCAAATATTTGTATTTTGTATTTATTTTGATTATTATAGGCTTTTGATGAGTTCATTCTCATAGTGAATTCATTTATTTTGTAATCGTTGAATGTTAATTTGGCTTCACCATTGCATATGCAGTTACAATCATGTCCTGCTCAAATAATTTCTCTTTGCCTCTTATAATGAATAATGATGGGGATAATAATGTTAATGGGCCCCGTTGGTTTGTGTACAAACATAAGGCAAGTCAAATAAAAGTAGCTGTACAGAAGTTACCAAGTTAATCATGAAACATATTTTGTTACACAATTACAGTAATACAAAAAAATCATGATCACATCAAGAAGAACAGCACTGCAAATACTTAAATACAGCAAATAGACGTGGTATAATTACAATACCTGTAACAATAAATTTGTCAAGTACAACAGTTAAGGAAAATGTTTCCCTTACATTTATTTTGTATTATTTTAACAACAGAATTATATAGTAATACACTTAAGTGTCCTTTGTATTCAATGTGACTCGAATGTTTTGCAATTTTTGTGAAGAATGTGTTTGTTGCCTTGTTTGGGCTTTCTATACTTTTCTTGTGAATCTTCATCTAAATCTTCTATATGGGACAGGTATGAATAATTTAAAGATTGTCCTTGGTTTTAGTTACAAAGTCCCATTGGAATAAAGCAAAGTGCATTGTCATTGGGTGAAGCATAATGGGGGAATTGATCCCTAAGTTAAATCAAATATAGCCCTTCCCCTGCGGTTAGGGGGATTAGAATACTTCCGCAGCATCCCTGCTTGTCGTAAGAGGCGACTAATGGGGTTGGAACATTTACTGTAGCAGCCTTAAGTTTATTACAATATGAAAAATACATATCATTGGCAGGTCTTTGCCTAACCTAAAACCATGCCCATACCCTACGTGTGCAGCACGTTGAAGGCAGCATGTTGGTCCTAACAAGTCTTTGAGTCTCTTATTAAATAAGAAAAAACACACACAATGCACTTTTTCGTCCCTGTCGATGCAGGTTCCTAATGAATTGAATATAATGCAAACTTAAACAGGTCAATGTATTTTAGGTTTCCACAGGCATTTATGCACAATCACTCACTTTCACTGCACAATCGCCCTTCACTTCTCATCCGCTCCCTTGATTCTCGCCTACCGCCACTTGAAGAGAAGGGGAGAGAGCAGCATCATATCCGGTGATGGAAGGGGGTGCACATGTAACCTGGCACTAACGACCAGGGCATCCAGGTGCACGGGCATCCTGTAGCCTCGACGAACCCGCATTCTCTCGATGAGCTCTGCATGTTTGCATCTTTGCGCGGCTCGGAGGGCCTCACATCAGTTATTTAAGGGAACAGTCATATCCACCATGTGAATTGCTCCCCCCAAAACTTCCGTAATGACAAGATCCGGCCGGAGGAGGGAGGGGTCGCCCGCCACCCATTTGTTCGTCTCCACCTTCTATGTTGGTGGCAAGACGGCCAGCAATAGAGCTAAGATTTCATCGTGCTAACACATCCAGGCACTGGAGTGTCTCAATCTGTGGTTCATGACGTGTGGCAGCGTCTCATCATCATCTCTGCAGACCCAGCACCTCTTGTTGGTCACGGCTCCCTTCCTGGCAGCGTTCATTGGTAACAGGTTCAGCCGCACATGGTGGATGAATCGCCAATCTCAGAACCGGGTGTATTTGTGATGAGATGGGTGTGCAAATCCCAGGGACGGCTCCTGGCGGGCGTTGCTCCACTCCCAGGAGGTGTTGATGGACACGAACAGGTCCCTCGTCGCCTTCTGGGTGCGGGACCACACGGTGGACACTGCCGCAGTCGTTGTCGCGAGGTCGCCATTGGTACAGCCAGTCAGGTACCTGCTAAGCAGAGATTTACTCGGCAGTGGGCTCATTTGGCCAATCTTCCGATGCACCACCTCTCGCAGTGAAGCCCACGCTTATATGGCTTTTTACTTATTGGTGAAATTATTGGCAATGTACTTTTTCTTGGACATCAAATTAAATTTGCAATTATATCTTTTCGGTGAAGTGAGGTGAGGAATTTTGAATAAAGTATTTCTCTGTCTTGACAGCAGCGTAAGTTAACAGTATGAAAGTTGTAAGTGCAATTCCTACGCGGACTACAATGATACAATTTTCATGTAATCATAGTAATTAATATTAATACGAAAATGTAAACAGCATGTTAGCAACAGCGATGCAGAATACATAATAATGCACTCATGAACCCATTGTTTGTAATAGACTGATGAATTTCACGTTTATGTTTACTATTGTCTACTACCACTCAACATTTATCGTACTTCCTTTTACATGAAGCCATACAAAGATTAGAACATGGAAAATTTTACCCTTAAGAGTTGCTTAACTTTACAGGCTAATAAATTCAGGATATTGGATAAGTAGTTACTGTCGTTGGTGGAAAGACCATGCCCCAAAAAAAAGTTTCACTGTCAGTTAAATCGAGATACACTTGAAAGCCCACACTCACCTTATACTTTTTACACAAGTTGTCCCACTTCTTTCGGCACTGGGACACTCCCACCTTCCCCTCCAACCCTAACTCTTTAATGATGGCACTGAAGGAAAGAAAGGAAAAATGTATCAGATGCAAAGTACTGAGAAGTTCTTTATGATATTTTTAAATTATTCCTCAAATACGGCACTCATATTCATTATTTCAAAAGAGGGAAGCAACTAATTGACCATCGTGAGAGTTCAGAAGAATTCCACTTACAATTGGACACAGATTACAATAGGGGTTTCACTTTTATTAAGGCCAAGTTACACGGTAAATTAACCGGTACTAGTTAATGTACTTGGCAATAATGATTTTGGTTGAACGGAGCGGAACTTGCACGAATCATATTAAGAGAGGTTATCTGTTCTGTTCACGCATTTACCTACTCATTTTAAGGGTAGTTACAAGGTGAATTTTCTCGTTCATTTTTTCATATATTAAGTAGTACGTATTAATTTGCCGTATAACGGCCTTTCCACAATTTCATGCTTCCTCTCGAAGTTGTAGCCTCAATTCTTTAAGTAAAAGGGTATACGGTAGCATTACATATGTTCGTGCAGTACGCGTCTAAGGATTTTCGCCCTGAGCTATTAACTTTGATCGTATTATTTATATTAGAATGCAATTAAAACTTGTAGTAAGCGTAGCTAACACACCTCAATGAAATTTCTGTTAATACGTGCAACAACATATATCATCACATGCCAGCTGTAGCCGTTCACTTATTATTCCGATATTAATAAGAAATTTTAGGAAAACCTGAAGAATGCGGAACTAATTATTTATACTAAAAAATCTATGTGAACTCACCTCCACGCCGTCACCGCCGAATTACGACTTCCATCGAATAAGTCCGCATTCTCTTTTCGTGTTCTAACAAACTTTTCTGTTAATTCCAAACTCCCTGTAACGATATTATTACAAACGAAAAAACAAATTACCAAGCACTCGAATAAGTCACAAATTACCAATACTACTTACGAACAAAATACTTCGGCCGTGTCCCAATACGGAGTGTGCACCCTGCGCCCTGTGCCCTATCCGCCCTTAGGAGATTTTGTGCTCTTCGAGCCGATGCTAGCGCCAAGAAGACACGTAAATCCAAGTGACGAGGGTAGCTAAACATAAGAAGAGGACCATTACAAGAAAAAGGAAACAAGCAAATACATTTTATCTTTTATTTCTTATCTCATCCAAAATATCCCTAATTCCATCGGCAACCTCCTTTTGAACTTTTACAAGTTCCCCTATTGACCTCTGCCAGACCCGATCACTCTCCTGAAGATATGTTAGGACTTCCGAAGACTCCTCCCTCCCACGCTTCTGTCTTGAAGGAGTTTCCTCGATGGGTCTGGTGGAGGTCAATTGGGGAACAGGCTGGCTTCTTCCTCTAGATGGAGTATCTTCCCCACTATCCACTATCACCGGCGGCGTTATATTATGCTGTGCGGATAATATGATATCCATGGTATCATAATACCGCCATGTTAGCGGCCCCTTATCTCCGCCCTCCGTACTGACCCCACTCCTGGGGTATTAACACTTCTGTAACATGAAGGTAAAAGTTTGATTACTTGATTTCAGTTCATTTCATTCAGATTAAAGCGTACATTCAAGATGGATTCAGGGAAAAATACCAACAGAGTAGCATGCGTAGGAACGGCACAAATTGAGTGTTGTCACAAATAAATGTAAGATAGGAACACAACGAAAAGTTCTCATAAGGAAATAGATATTGTAATTTATATGGTACCACAAGAAAGGCAACATCAAATTGGATTTCAGGAAAATATATTTAAGAAGCATTATAGTGAGTGAGCAGGAGAAAGTTTTGAAGAATGTTGCCAAAAAGACATGAAGCAAAATATTTACATGATTCATGATAATTGGGAACTAAAAGGAAAATTATCAGGAATATATCAAATTCACAAGGTTATGTGGAATATGAACCAAATGCCACATTAATTAGCACTCTATACTTGGAAGGGGAATTTGCTCAGTGAAGAGGGTCACTTCAACATAAAATAAATGGTGAAGAATCTAAAAATATCTATCAGATGTGTATACCTTGTATCTGTCCACCAAATTCTCCCACTTCTTCTTTAAAGACAGATGCCCACCGGGATATCCTATGTCTTTGGCCACTTTCCTGATATAGTAATAACCATTACAAATTTTACCAGGTAAAGGGATGAAATATCTTTTCCAGACAATGATTGATGTAAGCACTTTCAACATACCCATGAGCAGCCGCTGCAGAGCCTTTTCTGCCCGTGAAGAGAGCAGCATTACTTTGCCTTGCAGCTATGAAGATAAATGTTCTCTCTTCTGTCCCTGCAGGAGATGATAGATTACATGTAAATGGTGATGAATATAACAGAATAATGAGAAATAATAAATGAAATTTCAGTTGGTAGCATCATCTAAATGTACTTTATAAAAAGCAATTAATGTAATTTTCGTGAAATGCCATTGAAATTGAATGAGTGGAGGAAAATTCACCGTCGCAGGTGACCAGCATTTATCCATAGACCGTACGAGAAGTACACGATCTCTGGTACAAACTAAAGCACAGGACACCAACGCAATAAAAGAATCAACATTTGAAAAAAAAATGATTGAAACAGATTCCCGTCCAAATAACGAATCCTTACCAGTGAATGCTTGTTCAATGTAATGATTAACTCTAAAACAGAGTTAGACGTAAGAACGATACGAGAATAATGAGTAAATAACCATTTAACTAATTAGTAGGCATATTTAATTTCACTGCCGGCAATTGTGAAGGTATGAAGATTACATTCATCTAAGAAAGTAGTTGGTAAATGACCCTCACAGTCTGGGCAAATATTTACAACCAATTTTCTCACTCCTTTGGCGTAGCAAACCCGACATCTTTTTTGCAATTTTTTTCCCTTGGCCGTGAATTCTGTTGGGGCAGGATAATGAGTTGCAGCAGCTGGTGATGGTATACTCCTCACGGATTTCTTTGAGCCACTTGAAATAAGGGACTCAATCAGTTCCATTCGGAATTCGTACAGGCTTTTCCGTTCACCACTATACTTGTTGTAGAGAATGTAGCTTTTGACAACCATAATTTGTAAAATGTGAATCGCAACTTTTTTATACCACTTTAGAGTTTTGTGCTCACACGTATAATATGCAAGCAGCTGGTCGCAATGATCGACTCCACCCATGAATTTATTATATGCAACCACGGCCTCTGGTTTCTCCTTGCCTTGTCTGGTGGTTGCCACTAGGTCACTTCCAAACTCCGATGAGATCATAGCTATGTCCCGCTTGTCTTTCCAGCGAAAAACACATATTCCCTCCTCACTCCACCGAGAACAAACCTCTCCTTTCGCTAATTTGTGACCAAACATATCTTTTGGGTCGTCCTTTCTACTTTGCCTCAATGTACCTGTACAATAATTTTTTTACCAAGAAGATCCCTAGTCAATCCAACGTTGTTGTAATAATTGTTCATGAACACACTGGCCATGATTTTCAAAAATTTCCAGCAATTTTTTTACGACTTTATCGCCGTGTCCCCGTCCACCCAATTCATTATCCCCCGAGCCTGTATAAATTATCAATCGGTGGACTAAGCCAGACGGCTCACAAAGCATGTACAACTTCACACCATGCTTGTGCTTCTTTCCCTGCATGTATTGCCGAAAAATTAGACGGCCTCTCCACAACACCATCGACTCATCTATACTAAGTTAAATTTAAAGTATACCGGGACTAGCCGCGGTGATAACTTTTTACGGGAGTCACCCGAACTTCCCGTCCCGGCAAGACAGCATTTTCCATCGTCTCCTTGAAACTGTGTAATAGAGGTCTTATTTTATAGAGACGATCACTTGGTGCGGGTTCGTTTTCATTGGGATTTTTTGCAAAATGTAATGCTTGTAAAATCCCGAGAAACAAACTCCGTAGCGTGAAACCTGACGTGTTAGAGTGGGCCTCTTCGGTCAGGAATACTCGGAGAGAGGAGGTAGTCATCACACGACTGAGGATAGGGCACTGCGCCATGACTCACTCCTATCTATTCACAGAAGAGAAAATCCCGCCTCAGTGTGAGGAATGTGACTCTATAATCAGTGTGAGACATATCCTGACGGAATGTGACCTATATCGGGTATTGCGATACAGGATGAACCTTGTTGGAGGACTAAACGACATGCTTCGTGACGACCCTGAACGTCTTAGTCGGGTAATAAAATTTCTGAAAACTATTGGTCTGCTGAATGAAATTAACCTCGTTACACAATTTGTATTCACGCACACACCTTTCTCACCTGTTATTTTATATTCCGAGGAAATAAATATCCAGATACCTTCAGGTTAAGGTTTATAACGTGATCCTCCCAAAATGAATCTTTACGAATGGAATGATGCGGTGCAAAATGACCTAAGTTGTCGACGCACCCTAAAAACAATAATAACTAACTAACTGATATAGTCCATCAGTCTGATTTTTTGCGGCTATTGCAAATCCGTGCGGTGAATAGCCTGGTCCAACTAATTTTTCTCTACTTCGCTAAGCTCTTCTGCAGTTCTAATGTTTGTGACAGTGCACATGGAAAACTATCTGCATGGTAGCTGGTTGCACCCAATATTAAGGCATAAAATCTGTTGAATGTCAATTCTGTTTCTTTAGGATCAGAACCTAGGTCGACAGTGAATCCAGTTTGAGGCATTTGCACAAATTTCTTTCCTCCTGCTTTTGCCATTGTGACTTTCTTCCTTAGCTCTTAGGGATGTTTGCAACTGCAGAGATGTTCGCAACTGCAGAGATGTTCGCAATAGCAGCTGTTGCCGTCGATACCAAACCTTCTCCACATTAGGGACAAGGGAAAAATAAAAATGATTGCTCGAAACTAGGAGAAATTTAATCAATTACTCATCTTGAAACAGCATGCATTACACAAGGACAGGGAATAGTCTTCATACTTTCAGCAATATATCACAAATTTACGCTGATCCTGTATATTCAGTCAGTCATATCCTCGCAAAGGTGGTTGAAGTAACTTGCAAATAATATGAATAGGCAAACTTTCATACTTCCAGAATATTTTATGAAGGCATTGTGCTTGTTCGATAATGAAAAATAATGTACTGCATCACGATACATTTAATGCGCTGCAATTCAGATCTCTGGATTCCACAAAACAAAGCTAACATCTGCAATGTATCACCACTTAGGGAGCATGACATTTGCCGAACCTCTCCTTGCCATAGTTCTGGCGTGACTGGCTCCCACCACTGTCCCGCGCAACACCAGCGCCACAAACGTCAAGAGTCAGAACATACCGCCCGTCAACAAATGGATAAAGGGACCATTTTTTTAATAACATAAAATAAAATGTAATTAAATGCCAGTTTCGTTTTTAGGCAAAATACAAATCTTATTTATGGGCCTCTTATATGTTCCCTATTTGGTTCGCACTGTTGCCACACGTTTAAGCCTTTCGACCCCAGGATGAACTTGTCCAATTACACCTTGGTTCCAGGTCTTAGGAAACGTATTGTCTTCCTTTAAATCCACTAATGCACTCGGATTCATGTTTTTGCTGACTATGGACCACTTGTTTCCTTGCTGCAGAGTAGACAAATAGTCATTCGACCACTTTTTCCAGAAATGCTGCAACTGCCGCTGCGACTGCTGCCATCGCTTTCTTTATGGGGACCATAGTGAAAAAATGATGCTGCTAAGGTTTATATTTCGCAAACAACCACTGACTCCCCAGTGCTGCGTTTCGTCTGAACATTTTAGGATTGAAGCTACTCTTTCCACTACTTTTTTTGCATTCTTTTTTGTGGTACGTTTCCAGAAGCTCACAAACTAAGGCGAGATGGAACTTTTCCAATGGCATTTCCTCCTTTTTTACCAGTCTGTAAAGCGAATGGGCGTTTAGCAGACTAAGATCGACCCTGCGAAAGAAAAACTTTTTGTACCATTCAACAGATTTGCGAACCGACTCTATAGAACTCAGCATCATGTCTGTTTTGTCTACAGCACCCATGTAACAATTATAATCGTTAATGCACTTTAGCTTTCTTGCCACTTCTCCGGTTATCCTGTCCTTCTTTCATGTTTCAATCATTTTCGCAGAATGGCAACTGGACAGCATCCAAACTTCTCTTCCGTCGCACCACTTCAAAGCAAGCAAGTTTTCGGAACACATGAATTTAAAATCTCCTTTCTTTAACCTAGTTTCCATCTTCGGCATGTCCCGTCTTGTTCTCCTTGCAGTTCCGCATGCATTTTTAGCACGATCATGCAGCCAGCAAAATAGAGCTGGACTGGTATACCAGTTGTCTACATATAGTGTGTGGCCTTTACCTATATATTGTGTCATTAGAGTAGATACAATATCTCCCGATTTTCCGATGTCTGCTTTTTGTTCCTTTATGTCACTCTTTGAACCGGTGTACACAATGAAGTCAAGAATATATTCTGCTTCGCAGTCACAAATAATGACGTTTTCTTCCCAAGTCTACTTCTTTTAGAAGGGATATACGGCTTAGAAAACATACGTCCCTTAAACAACAGCAGGCTCTCATCAATACACAGATTTTTGAATGGCGCTGGACTGTTCCTGACGGAGCTGATCTACAAATGGGCGAATTTTGAAAAGTCGATCTCCTTGATCTGGGAGTGCATTGTCTGAGAATTGGAGCATTCGAAGCATCATTAAATACCTATCCCTGCTCATGAGATCACCAAATATAGGAGTTTTCGTCAGCATATCTCTGGACCAGTATTCGTGCAGAGAAAGTTTCTTGGTTCGCGGCATTAATAGAGTAATTGCTAGAAAGGTATATATTTCTTAATCAGTTGTTTGATATAATATTGAAAATTGAAAATACAAGTTAAATATATTATTGTCATAGATCAATATGCTGGCATCAATGTGTTAGCAATTACACCTCACCTGTACAATAATCTGGGACTCCTTTGTCTGTTGGTGGCCCATCACGGCATTGCTGCCCAGTAATTGGTATTTTTGAATGGAGGTTTGTCCCTACCGAAGCCAATCTGGCCGACCGTCCTTCCAGGACAGTTGTCCCTGCTGCTAATTTAACCTAGGCCGACCATCTTGGTCGGTTTGGGCTATATAAGGCCGGGGAAAACTGTACCTGACGGTCGTGAGTAGGAGATGGTTTCGGTCAGGGACAGGCGCCCAGTCTCTCTGCATACTTGCGCCTAACAATTCGCTCTCGGCACTGGTACCAGCGACCAGTACGAACGCAGCATGGGTCCCAAGACCAAGAAGGGGTCTGCGAACCCCCCCGCGTCGCCGGGGGGGGGGGGGGGGGGGCAGTGCTTGGGCTACTGGGTAACCCATGAGAGCACTGGAGTCGATGCACTGCCTGGGATAGTTAAGCAGTGCATTCTCTGTTAATGCAACGGGCTTCAGAGTGGTGCTCCTCACCTGTGACCCCAGGCCTCATCCCTAATTATCCCTGTTTTACAAAAATACTTTATTTCCAGTGAAATAAAGTAGTTTTGTAAAACCCAAATTTATTTTTCATTAATTTTATTTTCTATTTTATTTAATAAATTCACTATTTCCACTTGCTTTGAAAGTGAATCTTCCTCCACTCTCAACCTTCTCTACTCGAGCTCTAGCCGCCTGCTCTCCAGCTCCACCTGCTTCTCCAGCTCCACCTGCTTCTCCAGCTCCACCTGCTTCTCCAGCTCCACCTGCTTCTCCTGCAACCTCAGCCTTCTCTCCTGCATGGCCATCTTCCTCTCTTCCTTCACTGCTTTCTCCCTCTCTGCATCTATCAGCTCCTCTGCTATGGCCGTCAGGGTTTTCTGTCCTATAGAATGATAGGCTGTGGATTACTTTCTCTTCTTACAGAAAATACAAATGTAAGACAGACAATGTCAATATTCTCATGTACTTACTCTCCAGTCCTACTTTTCCAGCTTGCTTGGGGGGGGGTTCTTTTGTTGAGATGTTGTAGTTGGGGTGGATGGGGCTTGCTTGAAGGTTGTATTTGGGCAGAATGGAGTTTGAATGGGGATTATGGCTGGGCTGGGAGGGTTCTGTCTGGAGATGTTTGATATTGATGGAGTTGTGGTGAATGTGGATGGAGTTGGGATGGAGGTTGTGGATACGTTTAAAATGTTTGTGTCGGGGTTTTGGGAAATGTGTCTGGAGATGAAATAGTAACTGTAGGGAGTGAAATAGGGGGAGTAGAGTCGGGATGGAAGTAGGGAGTGCTGCATGAGGGGTTTCTACAGGGTTTCCCTGCCTCTAATTCAGTCTGTTAAAATAATATGATGAGATTGTTTAAGTATAACATGCTTAAAAATTGAAAATACAAGTTAAATATATTATTGTCATAGATCAATATGCTGGCATCAATGTGTTAGCAATTACACCTCACCTGTACAATAATCTGGGACTCCTTTGTCTGTTGGTGGCCCATCACGGCATTGCTGCCCAGTAATTGGTATTTTTGAAGAACCTCAGCAAGCCTCTTAAAGTTCAAGAGTTGGCTTCTCATTATAGACAGCCATATTGGAAGCCATATGGGAAGGATAAGTTCAAGAGTTGGCTTTATTTCAAAAGTAAATGCGAAATATAATTTTAAAAATAATGAAATTAGATTTTAGAGAAATCTCCAAACTGTGAGGACCAAGTGGGAATAGAAGCTGATTTTAATGTCTCACTCATTACTGGTAAATAACCTCCAGTCTACAGAGCCAAACCAACTTTGTAGTTCAAACACGAGGAAGTTATTGGCATATGTGAATTTGGGTTATTGTAAAGTGCACTGGGAAAGTTTGATGATTTTCCTGTTTCATTTTAGAATATTCATTCCATGCATGTCAAGGTGTAAATAGTTAAATTTCTGAACTGTTATCTTGTCAGCATTGTTATTGGCCTGAGAAAATCATATGTTTACTAATAATTTACCAAATGCAGTTTCAACACCATAGCTAAAATTTATTTTGCACAAAAGTTTTGAAAAACGTGCACATTATTCATCTATGTTGTACATACTACTGCATTAGCATTTACTTTGAATTCTAATGTGAAAGCAAACATTGGCTCTAGAATAAACGGGATTAATGACCGTTGCTTTTCTCTTTGTTTTTCGTGCAAAAATATGGCGCAAATTAAGGATTGGTTTCTTATACCTACATCAGGAAAATTTCCAGTAATTTTATGGAATACAAGGTAATGTCATAAGTTTGCAGCTGTTGCTCATTGCGGCACTCATTATTACTGCCCATGCTCCAAGAACAACTGAATTACCTGATTATGAATTTTTCATCATTCAAATAGATTTTAATTAATAAATTTTCAATTCAATAGACCGTATGCATTTAGAAACGTATATCAGTCGTAATTAGTATGAGGCAGCTAGAAAGTAAAACTGGTCAAAATCGAATAGGAATCAAAAACTCATTATGCAATCCCCGCACGGGGGGAGGAGAGTTATCTCTTCCTTTGGGGAGCCGCGCCCCCACGGACCCGAGCCCACCGAGGAGAAAAGCTCGTTAAAAAACCCCGTCGCTCGCTTGGATAGTGTCCAGACAGCATGTGACTCTGCTGCTCTGAGTAGCCGTAAGATCTGGCGTCCAGAATCACCCACGTGTTTGCCGTGCGTGGAGACCCGTACGTGGGGGAGAAGGGGATCCTGGTGGGTGAGCTCTCCGGCACCCAGCTGGGCGTCGGATACCCGGTATGGGCCGGAGTTCAACACCCCACTTCGGCCCTGGATTCCCCGCAAAACGGGCGGCCGAGAAGAGCCCAGCTCGGTCAATCGGCTCCTGGCGGCTGGGGAGCTTGGCGGCTCCTTCCGAGCGTACGCCAGGACGGGTTAGTGCTGGAGATATGGGGGTCTCCGTAGGGCGGCTGAAGGCGTGTGGGTTCGGAGGGCCCCCGCGCTGGAGGTTCTAACCCGAAAGAGACCCCCTTTCGAAGGTTCCTATGTCCCTTGGGTAGCCCTGGCGACCACACCGAATCTCGGTGTGGCGTCCCGAATGTGTGGCTCCGTGGTGGGTGGGGAGCCCAGGGGATGAAATATAACGTAGCATGGAGTCTGAAATTCTTCCTCCACCAAAGAGATCCCGCCCGGACACGGGCGGAGGAGAACAGTTATTCGAAAGAGCAAAACGGTTTCTGTCATTGAAATGCTCCAAGGACGGCGAAAATTTGAAAAAGGTTTCTCCCTTCTTCATTAAAAAAGCACTTCAAGCCATCATTCCAGGAGAGCCAAACTCAGTAAAGAAACTTAGAGATGGTTCCCTATTAATCGAAACAGCCAATAACGTACAAGCCGAAAAATTGTTAAAAGTAGAAAAGTTGCACGATATACCAATCAATGTCGAGATCCACCGTACTCTAAATACATCTAGGGGTGTGATAAGCCACTACGACCTACTATATGTCGAACCAGACGAAATTAAGAAGGAGATGGCTTCCCAGGGTGTCATTGATTGTCGACGACTTACAACGAAGCGTAACGGTGAAGTGATTAATACTACCTCGGTAATCCTCACGTTCGGTTTGGATAAAATCCCGAGCAAAGTCTACCTAGGCTATGAATCGGTACCTGTGAGACCTTTCTTTCCCAACCCGATGCGTTGCTTTCAATGCCAAAAATTCGGCCACATCGCACCGCGATGTGAGGGCAAGAACACCTGCCCGCGCTGTGGCAAGGACAAGCATGACGGTGAGAAATGTTCATCGGAGCCTTACTGCGTCAACTGCGAGGGCACGCATCCATCGTACTCCCGAGATTGTCCCGTCATGAAAGATGAAAGGAGGATAATGGAAATAAAGACCCTGGAAAGAATCCCCTACTCCGAGGCACGAATGAAATACCGGTCACAGATGGCCCCAACATTTTCAAAATCGTATTCGCAAATAGTCGCAACCACCACTAAAAAAACTACATGTACCATCTCTACTCAGACTTATAATGATTTTCGCATTGAGAGCACGAAGATGCCCACACGAGAACAAAAAAAAACAGAAAAGCAAATTAATAAAGTCACAGACAGGAAAAGTCATTCTAAGGCGGTTTCCCCTAAGAAAAACCCAAAATCTACTTCTGAGGATGCTGGGAATAAGCGGGATAAAACACCCCCACCCACATCCTCTAAAGATGCACAATATGATGCCATGGAAGAAGACCTCTGTGTCTCGGACACAGAAGTGTTCCAGGCCAGGATAAAGCAGAGGAAACAGCGGTTAAAACGTTGATCCTCCGCTCACTGTGTACATACGTACATTTCCAGATTTTAACCTATTTATTTATTTATTTTAACAATTTAAACCATGAATTTTATTCTACAATGGAATATGAATGGTTTTTATAGGCACAAGGAGGAGCTGGTTGTTTTAATTAGAGACTATAACCCCGTCTGCATATGCCTGCAAGAGACGCATTTTAAGCTGACAGACAAGACCGTTTTAAAAGGTTGTAAATTTTTTAGACTTGACGACACCAGTGGTCAGCGAGCCCAGGGTGGAGTGGCAATTGCTATTCGGGAGGCCCTATACACCTCACGAGTGCAATTGGACACTCCGCTGCAGGCAATTGCAGTGACAGTACACGCACCCGAGGCAATTACTCTCTGCAACGTATATCTGCCGGAAGGTGCACCTGTGAGTCGAGTTAATTTAGAATCCCTCGTTCGTCAGTTACCTCGGCCCTATGTTTTAATGGGTGACTTCAACGCACACGACACCCTATGGGGTAGCTCAAGAACTCAGTGCAATCAAAGGGGACACATAGTCACAAATTTTATCAATGACCTTAACTTGTTTTTACTAAACACCGGTGAAAAAACTCGATTCAACAGCTTCAACGGTACCTTCTCGTGTATCGACTTAAGTATTACGACAGGTGGCCTAATGCCTAGGCTTGAGTGGTCCGTACATAAAGATTTATGCGGTAGCGACCACTACCCTATTTTAATAACTAAAGGTGGCGGTTTTATCCACCGTCCGACTCAACCAAGCAATTGGGTTGTCCGCAAGGCCAATTGGTCTCTTTTTAAAAGAAATTTTTATTTTAACCACGACGACAATGTGAATGGTGTGGGGAACATAAAAGTACTCACAGATAACATTCTAGAAGCCGCAAATTCCACCGTACCCCGTTCTAAATGCAAATCTCACAGGCCCACAGTTCCTTGGTGGAACGAGGAGTGCGCAAAAGCTATACAGGTGCGAAAGAGGGCACTCCGAATCTTTAGCAAATATCCTACGGCGACAAATCTCACCGCCTTCCGGCGCCTCAGAGCGAAAGCTCGGCAAGTGGTTAAGGAGGCCAAGAAAGCTTCGTGGGAGGAGTTTGTGTGTTCTATAAACCACAGGACTCCCATATCCAACATCTGGAGGAAGATTAAAAGCATCTCTGGGTCTAACCACAACCCTGCAATTTCATCCCTGAAGGAGACTGACCGAGTTCTGACGACACCTCCCGAAATAAGCGAGTGCTTTGGACGTCGACTTGCGGAGACGAGTCGTAACGGCAGCTACGACGAACCATTTAGAACACTGAAAGATCAGAATGAGACGATACCTCTTACCTTTAACCCGAGAGACTCTGGCGAGGTTTACAACGACCCCTTTTCTCTGTGGGAGTTGACCTCCGCCATCCTCGAATCCCGTGACGGCTCTCCAGGTATAGATACTGTGCATAACGCTTTTCTAAGAAATCTTCCCAAAGAAGCACTCCCCCATATGCTGCGATCCCTTAACCAAATTTGGTCAGAGGGTAGTTTTCCAGACCCTTGGAGGGAGTCCATAGTCGTACCCATCCTTAAACAAGGAAAAGATGGATCGGACCCAAACAACTATAGACCGATATCTCTCACCAGCTGCGTATGCAAGGTGATGGAAAGAATGGTCAACCGTCGTCTCGTTTGGTGGTTGGAGCGGCGGAACCTTCTTTCGGATATCCAGTGCGGCTTTCGACGGGGTAGGTCAACCTCCGACCATCTCGTCAGGACTGACAGTTTCATTCAGGAAGCATTTCTCTTGCGGCAAAACGTAATTGGCGTGTTCTTCGACTTAGAGAAAGCGTATGACCGTGTTTGGCGGTACAAAATTCTGAAGACACTTGATAAATGGGGGTTTAAAGGAAATCTACCTATTTTCATTAAAAATTTTCTGTATGCCCGAGTTTTTAAAGTTAGAATAGGTGAATATCTATCTACCTTATATCCACAAGAAAATGGAGTACCCCAGGGGTCCGTACTGAGCGTGACCCTATTTGCCATTGCGATAAACGATGTGACCGAGTGTATCCGCTCCCCAGTTATGGGCTCCTTGTTTGTTGATGACCTCGCAATTTTCTGCAGGTCATCAAAATTAACGAATGCCTCTAGGCTGATCCAGCTGACTCTGAATAAGCTCTCCGTTTGGTCTCAGAGGAATGGATTCCGTTTCTCTACTGAGAAAACGAAATGCATTCACTTTTACCGAGGACGGGGTGTACAAGCCCCACCGTCCCTATATCTCAATGGTAATGAGCTTCCTTACGTTGAGAACGCCCGATTTCTGGGTATGACATTGGACCGGCGCCTGAATTGGCGCGAACATTTCCGAGCTCTAAGAGACAAATGCTTCAAAGTTCTGAACATTTTACGGTTTCTGTCACATTCGACATGGGGCGCGGATCGTACCTCAATGCTTATGCTGTATCGAGCATTAGTACGTTCAAGGCTAGACTACGGATCGATTGTGTACTCATCCGCCCGTGAGACCTACATGAAACCGCTCTCGACGGTTCATAATACGGGACTGCGTTTAGCAACCGGTGCCTTCAGGACCTCCCCTGTCTTGAGCATTTACGCCGATACAGGAGAGCCTCCCCTAGTCAATCGCAGAGAGACGTTGATGTGCAATTATGCCACAAAAATTTTATCCGCGCCGAACCACCCCTGTTTTAACATTATTTCTCACCCACTGCTTTTAGACCTTTTTAACCGAAAGACAAGATCCACTAAACCTCTAAGTGTTCGCTTCAGAAACCTAATCGCAGAACGCAATTTTACCTTGCCCGCCACGTACCCCACTGGGTACAGCAACGTGCCGCCGTGGTTAATTCCCCGGCCAGCTTTGAGACTTGATCTTACTCGCTGCTCTAAATCTACTACTATGCCGGGAGAATACCAACAACTTTTCAAGAAATTCCGCGCCGAAAACTCCGAATCTACGTTCGTATACACTGACGGTTCGAAATCGGATACCGCCTGTGGGTGCGCTGTGGTATCCCCATATCATGGAGTCCTCAAGGCAAAATTGCATCCGTACTGTTCCATTTTTACGGCTGAGCTCACTGCCATTAGGATTGCTCTCCGATCCATTAAAAACAGTGTTGCGTCATTTATGATCTGTACAGATTCTTACAGTGCTCTCCAATCCATATCTCTTTATTCTCCTTGTCACCCCATTGTTCAGGACATACAAAGCACTCTGTTATCCCTGAGTAAAAAAGGGACCACTATAAGCTTCGCTTGGGTCCCTGGACATGTGGGCATACCAGGGAATGAGAAAGCAGACTCTGCAGCCAAAGATGCGCTCAGGTCTCCGGATACAGATTTTCAGTTAATGCCAGCGGAAGATTTAGGGAATGCCATGAGGGGTATGATTAGACAAAATTGGAAGACGCAATGGCTCGAAATCCAAAATAACAAACTTCGGGAAATAAAGCCCGTAATAACTGCGTGGCAGACCTCTATAAGAAATGTCCGCAGGGAGGAAGTGGTTTTAACACGCTTAAGAATTGGTCACTGCTTATTAACCCATTCATACCTCTTCACCGAAGAGAGAATACAGCCCCAATGCTTAAATTGCGATTGTCCACTAACAGTGCGACATATCCTGACGGACTGTGCAAGATATCGTACTGCACGGGTGAATCACAACCTCGGAGTCAACCTAGCTGAGGTACTAGGAGACACTCCCGAAAACATTTCCCGACTGATAGCATTCCTACACTCAACTCGACTTTTCAATAAAATATAAATGATACCTCTTGTAAATTATTGACACGTTAATTTCAGAACGGGCCTAATCCCCTTTATCAATACCAGTCAGTGAGTGGTGCAAAATGGCCTTAGCCGCCGACGCACCCTATAAAATAAACACTACTACTACTCATTATGCAAAAATTGTCTTGGAAGAAATGTAAAGGAACGAGTGATAATTATCACTCATAAAATTAATATTTTAAATTTAGTTTAAAGTAATTTTGCTAAGGTTTTCTTTAAATGATGCTAATTTCAATACAGAATTGTTTAATTTTATTTATTTCCTAAAATTTAATTGTCAAAGCCCATTTTTTCTGATTGCCTATTCATCGTTCATGATTATTTTTCCATGACATTGTATTTCCTCACAAATATGAAATGGACAAATTGAAAGGGCATAACATGGTCCGATGGTCCATGGATGTGCCTGCTAGATAAATTTTAGTATGTATAATACATAAAACATTAAATTAATTTCCACGCAGATAGAGGCCTACAATACATACGCATACAATAGGAATGATTATTGCCTCATGTTCACATTTAAGATTCTACTCTTGTATTTGGCTGTTACTAAACTTGTTTTATCTTCAGCATAGTAATATATCATAACAAGTACCACACGCTTCAGCTTCGCCTCCTCCGTTTGAAGCTGTATACTTACGATACGCCTCTTGAATTCCTCCTCCATCTGGATGGTCTTTCCAGCAGCCTTGGCGTTGGCTAGCTCCTGTTCCTTGATTGCGCATGCAATCTCTGCTTCTCTCTTCCGGATCCGCTGGATGGCATCCTCCTTTTCATTATAAGGTGCCATGTGCTCCAGCCTAGCTTTCATCTCCTCAATGGCCGCTTCCCTGGTAAATCGTGTCCTTTTCGAACTGGAAGAGGTCCCTGCACCTTGCATCCTCGGAGTGTATGATTCCTCTACCGGTCTGTCCTCAAAATCTGAGGAAATATCATAAAGTTTACCATTAACTAATGATAAACATCCGATTACATTCCTGGAAATGGTGTCAAGAAACTCAACTTAACCTTAGTCATTATAATTATATATTGATATCCAATAACAACTTCCATAAGTCGCAGGAAAATAAGAACACAAAACACAACGGCTAGTAGGATACAGTTAAATTTCTCTTTAAAGAAGTGTTATTCTTTCATGCAAAATCATGATACTGTACACCATTACTAATTTTTGGCTGGCAGATGTTATATGTGATAATTTTTTTAATTGTTGTTAATCTCAGTGTGACACTATGGAATTCCCTCCATTAATGATAGATACATAATCCTTATTTTCAATCAACTTGCCTGATATCTCAGAAACGTTGAGAGGAAGCAAACACTCCGAGGTCCCAACCCTACCCACCGTGGAAACGCTAGGGACCGGCAACTCGTCACAATCCCCAGCATTCAACGGTGAGTAGGAGATGGACGGCATAGCTATTTCCATCTCTGGGGGCAAATCTTCCCGACTGGTGGACGGCATAGGTCCGCCACCAGTCCTCATCCTCTCCTGCCTTTCATCAGCCAGCTCTTTCCTCTTTCTCATCTTCAGGTTATCCCAACTCTTCCTCAATTGCTTGGCGGTGCGCTATAAGAGCGAGAAATTATCGGTAACATTGAGGTTTACGACACAAAATAAATTACTGGACAAACTAAAAATCAATATCCATCACTACAGCCAAAATTTATAATGCTACGTTTATCAAAAACATTGCTTACTTTACCACGAAAAAAACAATTACAACTATTCCACCACCATTGTGGAGTAGTTGTTATCATTACCGCTACCACGCCGATACCAAAAGCTCACAACAATAATTCCAATAGCATTCCATAACATGGAATTATTGTTGTGAAGCTTTTGGTTTCGGCGTTGGAAAGTAACATTTATTTGTATTGCATGGCGTGAATCATACTTCATCTTGCATTGCTAATGAAGGGAAATACGTTACAAGTGAATCTCTGACAGGGACATAATCACAAAGGTTTTTTGCAATCTACTACCAAAATGCACTTGAGGATTCCAGCAAAGAATGGAAAACAAACTTCAAAGATTTATCAACCGATTCTAAACCCCGAAGCCAATGAATGATCCAGGAACTTTAGTAGCGTTCAAAAAAGTCCTTCTTCTGAACAGAGTTATACGAATTATGCAGAACCTTTCCTACAATCGCACAATACATTCATAACCATCATACTTCCTAAGTTACTTACCTTCCGCACAAATTCATTAGAATTAAATTCTTCCTGCACATCCAACCAGGCTTTCGCCTTCTTCGCATTTGATAATGCATCCGTCTTCTTGCTCTCCAAAACCTCCTGATGCTTAACTATGATGTCAACCAACAACTTCGTCTCTTCCCTTGTGAGCCGAACCATACGTCGGTCCTCCATCTTTCTGTCTGTTTCTGTTTCGCGCAATGAACTGTGGGCAGCAAACGTCACACGAAACGTCAAGGACGCGTGACGTAGATATGAGAATTTCAGCGATCAACTCAACACTCACTACTTCGAAGAGGAAGAGATTGCTTTCGTTGTAGGAACGTTCTTGACTGCGAATAGTAGGTGGAGATACATCTCTAACTCTCCCCACTCCGGCGAAGAGTAAGAGAAAGAGATTCGTTTAAAAATGCGGCCCTTACTTTCCTCCACTCCTTCCACTGCTTCACCGCACCACCACAAGAATTTAATTTCATCGTCACCTCACGCCATGCGTCGGCCGCATCTTTTGCCCCAAATTTGGAGGTGAATTTTTCTTTCGCGATATTATCGTTACCTGTAAGATAAAATATTTATATCGTAAGAATTTGATTATCCGTTAGCATTTACAAAAATAAGCACTAGGTATGTTTAAAATCTGCTGACCTTCGACAAATTCTGCTCCTCATTCAGTTTCGCCATTCTTCACGTTGCGCTTGTATGGCACCTACTTCTTAAAATGAGCAAACTCACCAAACTGCATTTCTACTCCAAGGGATTACAGCTACATTGTTTGTGAGGGTGGAAGGAGAATTCAAAACAAAGTTTCGCGGAAATGAGTGAATCACGGATTTTGGAGGCTGTGATTGGCTGAAGTCTTTCGCATGTCTTCTTGGCCTGACGTTGCCAACTCTTGCCGTACGTAAAGCAGCTCCCCTCGCACGGTTCTATCCGTAGGGGACTGGAGCATACCGATTTCCCCTTCGTTCGCTACCCCTACGGGTGGGACCGCACGAAACGAAGACCGTAAGGGAGGACCTCTTGCACTTAGGAGCATAGGGCCCCAGGATTGAAACTCTCTTCTGTCTCATCAAAATCAGCTGGAAAATCGTCATCAGCTGGAAAATCGTCATCAGCTGGAAAATCGTCATCAGCTGGAAAATCGTCATCAGCTGGAAAATCGTCATCAGCTGGAAAATCGTCATCAGCTGGAAAATCATCATCAGCTGGAAAATCATCATCAGCTGGAAAATCATCATCAGCATATTCATTACTGTTGCCGTCTAGAGGCAATTCCTCCCCTAATTCAATATCTATTTCATCCAAATTCTTGAATTCGAAGTCTGCAGCCTCCCCTTTTTCCATTGAAAGTAAAATCTTGGAAATTTTTGCTGTTTGATAGACATTATCAGGCAGTCTGAAGGACTGTCTATGTATGCCCTCTGTGTGGCCCATGAAAGTTGCAAGTTGTTCAATATCATTATCAGTCATATTGAAAATCTGTGAAGTAGTTGCTAGGTGTTTCCTTAGTCTGGTAGATGTAATAGCCTTTGGATTTGCTGCTCTACATGCTTTTACATATTTCTCAAGTGTCTTGTAACCACATAGAGGTGTTTTGAGGTGGAGCTTTCCAAATAAAAACGGGTTTTCATCGCCAACAAAATTTGATCTTACGCTGAGCTAAAGTTTAATGTGCTCTTGAACATCCAAACTAAACAATACGGGCACCCCCTATTCCTTTTACCTCTAATTATGATACGCTTGAACCGTTTCATCAAAACCATTTCCGTGAGTGATATTGCCGAATCGAATGACTCATAGTTTTGGCAAATACTTTCTGACATTTCGTACACATGAAGTAAAATCTCTTATGCTCACATTCGACGAAAAAGAAAAATGAAAGTTAACTTTGCAAGTCCTGTATTAAGCTTTACAGTAGCCTGTGCTATTGATACCAGGTATCCCTGGGTTGGTTACTTAAAAAAACAGGAGGCACGTCATGCTTTTATGTCAGATGTTGGCAAAGTTTTTGACAAATAAACTCATTTTTTTATAACTCATGTAGGAGGGTAGATGCAAAAATTTATAATAGGGCATGCATGGGAGCTCCATTCCAAATAGATTTTCTGGAGCACATAAGGGGAATTTTTGATGTCATAAAAGTTAATAATTTCGATGGGAAAGAGATTTCAATTGTTCAACATTGAAGTTCATTATAGGTTTTCAGGTGACGACGTCTTCACTTCTCCACCTCTGGAGACACTTGAAAGTAAGTGGATTCGCCATTCTTGTGACGAGATTTTATTTATGGAAGGTGGCGTAAATTTCATGTTTCCGCTAGAGGGACGGACGGCCTCAGAAACATCAGGGGGGTGTTTCAGAGTCTCATAGGATTGGCGGCGTCGGAAACGGATTCATTCCGAGTCGATCGGGAACCTATCCTACGCTCGTCTTCCGTGCGTTTCACACATACTATCGGAAAGCGTTCCGCTTTTGGTATGACGTCAACAGTCATCCTAAACGGGAAACGAGAAAACGTCACAATTTTCAAGAGACAAGTTAGCAGCGAAAATAACCTCCCGCAAGGTTTGACACTTCACAAGGGAGGCGAAAGGTATATACGGGCATAAATAAGTGCTAATTGATACATTGTCACATAATTGACGTTGTTGCGGGGTAAAATTATTTTAGAATTGTCCGTATGTAGTTTTTTTATGTTATACCCTGTCGTTTTGAGCAAATTACGGGAATGAAGGAAAATTTTGAACTAGTTTGTTCTTTCATTCTCGTGAGAGCATAGTTGATTGTTCGTTAGAACTAAACTACAGGCAGTCGCGAAATCTATCATTTTTTTCAACGACATATAGTTTACTTACTCAATTGTGTAACCAAATTGTCATATTTTCATTCGGTATCTCAATTAAATATGAATATTGATCATCATAAATGATGTTACGGCCTTTATGATATGCCGTAAACGTGTTACAAATTTTCCGTAAAAGAGGAGGTACGCTGAAAGGAAATACAGCGATTAAATTAGGTTGAATAGTGTCCATTATTATTAATTGCTTGAGTTATGTACGTTAAAATAACGCAAAACAATATTGTTAGTTTGTTATCAGTTTTGCACGTGCTCTGTTATTTTTATAACACCATTTAATTTGGTACGAAAATGACAAGCAGTTCCTATTGTTGCACCTTTCTGAGTTACATTGCAGTACGCGATACTTCAACAGAGAAAAAAATAATCGCTGCAGAAGGGAATTGAACTCCTATCCTTCGACGCGCTGCCTCCTACCTTAACCCATACACCTTGAATATAGCTAGATGGCGCTTTCCATTACTGAAGCATAGGCGGGCGGTGAAGGAAACATGAGGTCACGTGCTATGTGGCAAAAAAAGTGGCGGCGTTCAAATCTTTTTAATCGCATCGGCATAAAAACCAAGAATATTGTGCTCAGCGATATCAATATTTACCTTTAATACGAAGAATTGCTAATTATACCATAATAAAATGAAGCATTTCGGTTTATGCGGATCAAAAAAAAGTTTCTTATTACCTTGAAATACCGATTTTTTCGCGGGATTTAAAAAGAAACTCCCTGCCGATAACCTCATGTCATAATGTAATCTCACATACAATAATGATAACGGATTCCCATTAATGGTGAAATTTATTCTTTTCCAAGCATATTTTACTATATTTTTGAGCGTAGAGAGGAGAAAATCTATCACTTCAGCAGCTTCCCCAATCCTACTTGAAACCACATAAGTAGCCTCTGCTGTCCAAGGTTGCATGGTATGATGCATATAACAAAGAATATAAGGCTTTATGGAAAAGATTAAAATAATATCCGGTTCTCAGTATATGTAGGCACCCATATTAGAATTAACAGGTTTGCTCTATCTAAACTTAATGCCTTTGATAGAAGGTTAAACAACTAATGCATAATTGCATTCTCCTTTCCTGAATCCTGGAATGGCTCCTTTTTACATTAAATCAACATGAAAAGTACATTCTAAGATATTCTGAGCATATGAGAGGTAGGTGGATGTAGTCCTTAGAGAAATTAGATAGGCAATAAATTGCATGAATATGAAATTTAATTTTCACTGAAGCTTGTTATGAGTAACAGTAAAATACAATCATCAATTTTCATGTGATATATCACCATAGGTGAATACAGCTCAGAGGTTTAGCTATCAACACTTAAAAGGAAGAAACATATGTACAGTAATTTACAACACTAAAACTCTTTATACAAACATACTTGATAAAATTGCAACTTATTCCACACACACTACAAATAAATTAATCAGGGATGCTACAGAACAGATACAATGGAATTCCAGTACCCCTAAAGGTGGCGGTTTTATCCATCGTCCGACTCAACCAAGCAATTGGGTTGTCCGCAAGGCCAATTGGTCTCTTTTTAAAAGAAATTTTTATTTTAACCACGACGACAATGTGAATGGTGTGGGGAACATAAAAGTACTCACAGATAACATTCTAGAAGCCGCAAATTCCACCGTACCCCGTTCTAAATGCAAATCTCACAGGCCCACAGTTCCTTGGTGGAACGAGGAGTGCGCAAAAGCTATACAGGTGCGAAAGAGGGCACTCCGAATCTTTAGCAAATATCCTACGGCGACAAATCTCACCGCCTTCCGGCGCCTCAGAGCGAAAGCTCGGCAAGTGGTTAAGGAGGCCAAGAAAGCTTCATGGGAGGAGTTTGTGTGTTCTATAAACCACAGGACTCCCATATCCAACATCTGGAGGAAGATTAAAAGCATCTCTGGGTCTAACCACAACCCTGCAATTTCATCCCTGAAGGAGACTGACCGAGTTCTGACGACACCTCCCGAAATAAGCGAGTGCTTTGGACGTCGACTTGCGGAGACAAGTCGTAACGGCAGCTACGACGAACCATTTAGAACACTGAAAGAGCAGAATGAGACTTTACCTCTTACCTTTAACCCGAGAGACTCTGGCGAGGTTTACAACGACCCCTTTTCTCTGTGGGAGTTGACCTCCGCCATCCTCGAATCCCGTGACGGCTCACCAGGAATAGATAAGGTGCATAACGCTTTTCTAAGAAATCTTCCCAAAGAAGCACTCCCCCATATGCTGCGATCCCTTAACCAAATTTGGTCAGAGGGTAGTTTTCCAGACCCTTGGAGGGAGTCCATAGTCGTACCCATCCTTAAACAAGGAAAAGATGGATCGGACCCAAACAGCTATAGACCGATATCTCTCACCAGCTGCGTATGCAAGGTGATGGAAAGAATGGTCAACCGTCGTCTCGTTTGGTGGTTGGAGCGGCGGAACCTTCTTTCGGATATCCAGTGCGGCTTTCGACGGGGTAGGTCAACCTCCGACCATCTCGTCAGGACTGACAGTTTCATTCAGGAAGCATTTCTCTTGCGGCAAAACGTAATTGGCGTGTTCTTCGACTTAGAGAAAGCGTATGACCGTGTTTGGCGGTACAAAATTCTGAAGACACTTGATAAATGGGGGTTTAAAGGAAATCTACCTATTTTCATTAAAAACTTTCTGTATGCCCGAGTTTTTAAAGTTAGAATAGGTGAATATCTATCTACCTTATATCCACAAGAAAATGGAGTACCCCAGGGGTCCGTACTGAGCGTGACCCTATTTGCCATTGCGATAAACGATGTGACCGAGTGTATCCGCTCCCCAGTTATGGGCTCCTTGTTTGTTGATGACCTCGCTATTTTCTGCAGGTCATCAAAATTAACGAATGCCTCTAGGCTGATCCAGCTGACTCTGAATAAGCTCTCCGTTTGGTCTCAGAGGAATGGATTCCGTTTCTCTACTGAGAAAACGAAATGCATTCACTTTTACCGAGGACGGGGTGTACAAGCCCCACCGTCCCTATATCTCAATGGTAATGAGCTTCCTTACGTTGAGAACGCCCGATTTCTGGGTATGACATTGGACCGGCGCCTGAATTGGCGCGAACATTTCCGAGCTCTAAGAGACAAATGCTTCAAAGTTCTGAACATTTTACGGTTTCTGTCACATTCGACATGGGGCGCGGATCGTACCTCAATGCTTATGCTGTATCGAGCATTAGTACGTTCAAGGCTAGACTACGGATCGATTGTGTACTCATCCGCCCGTGAGACCTACATGAAACCGCTCTCGACGGTTCATAATACGGGACTGCGTTTAGCAACCGGTGCCTTCAGGACCTCCCCTGTCTTGAGCATTTACGCCGATACAGGAGAGCTTCCCCTAGTCAATCGCAGAGAGACGTTGATGTGCAATTATGCCACAAAAATTTTATCCGCGCCGAACCACCCCTGTTTTAACATTATTTCTCACCCACTGCTTTTAGACCTTTTTAACCGAAAGACAAGATCCACTAAACCTCTAAGTGTTCGCTTCAGAAACCTAATCGCAGAACGCAATTTTACCTTGCCCGCCACGTACCCCACTGGGTACAGCAACGTGCCGCCGTGGTTAATTCCCCGGCCAGCTTTGAGACTTGATCTTACTCGCTGCTCTAAATCTACTACTATGCCGGGAGAATACCAACAACTTTTCAAGGAATTCCGCGCCGAAAACTCCGAATCTACGTTCGTATACACTGACGGTTCGAAATCGGATACCGCCTGTGGGTGCGCTGTGGTATCCCCATATCATGGAGTCCTTAAGGCAAAATTGCATCCGTACTGTTCCATTTTTACGGCTGAGCTCACTGCCATTAGGATTGCTCTCCGATCCATTAAAAACAGTGTTGCGTCATTTATGATCTGTACAGATTCTTACAGTGCTCTCCAATCCATATCCCTTTATTCTCCTTGTCACCCCATTGTTCAGGACATACAAAGCACTCTGTTATCCCTGAGTAAAAAAGGGACCACTATAAGCTTCGCTTGGGTCCCTGGACATGCGGGCATACCAGGGAATGAGAAAGCAGACTCTGCAGCCAAAGATGCGCTCAGGTCTCCGGATACAGATTTTCAGTTAATGCCAGCGGAAGATTTAGGGAATGCCATGAGGGGTATGATTAGACAAAATTGGAAGACGCAATGGCTCGAAATCCAAAATAACAAACTTCGGGAAATAAAGCCCGTAATAACTGCGTGGCAGACCTCTATAAGAAATGTCCGCAGGGAGGAAGTGGTTTTAACACGCTTAAGAATTGGTCACTGCTTATTAACCCATTCATACCTCTTCACCGAAGAGAGAATACAGCCCCAATGCTTAAATTGCGATTGTCCACTAACAGTGCGACATATCCTGACGGACTGTGCAAGATATCGTGTTGCACGGGTGAATCACAACCTCGGAGTCAACCTAGCTGAGGTACTAGGAGACACTCCCGAAAACATTTCCCGACTGATAGCATTCCTACACTCAACTCGACTTTTCAATAAAATATAAATGATACCTCTTGTAAATTATTGACACGTTAATTTCAGAACGGGCCTAATCCCCTTTATCAATACCAGTCAGTGAGTGGTGCAAAATGGCCTTAGCCGCCGACGCACCCTATAAAATAAACACTACTACTATTCCAGTACCCAAGTCCAAATTATTCAAGCAAGAAATATATAGAGGTGAGAGGCTAGCAGATACAAGAATACAGTGGAAAGGCATGTCAAATCAACTATATACTCAAACAGAAGAACACCCAAAATTTAATGACCTTTGAACAGTGTCAGCTTGGTGTTCAAATTACGGACATAATTGTGTCTCATTTCTAAGGCATGCTTCTGTCCTTTGTGATACAGCCGTATTTAAAAGTACTCAAGAAGCACAGCTCTAATTAAATTGTTAACATGATTTTCCTCAAGAGTGTGATCCATTATGTGATTTCTCAGGTTGGCAAACACATCAGTGACCTAAGACAAGGATTCAGTCATTAAAATAGGTGGAATACAGCGTTTAGTGATTTTTCCCATTCCATCATACAGTCTAAATACTCTTTCACCAACCTTACATATTTTAACAATATCTTTAGAAGGTACAAATAAGCCACCTTTATCCTTTCTAGCTAAAAAAACTGTCACTTGCGGGCACATGATTGTCCTCAATTTCTTAGAGACACTCTTCACATTTTAAAATGCTCAAAATTTTCTTTTGAACAAAGCCAAATATGTATTCAACCACGTCTGATACATATAGGCTCAGAGATGACAGTGAAAAATTTCTAGCATAAGGATGATCATCATCAATAGCAAAAATACTTTTATTCACTCCATTTTTCCCATGAAATTTATTGATCATATCCATACGTGGGTTACCACTTGCAATGCTAGAGGAGACAAATAGAATATTTGTCTTGTCAATGGCCAAGCAATTTGCATACAGGGAACATTTGACATTGTTATGTACCAAGATCCGTTTGTAAGCTGGTTTAAACTGCCTAGCAGTTGGGTTGTTATTGTGCCCTCCCCGGCTTCTTATGGCAGAGAAAAAAAGTTTCCAAATGATCCTGACTCATTTTGTAAGTCAAAATAAATGAAACACAGGGATCGCTAAACAACTTCATAGACAATTTTCTGACACTATCAATACACATTATAAAAACCCAAAAACCCTGTCTTCCTGTTTGACAATAACAATGGTGGCCCATGGGCTGTCTGCTTCAGCCCTTTGATGTAAACCGATACATCATCAAAAAACTGCATCACCTTACCTACATTTGCCATTTTAATTGGAGACTTTAATCCCTTACTAAGCAGATTTCTGCTATTCAAAACATCAAACAAGTTATTGAAGTACCTTATAAATTTTCCAGTGGCTTCCGATCCCTTAAACTCCTCCACCTTTAAATCTTTGTTTGAGTACTCTAAGGCTGGGGCAACACTATTGCTTAGCGTCTGAGCAGCAATTTTAACCTTCATCTTTTGTCTAAACCAATTTATATGCTCAGGTTTCAATTTATTAGCAGCATGTAGCCCTTCATTTGCTTGAAACCTTTGTAGGGCAGCAATATATTCCCACTTCATTAATCCCCCCTCAGCATCAACAATGCATCCGTTACTTGCCAAAGTATTGCGGACAAGTTTCAGCATGTGACATGCATCTAGCATTACATATAAATTTTTACCTATACCTTCATGCTGAAATTCCGAGGACAGGTTTTCAGGATCAATTGATGTCCCAAGAAACTTTGCCATGGCCAGATTAGTACTGGTCCCATCAAACGTAAGTGAGACAACTTTAACACCTGTTTCACTTAACTCCTCAATGACTCTATGCACTCTTCAATTACCTCTTTCTTATGCAGAGAGTCCATCAATCAAATAGTACGAAACTGGTACCTTCCAGCTTCCATTCAAGCATGTGGCCGTGAAGACCAGAGCTTCCTTTGCCACAGGTAATTCGTCATCATTTTAATTGGTACCATAATCAACGTAGCCACTGAAATTCGAGCCATTCCACTCCACGTGCTTCCGTACCGCCATTTCGTCAAACATTAAGCCACAGTATATCTTCTTACCTTCAGACCTTGCCTCATCTGCTTTCATTTTCAGCATACTTAATGCCTCTGAGGTCATGCCAGGTGCACCATCTACCACATGGTACCATTCCCTCAGAGTAGCTGGATGAGGGAGACCAAGGCTGAAAGTACTCCAAACATAATTGTATGCCTTGGCGCTATAGAAATTTAGGGTCAATGCAAAGCTCCTCAGCTCCTCCGGATAATTTGCATGAGAAACACCTTGCTCCATTCTGCAAACCATCATCTCCTTCACACATGCTGGGACTGACGTCTGTAATGCAGAGAGGAGTTAGTTACCCACTGAATAAAAACCTCCACATCAGAAATCAAAATATACAGAAATCATTTATGAAGTAGAATTCTACTCATCAATGGCCAAGCAGAGCCTTTTGGCTAAGTCAATCTTACCTCTTAGAGTGGAGCAAGCACCATTACTCATATTAAACTTCCCCTTCACATCATTCAAAAGGGACTCAGAGAATCAATTTGTTTCTTCAATCTTGATTCCTTTGTCTGCAAATACTTAATCCTCTTCTTTTGCACTTCAATCTGCTCCTTTGCACTTCAATCTGCTCCTTTGCACTTCAATCTGCTCCTTTGCACTTCAATCTGCTCCTTTGCACTTCAATCTGCTCCTTTGCACTTCAATCTGCTCCTTTGCACTTCAATCTGCTCCTTTGCACTTCAATCTGCTCCTTTGCAAGAGTCAAAAATTTTCTCGCCTTTGTAGGCGACGTCATCTCAACCTCTGAGAGGTCTCCCAGATACCGAAGAGGTAGTTTCCTCTCTCTGGAGGGTCCTAGCAATGAACAGAGAAGCATGATAACTCTAGGCATAATGACATAAATCATTCTAATGTAAGAATTTGCACTTCTGACATAAAATGTGTGTGATGTGTGTGCAGGTTTTCAATTCAGCCAGTTTCCCAGCCAAGGCTGATGTTTCAATGTCCTTAGGGCACTGAGTTAAGCCAATTGACTCAATGCCATATGGAGAATGGCAGAGCCTGCCTTGGCTGAACAAATGACCGAGTGGAAAACCTGCTAATACTTATATCACTGGACTGCTCCTTCTACATCAACTGTGCAAGAATTGTGATTGAAATATGTATCTGACTACCTTAGCCAATATTTTGATTTAATTTTAAATTATCATCACAGCTATTGTGAACTACACAATCAAAACTAAGACAACTTTGATAGGGCAGACCTTGGCAAGTTCCCCGCACGGGGGGAAGAGGGTGATCTCTTCCTTTGGGGAGCCGCGCCCCCACGGACCCGAGCCCACCGGGGAGACAACCTCGTTAAAAAACCCCGTCGCTTGCTCGGATAGTGTCCAGACAGCATGTGACTCTGCTGCTCTGAGTAGCCGTAACATCTGGCGTTCAGATTCACCCACGTGTTTGCCGTGCGTGGAGACCCGTACATGGGGAGAAAGGGATCCTGGTGGGTGAGTTCTCCGGCACCCAGCTGGGCGTCGGAAACCCGGTATGGGCCGGAGTTCAATACCCCACTTCGGCCCTGGATTCCCTGCAAAACGGGCGGCCGGGAAGAGCCCAGCTCGGTCAATCGGCTCCTTTCTAGCGTATGCCAGGACGGGTTAGTGCTGACGATATGTGGGTCTCCGTAGGGCGGCCGAAGGTGCGTGGGTTCGGAGGGCCCCCGCGCTGGAGGTTCTAACCCGAAAGAGATCCCCTGTCAAAGGTTCCTATATCCCTTGGGTAGCCCTGGCGACCACACCGGATCGCGGTGTGGCGTCCCAAATGTGTGGCTCCGTGGTGGGTGGGGAGTCCAGGGGAAGAAAATTTTTGTTCGTATGGAGTTGGAAACTTCCTCCACCCAAGAGATCCCGTCCAGATGTGGACGGGGGAGAATTTGAAATTAAGAAAAGAAACAAATTTCTGATTATGAAATGCACAAAAGAAGGCGATAATCTCTCCAAAGTATCTCCGTTTCTAATACGTAGAGTGTTGTCTGCCGCCATCCCTGGAGATTTGGTATCAGTGAAGAAGCTCCGCGAGGGTACACTATTGATAGAAACGGGAAATGAAACACAGAGTCACAAACTGTTGCAACTAGAAAAATTACACGACATCCCGATAAGAGTCGAACCACACAAGACACTAAACACGTGTCGTGGAGTGGTCACCTGCTTTGATCTCCTGTACGTTGATGTGGAGGAAATAAAGACCGAAATGGCCCCCCAAGGTGTCATAGAATGTCGCCGGTTCACAAGAAAACAGAACGGCCAAGTAATAAATACATCTGTAATTCTCACATTCGCCAGTGATTCCCTACCCGATAAGGTATTTGTGGGCTATACTTCCTATCCGGTGCGTCCCTATATACCAAATCCAATGCGATGCTTCAACTGTCAGCACTTCGGACACATCTCCAGTAGATGCCGAGGCACTGCTGCTGTGCACGCCGGTGAGGGAAAGCACAAAAATGAAAACTGCTCTTCCAAAGCGCATTGCGTGAACTGCGACGGCGATCATCCAGTCAATTCTCGTGACTGTCCGAAGCTGAAGGATGAAAAGAAAATCGTGGAAATTAAAACTCTCGAAAAGATCTCGTACTTTGAAGCTCGGAAGAAATTCAACGCCCAAAAGGCTCCGATTTTCTCCCGCTCTTTTGCTTCTGTGGCCTCAGTTTCTGTCCGCTGCGCTTCAACACAAACTGATTTTCAAAAAATCCAAGATACTCCTGCTGAGAAACGCGACCAGCAAGCTTCTGGTAAGAAGAGTACAAATAATGGAAATAAACGAACTGACGTATCCAAAAAATCACAGAGCGACCGTGAGGATAATCCTTCCCTCCCAAAGACCCAAACACCTGAAAGTTCTATGAAGAGAGGGCATAAAAAATCAGTGTTTCGCCTTAAAGAGGTGACAATACTACTCTCCCCGGGCCTCAAGTCAAGAGCAACGCCCAATGTCAGATGGAGGAGATGGAATATGACGGCTATCCCACTGAGGCGGAAGTTTCAATGGCCAGGAAGAAGGGGAAAAGCAATCGCCTGCGGCGATAATATATTTATTTATTTATAACTTTATATTTATATTTTTTACTTCTTTTAATTTATTTATGGCGTTTATTCTGCAGTGGAACTGCAATGGATTTTATAGGCATAAGGAGGAGATTGCTATTTTATTGCGAGATTTTAGACCGTGCTGCCTGTGCCTTCAGGAAACTCATTTTAAAATCTTGGACAAAGGGATTAAAAAAAAATTAAATGCTTTCAGGTTAGTCGATACCAATGGTGAACGAGCCAAGGGTGGAGTGGTGATTTTTGTTCGGAAGTCTCTTTACTCATACCGCGTACATCTAACCACACCGTTTCAGGCGGTAGCAGTGACGGTACACGCCCCCGAGGCGGTTAAATTATGCAACGTGTATCTGCCTGAGGGAGCACCAGTCACACGTATGAATTTAGAATTCCTTGTCCGCCAACTCCCTCGGCCTTTCATTTTACTAGGCGATTTTAACGCCCATGATATCTCGTGGGGTAGCACAGCGGCGCAATGCAACCGCCGCGGACGTATTTTGTCTAGTTTTATTGTTGATTTCAATTTGATCCTATTGAGCAACGGGGAGAAAACCCGCTTCAATTCTTTCAATGGTGACTCCTCCGCCATTGATTTAACCATTTTATCGAGCAGTTTAGTCAACAACATTTCATTTTGCGTTAAAATATTATATATAATGTAACAGGAGTAGTTGTAGTGGTAACATGAGTTGAAAATAAAACTTCCCTGCAAAAACAGAACCTACGAAGTCATACCTTCCTACACTGTCAAAAAATGTTTAATCTTGGACTATCCTATTATTTTGTTCTAAGCAATGATCAATAATTTGCCACTTCACATTAGTATGTGACTAACTATGGGTGCGTAAAGACATTTTTTCTCTGAAAATGGTTTGAGATTTTATTTGATCACCAAAAATTAAAGGTTATTATCTCTATGATCACATTGCAACTGTTAAGATGTGGCTAAGCTTTCATCATGCCTCGATAGCGCGTGAACTATCCCAATTGCTTTTGTCGTGAGTGCGGTGAAGTTACTTTTAAAGCTAAAAGGGAGCACATTACTTCCTTTTTGAGACAGCGTTGTAAGCTTTATTTTGACAGTCTGTTGGGCAACCAAGATGAAGGATGGGACCCATAAGTGATGCATGACATCTGTGTACGGCTTTTTACTGGATGAACTGAGGGAAAATGTCGTAAGAATTTTGCCGTTTCTATGATTTGGTGAGAACCTAAGGATCATTTTTCAGACTGTCATTATTGTTTAAAAAATTAAAGGAATTACACTGCAGTCAAAGTATGAAATTGATGGATCCATATATGAAAATTTCTATACATCGATCTCGCCATGACAAATTAATTTTTTCTCAAGAAAAAACTTTTCGCAACAATGTTCTCCTTGTTATGGTTACTCAAAAATTTGAATACAACACAGATGATTGGAGATTGTTCATTGATTCCTCCATGGTTATTTTAAAGGCTATTCTCTTACATAATGGCAATAAGCTCCCCTGAATAACGTTAGCACATGAGAGAACAAGACGTGATAGAAAAAATCTGAGCCCAAATTTGGGATCAGCACGAAAAACCCTTCAATGATCACCCAATAACATGTCTAGGACAGAAAAAAAAGTTTTTTGTGGACCAGTATTATCATTCACTAGGACACACAATATTACCAAAGCTCCTTGAGAACGTTTGTCCCGCAGACGGATTTCCAAGGAATCAAAGTCTTCCGATTTCATTGGAAATTCGATATCAATGTATTGCTCATTTTCCTCCACCCTTCTTTGAGATATACATTTCTTTATATCTATAATTTCTTTCATAGTCTCCTTCTGTGATTTTTCAATTTTAGCCAGGTACTCCAATATAGACTTTTGAGAAAGGTCTGCAAAAATATCAAATATTGAGAAACATACACACATTAAAAGAAAGAAATACTTTTAAAATGAAAAAGGAAAGGAGCATATATAGCTAGTGTTGCAACAATTAAGTTCTACTGATTGTGAGACAATGATCATCACTTACATTACTGCATAATTTTCCAGTTACTTTGTAGAGAAGTCAAATTAGAGTAGTAATGACATGCTCAATTTTATAGAATCTAAGCAAATACAGACTTGACACTGCAGTAGAAAAATATCGCAATTTACCTTTCTTCTTCAAAAGGCTACTTTCCTCGGCTGTACTAACGTCAACATCTGCTGACCTCAAAATTGAGGGCTCACGTTGAGAGGCTCCTTAAAAAAAGAGGAACCTCAATAATTTCAAATTTTAGCAAATTGTCATTTTAATAACACATCCAAAATATTTAATGCCAACAGAGTTGAGATTATCCATGATAACCCTGACAAAGACTCAAATCAATTATTTACAACCAACTATCAGTAAGATCACATCACACAATCAAGAGGACAACTTCCTCAAATAGATGGTATTAACCACAATTACTTTATTTATTTCATCTGGATAGCCTTTGAAATTCACATACTACCCATCAGTATGTGGTATCCAGATGAATATACAACTTTCTCTCTGCTTCTGTCAAAATATGCCCTACATATTAATTAGATAATAATAAGGTAACTACTTACGTGGTGTCGGAATGAATTTTGGAGGGCTTTCGTGTGATATCTGCCTCTCACACCTTACAGGTGATGAATCATCACTGACACAGCGCACTAAGCAAAATAAAGAGGTTAGATTTTAGTAAAACTATTACCTCAAATTGACAATATCATGTACTCAAACATCCCCGTTTTTCATAATGATATTATGTCCACAAAAAAAATTCAGGAGAGAATCATACCTATCCTGCTTCTCTTAGTTGGTGCTAAGATTTTCGTTTCATCATCCTCATCACTCTAAAAAATGATAGGCTTCTTCTTCCTACGACCTCGCCCCAGTGGACGACCAGCATCAACATCCGAAGTATCCACGGCATCTAACTCCAGCTGTATTGCCACTGAATAATCTCCCAAGTACTGTAAAATAACATTATTATCTGAAAGTAACCAATACTTAAAAATTGTGAATAACCTTAACTTCAACAGCTTACAAACCTGTAACACTTTGAGAGAAATGGCGAATTTTGTACTGGGGCCATCCCTCATTGGCCGGCATGCATGCTTTAATGTTAAAAAGCAGCATCCTTGCTGAAATACTTTCAGGTGGAAACCTACATTCCTACTTTGATGAGGACAACCACAATGTTAGTATAGCCTTGCACTCATTGGTGTCCATGAATTCAACCACAACCCACTGCTGAAGGAGATTTAAATATTTGTTATACTTAGCCCAATGAAAATAAATAAAAAAGATGACGAAGAATTCAGTTCAAAAGAGTTTGAAAGTTAAGACATTTATCATTAAACAAACAAAACGAAGAACATGAAAAAAGTAATAGCATTCAAGTGATGCAAGAGTTCACCAAGTACATAGCTAATGAACAATTGCTCTTTATGTCACGTGTAATCACACGAAGACCTGGTACACATAAAATGACACTGCTAGAGTTCAGCTGATCACGTCCAAGAGGCTTCTCATAGATTTGTAAACATGCACCTTTAACTATTAGATGGACAGCCTATCAACAGGCAAAAGTTTACATCGACCATGAAAAGTAATACTACTCCCAAAGGCAATGAATCATTGAGGCAACAAATACACTGTTATCTCTCATTACTGGAATGTGCAGGGCTTTTGTTACAACATCAGTTTCTTCGATGACTTCTTCACTTTCACTCAAATTTTTCACTTTGAACACACCAATTAATCAGAGTTTTATGAATACAGAGTACAGAATGGTTTATAGAAATAAAACTCCTTGTGAAGGTACTTATTACCTATAAAACATACTCCACAATCCCTGGTTGCAATAGCCCTGACTAAGAAAATATCACCAGATTTTGTGATAACACAATTTTCAGCACCACCTCCAATGCGACCAAACTCTGTATAAACAAAACGGTATAGTGGCAAGAAGCGGTTAACAGGCAGCTGATAATGAGGATTATTCTTTACACAGCCCTTTCTTTCCTTAGAACTCATCATATTCATGCACTCCCTCTCCATTATCCTTCGAGCAGCTGACTGCAAAGGATATCTGGTATTCCGCACCATGTTTTTCAGTTTCTGTAGTTAGTTTTCAAAAGGGAAACAACTGAAAGCATCTAATGGCCCCAATTTAGTAGCATCGTCCACTAGACGAAGGATGCCATGTACATTATATGAGCAGTTGTATTTACCACCCCGCACGGGGGGAAGAGAGTAATCTCTTCCTTTGGGGAGTCGCGCCCCCACGGACCCGAGCCCACCGGGGAGACAACCTCGTCAAAAAACCCTTCGTACGCTAGGATAGCGTCCAGACAGCATGTGACTCTGCTGTGCTGAGTAGCCGAAACATCTGGCGACCAGATTCACCCACGTGTTTGCCGTGCGTGGAGACCCGTACAAGGGGGAGAAGGGGATCCTGGTGGGTGAGTTCTCCGGCACCCAGCTGGGCGTCGGAAACCCGGTATGGGCCGGAGTTCAACACCCCACTTCGGCCCTGGATTCCCCGAAAAACGGGCGGCCGAGAAGAGCCCAGCTCGGTCAATCGGCTCCTGGCGGCTGGGGAGCTTGGCGGCTCCTTCCGAGCGTACGCCAGGACGGGTTAGTGCTGGAGATATGGGGGTCTCCGTAGGGCGGCCGAAGGTGCGTGGGTTCGGAGGGCCCCCGCGCTGGAGGTTCTAACCCAAAAGAGATCCCCTATCAAAGGTTCCTATATCCCTCGGGTAGCCCTGGCGACCACACCGGATCTCGGTGTGGCGTCCCGAATGTGTGGCTCCGTGGTGGGTGGGGAGCCCAGGGGATGAATTTCTGTTTTGAGTCCATGGTTAACAACTTTCTTCCTCCAACGAAAAGATCCCGTCCGGAAGTGGGCGGGGGAGAAAGTAAGTCTACCGCATGTCGGAAATTCCTTGTTATGAGATGTGCTAATGATGGTGAGACCCTGACAAAGGTATCTCCCTTTCTAATAAGACGAGTTCTGTCGGTAGCGATACCCGGTGACTTAGAATCGGCAAAAAATTAAGGGATGGATCACAGTTAATTAAAACCAGCAACGAAACACAAAGCGAAAAGTTATTGAAAATGACAAAATTTAACGAAATACCGGTTAAGGTCCAGGTGCACCAAACACTCAATACATGTCGGGGAGTCATTTCGCATTACGACCTACTCTACGTCTCTGAAGATGAGATAAAGAGTGAGATGGCGTCTCAGGGTGTAATAGACTGCCGCCGTCTAAAGACAAAGAGGAACGGTGAGCTGACCAACAGCACGTCCGTCATCCTCACTTTCTGTCGTGACGAACTTCCTGACAAGGTCGATGTGGGATACGAATCTGTTTCCGTAAGGCCATTCATTCCTAGCCCCATGCGGTGTTTTCAATGCCAGCGTTTCGGCCACATCGCTACCAGATGTGAGGGCAAGGCCACCTGCCCGCGCTGTGGCAAAGATAAACACGAAGGTGACGCGTGCACCTCTGCACCAACCTGTGTGAATTGCGAGGGATCACATCCGGTTTATTCTCGAGATTGCCCCAAGATGAGAGAAGAGAAAAAAATAATGGAGATAAAGACCGTGGAAAAGCTGCCATATCAAGAAGCACGAAAGAAATACAGAACACTCATCGCGCCTACGTTCTCCCGTTCGTATGCTGCCGTTGTAGACAGTGAGAAAACTAACAATACAGACACGCAAGAGAAAAATAAGGAAGAACATACTATTAAGAATGCAAAGCAAGCCAAGCCGGTTAAGGCTACCAAGCCGGCAACGAAGAAGGGCACACCGCAGGAAAAAAACTATGCTAGTCAGGGCTCTTCAAAGAAGAACCCAACCACAACACCCACCGTGGCCACGCAAAGCAGTCGTGGAAAATCTCAGTCCCCGGGTCCATCTGGTTCGCCTACGCGTAGCCAACCAGAGTCTATGGAAGAAGACGAATATATTTCCGAGTCAGAAATCATCCGGGCGAAGGCTAAGGAGAGAAGACGCATTAAGCGTTGACTCTCCCTCTGGCAGTTTTAAATTAATTTATATTTATTTAATTTTTATCAATTTTTAATGGCTTTTATCATACAGTGGAACTGTAACGGTTTTTATCGGCATAAGGAGGAGCTAGACATTTTAATCAGAGATTTTAACCCGTCCTGTATATGTCTGCAGGAAACACGTTTTAAGGACACGGACAAGGGACTTTTAAAACATTTTAACGCTTTTAGATTGGACGATACCAGCGGCCAACGAGCCCATGGTGGAGTTTCGGTTTTTGTCCGGGAGGCTCTTTACACCTCCCGAATAAATCTTAACACACCGTTCCAAGCGGTAGCGGTGACGGTGCACGCTCCCGAGGCGATAACGGTGTGCAACGTTTACCTGCCGGAGGGTGCACCCGTCACCCGTTTTAATCTAGAATCCCTTGTTCATCAGCTACCTCAGCCTTTTATTTTACTCGGAGATTTCAATGCTCACGATCGTCTATGGGGAAGCACCCCGGAACAGTGCAACCGTAGGGGACGTATTTTATCAAGTTTTATTAGTGATTTTAACCTAATTTTGCTCAATAACGGCGAGAAAACCCGTTTTAACTCTTATAGCGGCGATTCTTCCTCCATTGACTTGGGTATTGTATCGACTAGTTTGGTCAATAAACTCAAACTCTCTGTGCATAAGGATCTTAGTGGGAGCGATCACTTTCCCCTTTTAATCAAAAGGGAGCAAAATTTAAACCCCGATTTTATTAGACCAGGCTGTTGGATTGTCCGGAAAGCTGATTGGCATCTTTTTAACTCAAATTTTAACTACGTGTGGGATAAAAACAACGACTGTGTAACAAACGTAAATCTTTTGACGTCCACCATCATTCAAGCCGCCGAAATTAGCATACCACGATCTCGAAGCATCCTTCCAAGAAATGCTGTGCCATGGTGGAATGAAACCTGCGCAGAAGCCATTAAAAAACGTAAGAAAGCTCTCCGAATTTTCAACAAGTATCCTACAGCAAATAATCTCTCCGCTTTTCGGCGACTAAGAGCGAAAGCGCGTCAGGTAATAAAGGACGCAAAGAGGATTTCTTGGATGAATTTTGTCTCCGGTGTCAACCACAGGACTCCACTTGCACAGGTATGGCGTAAGGTGAGGAGCATATCGGGTAGCAGCCAGCATCTAGGTATATCCTTCCTAGAAGTCGAAGGAAAGGTTATCACTTCTCCAGCTGCGATAGGGAACGTATTCGCCCAATTACTCGCCAAAGTGAGCAGCGACGAATGCTATGAACCTTCTTTTGCGATCCTCAAGAAAAGGCTCGAGAACGTCCCTATATCCTTTATGGAGCCTAAAACAACGGCAGACTACAATATGCCATTTACCATTTGGGAGCAGAAATCTGCCATCCAAGACTCCCACGACACGTCCCCAGGACCCGACGAGATCCACAATGCCTTCCTCCGAAATCTATCGGAATCGGCGTTGCTGGAAATCCTTGAAACTTTTAATCAGCTCTGGGCCAATGGGGATTTTCCTCCGTCCTGGCGGGAGTCCGTCATTGTTCCCATCCCAAAACATGGAAAAGACCGAGCTGATCCGAATTCTTACCGGCCGATTTCTCTCACCAGCTGCCTGTGCAAGTTAATGGAGCGAATGGTAAATCGACGTCTCATTTGGTGGCTGGAGCGTCGAAAACTCCTCTCTAGGATACAATGCGGATTCAGACGGAACCGTTCCACAATGGACCACTTGGTTAGAATTGAAAATTTCATCCAAGAAGCCTTCCTTCTCCGCCAACACGTAGTCGGTGTATTTTTCGACTTAGAGAAGGCTTACGACCGGGTCTGGCGACGTAAGATTCTACGCGTATTACGCGAGTGGGGTTTTAGAGGCTGTTTGCCCATTTTTATACAAACTTTTTTAACCAACCGTGTCTTTAAAGTAAGGACGGGACAGTTGTTGTCAAATTTTTACCCTCTTAACAACGGAGTTCCCCAAGGCTCCGTTCTGAGCGTGACGTTGTTCGCTATTGCGATCAACGACATAGCTCACTGCATCAAGGAGCCAGTGTTAGGGTCACTGTTTGTGGATGATCTCGCGATTTTCTGCAGATCATCTAGGGTCGTGAATGCATCGCGTTTGGCGCAACTCACCATCAATAAACTTCACAAATGGACCCAAAATAACGGCTTCCTTTTCTCTTTGGAGAAAACAAAGTGCGTTCACTTTTCTCGCACTCGGGGCGTCCATGTAAATCCCACGTTACACCTAGGTGGTAGAAACCTCCCATTTGTGGAATCAGTCCGTTTTCTGGGGATGACCCTCGACCACAAACTCAACTGGAAGGAGCACATTAATTCTGTCAAGGTAAACTGTTTGAAGTCTTTGAACATTTTAAAGTTTTTAAGCCACGCATCTTGGGGAGCAGACCGCACCACCTTAATTTTACTTTACCGCACACTGGTGCGGTCGAAATTAGACTACGGCTCATTCGTGTATGCGTCCGCTCGCGAGACTTATTTGAAAGCACTTAATTCAGTGCACAACGCAGGTCTGCGACTATGCACTGGGGCGTTTAGGACCAGCCCGATTCCCAGTATATATACCGACGCAGGCGAGCCTCCTCTATGCTACTGAAGGACCTGGCTTCTTTGTAGCTACGTTTCCAAAATTTTAGCAATGACGAGTCACCCATGTTATAGTTTACTTTTTAAACCCCGTTTTATTAATGTTTTTAACCGAAGGACTAAAGCAACCAGACCAGTAAGCGTTCGTTTTAACGATTTTATTCGCGGATGCGAATTCACGCTACCTGAAGTGTATCCTGTTTCATTCTCGGAACACCCCCCTTGGATCACTCCCACTCCGGTGGTGAATATTCTTTCACGATCTCGACCGAAGTCTTCCACAACTCCCTCGGAGTACCAGCGTTTGTTTGCCATGTTCCGATGGAATCACCCCAACCTTACCCCCGTTTACACTGACGGTTCGAAAGATAACTCTGCTTGTGCATGTGCAGTGTTCTCCCCTATCCACGGGAACATCAGAGCAAAGCTTCACCCGATGTGCAGTGTGTACACGGCGGAGCTTTATGCCATAAGGACAGCTCTAGAAGCCCTAGGTGACCACGGCGGCTCCTTTGTCATATGCACCGACTCCAGGAGCTCGCTACAAGCCATCTCTGGCTTCTCACCCGTGCACCCGATCGTGCAAGAAATACACTCTCTCCTGCTGACCCTTTCGAGAAAGGGTTTGAATATCCATTTTCTGTGGGTACCGGGACATGAGGGGATAGCCGGGAATGAGATAGCAGACGCTATAGCCAAGGAAGCTCTGAATAACGAAGTTCTTGTCTCAACGCTGGTTCCCCACGAGGACTTACGAGCATCTCTAAGAAACGTGGTATTTGGAAAATGGAGGGAGTCATGGAGGATTCTAAATAATAACAAGCTCCGTGGCATCAAGGACATGGTAGCAGCGTGGCCCTCCTCAGCTCGTAGTAATCGGAGAGAGGAAGTAGTACTTACACGATTGAGGATAGGGCACAGCCCCCTGACCCATGCGTATCTCTTTACTGAAGAGAAGGAACCTCCCCAATGTGGGGATTGTAAATGTCCATTAAGTATTAGACACATCATGCTAGATTGTGTTAAGTACCGCGAAGCGCGAGGACGAAATAATCTAGGGGGAGACCTAAAAACCCTTTTAGGAGACCACCCTACCAACTTAATCTGTACATTTCGGTTTCTCAGAGAAATAAACATTTTAAATAAAGTCTAATTATGTACACTTTCAACGAAGACATCAGATGCAGTAGATTACTTTATACATAACTTTTGTAATTAAATAGCACAGTAGTGGTGCAAAATGACCTTGCCGTCGACGCACCCTAAATCCAAATACTACTACTACTAGTTCCAAAAACGGTCATATTGTGGGCTTGATTTGGCGTATGTAGGGTGAGATCGGAATTTGTAGGGGCCGATGACGTATCCAGGGTCGGTTGACCCTACAGGATCGACTAAGAATACGGCCCTAAGAGTTAAAATTCTCATTTTTGGGTTTGGGGAGAATATCTCACCTAAGTCTTTCCTGCTCCACCTACCCTCTTGCACTTCTCATCAGCTGTCCGCCTCGACCCACGGCGAAGGCCGGGTCGACCTCGCTGCGTGGGAGACCGTTCAGGGCTGCTGTCGTCTTTTTCCTGGCGTTCATACTTGAAGGGGTTTGGGGTTAGAAGGGAAACAAGGGGGTTGCCTGGGGATTGGTTGGGTTGATCCGATGCCTGGGTTTCTCTAGCCTGCGTGTTCTCAGCTCTTGTTCTTCTTTCTTCTCCGCCTCCTCGTTTTCCATGGATTCGGCCGTGTCGCTTTCCGCCCCGCTCCCCTCCTCCACGGAGCTGCTCTCATTCCCCATCGTCATACTCTCTTTTTTATGTTGCCTAGGACGCAGTGGCGGGTACTCCTCACTCTCCACCTTCGCGAAGGAAGTAGAAGGAAGGGGGAGTGGGGAGTGTAGAGACAAGGGCGGAGGATGAAGCACACTCTGCGTCAATTGGGTGTCGTTTGGGGTTGGCGAAATCGTCCGCGGCCTTTTCGATGATTCTTATTCGGATGAAATGGGGCTACGCCTCCCGGCCCCCTCCCTATTCACCTCCCGGCCCCCTCCCTATTCACCTCCCGGCCCCCTCCCTATTCACCTCCCGGCCCCCTCCCTATTCACCTCCCGGCCCCCTCCCTATTCACCTCCCGGCCCCCTCCCTATTCACCTCCCGGCCCCCTCCCTATTCACCTCCCGGCCCCCTCCCTATTCACCTCCCGGCCCCCTCCCTATTCACCTCCCGGCCCCCTCCCTATTCACCTCCCGGCCCCCTCCCTATTCACCTCCCGGCCCCCTCCCTATTCACCTCCCGGCCCCCTCCCTATTCACCTCCCGGCCCCCTCCCTATTCACCTCCCGGCCCCCTCCCTATTCACCTCCCGGCCCCCTCCCTATTCACCTCCCGGCCCCCTCCCTATTCACCTCCCGGCCCCCTCCCTATTCACCTCCCGGCCCCCTCCCTATTCACCTCCCGGCCCCCTCCCTATTCACCTCCCGGCCCCCTCCCTATTCACCTCCCGGCCCCCTCCCTATTCACCTCCCGGCCCCCTCCCTATTCACCTCCCGGCCCCCTCCCTATTCACCTCCCGGCCCCCTCCCTATTCACCTCCCGGCCCCCTCCCTATTCACCTCCCGGCCCCCTCCCTATTCACCTCCCGGCCCCCTCCCTATTCACCTCCTCAGGGTTGCTGTCTTCGGTCCTGTCCGCCGGCAACGACGTAGCGACTGCTGCGGGGTTTCACTCCTCGACTACCTCGGGGGCTGGAATGGCGGCGTTGGACTCCCTTCTCGTCGGTTCCTCGAGGTCGAGAAGGACTCTCCCCCGTTCCACTGCCATCGTCTCGCTGATGTCCTCGTCCTGCCCCGAAGCCGCCTGAGCGTAGCTGCGCCCCGCAAAGTTCCGGGGGCAATGTCGCCTCTCGTGGCCCTTTTCTCCGCAACGGGCGCAGGTTCTGCGCTGGCCGTCGTATATTATGATTGCCCTGTGCCCAGCAACACTAAAGTAGCTGGGGATGTTTTTGGCGACCACCATCCTCGCCATTCTTGTCCCCGTGAGGGCTCTAATTAAATTGTCTCCCTCCTGCCGAGTTTCCACGAGTCTAATTATTTTCCCGTAATGGGAGAGTTCCTCCTTCACTGCCTCTTGTTTCACTTCCGGGGGAAGGCACAATATTTTAACATTCATCGGCGATCCTGCTGCTCGCTCCACGGTAACTCGTCCTCTTGGAATTCCCTTGGGAAAGGGCTGGGTTCTCACATTTCTTTCCAAAGTTTTTTCTACGGTCTCTTCTCGTGTCAGTTTTACAAATACATCATTCCTGTTCCATCCATATTGGATGGCCACCACATCTTCTGCCGCGAGGCCCAACGATAATATGAAGTCGTGGACCTCAAGCGGCGTAGCTCTTATGTTCTCCTCTAAATGAAGGAATAGAGTGTTTGTTCTACACACCGCCATGGCGGTGCGAGAAACAGTTTCACTTTTTTTTCTATATCACCGAAGCACAAATAATAAACTTAACTGTGTCTTGAAGAAAAACGCCGGCACGTGGCCGAATAGTTTCCCGGCCACCGAGGCCCCACTCGCCGATCGCACGGAGCTCGACCTTCGGTTGCGGAGCACACACAAAACACGTCCGCTTACTACGAGAGCTACGCCCCCTGTTTCGCCCCCATCACCGCTTGTTGGAATATCATCGAAATTTGTGGACTATGTAAGACAAGATGGTGTGAGGGTGCTTCGGTATAGTTGTTATCGTGGCTATTCCCGTTATGCTTGAACTAACATCTCATATTAAAACGAATTTTTAGGATGTACTCTATGGAATCAACTGTATTAGACACATAACCACGCCTAATTTCGATGTAACTACGATGCCAAGTTACGCACACAATCATATCAAACTAGACAAATTGTTATACTTTCAAACCCACGGACACGTTCCCAATGCATTATGCTACCTACATATTTGTAAGTCATTACGCCATGCATTCCAACTTGTTTCACGTTATTTTTGCCAAATTACTCGTCCAAATAAAATTCAAACGAACTTGCACCGACAGTGATTCAGTCTGCGCATTTATTGTCTAATTTACACGAGAATTAAAGTCACTTACACCTATATTACTCTATCAGAATATCCACATATATCAGCGCTCATGAAATAAAGTGGTATCATTTTATTAGAGCCAAATACTTAATAAAAAACAGCATTATTACATATCACCATTTGCAACCGGAATGAGTTTCCGTCACCTATAGCCCACTCGACTTCTATCCGATCGGAAAGCCGTCCTTGAGTCGATAGGAAGCAAGTCTGAAACGCACGGATGGCCTGGCCGATAGTAATTGACGTAGAATCCGCGTCAAGTCTCCCGATCCGCTCGGAAAGGGAGACTCTGAAACACCCCCCAGAGGCGCCGCCAGGAGTAACCATTGTGATTCCGTAGGTTTCTTTTCTGTTCACTGCCTATGATCAGCCTCGGGGAATTAATCGAATACAACCGATCTTACAGTAAATGATATTCAATGTGTATTCACGAGGAGGTTACCATGTGTGGTGGACTTTATGGATAACCATATTTTGCGATTTTTAAACTGCTGATCTATAGAAGCCGCAGAGCCCAATTCCCTTTATTCCCTATTTAAAGGCGCAAGCTTTATGACTAGGTCATTTTTCTCTTTTATATGTCAAAATAATTGTCATTTAATAGAAAATTGAACCTCATCATTTACTGCTAATGTTTAAGTTTCAAATGTATGAGAGTCTTATTGTGAAATAAAGACAGAAATTATTTGCGTGATAATTGATAGACGGAGTTATTTCCTAATTAGTTTCATGTAAACCAGAGGTGGCCGATCCATGGACCATATGTGGCCCTCCTTGAATGTTATTCCGGAACATCAAACTTTTATGAAATTAATACTATTTTATAGTGTTCTAGAGTTGTAAAAGCTAATACAATAAAATGAAAATGCGTTAAAGAATCCACGTTTACCAAAAAGAATAATGGTAAACTCAGTAATAACGACTCAATATATTCCACTTCTCTATGGGTCCCGGGGCATGAAGGAATAGCCGGGGATGAGAATGCAGATGCTTTGGTCAAGGAAGCTCCAAGTGATGAAAAGTACGCATCGACGCTTGTTCCTTATGAATACCTATGAGCCTCTTGAGAAAAGGTGTACTTGAACAGTGGAGAGAGTCGTGGAGGACCCTGAATAATAATAAACTCCGTAGTATCAAGGCGATAACGTCGGCCTAGCCCTCCTACGCCAGGAACAATGGTATTCGGCATATCCTGACAACATATGAAAAATATCGTGTCGCGCGGAGACGGTTTAATATAGGCGGAGACCTTGAATCCCTTCTAGGAGACCACCCTGATAATATAAATACAGTGAAACCTGTCTTAAGCGGAATCTCTTGGGCCCTTTACTTTTTTCCGGGTAAGACAGTATTCCGCTTAACTCAGGGTCTGACAATTCAAAAAAGACCGCGAAAGTCATATCACGTCTATTGCATGCGTTGCCTGAAAGGTTGGTTTGACTAAAATTCTACACGTAGACGAAATGATAATGAAACAATAAAAGAACAGCATCGCATTATTTTTAAATTGTTTATTTGAAGTAATCAGCCATTTTTGTCTGTCTTTCCTTTTTTTCCTGTAGAATACAATTTTCTACGTTGGCAATGGCCCCATGTAAGATGTTATACAAATCAGTGTTACCATTGGTGAGACTGCATTCTTCTAATTCTTTTAATGAGACCAACATTTACTCTATATTTTTTATTTTCTTCACATATTAAGGTCACTTCTTCGTCGGTGTCACAGCTTTCGTCTTCTTTATTACTGGCTGTTAAGGAACCACCATCGCTCGTGAGAAGATCGTTGTCGAAATCCACTAATCTCTCAGCATTCATGTCAATGCCTATTACTTGCTGCAATTCGCTTAGGTCCACCATTGGCTCTAAAATAGCAAAAGTCATATGTACAATCCTGTAAATGCGTAAATATGCATTTAAATTGGTGATATATTAGGATGTAAATTATTTTCCTTACCTTCCTCGGGGATCAGTTCTGGCAGAATTCCAGCTATGGCGAAACATTTAATAACATTTTGTTTCTCAAGGAAATAAATATTTTTAATTATATATAAGTGTATCAGCCAATGTTGTTTAGCTAAAATGTACTGCACCATATTATTATTCTATTACACTTTCACGATTTGAATTAAATGATTGGGTAGTGGTGCAAAATGATCTAGCCCTCGACTTATCCTAATTCTCAATTTTACTCAATTATACTAGGTATTTTAATGTTTCAAAGAACATATTGAGTGGGTCTCACTGTAATTTCAGGGTATATAATTTTATATGCGGCCCGCAGAGTTGTGGTAAGGCACCCGAAGTGGCTGCTGTATTTGGTTGGCCTCGCTTGATGTAAAGCTACCGTGACCAGCCGAATTCTGGAATAATATTAATTATATGTGATTATGGAGCACTGTCTTTTAATTACTGTGTTCTCCTAAGATATGAACTGCCTTCGTCGACGAGTGGGTGGGATTTGCAGATGCATCGCAGGGATCGTCCGGAGAAAATAACTCTATTTCCCCACCCGCCACATCTCATTCCTCCCAATCTCTGTCCCCACGATGTCGCTAATTGCGGGACTGGGCCTGATGTATCGCCAACTCCGAGATGGGCCGCTCGGGGTGGGACATTCAGTGTAATTAATCGGGCGTAATTAATGACCTTGCAAGAGAGCGCCGTATATATCACCTTTCTTTTGTCTCCAGTCTCCCAAACCATCCCTCCTCCCCTTCCTCTCGCCCCTCTTTTTGACGCATCGACCGAGATTTGCGAATAATCGCATTGATTTATGCGTCGATCGCCCTTGATATGCGATATTCGGGTGGATGGAGTAGCAAAATAATGTGAAATTATACCATGCAAGGAATGAGACGACGTCGTTTTCCGAGTCATCGCCGAGAAAGACGCAATGTAGGAAATGTAGGAAAAGGCGCATATTTTTAAAGGAGGTATTAAGTTAAAGGTAAAGGATTTAATGAGTTTTTTATATTTGGATACACATTAGGCCGGCCCTTATTTTTCAGAATTGAGAAAAATTATGTTTTCCTAGTCTCAAAATGATCCAAATGAGGTTCATATTCACGCGTTAAAATTTGGTTACTTTAAAATAACGGCAACCCGTGCCCCAAGGGCCCTAAGTACTGAGGACCTTCAATTGAAATATTTTGGTCGGAAAAAGTGCTATTTCTATGTAAAACGTAAAAGTAAAGCCCTTTAGGGCCGATTTTCTGTTTGTTTCCGATCAAAATATTTCAATTGAAGGTCCTCAGTACTTAGGGCCCTTGGGGCACGGGTTGCCGTTATTTTAAAGTAACCAAATTTCAACACGTGAATATGAACCTCATTTGGATCATTTTGAGACTAGTAAAACATAATTTTTCTCAATTCTGAAAAATAAGGGCCGGCCTAATACACATGATTTATTTTTATTCCCACATCACCGGATGAAGCACTTATTGGTCATTTTACATCGGGGTGTCCAACACATTTAACAATTTCGCGTAAACGAACAACTTTCTTTTCGCTCAACAACAATCGTAAAACAACAACAATCTTTTCGCTCTTTCAAGCGGCGCACAGTGGGGCGAAACACCAAAATCGTGGTCAAAAGTAAAAAAATAAACATTAAAATTTATGTTTTTTTTCTATATAGGGCTTGGTAGTTAAATAGTTTTGCCACTTTAATGCGTATGCTAGGAGTCTGTAAGTATTCACCTGCGGTTTTCAATGAATGTTCAAATGAAAGTTTCTCGGTTACCTTCTGCCACGGCAGGGGACCGCTCCACGATAGCGGTGTTTAAAAATATGTAGTGCAGCTAATTTGATACCAATTTTAAATATCAAAAATGATTTATCTCCCCTGATACCAGTGTATTTTAGTATATATTGTTTAAATATGACAGAAATCAATCTATCCAAGTTATTATTGATCAAAAATTAGGAAATATATTGAATTTTCAAATGAAAAATCGACAAAAAAACATTGAAAAGTTACTCTGAACGGCTTTGCATGAAAATAATATCTATGCCATCTTATAGCTGAAGACCTTAGATATAGACTGCAATAATAAAATTTTGCTTATAGCTGCTTATGGGTTTCTTGATGAAAATAATAAGTAGAAGTCATTAAATTTACGGTGGTTAGTCTTTTCGAGGATTGCCGATTCTCAATTTATATTTTTGAACATAAAATAAAATATATAATGTCAATAACCAGAACGTTAAATAAAGCCACATGGTAACCAATGGGGATTGTTGAGTTGTTTAAAAAAGTCCAACATGATGGAAGCAAGACGCTTTTCTGGTGAGTGCATAGCCTGATACTACTTCATTGCGGATTATTGGTACTTCAAACATGCCTGCATAGTGAGATGCAGTTTTGATACAATACTACGCGTTTTTTAAATATTGTAGGTAAAACATACGGCCTTACACGTGAGGAAATATTTGAATTGAGTCGGCCACTTTGGAAGAAGACATCTTCAGCTGTATATGTAGCTGTGGAGGAGGCAATTTGTAGCAAATACGGCTGCATTTTTACGCTGTCTGAGAGAGATAGAGCACGGTTAAGATCGTTAATATCAGATATGAAAAGCAGATGGAATAAAGCCAACCGTTTTGTGGAGCGATTTAACGGTATGTACAAGGACTGGCTCACAACTACCATCTACTTCGAAGATATTCACCAGAAATTCGAAAGCGCTCCAGGAAAAGATGCCCGGCCAACGGCGGACTTTACAGCAGCTAGTGATCGCACAAAAAGGAGACGCACTGAGCAGATGCGTTCTGAAGCCACACCCGAAGAGTTGGCGTATGCAGCACAAATGTCTCCGTGCTCAAGGAAAAACTGACGCAGCAGTGGTTGTTATGAATGCAGCCCTAGGGTCGCCAACCAAAGCACGGAAATACCGCTCGTCGCTTGAGGAGAGCCACGAAGAACCTTCAACTCCTGAGCGTGCTCTTGCCTGGTTAGTGCAAACACACCAAACAAAAAGTTCGTACCAGGCATTACGAAACTGGTCGATTATGCAAAACAGTAGAATGGTACCTCCTTATAAGTTAGTTGCAGATGCTAAAATAGAATGTTACCCGAAAAATATCTTGTGCCGCGACTGGAGTGCGGAAACCAAGCTCCAGGCCCTTCTTGATCACACCACAAAGCGCATCTTGTTACTCCAACAAGAAGTAATTCATGCCTTACCAGAGCAAGTAGTAGGCGACCTTCAGCTCATAGTGAAGTGGGGTTGCGATGGAAGTTCTGGGCAGAAGAACTACAAACAAAAAATGATGGATAGTGATGGCGTGGAAAAAGACGATTCCAACTTGTTTTTGACGTCACTGGTCCCACTGCAGCTTACATCGTCTGACAGGGTAGGGGAAATTGTTGTATGGAAAAACCCACGACCGTCTTCACCTCGGTTTTGCCGTCCTTTAAAAGTTGAGCTCGTAAAAGAGACGAAAGAGCACACAATTGGAGTTATCCATGATGTGGAACAGCAGGCATGTAATCTCGTCCCATTAACAACAGAAATCGATGGAAGAATTGTGGAGGTGAAGTACAAGCTGGGATTAACCATGATTGATGGTAAGGTTGCAAACGCAATAACAAATACATCATCAACCCAGAGGTGCTACCTGTGTGGAGCCACCACTACGGTGTTCAACAACATCGACGATATTCTGCAGCTGCCAATAAATGAGGACTACTGTCAGCTAGGTCTATCCACTCTTCACGCATGGATAAGAATGTTGGAGTGTTGTCTGCATGTGTCATACAGGTTGGACGTTAAAGTATGGCAAGTTCGCGATCCCCTGCAGAAATCCATCGTTGAAAAGCGTAAGACTCTTGTGCAGAATGGTTTGCGAGAACAGCTAAATTTGATCGTTGATCGGCCGAAATAAGTCTATGGCAGCACAAATGACGGCAATACTGCTCGCCGTTTCTTTCAAAATGCAAATGTATCGGCTGCTATCACTGGCCTGGACATAAAGTTACTTGAAAGGTTCTACAATATTTTACAAGTACTCGCTTGCGAGTATCAAATTGATTTGGATATTTTCGAGGAATATTCCCTGAGGACCGCTAGAATGTTTGTAGATTTATACCCATGGTATAATATGCCCACAGCCGTGCATAAAATTTTACTGCATGGAAAACATATAATAGCCCATGCTTTGCTACCCATTGGGCAGATGTCAGAGGAAGCCAAGGAAGCAACAAATAAATATTTGAAGCGCTTCCGCCTCGAAAATTCGCGGAAATGCTCCAGAATCCTGACGATGCGCGATATGTTTCACCGGCTAATGGTTTACTCGGACCCGGTCATTTCATCTCAAAAAGACCTTGTTCCTAAAGTGATGAAGCCTCTTAGTGATGAAGTGAGGCAAATGCTTGTTGCTCCCGATATCTCAGAACGCCAATTCACTTCAGATAATGAAGATTCAGAAGAAGAATGAGCTGTGTGCGAGCACATATGTTTATCTGCTTCCTTCATATACAATTATTATTTTTATTTGTTGTTGAATTTGCATATTGTTGATTTTTTAATTTGTTATTATAATTAATAAATCCCATTAAATTTTATTATTTCGTGAATAGGTGTATCCATAAAAAAATCGAGTAAACGTATTTTCACTATAGAACTTAAAATCCGATCAAACGATAGTTACGCAATGATTGTCAACTTTTACACAGGTTTTACAAAAATAACAACTTTTGCAAAATTATAAGAGCAGGTTCATAGTCAGCGACCTCAAAAACCTTAAAGCACAAAATTTTGAATAGATTCAATAACGTTTTTTAGTTTTGACCAGCTTTCAGGCACTTCGCCCCACTGTGGGGCGCCTAGAAGCCATCACTATTTGTTTTAAGGAGACGTGCATGACGGCAGATTACAACATTCCGTTTTCTATGTGGGAGTTGCGTTCTGCCATCCACGAATCACATGATACCTCTCCAGGACCAGACGAAATCCACAATGGCTTTCTTCGTAACCTCCCGGAATCCGCGTTGCTGGAAGTCCTGCGAACCTATAATCAACTTTGGGTAGCAGGCACTTTTCCTTCATCCTGGCGGGAGATTGTCATCATCCCCATACCCAAGCATGGGAAAGATAGGACTGACCCAAATTCTTACCGTCCGATCTCACTCACCAGCTGCTTATGCAAGCTCATGGAGAGAATGGTTAATCGGAGGCTCATTTGGTGGTTGGAACGCCGAAACCTTCTCTGCAATATTCAAAGTGGATTTAGAAGGGGCCGCTCCACCTTGGACCACTTGGTGAGGATCGAGAATTATATCCAAGAAGCCTTCATCCTCCGCCAACACGTGGTTGGGGTTTTCTTCGACATAGAGAAGGCCTACGATCGGGTTTGGCGCAGAAAAATCTTACGCACTCTGCATGATTGGGGTTTTAGGGGTAACTTACCAACTTTTATTCAAAATTTTTTAACAAACCGTATTTTTAAAGTAAGGACGGGGCAGTTCCTAACGCGTCCCTACCCTCTCGACAACGGAGTCCCCCAGGGGTCCGTCTTGAGCGTGACGCTTTTCGCTATTGCGATCAACGACGTAGCTAAATACATCCAGACGCCGATAATGGCCACTCTATTCGTTGATGACCTGGCGATATTCTGCAGGTCATCTAGAGTGGCCAACATATCGAGATTGATCCAACTCACGTTGAACAAATTAGACCAATGGACCCATAGTAGCGGTTTTAGATTTTCAACTGAGAAAACCAAATGCGTTCACTTCTACCGTGTCAGAGGCGTCCACCTTCCTCCTACACTTCGTCTTAGCGGAAGAAATCTCCCATTTGTGGAGTCAATCCGTTTTCTGGGGCTAACATTGGATCAAAGACTCAACTGGCGAGATCACATCAATAATCTGAAGGCAAGTTGTTCTAAGTCTATAAATATTTTAAAGTTTTTGAGTCACATATCGTGGGGAGCAGACCGTACCACCCTACTCCTACTATATCGCACATTGGTGCGGTCTAGAATAGACTACGGCTCCTTTGTTTATGCATCTGCCCGCCCATCGTATCTACGAGCGTTAAATTCTTTGCACAACGCCGCGCTACGACTCTGCACTGGGGCCTTTCGAACCAGCCCAGTTCCAAGCATCCACTCTGACGCAGGAGAACCTCCCTTGTACTACCGTAGGACTTGGCTGCTTTGCAGTTACGTATCCAAAATTTTATCTATGACGAGTCACCCATGCTACGGCATACTTTTTAAACCTCGGCTTTTAAATGTTTTTAATCGAAGGTCTAGGGCAACGAGACCTGTAAGTATTCGTTTTAATGATTTTATTCTCGGATGTGATTTTAAACTACCAGACGTATACCCTGTTACGTATTCAACTTACGCACCTTGGTTGACTCCCACTCCTACGGTTAATACGTTTTTACTATCTCGGCCAAAATCCTCCACTACTCCCTTGGAATACCAACGTGAGTATTTTAAGTTTCGGTGGAACCACCCCAATTTAATCCCCATTTACACGGACGGATCGAAATGTAACTCTGCCTGTGCATGTGCAGCGTTCTCTCCTCTACATGGAGCCATTAAGGCGAAGCTGCATCCGCTGTGCAGCATTTATACGGCGGAACTCTTCGCAATTAAAATGGCTTTGGAAGCCTTGAGTGACGAAAATGGCTCGTTTGTCATATGCACCGACTCCCGTAGCTCCTTACAATCCATTTCTGGCTTCTTACCCATGCATCCAGTTGTTCAACACATTCATGCCATGCTGCGGACTCTCATGAACAAGGGAATAAGTGTTTGCTTTCTTTGGGTTCCGGGACATGCGGGGATACGTGGAAACGAAAAAGCAGATTTGTTGGCCAAGGAAGCTCTTACCAACGAAGAGATTAAATCAACGCTAGTTCCGTACGAAGACCTAAGAGGGTCACTAAAAAATGTTGTACTTGAACAGTGGAGGGAGTCGTGGAGGACTTTGAATAACAATAAACTGCGAAGCATCAAACATACAACGTCAGCTTGGCCTTCTTCTACCAGGATCAATCGAAGGGAGGAAGTAGTTATCACTCTTTTGAGGATAGGGCACTGCCCTCTGACTCATGCCTTTCTTTTTACCGAAGAGAAGCAAGCTCCTCAATGTGACGAGTGTAGGTGCCCTTTAAGCATCCGACATATCTTGACAGAGTGCGACAAATACCGTGATGCGCGGACACGGTTCAATCTGGATGGGGACCTAGAATCTATTCTAGGAGACCACCCCACCAATCTAAGTAGTACAATTTTGTTTCTCAAGGAAATAGGTCTTTTCAACAAAATTTAAAAGCTTCCCTCTATTTTATGTTAAAAATTGCGTAGTAAAGATCCATTTATAATGAGTCTTGAATCAAACGATTGAGTAGTGGTGCAAAATGACCTTGCCGTCGACGCACCCTTAATCTCAGATTTACTACTACTAATAGTGCAAAGAAATGTACATCAATTGATTAAAATATTTATATATTTTTTTTAGATCACGAGATGTGGGTCAATTGTAAATATTATTTATTTTTTCCAAACTTTGCCAACGTTTCGGACATTATATTTGTCCATCCTCAGGGCTATAAAAATGATAATTTATGATACAAAATTAGTTAAATACAGGCAATTTTACAGTTGTTATACATTAAAATACATGGAAATACATATTCAAAATTTACCTTTAAGTCTGATGTTGTTTAAAAAATATATATATATAATAAGGGGTCGTGAAGCATAAATTTTGGATTAAAATATTAAAATAATGTGGTCGTGACGTGCTCAAAATCGGGAAAACTAACGACAAATATTTATGAAAATGTTTTAGAAAATATGGTGACATTTTTGTAGATGACAACGGAGAGGCATCGTGCACTCTGAAATTGATACCACCAAAATGTACCCCGTTATGCCAGCCATGCGCTGTGTACTTTTTCAGGCAAGTGAAAATATTTATGAAACATCTTCATAATTGCTCTATTCTTTTGGAAGAAAATAGGGATATTGCCTTAAGAGAAGATGCAATAAAATACACGCGTTAGTTAATCACCAATTAAGGGCTCCGATTTTCCAAGACATGATAAAATATGCATGGTTAAAAAGCTTCCCTCTATTTTATGTTAAAAATTGCGTAGTAAATATCCATTTATAATGAGTGTTGAATCAAACGATTGAGTAGTGGTGCAAAATGACCTTGCCGTCGACGCACCCTTTATCTCAAATCTACTACTACTATTACTCTTCATTGGAACAGAAAAATCGGATTAAGTGAAAAGAATTATCGAATTGGGTCGAATGCCTTTTTTAGGCTTGGTACAGGGAGTTCTAGCATAATAAAATTTGTTTTGAGCACTAGAATCGTACATCGAATAATTATAGCATTCAGTTTACCCCAGCATCTGTGTATCAATTACATTACACTTGTTCTACATGGTTGCTTTCATTTCCTGTTATCCTATTAAAATGAACAATTATATGATCATCCCATCGGTTTGCATTCATCACCGGCGGTACACCACAAATAATAGGGAGTAGTCGATACTTGTCCAAATCAGAGATAGAATGGCGATGAAAGAAGTTACTACTTAAAATATATTTTTTACTTCTGAGCACATAATATTTTCTACTGGTAATTATGTTCCCTGAGGTGGTACGGACATCCTGAAGTTGAGCAATTGCTGCAGCAACGTGGTCCCGCAACAGGAAACCATTGCCTCGGTTATACCCCGTAATTGATGGGTCCCGTGGCAAATGTGCTTTATTACCCTCCTCCGGTGCAAGATCACCTTTGTTGAGGCGCAGATTATGCAGGATGCAGCAAGCACCAATGGCCTTAGCCACCTCGTGTCTTTTACAATTATAATGCCGCATAAATATATTGTCTTCAGCATACCAAATGCCATTTCAACTATGCTCCTGATCCGCCTGTGGTACGCGCTTTTGCCCGCCTCTGCATTGAGTCCCTGTTTGGAGTTAATGCCCCGCACGGGGGGAGGAGAGTTATCTCTTCCTTTGGGGAGTCGCGCCCCCACGGACCCGAGCCCACCGAGGAGACAAGCTCGTAAAAAAACCCCGTCGCTCGCTCGGATAGTGTCCAGACAGCATGTGACTCTGCTGCTCTGAGTAGCCGTAAGATCTGGCGTCCAGAATCACCCACGTGTTTGCCGTGCGTGGAGACCCGTACGTGGGGGAGAAGGGGATCCTGGTGGGTGAGCTCTCCGGCACCCAGCTGGGCGTCGGATACCCGGTATGGGCCGGAGTTCAACACCCCACTTCGGCCCTGGATTCCCCGCAAAACGGGCGGCCGAGAAGAGCCCAGCTCGGTCAATCGGCTCCTGGCGGCTGGGGAGCTTGGCGGCTCCTTCCGAGCGTACGCCAGGACGGGTTAGTGCTGGAGATATGGGGGTCTCCGTAGGGCGGCTGAAGGCGTGTGGGTTCGGAGGGCCCCCGCGCTGGAGGTTCTAACCCGAAAGAGACCCCCTTTCGAAGGTTCCTATGTCCCTTGGGTAGCCCTGGCGACCACACCGAAATTCGGTGTGGCGTCCCGAATGTGTGGCTCCGTGGTGGGTGGGGAGCCCAGGGGATGAAATATAACGTAGTATGGAGTCTGAAATTCTTCCTCCACCAAAGAGATCCCGCCCGGACACGGGCGGAGGAGAACAGTTATTCGAAAGAGCAAAACGGTTTCTGTCATTGAAATGCTCCAAGGACGGCGAAAATTTGAAAAAGGTTTCTCCCTTCTTCATTAAAAAAGCACTTCAAGCCATCATTCCAGGAGAGCCAAACTCAGTAAAGAAACTTAGAGATGGTTCCCTATTAATCGAAACAGCCAATAACGTACAAGCCGAAAAATTGTTAAAAGTAGAAAAGTTGCACGATATACCAATCAATGTCGAGATCCACCGTACTCTAAATACATCTAGGGGTGTGATCAGCCACTACGACCTACTATATGTCGAACCAGACGAAATTAAGAAGGAGATGGCTTCCCAGGGTGTCATTGATTGTCGACGACTTACAACGAAGCGTAACGGTGAAGTGATTAATACTACCTCGGTAATCCTCACGTTCGGTTTGGATAAAATCCCGAGCAAAGTCTACCTAGGCTATGAATCGGTACCTGTGAGACCTTTCTTTCCCAACCCGATGCGTTGCTTTCAATGCCAAAAATTCGGCCACATCGCACCGCGATGTGAGGGCAAGAACACCTGCCCGCGCTGTGGCAAGGACAAGCATGACGGTGAGAAATGTTCATCGGAGCCTTTCTGCGTCAACTGCGAGGGCACGCATCCATCGTACTCCCGAGATTGTCCCGTCATGAAAGATGAAAGGAGGATAATGGAAATAAAGACCCTGGAAAGAATCCCCTATTCCGAGGCACGAATGAAATACCGGTCACAGATGGCCCCAACATTTTCAAAATCGTATTCGCAAATAGTCGCAACCACCACTAAAAAAAACTACATGTACCATCTCTACTCAGACTTATAATGATTTTCGCATTGAGAGCACGAAGATGCCCATACGAGAACAAAAAAAAACAGAAAAGCAAATTAATAAAGTCACAGACAGGAAAAGTCATTCTAAGGCGGTTTCCCCTAAGAAAAACCCAAAATCTACTTCTGAGGATGCTGGGAATAAGCGGGATAAAACACCCCCACCCACATCCTCTAAAGATGCACAATATGATGCCATGGAAGAAGACCTCTGTGTCTCGGACACAGAAGTGTTCCAGGCCAGGATAAAGCAGGGGAAACAGCGGTTAAAACGTTGATCCTCCGCTCACTGTGTACATATGTACATTTCCAGTTTTTAACCTATTTATTTATTTATTTTAACAATTTAAACCATGTATTTTATTCTACAATGGAATATGAATGGTTTTTATAGGCACAAGGAGGAGCTGGTTGTTTTAATTAGAGACTATAACCCCGTCTGCATATGCCTGCAAGAGACGCATTTTAAGCTGACAGACAAGACCGTTTTAAAAGGTTGTAAATTTTTTAGACTTGACGACACCAGTGGTCAGCGAGCCCAGGGTGGAGTGGCAATTGCTATTCGGGAGGCCCTATACACCTCACGAGTGCAATTGGACACTCCGCTGCAGGCAATTGCAGTGACAGTACACGCACCCGAGGCAATTACTCTCTGCAACGTATATCTGCCGGAAGGTGCACCTGTGAGTCGAGTTAATTTAGAATCCCTCGTTCGTCAATTACCTCGGCCCTATGTTTTAATGGGTGACTTCAACGCACACGACACCCTATGGGGTAGCACAAGAACTCAGTGCAATCAAAGGGGACACATAGTCACAAATTTTATCAATGACCTTAACTTGTTTTTACTAAACACCGGTGAAAAAACTCGATTCAACAGCTTCAACGGTACCTTCTCGTGTATCGACTTAAGTATTTCGACAGGTGGCCTAATGCGTAGGCTTGAGTGGTCCGTACATAAAGATTTATGCGGTAGCGACCACTACCCTATTTTAATTACTAAAGGTGGCGGTTTTATCCACCGTCCGACTCAACCAAGCAATTGGGTTGTCCGCAAGGCCAATTGGTCTCTTTTTAAAAGAAATTTTTATTTTAACCACGACGACAATGTGAATGGTGTGGGGAACATAAAAGTACTCACAGATAACATTCTAGAAGCCGCAAATTCCACCGTACCCCGTTCTAAATGCAAATCTCACAGGCCCACAGTTCCTTGGTGGAACGAGGAGTGCGCAAAAGCTATACAGGTGCGAAAGAGGGCACTCCGAATCTTTAGCAAATATCCTACGGCGACAAATCTCACCGCCTTCCGGCGCCTCAGAGCGAAAGCTCGGCAAGTGGTTAAGGAGGCCAAGAAAGCTTCATGGGAGGAGTTTGTGTGTTCTATAAACCACAGGACTCCCATATCCAACATCTGGAGGAAGATTAAAAGCATCTCTGGCTCTAACCACAACCCTGCAATTTCATCCCTGAAGGAGACTGACCGAGTTCTGACGACACCTCCCGAAATAAGCGAGTGCTTTGGACGTCGACTTGCGGAGACAAGTCGTAACGGCAGCTACGACGAACCATTTAGAACACTGAAAGATCAGAATGAGACGATACCTCTTACCTTTAACCCGAGAGACTCTGGCGAGGTTTACAACGACCCCTTTTCTCTGTGGGAGTTGACCTCCGCCATCCTCGAATCCCGTGACGGCTCTCCAGGTATAGATACTGTGCATAACGCTTTTCTAAGAAATCTTCCCAAAGAAGCACTCCCCCATATGCTGCGATCCCTTAACCAAATTTGGTCAGAGGGTAGTTTTCCAGACCCTTGGAGGGAGTCCATAGTCGTACCCATCCTTAAACAAGGAAAAGATGGATCGGACCCAAACAGCTATAGACCGATATCTCTCACCAGCTGCGTATGCAAGGTGATGGAAAGAATGGTCAACCGTCGTCTCGTTTGGTGGTTGGAGCGGCGGAACCTTCTTTCGGATATCCAGTGCGGCTTTCGACGGGGTAGGTCAACCTCCGACCATCTCGTCAGGACTGACAGTTTCATTCAGGAAGCATTTCTCTTGCGGCAAAACGTAATTGGCGTGTTCTTCGACTTAGAGAAAGCGTATGACCGTGTTTGGCGGTACAAAATTCTGAAGACACTTGATAAATGGGGGTTTAAAGGAAATCTACCTATTTTCATTAAAAACTTTCTGTATGCCCGAGTTTTTAAAGTTAGAATAGGTGAATATCTATCTACCTTATATCCACAAGAAAATGGAGTACCCCAGGGGTCCGTACTGAGCGTGACCCTATTTGCCATTGCGATAAACGATGTGACCGAGTGTATCCGCTCCCCAGTTATGGGCTCCTTGTTTGTTGATGACCTCGCTATTTTCTGCAGGTCATCAAAATTAACGAATGCCTCTAGGCTGATCCAGCTGACTCTGAATAAGCTCTCCGTTTGGTCTCAGAGGAATGGATTCCGTTTCTCTACTGAGAAAACGAAATGCATTCACTTTTACCGAGGACGGGGTGTACAAGCCCCACCGTCCCTATATCTCAATGGTAATGAGCTTCCTTACGTTGAGAACGCCCGATTTCTGGGTATGACATTGGACCGGCGCCTGAATTGGCGCGAACATTTCCGAGCTCTAAGAGACAAATGCTTCAAAGTTCTGAACATTTTACGGTTTCTGTCACATTCGACATGGGGCGCGGATCGTACCTCAATGCTTATGCTGTATCGAGCATTAGTACGTTCAAGGCTAGACTACGGATCGATTGTGTACTCATCCGCCCGTGAGACCTACATGAAACCGCTCTCGACGGTTCATAATACGGGACTGCGTTTAGCAACCGGTGCCTTCAGGACCTCCCCTGTCTTGAGCATTTACGCCGATACAGGAGAGCCTCCCCTAGTCAATCGCAGAGAGACGTTGATGTGCAATTATGCCACAAAAATTTTATCCGCGCCGAACCACCCCTGTTTTAACATTATTTCTCACCCACTGCTTTTAGACCTTTTTAACCGAAAGACAAGATCCACTAAACCTCTAAGTGTTCGCTTCAGAAACCTAATCGCAGAACGCAATTTTACCTTGCCCGCCACGTACCCCACTGGGTACAGCAACGTGCCGCCGTGGTTAATTCCCCGGCCAGCTTTGAGACTTGATCTTACTCGCTGCTCTAAATCTACTACTATGCCGGGAGAATACCAACAACTTTTCAAGGAATTCCGCGCCGAAAACTCCGAATCTACGTTCGTATACACTGACGGTTCGAAATCGGATACCGCCTGTGGGTGCGCTGTGGTATCCCCATATCATGGAGTCCTTAAGGCAAAATTGCATCCGTACTGTTCCATTTTTACGGCTGAGCTCACTGCCATTAGGATTGCTCTCCGATCCATTAAAAACAGTGTTGCGTCATTTATGATCTGTACAGATTCTTACAGTGCTCTCCAATCCATATCCCTTTATTCTCCTTGTCACCCCATTGTTCAGGACATACAAAGCACTCTGTTATCCCTGAGTAAAAAAGGGACCACTATAAGCTTCGCTTGGGTCCCTGGACATGCGGGCATACCAGGGAATGAGAAAGCAGACTCTGCAGCCAAAGATGCGCTCAGGTCTCCGGATACAGATTTTCAGTTAATGCCAGCGGAAGATTTAGGGAATGCCATGAGGGGTATGATTAGACAAAATTGGAAGACGCAATGGCTCGAAATCCAAAATAACAAACTTCGGGAAATAAAGCCCGTAATAACTGCGTGGCAGACCTCTATAAGAAATGTCCGCAGGGAGGAAGTGGTTTTAACACGCTTAAGAATTGGTCACTGCTTATTAACCCATTCATACCTCTTCACCGAAGAGAGAATACAGCCCCAATGCTTAAATTGCGATTGTCCACTAACAGTGCGACATATCCTGACGGACTGTGCAAGATATCGTGTTGCACGGGTGAATCACAACCTCGGAGTCAACCTAGCTGAGGTACTAGGAGACACTCCCGAAAACATTTCCCGACTGATAGCATTCCTACACTCAACTCGACTTTTCAATAAAATATAAATGATACCTCTTGTAAATTATTGACACGTTAATTTCAGAACGGGCCTAATCCCCTTTATCAATACCAGTCAGTGAGTGGTGCAAAATGGCCTTAGCCGCCGACGCACCCTATAAAATAAACACTACTACTACTTGGAGTTAATGTGGGTCTGGGTTTTCTTGTTCGGTAGGGTGCGGCTTCTGTTTCTCAAATCAGAAAATTTAAATATTGCCCCCACCAAAACATTTAGTGGGACATCAATAGTTTGAAATTTCTGTTTCATTGCGATATTATTAGCACGTGCCGCATGGGTTTTGAAATAACCCACTCAAAAAATTAAAATGTTTTATCGAATGAAGTCCAAGGACGGTATCTTCGTGATTTTACGACTCAAGAGTCCGTCAGTGTTTAGCTAGCTGTAGCCGTATAGGAGCTATGACAATGAAATATCTTCGAGAAATGCAGGTGGTATATTTATGCTCAAAAGTGTTATGCATCCAAATGTTATGCACAAAAATGATAATTGTAATTTTATTAGCAAATTTTGATCCCGTGCATGATTGTTTTTTAGAAATGCTATGTTTTTTATTTGCACATTGAAGTACATTTTCGAAGGAGGGATTCATTTTTGGCGAAAAAATTCAGTCCTAAAATACGGATCCAAATATGGACATAAACCATTTCCTAGGGATCGCGAAGACAATAAATCGGTATGTTTCATGTATATTAATCGATGCAAAATATACTTTTCCGGTATAGAGATAACTATATCTGTAACCAATTTTATAATACCTCTTTTAATGGATTAACTCTTTCCGCTTGCCGTGCCAAATTTGTAATAAAGACATTATTTACGAACGATTTCGTAGTTCTATTTGAAAATTCTATGGGAAATATAGTGTTTAAGGGCCTATTTTATCTATTCGACCGTTGTTTTCATATCCACGATCATTTAAACAATATAGTGTTTGCAATTTACGTTGCGATTCCTCAATTTCGCTTATTTTTACTGTAATTTTGGTACCCTGCATAGTTGTGAAACGCCCCCTGCCGTCGAGGCCTTTGATTACCCCATTACCCCTCTTCCTCGCCCTCTGCCGCCTTCGTGGAGAGGGTCGGCTCTTTTTAAGGAGCCATTAATTTAGTTCCTGCGGGATCCGCTGAAAGAGTGGGCGGGGTCGTTTGGGGGTGTGACGCGAGCTTGGGACAAAAGAGCTGTGATTGGAGAAGGGAAGCGGTGGCGAGGTAATTCCTTAACTGATGGGAAAAGGGCGGAGAGGTTTAGCTTTGATATGTCTCTTAAAGTGATTAGTCGAACCTAATTTTTCTATTTAATTGTATCATGGATGTCATCATGTTCCTAAGTCTTTAAATAGCAGTTGAAGCCGTAGATGCAATGATAGCGTTAGTATACTTACGTGTAATTTTTTTTGGAGAAATCACTTGTTGAAAATTTCGTTGAAAATTTAGATAGCAAAGGACTGGGCTGAACTATGGTGAAACTATGGTTTAAACAAGTTTTTTATGATGTGTTAAATCCTCGCTGAAATTTGCTAATGTATTTGCGTAACGATTTTGAAATTAGAGCTAAATAAATTCATATGTTAGCGCTGTAAATGCATGGAACGGGTGCACGTTACTAAGTTCAATAAATGAATACTATATTGCGGAATCAAATTCTTTTTCATATTGCATTATACTTGTATATTATTCCATTAATTACAATATCCTTCACATCTTTGTAGATCTCCTGTTGTTTTTTATGGTATAAAATTGCGTTGTTCTGAAAACCTCTATGTATTAAATTTTAGAGATTGATTGACTCCAGGAACTTGTCAAGTACGACCCACATGTCGTAGTTTTAAGATATTGCGTTAGCGAGATGAACGGGGAAACAGGTCGATCTCGGATCTCATAAACATTATGAAGGTTTATGGTGGGAAATCCAGTAATAGACTCACAACTGTCAGTAACAACGGGAAGGCCGCCATATCAGTATCTGTAAACTTAGCGTGGCCCTAATGCATGCTCAGATGATACGAGCTCAAGAAGAGTGCGATGTGTAATCAGGTATCACTTGCCAAGATACCTTGCACGTGCTATATGCATTACTAAAAGCGGACCCTATGTACTCGTCCATGGTTGGAACAAAAGGATTCTTGTCCCCATAGGTCTTTTTATATCTTTCTGTATCCTTGAGGTATTTCAATCTCATCGATAGAAGCATTATTCGGAGGCGACAAATAATGAAGGGAGCCAAAGCTCTCTTAATTGATTTTGTGTCCCAGTATTCTTTCTGCTTCAGCCAGGACCATGACAACCTTTTTCTTGATGTCTAGGATGTGTAGTAGAGGTGTAATGGCCAACAGTAAGGTAATCACGGAGAAGACCTAGAATATTTTCCAAAAAAATTGATTGCATTAAATTTTCTAAAAAGTTATACCTCTGTCAGTTTGGAACTTCTTATTCCTTTGTGTTGTAATTATTCGTCAATTTTCTTTGTAGTCCGATCGCAGTTGTTATCCATGCATCGTGATAAATGTAGCATCCAATATGTTTTCTAATTATTATTTATTTTTAAATTAGTCAAAAATGAAGTGCAGTCATTAATAACGCAATCTTTTCGCCTTTTTTTGTTTTGAAAGTTAAGCCAAATAAAGAACTTCGAGATCTATTTGTTGATGATGTGGCAACTGTATTTTTCTATCTTCGGAAAGTTTAGTGTCTCGGATTCGCCTAATCAAAATAAGAATAGACTGCACGTACTTAGAGAAGGGAATAAGGGCTGGTGAATGATGAAGGAGAAAACTTAAACGGAATACCGCTGAATTATTTATGCTGTTGCATTATCAACACGAACGAAGGAATTACATTATTTGGTGTGAGCCAAAATACTATTGAAAGATGTTTAAAAAATGTCGAATTAGCACATGGTAAACTCTTAATTCGCCGTCTTGCTAATATTTTTCTGTGAATGATGTCGAAGTTATATTTTACTTTTTATTTTTATCTCATAATTGTTCTGCACGGTAATAATTTACTATTTATCAGATTATAACTCGCACTGATGCCAAAATTCCGTTATTCTAATTTTTTTGACCCACACGCTCAGGACATATCTTCGTTCATGTACTGAGATATGACTGATTTTAGCTTTTATCTCTCCTGCTGGGAGCTCAATGATATCATTTAAAACGTCAAGGTCTGCCATTGAAAGGTTCGTGCCTCCGTAGAGTGCTGCCGAGAACGACGTTCAGCGGCGAGCGGAGGAACTTCGTCGTGATAACGCGACCGGTGGTATCTCAAAAACGTGTCATGTGCGCGTAGAACATTTAAAATCATTTTTATTCCAAGTCAACAAATTCCTCATCTTCAAATCCCCACGGTATCGGGCCCTCCCCTCTTTTATTTATTTGAAAATCAATTCATGTGTGTGCTTTCAAAGTTCGTTGTAGAACGTTTGCTAGTCACTATATTTAAATTTTTCTCTTATATATTTCCCTTTTTAGAAAATCAATAATGTAGATCTCTCGAATTTATGAAGTGATACATGCTAAATATTAACATAAGGTACGGTGTAAAATAACCTCGAATGTCGACCTACCCTTAAAACAGATATACTTCTCGAGATTCCTCGAGTTTTTGAAGTGATGTACACATAATTTCCATTCAGTGCGATTCAAAACTACCTCAGAATTTGACTCAGCCTTAAAACAATAATACAGGGTGTTTTTCAAGATATATATACATATTTCGAATGAATGTATATATTTATTTAACTTGCGACGTACGAATATGAAACGTTACACACATTTACGATCCTCCCAAGTTTACATAATAGATATTCAATATGTCATCCATCAGCGACACGAGCAATATCACATCGATACTCAAATTCCTCCCATAATCGGGCAAGCATGTCCTTCGTCACTGATCTGACGGCAGTAGGGATCCGTTTCTTCACCTCTTACAGGTTCTGTGGCAGTGGTGGTACATAAACGTTGTCGTTTAAAAAAAAACACAAAGGAAGAAGTCACAGGGTGTCAAATCCGGTGACCGTGGAGCCCAGCTGAGACTAGCGACAGTTCCTTGACGACAAACCTAAAGGCCGCTATGCACGGCGAATGATCATGCGCATAATCGTGCTGAATAATCATACGAATTGCCAGCATTGCCTCCCCTGGTAGAGGAGCCTGATAGGAGAGTAAGGTAAGCTTGGAGGAGGTGACCGACAGCCACGGTCATATGCCATGGGAAAGGGGAGAAGGGTGGAGAGAAATCGGCGTCGGCATTAGCCTGCTCTTAACGAAAAGCGCCAAGGAGACCACGGCTCAACTTCCCATCCGACGGAAGGAGTGCTGCGCTTGAAGTGCCCTCCACAAAGCTTTCAAGCAGGAATGGAGCCGCTTTTGAAAAGTCTCTGCCACTGCCGGTATTAGAACCCGAACTTTCTGGGTGGCAAGCCAGAATTATAGCCACCATACCAACCCGGTCCCCACTTTTTTGGCGGTGCCAGCTTATATAGCACCGTACATAGCAAACTGGTATCCCCGTTGCACCCGAGGCGCTTGGTCGCTAGGTCGTGAGCCACGGCCTTGCAGAGGGAGACCGCCCCTTCGCCGGAATGTGCCGCTCACTATCAAGGACCTAAAGGTAGAATGAACGCAGAAAAGCAACTCAGATTCCTTGGCCGTCTGGAACTCAAGAGTTAACGTTGAGAAATGTTAATAGGATGCCTTGAGGGACTGCAGATCATTGCGCGTATGAAGACCGGCTAAAATTTGCAAAATGGGATGACGTTTTCATTAATGGCTCTAGGGCACACACTACATTAGATTGGTGAATTACAGGCATAGATTTTATATTTGCAGTGATTGAAAGAGAATCATCCTATTATAGCTCTTCTTTATCAGCTAAAGAAAATAGTTAGTGTTTTCAGAACACTCGTTAATTTATGGAGTTGCTATTTTAGACAAATATATATATTCGAGTTTTTACGTGGCATTGATCAATGAAATTTTATTCGCACACGTTATTAATCTCTGAAATAGAATCAAAAAAGGTCATGTAAAAGTACTTCGTTAAATTTTTGAATGGAATAAAACTAATCTAAATCATTGAAAGCACGTTCTCGAACATACCATAAGCAAACGGGAACATGATATTAAAATAAGCAGAATAAGTTTTGTTCACATGTACGGAAACACGGAAACGTATGTGACCGGTCCTCAACGCTCGGCGTGCAAAACAATGAGATCTCCGTGATCATACTGCAACGTGTTGAATGTTACTTCAGGCTTAAAACATTAGCTAATAGGTTTACTGTTCAGCCATTGTTCTTCTATATGAATATGCAAGTAAAATATTATTTCATCTATTTGTTTACTTCTTGCTTAGATCCAACTTATAAAACGTCTATTAATCCATCAAAGCAATAAATTTTGACGGGAGTAATTTAATTCTTTCTCTGCCCTTCGCTATTTTGCCTCAGACTAAAGGAACTCTGCCTCTTTGAACTCATTTTAGACGGATGATGATGTGTTACACATTGACTCATTTTGAGCAAAATTTCTTCGTATCTTGCATTTATGGGTACTTCCCTATCTTTCATACTAGATACCAACGACCCATCCAGTTGATAGACACCTCTTGGTACTCACTTACCCACGTGTGTGTTTGGGTTAAAATGCAAGTTGTAGCTGAAATTGTGAAATATTTTGGGAAAACATTTCTGTTCCATGATTAATGAAAAGTCACCGAATCCTGGGGTGAATTCAACATCAATGAAGAAACAGTGAGATGCTGAAATCGGTCAAAAATAACCCCCTTCCGTCTTTATTGTGGAAATGGAGAAAATATTTTCTGGGGCATTTCAATGGTATTTGTGAAATCTTGAGGAAGAAGAATCGCGATTGTGCCAAATAAAAAAAAAATTATTTCAACTTGAGAAAAATAAACTTAATTTTCACATGGCTTAAAGATTTCATACTAATTAAAATTTCACGACTTAGTACCTGAAAATTAATGAATTAATGGATTCCATTGAAGCCTACAACTTGGGTTAAATAATATCATAATACCATATTATTTACTGCTGATATTTTAACTGATATTTGAAGTTTTACGTCAAGATTGTCCGTAAGTCATCTCTGATACTATGCAACGCTATGAATCCATCTGGAGGGGATGGTTAGGATGAAAATGGCATTCGCTTGATTGGAACTAAGTGCTGCAGGTCCTTATGTGTCACGATTAACTGTAATTTAATGCGTTTAAAGATACCGTTTTATTCGATGTGGAAAGATTCCGTCGTATTCGATGTTTAAGTAAATCCTCGATAGCTAATAATGAGGTTGAGATGAAGCTGTCGCGTTTCAATCTTTTCCTTAAATGACTTTCGATAACAACATAAGTATCTTTAACATAGTGCACGAAAAAATATTTTTCAAGCATACAACAATGATATTATAAAGTAATGAATAAATTTTTTTAAAAACCAATGGCTGTAGGTGAATACCAAAGAATTAAATATAGTAATCTGCACCAATGGTCGTATCAGGCAATTACGTTTTTTAAAGGAGATTTTAAAAGATTTAAAGGAGAAAGGACATTTATTGTTTCGGAAGAATTGATAAGAGTCATGGTATGGCATGTTATTTGGAGGAGGCGACGGAAAGCTGTGGTTATTTGCGCCAGGAAGGAGGAGTGAAGAGAAACCCGGCGTCGGCGTCAGCCTACTCTTATAACAAAAGGCGCCAAAGGGACCACTGATTAACGTCCCATCCGACGGACGGAGTGTTGCAATTGAAATGTCCTCCACACAACATCCAAGCGGGGATCGGGCAGTCTATGGTAATTTTCTCCCACTGCCAGGACTTGAACCCAAGCCTGCATCGTGGGAAGCCAACACTTTAGCCATCACACCAACTGGATCCCCTTGTTAGAATCATGGGAAAATCTTTAAAAATGTCGCTAGCGTTCGAATAAGCTGGGGAGTGTGAGCTGAATCCGAAAATTATTTCTTTTCGACCCCTAAATTTTCCGCACTTGCTCCAGTTCGCGGGGAGAATTAATTACTTCCGAGCTTTTTGCTTCGTGATTTGTGTCGCGGCGGCAGTTCTTCGGTAAAGGCCGTAAAAATGGTCCGATAAGGAGGCGGGACGCGTGCAGAAAACTGCGATGGGAGATGAATCCCATCCGGAAGTGTTGAGCGGCTCACCGCACTCCCCTTTTTGGTACGATTAAAAAAGGAAACTTTTGCTCGCTGAAAGATAGCCCCTTTATCCAAAGAAATAGAATTTAAATTCGGCTGGAATGAATACTCTTGTGCCTGAGTTAACTAAAGCTATTGCCAATTCTAAAGGTCTCCATTATTTCAGTTTCCCGAGTCTTGGAATGTACCGAAACGCTAAATAGAAATAAATATTTTTATTCATGATTGTTCCCTATTGGTTGTGTTTCGGTTTGACTCTTTTTGTCGATTATTGTTGAGGCAATTGGTGATAATTTGTGTACTAATAATGTTGCACTCGTGCCTTCTCATGAAAACCTTCGTAGGAGTCGGATTATCACCAGAAAATACTAACTCGCTGAAAGAGAGTCCTGTTACTCGAAGATATGGCCTTTGAATTCTATTGAATTGTTACTTGTTGTGCCTATATTAAACAACACTTCTTCCCATTCCACATTTCTTAACGTTTGCTTTTTATTGAATTTTGGAATGCATCAGAACGGTATATATGGTTGAATATTACTTAGCTTTTTCAACTGATTTCATCGGGATTGCTGTAGGAAGAGTTGGTGTGATGGGAGTAGGTGATTATCTCTGGAATTCAAAAACGCAAAATTATGGACTTGAACGTTCTCTTGGAAAGTCCTCGTTTGATTTGGATTATCATCGTAAGAATTAGCCCGTTCTCCATGTATGAATCTATATTTATCTGTGAAAGGAATGAAAGAGGCTTTGTATGCATTCATTTAATTCTGTAGCGTGCAGCAATGACGGAGAATTCCATTTCTAGCCAATTGTTGTGGTATAATGTAAATGGTGATGGAAGGATTTCTTTCATGGTTTATATTTCATTTGTTCATGAAATAATATTGATCTTAAAATATTAAATTGAAATTTCGGGCTCTACTTATTGTTTAGTGGCTATGCGTATATCACGCCTATCTATTTTTATTTATGTCGAAAAAATAATTATTAGTTTATCTCGGGAAACGTGATTAAAACATCGTCACACTATTGTTTCATTGACGGCTTTCGAAAGATTGCCTCTATCTTTCCTCAGATAATTTTGGTGCTCAGGAAATTATGCAGGTGTCATATTCACTTGTTGATTATGATCGAACTGCTGCAAATCGGATTTCAGAAATCTTCAGACCACCGTTTCATTTACTCGAGCTTCAAAGAAAATTCTACGCATGACGTGGAGAGTACCGATGACTTTTGTAGTCAAAGCTTTCAAAAAGTACTTTCTCTGCTATGACATAACTCCGCTATTAACGCTAACGCGTATAACATAAGTGGGGGTTTTATTGTTAACAACTTTGTGTCCTCCACAGGACTCAAAATATTGAGCTGGTTTCGCGGGGTCATCGCGTGAAGTTCTACCAGGGAAGAAGATTTTCTGGGCGTATATGTCATGCTTGGAATTTTCTTTTACGTTTTACGGTCATTATTCAATATTTGGAAAATGGGACGTAGGCAGTGCATACCTGTGGTATTTTTGAAACTATTGTCTGAAATTATGTATTTTTGTGGAATGTATGAAGTGAATTATCATTTCTTATGTCGTGGATCCACAAAAGAAAGCTATAAAACGTTGAAATATCGTAAATGGTCAACTCTTTGATTGGGCAGTGGTGCAAAATGACCTAGCCGTTGACGCATCCTAATTCTCAATTCTAGTACTAATGCTTGTCTTCGATGGTTAAATCTTGTTGAAGAAACATAAGTTATTTTTGATTTTGTCTGCATTGTGACGTTCAATGATGTGCAATATCATTTGATTTATTTTTATGTGTGATGCCATAAAGTGAAACTGATGACTCTAATAGCTTCTTTCAATTTCTTTTTGGTGAAGAAGAAACGTTTCAAGTTACGCAGACCTTTCACCAAGTAACGACTGATTAGTTAATAAAATTCTTCACTGTCAACATTACCCATAGCTTGTGGGTATCGCGCAACCACATTTTTAGCTCTTTACATTTGCTCCTGAGGTGCCAAAACGTTATACCCATACTTCGGGAGTCGTAATCGTTTGAATTTTTTTTGAGGAAGAAGAAACTTGTAGAATATTGCATACCTTCCACCAAGTAACGATTGATTAGTTAATCGATTTCTGCACTTTCAACAATACACTTAGCTTGTGGGTACTGCGCAACCGCACTGTGAGCTCTGTTTACATTTGCTCCTGAGGTCCCAAAACTATTCCCTTGGGAAATGGTAATCGTTTCATCAACCACTTGGGATTCACCACCGTGAATAGGCGGAGAGGTTTCTGGGGTGTGCTGGAGACGAGATGACTGAAGGAGAGGGATCGTGGTATCCGCGGGGGCTCGAGGTCGGGTCGTTTTGGCAGAGTGCCAAGGCGAGAAGAAGAAGAAAGGGTTGATACGAACGTCCCGGAGGTGACACGAGCTGTTTTTTTCCTAACTGCTCCCGCAGGGCTATCACAGAATTCAATCTGGTCACATCCCAGCGATCTTGCCGGAGCGAGTTTTTTTTCTCCTCCCTTTTTCCTAGCGAGCGATCTATTTGTTCGGCCTGTCCAGAAATACGAATGAGTTTCTCTGGAAAATACAAACAAGCCACCCGATCTCTTTTTATGCTGGAATAGATATTTCTCGTTTTCAGTTCGTTCTGCATGCGATTCTTGAGTGGAGTGAAAATTTTCTGGAACGGAATGAAACGAACGAATGATTGTGAATTAAGATGTGCAGTTATTAAATCGTTTTAGTTGTGTTCATTCTTAATCGGGTGCCTTGTTATATTTTTTTGCCGGAGAAGTGGCTCGTTTAAATACCATAAAGCGTTCGGTTTGTGCATGTAAATGAAGAAATTGGTGCGTAATACTATTTTACAGAGGAAAAATCTTTCACCTTCACCGGGATTCGAACGCGGATCTTCCGATTTCCCGTCGAATGCTTTAGCCAATTTAGCTACCGTCTTTATTCTCTGTGGAAATTTGTGGACTCTACCGGGCCAGATAGTCTGGACGTTCAATTCGTGCGCACTGCGCCGTGCACAATACATTAGAAGAGATTGATGCCTGACGGCATCTTATTCTCAAAATAACATTATTTTCACTCATTCGGTGGTACAACCCGGATGTTGCTTTTCACAGGTGAGAGTAGATCTCACCCCAGACTAAGCGACGGACGTGTGAAGTTCACACATTCAGAGTATGAGGGCCAGATCTTCTTCTGAATTTCTTGATAAGGGATGCTGTGAGACTTCGTCCTGGATTTGAACCCGGTACCCAGTGCTCCGGCTATGACCTAAAGAGGTAACGGAACTAAAATACTGTGCAGTTCACAAATGTGATCATCTTGAGAACGAATTAATCGTTGATATTCTTTTCATCCCTATTTTTGCAAGTAATGAAGCTGTTAATTCTTATTCATTGTCAACCCTTTGATATTTGACTATATTTTGTTGTAGTTAAGAAAAAATAATTTCAATATGGAAATTCTTCGCTTTGCAAGTATGATAGTTTTTTTTACCCGTTACTAAATGTTTTGCTGTCCCTTCATGTATTCTTAATTTTATATTTACGTGAGAAAAAAAATCGTATGTTGCTCTTGTCTGCTGAATATTAATATCAGCTCAATATTTTCCATTGCCACCGTCGGGAAATTAACAATTTTGCACGCTTTCGTGTTTTTTTATTCAGAGTGTTTATCCTCTGCATGAATAATATTTGTGGAATTACTTTGTGGTTTAACTTTCGTCAATGCTATATCTTTACTTCTGGATGGTAAAAGCTCTTCGGAGGTTAATAAATTATATTTGCACATGCATAATTTTTCATCTTCCTTTTTTGGAAGCAGTTGTTCACAGACCAGAGGTTAAAGAGATGGGCTGATGATCGAACGGTCCCGAGTTTGAATCCCAGGTGAAACCAATGACTACATTCCTCGAAAAATTCCTCTTGAAACGCTCAGCTTCTCGTGAGGAAGTCGCTATGGATATAAATCGCCCTGGAAAGAGAAGTGAGCCCAGGTGGCCTGCACGCCACTGCCCATGTCTGATTTGAGCTCTACCCCCACCCATCACTACCAACCTAGTGATTGACTCTTTATAACCCAGTGATTGCAATTTTACCATATTTTTTCTTTGTTATACCCAGTTTTTTCTCCTTGGAAACAGGTTTTATCTGGCCTTCCACGTTAAAACTTAATGAACAGAAACACTTTATAGTAGCAAGTATTATCCGTATAATATCCGTATAACGTTACTATAAAGCGTACATAATATCGATAAGATATCCAGCAAATCTATCCAATACTATGGATTTCCAGAGAATATCCGAAGTTCCTACTTCTAGATATCCATAGAATGTTGTTTGTTTTATTTCCTTCGAATTAGTAAGATATAATTACACTTTACGTGGATGGATTACACTTGTGCCGGTTCTAATTTTTTTCGGAGTTCTAGATTTAATTTTTCGCTTTTATTAACCATAAATTCTATGTTGGATGTTGTATTCTAATGTAAAAATTCCAGTAATAAGGTTTAGCTAAAAGTAGTCATAATTTGTGTTGCCTAATGTATTTCGTTTAAGATACTGTGTGCCAGAAGTTTAGGAGCCGTCGCGAAGTTAACTTTAGCGATTAATCTTAATAGGATGTGCTTGGGATGTTATTTGTCGCGCATGGATTGCGATTTGAATTCAAAGCCATGAATTTGACAGGTTACATGGCATCAGTTGTGAGATAAGCGAGCTTTGAATTTCCTAGGTCGATCCTGCGACGGCAGTTGACTTCGCCGTATGTCTGGAAATGTTGGCGTATGATTGGTGGACGCATTTTAATGGTAGGTATATGTATTAAAATGGTGCACCCTTTCCGCGGAATAGCGTTTAAATTGTCAGCTCTGACTTGTGCGCCCGTGCATGTGCGGGAAATCTTGGTAGAAAGATTGTTTGGCACGTTTATTCCAAAGTGATGAGGTAAATACTGAGCTGTTCGCAAGCAGTTCATCTAACGATGGCATTTATATTAATTATAATACTTCTTGAAAGTATCAGTTAAATAAGGCATTGCAGTAGTTCCAAATTGTCTTTTTTATTAATATTAATATCTTCCACCATATCATTCCTCGTGTCATACAAGAACTTCTTGAAATGTTAATCATTTGTTGCAATAGTTTGTATTAATTTCAAAATTATATGATCTCCAGTGATTTTATACACTCAGTAACATCAGCTATTTCTTTCAATCACTGACTCAATGACCCTACCAGGAGGTTGGTTTAGATAGATTTGATAGTAAAATGTATTTGAGTCACACTTATTACCCTATAAATGATGGAAATATGATTCACTGGTTAGAAATTAAATAAAATTTAGCATAACTACGGATGGAATTAATTTTATGGCTATGAAGAATGAATGTCATACTCAGTGATTCAACACGTGTGAACCCATTGGCGTGTAAATTCCACGCATTAATTTTTTTTAGAGAAATGTTATTCTTTAGCTAAAGAGAATAGAAAAAAAGGATTGAGATAAAATCGTACTACTACCTTTCATGGTTGAAAGAGGTACCGTAAGCTAGGGTTACGTTGGTCCATCAGGGTAACTTTGTCCCACATACTTAAAGGAGATTTACCCTAATATTTTCAAACAGTTTTTCAGTCAATATATTGACACAATGAATGCTGTTATCATCAGGTTATAGAACTAACTAGAGATTACTTAAGATTTCAAGGTTATACAAAAAGTATGGAGGAGTAATGTGATGGGCAAACTTCCTTTTTGGGGTTACATAGACCCATATGTAAAAAAAGTCATAACATGAAAATATCATGCGTGGGACAAAGTAACCCTCGTTGGGGCATCACTGGCCCAACTAAAAAAATCACAGGGGAATTTCTGTATAATTGCTGCATTTGCAATTTATGTACTACTGTCATAACTCCAAAAAGTAACATGAAAAATATTTAAATCGCATTGATTCAAACTTAGTGATTTAAACATATTTTTTGTGTACGCACAAGTAGTGAAGCGGACCTTATATTACGGTACGAGCATAGGAAATGATCGAAGAGGCTTACTTTCTTGGTGAGTTGAAAGTATCGCCTCCTAACTAAAAGAATGTGGCATATTCATGTCGAAAATGACGCTTAGGCGTTAACGCCTTGGAGAACTTTTGAAGGAAACAGCCATTGATTAGGTTCTCTTTAATGGATGGGATGATTTTATGACAAAGTAGCAGGCTCTATGCTTCCGTTATTGTTTTGGAAATAGATATTCTTGGAGTTAATGGAAGTTGTGAGAACTAATTTGGGCTCTCTCTTGCTATCTTTCATACTTTCAGGGTAAACAAAGGGAAAGTGGCATTTATTTTCTGTAAACTAGGTAACATAAACGACGCCTCTTGCGTGAAGCAGTTACTGATAACCTTTGGTGAAATACAGACCCATCACTCTTGATTTTACAAAATCCTGTTTTCGGATTTGATGCATTAATATGGGGTACTTTTTACCATTATCATCCGGTGGTTGACATTGCTAGTGTTTATTAATTCACGTGCGTCAAGTTTGATGTGAGACTTTCAAGGTCATAAGGTTTCCGTGTTCCAGCTACTTTCATAGCTAATACGCGGGACCCCATGCTCGCCAATTCTCTTCGGTTCCTAGATTATTTATATGATTATTAGATGCATAGATTCCATGTTCTTAAAATGTTTGATTTCCTTAAAAGAGAGCAAATTAGTTTGCCTACGTATAATTTTCGCCGCCGCACCATTTATTGAATTGGATTGGTATTTTTTAAGGGCTGGTGTCACGACCTCTCCGTTGTTTTGGTTATTTAACTTTGCAACGCAAGTCTCTCATGGTGAATAGAATGGTGCTTCCTGCTCGAGTAATATTTGACTCAAATAATTACTGTCACTGGTATTGAGTGCCTTTTTTGCGCATGGACACGCAGTGGGCGCTTCATAGTTAAGAAGGCGATTATCAAAATAATTTGCGAAGATTTTCATTTTATACCAAATGGTTTAAGACACGATATTATCGTGAAAACTTCGAATGAGCGTGTCGTTTTCATTGATCTCAGCCTTTACACATTTCGCACTGCCGAAAAATCCATTTTCCAATATATTTATAGTTATGTAGTTAATAAGAAGGAGAGAATTCATGATATTGACAAGTATTATTATTGAAATATGAAAGCAAACCTGCGATTCTTATACGTGAATGGTACCAACATGAATTTATGCAGGATTCTCCGTACGGGCATGCAGGAGTGAGATTATGTTCGTAATATATTTTGGGAAGTAGTGCCTCGAAGTAAGGTATTTGTTTTGTAACTATGTCGTGCCTTTAACTTGGGTGGATTTAAGAAGACAATACCGGTATTAAAGGTTCTTAATATTAGATACGTAATCAGCATCATTTCAAGTAAGATTTTCCGGAATAGGTACCTTTTATAGGTATCCTCGGAGCCGTGCCCACGAGTTTCACCATCAGTTATGGTCTGATTGCGGAAACTTCTGGTGACGTAATTGCTTTCAAACTGTTTGAATCTACCGGGTCCTACTTGGCCGCTGCACTTGTGTGCTTCGAGTGGAGGCTCTTTCGGGGGCAACTAACCACGGCCGCCACGGGGCCCGCTAACGAGCATGGGGCAAGCAGGCCTCGGACTATTTTTCCCTCCCTTCCCCACCTCCGGCCTAATTACTTTCCAGCCCTTGCGCAAACGACCTCTGTTCTTCTCCGAAAAAGCTGTTGTTTTCTCCGTCGGGACATCCGCATTTACTACTCTCTCCGGCGAGTGAACTCCCCCCACGAATGAAGAATTTAATTTTTGTGTACCATATTAGGCTGGTTGAGATTTGACTCGTGTGAGGTTTTGGGGTGTTTTAATTTTTTTCTCCCCTACTTAACCCTACTCAGGAGCGAGAGTATAGAGTTGTTTGCCGCAGGAATTAGGTTCCGTCTGTTCCCCGGGAACCTACAAGATTTTCTCATCTCATATCCTGTGTAAATCTGGTGAAGTTGCCAGGAAAAATACGCCCGGAAAGAAATAATCACAGGGGTCTGTGGGCATTTTGACCATGTGAATTAAAGGGTAAATAAGGGGAGTCAAGACAATATTTTGCTGTAGTTAGCAGCCATGGTAACGTAATGGTTACAGAATCATTCGTGCCACACACATTACCGCAGATGGAGAAGTTATCATGGATTTTTTATGCTATGTCAATTTGGTCGGCCCTTATTTTTCCAAATGTGGAAAATTATTCTTTTTTTAGTCCTTAAGTGATCAAAGTGAAGTGTATTTTTACGTGCTAAAATTTGGTTTCTTCAAAATCTTTAACGGGAACCCGTGCTCCAAGCCCCTAAATACTTCTAATTTTTTTGTGAATGTAAACGCAATATTTGTCCGGAAAAAATCTAAGTGAAGTTCTTCAGGGCCGAATTTTCGTTTGTTTTAAAATATATCGAAGCGATTATTAGACATGGTCCCCCGCAGTGGTAACCTCCACACCACTTCCACCGTTTCCCCTCCACAAAGTGACAGTATGTGACGAATACCGTGACGCGCGGAGACGGTTTAATATAGGGTGACACCTTGGATCCCTGTAAGGACACCACCTTACTAATTTAAATACCGTTTTGTTTTTTGAAGGAAATAAATCTATGATAAAATTCAATAATATAGCTTATTTTATGTAGTCAAATTGTTCAGTACGTAGCTTATTATTCTGTTACTATTATATCGTTTTAACTTAATGATTGGGTAGTGGTACAAAATGACCTAGCCGTATACACACCCTAATTCTCAATTCTACTACTGCGAATTAACGGCAGAGCTCTGTAGGTTGCCCTCCTTTTTAACTCTCACGTCTTTGGTGATCTTTTCATTATCTTTAATCAACGTACGAGAAATTAAGCTCCTATCATCTAACTGTAGAAAATAAAATGCGACTCGTTGAGGCAACATATTGAGAACCGACCGACTGCGTGTGTATGCATTATTGTCAGTCTTTTATACCTCCTGCAAGTCATGCTCGTAAAGAATGAGAGGTAATTTTTTTGGGGCGCTCATTTATCGTAAGATGTCAATCACTGGTACCGTTACCTTCACGAGAATAAAATTTTGCTTAGATCTACAAGAAATCATCAAATGTCACAGCAAATAATAAGTTTCCCTCGAGCGCCATCCTTGATTCGCGGCTTTCCCCTACCTTCTTTCGCCGTATTTGCATCCCCGTTCCCGGAGACTATGGTTCTTATACTTAGCAAGTGTAGACGGCTTGAAGACTTCGGACGGGCTAATTAGAATCTCCGTCCAGGAGGGCCCTCGTATCGCCACGAGTGGGGGAGATGGTGGGCTCGTTGGTCGCTGAAGGAGGCTCGTGGAAAGAGGACGCTGCTGTGCAGGTGGCTCGCCGAGAGAGTCGCCGTGCTCCTCGCCAGATGAGGGGGACTCAAGGGAAAGAGTCTGCCTTAGTGGGAGAGATTGCGGTCTCCTTTCCGAGGTTAATGCGGATGAGTTAGGAGGAAATGATGTGGAAATTGACCTCGTCGAATGCTTGCCTCGTATGGCCCGAAGTGAAGGTGGGTGGTTTCTCTTCGCACGTACAGTGCGTAACACACTCAATGCCGAAAAAAACACGTCACCCGGAACTTATTTTTTAAAGTAATAACATATGCAGTGTGGAGACAAAAATTCTGCTATGAGCAAACGACGCGTTTCCGATCACTGCGAAAGACACACTGAGACACTGGGCACAATTGCAGGTTCCAGGAGAAGACTCTTGAGACAGATGGCGGACTGAAAACATAATGGTACCGATGCCTTCAATTCAAGGCATTCGCGTTTAGTATTAAATTGCACAGCACACAACAATGTGAATCTATTTTAAATTGTGCCATTGGTTTTGAAGTTTGCTGAGGCTTGCGCTGTTTACAGTAACGTCTACAATTTTAAGAGCTTACAGTATGTTTTATACAAACAGTTTGGAATGGATGTTGCGTATTTGAAATTGAATGGAACTGCAGCAAAAACTGCAAGAACATCATACGCCCAAGGTTGGACGAATTCATTTTACCCGCGAAAGACGGGTATGTTTTCTAGAAAAATATAAGAACAAGATGTACTAAGTAGCAGATTACTTTTTAAATTACTATGTATGTTTCCCTCTATCCAGAATACGGATGTGTATTATCGTCTATTGTTAGTTGCTGTTGCAAACCTCGATGTGAAGGCTTTATTGTGCTGTTTTTGGGGGTAATAGAGATATATGAATGAAAAAGTAGACAAAACTGCGCCACGAGTTATTTTCAAACGGGCCTGGCTGGGACCTACTCTATGTAATCCTTTTGACTTGTTCTTCCCGGGAATTTTGCGTCATGGTGGAACGAATTCCGCTGCATGTGATGGAAACACAGGGGTAGGGAACTAAATGTGTAAAATTTATTTTTCCAAGCATCGCTATTGTTACGTAGGCATTTAACACTGCGATGTTCATTTTTTTTGGAACGAGCTATTTTATGGGGTACATAGTCTTTTCAGCTAGCCATTCAGCTCCAAAGTTTTCGGACGTGAATGATGAATGGATTCGGTGAGTGATTAATAATATGACGGAAAAAGAAAAGAGTTAGGTGAGAATTATGGGTCGAAAAAATCTAAAGATCGCAAATCATGCGTGATTAATTGCAGACACTGGAGGTATTCCTTTATATTCATTTTTATCTCCAGCTTTATTTTAGTAGTTATAGTCTTGATAGTCGATACTTTGCCATTATGAAAAAAAATGGAGGAAATGTTTGAACAGAAGGCGTGATCAGTTAAATTTACGGCTAACGATCGATTAAGGGTGAAAACCTACGTAACTTAATGTATTAATATTCACTTCAACAGAATTAAATGCGCAAGCATAATATTAAATTATTTAAGTATTGTTTTTATGATCCATTATTGGTCCTTTTTGTACAAGTCGTTTCCTAACGACTGAAACCCTTTATATTTAATGAAACTTTAAGTATTACAATGGGAGGGTAAAAATCATATTAGGGATATCAGTGTACCCATATATCTCCTCTAGTACCAGTTATTTGCTCGATCGTAAGGAAAGTATTTTTAAATGTAACTCGTGCCAATTTTGAAGTTGATTTCTCGGTTATTCTGATTCGCACTTGTACTAATGCTCACGTTTAAGATTTGCATTTTCTCTGAATTATATTTTTTCACCAAACCCGGCAAAGTCTTGGTGAATTCAACCATTAATTTCTAGCAAATCTTGTCGGCCAACAATATTGGGTGATATGATGATGTATAAGTACTACGGTAGCTTTATTCTCCTACGTAGTTGAGACGGAAGAGATGTATTCCTATTTATCTTCGATGATATTGTAATTATCTGTATGTCACATTGTAATTATCTGAAATGTTATTTGGACTTCCTGCTGGGAACAGAGCATACTGTTTAACCCGCTTACACCTCGTCACCGATTGAGAAAAACCATATTGATGGGACTCTTGTGTGAAACAAATCATGACAGAAGGCGGTCAGTATCTGTCCCCTTGAATCAGACGCAAAGTTAAAAATTAAAATTAAATACCTTTGGCTGTCCTTGGTAAGTATCGCCAGAGTAATTGTCTTGTTAATAAATCCTCGTGAAATAAATGTAAATCTTTTTGTTTTTGGTAAATGCTAGAACTTTGTATTTCATTTGGGTAAAATGTAAAAATGACCCCTTATTAAACACAATAAATAGTTATTTATTTTTTATTGATTTGAAGGAGAGTGTGTTGCGGAATGAACGTAGCTGACGCACTCATTAGAAATATTATTATTTCTATTGCGTATGTAGGATATAGAGCTTTGTTATCGAAAATTGGTATTGTGAACCAAGTGATTGTTACGAATTCCGCGTTCTTGTTTAAGATTTCTAACTCTGCTTCTATTTTTCTTCATAATTCGTATAATGGTTATGTTATGAATAGTTTAGGTAATCTCAACTTTTTAACAGTAAAATATGCTTTTGTTGTCCTCTCACATGGTCAGGTCATTGGTCATATGGTCTTTCAGCCTGTCTTCTTATCAATTATATATTGTAATCCGATACAACCATTTTAAAATGTTGATGACGTATTTGTTAAACCGTTTGATTGAGGAGCGATAGGTGTATGGCAAAGGTGGAGACTAATTACCATGTGGCGGATTAGATAAGAAGTGGATTTTCCAATTCGTTGAGTCGAAAGGTTCCATTCTCGGCATGCGTAGGGATTCCCGCTAGAAGGCAATTTAGAGGATTTCTGCGACTCCCATCGGTGGGTCCGGTCCGGAAAGGTAAGGGGCTTATATATTGACCCCCTTTCTGCCCCTGAAGGGCTTAAAGACGCCACTCGCCTCCTGCACGAAGACCGAAGCCAAAGCTCGTCTCGTGAATCCTATAAGTGACTCAGGCGGCACGAAAAGGAAATTTAAGTGGTATGCACCCGAGTGAAAATGCACTCTTGAGGTGTTCTCGCATTTTCAGAGACTGAAATAAATCTGAATTTCGTCCGAATGGTTTAACTTTAGTCCTGAGTAAGGGCTGGCGTATATTTTTTTGTTATTGCGTGACGGTCCTTCCTTCATACTGCAGGATTTTCTCCGCTCATTATGAAAATTCCATTTTGTTGGACGGCTAAGTTTCCAGGAATTTATTCACCTTAAAATAATTATCTGCATTGGTTTCCAATTCATCTCGGCGTTGTTGTGGCTTAATTTTGCACCGCAAGACCTAAAAATGTGCAAGAAACTGTAATTTCTCCGCCGCAAAATGGTAATGGCTAAAAATAATTAAAATATCCACGTAGTGGATTTTTAAAATAATTTGTGTGTTCGCTCTGGCGTGTTTATCCATGCCACGTCTGCCGTTCGATGTGTGATGATATTCGTTTCTCATTCATTTGATGTATCCAACCACTTCAATTTTCATGCAGATTAAACTATTGCGGTGTGAAAATAATTTATACTTGCAAATTATTTTGCGTAGTTCAACACCTTCCTGAAAGTCTGCTGTTTATAGTGATGGGGAGTATTTATGATCACAGTCTGTGAATATTTCTGCAATTTACTTTGTTTCAGCCTTAATTTTAGCTACAGGGGATTATAATATTTCCGAGAGGGTGTGGCAAATTTCTCGTAATTGGTGGAATACGATAATTATGTGGGTTGAAGAGGAGGTGTGTTCCCAAGAATTTAGTTCCTGGTCAGATATTTAAGTCAGCCAAGTCATCAAGGCGTAAAAGCAATTGGAGGTTTCGTTACAGTACAATTATAATTCTCATAAGTAGATTTGTAACGTTTGTCTAAGGAAATTAAAACGAGAGTTATGATGAAAAGGGTGTAGCATAAGTCGAGGCAGAATGATTACATCGGTAGCATATTGGAAAACAAAAAAAAGAGTCCTTAAAAGAGGCGTCCAGGACCTAAATTATTCATGAGGAGTAACGTTTATTGAGATAAGACTTGCGAATAGTATAATTGTCGACTGGCGCTGATCCGAAACCTTCTGGATGAAGAAAAATAAGGGCATGCTTCAGGTATTCGAAATTAGGACGTGGAAAAGAACGAAATTATTGCTGGGAACGGCGAGGAAGGCGTACGAGGAAGTGCGTGACACGGTTGGAAATTGAGGAAACGGGTTGAGACAAATAATAGAGTGGCAAGTTAAGAGGTTGGTAGGGATTTGTTGATCGTGGGAATTAAACAAATCTAAAAAAATAGGAAAGGACTGAAAAAATATCCACTAAGATAAAGGTATTTTTAAATGGAATGAAGAGGAGTAGATAGTTGATCGGAGGTGGTGAGTAAGATAGTATAAGAAGATGCGTTCGTTTACAGGTGGTATTGAAAGTGATATATTGAAGTTTGACACTCGCAGTGCGCTGGGTCGTAGGAATCAGCGTAAAACTGAAGTAGAATATTGGCGTAGATTCTTGAGACCACCTAAATTACCACTAATAACATTATAAAATATTTACCATAACTTAGATTTTCATGTTCTTGTTTTTTGCTTCATTCGTTTACGCATTCCGTGCTCACCTTTTTTTTATGCGAGCCACCAGCGATTTGTCTCATTTCCTGAGTAAACTCTTTCGCTCCAAATTGACAATTGAGATCATGAAGAGTTCTTGAACCACCGTTGTCCATTAGGGTGCCTCGTTTTGCCACTTTGAAAAAAAAGTGGCAAAGCGAGGTAAAGAGCCGGAAATACTGTCAAAAATTGTACTTTCGATTGACGTTTGGGCAGAACTTGCCGTGAAATTATGGTGGATCTGATGACGCCATCTCTGACGTCACTGCCGCATACTCGGGAGGCTGCTTCGGTGACCAACTTCACTGTCCGTTCCACTGCCACTGTGTGGCAGGGATATACGGTGAATGACCATTCTGGCGAAGTATTTTCGGGATGAGATAGTTTTTAAGCGAGTTCTTCATTTGATATTCCTCACAACTGGTGGCACAGTAGTAGACACATCGGTGCTTTCCCAATTAATCATTTCTCCGTAATCCATGGCTTCAAAATTCACATGGGGAACAATTTTATACCTAATGCAACGATTTAAATTCTGTGCTTCGTCTTCTATAGCACCAAGAATTTTATTTAGTGCATCCTGACGGACAGTAAGTCGACGATCAGTCATCATTGCCATCATATTTTCTGGGAGTGCGAAGAACGCGTTTGTTTGGATAGATGAATGTACTACTGCTTGGTATTTCTTTGGCAGGTATCTACATCTACGAATGGACTCAAAGACGAGCGCCATCGGAGATGGAAGAATGAGTCCTGATCCTGCATTGCATCACTACATAAGCTTTTAGAATAAATGCCACTATTTCGATGAATTTCTTCTTCGGTTTCTTAGTCGATATGTATAACCTAAGAATTTTGTTAGCTGTGGTCAACCAACGGGCTTTATTTAGTTTTCCAGGCAGCATTGTGGCTAGCCCCTCTGGACATATTCCAGACGCAAAGGCTTGCGATATATTGATTAAATACTTCAGGTCCTTATTAAGTTTTGAGGTTTCTTCTGGGTTGTGGTTTGGCAAGTCGCAACTTATAGGATGAAATGACACCACTGGAAGCTATTCATACTCTGGCAGTTTGGAGCCTTTTTCACCTGTGTATGAATACGGGCTTGAACTAGCGCCATCAATATGGGTGAAGAGAGCTCGGAATGGCGACTCGATGAAATGCAAAAGGCATATAGCCCATTGCATAGCTCTTCCCGACATTTCTTCTCATTTTCGTAGGACGCCGCCCTTCCAACCCGTATTGGTGTTCGTCCCATCGCAGCCAATAATATCAATTTCATCGAATCCACCACTAAGTTCAGTGATGATGAACTCGAAAATGGCTGTAGCCTCATTATGTGCAGAGCCGGAAGTTGGTGCGACGTTACCTATGTATTGCGCATTAGGTTCTGCCACAAGTGATATATGGTCCTCCCTGATGGTGCCCTTAGGTGTTTTTATCTCGTCAAGACGGCCATCAAAGTACAGGCTTTTGATTGGATTCATCATCAGTAGAACAGCGCTTCAGATATCGAGAAATTTTTAATTGTTATTTTATTTTTAATAATTTTAAATTTTAAAATTAAATTTAAGTGTAGCCCGCCGAATTTTGCTCTTATCTATAACTAATGCAGACGTTATATCATTAGATTGCTCGCGAGATATAATGCTAGCTTTTAAAGCTGCGTGAAGCACAGTAGTTGTAATATGTGCAACAGCCCTCTCACTTACGCCGTATCTCTGAGAAATGATTGCAGTCTCAGTTAAGTCTAATTTGACTTTAGACTTTCTTTCTCTCGGTTTGTTGAATGCCACATCCTTAACGCAACATTCGTTGTGGTTTTCTTCATCAATTTGAGTAGGTATCGTCAAAGTTTCGGCTATTATTTAAAAATGAACATGGGGAAACTGTTATTTCAGATGAATCAAATTTAAGTCTTTTGTTCATATGATGACGTTCAGCCCCTTCTCGTATTTTTTTGGACACAGGTAAGTCGATAGATCCGATTCGGCCAATTCTTGGACCTCTCTGATCCACAAGAAACTGGTGCTCAAGATTTGGAACCTTTTTCTCCTTGGGACAGACACATTTTGGGAAGTTGGTACATTTGCAGAAAGCTCTATCAAACAGTTTTTTTGATTCCTCAATAAAAGACTTCAACAAGTCATCCTTTTTTTCTGAAAAAGCGTTTTACTCTTTAGAATTTTCTTTGCTCTAATTAATTCACCATGGCAGCGTGAGATGAGTTGAATTACTCTATTTTGCGTAACTGCTGGGATAGACGCCTTTTTCCAAATGGCACATACCTTGTCAGAAACTTGTCGGGCAATCGTTGAAAAGGGCGGCTCCTTGTTACCTCGAAACTCTACTCCAATTCCCCACCGAACTTCTTGACAACAAAGTAAAACATCCTTGTTTGTCGGGAGTTTCGCTTCATCAAGATCCTTGGGGTTTTCATTAAAAATCGGGCCAACGTTTGCACCACGTAGAACGAACTTCGACATAGACATGCTGCAGACTGAGTAAAAATATGCACAAAGCCAGAGCACACAGGACGAATATACAGTAAAATATTTGGAACGAGATAAGCGAGTCAAATATCACTTAAACTTGAAAAGAGGCACACCAGAGCATTCACAAAACAAGAACCAACAAACACACTAAAGAGGTGAAATGAGTTGCAAGCGAGCTGTAGTGATAAATGTGAACAGATAAATGAAGAAATTCAATCGTCGAGCTCGTCTCACAATGCAAGGATGACTGAGAATATTCGGGAGGGGCGACACTTGCAGTGTGCAGATGAATAAGTTAGTGGTCAGTGGACTTTAATTGGAATATAGTTGAGAGCTGAAGACATTGTATGCTCCGCTAATGTCCCACCGAGCGAAGGAGAAGGAAAGAATGGAAAGATAAACAAAACTACTACGCTAAATTGACTATTTTTGCTACCCTCGAGAAGACAATGTATGTAATAATTTGGGATCTTATCATTGCGATTACATTGGACAATTTCAGACAAGAGATATTGCCTTCTGTCTTGTCACATTTTGGACTGAAAAATCTAATTTTCGCGTCATTTAATGAAAGAAAAGCGTTAAATGAGGAGTTGTGTTGCGGGTTGCCTGCCCCCCAAAACAACTTTCGGAGACACGATAAAAGTTAATTTTCTCGATAAATAAGAGCAGTATAGCTGACGCATTTGGTTTAAAATATCAAATAATGTCCAAAATTATACCTCATTGCAAAAAATGAGTGGTCGCTCATATAAAATTTTAATTATTTACAATTTTTACATTTTTCGTTAAAAATTTTGAAATTTCAAAGCAAAATGGTGAGCAGAAGATATTAACCGATTTTGAAAAAAAAAATCATATCGGTAATACCCATCCGGGTACGCAACTTTTACCGGGTATTACGATTCGCTCCTAAAAAAGTGGCCAAACGAGGCACCCTATTGTCCATTAACCTCTCGAATGAAGAAAGAAAGAGTCATATTTGGAATAATTTTGTACTCCGAGCTATCCATTTTGTATTATTTGACACCCGAAATAAAAAAGTTGCGTTAGTCTATGAGAATTCCTGTGTTCCCGTTCCTTTAGCGATACCCGCGTTCCTACCCCAAGGATTTTGACGGGGAACTTCAAAAGAAGCCTTGAGAAACTTCCCCGATCTTCCCTATTTCACTTGCTTGTCGACATGTTGCATTCCACACACACGTGACGTTTACGCCTCTCTGAGCCTGAAGATCGAACGAATACTGAATTTGAGAAAAAAATAATATTAGTGCCCCACCGAATAAAGAAAAAGGCTATTAGAAGTAAATGTGCTTGTAAAGGCTAAAACAGGCCAAATGATGCCAAAATTAGTAACGTTTATAACTCAAATGTGAGGTGGGGACGTATTCCCCAGAATTCAGCTATATTCAACGAATTTTAAGTTCTCGCTGTCGTGATATTGAAAATGAAGGCGGACACTCGCAGTGCGCTGGGTCATAGGAATCAGCGCAAAAGTGAACTATATTCCCGTGACCGCGTAATTCAAAAAAATTACCATTAATCAGATTTATATGCTCAAATATTTTGCTTCATTGTTTAATAAACACATGTTAATGACCTCAAATGTGAAGCATCATGTAGTATTAATCCAATGAACATTGAACATGTCATTTACCCCGCTCAAAAAGGACGAATTTTCGAACTTATTGAATTCAATTTACGTTACTTACGTTATTCCGACGTCAGATGGAACGTTAAATGAAGACATACTCTGGAGAAATGTTCCTTTGATTTAAGTTTACCTCACCCAACAAATGTCTCTCAGTTACGTAGGGGTATACCGTAAGGAACGTCTGTTCGGATCATATTGGTTTATGCAGAAAACACCATGAATATTAGTTTCCTGCCCTGTGTGATGTATTACGACGTTTTGTTTTGCTAAATTTTTCCAATTTGGGTTATCTAATTCTCCCGTATTCAAAGTAGAGAAATGGGAACGTGGGCCTGTTTTTATTTCGGCCTCGCGCTCACTTTGGTAAAAACAGGGGTTCCTACAATCTTTCGAGGCTCCCCTTGAATTGAGTCTCCGCAGTGTAGAATCAGCATCAAAAGAGGTTCATCGAATACGCAATGACAATGTGCTACCTAATGGAAACAACGCATTGCAGATTTAATGTATTCGTGACGGCTTGAACTCGGGGATTTACCTATGCGTTGATTTACCAGTTCCTTTTTTCTTTCCTATTCATAAAATTAAAATATAAAGTATTAAACTTGTAAATAAAGCATATTATAATAGTTGATTTTCGAATGTACTGAATTACATTAACGATGCAACATCAGGTAATACGTAAACTGGAGCGATGTTAAATGATGTCAGTGTAGAGAGATTTATGAAAATTTGCCTTATCCAATTAGCCTCAGCTTGTTGTTCATTGGTATTCGTAGAGAAACCGCATCCTTTTAACTAAAGCATACAGCTAGATGCCCCTGGTATGATGCCTTGCTGCGTACTTTCCTCCATACGCTTCCAATTGAGTTTATTCGATTCTCTCGCGTTTAAAAGTGGTGATATTGGAACGCGACCCCGATATCCTTTCCTCCTCGTGCGCTCTTTGTAAAAAAACAGTTATCAATAGACTAATTAGAATCCCTGCGAAAGAGATCTTTGCTTTAGTAGGATTAAAATTTGCGAAGCAAGAGCGCTAATAAATTGAATCTGACCGTCCCTCGATTGGCTGGTCTGAAAGTGATGGTACTTTTAGTATAGATAATTCACATTTTATCCGAAATAACTTTCATTCATAGGAAAAGAATTACCTCGATAATTGTAAGAGCAAATGCTTTGATCTCATCTTCATATGGACCCAGGGCTATCCTAGAAGCTGCGTATGTATTGAATGTGCATAATTTCTCGAAATTAAGGGACGCCCACTTCTTCTGCAGAATCTTTATGAGGGGCCATTCATTTTTATTTATCTCCGGACCAGTTCACGGCCCCATGACCTCTTGAAACACTCCCTCCAGCACAAGCTCAAAAATATGGTGGCAACAGGGAAGCCACTACAAGCCCCTTCATAAAGCGCCATCTATTCTTAGGCAGCCCCGTTTTTGAAGCCTAAAAGTGATAAATTATGGCAACTATAGAGTTTTCAGGATTTCAGGTCACTGGTGAAAAAAATACCTACTTCTGTTAACGACTCTTATGTCAAATGATATTGCCCTGACATGCGGCGAAAGTTTACACCTGCATATGTGTGCCGTAACAGCTTTGCACATTTCCTTGGAAGTGTCATCCGGCACAACGGGCGCTCCAAGAAGCTGTTCGGTATCGTTACCAAGAATCGCCTGTCTGTCCTGAGGGCTCGATCCTGATGCTGTAGAGGCGCCGTCGAGAGAAGGAATTGTCTTGCCGTCCCAGTGGACAGTGAGAATGAGATCCGAGTGAAGATGGAAGCTCTCTCGCATGTTATCAGCAGACTCAGCGACGAGTAAGTCTCTCCTCCTTTGAAGTGTGCGCCTGCTGTTGTTGCTTTCTCTTACAGAACCACTGGCGGCGGAAGTCACAGCAGATATTAATCGGGCTGCTTTTGAGCTGCTGAGCTGAGGGGCTTCAATCGCTTCTACAACTTCAGGGCTAATGGCATTCTTTCTCCTTCTCTTCCGTTTCAAGGGCAAGTATTGACAGTCGTCACCACTGTCACACTCTGACACTGATTCCAGCAAAACAATTTCACCTTCAAAGAAAAGAAATGTGTAATAAATCAAAAACAAAATTAAGGATTGTTCAATAGTAATTAATAAGAGGTGAGTAAACTGACCTGATCTTTTGCGGCGCTCCTCCACCTTTGTCGTCGTTTTTCGTCATCGAGGAGTCTTTAAATCCTCTGTTCTTCCTTCTGCATGTGCTTCAATTCATTTTGTTTCATTTTTAGGTCCATGTCGCCAATCACTCAAATACGAGGGCATTTTTGGTCGAAGAGGAACAGTTATTTTTTCTTTCCAGGCCCAAGATTCACATTGTCAATACAGTGGTCCATTTGATCTATGGCGTTTTTCTTGGATGTATCAAATATTTTTTCCAAACCATCTTCAAATATTTTCATCGCAGGGGTTTCTGTCTTTCCCTTCGGCGTGTTTTAAAAAAATCGTCGGAATTGATAATAAATACTTTCTATCATTTCCATATCTCTTATTTACTGAATGAGAGGCACCATCGTCTTCTGCCAAACTTTAAAAACCATCTGCACCGCTGCACAGTGGGCTAGAATCGAAAAAAGCTGGCCAAAACCTCAATAACGATTTTTTTGAGCTAGGAAGTTGAAACTTCTCATATAGATATATTCTCAACTAAATTTTGCATAACTTTCCAGATTATTTTTTTTCCTTTGTTTTCACGTTAACAATATATGTGAGGTCAAAGTTGAACAAATTTAGCGAAAAACGACCAACATCGATGTTTTCTGAAAACTGCCAACTTTATCCTCGTGCAGTGATTTTATGAATAGTTTTATCGAAAAAACTGTTATACCATCTCAATTGGCAAAGCTTTTTCTTCTATTTGAAGGGTTTTTAAAGATTTTGTTTCATCAATAACCATAGATTTATAACAAAATGGCGGAGCCTGTTTTCAGCCCATTTTTTTACGTAAACGTAGAGAAAAGGTAGATATTATCATCGACTTACACTAAGTAACTTATATCATGTCGTTCTTTGAAGCTTCTATATTGTAAATCTAAACCTTGCGACAATTTGTTACCCCGAATGTCACATCGTTTTTTCGAGCGTGCCGTCGACTCGGGTTCTGGCCGCCGGCGGCGGGGAGTACGGCGACGTGGCAAGCGTGTGGATGCAATGTGGCCAAATTAATTTTCATATCTGAATGATCGTTATTAGAGTAATAGAAAATAGTTCTTATCGTTAATATTTAACTGTCTTTAAGCAGAGTTTTCAGCGTAGCATTTTCAGCCATTCAACTTCGCATTCACGTGAGAACTATATGAACTACACGCTAGTCACCGCATGCACAAAGAGCGTGCGAAACAACCAGTTAAGACGGATGAAGTAAAAGGGAAAAGCTTTCCCGATGAAAAAACTCAACTTTGATTGCTAGGCATGAAAAGTAACGAGATCATACACGGTTATTTCAAATTATTCACATAGACTCCCTTTAAATCCTAGTTTTCCTCCCCTTTTTCGCTTGAAGTGTACTTTAAAAAAGAACTGAAGTTACAAATTAATCACATTGTCCTCGCCTTGTCATTATTACTCACTCTTGCTCCATTCACCCAGCATGTAAGGGGAAGGAGGGAAGATCCACGGGACTAAGGGTGTCATACGTATCAAGCAATGCGCGGTGCGGCTGGCGGCAGGGAGGCGGGGGGCATGCGGCGGGCGCCTTTGGTCAAACATTTTAATCGTTTAGTCGTATTTCGATTCCTTCATGCTGAAACGCTGCCTAATGCATGTTCAATATTTTTTTCGGAGATATACGATGTCATATGGGTACTTTATTAGCCTGTAATAGGAGAATCGAATATCTGAGGAGAATATTGCAAATTGGTAGCCTTTTTCACGGCCGACGGTCATGAACGGAAGGGGTACGAGTCAGGAGAAACATTGCAAAGTAGGGGATGATTTTTTATAAAATGATTACCTTTTTGCCCTTCTTCTTTCACTTATTCTACTCTGGTAAGCTAAAACACTTCTTTTAAATATGGAGACTTTATCCTCAGATATTCCAACGGAGGAATTAACGTGTGCGTGGCAATATTACTGGGAGATACTCATCAATAAAAATTATATTACCTGCGAACCCCGGGTTGAGCATTCCCGTAGATCAGAAGCTATTGGAAAAGAAATCTTTCGCAGAATACTGGAGATGCTGGATGAGTATAAATTTGTCGAAGAGGAGGAACTAGTCGTTCGGGGCATCGATGGCAAAAATGAATTGGATTCGAGTGTTTCCGAAGTGGAGTCCGGGAGTGAAGACGGAGAAGACCCTGATTTATGAGATACCGTGTGAGAAGAAATCTCTCCAAGTCAGAATATTCCTCTTGAATATAAGAAGAAAGTGGTGGCCCTCTCAAAGCTACATCCATATTACAATTTAACAGCTCTCCAGAAAAAGGGAAGTCCCGTCTCAAGCGGAAGGAGATTATAAAAGATGGGAGGAAGACATTGGAAAAGGCGGAACGAAACACGACATGTCCGCTGCCATCAATTCATCTACACATGTGTAGTTTTTGGAGGCTAAGAGCAACGAGAACCTTAATGCAGTAGGCCATGTCAGCAGCATCCCCGCTTCAATCCGAAGATTTTCGTTTTTCTGCCAGTATTTCGTTGGCAGCAAAGTTGAAATCAAAATTTAACGTACGGCTAAGTGAGATAACGAAATTCATCAGCGCCAGAGATGCAGGAACAATTAAGGAAACTCTACAAAGTGCAGAGAAGTTCAGGGCACAGATGAGATCCCTAATCCCCCGTTTCGATGCTGACCTGATTATTAATGCGGACCAAACAGTCTGCCAGTATCAATCTTCATTTGATAGGTACCTCGACCTGAGAGGAGTTAAAATGGTTCTGGTGAAGAAGAAAAGCCTGAACAAGTTAACGTACTCGTTCACAGTCCAGTATGGAATGACTATATCAGGAAATCTACTTACTATCCAAGGTGTTTTTGTGCCTTTTTTGTTTGGAGCAATAGTGCAAAGAAATGTACATCAATTGATTAAAATATTAAAACAATGTGGTGTGACGTGCTCAAAATCGGGAAAACTAACGACAAATATTTATGAAAATGTTTTAGAAAATATGGTGACATTTTTGTAGATGACAACGGAGAGGCATCGTGCACTCTGAAATTGATACCACCAAAATGTACCCCGTTATGCCAGCCATGCGCTGTGTACTTTTTCAGGCAAGTGAAAATATTTATGAAACATCTACATAATTGCTCTATTCTATTGGAAGAAAATAGGGATATTGCCTTAAGAGAAGATGCAATAAAATACCGTTAGTTAATCACCAATTAAGGGCTCCGACCGGAAATCGGGGGATCCGGGTTCGAATCCCGGTCAAGGCGAATGATTTTGTCTCTGTGGATCTTTCGCACAATTGTGCATTGCCGGTGACTCCCGTAAAAGTTACCACCGCGGCTAGTCCCGCTATACTTTAAACTAGTCAAGAGCGAACACCTCTTTGTGTTCTATGTCCGGGCCTGCTCTCCGGCTGTGGCGCTGTGCGCACGATTTGGACTGCTTGTGGCATCATATGCTCAGCAGTCCAGCAACATCTTGTCCGGTAGTGTCCGAAAATATCCACAGAGAAGAATGACGCCTCGGTAGCTTAACTGAGCGGACGTGTTTCTCGATCGCTGCGAGTGAGCCCCAAGGCTGAATTTTTGCCGGCCGGAGAAGCCTCTCCTTGCCGGGAGTTGGGACGACGAAGTCCCGTGTTTATTTTTCGTGTGTGTGAAGTGAAATCTTGCATAGGTGGAGAGGCAGTTTTCTAGTTATCTGATTTAGTTAGCGGCCGCTATGCGGCCGTTAATTTACTTTTTTAGCTGTTCCACCGGTGTTAATTTAGTGGTCTGTATGCGGTTCCGAGAACTAAGTGACCCCTGACCCCTATATCTCCATATCCCTTTGTATTGATCTTCCCGTTCACCTAAAATGGCGGTGCAAAGGATTAATACCTTACTGATTCAACTAGAAGAAGAAGTGAAAAACGCAACGCCGCTCGAAGTCCACTCGTTTATTCGATTGTTGGGCCTCGCGGCAGAGGATGTCGTTGCCATCCAGTTTGGCTTGAACCGAAAGGACATCTTCGCGAAGCTGACGAATGAAAGCCTTGTGGAAAAAATTATCGAGAAACACCCGAAACGTCTCCCCTTCCCATCTGAGGACACGAAAAGGGGATACATAACTTTAGAAAGGACCTCCGGCTCCCCAGTGAATGTGAAAATTTCATGTCTACCACCTGAGGTTAGTAAAGAGGACATCCGTGATCATTTATCCCGCTATGGGAAAGTTATAAGAATGTCAGACGACAAGTGGTCAGGAAATCAGTTGTTCGGCGTACTAACCGGCACGAGAATTGCCCGAATGGTGGTTGAGAAAAATATACCTAGCTATGTAAATATAGCAGGGAATAGAGCCATAATTATTTATGACGGACAACGAAGAACCTGTGCCCGTTGTGGAGAGGAGGGTCATGAAAGACGTTTGTGCCCACGTAATTACGCTAGTAGGAGCTACGCCCAGGCGACCTCAGGAGAAACAGTCGAATTGAGCGAGGCCGTGGATGAGGAGTGTGGCCTCACTCCTCTTGGACTCGAAGGAACCACGCAGTCCGCGACCGCCCCTGAGCAGCGTATCTCCCAAGGAGGGATATACCCTGGAGCCTCCCCTACCATCCCCCGACCACCGCCCCCGCCATTATCCCCACCCCTCCCACCTCTACTAAACACCCTTGGCCATCAAGAAAAAGCACGCCGCCATTCGAGTGGAGAAGAGGAAACTCCTAAGAAAAAAGGGAAGACTGAGAGAACTGCAGTTGACACTTTCATCGCCGGAAGCTCCGAGGACATGGAGAATCCCATAGTGAAGGTCGCAGAGGAGATAGAACATCAGCGAAGGCGAGAGGAGGTGACGCCTAAGCAGGGAAAGAGAGAGGAAACGAGAGCTATTTTGACTGGTGAAGACGAGAGTGCAATCGGGGAAGGGGATGTTTCTGCGGCTATGGATACGGAGTGTTTACCCCCCGAGGCCCTCGCACATATCACCTCCCTGACTCCGAAACCTCCTACCTGCGACGTCAAAGATACATCACTACTGACGGCTGGATCCGTCTCCGAGTCAAAGGTTTCCCCTTAAACTCTCTCCCTTCCCACCCCTCGCCTCATGGAGGTTATCCCCAGCACCTTCACCTTATCGCTTCCACAATCAGAGAGTGACGAAGACGGAGAGTCATCTGATAACCATTCCAGCCATTTGGACGCCAAGGACGACGACTGGCAACCGGTCATGGCAGTCCGGGGGTCTCAACGCCGGGGCAGTCGACCGGGTAAACAAAGGGGCGGACACAGGAAGAAGAGCCACGGTGGAGCATCTAAGAGGAAAGACTCAAGTTAAGCCCTATCCCACTACTTCAATCATGATCCTGTTTTCTTTAAATATTGCCGGGTCTTCTAGCCCACTTAAGATTAACCTCTTTTTGGCACTTTTTAGAAATTACGGGGCAGATGTCGTCTGCCTTCAAGAAACAACAGAGGGAATCATTTGGCCTAATTCTATTTATCGAGCCTTTGCAAATTGCGGAGGGTCGCGTGCGGGCACCACTATACTCGTAAAGAAAGGTATCCCAGTCTCTAATGTACGATTTCACGCCTCAGGTAGGATAACTAGCCTAACTATTTATGGCGAAATTAATATTATCAACATATATGCGCCGCCGGGTGAGAGAAATAGAGTAGACAGGGAAACATTTTATTCGGAAACTGTTTTACCTTACGTGACTTCTTTCACTGGGAAAGCAATTTTAACTGGAGATTTCAATGCAATTTATAGAAGGGAGGACTCGGAATCCAACAATCAAAGAATTTCATACCGACCGAGCCGAGCCTTATCTTTTCTAATTGATGCGCTTTGTGCAACTGACGCTGTTTTACGCAGCACTTTGGGCCCCGCCCCTTTCACGCGTGTTGGTCCAAGTTCTAGAACACGCATTGACTTTATATTTCTCTCCCGATTACTTAAACAAATCCCTTACACCACTCATACTATACCGGTTTCTCTTTCTGATCATTGTGCCCTCCTTCTTGACCTCTCGCTCCCTTCCACCCCTCACTCCCACCGCCCTGAAACAACCATGTGGAGGATGGACACTAGACCCTTTCAAGACGAGGATTTTCGTTGCGCTGTCCGGCGACGGGTGGCGGATCTTATCTCCATGCGTCGTCCGGGCACCGATGCTCTAACCTGGTGGGAATTTACTTTTAAACCAAAGATTAAATCCTTTTTACGACGCTCAACATATGAGTGGCGGAGGGACATGGATGCCACAATCATGTTCTACCGAACCGCCTTAAGAGAATTACTAAATCTCAATCCCCGTCCAAAAATTTTTTATGAGGAGACAGCCCTTTTGAAAAACACCATTTTAATGCATGAAATGAAGCGTTACGCTCCAAGTCGGTGGCAGAGAGAACTGAATCCTGACACGTGGGGCCCTTTCACACTCTCTGAGCTCCGGAGGGTGATCAGACTCCGCAAAGACATGTCAACCACTTTACCGCCGGCAGAATGCGCTGATGGCGATCTCCTTGATACTGCTTCACGGCATTTTCAGAGAATATTTGCTCGATACGGGGTCTGGAACGAAGACGATCTCCCTCCGTTTCCTAATTTACCCACCCTCTCGCCACAAGACGCTGAATTGCTTGCTGGTGAGATAAGAGGAGAGGAGGTAGAGGAAATTCTTCGCCTCCTCCCAAAAGGCAAGGCCCCAGGATCAGATGGTATATCTTATGAATTTTACTCCATTTGTGGTGATCTTCTGACCCCGACTTTATTAGCTATTTTCAACCAGATTTTCTGCCAAGGCGAGGCACTGACTTCAAGTCAATATACCGCAATTATCTCGCTTTTACCAAAGGTAAATCGGCCTCAGTCCTTAAATGATTTCAGGCCTATTGCTTTATTGAATTCAGACTATAAAATCTTTACGCGTATATTAAAATCTCGTTTTACGGATTCTCTGGAATCCACATTATCTGTAACACAGTACGCGGTTTCGAAAAAAAACGAAATATTCTAGACGCTTCAGTATTATTACGGGATATTTTTTTGACTCCGTCTCCTCCTTCCGAAGATTTTTTTGCCATTTTACCCGTAGATTTTACAAAAGCGTTTGATTATATTCATATTGAATATATTTTATATATTCTAAAAAAAATGGCTTTCCCCCTCATCTTTCTTCGGGCAATTCAAAATCTATACAATGAAGCAAAAGCATGCATAAGGATAGGTTGGAAAACTTCACATGAATTTCTTATCAAGAATTCTGTAAGGCAAGGATGTCCCCTATCTATGGCTCTATTTGCCGTCGCAATGGACCCTCTTACAAGGGCACTTGAAGCTGCCGGAGTTGGCATAGCTAGACAAGGAATCACTTATTCAAATATTGTATACGCTGACGATTTGACTTTATTCATTGGGCATCCAAGCCAACTATTCTTGGCCAATGACTTAATTCAATCCTATGCTCCCGGTGGTTTAGAAGTGAATAAAACTAAATCAAAATTGAGAGTTCTAAAGGGTGATATAGCCTCTAACGTGTGGGAATTAGGCAACCCACCTGTAAAAATTCTAGGATTATGGTGGGGCTCCGATGTGAAACAGTCTCTTGAGAAGAACTGGGGGGAGGTTAGGGGCGCAGTATCGGGGGGTTCGGGTCGCTACAAGCTCCCCTCCCTCCCTCTCACCGCTCGGGTCCGCCTCCTCGATCAGGTAATATTCCCAAAAATTTGGTACCTCGCTCATGTATGGCCTTTGCCAAAAGAAGTGCATGCAAAGATGGTTAGGGACACTAATTCTTTCCTCTGGTATGGTTATTTGAGAAAGGCTCCAAGGCAACAGCTTTACAACCCTCCGACAAGAGGTGGTTTGAACTTAACGAATATTGCTTTAAAAGCCAATGTTATTTTCTCGAAAGTATCCACCAAAATTTTGAGGGGGGTTGATGAGGCCAGGCGGGGTCTCCTCCACTCCGCGTGGACGGAAGCCAGCTTTAAAAGTACGCCGTTTAGGAGATGCATTCAGGAATGCCGAAAAATAACGGAATGCCTGCGAACAGGAGAAACATTTGTAGTAAAGACTGTTTACCGGAGGCTCATCGAGAGGGAGAAGTATCCTCCCACTTCTATCATTAACCCATGGAGAAACTGGGCTGCGTGCCGGGGGGACGCGGGGGCGGCGAGCGCCATGTTTGACACTATTGCTCGCCTCCTTCCTACGCGCGAGGTGATGTCGAGAATGAGGCTTGCCGATTCTTCTGCTTGCGTCGCATGCGGTCGGGTTGACTCCGCTCCTCATTACATTCTCGGCTGCGGTGATGGTGGGAGAGTGTGGGGAGCCATTAGAAACATTTATCGTACCTGGGATGCCTTTGGTGGTGGTGCCATCACGAATGAAAACTTGATTATGTTAAATTTTAAGCTCTTTCCCAATTTTAAGAATGTAATACTTTCCACATTAATATCAAAATATATTTTTTTGAAATTAAAACATAAGGCAGTAGGGAAAAGACTCCTCTGCTTCATTGATAGCATTTCGGTGCATGGTGCGCCAGCCGAGGTGCGCTCTTTCCTCGCTTCTGTCTTCCGCAAAGCACTGGCGGAGGATGGTGCGGATGCTGTGTCATCGTCGTCACTGGCGGGAGAGGAGCCTGCTTCTGAAAACTGATTTGTGTTAAAAGAACCACTGGACACTGATTTGTGTTAAAAGAACCACTGGACACTGATTTGTGTTAAAAGAACTACTGGACACTGATTAGTGTTAGAAGAAAGATATTAATGTGTGTTGTGGAGAATTGTACTTTGCTGCTTGAAAGTTGAAATAAATGTATATTTACCTAACTGGCTAAAGCACTCGACCGGAAATCGGGGGATCCGGGTTCGAATCCCGGTCAAGGCGAATGATTTTTTTCTCTGTGGATCTTTCGCACGATTGTGCAGTGCGGGTGACTCCCGTAAAAGTTATCACCGCGGCTAGTCCCGGTATACTTTAAACTTTCGAAGACATGATAAAATATGCATGGTTTGTTTGATTTACAGCTCACTGACACGAGAAAAGTTTTCGTAAACGTGATTGACGAGTGTTTTCCGTGAAAAATCCAGACAGTCGTTGCGGCTGTGGAAAGAACGCGTTTTCTGTTTGTTCTTGGTGCCGCAAGTCACTTTGTTTTGCCTGTTTCTATGACGAGTACTATCCTGATACTTGCAAATAAAGAATTATCTGGAGTGGTCATATAGTGTACTGGCCTTCCCCATCCAATTCTCTGCAACGAATTACAGAGCATCCCCAAATCAAATCCCTGCGTGTAATGTGGATTTCACCCGTGGTGCAGTACACCGTCCGTTGGATGGGACGTTAAACTGTGGTCACCTTGGCGTCATTCTTTAAGAGTAAGATAATGCCGCCGCCGGGTTTCTATTCACCTTTCATCCTCTGTTCCTAATCCCAACCTGATCCATTCCTTATTTAAATATAAAAAATATGTCATTAAAAATATTCGCCGACATGATAGAGATGGTAGTCAATAGAATTTATGTATGGAAACTTCATTTTTTACGATCTTTAATTGTTTTTTTCTCGAAATTTTACGAGAGGTGCGTCGTCTTGCTTTGTCATATTGAATTTATAGCCATGATCTACCGAATCAGAAAATTTGAGCTCGATCGGCCCCTCAACGGTTTTGTATTCCCCCATGAGTTCGGTCACTGCAGCCTCAGGTGGTCAGGGCTGCCACACCTTGGAAACGTAGCCTTATGCCCCTCATAGAGGATTTCGGCTTGATTCTCTTTGATAATGATGGAATTTAGTATATTTTTGTCCAAAAGAATTTTGGCTCTTACCATTTTTAATACGGTAGTTACATTCTCCCCGTGCTTATTTTCACTGTACGATATGATCTTCCCGTATTGTATTAGAACGTGTGTTCTATATCGTTTTGCGTTATTTTAAAGGGCAAAAAACACACCTTCACAATCGTGGACTTCTTCTACTAGTATTCTATAACGGCGAGTCCTCTTTTTGTCCTTTGATCGGAAGTTTATTTCATCTGGGTGGTCTTCTAGTATTTTATCCATTGTCTCTTCTGTCAACTTACGCAAAATCTACGATATTTTCCGAATTGTAGTTCCTCGGCGTCATCAACCTACAGGTTGAGCTCGACATCCAAAAATTGGTGGAGCTCATTCGTCATTCCAAGAATTGATGCTCGAATGGTATTCATTTCCTCAACTGGAATGATTGGAAGCGGCAAATACACAGCCACTAATGTGGAAAGGAATTAATTCCACGCTACTCCCTTGACAAGAACAGTTTGAGTACGCCGATCATTTGTGAAATACGGACCGGCGCACAGTGGTCCCAATTGCGAATCTAGCGGGACAAAATTATTTTTCCCAAATAACTTAGAGCTTTTGTCGTGAAAACATTCAGAATTGCGAAATTAAAGACAAAAACACAAAGTAACACTACCATAGGTCTTTTCAAGGTGGTTTTTCTGAAAAAAATTGAAATTTAATTTAGAAAATAATTTCGTGTCACTCAGCACTTAGAAATATATGCAGAAAATCATTAAAAAATCTATAGTAATGCGCTTTTCTTAATTTAATGAACTAATTACGTTAAAAATATACTACTAAACACAGGATTTACACAAAATCGTTTTTCACAGAAATTGAGCTGCGGAATATTAGTCACCTTCATCATTATTACTCTCCCAACTTCCTTCATCTCCGAAATTTACCGACTCCACATCCTCCATGTATTTAACATTAGCTACTCACTTGATAAGGTAAAGGTAATTTTGGTTCCCTGAAAAGCTGTCTGACATCCATCGAGAGGGAATAACAATGCCTTGGGTGCAACGAACTAATACTGGAAACATAAGGATCAGATGTGACTAATAGTAGGTTAAAAACATCTCTCATTTTGTCCTTTCTTGAGTATTTTAGCCCGCGGTTTTCTTTGAATTTCCGAATATGCTTGCTTCTTTGGCCTCTTCGGAAAGCATTCCAATGGGAACTCATGCATTGCAATGCAATGGGGGCAATCAATCACTTGTCTCATAAATTAGATTTCATATACCGTGAAAGGCATATAATATCATGAGTATGACGCATGTATATTTTTTCTGTTTTTTGATCACACTTCTCAAATTCGCTTGTACTTACGGAGAAACCACAGGAAAGTGAGCTAAGAACTGCCCCAAACCATTGAAATAATTCCACCTCTACTCCAGTAATGCCTGATGAAATGTCGGGATTCTTTTAACGTCAAAATTCTGATACCATGTACAATTTCTTCCCGTTTATTTCGATGACCAAGGGCATCAGTAGAGAGATCTGCGCCTCTATCTTTTACGATTCTTTCACAGGTATCTCCTAACGTTCATCTTCCAGAAATAATTTAATGGGTCTACAATACCTGATCGAAGATGGCCTGGTATTCTGCCATAAGATGTTGTTTTTATCATTTGATTTTAGCTGAAGAGGCAACATAGAAATGGAAAACATACAGGAATCGTCCACTGGACCTGATTCCTTCCGAAGCACAAATCTTTGCTTATATTGCCCAATACTTCCATCTTAACCCCACTTAAATATCATCGTTAGTTTGAATTCATTAACAGACCGAAGGAAAGCGGCGACAACATCTTTCTGAGCCAAAATAGTGTTATTCACTAGAGCCAGTAATTTGACCTCGGCCGAAGTATCAGTAAAGGTCAGTTCTTGTGATGGGGGATAGCAAGACAACTTGAGTTCAAATTTTTCTTGTATGAGGGATAAATATCGCACCGTCTCTGGTTGGTCTCTCTTCTGATGTTGACGCACTTTTGCTTAGTAGGTTTTTTCCATGGAAAAGGACAAAGCTTCTAATGATGAATATGGTGTTGGAATCAAAGGTGAAGGCAATTAAGCCTTCTTATAGTTGGTAGCTCTCTTTGGTATGTTTTCAGTTATGTCTTTTCTAATTGCAGCAGCATATTTTTTCCCAGAGCTTGGCAATGAAATACGGCTTGAAAAACAAGGTTCTACTTTCGATATATCCTTCAAAAGAGACTGTACACATCTAACAAAATCTGTCATATTATCTGGAACACTGTTTCCACTTTTTATCAAAATTACTTTTAAATAGCATCACAATTTTCCTGATGTCCTTTGAGGTATCTTCATTACAACTTTCAAATCCTAATTTATGTTCTACGCATTTCATAAATCATACATAGTCTTTTCTTCCTCAGCAATTATAACAATTCCATGCGATTTACCGCCGGTAACTACCTTGAATCGCTCTGAATACATTTTTTTCCCTATCGATATAAAAGTGTAAAAAAATGTAAGCCATGTTATAACTATACCATAAATATTAATAAAAATTTATGCCGTACAAAACTACAATAGTTAAAATTAAAAATATTTCTTCTCTAGCGTAATTTATCCCGATATTCCAGGCGTCGTCCGAGGAAATGCCCCCAGGCCCGCGTCTCAACGACTCTCGTTTGTTAACTTCATGGAACAATAAGGGCATTATTGTCAAAAAGCGCAAGTAGGCGCAAAATGTGATAAAAATATCTATAACTATAAGGACGTTTCCACATATCTTTGAAGGTTTCGCAATCCTACCTCGAAATATATTTTTTATAAGTCAATTTAAACAATTGAAGTCGATAAAAAACAAGGTTTTAAAGACTGAGAGATTGCCATTTGAAATTTAGTATTTGAAAGCAATTATATTTGAAGAAAAATCACTCTTAAATAATACTATATACCGATGGCTATAAGATCCCGTTGGAAATTGTCGTTCCTTGCGTTATTGCTATCTAGCAGGTACGTGTTAATGCTAGCGAGTCAGCCACCGTCTGGGTGTAGGCGGAGGGTAGGCACTTTCAACGCGTGACTTTGCAGCTGCATAACATTGTTATAACTTATATAAACGTTGTAAAAGTTACCAATCACGATGAAGCATTTAATTTCGGATATTGCTACACCTACGGCGACTTTATTTTTAAAAGTTGCAAAACTGACTTTTGTCCCGCTAGATTAGCGATTGGGACCACTGTGCTCAATCAGGAATCGCTCACACGCTATTCACGAGTCATAAACATCTGTGGAGCACATTAACTATACGAAAGACCAAACGGCAATCACTTCTTTGGCCAAAGGACTGAAACGTTTTCCCTTGTTGCGGGAGTTAAAAGCAAATGTTACTTGAGGCTGTGAATTCTGCTTCGGTATCTGAGTTCGCAGAGCTATTTTTTTGCTTTCTTCCAGGTGCCTACTTTTAACAAACGAAAGAGTAGTCTTCTAAGCACATTATATCATGGGCAGTACTAAGTCCATCATATTCTAATGGCATCGACACGAGGAGATAAACTCATTTTTCTTCTTCATTTAGCTTGGTTCCTGCCTATTATAACTTACTCGATAGTTTTTATATCGTTGAGAAATGATCATCGATTTTTTAACATCGCGGCTAGTGACAAAAGTTGCTTCATAACACAACTTTCCACGTAAAATATGCTTTTTCCCCGTGGCATATCCAAGGTGAATCTCCGTATGACCTTATATGTCACCTTGTTTCTCCATGTTCCCAATAAATCAAAATTTGATGGGTGGATATGCCCAAATTTACTCAAAAAAGAAAATCGATTGTGAAAATTAGGCGTGCAAACATTTTGTATGCCTAATTCATTTATCGTAACCCAAACTTTTATCTGATTGTTTTAGACAGCAACGAACCTACATCTATCTTACTTTAATCACCTCTATTTAGGTCAACAATATTTTCTCGTAGTCGAATATAAATGGAGTAAAATCAGAGGAAAATTATTTTTTAATATTCTTAAAAGTGACACGATTCGTACTCAGAGGAACCCTAAAAATAAAAATCTTTAGATTAGATGAGCTACTGTAACGAATTACATTTCAAACATAATTTTCTGCTCGATTGAATGGAATGTAAATTCCAGTCGACTGCGAATTTTTCCAATACCTGACCAACACAGTCACAGGAACCAATCTCACCATTCAGTGTGCTGGATTAAAATTCTCTAAGCAAGAGAGCTTAGTAATTGAATCTACTCATCAATCGATGATTATCACGTGTCCCTAGAGATGCGCTAAAGCGGTATTCCTAATCTGAGATTATATTCAGAGTTGCAAAAAAAAGAGTTAAAAGGTATGGCGAGGATGAACTGTCAGGTAAAGGTTGGAAGGGTCACGTGAGATGGACGGTGTAAGTTTGAAGGTAGGAAGTTGTGGTCTCCACAGAGTTCACGTGCACCACTCTTCTTTGCTAGGGGGGATCTACAGGGGCAGGGGGACAGTACGGGGGCTTGGCGTGGGGGTGGAGGGGGCAGGGAGAGGCGGTGGTTATGGTTCGGCGGGGGCAGGCGACAAATTGGTGGGCGTCGTCCGCGCTTTTCCCCATCTTCCGGCGATTTCCAGAGGTTGTGTGGCTTAAGAGAGTGGGCAGGAGAGATGAAAGGAGAGGGCTATGTTTACGGGGCTTCCGAGAGCGATGGGTAAGTGGTGGTAGGAGGCAGATTAAAGCTCTTGGGATTGTTTAGGCGTCGGTGGACGATGAGGCAACGTTGCCGGGCGCGCTAAAATTACCCGCTGTCCGTAGACTCGGTATTTTAAAGAGACGCATGAGAAACGAAGTACACCCCATTTTCATGAAAATTAAAAGAAGGTAATCATAATCCTTAATCATCCAGGCTATGCATGATCCATGTGGATGTTGCCAAGGGTATAATGTAAAAATGTACATTTTGTAGTATTATAATTTGTTTTATTTGCCAGAATAAACCTTTGCATGGAAGTTATTTTTTAATTTTTTAGGCATGAAAGATGAAAAATGCCGAGGAGGTTGCATATATCATCAATGGTGGTGGTTTCAATCCAGCAGAAAGCTATTTTAAAAATGTAATTCGTTACAATAGCTCATGTTATCTACAGAATTTTATTTTTAGGGTTCCTCTGAGTAAAAAGTATGTGCCACCTTCAAAAATATTAATTAATCGTACTTATAATAAAAAATCTACACTTTCCAGCATTATAATTTGTCTTATATGCCAAACTTTGCATCGAAGTTATTCTTGTAACACGAGAACCACAAGACCAATACCGCTACCTACCACTACCACCGCTGTCATTTCGACTGCTGCGAAGTTTCTACTCAGGCTTGATTTTTAATTGAACTATAAAAGTACATGGGATTGCTAAAGACCGCTAACTGTCCTTATTAAGGATTGCGTTGACCTCGCTAATTTAAAAAATAAACTTATAGAGATGTACAGATAACGGAAATTCTGTTAAATAATATCAAGTTTGCAAACTAAGATGGTTCGGTAATCTTTGAAGAATGCTTTAACACTCCTGGGCATTACGGCGGATCTTCAGTCAGAGTTCAGAGGGGAGAAGACTTTCGCGGGGCGACCGCGATAAAGATGGATGGAAGACGTGGAAGAAGACGCTAAATAAGTTGGATTAATAAGATGGCGACTCCTTGTTGTATGGAGAGATGCCTATAGAGATTGATTAATGAAGAATGAGCTGCGTTTCGTTAATAATGAAGGCAGGAAGTACAAAGTCGTAAATGTGCTTTTTTTCAAGATCAATGGAAAATATAAATAGTTATTTCTCAACCAACTTATTTCCGCAATTAAAAAAATTAGTTTCTGGTGTTAGATTTATGAAAGTTAACCTTTTGTCTAGAGAAAGCGTATGAGAGGTTTTGTTGTAATATTGTGGAGAGAAGTTTTATTTTGTTGATTCCTGCTTATCTAGGCAACCGTAAAAATCTTCCCTGAACCATCTGTCAACAAAGCTCTATACTGTAAACCTTAGCCAGTTTCTTGGGGTTGAAAGAAAGTACCTTTAAACGCTGTACAGAAAATTTTACCCGTTTAATAGGGATTTACATTGTATCCAGTACGGACTACTCACTTCATATATGTTCAGAACATTTTTCTCACGGATGGATTACGTGTGGGCGTTTTCCTGCCGTGGGCTTTTTCGCTGAGGGATACTACACCCTTATCCTTATGTTTTTTACCACAAACAGAAATATTTTTTCCACAGCATTTTCACATACAGTTGTTCATATTTTTGACATTTCACAAATATTGTATATTGTATAACATTTATATTGTAAACGTTTGTCTATTATTTTTTAATATGTTTGCATTGACGCTATGGAGGGGTTAGGTGGAAGAGGGGACTTCCTAGTCACAACCTCGCCCGAATAAAGACATTTTATTATTATTAAGGTTACTACCTTTTTTTTGCATATGTTGCACTCGGCGTATACCCACGAGTTAAGTCCCTCCCGTGGCTTCAAGGGTCTGAGAGCTCCGTTTGATGTAAGAAGGGGTTTTCATTTTTACGAGGGTTCAGGTTTATTTATGATGAAAAGTCTGAGCGAGAGGAGGGGTCAAAGAAGCCATCAAAATCTTTTAATGACTGCACCACTTATAACCTATATAATCGGGGTGTTTATCATTGCTTCTCTATCTTAAGTGCTGGCGCGTATTTATTTTATTCGAATTTTTTTCATCCCCGGTAATGAAACGCTTCTCTTAGATCCCCTTCCATCTGGTAAACCATACTCTAGCACGGAAAATAGGCGAACTTGTCACATTTTTATGGAGCATTTGTGCTGCACGAAGCCATTAACCTCGTAGGCATGAGTCCATATTTCAAGGTTGAGTGATTCACATAACGGTTTTGTGTTCATATCATTCTTAAAAGAAGATCTATGTGTACTTTATCACTTAAATGAAATTGCTACCATGATTTTGGCGATAAATTTTGTTCTGGAAATAAGCTTTTTAATGTCATATTTAAATTATAACATTTTCCTGATGTATGAAAAGGTGCAAACTAAACGATGATTGATTGGAATTTCGGCATAATATTGAAGTTTTGTAAAATGTATAAGCGTATAATTTGGCTGATTGCTCCACTGCATTCCGTAAATTATTACTCCGACGAATTTTATCTCATTAATAGTAATTTATGAATATCCCCATAGGGACGTATTTAATCTCCTTTCTAATGCAGGCTCTCCTAAGCAAAACATATCTCTGATTTTTGGTACCTGAAATGCTCTTTTTCGCTTGAAATGTCGAAGCCGCGACCTCATTTCTGAAACTTGATGATTCCTTAAAATAATGGCTTTCAACGGCAATGCCAGCTTCTTTCGACTTTCGTTGTGCAAGGAATGGACAGTTCTTGATTCCTAAGATAATTGCTTCTCTCAAGGTTCCTATGTCGAATATTCATTCATTCTATTAAGGGTGAATTTAAAAAAAATGTTCGTTGATATCATCTTCAGTTTGGGTGCTTGCAATTTTGTACTACTGGCCATCCTTTGTCTATATATGAATCCTTTAATAGTACATTAAGCATAATTTGTGGCTGTGAATCCGTTTTTTTCGTATTCCTGCTTAAAAGAACGTTAAGCAGGTACAGCACCTGCTTATTCCTCCTTTCAAATGGTCTAAGGGTGAAGGGGTGGGTGTTGTGGTTAGACTTTTGGTTTTACACCCTGTGGGCCCGGTTCAAATCCCGATTGGTAAAATGGTTTACCAGATCGCTACGTGAATACTTTGTTGAGGGCAACTCAAGTTTTGCACTCCGTCCGTCTGATTGGAGATTGTGCCGTAGTTCTCTTGACGCCTTTCGTTATTCACGCTAATACCGACGCCGGATTTCTCTCCACCTTTCCTTCCCTACCCTTTCCTACGGCGCACATGACCTAAGCTGTCGGTCAGATCCTTCAAGTAAGACCATAGCTTGGGGTTGAAGTTTTTTTTAATGGGTAATATCTTGGAGTTTGACCCCTATTTGTCGAGAGTTTAACTCCGCTTTTCAATGCAATTCTATGGTGAGAATAGGCCGGATTGAAATAGTCTCTCATAGGTGTTGTTGATGGTATATCCTATTTAGGTATGCAACCCAACAATATGATGTGCTTTCCGGGTAGCAGCATCGTATGAATCAAGTATCTACCAAGTTATGCAACTCTATTCTCATACTTTTTCCGGGTAATGTACTGAATGATAAACGTGCGGAAAATAATAATAGTATTCGAGCAGTATTATGTGTCAATATGCGTGGAAGATTTTTCACGATAAAGCCCTTCATAACTTAGAGTACATAACTGCCATTTTCCATGTAACTAGCATTTCATCTGAACGCGTAAACTGCAATCGTTGTTCTTCTAGGGTAAATTACATCACGAAGACCTCTTTATTTTATTAAAAAAGCTCTAAGACTGAGATATTGAACTCTCAACTCCATTAAATTCATCGTCTATGAAAAATATCATTTACCTGTTAGGTGCTTTATGGTTTTGTTATTCAGTTAATATTAGGCTATTATTGTTATTTATTTGGCTATGATGTTGGCTTAAAAGTGACTTTAGAAGCGGGTTGTTTACGGTCTCGAGAATATTGAGGAGGTGTGCTTGAAACCTCGACCTCTTCGCTTTTAAGTTGCGCAGCTATACATGGGCTCTTATCTTTGCATGATAGCCACTCGTGTTAAAGGCTTATTTAACATCATTAGAAAGCCCTACGCAATCCTTTTTGATTTTTTCTGATAGCATCTCTTGGGAAGTTATTATGACATGTTTATTGACTAAGGCGATACATTTTCCTCCTTTCCTATGCCTTGGTCTAGCGACTAGTTTCTTTGCTCGAGGAAAATCAAATTGCCATTTGGATATTTATTTTTTTAAGATATTTGTGGGATTCTGTTATCTTTGATAGAACAAATATCTTGAAGGATAAACAAAGTGTTGACTTGTAACTAGCGATGGACAGATCCAAGGCTATTTTAAAGATCCGTATCGAATCCTCCTTTCCTAGACCTTGGTCTAGCGACTAGTTTCTTTGCTCGACGAAAATCAAATTGCCATTTCGATATTTAAAAAAAGATATTTGTGGTAGTCTGTTATCTGTGATAGTACAAATTTATTGAAGGATTAACATATTTATAACTAGGGATGATGACATATAACATGATTTTTTTTCAGATACAGATCCGGATCGGACCCTAAATTTCAGGTATCGGATCTTCTGATATTTTCGTATCAAAATGCATGTTTAATTGACTGCTAAAATTTGTTCGGGCACTTTCCTGTAAATATCAGGAAATACTTTCTTTGAAAATGCTTAACGTCCTCGTAAAGTGTAACGCTACTCCGGATTAGTCGGCTATATTTAGAAACCCACAATTCTTTACAGTACTGTACGGCAGACCATCAATGCATATCATTTTAGCAATCTGCTTGGTGATACATTTCGACTGATTATCTGTTGAACCTAACTTTTCTTGGCATAAATAAATTGGCTTAAAGTCATTTCTACACGTGAAAACGTCTTTACGCTGCATTTAACAACTGAAGGTGACGCTGATATAATTGCTGATGATGCTGAATACGCTGGGCTTGGTGGATACTTTGCGTTCATAGCGTTTCATCTCTATTTCTATGCCCTTGAGTATTTCCTCAGTCTTTATTTCTCACATGTTCTTTGTTATACAGTGGAACTTGGCTATAACGGCATCGGCTGTAACGTCAACTCGGGTTTAACGTCACATTTTATACAGACCAGCCAAAATTGAACATTTTATGTTGCACGAAAACCCGTTTATATCGTCAACAAATATTGCGACGCTCGGGTATAGCGTCAAAAATTTTGCGATTCTTAGGTTGCAAAAGTGGTAGTTTGATTGCATTATGTCCCAAAGTTCATAGAAACCATGTGTAGAAACATCAAAAGCAAAAACAGGTCACAAGCTGGACGTTGAGCTGGTGACGGGATGCAACTCTTTTGTGTAATTGATGTCTGAACATATTCCAATGTACGAGTAGATTTCAATAAACAGTGTTGTATTTAGCAGAACATTTGCGTTTTTACTTTGCCCTTTCACTCAGATTTAAGGCTGCTTTTTTTATAACGTCACTCGGATATAACGTTAAAAATCTTGTGGTCTCTTTGATGACGTTATAACCAAGTTCCACTGTATTTCCTCTTTCAGCTTTGGGTCTATGTCAAACATTTTACATTTTTTGTATGTATTTTAATTTCAAAATACACTTCTGTAGCTTTTTTTTAAATGCTTTTTCTTATGTAGCTTTAGCTGGAGGCCGACGTAGTTACATCTTTGCTTGTTTCTCTTGGCATTATTATATGTATTATTGAATGCTCCGCTATTAAGAAGTATAGAAGTGAAGAGATTTTGTTATCTTCATCAATATTATCCTCATAGGCACTTTATCCTAGAACGTCTACCTCATGTACTCTACTCCTGATGTTTCGTTATTTTCCTGTTCAGTTTCAGTAGAAGTTAATGCTCTGCCTATACTATTGAATTCAATGTTAAAATACGTATACTTCGATGACAGAGTAAACACTGATAAGTAAAGTACCTATTTTGAATAATAAATACATGCCAAGGTATGTTGTGCATTGTGGAGAAAAAAATATATGTTGATACATATATTTTTTTTGATAAAATATGGGAAACATAAAAAGTTATACTTTTCTTTGAACGAATGAAATGAAACATACAGATTTTCCCGTGATTGAAATTGTGGTGTAAGCATCGAAATGTTTACTCTTCGGTCTTATCCTGTTCTTTTTTATGTATCCCTCCAGTTCCAATCATATTAACCTGCCTAGGAAATTTTTTACTAAGTCACTTAAGTTACCTTAATTCATACATTCATTAATTCATCATTAATTAACGGGATTTAACCTTTTTTAATACATACATTAGTACATGGCATAATAGGAATACAAATTGCATTTTTTATTGCTTAAAACATTCTTGATTGTTTCTACAAACTTAAAAAGAATGCTGGCTGCATCATATGAATATTACATGTTATGAAGTTACATGAACTGAAATAAAGAAATACAATGCATCTTGGTGACTAATAAGGCCATGTTAAAATGTTGGAAATGAATAAAGTATTTTATGTTAACAGCTTTGAATAATAATTGAAATTACAGTAGATTTAATTAATGCTATCTAGTATGAGTGTATCAAACCCACTTCTCAACAGAAAAAATCTTGTTTTTAATTGATGTATTAATTTAAACCCTATTACTTATGCAAATACTATTAATCTTTAATTCAGTATTACGTAACTTTTCAAGTCTTTAGTCAATCATCATGATGACCGAATGAAATTCATTGCGTCGTCATGATGATCGCTTTTAGCATTCTTTAAACAATCGTTACGGGCGGCTGTTGTTTGATCCTCCTCGCACAGGCTTGACTGACTTGGAATTGAAAATTCCTCTAGTTAAAATAGCATTGAACTATTACCCTGGAATATTTAACTCGGAACTGCATCATCATTCACGTAACTTCTGATATCTAGGGAAGGGATTTTTAAAGGGAGTGGTTGCCTGTTGCATTCTTAATCCTATGCCGGTGACCTGGTGGTTCGTTAGCGTTTAGGGATGTTTTCCAATCCCAAGGGCAAGAGGGTGCCTTCCTTCTACTCGCTACCCGCCCTCCGAGGAGGCCGTTGGCATCTGATAGAAGGAGATTTCTATGTCCCGATAGATAATCGATTAATTTATTCGTTAGCCGTTAAATAATAGTTGCCTTCTCTCCGGCACTAGGAGATGGATATTAGGATTATCCCATCATTGGATCTTGGGGAAAGAAGAATCTCTTAGACCAGGGGTTTTCAACCTTTTTTAATGCTGGGGCCAAAAATCGACGTCACATCGTCCGGAGGGCCACAATGCTCCACGTCACATTAACACCACATCAAAAATACAAAAACAAACATAATATTTATTGGTTTAAAAGTTCAAACAATCAATGTGATTTTTGACATAGTTTATTTTTTGACGAGTGTGTCGATATATATTTTATATTGTGTGACACGATACAATATTTTCTTTAGCATCTTGGGGCCCTGAAGATATAGCCGGCGGGCCGCATGCGGCTCGGGGGCCACGAGTTGAAGACCCTAGTCTTAGGCCTTCCAGTACTTTTAGAGATGACTGTCGCCGTTGTATATTTGCACTCTTTTATTCCTAAGCGGGATCTTTTCCTTTGGAAAATACGGTGTCGGTTCTCTTGTTCTCTTTTACTTTCTCTTTATCCACCACTATCCACCAATTAATCAGGTAATAATATTATAAATGAAAATCAATTTATCGATTTCGAAAGTGAAATCATCCCTTTCGAAAAGGTTAAAGTTCTCCCCTCAGTTGGCCGTTGTGGTGGAAATTCCGAGCGTCAGAAATTGCTTGAAAAAAGAAAATTGATTGTTTATACGTATTTCAATATTATGGTGGGCACTATCGGTAGGTTTTGTTGCAACTTAAGGTACGAAGTAATAACTCGGATAGTTAAGTTATAAGATTTGTAAATTGCTTTTGGCAAACGAAAATAGGTTCCGTAAGTTTATGTGACCCAGTGGAAGTGTCTTGCACCGGGCCATAGATTGGCTAATTATTTTCGTAAAAATGATGTGTTGGGAGTGTTTTACGGAATTGTGTATGTGGTTTAGAAGCTACAAATTGAAAATTCTCGCAGGATATCGTGCAGATGTGGATACGATTTGGGAATCGTATGAAAAATCCTCGCCAGTTTCGGAATATAATCAGGGATTTAGGGCAGTAATCTAATCACGACGCCAATCCAGAAACTCTGAAACACGTATGACAATATGTTTTCTAATTGAACGCGTACGTTGGTTTGTTCCGCTAGGAGCTTTTATTTACATTCATTTACTCGCTGGTGTAATTAATTTATTTAATACAGACTCGAGTCGAAATATCGACGTTGGGACGCAATCGGAAATTAATTTCGTTTAATGAGTCATTGTCGCTTCTCGTGGGTTAGATTCCACTCCCAAACTTGCAAAGGTTTGCGTTTGTTAATTAAACGCCCATGATACCAGTTCGTGGAGAACTGGAATCGCTTTCTAATCAGCGGTTTTCACGGTAATTTTCCGTGAATGATTTACTCAGCGTCTCCTTTTTTCGTATCCATTTTGGGGTTTAATTTCGTTTTTATGTAAGTTTCTCCATTTCTGATTGTAACTGGCATTATTTCGTTTGGACAAATACGGTACCGCAAATATATTTAGCGGGCCTAGAGTAGATGGCCGTTTTTGTGAGTTACGTGTGCCATCATGGAGTCATAGCGACCGCAGGCCCTCCCCTCTGCTACCACCATGCGCTATCCAAATAAGAGAATTCTTCTTGGAATAAACAAAGTGGTGACGCACAGCGTACTCGTTGAGTTCGCTTGTGATTTGGGGTTAATTTGATTGGCATATATTGAGAGCTAATTTTTCAGCTTTTTTCCTGTGGCTCTGTAAAATGAAATCATTTCCCGTGGATGAGTACAAACAAAGTCAAATAACTTGAGCTCATTATTAGTAATATTGTTCCTTTATAGCTGTCTAAAGAAGTGAAAATACTATCAACTAGTTTATGTTTGGATTTTTTTTCAAACCATGAAAAGTTTAGGAGAAGAATAGGCACTCATCTTGAAATGTACCAGTTACGAACGAATATTCATTTGTGCGTTTCTTTGTGACAATTATTAGTTTATTTTAGTTGACTTTCTGAGTGTGAAAAAACGATTCTTTAATAAACAAAATATACCTCATCTAGGAAATACAATCATCAATATTTCCCAAAATTGGGTCTTACATAACCGCAACAGTGAAATTTATGGCCCTAAAAACAGAGTGGGCAATAGTTTTATTGTTTATATTATTATGAATGTCTGCATTCAACGCATTCAACGCGCGTCGGCCAAGCTGGCAAAGACAATGCTAGACATTACTAGTAAATGCTAGCTTTAAAGGAGGGAGAATTTTTGAAAATATTGGGGAGATCATTGGTTTGAAAAGGATGAAATACCTGTATTTTGAGTTTGTATGTATATCATGTACCTTGCTTATAATTAAGATTTTTCTCTGTGGGAGGCCTCTATTCGAGAAATAAAATACAGAGAAGCAGCCATGGTTATCATGGGAGACGGATGTAAGTTCGTAGTGTATCACAGCCCACGTTAGAACTAGGAGAGAGGCTACCAATTAATCGGATTCGACACGCTAGGAGCCTTCGATATGTTGATAAACCCACGCCTCAATTGTATTGGCTTGGGTAATGTACATTTTACCGTAATCTTCATCTCTGTGTGTGGTATAAGCGATCCTAAGTCGCAGCTAAGATCCTAAGCAGCGTCGCTGTAAGAGTATGGGAAAATTTTAGTGGCTTTTCAAGGCTTAGCAGGTACTCAATCAATCATGCACAGGTAACTGGAATTCTCTATTTTCTTCGTATTATTTACCTTCATTCTTAACTGAATCTAGACTTAATAATATTTGAATCGTTTGCCCCCTTTGGTTGTGACTCTTGTCTCTTAGTGGAATTGCAAGTTCAGTAATGAGTTTTTCTTTTTTTTCCGTTGCTGCAGTTTTACTCCGTAACCGAGTGACATATGCTTTGTCAGATATCAGCTTGTGTTACTGCTGATTAAATGTGTTCTAAGACGCTACCCCATTTATAGTATTGCAATTTCAAATAGGAAAAGCGAAAAATGTGTGATAAGGTATGATTTTAATTGTTACCGTAAGAGAAGGTAAAACGGTCTTGGATTTGACCACCTGTATGAATAAAATTATGCTTACTAGGAATTTTGATCTGGAACCATTTTAGATAGAGTGTGGATTTTTCTCTTAGATAAAGAGAAAGACAAGTCAAAATGCTTAATTTAAGTTGTTTGATGTAAATTTCTCGTAGCAATAACCCTATTCAGAAGATTTTTGTTTTAAAGTTCAGTGTTATGAATGAATGCATTATTTTTGCAGTGGAATTGCAGGTGTTACTTTAAAGTGGAATATGTTTACTCACAATTCATATTTTTCTCTTTTACATCTTAAGCGCAACTTAAACAATTTTGCTTATGGTTTAACTCGTGTTAGCAATTTTATAAATCTTGAAGAAGGCGCTATTTTTATCTATAGTCTGGCTGAAAAAAATATTTCTCTGCTTTGAAGAGAAGTTGTTTTTTCTTGGAGAGAAAAGTTTAACCATCAACTGTTTGCTTTACATTATGGATATTTTGTTTCTTTATTATTCAATTCTAAGCTTCGAGGGAAATGCAAAATGTAAACCCTGTCACCGTGTCATAACCTCGTCCCTGCGACAAGCATGTATTTTAATTTTGGCGGATGTATAAACTGATCTGAAATTGTGTGACAGTTCCAAATTGGGAGCAAGAGGTTATTAATGGAATGTCAGTAGTTTCTTCGACATGCGAGGAATAAATTAGATCCCGTCCTCGTGGGATTTGCTTTTCCCCTTTCCCAACGCTAACCTCGTTCGCGGTTGGAAAATAAGAGAAGTATTAATCTTCCACCGGATGCTTAAACGATGTTCTTGCGGCTAAGAAATGATTTCGTCGCCCTTAGGAAATCACGCACTGCCGAGCGGAAATATGGAATCAAAAGGGCGAAATAGGAGTGCAAACTTAATTCGGGGCGGAAGAGTAAGGCCAAACTAATGCAATATTTTTTTCGTCATGCCGCATAGCTTCCGGAAGCTTGAATCCTAACGAACAACGCATAAGTTTTCTCCTCGTTCAATTATTTTTATCTCTTTTGGTTCAGCCTAAATTTCCTGTTGCTCTCACAGTAAATATTTAAATATTCTGTGGGAAAGTAAACTCATATTCTTCCTCCGCGCCGAAATCCATTGTGACTTTTCACGGAAGGAAATTGCGGAGGAAATTGGTTTTTGTTACGGGATGTGCTCTGAAAATTTTATGGTCAATTAGCTCTGATCATGCTTTTTATCATTGCTTCCGTATCATAAAGTATTTGCTTCCCAAGAAATCAGCCCTATGTTTATTTCTTGTGAAGGAGTGTATCTTAATATTATTTCCTAGGGATTACCTGAAAGGAAAGTACATACTTCAAGCACATGCTAAAGAGTTCCTTTTATATGTTTTGGAACATTTCAGAGGATGAAATCCAATTTATTTCGTTCACAATAAATGGTGAAGAAAATGACTGCAAGAATCACGTGAGTGAGGTGTTTGATGGCCTCTAGCACTGACCTCGGACGTTCGTTTCAAGTGACGGGAAAGTATCTGAACGTTGCCGTTAATGGCATAAGCCGAATAGCTTTCAGTATCTGTTCATTAAATATGACATTCATTGATCCTATTTAAGGTGCCTTAATTAACGTTAATGAACACGTGTCAGGAACGATTGATGTTAAATCTAATGCAGAAGGCTACATTTTAAAGCTACATTTTACGCAATAAATTAAACATATTTTGTGTATGAAAATCCGCCCAAACGTTTGCGAAAATATTTATTAAAATGTTCAAAGTCTCTTTCGCTTAGTTAATTCGTGAAAATCTAGTGTGTGAAAATATAATACTTTAAAAACTTTCTCAGCAATATTTGAGCGGATAAGATGTTTAAAACCTTAAATAATGCAAAGTGTGTGAAAGTAAGTCGGCTGGTTTGGAGTTTTTGTGCTGCTAAAATATTGAAATTCACAAACTATTACTTGTCGGCTGCTTAAGGTCTATCCATGTCTTTGCAATGCTAGTGATGCTCATCGAGTCCTTTTTGGGTGCACAGCATGCGCTTGATGGAAAGTCATTTGCACGCTGCACATTAGTGACCACTTTTTTGCGGAGCAGTAATCTTCAGTGAAGTTCCTTGTAATATAAAATATTGTGTAAGGTGATAGGCAATTATGGCATTTCACTCGAATTGCACTGTTTTAGCTATATGTGAGATAGAAGTCACAATATGTTAGATTTATTTCTCGCTAAATTGTGTTGCTATGAGATGTTGATTATGGTTCAACTTTTATGAGCCTGTCGTGATTTTTGAAAGGCATTGAATTTGAAATCCATCCCCCATCATTGTCTTTATTGACCTAAAATCTTTTCCCCTACTTCTCTCCCCTCATTTGTTCACCATTTTATGTGTATAATACCAACTAGAACCAGTAGCAGTACACGTTGCTGTATCCGAAGATGACTCATGATGCGTGTAAGCTGTTAACATTGAATTTATTAAAGTGGAAAAATACGGCAAGATTTAGTTATTTCATACCTATATATCCCACAATATTTAGCCTCGTATCGTTGATTTTAGTGGATACGTTCTTTATAAGTATATTAGAAGTAAGTGCTGTACCCTATGTTGTTCCAGTGAATCCTCTTAAAGCCTGCATTCATTTAGTCTTAGCTTCGGTTGACCTAATAGGCCTCGAATGGATAATCTTGTTTATTTAAATAATTTGAGCTCCTCTAGATCGGTAGAGGTATCATTTGCAGTACAATTACTTTGCCCATTTGAAGGCTTCATCGATGAGCCCAACATTATGCATTGATAATACAGTGAAACCTGCCCATACAGCCACCTTTAATAGCGGCTGCCTTTCCCTAGAACCGTTCATGTTTCCTGTGTACAATCGAAATTCCATTTTTTGTTCGCGTCTATCCCCTTTAATTGCCAATGGCCATATATTTTTCGGTCAACAGCCAATCCTCTAGCGACCTCCCCGTGACATTTGCTGTCACGGAATACTTTTAAGTTTCGTTTGATGATTGTTTTCCTCTAATGTAGAACTAAATTTAATTTTCTATAATCTCCAATTAAAAAAATGCACATTCGTTCTTCCGTGGGCTACCAGTATTGCTTGATTCATGCCTCTGGGCAATGGCATTTATCATTGAATTGAAAATTTTTAATCTATAGATAGAAAGTCTTGCCAGTTTTAGGTTGAAAATGAGCGTATGGCTCATTTTATTGATAATGATTTTTGAAGACCTCGCGTGTATCACCTTTAGTTAGTGCTCAACTTCTTAAGCGACTACTTACCTCCCACCCGTTCGGCGGCCGCTTTGGACAGGTTCATTCTATATACTATTTTGTTCTTTAAGAAGAATTTTAACATAGATCCAACATGGATATACTTCATAGTAGTACAGTGAGCTCGTTGTGACAAAGATTGAGTATCAGTTGCAATATGATTCCTTTACCAATTTAGAGGATAAATAACTTCAGCCTCGCATTGCTTACCGACCGTTATCTTGTTTAAATTGTTAAGGTTATTTATTGGTAGAAAACCAATATATATTGCGTGTTAACCCAAGCTATTGGATCTATGCCCGGTTACTACCTTCAGATTCCAGTGTGGACAAAATTACCTGTACATGTATTAACGTCTCGAAGGGAGATTTATTTGGTAGTATGTCGTCGGGGAGAACATGGAATAATAATTTGTTCCTGTGAAACTGCTTGCTCAGTTGTGTCAATTGGATAAAAAGTGAACGGCCAGTCTAGTAGGCTCATTGGACATTTTCGAATCAGCTGAAAAAATTGTTTTGTAGCTTATTTCTCTAGCTGTGACTGGAAATGATAGCTATAAATATATCATTATTTTCGAGCAAAAACTCCAAACGTTGTGTATAGATTAAGGTAAAACATAAAAAGAAATGATGAAGTCCAAGCAGAGGGAGATTTCATTTTTGTAATATTATATCGATCTCATTGTTCTTTACCGCCCCAATGCTATCCTGAAATACATGACTTGTCCCAAATTAATCGGGTATTACTGATGATTTGCTATTTACGGATTGGTGCGAAATAATTATGGTACTTAATATCGCTGTGCATATGGACGGATGTTAAGACTTTATTTTGCGATTGATGAGGTTTGAACAATGAAAATGGCGAACGGCTACCCTTTCGGGCCAAAGCCGGAAACAGTATTTATAGTTCTGCTCCCCTTTCTCCTTAATGGCTTACTTTCACTAGCTTGGATCTGGCCTTACCCATGTCCCTGGCGCTAATTTCTCTTCGCATAATCTCATTACTCCCTAATCTCGCCCTCGGACATATTAATCCTTTACAAAACGATTCGGGCTCGTTCCAAAGAAGCCATTAGTTTCGCCAATAATTGGTGATTCGACCTTTAAGAGGATCATTTAGCCAACATCCTCCTTTATGTACTGAGGATAATGTAATTAATGATGCATCAAAGAGAAGAATACATCAGATCATTAGAGTGTAAGTTGTTAATACGCTTTTTAGCCAATTCCTATTAATTAATGTAGCGATCCATTAAAGGAGACGCTGCATGGAGACGCAGCGGTTGCGAAAATAAGATTCTTCGGTATGTTGCGGGTAGGTTTGGCATTACTTCCCACAAGTTGGAGTACAGGGCGAAAATCCTTTACGAGGCTTCCCTTTTGGCATCGAAAGGAATGAGACAAGCTTTAATGATATCGATAATTTGCTGTATCACCGTTCGTAATGAACGAGTGTGTTAATTGCCAGCAGAGTTGTATCTTGGATACCGCGCGAAGGAAAGGAGTTGGCATTAATTTTCTTTGGCCGGTACATGGGAAATTGTTTGATTCAATGCAAGAGATGCATTATTTTCGTACGTAATAATGACAACACTAATAATATTAATAATACATTTCATTTTCTATTATATGCTATTATCTAACATTTATACCCTTTATATGGGCCATCTGGATCCCCATGCCGAAACTTAATTTAATATAATACAAAAAGAGTTCCTTCTTTATGGGACCAAATTTTTTAAAATTTATTACCCAATACAAATAAAGAAACTATTTGCTTGGGAAAATACTTAGGGCTGATAAAGAAATGGATAGAATTTCATATGCACTGGTATATCATGCTGTCATATCATTTATTGTCCATTCTACATTATTACTCATGGTCCAGTCTCTACAATTTTGTAATTTTTTAAGCACAAAATTCCTTCTATGCTTTCATTTCCGATTTAAGAGTTTTTGAAGTTAGCCTATCTACAGGCTTATTGTCTTTTATGTTACTTTACTTCCATGAATGTAAATAGTGTACTGTTTACTCATTCATGGAAGAAAATATCTATTATTTATTAAAAAAAAATATAAACACGAACACAGTTTTGGTAAGACATGAAAGAATTACAAAGAGACGGTTCTAAGAAAATAATAATTTATTAAAGTCTCGAATGAACGTGTGTGCTGACGAAGTAAATTCTATAGCTATGACGCGGGTGTCCGGGCGTATCTTTCGAGGCGTGCGTCGCGCTCCGGCTTCCAACGTAATGATATCTAGGGCGCGATCTTGTCACTAAAGGTAAAAAATCGCGCTCGAAGAATGGTAAATTAAGATTTAGTATCAATTTTTAACCTAATACTAAGTATATGGTGGGTTATTCGCGATCTTACTATCAGCAAATTTGGTGCTAGCGGCGCAGAGTGGGATGCAATGGAAATTAGTGAAAAAAGTATTTTTCCTGATGTCATGATGTAACTTTTTTCCTGCAATACCATGTACATGAAGGGCGGCGCTCACCTCTAATCTCAAAGGGGAATGCGAATTCATACGGACAATGACAAGGAGGTTTTAAATTTATCCGCATAAAGCCATTGTCTGAATATTTGATTGCTCGGGTTTCTCATTTCCATTCCTAAATGAATGGCAGAGGGAGTAATGGGCAAAGTCCTTTAGCACCTACGTCTGATACAATGTATGTGGACTTCAGCTGCTACCGTGTTTTTCCGAATAAAGTCATCGCCTGAATATTTATGGACTTGATGATGTAGACTCTTGCTTTTGCGCTGTCGGTTATTGGAAAATTTCTTTCTGCAGCATATAGATACATTATTTTCATCCATTATTACTACTCTTTGAGAATTTATTTTGAATTGTTATCTATCATTGATATGCATTATAATTTGTATTCTAGGCGGAAATATATAGAAGTGAATTTTGTTAAGAAAGACAAATTAAGCATTCATATCATGATCCAGGGAACTTCGGAATGTGTCCTATAGTGTACGAATGCGTGTGAAATTGAATTATGATTTTGTCCAAATTGAGCCCGTGAGGTTTACCGCACTTGCAAGGCTAGACCACATGCGGCGCCTATTTCAATGACATGTTTTTATGGTATTCGGAATTCCGAACGTCTCTCAAATGGGTAGTGATTCCATTGAGTAGGACTTATTTTGGCTGTAATCAATTATTTTTCATGCGGTACATTTAACATGCTGTAGTAAATTTTATAAAAGCGGCCATATCTCCACGAGGTGCTTTGTAAATATAAAAATATTTATTCAGATTCATGAACTTTTGATTGCATAACAATATTATTCACTTAATCAACTTACAACTGCTCATACAAACTGTTTAATAGAAAACTGAAAAGACAATATTTAATTTAAGTACGTGCACCTATATTCTTTACTCATAGATACTGTTTAGTAAGACCTTAGTATCTTCGTTTAGATAATTATATCTCTATATTTGAGTTTTTTTTACTCATTTTCCCTCCATTATGGAAAATGTGAAATATTTTGCTACAATAATGGAAAAAACATCATTTTTAAAACTTGAGAAAATATTTTTATCCGTGCATAAAATTTAATGATTATCTACGTCTTTCTCACGAAATACATTGTTTACGATAAAAAGATTTTATTTTGTATCATCGATTCCTAATTTTCATACAATGAAATACCTTGTGCCGATAATTTCAAGCCAGTTGCAATAGCCATGCATGGGAGAGTCGGTTTTCTTAATCTTAAAGGATTATTTATTCGTCATGCACAAATCGTCGACCAAATTAAGTATAGATATTTTTTAGTCCGAGCATATTTTTCATTTTCATCCAAGCATTTACTGATAACTACTACCATTACTTTAGCTATTGAGTTATTTAAGTGTCGTCGGACGTATTTGTAAAATTTTTGTACCTGTTAGTACTATGAAAGAAATAAGAATAGTTAATAGGGAATTACTGAATATCTTGCGTTAACAATTAATTTTTGACATGCGATGACGGTAAAAAAGAGAGGTAATTGTTTATATAACCAGTTATGCTCGCTGAAATGCATTCGTCTGCATTAACTTAAAACTGCTATATTTTGATAATTTTTTCTCAGTGAACTAAGGAAATCTATGCTACGTTGACAATATCTCGTTATGCGAACAAAAGCTGCCGTATTAGCTTCGCACGGTCCCTCTCCCCACCCCGACCAATCGAAATCAAAGGCTTGCATTGACTGACTGACTGTTCAACGAACAAGTACCAACTTAGAATAGTCTGTAAATAGTTAGATGATGTATGTAATGGCAGGCTCGAAAATGACTAATAAGCAGTGTGGGGGCGTTTAAATGGAAGACACCCGCGGCACTCAGCCAATTTTATTTAGTTATGATCGATATCCTTTTACTGGAATTGGTGATAATCTAATTACTCCGAGAACGGAGTGCGATAATTATATTGTCTTTTCTTCTTTTTTTAACAGGCTTGAAGCCATGGCGCGAGACACTTGAGTGAAATACAGAATTGGTCGGGTTGATGGGAAGGAAGCCTTTATTTGGCGCCCGCCCAGCCGGCAATGAAGTCCCGGGCCGCACAAGTTCTACCCCCCGCCTGACCCCCTGGCCTCCCCGCCGATCGGTTCTGCCTCCTCCCGAACTGCGACTCGGAAAAATTCATCGCCTGATCCCTTAGCTAGAGTCGACCCATTGGAAAAATCCATGGTTATTTGGTACCGTGCCAGAAACCTCAGTCATCAAGAAATGCATGAGCGTCAGGAGAAGGATTGTGAATAACGGTAGTCTATTGGTCTAGGGAATCTGACGCTGGTATTCAATTGTGTATATTTCGATGATATTCAAATATTCATCATGGGTGCATTGATGGGGACATATATTTATGAGTAACTCAAGGTAAAATTGACTACCTTTTCTTGTACTTGAAAAACAAATACTATACAAATGAAACAATTATGTATGCAGAATTATTTTTGCATTAAATTATAACGGTTATTCATTTGATAACATTCGTAGGTATATAGACTGCAATCGAACACTTAAAGTTGGAAATATGCTTATGTATTTATAAACTTATGTGCGTTATATTTATTTCTTTACTAGTATATCCACAGGAGGGTGTGGTTCAATACGCATCATGCTACTTCTGGTAGTGGTGATGAAGTTTTCTTGTCTTCGTCTTATGGTTTCAAGAAGACTTCAGTTTTCTCTCTCTCGCGTAATAACTTCCTTGTTTCACACTCCCTTGATCCATTTTATCTTCATCATTATTATTTGACACCGTATGTCAAATACTTTCTTGACTTCTCTGCTGCTGCCAAAGTCCAGGTCTGCCTGCCATTAAAAATGTGTTCCTAATGTTTTATCAACCCTTTCCATTTATCGACTTTTTTATTCCTTTTTTAATAACAATTTTGAACTGTTGAAATAAATTCATCTTGTGGTGTAGATCAAACGAATAGTTTTGGCACGTAACTTTGCCGAATGGAAAGTTATAAAAATTCGTATTTCCATAGGGAATTTAAAGACTTTCATAAATGCTGGGTCGCACGGAGGTATCGGATGATGACCAGGGAGGCCTCTTAGTTGGATGCAATGCATCAGGGCCAGGAACCAAGTACCGCCCTGAGGCAGTCATGTCTTTCTCAACATTCACGTTGATTTTATTGTGCTTTCTCTCTGGTTAAGGGCCGATATCCTAAATTTCCTTCCACACACCCGTAGAGACAGCTTGCTGGATGATTTGAAAACAAAAAATAATCTTGTTTACGTTGAAAATGAAGTATTTAATGCACAGTGATTATAAGCTAAAGTTTATCCTGAGTACTACATCAGAAGAATAGTTCTATTCATTTATCTTGCGGTTATTTTCTTTGATCGGTGAAAATGGAGTTTTGAATTTACTTCGTGATGTTTCTTTTCCGTTGCTTATGCGCCTCTCATCCTCACAGTACTTATCCTCGGAGACTGAGTTCTATGCCATGATCCGTCATGATCTTTGACCGATATCCTAACGCTTCCTTCCACACGCTCATACATTTACTTGGTGATATGAAGACATAATTAATCTTATTGACTATGAAATTGAAGCGTGTAATGCTCAGTGATTATTTATTTTTATTTTATTCTCTAACCACCGGATACAGCTCTTATTGGCTATTTTACACTGGGGTGTTCAACAAATGTAGCAATTTAACGTACAAAAACGACCATGCCCTGGACCGGGGAAACCTACCCAGGCGGGACTCGAACCCGCGACCTCTTGTTTGACAGGCGAGGACGTTACCCCGCCGCCACCGAGGCCGGCAAAATTTATGTACGAAAATGTATCTCGCGTTGTAAATCAGAAGAACCGTTTCAATAATTGATTTTCCGATTCTTTTCTTTGATTGGTGAAAATGAAACGTGGAATATACAATGTGATGTTTCTTTCCCGTTACTTATGTGCCACTCATCTTCTCCGCACTTATCCTCGGAGACCCAGATCTATCCCATGCTCCGTCATGATCTTTGGGAGAAATATCGCCCGTTGTGAAATGTACAGTGGGGACGATGACCCCTCCCCCTTTACCCCTTCCCACTCGCCCCCTCCCCCACACTCTTGATTATTTGGATGCCGTCCAAGCCCTGGCTGAAAAATAACCACAGCTTAACCGAGCACCCCTGCTTCTGAAGTCTTCTTCCTTGGTCTCGACATTGCAATTCTCTGCTGTTGTTCTCGGGACATGCATACTGCCGCACTCACACGATAGCACGGTTCTTCCCCGTCGTCTTTCCTCCCCACGGAGGAGGCCGAGTGTGGGTCTGTTTTTGGCTCGCCTCGTGTGACGTCATAAATGCATGCTGTCGCAGACGGTGACGTTTCTGGGGCGACGGATCGCGTGGAGAGTCACTCGGGGGGATAAAGGACTGCAACGGATTTAAAAGCGATTTCTGCCCCATTTGCCTGCTCTCTTGCTCTCTTCCTCCTTCCAGTGTGCTTTCGCGTCGCCTTCTTCCGCAAGACGGGGCTAAAATTACTCCGCAACTGTCAAGAAAAAATGTCGGTTGTCCTGCGCATTTTTATCGAATCTAATATTTTTCCTCCTACAATGTTGGTAGCGAGTCATTCAAGCGAAACAGGGGTGCAGTTATTGAGCTGGTCATCTGTTCGTCTTTAACAGACTGCGTGGCCCGTGTGGAAGCAAGCTAAAGACTTCCTTTAGGTTTGTGTGTGGTTGGAGAATGACTTGGCTTTAAAAATCCAATCATATTACAACGGGTGTTTTTTTTTCGGATCAAATTTTTATTCTTTCACAATGATGGTAGCGAGAGTCGTTCAAGTAAAACAGGGGTACGGTTATTGAGCTGGTCATCTGTTAATCTTTAACAGACTATGTGGCCCGTGTTGAAGCATGCTAAATACTCATTTTAGGTTTATTTGGTGTTGGAGAAGGGCTTGGCTTCAAAAATACAATCACAGTGCTATGGATTTTTAAGGGTTTGTAATGGGCTCATTAAGGTGTCGCAAATATTCATTTTATTTTGTAAAATATACTTTTGCTTCTAAGCACTCCATCAGAGTAGAGATGTTGTAGTTTTATTAATAAAGCTTAGAATTTTGTAGCACGCTATGCGATTCAGGTGTTTGCGCAACAAGTTTCCATCAGCACCCGAGTTTCGACAACTTCGTTTTGGTTGTTAATTATTTTCTTCCATAGTTAAGAACAAGAATACAAATCTAATACCCGAGGAAATCCTTGGGGATGCTATTAAGCATATAACAAATATTATATGAATTATGCTTCCGATTTAATTCATTCTTTGGGAATATGGACCCAGAATACCTATTTTGGGGTCAAAGCATAATTTTTATGCTAGGTACATAGGTAGATTAGGTAAATAAAATTCGGTAGACCGTAGTGTGGCTCGAGTAAAGGAATTATTGAAAATTTCACTGTTGAATCTATGACTTCATCTTAGTAAATCATAGAGTGACTGTTAGCTCTCCATCGCGAGCAGTTTTTTCATTGTAAACTCTCACCACTGCCAGAAATATTTCTGGTCAACTTGTGTAATATCAACGAAATGGAATGGAAGAAACCTATTATAAAGTTTTTCCTATTTCTATATGACTAATTTTCCGTATCAATTGTGAAGATATTTCTAGTATTTCGCTGCTCCATGAAAACCTCATGCTTCTAAGCTCTCCATCATAGTTCAGATGTTGAGTTTCCGTGGAATAATTTGAAAATGATTGCAGAAATTTGTAAGAATCTTTCTACGTATGATACAAAGGCTTTTGAGGCAATTTTTATGCATTGTCATACATAATTAAAGTTGAATTTAAACTTGTAATGGCCCAGTGAGAGCTTATGGCATAAGAAAGCTTTTTCAATTGCCGTGTAGTAGCATACTTACTCTCTTGTGATATTGTCTCGCCCTCGATCATTCTACGATGGCTATAATAATAATAATCGTCATGTGCATACCTTGTTTCCTGTTAGCATTTGAATTCAAATTGCGCAGATGAATAAATTTTTTTGCCCGTTAGTTATGAAAGTTGTGGATTTTCTTAAGCAGGAACGTGCCAGAAGCTAATACTCACTCTGTTACATGTCAATGTGATTGTAAACTTAGAATGAAAATTTTTCTCTAAGTTTCCGTGTTCATCATCGCTCCTTTGTAGCGTACGTATTATGTTGTATTTTAGACGTGCGATTATTATATTTTCATATTTTATTGGCGCCAATATGTGTTACTAACTATATTAGAGATCGTGTTGGTCTGGGTCGCCACAAAGGTATTTTAAAGACCATTTATATGAGTGGAAACAATCGCACTGTTTGTAAGCTCTTTCCCAAGGCCACGGTTTGCCGTCTGGAATCGCATTTATGGCATTTCAGTTTTACTTCGTGTTCTCCTTATGGGGTAATTCGGGATATACTTCTAAGTTAATGTGACCGTTTTTAAGCTACCCATGTTCCGCATTACCATTTTGAACCCGTTTTTCTGCCGGTTAAACCTTGTTCGAATTTGTGGTACGAATAATGACCTGCATGCTCGTTTGCTTGACGTGAAAAAGGCTGGGAAATTCTGCTCTCCATTCTGTTGGAAAATCGATGAAAACTTCTTCCTTTAAATTTCTTACGCATCGTTGGTTAAATGCTAAACTCTACATTGTGATCTCAGAATTTTCTTACAGAAAGAAAGTCATAGGAGTTTTTCCGACGAAGTGGATGAGTGCATCGACTTACGTTGGAGATGCATTAGACGTTGATCGTATTATATAGTGGCGCTACCTTTCGGAGTTCCCAACTTTTTTACGCGAAGAGCTAGGCAAGCAATGTTCCACCTTTTAGCGGGAAGCGTTCCTAAGGAGTTGTTTACCTGGGAAAATTTGAGTCTCTAATCCTTGAAAACGTCCCCATTTCGACTTAAAGTAGACACTTTTTTGTTAAACGGAGGAATCAAACTCGTGCTTTATCGAGATAGGCTTTAAGGGGAACTATTTGTGTCCCCTCAAGCTTGCTCGTCTCTCCGGCTTTTTTTTATTAGCTTCAGGGCGGAAGTTGCGTGCATTTCATCATTTTTCCCCTGAGTTTTCTAAAGAAGGTAAATTGCTACTTGCACACGTGCTTGCATGCATTAATTCTCTACTTTGATCAATGATGCTGGCGCACTGAGTGTGGTGTTCTGGTATGAAAATTGGAGGGATGCATTTGTATCGCAGTGTGCTCTATTTAAATCTGAAATACTTGAGTTGGTAAAGCTATTTTATCTTTGCTTGCTTACAATTCGTCATGAAGATCTTACCTTAGGAAGAATATTTGATCGATTTTCATGTAAAAAAATTCAAGTGGATGATTTAATATTGTAAGTTAGGTGGCGAGAGTTACGAAATCCAACGATCCAAACATGTAATCATTTTTCCCCTAGAATTTTTAGCTCATAAAAATTCATGAAACGTGTGGTATTGGAATTACGGAAAAACATATGGATGACCCTCGAAAATTATATGCTGAGGGAAATGAAGTATGTACTGCTGCATGGCTATTATCAATCGGGAATTCTCGCTTGGAAAAAGTTGCCGTCAATCACCTTCTAATTAGGCTCGCTGTCCTTACCGATCCATGCCTCTTGATAGAATAGGTATGGATGTGTAAGGGCAGTTGTTAGGTATTTGTTATAAGTTCATACTGTTTGTTTCGGCATAAAGTAAAGGTTAGCGGTGCCTTAAAAACAATAAACGATAGCATTTGCGACAATACTAGGCCACTTCTGGTATACTGACGAACAAATAATTTATCCTAATTAATACTATTTAAAAGTTATTATTATAAAATTTTAAATTTACCATGAATTGCTGTGTTATAGACAGCTGCGAGCATTTTTATGCTTTTAAATTTTTAACGGGAAGAAATTTGACCTCAATTTTTTAATGCAGATAATTATATTGGCGAGAAATGACCTTTTCGGTCGTGCATGCGGAAACTATACTGCTACTAAAGATTAAGTCCTCCCAATTTTTGAACAACATGTACATTCTATCGCATAGAAACATTGAATTTTGAGCCGATCCGTCCGCTGTAAAAGAAAAACAAGGCAAAAAATTACGCGCGGTGCTCGGCGATTGCGCATGCTTCATTCAGTGGACAAATTGTGGCGATCCCGCTCCCGCAATAGCGCTAGAAATCGCGCCATCGATATTAACGACCCTGTCTGCTGCTTAGCGCTGAATCGAGCGGAAGAAATTTCTCGAGGCGTGGCGCCCGGACATACATTTCATCGGAGCAAAAGCTTTTATCTGCATGCAAGTGTATCTGCCGGTGGCGTGGAAAAACATGTGCTCTCCCGAAACCTATGATTCTAAATCCTCTTGCGAGATTGTAGCCTCCTTCCCGGATTAAAAAAAATATAAAAAACGAAGAAGTAGGGAAAGTTTATTTTTTTCCAGCTCAAAAGTGGCTTTCACCCTGTGCGTGGGGTAATGGTGGGACCGCTATAAATTCCGAAGTTTGCGTGACGAGTGTTTTGGGGTAGGATCGCCTAGGCAACAGCAGCGTTCTAGCGGTCGTGACTCTGGTAAATACGAGGCGGCATTAAATCCCACGGCTAAAAGTGTAAAAAACCCTTTTAAAAAGTCCTCTAGCGGGAAGATAATAGCTCCGACGCTACTGCATCCAACCGCGAACTGTAATCCACCGGCTGAGCAAACTTAGAGCAAACTCCGGGATAAGATAAGCTCGGCCGTAGACCCTCCGGCAAAAGTACTTCCTTCTCCTGCTTTTCCGCGCTTCCGAAGCCTGCGCCAATTATCGCATCGGTTTGGATTCCGGAACTCTTGCGCCGCTTATTCCGTGTTTTTACGTTATCGCGCGAATTCGTTATTTCGCTTGAAGGATTCGCGAGAAATTGTTCGGGAGAAATTGTGTTCGCGATTTTTCTCCCTTCGCTTCTCTGCAACGTGCGGAAATCGCGGATTATCACTATTCGCAGAATCCGTTACTGAAGTGCAGTATTTCGATGCCTCGTTAAACTTTCAGGTTTTGTAATGGAGTGATTCTTCTTCGCCTCTTTGAATGATTATTTTCAGATGAATGCATCCACTGCCTAACTATGGAGCACTACCTGTTAATCACGCTCTGTTTCTTGCATTCAATTATCAACTTTAATTCTATCCTTTTGCCTATCGAGATATTATTAAACCAGTGGAAATACTAATTGGGAATAATTTCTCCAATTAACGCCACGAACGGAGCATATATTGTTATAACAGTTGGAATATTCACATTTATAGCTGTCTAAAGGTCCGAAGTTAATCACGTTAAAAACATACGCTTATATTAATATTTTTATACTACCATCGTGAACCAGAATGTTTGAGGATGCTTTGTTTTGATCCGAAATCCATTTCTTGTGATGATGAATGGGAAAGAGGCTGATTTGGTTCATGAATGCATTCTTTTACCATGCATCGATTGGGTTGAAATGCTGAGAAATTTCTCTATTGAGCGATATGCTGGTGTTATAGTGTAATTGAATGTGAATTTATTTTATTTTATCATGTATAACCGTCACAAAGTTAACTCAACTACCATCAACTTCGTAATTGAAAGCGTTTTAATGATAACTAATTCACCGAAATAAGGATTTTGTGTTGATAATTACTTGGGGAGGGAAGTTTCTTTTGGGTCAGTGCTGCTTTAACAGGATCTTGGCGACGAAAATAATTTTTATAGAAAAAGTATCTTCTTTACATGGTAGAAATGTTTTAGCAAAAATAGTAATTGCAGCCGTAGAGTAATAGTTGCTCTTAGAAGGACCTGCGTGGAGGGAAATATTAGCTGAAAACTAGGGCAGATATTGATAATGATAGGAATGATATTACACAGTATAGTTATATCGTATATATATATATCGTATATAAATATATATATAGTATATCGTGTACTAGGAAAGGGGACACTAAAAAAAGGGACATAAACTAATAGCGCAAGATAATCAGCGATTTTATTTCGAAAGAATGAGCCTAGAGCTGTTGATGACTTAGAGGAGAAGTTCTATCGTTGCTTTAGTCCATGTATCCATATTACTACCTAGAAACCCATATAATATAAACTAAATATGGCCATTGTTGTTGCAGCCATGACTATTTACCAGTCTTCTTCTTTATTTCGTAATTTAAGATGTGTATCCCATTACTTATACGTTAAGGTACGAAGAATGCGTACCCAGAATGTTTCCTTCCAAGAAATATTCAGTATGAAGTTTTTGTGTCTTGAGTCATGATACCTGATGATCTTTGCTTTTCTTATTTTAATCGTTTCCAATACTTTTTCCATTATTTTACTTACTCATTAGTTTTTCTCTCGGTCTCCGTAGTTGGTATCTTCAGCGGCAGCAGGAAAAAATGCTGTTAGTTACTATGAGACCGTTCAAGTATTACGTAAGCACATTTTAAAACCTTTTTCCCCAACTTAAGCAAAAATAAGCATTAGCCGAACCCCTACCCTGCTTGCTTGGGTAAAATGATTCGATTTTAATGTTTGCATTATGGGAAGAAACCAAATATTTTATACAAATTTCAAAGTGTTACTTTAATAGTGCCACATTATTGCTATAAATAATTGGTCTACTTTAGTAATCAAGTAGTATTTATTAGTAATATAACTAATTTTACGAGTTGTCAACTCTGGTGGCAATTTTCTATGACGACAGTATAGAAAAGCGTGCTTATTTACGGAAGTAATGTGGAAAAGTAGTTTATAGAATGGGATTTTTTGTAAAAATAAAATTGTTACAAAGTGTTAACTGTTTAAAAAAATATATTTTTCAAACGGTACCCACTTAAAAAATGCGTCTCGTATTTTAAAATATGTTCTTTCACAATCTAGGTCTCCGTTCTGATACCAAAATTGATATTACTGCATCTGCTTGTAGCTTTTCTCTTCCTTTGACGCTTTTCGCATAGTGATAATATGAATCAATACCCTTGCGCGAACTCGTACTTTGAAGGGATCCCCCAAAGCTGCAAGGATTATAAGTCTCAGCAGTTATACAATCTGAGCCTCTCTTGCTGGCGATTAGCAGCGGGTGCTGATGTGGACGTCATTGAGGAAGGAAGGGAGGAATGTGGAGGATTTGAGGTTCGCCCATCGAGTAAGGAAAAGTTCCTTTCGCAACGACTTCCTGTTTTTTATTACATCCGTATGGCTGGGTGCCATTATTCGAATCACTAGCCCTCAGCAACGAAGCCTTAATGCATTATTACTACTCTTAAACTCTCCGATTAAGGGGCGTTCCTCTTCTGGAACACGCAACTGGTCGCCATACCTCGAGTTCCTCTATGGAATGTTTCCACTCCATGATTTCCTGGAAAAGGTTGAGATAGTGAGTAGGTGTGTCTGCTACACAATTTTGGTGATCAGTATCTAACACTCGAAAGCGATTGCATTACTTTTTCTAACCTTCTTCTTTGGCCAAGCACATTAACCAGAGACTAACTTACTCTCATCTAATAAATTCATCTTAAATCCTTTTCTAAATTAAACTTTGGTAATGTCATCACGTGATGGAGCGGCAGGCAAAACGGGATAATTTTGAAAACAATTTGTACGTACACATAAAAATTATTTAGGTATGTGCTAATCCATTTTACGGGTTAGATAATAAAAATATTGTGAGTTAGATAAGTGCATTCGTGGTGAGGTCATCTCATACTTTACGGAACACGTGAATAATATTCGTCGCTGCTATTTGTAAATGTACATATTTTATCCTTTTCAATTGAACTTATTACTTCATTTATATGTGCAATGTTCCGGACTGAGCGTAAGTCATTAGGTATGCTTCTCTTCATCGATATGGCGTCATTTTAGTGTAAATGCCTTTCCTTGCTCTTTGGAGCAACTTTAAAATTTTTCGTTTTCTCGTTAGGTCATTTAGATCTCTTAATTCTATTTTGATCGATTAAAAAGGACAACTTCGACTGCAGGTGACAATTTGTAGCAGAAAATCTTGGAATAAAGGGTTTCAGAATTAGAAATTCTTGGATAATGGAGGAATTAAAAAAATCAATTAAAATATTCCATCTTATAACGCACCTTTCCATTTGATGGGTGGGATTTTGTGTTAATTTCCTTAAATACTCACGCTTTTTTGTTTATATTGTTCTACGGAAAAAAACACTAACCTATCTTAAAAGCGTTTGGTAAATTTTTCTCATTTTTTGTTGAAAATAATTAACTGTAAGGGAAATTAGCCAAAATGTATTTGGCCATGCAAATATATGTATGCCTGTGGAAGTGGATAGAACTTGGACTACTTTAATTTGCGAATTATGTAAAACAATCTCTTAGTAATTGCTTAATTCTACCAGATATAATTGCAGAGACATTATATTAGAATTTAGTTACGGATTTTATCCCTGTTATCCCAAAATTAAGAAACTTTCCGGCTATCCCTAGAGTTACTTTGATGTGCCTCCCTTTTGATTGCCTCCCTTTTTAAGGGGTGCCATTTTAATTGCAGCGCTTTAAAAAGGTAGAAGGCAGATTCTCCTGGCAAGAGTGGACGGAAAATCACTTGACCACTAGAAATCACGCTGTTAATCATTTCCCAGACAGGGTGCTGTATCGTTGCTACAATCGGAGGATGGAATGCTGTAAAAACGTCAGAGGTAGTGCGAGATTCAGAAGAACTTCCGCTAAATGATTATGTTGAGTTAATGACACTCTTTGTATCTTCAGCAGAAATAAGTTTTACTTAAGAACAAATTTCAACAACTTGGCTTACGGATCTTTGTCAAGTAGGAAAAAAGCATTTGCAATCACCTTTATAGCTTTCGCAAGTTGGTGTAAGTATGAGTGAGCATTGTCAGAAAAACCATAAATGGAAAAGATTTTTGGCGATAGTGGTATTAGTATTTTACAGATAAATAATTAGAATACCGCCATTATAATCCTGGAATAGCTAAAAAAATTTACCATTCTAATTCCAGCATTTCAGAGTTGGATCTATATGTTTATAATCAGAGTATGGGTTCCCTGGCTGTGCATGCTCTACTCCTCCCTGGCGTGAATGTATGAACGTCACCTATTTATGGCTTATTCTGGGTTTAGCTTTACCCTCACCTATGTAAAGCACCATTAAAAATAGTAGCAAAACATTGCCTGCACGCGCGTTCAATTTCCCAACAAAGCTTTGGCTTGTTCTTTAATTTGTGTAATCATTTATGGTCTTGAGTCCAACAGGCATTCATAATAATTCTAAGCCTCAAAATTCCAATATTCATTTAGAAACACCTTTTAATGATTCACTTATCCGACATGTGCATCTCAAATTGTACCTAACATTGAAAGTAATTGGTGAAAATCAAGTTGCTTGCAGCCTACGTAATTCATGAATTAAATGGCGTGCTCGGGTCAGTTTAAACGCATTACTTTTTGCCATCGTATGAACTAACTCTTTTTTAATGCTTCCTCGCACGTTTTCCGTCTTTTGAGTTATAGGCTCGTAGAAGGTGTAAATGACCTGAGTTACCATCGTGCCAAACGTTAAAAAGGAAAGAGAAAGAAATGGACTAGATATACACCCCAGCCCCACTACGCGCGCTCTATGATTTTCAAAAGAGGGACGCTTCGTCGAGGGATGGTCGGGCGTTGCCCTTCCGCCTCGCGAGGGTCTGGCTTCACGGCTCGGTGCGCTCTCCTCCGGGATCAAAGTCCGCTCCCGCCGTTTGTCGCTGGACCCGCGGTTAAAATACGCTCCCGTCAGGGTTTAACGGGGCGAGGAAGCGTGAGTGGGGGAAGGAGGGACGGATCCCCCGGTCAACGATGCTGACGTTCCCGGTAAAGCGTGTCACGCCCAGCCCGACTATTCATATCCTGTACAGTGTCTCATAAGGTAAAATAATAATAGTTATAGCATTATATAAATATTTATTGCTCCATAAACTTTTGCTAAGACAAAAACAACTAAAGTTTGGACCTTTAGGTGACACCAGAGTAATCCAGGTACTCCTGTAGGGAAGACTATTAATGATAGTGATAACGTTATATTTATATTCAATGCTCCTTAAAACTTTTGCTGAGAGAAAAACTACGACAGTTTGTAGCTTTAGGTGACACGAGAGGCTTAAGAGTGATGGTGGATCACCTTAAGAAAATTATGATAATACTCCAATATTCCTGTTGGGAAGACTGGGACTAGTTGGGTAAATTTTTGTTCTTATGATTTTGTTGTTGTTTTACATGAAATTAAATAGCTTCTAATAAAATACTTGGCAAACTTTAATATATTTATGTCTGTCATCCACCCAGTTGGATTGGCGTTTCCGTTACTCCCAGTAGGCCCATCACGAAGAAAGTGTTCTTTAATTATCTGAGGAAAGACTGGAAACGGAGGAATAGAATTCGCAGTTGCATTCACTGCAAAAACAGATGTTCCTCTCTCACCTGATGTGAGGCTGCCAATTTGTTTCAACCCTCTACGAGCTACAGCACTATTAGGCTTATGAACTGTCGTCAAATCTGTTTCGTCAACATTCCAGGCGTCTGCTGGACCTAGCTCAAGGGGTTTCTTCTCTGTAGTTAAATCGCTAAAAAGTAAGTAAACATTTTTTCGGTTAAAATTGGTGGCACGTGAGGAATGCCTGCAAACAGTCAACGCCTACTTGGCAACCAGAGTAGCAACCCTAGGTTATATAACCCCGAGTATGAAGTAATATTTCTCCGATTTACCGTTATTTAGCGATCTGCTTTTTAGGTAGATACACTGTTATACTTGGTGGTATTTTCTTACCACTTGCCATGCATAGGTAAAAATGGCTGCATAGATAATGATACGCAGTAATTTCCCTCGTGTAAACACAAGCAATGAGCAGAAATTTCAAGTATACTTCATTATATTTACGGTATCTTCAGTTCCCTGGAAGAAGGGAATTCGACTGGCTCAAGTTTGGAGGATTTAATCCAGGACCACATTAAACATACTTCGCAGGAATTTCCGACTTGAGGTGAATTTGTCGTGAACTGCTGCTGAAATAGATGTTGCGCTATTGTTTTACCCGTTATCATGCTTTTCAAACTTAACGTACTTTCTCAATTGAAAATTCTCAAAACCTCACTACGGTGAAAAAATTCGAATCCTGGGCGCGTTATCAGGAATTCACAAATTGTCTGTATCCTCCTCACTAGGATGCCTTTTTGTAGAAATTATACAGAACCGTAATGTTATTCGTTGATAAATAATACTAACTTCCAAATTAGATTACTTAGCTATCAAATACATTGAGCGTAAGCGGAGGTAAAAAAATTTTCTCTTCCTTCTCAATTATTTTTTCTAAATTGTTCATTCTAAAACAATATCGTTCGCTTGGTAAATAGCTTAAAATATGTAACTCAGATTTATCGAGTGTACGATTTGTATCTTTTTGGATATCATCTTGGATATTAATAGCTTAAGAAAAACATCTCATGCTTCAAGAGAGAGGGGTCTCAATTATTGATTCCTCAGAATCAATTCTTCATTCCTTTTGTCTTGCAAAATAATAGAAAATACTCAATTCCAGTAGCGTAATCAATGTCAACGGAAGAGGCTTACTGAGTGCAATACATAATGAGGATTTTAAGCTGGGCATTTCGAGTATAATATGTTTTATTTAGCCTCCTCGAAAGAGGTGATTTGAAATAGTTATGCATAAATTATGTTGATTTTAGATTACGTTCATGGGAAAATGAGGTTTAAAAGTGGGGTGCATTTAAAGAGCGGTAAAATTAGATTTAGGTTAAGTAATGCACAGGATGAATATACACGCAGTACAACAGCGGTATCAATTTCACCCGTTTTATTTCGATATTAGAGGACTGTGCATCGTATCCCATGGACCACGACGCGACGATAGTGTTTCCGGCAAAGCGCGTCCGGTCCGTCACGGACTCCTATCCACTGTCCGTGTCCATCCTTTGCGTTCACATCCACAAATTTCGACGGCTTTCAATTTTACAGAGAAATAAAAGAGGGCCGTGTCCCCTTCCGCGTTCGTGAACCCTGACCGTTGCGAAAGAGGAAGCTCTATCACGCCATCCTCCTCCAGTTACGTTGATTTCGAAGAAATTCTACCTAACTGTATATTTTTTGTCGTCGTTACCTTGATAAATATTTATATGGAATTTATAGTTTTCACCGATATGTAGCTAAAGGAAAGGAGTTTTTTCTTACATAAAATAATTCTATCTACGATAACATTTTCCTCAATTAATACAGTTGTAATGACAAAGTGATTCGTTTTCCTCTCAGATTAACACTGGCACATTTAATTGCAATCACGGATTCTAGAAATGTATTGCCATTTATTTAGCAACAAATCTAATATGGCATGAATTTAGGTTTATTTTATGTTATAATTTAATTTAGAACATTTAATTTTGTGACAAAACCTGTATCTATAGCTTCTCGGATGAAACGTATTCAACACTCGCTCATTATCGGAGCAATTGTTGGCTTCAGTGTTAAGATACCTCTCTAATAATTAGAGGATATTATATATTTACCATAAATTACATAGTTAGATCCCCTCTATCACATGGAGGAAACAATAGTTCCTTGTTAGCAGAAACAGCACTGTTTTAAATATTTTCCCGAAAATATTATTAATAGGACTCGGAAACGTCCACGATTTATTGAATGATTCCTCAGTAAGCGAAAGATTATTTTCAATAGATGTGCTGCAAATTATACCTACGCCTGTAGGCCGTGAGGGTATTTTTTTGAATTCTTATTTGAATTTCCGTCCCTTAATCCATTATTTTAAACTGCCTTTCTGGCAAGCCTTAATACTAGTCACCCTCTCGACTTAGGTCCACTGGATTTTGGGATAACATTATCCCTTTGTGTAGAGTAGTGGAATATTTTTTATTTTTTCGAGCGGTCCTTTTCATTGACTGTCCACGGGAAGAAATGCTCGCCAAGTTAATCGGCGGATTACTTGGTTTCATAAATTATATCCGGAAGAGAAGTGGTTACTTTTTATTAGAGAACAGCTAATGTGATGAAATTGTTATCTCACCTCGTTGTTTCCACGAGTATTTCCATTCCCTGACCCGTTCCATGAATGGTATCATGAATATCGCTTCCGTCTGTGGCCTATCGAAGTTGCCTAGCTAGATTAATATCCCTCGTTTCGAGTTATTTACTTGTTTAGACTTGAGATCACGTCCTTTTTGTTTGCGGGAACTACTATAACTTGCTTACTGGTTTATTTGATGCAATGATGTCGCACGAAATTCCGTAATTCCTGAGTATCTCACTTCAATGTAGTGGCTGGTAGGATTACATATGAATTTATGAATTAATTATGATAGTTATTACTTATTCTTCCAAAAAAATGGATTCATAATATATTTTCAAACATACCCCATAGGCAAAGGTTGTGCTTGAGGTCACAAACAAGCTTCTGCTTGCATTGCTCAAATGATATAAGGATATTGCATTATAGATAATACTATTATATTTAAACAGAAAAAAATATTTATCATACAACTTGACTCTGGCAACAAAATAAAATGGAAGCAAATCTTAACGAAGCACATTTTCAATGTTTTTGCAACAATGAATAGCTAATCTAAGAAAAGTTTTATATAATGTCTCCTCTTTAATTTTGTTCGGTAGTGAATTGTATTTTTATTTCTAATTCTCAAAAAAGATTTTTTGAATAGCGTGAGCCACAATTTAGGCATATGGACCTAGTTGCCTCTTCGATCATTGTGCATAATATGCTTGTGCATTTCTTTAGAAACAATGCCGCTTCTTACATAAGATATTATATATAGTTTATATTTTCTTTGATGCCATCGGTGTTTTTATCATTTGTATATTATTGGTTAAGGAAATGTCGAATTATCGTTCCAAATTAATCTAAAATGAATTTTTCTCTGTTTTGAAGTATTGCGGTTATGATGTCCACTTCGGTCTTGATCCATTTCAAAACAATTGGTTTCCGTTTCCCGTGGTGTGATTCCAGTGGGTTTTAGTCGCTCTGTGGCCGGCATGGCGTGGTGAGATGTCATTGCCGGACACGATCAGCGGTATGACGGTGTAAGTGAAGCATGCTTTCGGTAAATGCGCCACGTTGAAATTTAAGCTATAAAACTAGATTTCATAAAACATTAGCCTCCGGTACATTAGTACATATGGCTACGTTTCCGTAATTAAAAAATATTTTTAACGTGGTTCTTATTTAATAATTACAATTTAAAATGTTTACAGAACATAGAAAAGTGAACCAAGATGGGCGAAAAAGAGAAATATCAGGTTCATGCTTGAAAGTTAAAACACTTTTGTGAGAAAGTTTAGCTTTTACACTTTTAAATCAGCTGATAAAGTAATGTTTTGTTAGTTTTATTCCTCCCTCACATAGTTACTTAAAAAATTACGATTATATTACAGTAGATTCCGGTTAATTGGGACATATCGGGACAGGCGCACCTTGCCCCAATTAGGTGAACTATCCCGTATATGGCATAAAAAACGTTTAAATGATAGAAATAAAACTAAAAATATTTATAATTCAAATGAAATTTATTAAACTAAACATTTGCTTAATCAATCTGCGAGAATAGTTTATTTATTAACATTTTTCAATATTTTATTTAAATCTTAGCAAAAAATATTTTTCGCAGCCTTAGGCGACGCTGGATGAATTTCTTTTACTGATTCCTATTAAAGAAGTATTCACGTTTGATTAGTAAAGAATAAGTGATTCCTAAATATTTCTTTTACTTATAAACTAGCAAGTACTTACTGTTCAAATCTTATCTCCTCGTCTGAGAAATTTGTCTAATGTGCCCTGCTGCATTCTCGTCATCCTCGTCGCACAAACAAAGTCGGCACAGACATCCAATGACGACATTGGGCTACCTTCGTTGCCCTCTTGCATAAAGAGGAGTCTTAACCCCTCAACGAACCTCCTTGCATCTTGAAATGTCACTCGGCTACGCTCAGGAGCCATTTCATCTCCATCACTATCCTCACTTTCTGCTTCACCTTGTTGCCTGCATAATATGGTTTCAACAATATCATCTTCACAGTTTTCATCGGTGTAATAGCAGTCCAAATCGCAGTCGATATTATTGAACTCTTCATCATGGCTTGTTACTTGGTGCAGTTTCGTGTTGAATTCAGTTTCAGGTTCTGCTGGAAGGTTGATAACTGCGTTGGAATGTTTGAAACCGCAATAATAAAAACAATTTTGAATGGTTTGACAGGTGACATCTCGCCAGCTTTCAGCTAGAAACACTATCGCCGGCAGAATGTTCACCTGTGAACTTACTTCTTTGGCGGTGGATGACGATGTCAAAAGGTTGTCTTCTATAGATTCTAGTACATAATCAACTAATTTTCCACGGTAAAGAGTTTTCAAATTTTTAATGATCCCCATATCCATTGGTTGCACCAAGGACGTTGTGTTTGGGGGCAGAAATACCAACTGAATGTTTTTTAGCTCACTTGAGTAATGGGATGCACCGTACAATTATCAATTGCAAGAAGAATCTTTCTTGATTTTCGCGCTAATTCCTTATCCCAAGTGGTCAACCATTGAGTAAAGATGCTCGCAGTCATCCATGCGTTGCTATTGGCATGGTGCTGCACTGGTAAACTGTTCATTCTCAGCCCTTTAACACTAGGAGGACGGCAATTTCGCTCAACCTTGGTGGCCGGAGGGGTCAAATTTGACCCCCTTATTTTTTTCTGACTCATCCATTTATTTCATGGGATTTATGCTATGCTATTCATTAGGGATTACTTAATACTTGTAAATAACGACTTTATTCTCCAATCAGATGTATTATTATAACATTTTCTCTTTTTTAAACTATTCTTGTGAGAACCTATTTCTCATGAATGCCAGCAGGTCCTCATTTTAATTTTTTTTTCAGTTATTTGTCAAGACTATTAACCGCTTTTTAGACTACAAGTACAGAAAAACATATTTTATATTGGTTAACTGAGTATTATTTCAAATGACAATAAAAATCATACTTTTTTACAATTTTTTATTTTTATAAGCCATGATTACATTCAAGGGGAACCATACATCACGGAACTAAATTCAGCTGCTGTGCATCCTTAGAAGAGAATCAATTACTTTGACAGCCCACACATGTAACAACCTTTCGCTCTAAAAAAATACATTTGTTGCACACATGTTTCCTACAAGTTTTACAAATTAGGAATCCCTTAGCATCCTTTTTACATTTCAAACGCACTTGACATTTCTTGCGCTTCGCGCTTGCTTCACACAGATTATCATCGTCCTCGATCTGCGATGGCCCCTGACGTGCGAGGGTGTTAGCAGCTGTTAGCTCCTCTACGAGAGTAAGAAGAAACTTACGGCGAGAGATCTTACAATTGTTTACCTCTCTAAAGAGAATCCAAGCATTTATCCCAGCGAGATCCAGAATGTTGCTAAAAGTGTGAAGAGGCCAACGTCGAGCTGCAGGCTTTACTGAATAAAGCCTCGCCATTTGGTCTACTATATCTACGCCGTATTTGTTTTCATTATAAAATAAAACTGTCTCTGGTTTATGTTTAGAACCTAAATTAACGGTCACATTTGGGTGCATAGTACTTACTATAAGAACATTTTTATTTTTCTTGCCTTGATATACGGTGAGTGTGACATTATCCTTTTTCAGAACTCTAGTTTCGTGCAGCTGCATGCGACAGGTTTTGATTTCAGAAGGGATCTCCCTTCGAGATCTGTTGATAGTTCCAACTACACTAGTGTTCTTACTCCTCAGAGTCTCTGCGAGGTAAAGAGAAGTAAAGAAACTATCACAAGTTATATTCCTTCCTTTTCCTAAGTAGGGGGAAATCAACTATAGCACCACGTGATCTCCGAGACGCATATCATTTGGCCTGGAATCATCTTTTCCTAGATAGGGAAAAGCATTTATGATATACTTTTTATCCTTATCCACAGCTAGCCAAAATTTTTGCCCGTACTTATCCGGCTTACTTGACATAAATTGCAAAAATGGACAACGGGCTTTTGTGGGGAAAAGTTGTTCATCTATTGTTACGTAGGGCCCTGGAATGTAGCATGCCTGACTATTTTCAATGAAATTGCTCCACACCTCGGATATAAGCGCAAATTTGTCTGTAGCCAGTCTACTTGGCCTTGTTGATTTTATGTCAAATCTAAGAAAACGCAAAATTTCTTGAAAACGGTCTCTAGACATTGCGGCTTTGCATAAGGGCAAACCCCACTTCACTGACCATAATGATTTTATGGGAAGAGATTTGGCCCCGAGGACTCCTCTCAAATAGAAAATTCCTAAAAAAGCATCTAGCTCCTCTAATGTCACAGACCAATTTTGATCTCCAAGCTTCATTCGAGCTTCTGTTTCGGTACAATTTTTTATTATCCTGAGAATTTTTTCGTCTATAATCAGCCTCCAGGCGCTCGAGCAAGTTTCATTTATAAAGCGCTTGGCATGCGCTGTGGGTCCTGCCCTATCCACGAACACATTTTGTCTCGCAAGCCTCCCAGGAAGACCTTCATTTGGGGGCATTACTCTCCACTCACTACCATCTGCGGCATATAGAATAGTACCTATGCCATTTTCTCCCTCCGATTCTTTACCTCTTGGGAGACACATTTGCGAATCCGTGGTATCTAAAGCTGTCGTCATGACATAACCTCCACGACTCCCACGACTTTTTAGATGTCCTCGTAGGCTCGTTGCTCTCCGAACAGCTCCGATCCCTCGGCGGCCCCTACTTCCTCGAACCGCACGGCCCCTGCTTCCTTCTAAAAGCTTCCTTTTCTCTGAAAAATAATTTCAAGGAAAGAAATAAATATCTACCAGTACTATTTTTAGTACATCACATTCTCATATTATTTCAAATTACTTACCATGCTCAATAGTATTTTTCCTTAGATCTTGCTGAGGGGGTGCACTGCTGTCTTCCAACCTTGTATCGGGGACATCTGAATCCGATTCGGAAGATGGGATGGAATGGTTTGTCAGCAAAAAAGGTTCTTCGTCGCTACTCGAATCACTATCTTCCCCTAAACCACAATCAGAACCCGATTCATTTCCACTTATGTCCTGTAAGGCTGCGAGAAGCTCCTCGTGGGATAATCCTTTCCGAGCCATAGCTAAGAACACGGACAACGAGTGAAGTTCGCTGTCGACAAGTCCACCTTCCAACAGTGCTCGTCTTCGACTGGCTTTTGAAACAAACACTGAATGGTAGGTAGTAGAAATATGAGAACAAATGATGTGAGAAAATGTAATCACCATCACCACGCAGAGACAAAGTTTCAAATCGACGCTCACTAAGCATCAAAAAACTTCGCCAGTCAACACTCCGCCTGCCAAGTAAAAAACTATCAGATTTCAAAATCAACGACGCGGACTTGTGAATGAGTAAGCTTCAAATTGAAGGAATAGACACATTGAAAGTATGAACACACTCAACGAATATCAAGTTTCAATTCAAACACCACGGTGACTGATATTTCAAGTAAACATCAGAGAGGAAATGCAAAACAAGCATGTTGATGTGGCTAAGGAGTAAAATATGGACTTTTACGACTTAGAAGGTATAGAGAGATGAGATCGTGTTTCATTAGAGTATTTTCAAACAGTTCAAAAACACATTTATAGTATAATAGCTATGATGCAAAGAAATGGGAACGTTGAAAACTCTATCACAGGGAGGGGGTCAAATTTGACCCCTCCGGGCTCGAAGGTAAAAGTTAAATTTCCAAATTAACCGTTCAACCGTTTTTTATGAAATTCACCGTGTTCACGTCTTGTCATAAAAGATGAAAAGTCACAAAAATTCAATTCAATCAGAAAAAAATTAAGAAATCGTCAGCAATTTAAAAACGCCGAGGGGTCAAATTTGACCCCTTCGGCCTTCTAGTGTTAAAGCATCGAGGCGTAGCACTTTTCTCAATGACTTGAAGAGTTTTTTAATCACTTATTGTAACAGAAATATTCTAACAACACAAAACAGTGATGCGATCCATCGCCTTTTTGTAGCCCGTTAGTCCTACAGAACTGTAACAAAGAGAGCCATTTGGTGTTGCTCGGTAATACAGTCCCGTTTCATCGGCGTTATAAATGTCATCAGCAGAAAACTTCTGGAGTAACTTGGGCAGTTCGTTCAATTTCCACTCCTCTGCACTCGCAAAATCAGCACTTTTTTTCTCCGTGAGCTCTCTTAAATTTTATTTCATTTCTGGTCTTACATCTAGACAGCCAACCATCTGTTGCCTTAAAATGGTCATGACCAAGTTTCAAAGCTAGTTCCTCAGACTTCATTTTTAGCATCGGACTGCTAACGCAAACCCCTCGTTTGCTCACAATCGAAAACCATTGGTTTAAGGCGTCCTCAACATCTGGATCCTTACCTTGACGTTTGCGTTTTAGGGGTGGTGCTTGCTTTCCAATGTGGCTCCATTCCTCTCTCAGCTTATCCTGTTGCTGCAATAACCGAGCTATCGTCGATTTCGGCACTCCAGTTATCTCAGCCAAGCGGCGATGACTGGACTGGGGTTGATCTTTAATTTTTTCCAGTATAGAAATTTTTTCAGCTAGTAAAAGGTCTTTACGCGGCATTTTACTCAAAAAAGGAGTGTTATTGAACTCTTGGCACTAAAACAATATCACATATTCAAGGTTCTTTTAGATCGTAGATCAGAAGATAAATCCCACCAAACATGCGCACGACAGACACTGGTTTTAGACTGCTCGTTTTGAGTTGACTAGTTCCGAGTGGAAAGAAAAATGAGTTCTAGGCATGCGTCAACTGCTCAGATGGGGATGGAAAAAAGAAAAAAGAACGAAAAAGCATTGTAATATTGTAATGGCAATAGCTCAATTGTATAGGCAGTGGAAAGTGGGAGAGGGGATAGACCACATGAGTCAGTTGAATTTTGTGCAAGATGTCGCAAACAGAAAGCTCTTGGTAAGCAACATTGTTTATCTCGACCAGTCTCCTCTGCTCGACATCGGCGAGTAATCCCTATAATTTGGCTCGTGCCCGCTCGTATCGTGAACCCTCAGCACGGGTGTCGCCACTTCTTATCTTTATCATTGTCCCGGCCTCATTCTATCATCTGCAGCCCAACTGCCGCCAGAGGAGTCCTCTCCTCTTAAAAACAACATTACGTTGAATGAGGTCTCGTGGTCGGAAAGCTGAATCCGAATCCTCTGACGGACTACAAGAGCTTTAAGAATAAGGCAGAGATAGGTATCCTTGTGATAAAAAGGACTAAATGTTAAGAAAACAATGCGAAAAATTTTTAATTTCGTTACGAGCATAGAGTCAATGTCGCCGACTCATGGCCCAATAAAGCGGCATGCTGTCCCAATTAAGCGGAGAAAACTCTAGGATATTCTACGATTTGTTTCTGTTCTACAAGATCTGCCCCAATTAAGCGGCTGACCCATATAACCGGTGGATACATTAACCGGTATCTACTGTATTATATATTATAAAAATATAGGCACTCCTACGGAATGAAATGCCTGTGTTGCGGTTTCCAACGAACAAACATAATAGTCCTGAAGCACAGCCCTGAAGAAATTAGGATTCGTCAAGCGTATTGTGGGAAGATTTTCGGATGAGAAAGTAAAGGAAAGGTGCTATTTCGCTCTCGTCCGACCGCACCTTGAATATGCAGCGAGCATATGGGATCCGGTGCAGAAAGACTTAATCCGCGAACTGAATAAAATTCAAAGGAAGGCTGCGCGTTTCGTCAAAAACTGCTACGGGCGTACAGACAGTGTTACCCAGATGTTAAGCGAGTTAGGCTGGGAGCCGTTGGAGACTCGGAGGCTGCGCGCTAGGCTTAGATTGCTTGAACAATTGAGAATGGATATCTTTAAGAGCGATACAGAGAACATAATATTAGAGCCACACTATATTTCCAGGTCCGATAGAAGTGATAAATTAAGAGAGATGTTTTGCCGAACGGATAGATATGCGAATTCGTTTTTCCCCCGAACCGTAAAGGACTTTAATAAACGCTAGTTTATTAAAGTTCTTTACTAGTTCGTTTGAGCACTAAAATTTTTTTTTTAGCTGTAAACGGCTGGTGTCCTAACACCCCCTGCCACACGCCTTTTAGGCGGCTTGCGGGGTATTATGTAGATGAATAGTATATGCCTGTTGGCAGATAATAATTGCAATCAATTCTACATAACACTAGAGTGCCATTTTGCAATTCATACAATAGTGAATTCTGCAAAAGAATGCGTTATAAAATCCGAAAAGAGCAACTAATCAAAAATTTTATTTTACTCTAGCTAGACCCTGCAGACCTTTGTGTTATTACGGTTTGGCCCCCTTGTACTTGTAAAAATGCATTGTCTGTGTTGAAAACTCCTAAAAAAATTCTAAGAAGCCAAGTCTGAAGCCGCTGCGCTGAACCAAAGGCACATGGACTACTGCTTTGGTGCCTGCTTCAAGAAATTGTATAGTATAAAACCTTGTTCCTTGAATAGATAGTTAGATAGATTTCCTTTCGTTTATTAAACTAGACGAATCTATAAAAATAAAATCAATGACTGTGCTTCATTGAAAAATCATCATACTTAATATATTGCTAATTGAGAAGTTGGTTTGTTTAAATGAGACAGAATGAGAACCTTTGGGTGACGGACGCATTTAAAACGTGAAAGCCTCCGAAAAAAACTCTTGTTATTTAATTAGGCCATTTAATTCCATTATTTCAATTTTTGCGAGTGGATATGGGAGCATAATGAGAAATATTCCGAAGTGCTTTGTCGCTTGTCAAAATTCGACCGTTCATGAAGTATTTCTGGGTCATACTGGCGCAATACATCCCTTAATTCTCGCCGCCCTAATCCCTAATTAGTCTAGTGGCTCCTCCTCTGCTGTTAATTGGAATATCTACTTCCAGTTTCTCGGGTGCTTTCCTCTTAACAATGTGCTGCGTGTTTGGAACGATTTCTCGCCCAATCGGCACGGATTCCGCTTAAAAGCAGTTCTGAGCTCTGGCGGCCTAATTCTCGTTAGAGGTGGCCGTATTTAGCTCTCCGTGCTAACGCGGTAGTTCACTGCATCCCCACGCGTCGTTGTTTTTAGGATTATTTCACTTTTAATTATCTCCAACTGTTGGCACGTCTAATTTTTCATTGCCTAATCCAATATCACACTCAGTCTACTTTCATTGGCTTAATCCATTTGTTTGCTCATTGGATAGAGTGGTTGGATTTTGATCGAGGGGTCTTAGGTTCTAATCTCAGGTTCAACGATGACGGCTGTACAATTTGTCTCGCCTTTTGTGATGATTATCTGTCTTCTAAATTAAAAAGTGGGGGATGATTCAAAAGTACAATTGCTTAAATGGCATGTTGTCATGAAATAAGTCTATTGACTTAATAATTTAGTTCAATTTTGAACTGTAAATGTCCTTATGCTATACATAGAGGTAACCTAGTGGGTTGACGGCTTGGATATTGCTTGAAGTTTCCCAGGTCCAAAGTCTTTGTGAAACATTTGAATGCTTCAAAATAAATTTCCGAAGTGCCAGTCGGCTTAGGGTAAAAGAACTGGCCCCTCTACACTATGTATGAATCCTTTCACCTTTGTCTCAGCCCGGAGTGGGCTCTACTTTTAATAATCTAAACCAGCCTACGGGTTGAAGCAATGAGTGAATGAGAGAGTGTCAAACATTACCCAGATGCAGCACTGCACATCTCTCGCTCCCTTTCCGCTCCGTTCATTTGGGCTAAAGAAAGTTTGGCGTCCAGCGATAAGGTCCTATGGCTTAGAGACTTATTCCAGAACCTGACTCAATACTCACTTCGTCAATGGATTAGCTCTCAGACTCATGCTTGGTTTGAGAGAGAGTTATATACGTATTAAAAACTAACTTCGACTTAATTCACTTGATTTATAGCAATTGTGGTAACGCTCAGTCTTAAAATTAAAAAAAAAAAATATTTTGACTTAAACTCATGTAAATAATGGTCTCCCGCGCATCATTAACTGCTATTATTGGAGTGTAATATCACGCCTGGAAGTATTTTTACGAGAAATATTTCATTAAAAAATGTGAGGCAACGGCAATGGATGTCGGGGAGCTTGGCCATTCAAATTTAGTTTGGATACAACTCATCAACTGTGGAGTATAGTCTGAGCGAGCTTTGGGGAAACGAGTGAGTTCTCTTGATACGTCAACAGAGTAGACTGTGAGCCTGGATCAAGAGTAACGTTGAGGAACACGGCCGTGATGAGCTGTACGCTCAATTATCTGCACCAACCCTCTGGTTTTATCACTGAGCGAGGGAATGATGCCATAAATCCTAGAGGAGTTCATTGGATCAGAAATCTTCTATTAATCCTTGATATTTTTGCGTGACTGCACCGTCATATTTTTCTCAACGCTTCTAAAAATGGTAACGCATTCTCACTAAGACCAAGATGAAAAATGGAGGAAGATCTTTTCAACTGTTGGGTATTAGAAGGTCTTGAATCAGAGGCGTTGCGTGCCGTAATTCGTGTATGAAACGTAATCGTTTTGTTACGTGCTCTTTCGCACCTAGTAGACTACTTCAATCCAATTTTCTTTGGAAAACGTGACCTTTTACTTACCGCTGGAAGCACGTCCTATTTTATTTTCTGTTATGTGAAGATAATGTTATATTGCGATATATATTTTTATTAAGTTTCTGGAGCTTTCATGTTTAGTGACTTGCCAGAAAGGTTTTTCACTGTGAAAAATAACTGAATTTCATATTCCAAAGTCTCTACTCTTATTATTCAAAAGGTTGCTTTTGAAAATTGGTCAATGAACTTGAAAATTTGAAACTTTAGAAACAACTTATAGAGCGACATTAAAGCAGGGAAGAGTAAATTAAATCTCACCATGGTTTAGAAATTTTATTATGATTTCATAGTTGTGTATTGAATAAGAAAGCAACTCATCCATTATCCTTGTTTTCTCCTGTTTTTTTATCGTTTATTCTTCATTTTTGTTACTTTCACTTTCGTTCGTGTCTTATCAAAAAGCTGTTACTATATTTAAAGAAATGGAATTTTGAACGCTTAAATAAGTGCTGTTAGGTGGTCGTTTGTGTAAACCAATGTATTGACTTTGAGTCCCATAGCTGTATAATCAATTTATTCCTGGGTAACAATATTTTAGCAGCTGTAAATTTATTTTATCTTATGATTTTATTCTTTGAGTGGAGGTGTAAGTTATTTTTTGTGCACTCGTGAAACAATGTTGCAAATTTTGACTTACCGTTCGTCGCGTGCAGGAATAAATCAGTGAAATACCTCCTAGATTTTCTTTAATATAATTTAATATTGATTAGTATTAAATACTTGGAAGCAGTGAAATATGAGGAAAAAGAACAAGTCATGCTGACAAAAACAGCAAGGTTATTTCAAGACGTCAGGCGTGTGCGGGCGGAGCACGCATAGCCGGCCAGCGCACAGTGGGCGGAAATCGAAAAAAGCTGGTCAAAACCTCTGTGGAAGAATTTTTGGCCAATTTATGGCTAATTAGTGGTGATTCTAGATGTTTTTGACCTGAGGAATCCAATTTTATTGTTTTTAGGACTATATCTCTACAAGAAGACGCTCTAAAAACAAAATGGCGGAGAGGCCGTTTTTGCGTCATCTGATGAGTTGGTCTAATTTCTGGAATTCTACCCCAAATATTTTTCCATCAGTGTAATATTTTGATATTGACGTTAAAAGTCTTCTATTTGCAATACGAATTAGAATTTTAATAACTTTCTCATGCAAACAATATTGTAAACTCTTAAAGATTCGAGGACGAGCTTAGTTCTATTTACATAGAATGGGGAGGATTATAGTTATTAAACGCATTATCATATTTGAGTTTTTATTGTTATGGCCAATACGAATAATTGCGTCCTTAATAACTGCCGCATCGTGAATCAAACCTTAATGCACATTAGGCGGCATATAGAACCCGAATAAATTTTGACATAAATTTTGGCCGTGGAACAACGATATTTTGTTAATACAGCTTCATTTATTTGCAGCTAACAGATAGCATTTCATGCTGCTCGTTTCTGCCAATGCATCGCATACCTACAAAACCAAGCTATGAAAGAATTTAGATATAAATTGAAGAGTAAACACTTGATAAAAACTAGTTACTATTATTTGCTTTATATGCCATATCTTTCCATCAATCTCAATAAGCAATAATATTAAAGTCACCAAAATACTGTCGATCTGAATTGGTCAAAGATTCTTGATCTGCTCATCAATATACCTTTCTTCTTCCACGAAAACCTCTCTCGTTACTCGGGTCCATTGAATAGTTATTGGTCCACAAAATCTGGTCAAGGATGGGCGAGGATTACACCATAAATATTTACCTGCATCAAAAAAACTCAATCATTTACGTTTCAGAATGAGAACGTTGCGTGGTGCTAATATTACTATTTCCAAATGTGCTTATCTGATGTAGTGTCTAACAAGTGAAGTGGTACAAGAGAGGTCGCGAACTAGCTTTCGTATCTTACATTAGGTTTCTCACATGTGTGCTTGTGCTGGGAATGGCCAGAACTTCCGTCAAAACCTCATTTACATATTAGAATGGGTTGTTGGGGCAGACTTTCATTAAAAACTTAAGTGAAGATATTATCCTTGAGGCTGTGTGATTTAATGGAGACTGCAAGTTAACTTCACATTTTACCTCAGAAATAGATATCCCTCAGGATATGCTGCACTTTTTGCCTAACTGATTTGGTCGTAACTTGGGTATGTTTTGTGGCCATGATTTCTCGCCGTTTCACGAATTAGCCTTTGTCAGATGGCCCGCTACAATAAGGGACCTCTTCCCCCGATAATTTGTTTGAGCTATTTATTTCCTTCTCCTTTTGTCAAGCATCCTCTTGGTCCTGGTTGGTGTAATTGTTGTTGCTATTTTAACATTTTTTTCTGCAGCATCATCTCCTATGGTACGTAACTGTATTGAAGTTGCCACACATAATTCCTCTTTCGAAGTGCTGCTTCTCACATTCTTCTGTTTTCCTTCTTTTGGACCTATCACTTGCTCTCTCAAAAGGCGTCAATGGTCTTCCTCCACGAGTAACCAATATTGAGGAAATAATTTTAGGAAAAGGCAGTTTATGACCAATACTCCTCGCACGTGCCCCTAAAATTTTTTGCATGCAGGAATCAGTTGCCGCTGTAGACAAAAGACGGCAAGGGACAGTGGTAAAGGCTATTTAGTGCCATCTTGGTGAACCACGGGCAAAGTTTGAACACTGCGGAGTTCTAGGAAAGGATTAAAACACAGGAGCTGGGAATAGCCCAAAAAGGAATAAAGGGAATATGCGGAAAATACAAAATGAACAGCAATTGTGATTACAATCCTAGTTTTCCAAAGAATTGGACAAACAGAACACCCTCTGTCCCAAGCGCTGCGACGCCGCTCCTCTACGCACCGTGCATTATTTTACATTATTCAACAAAAGTGGAAAAGTTGCAAGTATGCGCAGGATTTTATCGTTCCATTACATAGAATAAACCTCGCTCTAACTGTTGATGATAATATCTCCGCGGAGATAAGCGGAGATAAGTAATTTTATCTCTGATTTAGTTCAAATTTAAGCGAAAAACTGTTAATTTTTAATTAATATATAATGGTCCATCGGAAAGTGTTGTATTCCACGATGAATAGCGTTATAGTATCTAAAAGATACATATTATTGTTGTGTATTCGCCAATAGAAAAATATTTGTGTTTTGTTCACACACCAGGGCAACAAACATAGAGATTTTTGAAAAAAAAAACGTAGATTTGGAACTTCGCGATTTTTTATCACTTTTTGAAGGATATTACACATATAAAGAGCATAAATAAATTTAAAAAAGTTAACGCATTTGGAAGTATAGACATTCTAGAACAATACTACGTTTCTTTTGGATTAAAAAAAATAGTGAAAATTGGGGTTTTGGCCAGCTTTTTTCGATTTCCGCCCACTGTGCAGCGGCGCGACGATACTTTGCAAAACAGGTTTGGCCGTGATGCGCAATGGATGCAGACGCATCCGCAGAAGACGTCGCGCGATCAATCAGACCTAACGATACTCACCAATACCTTTATTGATGATTGACTTAATAAACTCGTCAAAACAACCTAATAACTTCGCCTTAATAAAAAGACTGGTAAACCTTTAATGCACCAGATGCTTTAATTGCACTAAGTTATGGAATAAGTCGGTCGAATGGGATATTTCACCTCTATTTTTAAAATGTCGATTGTGATAGTTTGAAAGATTTAGAGACTCATCCTTCTCCGTTTTATGTATCCTTCGCCTACTTGTCCAGCTGTTCCCGGCAAAAGGCCTTTACGGCATCTCCCGTTCCGATTTGCAGGTACCTTGATGACATCACTAAAGCCAAGTGGCTATCTGCTTCTCAGCGACTCCTTGGCCTCGCGCGGTTCGTCGGTGGTTTTTTTTTACATTTTTGAGCTCTAGTTTTTATTACTGAACTTATCTTATTATATGAATTAATGTAATAAAATTCTAGTGGCGTCACTAATTCAAGGTGAGTGGGCGGAAACGTTCGCCTTCTCTTAACTTAAACGCACGAGAAAACATCTAAATAGTCAACCACAGCTTACCCTAGTACTATTTTGGGCATGTACCATGCAGACATAACCGAATCGATGCCCAAATTTTCTCTTATATATTTAAATGAGACATAGTTTTTTTCGTGGACGATTTGTAGCATGGGTATGAATCTGCACTGCCTTGAAAATTTTGTTGTGTCGAATGAATTTTGCCTTCCTTCGCAGCCTATACATTAGCTGTTGAAGTGTTTCCCAAACATTACCCCGAAATCTCGAAATGTTCCCTCATCCAATAATCCGATGGATACTCACTAGATTCAACCCTCAGAAGCAGCTATTATCAATGGGATCATTGCATACTTACTATACTCACTCCTCTCTCATTACTGACTTCGTGAAATCGTTGCGAAAACATTCCTCGTTCTGGGGCCCTAATTGGGATATCTGGATTTTTCTGGGAACACTCGGGGTATAAACTTTGAATTCGAATGCGGGGTAGATGGATGCTTTTGACGTTAGGTTGTTCCTGAAAGGCGAAGCTGTTTTTTAAGAGACGAATTTGGAGGCAGGATTTGCATTCCCATTGTTTCAGCGGAACATCCCTCGTAGAAACCTCCCTGCTCAACTCTTGGGCATCTTAATAAACCCTCAATTGAGGCAGTTTGATGTTCCCTTTGGATGAGATTTATGAGTGTTAGCTCGGTGAATGGCGAAATCCCGCCTCTTTCAACCAGGAAATCAATCCTCGTGAATGAAGTTGTTGAACCTTGAACAGCCCCGTCGAAATTTAGCGTGTAAAATTCGAGCGTAATCTGAGGTATATTGAAGGATTTTTCTGCCGGGATAGTATACAATCCTTGCGATAGAGGAAGATATTTTGTGGAAAATAACGTAAATTTAGCGTAGCGAGGAGGTGTACCGAAAAATACGAGAAGACAGCATAGTCGAAATTTAGTGTGTTAAACTTGAGCGTTATCTGCGGTATATAGAAGGATTTTTCCACCAGGGAAGTGTACGCCAGCAGAGATAGAGACGGATATTTTGTGGAAAATAGCGTGAATTTAGCGTAAAGAGGTGTACGTAAGGTTAGTGAAAGAGAGGGAATTGTGAAGCACCAAACGATAGATAAAGATTGAAAGCAGTGGATAAGTCGTGTCTTAAAACAGCAATTACTAGAGGAGTATAATTAAAGGAAACTTTTGAGGAAAAGTACCAAGAGTATGACCAAGAGATAGATATTTGGCACTGATAGAGAGGGAAACAAGGAAAAGAACTTCGTGGAAGTGAATGAACTAGCCTGGGAAAGGGAGGAATAAATATTGTATACCAAGTCTGAAATTGTGTCAACCACCGGGAAGTGCCCAATCCTAGGTCATTGATGCTCCACCGACATTCCATAGTTCTCAACCTCGGGAACTTTTATCCCCAAGTAAACGTTCATTAAAACACAAAATAAATTGTGGATACAAAAATCAGCATACTCTCGAAAAAAGTTTCTTCATGCCATTTGTAAAAAACGGTGATTTGAATGCAAAATTCAATGAAAGCAAAATTAATCTGAAAATCTACGAAAAAATATGCATGATGACTTAAATCAGTTCATATCTTGGACAAATGGCAGTGAAGTCCATGGCCACTGCAAAGCCTACAGCATAGCACATAAGATTTGCATAGAGAAAACAAAAGGGCAGGAAATGGATAAAGGAAGAGAATGCAGTGGCCTTTATTCCCCTACGTAGGAAATTATCAGGAACTGGTGTCACCCTGATCTCCAATAATTGAAGCAGTCGTTTTCTACTTGCAACTTTTGGATTACACAGCCACTTAAATAAGCAGCAGAGAAGCTGTCATTTGGTGCCTCTAATTCTGGATTCTTTAAATCTCCGAAAATATCTTAATATTTTCAATCTACCTGTTCAGTTTCCACCGCACAAAAAGTATACCAAAACATAAAGAAGGCCTAATTTATCCAGCTACTGGCTACTAATAGATGCAGTCACCTAAGCTGTCATTATAATAAAGAAGCATTTATCAAATGTTTCCCATAAGGGTCACATTTTAAGCCTCCTTCAGCCATTTTTAATAGAAAAAATGGATCATAAATTGCTTCAAGATGGCTGTTTGGAGCACTTTTCAAACGATGAACCGACATCCAATGGTTTCATAAAAATTCACTTACCTTGGTGTTTCAATAGACAAAAAAGAGATCTCTACATCATGCAAGAAAAAAAGCAGCAAAAAGGTAATTTAAAATTCTAGCTCACCAGTAGCCAGTTATTGTCATCCGAATGTATTTCAACTTTTCAAGTTAATTTTAAGAACGGTTCTGAATCATGTCAAATGTTACATAATTATTTCATTTGCAAAAATATATAATCATGAACTATTTTGAAGTTTGCTTAATACCCACTCTTTTAATATCTACTATTGGGTTTAATATCTGGAAAATCAACTTTTGAATAATTTGGAAGCACATTTTTGTATGCCCCAGAAATAATAAGTCAACCAGACATGTAGTAACATAGCACTATTAGTGTGGCTATTCTGTCCATTTATCTACTTTATTTATTTGAGAGGTCAATATTTAATTTATGTCTACTTTTTACAGATATTTATATAGCAACTTACTTCAATAGGGTAATATTGTAATATTAATAAAATGGAAAGTTTTCAATGGATAACGTATAGATTTCATTTACATTAAAGGCCTGAAATGACGTTAAGTTGCATGATCAGATTCTGAATGGCGGCGCTGATCAACCGTCCTAGTTAGTGGATCATTTACGAAAGGCTTAATTTGACTCAGCTTCTCCTTTTGCAGTTCCATCTTCAGCCTTCCCACTTCATTTTCCCAATATACTTGTACCCTTAGCATCTTCGCCTGAAGCCGACCACGTTCCTCCTCCCACGCCGTCTGCCTTCTGCATATTCAACGTCATTTCATGATTAATCATTTTCTTTTCTTCTTTCGTATCCAGATCCCTCTTTAACAACTTCACCAAACAGATGGTGTCTCTCCCTGTCGTCATCAAATCCTAACCCATTATCCTGCTACCCTTACGGCAATCTCCTATGATAGGGATGTCGAGTACGCTGAAATTTAATAACTCCAATAAAGCAAAATTTTCACAAAAAATGTACTTTACATATTTTATATATGCAAAGAAAATTAGGTAACCATCAAAGAAGAACTTCGGACGATAATTCCCACAGCTTAATGTACACAGTTTGGGTTTTCGCTCATCGGAATACATAAATGTTAGTATCTATCTTTCATGGTCGACGTTCAGGTGGTTGGTCAGCTCTATGATCAGAAAAACTCCCGCCTGCGATAGAAGCGGTGGATAAGGTAGATTTGGATTGTATTTAATGCCTATAAGTGGAAAGTGATGCAAAGGAATATCTAGGACTGGTGATAGTAACGAATACTAAAGAAGTGAGTTGAAGGTTCTTTGAATTGTGAGCTATGGGAAGAGAAATGGCCTAGGAAGGAGGTAAATAAGCGTTGTTAGCGGAGATGAGGGACCGGGAGGGAAATGAAGGTGGTGGTCGACTAGTCGTGGCCACAGCAGCGAGGTGATTGCTGCTATATTCCTGTTTAATATCTTCATCCACACAAGGAACGAATACTAAAGAAGTGAAGTCTACTTGGGAAGAAATGGCATCCTCCACTGTCTTCATTGGTGGGCCTTCGCCATTTCCTATCTAAAAACTTATCTCAGTTGTCCTCTTCCGCTTCACGGTCGCCGTCAATTTTCTCAGCTACTATGGAAGTGATATCTTGTAGCCATGGTTCAAATTTAAGTGGTTAAAAATAAATAACTTTTTTTTGCATTGAAACATATTTTGTTCGGAGCAGGGTTTGATTGTAGTTAATTTCAATATAACTTTTAAACATTTTGTAAGCATTAATTTTTCGTCTAGAAAATTATCTTTTTATTTCTTATACGGCCACGTTTTTATGTAGTCCATCTAAGTCGCATAATATTGGCCTTTCATCATTCGGAAAGGTACGAATTTTCCACTGGAAGTTGCCATTTTTATTTACGTAGCCCAACTAAGGTAACCATTTACTCTTGGTGGCTACTTTCTTGAAACAAAGGGCGGCGAATAGAGCTCTTGATAGCATATAGGCAGGCTGCTTGCTAAACAGATGAACGTGCATAAATAGAATTGCCCCTTTATAATACATACGTTTTAATTAAAACATACAGACGACTAACACATACGTTTTGCCATCGAGGTAGTTGGTCCCAACTTCAGCATGGGCTACTGACATTAGTGTTTGTGTTCTCACCTGATGAGCCCATTTCTAACAAGACTGAATCAAATTGCAAAGTTTCACCTGCATAGCGCCACGTAAGAGGCAAATGACGCTATTAGTCCGGATCAAACTCCTCATGAAAACGTTTTGAAGGTGAGACCAATTCAAGTAAATACAAGTTCGAGTACCTACTTAAATATGTTTTTATTATTATTATTATTATTATTATAAGGGCGGTTTTTTTTTAAGGTTTAAAAGTTTTTCATCACCACCATGTTTTTTTCATCATTTTTTCTTTCATTTTCTTCCATTTTCATTCATTAATTTTTCCGTTTAACGTCTCTTCCATCGACCTTCCACTCTCCGAGGGGAAGGGCCGCGCACAGGGGGGGTCCGCCGAAGGGGCTGGTTACCGCAACCTTGGACCCCATCCCTCCGCGCATGTGGCCGAGACCCCCCCTCCGAGTGGTGATGCCCCAGTAAGACTCCGCCCTTATTATTGTATTCTTTTCTCTATGGCTCCTTCCTCATTTTAAGTATCGTGTCTCCGGATTCCACCTTTTCCACTTCGCAAAAGACACCGCCCTGACACCACATGTCAATGAAAGATTTCATATCACATTTGAATTTGCGCTAAAGATATTCCCTCCTGATTCTGCCCTTGATTCTTTTTTTTTTACTTAAATATGTGCGCTGCGTTTTGTTTGCTTGATGTATCCAAGGAACGTGAGGATTATTCACTCAGTGATTCAACTCGGAGGTTGGCTTGGATAGGTGAGGGTAGATTCTACTCCAGACTTAGCCACTGGAGTATGAATTTCACAGATGCAGGTTATGGGGCTCAGTTCCTTCCGTGGGCCACTTCGTGTTTCGGTTTGGGTTTTTGTTGGGCTTCACCCGAGCTTTGAACCAGAGACCCTTAGATCAGCAGCCAAGCGCTCTATTACGCTGTTCGAATCTGAGGATATCTTGATGGTTACAATCAAGAAGTAAGGCGATCTTTATCAATCTTAAAGCTTTGATTTCATAAATAAATACATAGGTTTTGTTTGCGACGCTAATAGATAACTATCGCAATATTTATATTTCACTCTATTAACATCAAATATTTAATTCAAAACGCAAAGGTTGACGAGGTGCGTAGATTCATAATAGCCCTCACCATGTGTGAGTAGCTTTTTCGGGATTTGAAGCCTGACCCACAAGGTGAGACGCCAATACTGTAGCCACCGTACCAACCCGATCCCTTGAACGTAAATATATACGCCTCTGTATGAAAAAAGCTAATAATTTTAATATGCGGTTTGATATTGATAGAGAAGCAAATTTATAATGATATTGTGTCTCATATATTTTCCTCTGTTGTGCGTGGAATTGAGGGTCGCTTTTACAGCCATTACTTTGTAGCTCGCTAGGAAAAGTACCAAATATTCTTTTGATGTCAAGGTTCACGAATTCCTGCGCCCACCGCCCAGTCAATTTTTCTCGCTGGAACCAGCGATGGTACCCACCCCTCCTCGGTGACCATCCTGGAATGGTTCCAGCGGTGTTTAGCAAATTTGTTTTTGGAGACTCCTACCCATTTCACCATTGCGGTGCTCCATTACCTCTGCCACACTTTAAGGCCAAAACCCTTGAAGCCGCGTGTACGACCCGCCTTTAACACTCCTGACTCAATAAAACAAAGTCTCTCTTGCGTCCCCACCCATGTCTTTCGCGTATTTCCCCGTACTCTTTCCTGCGAATGGCAGTGCTTTTTTCTCCGCGCCATCCCAAGGTTTCCAATAACTTACACTGTCCCCTCGCGTCGCCTTCTCCTCTTTTGGTCTGAGTGTTGTGGCCACATTTCTCTCAGAAAATCTGGCGAACTCCTCTTGTCCTCCAGAAATTCTCATCCTCATTTACCTCGGTGTATTTGAACCTGTGGTTATGTATTTAGATTTTTAGTCACTCGTTAGAGAAGCTTAGCACAAGTTAATTGAAATAAGGTCCTTGCTCTCTTGAAACAGGATATAAGGGTTATTTTGAAATTAAAAAAGATTATTTCCAAAAATATTTAAACTGCATTTGATCATGACGTGCAATAGTATGCATGAATAGTTCCTTTAATTTATTTTTTAAAGTTATTTTTGCCCTCGTAATATTGATGCATGATTACAACCCATACATTTTTTATACCACTATTATTATCCAAGCGTTAATAATGGAACAATGAAGTTCCGAAACATTGGCCTTACATGGTTTTTAATAATGCATGAGACTTGTGAGTATTTTCTCTGCTAGTAAAGGAAATATTTTTCATCTCACAACAACAAATATGCTTCAATAACCCCTTAATTTTCTTGAAAATGTTCATTAATGGAATTTTATTGGAATTTTAAGTGTTGAGTTTTGAAGGAAAATGTTTTTAAATACCTATGCTGTATTGATCATTCGCAGAAAAGGTTTTTTAGCGTTCAAAAGTTCATGGAGATATTAAAATGAACAGTAATAGAGCTACAATTTCATTATTAACTATCTTCTTCTTTTTATGAGAAAAGGCATGGTATTATGAGTATTTATGCGTTACTCTGTATTTATTTGACGAAACCAATACAAGTGTACATTTTTTCCTTTTAATAAATTAGTAAATGTATCCATCTAATCTCCACACCATTTCCGGAAAAAATCCTCACAGAAACACGTTACCAGGGGAGAGTCTGCGTTCGGACCTGTGAAGTCCGTAAATTCTCGGAGGATCTGCACAAGTGCTCCCCACAAGAATTTTCAACATCCGCATCACATTTTCGCAAGAATCACTGCCTGTGGGGAGGCGTTGTAAAAATAAAAAGGTGGAGATTCACCGATCGGCTTACCCTCTACTCGGGAATTATTACTTTGTGGTCTGCAGTTCCGGTTCTCTCCATGAGAAGTAACGTTCGCAGCCTCCCAGCTCATCTCATTCCCTATAAAACTTCGGATGCTTGCTTAACTCTTCAAAAATTTATGTGATCTAGCTCTTTGCTAACTGAATGCAACTTATAATATCAAGGTCCTTAGATACATTGCTTGCATTTTCAAAATCGTACTCTGCCTTAATTTACGATGAAGAAATTATTACATATTATTTTATTCCATTTTATATTTTTGGTTGTTAATTCCCTTCCAAAAAATCCAGGGCCTCATGTTATTATGAAGTGCATATTGTGTTCTATTTGAAAATATATGAAATATCGACCACCATTGTTTTTGTATCATAATCGTAAAGCTCAGCAAATATTTTCACTTCATGTTGAATAAAGTTCTATATTGATTTTTTATTCACGTCTGTCGGTTTGTAGCCTCTATACTTTTTTTTTTTTTTTTTTTTTTTAATAATAATAATATTTATTGCAGAGATTAGAAATTTTACAAAAATTGATAACATTAATCAAAGATGAAATGTCATTTACAAGAAATACAATGTGAAAAAAAAGTCTAGGTCCCGCTAAGCCTTTCAAGGCTTGTCAGCAGGTGCCTATTAGTTTTTTTTTTATTCGTGGTCGTACATTGTCTTTTAAAATTGTGTATCTCATAATGTTTCCACTATTACCAAAAACATATTATAAAATTATTAGGAAGCAAGAGTACATACATAAATACACATTAACATTACAGGAATATATGTATTAAATTTTTTTAAAAAATATATAACGTGTTTGCATTTGAGATATTTCTCGTATTGGAAGAAAGAAATTATATATGTGACAAAATAAAGACAAAATATATGTATCTTTCTTTATACATGTTTAAACCATAAATTTTGATTAGCTTTTAACAAAACAATGTTTAACATTTTTAGTAGTATAATGTCATTAAATTTTTAACATGTGTACATAACATAACAAATTTTTAACATACATACAAGACAAAGAAATAAATGTATTATCACATAAGCAAACATAATTCTCATATATCGGTATCATTATATTTCTCTAGTAACCAATGTCTCAGACGCGTTTTTAGTAGAGAAATATTTTCTATTGATTGCAAATTTTGTGGTAGCGTATTAAACAATTTAGGAACTACGTGTTCCAAGGTTCTTTTCCCGTGAGCGTTGATGAAACTAGGTACATTATATATTCTAGTACTTCGGAGTCCTATATCGTGTGTTACATTTCTTACAGTTTTGTAGCTATTGTTAAAATAGTTGTCTGTTATTAATATGTAGTGTAATAAATCGCGTATTGGAAGCATGTTTAGATTTTTGTAAATTTTAAAGACATTTCTTTCTCTTGGATCCAATTGTAATACCATATTGTTTTGGATTTTTTCCACCTTTCTCAACAGGGTTTTATTTGTGGAGCCCCAGATCGTTAAACCATATCTGAGTACTGCTTCACCGAGACTTAAGTACAACATTTTTTTAAATTGAATTGGTAAGGTATATTTCACACAATATAGTTGGTACAAAATACATCTAAGTCTATTACACAAGTGATTAATATGCTCACTGAAGTCAAAATTTTCGTCTACGGTCAATCCTAAATATCTAAAGGAGTTGACTTGGGAAATAAATGAACAGGAATATAAATGACAGTTACTCTTTTTATGGCCAGGGTTACCAGTATGAAGGCATAAATGCGTATGAAATCTTAATTTTATTAGTTTTCTCGTTGCCTTGGCATTTCGGAATTGCATGGTTACCGTTTTCTTATCATTTATTACTAATTTATTGTCATGGCACCAGCACTGTATCGCATAGAAATCCTGTTGCATTTTTTCCTTAGCCATTTCAAAAGATTTGCTGATTGAAACTAGCGCTATATCATCAGCATACATATATATTTTAGAATGATTAATATATTCTGGTATGTCGTTTACATATATACAGAAGAGTATTGGCCCTAATATAGAGCCTTGTGGCACACCAGAGGTGACAGATTTAATCGTGCTCTTATGTTCAAATAATTTTACAAGTAATTTCCTATTGGTGAGATAGCTTTCTAACCATGTAAGCGGTATTCCTCGTATTCCACATCGTTCCAGTTTTTTTAAAAGGATGTTGATATCGATAGTATCGAAAGCTTTAGTGAAGTCGATATATACAGCGAGAACGGACCAGTTCTTATTTAGGCTTTTCCGTACATCTTCACTGAAGTACTCCAGAAGCGATCGTGCACTTTTATTTCTTTGGTACCCATATTGATGTGTAGTGATAATGTTGAATTTTTCTATGAAGTTAATTAATTGTACCGCAAAATATCTTTCTATGACTTTATCCAAGGAGGGTAGAATAGAAATGGGACGATAATTGTTTGTGTCGTTTTTCTTTCCTTGTTTATATATCGGTCTGATTACCGCTAACTTTAAATCGTTATGTAATTTACCTTCAGTTATGCTTTTGTTTATCCAGTGGGTTGTTGCAGCAATGATGTCATGTTTACAACTGAGATCGATCATTCTTATATTATCGTGCCCTGGGCATTTATTTTTTGATTGCTGTAATATACTTTGGATATCAGCTGGAGTTGCTGGCAACAATAAAAAGGTAGATGGAATTATTTTTTTAGCACCAGGGTTGAGAATGTGTTGTGAGCATTGGGGCAGTATTTTTTGTATGTCATTAGTGAATTGATATGCAAAGGATTCGCAGACATAGTTTAAATTAATATTCTTAAAATTTGATTTTATTTGCATATCAATGCTTTTCTTACTGGTGACACCCCTAAGGCTATTGATCAGTAGCCAAGTCTTCCTAATGTCGTCTTTGTTCCTTTCGAGATTAGAGCGAACATAAGAGATTTTAGATCGCCTTATCAAGGAAGTTACCTTATTTCTTTGGGTTCTGTAATTATTTCTGTGCACTTTGTTTGTTGTATTGGATTTGTATTTTTTGAATAGTGTGTCTCTTATCTGTATTTCTGAATAAATAGCATTATTCATCCACGGAAGTTTAAATGTATTATTACCGATATTTTCCCGTTGCATGATTTTAGATAATGAATAAACATGATTTAACTTTTCGCACAGTTGCTGATAAATGCTGTCAGAATCATTGAGTGTAAGTAGTGTCGACCAGTTTATTCTGTTTATTAATTGTGTTACCCTCCGGTCGCAAAGATGAGTAGATTGTCCCATAACCTTATCTTCAGGTAAGCTCTTATCTGTGTGTATGAAAACACCAACAGGAAAGTGATCAGATATTTTTGTTTTGATAATGAAACCATCAAGTTTTGAGTGGAAACCTTTAACGTTAATGTGATCCAAGCATGAAGCTGTCACTTTACGTTTTTTTATTTCTATTCTAGTGCTTTTTGTGATACAAGCAGTGAGCCCATTGGATGCAAGTAAATTTTTGTATGCGTCCACATTAGTATCTTTTTTCGATTTTAGATTCAAATTAAAGTCACCAATCAATATAATCTGGATTTCTGATCTACTTTCGAGGAAGGATTCCAGACTAATGAGGAAATCCTTCTTCTTACAATGTGGTGGTCTGTAAACACATACTAATAACACTGTGTTAGAATCATAAACCATTTTCAAGATCAATGACTCGCATTCGTCTAACTCGAAATCAACTACCGTTGCAGGCAAGATCTCCCTCAGAAAGACAATCATACCTCCACCCTTTCGTTCTTCCCTCAGTTTATGGAAAGAGTTGAAACCTAGTAGGTTGTAAGGACCCATTTCTGATGATTTTATATTGACCTCAGTCAACAAACATGCCAATACCTGACCCCTATTATTCAGCATATTGAGCAATACTTTTACTTCATCCCAACCTTTCTTCAATGACCTCACATTCAACGAACAAAAAATACAACCTTTAAACAAATTTACATTATTCAAGAAACCACCAGTGCTCTCATAGGACTTAAACTTCAGAACACTAGTTCTAGAGTACAGTTTCAGAAAAGAAATTTCTTCTGCACGCTTGAAATTAAGTCCATGAGAACTTTACTCCGATGCATCTGTGTTTAAATTTCCCAATTCCCAATTCTCTTGCCCTTGCGTTCTCTATCTCACATCTTCATTGCTGGCATCTCCATTTCTTAATTGCTGGGGCTGTTGATCTTACGAATATATATAGGCTGGCCATGTGGTAAAAAATTAATCACTACCTGGTTCACTTATTGAATGAACCCAGTTTAACTTTCAAATGCTGAACTTTTGCAATATATTTATCTCGAAATCCAGCTCAATGTGTAATCTAACAGATCCATTGCTTGCTACTCAATTACTTTATTGCTGAGGCTATTGATCTTGTGGAAATATATAGGCTGACCATTATGTGGTAAAAAAATAATCATTACCTTGTGAATTCATTGAATAAACTCAGCTTCATTCTAAAACACTAAAATTCTGCTGTATACTTATCTCAAAGTTAAAGTCAATGTGTAATTTAATACATATCTCTTCAATAATGTCGTTCTTTGAACTAATCAGTGTTCCAATATTCTTCGTACCTGACTTCTAACGTGATATCAGGTTTCAGATGAATGGTGGGTTATGCATATTCTTTTCTATTACAGCTGACTTAGTTTGTTCTTGACTAGGTAGTTCTATATTAGAGTTCTATTGTGACTGTAGGTCTCTTTTTTAAAGTTTTATTTACGTTCTCATTCCAATCCGAACTTATGATTTATTATTAGTCCGGGTTATCTGAATAATGAAATTAAAAAAATTTGAATCGTAACCATCAGATCTATTGTTGTCATAATCGTAGAGCTCAACAAATATTTTCGCTGCCATGGTGGAATAAAGTTCTGAATTGATTTTTTATTCATGTCTGCCGGGATGTAGACCCTAATCGGACTTCTTTTTTACATAACTTCCGATGTAGAATGCTCCGTCTTGCAAAAGTGATGGTCACCTGATCAGTTTCAAGAAAGAAATATTTCAGTACGTATGAAAATCAGTCCACGAAACCTCTTTTCCGATGCAACTTCTTTAAAATTTCCTGGTCTCGGTGCTCTTGTCGTTGCATTCCATGTCTTACCACTCTCATGATTGTTCCTCAATTTCTTTATAACTGGGGCCATATATCAAGTGAAAATATCTTGGCTGGTCAGTATGTGGTAAAACAAATATGATTTCTTTGTTTACTGATTGAATATACTCATCTTCAATCTCAAACACTAAAATTCTGCAATAAATTCGAAGTTATACGAGTAGTTTTTTCAAATGCAGCTGTTTTAGTTTTTTTCTTGGCTAGGTATTTCAGTATTAGAACTCTATCGTGAGTGTTGGTATGCCTCATTCTAAACCATATTGCCATTCTCTTTTTTTATCTAAACTTCTGTCCTTTTTAGCTAAACATATTTTATCGTTCTTTATAATTCTGACATCGCGCTTCCTGATGATTGATCAAACTTTTTTTGGCTGGTAGCCATCTCATATTGTGAATCTCTTTGTGTATCCCATGGTCCATTGCACGTTAAACTTCTGTTGATGATGAAGCAACCGGAAAGGCCTCATCTACGTAAGTCCTTCTCACTCATGTTTATGAGCAATAAATGAATGCATGGCAAACAGTAATTCCATTATTTTTACATTGCTGTCTCTCAATCCTATATCGACTTCACTCCAAGTTCTTATCAGTATATAGTCCAGTATTCCTTGTGTCAGACTTCTAACATGATATCATAGGTTGTCTATAAGCGTTACAGTTGAATGTAAATACTTAAAATGAAATAAAAAAATAAGATACCATAAATAAAGTCTTTTTGGGCTAAAAGATGCATTTAATTCAAATACTTTTCGTCTTGATTATGAAAATTCTCTCTTTTATCATTATTTCGGGTTTGTGAATTAGGAATAAAAAAATGAAGTCTTAAACACCACCTTTCCTTTTGTCGTAATCGTAGAGCGCAACAAATATTTTCGCTGTCATCGCTGAATTATTTAATTGTGCATTTTTTATCAATTTCTACCAGTCTGTAGACTAATCACACTCTTTTAATATGATTTCTGATGCAAAATGCTTCATCTTGGGCGAATACTAATTACAGGATATCAATGCGTAGGTAACGGAAGCGATGGTCTCGCGCTCATTGTTAAGAAAGAAATGACTGATAATGTCTTTAGTATTTTGGAAATGCAATCCATTAAACCTCTCACTCCATTCATTGTTGTTGAAATTTTCTGGTCCCCATTGCTCTTATCCTTGTTCTTCAATTTCTTGACTGCTGAATCTATTGATGTTGTGCAAATATGTAGTCTGGTAATTATGTGGTATAACCTAATCATTAACTTTATTACTTATTTAATTAAGCCAGTTTCACTTACAACCAAAAATATTCTGCTATTTATTTATTTCAAAGCTGAGCTTAATATGTAATGTAAGACATGTCTCTTCAATAATTTCGTTCTATATATTTATCAGTACTCTTTTGTGCCAAAATTCTAACATGATATCATAGGCTTTAGATGAATGGTGGTTTACGCGTATTTTTTTCGAATAGAGTTGCTTTAGTGTGCTTTTCACTAAAAATTCGGTAGCAGAACTCTATCGTGACTGAACGATTCTTTTAAACCGTATTTTCATTCTCTTTTATACATGAAATTCTTTTATTTTTGGCGGAACAGATTTTATCATTATTTACCGTGCTGAAATCGCGCTCTCTATTGAGAGCGGGTGATCAAAATTCTTTCGTGTGGTAGCCACCTCATACTGAAAGTCTCCCTTTGTATCCAATAGCCTATTATCGCACATTTAAATTCTCTCGGTGAAGAACCTGGAAATATCTTTTTCACATACAATGATTCCATGACATTAAGCTGTATTGATATGCGTTTTTAACCCCATTATACAATAGGGTAGTTTCCTTCATCAGAGAAAACGAAACGAATTGATTGCGATTCGTTAACCACCGTTAGTGTATTTATAATATACAAATTATTTGGCTTTAGAAACCCCAGTTAAGACGAATGGCAATGGTCAATTTTAACCGCATTTGAAAAAGGCCAGATTGGCGCCCATGCGATGCCACTCCACGTGACGTCACAGGGACCTTGTTTCTATACGAGTAGATAGAAGTTTTACATCGTCTGAGATTACCAATGCATGCATGAGGCACAGAGCTCAGGGAAACATCTCTTAATAATCACCTATAAAAATTGCCTATGGTCGGAAAGTTTCCTTCGTTTGATAAGGTATTAATAATCCTTATTTAAGCCAAGCGCTACCTGATAGCAGGGTACTCTGCTACCTGATAGCAGCCTGCATCTCAGCGTCGCACACATCCTCGCCCCAAGGTCACCTCAATTTGCGACAGCGGGAACCAGAATGACGTCACACGGGATTTTCCCGGCATTCATACTTAGACGTCGCGTTTTCGCGCGCTTGAAAATTTTCACTTTTCATTTAATCGCAAAAAATAGATATCGTCGTGTGCAATTCGTACTCCAGGAGTAATAATCTTTCAATGTAGGCAATAAAAAAATAATAGGAAACCTCCCTATTAAAATCAGGGGTCTATTAATTTTTCTTACTATCGCATTGACTGGCCTTAAATACTTTGGCTGTTTCATTACGGCGCTCTACAGGATATCTCGTGTGAATGTAATCAACTTTGTACCATCTCTTTCTTTTGATTATTGTGTATAAGGAGGGAGGAACGATATGTTTCACCTCCTTTAACGAATAAAAATCCTGGATCGGAATCGGAATGTGTACATAGTCCACTCCTCATATGATAGCTATGAATCTTGCAATCTCAATAAAGTTTTCCGTCATAATGTTTATATTCTTTTGAGCAAATTCCTGGTTATGTTATGAATCCCGACGCCTCCTTGATTAAATATCTATTACTTAATTTCTCGTACCCATTGTAATTTATCATGCAAAAACATTTAAATCAAATAAGAGTGACAATTTTTCCTGAAAGACCCATCATAGCTGCTAGATCAAATAAATTATCAGCTGAGCCTGGCTACTTCCTGCAACGTAAGAAAGTTATTGTTTGAGGGGATAGAGATGAACTCATTTTGATCCTAAAATGAGTAGTGAATTTTTAATAAATTTCAATAATAAAAAATATTTTGTACGCATTAACATGTTAATTTTGTACCCCTATACATATTTTTGAATTGCACTTAAAAGTAGGGTTGGGCTGAGCACCCTCCAATTCTACCGCTCAACTGTATTGGTGACTCACTCGTTGATTGGAGAAATCCCTCCTACATTTTGTTTGAACAACACTACACCTATTTTAAGTCAAGGACTGTTTGGTAGTGGCCCAGTTTCGTGCTGGGTTAATTGACAACGGATACCCGTTCCCGCGATTTTGATGTGAGAAAGTGGGGAGAATGTAAACTTTCAGCAACTGCAGGTGAGCGATGGATCTGGGGAACAGCTCCGCCGTGCTTGCCAATCAAGTGGACGTCTGAGTGACTGCGGCTATCTGGCCGTGAAGCGGTCTTTGAAAGGGAACATAACTTTGATCGTCCTTGTGTCTTCGTGCTAGACGCAAGGCGATATAACTGTATACGCTACGACTCTGCGATACGAAACATACGAATCCAGAGTTTTGCATATAATATTAAACAATACTGCGAAGTATTTTCATTTATATTGCCATTTACTATTGACAATTTTCATTTCATTAGGATTTCACTTAAAAACCCAAAACTATCGTAAAATATTACTATAAAATTTAATGCCATCCTCACTGGCTCAATGACTGCTCAATGAAATATGCATACGATCATGCATAACCACAATAAATAAATCTCCTTGCTCACATCACTGCTGGCTTCGTTTAAAAACTTTGTTTTCTCTATTTCGAGTTTCTCCAGTATCAAAAGAAAAAAAAAATTAATCAACGTAATAGCCAACCTGCCCCTGGCAAAAAGTCGCTTCTAAGTTGATTTTAATGAAAAATTCGGCCGATTGTGAAAAAAATAGCACTTCAAGAAATTCTTGGCTAGAATAGACAAGAAAAAATGCAAGTTTAAAATTGTGCACGCTTTTAATTAAATAGGCTCTTCGTGGAAATTATATGAAATTTAAATAGCGTACTATTATATTAAGAAAGTACGCCTTCGCTGGGTGACCCTGGAGAAATCCACTAATCTAATAATATTCCATTACTTTTTTTTACACTCTGACGCGTTGCAGTTAGGTGGAAAATTAGTGTAAAATATAATATTGGCCTCCTTAATTGCAACTTTAGTGCGCTGGTGCTTATATTTCCCTGCATCAAATAACCAGCCACCCTAGATATTTGGTTTTTATACCTGTAATAAATCTTAACGTTAGCAATCCCTTTTTCCTGAAAAATTTGCTGCAATGTAATTTATGTTCCGGGTTTTACGACGGATCGTTCCGGATTAATTATTCAGTTAGCTTTCCAACTGCATCAAGTGGCCTTTTAATATAATTTTACAACTGAAATTTACACGAATATTTTTCGTGTTATCCACCGGATATTTATTTGGATACTTGGTACTTGAGTATTATGGTCCCAAGTCCGTCATCTTTGTCAGTAATGTGTAACCAATTTTTGATCTGCATCTACACCGCTCAAGTGGGTTATTATTGCTGGTGTCTCCCTTTGTGTTATTATCGTATGTTGTGGTTAATTATGCTATTCCAGTTTTGATTAACTGAGATCCTTTGTCCGTATTTATTATACGAGGGTGCCTAGTAAGTAATGCACCACATTTTTTCTCGGGCAACAACAATGGTGTGAATTCGAAACTTTACGTATGAATTATCTAGAGCTTCATGAATTCGCATTCTAAATTTCTGATCCTTCCGACTAATAGCGCAGCTGCAGGACCGTTTCATAATGGCGTCTGTAAGTGATTTACGTAATAAGCAGCGCGACGTCATTGAATATCTCACTGCAAAGAAAGAAACCGTGGGAAATATTCACAAACGTTTGTGCAAAGTCTATGAAGCAACTGCTGTCAACAGGAGTACAGTTAGCTATTGGGCACAGACGACAAGTGCATCAAAAGGCGGTTTCGCGGTGCTTTAAGATTTGCAGCGGTCATGGAGACTATCCACAGCTGTCACACCTGGCATGTTTCATCTAGGTGATGTTGCCATTTGCGAACAACGACGCATTACGACTTGGGAGTTGGCGCTAAATCATTAATCAGCGAAGGAAATGGATGCTTCCAGTAACCTCGGCGCCATACCAGCCCGGGAGATGTTTCGATTCAACACGATAATGCCCGGCCACAGCACAAGTTTGAGGACTGCTGAACACATGGTAAAACAGGGTTGGACAGTGTTACCCCATCCACTCTACATCCCAAATCTGGCTCCCTTCGACTTCCTATTGTTTGTGCCATTAAAGGATATAATTCGTGGAAGACATTTTGAGGACGACGAGGAGGTGATTCACTCAGTGAAGAAATGGCTTCGTGGTCTGAAAAAGGATTGGCACCAACAGGGCATACACACCCCTACTTCACGCTAGATGACGGTTATAGAGAGGGAAGGAGATTACATGGAACAAATGGGTGTGTAGCTGAAACATCATTCTTTCGTGTGTGTAATTCTGAATTCTGAGCGGTATACAAATATCGAAGAAGAAAATATGGTGCATAACTTTGTGGGCAACCCTCGCATTTTGTTCCAAGCTAATTTGTACCGCTGTTTTATGATGTGATCCCAGTAAGTGTCAGTGCGACATATAATTCGCATGTTTAAAATCATTTTTATGCCTTAGGTCCAAGCATTGCTCTGCTACCGCTGCTGATTTCAGCGGATAGAATAAGCGTATGCATCTTTCGCGCTCAGCTCATCCGTTTTACCATAGGTAAACTGGCCACAGAGCATGTTGGAATAAAATACCATAATCAATTCCTGTAAGAAAACCCGGGAAATATTCCTGCAAATTATGCTCCTGGAAAAACTGAAAATTTTCGTTTATGCCAGCAAAATCACACAAAAGCGGTTGACTGGTTGTACGAGGTGAACGTGAATGTTAAAATCCAAGATTATTCGATGTTAGATCCTTGAACTACATCATTTTGTAGGTGCCTTCAATGGGATCCATTGCTGCAAAAATACCATGCAAAATGATATGAATATTTGGGCTGCGGGTGATTGATTGACATGTAGTTGGATGAAAATTTCGCACTTGCTCTACTTTGTTTGTGAATATTAGGCTAGAAGTGAGCGATAAAATTAGGTGACCAAATGAAATTCATGGCATTAAACGATATTTACATTATACATTCAAATCTTCTTGAGACAGTGCATGTTTCTACAGTATTCTTGTGAAGTTCAAAAATTAAATCAAATTAGCCCATTTGATGCCCTTCAGCATTCATTAAAGTATGAAAAGGACGCGTTAATAGGTATCTGTACGCATCATAAAAGCAATGCCAGGATACAATTATTATATAACTTTTTGTGACGCATGTGGATCATTAAGCTTGATCACTTTTTTAGAACGCGCTAATGTGACGCTACCGTTAGGACTCTTTAGATTTAGAGAAGAGAAACTGCAAAGAGCAATTTCAATAACTCATTATTGCCATGAAGAAAGAAATATTCTGGCTGTATCATGTAGCATCAAAATTTTCTTTGGAGTTAAACTGAGGGTATTCAATACAATTTAGGCCATGCTTAATCCTTCATAATTTTCAAAAAGTAATTTTTGACGGCAATCAGTGTTCAGGTATATTACGGCAATAAAGACTCCTGTTGAGTGGAACCTGTATTCTAGCATTTAGATGCATACACTGAAATTCTCGGTAGGGATATAAGATTTAGCGAAATATGAAAATAAATTATTAATTTTATCTCAAAATGAAAATAGAACCCAAAATTTAACGGCCTACGGTGCATTATTTAGCGTGTCATAGAAGGAAAATTCCGTAACTTTCTGTGATGTAAAATCGACATGGCGCGATGGTATATGGCACCATGCCATGCGGAGATTCATATTACCTCTAGTAAAACCAAGGGAGAAGTGAAGTCATTATTTATGGTATGTTGAAGCTACAAAGTAGAAGTGATGGAAATATTCATAATCTTGATTCCCCGCTAGTACTTTATTCCCTTCTTACCAGTACTCTACTTTCAGTCACGAAGTGCCTAAAGCTTCTCTCAATAACTGAAACTTTTTTGCCGAGCTCTTTTTACCTGTCGGTTAATGAGCCTTTACTTATGAGATGTGCAAATTTTCTGTACGACACATTATGATAATACTTGCTACCTGGCGAATTATCGCCATTGCGATTGCAAAGCATCTCCGGGCAGGAGATTACGTTTCATAAATTCAAGTTTCAAATTCAAAACTCCTTTTCAAAAATTGAAAAAAGGTTAAATTTAAATAAAAATAAATATTTTTATGTGGCTTTTATGTGAAGATCTTTGTGAGATGAAAATAGGAGGAGCCGGTTTTGTTTTCATAATTACCATAATGTGATAAGTTCAAGTGATTTTCAACTGACAGAAAGGCAAAAAAACAGGTAAAATTCCTTTTCTTTCCATTTTACTTTACTTTCCTCTTGCCCTGCCTAGAAATTCTTTCACTTTGGTTTTTATCTTATCAGTTACATTTGAGAGATTCTAGTTTCTTGGATGATTTAGTCAAAAGAATTTTAATTTATGTAGAGCACAAATTAAATGAGTAAGACCCCGAAGATTTCACATCGATTCATTAATTGAAGGCGCCAGGAAAGTAATAGCTGTTCATAGCTTAGCTCGCGTTAGCGCAAGGGTGATATGATTCTTGAAGGTCGTTTTCGCTATGATGTTGCGCTAGCAGCTGTCTGAATGGAGATCATATGGTACGTTAAATGAACTTTGTTCCGTCGTCGTATTTAATCCAGACTTATGTCAACTGTATAATTTCTTTGTTGAAATCTAGCTATTCGCTCTCTTCATTCTTTTAATATTGCTACCCTCACTCTGGTAAAAGTGATGCAATAGGCTGAGGTTGCAAGATTGAAGATCAGGAAGGAAATCAGTATTTGTTATAAACCTTTATGAAGGTTGAGGAGTGGTGCTACATTTTAGACCTTTGATGCCCTATCAAGATGGGCTTCCAAGAAGCCACTATCAGTGGTCAACCACAAGCCAGCGATAATTCCGCGCTTGGCTGTAAATGTGCTATATTCCCTTGATCTTGGGAAATTTTTCCCATGGCAATTTATGTGGAGACACTGAGGGAAAAAGTATTAAAACTAAGGCGTTTCATCAGTTTTCTACCTCAAATGCGTTCAGTAGCGACTTCAAAGTTGAAAATATCTCGTAATAGATACAAATGTTGGTCCTATATCGTGCACGGAAAGAAGTATGAATTACTTCAATTATGCACAACGAGCTACATTGCTAAAAATAATTGCGGCTACTGCAGAGACGTTTACGAGATATGCACCCCGTGTTTATTTCTGCGCGGCTTAAATGATTTGAACTTAAAATATGCTCTAGTGTATTTTTTTTCGTATTTTTATCGTAAATTGCCTTGAAATGACATTCCAGAAAGTCGATATTGCAGAAACTGGGAGATTAAGCAAAACAAAAGGTCGAAGAATACTGCGCCGCCATCCGACTGGGTAATGCAGAAAAATGGCCGTTGGTGGTGGTGACCCGCTCGGTATGAGTTAGTGACGTCATCAGCTTATCTGCCACCTCGTTAAGTCCGTCGGTTTATCACCGCGAATAGCTCAAGATGCAGGTGACGGTTCGAGAAATGGAAAATGAGGGCCTCTCTATTATTTTATCTTCGTTCATATACTACCCTGCAAATCGCCTCAATTGGCTTGTAGCTGTTGGTGTTAGGATACCAGCCATTAACTCATACGAAAATACTTAATATTGAGGTGTTCGTTGTGAGAAATTTGGCTAATGTCGACTAATAATCATTTAAATCCTATTTTGTTTGCGGGGAGAAACGAATTCCCATTCCAATCCCTTCCGCCAAATATATTTTTTTCTGTCTGATGTGAGGTAAAATATAATGCGGTTTTAACACGGTGTTCTCAATGTCGCTCCGAAAGATACTTCTTCTTTTAAGTTTAGGTAATCAGAGAAAGCAGGGGAATGTGAGGTAATTTGGAGCCCATGATACCAGTGTGGGAAATTTGAAGAAAATTCCTCGAGTAGTCCTTGAATATTTAAAACTATGGCAAAGGTTGGCGAAAAGTCCCGCACTTACCAAAGCACCCAATTACTACGAAAATTTACTAATTTATGTTAATTTCGTCCTCTTCTCGTGACCTCGTCATTATACTTGCTGGGGTAAAAATATATTGGAGTATTTGATCAAATATATTTGCGCTTAAAATTTTCACTGCTGCCTTAACGCCATAGTGCTTCAGGAAATGTTTGGAAAAATGATGAATTTTATATGGGAAACGCTAGGTACTTGCCAAAGAATTTATTTTCATAATTTCTGTGAGAACAATGGTGTCGTTATAGGTTGGGTTTGGTGGTGAATATTTAGTGAAGCAATTTTTTAATTGTAGTTCCTGCGTGAGCTATACTTAGCACCTGGTGTGTGTCCAAATTCCCACCGGTTAGAGTTAATAAAAGGGTTACCTGCATTTGTCCTTCACTTTGCTGTGCAAGCAGAATTAATTAAATCATTAAGCGCAGCCAAGCGCTAATTTTCCTCGTCTCTATTTAAGTAGGTAGGTTGATTCAACAGAAAGTAACGGACGTGCATTTAGTGCACATGTTCTGAAATCACTTGTAATCCCTTTGAGCCGGTTATTTTGTAATTTCGGATTGCTTCCTTTTCTTGGGAAGGGAAATTTTCCGTATGGAGGCAATTTTGTGCATATGACGTGTACTTGTTTTGCTCTGATCATAGTTTAACCCAGTTAAATTACGACTTTTCCTGGAATTGGCCGATTGAAATGTTCTGACAACCCTTCGAATATCTATATTTTTCTGTTTTAAATCTCCTCTCGCAGGCTTTTGGAAGCAATTTAACAAGAGTATCCAAATACGTGGTCACATTTATAAACATGGTATGTACTTCCTAGAACGATGGCATTTGATTTGAAGAAGATTTCTCTTTTTTATATTGGGTTCACGTTTTTTTCGCTGTTTTTTTTCTATCTTTTACTGTATGCATGTTTTCTGAAGCTTTTTATTCGACATAGGAAACGGAAAAGGACCAAATTTGGTTATGGAGAATATTTCTCTGCTGCAATATTTTTATACAATCCTCATTTTTCTCCCATTTCGTTCGTTGCGTCGGAAAATATTGCTGCGTTATTCGCGGGGCACCAGATCGTTTAAAATTGCAGCCAGAGCTATCCGTACAAATTAACCATAAGATTTTCTGCTAGCCTTCATGTGAAAAAATTATTTACGATAATTTAATTCATGGTGTACTTCAAGTATTTGTTTCTTTTTGCGAAGAGCATAAACTTCAATGATTACCAGTACCCTGCCACGCAAAGTTATGTTGATCATGCGGATGGAATGAACTAATGGTCGCAGCATGTATACAAGCACGACATAAATGGTAAGAATAATGGTTGTTAGTTAAATACCTATTCAAATTAAAAATCGATGCAGATTCACTAGCGAAAAAAATTTTAAAGGCATTTCGGATCTTTTTGTTACAATAGCTTGCCTTTTTTAGCCGAGGGATGTATTTTGGTGATAATTATTTACACCATAAAATAATATTTGAAAATCAATCTTATGGGAACTATTTGATGTAGGGGTCAAAACATTGGATCATTGCGCCATAAAAAAGTATTTATTTAATGGGACCTTGAAAATGGGCCAATTACAAGTAATTAGCAGCTCTAATGTAAATATTGTTGCATGTATTTAATTGAATGGGTAGATTAATGATTGTAAATTAGTTCCGTAATTTAAATAAAAAATAGATAAAATGTATTTTGTGCACAATATTGTAGTTTTATTTCGGATCTTTTTATTGCACGAGCAGCTCTCTTTTAGGTGAAGGACGTATTTTGTTGATAACTTATTATAGAACTAAATGAGATTTGAAAATTACTTCTGTAGGAATTACTTGATGTTGGGGTGAAGACTCGACCATTGCTTCATAAAAATTCATTTCTTTATTTAATGACACCGTGGAAATGGGACAATGGCAAGTAATTAGCAGCTATAATGTAAAGCTTGTGTATGTATTTATGATTCTGTTCCCTTTGTTCAGTTGGCTTCCGTGGTCTCTTTTTCACCGCTCTATGGCCTCCCTCCTTTCGTCTGATAGCTCATGTTTTTATTCCCGTGGGAAGCACCTTTGGGGCCAACCAAGTTAATTCAATTCCGCTTCCTTGACGTTCCGCATCATCGCCTGCTTACGACCCATTCGGGCATGTTCCCTTTATATCTGTATATCGTCCGCATTTCCCATTCCTCCAGCATCCTTTAACCTCGCCTCGAATTCTCCGACTTCCACATTCATGCGTCCCTTTCCGCATAATCTCCCGGAGGCTCCAGGCTATTCCAGACCCAGTCCACGCTCCTGACTTTCTATACATAAACCTCTTTGGCCCCGTCCTTCGCCTCCAAGGGGCCACTTACATGCCGACCCTTAAGGTCGCCTCTCCCTTCCCTTTAAACTCCTCCTCGCCTCCCTAAACACTCCGCCATTATCCCCCTTTCCTGGCAGATCTGGTCGCGGATGAACGGGGGTTCGTGAGCGAGCGAAAGTACTTTTTGGGAACGTGCTCGGATTTGCCCCGTACTCGCAAGATACCGCGCTGCGCTGGGAATGTTTTACTGGGTGCTGCGACTTCGAACGCTAACCTTCGAAACTTACTCGTGCTCAAGATAACATCACATAGACTACTTGGAGAGAGTGGAGCGAAGACTTCAATGCTGTTTTACGTATAAAAGTAGCTAAAAATTATATGAAGTTTTATTAAACTGGAGCTTATGTGAATTTATCCAGTGACGCCGACTCCATGGGGCCTGAGGGGGCCCGAGCCCCCTCAAAAATTGGTTATGGGTGTGACGAAAAAAGTGCCAGGCTTCTCCATTTTCCCCGGAGTGCCCAGATATCAGGGTTCGAGTTATCAGGGTTCTAATGCTGATCATATCACTCTTCTAAAATGCTTTAAAAACTAAAAACTCACTACTTATAAAATTTCCTGGGGCAAGATCCCGGTTTGGGTCCCCCCAATACTTTTTGTAAGTCGGCACCCCTGAATTTATCTGAAGGAAACTGTTTCCTGGGTGAAATAAGATTTGATGCTTTCCCGGGAACGTGCTCCATGACTGCCGCCTTGGCAACCATGAAGGAGATTGCCCGGTGGAGCACCAGAGTAGCCCTCTGTTTCCAGGGTGCCATAGGTGCCTACGGATTTTCCCCGTGCGCGAAAGATACCGCGCTGCGCTAGGCATGTTTTATTTGGTGCCTCGAATTCGAACGCCAACCGTCGAAAATAACTCGTGCTCAAAATAACATCCCACAGACGACTTGGGGGGAGAGGAACGTTAGCCTTAAGAGCGGTTTAGGTATGAAATTAGCGGAAACTTAGATTAATCAGTCAACGTAACATTATGGGGTGTTTATAATAAAATATAGCTTTCGCTCTAAGAAGAAGCCTCCCGAAAAGGCATGCTTTTTTGGTCACTATAGATGACGCAACCCTGTGTTTCCCTTCGTTTTTGAGATAATTATTCATGAAATAGTGAAATTACACGATTTTGCCAAAGTTGAAAGTGTTCCAATCGGTTTGAAATTTGGTTTCTCGCCATATCTAGATTCTGTATCTAGATATCTGGTCTAGATTCGAAAAACGACATTTTTGAAAAATCGATTTCCTGACCCCTAGATGTTTCAAAAAGTAAAGAAGAAGACAGCCGCATTTTTATTTATAGAAAATAGAAAATTTAGTTTAGAAAAAATTTCCTTTGCTTTCGGACGATTTTTAGAGATAGTAGATTCTATGGCTTTTTGTCGTATCTCGTCTTTTCACACCAAAAATTTGTATGAGTGAGTGAGAGGTTGGAAGTGGGCTGTATAGTGTATAGATTAACGGCTACTGGACGCCATCTTTCATTGTCCTGAAGAATCTGCCGCAAACCGCCGCATGTAGTTTTAAAATTGAGTTTAGTTGTTCCATTTCTACGCTTATGTCCTTTCTGGAGCTCTGGTGAAATGCTCTCTTCGGTTAATACATCGAAATTTTTTCTATAAACATGCCTAAAAGCGCTCATAAGAACTCAACCAGGATAATAAGAAATAATTACATCAACACCGCTCAAAATCAATGGAGCAATCAGCTTACTGATGTGGAGGAAACTGTTTTCAGGGCGCTCAGTCTTCTGGAACACTTATTAAGTCTGCGATTGTTTTTCGCATGAAAGGTAAGGGATGTGAGAGAAAGAAACAAAAATATTTTCACCATCTGCATAACGGAATTCTTTATTTTGAATTTAAATTTAATTTTACTAAGGGAGCATGATAGCCTTGTTGGTATGGCGCTCGGCTGTTGACGTAAGGGTCCTGAGTTCAAAAGGCGGGTAACGGATACTTACAATAGTAAATCCTTGAAGCTGAAGATGACTCAGTGAAAGGAACTGGCTCTCTTACTCTGTGCGTAAGATATTCACACGCCTGTAGCTTAGTCTGCTGTGAACTCTAACCTCACCTACCCAAAACCCACCATCAATGTTCAATCACTGAGGTAGTGAATTTTTCTGACGAAATAAAATTGTTTAACCGTATTATGAAACGATTTTTTCCACGATTTGTGTGATGTGTCCTCAATCACTCACATACTTCTTCCGTTTGTCTTCAGTTCTCCAAGATCGGGTTATTTGTCCGAGGAAAGTATATCAGGGCAGTTAATTTCTGAAAACCGTTTATATGATATTGGTTCTTAAATTGTTTAATTATTTAAGAATGTTGACACATCGTCATCTAGAAAGCATCTTATTTCCCGTATAAATTAAATGATATTTTTACTCATCCTTTACACAAAGTATTTATTTTTAATTTGTTGGCCCGCCATTCTCAACACACAATTGAAGTTATACTTCATTAATATTAAAATTCATTTTTACGTCATGATTTTCTTTGTTTGATACACGTTATGTTTTCTTACACTCCATTAGATAATCATATCTTGTAAAGATGAAAATTACTTAAAATCCATTTGTCAAACGTTCAGTAAAGTCTGAATAAGTTGGAGAATTATAATTTAATACTATTTTAATGGACACTGATTTCTTGTGACAATTTTGGCTCCTGATTTCTCCCTGGTGCGTGAAAATAAATTTCTTTTGAGAGTTTTTTCTTTTTTCTTAGGACTGGGCCTCCTTGTTTCTTCATAGGTATTTTTAGACCCTCTTATCTCCATCATCAAAAACAGTATGCAAGGCTGGCATTAGCTGGAGGCGTGTGAGGCCATGGTCATTTTGGTAACAGCCTTAAGAGAGTAGCTGTAAGGTCTTTAGGATAACAGGGTTGAGAAAATAAAAATTGTTTAAAAATTAATATATTACAACTGTGACGAAGTGATACGATAGAAAAATGAAATTTGAATCCAAGTTAAGTTTTAGGCATTGATAACGTTACTATAATAAGCCTAAGTGGAGTTCTTATGAAATAGCACTCTCATTACTCTTTAAAAGGCATATTAACTCCTCCAACTCAAACGCGAAGTAGGTATTCCCAACTTTCAGGTTCGAAGGCTCCATCATTTCCAATTTTCCATTTCCACGGTCGCTAAAATCTGGTGAAATTGATCTTGATTGGACGTATAATAGTGGTTAAGAATATTTCGTTGACTGGGTAACATAAATGGGAGTAAAGTGTGGACTCATTCATCAAAAGAGCTTTGATAATACGAGGGTCATCCAGAAAATAAGTTCCGTTTTTCTTTTTTAAATCGAGTTTTTATTGAAAAAAATTCAAACTTGCAGGAAATGTTTTTGACAATATGTATTATTTTTCCACATTATCTCCAGAGACCTCAATACACTTCGTATACCGAAAAATCAGCTTTGAAATCCCCTCCTCATAGAAGCTTCCCGCCACCACCTTGGTCCAGTTGGTGACTGCTTCTTTCACTTCATCGTCACTTGTGAAACGTTCTCCGGCTAATCCCTCCTTTATTTTGGTAAACAGATGAATCTCTGAAGGGGCCAAGTCGGGACTGTAAGGTGGATGGGTCAGAACATCCCAACCAAACTGATCCAAAAGTTCCGTAGTGGATCGAGTGACGTGAGGCCTTGCGTTGTCGTGGAGAAGGCACACACCAGAGGTCAGCATTCCTCTTCTCTTGTTTTGGATTGCCCGACGAAGCTTCTTCAGAGTCTCACAATACCGGGAGGCGTTAATTGTTTCTCCTTGAGGCAAGAAATCAATCAGGAGGATCCCTTTTTTGTCTCAGAAAACAGAGGCCATGATCTTCCTGGTGGACTTGACAACTTTGAATTTTTTCGCACTTGGGGAGGTGGTGTGTTTCCAATGCATGGATTGTCTTTTTTTTTCTCTGGGGTGTAGTGCGACACCCAGGTTTCATCTCCAGTGACTATGGACTTGAGAAAAGGATCCCCTTCCATTCTGTAGCGGCCCAAAAATTCACGAGCTGCAGCCACTCGTTGTGACTTGTGTTCGGGCGTCAGCTCTCTCGGAACCCATCGGGCGCAAACTTTTCGAAAATCGAGTTTTTCCGAGACAATCTCATGAATGATGGATCGTGAGATATCAGGGAAACACTCATGGAGTTCGTCCTCAGTGGAACGGCGATCCATGCGTACAGCACTGACGACTTTTGCCACAAGTTCGTCCGTGACAACTAAGGGTCTGCCTCTTCCACTTTCGTCCTCTTATGTGAATATCTTCCCGCCTTAAATTCACGAACCCATCTCCTCACCATTGATTCACTCATTACACCCTCTCCATACACAGAAACAAGCTGTTGATGAATTTCAACCGATTTGAAACCACGGGCATGAAGAAATTGAATCACTTCGCGCACAACAACTCGAGACGGAACAGGCACCGAGGTGGTGGGACGCGACGTCGAGGACTCCATTTCAACGAGTTGCTGTGACTCTGTTTTCAAGGCTACTGTGCCTATCTCCCTCTCATTCTATTCAGAAGATTCCCTTCTTTTGTACAATGTAGCCACATTTGTCAAAAAGTGCCTCTAGCGATCTACACACCAAAACGGAAGTTATTTTCTGGATGACCCTCGTATTTGAGGGAACAAAGAAAACAGATGTATTTGTTTTTAATTAATTAATTTCGCCTAACTTTCATCATTGTTACCGCTACGGAATAAGGAGATAAATGCTTAATAAAATTTATGCTCGATGCTGTCTGGGCATAATCATATAAAGCTAACGTTATCCTGATTTTCTATATGATATCAATATTTTCATTAATTCCATTGTAAATTTTTTCGGATCGTTGATTTTTGGCGTTTGTGTGAAACCAAATCACAAATTCAAAATTTGTTAGTTAAGCTTAGGTCGTCTTTGATTAGAATTAATCCATTGCATCGTGCGTGATTGCAGGGGTCGTTAATTTTAGCCATTGTGAAGAGATCTTATGTTATCAATTCGCATTAAAAATGTGCTGGGTTGAATGTAAAATGAGACTATAATTCGGTTACGCGATGACCCGTTTGATTCAATGGACAATGAATGCAGAAAAATGAATTTAAAATCTTAAGAAAAGAATGAGGAAGGGATGATCTAATTTATTAGGCCTCTGAATCAATCCTGAATGCCATTGAAATTCCTGAAATTTTAATCGTGATGATAGGCCAGGAATTTCATCAATCGTCCAACGGCTTAATATTCCGTGCGGTTAACATGCGGCTCGCCGACGGCTTCCAGAGAATTGTGTCCGGCATTACAGACCTGCCAGAAAACCGGAACTGTCAGAAAATCAGAAGGCTGCACGGCTTTAATTTCCAAATTCCTACATTAACCTCGACGAGGATTACAGGAATTTGACAGTTTTTTCAGGTGAAATAACTTTCAAAAGTAGAGAAATAGGCAAAATTAAACTTTGGAGAGGGCGTGGTACCAGATATATTAACATGCGCTGCGGGCATATTAGACATTCATGGTAGACAGGCACGGCCCGCGAGGACTGGTCGTCCGGATTGACGGGATCCGGAGCAAGGTAACACTGTGACTCGCCTTCTTTCATTAAAGTTTACGTGTACATGTCAACAAGAACAGGATTCAATCGGTATACAATGTCTCCACCCTTGGATAGAAAATAAAGTGCTGCTGTGTTATCTACATTTAGGTTAACATTCATATTAATGAAACCAAACACATTGATTTAGTCAAGGGCTTTTTGTAAGCCAGCTAAGGCAGCCAAGTTTCACAAGCATTGATTGATTAAAGTGAAGGAATAGCAAACGACTGAGATACATTCCATTCAGGGATCACCACTCCCCCTGTGGTTAAGGTTGCATCTGCAAACACATCAATATCATTAGTGGAATTTGGTAGCGAAACTGGTTTTGAAAAGAATTCTGTATTAAGTAATTTTGTCCACCATGTCACATCTCGTCGGAACACTTATGTCACCAGGAACGATGGTAGGCGTAGAACCCAGCAAATCCAGGCAAGATATCCCGCAGCTTTGGGTATAGCTTGTTTGCGCAGTCGTGGTGTTACAGGAATAACTGTTTTAACCCGTGTTTGTGCCCTTTGTGTAAGCTGTAGTGTGTGATTTGTCGTGTTGATAAGCACTCCTAAATAGGTTATTTCTTTCACAAGGGATAACTTTGATTTTATCTTATTAACAGTAATTCCTACCTCTTCAGTGAGATAATTCACTATGTCAAGGGGTTCAAACTGATTTTATAAGTATAGTAACCAGTTATCAAGATAGCACAATACATTCAATCGAAAATTTTGGGTTATTAAAACTGCACAGTCTTCTGCCCACCCTTGAAAATTGCAGGGCTGAGGGAATGTCCCATGGGTAGCCTTGTGAAGGCTTATGTTTCATCGTCATACTCAATACCATAAAATTTCCAATTTCTTACATGAATTTGAAGCTGATAAAGGCGGCAGAGATATCAATTTTGGCTAGATGAGCATTCCTTTTTAAATTGGCTAAGGTGAGTCCCGGACCCAAAAAACTGAATTTTGGCATGATAAAATACGGGGTCCAAGGTGACAGATCATAAATCAGCCGAGCGTCGGTAACTGATTTGGGGATGAGAAAGCACTGAAAGGCACATTTGATCTTCCACTTCACCATTATTCCTGCATTTAAGAGCCTTTGCGGGGATGTTGTCAATGGGCAGAGACCTTTATTATAATTGAGAAATATGGGGCATCTTTTATTTTTGGTAAGTAGGCCCCCACTTGAGAAAGTAAAGTGTTCACTTGCCTTGGGTATTGGAATGCTTTTATGGGCACGATCGCCGGGATCGCGTCCGGGGACATTTGGATGGGGATGTCCGGGATGCGGTCCGGGAGCGCCGTGGCCTCTGCGTCTAAGATGTCGGCGATGGTGAGTTCCGGGGGCTGCGTTGCGGGCAACCCTGGGGGGACGAGCCAGCGCCAGGCTTCGGACTGGTTGTATTCCGGACCGTCGTCGTCCTCAATTCCTTGGTCACTCTCGGTACTGGTGACACTGCGGGTGTCATACGAGTCTGGTAAGGACTCGGTCTCCTCGGGTTCTGCACTGTCCACCCACCTGAGCAGGACATCCTCAGCCAATCCGAGAGACCCTTCAGGGATGGAGATGGATGCATTTAGGATCGCAAGTGACCTCTCCCCCGGCGTAGCCCTCCACGCCGGGGTCGAAAGGGCTGCTGGCTTCCCGGGGGCGGTCCTTTCCACGGGCCGGGGAGCTGCTGCGGCTGAGGCGGGGGAGCTGGTGGCGAGGGTTGAAATCCTGCTGGCCGCCGGAGGAGGTCGCTGGGTACACTTGGGGCCAGCTGGAGGGCATCCGGCCACCGTATGGTAGCAACAGCGAGGAGGAGACGACCGCGGTTGCAGGTGGGCCGTTGAAGGGCCGGGGTGTTGTGATGCCAGTCCGGGGCGACACCGCGGACGAAGACATCGTGAACGTCTAGAGATCGAAATTAAGTAGACCCGCGATGAGACCTAAGAGATTGGAAAAGGAGTAGTACCTCGCCATCGGTGGGAGGTTCTATCCCTGCAGAAGCGTCTGGTCTCAGCGACTCCCATGGGTCCGCTGGATGCGCGTTTCCCGGTTGTGGCTGCTGTAGGCCTGCCATGGTCTCGGTCAGTAAGGTGAGTTGTTGCGACATTTTCTCTAATCTTTCCTCTATGCTTGCCTCACTGATGGTGGAATTTTTACGGAATAATTATGTTTTTTTTCGAAACGGGTGCAACTTAAATCACAATTTAATAACAAGAAACTCCGGCCGTATCACCCTCAGTTTTTGGGGTGCCATTTCGGCCGCAGGCTCAGGGCCATTGGTTCGAACACCACCAAGAATGACGGGCATTGACTTTGACTATATTTTAAATAATCATCTGATGCCATATTTAAACGAGATTGTGCCTAATGGCGAGGAGGTGGTGCCCATTAAGGACAATTGCCCCATCCACAAATGCCACACATCAAGGCGGTTTTTCGATGAACATCAACAAATCAGCGAAGTACCTTGGCCTTTAAACTCGCCCGATATGAACCTTATAGAAAATATAAGGGGACTTATTGTTAAGGAGTGGGAGTCGTGAAGGGAAAAGACCGCAGACGACATAGAGGAGCATGTTCAGGAGGTGTGCCAGTTCTTAACCCGCCGACCTATCTTATTTGAAAGTTTTACAAAATCATTGCCAAAAAGACTCTCAATAGTCATCCAGGCTGATGGAAGTAATACTAAATACAAAGGAATTTATGTCATCTTTTTATTCCTGCCCCCTAAGTTACTCCAGAAATAGTAGTACTATTTTACGTGGACAATACGTGGTGCGATAATGCTGTCGGAACTCAAACTAACATTGCAAATAGATACAAGTAGCTGGATCTCCTGCACGCTAATGAAGACGTGGAATGAAAGCGCGTGCCACAAATTTAGGATGATTTAAGTACCGTACAGTAAATTGTAAGAAATATGCTGCGTAATGTTGGTTTCGCCATCTTGATCACTGTGCTAAATGAGTTTAACGACATAGGATAACTCTCCTCATTGGTTGGGCATATGGCTAACTATTTGATTGAATTTTCAACATCACATATAATTTCAATTTTCGGATCTAAAATTGCGTCCAGAATAATCATGCCATAATAAAAAAAAAACGTCTTAGTAAGTCTGAATCTCTCCCTGGCCTACTTCTAAATAAAATGGGAACAATTCAAAGAAATTTTCGATCAAAAAAAAAATAATAAGCTATAGTTTTGTAAAATAACTTTGACTTTCGTACAGTTTTAATAATTTTGTGGGGATTAAAATGATGTAATCGACGATCGGAGATAGGATCCTGTGTCTGAACATTTCTATGTTCATATTTACCGATTGGAAAAGTACACGAAGCCCAAAATCAGGGGTCCATTTATCCCTCGGGCCGTATATCTGCTGTTAGTATTCTAATGCTTTATTGGAGATAAGACAAAAAACTACCTTTTTTCAGTATTTCTACTTCTGAAAAAAGTGTAACTGTGGTATAATATTCAAACGCCGCCCTTGTTTTACCTTTTTCTGGTGGTGTCCGAGCCAAATGGCTTCAAAGATGACCGCCGCTTCGCCCCTGTCCGATGCACAGTAAACATTTTACGTAGTGCGTGCAAGCGCAGAACCGCGTTTTCTACCGGATGAGGAGAATCCCAGCGAATTATTGCCATGAACTCACCAGAACACGCAGCGTCCTACCCCTCGTGTGGAGGGGAAATCATAACACTTGTTCCTCACACAATGCATCAGTACAGAAAAATCATTCCGATTGCATTCAGAGTGCATGTTTCTTATTCCCAAATATTTAGTGTGCTGGAGCTCTTCAGCACCTTAACACCAGCTACCACTCTTTAGTGTACGCTCCAAATAAAGACCTAAATATTAAAAGCGAAACAACAACTTATTATTTCGACAGAATAGATGATCAATGCGATATACGTAATAAATATGTTAGTATTATCGTAAAAATGTAAACATCTCCTAGATTAGTAAACAGCAAAAATAAATGCACATTCTGTTAGCAACTATAAAGCCTAGAGATTTTTTTTGCAAATCAAAACTCAATTTTTTTCCGAGAAAACATTTCCATTGGTGTAGATATATTTATCCAATTAACAAAAACTGATCATTAATGAAGAAGAGTGCTTATGAAGCTATCTTTATCAGCTTCAACCTACATAAAGAACTATTTAATATCAATCAAGTAATTATGATGGCGTCGAAAGAACCATGTTATTTTTCCGAAAATTGCTAGTTAATTTTTTTTTATTAATTCTCCTATATCGAACGCCTCCTCCTCGAAACTCCTGGCTCCATCTTCCGCACCAATATCAGAAATCATCATCAACGATATCATTCAAGCTGCGCTCGCTTTCTCTCATAAGTGATGACTAATCGACCAGCCAGCCAATTAAAGATCCTGCATTGGAATATTTGCGGTCTTCACGAGAAGCGAGAGGAATCACGGAATTTACTTAAAATTAATTAATAGATGCGGCTTTTATCCAAAAAACCATGCTGATATCAAATAAATCAATTTGTTTCCCCGGTTTTACGCAATATCGATTGCACAGAGAAGATACTGAAGGTGGCGTCGTTATTCTGCTAATAAAATCATCAATTCCGTCTTCAAAACTGCCAAACCCTCACAGACCAACAGCTGAAGACGTCGGTGCCAAAGTCCGCACCAATATTCGTGACCTTCATCTTTGGTCATATTACAGGCCGCCAAAACCGCCAAGGAAATAGGACATAGAGCACATTATTTCTCTCTTGAAGGCCAGCTCGATTATCGCCGGCGATTTTAATGCAAAACATCTAAGCTGGGGTTGTGATTCCCACAACAATGCCTGAAATATGCTGCTGCATCTATAGAGACGGTGAAACTTAGAATTGGTCCAGATTCCCCCTCCCATTTCACCCATCACGGGTCATCAGACATCTTGGACATCGCACTTTCACTCAACATTCCCCCAATTAGCCATTCCTCTGCAATAGATTACCAGCTTTCCGATCATCTTCCATTCCATTCTACTAGCAACTGCCTTCCGGACCGAAATCTTCAATTGTCGAGACGGCGACAACAACAAGTTCTCGCGTTTAGTTGGCGACAACAATCATTTAATCCAATAACTTCCGATCACAATCAGGAAAGAAGCCGGCAGTTTCATCGGAAAACTAACAATCATTATGCAAGACGTCGCCAGTGATGCTTCGTATCAACTTCCTGCAGCTGCTGCTCCAGATGCACTCCCTGAGGACATCATTAAAAACGGCGAAACGCGGCCAGAAAGCATTGGCACGATCTTGCGTGCAGATCGGCAACTCTACAACGCACTGCGTAATCGTGTTCAACGCATGATTAAAAATCTTTGGAGTGACTGGAGGAACTAGCATATTCAATCTTGGCGAGCTGAAGATGGCATTTGGAATGATGGGCTCTGGCTTCGATCGCTAAAGCAACCAGCGTCGCCTGACTCCTGTTTTGAGCACATCGTCCGGCCGTACCGTCACCAACGAAGAGTAGGCAATGATCTTTGGCGAACTTCTCGAAAATAGATTTTGCAATAAACTGCCGTCATAACGCGAAGCCGAATGCTGCTCGACTTGGCTTAGTCTTCAATTCAGCCCAATTTCAAATACGGAATTCACTACGCCAGAAGTAATCAAATCTATCATTTAAAAAAAATGCGCTTGTCCCTGATGGAATAAATAATCGACTCTTTAAAAATCAATCGAATACGATGACTAATATTCTCTCGCGTTTTTTCAACTCAATAATTTCCATGACATATTTTTCAACAGCGTGGAAATAGGCAAAGATGATGATGATATGATTCCCAAACCGAATAGACCTGCCTCTCAACCACTGTGCTACCGTCCGATTAGTTTATTAGATACTTAATCAAAGTTATTCGTATAAATAATTGACATCAGTCTTCGCAACTTTGTTCGTGATGCCGAAATCATCCGTGCAGAGCAAACAGGTTTTTGAAGCAAAACAGCGACAACTCATCAAATTCTTCGCCTTGTGAAAGACGTCACTTCTGGTTTAAATAAAAATTAATATCGCATTGCGTATTCCTGGACCTGGAGGCAGCCTTCGATAGAACTTGGACCGTGGGCCTAATTAAAAAAACTCAAATACCTTGAACTCCCTTACCTTACAAAAATCACCCAATCCTTAGACTCTGACCGATCCTTCTATGTGCAAGTAAATTCCTATTCCTTCTTCCATCCCATTTCCTCCGGCGTTCCGCAAGGCGCAATCCTTTCCTCAACCTTTTTTTACCAATGCGTCAATGATACCCCAATATTGGATTTCATTATAAATATTAATAAATATTGCATTTTTCATTCCATTACCTTTTAAGTGGCCTTTGTATATAGTCCATCAATATTTATTTTCTATATTTGGGCTCTCAACGTAGAGCATTTTTTCTGCTTCCCTTTAAAGTTCTTGATTTATCGTTATTAGAATAAACATTTAAACACATTTTTTTAGAACAAATAATTAGTTTATTGATAAATAATTACAATATTTGTGACAGCAAGTGCTTGTACACTTTTTTCATGATATGAAATTAACCGAAATAACAAAAATTGTTTGACCAATTAAATTAACTTTTGGTACAATGAGCGATTGACATAAAAATGAAATACACTCTGTAATAAACATATTATACATTTAAACTAACTTATACATTACACTAAACTTCCTCCATGGGAAACTCCAATACCTGTACACCCCCATAGCCTACCACTCTTGCAATATCCCTCAGAGCGGATACTATTTCCGAATGCCTCCGTATACGTTCACCCTCCAGCCTCAGGACCTCCTTCTCAAACTCCCTTCGTTGTACTCTGCCCGCTTCATCCTTTTCCAGTCGCTGCCTCTCCAGGACAAGCAATTCCGCCTGTCCCTGAGTGAGACTGGTGAGGCTATCAGAAATGGCCTGCGCAGGAGTTTAAGCAATAAAATTTATCAAAATTTGGCTGAGGAGTATCGACAACCATAGTGTTTCTAGACATAAAGCGTAGCTACCTGTAACACCTTTAGTTGGAAAGAGTCGGCGCTGCGAAGATGTGCCTCAATATCCCCTAACTTTTTTTAATCTCTCTGGTGACTGACTGTGAAAAAATATCACCATAGTTAAATTTTGATTGCAATTTTACATAAATTATGTTTTATTAAAGTAAAAAAGATTGTTTTCTTGCTTGAATAACTTTTGGATGTACAAGGCAGTGCCTCTTCTAAATGATGCTGCAGATGCTTTTCAGAAGTATTTTATTGCATTTCACAGTAACCTAAGAAAGAAAGGCAATGAATAATGTTGGTTACAGCTAACATCTACTATTTATATAATGTACTATGCTCTTACCTCGTTAATTGCATCCCCAATATCGTCAGCAATGACGTCTACTCGTATGTCAACGTTAATCTGTTGGAAAAACATAAGTACTGCTTTGTGATTGTCAAATCCAAACCAATAAAAATATTAAATTAATTTCAATGGTATTTACTGTTTGTGGTACATCATCTTCCAGGTTTGCACCAATAATCACCAAGGGGGTCGATGTCTGCTTACCAATTATTGACAAGATGCGATTGTCAATATCACTTAAATCGGGAGTGTGACCCTTAAAAAAAAACATATTAACCAGCATATAAATAAAAACGGAGAGCAATTATTGTTTTAATTTTTCATGGTTAGTTAGCTGTTGCTGCATCATCAGCGTAATTGGTATAAATATACCAATAAATAAAGGACTAAACTAAAGTGGTGGCATACGTAACAGCTAACTAACCAAGAAATCTTATTATGAAATACCACAAAGTTAAGAATGAGTTAGTGAATAGTTATTCATAGTCATACACAATTATGACCTTTCGATTGTCAACTTGCATTTGGATCAATAGGTAATGTCATAATATCTAAATTTGGCTTTTAATACCCGTTTTGTAATGATATATTAATAAATAAATAAATAATAGTTATTATTATCTCTAATAATTACGTTTTTATTAATAACTTTCTGAAATACTCGGCTTGTATCATTTGCCCTACGATATTTTTCATGCCGACTACTGATTTCACCGGGGCGATATATTACGCCCTCAAAATCCGCGTAATATAAAGCTATTTAATTTGCTGAATCAAAATCGATGCTATTAGAAAATGGAAAACAGCGGTGGCGCAATATTGCGCCCCCAAAATACGGAATAGCCCTAATGGTATTCTACAGACGACCAAACGCCGGCGAAGGTTACCGTCTATTTTACGGAAATACGAGAATTCTGTAGTCTCAAACTGATATCTCGGCGACATCTTAGATAAACGACCAACTTGCGCCAGCCTTATAAAATCGTCAACCGAAAAAAGCCAAGGGGTGCAAGTGATTGCTTTTTCTAGACTGAGTTAGGTGCAAAAATTAGGTAAAGAAAACAAACGAGATCAATTAGATATTTGATAGTGCATTTGCTTTTCCACTGTATGTCAGCAAAGAACAGAGACTCACTTGTATCCCTTGGCCAAGTTTTTGCATATTTTTAAAATGAATTTCTATACCTACCTCAGTTTAGAGAGAAAATCACTTGTACCCCTAGGTTTCTCACCCCCTCAATTGCAATCGTTAGAAATAAGAGACTTCAACTTCTGTGGGCTCACTCACTTAGTGCTTTAACCCAAAGGTTGATTTGGATAGGTGAGGGTAAAGCTTACCCCAGTGCGAGAGCTTTACACATTCAGAGTGGGTCATCGAGATCACAATTCGAGTATTTAATGTATCGGATGCTGAAGGGTTCACCCTGGATTAGATCCCCAGACTCTTCGGTCAGAGACGGAATGCTACCGTCATCATTAACGAACGCTTAGCAAAAATAATTTAAGGTGAAAGAATATTCCAAAAGTCAGAAAGATCATGGTGACTATGGTAGCGAAAATCATAGTGAGAACATTGACTAAACACGTATTATTTTTTTTTTTAAATATTACGACAAGCCCTCCGTTTTTGGATTGCATCGATGCGATGATGCAACTTTAAGACTTAATTTTTATTAAATTATGTCAATTTTTAAAAGTTCAACCCAGGATGCTTCAATTAAGCCCTCTGGAAAGTATAATATCGATAGTGGTTAAATGTATCAACGGAATTTTCATTCCGAATGGCGAGGATGAAGTCGTACGTTTGATTTCTCTCGTATTGACTAAGGGGGATTATATAAGGATTAAGAGTTTGTGACTGTGACAGGCAGCTCAGTTTACTTGGCAAGCGTTTGAAAGCTAAACCGTAACCTCAAGGAATTCTTATGATAGGTACAACAATGTGGGGGTGACCACTTGAGTGGTAATGGGGACTCAAATTCGTCGAGGTATCACTTTAGTGGCTCGAGTGCTGAGTGGGGACAGAACTTTGCCTAATCATCACACCCTTGCAATTCGAGCCTCAAGCGTTCAGGCCAAAGTTATCGAAGTGCGGGGAATAATCAGGGCCGCCTGTCCCTCCCTCTCCGAAAAATGAGGATCAGGAATACCGTCTGTGGATGAGACGTTTCATTCCCTCAACTCCCTTCCCGCACCGTTATTCTACCTCGGCGGACGGAATTGCCTCATTGGCTGAATGAGTTCTTCGGTGCCTTTAGGATAATCGGATAGCTGCGGTCCTCTCTCCAATTTCCTTCTTGCGTTCCTCATTTTTTAAGGCGAAAATTTATCCTTTACTCTGAATGGAAAATAGAGAAAACATATTTAAAGTAGAAAATCAGTTGGAAAATAGGTAGATTTCTTTAATAAAAAAAGGAATTTAGTATAACCATTGGTGATCTCTTTTTGTGTCAAATATCCTTCTGTAGCAGATTTTCTTACCGTATAAGTCCCCTCCTTCAATCCAACGGTGATTTAGTGTGTCATTTAGGTTTCAATCTACAATGTGCATCGCAAAAGCTTAAACATTGATCCTTACTCTTTCAGTTAAAATGTTCTTTATAATTGATTTGATAGTCTTGTAATCTTTACTATGTTTTCTATGAGTTAATTGAATTTATTTTTTCTCATTCATAATTAAGAAAGCTTTTCTGTGAGCCAAACGTATTTAAAATTCTTGACGTCCTCTTATAATGCTTGAGTTTATGATTCATAAAATTCATAATTGAAGTAATCATGCTTTGAAACAACACATGCTGTAAAAATGACTTACTGAAAATATAACCTTCATGTTTTCGGTTAAAAATGCCCGTAAAGGTAGCTAACATGATGCAGTCGACTATTTCCCTCATATGTTTCCTTCATTTTTGAAAAGAAATACCCAATAACCTTTTCTTTCATGAGAAAGGTTTTAGATTGCATCCTGGAACTCCATATGATATTTATGACTTTGAAGATATCTTGTTGAATTTAACGTCATTCCATTTGAACCGTCATTCCTCTGCGTGTCGTATATTTTCGGATTTAGATTGTATTTTTATATTTTTTAAGAGCAGTATGAGAAGTTGCAGGTTTATTGTCCCATTATGAAGAGCCTTCGCGCGTGAGAAAATTGCGTAATAAAGCTGGGGCCAGAAACTCAGGGCCAAAATAAAAATTTATCTCAGCAAAAAAGGATACCTCTGTCAGTTGATGGCTAGAATATGCGTTTTTGTGATGATCTTGATTCATGGTTTTTTCGTGAAACTTTTTTGATTTGCTTCTTGCGTCAATGTAAAGGTTAAGTGATCCGGACCAATGCAGAAAAAAATACATCTTTGAAAATGCAGGGTTAAATCCATAGTTTAATATCTTAGTGGTTTTATTTAGTATATACTGTAGTCTTCTTGCGGATGGTTATTCTTCTATTGGTAGGCACTTCTAAGTTAGGTATCGTACATTTAACTCCATTAGCGTGATTGGTGAATGACGTCTTGATAATGGGAAAGTAAACTATTAATGCTTGAAGAATTGACTACATACGAAGAGATTTGTTGAGCAGGAAAATCTTCCAACGTGTTCTCATGCATTTGAAGAATCAACCATCCAAATTTACCTGGCGGTGTGTAGGCCAAGCTGGGTTGTAGTTATCTACTTAGATAATCTCTGGAAAATCAGCAAGTGTAAGAGAAAAATATCATTTCGTTGATGATCACTAGTGCTTTATCTCTATGCAATCTAATACACGCCTTAGGATCTTTACGCATCTTCATCTGCAAACATGTTTTCAAATTAATATATTCTGGTAATATTTGGGTCAATCCTGTGAAAATTAACAATTAAGATACTTTTGAAAAACCAGTTTTCGAATATTATGACGAAAATTTCTCTAACGGTATTGTTGGAAATATTATTGCATTATAAATGTAAGTTATTTAGCGCCTTCTTCCCAGAATTTGTGTATTTCACATACCTAATGTATAATCAGGTATAAGCTCTACTCCCACCTATTCAAGCCTTTCGGTTTATGCATTGTAATAAGCGAAGACGTTTCTAGATGAGCGTTATCATAGGAAATCTCGCCAAATCTTGAAGCCGACTTTGATACAACTTTGGGAAGTGAAAATATATATTTGCAGCGGGGAAGAGTTCGTGGGATACTAGTAGAACGTGAATATCACTGAGCAAATTCAAAAGGCCTGGACGAGCATTTGAGAAAGTGGAGAGTTCACAAATCATGGAACAGAAACATGCAAAATATCTCGTGCCATGGAAACATGCATTACAACACAGGAATTGCTGTAAATGTTAATTGGAAACTGTTGAAAATCCTCTTTACATTAGGCCTATATTTGGCACACCTTAATTTTTGTAAAGGAACGGATTGATTCCATTTGGTGTGATGACCATTAAGAACTTAAAGGACCTTTTGCAGCCTTGGTGCAACATCTGTGTATGAATTAAAAAAGTAGATTATCTCGAATTGGCCGGACGAGTGATAATTTCCTAGCTTTAAGCGTAAAATGCCCTGGAAAATGGGGAAAAATTTTGAGGTTTAAGGTTATTGCAGCTATAATCTTTTACACATAATTGTTTTTCTCTTACAGCTAAGCGGAGGTTACCTAGTGGAGAAATTTTGGAATTCAGAGTCTAACGGAAAGCATATTCATGATGCTTATGTATTAGTTTGTTTGTTATCCTAGTCTAACTAAGGTTACTCTTTGGATTGCAATTCATATCATGAATCTTCTGGAAAGTATATTCTATATATTTTTTGCAAAAGCTTGTTGATTTTTTTATCATAGTCAAAGTAAGATTACTCTTTGGGCTACACTTGTTATTATGAATCTTACGGCGTGCCTGTGTGCGTCTCGCTTTACACATCAGCTCATTTGTTAAAACTGCCTACACCGTTTCTGTGAAGTTCCTCATAGTGAACCGTTACTTTGCATAGAATTCCTCGCGTAGCCTCATCAAGTGAGTGCCGCTGTCGCATCACATATTCCGCATTTAGTTTCTCATTAATCATCTCTCCACTGCGGGATGGAATGTAGAGGGATTAGTTTGGCTGCACTCACGTTAGTTGGGATTAAACTTCGGGAATACATGCGTGGAAAGTATTCGTAGCAACTTTTTAACGTAGTTCATCGGTAACTGCAATATTGCTTGACATTTTGTCCATTATGGAGAATCTACGTTTTTGACAATCCTCCTTACATGTGGCCTGGACACTTTGTGATTTTTGTCCGTTTATACATAGGTATAAAGAAATGGATTGACTCCAACTGGTGTGATGACAGTTAAGAAATCCAAGGACCTTTTTCAGCCTAGCTGCAACAGCGGTGTACGAATTTATTAGCTAGACATCTTCTATTTGAGCTTAAGATATGATAATTGCCTGGATTTAAACGTAAAATATGATGGAAAATATTGAGGTTTATGGTTAATGGAATAAAATTGTTTTCACACTAATTTTTCTTTTCTTTTTAGGCAACTTCCATTATACCGGGGATGGCAAGTGAAACGAAACGAAAATTTTTCGTTTCGACCCGGAAGGAAACGAAAATACGAGGCCTAGGTTTAGCTCCGTTCCCTCACGAAATTATAATCACCTAGGAGTTTAGTTTTGACCCGGAACGAAACCTTACTCCCAGGAATGAAACTAAATTAATTCCGAAATTCCGCTGCTCATAGTTATGTTTCGATCCCAGAAGTTGAGTGGAGGGAGATAAGAGGGAATGGTTTCCACCCATTACGTTTGACATACATGTAGAGATGTTATAACATCGAGCTTGAAAATCGAATGGCCAGTTTGTATTCACTGTCCTCCTGTTAGTGGCAAGAATATGAGTGCCCTTGTGGGAAAGTTTTCCTGTTACCAATGTTTTCAGCTCAGTTTTCAGAATACTGCGCATGGGGCATATTTTTGCCACTATGGCACTCATATTTTTGCCACTCTATGGGGCACTGCCCCATACATCTAATGGCGGTAGGCCGAAGCTCTCCTTCATTCAACCATACTTCGTACTCTGTGTGTGGGTCGAAACTAAATTGTTCGATGGTGAAGCACGTGGTCCCTCTAGTGCGAAGCATTATATGCGTTTCGCTTCGTCCCAGAGTTTGTTTAGTTTCGACCCGAAGTAATTTTGACTTCGATTTCATTTCGACCCTGAGTTTAGCTCCCAGTTTTTAAATCCATTTAGTTTCTACATTTCGCTCCATGGAACGAAGCTATTGAAATTTGACTGATTTTGACTTTCGTTTAGTTTCTATTACCTTCCCTTTGCTTCGTACTGGGTGTTTTAGAAGGAATCTGATCTGACTTCAGGAGTTGCTAGGGGAAACAATTTTAAGCATTTTTGTCCATTACATGGGGTCGAAACTTCTTAGTTACTGAGCTCAAAAAGGTTTTTGGATGAACTTAGCTGTTACCATGAAAACCGGTTTTTCTTGGGTATCCAACCTCTCCGACAAAATTTATTCAATACTCTGAATTTTTAAGGAGATTAAATGATTAAGGTTATACGAAGATGTACGATTATATTTCTCTGTAACAATACTCTGTACTCTCAAAATTGGTGAGATTGCGTAATAGTATAGTTGATACTCGGTCAAAGCTCTAAACTCCAAGATTATTTATTTCCGACAGTAACTGCGACCCTATGTTTATGTACAAAAATTATTAAATTTCTCTCCACTACCACCTCTTGAAGTATTCTATATTCCTCCCGAAGCAACCTGTAGAATTATTAACATCAAATGGACCAAAGAATAAAGTAAAATCACTTTGTACTTTACACACAATTTTAATATTTTGCAACCGGTTTCGACGTGTTCTACGTCATTTTCAAGGTAGACTGAAAGTAGTTCAAAGTGCTGTTACTTTATTATATCATGGTAAACTTCCACAACGTTAATACACTCACCATCAACTTCGTCAAATGGATCGATGGAGCGAGTAATAGAGAAGTACTAAGGAGGGTAGGAGGATGAGGAGCCACACGAACACTTTAATAAGAAGACGGAGCAACATAAACGGCTATAACTTGAGGCATTGTGGCCTGATGAAGGCAATCGCAGTGGATCGCAAGAATAGTAAAGGAAGATGTTGGATAAAATATGGGACAGGCAATGAAGGACACGCAAGAGAAATAATGCTTAGGCGTGAAAAAATTAGCCGATTAGGGAATGGAGTGGAGAGCTGTATTAAACTAATTTTAAGGTATGCTGGCCAGTTTTGCTGGTGATCGCGATGGTTAAATATATTCAACATATCGACACATATTGACACAATATAGCCATTTATTTTTATATTATCATATTATGAAATGCATGTGTGTGAGACGGCATCATTATACAGTGAATTATAACTCCATATAGTATTATTATTGGATTGGATATAGCAGAGCGTAAAATAGCATTGACATAGCCAGTATACCGTATTTTAATTCCAAATTATTCCCAGGTAAAGTCCTAATTGTGAACAGTAATGTATGTTCTTTAAAGAAGTAGTTAACTCGGTCTCGCCGTAGGAACTGCGATCCAAGTATTTTACGTAAATAGGTACCTTTCGTAGTTCACCATGCACAAAATCCTTTGATCATGTTGGCGGAAGACATTTTTAATTATCATAGTATTATACATCTGAAGAGTTCCATAAGGAAGTTGATATTCAAATAAATTGGAAACTGACCTATTAAGGCGTAATAAGCTAGATATTGTCGCGTAAACAATTTTTCCTGTTATCTATGTTTTCAGCTCACGTTTTTAAGAATACTGCGCTTTTAATTTAATAGGAACACCATAATTTATATTTGTGCACCTTGCGTTTCTTTGAGAAAATTTATCTTAATGACTGGAAAAAAGCCTGTTTTACCTCCCTTTACTACTCATATCCTGTTGCGTTCTCTCATAATTTATCAACCGAAAATCGGCGTGAAGCAGTCTTATATAATTATTTGCAGCTTTTAATCCAGTTCTTAGTGTCTTAAAGCGAGTATAGGCACTTTTATTTTGCCTTATAGCTGAATGAACTTGATTGTAAGTGATGTTGTCATCAATTCTAATCAGCCTATTAACGCTAGGCGCAAATTTTGTGTGTTTTAACACTATCTCATCAAGGAATTGTCTTTGTCACACCGCATACTGTAGTTTCGCGTTTAGTTTCTCATAAATCTTTCCTCTAGTGGAATTTAAAGTGCTTCTCTTGGTTACGCTCTTATTCGCCGATGATGAGTTCTGGAAATATCTTTTTGTGTCAGGCATTGCAATCCTTCAATTTATTTAGTGATGCGCTTGGAACTATGCAAAAAATCTACGTCTTAAGCGACTGAAAAGATATCAGCATCTATGCATAAGACTTCTGCGTGAGAAATAAAAATTGCTAAATTATTTCTTGCGTAGTAATTAGCTAATGTAACACATATACCATATTTCAGCTTAAAGTGTTGAACATGACATACTGCACCCATATTTACTTAAGGTAATTCGCTATTTCTAGTAATTTAACTCATTCTCATAGCATGATTTCCTCTGTGGCTAGTTTCCAGTTCAGCTTAATTTAGCAAGACATTGGAAACTCCGCAAAAAATCTACGCATTAAGGTAGTGAAAAAAAATCAGCATCTATGTATAAGACATATTGTGCGTTGCCAATAAAAATTCCTGCATTATTTCATGCGTATTAATTAGTTAATATAGCGCATATTCCATATTTCAGCTAAACATATTGATTGTAATATATTGCTACCCCATTTTCCGCATTTTTCTTAAGTTTAGTCGCTATTTATAGCAATTTCACTCAAATTCACTGTGTGATATCCTATGGCTACGTTGTCTGTTTAGTTTCTCACAAATTTTCTCTCAGCCCTGCATGTGGATGGGTTCTTTTGATTACGTTCACGTTTAGTGTCAGATAAGGTGTGGGCGGGAAATGTATGTAGACGTGGTGGAGGCATCCGAAACCCGAGGTTTTAAGGATTTCGGGTTTCCTCGAATTTTGGACTTTATGGGTCCCAAGGCTGCTCCGAGCAATCGATCCCTGTAGGTTTTACACCCGCCGTGGTGCACATTTGGGCGCCTTCCCTACCTCTTTTCGTATTAATCAGACGAATATGGGAAGGAAACGATATATGGTGATCCGGGCGTAAGTTAGCGAAAAAATTAATTTCGTTAACGATCAAATAAATTTTATTTACAATCTAAATCTCACAAATGACAAATGGCGATTTATTACAATCGTTATGATCAACTCACGGACATCTGTATCAAATTATTAGCTAAATATGTTGGATATAACGTAGTATATCAATGCTATGCGCAGTTCCTTAGTTTCAGGCATATTTTGTTAACTCAACGCAACTCCCTCATCAATGCCACGCCTTACCGCTACGTTGAGCGTTATAACCGTACCCATAAAGTAAGGCACTGGTTATTCCTACGTTTATATTAAGAAATATAACCGCGCTTTGCTTCCAAATTTAATTTAAAATCACTTTATTACACTTCTATTGTGAAATGTGTAAACTCTTACAATGAAGGTTTCATGCTTTCACGAAAACTTTCCGCCGGAAGGAATGCTTTGAAATATATTCATTATTTTATCCTGCTTTATTTTTAAGTAAACTTACCATCTTCTTAGGAGAATAGTTAAGTCATAGTTTAGTTTTGGTTGAGTAAATTAATTTTTGAATGACAGTCAATGTTTGTATTTTTTTAGTAAATTATTTCGTGACATATATCGTAACCGAAGGGTGGAGGTAATGCTATTGGCATGAGACTTTTTAAGCACTGGTATGTGCCCCGAAGTTTGGTAAAAATTGAATCATGTAGAATAATTTGAGAAATTGAACATTGCTTTTGGCCAGAAGTCTGGTATATTAAAAGTGTCTGGAAAACCTGGGAGAGCTAACTGTAACGTTAGAGAAATATCGTCAAAAAATGGTTAAACGCGGAAGAAAACCCGGAAGGATCTCTGTCTACTGTTAAAATCTCCGCGGAAGCCTTCATAGGAACTGCTCTACCCTCACCTTATAAAAACAACCTTAAGGTTGAATCACTGAGGAAGCGGGACCTCAAGGCTGCTCGTCGGAATCGATTCTTTTGAGGTTTTACGCCCGCCGCGGTTCGCATTGGGTACCTTACTTCATATCTCTTTTCGGTCTTATTCCGGGTGAAAAAGGGGAAGGAAGGGGTATGTCTGTGGTGATCCGGGCTGTAAATTCGCTTCGGAGATCCCGCATCCAACCCAGCGAGCGTTCCATTTCCGTCGCGAAGGCGTAACTCCTCCAGGCCCCATCTATTCGCGGGGGCCAGAAGCATACTCCGCGCACTGTAAAAAGGAGCCCGAAAAAATAAATTTGACATCGGAAAGGAAAGAGATTAAAAGGGTGCGCATGTGAGACGTAAATACACCGGAAGTACTACTTGTGCTTTTACGGCGAGTGACGTCAGCGCGCTCTTGCTTTAATGGGATTCTGGTTGAGACTCGAAAGGGAGAAAAAATAAATAAAATCGAAATATAAATAGAAATTCGGTCTATACGATGTTTTTATTCGGTTTATACGGTGTTATTATATTATTTATTTTGAATCTGCATAGCAACGGATCTTGCTTAATGCACTACCCTCCAAAAATCAATTATCTTGAGAGTGTAATTCTATTTGTACGTGAATGTCTCGGCGGAAAAGCCATTAAGTCAGTGTGTATGCCTCTTCCTCTCTCTATCCATTTTGCGTCCTTCCTCAGTTTTTATTTATTATTTTTAATCATGATTTTAGGAACGTCTTTTAGTGCACCTTTCAAAGCTTTGCATTTTTTGTTGGGTCTCAAAATGTTTCTTTGGAGTTACATTACTACCCTGTTTCACGACAGCCGTGACGCAATGTCATCAGGAATATGTCTTAGAAAAATATTTTTTTCCAAATCGTATCAAAAATATATATGGGTTTTCTCGCTGTGAATGCAGAAGTGTGATCTCCAAAGCAAAGCGCGGAAGTCAACTCTGGGTCTTTAGCGTATGATATATTTTTTGATTAACGAAACAAATTTATTTCACCACTGCCAGTACACACATCTGCAAGGCTAAAGTCAAGTAAAAAATTTACAAACAACTACATACATACATGAATACTGAAATTACCAAGATAAGATTCTTGGGAATTCCCAAGATAATCATTTAACTATGATATGTACAACATTAAAACAGGGTCCAGAGGATTAATAAATACTAACAGAAGCATGGAAAAAAATAGGCAATTCTAGTTGCCATCTAGGAAATTACCTTACAATACATCCTCCAGATATTCATTAACACTGTAGTAGCATTTTTCAGCTAGGAGAAGTTTTAGTTTCTTCTAAATACGGAGAGTGAGTTGCTATTACGTTTTTTTCCATATTAATTCCATTTTTATATTTTATAGCATTTTATTCCATTTTCACTATGAATTATTCTCCATAATTTTGTTGATGTGGAAACCATCATCATATGTCAAATATCCGTTTCCCCAAGTTGAGACTGCATGCCCATGAATTAATTATACAAAGATGATGGAATACTTTGAAATAGATTCATTATTTACCATACTTTATTTTCAAGCAATCGTACAATCTTCATAGGAAAATAGTTAAGCCATAGTTTAGTTTGCATGGGAAAAATAAGGTTTGATCTTAAATTAATGTTTGGATTTAATCTGTAAATCGTTACTTGAAATATATCATAGCTGAAGGGCGTAGGTAATGTGAGAGAAATGATGCTTTGCTATGTGTCCCGCAGATTAGAAAAAATTCATAGATACAAAATGTTTGAGCAATTGGAAATATTTGGCAGAAAGTCTGGTAGATTGGCTCTCATATTACTTAATATAATTACTTACTTATATTGACGTTATTGGCAGATTTAATTTGTCATGGGAGGTGATAATTAATAATATTTGCATAAATCTTCACCATAAATTAGGATAATTCACTGCTCTCCACAGGGCTATTGTGCATTCCGAAAATCTGTGTAATGAGTAACATAAAAACATTTTGCACAGAATAATTACGATAGTATAAATATTAACCGATGTGCCATATGATTTGGCGTTTCCCCTTTCAACGCAATGTTTACAGTGATAAGATTCCTGGGAATTAAATAAAGGAGCTTGGAAGTAAAAAACAAACCGTAAATTCTTTGGGCATCACCACATAATAATGGTGTATCAACAAGTAAAATAGTTACACAATATAAAAATAAATTTTTACTAAAAACGTTTTCTCGCAACAATCTTTCAATAAATTTTGATGTAAACAAATTGGTTGCAATGGTTTTCCATAATCCATCTTCCTTTTAATGTTATTTGCGCCCCCGTCCGATTATGATGTCAATTGTTTGAACTAATCTCCTTATTAAATTTTAAATTCCGAATAAAATTTGATATAAAGTTTCAATCAAAATAAAAGTGCTAGAATATTGGTATCTCGCCTGGCTCTGAATTATCCTAAAATCATCAACTTGATAGCTAATCGGAAAGTGCGTTTAAATGTGTTGAAAGGTTTGACCTTGACAGGGCGACAAGCAAAAAAGCGAGTTTGCAAAAGCCTTTTAAAAATGGCACCATTATGCATAGGAGGGAAATTAAAAATATATTATCGGAGTCTCAAAAAATGAAACATACATGTAATATGTAGTGGTGAAAGGAAACATAGATTCATATATTGATATGATTCAAACTTCCGACTCTTTCAATTGTTTTTCTTTCCCATCAGGGCTTTCACATGAATCCTAGAGCCGTTTGATTGTGATCTTCTCTCGAACGAAATAAGCGCAGCGGCTGATGGCTTGCTTTCTTTCTTTCGAGGCTTTTGGCCGAATGCCGGGCCCTACGAGCATTTCAGTGCTCTTTTTCTTTCCTTGATGAAAGTACAGTGGTGCTGGGTGAATAAAATCCTCGTTCTTTCCTTTGCAGAACTCTTTTCATTACGATATATGGACGATCTTAGCTGTTTTTACTGTTGATCCTTTAGCTTCTGTTTCTATGAACAAGTTTTCCCTGCCTGGGAAATTCCATCCGACATTGCCACAGTTCCAAAGAAGGGATAGAATTATATTCGGGATGAGGAGTCTAATTTTATTTACGAATGTGATCGGTATCCTAGGGTCACGATACTAAGCACTTTCTCTGCTATTTGGTAAGCAGCCTTCGAGCTGTAGTGCAAGATTTTGCGAATTCTCTAATTTTCTAGGAATTTCGGATTAAAGGAGTATATACGTTAAGGTTTGACAGTGTAGTTACAGAGAATTTGTGACTTAATATCGTGGTTATTAATGTCGATTTGTTTTGAATACAGCAATAATGCGTTTTTACTCAAAGTTTTGTCTCACATTACGCTTTCTCTCTCATGTCTGAAAACTAAAAGTTCTGCTTATAGTATTTTTTTGAGAGTAAAAATATCATCATCCCGAAATCATCGACAATATTTATTTTTAAGGCTTACTTTTGCAAAAGAAGGTCACAAAGTAGATTTTCAACCATTATTTCTACACTATGACCAAATATGTATCTCCACAATTGGCACTGATGAAATGTAGAATCTGAAAATCATTCTTCAAAGATACTTAAGTGAGTTGCCAATTCTTTTATCGAACTTTTTTTTTCAAATCTCAATCATTCCAAATATTTCCGTGGTTGAACGATAAGTTCTGAAGTATGACCTTTTTTATGTTTTTGACACTTTTCCCGCCTCTGTGAGAAATAGTTTTAAATGGTTACACATCAGTTAGATGCCTTGTCTTGATAGCCTTGTCAAACGAATGCGGAAGTATAAGTACCCATATATATATATTCAAATACATTCAAAGGTAAGGGAAGAAAGGGATAGGAACATACAATAGAAAAAGGACGAGGACAACGGTTCTGTGGTAGATGAAGGAAGCCAGAAATCAGAGGGTAAAAATGCTGCCTGACTAGGACTCGCGCCTAGAATCTCCCGGTTGCCGGCCGGGTTCTGTAACCATTTGCGCTACCAGGAAGCTTAGATTTACTATGATTTCGGCGGGGATTTATACAAAGAAAACTCCCTTTGCTTTGGCCCACAAGAGTAACCCATAGATGGCACAGGGGCAGCTCACCACTCACCAGTAGAAGAATTGGACGAGGACACAAGGATGAAAGGAAACATACACACTCACACGATAGCAGGAAAGAGACAGGAATATTTTGGGGTAGAAAATACTTAATAAGGACCAAATTTCTGTTTTTAGTGATTTTTCCCTCCTCTGGGAGTAATATTTTACATCAATGCTCGTTAGTTTGACACAAAACACGGGAAAATTAGCCTGTGCGTCCTGAATAAATAAATGTCCTCCTGTAGGGAAGTATATTCACTAGGTCTCGCTTCATCTGCATCTACAAGTCTGTGGACTCTGCAAGCCGATGTGTTTGGACACTTGTCGCTTAACAAAATAAGGAGAATCGCGTGGGAGATATGTGACTACTAAGTACCATCTTGCATATAGGGTGCTTGAGGAGGAATCTGCAATACTTCTGGAGGTGGGTGGAGGCAATTTTAATAATTTTTTGTCCATAAAGATTACCTGAAACATTTAATATTATAGCTTAATTAAATAAGAAATTTGATTTTAAATTATAACCGCATACATTCGTCCAACCTTAACGATTTTATGTCCTTAAAAATCCAGTTTTAAATAAAATTTCGAAAAGGCTGAACACCCAAGAAAAACCTTTTTCGTGGTACCTACAAAGTACTTAAAATATTGCGTTGCCATAGCTCAGTAATTAAGGAATTATTGGAATCATGATCTATGGAAAAAAATTGTCTCCCCTACCGCCTCTTGAAGTATTGCAGATTATTCCTGATACGCCCCGAACATGAAAGGTTTTACTATTTGGGGAAAAACGTATTTCTAATACGCGGTACACTGAAAACTACTTGAGCCAGCATTTGAATCACCTTGATTTCTCCGCAGTAGCTTTCAATTGTGAGAATGGGGGTGGATACGATGGTTTGCAGATTGGCGAGGGCGGGGAATAATCCTTGAAAAAGAAGGACGTCGTTACATCGTCGGCGTTTCAATCCTTTGTGAGCATTATTGGTTTATGCGGGGGTGTGGGGGATTCTTTCGAGAGGCGGAATTGGCTCTGCGTAAATAAATGTTGGTGAGCAATCAATTAGTCATTCCTACTCGAAAAACCCTTCATCCTCCCGCAGAAACCAACCGTCCTCATCTTCGACTTTGTAATTCGGAATCCAAAGGTAAAAAGGACCCTTTCATATTCTTTCATTTTCACCCAATTAGGCGTCGTTTCCTCGTTTGTGTCTCGCTGGTTTCTTGGCCCGGCATGTAAAAATCCCGACGATACTCAGGAGAATCCTGCTTTGGGACTTTCAAGTTGTCCAATAGTGGGATTCGTACCATGGAAAAAAATAAACTTATAACTTAGCTCCTTCGAAACATTGAAATAAAAGGGCGGTTTTCCCCCTCGTGAATGCATGAGCCATAATACTCTTGAGATCTCTCGTTGCTTTCGAGCAAATTTTTATTCCAAAGCAATTAAAACTTGTCTCTAATTAGGCAGTTATGCCTTCGAATATCGGTCATTTCCCCTGGTGAGGAACTTAAAGTATCGTTCTTAATTCCTTATCATTCTGATAGAACACCGTATCTGTATAAAGAAAAGCGTAAAGCAAAATTTATTTTTCTTGTACTTCGCACATTACCCGAGGGAGATGGTCCCTGACCCGCTTACATGAATGCGAATTTTGTTCAACTTTACTTTACCCCATATAGACAATAAACCAAGTACATAATTGACTTCTATCCCAAGGGAACAACATTGCCTAGTGTTATAACTAAAGGTGAACCTAACGATTTTCATGTTTCCCGCTGCCGATTTTCAAAAATCATTCACCGTTGCCAAATTACAAACAAGGAACAACCTTTTAAGGCAAAGGCTCTTCGTCAGTGCCAAAATTCAGAAAATATATACTTATTCCTATAGCGTTGAAATGGTAAACCTAATTGACAATTTCAACGCTATATAAGCATGTATGAGTGCTCTTAATTGTTGGTGTATATTTTGCTTTGTCGTATATTTTCATTTGTTAATTATCTCAAATATTATTGTATTAAGACATAAAACTCATTACTGAGCTTTAAACAGTTTAAAAATTGTTCCATTCGAATGTAATAATCTGAGAAAAATATATTACATAACTATTATCATTACCAAGTGTAACGAAACCAATCTTTGGGTGAAGCAATGGCTGGGATATTATTTAAGCTTAGCATTAATTTATATTTTCTAAAATTGGATTTTTGGGTGATTTACTTATTGAGCAGTAAATTTTGATCTATATAATTTCGCATTAGAACAATGGGATGAATTTCTAATGAAGTTGTCATCAGCAAATAATCTCTCAATCCACCAATTTTCGCTCAGTCACTCATTAAGTTATTTAACTAGAATCATTATTTGGATTGGTGAGGATAGTACTCATTCTCTACTAAATCTGAGGCGTGTAAAAAGAAAAGTGTGTACATAGATGAAATTGGAGTTTAAAATTCAAATATTTTATGGAGAGAAAGTTCTTTTTTCTGATATTTCGTGAGCTTGGGGGAGAGGAATGGATGCACTGAGTGTAAATTCGTGGAGAAAGTAATAAGCTAGTGAAGTTGTGGGTTGGAAGAGACGCAGAGGAGCGGAGGTGATAAAAAAGCCTTAAAACGTGAAAACCTTTTTTGTCATTCAGTTTGAATGGGCTGTTGTAAACTCGGAATCCGTATTCATTCTCAGCTACCTATCCCATACCTTCCAGACGACTCTATCACCTTGGGACAAGGTGTCTGCAACCATTTCCCTTTCATGCAATAAAACTGTGCAAGTATTCCGCTATCACATTCGCTCCTCAGCAGTCCAACGTTAAGACTTTCCGAAGGTGAAATACGTGAGGGATGAAGTCTAAGGTCACGATTTCTTGTATGCGATTTTTCGTTGCTGTACCCCGTCGGAGTACTTAGCTTTCCTACCACGTTTTTATGTCCAGACCTCTTGATATGTAGGGTTAGGCTCTCCATTCTGACGACTATTGCTTGATCTTTGGCCCATAGGTATTTCACTAGAAGTATGGTTTTTGTTTGGTCGTGTTTTGTACACAACTCAAAGCGTGATTATTTATGTTTTAGCTGGATATTGTATTGAAATATTACGAATATTAAAGACGACTCTAAATTTGATGGAGTTCTTTGTTTTTCACTGAAATTTTCCGGTTGCTTTAATACTTACTAACCCTGTGGAATATCGTGATTGCTCAGATATCCTTTTTATATTGATTTACTTTTTTCATATTAATAGCGATTGAGACTCTGGAACTCCCAAGTGGCCAACACATCTACCATGCATGAGGAAGTGAATACTCTTTTTTTAGGGCTATATCAGTGGCTTGGTCATGCGCATCGCTTGGCCAATACCACGCGATTGATTATTTGTTTAATTAGGAATCGATTTAACAGTAATTTAATAAATTACACGTGTATGGGCTCTGTATAAGTCCCAGTAAGGCTATGTTTTAAAGGAAAGAATTGCACTATCAGTGGAATCGTCTTGGTTCGCCAGAACTATTTGTATGCCTCCTTGCTTCTATAGCCTTTTCCGTGTTCCTGAATATTTTACGCATAGTAGATGAATGTGCCTTATGCTAAGCAAGGCATTGCATTAATTACAACGGGAAGAGAGCTTTTCTTTGGTTATAGGAATGCCTGCGTGAGGGTAGATTTCCAATTTTTAGCCTGTTTCTTCTCAAGTTTCGGAGAATTGATTGCTGAGTTTTTTTTTGTAATGTGTTGTATTAAAATTGGTCGCGGTGTAACCGAAAAGTTTAACATGGAAAATTGCAATTCAAAGCGTATTGAGGGTGTCCTCTTCCGGACGGGTAATCTTCAACCAATAAACGAAGGATATTTTTCACATAATCGGAGGAAAACTTATCTCCTTGGTTTAGACATAAAGATATTTCATATCCGTCCCTGTAGGCGTAAGCAAGCTAGAATTTAGCCTCGAAGTATTTAGCGTCTCCTAGACTCATTTGTGTAGAAGCTGTGTTACAGTCTATCTTCGCTCATAAGTGTTGTCGATTCACGCACTTTCCTTTGTTTTTCATTCAGTTCACAGGTTCAAGGTTTCTGCCCAGGAGACTATGCGAAGGATACGTCCCTTTCCGTCCCGAGGAATCTTGTTTTATGTTCCCACTATTGGCGCATTGTAATCGGTTTTCAAAAATGTTCCCTAGCGAGGCGATCAATTTATTTAAAATATCTTCAATATTATATTTTCAACCAATTGTAATATCTATGAAAATTAATGAATGCCATTGTTTATCTCCAAGTGTACAAATTTTGACTATCGTCCCCAGAAATGCATGACATTCCAAAGACATACACAAATTGTGAAGGCAGAATGCTATTATTCCAAAAGTACTAACCTAAGTAAATGTTAAAATTCCGCAAATAACGACAAATTCTGAATTAAAAAGAAATATTGTAAGTAGCTATTACTTGAAAATCAACTAGAACTTAATAAAGTTGATTCTTATCTTTCCTTGCATATGATTTACTGATAACAAGTACGTAATTTAGTTTTAGTTTCTTCGTAAAGAGAGAAAATATTAGTTGTACCTGATCAGCTATTTCGTTTTCCTGTTCCTAACTATTTTTGCCTATGCAAGCAACTCCTGAGAGCCGGTGGATTGGGAGGACTTATGTTGTAAACATTTATAACATTTCTATGCAATCGAATTTTAAAGTATAAGACTTAGTTTCCTTTTAAAGTCAGTTCGCCCAACGTGCGCTTTATGCTTCAGTCTTTGGAAGGGAATAAAATGGGTCGAACTAGTTCATCACCTCTGTTCAAACGAAATGGATTGTGATGACGGAATGAGAGCCAAGGGCAGCTTTGAGCCATTCTCCTAACTTTTTGACCAGTTCCTTCAGTTTGTGTTCGAAGCGAAGAAGAAGAATGTTTTTCACCAGTACTGGTTAGGTGAATCAGTTGCGTCGGAACACTCGGTGTCGGAAGCAGACGTGTGTTTAGCATTTGTGTTTGTTAGAAGTTAATATTTGGACATTTTCTCGGTTTGCACGTTTGGCAATCATTGAATTGTTTGTATAAGTCGCATTGTAACTCTCTGACCTAGCTAGCCTAGTTCCATGAAAATGTGTGAGTGAGTGTGGAACTGTAGTGGGTGTGAAACTTAAGTGAATCGCGTAAAGTTGGTGCAGTCTCCTTGGAGTCGACTCATTGGGCTTGCGAGTGATTTTCTCCTGCAAAGTAAGTTGACGATTCATAACGAAATTACTTGTACCGCTTGTAAATTAGTAAATCCAGGTTAATTTTCTTTGCTTTTGACCTCTATTGCAGTATTATTAAGTCTTTCTCTTCGAAATATTTCATATCAACTGCGTTAAAAAGCTTTATGTGATAACAGTACGGCTATTTATGCATATTCGAGAATTCATTGAGACAGACTTGCAACTGCGAAGGCTCATGCTGCTATCTTAATATATTTGGCGATTGGTCATGTTGAGGTTCCGTAATGAAAGATCAACATGAATTTATTGGTTGCTTCTTCGCAGCGCAGAACAAGACAAGACTCATACAGGGAATAATCACGATAAAAACCCAGTCAGCCAAAAAAAAACAAAAGAGCAATGAAAAACGTAAAACAAGTCAAATCAGCAATTGAAAACTTTTACATTTTCTACAACACTCCCCCAAAAAGTTTACATTGCTGTAATAACAAACAAAAGAAATACATCAAATATCAATAACATCTCTTTTGCTCAAAATGGCTCTTACTTCATCAGTAGCAGAATTAAAAGAAAACCCTTACATTCCAAATAAATAATTCACATTCAACTTCAAATTGAAGTTCACACATGCCCAATAAAGAACGCAAAGTTTTAAATGGTACTCTTGGAACAGGCTTAGTAAAAACATCTGCAACTTGATTTTTACTTGGAACATACTCAATTGATAATTGTCCTTTTTGGAGTTGTTCACGAACAAAATGATAACGTACATCAATGTGCTTCGACCTCTTGTGAAATTCAGGGTTTTTAGCAAGCTTAATAGAACTAATGTTATCACAGAACAACACCGGGGGACACTTTAATGGGGAAATTTCGTCAAAGAGTCTCTTCAACCAGACAGCATCTTTTGCGGCTTCACTAGCAGCAATATACTCAGCCTCTGTGGTTGACAGCGACACACACTGTTGCCGCCTGCTGGCCCAGGTGATGGCACCACCACTATGCATAAACACAATGCCAGTGACTGACCGCCGCGTAGTGGGGTCGCTGGCATAATCAGCATCACTGTAACCAACTAGTTCCCCACCATTCTCAGATGAACTGTAGAGAATCCCCTGTGACATTGAACCCTGCAAATACTTCAAAATCCGTTTAACTTAACCCCAATGTCTTACCTCTGGGTTATCAAGGAATTGGGATGCATAGTTCACCGAGAATGCTATATCTGGCCTAGTAGCAACAGCCAGATACAACAGGCAGCCCACAGCCTCTCGATAAGGTGCACTTGTTTTCTCAGCATCCTTCCTTTCCTCTTCTTTCAAATACTGTTCAATTGGTGTAGAAACTGGATTTGCTTCAGCCATATTGAACCGCTGCAGCACCTCTTTCACATAAGAACTTTGGTTTATGAAGATTGAACCATCTGTTTTTTGAGTTATGTGAAGGTTCAAGAAGTATCCCACTGGTTCACTAGTGATTTTAAACTCCATTTCTAAACGTTGCATAAATTCAGTAATTTTATGTTTATTTGATGCTACCACAAGTCCATCATCAACGTAAATGACCACTATCAGTTTGTCATGGCAATTTGTCCCATAAAATAAGCAAGGATCTGCTTCACTCTCACACAGTCCAAAGTCCTTAAGAACTTCCTTAAAGCACTTATTCCAACACCGGGGGGATTGCTTTAGCCCATATAAACTTTTGTGAAGCTTGCAGACTCTGCCAGTGCCATCATCATACCCCTCTGGCTGCTTCATGAATATTTCTTCGTCAAGAACCCCATTGAGAAAAGCAGTTTTAACATCAAATTGTGCCAAATGCATGTGTTCCTTGGCAGCAATACTTAATACAGCTCGTATAGTATCGAGCCGGGCAACAGGGCTAAAAGTTTCACTATAATCTACTCCTTCTCGCTGGCTAAACCCTCGCACTACAAGTCGAGCCCTGTATCTATTAATGTGACCATCACCTGCACGTTTTACTTTGTAAACCCATCGATTAGAGATGGATTTGCGATTACCTGGTAGCGTAGTGAGGGTCCAGGTCAAGTTTTCCTTTAAGGCAGCCATCTCTTCCTCCATAGCCTTCTCCCAGAGTAATCGCTGATCAGATTTCATTGCCTCCGAGTAGCTGCTTGGCTCATCAACCTCAGCTAACATTGACTCAATGAGGCGTTCAGGTGGTTTGATTTTCAAACGATCCCGTAGGTTTCTCTCACATTTATCAGTGGGTTCAGTAACGCAGTCCTCTTCAGGATCATTTGAAGGCTCCAGCTCATCATGCACGTCAGTTGGAAATAACGTCAGCAGCCCCCCACAAGTCTCAGGTTCAAATACGACGTCACAACTCCGAACTATCTTGTTTCCAGGTTTTATCCACACTCGAAATCCATCTATATTCTGAGAATACCCCACAAAAACCCCACGCTGGCTCTTTGGGTCCCATTTCTTCCGACGGACTGTTGGTATGTGAATGTAACAGTTGATACCAAAAACCCGAAGCTTGTCTAAATGAAACTCTTTCCTTGTAAAGATCTCATACGGTGTTTTTCCATCCACACTGCTTGGGCCTGTTCGGTTGAGAACATAAACAGCCGTATTAACTGCTTCTGCCCACAATGTTTTAGGCAAATTCTTTGCTAATAGCATAGTGCGAGCGAGTTCAACCACAGTCCTGTTACTACGCTCTGCACAACCATTTTGCTCTGGCGTATATGGATTGCAGACACAGAAATCCACACCCATTGACTTTAACAGTTTTTCTACCTCATGATTGACAAACTCTCGACCACCATCGCATTGAAATACACGCACAGGTCGTCTGCATTGATTCCTCACGATCTGCAACACTTCTGTAATCTTCTGTGCAGTTTCTGACTTCTCCTTCAGAAAGTAGACCATGCGAAACCTCGAGTAATCGCATGTAAAGCATAGAAAGTAACGTGCTCCACCCAGAGACTCACACTCCATCGGCCCACAGATGTCAGCGTGTATCAACTCCCCAGGTTCTTTGGCTCGCTGACTTCTTGAATGAAAGCTACTCCTGTGCTGCTTACCTTGAACGAAAGCGGCACAAAAACTTTCACCTTCAGTAGCTTCGATTCCCCGTTGTTTGAGAAACTTCAGGACATGTCTTTTATTTTGATGACCAAGACGCTCATGCCAAATTTGTAGTGTGTCTTTCGATGCTACATTCATCTCTTTGGCACCCGTTACATCTAACTTCAGCACACGGATGTGGAGTCTGAATAATTGTCCATACCGGACACCACAAGCTTTCACTACACCGTCTTTAAGAAATTCACACTTAGTTTTCGACGACTTAAAAGACAAGCCTTTATCAATAGCGGAAACAACAGAGAACAAATGTCTCCGGGCAGTGGGTACATATAGTACATTCTCCATGCGACACGGTAGCAATTTACCGTTAACACAGGATTCAAACTTGATTGTCCCTTTACCTAGTGCATCCATTGTGGATTTGTCGCCAATATGTATTTTCAGTGGCGTTGAAAACTGTTCAAAAGAAGAGAAACATTCTTTCTGGTTAGATATATGATCGGTGGCACCGGTGTCTACAACCCACATATCACCAACAGTCTGCATTCAAAAGTTCAATAATGAAAGCCTGATCAGCCTCATCATTACGGTCTGGCGCACTATATTTATTTTGTACCCTCTTCTGTTTCCAACTAGGACAATCCTTTTTCATGTGCCCTTGTCCACCACAACCATAGCACTTGATTTTCCTTTTATCTTTTACTTTCTCTCGTGAAGATTCCCCTTTCTTTCTACTTGAACCTGCGGCATAAGTGGAAAAATTGCTATTTCCCTGAATTTTAGATTTTACAGTCATCAGTGCTACTGCCTCTTCCTTTCTTTCAGCTCGTTTCAAACGACGTATTTCATCAGAAGTCAGCACTGCCACCAAATTTGCGAAGGTCTGATGATCTTCAGGTCTCGCCCACCATGCCTGTTTCAGACTCTCGTACTCGTCGGGCAATGTGTCCAGTAACTTAACCATCAACGATGACTCATCCGGATTCACGTTTAACTGCTGCATTCGTAAGACTAACCCTTCAAACTTCGCGATATGAGTGACCATATCGTCGGCGAGGCTCATATTGAAGCCAAAAAATTCCGCTTGAACAGTGTGAGCAGCTTGTTTAGTCTGTTGTTCGAATACAGCATGCAATTTGCACCACATGTCTCTCGCCGAGTCACACGCGACGAGAAGAGCAGCCACTTTAGATTCAATAGACCTTACCAAGACTTGGCATGCCGCTCGATCCGCCTTGTCCCAAACTCTATACGCTGCATCATAGGAAGTGCGCTCATTAGAGGATGAATTGCTTCCCACAACCTCTGGTTTTGAGACCTCGCCAGTGCAGACCTCGTATGCATTTTCAATACCTCGTAGTACATTTTTCACCGAGAATTTCCAAATTGTCCAGTTCTCACTACCGCGTAACTTCTCGATTCCATGGAGCTCCATGCTTTACACTTAACAGCAAACAGTTCGTTCACAAGTGCAACCAAGCAAATGTCCAAACGAGAACGTGGCGCGAAAACGTTATTTAACTCGCGAAAAAACACGATTGAAAGCAACGAAGACTATTTAAGCAACCAAGGAACGCAAGGAACCACGCTCTGCTACCATGTTGAGGTTCCGTAATGAAAGATCGACTTATCTCAACATGAATTTATTGGTTGCTTCTTCGCAGCGCAGAACAAGACAAGACTCATACAGGGAATAATCACGATAAAAACCCAGTCAGCCAAAAAAAAAACAAAAGAGCAATGAAAAACGTAAAACAAGTCAAATCAGCAATTGAAAACTTTTACATTTTCTACAACAGGTCAATTTACTAAAACTTTTGCGGTACATGTTTGTCAATATTGACCCCCAAAATTCATCAGTATTAATACTTGGCGATGTTTTGTTTTGTATTAGGTGTTGCCTGTAATGACCCAATGCAAGTAACAAGAGCGTGCAAGGTGCATTTTTATAATGATATTCCTTCCGAGAAATAAAATCAAGTAAATGAAATAATGTAAAAAACTCATTAATGGGCTTATTGGAAAATATGCCGTATATACTGGCTTGCCGTTATGTACTGCATACCCCTATTCGCAGTTATGGAGAGATAACCATCAGTCCTAACGCCTTCGATAGCGATCACGTTTAACGTGATGGGTATCAATCTACTGGGAGAGCAATTTCGCGAATGCATCGCGCAAAAGGTGCTCCAGGGGAATCAAATGAGTGCGTGAGCGGTGCAGCATGGGTAATGTCGGGAGACCGCTCGTTGAAAATCTCACCTTTCCTCGTTATCGGTGTACATCAGTCACGTAGCGTGAAAGTCCGGCTCTGCGGGAAGCATTACCTTTTCAGCATGCATTGCAGGTGGCGGCAAGCTGTATCGTTTCGGGCGGTTGAGAAATTGCCCAATATGACCACTTCGTTGGAGATTTCATGATGGCTGAAGCGATTGGGTGCACTTTCACTCCGGTAAGCAAGGATAGTCGATCACTCGTACCTAGTTTCTCCTCTTTCCATTATCCACTTGGACGAAAGTTTTTCTGATTAGGTTGACTGATTGGAGTGGGAAATTGAAGGACCTTACTTGAGTGTTGCAGGGTGTCTAATTACCTCAGAAGTGGGGGAAGTGTATGCATGACAGCAACTCTCCTGAAAATCAATCTTTGCGGATTTGTTTCCTTCGTTAAAATATTTATGGACCCTCTCCGAGACACCTCTGGGGTGTTTGGCAGGGGGTGGACCTTCACGAACATGAAACTTCCAATGCGCTACATGTGTATTTAATAGATAGAAAGGAAAAATAAATAGCTATTCACCATGTGCATATGCATTTAGGCGATACGAGCTCCCGTCTATTATGCATTCCTCCTTGCAACTCAGGAGTACAGTACAAATACACTTACATTGAAAGCTATCATTTGTTGAAGGCTATTTTTTCTGATAAGTTAATCCATGCAAGGCTTGTGTCAGACAAATGTATTAACGCAAAGAAGCATAGGTCAAACAGTACTAAAAATAATGCCGTTACAATAGGAAAAACATGCAATAGGGTGGTTTCCCATTATTTTTCTATTGCCTAAATCTAAAGATTATTACTCCTGGAGTACGTATTTCACGCTTTTAGATTTTTAAATGACGATATTTATTTTTCGCGATTAAATGAAAAGTGAAAAATTTCAAGCGCGCGAAAACGCGACGGGCAAGTATGAATGCCGGGTAATCTCCCGTGTGACGTCATTCTGGTTCCCGCTGCCGCAAGTGAGGTGACCTTGGGGCGAGGTTCTGAGCGCTGATACGACGCAGGATGCTAGCAGGTAGCAGAGTACCATGCTAGCTGGTAGCGCTTGGCTTAAATAAGGATTATTAATACCTTATCAAACGAGGAAAACTTTCCGGCCTTAGCCATTTTTAATAGGTGATTATTAAGACATGTTTCCCTGAGCTCTGTGCCTCATGCATGCATTGGTAACCTCAGACGATGTAAAACTCCTATCTACTCGTATAGAAACTAGGCCCCTGTGACGTCACGTGGAGTGGCTTCGCATGGGCGCCAATTTGGCCTTTTTCAAATGAGGATAAAATTGACCCTTGCCATTCGTCTAAACCGGTATTTCTAAAACCAAATAATTTTATATTATGAATACACTAATGGTGGGTAACGAATCGCAATCAATGCCTTTCGCTTTCTTTGATGAAGGAAACTACCCTATTAGTAGACCTAGAAAGCTCAGCTACTTATTTCAAAAAGTGCAAATGTTTATTTGATAGTTATTAGTAAGAAAGACATCATAAATCTTACTTTTATTATACGTTCAATTTCATCAATTCTAATATTATTTACCAGAGTAAAACATAGTGTAGTTATAGGTAAGCAGGAGCGCTCATGTTATAAATGGAAATAAGTCACATTATAACTATTTATTTAGTTGTGAAGGAAAGTATTTTTGTGCAGCATCACTTAAATAAGTTATGGCACTGCTTTCGTTCGCGTGTCTGAGCGTGCAGTATACTTAGTTTTATAGAATTTGGTATATTGGCGGCATAGGAGTGATGAAATATAGTTTTATGTAGCGCGGTACCGAATTATTGATTAACCTAAAAATGTATCGTTTGTTTAAATATTTGGCTTAAAATATTGATGTAAGCGTCATCGACAAGTCTCTATTACAATTAGTTCTTAATTGAGCCTTTTTTATGATTGAGGAACTTTTCAAGAACCGTGAAATTGCCACTGGAAATGCTCTTTGCTTAATCTATTCTTACCTTTTCTCTTGCGGGTGGATGTTTATTTTCAGCAATGCATAGGAAATGTGTCGGGGAAATTTTATTTACTTTAAAACTACTGTTTAACAATATAAAAATACCTTTAGGAAATGGGTTCAGTAAATCTTGTGAAATTCGTAATGGTTTTTAAAATAATATTGTTAGGAACTAAAGATAAACGCGTGCGCAAATGAATTTCAAATGTCAATATCCTCATTACCTTTTCATTTTTCTTTGCAGTGGTGGTATGAGAACTACAAATGCTTCGTGCGAGCAAAAAAAAACAGTTGAAGTCCCGCTGACGACTGTTCTAACAGTCATTTTTCCATATAGTCAGTTAGCAGTCATCTATGCTTGTGGTAACATGCGTCATACGGTAGTGTGTATCCATTGTTACCCATTGTGCTTTTTCCGATGTAGTTATTTCTTTTTGAATGCGGTTCATGAAGCCTTCCGATCTGAAAGTAAAGGAGTAGGAACTTAGGATCGCGAGGAAATCTTTTGGATACATTTAGGGAGGAATATTCTTCCTCCGAGGAGGGCGAAACGGGGATGAGTGCGTAACCTAAGCCGGCTTTTATGCTGGCCAATCATCCTGAGAGCATCCCAAGGTTTATCCTTTGCACCGCAAGATCTGGCACGATTCCTTGGACTTGGATATCTTCAAGGAAACTGAACCATGTCCGGTTTCAAGGAGGATGTGATACTGTAGGAACTCCTTAGAATTTAGAGTGAACAAGGATATGTAAACGCCCAACATATGTATTTGCTCATCAAATCCCTCTATAAAATTTAATGTGTTCGTGGCAATTTCACAAAAGTCTCTTTTTGTGATGTCAAGTCCGCAAGCGATTTCAAATGCAAATATAATTAGTTTGACTTAAAATCATCCATTTTAGAAGTTCACAAGCACATATGCACTTAGTAATGTAGTTTAGGAATGTTATATTTAAATGTTTGTGTACATTTGATAGGTTTTTTATTAGGTGGTTTGATTACTCACTGTAATGATTTTCTACATTTAATATTGTGTAATCTTTTGAAGAATGAAATATTTTTAGAAAGAGCTCACGCTTTGCTCATTGTATTAGCTTTATTCTTTAGATATGTTTATCTTTATGTATTAATCACTTTCATTAATATAGGAGGGTTCATAACATGTAATATTACCAGAAACTATTCTTCTGTGCCTTATTTACTATGTGAAATTGTACTTATGTTTTAAGAGCGGTGTGTGCCCAGTGCCCTGATGGTTACATGTGTTATGCTGCCCTCATTTACAAGTGAACGGGAATGTTGTTCATGTATATATTAACTGATTTATAGATCATTTTTAGTATTTGTAGTTAGAGAAGTATCGTCGTTTACCTTATGCCTTTTTTTCGATTTTTGATAGCTGCTGCGTCTAATTTGTAGGCGTATCTGTATTCAATGTGGAAATATCATACACTATTATACTGTGGTCAGGTCTCAATCATTTACCGTCAATCTATATCATCATCAGTTACCGTCATTTTCGCGGGATTAACGATAGAGTTCGTACTCAAATTAAAATCTGCTGATCAATAATTCATCCACTGTCATTCTTATATTTTTGCTGATAGTTGTTTACAGTCAACCTCCTAAAATGCCTCGTATTCTTCAGAACCTAAGTAATCGATAAGGATGCTCTTACAACTCCTATGGGACGCAGACATTTTTTGTTTATTTTGCGGACTATTCCCTTTCCGAACTCATAACTGAATGCATATCACATCCGACTACTAATTATCCGAACATTAGTTTGGCTGTTCAATAGCCCTTACCAGTTTTTTTCTCTATGATTCCCTTCCTGGAATAAATCCTATAATCGGTACCTCGGAGACCAATTAGGCGCGGCTACTCGTGAAAGAACTGGAGATAAAAGCCCTCACACTTGGCTCGTCCTTTCCAATATTTTCCTTCGATTATTAGATTCCCCTACCCCGCGACCAATCCACCCCTGTAGCTTATAGAGTTTTCTTTGGGCGGTTGGTTTGGCCTCAGGGAGCCTTCCGCCTCATGGGAAAGAATTAGGGATGAGTCGATTCCACTTTTTTTCGATTCCGATTCTTTCAAATCGATTCTCGATTATATTATTCATTCTAAAACGTGGGGTATTTATTTTTCAGTGATATTGTTGTAAGATTGACTGTCGACGAGTTCACTTTGTGGAAATTCATCGATGGTGGCGACGCAATATTTTGTGGGCCACTCAAATTGTCTTTGTAATTTTATTCCATTCGATTCTTAAATTTTAATGAAAGCAATGCTAGTAATGATACAAACAGCTGTAGTAATTTTCCCCTTTTTTAATTTGCTCAACCGATTTCAATGTTTTCACATCATTAGAGAGTGATCTTGATAGAGACAGTTCGTGATGATGCTGTGAAAACATTGGAACCGTTTGAGCAAATAAAAAAGTGAGGAAAATTACTTCGGCTGTTTGTATTTTTACTAGCATTGATGTAATTAAAATTTAAGAATCGGATGGTATAAAATTACAAGGACAATCGAGTGGTACAAAAAGTATATTTATTAGCAAAAGCGAATTAGCATAATAGTAACTTATACTCAGCTGTAATAAAATAATAACAGATTTTACAGTTTCCGATATAAATTGCTAAATTAATAATGGCTCAGGTGTGTGGCAGCCTTTATGCCCCAACCTTATTGTCTATTTTCAAAATATTTGTCTTCCTGGAATCGATGGAATCGCAATCGACTTTAGTCGTTCCCGTTACCTCTTTCAGACCAGGATTGTTCCAGCGATCGCCCTATCGATAGTTGGGGAACTAGTGGTGTGAATGTAAGTCCAGACAGTAGTGCAAGTAGTTCCTAACGTTGCAATTTTACGGTGGCTAGGCGCTGGGAAACCGGAAGAGGAAGTGACAGGAGAAAGACGAAAAGTTTGTGAAACTCCCATTGATCCATTTTTTCATCGAGTTGTCCCAGCGAGAAAGAATATGGGCGGAAGAAGAAGTATAAGAAGCTATATACACATTGAGCACATTAATATCTTAATCCTACTTACCTTAACACCTTTGTCAGTTTCTCGTTTACTCTAGATTTCAGCACTGGAGGGCGGCACAGGTTTCACCGTCGTGTGAATGCACGGTAGTTTTTATCAACGATTATGTATCACAAAAGAGTACCCTCAAGTTGTTCTCTAAATGTGTTGTCACCCACCGCGCATTTAAATGCGTTTACAAAAGTCGCCACTCGCGTCGCTGACGGACAAACTGATCCGAGTTTCACGGGGAAATAAGGTGTAATTAGGGGTTTTATTTAACCGAAATTTAAATACACGGTGATTGTGATCTGATATGCTATTTCTCGCAATTGCAAACACTACACTGCAAAATATTGGAATAAAGTGGATCGTATTGCTTTCCTCACCAGCTGATATTTTTGAAAACCGTTTAATATACGACCGAAGTGGCAACAGTAAGTAATCAGCCTTCTACGGAATGGAACTGGTCCTCCTGTATGCAATCACCATGCCAATATCGCTGCACCAATGGTGATCAGAACGAGGCGCAAGAATCGGTGAAATCGAGGATCAACTTTCGGAATCGATTCATCCGAAGAAAGAATACGTGTTTGGGAGAAGAAAGGCACCGTGGGGTTCTGTGATGGGCCTTCCTAATTATAGCCGGGGGACGGGGCATAGGAGGAGATTATTACCGAAAGGGAGAGTGTGACTGCCAAGGGCTTGCCTTTTTACGGTGAGTGGGTTCAATGGGCCGATGGTTAGTGGATTGGAAGCGTGGGAGAGAGGCAGAAGCATATGCATGGAAGAGGGATAGGAGCGCATGAGGCCATGAGTGTGCTCCCTTAACAGATTATTATTAGTCTAGCCGCATATTAATATTGGCTTGGGTGAGCTCGCAAAAATGTTTTGTGAAAGCTGTTTTTAGCCACTAAGCGTCGCATTTCTCATCGGAAATTTGACCTTCCGTAGTGGATTACTGTGAATATCAGCTTATCGTCTAGCAAAAATAAACATTCTCTTCTACTCTTTCCTTCTCTTTAATTTTTACCCAAATCGAACTTCAAGAACTCCATGAATTTAAGCCCTTTCCCTAATTATTCTTGTCCTCATATCTTACACTTCTTCGTTTTTTACACTCTTTTTCTCACCTTTATGCCTTCGTGTGTCTGTAGCATTGATGCAATGTTGTAATAATTTTTAACCCACTTCCCACTGTCGGGTCGGCTTGAAATTTTTCACAGTTTGTTTCTTCTGATTACTACGAAATATTCCATAATCGAACGCATGATATATTGTGCGAAAAATCTACAGAGAACAAAATCATTCGCCTTGAACCGGATGCTATGGATTAGGAAAAACTTCCGGGTCTCTTCCTGTGAAAACCCTAATTCGCATAGACAATTGAAACTAACCATTAAAAATAAATTAATTATCATCATTTTTATCGGATTTAAAACGCTAATATCAAAAAGTGAGAATAAGACGTAAGTATAATTTATTTCAATGAAATAAAAAAATATATAAACTGAAAATAAGTCAGAAAATGGTTAAAACCATTTAGGGAGTAAAAACTATCAGAATACCCTTGGAAATGAGTTATAGCCCACGCGCACTGGCAACTTTTATAAAGCATCTATTTAGTTGCTTTGAGGAAGTTCCAAAGGAACACAGGGCATTGACTGTGGCGTCGCGCACGGGCGACTTTTTAGTTGAGTGGAAGGCATGCCAAAGAGAAAGGACATTTAAACTCAGCATTTTACCAAGGCTTTGTATTATTTTTACTCAGGTGAGATTTTTATAGCCAGTTCAAGGTTTCGTATTCGTTGAATCGTTGCCTATAAATTGGATTTTTACAGAATTAATAGGTTTTTTAAGAGAATTCTCGCAAGCGTTACCAAGTAACAAATAAGAATTTAGTTTAAAATGAGTTTGCAGCCGTGTGAGAAATTACGTATCGCTGTTATTTCGTACACACACCGAATGACGTATTCTAATTGAAAATTGCAATAAATATTTTTTTTTTTAAGGTATTCCTATTGAATTTTCTCCCCTCAGTTTATTTTACGTTTCATATATTCATGATCCTTTACAATGTAGAGGTGATGATTTTCATTATGAAATATTTATGATATTTGTATAGTGACAGAACGAGGGCAACTGTGGTTACCATGTTGAAACAAATGAAAAAAGTCTGAAAATGTACACTTATTTTATTGGTGATAAAATAAACGGAACGAAGTATTGGAGGGACATCATGTTAAATTGTCCATTAGGTTGTTGAATCGCCTCATTGCAAATGCATTTTGATGGTCACAGGGCTATAGAATTATTTTTTCTTATTTTTGTGAGGCACAAAAGATGATTATTTCATAAATTACTAACTTTTGTTCTAATTTCTCTTTTAATTTGCCGTTCATGCTTTATTTAGGGTTTCTTCCCCATAAATGCTTATAGTACATAGTATGAAGTGTACTTCCGCGCTAACCGTGAACTTCAACTAAGAACCCCCAGAATAAATGTTATAGCTATTAGTAGCGGTTGCTAACTGAATTTAGCGAAGAAATAATCGTTTCTTGTTGCCATCGCTATTCTTTTCTGTTGTTACTAACCATTAGGGACTAAGGAACTGAAAAATACGCTCTAGAATGCATTAGTCCCTCCGAGCAAAGCCCTATTCGCCGAAATTTTATTTTTGAAGGCACATCCTGATCAAGGTAATGAGAGGTACGGCTTTATATTTCATTGATTAAATGAGGAAAAAATCATTATTAAAACACGGCTCCTGAAATAATAGAAATATTTATTCTTTGTACACGATTTCAGTCCATTTAATTCAACTTTCATCTATTTGTACTAAATTAAAAATTGAAATTCATGATAACCAACTCGATTTGTTAACAAACATATCGATGGCTAAGTTTCAACCGTAATTATCTCAAAATTAGCAACTTTTCCGGAGTTTTTTAATTTTTTAATTGCATATAATTTTAATTGAAATTAAAAACCAAAAATACATCAAACTGAAAAAGAAGCTTACATTTGCAAACAAATAGTTGTTTTTAGCTTGAATTTTATTTTTTATTAACAGTAAGTAGTATTAGCTCAGATCGGGCAAATTTTGATACACTTTTTGTTAGAACTTAGCCATCGATATGTAGTTTTATTTATTAGATATTCATCACATTTGTCTAATTGGAATTTTATAAGAATCTTAAAAGTTGTTGCTTGAAAGTAAAGAATTTTTGCGAAACCTATAGGCACTAATTCGTGTCAACAAAAGCGTAATTTGCTAGCGAGGGGTCCAGGGCATGCGAATCTCAGGCCGATGGCTCAAAAGTTTCGATGTGCTACTCGTCCGAGAAATCTTCACCATCTTTTATTAATAATAATTACGGAAATTGTATGGAAAGGCATTTACTATTGTAATAATTTAGATACAAGATTTTTGCGGTCATCTTGACGCGAGTAGGAAGATGCAGCCATTTTCATGAGCGTGTGATGTTCGCGAAAATGTCAGAGCAGCTGTTCTTTGAATGTCGCTCTCTTACGTTATCGGCCACACGTATTGGAATTCGCACTGAATTCTCTTTGCAGCAAAATATCTCGCGGTTTATTTTGAAACCGTGGAGAATCGAACGTCCGCTGCAAAAGGTTACAGCAGATATGCATTCGTTTGAGAATCACTTACAGCTGTTATTGCAACTTCTCTCTGCGGAAAATATAATTTTTAACGTCCTTTCCATGTAGTAATAGTATAATCTAATAATCTTGATATTTTCAAACATTTAATGTAAGGTTGTGACAGGTGTGGTGTTATTTTGCTGTAAATTAGTCTGATTCGAATTAAAAACATAATTAGCTTGACCAATTCTTTGGTGCCCTTTGCTCCTTCGCATATTTCCTTTGTTTTTTCGTTGGTGAAGTATTTTATTTACAGGTTTGAATTGGTGACTCAAGTTTTTCTGATATAAATTTTATTTTTTATTCGCATTTTTATGATTCCTTGTATTCGCATTTTTATGATTCCTTCCATCTTTATGATTCCTAGATAAAATATAATTCACTAACCTTGTCACTATTTGGAATACTCAATCACAATATTCGATCATTTTTGTCACTTTCGAGCATTATAACCCGTTGTTTGAATTGTTTGCCGTCTCTGTGTCATCCCTTTATTTTTGGCTTCCCCGTTGAGCTAGAAGGGCTATTATTCAGTCTTCATTTACCTGTTTTGACGAGTTCGATACATCATTGTACTGGGATGTGTTTTTCATGTCTATTACCTGCACATTTCTTTTCCGTCATTGTATCTACCTCCAAGCTTTCTTATATTACTATTTAGGATCGGCTGAATGAGGAGAAAAACTACCGAAGGACCTCTGCGCGGGTTTGACCGCGGCCAGAGGAATTTGAGATTCCTTTTCCATTCCCTTATTACAGTTTTCCGTGAAGGTCCTTTTGATGTATTTTGCTCACTCATTGTTCATGATAATATTTTTTATGTAATTACCCAAAACAGTATGCATAAGGAATTAGGGGAATGCAAGATTTCATTATGCCGGAAACCTCTCTACGCTTACTAGTCAGAACTTCTTTACGCTATTTAATAATGAAATGACTATTTTTCTGACCTTAAGCTCGCTTTTTTGAGTAACCATTCTTAATTTATGTTAATTATAGCTTATTATTTATTACTGAAATTCTGCATAATGAGTTTAAACTATTTCATTGACACAGGTTACAATTCCTTTTTATCGTGAAGGCCCGAAAACATGGTGTTATTATTCGTCAACTGGTAAAACCGCGGCTCAACTCTGCATTTTGCGGCACAAAACCGTCACTTTTTTATGCTTCCCTACGCCGCCGCCGGCAAAATCACTTTTGGACGGACTTGGAAGTCAACGTCGAGTCACAGAAATCCGTATGTCACCATGGTTGCAAGGAGATTTCGCTAGATTTCGCATTTTGAATTCAATTCTGACGCACGAGGCCGAGTATTGGGGACTCGGAGTGCAATTAAATCGCACGCCTGGCGTCCAATTTTCGCGAGCGTTTAATCGGTCACGGAGGACAGTTTGCATTTAATGGCGCACGGCCAAATTTGAGCTCTTGAATATATGCCTGGCGTGACCACCCTGGAGGCGTTTGAAGTACGCTAGGTATCCGGGGAAATAGATCTGGTAGAAAACGTGCGTTACAAGGTCAGGCTGCGGATAAGGTGACGCAGGAACTAGAAATGTGCGAGAAATGCCAACAGCTTCGGAACTGAGTTGCTTGGGGTACCAGGGGAAAAATATAATTAAGTGCGCATATTGGAATATTATCACCATAGTTATTCATACATACGTATGTTTTTAATTTTTTGGTACTCTAGAAAGTCACTAAAATATATAAGTTAGGAATTTCTTTGGAAAACTTTTTAAAAGGTCCTATTTTGTTTCAAAACCGTATTTATAACATTTCAAATTAACCTGCCGATGGAAACATAAAACATGAATACTTGGTGATAAAAGTGAATGACAAGTGTCCGCTAAAAGTTTTTATCATGAAACCTATTTCAATTCATTTCGTATTATCATATTTATCATCACCAGATGATATTATGGATCAAATTGAAATAGGATTTGTGTAAAATTTTATAGTCCGTCAGTTTTCTTAGACTTCCATTAGAAAAAGACAGTGGACATACTCTACGTGTATAATTTAATCGTCTCAAGCGGAAAATTACAACATTTCATCATTTTCTCCATAATGAAGCAATTTATAATCGTTAATATGGCCTCTGTTAAATGTTGATTCAGTGGATTGGAGTGTAGGTCTTGGCTTATTTTATGAAGATATATTCTCCAAGGTTCTGAATCAACATAAAAGAATGTGTTACATTTATCAATCAAGATATATCCATGTCATTATTCCCGGGAATATTTCTCAACAGTGAGTGAAAATATTGAAATAATTGCCGTCCTAGTTGTTGAGCCAATCGTAGGTTTAAGTTCCCATTCACTGTAACTTACTCTACCATTTTCAATGAAGGGAGGAAGAAAGTATATCCTATGCATAGGAATGCAGCGATATAATCACGCATGCGTTCATCGGATCTTCTAGGGACGCATGGATGTGATATTCCTCAGTCTTCGATAAATACATAACTCTTTTTCAACGAAATGTTTCTTCTTGTCGTATCATCAGGATTTTATTTTAAGAGAAATATAATGAGAGAAATTTCATTCATGGCTGCTTTTTAGAATTATCCTATTTTGTTGTTTGTAAAAGTTTCTTTTTTAGATTTTAATCTAGGTGTGTCTATTGTTAAAATAGTATCTATTGAGGACAAGATCAATGGAAATGAATGTGCCAGCACATAGTAGTGTAAATGAAAGGTAAAAACTCTCTTCACTGTTGTATTCTACTGACTGTCATTTTGTCTGCCACTTTCGAAAGTGCAAGTGCTAGTAAAAGATTAACTGTATTACTTGTCTATAAATAGTTTATATATTTTTTATATTTTATTAAAATAAATTTATTTTCTGTTTATTATCAATTTGTGGTATTAGCGTTCTAAACCCAATAAAAGAGCGATGAGAATTTATTTATTTTTAATTGTTAGTTTCAATTAATTATGTGGGTTAATGTCGCTCTCGTGGGGACTACCGATGGTCAGTCGCCCTAATGAGGGTTCACCCTCGACTCCGAGCCTAATCCGACCCTTTCCCGGGGTCCGAGCTCGCGACGGATGGACCCAAAACACCGGGAGGGCCCCCACCCATGTGGGCCACGTGTAGTATAATTTTGATTTTATAGTTCCTCTCGTGCTATCAACAATTTATTGCCTTTATCGTCTTCTTGATGACACCAGAAATACGGTCCTTTTTTGATCGTCTTTCTACGATGATTTTCAAGAATTTTGTCCAATGTGCGCTAAAAGTCCCCTTTTGACTTGGCAACGCTGCAGCCATCAACTTTGGGGTGGGATAGGAAAGCCCTCTCGCTCGACGCTCAACAATGGCAAACCCTGTTCTGACCTGGGAATTGGAAAGTTGCAAAGAATTGAAAATTGCATGCTAACAAATACGTCCACATTCATGCAAAGGAAAAACTTGCCAACTGCTCATACAGACAAGATGAGAAGGCATAAAGGCCGCTTTACACGGTGAATTTTCATTCGAAAGATCATTCGAATTAAATTCATTCGTCTTTCGGTGGGTTATGACGTACTAAGTAGAGATTAGAACGGTACGAATTGATAGCGGAAAACCACTTTCATAAATCGTGCGTTTTGTGAACTCGTAACGAAGTACATAAGTTAAAATAAGTTGTTTTCGCTGAAGGGCAACGATCATTCTGCTTCAAGATAGTGCGCTCTAGAACATGATCACAAGGAAACTTACTCTTCAAATGACCATATCATTTATATTATTCACGGAATCATTCAAGCAAATTGGGAAATGCTTGAAATTTAATTCTTATGTTTACCTTCAATGATGAGAGATAGGCAATATTGTGATTTCATAGGGGAGCCAAGATAACGTAACGGCTCATTTTCGTTCTACTGTGTTCACCGAATAAACAGAGATTTTGTCATTAATTGGGGCTCTCAACCCAAACTTCAGCGCTCATCTCATGTAATATTTTTTAATAATTGTAAATTACACAAAATATTGACAATCGAGGAGAAAATTGTTTCTGAATTTCTATTCTATATTCTATTTCTAACAGCATATAGTAGTATAGTTTGTTATTATACGGGACGTTTCTTGGACGGTGTGGTGTGCATGTGGGAGTCCAAATGCATGCTGCATGCTGGTGATTGATCACCCCCTGCCAAACACCCTAGAGGTGGCTCGCAGGGTAATTTGTAGATGTAGATGTAGATGAGAAAAACGACGTTTTTATTCATTGAATATCCCGAATGTCATTTCCGAATTACCCATTTTAGACAATTGATGTTTGTGAATTTATGTTCTCTCAAAGTACATATTATTATTTGAGCTTTGCATATGGTTACTTTGCTTCCAAAATTTTAAATATGATCTTAAAATTCCGAGGTGTATGCCAACGGCAAGATGGACGCCGTGCGCTCATATCATTCACGGAAATCATTCAAGCAACCGTAAACTTGGATTTGTAAAAAGAATTCTCGGTAAATGCCCAAAAAAGGTGAAAGAAATAAGCTACCTGACTCTAGTGAGGCCTCACTTGGAATATGCTGCTAGCGTGTGGGACCCTTACGAGGTAGGACTAACAGGTGAAATTAATCGAGTACAGCGCAGGGCGGCCAGATTTGTGATGAGTTGTTACGACAAAAAGTGCAGCGTTTCAAGTATGTTAAACGAGTTAGGATGGGAATATTTCAGTCAGTAGTCAGCTCGGTAATGAAACACCTAGACGCGCAAAACTTATTAATGGGAACTCAACATGGATTCAGGAAAAGCAGATCGTGCGAAACTCAGTTAGCGCTTTTCGCCCACGGTATTTTAGTCTCCGGGGAAGACAACATTCCAGTAGACGCGATTTTTCTTGATTTAAAAAACGCATTTGATAAAGTACCCCACGGAAAGTTAATAATAAAACTGAAATCTTATGGTCTAGACGAAGATGTCATTTCCTGGTTTAGAGAATTTTTGAGCGACCGCGTCCAAAAAGTAGTATTAGACGGTGCAGTCTCCAATGAGGTTAGAGTGACTTCTGGCGTTCCTCAGGGTAGTGTCATTGGCCCACTCCTATTCCTTCTTTATATAAACGACATTGGCGAAGTAGTGCAGAGCAAGTTACGATTATTTGCAGACGACGCTGTAGTTTACAGAGAAATCCGTTCCAGCAAAGATATAGATGAACTAACGAATGACCTTGCTGCTATCCAAGCTTGGTGCGATGCTTGGCAGTTAGAATTAAATTTGGAAAAATGCGTCGTAATGAATTTCTGGAAGAAGAATAACTCCCTAGAGCGTAACTATATCATTTGGGGCACCCAGTTAAAGGCAGTTGAATCCGTGAAATTCTGGGGTTAGACTCAATAATGATCTATCGTGGAATAAACATATTCGAGAAATAACCGGTCAAGGTATTCGTAAAATGGGTTTTGTTGAAAGAATATTAGGAAAGTGCGACGACAAAGTGAGAGCAATTAGCTACTTTTCCCTCGTTAGACCACATTTGGAATACGCTGCCAGTGTTTGGGACCCTCATGAAAAAGGCTTAATAACAGAGTTAGAACGCGTGCAAAGAAGAGCTGCCAGGTATGTGAAAGGTCGTTACGATAGTCTTGTTAGTGTAACTGACCTCTTAGATAAACTCGGATGGCAATCTCTGTCGGACCGTAGATTGAAAAATAGACTAAACCTTTTAGATAAATTCAAGAGCAGTGTCTTTTCTGACGAAGTTAACCATATCTTGCGGACGCCAACGTACTACGGAAGATCAGATCATATAAATAAAATAAGAGAGATAGATTGCAGAACAGACAGATTCCGAATGTCATTTTTTCCACGATCAATAAGAGATTATAATGGCAGCAATAGAACTCGTAAATAGATTGCATGACTTGTAGAGTAGCCTACTAACCTATGTAAAACTTAATGCATGTTTCTGAATTTCTATTCTATATTCTATTTCTAACAGCATATAGTAGTACTTATAGTTTGTTATTATACGGGACGTTTTTTGGACGGTGTGGTGTGCATGTAGGAGTCCAAATGCGTGCTGCATGCTGGTGATTGATCACCCCCTGCCAAACACCCTAGAGGTGGCTCGCAGAGTATTATGTAGATGTAGATTTAGATGTTACTCATGAAAATCGCCAAAATCCCAATCTTGATGACAGGACACAAAAATAATAATGCCTAATAGCATCAATTGTTTATAATTAAATTAGTTATGTAAAAGAATTAATATATATATTAATAAAGATTCAGTTACACATTCAAACATTTTCAAAACAGTCAAACATTCTGTCTAGAACGTTGGTTACCAAATGGGGTCCATCTGGGACCCCAGCGGAGTAACTAGAGATATACTTTGCAGGAGGATGAGGAAGATTAGTGGGGGTAACCCCCCCCCCCTCCCATGAAATGGGGAGTTCAGGAAAATATTTGAAAAATTACATGCCTGAAAAAGCATTTTCATCATTTTGGCGCTTATAATTTATTTTTAAACAGAGGCAGTTATTATGTATCCAATCCAAACAAAATTTTTAATAATTTTTTGATTTCTTTGAAGCTTTGAGGGGATACATCCGCTCATCTCCCCATAGTTACGCCTCTGTGGTACCCCATTCGTATTTTAATTGATACAGCTTCCAAATAAACGTAATTTTGATCCTGCTTTGGCCAATAATACGGATTTTAAAAGTTGTTCACAAACCTGGAGATACATGAGCGTGAAAATTTATTATGGTATAAACGATCACAAGGATAAGGTTTGAGAAATTAACTGCAAAACCGAAATATTTTAGATGTTTTTCCCGCGTGCAATAAGGAATCATATACTACTTAACTTAGGCAATTTTCCAGTTATTAGGTACTTCGTGTTCCTTGTTGGATTTACTGAATATTGACTGCAAGTAGAGGGAAATTTCTGTGGCTAGTTCTTTATACAAGCGAGAAGGGATTTCGTCTGGACCCGAGGATTTACTAGGGCCCGTATGTTTTCAACCTCCAATGGTTCATGAACAGAATACGAAGTGATTGATTAAAAATTATTTCATAGCTAAATGTTGAGTAAAATTGTGGTATCCTGTCGACAGAATCGTCTCGGCTATTAAGGATATATCGAGCCTGTGGACGAGCTTTACTATACTTTTTCATAGGTTGTTGCCGCCAATGACTTGCTGCGAATTTTGCCTTTCCCTTGAAGCTCATCGCCCGTTTGAAAACGCTTCCCTCCTAGCCAATTCTTCATTTCAGCGTAAATATGAAGTCACACGGCGCTATGTCGACATTGAACGGGTGCTCGAAAACGTCCCATTGAAATTGCTAAAGGAGCTATTGGGCTGCATGAGGTGACGGGCACTGTCAAGGATCAGAACAAATAGATTACATGAATTTGTAGTGTATTCTAAATTTTGGGGCCCTACGTATTAATTAATTTTCACCACTAAAACCCGTTATCCATTTTCGTCATTCATTCCGAGAAAGCCCAGTTAGTACATTCAAAAAGCGTGGGTAGCTGTGGATACGGATAAAAATTACTTCATGAATGCTTTTTCCTTATCTTGGAAAATATCATCTCTGGCCAAATGATATGCGTCCCGGATGCCATGTGGTAATATAGTTGATTTCCACCTATTTATGAAAAAGAAGGATTATAACTTGTTCATTTACTTCTCTTTACCTTGCAGAGACTGAAGAGTAACCTTACTAGTTCATTTGGAACTATCAACAGATCGAGAGGGAAGATCCCGACTGAAATCAAAACCTGTCGGTTGCAGCTACACAAAGCAAAAATTCAGAAATAGGATCATATCACATTCGTAATACTGCAAGCAGTTGTGCCGACTCCATGGGGCTTGAGGGGGCCCGAGACCCCTCAAAAATTCGGTATGGGTGTGAGAAAAAAATGTGTCAGCCTTTTGATTTTCCCCGGAGTGTCCAGATATCGAGATTAAAGTTATCACTGTTCTAATGTTGATCATATGAGTCTTCTATAATGCTTAAAAAATATAAAACTCAATACTTATACAATTTCCTGGGGCAATATCCCTGGTTTGAGCCCCCCCAATATTTTTCCTAAGTCGGCATCCCTGATTGCAAGGCAAGGAAACTAAAAAATCTCCTTATACGACCAAGTGTGACCGTTAATTTAGGTACTAAACGTAAACCAGAGACTATTAATTCATAATGAAAATGAAATCGAAGAATGTAAAGTAGACCAAATGTCGAGGCTACTGCTCATTATATCCAAACACGCCAGGACACGAATAAAGCTGAAAGTCTCCCATTCCATATAAATTATGTTAAAATCTCCCCCTACATTCAAGTTAGTATGCATAAAATTTTCCAAATCCAAGGTCAGGGCACAGTTTGGCATTCTTGGCTGTCGGACGCTTTGGGCCCGATAGGGCTTTCTCACCTCACCCCACAGATGATGGCTGCGCCGTTGCCAAGTCAAAAGGGGACTTTTAGCGCACATTGGACAAAATTCTTGAAAATCATCGTAGAAAGACGATCAAAAAAGGACCGTATTTCTGGTGTCATCAAGAAGACGATAAAGGCAATAAATTGTTGATAGCACGAGAGGAACTATAAAATCAAAATTGTACTACACGTGGCCCACATGGGTGGGGGCCCTCCCGGTGTTATGGGTCCATCCGTCGCGAGCTCGGACCCCGGGAAAGGGTCGGATTAGGCTCAGAGTCGAGGGTGAACCCTCATTAGGGCGACTGACCATCGGTAGTCCCCACGAGAGCGACATTAACCATTATGTGAATTTGGGTTTTCAAAGGAAGAGACCCGGAAGTTGTCCCAAAGTAGTGGAATTAAAACCGAATAAATAGCATGAATAGCATCAATTTTTGGGAGTAGAATACGTCATTGTATACGAGATGAAAATTTTAGGAAGAAAATGCATCAAAAATGAGAAAAATTCATTATTGAAACCCTTGAATAGCGATTGATGCCTTTCAAATGATGTCTGCTCGGAATATGTTGCTTATCCGATTCTATTATAATAGAAAGCAGTAATGATGTCTGCTACCAAGCCTCTATCGCTTTGGGAGGGATTTTCTATTTTGATTGGACGTCCAAGGGCACAAAAAATAACAAACCATCAATTTTAATGGTGCTCTGAATTGGTGAGAAACGATACTCTGTTGTGATATCTCAAATGAGTTGTTATCTTGGTATCTTTTTTGTGTCTTCCGATTACCAAGCTTAGTGCGTGGTCTCATGAGGGTATTTCCTTCTTAATTCAACGAGCATGTGTGACTTAGGGTCTCAGGTTGTGATCAAACAGCACTTTCCTCTGTGTATATTCACCGCAAACTATACTCGGAGATAGTGTTGCAAAATAAGTTCTGTAATCATCACCGAAACTTGAAAGCTAAATCATATTTATTGAAGTTCAAGCCAAATATTCAGTTTTCTTATTCCTGTAACTTCGCCAAACGCATTTTCTTAATTTCAATATAATATCCAGCGGACAAGTCATAGTATTACCACCGTCTGATGCAATAAGGAAAGCCATAAGCTTGTATTGTAGGCGCATTATGTATAAGGGAGGAGCCGAAGGGTAGCGTAACTAGGGAAAGAGTGGTAATGTTTAAATTTTTTTATGAAAACACCTTCATAAGTTTCCACTTAATTTTTATTTTTTTAAAAAAGGTTTCAGACGATTAGGAGGTAGAGAATATGAGAAAAATCAATTTAATCTCTGCAATATCATGAGTAACAGGATTGAAAGCGACATAAAATCATTACTTTTGACATTTCATTTAGAAAGAAGGTCTCACCTTTAATCTTATACGAAAGTTATGGCTGAAGGGCAATTTAGTGAAGAAGTATTTGGAATTATGTGATTCTAGATACGTGTTAAAAACGGGAGTAAAATAGATTCGTAGAGTACACAATTTGCTGCACAAAACCGTCTCTAGGTATTTGTAGCGAATATACACCTCCAAAGAAATTTCATCCAAGTCTTAGAAGCACTAATTGAAATTCATTTTGAATTAAGATAGAATGAACCTCATAGGTAACCGTATTATTTTTAATGCTTTAGGGTGCGTGGTTACTGCTCTTAAGTTTAAATATATTCTGAAAATCCATTTATGAATTGCCATTAAATTTGACTTTAAAAATAATAAGGTAGATGTTTCAAAATTGTATAATACTAGATTGGGCCGATTCCTCGATGAAAGGTTACAGAAAGGCCAATTAAAAATATTATAAACATTTAGATATAAAATTAATGTGAAAGGTAATATTATGAATTTTTTAAATTCGTTTAGTGTCTTTTCTTAAGTCTTAGCTTTAACATAAGAAATTAATCATGGCTCTACAACTGTATGGTGGTGAAAGAGAAGGAATTATGTAATTCAATGTACTTTGCTGTTTAACATAAAGTTGATGCCAGCATTGAAACCCCCAACTTCGGTTTTTTCTTGGGAAATGAGAAATTGAACAAATTATATGCATGTAAATAGGCGTATTTAAACATCCTGGCACTAATTACACTTAGTTTAAATTTACTTTTATGGAAATAAGATTTGCAAACGGAATGTTCGGATCAGCTAAGCCCATATGCCTGTATATTTTACTCCGAGATGCACATCGATATAGATTCTAGATATATGTTATTTTATTTACTCTACCATGAATGAGGCAACGGAGAAGTAAAATATCACCGAAGTAAAGATATTATAATTTAGTGCTACTTTACTGTTACATGTCAGAGATGAAATAGCGCTTGCACTTCACACAGTATACATTTTCGGCTGGTTTTCTCTAGGAAGTACATTCATATGCTAGTTCGGCATATGCGCATCAGATGTTATAAACAAAAATTCTTCATTAATTAGTGGCGTAGCCGTTGACTTGGCTGTATGAATTTGACAGGATTCGTGTTTTTCCACGATGAGACCGTGCGAGTGGTCCTTGCGGCCTTGCCCTTGCTGTTGAATGGAATTATGACAGCTTACCCACTAAATTTTTTGAACGATAAATTAAACTGGTGTGCCGTCAATTTGCCGTTGTGCCGCCTGCTCTGATGTCCAAGGAAATTGTAGGCTGTCTGCGCGTGCTGTGTAATTACCTCCAGCCTCAATTTGGTCAGTAAAATAAGAGTTTAGAATTGCTCCTCAGGGTCTTCTGGGCAGAAACACTTTGATATTGGTTAGATCTTGAGTTTAAATTTTGACTTGCGCATTTACAAAACTTTTTCTCCGAATATAGTACGATCTATTGATCTATATTTCATGTTTCTGTTGTCATTGTGGTGCGTTTATGTCGGCTGATTTTTTGTCTGGGACCTGGTTTGGAACAAAAATTATAGTATAGGCTCTCGCATATAACCAGAAATTCTGGGTATGCTGTTAGAGTACATTCTTCAAAGAAAAATCAGCATGTGTGTTTTAATATTTGCATGGATAGGCATCGAATTAATTAATTTATGATAGATGATGGCTAAATTCCCGTTGGCATCTTTTAAATAATTGGATTATCGCGGAAATAAACTAATATTACCATAGGGATATTACTATTACTGCTAACATTAAACACCGAAAAGTAATCAGATTTATTTCGCTGAAAATTGATTATTACTCTTAAGTAAAATAAATAGATTGATACCTCGAGAGTTAATTAAAGTATTCGAATTTGTTTATGTATCAATTCTGTTAAGATAGAAGCTGAAATAAAAGTTAACAACAATTCGCGTACATATTTTACCGTTAACCGTTGCTATAAGCTAGTATTAGAAAATTGAAGCATGGCTTTGCTTGTAATGCTTTTTCAGCAGAATAACAAGCCCTATTTTCAGTTTTTTGCAGTTTATATTTAACATATTTTTAGATGTTTGACCTTGGCGTTGCAAACAGCCGTGAATTTGCTATGAGGTCCATGCTCCAAATTATCAAAACCTGTTCATCTGGAAGCGGAAACACATACTTATCAGATAATTTTTAATACGTTTGTTATTTTCACCTGATGGAGCTTACCTTGTCACATTCATGGAGAGTATTGGCAGCCAATATTTAGTCTCGTAAAAATGTGGTATTTTTATTTACACGTGATAAAATTATAATCCCTAATTTAGAACTAAGACGGCATTATTATTTTCTACCACATTTTCTGCTTCTCAATTTCCGGTGAAATATGTGACGTGTGTTAGGGACGTGGGGTAAAAAATATTATAAAATAGAGAAAGCCTCGCCTGTCACCTGGAGGATTTCCGAGAATGGGGATCGGCCGTGGATTTAAATTTTCTCTTCTCGTATCGTCATCATCACCTCCGGCGTGAATTATCGGACAATCCCCGCTCTTTTGAATGGCTGTGAGTAAAGGCCGTTGACGAAATCTTTTCTGCCCGGTTGACAGACCCGTGGGACGCGTTATCACAGGCTGCATGCGTGGCGGCGGAGGTGCTGCTGCCAACGGCAGGTGAGTGAATTTCCGTCGCTCTCGCAATGTGATGGTGTTATGTGATTTTCGGATTTCAATATGAATTTTGCGTTGAATAAAATGCGTCATATTTTGGTTTGTATCGCCACAGGCATTCATTGAATAGTATCGCGTGTGGAACGGTCTGGGCACTTTGCTGGCGCGAAAATTATTCAAAATATTTGGTAAGATATTCATCTAAAAAGTTGTGACACTCTTTGTCGGTGGTGAAGTAAATTGTTGTGGTGGAATATTTGTCGTTCTTCCCAAAAAATATCAAGCTTATGTTTCCCAATGTGTATTTTTAGAGATTTCAATGGAAGGTCATTTTAATAGGCAGTAGAATATATGTCAGGGATTAAATGAATAATGTTCGTACGCAGGTTTCCGCGGTGATTACTTGAGTTCAGCATTCTTTCGGGCTGCAGGACGCGGATGAATAAATTCTCATTTAATGAATAAATTTCTTCCTTTAGTTAATGGAACTGATACGTAATGACGTATTTGTAATTCTCGCGATACTAGAATTTCCTGAAAAATAAAGTAGATTATCGTTTACCACATTTTTCTATTACTAGCTATCGTTCGGTATTTTGTGGTAGATTAGAAATGATAAGGTTTAGCCCCCATGTTTTGGCTGCAAGTTATAAAATTTATTATGTGTAAGTGCATTTAGATGTAATGCCAGTCTATCTAATTTGCTATTGGTAGGAGTTTACATTTCATCTGAATGAGCATTCTTTCACGTATGACTTTGATTAGTGATTATGCATATCATCAAATAAAATTGACACAATTATGTGCCCTTTCTTAACATTGGTAGTATCATGTGATAATGAGTTTCTAAATATATTGTATGTTCCATTTCATGAATTGTCGAATGCAGTAACTTGTGTTTGTTGGGCTGAAACTTGTGGTAGCAAAACAGGTGTAGAAATTAAACTTTCTGGTTCATCATTTATGCTAGTGTGTAATTCTTTTCCTCAGCAATTATTAAATTGAAACAAAGAAGAAATTCATTAAAGGCATGAACGGTCTTAGTGAAAAATGCTAGCAAATTGTGTTCCATTTTAATACGGATATTTTTGGCACCAGATAGTGCCTTTTTTCAATCAAGTTCTAAAAATAATTGGTCATTTTCACCAAGTGTAATATTATGACTGTAATTGGAGTTAAAACTTAGCAACACTTACAATCATGCATTTGATTTTTTTGTCATTGTCACTGTCATTTGTTTTATTTTCATCAGAAAGGAGCTTAATCATATGAGAATGAAATAATGAAGATGCAATCTTTTTGGAGCGGAATTTTCCATATTGGAATAAATGCCTAGGTTTTAATATTAATACATCACCTTGAAAATGATGTAGCAACAATGAAACCTAGGTCCAAATAAATTTTATAATCGTGGATAATTGAAAGTACTTATTTCATGTTATGAGAATAGTTTTTTACATACATACTCTTGGCCATTCAAGTGTTACGTTAGTACCACTATAGGGAAAGGAGAAGGGTCTACCAGTTGGCTTACTTTTATGGCCGAGTGACGGGGTAGAGGGATACAAATAATAATGATATTGTAAAATTAATACAGGACGGTATAGCTCTATGGCAAATAAAAGAATGATTGCGAGGTAATACGGTGTGTATGACACTCAGATAAATAACTGCGTCACGCGTAATTAATGTGATGCGTCCATGACAAAATATGATTTCTTCGTCAATCCATTTCAATTCTTGATACTCTTGGCGATTAATATATTATTTATGAAAATCGTACTAATAATACTACCACTAATACTGTTTCAGAAAATCAAATAGTCTTACGTGAGGATAGAGTGTGGGATAGGAATGTAATTATTTTTGCGAAAGATCCATAGAGAAAAAATCATTCGCCTTCACCGGGATTCGAACCCGGATTTCCGGTCGAGTGCTTTAGCCAGTTAAGCTACCGAGGCGTCATTATTCCCTGTGGATATTTTCGGACACTAACGGACAAGATGTTGCTGCACTACTGAGCATATGATGCCACAAGCAGTCCATATCGTGCGCACAGCGCCACAGCCGGAGTGCAGGCCCGGACATAGAACACAAAGAGGTGTTCGCTTTAGACTAGTTTTAAAGTATACCGGGACCATCCGCGGTGATAACTTTTGCGGGAGTCACCCGCAATGCACAATAGTACGAAAGATCCACAGAGAAAAAATCATTCGCCTTGACCGGGATTTGAACCCGGATCCCCCGATTTCCGGTCGAGTGCTTTAGCCAGTTAAGCTACCCGGTCAAGGCGAATGATTTTTTCTCTGTGGATCCTTCGCACGATTGTGCATTGCGGGTGACTTCCGTAAAAGTTATCACCGCGGCTAGTCCCGGTATACTTTAAAACTAATTATTTTTGGTTCAAAATGAGGGGAGAGGCAAGACAATTGCCATGAATGTGCTTACGTAATTCCTGAACGTTCCGTTTACCGAAGGGTCTAAATTTTTTGTATTAAATCCGTTTTCTCTTTATGAGTTTTCGTCTGCGCGTCACATCATAAAGCCTTATCAATACCATTTGATTTAACAGTCTGGCCTAAGGAGAAGTATCAGAAGTTTGATGAGCTATATGCGTAATTAAATATTTCATTTTCTAATATTTCTATTGTCTCCTTTATTATAATCTCCTATCGTAACACCAAAATGCCAATCTTGGTTTAGCTGTTGGCTACTGCTCTGACATCTTGAGCGCCAATGTTCATATTTGCTGTGAATTTATGGATTCAAATTGGCTAGAAGAATTATTCTGCCCAGTTAATTTACTTAACATCTAAACTATGAGGCCACCGAAACATCAGATGTTGTCGTGTCCCATATCGCGGGAGCATGTTTCCCTGATTATGTGGAATGCCGCATCTTGCGAAATTGATGCATCGCAATATAGCAAGCTCTGTTTTGAAGTGGCTATTTGCGGTCCGTGGGGTTAGCCTTCCCCCATCCCACCAAGGACGCCCGCCGCGCTCAGCAAACAAAAGGACTCAAGGACTCTCCCCTTTCGTGGGCCCGCCATGCCTTCATTTATACCCGCTAAACCCTGTCTGGCTTTTGTGGCTGGCCGCGAGCGAAGCGCCGCGAATTTTTGCGGACTTAACCGGAAACCCCCCCTCTCTCTCTGCCTCTTCTGGGGTTCCCGAGTCGCGAGGTTGGCAGTGTTAGCTGTTTTCAATTAACTGACGCAGAATAATTTGCCTGGCTCAAGGGCGAGATAATGAAGGCTCTTATCCAATTGGATTCAAGGGAGAGCTCACTCGCTTGAGACCCCTTTCTGTCTCATTGCACCGTAATCCGTCTTATTCTGTAGCTGCGTCAGTAGAAAAATTAATGATTAATTATTGCCAAGGCCTCCTGTGATATTCAGATTAAATGCTTCCTTCCATCCTTATCACGTTTAATTACCCTTAAAGGACGCATTTCTATCTCTCCTACTGTCTTTCATCAGGTATTTGGTCACTCCTACCTTTTTGTCGTGTGTCACAAATTGTACAAAGAAAGATTCTTAAGCCCGGATATATGTGTGCTCTCTCTCTCACCGCGTGTTTAAATTTATTAACAGAAGTTGCCACTCCCGTCACTGATAGATGGAGCAACCCGAATTTCGCGCAGGAATAAGCTATAATTAGGAATGTCAACCTGAATTTATATTAGTGTTGGTTGGATCAATCAAATTCATAGCCTATCAATGCTATTCGCCACGATTGTAAACGTTGTATAGTGAATATCGATCGATAGTAGATCGCTCTTCATTCATCGCCTTGTATTTCTTTTTGTCCACTCAACGTTGCGGAAGGGAATCAATTGTGAAGAATAATTTTTCTGAATATGTTCCTATGTGATGCTTCCATAATTACCAATTTGAAAGTTTTTTAAAATTTTTTACCGCTATAGAAATATTTTTCGACCAATTTATGGGAAATGTGAGTAGCTATTAATGTAATTGAATTCGTGGAAAACAACCAATCAAGAATTTTAAGCGCGATTTGATAATTGCCCATTTAATATCCGTTCCCTTTCGATACGCTTTCCGATGAAAATGCCGTATAATCCAGCACAGGGGCAAAGTAAATCGGGGAATTTGCACCGGTGAGTGTTGCCAGTTATGGCTCACGTAGTCAGTCATTGACAGCCCTTAATGAAGTTATGGGTGTATTATGCTCACATGCACACATTTGCCTTCAAATATCCCAATACCTGGTGTCGGCTTTACGATTTTGCTTTGTATTACGTAGCTGAAAGCGATTTATGTGATGGCTAAGCCTTATGAGGTGACAACTTCATGTTGATTGAGGATTAGGTTTTCAAAAGCCCGCCATTGATTCCCATAGGATAATGGAGTAGTCAAATTATCCGCCTCTTTCATATACTTTACTCATTTTGGTATAAGGAAGTAACTAGATTTTTAAAGTAAAGAAGTAGATTTTTAAACAATAGAAAATATTTGTTTTAGACGAATAGATGATGAATAGGTAATCCCCAATTACATACTTCCTCACAAACTACCTCAACAGTCTTGCGGCGACAGGTGTTAGGGGAACAGCCGGTAACCGTGTAGGAATAAAAAAACCAGGTGCTCATTGTGAGACATTTGATTGCTAGATATTGCAGGTGCTCTGAAGACGATGGCAGAGACAGCCATCGAAACGTCGGCCGGTAATGACCTCACCCGGATGAAAACCCGGGAAGACTCCACCTGCGTCATTCACTGCGAAAGAATAAGATTTCAATCTTGCAAAAACGTATACTTACACCTATCCGCTCCTTAAAATATTTCTATCACATTATAGCCTCTCTTCGATGTGGAATTATCACGCTCATTTAAAGATAATCCGTGTGTTACTCTGAAAGTCATCTGGCTGTTAATTGCTCAAGCGTTCTAAGCCTATCCCTTAGCCTCCGAGTATCTAGCGGCTTCCAGCCTAATTCCTGCGAAAGACGCTCTCTGTTACCTCTGAACCGTTGTTTAACACTATAATTACCGATGGAGTCATTTTGACTCGTTGTAATTTTTATTTTTCTACTCTGAATAATATGTTACGAATTCCGGCCTGAAATTCAGTGAATTTTATTCATTTTTGACACATAATAAAGCTTTGCGATAAAAATACCTTCAGAAAAAAATAGAACACATTTATCAAAATTTACCTTTGACTACCAAAGAGAGGAGGTACCAACTGTAATAAAAATCTTTTTTATTTTATTAAATTATCTTCCCAACTTCCATGTACCCTACGTAATATTTTTTTCGTTTAAACATGATAATAAATGTGGTGAAAGGTTTATGTTTTGCTTCCTATCCAATTCCTCAGTGATAATCCCATTAAAACAATATAACATGTTAGAAGAAAGAATTTCAAGCAATACTGTCGAACCTCGCATTTGAAAAAATCATATTTTGTTTAAACCACGACTGAAATATTTCAATTTCAAATGATAAACTAAAGCTATGTATCAATAAAAGCGAATATAAATTTCAAAAATAAACAATTATAAGGTAGGAGCCAAAATGACTCCATTTGGTAGTTCTAGGAGGGGTGTCAATTCCGGTATTCCTAGTGTTAAGTCGCGGAGCTAACATTTGTATTTTTAATAAATACACAGATGAAGTCTTTAAAGGCTTGACCTCATACGATTGGCATGTATTCAACGTACGGAGTGACGAGTAGCTCCTCCCTATTACATCATTGGAGAATTTACTGGTGCTATCGCTGGGAAGCGATGGTAAAAATGTCGTATGATTCATGCTTTAAATTTTCTTTTGAGGTCCCACAATGGATTCTGTAAAAGCTGTGGTAACGTTAACTTTTGTAGATATAATCCTGCGAATTATAATCCGTAGTATTCTTTCAAAAATGCTACGCATTCATATCGGTGTGTTTAATGTTTCAATGTAACTTACGGGCTTTGATATAGCGGTTGTGGATTTGATGAATATTTGGAAGGTGATTGCGAAAAGTATTTTTTCAATGGCAATATTCCTTTCTTCCTTTTAGCTATTGTAACTAGTGCAACCCTATAATGCAAATTTTTAAAAGTCGTTGAATATTGGTTTGTGCAAAAAATAGATCATGTAAATATGTCACTGAGGTCATTTAACCTTTTTAAAGGGATGTAATGTAGTTTTAGCGCATTAATTATGATGATCGTTTTTCTTTCTATGCAGTATATTTCTTAATTTATGAAATATATCGAGTGCAAGTTTTTTTTGCAAACGATCCATGTAAATATAGGACTATTGGTGATTTTATGACATTTTGGAAGGTAGGTATATCGAATATTTTTAGCGCAGTTTCCCTGACAAATGTTCGTTTCGCAATTTTTCCATTTTAATCTTTTATGGCATAAATAGTTAATTGTTAGGGACTTTTTTGTGGAAAAATATTTTCTAGATACTTCACAAAGAACTAATGATTATCATCCCAGGATGCCGGGCATATTTTCGCGTGCGTTTCACGGAAATATTTCTCTCGTCAAATGGATGCAACCTGAGTATCAAAGCGTTTCCGTGTCTTCGGTTCGCATTTCATCGCATTTCCCCATGGGAAGGATGCAGAGTGTTCCGCTGATTGCAGCCAAAGCGGCCTACTCTTCCTACAGCGCACCTCGTCACACATGTGATCGGCCATCACCCTAATGGTCGCCTCCGTTTCCCTCCTTCACTTCTCAATTTTTACACCCTTACTCTTCTTTCAGTGCGCATAGCGTTTCCCTTTGCTCACACGCCAATCTTCTCACTCGAGAACGACCCCCGACTTTTATGTATTCTAAATAAAAATATTGACGTACTTTTTTTTTTGCTCCAACTCCGAGTGCTTCACTTTTAGTATCGTTAAATCTGTTCCCGTTTTGGTTCTATTTCTTTTTTTTTTGAAAATTTGCAGGATTTTCTCTGCTTTTTGATGTACGGAACTTTGATGCCTAATTTTTTTTTGCTCTCTGGGTTCGACTGCGCAGGAAAGATATTAATCTACTACAAGTCGGGAAAAATGAAAATACTGAATCGACATCATCTATTTTATATCGGAATACATTTTTAAAAGAACGTACATAAGTTAACACTAAATATTTTACTGATTCATGAACTATAACTGTAAGTTATTGAAAACAGCTTTTGCAGCTTATATTTATGAAATCAATGGTTCGCGAGTTTACTTTGTGGAATGGGGAGACGGTAGAAGCAAAAATAACCTTTGTTGTGTTTCACACAGTAGTTATTAAAAATTATATAACTTTTATGCCTTTATCGAGAGTTAGTAGAACCTGTTCTGTTATCTCTTGGTAATGACCTGTAAATGTTGTAACCGGTAGAGTATTTAGGAAATATATATATATGGAATATAACAAAGTTTATTTTTCATTCTATCATATTAAGATATTTAGATAGAATTCAATCAAGCATTTGTAACTGATAGAAATCCTAGAACTAATAATAACAGTGCCGTTACGGCGTCCTTTTCTTAACTGTGACGTTGATTTTTTACTGCTCAAGTCGGCAGAATGTGATTACCATCAACAAACGAGTATCTCTATATAGGAATCACAGTTTTGTTAAGGTGAAAAATTATAACTGTATTATGGTGAATATAAAAAAATAAGAAATGAACGCTTGAGCATAAAGTCATTAAAAAATATGGTTATAGGTGTTTATTGAAACATGCTTAAATTTATTTAACTGCATATCCGAAATCCTTAAAATATGCCTTCCTGTATTAAAATATTTCTTTGCTATTTCGTCGTTGTATCCGACGTAGATAGAGGTAAATTTCGACCATTTTATGTTTTAATTAAAAAAATTTGCTTATAAACTTAAACTGAAGACTAATGTTGAATTATATTTACAATACTCCTTTAATTTTATATTTTTGACGCCATTGTGTAAAACAAATCAAGTTCTTTACTTTTTTTGTGGCCGTACCTTGCATCTAAAGGGAAGAATAGAACTCATTCATTGTAAATATGCTGGTGTGAGAACTTGTGTGTCGTTACTGAAAAACTGGTGCCCCGAATATACTCCGAATATTTCAGGTCATGGCCAGGATATAATTATTATGAAAATGAAAATCGTGTGCATTTTTATTTTGCTAAAACTATATCACCTTTTTCCATTAATGAATTACCGCATGATGAGCTGTCGCATTCTGTCGCAAAACACTCTTCCTCCAGAGAAAAATTAATAATGACTGCCTTTCATTGTTGTCACCCTCGGCATAAGCTACTGTGAAATATTATTCTTTTTTATGCTTTCGCTCCATGTTTCAATCGTGACAAAAACTCTCAAGTCAGAAATGTGACTCCGTTTTCATCCATTGCTTCGCGTTTTTATAGTAATTTATTGGTACGGTCTTTGACGTCTCCAGGAAATCGCATTGCAGTAAGGGATTATATATCAGTCGAGCGTAACGGGGTGGCATAATTCAATTACGGAGCGTGACAGCAATTGGCCCAATTTCAAGCCCTGTTTTTTTTACGCTCTTGTGAGTTTGGTGCCACTGGCATCCCCAAAACATCTCCCGTGCTCTTCTCTGAAAAAGGGTGTTCTTATTTTACTAACCAACCTTTCTCGAATTCCAAAATTTTAACTCTTTTTCCCTTATCCTCACCATCCACTGAAACTTCCTCTTAATATTCTAAACCAAATCTTCTTTCCTTCGCTGGTTTTTTTTCTCATTTTCCGGCCGTTTTTATTTGTATCCACTGATGGAGGAAAGAATTAAGATTTTATCCTGTAGCGCCTCCGCACCGGAATAAAAAAATCCTAGGTTTAGTCAGAACGAAGAGCTTTTCTCCGTATTTTCTCCGGACTTGTTTTTACCTTCTTTTTGCTTTGCACACAATTAGGAGTGGCTGGGTTAATTGGGGTTCCGTTTAGTTTTCCTCCGCGAACAAAGGGTATATTGATAAAAGTAGCAGGAAGCGACAAAAAATGTAAGAATAGATCTTCCATAATCAGGCTTTTAATTAATGCAGTACAGCCAAGAGAGATGAGAAATTCTACACGAGCTCTTATTGTATAACATATTGTTACAATGCTTCCCAAAATTACCCCTTCAAAAATATATTCTGGTTACGATAACAATGCCGAGGACCTTAGATGAATGAAAATATATAGAATCAAGTAGTGACTTTTAGGTCCTTTAGGTGCTTATATTTGCATATATTTCTTGAATTTAATGAATTAATACATTTAACTAAAATATCATTTTAATTTCTCATCCCAAGAAAAATAGACTATTTTTTATTGCTATTATATAACAGAGTTACGCGATGTTATACATCTGCCTTCCCATTGAATTCATAGAAACTGTTACAACGGTTACACGGTTGGTGTTTCATTAATTTATAGTTAGAATTTCATAAAAAAGAAACATCGGCATCATGTAGTTAACATCAATAAGTAATTAAATTTTGTAAGAGTATTTCGTTTGCCAGATTTTGAGAGCCATAAGCCATTTTTGATTGAATTAACTCGCCGTTTAGGTGATTGTTTATCTAATGAGCTCATTTCCTGAAGAAATTGTTCTCACCCAAGTCATAATTTGGCGTAGAGTTCGAAAGTTCTCTTCTTGCAATGATCACTGAGAGAGTGCATAGTACTCGAAACATAGTGTGAAGTTGGAATTTTTTCACATGCCACTAAAGCACGTAAAACCGTATTAGCAGGCTTCATTCTACGTTTTTTCCTATCTTTCCATTTACTTAGCCAAAGAACCGTTCAGTTATATGTAAATAAAAATGTGCCAAGAACATACGGAAACTTTAAATCCAACAACCATCACGCGTCATGTATAGATTACGGTCGGTTTACTGGTGTGATGTTATTGGCGTCGGGAAGAAAATATTATCTTCCATTTAGGGGAGATTTCCTCATATCCTCCATCCCTTCTGTATCCACTTCTGCATGGTACCCTTTTTTGCCAGTTGAGAGAACAGTTTTTGCAAGCTTTTCTGTAGATACTGAATTAAGCCATATGCGTCAATATTATCTCGAAAAAATATTATGTGTGTGTCTTTATCTAAATTTTTTGTCATTTTTCGTGGATCATTTTAATGCTGCCTGGCCAACCTTTTATATATGCCTAAATGTTCACCACTGACATTGTTTTGTTAAAAATCGGCGTTTAGTTTTTACACATTTTGCGTGTTTGTACATGCAAGATACTATTCAATTTCAAATTTGAAGGATAACTTAATCTTTCTCGGAGGTTACAGAAAGCTACCGATACATAGTGACAAGTTCATTCGTATATGATATTGGTTTCATCGCCTACTTTGAAATGTAATTATTTCAATATTAAGGGGATATAATGCCACTTGAGATGAGATCAAGATGTAGTGCTTAACTGGAAGTCAACGCATGCTATGGGATACTCGGTAGATGGATTCTAATGTAATATCGGTCTAATGGATGGCTTAAAGTTTATTAATCAAACACAGAATTTATAAAATAAACTGTTATAATACGATGTACCATAGGCATACGATAAAGAACTGGTTGTATGCCCCAAATATCTAGAAATTACCCTATTAGTACCGTGATTCAGGGAGTATTGGTGATAAAGACTGTTGTGACTAATAACGATCAAAATTCATCTTCTCTAGTTGTCCTAACATATAAAAGTTCTACCTTAGAATAGCGTGGGAGAAATATGTATAGAAGTATTATTGGGGAAATGAGTATCCCGGCAAGATTTGTGCTGCCGCCATCGGTCTGTTCGATTTCATTCAAAGATCAGTTCGATTTCATTCAAAGAGAAAATGACCACATTCGGAGAGCCGTTGGAACTTCAAATGAATAGTTCAATGAATCATTACTTGCTCGAAGGTTAAACGATGGAACGTCGGGAAAATACTTTTTCCGTGGAACTGAGCCCTTCAAGTGAACCATTACTTGCGCGCCGTAAGCGGTCACCTTCTTAACGATGAATAAATTGTACCGATTTTTTAGTCATATAGTGGAAGTTCGACATATTGGAATAAAAGGTAGTTTCACTTTTTCACTATGATTTTATTGCGCATGGCGCGTTTCGGCTCTCAATACATCATCTGGTACAGAAGCACACCAGGTCTTGTAGCTGTGAGCCGAGGCGCGTCATACGCGTTGAAATTATTGCGGTAAAGAGCAACTTCCCTTTCTTCCGATATTCTTAACAATACCCGTATTTGGCTTAATCTCTGACGCCATTCAAATTTATGCTCAAATTCGGAAATACAGAATAACCCCAGTGGTCTTCAAAATGTTTGCATATTAAACTATCTTTATTTCACGTCTTTGAAACAATCTATTTGATTCTTAACCGTGAATATCCTGCGCATTTCCTTCCCCTCTCAATTTTTACATTTTACTCCTTCTCGGATCATTCTAATTGTACTATTAAAAAGTGAGGCGATAATCGTTCCTTAAAATTCCTCGTTGGAAATTGTCTTCATTGTGCCATCAGAGTGGTAACCGATAGTTGTGGCATTAAATTTTTGGAGATAAGTATTTTACTCTTAAAGAAAGCATCTTTCTTTTTTAATTTATCGATGCATCAATCAAGAATACAATCGTTTTTAGGCATCATATTATAGAATTATGATGCAAAATGTGCTCTTGTTAAAAATTAAACAGTGCTGTCAATCATTACGTTTCTTGAATACGACTACTTAGCTCAATTTTTCTATGTGATCATTAGTATCTTGGAGTTCAGGTGAAAATGATGCAAAACTTTTACGCCAACGTTTCGGTTCATTTATAAATTATCTTCAGGGCTTCAATATATTCAAAGGCTCCTCTAGTGTTACTGCTTAAATTTTCCTTTCTCAAACGCTCAAAAAAAGGGTTATGGTTTGATGTTGTTATACAGCCACTTCCTCGGATTCTTTTCCTTGTACTTCTTTTCTTCCAGTTATGTCAACTTTTCTCTCATTTTATGGCTACAAGAACAATATAAGATGTATTCGTATGTAACTTATGGTATCAAGTCATAAATAAAGCATTGGCGAAATGCCAGGATACTGATTGCTTTGATTTATTACCCATTAAATCTCGTTCGTGAGATATCTCGGCTGTGCTTGAATGCGCAACCCGTCGCTTTCACGTCCTTTCCATACTCTCCTCCTCAAAAACAATTCTGCTCAACTGTTTTTCTGCCTGTTGGATCTCAGCCTACGTTTTGCTATCTATGGCGAAGGTAAAATAATGATTTCGAGGGAAGATTTTTTTCTCATGAGGCATGTCTTGCCTCTACTTTACTTGAATGAAAAATCACCGCATTTCTTGCTCAGTGGACCTTACAGCGAAAGCAATCGAACACTTTGGTACACGGACATTTCTTTAGGCAAAGGTGGGACTCTTCTCTTCTATTTTCTTCTCCATTCCTGGGGTATATGGGTTTTCTATGATCCTGCTTCCACAACCGAAGTTATTTCTCTCTATATTTTCTTTTGTAACCCTACCAATGCCTAGCTACACATTTTCTAGCGTCCGAAATTGTGTCCTCGAACTATTTATTTTTACCGTTGAGTATCATGTTGTTAGTAAATAAATATCACCTATTTTCTGCTAGCTGTTGGCATATTGTCCATAATGATGAATAATTTGCTCTAAAAAGTACAAGCTGGCAGGTTAGGGGAGAAAATACATCTTTAAAAAAAAATACTAAATAACTTTATTTGCTCTGGGAGAAGTGTATCCCATAGAGTAGAAGAAGCTTCCACAGCTTATGAATGCATTAGTCACAGTGTCCCATTTTATGAATACTAAGTTTCTTAATGTAAAAAATATAAGACAGATAAGACGCATATTTTATTTAATGCTATGGATTTTTGAGGACATTTAATAAATAAGGCCGGAAGAAGTTGTGCGATTATAACTGTCTGATACAATTAATATTTCAGCTTTATTAGACGAAGGCTTCGGGCGAGTATCAAACATACGATTGCGCAATCTCACGCATTTTGGGTTTCATCGATTCAGAACGTTATAATCTCACATTTCGTCCAACCTTTATTATTTATTATATTTAAAATACAGAGTATCAAATAATGTGTCGAAACATTATGAAATCAGTTCTGTTACAGAGCGCATCGAATCGCATAATTTCAAGGAACAGTACAGAGTATGGTAACGGCAACAAAATAATTGAACACAATTTACAAAAGATGTAATGTTTATTATAGATAATCAACAGCAGAAGGCCAATTTACAAAGGTTTCTGACGGTTTTCCTTTAAATACCTTACCATTAAGGAGTGATGTCATACTCTCCGGCATTGAGTTCCATAATTTGCAGTGATAAATGAGTAAGGAATTTCAAACAAAGTGGTTCGATATGCAAAAATGGGCAGGGTTTCTGTCTAACGTGTCATACGCTTCATTTCATTGATCTTAAATAGTATTATTTTATTTTATAGAACTTAGATCGTCCCCATCGAGTAGTCATTTTACCCACCATTAAGGCGCGGTTTGTTTTTAAAGGCTGGAAGAGAAGGAGTTTTGCTGAATTATAATCATTTCTTAACTGCCAAATATCCTCTCGTTAAGCTCGAGAAAAATGAAGTTTAATCATGCGTTATCAACGTTGGCGTGGAGAACGTTTTTCACCCCGCATAATGCATCCATTCCTTCGCATCTCGCGCATTGGGAAACTCCCAATTATTCTCGTCAGAAGCGTGATAATATCGCTCTTCACTTCCTAATAAATTATATGCGTCACAATGCATCACGAAGTTGTTTGCCATTAAATCGTTTTCAATAGGAGGTGCGGATTTAAAAAATGGAAGCGGGAGAATAACAAGCCATTTCGATACACTAGCTTTTAAATTTTTTCGTGCGGGAGTAACCGCGCACGTTCATTTTGAGTTCACATTGTAACTTCATAATATTTAGAAAAAAGCTAATTAGAGTCCTTTATATCATTGATGGCACGTGTTAGGTAAGGCGGAAGAGGATTTTTCTCAGCTCATTTTAATGGAACATTTTTTAAACAATTTTACACTTTAAATATTCGTTAGAGAATAATTTCAAAGAAATTACTGTTTTTTAATTTTAATTTTCCGAAGGGTTCCAAAAAATAAATCGATCCTTTAGGAAAATTTAAAGTGAAGAAACTATTACAGACTTATACCTTCAAAAATCGGGGTTATTGGCTTTGTGTATTTTCGATTGGTAACGTTTATCAGGCCCTTTGAAATTTTGATTTTTTCCCACTGGAATAACAAAGAGATATTTGAAGTTTGATCTTCAGCGCTATCTGTAGTTCACTTTTGAAATGTTTTAAAACTCACTATCAGGCGTTTTCTTTGAATTTAAATAAGTTTAATTAAATTTATAAAAGGTAATAAATCGTTTCCCCCATTTTTAGCGGTTTTGCTATAATTTAATCACAGATTATCGAATTTAATCCTTCTGGGCGCCATTTTATAGGTTTTTTGATCACGAAAATTTTGTCCAGGGTTCAATTTTCCCCTTTCATGCATAGTTTTCGTGCTATGTCGGGAATTCCGATTTTACGGCCAAATCGCTGTAAAAAGAACAATATTAAAATGAAAAAAGACTGACACAAGAGGTGAGTGATAGCTTCTTTCACATTCCCCAACAAGTCAAACGGAAATAAACTGTTTTTGGCCGTTATTACCGCTTATAATTACGGTTATAATGACGCTTGAAGTTAATGGATCGGCGCACAAATTCACCGAGCCACAGGATACCGTGGCGTATTCTCTGCTCGTGAATCGCGAGCGAACGTTTAGTGCAAGCGTTAGTACCTGAAAGAGAGTTGGCTTTTGAAAAGGTTTTGTGTTCGCCAACAAGGAACAGTCCGTCCAAATTCCACCCGTGATGGTTTTAGCATTTGTTTTTGTAATGGCCCGGGTACGCTTTTGCGGCCACTGCGGTGTCGTGACGCGTGTAAAGTTGAGACAATGAGATTTCCGACCTTTTTGCGGCGCCCTCTGCCATTGTGTCGCTAAGGGTAGATTGGGATGGGCGATTAAGGGCTTCGTTGAGGCTACTAAAGGTCCCCAACTCTTTGCTTTGCCCTTTTAACATCAGAGACCGCGGACAAAGACAATTTCGGTCGCCGGAATGAAAGCCAGAAGAAGCCCGAGCAATTAGAAAAATTGAGATGGAAAAGTAACCTCCGGCAAAAAGAAATATAATCGTGAGGCTTCCACTGCGGATTTTGGAGCATTCATATTCTTCTTTGGGTCCAGTTGGGCGCATTGCACTTGGGACCTGCTGTGGAACAATTGGAGAATAAAACTTGGAGAATTAACGTGGAGATTTGGAATAGCATTTTAGTTAAGATTCTACTTTTCAATTCATTGTTCACAAAAATACCCTAATTACTATTTTTAACGGCTGGTGAAATATGCGATGCTTGAATGTTATATTTGTTGCTTAATATCTCTCACCTGGTTCATAAATCTACCAAGGTTTTTTTTGGAATAAAAAAAATTTGTTTTGCTAGTGTTCACCATTGTAAAGTGACAAAATTTCATTATGTTCTAAATTTTCTACTTGATAAGTACCTAACTACTTTCACCGAGCTATTATTTGATAAGATTTATCTCTCTGTTGGTAATTTTAAAAAAATTGAATAGCGTTAAATTTTTTTCCAGGATTAACTTTTTCTGGATATTTCCTTAAGGAATAGATCTTACGAAAGCATTACATAAATTACGAATGCATTAAAAACAGCGAAGTTCGTTGTAAGGGCTGTGTATATTGCATCTACCATCAGTCTGAATCGTATAATCGCAATAGTGAAAAGAACGATACCTGTATTATGAATGAAATTTCGTCAGCAAGAACAATGGGAAAAATAATGAACCGGTTAGAAATCAGAAAACGTAAGCAATTTAATGCCCATGGTTGTGATATAAACAATTTTGGACCCAACTTTGCAATATTTATCTAACCTTTCGAAAGGCGCAATATTGGAATTGCTGAGATCAGGCGCAATGTGCTTGACAGGTAAAGATGTTAAATAGCATTATTAACGCTTGGCGTGGCTCATTGGTAGGTACACTATTGAAGTTTAAAGCAGAATTATTAATGTAGTCAAACACTTACATGTCTTTCGTGCTGGTATGCATACCCATGGTCTTTACATGCCCAGGACTGGTCCAGCAAGATGCGATTTAACATTCTCTTTAGAAAAAAATAATTAAAAACCATAAATAGTAATTGTATTAATTAAACCTAAAAATCTGAAAATTAATATAATTATAAAATTACATGCCTCGATGGTAACACTTGCTATGTAGAACAAATATCACAGCATTAAAAAAATAGTATTTCACAACACAAGTCATCAGTAAAACGTGGTATAACACTGTGTGCTCATGCTAGCCATAGCATAAGCAATGGCCATGTTTTTGATTTTGACAACGCCGAAATTTTAGGTCATTAGGTTAATTTGAGAAAAAGATTTTTAAAAGAAATGGCTCACATATCTAAATCAATTAACAGTTGTAATAAAAAAACAAACATTGAAAACCTTATCAAAATTTATTTTTACTTAATTAATCAAAATTAATGGTAAATAGGTTTGGTAATAGATTAGTAACCTAATATCAACGAAAATATGTGCAAAGCTAAGGCGTGTCAAAATTTTTGTGTATTCTCTTCTTATTAAAAAAAATTATATTATTGCAAAAAAAACTCTTTCGTAACATTTATTTATGTAACAATATTGTATATCATTGTATTTTATTTTGTTCTCATGTTTTCATGCATAGCATGATGGTTTTCAATAAACTGATACGTTGGCTATCAACTTTTTTGCATCATATACATTTGACCTATACTCCAAGAATTATTTTATCATTAATTAAACGAGGCCAAGATAAGAGGAAGAAAAAAATCATTCTCTTTAGGCAATTAAGTATTATTAAATGTAATATATTTTAGCATGTGTATTCTATAAGATCAGTTTTTTTTATTTTGCGAACTCATTTATCTAATAATGCTTTTGTTTTGCTCTATTGTGCCATTATTTTGCTTAAATATGCTGAATAATCCGCCACTGATCTGCCGGCATAAAGGTGAAAAGTAAAAGGCTGCAAAGAGCTTGTCAAAACAAAAAAGCAACTATGAGCGCCAAGAGTCTATGCCGCCTAGTGGCGCGGAGAAATGAAAAAAAGCTCGCGCTGTGCCTATCAGATCCACTGCACCCGACGGAAGGCTAAAAACCCTAAGGAGGTGATGGAAAAACTCAGTCGGTCACATTATAAGGCATGATGGCCTTATGAAAACAATCGTAGAAGGACAGGAAGAGAAGAAGGGTAATGACGGCCCCGAATGAATTGCATGGGACAGATACTTATGTTGTAAAAGAGAAGAAATACGTTACTATGAAAAGCCTAGCAGATTGAAGAGCGTAGTGGAGAGATACATCAAACCAAACAAAGGATTGTTGAATTATGACTATGTACTTCACAATGATAACGAAATTAATAAAATATAAATAGCTATATGACGCGATAGATTCTTAGGGCTTGATGATAGAAAGCAGTAGCTAACCTCCACCATCTAAGATGTCATGTATCATGATATTCCCTTGGGATTTTATACCATTGCCGCTGTAGCATCAGACAATTTTCCCTCCAAAACCTTTTTATTTCTTTGAAAAATACAATTTTTTATTTCGTCTCCTTTCTTCAAGATCTTTTCAAATGACTTTATTCCCAACAATTTCCCTCTCCTCTCACAATAGCCTCTTGGCAACCTTCCATCCCTCTTTATTACCAATAAAAAATGCTGCACTCCGGGAGTACCGACAGAAGTGCAAACTTGAAATAACGTGAGCATTTTTTAATGCAAGGAATAATTTCTAATGAAGTGTTTTATTAATCAGTAGAAAGTAGAATGATGTGTATAAAATATACACTATATTTTAAAAAATTACAATAAAATTTGTTTTCGAATTTACCGCGTAAATTTAAAAAATATTAACAAATGTATTTTTTGAATATTTCAAATTTCCCGCATTATACAAATTTTTCTGTATATCGTAATACAAAAATAGCGATTAAAAAAATTCCATAAAACGTACATTTTGAATTTACCGCGCATAATTTTTTCTGTGTTTCTGGATTTGAAAGCACAGAAGGCGCGCATGCGCTACATAACAGTTCACGAGACAACTGATTATATGTACACACTAGCGATAAAGAAAAATTTTCTCCACGTGTTGTCTTATTTATATTTCTACAATACATAATTGTAAACACTTCATATTTATAAATTGATTTTATGGCACAATATTCGAATAAGCTACTCAAATTGAACGCATTAAAAGAAATTGAGTTATATTGCACTAACCTTCACTATTCTTGTATCGAGTACACTCTCCTGCATGAGTATGGACTGGTGACGGTGATGCGAGTCTAATGGTTTGTATCCCTCCACAAGTACTGTGTATATAGCGAGTATACTGTGTATGTACCGAATATACACAATTATACATATATGTAGTAACGGTGACGGTGACGCGTGTCCAATGTCTTTTACCCATCTACAAAAGTGCTCAACGTGTTATAAGGAGTTTTCACTTTTACCCATCCGCAAAAGCGTATGTACAGAATATAAAATTACACTTATATTTGGTAGCGGTGATGCGAGTCCAACGGTTTGTACCCCTCCACAAGTACTGTATATATAGTGAGTATACTGTGTATATACAGAATATATATAAATATACGTATATGTAGTAGCGGTGACGGTGACGGTGTCACGAGTCCAATGTCTTTTACCCATCTACAAAAGTGCTCTACGCGCCATAAGAAGTTTTCACTTCAAAAATATACATAATTATACATATATTTAGTAGCGGTGACGGTCTCGCGAGTCCAATGTCTTTTACCCATCTACAAAAGTGCTCCAAGCGCCATAAGAAGGTTCCACTCCAAAAACAAATTCAACATAACACTCACATAAAAAACAGAGGTAATCAAACAAAAATAACAAAATGTACACCGCTTATGTAATGCATGAGTAATTCGTGATTTCTAATTATTTCGGTGATAGAATACAGGTGTGTATTGGTGGGTGAATGGTTTCGTTAAGAAATTCTCTCCTCTTACCCAAGATAGCCATCGTTTATATGCGTCCTCGTGGTGGAGGTTAAGCCCGCTGACCCCTTTCGCCTCGTGCGGTTACCGGTCCGCGGCCCTACTTAACCACTGCGTGTGCACTTCGTATTCGTGGCTGCACACCGCCAGAGGCCGTGGGACTGAAAACGCTCTTACACGCGCAAATGGGAGCGTATGGCTGAAGCACCCGGCGTGAATTCCAGCTCTCGAATACCCATTAGGTGAACAATGGTTCTAATATGCGTTGGGCACATATTAATTGCATCCATAATCATTGGTAAATCATTAGGATAACTTTGCAAGTGTAGAAATACTTGGTCAGATTTTTTATATGATTTCTTACCTGACTAAGGTAAAGATGAAGTTTTAAGATGTGCAATTTCGTACCGTGTTCAAAGCGGTTATTAGAGATAATCGTATTAAGAAGTGCCTCAGGAAGAATTCATAAAAACATAAAAGATATTTAAAAGCCAATTCAAAATATGCTATTGTATAGGGAATTTCAAGGCTCTGAATACCTTCAAAGCGTCATTTCTGGATGCATTTTTCAATAATTCTTGATTTTTTCCGTTTGAAGTATAAGATATTAAGAAAGATATTCCTTAACCTCCACACCGTCTGATAGTGATCCCCTCTTTCTGACCCCTGGTTAATTCGGAATCTTATTACCCTTTTTACGCGGGGCATGAAATTGCTCATCTTCAAAATGCATGGCATTATCTAACGAGGGTACCATCATTTGCAAAATGCAGCTAGATTAACGGGAAATCATTGGCTGTTACGAGCATTTTGTCAAACTACAGCCATATATTACACGTTTTTACCCGATTCATTTTGAAATACTCGTCCTGCATCAAGTGGTGGACCTAACGTGCATCGTGTGAAAAGTGCTTCTTATGATTATTAAATCGTATAATTTGTAAAGTTCATACAAATTTTTAATGCCAACCTGGATATTTAATGCCAAATTCGACCACTTCTAGTCATGCTAAGTATGTATTAGATAATACCAGGATTTGGGTTATTTAAACCGAAAAGGGTATAAAGAGCGTCTTTAGAACATTTAGCGAGCAAAGACAGATGTTCCGGAAGCTAATTTTAATACCGTGAACCGTTGCACTGCAAAGTACTATCTTTTTACGTTAGACTTAGATTTTGTAACGCGAAAATAGGACTTTTTAGCGTGATGGGTTCGATGAAGGTTGGTACCACTTGCAAAGAGAAGATGCTTTGCATCGTTTGACAAACCTACATATTGTCCTTATGCTATCATGCGACTTTCACGGCATATTAGCTACAATTCTACTATAGCCAAATAGTAGCGATTACCTGCCGGTCTCGGAGGCCAAACCGAAAGTCCAAAGCTTTAAGTCCCCCTGGATGGGTTGTCCATATCCCTTGCCCCTTCAGGGAAGGGATGTTCTTGTACGTTTAATTGCTAAATATTATGAAAACCCCGATGTAAATGCCACATTGCACTGTTTTCGGTGGTGCGGAAATAAATAACTTGTATATTACTGTAAATTTGTAAGCCACCTCCAGAGTTTTTTGTATGGTGTTAATTTGGTTATGTAGTCATAACTAAGTGGTATTTTTCCTTTCGTGCATACACTCTTCTCCACCTAAGTTCCTTCGTGATATCCATTTTACGATACTCAGACAAATGTTGGTTAAAATAAAAAAAATCTGTGGAAGGTAACCGAATTACTGTTTCAATTGTGTGTCGGTAAGTAACGCCTAGATTATTATTCCTTATATATCATAAAGGAGATGTGAGATAGTACAGCTTTGGATTGGGTATCTGTCTCCAAAATATTATCCTTAAATAACGGTGTGGAAGACATTCGGACGTCAACATTTCATATTCTGTGAAAGTTTTTTTTTTGATCTGCCTTATCCGGCTAACTCATTTATTTTTTTCATTCATTCGTCCAATTACTACTTTTCACTGCTAAGTATTTTTTCATCTATATTTTGATGCATCAAAACTTTTTGCTTTTAAAAGAGCCTTTTTATATTCCCTATACTCATGCTAAAGCTGTGAAATTATCTTTTCAATTGGTTGATGAATATTGCCCCTTTAACACACCTCAAGATAGCTTCTATTCGGCTGATATTTTTGATAGATTAGCGATAAATGTTGAGTACTTTGATTGATTATCCAATGACAAACAAATAACCGCTCCAATGTTACCTCGAAGGACGTTTTTGAAAACAAATCGAAAAACCGTCATACAGGTTCATTGATGTTGAATCCTGAGCTTGGTAGAAGCTTCCATGATTGGTGTGGAGTTTCCTGCATCTGAAGGGTGGGCCATAAACGACAAAATACTCATTGAGAACAGCGTTTTCCTGTCACTCAACCATTGAGCGCGTTAATTCATCAGTATCTATAGAGGGTAATCACCCTGTAGAGAGTTTCAGAGTACTCCGAAATGACGTGTAATTTAACATTTTTCCCTCCTAATAGCGCGTTAAATGTAGTTGATGGTATATTTCCAAGTATTTTCATTCAATAAAATTTTATTCACAGTGATAACTTAGATGTTGTGAATGAATATGCTTCATTAACCAAGTATCAGAACTTGTATTATGAATTCGTTACGTTTACCTGCTGTTTCATTATGGGAATGCGTACTTAAATACTATTGCCAATATTCAGTAATTTTTCCTAAAACTTTTATCTATGAAAATATTTCGTGAATGTGCTAATATCTGCTCACTGTGTAGTCGTGCAAGTACATATCTTCGCACTGATTGTTTGGAATGATTGCAGATACCTCTTAATTAAGAATGATGGAATACAAACCCAAGAAATGCATGTCTGATTCTGACAGAGCGTTTGTTTTTTTTTATTTGGATTGAAAATTTCATTCCTTTAATGCTGGAGACAGAGGTGTATCAGTATTTCAATAGCATTTATTTCCAAGTAGTTAATTGATTTACCTTCAGCGGAGAGGTTTTCGAGACGCAAGCCGCCTGTGTCCATCTTCATAGACGTGAGTTTCGCAAGAATTGCAGCAGGCTTCTTCAACTCTTCATCGATATGAAGAAACCTGCTGTAATACTCTTCGCTAAATCTTCACCACATTGTGAATGTCTGCACTAGAATTTATTTACCTTTTCAATTGTCTAAAAATTGATAATTGAGGAATGTGGGAGTTTTAATTATGGCCTCCTCTTTTGGTTGCACTCCACTTGGTTTGACTCCACTTTGAGCACAATTCTTTACCCATAAAATCTACCCAGATCAGCCACCTCTATTCAGCGGCCTCTTCCATAAGAAGCCACTTCATCAAAGAGCATAACGTATTTCCCAAATAAATAATAAAAATTCACAAAAATCACATTACACTGACAACGGTACCTATTTCCCATTTTGTTATTATGCTTTTGTGAACTGTCTGGTTGGGATGAGTTTTGGAATCACCGGTACAGCCTATAAGACGCGTCTTTGGCGCGGCCAGTATCATGAGAAGTCCTCCGTTCAACGCCCAGTGGTCACAACTTTTTCGAGCAACAGCATATCTGCGATTAGCTCCCTAAGGTCCTTTATTAAGTGGTCCAGAGGTTATCCGTATCCCTTAAATATCCTGCTTTCTTAAGTGGTTGATTTCCTTCAATGACTGCCCCGAGGGGACTATATAATGGAATACCCAGTCCGTAATACAGAAACTTGATTCATATTTATCCTTAGGTCCAATTGTAATCGGCTTATTAAAAATGTCTTAAGTGCGGTATTAGATGCGATTAATTTTTTTCCGATATTTGCAATAGAGTATTTCACTCGCAAGGAAGAGTATATTTTAGTTGTTCAGTTGTGAGTTTGATTGATTATGCCATAACGATTATATTTTACGATTGACAGCCGTAATTATAGCTTATTTCCCCGTGAAACCCGGATGGCTCTGTCATCGGTGAATATAGCGATGAGTTAACCTAATGGTATGTAAACGGGGTTGGTCACAGATTATCTTGTGTCCGACTTAAGAATTCTCTGTTTTAATATTAGTTACCTCATAATACCCCTTCTGCATTGACTTTAGCCAGTATTGATAACAAGTCACGTATCCTTGCCTTAAATTCTCGCCTCTATTCAGCGAGTACCTCCATAATGGGCCGCTGTAAGACAGGTTTCGTATCATTCAGGTTGACACTGGAACGTGGTTACTGACGTCGTGCACCCACACCGCCATTCTGAACTGAACCCTTGACCTCTCAACACATTTAACCCTCAATTCCATATCCTACCTGCCCCTCCCACCCCCACACCTATACAGCGGCTCCCGCACCCCCGTAAATTTTGGTCACATAAAGGTCTAATTAATTTATTTACAACGACCGCGCGAGAGAAAAACGCGTGTGCTGTCATTGCCGCTTCCCGCATAGCTTCCTTCTTTTTTCTCCACCTCTAACAACAATAGTGGCACAAGTTATTATAAAGAAAACTGTTTTTAGTGCACTGGAAAAGAAAAAAAAAATAAATGTTCTATTCAATAAAAGGTGGCTGTGCAGCATCCGAAAACTGTGGACAATAGGGTTATGACTTTTTTGTAACCCCATGTTCCTGTGCTATAAATTGATGAATATTTGTTCAAAAGTAAAGAAAAACACATTATTTCTATTTAGTTTTTAAAAAAGGTCACCCCCACCCCAAAAAAATATTTTTACCAAATAACGTATAAGGTGAAAAAATCATTTTGTGGCAATTTTTTTATTTGAATCACAAATTAAATTATAATGATGGAATTTTATGACATTTATGTAGTTTCACACATCTGTTCTGTGACGTAGGTTGGTCCGGACCCCCTAGACCTCCCCCCACCACCAAAGTATAAAACACAATTACTTTCATTCATAAAAGAGAACAAAATATTGAAAAATCATGAATTTACAAAAGATTTCTTTGAAAAATGAAGTTTTTTCGATTATAAAAGGTGTTAAAATTTGTTTAAAACCCTGTACTTATTATGCCCTGTTTTTAAAAAATTTCCCGCCCTGGTTTCGGACCCTCCCACGATCGTATATCATGGATACCCCACTCGCTCTACCCAACTGTAAAAGATAAATCTACAAGTTTTGTGTAGCGAGTTTCTTTTTTCTGGTAAAAGAATAAATGACAAAAGAGCTAGTATTGCTCGAGAATTCCACCTGGCATTACTTAAATTGGGTATTTTCTGAAGCTTTACTTTAGGAAATCTTCCAGTTACTTCAAAAACGGAAAATCCGAGTTAAATGAAATAGAAATTTCATATCATCACGTCATCCTGCTGATTCAGTAATCCCTTCTTTACCATTGTTGGAATTCCTTTTTAGATGCTCATAAATATTTACAGTGCTGGAATAAATGGATATTCAGTGTTGTGAGATGCCTCGTTTTCTCCAATTTTATTATACATTGCTAAGCGGAGAACTCGTTCAAGAACATGGTGCTTACAGACAATGAATTGTGACTTTTCTAGTTTCTTTTCAGCGAACACTGAATAAAACCTCCATTCTTTCTTCCAGTATTCACATTTTTAGTACCTGAAACAATCAACTTTACACTTTTCCATTAATGTTTCAATTTTTTTCCATTCCAATTTCCATTAAGTTTTTAAAACTAAAAATTCCTCTAATTTTAGCGTTTTCTTCATTTCTTCTTTTATTGTGACGGCTTCTTTAATAGTGGATCTGTAAATACCCGATTGTGAAGGCATACCCACATTAACCCCCTCTTGAAATAGCTGTTTAAAAACTGCTGATGCTTTGCTGGTTGATAAAGTTAAAGATGTTACTATTTTTTTTGCAGTTTTGGTGTTGCTGTACTACTTACATGTGCTTTTGGATTCTTCTTCTTCTTTGGGCTCTTGATATTCTCTCTCAGTCTTTGATACACAAGTTGACATTATTTTTGCAGTTGCTGTCGATGAAGTAGATGCCAGAGGCATTTTTCTTCTTTTGGATGGATGGATAGATTCATTAATTGCTGCCTTTTCAGTAGTACTCCCTACTTTTCCTTTACTCTCACCATGTAGATGATATAACTTTCTGTCCTCTCTGCACAGCCATTCACCATTTTATTTTATTATGCAAATACTTCACTCAATGAATAATATTTTCTTCGCTTTACACATTCATCATAGGTTTTAGCACATGGTCTAGTTTTGACTTGACTACTTGATTTAAAAAAGTTAGGAAATTTAATTTCTTTTGCCACAAACTTGTAACTTCTTTCACACTCTCTTTCACTCGCTCCTTCCTTCCTTTGATACATGGTCCAAGGGTTAAACAGCGGCCAACAGCTTGGAATTTCAGTGGTATCCTGCTGTTCTTTTCCAGTGACTGTTCATCTAGTGGAACAGTTCTTCTTTTCCTATGTGAATCTTGAAATTGAGTAAGATTCTCTTTCCAGATATTCTTGTTCCTTTCAATAGTAGGTGCACTTATCTTATGAGGATTTAATTTATTTAAAATTAAATTATGATTTAAAATTGCAGTTGGAAAAATTAAGTATAAGAATTAATGAGAAGAGCACAAACTTACACAGTTATGTACATAAAAATTGGAGAATGTTCTACAACTTTCTTGACACTTCTATTAAGCAATATAAAGTTCAATAATGCCATTTAAGACTTCAGAGAGTCTTACAAACATCCAGATTACTCTGTGGGGTTCCATCATACAGATTGAAATCTTTGAGGAACGATTGACAAGACTCCAGAAAGAACAGGGATGTACCTTGTATATGACTGAAATTCTAATTTGCAACTTCTTGTTGGGGGTGACTTAAAAAAACTAAGACTTCTAACATTATTTTTAAGCGAAAATTCATCCTTTTGTGGCACAGGAAATCAAATTTTTTATAAAAATTCAAAAAGTCGTAACCCTAGTGTACAACATTTTAACACGAAATTAAAATAGAAAAAACGGAAACTGGAAATGGCTAGTAAATCAATTCGGTATTATAGAGATCAAACGAATAATTTTGCATATACTTTATATTTCTCATTCACTGTCAATAGAACAAATTTCCCCGGACCGGGAATCGTACCACGGACCTATTACCGCAGTAGGATAGCGCTGTGGTCTGTGCAGTTCCCCGAAAAGCCGAACTTCGATTCCCAGTTCAGGTACATTTTTTCTTGTGACAATTAATATGAAATAGAAATTACATTAAAAATCATTTGTTTTATCTTTATCTTACATTATTGATTTACTCCCTAACTATGTCTGTCGTTCATTGCCGATATTTACAAAAGAGTATTTAACTCGCGAGGAAGAGCTTATTTCAGTTATGAGTTTGATTGGTTATGTCATAACGAGTATACTTTACAATTAACAGCCGTAATTATATCTTGAAGAATCTGAGCTTTTCCCGGTGAATAGCATGGATGAAAGCTTCTCGGGTTTCCAACCGGGCCAGGGTCTGCATTGTGTAGGCCGAAGTTTCGTTGGGAGACTCTCCCAACCATTCGGGTGAAGACGGATCTCTACGGCTCACCGTCTTCACCCAAACAACATCAATAGAGATCGAGGACTGCAGCTAAGTAGCGCTTGGAACCTGGAAATAAATAGGACGAGAAAGGAGGAAAAATCCCGGACCAATCAGAGACCACCTAGGTGAAGGACGAGGGTATATATATATAAACACAGCGACAAACGAAACGTCGGCCTACACAATGCAGACCCTGACCCGGTCGGAAACCCGAGAATCTTTCATCCGTAATTATATCTTATTTCCCCGTGCAACTCAGATGGGTCAGATATAATTGATTTTCTAGTTCCTCTAATTGCATTAAAGTTTAGTCTTATTAATTGTGGTCCACAGCTTTTTGGCTACTGCAGAGCCACCTTAGGTGGTCTATTTATATTTACTACAACGTGTGTTCCAGCCGCGTTAGGAGGCGAAGCGCGAACTAAGAAGCGCTGTATGCGAGGCGATAGTCAGTCCACGTGCCATTTGCATGGGTGGAGCGCACATCTTGTGTGCAAATGTCAAGCATTGTCTCGGACAAACAGCTCCCTCTCATGAATGGTAATGGTGGGGATACTCTCGAGACATCTGGCCCGTTTCGCATTTAACGTGAGGTCATGTTTGTGCACCATTCCTGCTAGCTTGCTCCAGTATGGCCACGTTCGTCAAAGTGCAGGGCTCACGAACGCGACGCAGAAGAATCAGCTTATAAATTTTGCTGAATGCGTTCTTAAAACTATAATAGGGTCTACTTATTTATACTTATCCCCAAACCGCCTCAGCAGGACTGTGGGGGAAGATTCGTTTTGACGCCGGCCGTTGCATGTAAATCTTTCAAACTGTTTTAGACGAAATGGAAGTTCTTTCTCTCAAGTTCAATTCGAAGTGAAGCTTTATTTACTAGGCACATGTAATTTCTTACTTTTTTGGAATAACTCGATCTTCATAGAGGTGTACTGCTTAATTAATGGCCACGCAGCTCGTGCAAGTATCTGTGCGAGGAATCTCAATGTAACAACCATTATAGGAGGCAATTGTTGGAATTTAATTACTTTACCCTCTTCTCTGGGCCTTTCATCACCGATTTATTACCTCTGTATCTTACAATTAGCTATTTATGTATTTTTTTAAATGTTAGCCCAACATAAAAATACTATACAAAAATATAGGGTGAACAATCAAAATATTAAAGTACAAAAATTAAAAATAAACTGGCCACAGCCACAATAATAACGATAAAGGTTACAAATACTGGAAACACTAATTAAATAGGTCACAGCTGCATAAAAAATTAAGCTAAATCACCTCACTAAGAGATTATTAGCTTCTTTTAAACAATGGTGTTTCCTTATTTATAAGTCCAGTTCGTTGAAATGCTTGTTATATTATTAAAAAACTATTCGTATTGATAAATTTGCACAGTACTTGATATTCCAAAGGTTCTTTTTAGCTTATTGTTAACATTAGGATGTACGATTATTATTTCTTTCAATAACTCAATAAATAGAGCCTTATCAATGACATCATGAAGAAATAACCGATCATTATGTTTCTTCTATTTTGTAAAGCCTGGAAATCATTGAATCTGAATATCAAATAGTGTTCCCATTGAATATTGAGATTAACGCTCCGACCGAGTCCTCTTATCACTGTCAACACTGCTGCTACGACGTATTGTTTGACCGTTGAGATTTAAAAAAAAATTATGCATCCTTCCTCGTTTGTCAGTGAACAGTCTTGCGCATTCTTAAGGCTCTGATTTATACTAAAGTATCTGAAAACGTGAGCTAGAGTTTGATCTTTAAAGTAAATATCGACGAGAAATATACTTTGTGTTTTCCCGGCTAATGATATTCAGGAACTGATCTACGGTTTTCAACCGGGTTAGTTTCTCCATAATCTCCAACTTTTTGGCTCCCAAGTCGGTCGCCGTCTTCTGGGAAATACATAAAGGCGATGCATGAGTTGAGAGTTCGAACTTCGGAGAAAATTGAGACAACTACGTGACTGCAAAACAGAGAGAAGTTTCTGAATGTCTATACCGATGATATTTAAGACATTCTTTGGACTGTATATGATTCTTTTCAGATATCTTTACTACTGGCCCAGTCGTTCAAGCTCGGTACATTTCGAGCGGCGACGCAGGAGGAGGGTGGACCAGTGAAATTAGGGGTGTGGGGTGGGGAGAGAGAGAGAGTGCGGACGTTGCCATGTTTTCTTAAAATTCAATACTTTGTCATTGAAAAGAAACGAAAGACTACATCAAAAAGCCTCTTCCCCAAGGAGGTTGCAAATATCTGGAGGGGGCACCACTGGTTTAGAGGGTAAAGCGAAGTGTAGTCGGAGTGGGGGTGCTTGGGTAGGACAAGCCACGCCCACTTTGACCAAAACATTGACAATCCTATAAGGATCAACGCTAAGTATTTCGTGAAAATTTTGATCTTAACTCGTTAATATATTAAAATAAACTACGGAACGCCCAATTTAAATCTTTTTTTCTTACTTAATTGGTAGGCTTCGCGAAGTTATGACTCAAAATATCTTTTTAGGGAAAAATTATTATCAATCACCACGGTTACGTTTTACAACCAGCTCAGCTGAAAATAAAATTTTATGGGAGTAAAACAGTCATTTACCTGCACTTATAAAGGCATGGAATTTTATTGTAGCCAACGGAAACGATCAAATATAGTAAAAAAATTATATTTTCAAGGATATCCCCACCAGTAAAGTGGCGCTTCAGATATTTACAACCTTCTTGCTCTTCCCATTAGGCAACACAGCTAACTAACTCACGAAATGTACACCGCGGAAGTGTGAAAGCGACAGAATTTTCCGGAGTCAAGGTCGCTTTCATAGGACCTATCGCATTTTGGTTGGTTTTGAGGAGGTCACGTGTCCTACGCCCTCACCCTCCATAAAACTTGGCATTGAAACTGCCTCTTAGTCGCAAAGATATTTTAAGTAAACTCTAGTTTTCTCATATACATTTCACATATTTTTCACAATTTTAGTTAGTATGATAAATTTTGCGAAAACGTGGTAGCCAAGCGAGAAGAGCATGTGATATCTGACTGAGGGACTTCTGGTTCAATTCCCCGACTTCCCCTTTACACACAAACAGTCGAAGTGCGAGAAGATGCAGAGAAAGGATAAGGCCTCACCACTTGGAATGTTTGATATTTACTCGCATGCGGCTTTAGTTCGCGGGTGAGCTCTTTTTTCACTTATGTAAATCAACATTCGGGACACGATAAATTTAGTGTTAGGTACTCCAAGATATGTATGATAAGCTGATAGTTGTTGTTAATAATGTTTTAAAAGAATATACGAGATCTCATATCGTGCATTTAGAGGATATTTTAATGGTGTTAATCAATACATTTATTTTTCAGCGTCCATAAACTGTTTATACACTATCTGCATCAGTTTTAGAAGTTATATAACGCCAGTGCGGCGAAGAATTTGAAATTTAGAATAGATATCTTCTCAGACACAAACAAATCAGTCTAAATTACATTAAAGTTGAATATTTTTTTCACTATTGAAGGTTTTTATATGAGTAATAATTATTGATTACACGTAAAACTATCAATAGATTATAAATTACGGGAATATGGAAGAAAAACATATAATTCGAAAGGAATTATAAGTTATGTATCTTATTACTCAATTCAAGGAAAATGGAAGAATAGCGGATCTGCAGTAGGTGCAAAGGTTAGTATTTTGACCGAGTCCCCGCTCAAATACACGAAAAGAAAAAAATCTTGTAAAAGAAGAGGTTTTCTGAATAATTCATTTTTCTCAAGCTCAATGATCAAAGCTTAAAAAAATAAACACTGGTTAAAGGTATGCCCAAAGCAGTTCTTGAATCAATTTTTTAACCTCTCAAATTCTTTACCCTTTCAATACTCCAATTTGAACCCAGTCCCATTCACGGCGGGCGTCTCTTACATGTAAATGCTCTCCTTTGAACTCTTATTACCCAAAAGAGTTCGCATCCAATTTGTGTATGCTCCGACTACAAATTGCTATTCCATTGTCAACAATCTCTCTTTAAGTTATTCAAAGGCTTTTAAACTGTCTTGGCATTTAAGAGAATAATGCGCGGTTGTTGATAAAATTCTTAGTTGGTATGCAGCTTGCTGGAGGTAAAATATAAAGAAAACATGAACTTTTGTTTGAGGTTTACTTCTTTTAGATTTTCACATCAAAGCTGAATGCATGAATTATTGTCGGATATCTCTGAAATACGAATTGACAATTTTTGGGTGATATTCCCTTAAGGTACTTTGTCCTCAAATCGCTGAATTTTTTCGGAATCGCATCGGTTTGCGGATGTTAAGTCGAGCGCTGCTGTGCGTCGTCAAAATGTAATGGTGGCAATGGGGAAAACGGTCGCTTTTGAGTCCGCTTCTAGGTATTCAAACGCTTGTAAAGGAATGACAATGGCGCAGGGACCCAGAGACCAATAGATTATGCTCTTGATGAGCACAAAGAATCGGAATGCTGGCACAATAGGAAGTGAAAATTACGCGAATGCTACAATCGAGTATCCTTCAGTTGGCCAGTAGCCCACCACCCACGCAAACGGCTAACAAAAGTCGTCACTTGCGTGGCTTGCGCTGGCGGCAGAGCTATCCAAATTTCATGGGGAAATAAGTCTAATTAGGGGCATTAACCGAAGTTGGGAAGGGAGGAAGTGCTAAGAAGAGCGAGAGAAAAAAACAAGTCTTCTGAAAACGTTAAGGAGAAGACGGAACAACTTTTGGTTGGTCACATTATGAGGCATGATGGTCTGATGAAAATAATTGTTGACGGACAGATGAAAGGGAAGAAGAGCAAGGGACGGCCCCGAATTGGTTACAAAGGGGAGGCTCTAAAGGATTCAAAAAAGAAGAGATACTTCACTATGAAAAGGGTAGCAGACAGGAGGGTGGAATGGAGAGCCACGTCAAACCTATCTTAGTTATTGATCAACGAAGATATTGTATTGCCCACAAATTTTATTGTAATAGATTACTACACGTGTTTCGATTGTTGCCAAATCATCATAAGTACCTGAGATTGTTACCATCAGTACTTGATGATTGTGTAACAATACTCGTTGATGATTAGATATCTTGTTCCACAGTATCTCCCCGCAAAAAGTAGACCCTATCGTAGGATTTTTGACACACGATTTATGAATCGAAATTTATCATTTGTGGCTGTACATTTTATCAAGTTTTTATAAATTTTCAACGATTTTATTGATTTTAAATACGTACTCTATTGCATATCTCTGTGGGGGAATATGGAATTGCTCTCCGCTAAGCACATCACTGCGGATATTTTTGAAAACTGGTAATAATGTGCTTCAACTGGCAGAATGAATTCACTGGAATAGAATTGGGCCTCCTCTATTTAGTCCCCTTTGGAATGGAAAGCCGCGAGGACTGAGGGGCAAACAGATTATGTGCTTTGCGGGCGTAAAAAAATCGGAATCCAGGTACAATGGGAAGTTAAAATTGTATGGCGAACCGCATACCTCATCTGGTTTACCTACACCGGATTAGAATGCGGTTCCTCTCCTCTCCTGAAAGGGGACGTAGTTCCCCACTAAACGGGAAAATAATAAAGTTTGGCATTAAACCGCGGAGTATATTCATGCATGTCCTCCCTTTGAAGTGAACGAGGTCATTTCGTAATTGATGCCGGTGTTACGGTATCACAACGTCACCATAAAGCCTTAACGAGGCTAAGATGTCTCTGTTAACGGTTTTCGATAGGACGACGAAAAAATAACGACGACGCGCCGGGATTATTGCCTGCATCCCTTATTCCTCGTTATACAAGTTACAATACAGCATTTCTAGCCTCTTCTATGCAACGCTACAGCCTAAAAAGGATGGTTTAAAATTGTCCAAGTCGTTAGCGTCAGAGCCTTTGTAGTTGCCTATGAGCGTGTATAAATGCAGTTTTGGTATGAATTGTGAATTTAATAGTTGATATTAGTTCAAAAGAGGAAGTGGGTTTGAAGTACTTCGGTGCAAGTTTCGCTATTTCTATGATATTCCTCTTTATTTTTGGTGGTAGTAAGAGAGGTGTACACGATTTCTATTTGATATTTTAGTGGGTGGCGTAATTTTATGAGTATCGGATAAAATATAATTATTTTGGAGCTTTTGTAACTCCCCCTGTAGATGGATGATTCATATCTAAGGGGTGGGCCGTGTAAAAGAGGTACTGATCAATTAATACCCAGAAAAAAATATTCATATGGATTAGGTTATGTTTTAAAATCTCATTTTTGTAGGCATGCTGGGGTCCTTTGATCATGTTTCTCTCTGTTAAGGCGTTGCTATTTTTTTCCAATACGTGGAATAAAGTGTGTAACGAGGCTAAGATGTCTTTGTAGATGGCAGTCGAGAGAACGACGAAAAAATCAGAACGTTTCTGCATTATTGCCTGCAATTCTTATTACTCAATAGACAAGTTCTAATATGCCATTTCGCGTTTGTGCTGGGAACGCTACGTGCAAAGTGAAAAATAAGGGTGTAAAATTGTCCTCGTTGACGCTCAAGAGCGTTTGAAGTAACATCTGAACGTGTATAAGCGCGGTTGTGGAATGAATTGCTGGGATAATGACTGAGAACTGAAGTGTGGTGAAACGATGTGTTCAAAGTACCTTTAGGCACTCAGTTGCAAGGGCTCGCTATTTTGTTATGTTTTTATATATTCTGAGTTGTAGTAGGAGGAGATATATGATTTCCATTTGATCTTTTAGAAAGAGTAGTCGTTTGTATTTCAGTGGAGAGAAATCTCAAATTTGTTTGAGGTGTTGCAGGTCCTCCTGTTGCAAGATTATACATTTCGTAGAGGCGGTTTTTGTGGTAAAAGTACCAATCAATTCATAGAAAGCTGTAGATTTTTACACTTTTTCGCAGGTAAAATATCGTTTTCCTCTTTTAGAGAGGTATTATAGGAAACTTTTATCCAGTTTTTTTGCAATTTAGGGGTTAGTATATATTTCAAGGCTTGGAATCAGTGAGAATAAAATTTTTCCTGCAAGTTTTTTTTCCTCAAGCAAAGGTAGTGATTGTCGTAGCTCATATTACCTCCAATTATGTCTCTATTTGGTGGTCAAAAAGAACCTCCTAGTTCACGGAGGTGAAATGCGAAAAGACAACAAGCCAGAAACTTGTTAGAGTAGACTTACTTCGGATTATAGCAATTAGTGAAGAGCTGAATGATTTGGATTGCGTATTGAATTTAAAAGACTTCATTTTCGATCAGAATAGAGACTAGATAGTAGCGGAAATAAACGTTGGACGCGTAAATTTATTTCACTTTAAGGGTGATGAAATTATATTGAGAGAAATGTTTTAACAATCTTGATCAAGTGAGATAAATTAACGTGCTATAATTCTGTCGTGAGACCCCATTTGGAGTTCGAAAATTTAATGGTTTTAGATTTTGGAAGAATACGGATGCGAACAGCAAGATTTGTTGAAAAATGCTGCGATAAACATCATATTATAACTGAATTAATTTGAAATTTAGAATGGGAAAGTCTTTCCGGTCGAAGGGAGAAATTTAATTTTAATCTTTTTCGGAAATTTCAAGTAGTATACATTTTGCCAGATGCTCAAGATATTTCGAGAGAGCAGCAAGGATGTAATTTTGTTACTTCATTGGGAAAAAGATGTAACTCTGCTTCGAAACTCGAGTCACGAAGCCGAGTGTGTTATATTTATTTTTCGTTATGGAAACATAAATCTCAGCAATTAAATAAAACTAATGGAAAATGAATGAAGTTCTATCGTGATTACGCGCGGGTCAGAAAAACGAAGACTAATTTTAGCTGCCTTAATTTTTCTGACTCGCGCGCGAGAGAAACTCATTCATTGAATTGGGTGGGGAAGTGTTATAACATACATACCAATGGAAACTGCTATGCATTCAGTTAATTTTGTGCGCGTAAAAAAGAGAGAATGGGAATAATATGGGGGGATTCGGCGGCTGAATATGCCTATCGAATAGTCTTGGGTTCAAAGCCAGGTTCAGGAATGGCAATGGGATATTTTTTTGTTTTTACCAATAGGAGTACCTAAAGATGGGAGCTTGAATTGTGCTGCCCATATGGTTACTTTTTAATTTAACTCACTGTGCTCACTCAGGTTTCAAATATTTCCGCAAGAGTTCCATTTGCTTATACTATTTCGAATAAAGTAGTAGTATATATATATATATATATCATAGGTATAATCGCGAGTTTTTTATTCTCCTTCCTTCGTGGTATTATTTGTTTTTGCTAAGGTTTCGATTGAAATCCGTGCAATTCAGGTGAATGTCTTCTGGAGAGCAATTTGCGTGTATTGAACTATCTATATATCCTTTTGCCTTATCAATATGTTCACTCGGAATCCAGCTTCTATATATCCTTCCCATAACGCGTCGTTGCGTCTTGTCGACCTACCTTCTCACCTGACCGCTACAGACCCAACGATGTTTTTTGCTGTCCCTTCAAATAGCCATCCATGTAAGTCTGGAAGGACCTCTTTTTGTTGGAAAACAGTCTGTGATGGTGAGTGGGAGATTGCGGTGACCATTAGTTTACTTGAGACCACCTACGTTCAGTGTACCTTGCATTAATACTGAATAGCTTCCAGGTTTATCGGAGAGAAATGTGAATTTACTCCCATTTGACGTCTATTTTCTTATCATTATAAGAACCAGATCCATAATTTCTACGGGTAAACTCTATTAACTTAATCATATTGCCTACATTTTTTTTCTGTCGCCTTAATTTCCTCTGACTTTCATTTATTTTATATGGTACGTATTCTGTTAATATATGATTTAAGATTTTTATGTAGAAATGATATTATACCACATGTATGCGTTAAAAAGGACCAACCCCCGATAAAATGGCGTGTTGGGCGTTTCTATTTTATTTGTTAAGGTAACTCGTGTTTTATTCAGGAAATTACTACCCTATATTTTGATGTTTTAGATAGCACATGTATGTATTTCACATTCCTTATTATATTTTAAATGGAAATAAACATTATATCTGCCATACCGAGTGGAGTGTGGTATGCCGGGGAGTCGGGGGGAGGTGGGGGGGGGGGGGGAGGAGGAGCGACGTGACTTCTGTTCATTTATAATTTTTTATTGTGAAATGAATAGTAAAAAGTTACTTAGTTTTATTTGCAGATATAGGAAAAGGTTATATTTGATGAAGTTATCAATTAACTTTAACAAATACGAAGGAATATTTAAAATAATTACCGCCCGTCAAAATTACGGGTTTTGGTCCTTCTAGGTAGCCTTTTCCTAGCCCCCCGACCCCGGTCCCTCTAACGTTACAGTACCACTACTGGTCGCGTAAAACTTTTGTGCCACTGTACTTTGCAAATTTATACCTGGGCTTGTGTGCATGCTAAAGTACTGAATGATACGTCATTTTACATAAAATTTTATTATTAATTCTGATTTATTTTTACTTTTATGAAAAATTCGAAAATTTAGCCACGCCAATGGAATAATGACTCCGCGCACCGTAAAAGTAGCCGTTCTGTCAACTTCATGAACTTTGTAACTCAGTCTAGGGAAAACTACAATGTCCATAGCATTGATGTTCCACAATGAGTTGCAAACATTAATGTAGATGAATAAAACGGCTTTTTAAATTTTTTGTAAATTAACAAAAATTTTTAAAATTATTTAGTGCTACAGTTTACCCAGAAATAAAAAATAAAATTGATATAAACCCTTTTCAATTTATTTGTAATTCAAGCTATGATCAATAATGTAAAAATATTGTTATTTGTGGATGTAAATAAATTCTATTAATGCAGTTTCACCAAACCGGGCAGCGGCGGGCCACTGTAGTAGCAGTCGAGCTACCTGCCGGGTGTGTAGAAAGCTAATAATGTTTTGAGAAGCTATTTCCTCGTGCTTTATACGGTCCCGAATGAAACCAAAAGGGACAAAGAAAATAGAATATTAAGAACCTTTCATTTCGGAAATGAAACTCTTGAGCTTATTATCTCTTTCTCCTTTTCTGTCGCCCTCTCCGAAGTCCTAATCTCTCCATTTCGTACCGTTTTATATCTCCGTCAAAAACAAAAGAAAGGGAGTCGTGAGAGCGGTGAATGACGCACTAAAGGCAAAAAAAAATAAACATCACAAACAGACGGGGCTCGGAGCGTGTGAGAGAAAGAGAGGTCGTTTTTTTCTCGAAAGGAAACGTGATAGAGCGAAATACTCTTTCGCGTATGAGGTAAGAGAGTTAAGGGAGGTGCCGGGGGGATGGGAAGATGGGGTGTTTCCACTGTTAGAGTGGTGCATGCCGGGACGTAGGCGTGCGTGGAGGGTTGAATGTCTGCAGGAGAAAGGGAATTTTGGGGGTAAATCCAGGAACCATCATCTCTCTCTGCTTTCATCCACTTCCTTGTCCCACCTCTCCATCCCTCCATCCTTCAAATCAAGTTACCGCCCACCGCAAATCCAACTTCACCCTTCCTCTGCCATACCTTTCGTTATTCTGGCCTCGCGCTATGCGTGCCTGCGTATTCCATTTTTTCAAGGTAGATAGATAATTCATTCCATTAAATGTTTTATCATAATGTTCCGTGGCGTTCTCGATTCGTTCATCTCTGCATCTTCCGGGTTTTCGCCTCTTAGTTTACTGTAGTGTGACAAATAACGTGGTGATCAACCTATGACAAACAACACGGTGAAAATCCGAATGATGGAGATATCAAAATTCTTTTAAATGACTATAAATAATAGAATTAACATATGGTGGTACATAGGCACGCCTGTGTCAATCAAACAGTGTTAGAGTTAGCCGTCATGAGAAGAGAAAAAGGAATAAAATGAAACAGCTGGTTGTTAAAAAAAACTGATGATTTTATTCCAAATACTGATTATTCTTTTTTGACCGTCTGCATACGAATCTAAATATAATTTTTAATTGAAATAATCCTTGTGACAACAAACGATATCGTAGTCTGCCATTCAGGCCAATCATACCCTTCTCGGATTATGGCGTTTTTAAAATCCTTTATCTGTTATCATATGGCACTATTCGAATTCAGGCCAGCGCCGAAATTGCGACTGGCAAGCATTTTTCTTCCGATACCAAAGACTAATTTATTTTTCAAATTTTGTGATGGAACACTATGTAAAGGAAGAATGTACTATGTAAATTGAGAACCTAAGAAACCAAGGAGGATGAGTGCATTTTTTTATTTTTGGAGTTTATAACAGATAAGGTTGGTGGGGTACATAATACTGTTGTGGCGAAGGGATGCAAGTGAATCACTGATAAGTATAAACATATAGATTCAATGATTTACATGTATTTCTTATTTACAACAATATTTTGTACCCCACCAACCATTATGTGAAATTATCTAAAAAATTGATCTTTTGCTCCTTAGCTTTTAAGGTCCTCAATTATAGAATTAACATATGGTGCCATATAGGCACCCCTGTGGTAAACATCCAATGTTAGAAGGGATAAATCTCGGGTTTCCCACCGGATGTGGTTTTACGTGATTGATCACAACGTTTCTGCTGAGTCTGCCATCGTCTTCATGGGTAGAATGTGGAGCCAAATTCCAATCAGTATTTTGTTAGTTATCTTGACGAAATAACAGAAATATCAAAAAACAGCTAGCTGTCCAAAAAGTTGACGATTTTATTTAAAATACTCATTTACTCTCCTGTGTTAGTCCGTAAATGAATCTAAATATAATATCTAATTGAAATAACACACGTGAAAACAAACGCTCTCGTAGTCTGCCATTAAGATCCATCATACCCATTGCGTCATCTCGGATTATGCCGTTTCAATCTTGTTTGCATGCTTTGAAACTGTAAGTACCTCTTTTTCACACTTTTTCTTTGAAAAAGTAAACGTATGGCAATATTAAAATTCTATCATTTCAGACGAGCGCCGGAATCGTTCCTAACAAGTATTTTTCTTCCATTACAAAAGACAAATTTTCTGTTAGAATTTTGTGATGGAATTCTATTTGAAGGGTGTTTGTAAACTTGAGTCACTCTGGAAGGATGCATTAAGACACTAGAAAATTATATCCAATGAGAGCCTAGTTAAGTGCTTTTAATTTGCACTTAAAAATTAATTTTCAATTAAAAATAGCGATGAATATATGATCAAAAAATTTGTAAAATTATAAAAAAATTGTAATTGATGTTCCTCAAAGTAATAATAAGCAGCTGTGAGCTACAGATGGTTGATTTAATTCCGAAAAGTATAAGATCGGATGGAATGGAATAAAACATTTCTCGTGATGAAGTATGGTTTGGCGATTTCCCAGTAAATGAAATTCAGGAACATCACTCCTATTTCCAGCCGGGTTAACGCCATGGTTACTATAGCCTTCAACGCTCTGCTTCCGACATGGGCGTCTTCATCAGGGAAATGAGAGTCGAGGGTGAATTACCAGCCGGCATTTTTACCTCCTAGTCTTAGCCCGGTGCTGCGCGATTGGATGTAGTTTTATTTGGCGTGATGAAATTTTTATGCTCTCGATTTTTCCGTGTAGCGATTTAGGCTCTCGGACTCTCTTGATGAAACTACGCATTGGAAAATAGAAAAACAATATCAACCGAGATTCAGGCCTTAATATAAGGGGCACGTGTAAAACAGCATATATATATATTTCTAATCCAATTTATTTTAGAAACGAATATTTATTTGGCACTTATTTGAGATAGTCGAAAAATAAGAAAGTCATGATTGCAGTATGAATAAATTTAATTTACTGCCGAGAAAATTTAAGTGGATTGTGTATTTGTTTCCTTTTCACAAACAAATCGCGGGGAATAAACAGATTTCATCCATAATTCATAAAACACTCAAAGTAAATATTTTTATCGTGCATTACTTTGCCTGTACTGATTTTTATTTGGTCAAGCCTGAGCTTCCGTTAAGTAGCTCGTCATCTGCGTTAGTATGACTCGGACAACGTCCAAAATACAATTATATAATGACACTAGCTGACCCGGCGAACTTCGTACCGCCTAACAATCAATGAACTTACAGTTTACTTACACCATTTATAAATCAAGAGCGGCTGTATCGTTTTTAATCATGTTTAATTTATTATAATAAAATAAGGATACAAATTCAATAAAACTACGCAAATGAGTACCAAAATTGCTTGTCAGAAAGACATTTTCTTTATTGAATCTACATGGGGTGGATCGGAGCACGTTAACGCGGATTTTTTTCAACAAATTTTCTTACGTTTTGGCTTGAGAAATTTTGGGCATTGTGGTTTAATAAAGCAGTTTATGAAATAAAAATTATACGCATTCAGTTGTTGACTATATGCGTTATTAGCTGTAAAAAAATGTTTTTAGGTCCAAGTCTGTTGCATACACTTGGCCCTTTCAGAGGGCAGGTTGACACAACCCCAGACCGACGCTTGACTGATGCTCAAAATCGTGCAAGAAAAGCCCCTATGAAGCAGCATTCGCATTAAATGACTTAAGGTGCGCCAGTTTTAGTATCTCTATTTGGAAAAAATGCACTGCGTAAACGTACTGCATGCGTAAACGCACCACGGTGAGCCCTACACATTCGGGTTTAATGTCTTGCGTCAACCACCTTCTGATAAACAACAGTTTTTGTTTTGTATCATGCGCAAGATGAAGCGGATGAAGCTAAATAAATATAGCGAAGCAAAGCAGTGACGCAGCGAGGGGAGGCTTTGGGGGATAAACCCCCCCCCCCCAAGAGCTTAGAGAATTTTATGAAAGATTTTGTTATTAATATTAGGGGGACGGATGACTAACAAACAAAACATATTTAACTATTCACACAGCCACAAAATCCACTATTTTGAACCATTTATCTTAAAAAATGTCTGGGGTAAGTGCCCCCACACTTCCCGCTTACCTTAGCGAGTTTTCTATACCCTACAGACCCGTGGTATTAGCTGCGCCCAAAACCCCCTATCCTAGCTACGCACTTGAAGCGAAGGAAGAAATACAGAGGATGGTTTATCGACTCGTGAACATAGCACGCTAAATTGACCATGAGAAAATCATGGGTTTTCATTAGCACATGATCACAAACAACACAAAAACTGAAAGAATGACCATGCGATTTTTTAATCGTTATCACGAATGCATAACGAATTTGAAATTAGATACGTTTAAGCTCAAAAGGGCATATGAGTTGAGATCATGGAATCTACGGAATGAGGACTTCCTAACCTTTGAATTTTCCTTTGAGTAAAGTTGCGTGAATCACATTCATCACCAATTTTTTAATGATCACACACGTTCCGTTGGATAGTTATGGTTGGTTTAGGCTTCGAAAGATCATGAGCACAGAAACTACATTTTTCTGTAAATCGTGCCTTGGTAAGCCAGGTACGTCCAAGGACTTAAAATATTCAGATAGATAGTTGGTGATTTCGTCTTCGTTTGTTACACATTTAAAAGATTCGAATCCATGCAGAGTACGAACTATTTGAATTTACCTCGTTTTAGTCATCCACATCTTCGTTCTTGCTCGCTAAATCAACCATCTTTGATTCGGAACACGGACATTACCGTTTGTCAACAATTGCTTGGAGATTTGTTTACAAACACGGTAGTGAAGTGTCAACTCGAGCTGGACCACGGCTGGGCTTACAATCAGCTCGAATTAAATTTTAAAAATGTAATTTCAATTTAATTAATATTTTGAATATATTTAGTAATTAAAATGTTGTATTGTTACTAAATTCAGTTATTAAAGTGGTAAAAACAAAACAAAGTATTTAATTTGTAGTTTTGACTGACTTATCAATTGTTGTGTTACTATAACTTCTAAAAGCATGTCCATAGGAAAGGGATGAATTTTTTTGGTGAAATTATCCTTTTTTTAATGGCCTATATGTTAACCCCGCCTGAGACGAATCCAAAGAACCAAATCTCATTGAAATCGGTGCAGCCGTTCTCGAGTTATAAGTGTTCTAACTAACACGATTTTCGACTTTCTTTTATATATATAGATTAAACAAAGGAATTCTGTTGAAATTGATGCATATTAATAATGGCGTGAAATCCATTCGTACATATTTTAAGCAATGCAATTTATTCTATGAAAAGGAATAAAGTCTATGAATTCGTTAATGAGAATTTGACATTTAGGTGAATATTTTTCTTGATTTTGGAGTGATTTACTTTCTAGAATAATAAAAAAAACTTTTTGCTAGGATTAACTTATAAAATAACATTCAATAAGTAACGAGACAACCCTTTTTTGAAAATTGCTAGCCATGAATTGTTCCAGGCTCTACTTCACAGAATAATTATTCTATGTTAAAATTACGTTTCATATTTCCTCGTACAAAGTTAATCATAATTGGAAGCCGGTTTAGTAAAACTTGAAGATACATGAAGAAAGATTTGGTGCTTTCCTGGCGAATGGGCCAAGGGAAGGGTCCTCGGGATTGCATTGTGACAGGAACTACATTTCTGCGCAGAAAAGAAAGAGGAAGGAGTGTAGTTCCTGACCCGGTGGCGATCCCGATAACTCATATTGAAAGTAGATGTTAAGAAGACTGGAAAAAGTAAGTCAGAACATTTTGCAAACAAATATTAAACTGAAGAATTTTGAAGAACACTGTATGTTTTTATGCCAATAGTATTTGTATTACTAATTATGCTACTTTTTATTTGTTATTCATTTTTAAATTCAATTTGTAAGTGTGATAGAGATAGCAAGTAAATGCCTGAGATCACATATTAATTCTTTGACTAATATTTTTAAATCTTTGATTGTGATATAGTTAGAAAAATAAAAAGAACCGTAAGACACCATTTTTCAATTTTTCAGCTTCTTCATGAGCTGTTCGCTTCAAAATGTCATAGGCCCATAACCTTAGGTCTGATAAGTTGATGACGTCATGAACTCACGCCTAAGGGGTTACCGATGCTCAGCTAGTCCACTGCCTCTAATTACGACATCACTACATTGGTATTTTTATACATTATTGTGTGCGATGAGCTGTTCTCCCTAAGCCATTTTATGAGGCGGAACAATAATGACATCACCAACTCATGAAAAGTGGGCGTAACTGTTGCGAATTTTTTTAAATTTGATAAAATAAATGAACGAAGTAGGCTTTGCTTGCCGTAAATTATTCTTCCTTTTCTTCATAACGAACATGGCTCAGGTATTTTGAAGAGACGGCCGACAGTTCCAGTCATATGCGCCATTCGGGAAGAGTAGAGAGAAACCCGGCGTCGGAATTGGCCTCCTCTGAACGAAAGGTGACAAAGAGACCACAATGGAAGTATAAAGGGATCAGTGTACTTAGCGTCCCATTCCTCAGACAGAGTGATATAATTAAAATCCTCCAAAATGTTGTCAGGCTGGGATCGAGTAGTCTCTGTAAAATCTCTGACACCACCGGGATTATTACCCAAAACCAATCGGTATGAAGCCTACATCACACTGGATTCCATTGATGGAATGCGATTTGGAGTCAGAAGAAAGGGCCTCATTCCATTGTAGCCAGGAGATTTTTCGAGTGAATGTTTTTATATTTTGCCGGAACAAATTCAATTTTTGTGAGAAAATAGATGTAGAAGGCTTTGAACCTAAATCATTGACAAATTGAATCGCAATATCATAGTTCCAAGAGTAAATTCCATGATCTGACGTTCCATGCCTTACATATTTTTCCTCGGGAAGCTCGAATAGGATTGTGTCTTTTCTCCGTTGATTACATTCCGCAAATCCCTGCTCCTGAGCCTTCCCATCTCACCGCGTCTCTTAAGGTATTGTCTTCCTCCACCTCGCCGGATGTTTGGCCCGAATTTTTCGTCGACATTCGATCACACCTGCATCGGATGAGGTGCGTAACCAGCGGAATCCGGGGCGTAAAGCGAAGTGATTTCCCGGGCGGCCTCCGCCAACTCACTGCGAAGCTGCTTGGGTGACATTTTATTTTTTTCTCATTTCCCTTGTTTCAGACGTGTGGGTGATGTTTCTCGGAATGATGCCACTTTCACTCGTGAAAGAATATCATGATTCCTAGACTATTACTAGGTTAAGTTCTGCCAATACCTTGCAGGCTTATTGCGTAATTTATCTGACAATTTTAACTGGTGTTTTATAATGAATATTGGGGTTTAAAGACTGTAATGTTAGTCACGCTTAACTTACAGTTGTAAATGATACATCAAATGAAAATGCTATTCAAGCAATTTTGTTTGTTGGCAGCAATCCGTATATTGTCAAATATTAGGCACAAATATCTGCATATTCGACTTCAGCGGATCAAAACCATCATCAACAAATATTTCAGACAAGGAGAAAGTTTGAACACTATCGTAAACTTGTTCGGCATTCAAAACATTCTGAAATTCCCAAGTTTCAGCCACTTTTGCACACTTGGTAGTTTGAGAATTGACACTTCTCATACCCTCCATGAAATTATTTCATCGCTTCGGCTACGGAACGTCTTTATACCAACAGTCGCTTTTACGACATAGTCAGTTACGAATTGACTGGTTACCGATTGCCGTGGTTACGAGATGTCATGGTTACGAACTGTCCGTGTACGAGATGTCGGTTACGAAATAGCCGTTTAATTATTGGCATGGAACATTTCCACCTCCACCCCTTAGAAATCGCTAATAGCTATGATGGCGACTAATGACCGGAAAGGTTTTTGTATTTTACAGATTGCAAAGGTAGAATTTGTGGTTACTGTGCAACATGCATTCCATATTCAGTTCGGTTGTGATTCTCCAGGTGTATATTACATCCGTGCTTCCATTACAAGCTGACCTATAAGGAACATGATAAAAGCAGCTCTTGCAACAATTACTCGAGAGACTCTCATCAATGTTTTGAAAGAATTCGCATATCGTCTTGACGTGTGCCTTGGGGCGAATGGTGCTCACGCTGAACATTAGCAGGCTTTTAAGTAAATCCGTATGAGTTGCTCTTTCGCTTGGTGTAAGGTTTATATCTGTAAATTTAGTATGGTAAAGATTAGGAAACGTTTAAACCCCGCTATTCATTATGAAAAATCTAGTATTATATTTATTTGCTATTCAAACCTTATTTTACGCGTTCAATACTAACGCGGCCTGGTTGCATGTCGCCCATTCGATCTGAACTTTAACTTTATATCTTGTTCTCTGCGCGACAAAGTCATATTTGGTCCATTTGTGTCGCCGACAATGTGTTAAATTGGTATAGTCGAGTTAAATTCGTCTCTGCAATCATAGTTTACACATTTATTTGGTGGTATTTCATTCAATTGCTGTAGTAAAATCAGTTATAATGCATTCCTACCAGACGTTGGCAACTATGGCATGATCTAACATGTAGCGATATAAAGTGTAGGCCACTTCTTGATCACGTGAACTTCAAAATATATTGAAATTTTTTTACTGATTTCGTTAGCGTCAGCCTTAAGATCGATGATTTTCGGAATTATGTTTTTCACTCGTTAAAGTCCGCAATGATTCAATGAGTCTTACCACAGGTTTATTAGATGCGATAGGTACGAACGTAATTTATTGCAGGACCGATCTCGGGATCTTAACTTCCTCTGCAGCAATTGCATAGCATTTCTTTCTTACCTTTGGTAGATTTCATGCCTATCTTTACCTTCATTTTGGTCCGATAGGATTTAAACCTTCACTTACTGTCATTTAGAATTTCATCTGTATGTGATTCATTTACATGCAATTTATACCTGATTATATGAGTTCAATTCAAATTCTGCATGGTTTTAAAATAGTAATAATAATGTTTTATTTCGCAAAGGTGCCCAATTTAAAAAAACACGAATATGAATACATGCATTTGATATGCTAATTAAAGCATTTTACATACCATTTATAATATTGCATAATATGATTTTGCACAAATTGTGAAAAAAAACATTAGATACACATTTTAGTTACCTCGTCCTATCAATTAGTGATAGTAAAATATTTTCCTATGGATATCCGGTAAATCATGATGCATATCATCATAGTATATAAGCGAATTATAAAATATTAAAATACGAGAAATAGGCTCATTAAAAGAATAATTTCTTTGGCATATTGAGTACGATATTATATAGTTCTCCTGGTGCTTGGGAATGATACATCAGCGAACTGATGCAAGTAGAGGTGAGCACTTAACAATATTGTTTCATAAATTATACAAATACAACAACCCTTCCAGTTGACTCCTTACTGATAATGTATACGAATTCAGTCCATTTGTTGTACCATCAATATGGATTGGTGTAATTGCGTGGCAATCGTTATAGTTATCATAGTGTAAATATTACTAAGGTATAATTTAATTCAAGGGCTGTGATTCACACAAGTGTAATGCAAACTTACCAGAGATTTCGATAACCATAGCATGATTTTACGTGTAGCGTGTATTGTCTCGGCCACTTCCAGATCGCGTTAGAATCAAAACAATAGAATTAATTTTCTTCCTGATTTTGCTTGTGTCAGACTTGTGTGCGATGTTTCCCGAATTGATGCCTTTCACCCGTGACCGGTGATTCCTAGGTTATTATCTTGCCTCAGGCCTAGGATATGCGGTTGCTTTTAACGTAATTTAGTGGGCTAATCTGGGTCTTCGTTCTGTCCTATCTGTTCAGAAATTTGCGCAAGTCGAAACTCTACGCTGCCTTTGCAGAAGCTGGAGAGTGTCACTATGTGGTCATTTGTAGGTTTCTTGTATAACTTTGCTTTCATTCTTTTCCCCTTCTCATGAATATTTATCGCCACGACACGTTAAATTAGAATTTGTCATTATATTTTTATTTTCAAATTATTCATTGTTTTCAGTGCTCCATTCAAATACGATACGGTTATATATCGTCCATTTTATTTGAATTTTCACCTTTTACTTTCCTGTCTTTTAACTTTCTCTGCGCAATATGGTTATATTTTGACTACTTTTTGTGATCCTCAATATGTTGCAATCGTATAACTGCATGTCAATTTTGACTGCTATCATTTTTAATATTGCCTATGTTGGTATTTAATGTAAGGACCTTCGTACCCGCATTGACAATGCTTTCCGACAACATTGAAATGATCGTACATGCAGTGTAAAAAGGTTTGATCAACTCCTACATCACGTGAGCGTCAAAAAACTTGGTAATTTTTGTCAATGTCAATTTTTCCTTAGTTAATAATTATGTGCGATGTTTCTCGGAATGATGGGTTTCTCTCGTACTAGCTTCTAGTGATTTCTTGGGTTATTTTCTTGCCTCAGGGTTATAAGATATGGTAGGTGTGAGTGTAATTTCATTCAGAGCTAATCTGGCGGTCCAGAATTAGGATGGCTTGATGAAATTCGGCCTCAATGGGACTCCCTTCAGAGAGCTTATTCGGCGATCCCATGGTTACATGAATCTATTTAATTAACCTTTTAGAATTCCGAAATTTTGATCGAGTTCGAGCTCTATGCTGCCTGTGAATTAGCAGGAAAGCATTGCAATTTAATTCCATATGGTTTTCCTTGATGAAATAACCTTCACTTATGTCCTTTTCATTTTAAGAAATCACCCTATGCAATTTTTACAATTTTAATTTGATATGATTTAATTTAATGTACTATTAATGCATAATTTTTTTAGTTATTTTCAAGTACGAAATGGTCGGATAAACTATAAGTATTTAATTTCACCTTCAATACGTTGTAATTGTATCATTAACGAGACTCTGGTGACTGTAATCGTAAACTTTTATACATTTGTCTTGTTTTTGCTTCATCATTTGTTAATTAGGCCATAAGGTTAATCCGATTCTATTAAATTGTTGATATACTAATGATATTAGAGAAACTAAAGCACTTAGGAAGTCTCACGATTCGTGAAAAACGTGTCACATTGGCGTTCAACATGATATTTGCTGTGGATTGGTTACTTTTACAAAACCAAAGAAACATATAGTCATTTTTCTGTAAATGAATGGATCTTGTCCGGGAGGAGTGAAAGAATTATCAGAAAGTTGTGCGAAATTTATGGCAATACTACATCATCATAAGGTTTGGATGAAATAGCGGTGAAGTTTATAATAGATTCATAGACAATGTCTATTAGACATATGACTTATAGAAAAATTGTCCGTCGCGAAACATGCTGCACAAAGACATGCCGCACCGAGGCGCTATTCTCGCAACAGAGCAGTGTTAAAAAACGAAATTTTTTTAGAGAAGACCTAGAGACAAAGATCCTTGAAAACAATTTTAACAGGTATAACGGACAAAGAATCAGTGACCCGTGGTTTTTTAGTTATTACGATAAGCGACACCGTCTGGAATATTCTATATCCACACCCAAAACCAGATACACTGTGTTTATTATACAGTGCGCAGCATAGGCGAGATTATTACTGACGAAGTCTGCGACAATGGAGAACAAAAGTTGGCAGTTTTAACACTTGATGAGGAGAAGCCCAAAAATAACTCTGTTTTACATAATCATGTACTCCACCGGTGAAAGTTTTTATACCTTTATAACATATGAATGATTATTTAGCACTAAATGCGGTGAGAAAAGTACGTGATTGAGAGTAAGGCCCATTTACAGACACCACCATCGTTAAAAAAGTATAAGACACTCAATTAGATACAAAATACTCTACAATTATTAACTGTATATATAGCAGCAGTGGTTTGCTCATATGAAAGACGTACTTAATAAGTACAATGTATTTTGTTGGCTGGTATTGAAAGTCATCTTTATAGACCTACGAAGTTTGAAAAATATTACTCTGGGCATTGCCTACGATATATTTTTCGCGGATAAAATGACAGATAAGTTACTTTATTTCTCCTCGGAGTCACTTTTACGGAGGTGGAATATTTTTCTTTGTCTTAACGGTTTTTTCCCTTTTGGGAGTTTTTATACTGGATGTATTTTTTGTATAAAGGTAGATTAAATAGTTCGATTCCCTCCGTCGACTCCTTTGTCCACCTGCCAATCAAGAGTTGGTCTCCATCTTAACTCTTTTTTCTGAATCCCATACACGTCCTTATGTCTACACACGTTTCCTTTCTCTCGAGCTCTATCCTTTCCATGGCTCCGTTTTCTCCCAATGTTACAAGCCGTCACCCCATCATGCCTTTGCCTCCCACTTGCTCGGACGTGGCCGGCCCTTGGCTTAGGAGCTGCGGGAGGCCTAGGGACTGACTCGATTTTGCCATCGGCGTTTTGTTTGACTTTGTCTTCCGTGCCTCTCTCTCTCCCTACTATCCTTTTACATCCTCCCACTCTTCAAATCAACGTCTTGCTTCCAACCTCCTGCTCTCGTCTCCTTCCACTTCGCTTCCGGAGAGAGGAAACATCGCACGCCACAATTGACTCACCCATACTGTTCCATTTGTTTTCATTCTCGAACGGGAGAGAAGACAACTTTGGTGTTGCTTGTTCTATGCCTTTTTCTTTTAACCCTTCCAGTTGTACTTGCAGCACGTAACATTCAGAAATACACAGCATAATAACATTCAATGATGAACTACGAAATTGGGTATGGTATGGTAGTTGGAAGATGCGATCGGCATTTCAAGTCATGTGCGCCATAAGGGATGTGTGGAGTAGAAATTGTGAAAATTACCCCGTATTCGGCATTTATCCATGTTCAACGAGAGACCCACGGGGGCCATGCTTTAACGTCCCATCCGATGGATGGATTGCTGAACAGTGAGCATGCACTTTCATCCACTGTGTATTAAACCAGGGCACGGGTATTCCATGAAAAAATCCACCGCAGCTGGGATTTGAATCCAGTTCCACAGAGTGGGAAGCTGAACTGCGAAACTCTTAAATTAAAAGGCATTTCCGTAATCGATAGAATACCACAACAGAATTAAAAGAAATTCAAAACTTGTTTTTCGTCAGTTGCTTCAGCAATTTATTTTATTTCGTTCTCAGTGTTGCTGAATTATAGGTGAAAAGGTCTTTGTTGTGAATATGTCGGCAATTTTTTAAAAACCCTTTCTTTGTTTTATTACTTGGGTCCTGCTACTTTTGTGGGGAGGTAAATGGCACATGGTAAGAGCAAACTCCTGCCGTGTATGCATGTACTGTTGCTATTACGGTTGCATATAAATGTAATTTAATTCATCTTGGGGAGAAAGTTTCTCCTGCCCCTCCACCTCTCCTTGAGTAACACCTTAGGCGTGGCTGTAAGGGATCATATAACTATATTGGGTCCATATCATCAAATATTATTTTAGAAATAACCTCGGACTGATATCAGCTTATCGCTTAAATAAATTTCACTCAATCAGGGGTGATATGTTGAAAGTTAGGCTTACAAAAATTGAATATAATTGATCTTTTCCACAGTTATTTTAATGCGCATGACGTGTTTCGTCTCATAAAGCCATTATTGCACCAGATTATGGCTCTGTGAGCCGAATAGCATCGCACACCATTAATAATCGTGGAAATGTGTAATTATGTATTAGGGTAATTATCGCTTCAAAGTCACCCGGAAGTGGTTTGGAGGTGCGATTAATTCAAGGGAGGCATATTTTTTAGGAGTGACTGCACATTAGCCAATGGTAAATTGTATTTTCTTCATTCGTAGCATATTAGATTAATGTAAGTGTTGTGGAAGTATTTTATGCGGAAAAAAATCATTTACATTTTACAGGATGTGGAACAAAAATCACTGAATCCCCGCCGAATACTCGAATAGAGTCCAGGTAAGGCGAATTTTTAACACCTCTAATATAATTTCACTCATTTATAGGTTGACTGTTTGATAAAATTTCTTTAAATTCAATGTTCCGCCTTGGTTTCGAAATTCTAATTGTATTGAACGTAAAAGTTTGTTCCCGTTACCATGTATTTATCAAAGTGAGTTACTGACTCAGTTTCTGTTTTAATTTTGTGTTTTTTTAACGCTGCCGTTAGTTTTCTTATAAGCTATCATATTGCCTCTTTTGTGACAAACTGCTTCCTTCCTGTATCTTATTTTTGGATTTTTTAAGGTAAAAATACGCAAGAGAAGGAATAACTAGTTTAATAATTAACTAGATCCTGATTCATGATCTTTATTTACGTTCTTTTGCTTTTCTTGGTAATGTGGAATACTGTGCAGGATACTATTTTCCTCATTTTATCCCTCACTGCCGCTTTTCGTGAGGTATATATCTCCCTTTCCCGAAAAAATCAAGTCTTAATGATTTCTCTGAATATAAATTTTAAGTTACTTTTACGGACTCCGAAACGCTTGTTTTTGCCTTTTTCTGGCGACTGCAGTCGGCAATTTAGAATTATTAATGTTTCTAATTTCGTCCTTGAAAATGAAGATGGAACTGGAAAACAATGCACCACTATCATCACAAATCGTAAGAGTATAGAGTGCTTCGCTGTGTTATGGGGATGTTAAATCCAATGTCTGCTGTTTTTCTTTGTATATTTTACGTTTTTGAAATTACTGTATGACTCCTTTGCTAGCATCCTCGCGTGAAATTGTGTGGTCTAATCTTTGATAATGAAGATGAAACTAAAACAGTGCCACTATCATCACGATTCATGGGAATAGTGCTTGAGGGTTTTATGGGAGATGTTACCTCGTCACGGATGCTGCGTTATTGGTGCACACAATACGCTTTTGAATTTACTGTTTAAGAGGCCCCGGGTAGTATTTCAGCGAGAAATGATGTTCTCGTACAATGTGGTGGAACTGGTTGTGCTGGGAAAAATATTGAGAAACACCCTGGCTCATAATAAATCCCAGAGCGAACCAGTTGATCTCACAGGCAGTCGCTGAACACGCGAATCATGGCCGGTAACTATCACGCGATTCCCCGGCGTTTTCCTACCGCTAGAAGAATCCTCCGCTGCCTTAACCCGAGACTTCCGTCGGCGTTGGCGCGCTTAAGAGCCCTTTTTAAACCCAGCGAGTGGCCCGGATTATCTTCCCTATGCTGTCTTCAGCTACTGCGGCACATAAGGAGAATTGATCGCACCGAAATTCGACCTTGCCTGAGATAATATATTGGGATGTGGGAAGACCGTGGATCGTGGGAGGTTGGAAGAATCGCAGGGAGGAGTAAGGGAATCCAACACGGCACTCCAATTCGTCTTCCAACAAGGGGGCATGTTGATCCTTTTTATAGCCTGCACTGAATTAGTAGTGCAGGGACAAGGTTTCAGCACGTGAGAACCAAAGGCGGGCTAAGAAGAAGGAAGTGCGCGAGTCAGGACAAGCTCCAAGGCTGTGATAAACGACTCCGAGGGACCCCTTTCTACGACTGCAGCGGATTACGGATGATTTTGTATTTTAGAATGCTGCGGATTGCATGGGTGCATCTCGTAATGCTATCTTCAACCTAAGAAAATTATTCAAATAATCGCTGAATTTTTTCTTTCCTTTACCGAATTATTGACATAGCTACGGGAACATATTTATAAAATCTTAATGAGGGGATGATTACCATGCATTTATAATCTCGGAAATCTAGTAACCTGCTATTAAATATACTTTTCATTTATTACAAGGCGTATCCTTTTGGCGGGATTAGGTTGTTTATCCCTCATTCATTCGCACCTAATTCTTTTTATTTGTATCTAGATTATTATTTATATCCAGATATTTGTATCTATAATATCGTATTCAGACCGAATTTAAAGGAAGTTCAGTAGCATATGTGACAGTGTGACAGGTATAGAATATAATTTTTGGTAAATAAAAAAGCAACTACTACCTCTTTCTTAGCATTCATGAATACTCTCTCGACTTTTTGCAGACTGCAGGAGTCCAATGTATCTTATTCAATGCAAAACTGGCTATTTATTCCAGCAAGAGAAGTCGGCGATAGCGGATGGTGGATGGACGTATGATTGAACGACTTTCTGTATTGATTTTGGATAAAGTTGTGGCAAAAACTTGTCTTTTCGGCGAACTGGAGTGGGGCAAGAAAGAAATTTATTATTTTTCGGGCAGGTTCCATTCTCCGAGCATAAAGCGCCTCTTTCTTCAAAACGAGTTTATAATCCTCGACGGGAAACTTGAAACATTTTTTTTTGCCGGAGGTAGGGAATGATAAATTTGTTTTGATTATAGAAACATTTGTGCCGAGATTTTTTGAGGGTTTGACTGCGTCAGACTCAAGTGCACTAAAGTTTAGCGTTGTTAAAAACGATTTTTTATGCGCAAATATTGATGCATGTATTATTCTCTTTGCAGAGACAGCATACATATACTGAGTTAAGAAACAGCAAAGATGTTAAAAGGAGGCGTAAAAATTATTTAGGTGCATGTGCTTAAATCTGAAATGTGCGCTACACATGATTGCCTTATTCACGCCACCAAATATTTTATCATCGTTGAATATCCTGTTTGAAAAATGTAGATGTATATATTTCCGATTCATTTACTACTTCTTGAGCTGTTATAGAAGAGAATTCAATGTCCTCAACCTTTTCGTAAGTAAGTTGATGATCATGACATGATGCTACGAACTCATTGCAAGCGTGCATCCGATTCTCTGCTTATCCTAGCCCTTACGTATCGTGTTCGCGTGGCCCATTGTTGTGTACGCTATTGTAAGCGTTTGTATTCACTCAATAAAGATTCTTCCTTCACCACAAAAATTTGTATCAGTGAGTGTTCGTTAGTTGGCTTTATAGTATATAGAAGATAAAATAAGGATATTAGTCCTATAAAAGTGGTACGATAATTAAATTGACAAATAAGCGTTTAAAAATAAATATCCCTGCTGATTTATCATAAGCACTGGACTGACCCATAATAGAGTTAAATTTGTTTCAAAACTACCCCGTGTTCTGCGGAAAATTTCACGTTGGTTACTTATGGTCAAAATTTCCCTAGACTTGGAATCGCACCGCGGAATCGTGGCTATCTGGGCCAATTAACAGATATTTTTTTTCTGTTTAGGAACTTACTTTTCATATGATTAAGGAAAAAAGTACATTTATGCGCGCCTTTAAATATGTATTAATATGCATAATTTGATATATTTCTAACTTTACACGTTAGCAATGGCATAATTCATAATGATTACCAAAGGAAAAGTTTGCTCGAACCGGGAACCGATCCATGATTTACCGACTGATAACCACTCCCTCCGGGCCACTATGGCAGTGTACCAGAAATTCAAAGCTCCGCTGTTCGAATCTCTTGCACAGTGATAAATGAATGTGAATGAAGAACAGCCCTGAAAACGGGGAAATCGGGAGCCGAAACGCTGCAGACTATGGAGATATTAACCCGACCGAAAACCCGAGAGCAGTTACTGGAGATCATTTGACATGTAAGCACCAAGTCGTAGTTGAATTTTCTTTTATTTTCTTAAAGCGTAAAGGCGATGATTAGTTATCAACAACATCAGTCATGAATTCTTTAAGTGGTTTGACGCTGAACTCCTCTCTATTCTACTGTCGGCATATTTTTTGAAAACTACATAATATTTTCGGCTTTTCCTCCTTCATCGCCTACGCCATGAACCTCATCTGTGGCCAACAGCCGTTATTCTTCCACCTGTCCTTCAAAGATAATATTCAGTAAGCCATCAAGTTCAATTATGTGGTGATATAAATCGTCCCGTCTTCTAACCAAGAATTTCAAAACACTTATCATCTCTCCCAATCTTCATAGACCTTCAACGTTACTATGCATTTAATCTTGCGGAAATAAAAAAGTAGATAAATCAGCTCAATAAAGCTACGATTTAGGGTGATAAAACTGGGGAAAAAGTCTGCAAAGAACAACTACATGCATACTGATAAAACAAATACCTACTATGTATTGAAAAATCTGGTGGTACAAACTCAGTAAATTATATTAGCCGAAGGGAGGTCGCAAGTTCTGCATGCCGGACTACCATACTTGTCGGATTATCGCAAGGCCGGATTACAGAGATAGTACTGAATAGCTAATCTCGCACGTTAACAGCGACATAATTCACAATAATATCCATGGGATAAAATTCCCTGGTCCGGGAATCAAAGAATGGTTTATTGACAGATTACCACGAAGCCTGAGTCTCCACCCTATACAGCCTTTACACTTTCTAACCCAAAGATGCCTCTGGGAGAAATTAAATTTCAAGACTTCTTATTTTAATAATGTGAAACTTTTCTATAAATCATAGTTATTGTGGTCGCTACATATTTCGCCATTAAGCTTTACAATACAAAAGAACTCGTAGTTTAAACCTTTCCCGAACAGAGCTGAGAATGTATACATTTTTAATGTTAATTAGAAGCAGCATTGGGTTATAATGGATTAATTTTCTATTCAGGATTGGTCTAGGGTTTCAAAATCCCATAAATATTTGTAGTAGGTACATAGCATTAGTTATACTTCCGCGCTAACCATGTACTTCCATTGAGAACTTGCGAGGTGTATATTCAAGATATTATTAACGATTGATAGCTGAAGTTAGCAAAGAAATCATCGAATCTTGTTGTTATAGCTATCTTTTTCTATTGTTGCAAACGATTAGCGACAAAATAAATAAAACATACGCCCTGGAATGTGTTACCCCATTCAGGCGGACCCCGTTCCCCGAAATTATATTTAGTATAATATCTCTAAGTTTATGAGAGAAACGAATTTATATTTCATTGACAAAGCAAACAAAAAATGCGTTTTTTAAACACGGCTTCTGAAATAATCGGAGTATTTTTTGAACTCATTTTCAGTTCAGAAATTCAACGTTCATCCCTCTTTCCTAAATTAAAAATTGAATTGGCAAGATTGGGTTATAATGGGTTAAGATAAAAAGAGTCGAGGAGGGTAAAAATCCGATTTCCAGTCCAGTTCACAGTGAGTGGTGATGCAATTCTTGGAAGTCTGTTGAGGGAATATCGGGGTCGAAGTAAGGAGGATTTGGAGCGAGACGAGAAAAGGGGTCAGAGGTCTCTGCTGGAGGCGAGGATGGCGGGGGGAGGAAGGATTTGGTTCTTGAAAGGACTGAGGGTGATGGTCCAGTTGCCAGACCCTTAAACCCATTCCCCCCAAGGACCTGCGGTCGATTTGAGATCAACGGAAATTCCGGCACCGCCCTCCAACCACGGAAACACGCGTTCCCTTTCGACCGAAAGAGATATGGCGAGGTTGGAGGGAGAAAAAAGGGTACTACGCACCCCAGTGATACCTATAAGGGGGAGATAGGATAGTTCCACGAGCCACGAAAGGGCTCATCATACTAAAATCGGCCCACCATCAACCACAAAGCCGAGAAAGAGCGCTTTCCCTTAAGCGGACGACTCCTCTTTGTGCCTTGTCTTCCTTCGATGCGCCCTGCCCTGCTTGCTGAGTAGGGTAGAGGCAAATTGGGTAGAATACATTACGATTCCTTTAACGATACCCGAATATTTTCCTTCTTATGGTGGAGCGTGGTAGACTAGTGGGTAGAATGCTAGGTTGCAAATCGAGGTGTCCAAGGTTCAAATCAGGGTTGGCAGGTGAAACGAAACAAAAGTCAAAACCAGAAAAACTTCAATAGTTTCGTACCAGGGATCGGAATGTAGAAACGAAACGAAATGGATCTTAACCTGTGGAGATAGACTCAGAGGGGACACGAAATCGGAGTCAAAACTACTTCGGGTGGAAACTAAACTTAAAATCTGGGACGAAACGAAACGCAGATAATTTTTCACACCCCAGGGATCACGTGCTTCACCTTCGAACGGTTTAGTTTCGACCCACACACCGAGCACTAAGTATGGTTTAATCAAGGAGAGGTTCGGCCACCACCATTAGATGCATGCCCATTGGGGCACTCATATTTTTAACACTAATAGGAGAACGGTTAGACATAATGGTCATTCTATTTTCAAGCTCAATTTGTTAACGTATGTCAAATGTAATGGGTCAAAAGTATCTCCTAAGCTCTTATCCCCTTCCACTCAACATCTGGCATCGAAAATTTACTATGAACAGCGGAGTTTAGATTAATTTAGTTTCGTTCCTGGGAGTAAAGTTTCGTACGGGTCGAAACTAAGCTCCTAGGTGATTTTAATTTCCTGCAGGAGCGAGAATAAACCTAGGCCTCTTATTTTCGTGTCCCTACGGATCGACACGAAACATATTCGTTTCATTTCACTTGCCAACTCTGGTTCAAACCCTGGGTGAAGCCTTCGGGCACCCCCAACCAAAATCCACGTAGCGTGAGGTGACCCAGTGAAAGGAACTTGCCCTCCAACCCTGAATGTGTGGAAATTACGCACCTCAGGCTTAGTATGGGGCTATACATTCTAGTCAGCTCTACCCTCACCTATCCAAACCAATCTTCGGGTTGAATCACTGAATGAGTGAGTGAAATTAAAACTACCCCTTAATGTTGTTGGTAAAGAGTTCTCGGGATCGCCACCGGGTCAGGAACTCCATATCTGCCAACGTTTCGATGTCCGACTCGGTCATCGTCCTCACGGCTGTGAATGTCGAGTGAGAATTTGACTTGCTTATATACAATCACTCTGGTGGTCAGGTGACTGCTGATTGGCTGTCGTCAGCGGCATGCTCTGATTGGTGGTTTTGCCTAGCCTTTTGTATAGTCAGCAGTCACCTGACCACCAGAGTGATTGTATATAAGCAAGTCAAATTCTCACTCGACATTCACAGCCCTGAGGACGATGACCGAGTCGGACATCGAAACGTTGGCAGATATGGAGTTCCTGACCCGGTGGCGATCCCGAGAACTCTTTACCAAGTCCATTCGCCGGGAAAGCACGAAATCTTTCTTTACCCCTTAATACTGGTCCTTTTCAAATACATACCTTTGCGACTGGCTCAGTCAAGCAAACTGTCAAGGTTTCGGTGTCGCGACAGGAGGTGGAACCTGCGACATTAGGAATGTGCTATGGGGAGAGTGACAGGCGTTGTCATATTTTCTTAAAAGACTTGGTATTGTAAGGAAATGAAAGACTGAGTCAAAATCCCTCTTCCAACTTGGCAACTGTCCAACTATCCCACGAAGCTTGCACCACGGAGGTCTGAAAACGACTGAATTTCCCGGAGTTTAGGCTCTACCTTTCGCATTTTGGTTGGTTTTCAGGGCGTCACGTGCCCTCCTCCATCACTTTTCATGAAGCTTGGGCCAGCCCTCAGTCACAAAGATATTTGAAATGAACTCTAGTAAGATTAGATCATATGTTCTTTTATATATTGGTTATGAATGTACCTAAAACCTGCCTGTGGGAGCGTGATAGGCAACTCGGAGGATCGCTAAGCTGCTGATCGAGGGGTTCTAGGTTCAATCCTAGGAGTTACTACTCAAGAGCCCCAGCGTCAGCGTGGTCAAAGATCCCCGAGGGGCAAAAACGAGTAAGCGTATCGCTGAGCATAAAATGTTAAAACCGCAGAGTTAAAATCTGAAAACTAAAATGAAACAGGATCTGGATGGGGCCCTCACCCCTCTGTATCCTGAAAACTATGAACTACAGGTATGAATGCTGATGAGTGCGAGAAGAAATATAGTTAATGACCACAGCAGGGATCTCGCGTATTATTTCATTTTTGCTGTTCACGTGCTAGCAAAGTCAAAGAAAAATTAAAGGTGCTTAAAGAGCCCAGGGCAACCCGAGGTCATGCGGGGCCTTCTGTGCTAGGGCCTCAAAGGGTAGAAGGTCTACAAGCGAACGCAAAACCGTCTCCACGATCAGGCTTTATAGTTCGTGTTCGGAGGCAAGCTGATTGAGGAGGTGACCGACCGTGGCCGCATCCCCGGCGATTGTATTTCTAGCAGGGGTTTCGCTTTCTGCCTTTCCGCCTGAAACAACTTCTTCGGAAAAAAGCGAGGAGGGGGCGGCGAGCAGTGGGTAAGGAAATAAGAAGCGGTTTTTCCTACAAGCAATGCTATGGACTCCGTGGTGGTCATGCTCCTGGCAGCCTTACCTCGCCGGGATTCTGAGACCTTTGAAAATATCCGTCAGATACAGTAGGGGACATTCGGGTTATAACCTCTCTCTCTGTCTCTCTGATCCTCGTACATCGTCCCAGATGTGACCACAAAGAGTTCATTTTCGCGACCACTTGCAGGTGTATAACACAGGGCCGGGGGCCCCGGCGCGGTTACCGGCCCACCCCGACCAGTCCACCCCTGCCTGGGTGAAACCTTAGAACGACCTTGAACAAATCCTAAAAGCGCAACATAATACGTGGATAGCAACTGCCCCCACCCTAAATGTTCACGTGTCTCCAGGGTGAGCCCTATCCTCACCCATCCAAGACCACCATCGATTTAAATCACCGATTAAGTGACTTATACCTAAAATGCCATTCCACAAGTGTATAAGCCGGTAGCCGAAGGAAAGATAGTCAAGTTCACCCTTACTGCTTATGACTTACCCATAGCCAATCAAGCGCGCAATGAGCAGGACTGCAGCTTCCTACCTAATCGGATTCGGGTGGCAGGTAATTCAATGTAAACTATAGGAATTATATGGCGTGTATCAGACTAATGAATAAATATTTGAGTGATTAAGTTTGAGCTTCAATTAGCAAAATGTTACTTTCAGGAATTTAATTTATCAGCGCGATGCTATTTGGAAAAACTCACTCAGGATTCAACCCGAATGCTGATTAGAACAGCTCACCCAAGGCTCAGGCAAAGGCGTTTGAATTTCAAACTTTCAGGGTAAGGATACCAGTTCTGGGTAACCTCGTACTTAGAGGATTTCTGGGGGGTCGGGGGGGGGGGGGAGGTTCAAAGGCATTACCTGGGATTTCAATGGATTTCTCGCTGGATAGGACCCATCGATCAGCAGACAAGCGCTTAACAGTATAGGCTACCACGATCCCCTAGGCATAAGTGAGGGCCATACATATACACGATGTATGGCCTAAATAAGATAGGGAAATACGCGTGACCCAATTTGCCTCTACATTGATCAGCAAGCAGTGAAGGGTTGATCATTGAGATGCAATAGAATGTATGTATGTATGTATGAGGCGACCGCTTAACACTAAAAGGTGCGTACCCCTCATCTCGACGGACAGCCACTCTGAAGGCTACAATTCTATCATTTGCCATAGTGGAACCTCAATTTTTTTCTGGATCTAAATTATTTTTGGCGATGTATACAGGGTGTTTAAAAAGAATATACGTATTTCGAATGCATATATATTTATTAAAATTTAAGACATACGAATATGAACATTTACAAAACACATTAAAAACCTCTCAAGTTTAAATTACATATCGATGGCTAAGTTCTAACTACACGTACTTACCTCTAAAATAGCAACTTTTCAGTAAAGCAAAAAAAACGATTTATTTATTAATTGCATAAAATTTTAATTGAAATTAAAAACCAAAAATACATAAAATTGAAAAAGAAGCAAATATTTGCAAACAAAGAGTTGTTTTTTTTTGTTTGAACTTTATTTTTTATTATCAGTATTAACTCAGACCGGCCAAATTTTGAGAACCGTGTTGATAGAACTTAGCCATAGATATGTTCAATATGTCCTTCATCCGCGGTACGAACAATATTGCATTTATTCTTAAATCCCTCCCATAATTGGGAAAGAAATTCCCTTCGTCACTGATGTAATGGCAGTACGCCTCCGGTTCTTCACCTCATTCCAGGTTCTGTGGGAGTGGTGGCCAATAAACGTTGTCTTTAACGAAAACCCACAGGAAGAGGTCACAGGGTGTCAAATGAAGTGACCATTAAGCCGAGATGAGACATGCTAAGTAGCCAGCTCCTTGGCGAAAAAATCAACGGTTCGGTATAGTTTCATCCAGATATTCACTCACTTGGCCATTCCTTGGTGCCTCGTCTTGTTGAAAAATGAATTTGTCTTCGTGCAGCCTGGGAAATAAACAAGGCGCAACGATCAATAGTTTGGACAAATAATACTTTGTAATACGCAGATATATCTTTTTTGAAACCCTATTTTATGAAAGTAACTGAGACAGAAGAGATGTAGTGGAATGACTTCTCAATGATAATGAAAAAGAAGCATATAAAATTTTCCATTGATATGTATTTTCATTTCAATTTTCCAAATTTTCCAGTGATTATATGATTAAACAGATTTGTGGAAAATTTTCCTTCTCTCTTTTCCATTAAATCAGGGTGAATATTATGCTAAAAATCTCCGTGTAAATATACTATTGCTAACACTCACCTACCTTAGCTGAATTTCGGCGAAGTAGAAAGCTTTTCGTCACCCAAATTATTGTTCAACCCAGCGGTGACCCTATATAGTCTGGCATACATATTTTCTAAAGCTAAGGACTCGTTTTCGTCACAAGAACAAGACAAGCCTATTGAAAAAATAGTCCTTTTTCTTGTTGAAGGAATTTGTTAACATAAGTTACGATGAAAAAAACAATATTTCCTGTTCAAGCATTCACTCGTAAGTGAAAGAGAAAGAAAACGCAGAACTTTCCTCTCACTTTTCATGAGTTCGTTACGACATTAAAGATCTGACTTTTGCAAGTGTGTACTTGTGTGCTTTATAGTATATAGATAACACTCACAGCGGCCCTTCTAAGGTCTAACTAATTTTCTCATAAAAATGAAACTGGCAGGGTAATTTTTGAATACACGAAAAAATTTTGTAAGACGTGAATTTTATCTGAAGGAAATACGGGAAGTGGATAATTTTAAAATTCCATTATGCCGCATTGCACTTTGGAAAGGTACTTACCTATGGTCGTTGTAAGCCAAAGTATGTGCCTAAATTTTCGGTTTATGTCGATTTAGAATTCTCGTCACCTCTTGGATCATTTTTCTTCTGCTTTTCCCCCCATTTCATCCTCTTTCTTCGGACTGTAGAAAAAAAGAGATCAGTACCCTGGAATCCGCGAAAAAGATTACTTTTACCCCTGAGGGTAGAAAAAAAACCTGACTTCTTGGAGTCTCACTTATCCATTTCCGACTTCTCCGTTCCATTCCTCCCTCCATGCCTAGTGTGTTGCACGACACGCTGGTGGGCGGCGTGAACGAACTAGAATGCCCGCGCTGTCGTTACCGTCCTTTTGACACCGGAAACTGCTCAAAGGGCGCCTTGAAGTTTGAGACGAATGGAGAGCGTGGTTGGCGGTGACGCGCGAGCTAGACCCACCACCATTTCGGGGGCGGCAGTCTTTCTCGTCTCTTTTGTCGCCCACCAACGCTTTTTCCCCTAAACCCCCACCTTAGGGGTTAGAGTGGGTGCGAAAAAGATTGCTGTCACAGGCGGTCGATGGTGGATTAAAGTCTGCGCGAAAGGCACAAATGGGCATCTTGGGCTCCTTGCTGACATTAGAGGGCTCAGAGCATTAGGTATATAGGTTAAAAGATAAAATGTATGGGAATACATAAAGCCATGACGTTTTATGGCACTTAAACTGAGATAAAAGGTGTAAGATATTAGATTCTCCTGGCATATCTAGCGTAGGGAAACTTCTGAAATGGATCATCTTTCAGAAGATCTTTTGAGGATGAAGAGCACGTCGTTCTTCGAAACGTCGGGAGACATGGAGACAATACCCGGTGGATACCCGAGATACCTTTCTGCATGTGATAGCATGTGTTTCATTAAAAATATGATGCCCGCGTCCTGGGAAACAGCCTCATAGTAACTTTTACATCGGTTATCTGCTGGTACCGATGCACATTTTGACTCTTTGCAGAAGTTATCGCAAACTTGTTGGGAGCCCAGTGCGTCATGTCAAGAATTTAGCCAGCCACAGTGGCGGCGGGGTAGAGTCCTGCCCTGTCAAGGAAGAGGTCGCGGGTTCGAGTCCTGCTTAGGTAGGTTGCCTCCGGGGGTATTGTTTAACCTCTTCAGACCTGAGATCAAAGTATCGCCAAAAAAAATATTATTTACTGAAATGTGGCCATGCAAGGAGTACTGAAAACCAAATTTACAAAAAAAAATTTTTTTCACCAGCCTATTTCGACAAAATGGTAGGTCCTCATTTGTGGACCTCAGGGCTCCAGTAACACAAAGAATGGTCAAAGCAAAATCATGCATTTTATTTTTTGCGTCACTTCTTTATGGTTCATTGTGCGGGGTTTTCAAATAATTACTATTTTTTAACTGGCGTTAGATAACAATTTATTTTTTGTGATATTTTTCAAAACAATTATTTTTAACTATACACAAATACAAATGGCATTTTTTGCACATCGTCCTGGTTTTAGAAGTACAGCCTGGCATTCTACATTTAGAGGCATTTTTCGCTTCTATATAAATGGGTATATGCCCAATATTGTCCATCCGAACTTCTGGAATGGGATGCGATACAATCTTTCTCGGTAGCTTAGCCATTGGCTCTTCTATTTCGCCGGTAGCCTCCACATTGGGTGATGGCGAGTTTGATTGTGGTCGTCCTCGACGTCGCTGGGTGTCTTCAGTTCTGTCATACAGGGTCAGTGCTCTTCCTAAATGCATTTTGTAATCTAATAACGATGTTGTTTCCTTTTTTTGAGTGCCTTCCTTTTTGTAGTGCCTTTGGTTCATGATCCAACAGTTTACAGTCACCAAATCAACAAAATGGTTGAAAAGTCTCACGGGCCACTTTCTAGTGCGCACATTACATCTATAGTACGACATGAACCTATCGCATAAATCTACACCTCCCATTTTTTCATTGTAAATTTTTACAACGTATGGCTGGGGTACCTCAATCTTTTTCTTCTCCTCCTTACTCCACCTTTTACAAGTAGAGAGTGGTTGACTACCAGCACAGGATGACAGCATTAAAACACATTTATTATCTTTCCACTTCACGAGGCAAGTGCTATCACTCTCCTCTACTAATTCGTCCCATTCTCCTCTTTTGAGGTTTTTGTCACTGTTTAACTTGTTTATGACTGGTCCGATTCTGTTCCTCATTACTGTTCCTACTTGAAAGATATTATTTTTCCTGAGGTATTTGATGGATTTAATGCTGGTAAAAAATCTATCGGTGTAAACACAGTGCCTTCCATCTTGCGGTACACTTTGGGTAAGTAGCTTTACCACGGAAGATCCCAGACCCATTTCTTTCAAGTCATTTTCGGGAACAGTACCTTTGCCAGTATACATATGGAAATCCAACACTAACCCATCTGAGGCTGCAAGTACAAAACATTTCAATCCGAGTGGATTTGGTTTAGAAGGGACATACTGTCGGAACAAACATCTGCCAGAAAATGGTACCATTTGTTCATCCAATGACATGTGAGCTGACCTGGGTAAAGTTATACATTTACTTCTTACAAAATCAAAAAATGGACGCACTTTCCACATTCTATCATTGTGGTCGTGCTCACCTTGACTGTCCACAAAATGCAAATAATGTCTCAATTCAAAAAACCGGTCTCTTGACATACAATTAGATATCACTGGAACTTCGGTGCCTCGCGGCCAATACATTTTTACCTGAGGATATCCAAGACATCCCATTATTAAATGTATCCCAACAAAATGCATCAACTCCTCTGCGGTAGTCTTCACAGATCGTAGTTCTCTTTCCTGCACAGAATAGAGACACGTATTTTTTGCTGCATCTTCCCAAAACTCTAACGGCAAATACTCCAGAAAAGACGACAATACTCCTTTCTTTTCATCATGTTCTGTGAGAAGACTTTCGTCCCCGGGAGGCCCTTTCATTTGCATTCTAGGAATAAAGAAAATTTTGCAATAAGCTAAGGAGTATTGATCTGTGGAATAAGTTGAGAGAATATAGGGAAAACATATTTAGTTAATTCGTACATCCGTTACTCAATTAATAAGTCATAAATGAAGCCAGAGCGTTATTCAAATTCAATTTCAACTGGCAATCATTCCCATAGAACAGTTTTTGTACAAACAAAGTAGTTGTCAAATACAACTCCTGGGATTAATATTGGAAATTAAGTCTGTCAAAGGAGAGGTCATGAAGCCATAACCAAAGTAAGGGTGGAGAGGAGGACATTGGAGCAAAGAAAATGAAGGAGGAGTAAAAGGGAGAGGAAGAGTAATGTTCAATTGTTACTTGGATTACCGCAACCCAAGTGAAAATAATATCTAATAAAAATCAATATGATATATCAGATATTTAAATCCAACCAAATTATTGCATATCATTGATATCCTAACTGCGAATTGTTCTCAACTTTCAAAATTGACAGACAAATTTGTTACTGGAAATAATGGTTAAAAATCATCTCCAATAAGTGAAAATGTGTTTAGATCTTCACGGTGGTTATTTCAAAATCTCACTCACCTTGCTCTTTTCCATAAAAGTGGTCTTTCACGCCCAGGAGGTAATGAAGGTATCTCAATTTGGACTTCCTCATGTCCTAAAAAATTGTCTTCGTCTCCATTTTCTTCCCCACTGGTGCTGTTATTTATGCTATTATATTCCATCTCATCGCCACTAGACAGATCAGCATCACTGTCGTCCAAAAATGCACGTATTTCCTCGTCAGTTTGTAACTTTCGACCTGAAACAAATCCGCTTCACAAATTAGGGATATCTCAGTTGAGATCCGAGGTCCACACATGAGGACCATTCTTTAAACAACTAGTATGATCGTGAAAATAATTTAAACTATAAATAAGCGGTGAATATTTATTGAACATGATTTAGTTTTCAATTATAAAAATCATAAGCACCAAGACTGAATTACTTTGCTAAATAATAAGCACTTACCACGACGAAGTCCGGAAGATGAAGCCATTTTGCACGTTGACCAGGACAAGACTGAGAGAACACGTTGTACCTTGAAAACGGTGAGCTGAATGGCACTGCGGTCTCTATTACATTGAGGAACAAGGTTGGTCGAAGCGTAACACGCGTCGAAATTGTTACTTTGTAGCACCATGCTCGGAAGAAAAAATAGTGAAATGAGGTCCTCAAATGTGGACCTCCGGACTGAAGAGGTTAAGATCGCTGTCACAGGCAGATTTAGGTTTGCTCGAAAAACAAATGGGCATGTGGGATCCTTGCAGTTATCACTGAGAGCTCAGAGCGTGCTTGATATACAGATTTAAAGATATTAATTATGAAAACTCATAGAACCATAATGCTTGATGACATTTCGTTTGAGGTAAAGTGTGTTTTGTCAAAAAATATCCTTGTCCTGAGAAAAAGCCTCATTATACCTTTTAGATTGGGTATCTGCTGGAAACTCCAACCTTCGGCTTAGTGGGTGAGGTTTTTTTTGGACTCTTTGGAGAGATTATTACATATTGGTTGCTTATTGCTTAATTTAAAATATTTAGCCGGCTTCGGTGGCGTCGGGTTAAAGTCCTCACCTACCAAGGAGGAGGTCGTGGGTTCGAGAGCTGCCTGAGTAGGTTGCTCCTATCTAGGACATGGATTTATTTTTACGTTTAATTGTTAACTTGTTTCAAAAACTGCGAGGTAAAAGGCCAACATAGAGCTGTTTTCGGTGGCATGGTAAATGAATAAAAAATATATATTATAGCATGCATACCACGAAGATGCTTGATGGTGTTCAATTGCAGGAATAAAGGTTTTCATTGAAAAATAATCGTACATAAAAATTTCCACAACCCGGGAAATAGCATAGAAATCTTTGTCTTCTTCATTGGGTATCGGCAGACACCAATGAATATTTCGGCTCCTTACGGTTTTTATTGACCAATGAATACGGCACCAATGAATATTTCGGTTTTTACAAGCTCATTGTATATTGAATCTACATATTCAATAAAAAATTCATCATTGCACATATAGCGAAGACGTTAATCTTTCTATTTGAGAAAACTGTGCCTATAAGAAAATGTATTTTAATACCTCTGGAAGCAAAGACTAATTTTGCCGACGGGGATGGTAATGGAGGAGTGAAATTCGGGCCTATTTCAAAGGCTTATGTTAACTTGGACCACGTTCACCGGTCGTTGCATAAACTCAAGTATAAATGCGATGAAAAATATGTAGAGCCATGTCACTTGATAGCGTTCAAGCAGCAAAAATTCTTGCTTCATTAAAATAATACTTCTATATCTGACACAGATTCTTCGGTCCCACGCAAATGATCATGACATGAGTAAGGAGAGCGCCAAGTAAAATAGAGTACTGGTTTTAGTATCCTAAGATATGAATTGGAGTGCCAAGAAAGGAACTAGTGTTCTAATGTGTTCCTCTGGACACCCCAGCACCTTGTAAAGTATGCAAAGTGATAAATGTCTCGCAGTCTGAGGTGTATATGTGAATACTTGCGTGAGCACTCGAATACAACGACGATCAAAGCACGGGTTAATTGGTAAAAATAGTGCTCACTCGACTGATTACCTAACTGAAAGGTGAACAGAAACGCAATTCTAATTCAACTAATGCATAAGAACCTATATGGGCTTCTCAATTACCAACTACGTACGTGAATACCTGTATTCAAACGCCCTTCTGCTAAATTCCCACCCAAGTTAGTAACAATGAATCCCATCGGTTCTTGAAACTCCAACCTTCGGCTTAGTGGGCCTTTTTCCGGCAGTGTGTTCGCCATTATTCCTATCATACTGGCTTCATGTCCCCTGCCACACGCCTATTACGGCGACTTGATGGAGAGAATGTAGATTATTTATTATTTTAGTAGTTGCTCACATACAGCGTTTCTGCCAATTAACATGTATAATCACCATCGACTGATTATCGGGTTGATGTGGTAGATAGTGTGTTTTTGCTTTCCATTCTGAGGGTTCGGGTTCAAATCCCGGCGGTGGCGGAGAATTTGAGAGACTGCCCCATCCTTGCTGATTTGCTTTGTGGAGGGTGCTTTAAGTTAAGCACTCCACCTGTCCGATAAGATGTTAAGACTTCTGTTTGGAGTAGGGTAATTCCGACACCGGGTTTTCACTACCTTTCCTTCCTTACCATTTATATCCTCGTGGCGCTAATGACCTCAGTTGCCGGTCGTCTTCTTTAAATACCATATCATGCCTTCAGCAATTCTACGATTGGTTTGTCATCTCTGTTGGTGCGACAATATTTTAAGACAATGAGAATAGTTGTTAAAAAAATATTCTGTAAATTAAAGTGTTCCATTTTTAGCTATGCATAATTTTGAAATTGATGAATCGAGTTTGGGCAAAAATGTTTTTGGATGGAATTATTGTATCGGTGCAACTTTTCTTAACGCAGAAGCGTCATTATTAAGTATGCAGCTGGAAATCTTAGAAATTTAATGACGTGAGTGTTTGAGTTACACTTTTTCAATTTGAAATTTTTGTTTCCATGGGAGATGCATAAGAATGTATTGAAGAGTTTAGTACATGTACATATAGAATTTAGGCAAGTGTAATTTAATATTTAGCATAACGAGACTGAAATGATTACTCAATATCGCTGCTATAGAGGTATATGAGATTACATATTAGCTAGGCCATAAAGTACAAAATAGCTGATTACGGTATCAGGGCGTACATTTCAATATTTCTTGTGTGGAGACCGGAATGCTTACCCAGTATGGATGCTAGGTTTTGATGAGGGTGTCATATTTTATATTATGCTCATCCACGTCAGTCCATCCCCAATTAAATCCTTGGTTCTTTCACGCTGGTACTACAGCGTAACTGCTCAATATTTCCCAGCAAAATGCGCTCATTAAAACCTAAAATAATGATGAGAAAACCAGCTCCAGAAACATGAAGCTGAGGGACATTGAAGTGAACAATAACTTCAGTTAAAGTGACAATATTTCTCAGTGACGGTTAATTAAAACTTGTGAGATCAAATGGAGGAACATGTAGATTGATGTTTCTGTGGTGCTGCCGTTATATAGGCACAATTTGAGAACGAGAGCGTTTAATCATTTGTTGGTACAATTAATTCAAGGGAGCTTCAAGGCGTTGCGGATAGAGCGTTTGGATTTCGAACTTAGGGTCTTGGGTTCAATCTCCGTTGCAGTCTTCAGATGCGCCCTAATGGAAATCCTTGAAGTGAGAGGTGGTCCGGAGAAAGAGAACTAGTGTTTCGGAATGCTTGAAATTCACTGGCAAGTTGTTTAGTCTGGATTAAGCTCTACCTGCAACTGCTTTAGAGGTGAAGCACTGAATGAGTGATTATTATTTTATTTTCAGATTTCGGCATTATTTTCCTCATTTAAATGCACCAAATAGGACATTTTCATATATTTTTTATTTCAAAGGTCAAAATGACGAAAAATAAAACCTATTACAATAGTCACAGATTGGTTCATTACTCGTAAATCTGTCATTTAATGCCACGCAATCAGCTGTTTGAAGTATTTTTTGAGGCGATATAACCTTAAAAACATATTTTATTGCTTCCCATAAAGGCATGAGTAAATCTACTATTGATATGGTATCATAGAATCATTTGGACTCTTGAGGATAAATTTCGGTCACCTTGGGATACATTAGTATGTCATAATATCACCATTATGAATATTGTAGGATACACAAAATTCGACAAATTGTTTTTCATTTAGTTAAAATAGGAAATGCTTAAAGACATTTCAAGGAATTTTCTTCTGTAATACTGTACATCCTAAGTTCTCATGTCACGGCTAGCCTCTTAGTTTTCCTCAACGAGCTCAAGAAACGAAAAGAATTTTCGAGAACCCAGCTCCAGAAATTTTGGTCGGCTTTGATGAAAACCAACCAAAGACAGCTGTGGTTGCGAGTCAATAATCGGCAATCGCAAGTGTAAAGAGCGAATAGACGAATTTCTTAAATGGGCGCTGTATTCTTTCGGTGCCATCCCCAGAGGTGACCTCGGCGTATGTAAGGCATTGCTATATATATATTAGCTATATTATTAATAAAAAAGTAACAAGTGAGCACATTGTCCCGTGTTAGCAGCAGTAACAGAAAATATTTTATCAGAAAATAAAAAAAGATACATAATTCCCATGTATATCGTTATATTTTTTATTTCTTTTTTTGATATCTATCTAATAAGTTAGCTGATAAATCATTCCACTTAAGGGCCTATTGACCTATTTAAGTCGGAAAACTTTTTTATATTTTGCCTGTCTTACCTTATATGTAAAATAGTAGAAGTGAAGAGGCAGTCAGACGCTCTGTTAAACTTAAAAAAAATGTTTCGAAAAATTTTCACAGGGTTTCTGACGATTTCAGAGGAGGTAGATTCTATGACCTTTTGCCGCGTCTAGTGTTGTTCACTCCAAAAATTTGCATGAATCAGTCATACAGTGGTTGGAAGTGTTTTTTTAATAGTAAATCGATGACTCGCTTACGCAAGAATGCTATCTTCTTGAAATATCCAAGTAATATAAACTAATCAGTGGTCAACGCTTGCATATTACTCGCATTTGCAAAAATTACCTCTGAATTTTCTCGGGTGAAAATATTTTTCGAATTCGGGAAACAGGAAATGTTTCTAAAGGTCTTTTAAATGTACTCAAGAATATTTACTCTGTAAAATGCAGGATAAAATCATTGGTTTAAACAAAGTAATGCGTCACCAAAACGTACACAATGCGACGGATCTAGCGGTGGATATGCGTTCTCTTTCTGCTGAGATGGAATGTCGGTCCTAACGGAGGCGGCCATTGTTATCTCAATGGTTGGTTGGAGTACTTGGACGGATAATTCATTCCATCAACCTTTCCCGCTTCAAACTTCTTATTTGGTCATAAAGTAGCGAAGTGACTGAGAGGAAATTTTTTCATCGATAATATAGCTATGCGTCAATTTAATCGAGGAAAAAAAAAAATGATTTGGAACGGCTCACGCTACCAGACCTTTAAAAGCGGCCAAGCCTGAGGAATTCTCCATCTATTCCGCTTAGTGGGCTTTCTAGGCGAGTGGTGGCGTTGACTGTGCTCTGAAATGGGTCGGGTGGAAAAGCGTGGCGAGTCTCTTTATGGTCCTTTCGCGTCAGGAATGGCTGGGCGCTCTAAAAGTGTGAACGAGTCTCTTGAGGTCAGCACGTCATAAAACTCATGCGATTATATGCTTCCTCCCAAACTGTTTCCTGAAATCGGACCACGGCCTAGTGGTGACAGCGTATTGCTTTCATGTTTTTATTGTTTTGAACTTCTTTGTCGTGAGAAGTATCATTTTTGGGAATGGTTTGTTTAATTGAGAGTCATATCTGGACATATGAATCTGATATGTTGTCTTCGAAAGCGTTCAAGTATTGCATAACCACGTTTTGGGCCGTTTTTTACCCTTCCCCTCCTATGAGTGCAAAAATAAGAATATTCCAAACCCCTCCCCGTACTTGCTAACGTTGGATTTCTCATTTTATTTATCTACACACATCTACATCCACATAATACCTTGCGAGTCACCTCTTAGGTGTTTTCATGAAAGAGGATCCCAGATGCATATCACTCGGTCGTGAAAATACATAATAACAAAAGCAATAAGTGCATACTCATGCCAGTAGTATGAGCTCCCTCTATGCTTGCATCACCTTATGCAGCCCGATACTACAACGAAAATACACAAACGTAGAAAGACAAGGCTTACTTACGCAACGGTTAGTAATTCAGTTATAGTGGTTACATTTGCCTCACAACAAGGAAATCTAGTATTTTTCACTGTTTTTGACGTTTATATTTCGCAATTCCACACGATTGCTCTAATAAACCTGCCATCAAAGTACTTAAGTAATATTTATTGGAAAATTAAATTAATAAAAGTATTCATCTATTAATTGTTATTGACACACATAGATCTATACACTTTCCGGTAGTTATGTGTAACGTAGAAAAATAGATGCAATTTTTATTCCCTCTACTCAATAGAAATGCATTTTCGGGGATCATATATGTACGTGCACAACTGATTTTAAACAACATGCAGTGATTTATGGAGCCTTTCTTAATGTCGAGTAAGTGAGAAAATGGTATATTGTTTGCCTATGTATAAATCACATAGTAGCCGCTATAAGTCACAGTTCTGATCCTCCTATACCAAAATAGGTATTTAAAAGTTGGAGAATGTCGTAGAAACAGTAAATATATTAAAAATGCTAACATTATTATTTGAACTTCTAACTCTAGTGCAAAGTGTCACCTGCAAATGGAACGCATCATGCGTGAACATTTATAACTAAATTTTTTATTCTTATATGCTGGTCTGCGAAAACTGTTGTTTGCAAAATGAATCATTTGATAACAGTTGTAATGTATTATTTTATCTATAGGAAAGTATTATTTTGTAACTTAGTCTCAATTCTAATTCATCGATTTTCAATAACAATTTATTAATGCTTTGTAATATTGGTAATAAAATGCATTAAAGTACAGAATATTTTAGTTGATCAATGTTAACTTTATATGAAAAATGAGGTAATTAATCGGTTGAATTTGTTGTTCCCATGCTATGGTGTTTTTATTTTTTTATTAGTATCTGATGATTTGTTCCGCCGAGACTTCTGATAATCTCTAGTTGCTCTGCCGTCACATCGTTCTGTGAATTAATTGACATGTTGCTTGAAGTTCTTCAACAAAACCCAACAATTTCCATGTAGCCATTCCAATTTTGAACTGCAGCTCGGTAAAAACTAAGAAATTCGGGTCTACAAATTGAAAGATGCGGGCTCGTAATGAAGCATATTAGTCTGGTATTCATGCGTTTTTAATTCACTGTTGAAAGTTATGAAAGCCTTACTTTTATGAAAGTTAATGAAGAACCTTTCAACAGATATTAAAAAATTATAATTTATGTAAATTTGGGAAGGAATTTCACAATTTGAGATGTATTGAATCATATAGTTCTTGAAACTTTTTTTTATTCAGAGGGTTAGGCGGAATAAATTTTCTGCTCACTGACTTTTTCTGTTTCCTAACCCAACCATGGAAAATGCCTGCAGAAAATTCTTGGAACTAAATTTTTAGACAACAAACGGGGTGGCAAAAGCAAATGCCTAATTCTAACATGTATCAAATGGGTCCATTCATCCTTATTATTATTTATCATTGTTTCATTAATTATTGCGAAATTAAGGTCGCACAACCGAGACAGCAGTCATTAAAGAACACCTCCAAATGACTTGTAATGGAGTTACGCATTTATTTGCTGTCTAAATTTCAATATTCGCCTCGTTCGGTGTGCGAAGACTTATTAAGCAGCTTTCGGAATTAGTGTTTGAGGTACAAATTGTTGTTCATCATCGTTAGCATAGTTACCTCTGGTACCGCTTTATAATAGAGCCTGCCCTTTATTGAGTGCTAAGCGATTCCCTGTTTGTTTCCTAGCTTGGTATGTTGCTATTGTGGCTATTCGTTGCCAAAGAGAATCATAAATGCGAGTTAAAATTAGTTCTCTTTGATGCGTACGAGTGGTTACTTCTCAAACAAAATAACTTACCAACGTGAATAATTATTCTTCAGAGCATGCATTTGATGGTTCAAATCTTTTCCACAACATGCATGAAGTGACATGAATTATGAGGTCTTAATTTTAAAGGATTATCTCTCAGTATAACTCTTTTTAACCCAAATGGAGAATGTTTTATGTGCCACAACCTTTTGTTAAGCCTTTTTTAACTTAAAAGTGCGTATTTAACAAGGACTACAATGTTTATACCATTTGTAATTCTTCTCTTTCTATCTTCATTTACTCTCACCTTTATTTTTATCAACTGCAAATCTTATGATATTTTGGTTATTGGGGCTGCTAACGAGAAATGATTTTTCCCCATAACCTCAATAATTCGCGTAGGATAATAACACTGATTATGATGCAATTGCCTTTTCCTAAAATTATATTTCCCCAATAGTTTAAATTGCGGAATCACTTTAAACGGGCAAGAATTAAGACGAGCACGGGCGTATATAATTTAGTTGTATTTAGTTCAAGATTTAAAAATAATCTCTTATCAATGGTTGCTTTAAAATTTCTGTAAAAAAAGAAAGGTCCATTTGGCCACCACTATTACCTATGCTAAGTTGCTAGCTTTTTTAAATTTATTTAGAAAATATGTTACCTTATTAATGAACAGTACGAATCAAAGTATTTCAATGATATTCTACAACGAGCAATGTTGTAGACTTAGGTATCGTGCAATTCACAATTCAATTTAACCTGAAACCCTCTGCATTCCAGAACTGAATTCATATGACGACAACACCACATCGTGGGCCGGGAGTCAATTTGTCTCTTAGCACTAACGTAGCTGTAAATGAGGATAATAGCTTATACTTATGGTGAAATATTACTCGCGAATGCTTTCATGTGTTTTTAACGTTAGCAGGTAATAATTAGAACTAAATCAGTATCTTAATCGAAAAAGTTTCAAACAGCTGTTCAGATCATGTTGAATTGAAATTTGTTTATTTCCTATGTTTCTTGTGGTAAAACTGATCGAATTAAAAACTTCATAAATGCATAAAAACTTTCTTTTTTTGTGATAACACTTATATCGTCAATGCCTCTTTTTTCAGATTGGCGTAAATGATTGACCCACAGCTGGCATATCATCTATGACCTAAGGATTTTTTAATGTAAGTACAGAGAAAAATCTCTTTTTTTTAATAATTAATAGTAGCGGGCGTAACTTGGTGGATATCCATAATCGTAGGAATAGAAGGAATAATAACTTTGCTCTTTCCACACGGTAATTTATTGAGACCGACCATGGTTTCGTTACAGCGTAACGTATAGACAATAGACAGTATAGATAGCAGAAGGTTGGGTAGGGAAACTTCCGGGAGCTGTTGGTTAGGGGGAGGCAGGGGTTGGGTTTGGAGCTGGATTAGGCGTCACTGTGGATGGGGTGGGTAGAGGGGTGGATAAGTACCCACTGTTTTAGCCGAGGTTACCGCATCGAAATTTGCAATATATTTTCGCGGTCATTGGTTAACCTGGAATGAGAGGGGTGTGTTAATGTTCTTTGAAGATTTGGGGGATATGTGATACCGTATCTAATAGAGCTACGCTCTTCGAAAACGCAGTTTTAACACTATTTATTGGGCATTTCGTTTTGTATGATATTAAATTCTTTAGGCATCGCCAAAGAAGTGTGCCAAGGTCAGGCTCAGCCTCAGTCCTAATAGCATTTCGTGGCAGGTTCAGGTCCTACCCAAAGAATATTTATTTTCCCGGAATATAAAAGGGATGTGTGCAAGGCAATTTTCCTAAAAATTGTGTTGCATAGACGAAAGCTGCGCTACTTCCCGCTCATTTGAATGTTTTTTCAAGGCTTCACGATAAACAGTATCCGAAGGTCCACACATAAATTGTGCCATCGGATTTGCCTTAGATGTTGTACAAATTATGACCATTTAACCTTGTTTATCCGCAAAAAAAACTACCTTGAATATAAAAAATCTTTTGCAATGAATGCTTATCACTTTGAAAGAAAATGGAGATGAACTTGATAATGACGCATTAGGATTCAATATCAAAGAACGGTGTCATTTTTATTAAATTTAATTACAGAAACATTCATGTATTTTTGACAAATTTGTGTAGCATGTGTTTTAAATTAAATAGTTAATCCCATAGCATTAAATAATATAATCTTAATGCAATTTCACGAAGGTATGTTGTTTTATAACTGGAGGTGATATCTTAACATAACATTAAATTGCAACTGCAACTGCGGTTTTGGACTTGAGTTTCATATCGGTCTTTCAGGAAAATATACCATATATTTTGGCAAATTATTAGTAAGAATCGATAAATTGATCGTGCTCCCCTCCATATGTTGACTTTGCACCATAATTTATCTGTTAATTCTTATCGTCGAATGTTAATTAACTTACCGCACTTGTCATCTTTGTGTTTTAGTGTGCACTCCCATAAACGTATCGAAGCGAAAGCGTGATCTCTTTCTTCTTCAGTCCTAAAAAATAACGCCCTCCATGGAGGGTTTCGAGGCGACGAGAGCATTCCACCAAAAGAGAGACCTGCTTACAGCGGGAAACTTAAATATAGAGGTAAATAAACAATTTATAAGAACCTACATCTGGAGTATGCACCTATACGGAAGTGAGGCATGGACAATGACCGCAGCGGAGAAAGCAAGGATAGAGGCCTTTGAAATGTGGTGCTACAGAAGAATGATGAAAATCAAATGGATCGACCGAGTTAATAACGAGGAAGTCCTAAGAAGGGTAGGAGAGAAGAGAAGCCTCATGAAAACCTTAATAAGAAGACGGAACAACCTTATAGGCCACATCTTGAGACATGATGGCCTGATGAAGACAATCGTCGAAGGACAAGTGGAAGGCAAGAATGGAAAAGGAAGACCCCGAACAAAATATATGGAACAAGTAAAGAGAGATGTGAAAGAGAAGAAATTCGTAGGTGTGAAAAGATTAGCTGATAGGAGAACTGAGTGGAGAGCTGCGTCAAACCAATCCTAGGATTGTTGACCAGTGATGATGATGGAGGGTTTCCATTTCCTTAATAGAAAACATAATTCCTTTTATTATTTATATCTTTGACACTTGTTTAATTTTCGTGTTACTCTTTAGTCTACTGTGTTAAGTGGAATTTGTATTAAAGTCCCTTGTTTGTTCCGCCCGCATGTTTTTTGAAAAAAATATCCAAGTTCAATTGACCATTAATATCTATGAAAAAAGTGAATATAAAATTTGAAGCTATTTACAAATAAATGTAGACGTTCTTTTTTTACGGTGTTTGGTAATGTAGTACAGAATTGGAAGTCACGCAAAGAAACGATTTTATTGATAATAAACAAACTTAAAATTGAAAAAAGTGACTTCAATGGCTTTTAATATTTGAACTTTGATGACAGAAATGAATGCAATATCTAATGACATTGTTAAAATTACAATAAAGTGGATCACTAAGTGCACCACTTTATTTTCAACAATCTTGTGGGAAGTACCCCTTTTGCCCGAGGAAAAAGATAAAAATTCGCCGCAGGTTTTGAAAGCCCTTCTTGGCTTGGTTGTTATTCCTCTTTCTCTTTAACCTATCAATTTTCCTCCACAAAGAATTGATACCCTAGCAGAAAGGATTCCACGGCGTTCCGTTGACATTAAAATCGTTTTAGAAGCGCGGCAGGAGGAAACGTTTATTAATTCCCCTTCTGGGTTCCCTAAGTCTAAAACCTGGTTTTCGGCCACGCCGCAGGGAATAAACCATGGGGTCGCTACGAGTTGTGTGTTGGGGTGAGAGCTGTATTCATCACGAGGACCTCCTCTCCGCGTCGGCCGCGACAGCAGCGCCACGAGGGAAGTCGACGGCCAGCGTGGGAAGCTCGTGGAGGGATGGGTACGACAAGGATGTGTTCTCGGTCCCTGCAAATGCGTTCCCGATAAATTTGAAACGGTTAATCGATGAGGTTGGCCGTAAAATGGCAAGAGAGATGCAATGAGGATGGGGAAATCTGTTGACCAGCCATTAGAGGGAGGTTTTTGGGGATTGTGCGTTGTGGGCAAAGGGCGGTATCCGATGAGCAAGCCGGATTGGGGACATGTCGGGGAAGTATGGAGCCGTCCCATAAGTTACGCATAATGGACTCGTGAAATAAAAAAAGGAGACGCGAAAAAAATAACGGAGTGGAACTCTCGAGTTCCCTGGGGAGATGTTTTTTCATTCCCATTCACTCAAAAAATGGCCTTCTAAATTTGTTCATTTAGGTCATGGGACGTCGATGAAGATTCATCGTGTTAGCCTCTCTCCCTAAAGCGGAAGCAATGGGGGTTTCAGGCGCCAAAATCCTGGCACTGCGGACAATGTACTTCTCTCACTCCATCGACGAGTTTTAACTGGAATTTACTGCAAAAACAGAACGATTTGATTGACAAGCGAGGGCTGCTGGAAAATTCAATGAACATTCAGGAGGGAATAGCATTTTTACTTGAGGTTTCGTTTTGCAGCAATTTGGTGTATGCCTTTAGATTTGATGTGAAGAGGTGCATGTTTCTGACGCTTGCTAATGATGAGAGTGTTGTGAATGTGAACATGTACTATCATTATCTCGTCACCTCTGAAATGAAATTATGACGGATTTCCCTTACTACATTTGTCCTATTCATACAACCCATTCATTGAAGAAGTCAAAAAAGTTAATTAGCTCTCGTGAAAGCACAATTCTAGAAATTAAAATTGAATTATGTCGCCTACAGAGGTGGCAATAATTGCATGGTGCTTAGAGCTACTATTTTGATTTTAACTTACCGAGTATAATATTAATGGAAACTTCTTGTTATGCTTGATGAACATAATTTCTTCTGTATAGTGCAACTGCATTTCTATAAACTAGTTGAAATGCCATGACCCTTATGACTTAGCTTTCGTGTGACTGATCTTATTCTTTCTGTACTCTGAATTGTCGTTTTTCACTGTTGTAAGGTGAATAGTTATTTAAGTTACCATCGCACCGGAAGTTATCTATAGCTGAAGAAATGTTTTAACTATAAATCAACAGCAAAAGCCGTCTTTAGAAGGTGATTTGATAGAATTAAAACTTAAATAAAATCACTTTCTTACTACCGAACTACAAAAATCGGTAATGATATTTTTTCCATTATCTGTGTCGAAATAATTGATATTATTTGTTCGATTAAATTACGTCATCCTCACCTTATCAGCTTATGCATTGAATTATTTAGATTTATTCTGGATTATAAAAAGCCAAGATAAAAAAATGTACCTATCTACAAATAAAAGGGCAACTGGTAATTTTAAATTTTCGTTGCTCGCGACAACTTCTTGAGAGGAGTGGAAGGATTTGATTAAAATCCTTTTACAACTCTAAAGCTGCCACTGGGAAATTTAGGAGTAGATGTAATTCTTTTATTTGTGGCTATATTTATTATTTTAATTCAGTGTAGCCTCGAACATCATAATTATTTGTTACCGGAGGCACCTTTTTTCAACGATGAACTATTTAGTTAAAAATATAGGTATAGTAAAATGGAGCAAAATATACGTTCTTACTATCCGATTATTTATCAATGACACTTGCATGCTCATCTCCTTTTAAATTCAGAATTATTTTAATAAACGCTTACTAATGTGCAGTTATTAAATTTTTTATTTCATCGTGGTTATAAATTAATTTTCCAGCCGCTCTTTTAACGATAGATGGAAACGGATTTTTCACCATACGTTAGTCTTCTTCCTCTCTTTATGTGATTGTATTTGAAGTAATACATCATTTATTTTATTTGTAAAATATTATGTACCGAAGCCCTATTACATGGAATTTAAATATAATACAATGTAATTGGTATGGCAGAGGAGAGATTGAAAGAGTTTTAAAGATAATTATTTACGTTTCTGCTTGTTTGCAAGATTTGCAGGGATTTATCACATTTGAATTAGTGCAAATCCTATTTTACCGTCAAGTAATCTTTTTTATCCACCTATGGTGCAATTTCGGTAGTATTAGGTGTCATGCTTTGAAGTGTTTTGCGGTCTAGGAGAGAAATGAGGCCCGGGTCGGAAGGCCATCTGAAGGAACGCTTTGGTACCTCAATACGCTTACTCGTATCAATCCTAGATAAATCCTAAAGTTCGTCATATGCAGTGCACATGTTGCGTTGTACACGTTCGTGGAAGTTAATTTTAATCCTGAGGATTAACACTTTACTAAGGGCTCTTATGCATGTTAGTTAAGGCTAACTCCGCCTGCCAAACACCTCTGTACCTGGCTTCCTGGTAAATATGTAGATTTAGAAACTCTTTGATAGATGAAAATTTCAAAGATCTGTCACTGTACTGGTATACCACTCAGTTTCATTAATATTTCGTGAATAGTGCTTTTTGTGCCCCCAATTAGTTTCAAATTCATTACGGAGGCATCAGAGACCATACGTTTTGGTGTATTTAATACGAGAATATTGCAAGAAAACGCCATTTTTCATCTGCACCACACCGATTGCATAGAACGTACCTCAGATTTTACATAAATTATGCTGGGAGATGCTAAAGACTCGGAGGCTAGACCCAGATTGAATGAAATATTAGAGACAAATATTTTATAGAGCAACACAGAGATAATCATATTCAAACCGCACTTTATTTCCATGTCAAACTCAAACTATAAATTAATAGAGATATTTTGCCAAAAGGATAGTTAATGGATCGTTAGTGTCTTCCCCGCACAATAAAGGGTCACAATAGAAGCCAGATCTGACTCCAAATTTCCTCCATTTCTCATCTAGGGATTTTATTTCCGCGCCCACCATATCTAGCACTTTGTCGTTCATTTTCCTCTCTGTCACCTTCACTGTAGTCCTCCACACTTAAATTTCAAACGCAGATGAACTCTCTTCTCGTCCTCCTTTCTCAGCGTCCACCTTTCTGCACCTTAAGGCGCCACTTTTCATACAAGGCTGGCCATTATTTATTATACTTAGGCCTATATACACGGGACGCGTAATTGCACGATCTGACGTGTGTACGACGGTGCAGCGAAAATTGCGTCGTTTAAAGTGGTGAATTGCTAAGACGCATGCGAGAATGCATGGACTTTTTTGCAAAATAATCCCTGTTCCAATTTCGTTCGTGAATCCGCGCCATAATGAGAAATTAATGCAGTTATAACCTACGATATTGCGTGCTGTGTGTAAAACGGCCTTTACGAAACGATCCACGCATCCTCTCTTTACGGATTCTAGTCTAGTGATTTCTCGTAATTAATGATTGCGAGGGATATGCCAGCTGTGTTGCATTACACTTTCCTCATGTCCTGGGCGATTCGGCCCTCTTCACACCGATGATGAAACCCTATGTATTTCTGTGAATGAGGAATCAAACAGCCTTAGGCGCCCAGCGTAGCCGTGCGGGTCATTTGGTTAGCCCTGTTTTACTCGGAAGTGCTCAGCGTATCGCAGTGTGACAATGGAGCCGCATTTGACCGCGGGTGAGCACCTACCAGTGAATGCGTTATCAGTGGTCGCCTTCGGTTGCGATTCCACGGCCGCCACCAGCATTGACTGCTTCCCTGGGCTCCGTGCTACGGTTATCTCCAGTGGACAAACGCTCGCTACCAGTCTTGTTGGTGTTTAGAAGCAGTAGGATTGATAGAAGGTGCGTGCACTAGTGTAAGCAGACTTATTTTCGGCACGAAAGGTCATGAAAAACATTGAACTGCTTCGAGATTTGAATCAAAAGTATACGTAGAGATAAACATTTTCCGAGAGAAAATGTAATTTGTTGGTATAATTTTGGAGGCAAAAATTATGCTGAAGGAATAGTTCATCCTTCAGCATTTAAGTACTATTGATCTAAATTTACATACCATCCCGCAAGTCGCCTTTTAGGCGTGTGGCGGGGATGTTAAGACTTCAATCGTTTTAAAAAAAGCGCTTACTAATTCCGTCAAGTAGTTTTTAAGTCTTATAGCGTTCGGAGGAAAAATATATCCCTATATCTAGCCGCTATGAGAAATATCTCTCTAATTTTTCGTTTCTTTCGGACATTGAAGTTATAGTGTAGTGTGTATTAGTGTCTTATTATTATTAATACTATTCTTACTACTAATATAGGTACTATAAAATAAATACTAATATAATAGATACCAAGATGATTTTCTCGGTGTCGCTCTGACAGATATCGATTCTTAAAATGATGTTTATCTTTTTTCTCAGCCAGTCTAAGCCTAGCACGCAGTCTCTGAGTCTCTAGTGTACCTAAGCTCCCTGCCAAATTCATTTAAAATCTTTGTAACAATTTCTATTGGCTGGTTGTAGTTAATCTCGCAGCTTTCCTTCTTATTTTATTAACTTACAGATTAGGTCTTTCTGCGCAGTTTCTCATATGCACGCAGTTTACCATTTCAAGGCCTGACAAGGGAGAATTTTAGAATTACGTAAACATATTTTTGGCCTTTATTTACAGTTCCGTCCCCCCTGTTAGCAGATAAAGGCATATTCAGGTGATCTACCCCAATTAATTAATGTTTTTTGTTTTATAGATACATGTAAAAATAACGAAACTTTTTGAGGTGCATCATGTACATACCACATATTTTCAATGATAAGAACTTTTTCTGCATGTATCCGTAAAGTATATCCAATAAAAATACATATGTTTTTATTAGTACTTCCGCAAAAAGTTTTATAACATGTAGGCGCTCGGTATAGTTCAGAGAAAATTTACTTCCAGCGAAACTATTCGAACGAACTATTTGACCACTGCGCAGATCTTCACCGAAGAGTAAGTCTTACCTATCTAAAGTAAGATATGCTGTGACACCCCCCCTCCCATATGTCAGCAATAGTAAGCAAACTCTTTGCCCACTTCTCCCAAAGAAATATTTACGTAATACTTGAATATCCTCTGTGATACTCTCGATATTAAAACAAATTTAGTGTTTTCTTCTTCTGTTGATTACAATTATATACAACTTTTTTTGGCTAACGTTTCGGTTGCATTCATTCCAAAAAAGCCCTGAAGAAGCTGTAAAAGCATACCAAAACGTTGGCCAAAACATTTTGCATTTAATTTTTAAGAATCCACGCTCCTTACTAATCAGAATTTGACAAAAATTTAAGATTGAAGTGTTAGAATTATGCAATGGAATGCAATTAGTCTTTAAACATGAATACGTGAAATTCACACGTCTGCAGAGTATCCAATGCTAGAATATTCTCGCCTGATAAAACCCTTCTCAGAATTTCAGTACTGAGATTGTAATCTCTTCATGTGTGTTCTGATTGCCAGAGTAGCTGGATCTTCTCCCTAAATACTCAACCAAATGCTTCCTCATCCATTTCGAGTCTCACGACGGCTGCGGTATCCATCGACGGACTGATTTGCAGCTTCGTCACACCACTGCGGTGTTTATGCCCGTGCTACTCATGCTTGGGTTCAGAGTCCTCGGTAGGGGCTCTGGGTGAGACAAGTGCGGTTCTACGTGGTCGTAGAATGGATCGCTATCGCTACGAGGTTTTTTTAAAACGGGGGAAGTTCGGGAGTGATAGCGGAATTTGGCTCTTGCGGCCACCTGTGAGTGGGTGAAAGGGACGGAGAAATTTGAAAGCCCGTCGGGTTACTTGACACTTCCCCTGAATAATTGCGGCCAACTTGGGGGCTCTACGCGTCGGATCGAGCGACGTGCGTTGGTGGAGATGAGAAGGAAGTGGTTTTGAGGAAATGAGCCCGTGTGCTAACTATGCGCGTGGTATGATAGCAGAGAGAAAGGCAGGTCGCCCGTGGATGGGAACATGAGACATGGGAATTTAAGGCACTTGAAATCTAATTTTCCCCAACTCACGTTTTTTTTTAGACAAACAGGATTTTATATTTTTTCAGAAGAGCTAAAAAGAGCTCATAGGCCTTAGGGATTAAAAGTGATTTGCTTGAATAATTAACAAAATCCGCTGTACAGTTTAGCGCGTAATTATTCACATTTAGTGTGCTTTTATCGCAGAAAACTTATATTTTTGGAAATATATTTAGCCTGATAATAATTATGTAATCAATCTAAATTGTTTGAATGCATATGCTATCGTTTCGATCATTTAATTGCTAAGATAATTGTACTATGAAATAAAATGCATCGCAGACTTTTGCGTCATCAAACTCTTGGTTTAATAAACATTCATATTAGCTACATTGAGGATTTATAAAATATATAAATAAAGATGTACACCTATAATTACAGGAAGTTTTCAATTTCTTATTTATTTCCCTTGACCTCATTTTAAAAATATGTTTATTAGCGTCTCGGAGTATAGGTCTAACACTCTAATATTCAAATAATTAGACGTATACTGCGAAACGCTGATATTCAGATAAGTAAACGTATACTCCGAGACGCTAATAAACAGTAAATCTTTCATAAAATTTTGGATTCCTTTGCCTTTTATTTTGAGGAAAATTTTTTCCTCAAAATCAAAGGCGAGTCAAATTTCATTTTCGTAAACTATCATCTTTCACTTAAGAAAGAACGTCTTGAAATCCTGCTTTTCCTAGCTTTTATCCAGCTTTACCCCAACCTCTGCCAGTGGTCTTCCCCCGCTATCCCCAACCAGGGGCGCAACAAATACTTATGGGTGTGGGGGTATTGCACGCCCACCAGGGTAAGGAGGAGTTGCGGAGGCCCTCCTCCAGAAATTTTTTAAGAATAATGGTTCAAAATGGCGAGTTTTACGGATTTCTGAGGGATATTTGATTAATCCTAACATTATTATATAAGTGCTACTGATCCAAATAAGTAAAATGCATTAAACTTAAAATTTTCTCTGAGCTCTGGGGGGGGGGGGGGGTTTATCCCACGAAACCTCTCTGCGCCACTGTCCCTAGCGGCAATCCCCTCTGACGGGCGAGACTCTTAAAACGGAAGCAGGACGACGAGGTGTAAGCACTCTCCTGAAATCTGGACGCGAGCCAGTTTTAAACGGCGGCGCGGCGCTGGTTTGGACGGGAAGTGCCCTAGGGGCAAGGTTGTGCGACCTCGGAAGGTCATTTCAAGGAGCTGACCAGTCGGCTGCAGCCATTCTATTCATCACGAAAAGTGCATTTCTCTCTCGAGAGTAATTTTCCGAAGGTCTCGAGTGCGGATCACCGCGAAGGAACAGATTTCCGCTTGTCGCTCTCCAAGCTCCGTACTTGAGAAAGATTTTTTCCCCACGTCCCTGAATTTGAGTCCACCAAGGCTTTCAGTTTACTGCGATAAAGCACGGGCAGAATATCTCAAAATTCTTAAAGGCCTTTTACATTATTTTTCAAAATTGAAAATCGATATAACATCGAGTTACATCAACGTAGCTCACATAATACTCAAGAGTATACATATCCATTAATATTTTTACTCTGAAACTGCATCCAAGTCAAGATCAAATATATATCAAGCCAAACACCTTAATGGATATTCAAAGTAGTTTTCATTGACTCAGCAAAAATAATCTAGCTCAGATTCTTTCAGCCCATAAAATTTGTAATTTTAACCTTTAAAGCATAATTTATCACCATAAAATACTTATATTTGCTCTCCAAAATGTTGCATACAGAAATATTCCGGTATAAGAATCCTGAATGAAGAGATTTCCGCTTGTCGCTCTCCTAGCTCAGAACTTAAGATAGATTTTTCCCACATCCCTGAATTTGAGTCCACCAAGCATTTCAACTTACTGCGCTGAAGCACGGACAAAATCTCTCAAAATTCTTTAAAGGTATCCCTTAGTGCATACATTTTATATCATATTTCGAAATTGAAAATCGATCTGAAGTTTAAATAAAAATCTTTGCGACTACATCAACATAGCTTACATGATTCTAAAGAGCGTATATATATCCTTTAATACTGTTATTCTAAGACTATATCCGAGGTCAAGATTATTATATATCCAGCCAATTTTAAATTAGTTTTGCCGTTATACCAACAAAAAACTTGCTCACATTCTTTCAACCCATTACAATTTCTAATTTTGACAGTTTATGCGTGCATTAAGAGCTTCATATTTACTCTCCAAATTTTTAATTATTTAAATATTCAGATTTAAGTGCTTATTACTATATAAATTATTAAAATTAAATAACCAGTTAATCAACTATCACGAATATGCTTGTTGACAATATGGCAGTTGTATAATTGTCGAAGATCTGTCTCAACTAAATCCAAAAATATACTAATCTAATCTTATTGAGTCAATGTCCTTTGTAGTCATTTGTGATATACCCATCTATATCTCGTATCAATCAACTTTATGCATGAGTCTTATCATTAAATTGCCACTGCAAAAATCAACCGTAATTGCCGTCACCAAGGGAATCCTGCGGACATGAATGCATGCTCATGGCAGGACACACAGTGCAACAACTACACTATACCCCGTCCCCTAGTACCAGATACATTATAAGTCATCATAAGGGGACCTTTTAACAGAGGTGTTTTCCTCTTCAAAATATACCTACTAGTAAATTAATGGAAAAGAACATTCAGCATTTCGTGAAAAGAACTTAGTAGTTGGAAGGATAAGTTAAGTTTCGACGAAAAAATAGTCATCCTCATTCAGCCATTCTCTCATATATTAAAAGTAAAACAAAACATGACGCTAACCTTTTATGCTTCAATTATGTCATCGACTTTTTCTTTCATAAACTCATACAGGGTGAACTTTTCTTAGAGGGCCATCATTGCTCAAGATTTGGCGGATTTGCTTAATTTCCTGTCTGCAATCTGGATCAGGGGTCTCCAATTTACTAGGCCACGAGGGCCACATTCCTAGTTCCGAATCACCCCGCGGGCCGGCTAGCAAATTCGCCGATTACTAAAGTATTCGATACCAACGTCTATTGAAGTATCCGATACCAGTGCACAGGCCGGATGAAAGCCCTCCGGGCCGTATTTTGGAGACCCCTGATCTAGATTTTTAAAATCGCGCTCGGGATTAACTTACCTGCATAAGGATTGAAGCAATCGATTTTCATTAGTTCTCTAGATCAGATCAAAAAACGGATAAATCCGAGCCCTTCATTTTTCAAACACTATCTTAATCGAAAAAACAGCTATTCAATCCAGCTGATTGAGAAAGAGGAAAATCCGTGGGAGAATAAATTCAAAATTCAAAATTGGGAGATGCGTGAATTCAACGGGAGTGCGGAGAAAAATTTTCCGTCGCGAAAAAGAATCATTTATTTGTGTAGCTAGTACTGGTAGTCATACGCCTATTTATAAACATTCAGTCCACGCATCCACAACTACAGTATACGTGGCAGATCTTTCCGCGAACTTCATATAAATTTTGAATATTCTTTTAATTCATAACGCAGTCACTCAATCACATAGCATTGGCCATATATTTACACAAATTCCTCGGTATCACTAATGTATAAAGATATCATAAAAAATGGTATAAGGTTTATATTCGAGACTATCCTGTTAAGGTTTTGACATGATATTTGAAAATGGAATAAATGAATTCCGCGCCCAACGACTGCATAAAAAGTAAGTTTAAACTGATTGCAAACGGATAAATTGTTTTAATACTTTCCATTTACATCAATTTTTCAAGTCTAAGAAAAAGTAATGTACTATCGGCATTGGCTCAAGGAAGGAGCATGAGTTGAAAAGGAGGGGGGGGGGGGGGTTAAATGGAGACACTTTGCACTGTCGAGTAAAGAACTTCGATTTAGTGAAGGAAGAGTGGAGATGAAACTGGCGGGCAGGAAGGATGAGGATTGGTAAAGAGAGAGGTCTTTCTCGGATGGGGGTGGTCCTTCCTGCGGCTTTGGTCTTTGTGGAGTCTTCGGCGAGTGGATGTGACACCGATGGGTTGCTAACGAGCGCCATAGCTTGTAGTTCGGCAACAGCCCCTTTACGGCCAAGAACACAATATCTTGCCTCTTCATAGATTTCTGTTTGAAAAGAATACATCTTCTATTTATCGTATTTTCTGTCTTCAAATATCCATTCTACGGCAATAATATACTGTTTTTAGTAGAGCTATTTTTTATCTTTAGGGCTCTGTTTCCATTAAGATTAAGCTGTTTTTTTTTTAAGATTAAAAGAGCGTTATTACAATCAACTCGAAAAACATTATGGTAATATCTATCTCATATCAGACTCGAATTTGTGGAAGTTAATTATCTTTAATGAAACGAAAAACTTTGTTTTATTTCTCCAATTAATTTTTTGGCACGATTAGTTTCAACGCAGTGGCGTCATCCTCAGGTCGTATCTAAAAAGTGATGGAAAACAACAAAGTTTTAATTTCATTAAGGAACATTATTGTAGATACTCATGCATCACAATACTTTCGACTTTTAATGAAAATCTTGCTTAAAATGGCTGTGATTAAAACTGACTGGAAATTTTATATAAACATTTTTGTGACGCGATTGGTTATATGACATTTAGTTCATGCGTTCGATGGCTATATCTCAAAATAACTTATTTAAATACCTTGTAGCAAGTAGGTCCATTTCCAGCGGAGAACAAAATGCCTTGCATCGATCGCCACCTTATACTTACGACCTCTTGAATATAAATCGACTGGTATGGAGTGAATATTAAAACGGCGATGTTGTGTAAAGTAATTCCCGCCATTTGAGAACAGCAGAAATGTAAATGGTATTCCATTTTACTGCGGAGGGTTTTCTTAATATTTCTGTATTAAAAAAATCCTGTATTGTATCCTCGGCATCGTATGTCTTCACACTCCAGTATGAATTATTTATAATTATTTATTTGGTTTCTTTGTAGGGCGCTCTTCTTTATTAAGATAGCTTAATGTAAAGATTATGGAAGAATAATTAGATATTGTATCAATTGCCGTATGGCGTATAAACTTTCATCGTGACATGTTCATAATTTTGACTCGGTTTCGCTCACAGACGGAGGGGGCTCTAACCATGCAGAACCCCCTAACAATGCCTGCGGCTTTTTCTAGTCACTGTGCTTGTTGCTGCAATTTTTGTATGCCGTTTGTCCATTAACGATCGTTCTTTTCGGTGATATCTAGCTTACTTAAATGGAATCCGAGGATTACCATACAGTCTTGCTTTTCAGTCTTTCTAACTTTTACAAGGTGTGGACTTATTGCTGACACAATGATTTTGGTGCCATTAACAAGCTTGTCCGTATGTTCAAATTCCTCATTATAATTGATTATTTACCATTTAATGCCCCGAAAAATAGGCTTCGAGGCAAATGGCAACACTGAAATTTGTAGACACTTACGTGATTCTTTTCTCATTAACCACAAATATTTGTATGATATCGTCAGTCAGTGATCAAAAATGGGTTTTATTGTATGCCATGTTTATGAAAACATGCTTATTAAGTCAAGTCTCAAGATAAAACACGAAGTCATAATCTGGCGAGCAGTACGATGAATAATTTCTACGGCTTTCTTTTGCGAATTTGTTGTCGTTCCCGGTCGTTTTTTCCATGCTTGTTTCTCAGATTTTGGAAACTTCGTTTAAAGTTTGGTACTAAGCCTGTTACTAAGGAACTGTATAATGACAGAGTGACTAATCGGTGATAATTTACGACGGGGATATTTCTTAAACAAACATCGAGTTTTATGAGAAATGTGATATTTTTTGTCACCAATTTATTCTTCATTGTTTCACCGCTGACGGATTGAAATTGAATGTTTATTTTAGCTTATAAAACTTGAAAAATATTGACATTTGTTTACTAAATAAATGTTTATTCGACTTAGCCCTTTCACTACTGTTCAATCTCCGAAAACCTTCTTCTCACATACGGCGAAAAGGTGAAAATGCGTTTCGTTGGGCCACGGAGCAGGTACCTCCAGGATGGGCGTGGTTCACCCTTGTAGGGTCGCAAATCCGGGACCCTTTCCTCGACGAGCTCACCTTCGATGGCCTGTCTCTTGGACCCTTCCGGGGGGGCCCCAGACCCCCGGTCGGAGGGTCCCTCCCCGGGCCTCCCTCCCGAAAAGTGACCGCTCTGACTGCAATTTGAAAATCAACCAATGATTCCGATCATCAAAAAATGATTGTTTGCATCGCACTCCTGCCAATCAAGCAATCAAGTACGTCTTTGAACCGTGTTTCTGCGATGAAAAATAACAATTTTATTAAATTTGCTAAAAACGTGGCTGCGGACCACCGGAAATTGGCCATTTTAGTAAAGTTAACATAATCGATATAGAGGGTCCAGCGGGGGTGAGCTCGTCGAGGAAAGGGTCCCGGATTAGGGACCCTTCGAAGTGCTTCGGCGGAAGTGCATGGCACCGAGGGAGAAAAAGTACATTCACAGCAGCCTGCCGTGCGAAAGTACTAGGTACGTTCACAGCAGTGAAAGGGTTAGAAATATAATCCATGGCATACATTCAATAGGTTCGCTTTACGTCCCATTTTGGCGGCACTGAAAAGAATAGTTGCTGAATTGACCGTGCTGTGCAGTAGTTTATTAATTTGCAGATTATTTGGAGTGGTATTCAAATATGGAATTATGCTTTGCACAATTATGTTGCAAAAATACTTAAATTTTTAGTTATGCATGCCGCGAACCGTATACATGTATTATTTATATTGAGTAATTCATGTATTATTTATATTCCAGCTTCTGATTTTTCTTCGATTTTTGACATTTCTCGTCATTTTACGCTATGTAAAATTTTTATTGCTCTCATTATCATATGTTTGCAAGTATCTTTCCTCTAAAAGATTGGCATTTATTCCCAAAGAAATAATGTTTATCCGCTGAATGAAAGTTATTCATTTTATATAGTCACTAGCAGTGCCACATAACAAGTGGAGCCATATTTATTCTTTGCCACAAAGTTATCGATGTCTTCTAAGGTACGCTCCGAAGATATTTAAAGAATTTCTTTTTGGTAAAATGATTAGTTAATATTGTGGACTCATTGAGAGGTAGTCTTTTCCGCAATTAAAATGTAGGATGTCCAGAAACTTGTTGGATTTTTTTTCGATTTTTGTGAATATTTATCCGCAGATTAATTCATCTGGAAAAGGACTAAATCCTTTATTAAATTAATAGCAATCACTGGGCTTGTGATGTGCGGGACGGTAATCAGCCGCATAAAATATAAGTATTGAGAGTACAAGTTCTTATTTAGAAACGAGTTGTGCCGGCTTCATTTGCTCAACTATGAGCAGTTTTTAGCATACCTGTTGATTCATTATGAAGTATTTCCAGAAATTTAAAGGAATTAGTCCAGCTTGAGATAGTTCGTTATCACGCTGAAGTTTTAATTTATACCAGCTGCTATGAATTCACCCGCGGAAAAACTATTATCCACTGAGTCCAAGATCAGGACGTCATCCTTTTTACGCGCTGGGTGTGAATGATACGTGAGTGAAAATAAGGATAGTAGGCCGTTAATGGAATAGATTTCACGAATAAAAATGTATCTTTGTGTATCCGAACTCCTTAAGACTTCAACACTACTTCACTTGAAGCCATGTATGTTTCAAAAATTATGTATTCCTTTTAGGAGTGGGCTTTTATAAAAACCATATAGTTGCAGCTTGCTCATGAAGATTACATCATTAGTCGTTCATATGTTGAGCTTATGGTTCGGCCTGGTAGTTTCAAATCTTGTTTTTAATAGTTATTTTACTCACAATAGGGAGATAAGATATTATTATCGGATGACTATATAAATTGTGGTTCAAATATTTCAATAGCTTTTATTTCATCTAACGTTTTTTTCTTAGTCAAGTATTGACTTAAAAATGTCACTTATTCATGCGTATTAACTGTGATGTATGTCCTTGGCAACTTAAGTTTATAATATAATTAAATATTGATAATTACTATGATTAGAAATTGGTCTGTTGGTTTGACATCAATATTCATTCGTATCTTATTGAATGCTCGGCGTTTACTATTCCTTTCTCTTTATCCGTTTTACATACGTACTGAGGTGAAGAGATGCAAATTGCATAGAATTGGAGGTTAATTTCATACCGAAAAAGTTGAAAGAGCTTTAAGGGTGTCTATTTCTACTTTTTATTTCATAATATCTTAAAAACCATAACCATAATTGCTTACAAAGTAGCAAAATCTAGTGAAATGTTGAACGCACTAATGTATGTTTTTAAACAGGAAATGAAAGCTATAGTGGAAAAAGGGAAAATTCAAGATGAAAAGGTAGACATGAGTTGCGGACTATTTAGTGGTGAAGGAATGAGGTTTTCGATGAACGATTGCAGCAGGTGTAACTTCGTGTCGAGGAAAGGAGAACTTCTTCATGCCAGAACGATGGTACTGCGGGGGAAGGCGTTGTCATGGGAACAAAAGGTCATTATCAGAATCTACTCTAGAACGAATGTGACTTGCTTTTCTTAGGTATGCTAAGGAGTATAACATAAAGTAACAAAAGCATCTCTCCAAACGCAAAACCTTAAGGATAAAGTCACTATTGTGCTGCAAAGTTGAGGACGTTTTTGGGAAAATGGGAGTTTTCCTTACTGAGGAGAAAATGGATGTGTTGGCCTAGTTTTACAATGGCAAAGCCCTTCTCCGCTTTACCGATTTATATAACGTTGCAAATGGAGTGCTACAACAGTCATGCAAGAAGGTACTTCGTATATAGCTGCGTTGTTTTCATTCTCAGTTTGCTGGAGCGAACTTGTTTAGTTTAGTTTAGTCACACGACTTTGTTGCATCCCGAAGTCATTCGGACTGGCTCAATGCGCTATTTAAGTAATTTTCTCTTGCATAACCGTCTCAAGTACTCTCATGAATAAATCAATTTTGGTGATGAATTTCGTCGTTGTTAGGACATGAATCCTTCAGAAACGTGGGCAAGCACCAAGCGCTCGCGAAAACATAATCGGAAAATATTGGAGCAATAACTTGGTTGGGTCATTCGCGCATTATCATTATGAGATTTAATGTTCGAAACAATTGTCTTTTTTCATTTTGAGCTTCATACTATGAATTGATTTCATTTAATCGGCGTATTTTGAATCAGTTACATGTATAGATACTCGATTCTGGGAGCCTATCTCTTATATGGCTCCTGAGTTGACTATATTTGCAACTCTAAACATTATTTTGGCCCCATTTCTGAGCTTAAACTCGGAGACGAGAAGCGATCATGCCTGTTAAGACACTTCAGAAATGTTGGTAAAATTCAATTGGACAATCACGACTCATCGGGTTTACCTCTTCAACGCTTATTCTCGGGCTAACAGTAATAAGTAATAACTTAGAACGAAACATCGATAATAGCCTGGGGCACCAAGATCAATGGAAAATATGATCCCCTCATATTAAACATGAACATCAAGCGATATTTTATATTCATGTATGTACGAAAAATGTTACGCATGACGGAGTATCCTTTCATGCCGTGGCCATGCCCAAGATTCGTTAAAGTCTTCCAGACATAACACATAAATTTCATCCTTATTTTTTCTCATTTCAGAAGAGATTTAGTTCATAGTGTGTATAGCGTAAGTTGGCGCACGGGACCGCGAAGTATCTGAGCCGCGAGCAAAGGAGGGGAGGAAAGGACCGACAAAAAAACTGTATGGGACCGATACAGGTAGCTTGCGGGTCCGTTCGCCCGTCCCTTTCCTTCCCCCGTTGAAGGTAACTAGCACCTCTAATAGAATCATTAATTTTTTTACTTTCTCATAATATCTTAATCTAAATAGCATATTTGTAACGTACTAAAAAGCAAAAAAGAATGACATAAAAAACGAAGTGCATCGATCATAAATAACGAAATGGTCGAAATTTATTTTTTAACCGTTACACAGTGTGTTTTGTTTTTTAAATTTGAAGTGCCATAAAATCAGGGCTATCACGAGGACTAGTGGAAAAGCAGAGAGAACTCCTGATATTAGCCGCGTTGTAGCTTATGATCACAGACCATGCGATAAAAGTTTCATTTATTTTTTTGGAATACATTTCGCTTCGGTCTTGGAATTGTTATGCATTGAAACATGGTTTAACTGCTGAAAAAGATCTATGATTTGACCTTTTATGGTAGATATGGGGCACTCCATGTCGAGGTACCCGAGGAAAAGAATATCGTGGCTACTTTTGTATCTTTTGGTGGACTCAATAATTTTCTCCCGCTCGCATGAAGCGAGGTTTTTACACGCATCATATTTATTCATCATGGAGTTCTCAGCGACACGGAATGCGTTGTTTGAACCCTAGGTGCGAGTTGAACGCGGGGAGGCGTGGCGGGTGGCATATATCGTGGGCGAATCCACCTCCAGCATTGTTGTTCTACGTGTAAAGTGGGGGGCTAACCATTTAGATGAGGTGCCCTGGTGAAGGGCGGGATGGGTTTTTCAGACGTCATGGGCCCAACCACCTACGCCCCCAACCCACAAGAGTCGAGTAACTCGATTACGGTAGAGCGGGCCATAACACGTGTTGGTACCTCCACCTTCATAATGTGAAGGGTGGAGGGACGAATATTCCAAGTTTCCCTTGTCCTGTCCTACGGGCGGTTGAGCCCGGCTGGTCGAAGCTTGCCCCCTTACGTATACCACTTCGCGATGTCTATGCTCCGTCATAATTAATTAGGGCAGGGACCGCATTTTAAATTATAGTGGGTCAGCAGACGTGACACAAATTATAATAAATGTCAATTAGGTCTAGTTGCTTGGGGTCACCAAAAGTCATGGTCAATTAGTGAATATTTTAATTGGTAAAATAATCACTGAACGCTAATATTTCACAATTTTTTTAATGGTCTGACCAAGGTTTCGACACTCTACACCAGGGGTCTTCAATCTTTTTTAATGCAAGGGCCAAAAATCGATTTCAAATCGTCCGGATGGCCACAATGCTCCACGTCACTTAACTACCACACTAATAAAATAAAATGTACATATAATTTAAAGTGCAAAAATCTTTATTGGTTTGAAAGTTAAATCAATCAATGCGATTTTTTACACTGTTTTTATTGACGAGTGTGTCGATATTTTGTTAGCGGAATAATATTTTCTTTGCCTATAGCCGCAAGGAATTAGCTGAGGCCGCGGTTTGAAGAATCTCGTTGTACACATTGAAATTCTCAGAGGTGAAAATACAAATTTTGCGAGCTTATGTATACCGTTTTTGAAGGTGGAGAGGAGGAAAGATAACGAGGTTACGGCTTTCTCAAGATCAGTATGTGGACGTGCATTGCTTGGAATCGAGGAAACACGACAGTACTGGAGTGAGAGGGGTAAAAAAAGGTCGTTTACCACACATATATTTTTGTTGTGACGTGCTTGATACAATTTTCAATTGTTCAAAAAGCCCCAATTTTCTCTTTTCATTGGTTGTGAAGGGATTTGACATTAAAATCAGAGATGTGTTTAGTCTAACAAATGCTTAGCAAAATTAGAGGCTGGGTCATTTCTTACGCGACACTATTTTCAGGTAATATTATTTTTATTATACTTCCACGTACAATTTATAAGCACCACTTTGATCCTTTTCGTTGACTTTGCGTTTTCAATCAAATTAATTTATAATATTTTCAATATATATAAATAAGATTAAAGATATTTAGATTTTTTGGGTGGTCTGATTCTGTTATCTTACGTTTCTCTAGCGTATGTCATGTTTAGTAATAGGATGAATCACCTCCGTTGACCCGTATTTTTTCGTGGCTTCTTTAAAACTCACGCCATCATATTGAACTTAACAGTCCTGCCTAGTGGGCGGTTGAGCGCTCTCCTCGATGCCTGCCCCTTGACCTTTGCCTCCTCGCAATTTTTATACTCCGTGGACTCCGCTAGGGCAGGAGGTGTATTTCAAATTATCGTGGGTGAACAGACTTGATATAACTGTTTTAAAATGTCAATTACTTCCGATAGCTTAGCGAGAATGGCCAAAGAGCACTGAGTTTTTTGAGACCAATTTTTGTTAGTAGTTTTCACGTATCGTAAAAGGCGAATGACACCGGATGGATCTGTCTTTTTTCCTGGCTTATTAATCTTTGTGAAATTTTTTGATCAAGTATTCTTTGAGTTTAACCGAGATGTTTTCTGGCTAGCGGTGATAGTCTCTCAGGAAATCTCACTGGAAATTGTCAGATGGAGAAGGTATTAGCAGCCAAACAGTCGTCCCCAGGCAGTAAAAAATCATGTGAATGCTCAGAAAACACTATTTATGACTTGTTACAACTGTGGAAATAATCTATTAAAATTTTCCGAACATAGATCTTTGTCACTTTCTTTCTATGCATTTCAAACAAAAGAAACTCTCGCTATTTCTTCTCACGTAAACTTCGTGCACTATAGATCTAGGCATATGCTGACAGTAGTCAAATACATGTAGCAATTTTAAAAAGATGATATTAATGATAAAGTTGATTAAACTTTCGCGATCTACGCATATGTTGTATATTAATAAAAATTTCGCATTAACCCGCATCTTGTGGTTTAAAAGCCAAAGTTTGTTCCTCTCTACTGGGAACCTCTTCAGGACTAATGCGCTTGGAAAGGTTATATGTACATCTGTTTATATGTCGTCACGGTGGGGGGGAAGATAGGGGAAGAGAGATATTACTGGGAGCCATGCATTGCTAATCGTGTGTACTTAGTCCCCGTTTAAATTCGTGGGGTGTTTAAGGGCTTCCTTATGGTTCCTAGAATTGTAGAATTTAACCTAGGGGAGGATTAGCCGGTTATCGGTGTCGATAGTTTAATTACTCACAGTTTAACTCAAACTTTTTATTCGTTGACTTGATTTTGATGTTTTGACCTGGCAATAAGTTAAAAGCATACATTTGCGCCAGTCTCGGTTACGCGGGGTAAAGCCCCTTTCATTAAAACCTAGCTCAGTGTATCATGACTTACAATGACAAAAAATTGAAGTACTTAGCCTATCGTAGCGCACGCACGCAATTATGAAATCGATAGGACCTTGTGTCCCTCAAGGGCATGATTGGATGTTGTATACTTTGAAAATTTAGACGAATCATGAATATAAAAATTCATACGACTCTGAAAGATACGAGATTACTTGGCAGAATGTATTGAATAATCGATGCAAATACAGTTAGATGGAATTAATTCTAAAAATTTTGTACAAATTGTTATTGAATGCACCTGCACTGATTGCTGTAGGGAAACTATCCCCGCATGTGAAATGTTTATGAGTTGTAGACGAGATATCTCGTTTAAATATGCCTTGACCACCATGACTACCCCATTATAACATTATGTACCACACGAGTTGATCATTGAAAGCATGGGATACATTTGTTTTGGCAACGATATTGGGCAAAACGTTCTCGTGGAAAAATAACTGCGGAACTAGAATGCAGATGTCTACTTGCAGTTAATATGTTTACATCTCATTTGATGAGAAAATTAAAAGCTGCACAAAGGGATTTGCGGACGAGTTAATTAAAGAGAAGGATCAAGCTGAAGCTCCGTGCATTAATGTGGATGAGTAGACTTAGCGACTACGCACGAATGGCTTATGACAAAGCGTGTCAATGAGAGAAAATTGGGAGTTTTTGTGTGAATTCACGTGGGAAATAAACACCAAAGGATTTCGCAAAAAAAAAACGGAAAAATACATTCGGATAAATCAAAGACAGGCAGATGCGAAAAGGCCACAATATAAGCAATATGAATTTGTAAAATAATTATAGCTATCTTTAATGCTTGGGAAAATTTCTCCCGTCAATTTATACGCTTAATTCACATAATAGCTGCGCACCCATTGGTATGACTGAAGTATTCTCGCTGGAGATTCAGTGAGAGACAAATTATTTCTTGCAACAAATACTGATTATTTATTTAAAAAATCTTTTTCTAAGGGGCAGAGAATGGCTGATGTATTATAAAAAATCTTTTGAAAATTTTAAGGCTTTCCAATATTTATATCGTTGTGTTTAAAATTCCTTTACTTTTGTTGTACGTACAAGCTGATGAAATCACAGCTAATTCTGTGCTTTCGGCGAAGCAATTCTTTTTCTATAGTATTACTTTCATTCATTTATTTTCACTGTATAATTTTTCAAGTGATGGAAAAAATGGCTTGAAATAGTTTGAAGCTCTTAGTGTTTTTGGCGTGATATGGCGTTGTGCTTATTGAGTCATTACCCAAACAGCTTGGACACATATTTTTCATAGATTTTTAATAGGAATGGAGTAATTGCATTTTGACTGTGGTTCACAAAGTGCTCCAAGAGTGTGGAAAAAAAGTCTGCATCTCATAAATACTGGTAACTCTTTCGTTGATGAAGCTTTGGAGGGTTGGGTTATCAGAAGTCAGGGTCTCCCGATTTGAGCTAAAATGTCGTCGCCGTGCCTTTGATCCAATATAAAATTGTCATGATTAACCACGTGGCAAATTTGGGCTGTTATTTTGGGAAGATTTTAGCTCATTGTTACGTGAGATTAGTACTTGAAAAAATTGAAAAATGTCACTAATAGTTAAAAAAAAAATAATGTGAAAAATCCCTGTTCTATTTAGGAAATGTAGTAAGGCAAAAGTCCATCCATTCATAGTTTCGATCTTTATGACACTACCTGACTTAATAGTTCATATTTGTAACTTATGATAGCTGGTAGAGAAGCACGGAAGAGGAGGTTAGTCTCTTTGATATAATTTCGGCCGGAGTTACACGTACCAACTTGTACGTCAGAGAATTTGTATTCAAAATAACATTACCTTGAATAATATTTATCGAATGCCAATCTTTTATGGTAAAAGTTCTTTAAAAAGTTCATTGTTGCTATGTTTTTTCGTTCATCATTAGGTTGAATATAGCCTCATAAGATCGATTTATACCAAGATTGGGAAGGATGTACTCTGATTCCTTCTTTTGGATGCTGCAGAAATAGCGATGGGACCCTAATCCTGAAAGGAGCACAGGAATGAAATTTACATGAGGAAAAGGGAATTTGATGGCACCATTAGCTCCCTATCACATTGCTCCTTCCTGGAAGATTCGAAATCCTTCAGTGAGTAACTTGTTTTCGTCTGATCGCAGCGTGGATGCCGAAAACGAGGACATCTGTTTGCGATAAAATTTTATTGAGGGCGAAACCAGACTGCATGCCCCTTCCCCCGCTACTTAAAAGCGAAATACTGTCTGTCACGGTCCACGACGCATCTTGACTCCAGATCTTCCCCTATCCCGTGTGTTGTATCCTTAGGGAGTCCCAGTGGAAAACGATTAAGCCCAATGGCCCGGATCGTTTCGTAGGTACGTACCTACTCCCCAGAAACCAAGCACTAGCGCAGCTGTTTTACAAATCATTAAATATCCACGTTTGGTCTTCCGGATGAGATCTTTCCCCAGCAGTAAGCCATAAGCTTGCTTCCCATTTCCCGAGGGATAAATATGCTCCCTCTCGCTTCAACCACTGAGTGTTTTCAAGTGGGCTTGGTGGTAGCGCTGAGGTGCCTGTAAGTTACGGAGCTAGGGAGTTGAAGATAAGGACTGCCGGAGATTAGGATGATAGAATGGGCCCTTTTCTTTCCCTGCGGGAGCCTTATCTTTCCGAAACTCCCGCTGTTTACAATAATATTTTTGATGGTAGGATTCTGACTTTTTCTAGTGTTTCATACCTTTTTTTTCTCTCTAGTTCTAATTAGCTACCTTGATTAACTTTTTGAAGAAATTTTTTCTGCAGTTGTAATTTTTCTACCAAAACAAATGTTCTACTTATCTTTGGTGGTGGCGGGGTAAAGTTCTCGCCTACCAAACAAGAGGTCGCGGGATCTAGTCCCAAAGTTTTCCTGAATATGTTGCCCTTATAAAGGGTATGGTTGTTAGTGCTCGAGTGATTGTTAAATTTGTTGAAATCCTCAATGTAAAATGCCAGTATGTGCTGTTTTCGGGGAATTTTTGTGTGGGAATTAACAAATAAATGTATATTTTTGGTCAAAGTTAATTCTTCAAATTGCATAGGGCACAGCTATTTCTAACGTTTTCATTTAATAACCCATAGTAGTACTTGTAGTGTTACTGGTATGTAGCTCTATTGCATATGAAAGCTTTGAAATTTTTTTGTAATTCTTTATTTTCAAGCGGAGTAAAATTGAACCATTTCTGAAGAACTGCTTTCTGGTTAAATTAAATGAATCAATAATTAATGTAAAATACCTCTACATTATATTTTAATGGCCATTGATATTCCGCTTTTTTATCACCGCTAAGCATAATCTTGCTTGACTTGTCATACATATACTGATATATTAGGACTTCAGGATTCATCTTGGTTTATTGATTGTTCACTATTTATACCTTACTGACTGGCTCAGTAAACGAGCCAATCTCCATGAAACGTACATTTTCTAGAGTCAAAATTTAAAATTTTTATTTTTTTATAAAATAACCAAAATTGTGAGATTAAACTTAGTCGATCATACAATCTATTGGCGTAAGTAGCAGAGATCGTTAGTAATACTTACACTTTTTCTTTAATTTTTACTTTCGTGTTGTCTACTGACATGATTAATATGTCCACGAACATGATATATATGTCCACGTAAATCTATGTGGGACTGTCCATGGACATGACAAATCGAAGTCTGCGGACATTAAATTTGGGGAATATAATTTTTTCTTTACTAATTTATCACTAAAAGAAGTAAAAGGGAACATGACATAATAAGCCAGCTTACTTTTGATTTTAACAGTTTTTTAAAGTATACCGGGACTAGCCGCTACTAGTTACTATGTTATACATTTGCTTAAATAGGTGTATTCGTTGGCAGTGAGTATTGTCGCACAACACTCAATTTCTCTCGGAGATTTTCATTATTTGACAATTTGCATGCGTCGCCATTCACGGAGGAGTATTTTGAGGAAAAGTTGGATTGTATGAAAGTTTAGGATCGGTTGCGGTGCTGAAGTGGATGCAATTTATGGAACCAGGGACATGAAAATAAGGGCTGCCGGACATTAGGTTGGTAGAAGAGAGCATGAGTTTTTTATATCTTTTCCTATCGAGGCCTCATTTAAACTTAAAAAAAAAACTCTCGATGTAAAAACAACTTTTTAGGTAGTAGAATTCCAACTTGCTCTGGCTTTTAATACCTCTATTTTGTTCATCCTTATTAAAATTTAAAATGTGAAGATAAGTCGGGAAAAAGTTTGCTAATTTATTTTTATTTTGACGATTCTGTCCTTGGCCCGTTTAGCCTTAGGAATCCTCGAAGGCATGGCCTGTGCTATGTTTTTCAGCTACCGGCTCAGCAAAAATTTACATGCACCCTTGTTCTGAGTTTTTGAAAAACCCACCCTGGCAGAACTTTAAACCGTCACCCCTGGATTATCAAGCGAGAACTTTACTCCGCGGCCACCAAAGTAGAAATATATTTTCTACCGGAATGAAAACGTTCTCCCTACCATTGGTGTGATCATCTACGATAAATTCAATATTCCTCTGATAGACGGAGCTCCTTAATTCATAGTAATATTAATTTCCCATATTTACGATTATAGATGAAAAATAAAGATGATATAAAGGTAGCAATATCTTCGTAAATTGTTATGGATAATAAAGTTTCCAAAGTATATTAATATGCCGTATGGTTTTCATCGGATATTCTCCTTACCTTTGGTTTATAAATTTTTCACAGAAATTCGCTAAATCTTAAAAATGTGAAATATATATTGCGGTGAGGGAGTGTATGCTATTTTAATTTAATGATCCTAAGTATTTAGGTTGTATATCACCTTTAACATGATTATTTTCACGTGATATTAAAATAGTTACATATTATGACCCCAGAAACCTCCTTAGCTTGATATCGTTTGTTGTTTCTTGCGTAGTAATTCACTCACAAAATAGTATATCTGATGGCCTCGATAACCTACTTAATTTCCACTATAATACTCTGTACTAATAGGTTGTACGTTGCATTCTAATAAATGCGATTTTCAAGGTCATGATGATAAACTAGAGTGTTCGTACGTGTATCTCCTCTTTTTGAGAAAAGATTACATTGAATGCATTAGGGAACACTACTTATGGCTACAGTTTCAGGTTAATTCCACTTCAGAATTATTAGTGGGTATTTTAAGTGACCTGTCCTTTTTATTTTCAGTTCAATATTAATTCTAAATAAGCATTAATCATTTATTTTAAATAAACTAATATAAATGTATTGTTCCACTTAACATACGATACTGTAAGATTGTTACTACACAATAGTAGGGATATAGCGGAAATTCAGCGGCTAAAATTAGTGCAGAATTTACCTAAACTTACTAATATGTTCACATTTTTATTCAAAATATTGAAATAGCTTTTTGATATGGCATCAGTGAAAGTATATACGAGGCATATATGCAGAATTATCTTAAGGTGAGGAGAATACGAGGGTAATAGATGAGCTACTTAAATGTTTAAGGACTCATTAAAGGTTCATTTTTCTGCAGACTTAATTGTAGATAATATAAATGTCCCGTCTATTTTGTTTTAATTTTTACATGCTCCTTATTTTATAATTTCTGTATATTCTTGTTTAGTCCCTCCTCACCCCTTTTCCAGTTCACCACGGACCACTGATCCACCGTTCCACTGATAGGCTTTCCCGTCCACTGGCGGCTTAGTTGTCCGGATCAGAGGCGGGTAAGCAGTCGAGAGAAGCGTATGGCTTTCTATACCCATCGCTTAGTAGCCCCGAGGCAAACGTGACCGCTCCAGAAACTCCGACGTGCAACGTGTCTAGCGGTAACGTTGGGTTTCCTCGTCTCAACTACAAAGTGTGCCCTAGGCATGCAATAAGCGGAAAAATTTTGTTGCCTCTAATACCCATTGCTTATCGATCAACCCACGGAGATAATACTTCAAGAGATTATACTAAAGAGAAAGGTAAAACGGGAAGAAGAATTTTTCTTCTGTCATAAAATATCGTAAAGTGGACAGATAAAGAAGCAAGTGAAATGATAGTTCATCTTTTGCGGGTGTCTTATAGCCCTTCTGAAAAACACGAAATGTTATATGGTAAAGATAGGGGTTAATTTATAAAGAGCTTTATAATTTCATGTGGCCTAGGGAAAATTTTAAAATAGGATATATTTTATGCTCTTTCAAACCTGGTTTTCGTTACAATTCCTTGTTTGTCTGGTAATCTTTCTCTTCAAATACCCTCATTTCCCGCTGATTAATTTCTTAGCATTTTGACAAATTATGTCAGCAGCAGGTGATCCGCTCATCTTTTTATTACAATATTTTTTTCTCCAACTAGCCCTAAGGTCATTTTTTTAAACCAACACGAGGAAATAAAAAAGGGATTAAAATGAAATAAATTCTGAGGAAATGAAAGATTGACTTTTTCCTTCATGCCTTTTTTTCATTGCTGTGAAGTTTTTGCCTTTCGTCTGACACAAACACCTATTTACCTTGAACCATTGCGTAGTGAATGAGCCATCGTTCAGGTGGCCATTCCTGTACAGCTAAATTATTTGGCATTTTTACCGCGGATTAGTACAACAGATAGATATAGAAATAAAAGCCCGTGATGCATTAATGACTCTTTATATGCATGAGAGAGATCTGACCATAATTCTAAATAGAGAAACGTAATGTAAAATGATTTTATTGTGATAATTTTAAAGTTCTATCATGAGCAAGAGAGAGTTCAAAGCATATATCAGTTGATATATAGGGAAGAGTAATTAGACCTCTCAAGGCACTACATGAAATATGAACTCAAAGTAATTTTAAGCCTTTGAAGCTTATATTTTATGTTGTGTATCTTTCAGTTAAGCAGGGAAAATATAGAATATTTAATGCATTCAAAGACAATGTATGTCGTTAATTACATTATGTGTTTCATGCTATTTATGTACGAAATGCATATTCTTAAATGTTGTGTGCTGTTTTCAATTGATAGATTTTTGTTAAGAAGAGGATAGGAGTGGGAAGGGATAAGCGTTATTGGCCCACGGCGACTATACAGACGACGCCTCCTGTTCTACTTCCTCCCTCGGAGGGAGTAAACTCCTGCTAGGCTGTGAGAGGGTGATCCGTCCATCTCATGGCGATCCACCAGCTCTCCCTTTAGGCTCATAGTGTGCCGCCCGCCGCCCTGGGGAAGTGCAATAGGTCCCTGCTTTCGGCAATCTGCACGATCAAAGGACTCACGGATTCTTCCCTTTTTCTCTTAAACCCCTTCGTGTGAGGTCTCATTCATCGACACAGAAGGCATCTTCGTGTCCGCCTGCAGTTACCTCCTTCGCTCTTAAATCCGCAATTGTTTTCTCAGCTTTACTTTACCGGACTGGTCTTTTTCCTGCTCCCGGGAGACACACTCTAGTTTGGCTTTATCGCGGTACAAAGTGCCCGAACGCCTTACCGGCGGCAAATGCTCGAAGGCACGGTCGCCGTGCTCGAGTCGGAGAAAGATTTCGCTCCCTAGGGAGTTAGTATCAAGAAGGAACAGTAGTGGGTAAATTCTTCTCGGGATTCCCACCGGATACAATTCTTCACTTTAGCCAAAGCTTTGAGGATATATCATATAAGGAGGTAATATAACCACTAGGGATTAAAGTATTCGTCCTAATAATGCCAAGTAATACATTTCCCCCAAAATAGAGTGAACAAATTAGGCTCAACTTGCTAAGGGTTTCCACTATATTTGTCAACGAGGTGAAACGGACAGGCTCTCTTTGTGCTGTGCGATGTAAATGACTCCTATATTTCTCAGTTCTCTTCAAGAGAACATAGAGTATTTAATTTTAAGAGTTATGAATAGAAGTATACTGCATAAGCGGTCAAGAATAAATTAATTCCCTGATCACGCTTTTATGGTCTCTTCAAATTGTAATGGCCTTCCATTTATGTATTCATTTGGAATTTATATTTGTTACAATAAGCTGGATGACGCTGAAAATTTGTAGAAACAGCAAAGTAGATTCGAGGTACTTGTAAAGTACTTTGTCTGCTTTAATTGTAGAGGTTGAATGAAGGCTGATGGTAAATCCATATTTTTTGTTCGCTATTACGAATCGGTGCATACTTTTCTCGGCTACATATGTAAGGTAGGGTTAGGGAAAAAATTTATTACTTAAAAATAGTAAAGGCCGTACTTTCGTTTTATGCATGGTAGAAAACTACTTGTATTAAAACTTGTTCCTCTTGGAATTCTTTATTTTCCTAGGTCAACTATTTTCTACGCTGTGTTCGTATTTGCCGTGAAAACGTTTTCACATCTAATGTATAATGATTTGAGTGGCAAATTTTTGTGCTAAATTTATCGTTTCGACATCATGATCCCAAAATTGATTTTGGCGGTGTGTACTTAGGATTTTTCAAAATTTAGCAAAATAATTTTTTTGCCCCTGCCAGCTTCGGCCAATCATAAGAGAATCTCTTTCGCGGTCACCAGGGCATTTCTTTATCTGAAAATGGGATCTTTATTCTTAAATAAGTTGCTTATTTAATAATTCGGTATCTCAGCCCTCTCATTTATCAAAAAAAATTTTATATGACATGATAATGGACTCAAAATTCAAGGTTTTCTCGAACAGTAAGGATATAATATAGCTTCATTGAAAATAATTAAACATTTCTCAAAAAAAACAGGGCAAAATTGAACATTTTTATTTAATTAAATAATTAAAAGTAAATAAAACTTAGAATTAGTTGATTTACATGTTAAATTTCCATCAATTTGATTGTATTCACAAATACAGTTCTAATTACTGTTGACGGTAAAAAATTGAAAGGATAGTTAATTCACTGAAATGAGTTTCTATGTTGATTCAACGGTTAATCGGATTTTATTCAGAAAGTTAGGTAGATTTGTAGATACCGTCGGGTAGAGATTCCTGCGAATGTATCACTTTAAACGACTGTATTCAAATTATTATTATTTATGGTTTAGGTTTGGCAATTGGCGAAGAGGACTGAAAACATTCAATAATGCTATCATGCGGTAAATGAACACAAAATGGTATTATGGAGATTCTCTTTGTGTTTGATTGAGTTATTTGTCGTTGGAGTCAGTTAATAAACCTATTTTAATCGAGAAAATTAGTTCTCTTTCATCAGTTGCGATCAAGCGTCCAATATTACCCTAAAAATTCATTTTATCTTTTGCGAATCATTGTTAAAAAAATACTCGATTCATAGAATGATTTTTTCAATTATCACTAGAAGAATTCTTATTTGTGCAATTTCTTGTTTATTACATTTCAATGGTGCGATAAATTCGGAACTGACTGCGCCTAGCCCAGAACAGTACTTATCTATTCGATCAGCATTTGGCATTCTTATGTCACAACCAAGAGATATGACTGCTAATAGTTGAGTACTTTTATGAAATCCTATCAATTGACTTGTATGGTTGCAAAGAAATTGGAAGGCTTTCAAACATTAGGGAAGAATGGTTGTTTTGAAGTTAGACTGTCCGTTTACGAAGCTGCAGCCAACTTCAAATTCTCAGCCTTTAGGCTATTTCACAGAAAGGGATCATTCCTAATTAAGTCACGCTATTAAATAATAAAATTCTTGGCAGAAAGGGCAATTTCTTTCCTTGGTCACCTTGAGAGGGTTTTGTTTCCAAATGCATTGTCTACATCCAGATTCTAAACGCGAGACCACTAGATCCGTTGCGAAACGCTGCACAGTGGGCTAGAATCGAAAAAAAGCTGGCCAAAACCTCAAAATCGATTTTTTTTGACCTAGGAAATTGAATCTAAGCATAAAAATTTTCAAATAAATTGTACATAACTATCCAGATTATTTATTTACTGTGTTTTCACGTTAACAATATATGTGAGGTCAAAGTTGGAACAAATTTAGCGAATAACGACAACCCTCGATTTTTTCTGAAAGTTGCAGACTTTATCCTCATGCAGTGGTTTCATGAATAGTTTTATCGACAAAACTGTTACACCATCTTAATTGACACTTTGTTTTTTTTCATTTGAAGACTTTTTATAGATTTTGTTTCATAAATAACCATAGATATATAACAAAATGGAGGAGCCTGTTTTAGGCCCTTATTTTGCATAAACGTAGAGGAAAAGTGGACATTACCCCGGTCTTCCGCCAAGTAACCGATACCACGTCTTTCTCTGAAGCTTCTACATTTTGGATCTAAAGTAAAACCTTGCACCAACTTGCAACCCCGAATTTTAAACCGTTTTTTCGAGCGTGCGGTCGACTCCGGTTCTGGCGGAGTGTACGGCGACGCGGCAAGCGTGTGGATGCAATATGGTCTCATTCACTTTTATATGTGGATAACAGATATAATAGTGATAGAAAATAATCACCAGAAAGTAAAATTAATAAATACTGCTATAATGACTCTTATTATCCAATCACTGGGCACTGCAAGAGGTGCACTGAAAGTATTCTTTAAGAGTATATAAAAGTGAATGAGTTTAGGCTATCTTCGAAAAGATTGCCTGATATACCTACGTGACGCTTTTAAGTCGTAAAATCATCAGCGAAACTCTTACTAAACGAAAAGTTGCTTTCTCTAAGCCATCCGCAAAGAGATTTGTTGAAAGTTCCAATGAACATTGACGAAATCAGCCATTGAAACTTTGAAACCAACCAGATTAACTTGATGCTGCGACGCAGATACGTTGCGACGCCTGAAACGCGGATTTTTGTGATTAAGGCTTTGTCTGATTTTAATAAATTTATCAATATTTACGTAAGAGAAACGAAATCATAATGATTTTTGTGCCTCCTAGGGAAGTATTATTAAAGTTTTATGGCGATATTTAATGTTTCATCAGAATTTTAATAACTCTGAAATAACTCTTCATTCATTCCCTTGAAAACGTTGGCAACATTATTTGGTGTATGTAGAGAAATTTGTCCTCGATTTCTCATATTGCTATGACTCATATGTCATAGAATTATTATGTGAACAATATTCCTCTTAATGCAGCTACTGCCGTTTTAAATATTTCATCATGAGGTTAATCAATAGACTACTGAATTTCAGAAAGCCCATGCAGATTTTTAAATATATTTATCTCGCCACGTTTGAATATATCTCGCCAATTGGTCTTACGGTCGGTTTTGTGTTGGATAGCAGTAAATTCATTGTGATTTTCTAATTTCTCTCAGCCCATGAAGAATTAAATCATTTTACATAAATGTCAGGAGGCAAATTCATTGGGGGAATGTGAGGAAGTATTGATAAATTTGTGACCACTTTTAGACCAATGCTGGTAATTTATCAGAATCGGATCTAAATATCTTTAAAATGGGAGGATACGGAAATAAATCACTCTGTAAAGAAAAACAAGATATATTTTTCAATGCGCTAAAATTTATCGCAAGATAGATTAAACGGAAAACAGTAATAATTAATAGAAAGGAGCTTCTTCTGGTAACGATGATAATAACGGCATTATAAAGATACTGACGACAATTATTGGTTGTCGAAACTTCGCCATTTTCCCTAAATGCACCGAGATAAATTGGGTGACTTGCCCATCGTGAAATTAGGCTAGGTTGGAAGGAATTTAGTGGAGGTGAGCTACAGACGAGACCATTTGCGCCATGAGAGTAGGGTAGGATTGGGAAGTTGGAGAGAAACCCGGCAATGGCATTAATTTACATATAGAGAAATGTGCCATGGGGACGACGCGACGGCTTAACGCTCCATCCGATGGACGGAGGGCTCCGCTTGAAAAGCCCTCCACGAAGTACTCTCGGGCGGCTTCTGAATAATGTCCACCAATGCTGGAAACGGAACCCGGATCCATATGATGGAAAGTTAGCAATCGAGCCAGCACATCAACTCAAATCCTCCCTGGAAACGTTCACTCAACTCATCCACCGGAAAAGCACCGGATTTTCTTGGTATGCTCATCGTCTTTCAGACAGGCCTCTGTAAGAGTTTTACTTGTAAGGATAATTCAAGACCTTGAAGGAAATAATGAACTACTGAGCTACTGATTGAATAATATCAATATACAGTGGAACTTGGTGATAACGTCATCAAAGGGACCAGAAGATTTTTTACGTTATATCCGAGTGACGTTATAAAAAAAACAGCCATAAATCTGAGTGACACCACAACTTGACATTGCACAAACAAAACACAACTAACGACGTATAAAGCAACTGTCAACATACGCGATGTGCACACGGAGGTAGGTAGTGATGTGACTGATGATCTACCGTAATTAACGAAACAAACAATACAATACAGAGCGTGTGTCAGTGACCTTATAGAATGTAGGGGTGGGAAGGGATAAGACCCAGGTATGCGGGACTGCCCCCGCTCCCTCCAGACACCAATTAAACAAAAGAGTTGCATCCCGTCACCTGCTCAACGTCCAGCTTGTGACCTGTTTTTGCTTTTGATGTTTCTACACATGGTTTCTATGAACTTTGGGACATAATACAATCACAGTACCACTTTTGCAACCTAAGAACTGCAACATTTTCGACGCTATACCCGAACGTCGCAATATTTGTTGACGATATAAACGGGTTTTCGTACAACATTAAATGTTCAATTTTGGCTGGTCTGTATAAAATGTGACGTTAAACCCGAGTTGACGTTACAGCCGATGCCGTTATAACCAAGTTCCACAGTATATCCACATGAGGTATTTGTCTTTGGCCTCCCTAATATTGCAGACCTCGGTGGTGATGGGGTAAAGTCGATGCCTGCTGCTGGATTTTATACATGCCCAGTGCCCACGGCATAGATGTATGTGGGTGTTTCAACGTAATTGTAAAAGGACCGTATTGTCTTAAATTCTGTTGCTAAATAAAGTCGAAATTTTAAACATTTTGGTCAGTATTTGCCCTAAATAATATTATAAATAAAACATAGTATTATGCATCATATTATAAATAAAATATTATAATAAAAATACTTTATTTTTATTTTTTACCTTACATTATCATTTCGATTTCCTTACTTCGGAAAATAATTAGGAACTTGAAGTTCGCTGTCGATGGGCAAATAAAACTCCAGTGGGATGCCAGCCGATGACGTATATCTCGCAGGCAGATGGGGTGAGGTGAAGCACAGTGGTATATGCGGATGCAAGCCGTTTGATTTATTCCCCGGTATCCGCGCGGATCACTTCGTCCGGAAGGACGCTACCAATTCCAGTCACGCACAACCTCGCGAAAAAGCCAACGTCTACATCTCTTGCTGCGGTGTTTTTATCTTTCCCGAGCAGTAGCTACGGCACACACCGAAATAAAGGGCAAGTTTGTAAAGCAAGCATCTCCCCCTTCGTCGTTTCTGGACGTTTTCGGAATTAACGAGACGACCCAGTTAGCCCGGGGCTGGCGGAAGACGCACCGGCAGATGCGAGAGATCGGAAACCAACCGGGGCATGGCCTTTGTGAAGCGGGCACATCTATTCCCCATAGAAAAATAGAAAAACAGATTCGCCTCGTGAGTATGTTCTCTTTAAACTTATATCACAACTAAGTTTTGTGAGTCAGTGAGTGAGGTGTAGCGAGGGGGGAGGTTCCGGAGCCCCGAAATTTAAAAACACATTTCCTTTCACTTCCGGGTTCGAATACCTCTTGAATAATTTTATACTTATCCAATGCATGGATTTATGTGCGTATATAAACTTAATTGTAAGAAAGGACTGTGTAGTCTAAAAGTCTGTTGATAAATAAAGACGAAATTATTATCATTATTAGTGTTTATATTTGCTCTTAATAAAATAATAAAGAAATATTATTATATATCATTAATAAAATATTATAATATAAATGATACGTATAAAAATAAAAGATATATAGTCACCGTGTTATAACGTTCGGTAGTGCGGTCACCCAGTGGCTAGAACATTGGACAACTGATCTAAGGGTCTGGGTTCTTATCCCGGGTGACGCCATCTGAAACCCAACAAAAAGTTCCATTACGCGAGGTGGATCTGAGAAAGGAAGTGGCTTCCTCATCGTCGATGTGTTATTCACTTTCCCGTAAGTTAGTCCGGTATGAGCTCTACCCTCACCTAAGTATAGAAACTCACGTTGGGGTTGAGTCGCTGATTGAGGAAGGCATTCCATTTGATTTGATTTGCATGACGTGACTATCTGATGTTGTCAGTGATTAACCTTTGGAAAAATTTTTCCCAGAAAAAGTGCTGGTTTTATTTGATCTTTGAAAATGTGCTTCGTAGTTTAAAAAAATCTATTCACTTTAAATTTGAAGACGACGTAGTAAAACTGCAGGTTCTGTATCACTGTATAAAGCTTTGAAAAGTCAGGAAAATCGCTGAAAAGTCCTACAATTAACTTAAAATTTATATATAATGGCATTGGATAAATATCAAATTTCGTGGAGAGGATGTAGTGCTGAATATGAAGTTTACAATGTTTCATCTGTATGATATGTTAGTGTTTCAACTAATTAAAACTGCGGCGATTTCAATCTTTGATAATAAAAAGGGCTTGTATAATGAATATGGTCGAATAATCGATTTTAAAATATTAAATAAGATCTCCTATTATGTTTACAGGAACTCTTTTTGTAAAGGAGGCTAACATAGGCGTATGGTTATGGCGGTTTAATGAAAGATAATCTGGACCCTTTATCTCCGGAAATATTGAAATCCTTTGGGGACTGTAAAGCCGGCTGACAGTAGATGGGGTATTTTAAGAGGAAAATAATCCCAAGGGTCAAGTCTAAAAGCTTAGTATTATGCGTAAGAATCCGATTACGATGAAAATCCATGGAATACTTAACTTACTCAGATGACAAACCAGCGAAGAATTATACTAAAAATATACAATAAGACCCTATTAATGCTGTTTTAGCTCCGAGATAAACAAGGGCGGTCGATAAGTTATGTAGTGGTTCTTAACTTCGAGATATTAAAATAAATTTTATGGAAGAGTTCAAACCAAAAAATAATTACTTCAAATACTTCGCCCTTATTCGGATGAGGTAATTTTAATTTCTAATGCTTCTTGTGCTTGGAAAATTGCACTTCATTTTAATAGCGGGTGTGATTACTAAATTATCCTTATGAGGAAATATGAAATTTAATTTAGTTGACCAGCCATACTGAAGTGATTAAATGCCGTTTCAGTAGGCTAACATAATAGCGGGATTGAGGAACAAAATATTTAGAAAACTTAGAAATTAAACTTCATTTTTCAAAAGAAATTATTGCCAGAATTCTTTTCTTATGTTGCCCTCTTAGTTGCAGATTCCATACGGGAACAGCAAATAATGTCGGCATCTTTAAAAAGGTAGTATCGTTCACAAGGTTTCGAGAAGTAATTGCGTAATTTTTATTTTGGAAGCCTTGATGTCATCCAGAAACGTCATTGTAGTCCTGTATTACCGCTAGTCATTAAGATATACTCAGCGGTATATGCCTTAGACTAAGTTCTGACTATTGAAGTAGCTCTCAAGAGCTTCTCTCGGACATTGTTAAAAATTAAAGTTTACAAGACATAGGATTGCATGACCGTATCTACTTATTGGCTGAATATTTTTCACCTCCATGGCATATCATGTCATATCTTGCCGTAGATAGGATATTGGAAAATAAGTTTGATACCTCAAAATATTGATTTTTTTCTTTAATCTGGAAAAGGGTCCTTGTGTTATTTTACTAATATTCACTCAAATACAACAATTGGAAGCGTGTAAAAACTGTACCTCCTGATAATACTGTGCAAATATTCCATTCAAGGCAAAACACAAGGGATATATGGTTGGAGGCATTAGAATTTTCGTAAACTGGTGCATTTGTAGTTCAAGTACACGAGATACAATTAAAAAAATAAAACTATTACGAAAGTTTTGGATATGGTAGAAGAAAGTCGTTTGTATTTACACTAGTAGGGTATTTGAGAATGAAGACTGCACGTTTACGAGCTCGTTTTGTGTTTTTCGTACGTACATTTTTCCATCAATTATGTGAGTCAATGAAAGAATAACCCTTATAGGGAACTCTAATGCAAAAACTTCCTCTAAATTTAAGAGTACTTTCAAAACAAGCAAGATTTGGAGAAAATAAAGGGAATTTGTAGACTGGCACTACAGTAGCGTGTTTTCACTCGAAGAGTACGCGTAGTTGCTCATAGTGTAAGTATACGGACGTATATATATATTAAATCAATGCACGAATATTTCCTCTAAACTTATACGTACATCCAAAACACGAAAAGTGAGATTGCCATCAAGAAATTCAGTAGATAATCACGCCAATATAGTGCTATTTAGGTAAGTAGAAGATAGATGAATACATAAAAGATACATAAATATTTAGAGTATTTTTGAGGGCTCTGTGGGAAATACATTTCCTCGGCACCATGAAATATTTGATTCCCCTATCTCGCTATCAAGACTACGTTGCTGCCCGTGAAAACCGAAGTAAAAAACGTGGCACCGCACATGTTCGACTGACTGGGGTTGAAACTTGATCAACATACCAAAAAGGATCCGCCGTGCGCCCAAGCTTTTGTACGGTTTTGAATGTGAGTGCTCACTCATAGGTTCGCGTGCGACGCTACAGTGAAGTCCAGCCACCGAATTAGGGAGAGCGCTGCTGTGCTTTGAATTGCAAATAGTGGCGAGAAGATTCGTCGTCGTGTGCATGCGCATTTCTTATTTCATCTGTCTTATCCACGATATTCCCCACCAACTCTACCCTATTTGAATCGCTAACTGCAGAAAGACATCATGTACCTACAAGTTGGACGATTTTTCTTTTTATTAAGATGTTGCTAGGTGCAAGACTCAATGTTTCCTACTAAAAGGAAACATGTTATGGAAACATATACTCGTTGTCATTCGCATGACGTCTTTACTTTTAGTAGAAAACGTTTAATCTAGCACCTAGAAACAACTCCAATAAAAAAAGATAAATTTGCTGCTTAGACATGATGCCTTACTGTCGTTAGCGATTCATTTGTTACCAGCAATTCTGCTACCATTCTCATTTTCTTCTAATCCTGATTCCTTTCGGCGAATTTAAAATGTACGGCACGGGTGTGGACTTATGGTACTTCTACGATGATACAATGGGGGTAGCATGATGTTGATGGGGTATTTCGTAGAGTGCTGTAATGGGCACAGCTTTGCTTCCGGGTTGTCCTCCGCGTTGATTTCTCTTAGAGAGACAATTTCGCCGGCGTTGCAGCCGGCGGATTTTTGTTTGAAGTTCGTCATCGTCGGCGAATCTGTCGTGCAAAGATGATTCGACGTGTAGGGAGACCCGGAAGCCGAGCCGGGCCTAGGGGAAGCAGTAATTTGCAAGGAAGGTATAGAGATGGGTCGGTCTTGAGCGATCGGCATACGCGATCTAGATCATCTGTGCGGTAAATTGATGAACGGGATCACTACGACGAGCCACTCTAATGTTCGCGACCGAAGTCTGTCGTCAATCAATCCGGGCTCAAGTCGATCGCCGTTCACTGGTCACTCGTCATTGAAATTATAGTGTCTATCATTCACGTTAGGGCATTGAATCCCGCGCAATTCGATAGTTTCAATTATATGGGTATTATAAAATCTTTTCAGGCTTCAATTGGTGGAAATGCGATATATCCATGACAAAAACTGAAAATGGTAATTTCCAGACTTTAATATAAAATTCCACCTGCGGAATTTGGTTTCAATTTTCTACCATTTTATAGGTCGTTGAGTGACGACGACCGAATCACGAGTGACCGGTGACCGACTTGGGAAAGTGTCCATTAGGAAAAATAGTTGTACCGTTTGCCGTTTTTACAATCGAAACATTGAAAGTGACCATGGTCGGTTGTGGAGTTTTATATTTAAGTGTGGAAATTACCATTTGCCGTTTTTGTCATGGATATATCGGTATTGACCGATCATATACTTACACCGGTCATGATCGACATCGGTTGTGCTTGACAATGGTAGTGATTGAAGATCAACCATTCGCGATCGACTCACTCAAATGAATGCTGAACTATAGTCGACAACACTGAAAACACCGACATAGCCCAGACAGTACATAGGGGTAATACAGGAGGGGAGCGAGGTATTTCAGGCGAATGAAGTTTAGTGCATATTAATTCAGACAGTGTTAGCTACTCGCCAGGTTTCTTGAGGCTGAAGTCGACTTTGGACTTAATAGGGTGTTTTCCTATTTTTTTTATCACCTATATCGAAAGATTATTACTCCTGGAGTACGTATTTCACGCTTTTAGGTTTTTAAATGCGAAAGTAAAATCCATTTTTCGCGATTGAATGAAATGTGAAAAATTTCAAGCGCGCGAAAATGCGACGGCTAAGTATGAATGCTTAGAAAACCCCGTGTGACACCATTCTGGTTCCGGCTGCCGTCGTGTGAGGCCACCTTGGTGCGAGGCTATGAGCGCCGCGACGATGTAGGCTGCTAGGAGGTAGCAGAGTACCCTGCTAACAGGTAGCGCTTGGCTAAAATAAGGATTATTAATACCCTATCAAATGAAGGAAACTTTCCGACCATAGGCGATTTTAATAGGCGATTATTAAGAGATGTTTTCCTGAGATCTGTGCAACACGCTAGCATTGGTAATCTCAGACGATTTAAAACTCCCGACTACTCGTATAGTATATAGGTCCCTGTGACGTTACGTGGAGTGGCATCGCATGGGCGCCAACCTGACCTTTTTCAAATGAGGTTAAATTTGACCATTAACATTCGTCTAAACTGGGATTTCTAAAACAAAATAATTTGTATATTATGAATACACTAATGGTAGGTAACAAAACGCAATCAGTGTCTTTCTTTTTCTTTGACGAAGGAAACTACCCTATTTAGATTCCCATATTAGTGACGGTTATATTGCACTGCTTACTAATGCCGTTTCGGTAGAGTAAAATGATGTTGTCGGATACCATTTGTTATTGAAGAATGTGCCTCCAACTGTAAGCCTTCTTCTATTCGTGCGTAATGACTCTTCAAGAGACACGAAAAAAGTAAAACAGATTTAAATTGTTTATTTTTCACCTTTTGTCGACACCTACTTCGCCTTTTTGGTTGTTTCGTTGATGGAATCTTGTAATCACTCTTGAAAACACTACCTATTGTCTGATCGGCTTAAAATTGTGCATACTCGCCCAATTCTGATGGCAATTTAATATTCAACAACCAGACATTCGAAATTTTGTTCCATTGTGCTAAAATTAATCAACTAAATACATATCTACAAGGAAAAATAGTTTTAAATTTCATCAAAAGATGGAAATAGTTATGAAGTTTTTGACTGAAATTTCTGTACCAGTTCTGGGTTTATAGATTTTATGATTTACCACTTTAAAGTTGAAAATTAAAATGAAAAATTATATTTTAATAAACACGCTTTTCTCTAAAACGGTATGAAATGAACTGAAAAGTAAGAAGTAAGATTTTCATTATTAGAATAAACCGTAAGTGCTGATCAGGTTAAGGTATAAATATGGCGTGTCACTTTTTGTTGATAAAATTCATTTAAAACTCTCTCTGCATTGGCTTAATGATGACTACAAATACCCGATTCATTAATACGCAAATTAATGATAGCGTTCACAGAATTTCTGTATTAAATGAATTTTCGCTAACCCATTAATTTCGGTGGGTATTGGTCTATTAAAATCTGCATCAAAAATACTTTGTGAATCTTTAGTGGCGATTTTAACGCATCTCTATCAATTCCATTCAATATTATTTCAACGGACAAGCGTACTGATGTCTCTCTCTGACATCCCCTTTAAGCGATTGATAGTACGTGGTATGGATTACCGTGAGGAATTGCTGAAATGGCATAGAGACTCGCCAACATTTCAGACTCGTTGGAGTGAGCTTGGGGCGTGAGTAGTTATTAAAACGGACTTCATATCGAGCCTGGTGTGTGAATTGGAGCGTATGCACGCCTGCTAATATCTTACGCTAATTTCGCTTGTGGGTGAAATATTCGGCGAGGTCGCGGGATGATGCACACGGTGCGCATTCCGGACTTTTCGGTCAAAGCGCATGGATTTGCATTAGTTCACGGGAGTTTCTTTGGGTCCTTGCGCGTAGTTCTCACTCAGATCTTTTATGGTTTGATTACTCCATTATGACTCGCACTGTTCTAGAATAGTTTGTAGAGAGTTGTTTCAGGTTTAATGTGATGGAATTATAGAAAAATTGTAAAATAAAACCTAATAGAAAATTTCCACAATTACGAACGTTTTCCTTCCATGACCGGTTTCTGTAAGGTTACTGCGCAATACTTGATGATAAACAAAATATATTGAAAATGGCTGTGGAAGGAAAGTTAAAGTATTCATCAAAGTTTTGTAGAATATTGCCAGTAAGTTTTAATTTTACTTAAAGATTAGTTTAAAATATTGCACTTTTCTTGGCTCGTAAATAAGAATCGAATGATTTTTTTCTATACCCTATATTTTCCTAATAATATTTTTATGTATTCTTATATTTTTCCTCTCATATTTGAGTTATAGTACACGTCTTGTAAAGTAAAATTATATCTACTAGTACGGCATGAACAATGATATGTTTTCGAAGAAAATGTCTTCATACCTAGAGAATGTTCTCTTTACCTTGTATGCTCGACAAGGACAGCGTTTACATAGTTTTATTAGTTTTTCCAATATTACTGTGACTACGTAACATCAGAATGGTATAAGTTTTTCATTTCTGTTGACTTGCTTTTATTTAATATTGCAGCTTTCGCGTATTGATACCTTCTATTGAAAATATATAATTTGTTATGCAAAGGGACTACAGTGAGTTAAAATTCCATTATATAATTTATAATGTCCTTAAATATTCCGAAATATTCTATTTCAATTCCAATTTTGAGAGATGTTGGCATCAATATTTATGTAAATATATTTGCTATAAAATTGATGAATAACTCGTAGCATGGGTTTTAGCCCCGTGATTCACATGAGAAATGTTTAATTTGCGATATTATTTCATTTCACATTAGTTTCAATGCAGCAGGGACTTTGCATTTCATCGCTAAATTCATTAGCTATTCCATTGTCCCTTTCGGTGCTCCTCTTTTGGCGCAATTGGGAAATATGTAGGATTTAACCAGCCTTATATTTTATTTTAACCTAAATGCATAGCTAATGATGTGCATGGGTAAATTTCCCAGCGCGAAATGAAGCATTCCACATTACATGAATATTATATGTGTCTGCTTACCTCTGAGGCTTTCCAAATGTTTATCTTGCCTATAATAATTCAGAGAGAGTTTCAAATTGCCAATTCTAATTAGGAGTAAAAATGTGGAATTTTTCTGCGAGTCTGTCCACCGTCATAACTTTTTAACCTTGTTCTACTAACTCTTTCATATCTGGATAAGTTTATTAATGATTAATAATTCGTATGTGATGTTCTCGGACGATAATAAATGATTCCTATTTTCCTGGGGAAAGGAATCCTTTTAATATATCTCTCGGGAAGAAAATTGTAATTTAACTTTTTCACCTGCTGTCTATATTCATATCGGGTATCATTCAACTCAGCATTTCACGTTGGCCATACTGAGATTGGCTGCTGGTTTCTGGGGAAAACATATGTATTATCGCAAAAATCTTTTTTTCTGTAACTTCGTATATGCTCCATTATTCTGAACCTACAGTAATAAATGAGGTCTGATTTTAAACGTTAAATCGCCGGCTTCTGACGTAGTATACAATCTCCATCTCAAATTTCACTGTTTCCTTATTAATTTGGCTTAAAATTTTCAAATTTTCCATGCCGATTACTCACTCTAGGTGTATCGACTTCACAAATTTCTTTATTCTAAACTTAAAAAAAAAAGGTTTAAAACCCTTTAAATCATAACTAAACTTACCTAGCTAGCAAAACTAAAGTCACCCTTTCGGATGCAACCATGCCTTTTCCAAGAAAACAATTCCCAATCAAACTGGCCTTTGCCATGACAATTAATAAAGCATATGGTCAGACTCATCAAGGAGCCGGAGGGTACTTTCTAGAACCCGTTTTTCGCATAAACATTTGTATTCAAAATTTTACGCTATAGGCATTTTTCGTGATATTTGTGTTTGTGAAACTCATAACCAAATTTTGTCGGCTGTTACAGACGACAACATTGTTACTTCTATTATTGTCTTTAAAAAAGTTTTGTAAATTGTGTGCCATTAGTCAGTTTTTTCCTATTGATACCAAACTCTCTTGCCTGTATTTAATTCATATGTTTTGTATGTTTTTGGAAGAAAGCAAGCATAAAGAAAGTACTTTATTACACACCTTATTCTCTATTTAAAAAGCAATTACACCATTTCCTAAACATACTTAATCCCTGATTGCTTTAAAGTGCGAAATTTTCGCACGGGTTACCTGGTACTATGAAATCAATTCTACGGTTCCATGGTGTGGATCATTTTTTCATTCAAAACGCTGACTACAGGATGTTAAGATGTGTCGGTGATTACTGCAGTAGCGAAGTTCGAACATCATGTTCAAAATGCCTTCGTGGACTTTGCATACCGTGTTTCAAGGAGTATCACCCAAAAACGTAATGCTAATTATCAAATATGCTTTGACAGCTCATGTTATTTATACTTTTCAAGTCAAGTTTTTTGTGATTTTTATAACATTTTGAGATATGGTTTATAAGAAAGATTAAAACTTCTTAAAGGCGCTCCAGGTTAATATTAAATTAAAATCCAAAACTATATTTGAATAGTCTTTATTGTTTTTATCGAATATAAGCACCAAAATCGCAGATACCCGCGAAATTTTGACCCCAGCCGCCCAGCGCCCAGCTTGGCCCAGCCCGCCATAATAATTGTTAACCGCCCGGCTTAGCCTACGGGTATTTTCTCGAAAACGGCAAGGTATATCACCAAAATACTTTTTAGGCGCAGGTGTAGAAGGTAGCATTAGGATTGAAATAATAAATTATATTCAAAATCGCAAACAAAAAGTTTTCTGGGCGGAAATGGGTTAGTCATGAAAATAGACGATTTAACTTTGTTATTGCACATTTATAATCCTCCTCACACATTTCTCATACATTCGTTTTCACAATGATGAGATTAGCTGGTACAAGCTCTTCTAATAATTGGCTCTTCAACTAATTTTTACATGCCCACGCATGACTTCTTTCTTACAATCATTAATACCTTTTCGAATGAAGTTAATTAGAGATCTACCTCTACCGGTCTTCATACTCAGTTCTTTGACGACTGCTTAAAAATTACGACTTAATTATTGTTCCCCTCTCATATTATAAATTTGTTTCCAATTTATATTTTTTGCAAACTATTAGTAGTTCTCCACTTCTCATTTTCTGATGCGTTTCATTTTCCCCAAAAATTACATCTATCATCGTTAGTCGACATTTCAAGGACACATTTGACGCAGTTCTCCACTTTACTCTCGCATGTGCTAACATTTTTATACTTACGTATATCGCCCATTTTACATTCTTAATAACATGTGATTTATTCGGTGTCGTCCTATGTCTTTTTTCTCGTGTATTTTTATTCGGAAATTACCATCCTCGGGCCATCATGCCTCATGATATGGACGATTACGTTATCCTGTTTTATTTTTAGGGTTTTTGGAAGACTTCTCATTCCTCCCACTCTCCGATGTATTTCCTTAATACAAGGGCCTTTTTGCCGTACACTGTAGCCGTTCGCGCGCCGTCCGTAACGAGTGTGCGCGCCGCCTCCCGGCATTCCTTGCGAACAACCACGTGTCAGTTGCATGTGTTTCTGTATCTTACCTTTACGCTTTACTTTGGATCTTTAAAATGCTTAAGATTATTGAATCGCCCGCCGCGTGTGAGATTCGGCCAGTGATACGATTTTTGACTTCAAGGAACTGAACTGCAGACATTCACCCTCAGCTTTGTGAAGTGTATGCTGCTAAACCAATGAGCGAAGGTAAAGTGCGGTAATGGATCGGAGAATTCAAAGATGACCGCGAAAATGCTCACGATGACGATTATGTTCGCACAGGACGGCCATTTTTGATCACAAACGTTGTCGCGCTGCAACATCAAGGCAACGGAGTTCTGGGATAGGCGCGGTGTTTTGCTAGTGGAATTTATGACACGAGGAATGATGCTCAACTCAGAAGCCTACTGTGCAACCCTGGCCAGGCTCCGACGCGCCATTCGGAGCAAAAGACGCGGCATCTCGAGCGCACTCCTGGTTGTCAGGGCAGGCGGCAAACTTCTTTAAAGAGTGGTTTCAAAACTTAGTTTTAAGGTATGATAAGTGCCTAACCAACCAAGGTATGTGGAAATATAAATTAAAATATGAAAATTATAAAAATAAAAGCATTTTGAAAAAAAATATTTCGGATATTTTTACATAAAAAACGGCCCTTACTTAAAAAGCAACCCTAATACTTGGTCAATACATTTAATTTTTATGATTCTTCAGAAGCACCGCTTTTTGAATGCTTCCTTGTCTAGACTTTTCTGCTGCTATCAACGTCCATGCCTCGCTATCATAGAGAAAAATAGCCTAATGTAGTATCTTTTGATTTCTTTCCATTCTTCTATTGTGGTATTCTCAGGTATAAGTGGATCCTTCTTGGCGTTGAAGACTTTCTTCGCCTGAGATATTCCGCTGGCTCTTTCTTATTACGTTCACTGCTGGATTTTTGTCTTCCTAGGTAGCAAAAATTAATTGCGTTGTTGATCTAAATACGATTCATAATCTATTCTGAGCAAAATATTTTCTATAGCAACAATTTATGAAGTAAGATATTATAACATTCATAGGTATATTTAAGATTATTATCACAAGGAGCTAGAATTCAAGGGGAAAGAGAAAATTGTCTAAGAAATGAAATCTAATTTAACAAGTGCGTGGGGTTTAAAAGCTATTACTTTTGTCCTATATGTATATTCTGATGAGACTACACTATCAAATGGGCTATTGCTTTTTTTATACTTGCCGAAAACATGAATTGCAGAGGGCGTAGTGTGTAGAGAATTTGTGTGCAAAGAACTTAAATGATAACGTGTACCACTTCTAATATTGTCTTTAAAGAAGTTTTATAAAATTGTGTGCCATTAATGAGTAACAGACGTCATGATTATTACTGCTGGTACCAAACTCTCTTCCCTGTATTGTATTTATATGTTTTCTATTTTTTTCAAAAAAAGGTAAAAAGAAAGTACTAAATGACACACTTTCAAACCCAACTACACCGTTTCCTCAACATACTTATTCCCTAATAGCGTGCGATATTTTTGCATGGGTTACCTAGTAACCATTACAATGAATTTCCACAAAGAGAACTCGTCAATAGTTTATCTGATTATGATAAAAGTTGTAAAAGAGCAATACGTAACCATAAAAAGGTCGTTAAGCAGGATGAATGCGTTAGTTTAATACCGTACCTCCAATAAATTTCGAGGAAGGGTGCGTTTAAATCCCTTGGCCTAACCCCCGCTAGTTACGGCTTTATGATGGAAGTACTTCAATACAATGTTTGTAAGAAAGCACTCACCATTCAAAATTAGGAATAAGTTCATATGCGCGGCCTACGAGTACATACTATCTGTTTGATAAACGATACATCATGGTGAATTCTATTGAAAGGTGGAAGGGCATTCATTTAGGCCTAAACTAAAGTCTTTTGTTCGTAAGTTCGGCATGGATATATTTCCAAAGATTTTTTTTCTCATTAATTATGGTTTTAAAATCTTGGTTGATGTGTAGAGAAGTGTCACGGTTACTTTAATATATCCGTTGTCAGTTTCTACCATATTTCCTTTAGTCTACCTCTCTTTATATCATACGGTACCTTATCCAATTAATCCATCTACGTTAGTGAAAATGAACTATTATTCACGTCTCGTCATGAAACGCATGCCAGTTTAATTAGCCGTCCGTTTACGTATGTCTTTGAAGCGGTGGACAAATGTAGAGCAATTTTCGCTAAATTGAATTAAAAAACGTAAGTTAATTGCATTCCGGGATGACTTTTTACCATGATTGATGATGAGGATGGAAAATATGACATAATTTAGATGTAAAGGACAATTGGGCTAAAAGTAATTCACTCCGTGTAAACGCCATTACCCCTTCACTTTATTGGGCTTGTGTTCATCATAGGTTCAAATTTGTGCCAATTATAGTAATTTAAATGTGACATTTGAGGTAATTAATTTTAATAATTAAAATAATAAAGTTTTTTGTTCAAATTGCTGCATGAAACTGTTGACGTTGTGCGTATTTACACGCATGTACGCACTTACGGGTGCAAAGTTATATACACCAAGGGTGAAGTTCGCTATGAAACAAATATTTTGCTGAACCTGGATGCGAACTCGGATCTCCCTGTTACCTCGGAAACCGAATATTCCGATCTTTGTAATATATCCCGGTTAATCCAAATATATTTTCATGGAAAACTTAATCCTTGGGGTATATAGAGTTTTTTGTTGCTAACACCGTGTTTTTTTTGGTAATAGCAGCATTTTACTAAGGTATTTACCCACAAAAAGTCTTTATGAAACCAAATCAGAATATATTCAGCAATGCATCCAATGACTTGCAAAAACTTGAGAGATAAGAGATAAATTATTACTTCGTTGGAAAATATAGATGATTTGAGGATCAACAAAGACCATGTCTTCAAAAAATATACACATAACCAAATGTTTTCATTCGTTTGGGAAAAATCTCTATGGATTTGACTTGGTACGAATCCGGAACTCCAGTTTCGAAAGTTGGTACACCAAAGAAAAAGAGAAACTTACAAAATACGCCAAGTGGAATGATAACTTTACACCATGCGGATCCTTTCAAAATTGTGGTGGAGTTCGTATTAGTCCACGAAGCAAAAGGTCTTTAGTTTTTTACTGGGTTACTCACTACTTATATATTTAATACAAAAAGAAGGAAGTACAAGAGTGCTAGTGGTTGGATAGGCTTGTATACACTAGCATGAAGAAGTTGAATATTTCAGTTTGCGTTCGTGTAATATAAAAGTTAAGCAATTTATTTAAAAAACTAATAAAGTTCTCATGCATTGCCATTCATAAATTGAATTTATCCCGCAGGATTAATTTCTATCAACTGAAAATAATACCATCACAAAAATAACGAATCGTATACATAAAGTGGAGAAAAGAATCTAGACTCAATTATCAACACTCAATTACTGCATTAAGTGAAAATACAACTTGTGAAAAAGGTAAAAACAACGTATTAGGTAAAAAAGTTGCATAATATTCAACATAAAAATAAAATAGATTATTTCTTTTGTTTTTTTTTTCTTGTGTACCCTTCTCCTTCCCTCTCTAAGTTTAATTCATTACCGAATGCCTTGCATTTTAAGGTCATTTATGAAAATTATTTGTATTTATTATTTTATGTTACTGGTTTCTTGTGGAGAGCAGCCACTCAGTTCACAGTCATATTCGCCTTTCACTCATTCATTAGTCTGGGAGACGCTGGAGTCTCGGAAGTTACTTGACAGGATAAGGTTGCTTGAGCAATTAATAATAGATATCTTTGAGAGCGACACGGAGAACATCATCTTAGATTCTCACTGTATTTAAAGAACCGACAGAAAAAATATATATAGAGAGATGTTTTTTCGAACAGTTAGTTTCAGGAACTTATTTACCTGGAACATTAAAGGACTTATAAACAATACAATGACTACAAAAACAATACAAATAAAACTCACTTTCTATGTTAGACAATATTATTTTTCTAACTGGCCATTATTTACACAATTACTGTAATAGGCAAGGTGTAGATGGTCAAAGTAAATCATCAAATGAAAATATTTTTGCTGTTTGTGATACTTAAAACAAGTAATGAGCACTACATTGCGTTCTGTTGGCCTGAGTATATTATTAAATCATCAATGTATAGTATGTGACTGATTACGTGTGTCTTTCTTGTTTATTACTTTCTGACAACAGCTATTTAAACGTATGGCGGATGAGATTTGTCTTGCATTCATTTATCGCACATTTTCACGAGGGAAAATTAATTCATAAGTGTGGATTGTAGGTGAAAAACGCAGAAGGTAGGAGGTTTAACAAAAAATAGCAGGAATTCAATATGCGCTTCAATTTTGGTGTTAACAACTGGTTCCTTTTTACTTTTTCTTGACCTCAATTATTTAATTTCGTACTAAAGTCACGGAGTATAGGTATGAGAACGACACGCGAAATTGTTTGCCAATGTTTCGATATATTTGTTACATCTTTTTCAGGGCTATGAATGAGTATGATTACATTAAATTGATGCATGCAGGTTAGACTGACTATTGCAATTTTTTAATAATGAAATAAAAAATAAAATAATTTAACTAAATGTACATTAAAAAGAAGAGAGACAAGAATGTTGGCATAACTTACTTGTTTACTGATTTTAAGTTAGTATAATATCATAGCTGCCAGCAATTTGGATTTATTAATTAAAAATAAATTTATCTTAGATTATCAATGCCTGATCTTTCATTTCAGCTGTTTTTTTGAGAAGTGAGTCATTTATTTAAATAATGTTTTTTTTACATTACGTTCTTGATCCAAAATTTCTATATTATCGAAGTCAATTGTTTACAATATGGTTTACAACGTTCCAATACTAGAAATATATCGAATCGTTGGCAAGCAATTTAGCATAACCATTCTTAGACCTATACTCCGAGACGTTAATACAGCATTAAATAATCTAGGTCAGGAGAAAGAGATGAGAAACCAACCGTCAACAAAAAAAAGAGAAACGCATAAAGAGTCTTGGCTATTTTTTCTTGAACCTCCTAATTTCTACCTCTTTCGTCCTCCTCATTCTTCCTCAATCGAAAATTGTTTATTTTATTCTCACTCAAGCAAATGTGGAATAAATAAATGCATGCCGAACATTTGCTCCTTTGCTGGTATCCTTACATGCAACCCCCTTGCCATACGCTTATTGAGACCACTTGCGAGGTAGTACGTAGATGTAGATGCATTGAGACAGTTAAGTGGCCCCGTTTGACCACGTTTTCTCAGTCAAGGGCTCGCGTCGGGGTGACAAGGAGATCGGCGCGAGAATTTCACGAAGCGATGCACGGCTAGAAAAGGTTGTATCCAGAATCCGGGGAATTGCGATGGGAGCACCCCAGAGTTTGGAGCGGGAGAATCCGGGAATTTGCATACGCCCCCGCGGAGTCGCAAATATTCTGCCAACTAACCCTCACCTCTCCTCACCCATACGGTCAGTAGAGGGGCGGGGGGGGGGGGGGGGGTAGTAGGGTGTGCGAGCATTCATAATGCACAAACATATGCAACTACCCGAGCGCCTCGTGACGGAGGAATAACTAACTATGTTTACTCGTTTGCTTTTCGCTCCGACTGCCGTGCGCTTCCTCTCCCGTGGGTTTTAGAGTTTAACGGGGGGTGGGGAATATGTGGTGGGGGTGGTCAAGCTAACCCATGCTTGCGTGTTTTGCTATTTGCGCTACCGTGAGCGTGGGAGTTTGCACTATACTAAATGCTGTCAACCTGAGCCGACCTCGCATTTGCATTATTTAATGGTAAAATTATAATGATTGAGGACATAACCTGAACGTACATATAAGTCTGTGTGAAATGGTGACATCAGAGGTTTACTTTTTACATTACACAATGTTTTCCTAATCGACCACGGTTTCAACAATATAATTGCAATTTTTAAGTCGTAGAACAGTACAAGAGCAAATATCTCTCAGTAAGCGGAGAATTAACTCTATAAGCACTATATTTTGCCGGCTTGACATACCAATGGTTAAAATAATACGATTTGGTCATCATCTAAATTTATAATGCTTACTTTTGTGGGACAACAAGGCTTGAAAGCAAACTTTGCTTTGTTAATTGCATCAATTATTTTTCATGAACTAATATGGTTTCGACAATAGTATTTATTGGAATGATTTATAATAACTAAGATGCAAGCCTCTTCAATGTTTGTTCTACTTCAACTGAGAGGCCAAAATATAGGTTTTTTATATAACTTTTAAAACATACTGATTAAGAACACAATATTAAATATTAGATTTATTTTGTTGGGCCACAAGATAAGAATATACCATTAGGCAATTTTTTTGTCCAAACTCAAATTTACTTCCACAATAACTGTAATAATCAAGGTTTACACTATCAAAATTGTAAAGATATTTGTTTGTACTACTTAAAGCAAATAATGAGCACTACATAGTATGCGGCCGGATCGATCGTATTATTCTATTTTCAAAATATAGATATAAGGTAGAAACCTCAATTTTTAGGCTTAACTTTTTATAATGAGATTAAAAATTAAATATCGCTCAGTAATTGCGCAGTTTTTTTTGACCGACTGTGGTATCGAAAATAACTGTAATTCTCAAGGTGAAGAACAACAAACCTACATTACTCTTTATTTCCAAGCGAAGCGAAGAGTTAACGTGTACAAAGTCAGGGTATGTTATTTCCTTTATTTTATGACGAATATATAATGAGGGTCACAGATTAATATTTTAAGGAAATAACATTTATTTTTACATTTGACAATTACATCATGCACGACTGTTGTAGTGAGTAGTTATATTTAATTAATAATTGCCATTTTCAAAGAAGTAGAATGTGACATCTTCGAACGTATCCCGTTTTTTAGATTTCACGCAAAGAATATGATCATTTTTAGTGTGGCCGCCCTGAGATGGACAGTTCTCGGCCAGAATATATTGATTCTGGTTACAATCTAAATCATTTAGGATTTGACATTGTTTGACAATGAGACTGTAAGATAGATCAATTACACCAATGTAACTGTTTATTGGTGGAATGCATTACATCGGAGTAAAGTACTTCGAAATAAAATGCTACTTGTTTATTTCCCACTCCGGTATCAGCCAATTAGAGTCATCACACTACTTCGTCGGTAATACTGCTTATGTAGAACGACCAGTAGGAAAAAGAAGTCGGTAGTGGAATATTAACGTATTTAATAGGTATATATACGTGAAACATAAACTTCGGTTTGAACATTTCACACTTCTTCATTATGATCAACCGTATTTTCGTTCGATTATTGGCATTTTAAAGGTGCAGAACAACTCACGGATTTCTAATACTCTCGAGTTTGGATTTTCTCTTCTATGTCCCGAGGCGGTCGGCTGGCAAAATGGTTTACATTAATTAAAGATACTCCCATCACACTCTCCCCCGCCTTCACTGGCCATTAGCAAGAAATGGGGCTGAGTATTTGCATCTCCGGAGTACATTGTATATCCTAATTTAAGAGAATAAGGCCTGTTCAAGTTTATTATTCTTCACCTTGAAAAATTTAATATCGTAAAATAAAATAATATGGCCAGTGAGAGTGAGATATGAACAGGATTGACACAATGGGCGATAACGTTTTGAGTGACAGGGCTCAAGGCGTAGTCCTCATAACCACGCAATCTGTGCATTTATGCTAAGAAGAAATACGGTATCGTGTAGGTATTTTCGTGATGTAAGCCTACATGTAGTATCATTATATGTTTATGCTCATAATATTTATTGAGCAGTAATGAGCAAAGGAACCGTTAGATTAGACGCTTTGAAGTCGAACTGTTGTATTTTTATAAATAATAACACAAATAACATGTGTTTTAAAAATCTATTTTAAATTTAATATCCACATTAATGTTATTTTAGCTGTACAGCATGAAATTTATCATGGTTTTAATGAATTATTGTTTTGGTATAAGTATTTTGATTCTTCTGTTTCAAACATCAATTTAGATCAAAGGTAATTATTGTTTAATTTAGTAAAAAGAACATCAATTACATTCCACTTATTTATTGGTTTAAACATTCACCTAAAATATTAAATGATCTTTTGGTAAAAAGTGAACAACAGAAAAAATCACTCGATTGGTCTATATGCTAAGTAAACAAAAATGCTGTGCCCAAACATACGTGGAAAGACATAGAACTATTTTTAAATTGCATTGGGAAAATGGGTGCATATAAAGCAATATCCATACCAGCAAATTAAAAATAGAGGAAATAAACAAATTACCAACATAATGATGGGTTAAATTTCTTTGATTGATAAGTAAATGGGAAAAATTAGATTCTAAATAAATTAATATATAGTTTGATTTACTAGAAATGATGTTATAACATTAAAATTTTAAACTATATCACCTGATTGAATTTAAAATAAAATTTGGCCCAACAAATTCTATGCTTAACAAGATGTATGAGATGGCTGTAAATTTTCTCTATCCATTTTTAATAAAAATGTGCTATATTGGTCGCGTAGCTAGACAATTTTTCCTATTTCTGACCTCATAATCTGACCTAATAAGAGCCTGAAAGTGCAAAACAATAGATTTCCAGTAGACAATTTTCCAGTTGTATTAATTGCATTCCATCTTATTCATCCTTATTTACTTTATATTAGAGATATAGAATTTTACTAATTGGGTTGGTTTAAAGGCTTATAAATTAGAATTTCTATTTAAAGCGTGGAATTCGTCAAACTGTAGGGTAGGGGAAGGATCTGGCGCCCGTGTGTTGGTCTGGAGTGAGCTCTACCCTAACCAGTTCAAAATAATCTCTCTGTTCTATCCTTGAGTGAGTAACGAGTCGATAGATTTTGCAGGAAAATTTTTTGTCCGGAGTTTTAATTAGTTCAACTCCTACTTCGGGTACTTACTTCATCGTGAAATCAAAATAAATAAATTAGAAATAAATATATAAAAAATAAATAATAAATATATCAGATGCTTGATATAAATTACTCTAAAGTATTTTGACAATTTACTCATTTCCCTCTTTCCATATTATTAATACCGATTTATTTATGGCATGATACAAAATTTAATCAAGTTTTGCTTACATTTTCGCAGCCAGGAAACTAAAATAACTCATAAAATACATGAATTTCCACGAAGTAATTACTACGCTATTGTACAAAAACTCAGCATTGGAATTAGGTCTGCAGTTGCGAAACTAGGTCTGCATTGCGTTTATGATTACCTCAAGATTATCTAAGCTACATGAACCGCTTGAAGCATTTCCACCAGTTTTATAAACAGTAGGTTTTGTGTCACTGCATTGCTGAAGGGGGAAACGGGGTTGACTTGTTTGACGAGATAAGCCCAATGTAGGAACTAGTTGGTAAATTGAATTCTAAGCTAATTTGAGGACTCTAGATGAAATAGCCCTGCGTGAAATTTTGAATGAAGCACAGGTATTAGAGTTTAAAAAGACGTTAACTGACATACCATGTAGGCCATGTCTGTTGTGTGGCTGCAGATTGGAATTGGGAGGTCCCTATGAAATAATGTTTTGGAAAAAGTGTGTCATTTGAAGTACCAAATGAGGAGCCAAGGTAGTTTCATGTGCCGCTTTAGTGAAATATGAACGAGGGGAAAAATAAGGGCTTATGCCATTTTTAAGTCGTTTAAAGTCTTCGTCTCCAATGAATTTGAATGGAATTGAAATACTGCAACTGTCAGGAATGCATGGCAAAAAATACTATTAATGAATTATGTAGATGTTTTTTTAAACCAAAACTATGTTTGATAAATGAATTAAATTCTATCGCAAATCAGGCAGTATGTGGAAATATGGAGTCTATGGAATAAAAGGAGTGCATGGAGTTTTCTGTGAATTGATGAATGTGAACCAGTAGCGATTTCTTATTTAAGGAATATATAAGTAGATTGCGTGACTGCCAAGAAAAGGAAACCAGGAAAACTGGAGTAGTGATTAAATATTAGATTGAATTACGTACCAACGAGGAAGAATTATATGAAAACTTAGACTAAAAAGGCAAAATACGAAATACAAGACAGCAAATAATATATTTATTTACTCTTTACTTTAAAAAATACCTTTTTTGCCTTGATTTTTAATTGAATTGGGAATATAATTTTCGATTATCGATTTTCATCGTTTAGAAGTAGGAATCACAAATTTTTGCCACCAACATGTTCGTATTTAAACTAATAATGTCTTACATTTATGTTTTTTGATAACTGACGAGTATTTCCGTCGAAAATACGCATCGAAAATTTATTTTATCATTTCTTTCAGCAACAGATTTTGCTGCTCTGAATTAAAAATCATCATACGAAGTAACATCAACCTATCGTTATAAATTAAGTTTCGTCCCGTAATACCTTTCTTATAAGAAATAATAAGCTTTCATTTAACCTTAGATGATGTTTGATGGCCTAATGAAGGTGTTAATGTGTTTCTATTTTATAAGTAGGTACTACACTCCTCACACTAAAAACTTCCTTTTACCTTCTTCGTGCTTCATTTATGTAAAATATTGTATATATTGTTAATTAATGGAGAAATAATGCACTCATCGCCTCGCCTTACACATAGTTTTATTCTAGTTAAAAACATACGGTATATTTCCTGTATCTGCGTTGCGGATAGGAAGTTTAGCGCTTATATTATGGGATTTTGGAATCTGTGGCATCCAAAGTCATGACGGAAAGCTAAGAGGACTAAGGCAGCTGCTGCGATGAGTCAACACGGAATTAGCTAATCAGAGGAGTTAGGGGTGAAATGACGCGAGGTTGTAGACCTTACGATGAGCCAGAAGGGTTGTGAAGCATTGGTAACAAGTGCTGGTATTGATTTCGAAATACGGCTGGACGTAATTTAGGGTGGTAATTGTTTACAAACCGGTGACATCGAGTGGAACGGCCAATATTTGTGCTCGCATCTGTGCAGAGTAACTGTGGTAACAGATAACCGCGACTTGTGCGAAGCTTCGAAGTGAACACGCTTCCATCGCACGAATCTAACTTGTGGCAGAGGGGACGGAGTTTTATTTTATAGTTTATACGTTATAGTAGACACTATCATATCCATACCTATATATTGACATACTATTCCTATGCATAGATTTTCCAGCTTCGGTGGCAGCGGGGTAATGTCCTTTCGTGGCAAACAAGAGGTCCCGGTTTCGAGTCCAGCCTGGTTAGGTTGCCTCTATCCAGGGCATGGTGTTTCGTGCACGAGTAATTGTTGAATAAACCCAGATATTAAAGGTCGATATTTAATGTTTTCGGTACTATGGAAATAAATGAAAATGAGGAAAATAAATTTACGTATACTACTATATTTTTAAAACATACCACCCAGGTAACGAGCTACCCTCATAACCACCCTGTGACCCAAGATTTTCACACTAAAAGTTTAAGGAGATAATATTTAAATTACTTTTTTTTACTTAATCTTGCCGGTCCCGGTGGGGCTTGGTTAGAGTACTTGCCAGTAAAATCAGTCAGCATTTACATGTTTCAAAATTTATTTGTTAAATACCAAAAAATTTGAATGAGGTGTACAAGTTTGAGTATGTAGGAAACTTTCCTGAATTTTCAACTGCTCTATTCAATCAAAAGCTATATTTATGCCATCGTGTCAAAGAGTAAATACTTTCCTGAGTACTGCATGCATATTGATATTACGTATTCAGTCACGTGAACGTTTGTTATTTAAATCAATCATGAAATTCACAATGAAAAAATATCATTTAGAAACAAATACATGCGCAGACAAAGAAAATTGCTTGAGAAAACGTCCGTTATCGAATCTCGAAGTAGGGTTTTCCCTCTAATGTGCTACCATGTGGACTTGAGAATCTGACACTTTGTTCATGTAAACTAGTTTGGAATTCACCTGTGAGGAAGATGGGCTGATGGGGTAAAAGAGCAACCTGATTCTACCATTTGGATATATTGGTTGGAATCCCAATGAAGCCAATTGGTGAATTTAACCTTCGGAATAAGAAAAAATTATATTCTTTGAAAAAAGCATCCACATACCTTAAGTGTGTAAAAAAAACCTTAGCAAGAATTAAAAGGAAGTACCAGAGAAAAATGAGTGATTCTTTGCATTGAAATGTAATTGTCAAGGCATGCCCGGAAGAATTCGTCATTCTTTTCATCTATAGATCTTTGGAAATAGTACAAATCTACAAGAGAGATGACGGCTTACAAGAACGAATAAAGCTCTGTACGTGGCCTTTAGCCTTTTAATGGTATCAATTTTGTGACCGAAGGTCGACGTAATGATTTATTCGCTTCTTTTAATAACATTAGTTGTACATATTCAGTTAATTTTTTAATAAAATTATTTGAAATGACTTTAAATCTCACCAAGGAGGAGGGATATCAGGCCAATAAGGAGTTTTTTTAACAAACGATTAATCATCAAATAAAATAAAATAATCAAATAAATTCAATAGTAACACAGGATGTTTCAATAGCAAGCCTACCTTTTGGTTAATGCGCAACCACCTTAACCAACCGCCTTGTGCTTATTTTTGATCTGATAGCATAAAACCTTAATCATATACGTCTACGTTAGATTCTATTCGCTGTACAATTGCCGTCGGGCGTGAGCAAGCCTTTGGGCCGCAGTTTGACATGAATTGGGGTGGAGTGTGTGTGCTACCTCCGTCTCTTTGTCAAACAGCCGCGGAAGAAAACAAAACGCGAAAGCCCCGCGTCCTCTGTGAAGTATGGGAAAAAGGAGTGTTGTTGGCGTCTCGCGGGGTGAGCGGAACCAAAATGCAAATGTTGTCGACGGCAGCGCCGCTGTTGGCCGGCCAAACAACTACTAGCACCACCGCATTCGGAAAGCAAACGTGCACCCGAGTTCATTCGAGTCACTGGGTGAGAGGGAACGAAGTTAACGTTCATCATCGCCGCCAGATGTCACTTCCGATTCTCATGTTTACTTATCGGTGGAGTGCATGACACCTATTTCAAGGCCTTCCGCGCTAAGCTGGTGTCTGTTGTGAATTGTCTTCGAAATAGCCCGTATTTAAAAATATAAGATGCAGAAAGTTTAATGTATTTTGTCCTTATTGCTGAAAAATATATCAATAGCGAAGCGCTACGATTTATTTGGCCTTATTCTTTTGAAACTTTCATTCTTAATGAAGATATACAACCTTCGTAATTTTTCACTGATTTTAGAAAGGTTTATATAACTACATTCTGCTTAGACTTGTCTCCCGTAATGTCTCTAAGGTAGGGTGAAATCCAGGAAACCTAAATGACAAATCGTGTTTAAAAATAGGAGAGCGTAGAGTTACAATTCTTTGTCATCATCGATGAAAAATATTTTGACTTGGGAGTCCTTAAACTTCGATCAATTCGGCTTTTTTCATGTAAATACTCACGCCGAAAAAATATCTTTTCTAAAATGTTCGAAAATTTACCAAGATTCTGTATATTAATACTACTGCTTACACTTGTCTTCTATTATGTCTTTAAGGAAGTCTGCGCACGAAAATTTGATGGAAATTTATATGACTTATCGTGTTTAAAAATAGGAGAGCATACTTCATTTTTTTGCCTTATTGATGGAAAATATTTTAATTTCGAAATGCTTACTCTTAGATCAATTCGGCTTTATACTGGGTGCTTGGACTTCTCTCCTATAGTGTCTTTAAAGTAGGCTCTACTTGAAAAATTCTAGGCGGCTATTATCCTTATCATGTGGAACGCGTATTAGGAATACTTAAGGCAGAACCCTGAAGAAGCTAGGATTTGTCACGCGTGTTTTGGTAAAATGTTTGGATGAAAAAGTAAAAAAAAGAATGGGCTACTTGCACTCGTCAGGCCTCACCTCGAATACGTGACGGGCATATGGGATCCGGTGTCCAATGATTAAATCCATGAACTTAATTAATGCAATGGAAAAGGGCGCCACTAATAATGCGCTATTCCTTTTTTTTGTAAACAGCTTGTATTATAGCGCTCCCCGCCACACTGCTCGCATTGAGACGGCTTACTAGGTATAATTTTAATATAAAGTTGTCTGAAAAATGTGCAACCAGATGCAGAAATTAGTGGGAAATAATGGTAAAATTAACGGACACATTTTGTGGAAAAGGACAATTTTATATCGTGAATTTATTGAAAATGCTGCCGGATGGATACCAATATTTTTTTTCACTACCAATGCTTTATCTTCCATTCATGCATGTTGATACGTGGTCCATGGAAAAGAGACAATATTATAAAAGGAGCTTGAAGCAGTTGAAATGAATATACTTTTGTCAATTAATTAAATGAATTTGCCATGGCTCAATGGAATAAAAAATATACCTTTCCAGGATTCATGTTGAGGATTTATTTTATGATGGTTGACTGCGTCACATATTCCATAAACAAATATGATTTACGATTTGTTTAGTTAACATAAATTATAAATAGGTCGCCACGCCCGAGTTATTTGAAATTTGATGGACGTAGAACGTAAATACATACAACGGTACTAGTTGGAAATTTAAAACCTTAGTGCAACCCCAGTGTCGTATAATTGATTTGCCTTCATGGCAAACTCATATTTATGACCCATGAAAAATTAAATATGATGGTGACTTGTACGTTGTGATTATAATGGAGGCAATTTCAATCGTGAAATATTGCCTATATGCTGGAATTAATTAATTATTTAGTATCTAATCCCTTAGTTAATTAACTACGCTACAGCTGATTCTAGGTTTCCATATGCATGAACTTTTTTTTACATAATAGAACTACCTTTTACTGCAGTAAATACTTTTTATAATGACGTATACTTTTTTTGTGGAGTAATCTACTGGGATATGCCTATTTTAATTTTTTTATTACTAGCGAGAAAAAATGAGGTGACATTACGTCCGTTGCAGACGAATTTTTTTATTGTAGTCATGCATTTTTACTAGAAAAAACAATTTTTTATGCTTGATTGGAAATTTTTAACTCATAAGGAGAAATTTTATCTTACAAGCCAAAAAATTTAGGCAACATATTGTTCGAGGTTTTCTGCTTTCCGTAGAGGGTTTGCATTTGGTTACGTTTGGCCTCACTGAGTGAATTTAATTTCCTTTGCCAAAATGTTAATCTAGTTGTATTAGCTGTTCAAATTAGTTATGAAAAATGTTTGTTGAAAGAAAAAATAATGAAGTGCCACCACCAATCAATTTTCTTAGTTTGAGTCGAGTTTTTTTCTCGACCTCCATTTTGATGTTGATTTGTGTCTTGGAGCATACGCCATGAAGAATGAAAACGCCAATAAAATACGTCAACATCAATTACGTCAATAACCATACCTTGTGAATTCAAAAATATTGAAAGTTTAGATTCAGACAGTATTTAAAATAGATTATTTAAAGAAATAGTACATATTTCGAGAAACAAAAACAGGTACAATAATAGGTCAGGCATCGAAATTTTTAGCAATATTTATTATTATTTAAGTAATCAAAAGCGATTGGTCACTATGAGCTGTATTAACATTGTTACCATCAAAGATAATATCAAACTCATTGCAAAAAATTTAAGTAAAAATTCTAGTCCCTTTTTTTTAATTAGGTAACCAACAACCTAATTCTTTGCCTGTTCTCTTTTATAATTGTAAGAAACATTGTAATAACCTTTTATGCTTTTATGTATCAAATTAATGTACTAATGTTTATTTATAGCACTGACGAATGTGTATAAAATTTATTATAATTACTATATATTCTATACATACACCGAAACGCTGACAAACATTCGCTTTAAAATTCTACAAGAGCTATATACCAAGACCTAAACTAAAGGTAGAGATAATGTAACGATCTTAATACATTAAAACCGATGAATGACTTCCATTGAAAATGGTAACATTGAAAATCTTTAATTTTGCTGGATACAGGCTCGTGCTAAGTAATGAAATCAAAGAGATAATCAATTATATTTAAAGTAATGGAGTAACGTCCCCTTTTTTGTGCGACACGATGCACGGGAAGTCTATCGGATTGCAGGGATATCCTTTTGTGGATTTCGTTCTCGCCGAAAACGGCAACTGTGGAGAGTGCATGCAATAACGAACCGATGTTAGCCGCGTGCTATTCGAGAAACACGGCTCCGCTCGCCTCCACTGCGTCACAAAGGCTTCAAAAGGTCCATTGTGATCCACACCCTGCGGCGGCCATTTCGAGCTTTCTGAAAACTCTCGCCAGACGCCGCCACTGAGTCATCCAGAATAATTTCTCCTGCTCCCGTATACATTCCCTTTCCATTTCCCAACTCATCCACTGAGTCCTTTCATTATACGCAAATAGCTGAATCGGCCGACTTTCCTCACGCCAAGGACACCACTTTTACTCAGATTTGAATCGGAGCTACCACAAATTTTTTCCGTTCGAGCAAAGCCCGTCGGGCGTCGTCCTACATGTCTACATTTTTTAAAATTCCGGTGTATTTGCATAGAACACTATTTGTATGAACATTCTCCCAGATTATCTATGGAATCCGACTGGAAACGGTATTACATTTCATGCAGAACCCCAATTGCAAACTATGAATAGCACAGGCTTAATGCAAAGGGGAGAATCAAATCACTGCTGAAAATACATGTGTATACTTGAGAAAACAATTCCTCAGATGCTACATATGGAGCATGCTACCGTATAAGAGCGAGGCTTGGACGTTGACTGCTGCACAGAAGTCAAGAGTGGAAGCACTCGAAAAATGGTGCTACTGAAGAATGATGAAGATAAAATTGATCAACCGATAATGATTGGAAATAATTCTAAACATCATTTTCTCAGTCATGCGCTGAAAAAATCCTAGCCCTCTATCTGTATTCAAATTACTTTTAAAACGCAAAGAAATGAAACGGCTGCACTGCAACCACACTTGGCTTATGGACCATAATAGTAGGGGTCCTTTGGTGCCCTGGGAGAATGTTACTGCAAGTTAGGATGCACATGTATTTTCTCCTTAAGATACGCCGTACATTTGTGAACTTTCATGTTGAAAGGGATTGCTGGGATTTATTTATTTCGGATAAACCATCATCCACTTCCATGTATGGCATAGATAGTGCGTCTGAACTTCTCACAAATGTAAAATTAGATCCATTCAGAACAGGAGAATCACACTCATATGCAGTCGCTGTTACAAGGTTTCCTTTTAGGATGTGTTTATGCTCGATTATTCGCTCAGCATCCTCATTTGAAAAGTATTGTTTGCAGGAAAAGAAATGAATGGGGGAAATATAGTCTTAGTACCCACCAATCATAATATATGTTAGGGGTGAGGTAAGTACGGGAAATGATTTTCTCGGCTAATAACCGCAAAGTACTTCTCTATTAACCCTGAGTTTGTAGAAAGGTAAATAAAGTGGCACCATATGCATTTTATGCTCTTTTATTGTAGTGAAAAAATGCTATTCTCGGGAACACCTACTTGACATCTTTAGTATTCTATTGCTAGAAATTTTGAAACTACGTTTCCAGCATGTATTTGCTGTAGCATTTGAATAAGGTTAACCATATTGGCTGGTAATTAATGATGTTATTGGTATATTATAAATTAACTAAGGAAACAAAAATTAAATATAGTTATGTTACTGATGTTCTCATTTTAAATTAATAGTAGGATGATTAAGGATATATCAACCTCATTTCTCGTCATCATAGCAAAACTTTTCGCTATGTAGTCGAGGTAGTTAATATTTAAAGCAATTAAGTTAGCTGTACTTTTATTCAATAGTTTAAGCTTCAGTATTAGATATTTTAGTATGATAATTCAAATATTTATTATGAGAGCACTTCCTTATTCCGTGTTTCCAAGCAATTTCTGTTTTTTCAACGGCGTAAATAGTTAAATCAAAGACGTCAATTATTTTTACTCCTTGCTTGTCCTTCAGTTTCCATAGACAGCAGATTAACTAGAATCAGATTTTATGTTATTCTAACTGGGTGATTATAGTCAATACCAAATGGGTGACCTCCAAGGAACTCATTCCAATGCTACATGGAACACGTTGAGGAGAAAATGATATCTTTTTTATTTTAATCTTAATGGGAGTGGTCGGTATCAAAACTGAATTTTTTTCCATCTACTGCATTTAAGTAAATATCCAATTTTTATTTACATGTAATTTATATGTGCCTTATTCAATTCGTGCTTTTTTTCTCAAAAAAAAAATTTGGTCGAAGGGTCAGTTCTAAGTTGTAGGTAACTTATAACTATGCACCCGTGCGCGTGGCTGCGCACAAAGTTACTTGTTCAATGCTGTGCTTTTATATTAGTTATTTTACCAGTGTAAATCTAATGGCACGACTATAATGAACGTTTTCTTGATGGGTAATAATTTATAAATTAGGAAGAAATTTTATTATTTTATTGTGGTGCACTATGAAAATTCAGAGAGACGAACTGAATTGGTTTCTGCGTTACTGATTTCCTTATTTGGTAATTAAAGTTGATGACGATTTCTGTTGTATTTGCTAAATATGATTTATTTGTAGTACATATTTTAGAATTTAAATTACTGCCTCATTTTTTACTGCGCATTTCAGTTTCCTATTGTCCTATTTGAATTATTTTTCTGCACGGAATGTATTGCTTTGCCTCCCGTATCTGCTTTCTTTGTTTTTCACGGTTATCTTTTACGATGCCTTGTTTCCGTTTTACGCTCATCTTTATGTGTAACTTTTAAAACGAAGGTGATGGTATACGTACCTTCTCCTCCCATTCCGTCAGTCATTTATGGCTTCTCCTTTATTCTCACCCGATCCTCAACATCTTTTCTCAATGCTGGCCGTGAGCCTATTCTGTCTCATCATAAATCATTCCAATTTCGTTTTGAAGTAACAGCATTACATTCCGTTTCTCGCATAATAGCTTTCGGCATTTTATTGGAGCTCGTAAAGGTCGGCTAGTCTTTTCGAATTCCCCCGGACTTAAAAGTAAGATTATCCCCTGTAGTTCCATTGTTGGCTCTAAATTTTAAAATCCAATTTCTTTAGACTGCTCTTGTATGCGTTATCATTTTCTTAGTCTTAATATCTGTCATAAAATTTAATTCAAAATATTAATCATGACTTTATTCTACTACTGTTCTTCACGCCTTAAGATCATGAATTTATTTCTAAGGGCATTTCGCACATTTATCCATTTTATTATTTAATTACATAGTATTTATTTTACATAGTTTCGATTTTCTTGACTTTGTGGCATGTATAGATTTCCATGGAATTTTAAAGATTATTTTAACCAAGGATAGAAAGCTCTAATTAGTTACCAAGCAGGATATATAATTGAGATCTATTTCACATTGGACATTGGCAGTTCTTTGGGTGCCATGTGGGTCACGTTAATTCTCGGTAGGGAGGGTATTTGGAATGACTACTTGTCCGGGTATATATTTACATAGTAAGATATGCATGATAGCCCAGTGGGTAGTTTTTTGGGCTGCTGATCGAAGATAACCGGATTCAAAGGAGATCAGCCTCCTTCCCTGAATGCATGAAATCCAAACACCTGTGGGTAAGTCCTAGTCGAGCTTTAACCTCACTCATTCAAACAAACCGTTGGGTGGAGTCATTGAATTACATACATGATCAGATATGAAATATGAGGATTTGAGTACTTTAATGAGTTTCAGCGCGTTCTATTAGCAATGTTTAAGCTTTGATATTAGCCCTTATTTTATGAAAAGGCGATTTGAATAGATCAAGGCCAAACAAGATGGATATTATTTCCCGATGCCACCATTCATGACCCTCGTTTTAGCACCTGGATATTTTCGAACGCGTTAAGAAGGCAAGAGCTTAGCTCGTGCTGTTACAACTGTGAAAATGCCAGCGCACAGAGGAGAAAGAAAAGGATTATGTTAATTTAAATGATTGATTTAATGGAGAGTTAAATGGAGAGCTTAGTGAAAACAACTCTAGAATTTTTAAAGTATGGATAATCTGGAATTATTACATTTTAAACTCATTGAATCAGCTCAGAAATTATTTTTACTGCAGTTGGTTAAGGCGTAAAATATTTGCCTTAGTAGAGGATTTTTTCATATGGAGCGGGTTGTTATTAATCCCGTTACACTTTCCTTTTCCACTTGCATTTTGTTTCGTTATGGCCTCAATTTAATAGGTTGACGTTAAGTCGCAGTCGAGTTGCCGTTTTGAATGGAAGTGTTTGAGCACAGCTCGCTTTTATACATTATTCCCTATTGCATCTCGGTGTTAAATGCCATTTCAGTGCGATTCCTGCGGAAATATATTTATGCATAATAAGATATCGGGCAATCGGGTTAGTGTGGTGGCTAGAGCGTTGGCTTCCCACACCGTGGGCTCGGCTTCAAATCCCGGCGGTGGCAGAGAATTTTCAAGTACTTCCACTCCGTCCGTCGGATGGGACATGAAGCCGTGGTCCCCTTGGCGCATTACGCTAAGAGAAGGCTAATGCCGACGCCCCACAGTGGGGTATTTAGGCCATAAACCTGGCCAAAACTATTTATAATATTAAAGTTGATCCAAATATGTCTTAATGATAATCAAAATGTGATATATTAATACTTCAGTCGGAAATAAGTTATAAATTGCCTGTATTCAATTTTGGTGCCCGCCATTTTCCAATATGGTGGCCAAAATTTAACTGAACTGGAACACCTATATTTTAGATGTTTTTGGATTCTACATTTCATTTAATTTTAAGACTTTTTTATTCATAGTAATTTTTTTATAAAATTAATGGTTTAGAAGATATGCCTAGTTATTTTTTTTATAAGACCTGCCGAAAATTTTTTTATAAAAACAATTTGTTAGACCAACCGGAAAAAGTCAAAAAATAATATAGCATATTCTAAAAGAGAACTCTATTACCTAGTAAGCATACCCAGCATAAATTTAACATTAAAACATAAAGTTACCCAACATAAATTTAAAACATTCAAAATTCTTCTTCGTCACTGCTACCGATTTCATCTTCACTGGACTCATCATGAATTTCTCCTACACCACTTCCGGAACTACCACCTTCGGCTGGCTCTGGCAGAAGAAGTGTGAGTGTCTCACTGTTGAAAGGCTTGGATTGTTTTCGAGGCTGTGTTCTTGAGCAGCTCATAAAGGGATCACTTGTTAGAAGAAGTCGATTAAGGACGTCCCTGTTACAGATTGATCTGTTGAATTTCCTGGAATATTTACTTCTGTACAATCTGAAATGTTTATTTCTGGCTTCAGCCGCTTCTTCAGACAGCTGGCCTATGGGTAAAATAGCATGCTTGATTACCGTAGCGCCATGAACCAAAACCTTATGCATAGTCGGTGTCATAGGATACCAATCGTACATGCTAACATAAAGCTTTGCCGTTTCATTAGCATACGATTGAAATTTATCGACATCAATGTGATGCCCACTTGTAATGGCTTCTAGAATCACTTTCAATCTTTTGATCAGATCAAGGTTTACTCCTGTGATGTCTGAGGCCGTGGCAGGATTGAGAAAAAAACGTCTAGCAGTATTGCCATCATTTGTGTTCCCGAAACCTTGTTTAGGGACATCAACAAGAAGCCCTAATTCTTCCTTCCACCTCCTCTGAATTTTCTTCTTAGTCTCTTTCACAATGTTTTTGTCTTCTGAAGTTCTCGCCTGCCATTTCTTCAATGGTATTTTGTATGCCAAATGAAGCACCGACTCCAGAAATCTGATTCTAGTATGGAGAGTAGACAGTCCAAACTTTAACGTGTCGGGGTTTACGTCAGCAGACTTGTTTAATTTGTTGAAATCCTTGGATGTTAACCCACAGATATAGCACCTGATCGTTGACGATGTGCTAGCTGCGGAGTTGCAGACCTTCCCGTCGACCATTGTTAAGACAAGAGTGTGTTTGATACGTACTACACCAACATCATTCTGTACCTCTGTTTTGCGCAAATCTTGAATTTGATCTTCAATGTACTTGATTTCTTGCACAGTTATGTCAGCAGTTTCGTGTACAAAGCGAATACGTATCGGCCGACAGAATCTGGTGGAAGAAGGGGTCGGGTTTTGCCATATTGTCTTTGTCTTTCCATCGAAATTTGCTAGGAGCTTTAAGGGGACACAGGAGCTCTGGAAAATATTTGCATCGCTGTCACTTTTATTCTGGAACTTCTGTTTAAACTGCGACTGTTGAGAACCATCGCATCCCCATTTCGTTATCAGTTCCAAATTGTGTTTTTCTTTTATTTCGATGGTTTTCAACACCTCTTCCAAATATTTGCATAATCTTGAAGATGTGTGATCCAGCAATGCTTGAAGTTTAACTTCAGCCAATGTTTCAGAAACTACAATGGAATCTTCTGCTGGATAGCACTCTATTTTGGCATTTTTTAGTAACGAGTAACAAGGATAAACTTTTTTATTTACATCTCTAATGACTTCATATTGATTTTTTGTCAATTGGGCATCTATTAAAATTCCTAGGGCTTCGGTAGGAGTGTGTTTTCTTATTTCACTCTTCTCAGGCAAAGCAAGTTTCTTCTTAATCTTTGATGCTCTAGTTGGACTTTCGGTTACTTTTTTGATCAAATCTGCTGCAGCAGGGTTACCTGCAGCTCTGTGACTCATGGCTGCTGCGAAGGTAAGTTCTTCTGGAGATGTCTGTTGCCTCAGTTCTTCCGTTTTTCAACGTTTACTCCTTTCACTTGCTCTAGCAAAATCCTTTGATGGGCGCCCTGGTATCCCCGAAACAAATACTGGTACCTTGACCATACCCGCCAACCACTCTGCATTCTGCATAAAAAATCTGTCTTCTTTGTTGTATGCCAAATACCACTTTTGCTTGAATTCCGATCTAAAATATCTAAGAGAACGTTTTAAAGAACCCTTTTCTACATCTGGGCAGTTGGTAATTTCTTTAACTTGGTTTTCCATAAACAACAATTTTTCATCGATTGTCCTGCTTTGTGATTCCTTCAGGATATCATAAAATTCTCGTCTTGTAAACTCCTTTTCCATTTTCAATATCTTAAAACGAAACAAACGTATATTATTACTAAGAATATGTAAAAGTACTGCAATAGTTACAAAAGTTATAGTTGGTCAGTAATAAAATACTTAAAGGAAAAACTTTAACTTAAATATCGTAACACACCTACTTACCACCTTAATTACCTGCTGTCAACGCGGACGCTCCCAGTCTTTTGTCTATCGTATTTTATTGACCCCTCATGGCAACCCGCCCAAAATGGCGTGTTACAATATATAACTTAAATATTTAAATATTTAAACTTTAATATTTGAATACTTAAGGATTATTACATAAGGATTAATATTTAAATACTTAAGGATTAGAACTTAAATATTTAAGGGAAAACTTTCTCTGTTACGCAGAATAATAAGAGGAGCGACGAATAGGCAAATGTATACCGCGGACCACAGACAATACGAAATTGACTTCTATTATAACATTGGGCTGCAATTAGACCAGAGTAAAATGTTTTTTTAAAGTATTATATCCATGTTCATTAACCAATGAAAAGGACATTTGAAAGTAATTTTGAATTAAAAGAGAATAATTTAAAAATTAAAAATGTTTTAACAGTATTATTATATTTAGTTCGAAAATTAAATCATATATTTAAGCCTAGAGCTGCCTCGGATAATCCGGAGTTTCGGATTATCGGGGCTCAGATAATCGAGGGTGTACTTTAATATTATCCATGTTAAAGCAATTTTTTTATCTAAGCAATACGACAGGAGTTAATAAGCTATTTATGTCTAAATGCATATTGACGCTGCAGTGAGTTTTGACTTTTAAATTAGCAACAAGATATAGGTTGAACTTATTTTACAAACAAAAGCAGCTTTATGCGGAAAATGTTACTTCTGAATTTATTCCTCCTTATACTAATGCACAAGATTATCAATGAAAAACACCTTGACACAGCCTGACACACTTAGAAAAAGCTTCCTCAAAATTAACTTTTATAAAAAAAATTGAGAAAAATAAGTTTTAGTGATGGGTAATATTTTTTATACAAAAAATATTTACAAAATATACCATATAACGATGTTAAAAGTAAGCTCTTACCTTAATAAACATACGAAGAAAATTTCACTAGAATCCTGTGAACCGTTAACTCACAAAAATTAACTTTGCAAACTCTTGTCATCCGCATAAAACGATGAAAAAGCGCAACCACTCAGACAGACAGCCAAACTTCAACTGACCATTGGAGCCACCGGATGTGCATAGAGGAATAAAAATAGACATGGGGCGGCCCACCGACTAGTCGCATTTGCGTAATAAAACTTAGTTTACCTCTACGACGAATTTGAGTTTTTGCCTTTTTGACCAGGTTTAAGGCCTGAATACCACTGTGCGCCGGGTTTCTCTCCACCCTTCCTTCCATACCCTTCCCTCATGGCGCAAATGACCTCAGCTGTCGGTCGCCTCCTCCAAATATCATACCATACCAAAATCAGATGTCGGTTTTCTGCGGTGAGTATCACAAAAGTTTTCATGCAGTGTGCCAATCGCTTTCGAATGATATGTTGAAGTTAGCTGAGAGTAGCCAAGAGAAATGATTGTTGCTGTCGTCTAACCTTAAGTTGTCGCATCTGTCATCCTCATGCCCCGAGGAACCGTCCGCACTCGTGGACAGTTCACCGGTGTTCTTGCCGCGTGATCGTGTGGAGAAAATCTCAGCAATTCAAAGTGAGCAGAGAGTTAATGTTTTAACTTATTCGTGGAACACGTCATTCGGGATCACACGGCGACGCTGAGTGGGCAAAAAAAAAGTTTTTGAAGAAGTCCAGTGTGACTTTAGTAAAATGAGCGTTGGATTAAATAAATTCAAAATGAGAAAGTTTAATAAATTTAAATAAATGAGAAAGTGTTGTCTTTAAGAAAAGAGTGCGTAACTTTAAGGCTATGATAATTATATTGTAGCCGGAACAACTCGGGATAATCCTATGATACATGGTTTTCCGATGTCAACTCTTGATACTCCAACAGCAATCTAATGTCAAACGGATATTGGGTATTAAACTCAAGGGAGTGATATTGAAGCTGCGTATAGGGTAGGGAACAAGCATTCTACCCTGCTCTAGTATCGGCCTTTTGCTGTGCATTTAGCCCAGCGTGACATGGCGGCAGAATGTGTTCGATCCAGGAGGGTGAAGAGAAATCTGTCACTTCCCTACATTCCCCTTGGGTTCGGGAATGCTATTGCTGTAAGGTCAATTTTTGCACCTAAGTTTTTAACGCAGAAACTTTTATGCCGTAGCACGAGGCCTTGAATGAAATGGCAAGGTAAATGGTAAAGGTAAATTTCGAATGAAAATTGTCCAATGTCATGGAACATAATTATAAAATTCACTAAAATACTAATGGGTTCGGTGGGTTCGTGTATAAACGAGAATGAAATAAAGCTGAAAATTATCACACAATGTCAATGTTGGCCAACCCGGTTTCGACACTCTGTTGCAGTATCAAGGTATTAAAACAGCGTCGAAGCCAAGTCGGTCAACATTAAAGATGTAGAAATTTACTACTTTCTTTCATTCTCATCTCATAGAGATCAGGAATTTCCACAAATTTTTGTCGGATATTTTTACAAATGTTAGATGATTTTGTTTTTGATTCAATTTGTATGCATGGGACATGGTTAAATCTATATATATAAAAGAAAGTCGAAAATCGTGTTAGTTAGAACACTTATAACTCGAGAACGGCCGCACCGATTTCAATGAGATTTGGTTCTTTGGATTCGTCTCAGGCGGGGTTAACATATAGGCTATTAAAAAAAAGGATAATTTCACACAAAAAAATCATCTCTTTCCTATGGACATGCTTTTAGGAGTTATAGTAACACAACAATTGATAAGTCGGTCAAAACTACTAATTAAATAATTTGTTTTGTTTTTACCACTTTAATAACTGAATTTAGTAACAATATAACATTTTAATTACTAAATATATTCAAAATATTAATTAAACTGAAATTACATTAAAAAAATTTAATTCGAGCTAATTGTAAGCCCAGCCGTGGCCAAGCTCGAGTTGACACTTCACTACCGTGTTTGTAAACAAATCTCCAAGCAATTGTTGACAAACGGTAATGTCCGTGTTCCTGTCGAGGAATCGAGTAGTTTTAACTCATTTCCTTGGAATGATTGCAAATTAGTTTCAGTGAGCTCATCAACAAAGAGTTCCAGAATATGATTGATCACCAAAAGAATCAAAGATGGTTGATTTAGCGAGCAAGAACGAAGATGCGGATGACTAAAACGAGGTAAATTCAAATAGTTCGTACTCTGCATGGATTCGAATCTTTTAAATGTGTAACAAACGAAGACGAAATCACCAACTATCTATCTGAATATTTTAAGTCCTTGGACGTACCTGGCTTACCAAGGCACGATTTACAGAAAAATGTAGTTTCTGTGCTCATGATCTTTCGAAGCCTAAACCAACCATAACTATCCAACGGAACGTGTTTGATCATTAAAAAAATTGGTGATGAATGTGATTCACGCAACTTTACTCAAAGGAAAATTCAAAGGTTAGGAAGTCCTCATTCCGTAGATTCCATGATCTCAACTCATATGCCCTTTTGAGCTAAAACGTATTCAATTTACAATTCGCGTTGCATTCGTGATAACGATTAAAAAATCGCATGGTCATTCTTTCAGTTTTTGTGTTGTTTGTGCTCATGTGCTAATGAAAACCCATGATTTTCTCATGGTCAATTTAACGTGCTATGTTCACGAGTCGATAAACCATCCTCTGTATTTCTTCCTTCGCTTCAAGTGCGTAGCTAGGATAGGGGGTTTTGGGCGCAGCTAATACCACGGGTCTGTAGGGTATAGAAAACTCGCTAAGGTAAGCGGGAAGTGTGGGGGCACTTCCCCCAGACATTTTTTTAAGATAAATGGTTCAAAATAGTGGGTTTTGCGTCTGTGTGAATAGTTAAATATGTTTTGTTTGTTAGTCATCCGTCCCCCTAATATTAATGACAAAATCTTTCATATAAAAATTCTCTAAGCTCTTGGGGGGGGGGGGGGGGGGGTTATCCCCCAAAACCTCCCCTCGCTGCGTCACTGCTTTGCTTCGCTATATTTATTTAGCTTTATCCGCTTCATCTTGCGCCTGATAACAAAACAAAACTGTTGTTTCTCAGATGGTGCTTGACGCAAGAAATTAAACCCGAATGTGTAGAGCTCACCGTGGTGCGTTTATGCATGCAGTACGTTTACGCAGTGCATTTTTTTCAAACAGAGATACTAAAACTGGCGCGCCTTAAGTCATTTAATGCGAATGCTGCCTCATAGGGGCTTTTATTGCACGATTTTGAGCATCAGTCAAGCGTCGGTCTGGGGTCGTGTCAACCTGCCCCCTGAATGGGCCAAGTGTAGGCAACAGACTTGGACCTTAAAACATTTTTTTACTCCTAATAACGCAAATAGCCAACAACTGAATGCGTATAATTTTTATTTCATGAACTGCTTTATTAAACCACAATGCCCAACATTTCTTAAGCTAAACCGTAATAAAATTTGCTGAAAAATATCCGCGTAGACGTGCTCCGATCCACCCTATATAGATTCAATAAAGAAAATGTCCTTCTGACAAGCGATTTTGGTACTCATTTACGTAGTTTTATTGAATCTGTATCCTTATTTCATTATAATAAATTAAACATGATTAAAAACGATACAGCCGCTCTTGATTAATAAATGGTGTAAGTAAACTTTAAGTTCATTGATTGTTAGGCGATACGAAGTTCGCCGGGTCAGCTAGTAATTTTATAAATAACTCAAGGCGTGCATAAGAGACATATAATATTCACCTCGTATAGACATGAGATTTTGACTTGGAATAAACTAGGTGATTGAGTAATGGCAATGGATACATACAAGTAGAAAAAGATTACTTTATTTAAAAAATTAATTAAGATTCGGAACGCATTCTAGCACATTTAATCCCCCCGTTTTTCAAATATAAACCCCCCTACAAACTTAAATATTTTCAAATTTGCCATAAAAATTGCAATGAGGAATTATGTTTTATCAAACATAAGAAAAACATTGAAATTTTTTGACACGACCCTGTTCCCTGATAGGTTTTAGAACGTCGTTCCGGCTAAAATAAATCACTGTTAGTCAATGAGGTTAAGAGCATTAGGAATATGCAATGAAAATATTTGGTTCAAAGTTCAGATGAAAAGAATAAAACTGGTGTACATATGTGTAACTTACTCTCTTCAAGATGCTTAAAATGTAGATAAAAGTTTCTGAAAAATTGACTCAAAGTGAAATTATTAATAATGAAATAATTATCGTTGGTGGCCTTAATTTGCCATAAATTCATGTCATTTATTGAAACTTGAATATGGCAATGTATTGAGTATTTGATTTTAATTACTTAACTCAATTGGTCTGAAACAGAGGAACAATGTAGAAAAAAGTCCAAAACATTTACTTTTTTCTTACCACATTTTCATGGGCGTAGATTTCAGCCAAAAATACTTTGTACCTTTATTTGTGAGTAGAAACACATATTACTTAGTATATTGTTCGATGGATAGTCAATAGAATACCTTTTAGCCCTGCGCTCACAATTGAATATTAATATTAGACTGAAATTTTTGAAGCATACTATGCACGAAGTATGCTATATATGAAATATTTCCATGTTTCACCATCAACAGTTTCAACGAAAATCCCTGAGGTGCGAGGAGTTTTTTTTTACAATGCCATGCATGTGTTTTGCAATGCAGACTTCAAGATTCTCTTTGCTCTGTGATACGGGGATATTTTTTCTACAAGCTGGCAACAAGTTGCTTCAATTGGATTGGAAAGTAGTAGATAGAAAAACGCTGAATAAACCGCTGTATTATTATTTTCAAAGTTGCAAAAAAGGATCGAACCCTGGGGAAAGCCAGTGATGTTTTTATGGTGAAAACATGGAGTTGAGTACCTACCTTACTCGAATCATAAATACTGTAGAGGCCGCTATAAATCCCGCTATATCATTCAAGTTGATCTTACCTCTAAAGGTCTTTCATTGCTATTTAAAACCTCCCTCAACATACTTAATTCCAACTGTCTATTTTAATATTATGAGAATATAAATGCATCTCATATGGTAGTAAATATTTCATGTATATTTATGTAAAATCTGAAAACTCTTTTCATTGATTTGACGAGGAGGCTTTGTTCTAGGTAAGGTTATTTATTTAATGAGGCTACAGTCACAGATGCGTGGTCATGGATAACACTTTCATCAGAAAAGTTAGTGACTTTAAATTTCAAAATCAAGGCTGAGTTATTATATGATATCAACTTAATTTACTGCTACAGATTTATACTAAAATGCTATTATCATATTATATGCAATTTATGCGCGTAAAATGTAGTTAAATTATCACACCTTTCCAGAAAAATTGGCAGGCATTGAATATCCCCAGTTATGATTAAGAGACTATGTCGCCGATGAATCAAACCTCAAAATTATCGAATTTTAAGGAAAATAAGAATAAATTTCAATAAAGCTCTTTAAAGCCGGATGCCGTAAGAAATAATATTTTAATGCTTCATTGTATTGCTCTAGAATGATACGAATCTTTTATTAATATAATTTTTTTATAAAGTAGAGAGGCCATCCAAATGGATCGCTTATAGAATCCCAAATAAAGCGAGATTTCTACTAATATTACTGAGAAAAGTGTAATTTTTCGTAGGAGGACAATTGATAGGTCCTAGGGTAGAGATATCATCAAAATAATGGATCATTTGCGAGAATATTCCTTCTGGTCTCCAAGAAAAGTGAAGAAATGTTATAGGTAAGTGTCTTGACAATTGATTCGTAGCATATTACGTCCTATTATCGTAAACATAAAAAAATTTAAATTCAGCACACACTTATTTTATATCCATTAAATACACGAAAAAATCTAGCACCGGCAGTATTTTAACAATGATATACTCTGCGATGGCCTAAGATTTTGTTATCTACTTACTTAAAATAATTTAGCGCATGTAGTAGCTCTTTTTATCTTTTACCACCTGAAAAATTTGGATTTTGTGTTTCACAAGAACTACAGCTCTAGGCGAAAACATGTGACACCTGTCCATTAAGAAAAATTACAGAATAGCTCAATCTGTTTTGTTACCTTTCATCATATCTTCTCAAGTTATTGATTCTTTCATTAAATGTGGTTACCTAAGAAAGAATCAATGAGTCATCGATATTCGTAGAGTTAAATGTTCTTTAGATACATATAATCTTAGAAATACGAGTGCAACAAAAGAGACGTATACGCTAGACATGAAAGTGTGGAGGTTTAATTATGAGCTGGAATTGTAGTACGTAATTTTCGCCTTTTGTAGTTCAGAAAGTGATTGCGTTGACACATCAAAATGCAAAGAGCGAGAGTGTACTTAAAAGCGCGCGAATGAGAAATAAAATCGACACGTTGGAGCGCAGTTTAAGACCGCGGGCATAAACTTCCCGTGCCTCTTTTGTGTTCCCTGGTGAATCAGCCTGAACTCGTGATCTTAATTTACGCGAGTCCCTTATATAGACGCCTTTTATAGGTTTTCCCCTCTTTTCATGAGATTTTACCATCGAAAAGCATGACTCTTTATGAATCCGTTGAGTTAGCATAAGTAATGAGTCCTCACTTAATTCCTTTCTGCTCAAATTTTATGGCAAAAAATAATTTAGCGCATGTAGTAGCTCTTTTTATGTTTTACCACCCGAAAAAATTGGATTTTGTGTTTCACAAGAAATACAGCTCTAGGCGAAAACATGTGACACCTGTCCATTAAGAAAAATTACAGAATAGCTCAATGTAAGGTTAATTAAATTTTAATAGGCCCTAGCCGGATTTCATTACTTACTCACGTCCTCAAGTGCAATTGAACATAAATGTATTGGGATTTATATCCCACTTTATTTGTATGCAAGTTTTGTGAAAATAACGATTCATTCATGTTAGATTCAACCTAATGTTGTATTTCAGTGAAAACTAGATAGTCATTGAAAGTGTGAATTACATTTCATTCCGAAACGCTCAGGGGCAGGGTGTAGATTTCATTTTCATCTAGGCAGGTCCAGTGCGAGTAAAGTGCCATTATTAATCAGGGCGAAAGGTCATGGAAACCTGCAAATTATATTGCGAATAGGCGCTTATTTAAAGTGTCTTCCAGGGTTTTTAGCAGTAATTCAGGTATTATTTTTTATACTTTAGTCCATTCTGTGCATTTCTAGTTTCCAGAATTTGAGGGTTTATTTCTATCCGTATTCGTGAGATTCTTTTGTACTCCAATTAATAATCTCCCAATGAAAAATTACTCTCAAGAAGTTGATGTAGAGCCTCATGTATTGTTTTCTCAAATTACAGAACTCTGCAGCCAATTCACAAAGAAAAATATGCTGTTTTTTACATTCTTTAAAGTTTGATAGTGGATTAGATTTGAGATTTATGTTCATTATAGTTTGAAATCGCCATATTTGCAATTGTGTAACTGAACCAAGTTGGAAATATGGGAGTAAACGCTTTTTTAACTAAACAAAGTGTTGAAGCATTTACGTTTCAGGCATTGAAATGTGTTCTGCCTTTTATATGGTAATTCTGAAAAAAAATAAGGCATACAATAATGGTATGTGCTTGAGACAAAATTACGTCTAAGTTTCGCTGTGAGTAACGAGATTTTCGCTAAAGCTCTTTACAACTATCAAGTCTGAACATCAATATGGATGATTATGGGTGTTGCCATAGAGCCTTATTTTGCTGAAGTCTTAGATGTTTTTTATTGTAAAGAATACGATATTACAGAAACCATATTTGCACTGAAATCAATATTAACTTAAAAAATTTATGCAATGGCAACGTTTAATATTTACTTCGCTGTATTAGTGTTTGCCTATTTTATCTTATATGTTTGGAACGAATAAATAATAGAGGTCCTACTTCGCTGAGCGGATGGGAATATGTAGTTACCTGTCCCTCGGTTGATGAAGGGCCGTAATGGATTTTAGGTAGTTGTAAAATTATCCTGTCTTGCAACCTAATTTTTTAAAATAAAGGTTAAAGATTGTGTTAATGTCTCCTCACGTGCCTATAGGGGTGGCTAGCGGGGCAGTGTGCAGATAAATTAAACAAGGGAAAGATTGTGAAACAGATAGAAAAATGTGGCATTAGCACAGCATTTTAAGGAGGAGCGAATATGTTGCCAGCATTGCCTGATACGATCATTGTTACCGTTGATTTGATCTTATAAGTTACCGCTGGTGAGCAATCGGGTGTAATATAAATTATGCTGAATCACGTCGTGAAATTTTGGCTCCTAGATTTTACACTTTAAAACGAGATTAGTTTTTGTAAACCACCTGGGATAGTGTTTTTCAGTATAAAAATTATCTTCATTACGGTTGAAGGCTCTTTGAAGTGTTATCCTTCAACAGTCCTCTCGGGGCATTTACTAATATGAGGAGGATAGGGTAGTTGGTCATGGGATTACATACCGTATGAGAGCTGTGTGACGATGGAACGATGAAGTGAAGAAAGAGGTCCAATAAATGCGGAAGTCATGCTCTAGAATTGAATCCTCATATTCGCTGACCGTATGGAAGTGTTGGCACGTGCCGATGGACCTATATGGAGGTCTTCTCTGAGGACGAAAGGGCAGGTAAAGGTCAAACTCTGCCCACCCTCCCTGTCACGTACTGTGGGCGTGAAAACCTTTCCACGATTTTTTCTCTTAAGCCGCCTGGAAAGGGACAATTCTGGTTATATGCTCCAAAGAACCAATTCACAAAAGATATTTTTCCGCTTGGGAAATATTTAAATTACCATTTATGAATAAAATTTAATGAATTTATGAATAAAATTTAATTTATGAATAAAAATTTCCAGGGTTTCCATCCCGTTTCGTTTCTATTTTCAACTTTTCCTTATTTCCTGTGTTCTTATGTTTCGTTTGATGTGTTCGTATGTAAGTCTTTAATCTCTATGAGTTAAGCGAAGTTGATTTTTTGAATTGATTAAAATCTATCACAATTTCTTTAAAACTCATTTATACCTCTTTGATCTATTAATTTTTCCTTACTCACCTCGTGCTTCCAGCGATTATTGGAATCGCCAAACGTATATGGGGATCAATTATCTCAATTTGTATGAAAATAGACCTGTGATACCACAGTACCTCATATAATTAACGCTCATGGCGTTGTGAAATAACAAAGGTGAATATTTCTGAATTATATGTTGCGGGAAGGAGAAAATACTTTTGGGTTAATAAAATTACCGGGATTTGATGGGTAATATAGAGTATGAAAATCGAGAAAAATATTGTAACCGCTGCAGGTATAACCTAAGACTGAACATAGGAAAATTTGGGACCGATTGGATTCTAAAGTGAGAATCCAGAAGTGTTACAGCATTTGAATATTCGAATTGTTTTTTAAGGAGACAATCGAGGTCAATGTAACCTTCCAAGTTTGCTTGAAACAGTAAATTCAAATGCGGCACCTCTTTTCGGTGATATGTGCATGCTAGGGTATTCAGAAAAATGTATATCTTGAGGAAACTTGCCCCATTTAAAAGCTAGTGTGACACGAACTCCAAATTAGGTAAAAGATTATTAGACTCCTAAATAAACTCAACACTCTTGCAACGTGGCCATATATGGAAAGGGGGTTGGAAATTAAAGACTTAAAGGGCAAAACACAAGTCATTCTACAAACGCTTAGTAGCAAAATGACTTCCCGTACGTGGTTATTTTTACAATATGGAAAAATTTTGTCAATTTCATAATTTCATTTTCAGTGGAAAAATTGTTTTTTTTCGATCCATTCTAAAATGATTCGCAAAATAAATGTATAGTTTATTCGGCTTTTCTTCGGAATGAAGTATTATCATTAGGCTGGGAGCCGCTAGAAATTCGGAGGCTGAGCGCTTGGCTAAGATTGCTTGAACAATGGAGGTCTGTAGCAGCTACACGGAGAACACTATATTAGATCCCCAAAACATTTCCAGGTCCGACAGAAGCGGTGAATTGAGAGAGATATTTAGCCGAACGGATTGATATGGGAATTCATTTTTCCCCTGTACCATAAAAGACTCTAATAAATGCTAGTCGTAATTTTGTTTAAGTATTTGCTTTTTATACGTAGACGGCTGGTGTCCTAACACCCCCGGTAGGCTTGTAGGGTAGTGTGTAGATAGGTAATGATTTAGATCATTTAATTTATTGGTTCCTAGTGACTGATAATAAATTCGTAAATGCGCTCAAATACCATTATTATTATGACCACTAGCTAACTTTTTTCCACAACGGAATTGAGGGTAGCATCTAACGACCATAAGAAGTACCATGACACGCTCTCAAATAGTTGTATCATGACTCATTTAATGACGTATCACTACAAAAGAGATTACTCCCGTGATGGATGCGGCCACTTAACATTAAAAAACAAGCCATCCTCTCTCGAAAACACGCTGTTAAGCAACAATGGATCAAAAATCTTCTCCCATGATTCCATTATGCTCTTCTCTCCGCACAGTAGCCTTAGGAAGCGCGTTAAAGGAAGTCTGGGTCACGAGCACCGAGTTTCAGAGAAACTTCCCAGGAATCACGTTTATGCCATTTAACCCTGATTTCACTGCATCTGATGGAGGAGTTTGTTGTGATGATGAGGTTGGAATGTGAGTCCTGGCTCAAAGCGAACATTTTGAAGTCTCACGCACGATTTAAGGGGCTTCATATGATGGTGGATGGTGTTCTTATTCTTTGAATTTTGGGAAGCAGACGATATGAAGAGGTCGGTAACATGTATTTGCTCAGGAAAGAGGGCCAATGGTCGGGGTTCTGAGGAGAGAAGTTTGTCCAAGAGGTAAAATGCGTGCGTATTCCGACTGAGCATCATTGGGACCCAATTAGTCAGTATACTCAAATATCCGCACGTGTATCTCCCAGAATGGAATCATCTCTTCCACCCGGTAGAAAAAGGATCATCATCATGAGTAAACAATCATTAATTTGGTTTGACGCAGCTCTCTATTCCGCGCTCCTGTTTGGAAGCATTTCCGTAGCTAAGTATTTATTCTCTTTTGACCATTAATAACTCGTCCTACGTAACATATTCGAGGCCGTCCCTTGCCCTTCTTCTTATCCACCTGTCCTTTGATGAATGTCTTCATCAGGCCACCATGTATCATGATGTTGCCGATGAGGTTGTACCATCTTCTTCTCAGGGTATTTAGAGGACTTCTCTTTTCTCCCACTCTTATCTAGCCCTTCTTCAATACTTACTCCATTGATCCATTTTATCATTATCGTTTTTCCTCAGCTCCATATTTTGAATGCTTCCACTCTTGACTTCTCTGGTGTTGTTAAAAAAATATAGGTCGTGCTATACTTGTAGGAAGTGTGATGGTCTTTGTGCATTGTCAGTGTGTGGGGTGGCTATTTATTCAAAAGTAGCACATTATTTCTATACCTGATATCCTTAATATCTTGGAAAGGAATATCTTCAAACCCCTACGTCATAGTGTCACACAGCCTTAGCATCACATCGAATCTCATTTAAGTTGTGTAAGATTTCACTTTTTCCCGGCGTATGATGGCGGTGAATTTTTCTCGGGTTTCCATCCGGGTGAGCTCCATCTCCATCGCTGCCGACGTTTCGATAGAATCCTTTTCTATCGTCATCAGGGCCGATGGGCATCAGGGCCGAGCGTCATTTAAGTTGGTTCAGCTTTAAACTTAATATTCTACAGAAATTTGGAATTGCTTGATATCGAACCAACAATGTTTTATGTGATCTTCTCTTTACTGCAAATTTTTGACTACCTGTTTTATGAATTTATTCTCATATCCATGATGGGCTCAAAATAATGCAGGACTTTCTTTTGATACTAGTTTTTAAGGCAGGCGTATATAGTAAATAAATAAGAGCATTTTATTTTGGCATCATGGCATGGCGTCTTTCGATCCTTCATAACGTGTTGCATATAAAAATATTGCGTTAAAAAGAATGCGTACGCATAATGAAAAATATATATGTATATATCAAAATTAATGCAGCCACTATAAGACTGCTATGATACATATTTTGAGCGTTTTTTTTGGATTCACGTTAATGTAGAGAGTTTGTAAAAACAAAGGGATAATTTTCGACTCATGATGTATGTAGTAAAAGCACCCTAGTTACATAAGTCAATATGGGTTAATGAGCGTCATTACGATCAACAATTTAATCCAATATTGATGATGAATGCCTACTTAAGCTCTTCACAGGCATTCCGGAATATTCGGAATATGTATATTTACCACAGTATTTCCACTGGGACAGTTTTCCAGCATGGCCAAAATTTCCGTATTTGACTGCCCTTGAGAGAAGTTTACCTGGAGAGAGGTACTATCGATGGTCGATAATCATAACATTGCCTTATGGTATGTAGTAATTTTCAAATAAATAAAACCTGAATGTAATTTCCACTAGCTAAATAAGAGTCCGATTCTAAATTATATCCGGAGAGAAACAATTTAAGATGGCATCAAGCGCATCTTTAAGTACCTTGGGGTAGATCGGATTATAAGCGCAAAAATAGAGAAATAGATTAGAGACCAAGAAATTCAATAATTGATTCTTCGCGAGAACGATAGAAGACCAAAATAAAATCTGATATCTCGTGAGATAAAATTGATGGATGGTTGATTTGCTATTTGATATTACCTATGAAAATGGCTAGCAGTAATTATATAGGTATATATATTGGTTGATTTTCTTACTTTGCACTAGTTTGTTTTGCAAGCACGGTTGTTGTGGAGTGTATAGTGAGAGCTGAAAGAATAAATGTGCACATGTGTCTGTAGTAGCACTTACACGAGACCTCACCCGCATCTAAATACTACTGCGCATGCCGCCTTAAAGGGTGAGAGGCGTGGGCCGGTAGCATTCCACCTGTTTACAAAAAAATAATTTGACTTCTGCGTGTTGGGAAGGAATAACCTAAGTGGCTATTGGAGTATCCATCGATTTGATCGATGGATTTTTCTCATTTATAGGAAAATTCACCAAAATCGTTGGCACATTAACCCTTTATAACCCAATGTTGCTTCTAAGCAACATCAAAAATGTTTAAACTTTCAGCTCTATTTAGAAGATATCTAAACGAAATATTATTTTGTAGTGTAAATTTTAATGACGAAATATTTAGCTGTCACGATAATTATCATTTAGTGTAAAATTTTCAAGCCTTCAAAATGAAATATCTTGAAATTTGATTTCTCCCAGAAACAGCTCTGGGTTAAAAAGGGTTAATGGCTTTGCCTGGTTTCGCTAATAGTAGGGCCCTCTTCGCTTCTATAGCGTTGAGGTGTCTTTCCCTCGTCCCGTTCCTTCCGCACCTTTCCTCTCCCAGAGGCGTCGTAGGGCTCCTATCGCGGCGGCGCCTCTTTCCTTTTTCCTTCCTCTCCTCCCCCTCCCCGGGTGATCGGGCGTATAAGCCACTGTCTTGGATCCCGGCCCCGGTGAGTTGTATCCTTGAAGGGCTCCCCTGAGCCCTCAGGCGTTGGCTATTGGTTGGCTAGTATCATCTAGCGTTATCAGTAGATTTGAATTTCTTCATGTATTTTAATTCGTATTCCATTATCAAAAGGCAACTATGAAGATTGAGCTGTGAAAGCTAATTGCCATGTAGTAAGACGCTTGCCAGCACGCAGGAACGCTCGCTTTGCCGTAGGCAATGGAAACGACGAAAGTTGAGGGAGAAAGAGGGCGATGAATTCTCCGGGAAATTTAAAATATTATTCCACCCTCTCCATCGCGCCTAATTCCCACCCACTCGCAGACTGCGAAAACGAGACCAGAATGTGAAATTCATAGCCGTGAGAATTTTTGTCGCATAATGTCTTTTTTTTTGGAATCGAAATTAAGAGAGGGTGAGGGAAGACTGAGTAAGAGGAATAGAAGGGCCTGTGATAAAAAAATTTGGAAAGATTTTAAGGCAGAAAAAAAACTTGGAAGGAAAATCATGGAAGTCCAAGGGGATGGAATGGGTTTTGTAGGACCGAGTGGAAAGCCGCGTCTTGGGGACTCAAGCTGACTGACGAATGGAGGAAAACGGCTCCATCTCTTAGGAGTACATTCCTTCAAGTCTTTCATTAGCATATAGATATGCTATCACATGAATATTTTCAAGTGTAGGCATATTTAATATTAGGAGAATTTTGTTTTCCCTAATGAAAGTCATATTGACGAATGTTCATTTCAAAATCGGAAAATGACGGTTTCATCAATTTTTTATTGCGAATGAGAAAAGAAAAAAGAGCAAAAATTCATATGCTGAAAATAATGAGCACAAGAGGCCGCTATATTTTATAGAGTATGTCTATTATCATATCAGTTAAGTACGTAAGTATTGAATTGTTTATAAAGCAAAATACACATCAAGGTTAAATTCACATGAGGTCTTAGTTGTCATTTAGGATAACCATTCTGCTCTCAATTCAAAATTTGAAAAATATGCTGTTGTATATATAGTTTTGCATAGATGCAACTTCGGTGGTGGAGGTTTAGAAATTATGTATTTACAGAAAATAATTTCATGGAAAAAATTCTCCTTTATGAGAATTAAATACCGGATCTTCCACTTTTCTGATAGTTGCTCTCAACACCGACCCATCGAGCTAAAAAAAATTCATTTGTATTTCAGTGGAATTCGGAGAGAACCGTACACTCCTGATGCAACCCGTAAAAATCAGTCATCTGTGAATCCAATGTTGGAAAAGATAATAAATCTTTCCATTTAAATGAAGATCTCTCGGGTAAGTTTGTATTTATTCAAGACTATTTTGAGCTTATAGATACGTTATCAACTGATTATTCCAAACGCATGTATAACATAAGAAAATTTCTGTTTTATCTAGTCAACCAATCCTTGAGGATGACAACAGAATTACTTGTCGAAACGTCTGATGATTCAACTGACCCGGTAGATTACCCGAGGGGCCTTCATGGGCATAATCCACCGGGAAAACATGGAATAATTCAGCCTTACCTTCCGTTTTTGACCATTTTTGCGTCACCGCATCTCCGTTTAGTCAAACGCGTTATATTTGTATTCTTATTCTTCTGTTTATATTAATTTGAAGTAAGTTTCAAACAGTATCTGTTAACAAGCATGCGCTAGTTCGGAGGTTGACGCAAATGAGTGGAACACGGCCAAGTATTGAATTAATAGGGAAAAAGTTTGTTAATTTCCATTCGTCAACCAGGTATGTGATGTTTTCTCTAACCTGTTCACCCTCATCACATTTATCCTCCTTCGTATAAATTCAGCTGCCTGCATTGCTTCCTCATTCTCGCCTTCTAACCCATATCCTCTGCCTCATACCATAACCCTAGCGATACATTTTCTCGAGAAGAGCTCTCCGGAATATCCCCAACGCATTCAACTCCCTCTTTGCCGCATTCTAAGCGGCAAAAACCGTTTATTGTTACCTTGGGCAGCAGCACCCACAGAAGCCATTGTCAACTCGGTAGCCCCCTGGTTTTACCAACTACTGCCTCACAATTCCCCCTTTTTTCTTCTCTCTTGCAGCCATTGTCTTCATCATTTCCTTCTACCTCTTTCTGGCTAGGGACAGAGCTTGTAGCATGAAAGAGGCAAAGACGTTTAGCAGTCTCTGTTTGCGTCTCATTCCATTGCAGCCTTACTCCTTCCTGTAACTCTTTCTCTCAATGCTCTAAAGTGAATTGCAGAGGCCAATGGTTTTAGGTCGTAGAAAGAGGCTAAGAAAATTTAAGTTGTTCAGAAGTAGGAAGGGTGTAATAGTGTTTCAAATTCATATAAATATGGGAACTTTGTCATTAGTCATTTTGCAGGAATTTCGCATTTTTATTTTTTTTTAATTCCAAGGAAAATTGTGCGGAAACTAAACGGCCTTCAAAACTCTTTCACTTGAAATTAGTGAAAACTTGGATGAAAAAAATACTGTGTGGTCTAGAAGAGGAGAAATAGATCGCAGATAGAAAAGCCAAGGTGCATTCGTCTTGCATGGATTCTTCAAAGATGGCCGTGGTACCAACAAGCAATTTTCCAACTCTGGTTAGATTTTCTTGCTTTGAAATTGAAAAACAGTCATTTTTAAATTAGGCATACGACTGATAGCAGAAAGATTTGAGGTATACTAAAAGTATTTAGTGGATTTTTCGGTTAAAACTATTATCTGGCTTGCATGGTCAAGTTGTGAAAACTGATAGGTATACACTTAAATGATTAGAATAAATCGTACTGGCACGCTTAAAATAGGAGAATGAGAACTGATGTTACTACGGTGTAAGTCATCAATGAAAAATCTTTCATTGATAATAATATGTCGATATGTTCCACAAACTCATAATCACGTCGTCAGGAGTAAATGCATTATCCAGAAATGAAATCCTGAGAACGTATTGGATTGAAATGGTAATTAATTAATATATTATATACTTGAATGAATTCCTTTTAATGTTGTACCCTTTCATATAATTGGAAAAAACCTTCGTTTATGATACTTTTCGCCTAGAAAAGCCATTAATAACGGTAATTCAGTACAGGGACTTGTTTTTCATTAGCCTAAATACGTATACGTTAATTTTCTATGCATGAATAATGACTGATTCTTGTATATCCAAACGATAAGAAAGTAAAAATAATCACTAAACTGTAGTGAAGAATATTTGTATCATGCACTGATAGTGCTATTTCTGTTAGAACAATGTATGATGGTAGCCGTAAAAAGGTTAATATGGGGTACCTATAAATTCCACTGCTTCACCTGAAGATGTACTCATATTACGAAACCGGGTCGTGCCTTTTAAATATTTACTTTTGAACCTTACAAAGCTTATTACTTCATTTTCCATAATTGAAAGATTTCACAAAGCCTGTAATCATCAATTATATTTTGTCGAGAGTATACCATAATTGTGTATGAGCGGAATTAAGTTATTCTATTATTAAAATGAATTCATAGCGTAACCTGATGGAAAAAATGAAATTAAATTTTGGGCGGTGAGTGATTCAGTCCTTGCTGCACTTATATTTCTGTAAATAGGAGAAATAGACGCAATTAACTGGGTGCACACTCTGTGCGTGTGGATTCTTAAAGCTTCGGTCCCTCCAGTTCGTACTGTTCGGTGAAAGCGACAGCATCAACGCATGCCGCAGTCACTTCTCTTGTCCTCAAAGTGCTTGCGAAACCAGCGCAGAAGTCAAACTCACCCCTCGCCTCGGAACGTACACAAGAGGGGAAAGAAAGATATACGGAAACTCGGAGAAACACACACGCGGTGAACACACCCGAAAATCACACGCCATGTTTTAGAGGCACCCAGGCACCGGACGTTTTGTGGAGAATAAAAGGACTGCCGGCCAACGGACGAACATTGTGAAAAAAAACAAAACCTGGTCGAAAAACAGGAGGAAAAAAGCAATAATGGCAGTAATGGGTGGATAATAAAAAAGGGTGAAAAATCCCTCCGAGAGAAATTCCACACAGCGCAGTGTTGGAATGACTCCGTTTTTTTATTTGCTGCTTTCTTTTTTTTTAAACTATCATTGTTGCTATTCGTTGGACAGAACAAAGGAAAGAACTCTCCGCAAAGTGCGAGCGGCATAGAGAGCACACACTTCTTCTCTCTCCCACCCCAGTGTTTGTAAATAAATTAATTCGCCCGTTATGTGACCGAAATGGATGGTGGGGTGAAGGGTGTTGGATAAGGGTGGGGGGTGGAACAGGGAGGGAGGATGTGGCAGTGGGGGTCTAATGTGTCGAGAGGTCAGAGTTCAGAATCACCGTTTGGGCGTGCGATGGCGCCAGTGTCCGCGTTTCAGACTCTGAGAAAATACTAACGGGAGTTTTGAAGGTGTAAACGCGATACCCAAAGCTGTGGAAAACATTGAATCGGATTGGTGTGGTTAGTAGAGTGCTTAAAGAGTTCTCGGGATCACCACCGGGTTAGGAACTGGATTATTGCCGACGTTTCGATACCCGATTCGGCCATTGTCCTCAGGACTATGAGGGTGATGGCCGAGTCGGACATCGAAACGTCGGCAGTAATGCAGTTCCAGACCCAGTGGCGATCCCGAGTACTTTTCACACAGTCTATTCGCCGGTAAAATACTAAATCATTCTTCAGGTAGACTGCTGGTTGTCTGCTCTGCGGGTCCAGGTTCTAATCCCGATGGGCGAGGAGTTTTCGAAGGCACAGCACCCAGTCTGCGGTATGGAATACTAAGCCGTGGTTCTCATGGCGCCTTTCGTTAACAACAAGCTTACACCGACGCCGGGTTTTTCTCCAGCCTTCTTTCTCTAACTCTACCTTACGACAGAAATGACCCTTGCCGCGTCTAAGTTGTTTTGCTGGACTGCTATATGTATGTGCTACCATTATGGAAAGAGCTTCCTCTTACCATATGCCATTCATTTATCTGCGACAGCAATTGGACCAAAGAATGGTTAAACAAATCTGTCAACGTTTTGCAATATTGAGCAGCGATAAGTTCGAAATAATATAAGTTTCTGTAACAGCTGACGAACGACCCGTTTTTGAATTGCTTTAAATTCGGCTGCGGTTTTTCATCGTTTTCAGGATTAACTGTTAGTTTGAAAACTTCGCAGTTAGGCATGCCATCTTGTGAATCCGGGTTCAAATTCTGGTGGTGGCGGAGAATTTGCTAAGGCTGCACAATCCCTGCTTGAGTGTTTAGTGAAGGGCACTTAAAGTGCAGCAATACGTCCGTAAGATGGGACGTAAACTTGTGGTCCCCTTCGAACCTTTCATTTAGAGTAGAGTAATTTCGAAGCCGGGTCTCTCTCCCTGCATCATTACACCTCCCAACGGCGCAAATGACAAAGCTGTTGGTCAATTCTCCAATCTTTCCACAAACATTAAACACTCGGCTTCAAAATTACTATTTAAATTAGAAAAAATCTGCAAGCCAAATACTCTCACAAATGCTTGATTAAATTCCCGATAGGTTGACCCCATTCATGAGTATTTCATTCTACGGGAATGGAAATCGAAGGCGATACAATCGCCATTTATCCAAGCTTTTACGTTGAAATCAACCAACTAGGCCCATCAAGCGTATATAATCTTGGATGTTTGCCATAAAAATCCTGGACGCATACACAAAAGCCAAGATTTGGTCTTGTTTATATTTACTCTGGAGTTTCAACTGGCCTATTATGTAAACGGCTTTCATGTTTGACGGATTTGGTGCGGTGTCAAAGGAATTTAACGCCATGAAAAATTTATTTTTTCAAACTTTTTGTCTAAAAAATTGTTTTCCACAATAAATTCTTTTCTTGGGAAAAAGAGGACTAAGCTAAACTCATAACGCGTTTTCAGTTAAATAAATATATTATTACATTGGAAAGTTTTAGAGCAGTTAAAGTAAACTGTGGCACCATTTTCTTCAATTGAAATTTGAGCTATTTTTCAAAAATATTATAATTGTTATTTCCTATCATTCTTGTAATGTTGCATTTTAAATCCTTTATTTGTGAAAATATAATGTAGTCCTGCTTATGCCCGATATTCTCTCCATTGAAAGGCAAGCAGTTTCACAGTAGCCTATATTTATTTCCCAATTAAATAATAATTTTGTAATAATAGAACATTGAGATCTAGTTATTTTGATTTACGGCCAATCGAACACATTTATATATCGTAATAGAACCACATGTTGGCATTTTTCATTAAAATTAAACTCGCTAGTTTCCTGGTTTTATATTAGCGTGCAGAGAAAGTGAGGAAAAACAAAGTGAGATTGTTAATGTTCATGCCTTGCCGAGGATAATTGAAGGAGAAAAGCTACTAGGAAGATAATGATTAAAGCACCTAGGATTATATTTAAAGGGTAATGGAATTCATAAGAGTAAGAATTACCCTGAAATTGGGGAACGCCTGGGAATGGAGTAAAGAACTCATTTAACGGTAATAATGTGTGTCCATATGTTGAGTAAGAACTGTTTCCCGGATTTTGTGATATTCATCACTTCGAAATGAATGAAAATGATTTACGGTGATAGTTTATGACTACCTACTGCGTGAAAAATAATTGAGGAGATGAGAAACCAAGGGGTACAAGTGATATTTTTCTCAAGATAGTTAGGTAAACTTAATTGTTAGAAGAAATACACTAGAACTTGGTTGCCAAGGGATACGAGTGAGTCTCTGTTATTTTCTGTTCTCACATTGAGTGGAAAATCAATTGTACTAATAAATAATAATTAATCCCGTTTTTTACCTATACCTGATTTCTGTATCTAACTCTTTAGAAAAAAGAAATCACTTGCACCCATCGGCTTCTCATTCACTCAATTGATATCCTTACATGTTTGAAAGTGTACTTTTCTCTATTTTGCTCTCCTATAGGAGATACATTGAATGCGGCTCCAAAACGATTTCCTCTTTATCCCAAGCCCAAGTGAGTCTTAAAGAGGACCTAATCCCTCCAAAATTTTTGAAATATCCACTGCTCGATCGTGGCAGTTTTAAACGAATGGGACTGCGGAAAGCATGAAGTTCGCCGGAAGATTATTTTCGTATTTTCCCCCGTAGAAGGATGGAGGGAAAGGGTGAATGAAGAAAAAACAGATTTATCTAGATAAAAAAAGCAAAGGGGTAAAAGAATATTTCTCTGCTCTTTTCTCCATTCGCATTCCACGTTGCTACGGGCCTTTTTGTTCTTTTTTTTCCTCCGTGCTCCATCGGTTCCATTCGTCATTCGTGTCGCTATACCACTTCTCCCTTCCCTCTCCCTCTCATGTATTCCCTCCTCTCCTAACTACCCCTTATTCTCCAGGCATATACCCCTAGTTTCTCCCCATTCCCTCCCATTTGCGGAATCTCCCGCAGATATATATATATATATATAGCAAGGGCCAAGCTCTCTCACCGCTTTCCTCGTCAAAATGTCAATTTTTCGTCGCCCGGATCCCCTCTTTGGTTTTTCGGCCCGCTTCGACGAAATTTGAATAGTTTTGGCCGAGAGGATTTTATTTCCTCTGATTTCCCAATCAGCATACATGAATTCCATTCGTGTTACTCTATGTTCGGGAGAAAAAAATCACAAATGGCGAGATCTAGTGGTGGTATATTTTTTTTGGAAAACAAACAACATTTAATCACTCTCGTCCGCAATGCGACACTTTAAAAACACTTCGTGAGTGCGATTAACTGTCGTATTTGGCAATAAATTTGTTCAATAAAAAGGTCCAATATGAATTTGATATGCATTTTTATTTCTGTATTTTTTAAAACTCTTGAGGATTAAAATATTCTCTTTGTATGCTATTATGCTCTTCACTTTCCAATGAATCAAACTGTTCAAGTCCAAAAGTTTTCGATGGGATTTACTGGCAATAGGTACGTTGGAAAATACATAGGCAATTAATTATATCAAGCTTTAATTTTAAATTTCTACATTTTATAATAAAAGTACTGATAGTCTTCCCGAAAATGGCAATATTTAAGCATCTCCTCGGTATTTGAAGGCTGAATATGTAAAGAGTTTTATAACGTATTCAGAATTAATTATTAAAATGATTATCGAAAAATAAAAAGTTTGGCAGAATGAACATTTGAACATATGTAACTGGAAATTCCTTAAAACTCACATTCAGGGCCTATTCTAAAAAATCATACCCCCACCTGCTTCTAATTGCAAGAACTCTCATTTTACGAGTGTCTCCTATATTTATAGGAATTAGCATTATATGCAGGCTGTATTACTGTAAGCCAATTTTCATCAATACGTCCTTTTACCGCAGCTTAGCAAACTTATTAATTGACTAACTGTTCACCATCGTATCAGGCCAACTATTTTATTCTGAAAAAAATATAATGGCTTTTTATTCATGGAAACATACGCATGCGCTGTCCATTAGCTTCTACAGATATCGTGAGCTGCCATGCATCAACAACTGAATTATCAGCCTGTAAGCCGGTAACCTCGGCTTCATGCATGGGAGACAAAAAGGCAGCATATTTATGTATCCAACCATTAACACGCGCTTTATCTCTGCGTCAATTTGACAGAAGCGGTTTGAGCCAATAGATACGAGCATGAGGATGGCTGGAGTGTTTTGCGAACTGATGATTAGGCCGTTGAATTTGAAACCCCTTCCAATTGTAACGTCGTCTGAATTTTAATCTGTTAACCATATATTTATATTATGTTAGCCGGGAACCCTCAGAAATATTTGTCTTCAAAGTACATGTGTAAAATGTAAGAGATTTCTTTGCTTGCCCTTATCTCATAGTATAATTATGTAAAATCAGGAACGATATGTGCCATGAATAATCAGTAATCTCGTGAGCCTAAATTATTACGGCGTTTTTATAAATATCTCTGATTTGGTGATTGATAATAATTAAGGTAATATGATGTGTCTGGCTAACCTCTATGTGAATTTTGTGACCTTTTCTCTTCCAGTCTTTTGCTGTTACCATGTTATTGAGTCATATTAATAATCATCATTACATCAAGCCAAATTCCTTTCTTAAATTAGTGAAAAGATTTTCACGGTGTAGGCACTATATCTGAATTTTTGGGTGCTGCGTCTTAATTGGTGGCTTCCAATAAACTTCCTATTTCACCGAGAGCGAGACGAGCTATTCACTGACAGAAAACTCATAACTGGCTCCTACCCGCATTCCTCACTATCGTACATTTTCTTTATTCATATCAGCTCAAAATCTTCACCTTTCGAGCCAAAAATAGGCAGATCCGGCGATAAATTGCGTTCTATATTTTTGACTTTTATATTTTTCTCCAAATTTTTGCTAACCTTATTGCTATTTTGAGGAGGTCGAAATGGTTTGGCAGTTGGTATTACTTGAGAACGGATGGCAAATTAAATTAAATCATGCACCATTCTATAGAGTTTCTGCTCAAAGTTCAAGAAAATTTATCGGTTACACTGTCAGTAATTGAGAAATAAAAGCTTCAATTTGAAGTTGGTAGTTTCAGAAAAATAAAAATCAATATTTAATTCTTTAATTTAATCTTGTAAGAGTATGGGAATATATTTGCAACTTTCAAAAACCGGAATTTTATTGTGTAGTCATTGTGTTGCAGGGGATTGCAAATATTATGATGGAGTTTCTTGGTTAGATTTTATTTATTACGAAAACCGATTTAAGCTAGACCTTTTAGAGGACGCATCCCAGGCTCTCGGCCGGTCGTTTTTGTCTCTTTAGGTAAGTTAACACTTCTTTAAAGCACACAATCATGGTAATGCTATAGCAGGTAGGTCGCTCCCGTGAAAAAATATAGTCCTCTCTGCGCAAGACCTCATGTGATTGCAATTTGTGCTTAAGGAAAACATAACTGGAAAAAATAGATAAATAAAAAGAGATATTTGGGTCACCTAAGCATTGGCACTGAATTTGGTGATAAAATATCAGATAATTAGTATCCCTGCAATAGTACTACCACGCACGCCACCATCTCGAAGTTTTCGCGGTATATAGAGTAGATCTTTTTCAAACTTTGCCTGTTTCTTATTGCAAATAAAAATGCACGCGAAAAAACTGGAAACGCTTTCAAATTTGCGGCGCAGGAAAATGTTAACTGGGATCTAATGACACTTTCAATTTGACAGCAGTATCTTTTAGCTAGTAATTCATCACCAAAATGGACAAGTCATGCAGCAAGTCCTCTCAAGTTATCCACGTTAATTTTTACCTTTACAGCACTGTGGGCGTAAATGTGGGTGATTTTTGCCTGAGTGTGCGGTCAGCCAACACCGCGAATTTAAGTGCTTCCTCTCTGCGGTGCCGTCATTTCGTCGAGGGATCTGCGCAAGGGATATTTGATCGGCGGGTGCGGAAGTGGAAATCGAATTCCTGGTCTTCACGAGCCGTAAACGCCCGCGACCGGGAGTTGGATGGGTTGGGTCGAGGGCGGGAGGTTGTATGGCGGGATTTTGTAGTTGGGACGCGATAGGGAGGGACCTATGTGGGAGTAGAGGGGAGGGTGAAATTTGAAGGGTGATGAAGGAATATCTGCGGAATAAGTGTTCACAAGACTGCCTATTTTTGCCATTTGTTTCTGTGATCGACTTATAACACCAAACAATAGTTACTGATCATCTTCTACTAAAATACATACAAAATTCTATTCATTCCAATGACAGAGAGGAAAATTATATCATATTCACCAGGAGATGTTGAAATAGTTCCACCAAAATGATCCCTATGCCTGAACCCATTATAACCTTATGTTGCTTCGAAACAGCCTTTTTCTAATGTCTTGTAAGTAACATCAAAATTGTAAACATTTTCTGCTTTATTGGGGAAAGGTTTAAACCACTTGTTTTATTCTGTAAATTTTTATGGCGAAATATGAACCTGCCACAATAATTTTGATGGAGTACAAAATTTTCACTTTAAAAAAAATTTAAAAAAGTAGTTCTTGGTAAGACGGGGCTAAAATATAAAAGTTATCAATCCATAATATTATTTGTCATGTCAAAAAGAACACAAGGAAGGATGATATCAGGGAACTTAAGGTAGTGGCTTATGATAGGGAGAAATTAAGGGCTGCAGCAATAATAATACTGATATTGCAGTTATAGGAATGAATGAGTAATTTCAGTGAACATTTTTCCAGCTAGAACGCCATGAGACGTTTTTGTCATTTCATAAATGAAGGTGTTTGTTTCTTTGGCTAACGCATTAATTTTTTTAATTTACCTAGTACTAAACGACGGAGAACAGCTCATATTGGCCTGTTACATCGTTTTTTCAACAATTTAACTGCGCACAACATGCCCAAAAAAGGGGCAACCTACCTAGATGAGACTCGAACCCCTTAACGACCTTCGTTTTGGTAGGCGAGGACATACTCATCCGCCACCGAGGTCGGCAAAATAATGCTTATTCAGAAAAAAAGTGATGTTAATTTTTTCCTCGATTCACGAATTAAATGTGCTCATTAGTTCCTCTTTCTTCTCTTAATATTATTCCTGTTAGCAGAGATGGGCAAAATACACGTCAAATGTATTTTAGATACAAAATACAAATTACTTTTAAAATCTGTATTTCAAATACAAAATACAAATTACTTCTAAAAATTGTATTTTCGATACTAAATACAAATGTAATTTCAAAATACATTCTTAAAATACATACCTTAACCGAAGTTCTTATCTAATAAAAAATTAAAATCAATTCAAATATGAACTATTTTTAGAATGAGAGGCTCAAATATTCTTACAACGTATTTATAAGTAATTGGCAATCAGACCAGGGCAATCCAGGGCAAAATCTCTTAAATAATATGGGGAAAATATGGTAATAATTTTTTTATTTCACTAGTCTCACTTACTCCTCCTTAATGCTCCTTTCCCTTCAAAAGCAATAATGTTTCAAACATAGAGACTGCTAAATTACTTCTTTTGCAATTGTGAATAAATCCTGCAAAAGATAATAACCTTTCCACAGGATCACTGGGTGTGAGGCCAGAGTTATAACGTAAAAACAACTTTTTTTAGCCGGATATGCACTTAACGTTGACAGACATTTCGATTTGTCACCTAGAAATTGCAATACTTCAATTTCATTCCTATTCAAAACATTGAATGAAGAATGTCCCGGGTTATATGAAAAGGTTTATACAGAAGTAAATTAAGGGGCAATTTATTGTCCCATAGATGGCAGGCTAATACTGATTCGGTATCCCTGCCATATCGTCGCGCGCTCTTACAAATTACACATAAAATATTATATGTATTTTGATTTTGAATGTATTTTAAAAATACAAATTACTCTTTAGATGTATTTTCATTACAAAATACAAAATAATCTCAGAAAATGTATTTCCGATACAAATTACAAACTACAAATGTATCGAAAATACGTATTTCAAATACAAGTATTTTCGATACTGCCCATCTCTGCCTGTTAGCAATATTAGATCGAAGTCTTCGATGAATTTTAATGAGTAGAAAAATAGCTCCTCAGTCTGATTCAGATTTGCTAGCTAAATCTCGTCAATTACATTGATGGATGTATCAAAGAATAAACTATATATTTTTTAAACCACAAGTCCATTCCCCATTTTCATTGTTTTTACCTTAGCAATCATTAAAAATACATGTTCAAATACATTAGTTGAAACGAAGGTGAACTGGTGAAGGTGACAGCCTCCCTTAGCCAAATGAACTCGATGGTGAAGTAAACATGCGTAATAAAAACATTCATTGATATGTTAAAAATAAAATAATCACAAAAACATGGCTGTGCTTTTTTATCTTACAAGGCCATCATTTGCTATAAATTACTTGTTTTCCTCAAAATAACTTTTGCGTCTTTCCCTATAAAGTTGAAAACATCGCTTCAACTTCCCTGAATACATCCCTTGTAGGAGGTTCCTGGATTTCGTTTTCAGTTGCTAAGGGGCACGTTGAGTGAAGAGTACGTTTTTGTCGACAGGGAAATCTAGGAGGCATGATTGACAAAACGTGAAATACACCAGATAAGTTCTTCAGGTAGCTTCTTCCGTTTAGCTTCGAGCCATCTGCGGTAGAAAGACAAAAGAAATCATATTCATAAGGCTGGAAAAATTGGGAAAAGGATTTGTTTTCGCATTCAATAGAATCATATAAAGGAACTCAATGAAGCGTGTCCATGCATATGTTTGGTATGAATACACCTGAGAACCTTATATCAGAGTCTTTTTGAGGCATATTGCTATTGACAATCGAGTTTATCGGTAAAAACTTCCGTCAGTTAATTTCCTACATATTAATTTTATTGTTAATTATTTTAGTTTTTTTCGGTTAGCAGAATTTGGAGCGTAGCAGAATTTTATATCCCTCCCCTTGAGTCGTAATCTAGCTACGCTAATGATGTTTATATAATGGTTCGTGGGGAAATGACGAAATTGTCAGAAAATCCTGTAAAATGTACACGGAATTTATCCAACTTTTTTCATCCAGAATTTACGCTTTTTATCGTGATTTATTCCTGCTATGTATTATCATAAATTGTGTGTAGAACTAGGGTAGTCAAATACGAAATTAAAATTGAAATACGTTACTTCATAATTATCACCCTCGGGTTCACGCTCAAAACATAAACATATTTCAATCTCAATGTATTTTCAGTGTTCCTCACTCCAAACAGTGTCCGTGCTTGACTACTCTCTAGACACATTGGGCCGGTTTTATAATGTCTAGTTTAGGTTTTTTTCGGGGCATAAAAATCAGAGTTAACGATATTTTCCACTTGAAGTCACCTGTTAAACTAACCGTTGTCCTGAACTACTTTTCACTACTTAAATTTAAAAACGCTTTTAAGTTAAGGTTACTACACTATCATGCTCCGGTTAAAGCTAACTAGGCATTATAAAACCTGACCATTTTGTAGCTTATGTACCGGCTTTTTTTTTGGCTGACCCTTAGTGGCATCCTAGGCACATCGGTTGTATTTTTTCGCTTGCCGTAAACCTTTTTTCAATGGAAATTTATCTTTCCCTGGAAGAAACAAATGGAAATTTCTAGGTAAAATTGTAATTTTTTGTTTTAATAAAGTATTAAAGCAACAAAGGGCTAATTTTCTGTCATTAATCAATTATAGAACGATTGACTTTACTTCAGCATTCCACTGTAGCACGTGCACGAGGATCAAACAAGCGATCATTGTTAAGTTTGTAAATTGGAACTCTTGGGGGTGTTGTCGAAACTAATCTTAATCCCTAAATGGTTTTTAAATACAAAAAAAAGGGAAAAAGTCATAGAATTCATCCAAAGTGGTTATAATATGTACTTATGTTTATTGGAATACTTATGAATTTAAAGATATTTTTCATCCACCGAAGCATAGATTCTTATATTTTTGTAAAAATTCATTTTTGATGGATTCATTTATGCTATGATCCATCTTCATAAGAAATAAAAGGGAGGAGCATTGAACGTATTTCTTTAATTTTAAATTTAAATTATAATACTTAATTCTTTAAAAAGAACGGAATTAAATTATAGATAATGTATCATATACTTGCAACGTCATTGATCACTAGTTTGAACAAAATATATCTTACTTAGTGATAAAATCATGTAAAAATAAATAGGCTTTCAAAATTGTAGGAATACCACCTTAGCTTTATGCCCATCAAAACATTATTGGATGATATTCCGTTAGATTAATAACCTAGTTGAATAACTCTTACATTTTAAGGTGCAAAATATTATTTTAGCTTGATCGCCAGGGAATGCATCAGATACTTGAAATTTAGTTGATCACTAGCTTGAATAAAATACTTGCCTTGCTTAGTGATTAAATATGGTAAAATGAATGGGCCTCCAAAAAAGTAAAAATTTTATAAAAGTTATATATGAATACCCTTCAAAGTGTTATTAGATTATATTCCGTCTGCTTAAAAATCTAGCTCAATAACTCTTAGATTATGTGTCAGAAAAGATTATTTTAACTTGATGGCATGGTGTTGCTGAAGCTAGGCGTCCTATAGTGACGGAGCCAATGGGAATTCCAGAGCCATCATATATTTTCCTCTTTCATTTCCAGCTTCTGGAAATTTATCGTCTTTCCTGCTGGGAGTTATGACCTCCGTTACACTGAAATACACTTATGTACGTTATGGTACGCAGACGAAATACACTTCATAACCTTAGTCAGTTGAGATAAATTAGCGGCTGGAATGATATTGAGTGTCAAGTATATTTCGCCAACTCATGCGCGGTAATGCACTAATAGATTTTACTTTGTAGTAGATAATTGGATGAAAACCTTCACCAAATTATTTATGTCACTATTTTGAAATATCCTAATGTAAATGTATCTTCCATTTACTATATGTGCCCCTATAAAGACATCCTTGAGCGTTGTCAATGGTTTTATTTGATAGTTGAATACTAGTTCAATTTTTCCTAGTCCTAGCGACTCTCGACAATATATTTTTATGAAAGGAATGAGTCATAATTGTCTTTCTACGGTTATGCTGTAGCTATTTTAAAATTATAGGCATATGAGCATTTGTCCTTCTAATATGATGATTTACTATGACTTATCCGTGAGAATAGAATGCCTCTTTTAGTCCAAGAATATTGGTGACCAAATTCAATGGGAAACTTTAGTGTAACATTTTATTTTGAAAGTTGTAAATCTTTTAATACATGCCAAAAATTTCAATAGCTCCTGATCTTTGATTTTAATGAAAGTTTATACAAATTATTTTTCGGTAGCTGCTGATTATATCCTTTGAATTTAATTCCAGTAATTTCTCCAATGATTTCCAATTTCCCATCATCAAAATAGCGTACCTACTGCTAACGCTTAAACTATATTGGAGAGTAAGATATTTATTTAACGAAAACCAATCGCTATCTCTGTGGTTTACGTCTGCTTTCCCCCTTAGCTCTTCACATTTATCTATGGTACAGCTCTTCCACAACCCCAGATGCGCTCGAGAACATATGGGTGTCATAGTTTTGAAAGCGAAAATATCCATCTAGGACTGAATTATGCCTACTCTCTTTTCTTTCCGGGTTTGTCCTGTGTATTTGATGGCTTATGGAAGGGGGCGAAGGTCATTTGAGAGGACCCCTGATGGGTGTAGGGATAAAAGGGGCCAAAGGAGAGCCCATATCCCGTCGACGCATCCACATTTTCCCCATTGCGTCACAGATGTTTCATTTTCCGGTTCCCAGCGATAAGGCGGCTTCGGCACTCCATTCTCCCGACTTTACTTTTTTTCCGACCTTGCAGTTTTTTTTTCGTCGCTCCCAGGACTTATTTTTTTACCTCGCTAGCGGAGCTGCACGATGAATCATTTAGATTACATCTTCCCCGCCCTGTGATCTGGGAAATTCCGGACGCTCTTTTTTTTTTTTTTTTTTTTTGAAGGAGCGCGGCTGACCGGTCGTCGTTTGTTCTCTCCTATTTCACGTTCGGCTGGCCCTCTTTCGGTGCGGCGAGGAAGTTACCTACCTCCGAATTATCTCGCGGAGCGTTACACGGTTCGTTTACCCTTATTATCATGCCGGCCATTATCACTCCTCGTATTTTTCCTAGCTCGTTCTGTCTGACTCCGTGGCGCAAGAATAAGAGCTTTCATTAAATGCGCATTAGACCAAAAATGGAATTTCATTCAAAGAAGAGCAGTTTTACGCCCAGAAATATATTTTTTTGACAAAAGCGCATTGTCATATTAATTACATGGTGATGGTATGGTAAGTGTTATTTTGTTTCCTTACTGTAATATAAAGCAAAAGCAATTTCACGCCAGCTATCTTAGGGGCTTCCGAGAATACGGGTATTGATTTTCATTTTGGTATGATTCATTCAAATATGCATTTTATTTCAATAGAAATTAGGCAAAATGGGGTAATAAGTTACAGTTTTTATAATTAAATGCTAATTAAAGTCTGCATTTAATGTCTCTGTCTTCTCAAAGGAACACGGTACCTGTTCATATTTTTTTTTGAAAAACTCAATACAGAATTTTATATAGGAGCGTTTCCGTGTTTTTTTACACACGTCAACATAAAAAATATTTTTTGGATTCTGATACTTTGAAAAACATTATGGTAAATTTGTATGATAAGCTTATTCATTAATGACCTGCAAAAAGTGAAGTATGCTACTCAATGGAGAAAAGTGAGAGTAATTATGTGTGGTTTTATATTATTTTATTCAACTTCAACGCCCCGAAAATGGCGGGTTAATGGACTTTAGATCAGGAGACTTTAACAAACGCCAAAGTGGGACGATTAATAAATCCGAAACCCAACATGGATATAGGCAAACTACCCAGGCGGGACTCGAACCCGCGAAATTTGGTTCAGCAGGCGAGTAATTTGCCTCACTGCCATCGAATCTGGCAAATGATACTGTTTAAGGAAGTATGTTAGCGAGTTTTAGTATTCAAAACAAATAATTTTCGCATATTTCATGTGAAAAGCTTTTTTTCCACCACGTAAATTGATCGGGGCAAAAAACTCAAAAAACGAAGAGAAAATACGGATGGATTAGTCTTTATATTTTAACTTGACACTTTTTTAGGCTACAAGATCCGGTCGCAACGTATTTTAAACGCAATATTATTTTAATTGCAGCATTTATCTGCCGAAAACTCAAAAAAACATGATGATGAATAAGTTTAATTTTTAAGGAGATAGTTAAGTATGACTTTATTATTTTAGTATTTTATCTGTTTATTAGCCAAATTATTTCATTTGGATACAATAAGTATTGTTGGAACAAGAAATAAATTCTACATATCATGAGCGTACAATGGAAATAATTGGGCGAAGTAAAAAAATTCTGGCCCAAAAATACCTTCTTTGAGGTAGTGGCAAACCTTTTTCGATTTTAATCCACTGCGCGTAGGTACAATTCATTGGTATCATCCGATTGCATGCGGAGAACTGCCTACCATTAGAATTTTTTGGAAAAAATAAGAGATCTAAAACGCTTCAGAATCTCCAATTGATGTGGTCAAGTTTATGCCATTAGTGTAAGAACTTTTGTCATTCACAAAAGAATTGAAGTGTGCTCTTTAATTTTCGCTTCATCGACTCATCGACCGCCATAAATTGGGATTTTACTCCATATTTTTCTAATATTACAATAAGAAAACCCTGCATATATAGTTGTCTCCTAACCGTTGAGAAAGAAGCCTCAAAGAAGGCAAAAAGAGAGGAAAGAGAAGGCAAAGAGAAATAAGGTTCAAAATCTTAGGATATTTTTTTCCTGTGTGAATGCTCTTATTACGTGTTTTTTTATTTAGAGCTAGTGATTGACTGATATTATTAGTATTATGTAATGCATGCATCATTTCTTCCTTTTATGGCAGTGGCACTGGTACAAAAATTGTCGTTTTGGCAAAACTGAGACGATACTCATTTTAATTGACTGATCATGATAAAATTTATGTACGTATACACATCAGTATAGTTCCTATTTTTTGAGTTTTTGACTTATGAATACTGTAATCGAAGTCAAATTTTGTTCTAAACACTCTGCGGCTGGCTAATGTAGCTGCAAAAAGTGCCAATTTAAAATATTTATAAATACTGAATCACACGTATTCTCTGTCCCCGTTTTTACCTTTAGCCTCCATCAATGGTCAATGGTTAAAAGAATAAAATAAAATATTCGAAAATGATGTAGGTATTTTTAATCCTGCATTAGCTAACCCAATTTTCTTAACCAGTATCAATGGCGCATATGCCATTTCGCACGATGCATATGTGTTTGACAAAGGCGGTTTAGCTTCTTGCGGCGCCTTCCCCACGGGAATAATTGATGCGAATTAATAACAAAAATCGTTAACAGGCAAACTCCGATGCCTCGAGTTCATAATTTCTGGAGCGGAGCACGGGGATCTTCACGTTTTGGAAACTTGTCGGGCGAGCTGTTAGACTCGTCAGCGAAAACTTTCCCACGGAGTTAAAATTAGCGCGTGTGTTGGGGTTCTCGGGGATTTCGTCCGGGGAGAAGAAGTTGTATCGCTCAGGCTGCGTCATTCATTCACCATCTTGAGATTAGGACGCGTTAATCCTTCCAACTTGAGGGAAGATTCCGGGAAAATTTATGGTGAACACTTTTCCGGCCGATGTAACACTTCGCGGATTGCGAAAAATTATCGCCAATATCTCACTGAGCGACTTCCGAAATTGCACGTCGAGGAGCCTGGTGGCCGGGACTTGTTGTGGTTTATATCTTGGGCCTGACTTTCAGCAGTGCATCGCGTGCCTTTTTGAAACTATCGGCTGTCAAGTGACTCACAAGTGTGCTTCTAATTTGCCTTCGTGAGGCGAAACAAGTAGCTTCCAGCCCAGCGTAACGGAACATTTGAGTTTTGAAATTGATAGAAATGAACATAAAAAGGGCTGTGCTGCGGGTGGCATCTCAAATCTAGGCCACGGAGGCTTCCTTGATGCAGTGCTATTCAATGGGAAATACCTAATTTGTGCCTGAATCCCTCAGTTTTTATTTTTGTGGTGTGGCGTTAGTTTTGTTGCGAGTAAATGCAGTCTGTAGCCTCATGGGGGTACATTACTGCTGATTTAGCTGCTTTTTTTGATGACGCATAGATAGATCAAAATTTATACCATTATCTTCATATATTCTGGTCACATAAAGTAGACCATGAGCAACATTTAGCACCATCTCTAATTTGAAAGTTTTGCATGATATTATTTTCTCAAATTTAAATTCTTTTTATTTAGAAGAATAGGAGAACAGGAAATGGAGATATAGGAATATGTTACCTAAGTATTGTTAACCTACCTTGGACATTTCAATAGAAATTCGTAATTTTAAAATGAGTTTATCGCCAGCGAAGAAGAAAAAAATACGACTGGCAGAGAAATAGATCAGCGTTCAATTAAAAATCAATGCTGCATAGCTTAGTTAAACGTGAAATATGCATTACACATGTGCGCAACACTTACCCTTACCTCTAAGTACAGTAGTGTCACCATCATTATACTCATAACTTTGACTTTATTTTTGAAATATTTGTAAATTGAACGCTAAAGATTTAGTGGTACCACACCGTCATTCAAACGACAGGCGGAAATGACGATTTTACGAAGAATGCATTTCCAACTTTCTTAAAATACAAATCATAACTAGAGCATGAGGAACGCTCTTACTGTATGAAATTGAGATTATTCAGAAATATGAGTTTATTTTGGCGTTCTGCAATTTAATGATACTTTTTGTGACAGGTTTCACTGCCATAATCTTTATATGGTGAGATTCTTTATCCCCAAATAAACCTTCACTGATATATTTTTCTGATGAAAATGGGAGTAAAATCGTAACGCGACAAATTTTACAAAAAATAGTTTCTACTTAATACAAATTACTCTTTTTTTCGAGACTGTTACATATCTATCCAATGCTACACTTCAGCAATTGAAGCTTAAGTTAGCAAATTTAAGCTTATTGTTACAAATGCTATTTTTATGTATCCCATATTTATCATGTCATCAGTGAAAAATGAATACCGCGAAATAAATCATTAAACGGGTCACCGAACTATTTACAAAAGCTTGGGAATACCTTAGAAGATCAGAGAAACAGTTTCTTTATTCTACACTGAGTCAGTACTTACGTAGCGAATGCTATTAAATTGAATGAACACCGCAGGTTATCGCTGTGTTCCAAATATATGGTATTTGTGATCCAATACAATTAGTGTTCCAAACAAATGCTAAAATTAAAATTAACTCATAAGGTGAAGTTAGGTTTGAAGAAACAAAGCCAGTATTTTATTCCACCCATCCTCGTACAATTTTTGAATTATCAAATTTTAATGTATAGGTCATACTTTTGTTAGATTTGTGCGTAACTAAGTTATTAATATTAAATTGCCTTCAAAATAATATGTAATATAAAGTTGTACGATTATATATTGATTGATTGCATTTTTAAAAATATACAAAATTACTTAGTATGAGTTCCAGATAAAAAAGAGCTGCTACAATTGCATAATTCTAAATATTAATTTAAATTATTTGTATTGAAAATACGTTGAGCCATGTATGACTTTACTCAAGTAAAGGTAACATCTTGCCGTTATGTCTAATAGAGTTTTCATGTTAATACATCGTATCCTAATAAATCCTTTACCAACTGTCAAACAACACTGATTGTAATTGAATGGTTACAAAAAAGGGTTTCCATTTACAGAGTGACATTTTAAGGGGTAAATATGCATTCGAATTCGTTTATAAATAAGTCTTCTGTGAAATTCAACGAACCATATCTCTCAAAACTTTACTAAATCCGTCTGATAACTTCATTGATCATTCAGACATTGATAACCTCAGTAAAATTTATTTTTATTCAATCAATCAAAATTAATGGTAACTGGGTGTGGCAATACCTTAGTAACATAACATCAATAAATATGTACAAAGTGAAGAGATATGTCAAAATTAAAAATCTTTGTATTTTATATAGTTCATGTTTTTTCTTTCATAGCCCTGATGATGATTTAAAATAAATCGAAACGTTGGCTATAACTTGTTTTACATTGACCTAAACTCCAAGAAATATTATAAAATGTAATAAACAAGGTCAAGAATAGAAGAGGAAAAAAATAATATTAATTATTTGATCATTAATTAGGCGTCAGTTAGACATACAGGTATGATATTTCTACGCTAGGAATTTATCATTTAAAATAATGGAGCAATACGAAGCCGAATATATTTTTTATATAGATTAATAGGATTTTCCATTGTGTAAATATACGCTTATATTTATAAAAAAACCTTATGTAAGAATTATTTTTGCAAATAAGTGCGGATAGTCACGAAACCTTTTATCCCAGCACCTCCCCTAACGCCTCAGACCCCCGATCAGTTTCACTACCCTGGCTTACTTTGAGCTTAAGTGCATGCATATATATATATAGATATCCACCCCCGTGTTTAAGACCCGTTTACGACAGGCAAGGCGGGTCAGAGAGAATGTGGAGCAACGTCAAAGGAGATGGCTTAAAGGGAAACCTTTACACACGTTGTGAGGAGGGGAGAGGTTTGGTATTTTGTGCGGAGGAGAGGGATATTTGAGGGGTGGCTGGGTAGAGCGCAAACTGTGGTCGGACGTGCGGATGGACGGCCCTTGCTGGGGGTGGAATATGAGGGGAGGTTTGCCGGCCCTCGTTGACGGGCCGCGCGTAGTTCTGAGGCCGACAGGGACTGCCTGTATTGGCTATTGCTAATCAATCACGTCCTACCACTAACACGCTTCCTTTGCGAAAGCAGGTTATTATTTGTCAAGACCTCTAAATCTCTCCGATAACCCCATCCGAGCCTGCCCCCTTCTGCGCATGAAGGATGCTTATATTATTATAGAGAGTCAATTGATTTTGGGTTTGGTTTTGGGGCGTCCTATGAAACTATGTAATGATGGAATATTGGAATTTGGGAACTTTACACGGTTTGGACATCCTGCGCCTCCATGAGTTTTATCCTTCGCTCTGCAGTACTTCTGAATAAAACCAAAGATTAAATGTAAACCACGGTCAAACCGGTAGTATTCGTATTTCACTTGCATTATTTATTCACAATATTATAGGTCGGCCTCTAAAAATTTTCTTCCGTCAATGGATTTACTAGTGCATTTGCATATTTTACACTTTAGGAGTTATTTCTATTATCTTGCCTTTTTTCACTTCTCAGGTGATTCCTACATTTGTCATAGATTTTTTTAAGGATTTTAAAATTAATGAATAACCTTTTTGCCTGGCCCTTTTCTTTAAGCGTCTTGCTTCTTTGTCATAATTATTGGCTTAACTTTTCTCATAATGATTGATTTGTAAAATTATTGACTCACGTTTTCAACTGACCTTTATTTAATGAGATTTCTTTAAAATAATAAGTTTTCTTGAACAAACTGTTCGCCTTTAAAACTTTTTACTTGATGTAATCATGTACTTGGCTGAGTGATATCAGAAAAGCTTCCTCATAAGTGTACGCGCTGGCAGTAAAAATAAGTTGGAGGGATTAAAAAGCTTTTAAGTATTCACTGATTTTTTATGGCGAATGCTCTCGGGTACTTTTTCCTACTGTCCATTTGACAAAGATTTACTTTTAGTAAAAGTATGAGGACCTGCTTGTAGAATAATAGGTCTTAGGCTCCAAAAGCCAGAGAAATAAAAAAATAAGATGGGAGAAATGCGAGGGACGTTTTCGTTGGATGAGTGGTGTTTCTTGGAAGTGTGCTGTTTGATGTTTTTATGGGGGGAGATGGTTCCGGTCGTGCGTGAGGGCTGTTTCTTCCTCTCGTAGAGCGCGCTCTCCCCTTTCAGATTAGACCTTGTTTCTCCGCAGACATCCCAAATGGACGGAGAAGCACGCGCAAAGGAAGAAAAATCAGCTCTACTCAGGAAAGAATGAATCGGTCATTGTATATATGTACAAAAGAGAAAAAAAACGACACACGTTTTCCTTCTTGCGTATATTTCCTTCCTCAATGCAAGCATATGAAAAATATTTGTCAAAAGTTGATCTCGATGTATTAAATTCCAGCTATCGTCGCAATGAGGTTGGTAATGGTATTACATTTCAAAGTTACTCACCAATCAATAATCAAAGTCACTATAATTATTTATTGTCTTTTTATATAAAAGGTAATACTTTTCAAATAAATATAATAAATATATAAAGTTTTTTCAGTTAAATAGACATGATCTCATTTGACAATATTTGTTATCTCAGAAAAACGTCAATGTTGACGGTTTGCTATTTCATTATTTTAACTTTTCCACTGAGGAATTTGGATTTTCAGTATGTTCTAAGATAATGCCAAGTTTCTTCAGCCAATGCACGAAATTTTTCATTTCAGGATATCTTCATTTAATAATTACGTTTTACCCCAGTTTTACTACTTATATTTATGTCGTTTCAACCTAAAAAATAAGTGCATAGCGATACATCTGCAAATATTGGTCATTATCATCGCATTATAGCAGAATTAATTACTTTATTTATGAATAAAAAGCAAAGTTTTTTAGAAAATACACGCTTAAATTTCGAGATTTTTCATTTCACTCGATACAGATGCAAGGATTGGAGGAAGAGCTATAATGCAATAATACGCTAGGCAGGAGGACGCGACGTCATTAAGTTAATTGCGATAGCCTTAAGACTGCGGATGTTTTTACCGCGAATTGCCGGAGATGTGGGTGGTAGATCGAAAAAACGGAAAATGCGGATGCTTTTTCAAGCTAAACTTGGTCCTTTTACCTTTAAAAATTTAGATGGAAAATCATAACTTGGGTCGAATGTCGCCATCGGAATCAATTTAAAGAAATGAAATCATAACTCGTCGGTGCATTAAAGGAAATCAATTTAAAATGCATAAGAAATTAAAATGCACGTGTCCGAAGAATTATTATGTCTGTAAATAATAAATATTACTGAAAGCACATATTTTCTAACGAAACGACCCAACTTTTGCTCATTTAGAGGTAAAAATCACAAGTAAACGCATCAACAACGGTAGAAGTCATCTACATCTGGCTTACCATCATCACCTACCGTATTTTCTTCATCTTCTGCGTATAATTTTAATTACATGAACAAATTTGTTCTTGAAATTTTTGTTTAAAGGTCTTCTTTGCTTCTTTCATGCCAATTAAAATTTAAATAAAACCAAATTCCTCCATAAACAACACTTTAATATTCCTCTTACCAATTACACGCCGTTTTTTGAACGGCTTTTTCATGAATAAAATGTTTTTGGATAAATACTGTCTTTATTTGTTGAAGATTTCATTCCAAATATCACATTTTGTCCTAAATAATCCATGAGACTACACTTCATTCGAACATAGACGTCTTTCACAAATTAAACTCACTTCACTCATATCCACTTCTATATAGCTTGGAACCATTATGTCTTCTCCCCTAACCAGCACCAACATTAGCGATCACTTTTTTAATATGAAAATTCCTCCATAGTCTTTATCTTTCTGAAGTTAAGGAATAGTAAGCTCCCTAATCGGATTCATCAGTCTTCCCTTTGACCTCTGCCTCCCTGTTGAATGACTTTTTACGTCAGTTTGATAAGTGGATTACATATGAAAATAAAATCCGGATAGTGTTTTACGTTCGTGTCATCACATTGTGAAATCACGGTAGTTATAGAAGAATAAAATTCACTGGGCGCATTTCACACTGTTTCCTTATCATGGACAATGTTTGAGACATTATTACGCTATCATCAGGTCTCAAATTCAAAAAATGTTTTCCTAAAATAACTGTGATTTAAAAATGCTAGAGGGGACGAACCCTCCTGCTCTCCTCTGATTATCCCAATTAAATGGTAATTAAGGAACTGCAATTTATAAATTTGTACCATGATGAAGATATAATTGTTGAAAAAATTCCGGCAATAAAGTATCAGTGTGGAATGCACCGAGTGGATTTTCTTTTCCTGTACTTATAGTGTTCTTTTACAAAAATCCGGAAGTTAACAGAGTAGCAATATCATGAGAACCAAACTTTGCACTTACGTGATGACCTTAGGTGGTGACCGGGTTTGCTAGAATTTCTCTCTATGTCGCTGCTGATTATTTGATTCGTTCTAATTATGCTTAGCACTCTCAAAAAAATAAGCAGTAAAAAAATGCTCCCATGTTTTGTTTGGCGATACATTCCTCCCGATTCAATGGAAGAATATACATGTGCGTTGCGTATATGTCTGTTTACACTTTGCCTCGTTCACACCTTTAAATAATGTTCTTCATTACCTTTTCATTGAGACTTTTTTTGTCATAAAGTCTTCTCTCTTATATGATTCTAAAATTCTTCCCTGGCTCATTTTGTTTTAATTTATTTATTTAGAATTTGAGTCACCTTTTTTTAAGAATTCCCAAAGGCAATGTATTAACCCATGAGATTACATAACTTATTTTTTTTACATTCAACCGGGTCATATTTTTAACACCCATAAGAAATAATCGACGTATCCCAAGTCGATTTGCGAGCTTTAGTATGTTGATGCAGAATGTAAGGGTTTATTTGGCATATTTAATTTTATAAATAAAGATGTAACATATGCGTAAATGGAGATAAAATAAAACATGTGGAGATGTCAAAATAATATTGTCGGATTCATTGATACAACGAGCAAATATTTGCAGTGATAAAATATATCAATTTATACGATTGACAAGTCAAGAAAATATTCATCCTACTGCGTTTGTGCTCTTGTTTTTATCTTTTAATGGTTTGAAATTCATTTATGCCATAATCTTTATCCATATAAATTTGGATACATTAAAATCATAAACCCTCTTTTGCCGTTCACGTGTAGTTATATTGATTATTCATTCGCATAAACATGACAGATATTTCCAGATATATTTTTATTGGAACTTATGTTGTATCCAATTGTTTTATGATCTGTTTTTCTGATGCAACGCTTACCTAGAACCATACTTTGCCGACTAATCGTATCAAATTTTCAAGTTCCCATCTCTTAGTCCCTGATATAATGTTTCTCAGCTGTCTTAATATAGCAGATACTTAAAAGCATAACTCATAAACCGTTTTAAAATATTTTCTGGTAAGATATCTTTAATTAACTTTTCCATGGAATTAACATGAGTTTTTGATACCATCGAGAGGCAAAAACTAAAGGGAAGAACAAATGACCATGTATGCGCATCAGTTTGGTAAACATGATAATATCCATATATACAGGTGGGTAAAAGTATATATTAATGCATCATAGTAAAGTCGCCTTTCTCCAATCATGTTCCCAATCTTGAAATTCTGTAGTAGTACTATTGAGGATAATGGAACTTGGCTTTAGGAGCTGAAACAAGGTAAGTAGATTGACTTAACAGCCCTCACACTTTTCAGCAAATTTCTCATCGTTCCACTCACTGTTTCTGCAATTGTGACGTCAATTATACCCAATGTTTCGCTTCGCGGTTCCACCGTTTGAGATCGTAAACTGTCCAAAATCCTGCCTCTGTGAAAAATTTGAAAAATGTTTTTCAATCAAAAACTTCACCTTAACATTAGGTCCATCTGTATTCCTTTCGTTCTGTAAACAACCACAAAGACTTCACAGTAATCCAAAATTTCCCTTCTTGTTCCTTTCATCCTTCGACAGCTTTTACCTTATTGATTGGTGATATCTGTCTTCATGCACCACTTTAAAGAGGTTTTATGCAACACTTCAGAATACACTCCCGAGACCAATGCAAAAAAACGCCTAGGTTGATATAACTTTTTATTCTCATTATATTCGCACGATTCTTCCCATTGGCGACTCTTCGATTGAATCAATCCGTTTGGGATGGATTCCGCAGAAGAGATTTCCACCGTTGTTTCTCATGATATGTGGTTCCGGAGTTCGACGGGTTCATCTTCCTCGGTGTCCAACTCCTGGAACGACGCCAGCGCCACTCGTCTTTTTCGCCGCGTGAATCAGAAGGAGAAACACAAGGCCGAAGAGAAGGTTGGTGGAAGCGTCCAGCCGACTCGGAGATCCGCTCCCATGGTGCAGTTCGGCAGGATTTTCTCCTGTGGATAGAGTGCAAAGAGAGAAAAAAAGAGGAACTGTTAGGATGTTAGATAGTGGCCGGCTATAGAGCATTGCTAGGGAAGTGTAGTACTCAAATAAGGGGGAAACTTAGGGCTTGGAATGCATGGTAATATTGAACTCTCAATAGATAAATATGAAATGACGTAAGAAGAAACACGATAGGTCAGTATGCACGTTTAAAAGGACACCTGTGAATGGTGAAGTTGCGAGAAAAGGCAGTATCGCAACTGGAATTCGCCAAATCAGCCTTCATCTCGCACAAAGATATAAAAAAATTACAGAATGAATGGGGATGTTATCGGAGGGTGGGAGAGTAAGCAGAGGGCGGGGAATGGGTGCTAGGTAGCGCTGAGTGCACTTGCAAAGGTTCGGTAATAAGAAAAACGATGATAAACGATGCAAAAGACGAGTCGGATGCAGCCGGAAGTAGCACTATGTCTTTTTAGAGCATGTGATACACCAATGTATTACCCCTGGCCGCAATCTATGCAGCTGTATGGAAACGCATAGCGAACAAACAAACAGACATCTTCTTTTATACATTTAGATGTGGAGCATCAAATATTTGGCTCAAATTATTAAGAGACACCAATTAAAGTGTAGAAGAAATTTTTTCAGAGGATTTTGGAGCGATGGATTCTCCATGGTTTCCGGGTAAGCTTCGTCACATTATGTTCAAGGTGACGTTTCGAGGCCTACGCTGGCTACATCTTAAGACCAGATCTGAATGATTGAGCCTCGGACCTAATCTGAAGATGAGGCCAGCATTGGGCATGAAAACTTGAAAAAAAAACTGACGCACCTTACCCGGGGACCATTGTGAGAAGTATAACAGAGCCCCCATGGGTATTGTTCTCCATTGACGTGGTTTTCTCTATCGTCACAGATTTAGGCAAGTACGGGCGTTGTATACAAATAAACACTTTCATCCCGTGGGCGAATGACGTATTGAACGATTCAGATGAAGCTCGAGCAGCTGGCCTTAAGTGATAATTTTCCTTTTGAAGGTGAGAATAACCCCATGGGTTATATTTTCACGTGTAAATAATTGATGCTGTATTTTTTCTAAAGAAATATTTTTAAAAGAATAAGTTTGCCATCATGCAGAGCGTTTAAAGTTTTAATTTAAATTTTAAAATTTATTTTCAGTGGTCCCAAGCCACATACCAATTTCCCAGCTAAATTATCTAAGTTTTGCGCTAATTTTTGTCCACGGATAATTTCAAGTACTTCTGGGTACTAGGTTACTGTGCTAAGTTATCCCTGCTGTTAATTTATGGCTAATTTTTTTCCATACACCGTCCTTAATTCGGAAATCGATTTCTTTCCACGGCCATCGACATTCGGAACGCGATACGAGAGCTGGGCCCGGACCAAAAAGCCCTCAAGTATCCCCCTCCCATTCCCAACCGCTATACTCGAGTTCCCCAATGAAAAAGTGATCGCTTTCCACCTGGGATTTTTTCCATCTGCTAGGCTAACCTACGTCGCGCCGGAATGACAAATGACCTCACTGATGAATGGACACTTCCAAACCGCCCCCACCCGAAACACGATTAATCCTCAGGGATCACTTCCCCTATACTCCAGCACCCCAGACACCCCCACCACTCCGCGTATCCACTGACGGATTACGTTTTTCAACTTTTTCCATTCTACCCTCACATTCAGTCTCCATTACCCCACCTCAGTCCCGCGGCCCTCCATCACACTTCGATCAGCATGCCGTAGCCTTTACCGCAGGGGGAGAATTTTCTTGCTTTGAGTGTGGTATAAGCGATATAAATGGGCGGAATCAAAGCCACGCGATTGTGATTGCCTGTTTGGCCGGCTTGATTGGCGCATCTTCCATCTGGAGGGTGGGTGGGATGCTAAAATACATAGCTCTCTCTATATCTGTCTTTCCCGCCCACCTAAGAGAAAAATTGAGTTGTATATTCCAGAAAAAATTTATCATGCCCCTCTCACGGTACATGGATTACATCGAGATATTTTTACGACAGGGAAAAGGTTAGTTGAGGGGAGATAAATGAACAGGATTTAGTGAAAATTCTTTACCTAATAATTTTAGGTCAACTCTTGGGATAATCCAACGCTTCCAAAAGAAAATCACCAAGTGAACTGGCTCTGCGATGTTTTATCTTCTTTTTTTTTAAGGGAGATTGAGCGATTGAAAAAATTGATAAACAAAGATAAAGAAAGAAAAATGGGGTGCATATAAATCAGTGCTTTCAACTGCGAAGGGATTATGAAATCGGCATTTATCCGCTTGCTGATAAAATGGTGGAACATTAAACATTCAATCATATTTTATTTATGAATTTTCCGGTTTGTAATTTTCATGGATGCTTCATTAAAATATTTACCCAATGATTGTAACTGTTCGAAAATCTGGTTTGAAGAGGTCATTTCTTTAATATCATAAAAAAGGATTTTTGCGGTTTGGCATTGCAAAATCCCTAAGTTTATTACTAAATGAGCATATAGCTGCTACTTCAAAACTTCATTTGGATAAAATCACCAGCTTTACTTACCAATGAAATGAAATTTTTATTTCACGTTTAATCGTATTAATTTTAAATTTGTGTCAAATCACTCCAATTACATTAATTGTATGGCAGAAAAATAAAAATTTGTACCAGAAAATCTTGAAATTTAAGTTATGATTAATACATTGAATGATTGAGTGGGTACACCTGCCCAATGCGTGAAACAAATATATAGCCTTGATATGAGTTAACTGATAAGCAATAGTATTAGGGACTTCCGGAAAAACATCGCAAAAATTTGACACGGCAAAACATGACAAATTAATTCCAAAACCTAGGCCAAGAATAGCACTAGGACATTGGGTAGCTATTTGGAATGGAATAAATAACACCATTACTCGGCACTCAGGGTTTCATAAAATTTTTGCATGCAGCCAGTAAGAAATTCAGAAATCCGACTCGGTGTAGGTATTCAGATTTAATGACAGTTTTTCATTTATACCATATTTTTATTTTATATTTATACCGTATTTATAACGCACAGTTTTTCGTGGAGCAAGAAAATGCCCATTTTAAAAATGCATGGTTGTCAATTTTGCACTATTGTTTTAATTAAGGCAGGGACTTTTTTTTTGCATCCTCGCGTTCACAAATTTGCGCATAAGTACGCAACTTGCATAAGGGTTTGCAATCACATCCTTCATAAAATACGGGTTTCATACTACTTTTAAATCAAGACATTTATAGGCATTAAAATGGCTTAGAGAATTAATTTCATTCAAACCATATCTCTTTAATTTATTTTACGACTTTGGCCCTCAAGCTTAGCTAAAATGGTGTAAAAGAAAAATCGATATTTAATGATACTTCAGGTGTTAAATAAATACTGGGGCTGATAGGCAGAGAACAAATGTGAAAAAAAAGTTGCAGGAAACTTGGACTTCAACATTGCATTTAATTTCTTCAATGTATACCGGCTTTGATATTTTCTGCAACGTAGATTTGACACATAAATTACTTATATTTGATTAAATTATAATACCGTAGCCAACGGCAAGATACGGTTTTGTAGTCAAAGTATTGAAATATTTACTTGGAAAAAAAAGTAAAAAACTAGAACCTAGGAATGTACTTCAAAATTCGTCACACTCTGTTTAAGGGGTTAAAAGTATTTTTTTTTATCAAGCAAGAGGTTTGAAACTTTATGAGTCCATTCGATATCACATGCAAGTGTCTACATACATAATCAACCAAGTTTTCATCCCCTTCGTGGAATATCTTCCTGCTTTGTGAGGCTCTTGTAGCTATATGACCTCATAACATACGAACGGTACATATTCAACGCACCATTACCTGCTACTGTAGATGTAGTCCCTATGTCCTAGAAGCGAAGCCTAACTTTTAAACCGTGTATATTTGCTATGGATTTGCTCAAAATGCCCGAACTAGTCTCGCAATATTACCGCTACCCAAAATTTGAGGCAACTTTTCCGTTTTTAGTTCATACTTGGTACATGTTTGATACGATATCTCTGTGTGTACCCTCTGAAGGTTTCCTTGTTCTTATTTGTGAAATAATTAGTATATTCACTATTATAATCCATTTTCGGGTGTACGTCTGCGTGCTTAATATTTGTCTCAATGTTTCATTCCACTTACTGGGAACTGAGACAAATATTAAGCACGCAGACGTACACCCGAAAATGGATTATAATAGTGCATCTAATCGCTGCGAAAACCTTAAAACTAAAATTAATATATTACTACTTCTCCTCTTCTATTCTTGACCTTGTTCAATTAACTTTTTATGATGTTTCTTGGAGTTTAGGTCTAATGAAACCAAGTTATAGCCCTGAGGATGATTTTACATAAATCGAAACGTTGGCTATAACTTGGTTTCATTAGACCTAAACTCCAAGAAACATCATAAAAAAGTTATTTGTGAAATATTAAGTAAACAAGTAAAGCCTCCTGGTTGATAAACGTTAGTAAATGATAAGGGACAGCATGACTTATCTGCTCAAAGAGGAAGCATTTGTCCATCCTTTCCCTACCATAAACGACTGTCTGAAACAGACACTCTTTCACAGAATAGAATAGCATATTTTTAATATCACAAACCTATTAAATTGCCTTTGACTTATCAGTTTTTTCTTACACAATGCATTTTAAAGTGTTTATATTAATTTTTGGATTTTACGAGCTGTCACAGAAAATTTTCTCTTTTCCTTTACGTGCTGCAATTATTTTGTCTTTTAAAAATCCTTTGCACGTTATTCTGTTTGTCTTAGAATATTTTTAAACTATGCAATCTTGAGGCTTTGGTGCTTCTGAGCACTACTTGCTCCCTACTACACACTGCAATGCTTGGAGGTGGTGGTAGGAGAGACAATTTTAATCATTTTTTCCATAGAATCGAAAAGGCTAGATACCCCAAAATAACCACTTTCAAAGTTCAAAACTGCAAAGTGCACCCAAAAAAATGTATGCGCTGCCATAGCTCAGTAACAAAGTCGTTGCGGCCCCATGTTAATGGACATACATATAATATTCACCCCTACCACCATCTGAAGTATTGCAGATTACTTCTAAAACACTGTATAAAAACATATGTCAACTTTTTGGAAATATTTTTACCGTTTTTATGGTTTTTATGTAGTTGTTTATTTAGATAATAAAACTTAACAAGTACATGAAAGCTTTGAAAATGAAAAAAATATATTGCCAAAACGTCGGCACATATTTTTTTAATAAGAGAGCCTAAACCTTAGAGGTCAAGAGCAAAAGAAATATATATCGTCTTAGAATATTTATTTAGTATGTTATGGAATGGAAGAGGTACAATTCAGTGAAACGTTTTATTACTCCTTGCATATTAATTGGTCCTCAGATATTTTTTACATTAAAGCATGTGAATGGCCTTATAATAACATTCCGACGCGTCCAAAGTATCACATTTAGGCCTGATATATGAAATTCTGCGTCTCGGCTAAATATGATGGAATTTTTTTTACTCGCTCAGCAGAGAATTGAATTTCCGCATTCTTTTTTATTTCACGCTATGGGGAAGTGAAATTTGTCGGTAATTTTCTCTCTGGATATTTTAATATAATTTTGTTTCCCCTGGAAAGACCATTACATCCGAGGAACAAGGGGGATATATTTGGACTCTCGTCTAATTTACATCACGTGAAAGCGTGGGCCACTTCAGAAATTTTTACATGAAATATGACTCGACAAAAGTGCTATTGTTTCACTTTAGCTTTTTATAATATTTATCTTTGAACAAGAAAGATTTGAACTCTGGTAATGTTCCGGCAGTGAAAGAGAAACATAATTAATTTACGCTCGCGAGAGGCATACTTGAGCTGCGAGTTTCTCATTTCCCAGAATGGAGAGATAACTCAATTTAGGTAATTTAAAATTTTGAATCTTCATCATGGCTGAATAAATCATTTTCTATTTTTTATTTTTTTCTCTACCAAACACATGAGTATTTAATTCTAGAATTAATATGGAATATTTCTCATTTTTTGTTTTAATTTACCGGGTATGGTAACGATACGTCCCTAAATTACATTAGAGAACATAAATCCTGGTCTGATAAGTACCATGCGCTATATCTACGTTTACCTTGCATAATTTGGGTACAGTAACAAATTTATTGAAGTATGATGATGATTTATACCCCTCTATATTCATACGTGAGGACATTTTCATAAGGTATTCACTAAGAATATTTCTAATTTCTCTCAGCAAATACATTGAATCCGACTTAGGAATTACAAAGAAACTAATGAGTAATGTTACCTAAACTTAATTTTCCGTTTTTCATTATCCTTGCTTGGCGCGGATATCGTTATGGTACCATTTTCCCCAAGTTTTGAGAACACTCGCCTCTTTTTTATTTTGCAATTTTGTCATATATTTTTTGAAGGAATAAACCAAGACGCCCAGAGGAACGAGTCTTATTAAACACTATTAGGACACCTATCTTCCAAGAGGAGTTTATAATTTTTCCGATGAATGTGTTACCTTACTTAATACATACCTTACATAATTTGTGAGAAAGTTTTTTTTTTTCAGAATACTAAAAGATATTTTTATAGGAATTTTTGTCATTACGCACTTTTTCCCATCTTTACTGGTATCCGGTAATGATTTTTCATCATAAGACCGGTAATTATTTATAAATCAGTGTCTTTAGTTTAGGAATAGACTGTATTAATATTATTTTTAAAATATATTTTTTACATCTAAAAATTATAAAACGATACATTTATTTTGGTCTTGACCTTTGCTTTATTTTTTATAAATATGAAATCTTGATATTTGGGTCTATTTTAAGGAGTCGAAAAAATATTGATGCATTAAAATATTTTTCATCACCGGTTCAATGGCTATACTTTGATATTAGATTAATGAGAGAGAAATTAGAATATCTTTATGGATTCTCGCATATTTTTAAAGTGGACGACATTCTTGGATGTTTATTTGACCGAAGTGACTTTCAATCAAACTAATGTGTTTGCTCTCATACGGGAGATTATTTATGCTTAGTCTTAACTGTTTTTCTCGATTTTTAAGGTATTTCTGGTGATTGTGGCAAAGGAAAATGAAACTCAAAATGCATAATGACTTTTTACTCTAATGAGAAAATGGCAACGATATTGCTTATTTTTCTTTCAAGTAGCCATAGGAAGCACGCATTATTTTCATAAAATTAAATAAAATTAGTTTCATGAATAGTTATTATAATTACCGTGAGAAAGACGGCATCTCAAGGTTAATACGTTGTAATAATATTTTTGACTCATGCTTTTTCAATGTTTCACACAGGCTTAAAGTTTTTAGTGAGCACGCAGTTAACAAGTCTTAGCTGCGATTGGTATATTTTGGTGTAAAGAATGGTGCCTTTTAAATAATAAATATGAAAGACGATGTAAATTCCATTGAGAGGGTAAGTATTTAAAATCTTTGAACATACCTTCAACTTTCAATCACCTTCCAAATTTTACATTTTTACAACATAGCAGTATATCAAATGTAATATATGATCAATATTGTGATTCATTTTAGCATTCTTTCAATATAAGAATTTCTCGGATATTAGACACCATTTTTTTGAAAGTGAACTCCACATTAAATTTTAGTATTTCCTCTCTTTGAAAGGATTGCTATGGTACATTTCTATTTGCCAAAAATATGGTTAGGTTTCTATTAGCAAATAAGAGCAATAAATACCGCCAATAGAGATTTCAGGGAGGAATAAATGCCAATGAATTATGGGGATTAGAAAATTAGACGTTTCTAATTCCGATTCAAACAGTGGTTATAGTATGCAGGAAAGTATTATTGCAGACTGGATTTTGAATTTTCTACATTGATGTTCACAGTGAGCATTCTTCTGATGAATACCTCGCAATGATATAATTTATGGCGTAGGATAATATATGCTGCAGTAAATTCACTTGCTTTTCCCTTGTCTTCGTCAATTTCGTAAACAGATCCGATGTATTGGCTAATTGAATTAAACGATATTTCTTCGAATAATTTACTTCATTGAAACAAATAAACATCCCTTTTTATATAGCCATGTTAAGTTGATCTTATCGCTTGTATGTACTCTCCTATATTAAACATCCCCTTCCGGACGTTTTTTATATTTAAATGTAGATAGTTGCACGATTTCACCACTAGTATTGTGGTGCAGTAAATATATCTTTTGAATATAGATTGTATTGTTTGCATTATTTTACATGAAGTTTTTTGAGTAAAGTATTCTAGATCTTAAGATTTCCCCATTACTTTCACGTACCAATCACGCCTTGTCTCCTCATCCTCTGCATACACTCATCGCCATCTGTTTCCTTACGGCACCGCCACCTTTGACCTCATTCGGTGCAGCTCCGTGATGGAAGGTCTTCATTCCCCAAGCTCAACATCTGCCACGCCCACTTAGGGCGGTCGCAACTCCCAACCTTCTCAACACACTACCCAGTCCAATCCATGCCTCTACCGAATGCCCCGCACTGAAAACCGAAGGGTTTCGCGAGGTGGTAACACCCCTTCACTTCACCTTCTGCCGTTCCAGCGCAAGACGCCCTTCTCTTCCGTGGCCTTACCCTTGGAGATAGCCTTGCCTGTTTCGGTCCCCCACGGGGATAAATCTCTTCAGGGTCGCAATATCCGTCTGGCTATGAGACAGGGAAAATATTCCCCTTCCTAATTACGCCCGTTCCTGTTGAGCCACCAATAAAATGGGTGGCCCGGCTTTGCCATTTTTTTAAAAAAGAAAAAAGTTTGCCCTTTGAAGGAAGTCCAAATTGGCAATTTACCCTTCATTTCCCTGGAAAATCAGCGTCGATGAGATTGGATTCTGTAATTTTAAATGATCTTCGGAGGGTTTTTTTCCCTTCATATCTTCCGGAATTAGAAGTTCCATCTTAATTCGAATAATATGAATATAAACTATTCTTAAGGAGTTTTTCGTGAATCGTTGTCGCTATCATTTGGATTCATACGCCAACATTAATGAATAACTTTTGGCATTGAATACAATATACATTCACAGAAGGTTGAAGTCGATTTTGATGTTTAATTACCGCCATAAAGATCAGGTTTCATAATTAAGGATTATGTTGAAGCGTGTTGCTGACATATCATATATAGCTGGAAAATTTATACCCAGGTTGGAATCCACCATGGAAATATCATTTGGCCCATCCAGGATTCCATTGCGGATATACCAATTATCGGTGACCAGTCATTTTATCAAGTCATATGAGAACAAGGTGAATTTTTTACATTTTTTAATAATTAATTAGGAAATTTTATTAATTTATCGTGGCAATTTACGGCGAATGGCAGCCAATTACTAACCAGTAAAAATAAATATGGGTAAATTGAAGGCATTAACTGTAAAATTTCTATAAAAATTCCTCAATACATTTTTGAAATCATGTAAATGTCTAAATATGAATTGTACAATAATACGTACAATACATGGCACCCCATAAAAATATCATGAATGCGTTTTGTGACTTATTTACATTTAAACGACTCACGGGACACCTAATTTATTTTTGAAAGGGAATATTCACTGAGCAAGGGTTCATAAATTTTTCGGCGCGAACATAATTTTAAACTCAGGAAGTTTTGCCAATTATTTAGAACTAGTGGTTGTGATATAAATACGCCCTGCTTGTCGTATAATCAGGGTCGATAGCGTGGATAGGGATATTTTTTGTTTAGCCTGATATAGCTGAAAATTGTCTCTCCGAAATTCAATTGTTGCGATAGAGTAGGTTTTCGAGCAATTTGCATGGTGCGATACGCAGGAGTTTGGTGGCAACGTTAACCTTGTGGCCTCTAGTCGATAAATCTGGCTGGGGAAGTAATTTGCATGGGGGCTAGCAGCTTCCTGAAGGCCGTCGATATCTTCTTCCTCTCTCCGGAACTGGCGGACACCGTGAGGTGATGCCATGAGGAAGAGGTTGACTCTATGGGCAATGCAGCCACCCTGGCACGCTAATGCGAAATTGTCATGCTATTCCTACTTGGCCCGGCTCGGTCAACGTGAAATCATTCTGAGGAAGTGCTTGATGGCATGTACTACCTAATTTGACTACCTAGTTAATTCTTTTTTCGCTGGTATTTTAAAGTTTACAGTGTCGGTAACATTGCCTCTTTTAATGAGATAGCACTGAAAATATCAAGTAATATCCAAGCCAATTTTTATTTATATTAGTCTGTTATTCCTTGTCAATTAACGTTTGATTTTCTGTTAAATGTCTTATTACGAGAGGAAAACTTAATGACATCTTTAGGGATTGCAGATTTAATCGAAATAAATGTCGCATGGACCTGTATTCAAAATAACCATAAGTTTATACGAAAGAGTAACGTTCAATTTGTCATGGAAACTGCCAGTAATCTCAAAAATGTGAATATATTTCATACCCAACCATTTTAAGATATTTTATGCTGAACTGTAGCTTTCATGTTTCAGCCTGTTTATGCAAGATTATATATGCAACGGAGACTTTTATACTTGCAACCGAACTAACATTTATTGGTGAACATGGAATTAGAACTATATAATTTGAAATATATTCTAAGATAGGATCTATCCCTCTCAAAATCACGGATCAGAAACATTGATCGTGAGATTTGGTTCAAGTTAAACGCGATCTTCTTTGATTGCGCCCAGGTCTGGAAGGAAGATAATGAATGAGAAGCGTAACCACATAAATATTAGGACGGTTAAAGTATGTTTAAAATGCTAAGAAGATTTGAAAAGTATTCCGTAACCTCTTGTGGAATGGAACAACTCATATCTACTTAGTACCATGTTAAGCTGTATTAATAACGTGAATAGAATTAGGGTCGTGAATCAATAAACGACAACATGATTTATTCCTTGTTATTTGTTTTTGAAGTTATTTATTTTGTTTTTAGATCATTGTTTCTATTTTAAATCGATTGCTCGCTAGTAGTTAAAAGTCGATATTTGTCTTATAAATTGCCGATGAATAATTTACTTACAGGTCATAGCGTTAAGTTTCCATTACATGACATCATATCAATGTTATCCTTAATTCTTATTTATATACTGCACTCTATTATTGTTCCAATCGGATAAAATGAATTATTCTGCTATTATGCAGTTAAGTAAATCAAAACATCTTGCAATCTGTTAGCAAGATAATTGATAGATTAGATTACGCACTAAATTAAATCCCTCGCTAATTGCTTGAACAGCCTGTTATTTATTTCACCCATTGAGAAGTTAAAAACTGCCGAAAATACTCCTCCGAATTCCAGAGGTACGTGGCGTCGGTGGAATTGTCCGAGAACTCAAGCATGACCACAACTATGCCCTCGTCTCTCCATTTCTTCCTCCCCGCTGCTGTGGCATGGGGTTTGCCTTCGTGTAACGCTCATTCGCCAATTCATGCCCGCACCTACCTCCCGGCAACCTATACACGCCTCATACACTCAGCATTGAGTAACTCACGGACGAAGCTGCCGTAGCACCTCTAATAAAGTCCCCCGAGTTTCCTCTTAACTGACAATATCTCACTAACACAACGCGAATGGAAATAGTTCTGACTCATCCTCCGGCCGTGTGTAGTTCGGCGCGGTCTCCGCTGCTGCTAGGCTCGCTCGCCAGGTAGCGGAATGGAGGACGGAGATTGGTTGACCGAGAGGTCACGTCACGGCACGTGACCCGCCTTTACTCCTCGACGACGCCATTTGCATTCGTAATCGGCCCGGCTGAAGCAGCTACCGAGCGTGTTAACCAATTGCGCTCTCTCTCCCTCTGCGCCGTTGCTCGTATCTCCCGTTCACCACGCCTGCCACAACAATGTTTATCGCCGTGACGGCTGCACAGATGACGGCCTTAACTCCCAGAACTGCATTCTCTTCCTTTCGATACGTGCGCCTTTGCTAGAAGATTCCAGTTCGGCCCAAAATTTGGTTCAGTTGGAGTTCCTAGTTACTCTGCGAAGACAATCGGACGTATTCTCATTTGAAATCGTGGAATCCTAATATTTATTGACGAAACTTTGAGAATTTTTCAAAAAGTGTTGCAGTTAATACTCTAAATTAATAATTAAAGTATCTCTCTTGATACTGTCAGTAGCAAATTAGCCAGAGGTGGTAAAAATACTACAAATTATTTCAAAGGCATCACTACTTTTTAACATATATTATTTATTGAGAATTAAGATTAGCTATATCGTGAAAACATTGATATTCCAAGTTTTAATGATGAATCGAAAATATTCTCTTATTTTCGCTAGAAGTACATGAGCATAAGAAATTGAACTTAGCTGTCAACTGAGTATTATTAATAAAAATGCTATGAGATTCCTGATTCGATAAATTATGTTAAAAAGTACGTTACTAAAATGATAGGTCTTAAGGTGCTATATAAAGACTCATGTCAGGAAGGAAAATAGGTAATGGTTGGTAAAGTATAAAATTATGCCTGATGTTGGTTTTGTGTTTGACAATACCTCGCTATTTTGTATAAATAAAGCCTCAATTTGTAGTAGTTTTTTTGTTTTCTATTGTGGTTCAAATTTACGGTTTTTATGTCTCTTTACCTTTTTATAGATTTTAAAAGAAGAATTAAAAAGTGAAGAATAGAGCGCAATGCGTCGCTATTTCCTCTCTCAATGCAAACGATTGATTTGTATTCGAGGAGTGAGAAGGATTAGGACGTCTGGAACAGCCAAGCACGACACCACTAACTGCCGAAGGCCCTTTGCTGATCGTACATGACTTCTAGGGTCACTCCTTGTTGCAATCGCTCTCTGTCGAGAAACAAAGCAATTGAACCCGCCTACCTAATTTACCTGGTGACCTGTGGGGGGGAGGGGAGCGGGCCCCAAGCGTATTTATTGCTGCGACCACTAGTGTGGAATTCAACCGCATTTCCTATCACCCCTGGAGAGTAACACATGAATTCTATCTCAAACAAAAAAATTGGCGTTGAAATAAAGGGGTAGGATATTAAATAAATTCAATGTAAATCCAGATACCTAATACGTTTACATGGCAGTAGACTTAGGATTTGATAATTTTCCGAATAAAATTTACTCTCCATGAGTATGGGCGTACAATGATAGATTCTATGAAACAATTTGCATTAACAATAATGTTAACTGTGACATGTGGCGCGTGCGTATAAGAAGGAGCTCGTTAAAAGCAATATTTCTGGCGTTATAGATTGCATGCGATCTTCACTTCATAATAGATATTTTAGGGATAGTCTATTATCAAGACTTATTTAGCACAATTATTTACTTTGGAATGAAGGATTTTCGCATTTGATATCTTAGTTCTTACCTTTTCATCATCGAAGACATATTTCGTTATGAAGTATTAGTTTTGTTTTGTATGTTTATGTCAAAATTGCCTTGAAAACCAAAACCTTTGTTGTAATTTAACTATATGTATTACATACGGTACTGACATATGTGGGAAAATATGGCGGAAATTCGATTAGAGGTAACTAATTATATTTAAAGTCCAAAAATTCATGAAATATTAATTAGGTATGCCATCAAACATTCGTGTTTATGTCATCATTTCATGAATCCATATGAATAAGGATTTGCATATACTGGTAATTGATTGAGAATTCGCATGCATCGGTGAACAATTGATTTCATTAAGTATGTTACACATTTGTTTTTTCAGTGCTGAAGTTTATATTTATCGTTGATGTTTTACCGAAAATGGCGTAGTTATTATGGTTTGGACTACATAAGTGTATGTTCGAAAATTCGTTTTTTCGAAATATTTTCAACTTTAGGGCCAGAATCATAGAGATATTACTTTAAAGGGAAATTAATGCATCGAAAAATGGATTGCCAGAGGATAGGTGACGATGGTGTAGTGGTCTTCTGGATATATCGTTGGCTAATTAAGGGACCTCATGGAGCTACACAAAGTTTGGGTCGGAGCTAAAACCCCCAAGACCCTGCCTGAGTGCCTGTTACACGCTATTGGTGGCGATAAATGTAAATACCTAGACTCCTATGCGGCTTTCCTTTAATATAAGTGTGAATTCCAGCGCGAATTTTTTTCAGAAGATTGCGAACTCTTCGCCCTTCGTTTTATTATTACATCACTGGCGAACCAGATTCATGCATAAAGAAGTATTCTCTGCTAGAATTTTATTTAAAGTATATGGAAACTATGCTTGAAAAATGTGTCAATCTTCTAAGGAATTCTTTTAAGGGCTCTAGAGAATCTAGAGAACTCACTTTTTTCATATACTATTTTCTGTTGAACTCTGTGTAGAAGTAGAATCCTCAAGGTGCAGTTTCCGTGGTATGCTCATATTCTGCGTACTCCGTGATTTCCACGTTTTCGAGGTTTTTCGTTTTTAAATTTTTCTTGTGAATTAGTCATCTGTTCCTTTTTCTCTCATCTATACTTATGGAACTAAGGTTAAATTGTTTTCAAAACATCGCATATAGCCTACAATTCAACTTCTACTCTATGATCCAAAAAAACTTTATTATTATAAAATTTACAGATATGGACGGTAACTTACTAATTTTTTCAAGGAGAACTGCACATCTGTTTCTACAAGCCATACAATACAGACAAAAAATAAATTGCTTTTGACTATTTAGCCAAACTAATTGGTTTGTTTCAACGAATTTTATTGATTAAATCAACTAACGCAAATGAGAACTTTTATTATGACGAAGGAAAAATATGCAACTATAAAGTTAACCAAGTATAAAAAGTGCTACGAGAGTGAAAAATAAAATAATAAATTAAGATATACGCGGAATAAATCTTAGATCTGTAAAATAGTTACAATGAAGATGAAACTATTTATGAAATTTTGGCAGTGAAGAAGAGCCAGACGTAGGTATAGACACTTTCAAACGTGATATAGCCAATTAAACATGATTTTATAGCTCAGAAAAACCTTCGGCAATGTTTGGTCATTGAAACTCAGTAGAAATAAAAAGTTTGAGAATACTAGTTTGGTGTCTTATTGGTTAGAATGAAAAACAGAGTTAATAGAAATTTCAAGATCTATGAAACTATTAATCTGAATGCGGTGTATATTAGTCCCTCGTAGAGTAATACTTCATATCTTCGGTCCCAGTGAACTTAAGAAATTATTAGCATGACCTTTTTTTAGTCGGAGAACTAAAATTAGCGATGGGTACGGAATAGGTCATACGTTTGCGTGTATTAATTATTAAAGCCTAACGCTTTCCGCTTTTCCGGGTAACGTTTTCCGCCTCTTGCCTTGGTTTCTTTTCGTTCTTAGATCTATAAACTAATGACAATGATGAAACTATATATTAAATTTTGGCTATAAAACAATCAGGCATTGGTTTAGACACTTTTAAACGTGATATTGTCAATTAAATGTTTTTATAAGCTGTAAAACATGATTAAACTAAAGTCAGATTAATGCCACGCAGATCTCCATAGATTCTCCTATTAATCACACTTGTAGCACTTTTTCATATTTTGCTTGCTTTACCATTGCATATTTTGTCTTGAATTTTGCTAAAAAAATCCTCGTTTGCGTTATTGATTTTAGTTAACAAAAGTGTTATATTATCACCAAAATCACTTGATTAAAATGTCAAATTTAAGTCATTTGTTTTTTGTATTGTATGGCTCGGAGGAGCAGATACGCAGTTCTCCTGGAGGCCCACTTTAGGCAAGATAGAAATGGAATATGTAAGGTCAAAGGTTTCAGAAAGTATCTCACGGATATTCTATGAGTACAAGATGCACGTCAATTCAACGGTGTGTCGCGGGATAATTTGTCGTATGTACACTACCTTCAGGGCCCTGTTGGCTTGCAATGCCTCTATTGGGTCTAAGGGTTCGGGGTTATCTCATCGGTTGCGGGTGATCAAACGTTGGAACGTTCGACTCACAGCGAAGGGGAGGGTGGGTCAAAGGTTGAGGGGTGTTGCAAACCGGAAAAGGGGCCAGCGCATACGTCACCCTGTTTCCTTCCTGCCAATGAGAGTGTCGAACGGGGGTGGTGATCGACTTCTGAATGCGGGTGGTTGGTAAGGCGTTCAATCCCCGTGTTTCAGGGCGCGACCGAATACGCCCAGGGTAATCTGTTGCGTGGGAATGTTACCTCCGCGTTATCCTGCGACCTGTTGGCCTGTTCCACGTTAGGAGTACCAACCCACTCCTTTCTCCGTCTCCCAAGTCACATTTTTACGCTATTGATAATCATTTGTCGATTAGTGACGTGTGTGTTCCATGCGAATTATGTTTGAACATTTTTATATTAAACGGCGTAGGATTGATTTCATCAGCGTATAGTTTGAAATTGCTTCAGTTCCGTCGTCATCTTTGTATTTATTACTTTTAACTACGATTCAAGGTGAGCAGTAGTATTCCATACATTTCAGTTTTATAGTACTCATTTTGGCCTGTTCCACGGCAAGTAACGGCACGGGATAACGGCACTGCATTGATTTTATCTTAATTTAATTTTAAATTGTTTCAGTTCGGTTACTATATTTGCATTTATTTATTTTAACAGCGATGACAAGTGTACAATTCTATTATATCATTTTATAGTAGTATTTTATATTTTAGGTTGCCGAAAATATATTTTGTAAAGAAAAAATATTTTTTATTTTTACCGGAAATGGAACTTAGACCCATGCTGAACGGTATATAGAATTGGAATAGAAAGTACTGCAGGAATACGAAAAATTGTTTTCATGGAATCATGAAAAAAAAATAAAAAAAAATAAAAAAAAATATTATTTATGTTTACCAGAAATTGAACTTTGATACATGCTTAACTATATAGAATAGGAATAGTAGCAAAAGTGGAATCCTCCCAGTGTTATCATATTGACATGTGAGAGCGGTATGACATAATAGGCCTTACGTCCGAAAAGTCGTGAAAAATATTTGAGTAGTCTTGGTAGCACAAATTGATATGATTGATTGGAATGTAGTGAGTATAATTAATAATTAAAAAATATAATTTCAAAATTAATCTCCGTACATGCTTATCGGAGCACACCAAGAAAAAACTTTAGAAGATAGCGTGTTGCCTTGTGGACATTAATTGTTTGTCGCTGATGGAAGTATACGGAATTCGATGGAAGGATAGTGTGTGCAAGAGCAAATGAACTGTATTTTTCTCAGTTATTTTTATATTTTTACACATGACACTGCCCAAAGCTTATCAAGGCATATTGGAATAGGGAATAGTTGATTCTTAGGTTTATTAATGGCTCATCAGTAAATCCTGTCGCAGGCTTTTTTTGAAGTAGTTTCCTACTGCAGTTTTGAAGGTCAAATACATGCATTCAGTTGTGAAACTGGAAGCCACTCTTTACCAATATATTTATAGGAGTAAATGTTATAGCCGTTTATGAGTGGAATTTTCGGTACTAAGTTTTATTGCATAGCTTTGCTGTAACTTATACGAGCCAACTTATAAGATCCTAATTATTTTATCAATAATAATTTTAAAACTATCATGCTACCATACCAAGAATCGACGGGGTAATATTCTCGCCATCAAAACCATGGATATCTGTTCACTTTTTACTACAGTTAGGCTTTTTTTTGGTGGCCTCAATAGCCCAATATCCGCATACTAAGACCGTTATATTTACATACTTATTTTTACCTATGCGTGATGAAAGAAAGCAAAGCACTTTAATGCTAAGCTTGGAAAAATTGACGCCCCATTTTGTGATAATTACAACTGACAAATTTAATTCCAAAGTTTGTAGCACTCTTAGATAACAAGCTTTCCATAGTTTTTTTGGCGCAGATCTTCCTCCTCGAAAACAGTCTTATCACATAGAACCCGGAATGTAGTGATTTTCTCATACAGGAGACGAGGGTAAGAAAGGAAATCTTTCATGAAAAACGATGCATCAGTCAAAGAATTTCTCTTTAACGTTTTGTATTGCTTTTTTCCCCTTAGCTAAAGAGCTTCAAAACCTCGGAAACGAACTAGACTGAGGTTCTTCACGAAGTGCCATACTCATTAAATTGTCAATTAAAGAGTATTCAAACGATAAAAGGACATTTTCGTCCAGCATATTAAGAATGAAAACGTCGTGTCTGAATTATTTCTTTTTCTATGATACATTAACCATATCATTCCTTGGTTTTACCGCATTGATTGAGAATCGACGGGGCATGTCTGCTAGTGCACATATACTAGTGTATAATTGTAAGGTATACTGTCTACTACTAAAAAGGTTGATTTTATTGCTTTGCGCTACGCAGCATGCGTATCGAATATTTTATAGACTGAATTGTGACAATGCCTATAAATCAGACAGAATAATCAGTTACAATGAAAAGCATAAAAAATATTAGGAACAGTGCTAAATCACTGCAACACATTAAAACAGGGATTTTATCCTCATGAAATGGGAATTAATTTCTACTCTCTTTAATTAGCAAAAAGATCAACTTTATCTTGGAAAGAAGCCTTAGGACAGCCTGGGTCACTGCTCTTTATGACCCAAAAGTTTGGCCTAATTCAATGTCACTACTTCGCGCGAGTCCAGGTTCCTTATATTCAGTTTTATTAAAGAGATTTTTTTCGTCAAAAGCTTTTCTGCCACTTAAATGCTCAGTGAATCCAGGATAGAAAAGCCCAGGCAGATAGTGGCAGGGTTTTTTCGTCCCTTCCACTTTGGACGAGAGGAAAGGGCTTCCTAGGGTGCAGTGGATAATTTCGGCACTCTTCGTGTCCGCGGACGGCACTTTGGAGGGTCGGATTTTTTTTATGGTGGCCCAAAGGGTCACCTACGTGTCACGGATTACGTCACGGATCCTATCTCTCGGCAAAGGCGACCCCAGCGACACCTAGATCTCTCTTTCTTCTCCTGTCTTTCGTTATTCTCCTTTTTCTCTCCAGGCTTTCGCCATTTTCAAGGAGCTAAGGTCCAGGGGTAATTAAAATTACGCACCATCTAGCTTTTACATTTACGTTAATTCGAAAAATAGAGTTTTTCATGCTTTATATGATGAAAATGCAACAAATGTATTTATAAAAAATGACTTGAAATTTTCCAGGTAGAATTCAATGACTTAACTCGTTACGAGACGGTTCTGAAGATGAGCGAAAGTTCCCCTGGGAAAGAAATCATTTATCTCGACCGAGAATTTAGGAAATCCAGGTTCAAATCTCGGTCGAGGCAAATAATTTCTTTCTCTGCTGATTTTCCATACAAGTAACGTTGTAATTTGTGAATAATTTACTCTTTATTCTATTTAATGAAATTTTCTGTAAGACCTTTATTTTGTGCCCTGGCAACGCTGGAATTCATCTCATTTCTATGATTAATTTCATCAAAAATTTCAGCGCCGTGAGAGATCATTTTCCCTGATCTGAGCGGGTCGATTGGAGCATCAAATTTCTTTTATTCCGCCGAAGAACCGAATAAGGCATACCAGCCTCGAAAGTTTTTGTTTTACTTACTTTATTACGCTCTAAAATTACGTGAACTTTCGGGTTACTCCACAAAGGGGTCAGGGGTTATTTTCTTGAATAATTTCTTAGGATGCTAACAACTTTATCAAAATTAGTTTGCCAGTTAACTTTGTGTTTAAAACTTCCAGCTAGCTTAATCAATTCATCAATTAAGTATTCCTCATAATTTGAATAAATTATATAGAATACTTTCACAAATCAAACAAAAATACCATAAATTTATATTTTTCCATGAGTCGATCCTGACTATGAAAGGGCTTCAAGTTACTTAAATAAAATAAATAAACGCGGATTTTTGAGTTTTCAATTTGCATCATTGAGAAACTTTTCATTCGTATTCTATTTCAAGAGTAATATATTGTTAGATCACATCATAAAATTACTATTACGAAATTAAGCAACTCTTAATATATGCATCCCTTATTTTCAACGGTCGAAATTCATGAATGCTTTACTTTGGCCACTTGAGTAATTTATCTATTCCATTTCAGGTCTCCTCATTTTCATCCTATTTCTAAAGTAAGTTACTTGAAATACCATTTACACACGTTTTTTACATATTGAATTGGGTATTTTTTCTCAGGCCTTTATTTAATTATTTTGCATTGATTCATTTTCATTTTATTCATAAAATAGTGGTTCATCGTGATGTTCACTAAAAACACCCTTTTTTCCCTAGTTTGCTCTTCGATGAACGTCTTTAAGAGAAATTTTGATCGGAGTTGTATCAGGAAAAAACCTTTCATACAGATAGTACATGAAAGAGACGAAATATTTCGGAATCCGTAATGTTTTGCAATTCACCATTATCATTTCAAAACCTCCATACTACTGATTTTTAACTTCGACATTATTATAAAAATATTGCAACCACATTTTGATATATAATTGCCTCCAAAAAAACAGATCTCGATGAAATATTCCTTTTTTCATTAAACAAATTAGTGGAGAAATGAGGAAAAAACATGCATAATTACTCATCTGGATATAAAAAATGCCTCGTACTCATTGTCAATCTAAATACCGCACGGAGCGTGAAATATGAATCCATCAACTCGACAAGCGAGTATCCATGAGGATGAAAAATAAAACGCAGGAACATAATCAAAGAAAAAATGAACGAAAGCCGGTGAATTAAAAAATATACATACATATATAGTTTTTTTTATTCATCCGGTAATAACTTTTGGTTTGCCCAATCCGAGCGGGTGGGGAACCGTATTTTTTTTGGTACTCTACTACTCTCGGACAAAGTGTCCGAAATTCGACCGGGGGAAGGGAGGAGAGCCGCCTTTGCCCGTAACTTGTTGAAAAAAAGGTCGTAAATGTATAAAAAAATGTTTACGGGGCGTGGGGAAAGATGGGGTGGAGGAAAGGAAGGATATAAAAATGTTTCACTGGGCTTGAATAATGGTCGTTTATTTTTTTTTGTTCCCGAATCTGTGGGATCCTCCTCTTGAATGGTCGAGAGAGGGAGAGAGAATTTAATGCTAGTGGAATGTAATGGCTCTGCGGTTTCCTCTTCCCCTCCCTTGAAGTGAACCTCTAAGCGGAGTCCAAAGGGTGTGTTTCACAGCGAGCGGAAAATGGTCGCGGTAAGGTGTTGCAAAAGGTGATCAGTCCGGAACAAGTGCAAACAGATTACCAGTAGGCGGGAAAAGTGGAGAACCGCCTTCAGGAAAACGGTAAATTATGTATTTTTACGATTCAGGGAGAACGAATGGGAATGAAAATTAAATGTATTTGATTTGCGTATTTAAGACTCTTGAATTATTTTTAGCGATTTATTTTACTCTTTCATTATTACTTAGCTGCTTTTTGTTTTCATGCTAACATATTTAATATTTTTAAATGATTTTTAACGAATAACATTTTTCTTATACGAGTAGTTATGTGTCGTTATTTTTTTAACTTTCATTGCTTCCAAGTTATACTAATATTTACGTAGTCAGGGTTCTTACGTTATTTCTCATGTGTCGAAATACATTCAACATCAGGTTTCTTCTAAAACAGGTATTTTCTCTCACATTGTTAACAGTTTATCGCAGGCATAAGAATTATATCAGGAATGTTACAGTTGAAAACATGCATATTTGTTTCATATTTGCTAACATATTAACTTTTTGATATGGGACGACATTAAGCATTTATACATAAATATATATATTGCTCAGGCTGCCATATTACCGTATTCCAAGAAATTTAAGCACCGACAATATAATAAATATTTATCAAAAACTTGTATGAAAGAATGACAACTCTTGAAAATTCTTATGAGGAAATTTGACATTCTATTTACGAGGGGACTTAAATGAATCTCTAACTGATACAGATGCACGCCTAAGACCGCTATGTTATATTATTCACGGAAATTTACGCAAGGTTTTAGCAAGGATTGACCCCTACAGTTTACGACATTTTGTAACTCTTTAATGGAAAAATGAATTTAATAAATGTTAATATTTTCCTACGGTAATAAAATTCTTGGTGGTAATCATGTTCCAATTTCATAAAAGTCAATATTGTTGCTTAATGGCCATTAATTATTGGAATAAGGAATGACGAAGATTGGAAAATAACGCTATGTGTCAAATAAAAACAATGTGATGAGAAGGGAAGGGGAGAAGTGAGGGAGAGGACAGCCTGTTGTATATCTCACCGTTGAGAACGTGGACGGCGACTGTCGCGAACTCTGTCGGTGAAATGGAACACGTGTAGTTTCCGCTGTCCGGCTTGTCCGCTCTCGCCACAGAAAGCGTGCTGTTAGCGCCTTCGTCCATCAAATCCGTCTTCACGCTGCAAAAAAGATAGCAAGTTAAATTACAATCTATAAGCATATGAAATTAGGACATGGTTTGTTTTGGCACAATTTGGGGCCAATATCATTCGCATTGTAGAGAACCTCTTAAGCGACTTCGATTTGAGGTCTTCAAATATGTATACGATTGAATTAACGGGGGGAGTAAAACCATATCGCATACAAATAATCAAATTTTAATAATTGGATAACCTCAACTTACTTCGTTATTGGTGAGCTAATAGTGTTTAGTGGCAAATTAAAATACTTTATGCCTTATTGTAATTTTGCTGCACACTCATTACAAAGCAGCTTTTTGAAATCCCTCGATGGTGCAAGCTGTTTTATTTTTCCATAGCTTCCGTAAAATTGAAATTGCATCAATTCATTTTTAATAAATTAAATTGCCTTCCCTCATGGTGAATATTGTCGTTATTTCAATTTACAACTCATCATTACTCTATAATTTCAAAAGTTATTCTCTCAGCCAACTCATTTTCAACTTCATTTTTTTACGTTTGTCTTTTTTGAATACATATAAATAACATAAATACTACTAAATTAAAATAAAATTTTTCATTAAGCTAGATAAAACGTTGTCTCTTTCGTCCACCGGAATGGAAGCCGAATTAAAGACTTAAAAAAATGAAATACGCCGCGAGTGAATGCCTAGAAATATTGATTTTCTCTTCATCGACATTTCTGTTTGTGAAAGACCCCTCAAAGTGGCCCGAAACATTTTCTACCCTAGGCTTCTTTCTGCTATTCAAGCCATTCAAATCGGCTCCACCCTGTAGAAAGGGTGTAATGACCAGGCTTGTCTCTTCGGGCCTCGCCAAAACACTTGCAAAAAGCGTATAAGAACGCAGGCTAAAGTCAAAGAACTATCCTCGGGCTACAATCATGTCAAGGTGGAAAGACTTGCGCGTTCCTTCAGCCTTCCTAGGGCTGCATTGGCGGGATCAATTTTCTGTTGCTCCCGTTAAGGCCACTCTAGACATATCGGTCGATGTGTACAATTATAAGCCTGACGAAAAGTAGTCCCCATGATGCTGTCATGAAAAAATCATTGTAAGAATGGAAGTGGGATACCTACGAAATATTTCCTCCTGGAAAATAGGGAAAAATTGGAATGAGTAAGGACGGCAATGTCCTCGAGCCCGCCAACGCGCAAAACCCTTGTAGAGATTTATCATCATCATCAGTACCCAGGAAAGAAGAAAAGAAGACCCAGAAGATAAAGAAGAAGGAGACAGCAAGAAATTTGGCTCCATGGAGGGAAATGATGAAAGTTAAAAAATATTAGATGTGTAATGGAGAGAGGGAGAATAAATATCTTAGGATTATGTCAAATGAGGTGGGAGAATGGTGGACACTACTGGAGTAATGGGTACATGGTTATAAGTAGTGGTAGGGAGGAATGTTAATTAGGGGTTGATTTGGTACTAACCGGGAAACTCGTTGAGATAGTGGCAAATATAGATCAGGTTAGCGATAGGAATCTGGTGATAGAGATTGAGGCACTACCCGCCAACCTTTTGGTGTTTCAAGTTTACATGCCCACTAGCAATCATTGGGAGGAAAAAGTAGATGACGTGTATGAGCATCTCGAGGATATAATTGGAGAAACTCCGGGTGATAAAAATCTAGTAGGGACTGGAACGCTTCATTCGAAGTAGGGAGAGATGGAAACAAAATAGGAGAATTTTGATTATTAATGATAGTGATGGAAAGATGCTAGCTGCGCTACCGGATATTCAGAGGAGATAGAATTAATACATGGAAGATCTGTTTGGATGCAGGAAAAGGCCGAAAAGATAGGACATGGAGGAGGAAATTTCACAAGTAGAGGATAACTTTAGGCCGGGGATCATAGTCTAGGAAATCGAAAGATGCGAGCAGAATGCGAGTTTAATATGCAAATGATTTATTGTATTGCTATAAAATGTTAAAAAAATATATTTTAGCCTTTTGGATATTATATTTTTTCTGAATACTTTCGAAAAAATTGCGAACAAAAACAACATTCGCATAATATAGGTCAAAATAAGAGTATATACTCACCCATGTATATTGGGTTTTTCTAGTATCGGTTTCACGAAAAGCATCACATTCAGGCACATAATTAATTTATTTAAAAGATAAATATCCCCATTTTTTGTTCATGTTTTACCAGAAAATGCTGCTATGCAGTGAAACCGATTAATATATACGATCGCAGAAGAGTACAAAATATCAGCATAACAATTGTAGATGAAAGCATTATACTTTATTAATTACGATTACAGTTGGATCGCAAATTTTGCATGGTGTAAAATAATAGTTGAATTTTTTATTTCCAAGGTTTGATACCTCTAACTCTTCTCATACTACTCATTACTCTTCCTACAACTCATTATCTAAACCCCCAATTGGTTTTATTTCACTCATGGTCGTTGGAATTTTTTTTAAATCAGCGCCGCTGGAATAGCAGCAAAAACTATTTATATCTATTATAACTATTTTCATCCGCCTTGTCAACATTTCAAGAGCATAAAAAACTATCGCTTTTCCCGTTCAAGCACATGGCGATAAAAAAATTGGGCGAACCTTGTGCGCAGAATTGCTGCGGGGATGAAAGGCGTTCCCAAATGAAGAGGCGACAACTATGATCAAAGGACTCTGGAGGAAGACTAAAGACTGACGAAACATCTACGTGGTGTGAGTTACCCTACAATTTTGAGACAGGCCGTGAAGAGAGATGTTGGATGAAATGCGTTGCTTTGAGACCCATTGCTAGAGAAGGGCTTGCTCTAGATTAAGCACTTGCATGAATGTAGCTAGACGAGAGTAGGCGACCGGTGTCTGAGAATGTAATCGTTAGCGCTGGATGGCAAAAGAAAAAAACGAGATGAATTAGTTGTTCTCTTTAATCATGCATAAATGTTCATTCTCGTAAGTTGTTTGCGGTAATATCTCGTCGGATATGCATAAAGCTCCAATATTCATATGCCTGCAAGACCACAAAACTCTGCAAATATTTAAATGTGCTGAAAAATTAAGCCAGCAGTGGTTTGCGAAATATGCATTTTTGAAAAGGGCAGCATTGCGTTGGAGTGATATGGAGTTTGAATGGAAAAGTGGATACTCTCCTATTCCTCGCCAGGAGGGTCTAAAATTTTCCTGTCTCTATGCAGTTGCATGCATTGTTCCTTTCAATCCTACGTTTATAGTATTCTATCCTCTACTCTGCCAATGCCTTGATATTGGAGTTTGGTATTGGAAAAGCTGATATTGGAGTTTACTAAAATGTTATGCACGTGGAACTTGGATTTCACCGTCAAAGGATAAGAGTAAAGATTCTTATAGAAGGCGTGTCCTGAAAATAAACTAAAGCAAATGTCCGTTGGAAATAAAGCAGGAACGCATAAAAACACACCTACCATTTTGGTTTAACTTATTTTTTCATGATTTTTGAATTAAATTAAGTTGAAATCATGAAATGAATTAAATTGTGAAATGATATTTGGTCTTAACATTATTAAATGCAATTTCAATGGCTAAGTAAATATTGTTTCACCTTTAAATTAATTCCAATAAATTTTGGTGTGAATTTAACTTTACAGAAATATAAATCTTTTAAGGTAGCTTATCTTACACCGTATTATAGATAAACCATCATAAAATGTCGGCCTCAGTGGCGGCGGGGATAAGACCTGGCCTACCATACGAAGGCCGCGGGTTTGAGTCCCGCCTGGATAGCTTGCCGATTCTAGAACAAGGGTGTGTGTGTAATCGTCTGTTTAAACTCCCGAATTGAAGGCCTCATTGTGCTGTTTTCGGGGGTAATCGAGATAAATAAATAAATAAATAAAATGCGTTTCATTGATACATCATTACCGTGGATGCATATTTCCACTGAGTTTCTTCAATTCATTCGAAATAGAATTTTATTTTCCCAAAGAATTCGTAACTGAGCACCAAATGAAGTTGTTCGGAGAATAAATACACTATCGTGGAAAGAAGTCTGAGACTTTCTTGTTGAAGAAAGGCAGACATAACAAAGATTGGGTTTCCCCCACAAAAACCACGTTGTTCCCAAGTCCCATCTTCCCTCGGCTCCTTATCTCTTGGCCAATCAATAGCACTCAGGGCACCGGAACTTCATTCCGACCTCATGGCTAGCCCCTCAGCATCACTGACCTCCCTCGGGGATTTTGCGGTTAAGCGGTTGATTAAAAATCTACGCAGCAACCCAAGGGAATAAAGCAGTGCTCCTTAGCGACAGTGGTAAAGCAACCCTATCCATCAATATGCTGAACACGTAATATTAATCTTGAAAAAGAGATCCAAGATGTGGCATCTTTTGAGCATCTTTTCCGGGGAAAATCAGAAATTGGATGATTTGGTAGAAGTGTTTGTGCGATTTACCAGAAATCCAGAAATATTTTATGGAAGGGGACGCCGTACACAAAAGGACACCTTTCATAATTGTTTTTGTTTTAACTAATGGAAGTTATACAACACTTGTTTTCTATTTTTCAATTTCTTTTACCAACTTAAATATGGGTACTTTTTACAGTATATTTTTAGCTGTATATAGGCCTGTATGTAGGCTTGTAGCTTTATATAAGCCTGCTTACACCCTTAGAAAACTGATACACCATTTTTTCCTATTTTTCCGGTTCATGGTACCACTAGACCATGGTAATGATACTTCCGATACTTAAAAATGGTTATTTATTATTGAAATTGTAAATATTTGGTTTTATTTTCTAACGGTAATAAATGGAAATTGAGTTCGTATTTTTCCCATTGCTGTCGCAATGCGAGCATTGGTAATTCGGTTTTATTGAGAGGTAATGTGGTGGACAAGAGCTCAAAAATTGGATTTGACTGATTGTGTGCACTGATTTAAAACTCAGTGCATCACAATATGAGTCATTGGTATATTTGAAGGAGTTTAATAAAAAAAAAGCTTAATGCATACATTTAGTGATTCTTGGATTTATGCCTCATCACGACGGCATTATTTTAACCATTAGGTTACTACTCAGTTTTCGCAGAAATATGAATTTCATTGAATAATAGTGATAATAAGGTTTTGCTCCTGCTTATGAGGCCAAGATTGGTAATGAAAGTGTGTTGAATCCCCTATATTTCTCCGCAATAAAGAAAGCCAATGGATATAAGATACAGACATCAGTATCATTTGAATTTAAGCAGTGAGTTTATTAATTCCGAGTAAATTTAAAAAATCTAAATTACGGTTAAAGGAGTTAAAACATGATCCAGTTATCAAACTTTAATTTCCTAATTGTTTTCATTTTTTGCATTATAATATGAGCTAATTTAAAAGACGAAGTGGTTTAATTTTTGCTCATGCTTTTTAAGTCTTGAGTTAAGTTCACATTTTCTACTATCGCTTTCACTGGATTTGATGTGTGTTTTCTGTTTGAACCATTCCCCCAGTTTCTATTTGCACCTTATGGAAAAACTTGATCATTCTTTCGAGGTTATTGTGACTCACGTATCTTTAAGCTGAGGCAAAAGAGACTAAGATTCCCATATTCCCATGAAATTACAGCATCGTGTTCAATGTAGCCAACGCCAAGAAACTGTCGAGAAGAAAATCCAAGAAATGTTTAAGTAAACTAAATAAGGGGAAAGAAACTACATATTAATTGTTAAAAGTGTACCCTTTTTCACTTATATGCTTCTATTTTTATCTATATATCAGTTTTGATGAAAAAGCCATTCTAAATGTGTATTTTTTTTCTTTCCCAACATCTTCGCTTTATTTGGTCTACCTCAATGGATTTCTCCCTCAGTGTTTCTATGAGTTGACCGTGTCTCAAGATGCGGCCAATCCGCCTGGATTATCTCCTCCTCAATGTTGGTTGGGCAGTTTCTGATTGCTGTATTAGTTACGGGTAAATTCACGATTGCACAGCACACTGAGCTATACAACGTATCCATGCGCTTTGGTTCCTCTCGATTTGAGCGCCGCCAGCAATGACGGTTCATTCAATGGTTGAGTCAAAACTAGGATTATTAGACTTAATTTTGGTAGTACTTTAATTATTATTATGTACATGCATAAGGGTATTGAATTTAAATTTAGCAATAATAAAGTTTTGTTTTAAATCAATTGCGAATTTAAAATCTTGCCGAAGTAAATATGATCGGAAAAAACGTGAATTTATCATTTTTTTATTAGAGTCTGTTTGAGGCAATGAAAAGAATTTTTAGCCAACTGTAAACCTTGTCATTCGTGACATTTTATTAAGATTTTTTTGTATTAAGAGGTATTTTTTTTAGTTTTAAGAGAGACGTGAATTTCGTTATCCCGGCCGAATAAAGTTTTCTATTATACTGCCTGTAGCACTAAAAAACTTAAAATTTTAAGTTTACGCTCTTATTTCACTTAGTACCTCTCTGCCAGTCTCAAGTGGCTTAAGTAAGTGTTAAAACCGGTTTGGGAAATAAAAATGCTGTATAGCTAGGAACGTTAATTTTACAGTGCTGTTTTAAGAATTTGCTTGGCATAGAACATATGCGATGTACTTAAACATGCGCAAAAAGATTAAGGATAATCAGCGCACAGAACTCGTTTGCCCCACTTTGCTTTTCGTGCGGAGTGTAGTTTGGTTTAATCTATTTTACATTCCGTTTCTCCTCTATACGCTTCCCCGACCGTATCTTCCTTGCGTTCAGTGGCCGCTCAATTAATCCAGCCAGTGGCTCGATACACCTGCACTTATTCATGGTGCCGTCCGAGACAAAATAAACCTATTAACTAGGACGGCGACGATATGTGAGTCCTTATGGTTTGTCATTAGATTTTATTTTTTGTATTTATTTGGATGAACGTTTAGATTTGGCTGAAAAATATCCTCAACATTAATAAGGGGAATAAGCAACTTTGAAATGATATCAGAATCCTAATTCTAAGCGAGATGCGTACATGAAAGAAAAATTTGGAGCTTATTCATGCCTCATTACAGGTTTAATGAGGTCAAATTGCGTTCATGAACAAATATTCGTGGAAAAGAATTAGTTAATTCGGTCAGAAGTCCTAATCTGATGTGTTTCGAAAGAAGGAATATGCTTCACCGATACCCCACACGTATAACTTTTTCATACATCATTTTAATATGACATGATACGCATTCCCTTACCTCTGGAATCTATTGAAAAAGTAATACAATGGGAGACGAATACATGTTGAAATAATATGATGAATTTTCAATTTTTTAGATTCATTTAATTATTATTTCACTATCAAATATTCGTGGAAATGAATTGGCTTGTTGGATCAGTTTTTTATTGAATGTACTTCTAAAGAATAAAATAATTTAATAGTTACGTTAAAGGGTATAAATTCCAAATAACGGTTCAGTTATGGATTTGAATGCATTGTTCTAACCGCCTGTCGTTTACACGAAATTTTCAGGAAGGCGAACCGATCGTATTAGCCCTTTTGAAGTACCAAGAAGAAAGGAACACCTGTAATTGTATCATGGCTGACGAAAAAATTGTGATGCATTGGATGAACTCTCTCTTTCCTTCAATATCAGACAGATGCCGATATGTTTATGTTATCCCATCTTAGCTTGCTTGCGATGAAGGATAAGCAGATTATAAATATGTATAAACAATATTTATATATGTAGTGGCGCCGACTCCATGGGGCCTGAGGGGACCCGAGCCCTCTCAAAAATTCGTGTGAGGAAAATATGTGTCAGGCTTGTCGATTTTCCCCGAAGTGTCCAGATATCGAGATTCGAGTTATCAGGGTTCTCATGTTGATCATATGACTCTTCTAAAATGCTTAAAAAACTTAAAACTCACCTCTCATAAAATTTTCCGAGGCAAGATCCCCGGTTTGGGCCTCCCAAATATTTTTTGTTAGTCGGCATCCCTACATATACGAGACAAAGACATTCTAAACTTTCTAAGAGGAACTCTTCAACAGTTTATACGTACTCGGCGAAGTTAAAATAAATATATTCTTTTTGAAAAGCAAATGGAATCTGAATAATTCATTAAATCACTATCGTTGAATAATTGATAATCAATTCATCATTGGCATGCTCATATCATGTATCAATTCATTAGCTAATTTATAGAGCATTAATGTAAGTTGGTATTAAGAATTTGAGCATGTCAGAATAATCCATCAAGTCGAGCGAACACTTATCCAAGGGGGAAATTGTTTATAATATTTATAAAACCATGAAAATTATCCCAAAACCTTATAAATATTCGGATTAATAAGTGAACCATTCACCAATTTTGAAAGTTTAAAATAAATTGTCATCAAGGTGACTTATGTGGGAATCTTACCAATCGAAGGTAAAAAATGGCTCTAAAATGGATTGCGACCCATATTTTTATCAGATATTTGTAGTCCGAATTATGTGCACTAGAATACTGAAGTGCACTAATAACCTTACCTTTTATATAAAAAAAAAGTTCCTGTCTAGTGAAGAGAGCGTTTTAATAATCATTTTCGGCCTATGAATTACGTTATCCACTGAATTGATTGAAAAATTAATAAAATTAGGGACGCATGTAATCTAAAACAGATCATCAATATTTAAGTATATAGTTCAGATTTTTGTGAACATAAGATGAATTCTCACGACGATAATTTTTTAGGAATTCGGCAAAAAAGATAATACGACCCACATATTGCCAAAAATTGATATGTTTCCCGGGTTATTCGTTCAAGTATATAAATGCACGCTATTTCGTGAGAAGGCATTTGCTAATGGTATTTTTCACCTCTTAGCGCTCGTAAAACGTCATCCATCAGTTGAGGCGTCTGAAAATGAGAGGCGAATTCGATGGAGAAAAAAAAACAGTGTCGTTATGCGACGCACGGGGAGGAGGGGGAGCTAACGTGAGCAGACTAGTTGAAATTCCATCCAAAGACGGCGCTGAGGTGGAGAGAAAGGCAGGGGCGTGGAGGAGTATTGGAATTGATTCGGTCTTCGATAAGTGGGGCAGAAGAGACGGGGTAGCGATGGTTTGGAAGAGCAGTACTTCGAGATGAGAGATGCGAAGCGTTTGGTTTCATTTGGCACCATTCACGTTTTAATTCCTTTCTTCCACGAACATCAAAGGGAACAAAAAATCTCAGTAAATTTAAAGCCCGAAGACGTCCAACCGATCATCGCAATTTGCAAAACTTTTAAAAATAAAAACAAAAACATATATAGTGTGCACTGTGAGTCCCAATACTTTTGACCTGCATCCACGGGCAGTCCACAGTTGCCCGTGAATTAATTTCACGCCCTGCGCTCCAATGGCCCTTAACTTGATCCTGACATGGCCAAAAATGACGGTGGTCCGTAGCGGTCAGGAAAGCGTCCATTACTCCCTTGCGACATACTGGATGGGGGGATATTGCTTTGCTACGGTCAATTTAAAAATAAAAATATTGTTATTGATTTTTAACGTGTAGTTCCGTCGAGCGATGTGGTATGAATTTCCCTCAGCCATTTAAGTCTGTAACTTCTATCTCAATAGGCAACCCGCCAAGGCTTTTATTTTTATATTTTTTTAGATCCAAGAGAATAGTGGCAGGAGTAACTTGATCTAGTAGGTGAAGGGCTTGGAAGATTATTGAAGGATCCTGGATTGAAACCTTTAGTAAAGTCTTGGAACATGCCCCGAAAATTCGACCACGGAAGTGCAAGGTCGCCAAGGGAAAGGAACTGACTCCCCGAAATTTAGCTATTTGAACGACAGTGGCTAAGTCCGGGGTGAAGTCTAAGCTTATATATCAAATCCAACCTTTGGGTTGCTTTACTAAGTGTAAAATTGAAGTGTGGTCATTTATTTTATTCATATATTTGACTCCACGAAAACGATGTCGTCTCGTATATGCATCCTTCTTATCGCCAGCAGAGATGAATAGGCTGTCAAAAAATCTCCTCCAATAAATGCTAGAGGTAAGCACTTTGAAAAAAATTTCAAAAACAGTGACTAATAAGTACCTATGAAAGGCAACGGGTAGGCCTTCATCCATAAGTAAAGATAACTGGCGGAAAGACGGAGCCCTAAAATATGGCAGATATATATATTTCGAGATGAAGAGTAAAAATACCACAAAATGATGGCTGCAAATGCATTTGACCGAAAGAACAATGTTTCTGTGATACGAATGTTAAGATTTCAGCTAATAATTTTATTCCATTGATTAATTAGGCGTGTTAAAAGACAGTGCTGCATTCAACCGGCGAATCGCCGACTCTTTCGTTTACGGCAAAGTCCCGCCGGCCGGCGAATCGCCGTCTCTTTCAGCCAAAGGGTTAATGGAGTGAATCTTATTTGGTGCTGCATTTAGTGATGACTATTGAATGCATATTTTCAAAATTTAGTTGTTCGGGCTTATACATAGTCAGTTACATATAGGAGTCATTTTTCAATCATCGCATTTAAAAAAATTGAATCAAGATGACAAGGTTATTCAAATAAGCTAACTATTTTGTCTCATGTGAAATAAATATGCTATTAACATATTTTAAAAGCAATACAACGATACATTAAACTGCTATGTAGTTATTTTAATTATAGGCTTATCATTAATAAATAATATTTGTTAATTATAATATATGTTCATTACAAATCAAGAATATTTTCCTCTTGAGGATATGTTAAGTTCTTAAGATTTTATTTCCTCAACAATTTGTTTGTTCATTTGACCAAAATAAGGAAAAATTTAGCGTACACCATTGCTTTGAAATAGTTTTTTGTTGAGCATTTATTATAACATAAAGTCATCTCATTTTGATAGAAGTTGGACGAGGTTATTACCTTGAGAAATTGCTTTTTCATTATCGCATTCAGTATGTCCATGTCGATGTTTTCCAAATTTTGATTTTAATGAGTAATTATAATTAGGTTTTTGCTCACTGACATGAACAAGTTTTCATAAAATTGACTGAATTGGCTAAAGTAACAATATTCTAAGAGATATTTGCTATTTAAAAATATTAAATAACTTCATTTTTCGATTTGGATGGAATTCCTTACAATTGAAGCTATTTCTTTCCGATAAAACTAATGGTCAAATACTCAAACGGATATTTTTTAAATAATCATAGTTCATATCTTTCATTTATAACGAGCAACGTGAATAAAAACTTTTAAGAGCAGACCTCGCGTTTTCTCCAAACAAACACTGAAGCTTGATTGGAAAGTGAAATGAAAACAAATCGTGTTTGACTAGGGAGTCATTAATAAAGGTCATTCATCTCTCTCAAAAGGCTGTCGCAATTTATTTTAGCCCATTTTCAATCTCCTGGTTAATGGATCGGAATGGCTTCTCAGGGCAGCAAAGTGGTCGTAGGCAAGATCCAAATTTATTTCCTTGCCTTTAGCATCACACCTTTGTGGCTTTTAGAGCGGTCTTTTGGATTAACAGCCCATCAAGCAGTCTTTTTAAGAATGGCACTTTGGGCCACTCTGCCCTTGACCCTTTTTCCTCATGATACGGGTTAACAGAAGGGAATGATTTCTCGAACCTAATTGATTGTAATCGCAGTGCGTGATGACTGGCACAGTGAAAATTAAACTTTCGTTTTAACCCTCTGTATAAGGCGTCTTATTCTGCAATTCTTTTGTTTCCTGATTCTCGAATTTTCCTCTGCTCATTCCATTAGTAAGTTATGAAAACACCTATATTACTCCAATGAATAACTTATTTCGATAACGTTTTGTCGCATAAGAATTTTAGTTTAAGGTAAGTAATTTAAAAGCAAATTAATCACGTGTGTACGTAGTATGATATAGAAGAGCATCTCCAGAATTTTATTTCACATAATAACCTTATGCTGTTAGATTTTATCGCACCTCAGTATTTTTTCTCGAAATGGTAATTATAGTTAAATATTAGATCATACCGCGTGCAGTGCATGTTTCGTGAGGAAGTTTTATCTTACCCGTCGGTGTAAGACATGGATAATTACATTCACAGAGGAAATTTACAGAATTTACTAAGGCTGCTGATTATGCAGCGAAATGAGAGATATATACTTTTAAAAATGTTGATTAAGGTATTAATGACTCATTTGAATATTTAGAATTAGTCTGAGAACTCAATCAAAGGATAGTCAAGAAATATTATGCATGTATAAGGATGGTAGTTTTTGGGGGTAATACTCGAGACTAATTCCATTTGCACTGGGTTATAAATGGTAAATGTGATAATCATAATTGCATATTTCCTTCTAATATAGAAAATGATGGTTAGTATATTTGATAGATTACCTACTTGAATCATTAATTCTTAATGATATCATGCGCATTATCGATTTCGTAAATAAATTCGTTTTTTTGCCGCACATTACGTTACAAACTTGGAATTAAACTTTAAATGAGCATTCATTAAAATATTAACAATGAATTCAAAATAGAATTAAGGTAAATCTTTTATCTCACAAAATGAAGGATTGGATATCAGATATCACTGGCATAAAGTTAAAACTGCATTGATATACGCACATCGTCAGATAGACTGAAATTAATAAATAAATTCACGTTAAAATTAATTTATGTATTTTGAGAAAAATGGTCAAAAGATGATCAATATAATCTAAAAACTTGAATGTAAACGGACAGTGTAACCAAATAGCATCTTTCTTAGCAACTCAGAAAGCATCGTCTTGAAACCTTTAGGTGAGTCTACATAAGGCAAAAGGGACAAAGTTAGAGAAGAAGATATTTTGCCGAAGTGGTAGGGGTAGTATTTAGTTTATCCTGCGCACAATAAACCACTTTAATAAATGATTGGTTGGGCTCACCATTTAAATATACCCAACGAGCACCCTATCTTCATTAGGCGGCTTTAGGGGTAATGTGTCCATAGTGTAAGCAATCGAATATTTGTGCCATTGAAGACTGGTGAGAAATTCGATGATGTGGGAGATTTTAGGGAAATTCTGGCCGCATTTTTCATCTTTGAACTAGTAGCGTATGGAAGGTTCCAAATTTTAATATTCAATCCAGGGATAAGGTGGTGATCTGCGCTTGAAATATTCTCTATTTTCATCCATCGGCATCAGGGATGGCTCGGCTACCACATATTTTATCGCATCACTGCGGTCTGCGACTAAACCTTTTGGATAAATTCAAGAGCAGTGTCTTTTCAAACGAAGTTAGCAATATCTTAGGAACGCCAACATAATACGGAAGATCAGATCATAGAAATAAATAAGAGAGATAGACTGTAGAACAAATATATTCAGAATGTCTTTTTTTCTACGATCAATAAGAGCTTATAAGGGCAGCGTTAGAACTCAAAAATAGATAAGAAGACTTGTAGTGTAGTCTTCTAACTTATGTATAACTTAATGCATGTTCCTTTATTTTATTATTATCTCTAAAAGCGTATGGTAGCATAATTTGTTAGCATGCGTGACGTTTTTTTGGATCGTGTGGTGTGCATGTGGGAGTCCAATTGCATGCTGCATGCTGGTGATTGATCACCTCCTGCCAAAAACCCTATAGGTGGCTCGCAAGGTATAATGTAGAAGTTCGATTATCTTCCGAGGTTTGCTCATTCACTCCTCCCTCGTAACGGCATTTATATGAACTACATTTTATGTTCCTTCCTAATGTAAGTTGGTTTCTGTTTTCACTTCGTTCGCATTTTAATCGGTTTACAAAAATTGACCGCGCATCGCAAAAGGCCTGCTATCCTACGACTTCAATACTTCTATAGCAGCACTATTATTTAGAATAATTCTCTAACTTAGTATTCGTGACAGCATCATTGGGTGAGGTTGCATACCTAGCAGTTCCTCGATCGGTCGTTAAAGGTCGGGCGTCAAGTCTCCTCATCGTGCGAAATTGACACATCCCGGGCCGTCTCGACCCCTGCGTTCCTCAGACGATCGCATTTCTCTCTCCTCTATTCCATTAGCTGCTCATCGATTTCTCATTTGAGGTCTATTCTTGAGAGTAGGTCGTATATAAGGGTTTAGAGCGGACTGATTCATTTTTAGGGACGCGTTTCGTTCTATTATTTTTTTTTTCATTTCCGTTCAAGGGCTTGAGCGGCAGAACGCATTTGCGTTGAGGGGATCGCATAGGAAAAACGGATGCTGGTAATTTTCCACCGTCAAATGTACGGTTGAAATTTGGATCGCTTTCGAATATCGAGTTATGAAAATGTAATGCCCCTTTCATCTGGATCAGCAGTTTTGTGCCCTGCGCGCAGAGTGCCTACTATTTTTCTCGATGGCAGTGGCGTAGCGTTGGGTGAGGGGGCCTGGATCCCATCACTCATAGTTAAGATGCATAAAAATATATAATATTAAGGCATATAAAATATTATTTAAGCATATTATATTGTAACAAATTAATTATGCTCCTCATTTTCATTTTTCTAGCTTCCTCATGTATTTGAAAGAGTTCGAAGCTCCGGAAAAAGTACATCACTGCATATACTTAAGTTAATTTGGTTAAAATGCAATTACTTTTCTTCATCACAAGGGCAAACAAAATGTTGAGAAATCATGAATTTGCAAGTTTTTTTGATAATGAAAAATTATAAAATTAATTAAACCTCTACTTAGTACCCTGTTTATTCAAATATTTTCCCCCTGAACCCCCTGGTTTTGTACCCTCCCCTCGAACGAATTTCCGTCCTACGATACCATTCAATGAATTCTATTTTTCCCAATCAATAATTTACAAAGAATCCAGTTCCGAAAGCATTGCAGCGACTGTGTTTTATTCTATGAATGATTAATATCTATGAAGTATGTAGTTCCTGAATATTCATGTTGTGGTATAAAAACTAATATATTCATTGGAGGAGTAAGAAACTATGCTAGAAAAAGGCTGTGTTTAATTTCAGTTGAAATTTAGATCGCTTTCAAATATGAAAATGTAATGCCCCTTTCATTCGGATCAGCAGTTTGGTCCCCTGCGCGTAGAGTGCCTACTATTTTTCTATAGCCATTGTTTTCTCCACTGCTGAGATCATTTCAGCAACTATGCTTTACACGATGAGCAAAAAAATATGATCATGAAATATGTAGATCCTGAATATTCATTTTGTGGTACAAAAACAAACCTAGTCATCGCAGGAGTAAGAATCCATCCTAGAAAAGCAGTGTTTTATTTCAGTTGCAGATGAAATTCTGGATACAGAATCGAGTTAGGATAATTGAACACTGGGAATGATTTTGAGGAAAATTTAAATTTCATGGTGATTCTTCTGAATGTATTTTTTGCCTTCGAAGCCGTGACCTTATCTTCTATTTCAAAATATTTAAAAAAATCAGCGTACGGAAAAATGCGCTTTTCTCGTAGAATGAAAATTGAATTCAACATACGGAATTACGAACGTCCTACATTCTGATGAATATCATTTCGTGCATCTTTTCCTTGTAAAGTAGTTGTTGCAGGTAATTTTTTTTTGGATTGAAGTAAGTTTATCTGAACGACACTGGGTAAATTTTACATCGCACTCAGTAATTATCCAATGGTGCTAACATGTTCTGTGTTGACACGCATAAACATAGTTCAGCATATTAAATATCCCAGTTTATCGGTAATGGATTTGATTTTAGCGATTAGATTTCTTCTTGATAGTGGAATGGGAAATGTTATTAAAATCTTTGAAACTATGAATATGGAATTTGCGCACAAGTCAATTTCGGTATGTAACAAATATTACATAAATTGTGTACTCATGGCATTCCTTGATAAATTATCATCTCGCGTACACCTTTTTTATGTGTATATGCTCGCTGTCCTAACGAGTTCTCAAGAGGCATTATATTAGTACGCCTACTCTTACTCTCATGGCCATCTATACCGTAGATGGTCTATAGCCTCGCCAACTGATTGCCTCCAATTCATTTATCTCCTGCATCCTGATCGCTGACATCCATTCTCCCAATATCAATCAACACCTCATCCTTCCATCTTTTTCTCGTTCGTCCTGAAGGTCGTCTTCCAAGAGAATAGTTTTCTGTCCAGACTGTTTTAATAGGACCTCTTTTTCTCCTCTGATGATGTGTCCTGCCCATCGAAATCTCCGGCTTTTAGCTTCAGCTACTACGTCTAGTGAGTAAAAAAGGTCCCTGACTTCAATGTTGTGTTTTATTCTCTTGGTTCCATATTCTCTTGTGGGCCCAAAAAATTTCCTTAATACTTTATTTTCGAAGGTAATTGACTTCTTTTCCGTTCTTTTGTCGATAACCTATGATTCATCTCCATAGAGGAGGATTTCTCTTATTATGGTTTTATGAGTTTTTAGTTTGGTAGTGATAGATAACATTTTTAATGTTAGCAGCTTGGTTAGGGCCTACATACTTTTATTGGCTGAATTTATTCTGTTTTGTATCTCATGCCAATCAATAATGTCTAAGTTGATTATGATATCAAGGTCTTTAAGTTCATTTAGTATTTCAAAATCGTTATCCTTAATATATATCTACTTTACTTACATACTGACGTGTACTCAGTGAATAGTGTAAATTAATGGTTAAAGCCCTTCACAATGTTAATGAAAGGGTAAAAGAATAGCAGAAGTGGTAAATATTTTGAGAATATTCTGTCATAAACCTGATGTAGGAGGACGTAAAAATTCAATTTGATCTATCCAATCCAATAACAAAATATAGCCAATATATAAAAATGAGTGATCGAAGTTTTGGAAATATAATTTGAAAATTAATCATGAAAAGTTTAATCACGAGAAAAAGGGTAAATTTCTTTTTCCGCGGTGCTATGCGGAACGCAGATAAGCCCTCATTTCTCAGAATCACCTGATCTGCTTGATATCTTTAAAACTTTTGTTCTAAATTCATCAGATGAATCAGCAATTAGTATTTTTTATAATTTTATAATAAAAATTGTTGAAAAAATGATATTTAATGATATGTAATAATAATTTTTAGCAATAGGTTACTTAGGTTACTAAAAGTTACTGAGAGAAAATATTTGTTTTCCTCTTGCTTTTTTACGTTGCCGTCTGCTGTTTCAAATAATGCCTCGGAGTTGGATTGCTACTGAGAGAAAAATGTGAGCTTAATTTTGAGTATTGTGCTACAGTGGGCGCTGTTTCATATAATTCGTAGTGCCCGGGATTGAGCTGTCTACGGAGTCGCGCGAACTCCACGCGAATTCCAGCTCTGGAAATGAACTCGTTGAGAGAGGAGGGAGCTACGAGGAAAGAGGACTGCTTCCGCGAGAATTGGAACGGAGGGAACGACAGGGCTGGGAATAGGGCCAAGGGTATCGACGACGACAGCGCGGCCGGGGCGCCCCTTGCATGCAAGTTACGTGCATCGAAATGAAGGGTCGAACCCTTTTCGCGAGGAACCCCTTCCATTCCCACTCCCCCATACCCGGGGGGCGATCCGAAAAATGAATGCATACGACAGCCACTTTCCCGACCCCTCTCTCCTCACCCCGCGCATCTCTCGCGAGAATGAAATGATCAGGTATTCCGGGCACAATATACGGTTCGTGCCCCGACTTCCTTGTCGCCTCCTTCCCCCCGCCTCCCATTCCCTCATCTTCCCTGTTCCTTCGCGGGTCTTCAGATTGCCTCCTCCGCGGGGCCAGCGATGGGAGGGATCGAAAAAGCCACGAGTCGGCAATAAGACGGCTGCGAAGTGGTAGCGGCACGCGGTGGCATGCGTCGCCGCGCCGCCGCGACCGGTCTGTTGCTCGCCTCGGTCTTTTATTACGCCCCCTACCCGCCTTCCTGTTCCTGCAATCTTCCTACCACGTGGACCTTCTTATTTACCCCTCTTTCTCCCATCATATACGACTTTATTCATTCATTCTCTAGGCTCCGTAGGCTCGAAACCATATTCAGTGATTGGATTTCCATCCCAAAATTCAGTTTTGGCCTCATTCTGACATCCCTTTCCTATTCTTCTACACCTACAACATCCCGCTAGCCGCTAAAAGAGGCGTGTGACAGGGGGTGCTAGGACACCAGCCGTTTACAAATAAAAAGGAAGTGATCTAAGGAAATAACGAATAGCATTTATTAAAGTCCTTTATGGTTTGGGGAAAAATGAATTCCCATATCTACCCGCTCGGCAAAGTATCTCTCTTAATTTATCGATTCTGTCGGACCTCGAAATATATTGGGGCTCTAATATTATGTTCTCTGTGTCACTCTGAAAGATATCCATTCTCAATTGTTCAAGCAATCTAAGCCTAGCGCGCAGCCTCCGAGACTCCAGTGGCTCCCAGCCTAATTCGCTTAACATCTGGTTAACGCTGTCTGTACGCCCCTGAGATACCGTGGGTATAGTTTTTCTAGGTATAAATGAACTATTGGGAATATTAGGTGAGTTAGCCCTCCTCATTCCAGTTCTTTGAATCATCGCACTGCGTGAACATTCTATTTTACTACAATTTATATCATAATATACAGGTTTATTCGTTCTTTATCCAGCTTTGCATGGCCAAAACTACATCCACCGATAGGATTCCCATCTCAAAATTCTCATCTCTCTGGCCTCATTCCGTTCTTTCCTTTCCTATTTTGGTGTCACATATTCACACCGAAGGTATTGTTTCAGGAAGAAAATGCAACGGGAGTTGCATCCTATTTTCATTCCTTCCCAGGCTTGAATTAAGCCCCTTACCTCCTGACTCGATCACCTTTACCTACTCTGCTTCATTTCTTTCTGTGGAATACAACCAGCACGGTATTAAAAAAAATAAATTATTCAAGACACCCACCTGAAATGAGATCTTACAACGGTACCTCAGGGGCTGCGACCCCCATTTCCATTGGGTCAATGGCTTGAAACCCCAAACCTGATGACTTCCAAGAAAAATCGACATGCTTTTACTCTCCGCTCTTTCATTCAATTTTTTAAACTAATTTAGTATTTAATTTTTATTTTACTCCCCTCAAATATACCCGATTTCTTGAGCCCTCTTTCTAAGATATTCAATAGAATACGAGATTCTTTTATAACCTTCTGTCGCCTATAGGGCATACAAGATGACTCAGATGGTCTCTTCCTCTCCGGCCACTGCAATCTCCCCACCGCATGCGTATCTCATTTACTCCTTTTTCAACCATCAAATACGACTCTACGCGTTCTTTTTCTGACTTCCGTTGGCCTAAAACTACATTCACTGATGGGATATCCTTTCCAATATTAGGTTAGCCCTCGATCTTATATTCTATTTCTATTTTGCTGTCACCCTTCTTATATACCGTAGGGTATTGTTTCCCAAGGCTAATGCAGTTCCAGGTGTATCCTATTCTACTTTCTGTTCAAGCTAGATTCAAGCTTCATCTCTAGACTTGCACACACCTTTGCACTCTCCTATTCGATTTTCTCCTGTGAATGCAACCAGTAGGATATTTTTATCGATTGTCCTGGAAGGCCAAATGAAAAAAAGTCAACATTATATAGTACCTCAGTGGTTATGGACACCTTTTTCTTGGCTGACAGGCCTTCATCTGATACTTATATGTTCTTCGAAAGAAGACGACTCATTTTCTCAGACCTCACCGAATTTTCCTCCATTTTTTCAGTTAACATGATGTTTCAAACTTATATTCACAACCCTTAGATAAAGTTTATGATAGGAATACATAATTTAACTGAAGAATTTCATTTTTGTACGCGATTATTTCGCCGAAACCTAAGTTTTACGGTAAACGGACATATGAGGTGATTCAGCTTCCCCTCTTTCCTTTTCTTGAAACCTTCGTAACTCATGAGCCCCTTCCTTTACTACTATTTCTTCCATGTGTACGGCTTTATTCGTTCTTTCTCCAGATTTTTTGGTCCAAAAACCACATTCGCCGATAGGTTTACCAATTTAAAATTCAGTCATGGCCTCATTACGATCTCCTTTACTATTCCGGTATCCAGTATTACCTATTCACACTGTCGGAAGGTATAAGAATTTCATTGTTATACGTGATTTTGACGCCTGAAAAAATGTGATCTAACGGGATTAAGGGATGAATGAGCCTTTCTGTGTTCCTTTTCCTGCCATCTTCTTTTCCTATTTTGGTGTCACCCCTTCCCACCATAGTATTGTTTCTTAGGGCAGATTCAATGTAAAAAAACATCCTATTCTCCTTTCTTTTCGAGGTCGACTAAAGCTCCTTACCTCATCCCTTACCCCTTTACTCTCTCTGTTTCTATTTATCCCTTGAAATGAAACCAGCATTGAAGTTTTCCATCAACTCTCCATGTGGGCCAGCCGAATTAGGTTCTTGTAATAGTAAGTCAGGGGTCCCGACCCCTACCTCGACAGCTTACACCATCAAACCTGATTAGTATAGGCCCTTCCAGAATGGGTGACTAACTATCTCTTATAGTTATGCCACTATCTCTTATAGTACCTATTTAAGTTATGCCTCTTCACCTTTGTATCCAATTTGCGATCATTGGTATGAGTTATTGCAGAGCCTTTGTTATGCACGGCATCACTACAAAAATGCGACGCACTTTTTCAAAAATGTTACACCTAATTCCAATTCTATTTTCTGTTCTAAATTCTGTTTTTGCCTCAAAGCGATCTTCCTATCTTATTACGATGCCACCCTTTTAAACAATATACTTCGAATTGCTTTCCTTCTATGATTCAATTGCAGCTACTTTTATTATTTTCTTTCCTTTTCTTCCCAGAAGCAAGCTCCTTACTTCTCGAAGCCGTTTTGATTTTTCTGTTGAAATGCACACAGCAGAAATTCTTTAATCAGTTCTCTAAGTAGGTCAGCCGAAATGAAATCTTACAATGATATTTCAGTGGTATCGACTGTACCCAGACTCCGCATCTGACAACCCCCAATTTTTTTATCTACCAATTTATCGATCTCTGGGTGCATTTATATAATTATTAATTATTTAATCGCCTTTGTTTTTACCAACCACAAATATAGTAAGCATAAATAATATAAATGTTCTCTACCCAAAACAGTTAAAAGAAGTGAGCGATATTTTACGTAATAATTTTTCCATAGCCAGTGGAGCATAAAAGATGCCTGAGATTAGTATTTCCAGTTTTTTCGGTTAAACCATATTTTCTATTTCGTCCACTATTTCGTGATTATTTTTTTCAAAATCATACTTCAAGCACTGTGGCAGACTAAAATGCAGGAGACTTTCATTATAAGAAAGGTATATTATTACGTTATAATTTAAGAAAAAAACAATTAAAATGGATAATTTGTCAGTTTTGAATGCAGTTCTTTCTTCACTCTTGTCTTATATTCCAGCTATGTAGCTCAAGTTTTACGTTCTGCTCATTTTTTCGGGCATACGAAATTTAAAGTGGATTTCATTTGCATGTAAAAGAGTGCATCAAGGATAAAATAGGTACTTCCTTTGAAAGCTAATATCAAATTAAATCCATATATGAAAGGCTTCTTTGTCATTTTATTATGAATTTGAGTCCACGCAATCAGTTGCACGATAAATTCACCAAAGGAATAAAAAAAGCGACGTATTGTAAATAAATTTGCCGTTGTCAAATATTTGTGGTATCCATCGATTCCATTTGCAGTTGAATGAGTCTGAAACTTTGTTTTCGGTGTGATGTTTTTCAAAACTGCCGCATGAAGATTTAAGAATACTTCCTAGTGTTGGTAAATACTTTTTTCATTGATTATTCTAATTCTTTTATCAACTATTATAAAATTAAAGTATACCCGGTGTAGCACCTGTCGCATGAAGGGTTAAGAACATTTGATAACTTTACGGAGTCATCCGCAATGCACAAATTTAGTGAAAAGTCCAGAGAGAAAAAAATCATTCGCCTTGACCGGGATTCGAGCCCGGATCCCCCGTTTGGACTTCTTGTCGCATCATATACTTAGCAGTTAATACCACCACGTCTGATTTTTTTCTCTGTCAATTTTTCGCTTAATTTTTATCCCTTATATCCACTAACCACCCTTATCTTAGAAAATAGTCCGGAAAACGTATCACTAGCTATATAAACTACATCATATAATACATCTATGAGGGGGGTTAACCTTTAATGTAAACCATAGAATCCGAACGGATTTCAATAAAAGAATACTACTCTCTTCCCGAAGTTAGGAATCTTAGTAGCGTGTGAGACTCCTTGGAAAATTAAAAACACATGCTAGTGCATCTCCTATTTGTGAGTGATGAGGAACCTTTGGGTCATTTTATTTCCGTTTCAATCTCAATTCATGCTCTCGCCTTAGATCTTTCATCGAATTTTTCCCTTGAAATCTAACTTTCCAAGCAATTATTTCAAACAAATTATTTTGTCAATCACGTGAAACAAAGTGACAAAATGCGAGGGATTGTGATTGAAAAGAGTGTGAAGAGCATTTTAAGTAGCTTTTTAGCAGGTAAGACCTACCATAGTTATGTATTTTAAAGAGAGTGATACCGAAATTGTGTTACAAAGTATTAGATATTTCTTCAGATAATTATCAGTTTTAAGTACCTAAAATTTAAAATAGATGGAGAAAACGCATCTCAAGACAGAGGAAAAATGCTGGGGGATCCTAGCCAAGATAGAGCCTGTGGTATGAGAAATATTATCTTTGAAACACTGCTCAATTTTGCAGCCACACACAAGCTGGGATGAAATGAAAAGTCTCTCGTCTTTACTTTTAAAGCATCCGTTATGCTAAAAACGGGTCTAAAATTATGGAGTTATAGAAAACAGGCAGAAGGTCTGACCCCTATCAAACAAATACTCGGTTCAAAAATGCGGAAATAGATATCGGAACTCACTCACATTAGAGTTGATCATGTCAAACATGATAAGCGTTTTATCAAGATATCGCATATGCAGAGTCTAGCTTCGAATAATTAGGAAGGTAATCAATCAACAGTGTTCCGGAAATCCGAACCAGTAAATAAACGGTTTACTGGCTTCGATATATATGTTGATGTGCTTGCTCGAGATATCCTCAATATTGAGATGGCCTTTGTGATTGTTTGAGTGGCAAAGCAGGTCAACCAGCATTGCCCTAATTCCTCTATCAATTCTCTGGGCTTGTTATGAATGGTAGTCGCAGCAGACATATCAGAACATCCCTATTGAAGATTACAACTGTTCGTCTCATTAAAAAGGAATTAAAGGAATTGTTGTTGACTTGTGATTACCATTTTAGATTATGAAAATAGGTAAAGCTACTGCAAATTATAAAAAGTAATTCAAATTATAAAGGAAATTATAGTTCATATTATATGCATTTAAAATTAGTTTTACATGTATAGATAATAAAATAGATATAACATAAATATTAAAAATTGAATGCCTTTTTTGAGAAATTATTGGATAAAATTGTGCTAAGAAAATTTTGAAAACTTGATTTGAAGCCAATATAAAAAACCATTACCAAAGCACTACTCGCATTCTATAATTAGATAAAATCTTTAAATTTAATTGAGTTGAGGACTACAAGAATATTATATATTTCTCCTGAGTGCGCATGGGTAATGATGCCGTTGAATTTGTAATTTTAATTTTAGATAATGTAGAGCTTAATGTTAGGTAGACAATTGAATCCAAATATCACCTCGTTACTACTCACTAGCGAGAATGTATGCATCAAGGTGTATACGTGTTTAAGAAGTGTTCCTCTCAATAGGATTAATTAAAATTTACCTCTAAAATGCGTTTGAAAAGACGTTTGTCTTCTACATAAATATATCCAGTACCTGCGTAATATCCGTTCCTTGAAATCGTGTAACCATTAATTCAATAGATAGACGAACTACATCCCTCACCATATGCAACAAGCGAGCCATTATGGCGTGTTAAGTAGTGTGCTCATCAGGATAATATTGGTATTACAATGAATCGGGCTAACGAGGTTTCTGTTAACTCTACTTGGAAAAAAGTCTCAAATTACGATAGATACACGATATAATATATGTTATCCTTATTATTTGAAGCCTAAAATGTCTTTTATATGAGAAGTATACAAGAATTGCCATGATTAACAATAACTCACATACGGGTGTATGCCGCGTGTCGTAAAGGAGACAGCCCCGACGTTTCGCGACCGACTGCTGGTCACTTTTTCAAGGGAATAATTGACCAATTGATAAAAAGTGACCAGAAGTCGGTCGCGAAACGTCGGGGCTATCTCCTTTACGACACGCCGCGGCGCTGCATACACCCGTATGTGAGTTATTGTTAATCATCATGAGCCGCGAAAGCTTCAATCAAGAAAGAATTGCCATGACAAAAAATTCCCCTGGACCGGGAATGGAACCACGGACCTTTGCCTTTCCGGGCCACTACGCAGACCACTGCAAAAGGACTTTTAAGACTGGAGAACGTTTTAAAAGAATCTGGATAGCGTATTGGTCTGCGCAGTGGCCTGGAGAGCCAAAGATCCGTGGTTCGATTCCCGGGCCAGGGGAATTTTTTCTAATGGCAGTTCTTGTATATTTCCCCGCCGTTAACACGGCTGGATTAGTAATGTTACGTGTCTTTTTATGAGTTTTACGGGAAGAAATTTGACCTATCAGCGACTTGGGTAGAATTTCTCCGTGGCCTGGAATGCTAGTATTGATATCCCACTGGAACATGGGCGTCAATGTTATTGTGTTTTTGAGTGGGTATCCGGTATGGTTAAGCGTTATGATCCAGGTGCGTTGGTAGCGAGTTGTTATCGTGAATGGTACTTATCGGTCGATTCCTCCCGCATTGATTTACAACTGATGATGAGTTGCACTGACTAGAAATATATTTAATTTCGTTTTAGGCACATACTAATGAATTAAGTACCAACATATTGTTTACATAGAGACCGAACTAATAGAGCAGAATTCACTCAAGGACATACGTAGCATGTGTAATCCTACGTGTACCCTAATTTATTTATCTGATTCTGCTATTTCAACTTGGTTTGGTAGTACAGCCGGCCGAGAATCACCTGTTCTTAATGCACCGGCTTTGATAAATGAATAGATATTTTTTCCATTTTCAATATGCGATCAAAGGTTTTGAGAAAATATTGCCTAGTAACCGGAAAGAAATCGATTAGCTTCTGTTTAGGTAATACAAATGACATTACTATTGACAAATATTTCTCGGGTTTGCATCCAGGTTAAAGCTTTTATGCAAACGTCGGCTTACATAAAAGCTTTAACCTGGATGAAAACCCGAGAAATATTTGTCAGAAGTATTCACCAGGAAAAACTTAAATCGTTTATGACATTACTATTATTTACTCTATTTGTATTCAAATTTATCGATTTTTCCAGTAGGAGTCTACGTCGAGTTATTTACACCATTTGATTCTGACCATGTGGAACCTTAAAAAAATGCGCTCAATTAATAAAAAAAAAATTGATGCAAAGATATGGAATTAATCCATTCATCCATGCAGGTTAACAACTCTTATCCCTGCAGTAAAATATCATCGATTTGTTTAGGTCCATATTCTATTAAAATAAATAATATTACCATGATAAAATATAATTTTAATGGAGTATTTTAACATAGAATATTGCGATTTTCCGCGGAAGACTGCGCAATGAAATAAAAACACCAATGAAGGAACAGGCTTATGATTAAATGATTCATTTGTCTCTGGCTCAACGGTGTGGGATATCATTATAATAATGGGAGTTTGTCATAATGACCCCTGATTTTTCTTTGAGAATAACACTGTTTTTTTCAAAACTTGTGGGTTTAAGGAATGTTTTGGAGTTACAAAGTTGAAGTTCCAATTCGAAAGGTTGTCTAAATATATGGTTCGATGTCAGTAAATGAGGGGTAATATATCTTCAAATTTTAAAAGAAAGAAGGACTAAGTAATACATGATTCCACTGCCACCAATCCCATCAAGTGAAGTAACTGAAGGGCACGAGGTGTAGTTCATCTCAGAAAATATCGCAAGTACTTTGAGGACGCAACGTGCCTCGAAGCTTCCACCCAATCTACTGCAGCAGTCTTCTCCAAATGATGTGCTCTTAAATAAGCACAGGGTTCCCTCCCCCTGAAGCCAAGGGCTCACACGAAACAAGGGGTCGCTAAGGGATACGCGGAGAAAAGGGGGAGGACAACAACGGTGTCTGTGCTTTGACGCGAGACTGATTGCCGCCCGGAGACACGGAATGAACGCCCTAGGCTAACGATGGGATCTGCGTGATATGTGGGCATGGCGTGCCGAAAGCCTGGATGAAACTTAGAAAGCTGGAGAGGTTGGTGGGAACTGCTTGCTGCCTCGGATGTGTTTAGGGTGGGGTTATGTTTGTGCCCTCTGGTTGAGGGATGGGTATTGATGTGTGCGTATGATGAGGGCATTGGCTGGAATAAACGGGCACGCCAAGGGATGATTTGAAAACGGGCCGCTCACCCCAACCGTCTCCCATCGCTCTCATCACTCAACCCTCTTTGATGCCCTAGCTGCCATGAAGAGAAGCAATATTGAACGTTTAGCTGGCGTGAGGCAGCGGAACAAGGTTCAATAGGTCAAATTGTTCATATTCAAAGCTTTAGTTCGTACATAACTACGAATTTGTATAGTTAGGGGGTTCAGAAATTGGCGATTTTGGCTTTATTTACGAGGAAATATTTTTTTGTTAGTTATTAGTGGCATTCGTGGATCTCTCCATCTTATGGGTTTGACCGCATGGGTTATCAGGGGTTTCGCTGGGATTCCATTAGGCGTCATCAGGTCAAAAAACCTGTTCGACGAACCTGTACGCGCCTAATGGAATCCCGATGAAACCTCTGACAACCCTCGCGCAAAGCTCTATGTAAATATATTCATACCTCTACGAAAAAGAACAAATTCACTATAAATTGATTACTCATTCTCTGAACACTTAAATTCATTACGGGCGCAAGGTACGTGAAACACGCTGATACGACAAAGGATGATCTGAAAACAAGCCGATTATCCCCACCATCTCCCAACTCTCTCATCGCTCACCCCTCTTTGATGACCTAGCTGCCAAGAAGAGAAGCACTATTGAACGTTTAACGTGCGTGAGGGAGCGGAAAAAGGTCAAGCTGTTCCTACTCAAAGCTGAAGTTCGCATAGATTTGGAATTTTTACTTGAAAAATATTGTAAATGTTACCAAAATATCACAAGGGGGTGTTGTAAATGTACAAAATTTTACGGTAGCTATAAAATGTTTTATTCAAGAGTACAAAAAGGTTGAAATTTAATTTAAACGGTGTGTTAACTGCAATTATATCTTTTCTGTTCATATAAGCCCATATTAAGCCATTTTCATGGTCAAAGTTGTGCTATTTTAGCTATATCCACTTGACAAAATGTTTTTTTATGATCTAGTATGTATGGCGGAGACTTAAATACCGATCCACGTAATGACTGATTTTGCCTCTGCAAGCCAATAGCAGCGTAAACCACTTCTACGATTTACCTTGTTTCCATTTAAAATTTTTCTCCATATTTCTGGATCAATTTTTCATATTCCAGTTAAGGAAACAGTTGTGAATTTGGCATTGGCTAATTCAGTATTCTGAGGCCTATAGTTGTGACACCAAACTTATTTTCTACCTAATTTACTTTTCATTATTATGGGTGCATTGGCTGTATGAGTTGGATGTATGGGCATGGTGACGGAGTTCTAATCGGGCCCAAAACACCTCTACCTCCCATCGTTAACGTCACTCAACCGTCTTTGATGACGTAACTTCCAAGAGGTGAAGCAGAATTGGACGTTTTAGTGGAGTATGGACAGCGAAATAGAGTAATGACATCCATGATTCAAATTATTGTCTGTTTAAAAAAGTATGTTAGTGTTTTGGTTTCGAAAATGAGTGATGATTGGTATTATTTTCGAGAAAATAATCATTATTACGGAAGGTAGCAGTCACAGTAGCGTAGATAGGATTTTGAAATGGGGATAACACCGAAGATTTTGAGGCGGTTCCGGAGTCTATTGAAAAAACCCCAAGGTAAAGGGGTTCCCTCAGGAAAATATTGGGATTTTTGATGCTGAAAACGTGGTTTTTAGGGCTAAAAACAGTAATTTTGTACCAGTATTAATTTACAATTTATTTATTGAGGCCATCTTACTCATTTTTGTCGCCTCTCCTAAAGGCACAAGGGGGTTTTAACTTGGGAACACCCCCCTTCACTCCTTAGCTCCGCCACTGACTGGTCACACCTCCGCCAGCCGACCGTGGTGCCACTAAGAATAATTTCTAGATTAAAATTGCATTCAAATTTTACCACGTGGATGTAATAAGTATATAGTGTATTGCAGTGGCGGATCCAGGATAGGAACAAGAGGGAGCTACGTAGGGACTTAAACCTCCGAGCAGTATTGCGGATCCGAACAAAATTACCATTCTATCTAGTGTAAATTGGATGTTCAAGGCTCCCCCAGATATCCGCCACTGGTGTATTGGGTACAAACGTCAATTATGTGACTCAGAGATATACTCATTTATAAAAATTGGCTTAAATTTAAATTTTTTTAAATAATTTATTTGCCAATACTTTGCAATAAGTTGTTTTCCACGGTCAACTTTGACATTTCTCGGAAAGTTGAACTATAAGAACCTTTATCGATCTATAATGGTTGGGGTGTGAAATAGCCACCACCATAACAGTTGGATGTGAGTAAAATTCCCAAGACTGCTTGGAGAATTTTGAAGTTATCACTCTTGCCGTAATTTCAAATCATTTCATCATCATCCATCAATGTAAATAAATATGACATAGGATGAATTGTACTGTGTGGCTTCAGGCGTATAGTTGTATCTTATATTTGTTTTCCACATTGTTTATTTGTGCGTAAAATAAGGATATTCCTTGGAATGGTAGAGTAAAAGGTAAAAACAGTATGATTGAAGAATGGGACCTTCAACCACCACATACACTCATCTATCGTTAACACTGGTCAAGACTCTTCCATGCTCTTACCAAAAGAAAACATATTTGAACGTTCGACTAGCGTATGAGCAGCAAATAGGATCATTTCAAGCCGTTCATGCTTCAAGTTTGAGTCCATTAAAATAAAATATGCGATTGATTCGAATCACGCATGATTGAAGACTGATATTCATGTCGAGAAAATAATTTGTGTGTGTAGGAAATGGTTTGTATGATGAAATGTAATTAACTGAGATATGTGGCAATGCTGCGACCATTAGATGGAGTGGTTGATTGATAAAATAATTACGAAAAATTAATTTCATTTTATTGCGTCCTTCATCAGAGCAAACAACCGTTTTTGCTAATCTCAGGTCATTATAAAAAACATTTTTAAAAATGTTTATGCCTAGAGTCCACAATTTGAACCTGTCAGCCATGGATATAGTGTATAGGACCGAATTATCATGTTATCATTATCAAAAACAGTTTTTTAAGGTAGATATTTGTAAGGAAGAAAGAAAAAGTTTTAATATTGAGATTTAATCTCTCATGTGACATGATTTTTAGATTAAAGTCCTTGAAATCAATTAAATCACTTATTCGCTAATTTTACAATTTTTATTAGACCATTAACCACGGTCATGGTCACGACTTCATGCATAAAAAACGATGCATTCAGCTGACCTAACGCGAAGGATAATTAGATAGCTCCCAATGGAACAGTTGAATTGGATTTTGGTTGCCAGCAGAAGCATACGATTGGGTATTTTGGCGGCATTGTACCGTAGCTTGACTCTGTTCGTTTGCAAATCCGCATGTTGATTTAGATTTGCCCAGTTATGGGAATACATAGGACATAGACAGAAAAATATTGTAAATAATTAGGCCTTTTGCTACATGGTTTTGGTTTTTTTCCGATTTAATTGATGCATTTGTCATTTTTTCATCATTAATCTCACTACGATTTACCTGCATGAAAGATTATATATTTAGTTCTGTATTCTTGAGTGTAAAATAGAAATCAATTTACAGTTGAAGAGCTATATCGTTTCGCTATTTGAAATATTATAATATGATATCTCCAATAACTCAATCTATCGCTTCATAAAATCAGGGATGGAAGGGAAATTGCATTTTTCCACTGATTTCCATAAACTCATGGGGTAACTGGCTTAGTGGTTGTTCATATCAGTTCATTTAATACATTTTTATGTTTCAGTAGGTTTCATTTAGCAGAAAATACGAAATCTCCCTTTCATATTGCAAATACCCTACTTAAATCTAATAATTGAAGTTAACATTCGAATAAGGTACGGTTTACACATGCCTGTTGAGGAGGAATTCATTTATATGACCTTAATCTTAAATGCGTCTATCCCTCTATAGATATGTAAGTTAGTGAACCTGGAAAGTAGGAAAACTAATTAGTTCCAGAGGAAGCATCGACCGTCAAATAATGAAATAGCACTACTTGTTGTGTTGCTCGGCCTAGTACATAAGTTTTTGTTATTGATGTAGCGATGGCGTTGTTATAACACACATTTTTGTGGCTAATGATTTATTGGGTTGGCTTGAGGTTTTAGAGGTATTTGGCTATAAGATTTCAAGGCCTTATCCACTGGTTTTGACCCAATTTAAGATGCGGATAATACGTAATCGAGGGCAGATATCGTGTCTATGGCGACGATGGCTCCTACGAGTATTGCTAGTAGGTAATCATCTAGGCAATTGTAACACTTCGAGATCCATAAATGAAGTCGTGCAGACATTATGTCCTCGAGCGTTTATTGCTATCAGATCTCTCGTGTATAATAACGTCTTTGTAATATCCATTTGGACATTGAAAGCTGATTGACATTTAGGCGATCGTGAAACTCGATTAAATGTGCTTACTCGGTTAACATTTATTTCGCAAGACCTCAGGTCGTGGCTCAATAAAGCATTGGAGTAATTAATTGTAACTATTTTTAAACATATTTTCCTTTCAATTCGGTAAGGCTATAAGAACTATAAGGCTAGAGGAGCTTCAATATAAAAATATCTGATTTTACAACGACCGAAAATTAGTTTCCATCAAGTAGAAAAAGACCAGAAGGGTGGCTGACACGTGGCTATGGAAACACAGAAAATGATTACTAATTCGATGATTTTAATATCCCTGATTCGCAAAGCGTGTCACTTCTATCCACGTGCTAGTAAAAGAAATTGCCCTAAAATTTACTATTAACTTCGGGATTAAAAATTAATCATTTTATAATGAATATTCCTCATTAGCTCTTCGAAATTACCAGTATATCAAATATAATAACGGTAGACTCCATTAAAAATCTCCTATTATCGGAGAGGTGATTACTACGGAAGCTTTTATTACTATCTAAGTGAACTACTTGTGCTGCTGAAATTCAAACCATTTTTATTTTATTCAAATCAAGTGTCTTTTACCCAGCTTATTTGGACAAAATATATTAATTTTTTATAATTAATTAATAAAATTAATATTGTAAATTTATACTGTGTCAGCAATGAAAAAGAAAAAGTTGCTTAAATTATCTTTCAAATAGTTGAATGTATACATGTTACTTGTGTTATATTATTTTTCATTTCTCGTATCTAAAAAGTCCTTATGATTTTCATCTAAATTGTTCCAAGAAATATATTTGCAACATAAATGAATGGGATTCTGAAATGGAAATAGATAGTTTAGTTACGAAGGAATGGTAATATATCAAATTTCCCTTTTTGGAATAAAAATTGGTCTCATTTGCTTAAAAAAAGCAATTCACGAATGCACTCATAAATGAAATTTTATACATTACACAGCTCGTTATTAGTGCCAAATTTGGAATTTTTGTAACAAATGCTAAATTATTTTATAGATTTCGCTTATTTTCGGTTCGCTCGTGACTGTTAAGTATGACTTTTAAAATACGAATCCACATTAAATTAATTATATAAATTTATTATAATAATTATATAAGCCAAAACCGAGAAACTGGGATCAAATTGGCTGGGCTGGTATATAAAATGGATGTATCTAATGGAATTTTGTCACATTTTCTCTAAATTAGGTATTTATAAATGGATGCATCTTAATTTGAGAAGGATATTCGCTCCCTAATTTTTAGAGTCAAAATTTTGCGTTCTAATGAAACTACTTGTGTTATTATGGAACGAATATCTCGAACGAATAAATATATAATTTAATATTCATATTATGAACGAGAAAATGATCATTTATGGTCTGAGGCTGCCTTGGGTGGTTATTTAGGATGATATCTTCATTGTAGCTATTTTAGCCGGGTTTCGATTTCAGGTGCTCTGACATTGATACAATCAGTCGAGAGAGGAGCAATTTTTAATCAAACATGTCAGTCGCCTAAAACTTTAATTTGATTCACGATCGATTTTCACTTTAGTCCAAACATGGGAGCCGGTGAAAGTTGTTGTTAATGACAATCGGAAGTTTTACATTTGTTTCTGTCCAATCAAGTCATATTTCTACGAATTCCAATCAAATTCCGATGGGATTTTGATATCTCTTCATTGAACTTCGACGTCATTGAAAAAGATGGATCATAATGACTGGGCGATAATATTCCTGAAGTTAGAGTTGTTTCAGAGTTAGAATCGAAGTTGGTTATCAAAGCTATAAAATGGCAAAAAGATGCATTACGATACCTACTCGAAAACGATTTAACGCGGCTTCGACCTACGTTTCAGAAAGATTGAATCCGTGTGCTAAATGAAGTGAAAATGAAAGCAACGTGATTCGTATTAGACAGCTATCAAATTAATTAGGTTGGGAGCTAATACAGACTATTCTTCAGGCTTAGATTTCTTCAGCTGTTGAGAGCAAGAATATTTTAGAGGGAACATAAAAAATGATCTCAAAACTTCACTGAGTCTCCGGGACCAGCAAAAAAGATAAAAAAAATGAAGATATTTAAAGGAGATACGTATTGAAATCGTTTTTTTCCCGAATGATCTAGGACTTAGTATATATTAGGTGGTATTCAGCAGTCAAACCCTGATTTTTTTTAGCAGTAGGTGCCCTAAAACCTCTCACCATTCGTCTATCGAGGCGACCAGTGGGATATTATTAAAAAATATGTGTATTTTGCATCCTTTTTTTCCTCCATTCTATATCTTCACAGGGAAAGTGTTAAAGGATTTTACGACTCACTCCTCTCAGAAAGGAGGGAAAGTAAGAGAGGTATTGGGTTAAGGAACGCCCTCATCAAAAACCATGTGCGATATGGGATTGGGGTTAGTTTGAAAAGAGGCTTTTGAAGGTGTCAGGCACGAGAGGGGTTGGTTGCAATGGGATTGATAAAGAGGGAGTCTACGGGCTGCTGGCTAAACTCGTGTGGATATGCGGCTGAAGGAAGAAAAGCTGTGCCTGCGAAGGATGAGCGAAAGGAATCGAATTATTCAACGATCCGTAGGGTGAGACCTTTGTGCGTTGAGCTGCGTGCATGATCTGAAGGAAGGTGAGGGAATGTGCCGTTACTGGTGTGGAAGCGTTAGGAGGTGAGTTTCGTGGTATGAGTTCTGACTGCCTTCTGTGAAGGCAAGTGAAGAGTGTGGAAAGGATGGTGGCTGACGGGTGCGTTCTGCTCTAGACAGAATCCAACACTCTTTTTGCCGCAATCTGCTCACGAGCTCATAACTATGTTGAACTATATTTTTGAATGCAAAATGAAGATTTTTTGTTTCTACAGGCATGATAATTAAACAAAATGGTGGCAATATTGTAGACACTTTTTATCATCGAAGATTCTGTCCCTGGTCCGTTATGCCCCTGGAATCTTAGAAGCCGTTGACAGTATTTAGGTTTTTCCATGGACCATAGCAGCCGATTTTTACACACAAACACATCCTGGGAGATGAAACTCCTTCTCGGGTGGGACTCAAACTCACGACACCAGGGTTTAAAGGTGAAAACTTTGCCACCGGAGCCGAATATATAATTGTTTTCATATTTTTTGCACCCAATCAATGTCCACACTTAGTATTTCATTATATGTCAGTTTCCTGTCTTTCACCACAGCAGGAGAATGACAATTCTCAGCTAGTCTCCAGATGTATTATTACCCACCAAAGGATATCATAAAAATAATAATTTTTGCATCTTCGATTTTTGTGGATAAACTTTGTCTGGAAAATAAATAAGTCTGGAACAATTCCAAAATGATGGTAAATTATCATAACATTGAACCAGAAATAGTTGAATCATTGATAAAAATATTTTCTATGCGAGACAATTGAAACAACTCTTTTCACAGAGTGAAATTGCTTTGTTGGTATTATTGTTCCTCACGCAGCCATAACCATACCTCCTCTGCATAAACGCCTTATTGACTTCAGAATTATCATGGAATTTGGTACGGTGTTCTAATATGCCGGGAGAGTCAAAGAAATATTACTTGGTATCTAAAAACGGGAAAGTTGGTCCTCTCCTTTGATAGCCATCGGCTATATTGCCAATAGAATCAATAGATACACCCCTAATTATACATGTAGATGAACTATCAGAAAGGGTATAAAACGTTGAAAAGAACGTTTGAATATCTTATATTATGTGTATATCTCTACATTTATTGTAGAGATGTTCCAGCTGCATTGCAGACAAGATGAGTATACTTTTTAGCCCTTTAATTTTCAAAACGTTACCAATTATTTCGCAAAATTTAGGGCCTTTCTTTATTTTTTAAATATACTTCCCTCTTTGCTATTGCAGACTTAGTTTGTGGGAAATTTGGAGGCTGCAGATCTCTACATTGCAAAGGTACAGAGTGGAAGGGAATATGCAGAAAACCTCGATGTCAAATTTGCTCTGCCTTCAGCGAAAGATCTTAGAAAGGTCTCAGTACAGGCCACACACTGAGACGTAAGAAATAATACGGCCTTTCAATGATAACTCATGCAGTTCACTAAAAATTCCTTATCTTTCTTTTCGTCTATTTTATCATCTGAATCGTACTCGTGCGGCGTTTATTTTTGCTGAAGCCTTCATAATATTTCTTCTTGCTTCCATTCTGAGCCATTTCCTATTTTTATTTACCGAACGTTTCTTTGACTCCACAAACTCTCGACAGTTGTTGTTTGCATGGCTCCCAGTACAGCTATTTTTTCATCTTTCCCCTGGACACGCAAGTCGAAAGACTCGGTTCAAAGCACTCCTTTTTCTCTTCTCTCTGACAACTTGTCGACCGAACAAACATTGGACGTTACTATCCATTTTTTGTATTCTTTTTTCTGACCTTCACTTTTTCGGTGAATTGCGTAAAACTGAATCAACTTTAAGTGTGGATCCCACGAATGAGTTATATATTAGAAATTGCTTGTCAATTCATAATTAATTACCCATTAAATTATTTATAATTATTTGTTTAGGAATTAGGCTAATTATTTAACATGGTTATCTCATTATTAGTTACTCATTTACTCATCCGAAAGAGTAAAAATTTGATTGTGTCAAGTAAAAGGATAATAAATCTCCAATTATTATTGTTTTGCTACTTAATGGTCACAGAAACATTATTCCGAAGAAAATATTACCTTATCACTTATAAAAAGACTATTAATTGCGTTCTTTTATCCTACTATACTTTTTTATGAAAGGTAATCATTTCATTTCAATACGTATAATCTGTTGCTAGGTCAGGACAAATAATTTGCTGGTTATTTTGTTGCGTATATATACCGTATACTTATAGCTTTATCCACAGCATAGGCATTAATTTTACTAGAAAATAGTTCAGTTAAGTATAAACGCATTTTATTCTGAGAACGTAAATATTTTCTGAGAGCAAAACAAACAAGTGCATTTGACCCAATGAAGTAATATACGGTTTCATAACAATTTTTGGTCGCAAAAATGTAATAATCCATTTCACTGATTTTTATTGATATCTAGCTAATTGCGTGTAATCAACTTCTCTCCAGGAATATATATGATATTGGCACTGATATACTAAGAACGTGTAAGGTACTGTTTAAGAAATTGGAGTCAATCCTAAGTTTGGAACCACTTTTGCTCGGTCATTTGGAGCAAATGATATACGCTGCCAATGATGTAGCATTGAAATAGTAATTATGTTTATCATCAGATGAAGTATAATCAAGGGAAAAAAATGCAGTAATTCAAATTAATTTAGCATTTCATTTATTGCTCGAAGAACTCTAAGCTATAAAAAAATTTGCTGTTGAAGTTGATCGGGCATTAGGAAATTTTAACTATCCCTTTCGGTATCATGAAAGATATTTATCTAAATTAACCCTTCTTTTATCATACGAGATATGTTATAATAATGGCTTAAAATCTCTGAACATATAATTTTTAATGACACTATGATTTCAGTTTCGCTCGTAGATAATATTTTGTGTTAATAGCTAAAGCTTTAGAATCAATTTTAATTGCTGCACTTAAATGTCACAGAATTGGGTCATGAACGTGAATGGCAATTATTTTTTTCCCATTCTCTCGTATTAGGAACAGTTCGTAACTTTAAAACGACGGATAAGTTACATATCACTTTCGAAAGTAAAGACTTGCAAAACGCTGGAATCACTTTCCTTCGCTCACTTTTATCTCACCCTAGGGAAAAACGTGCTAGAAAAATCCTTCGTTTTATTTCATGGTTCTGGAACAAGGCTCAACCCATAAGTAACGACGTCCGCATCGCTAGTGAAGGGCGGCGGTGAACCCGACCCGAATTTTCCAAGTCTCTCCACCACCGTCGCAAAGTCGTGGATTTACGAGTCTCCAATCCTGCGTGGCATCGAGACTTATTGCTGCGGAACTAGAGTGAAATCTAGACACGGCGTAGTTGGAAGGTCGCAGAGGACTGTCTAGCGTCCGGTGTGGAATGTTCCCGTGTCATTCATGATGGACGCCTATGCGAGATTCCTTCTATTCAAGGTGCGGACGGATTTTGAGCATTGTGGTGATTCATCTCATAGTTTTCTCTTCCAAGGTAGGGAATTTAAACGGTGAAGTGATCATCGACCGCGAAATATGAATGATTAAAAACATCTCTTGAAAAATTTCTTCGGTGAAATTTTATTTCATATTGTTTTACTTTCGAAAGTGGTACTTCTCCCTTATTTTTTACACAGCTTAGATTTCTTTGATGAATGAATGAATTGTTAAAATTATTTAAATTAGGAAATGCATTTCTTGATTATAATTTATCTGCTGACTTGTATAATTACTATTTCTATTAAAGCAAGAGCTCCCTTTTGTACCAACGTGAATATAAAAAGGTAGTTTTAAGCGTCAGGATTTATATATTTATATGCTTTTATTTATATGTTTTATAATATTTATTCTATTTGACTTGTAATATCCTTTCCTTTTTACATTATCATTTCTAGGATTTTTGTGCCTGTTTCCTTCTGTGCACCTTCCATAGCCGACATCAGGGTATTCCTTCCACTCTTTTTTCCGTGGTCCACCCTTACTTCCTAAATTTATGAATGACACCTTGAGAAAGCAACTCAAACACTTTTTCTTTCACCTATTATACCCAGGATGACCTTCAATCGTCATAAACCACGCACCTAGTTGATATGCGAGTTCTACCATTCAATTATTAAGTTTGCCACATAATTGATATGACGACTGATCCAATTACTTTTAAAATCAATGTATAGGAGCATTGCGGGGTAGATGGTAGCGTAGACGCATGAATATGATCTTCGATGTAATTACCAAGGAGAATAAACCTGTTACTGTCAGTTAAAGTATGTGAAGGAGTAAAAATAAGATATTACTAATCCATCGCCTATTTTTTATTTTCAGTGCATACTAAGGGAAGATAGAGGAAATACTGCACGAGCCTTTGTAAAAGACTACACTGAAACTGTTTAAGTTGCTGTTTCATTTGGTGGATACTTCAAGAGAGAAATGGTAAGAAACTCTACAACCCTAATCATAAATAACTATTGTGATGCACCTTTGAGATTAATTAAACAGCATCGACTGCACTATTAATGTAAAATTTAGTGCTAATTCGTCTTAAATTAACTGCGATATTTTTTCCATATACTTATCTCTTACTTCTACTCAATGTCTTTAATTTCCCAAAATCGACTCGAAGAATTGGTCCTTATTCTGTTTTAAGTCTTAAAACTGCAGAATTCAGATCCATTTTTGCGAGAGTGATTGTATTTATTCGGCATTTGAATTTAATAGATATGCGTGACATAATGGTATTTTATAAATATTTAAAATTCCATTTTATTTGCATTGATGAATATTTGGTAGTACGCATTGCGAGGGATAATGAAACAACACTTTTAGTGGTGAAATATTTTATATAATTGCTTAAAATGATTCACGGTTTTGAAAGCGATCTCACGGATTATCATGCTTTCTTGACAAATGCGTTTTAACCTCGATTACTGGTCAACAAAAATTGAGCAATTTCTCAGGGCAATGAAACTTCTGTTCTTCAAATTCGAGTCACGTCTAAGGCATGATTGGGTTGGAAGGCTACGTGATTTAGACTCCGGCAGAACTGATGATCGGTCACGAGTGAATTGTAGCTATCCCTTCAGTTTCACGAAAGACATTTATCAAAATAACCGTTTCACTCTACGTTTGTCAGGTATGTCATATTGGACATAAATCCCTGAGCAAAGCGTAAAATATAGCTAAGAATATAGTTTTGATAACAAATAATATTTTATGGCCGTAGCTGAAACACTATAATCAATTTTATGTGCTGCTATTAAAGGTCATAGAAGGGAATCATGAGCAGCGATGTCAATCGTCATAATAACGTTTTTCACGGTGCAGTATTAAACTTGGGAAAAATTTGTCTACCATTATATTTTGATTGTTTGCACTCCTTACAGTATTGGAATACTGCTATAAGATAAATGCTTTCAACTTGGCTTTTCCGAAGTTTTATCTCGTAGGTATGTATTATTGATTTCATCATATATCATTAAAAGAAATGCAAGGCTCCTTTCCACAATTCGAATGTCATTGGAGATGTAAAAGTGGAATGAAGCTAAAGTCATTCCAGGTACTTAAACGTGCATAAAATAGTGATGATTGATGATTGAAATGCAAAGCTTCCGCCAGTTGAGCATTGTGCAAATGCATGTTAATTAAAAAGTGAACAGAGGTAAAATAACTAATATTTTTTTTCTTGCTTCTCAAAATAATTACCATTAGGTATCACAACGTTATGAATATGGCTATTTACGAAAGGGATCTATCGAAATCACTACCGTTAGGGGACCATGTGGCGTTGATAAACTATCTTGCACACCCTGTTGTTTCTCCCTATGTATTTTAGATGCTTGGAATGACTGTGAAGGATATAGGCTCAAGTGTGTGCCCACGATTGACTAGCCGAGGAAGTTTCACTTTTCTAGTTCAACCGCGGTTAAAAGCCTTCCTATTCGCTCACTGCTGGATATTATAAGGCTACTTCTAGAATATGTCATTGCTGTCCTGGTGAAGTAAGCGATATTAAGAAGAATTTATTAGGAAAGGAAATTTTATTGCTTGTTACTACTTGCATAAGAGCTTCTGGCGAAGTATAGAGAAATATTCATTAGTACTAAAATATAAATGTGCTCGTGATGAGTACGGAAGTTATGTGAAACCATATAGTGCATTGATGAAGTAAGATACGGGTGTGTCACCACAGTGCAATTTTGATAGCTAGCGAATTAAGGCAAAAGGAGTTATATTCATGAATATGGCGCTACGAGGCCCTTGTATGCTTTTCAAAAACATTTGTTTCAATAATATTTGGACTGAATTTTCGACAATCTATGGATATTTTTTATAAGATTTAGCATCAAAGTATCCCATTTCTGGAATGAATATCTTTTTTGATCAACTTACGAAAGAAAATCTTAATTTCAGTTGTTCAGTCACCATTGCAGCTCCTCAAAGAGAAGAAAATAGCTATGATATCCCGTTGCTTCCCGTATGGCCATAATGTATCGTAAAATTATGCACAAGAATATTAACTAATGGCTAATTGAAAACAAAATCGATTTCAAAATTCTTAAATCGCATAATGTAATAAACGAATATCTGTATGAAATCGTATCAGACTTGTCGTGGTGGAAATGCAATTTATGCGGATAATGACACAAGAATCTTAAAAATGACATGTCAAATGTCAAATGTCAAATGGAGTGTCAAAGCCATGGTTGGTAGTAGATTTTTATATTAAAACCTGGATTTTACCATTTATTGTTTATATTGTATCACGCTAATATCCATTTTGACAAAAAAAATGGAAATGAAGCTTGTTAGCGATTGAAATTGAAAAGCGACGACCTGAAATGTCATTGGATCATCTTTGAAGAGGCAACACTTGCAGAAATATACCTATACTTTTCATTCCATTAACTGATAATACGGTGAGGGCATTTTTTCGGTGAATTTTACCGCTAAATATCTCGAAGATAAATTGAAAATATGCTTTAATAACGAATTTTTTAAAGTGAAACCATACATATGGGTATTCGTATTTATACCCAAACCCCACTGTATTTATGACCAAAAGTTAACTAAAAATGAGTGTAATAAATTTTTCCTCATATAAAGCATTTATATTGATTTTAAATACAAAAGTATGATATTTTTGAGAGTAAAAAGTTTTTAAGCGAACAATGCGGAAACAATTTTGTTGAGTTACTTATTCATCCACCATGGTACCACCAAAACAATAAAAACTGAATATCATGCCTTTGCTCACTGCACCTCGGCCATAAAGAATCTTGCGCTGAATAGGAATATTGGTAGATGGGGTATATCAGTGTCTTTCATTCCAGAGCACCCTGCCGCGGCAATAAACCTCTCTGGGGCTCGGGCACCCTGTCGTGTCACCACTACCACTCCAACCACCCTACCCGACATTCCGGTCGGGTGGATTCGCATCACGTTAGGGTCTCCTTCCTTTGGAGTCACCCCCCCCCCCCCCCGAGGCACGACCTCTGCGGAGGGCGCTCCATCTCATGATGTGCACGCCAATTTGATAGCGCCGGAAATCCAAGAAATCGGATTCGCCTACCTCCTCTCGCGGTGACTTTCCATCCTCTCCCTTAAAGCTATACCCTCTCCCTTAGCCAGATCTTGTTGGGGTGACAACACCACCGTTAGCCACACACAAAAAAGCACGCCTTCTTATCCCTATAGAAACCAAAGAATCTACTTTATTAACAATTTTACTGCCGAAATTTTCCGGGAGAAATATTTATAGACTGCCAAGGCTATTTGCCGGATTTTACTAGATTTTTCATTTTACATTATTATAAGTACTTAATTTTATTGCATGCACCCAGATTTTTCCCACTGCTTAAGATATACTGAAAGCCTACAAACGTTGACGGGTTATGTGGCAGTATTTATGAGACAGTAGCTGGTAAAACGGAAGTAATCACAAAATAAAATGAGTAAAAAAGAAGTCGAGCCGATGTATCGGCGCATGGCAGTTTTCGCACAACCACTTCACTGAGAAATTCTACGGAAAATACTGTAAGCGAACAGAAAGCGTTGCACACCTTTCAAATGAATTACGCTAGGAGCCGCTAGAGACTTGGAGACGGCTGTATGAAGTGATGTCAGTGATTCTTTCGGGATTCATTCGGCGTTTTCCATTTTTCTGGACCATTTTCCGCAAACGTTCTTGTTGGCTTCCTCAGGTCCACTAAAGTGCTAATACATCGCGATGTAGAATTTGATTCTCTTTATATACACCCTGTTTGGCGAACTTTTGTGGAGGTGTGCTATGATTGGTCAATATCCTTGAAGATCCGTTTTCAAGCGCTGACGAGGGGGGCATCGTCCTCACTGTTTCTCGGTGTTTTTGCAATTTCAAATGCCTCCCTGATGACGCTTATTAAGTGGCGTAACCAGGATTTGGAAATGAGGGGTTTACCGAAGATTTCGGAGGGTGTATGTAAAACACCTCAGGGAAAAGGGGGGTCCGTAAGTCATATTTTTAAGGCCTTAGGGGGGTTGTTACCCGTAAAACCTCCCCATGGCTACGCCACTGCCCTTGGGTGCAGCGGTCTTCTTTCTTCGATGAAGTGGCGTTATCAAAATCAATGTCCTGGGTTGCTGTCATGGTCATCAAAATCTCCGCGGAAGTCTGCATACAAATTTGTTTATCTACCATTGCTTGAGCAATAATGATAGATATATTTTTCAAAGGGACTCGTAGAGCATCTTGGAACCTCACTAAACTTTTAGGTCCGACAGAGGCGATAAATTCAGGGAGATATATTTCCGAACGGACAGGTAGTAGAATTAAATTTCCCCCTGAAAAATAAAGCGCTTGATTGGAAGTCAGTTTGCGCATGTATTTTCTCATTTTTCTAACGCCTGGTGTCCTAATGTCCCAGCCACACGCCTAATGAGACGACTTGACGGTTACTATATAGGTATAGATATCAGCGGGGTGCCAAATACCAATGCATCCTTCGATCGTAAATATTATTAATTTTTCATTTCATAAACCTAAAATTCTACTTAACCCTTGGAGTACGCTCATGTAGTAAGCGGACACGTTTTAATGTGCTGCTAGTTTGAAATAGCTCCATTGTTCCAGAACCCATTGATATTGATCGCATTCTACCTTTTTTTAACACGCTATACATTATTTAGTTAAACATTTTCCTAAGGTCCAAAAATTGTCTGAGTGTATGAGTAGACCCTTGCCAGCATTTAACTTGTATCTTTAGTATTAAAATGTTTCCTTGAAAGATTGTTGCCTTTCATGAAATAAAAAAGATTGGATATGATAAAATTTTGAATAAAAGTTTTCAAACTGAAAATTTAGTTAAATGATGACAAAACTCTACTTTGCCTTCAATGAAAATTTCTTGGTTATATGCATAGTGTTAAAATAGACATTCCTGAGGAAAAAAGAACGTATGAGGTTGAGCATTGCCTCCTCTACACTCTCCCATTATAAGGTCTTAGCGGGTTGCCATTCACGGGCTTAGCTGTAGCCTTTCATTTCAGAAACCAACATATACATGAATCTACATATGACGTCCTTAAATTCTTTCCTTTGTATGCTTTCCAGACACAATATTTAATACTGAGATATCATACAAAATGAGCTTTAGATTTTACGCGTAATTTATAAAAAATGGTTTGACGGCACCGAAAGAGTGTAATAAAATACTTTTACGTCACTTTGCAAAAAAATGTGCAAAAATTAGAATCCCACATCGGCTAACGTACGTGATACTATATATCAATTCATTTATTGCAGAGAGTTTCATGCATAGGGAATATTCTAGTGCCCCAAGGACATGGGTTTTAGAGTTTGTGTAAAAGTAAAAAAAGGCAGTATTTTACTGGTTATAACTTATCAAAGTGGGAGAAGCAATTTTGCCTTGGGTGTGAAAAGAAAACTCATCCATAAAAGTTATTTAGAAATACTTTATGGTAAAACATTTATTTGAATTTAGGTTTAAATTGTTGATAAAACGTAAAGTTCATTCGATACAAGTACTTTGTTAAGTAATGCCCTTTTTTCCTCCTGAGATGTGAGGAAAAGAGTTTTTAACATATTTCTGTTTTTACGAATGGTAATACTAAGAGCATCCGACGGCTTCAGCCAATCCGTGACGTTATCTCGTTTCAATTTCCTATCAACATTTACTCTCAATATTTCTTCGCAATTCATCTATCATAAATTGCTACGACGCTTAGAGACTTTTGCGTTATTTCAAAGCTATTTTGAAATGAACCAGTTTTCAAATATCCTTCATATAATAGGGTTGATTATTATTACGAAAGCAAGTATATCTTACAGCGTCATATGCAGTCAAATATGCTGAAAGGTTCTATGGTTTTTCCTGTAGGTTCAGTTTAAAAACTTTCTGAGGGAAAGAGATAAATGTGAAATATTAATTTCATTCTGATAAAATGAAAATATGTAGAAAATATTCTGAGGGAAATATTTAATACTTTGCTGAATAACTCATATTTTCTCATGACGAAATATAAGAAGCATTTACAGGAAGTAATTTTATAATTGATAATTATGGGGGACGTGAGAATAATAGGACTCTTAAGCGGTTATTTCCTTGTCAACTCTTCTTTATTTCAAGAAAATAACTTTGTCTAAAATTGTGTTTAATATTTAATCGTGAATATATTACTTTTTGACACAATTTATCCAAAATACAGTACGCTTATTAACCTATTATTATTATGAATGTAGTTTAAAATTGGTAAGATATAATTATACTATATTTACGATATTAGAGTGGGAAAAACGTTCTGTATTCAATTATGGATAAAAAATATCTAAGTATTTGTAGGCTGATGTTTTGCAGATCTATTTTTGATTGATTTTGTAAATTTATGTCAATTTCAACTCCATCGAAAATCCCTAAAAGACCAAAATCTTTTATTTAATCGCAAAATATTCAAATTCTCAGTTTTCAGTCTATGCTGTCTTCAGCTAAACCACGTCATCCCTTCGTTAATCTTGCTGTATTTCGTAAGTATTATGGTTAATTGTTTCTGTGTGAATTAGCACTTCCTCACTCGAGAGCTTTTATCCCTTACGTAATGTAGTGATGATCCAGGTATTTAGCTTTTTCAATTTCTCGAGCGCATTCATTTCCCTTTTTTTTATCACGAAGGGGCTTGAGAAGGCATTAATTTGGAGCCGTTGCACTGTTTTTATTCATCCCTGCTTGCTGCTTCGTAATCTTTCTATCTTTTAGCTCATCCTACTAGCTTAAAGACTTAATATTTAATCTTGTTTGTGCTCGAGGCTGTATGAATGTACTCCCGTTTATTTTCTTCCTATATGTGAATTTTAGGCCATTTATAATTAATTTTTCAAACGAATTTTAGTCTTAAAATGGTATATTTATTATCATCACCACCTTGGCTATGTTCAGTTATTAGTAAAAAATAGGATTGGGGTATTACAAAACTAAATTGGAACTAGATCACTTTCGCTTCTATAAATTTCCTGAATCATTTAAAAAAAAGCATGTGCCATGAATAAATATATATATATTTCCATCCATAAACTATTATTTTTCCACGTCTTAGTTCTTTTTTCATTACTAATTACTTTTTTTATACAAGATAAGGGCACAGTTAGAGAATTAGCTACTCTTAATAAATATGGGCGAATTTCATCCCTCAGCATATGCAACAACATAGTCATTATAGTCCGTTAAGTAGTGTGCTCACCAGGATACTATTTGTGCTACATCGAATCGGGAAAATTGTCTAAACAGATAGGATTCTATTAATTCTTCTTGGAATCGTGGAAAAAGTCTCTAATTACTTTAAATACACGATAAAATATATATCATCTCCTTCCTTAAAAATTCAACGTATTTTTTGATAAAGGAGTTTTATGGGAACAATGATGTCCTTTCAGTAACTATGGGAAAATTTCTGTGTCAATTGGAATTCTTTAATTGTTATACCAGTGGCCCATATTAGTCATGTAAAGTGCAGGATTTAGCAGAATTAGATTAAAAAATGTGGTAAATGTAGTAAAGTAGCCATCATTATATGCAAGTAACATAGTCGCTTTAACAAATTAGATATGGGGATGGGGTTGGCGTGGTGGCTAGACTTTTGGTATCTCACTCAGTGGGTCCTAGTAGAAGGTAGTGAACGAGATTTTACAAAAAAAGCCTTATCCCCACTTATACTTTTTAGGCACAGTACCGCGTACGTCGGGTGGAACGTTAAGCCGTGGTCTCCTCGGTGCCTTTCGTTTAGAGCCGACTAACGCCGACGCCAGGTTTTTCTCCACCCTCCGCTTCCTTCAAGGGACAAAAGGCCTCAGCTGTCTGTCGCCAACACCAAAGTAGTCGTTCCGTAGGGGGAGGAGTCTGATTGAGTACTGTGATCTCTTAGGGATACAAGACTCTGGACTGGGATACACTTACTTACTTACTACTGACTTACAAGACTCTGGATAAATTTTCGTATAGTATTGCAGCGGAGGAATCATCCTTGACAACGCGGTTTATTTATTTTAACGACGGTGAGATAAACGAATGGAGGATTGAAGATATTGTGTTTGGAAACGAAATAAGAGTTACTGTGTACAACTTTTTACAGAAATAAATGTGTTTTTAGTGTTCCGGAAATAGGAATAGTTGTTTTTGAACCCTCGTACGGAACAGTATGTTATAAAAAATGTGCGCTGATGGACGACATCCATCGAAATTTTTAAGCAAAATGATTTTAGACGAAGGTGATTAAATTAATTCTTATATTTATACAACTACATTTACATATATTACAGTCAACCATAGCGCAAGCGTCTTGTGACTACCTGACACGACATCAATACCATATTTTCTAATAATTGAATAAGTAATACAGTGACGAGCAAAGTGGGTAGCCGCTTCTTTGTTGTTCCTTATCTTCAAGAGATTCCTTGTTATTTTACAATTTTTTTATGCCTTCTCTCACTGAAAGGTTTACAATGAAAATCTATCACAACCAGAACTCAATCATCTAAAATATATTGGGCAGCAACTGTCGCGTCTCTTATTTTAAACTTTAAAGTAAAATTGGCATATTTATTACAATTTTGGAGGTTTTATACACACAGGTAAAATATCATTTATATCAACGTTTGATTTGCAAGCAAAAAATGCAAAATAAAGCGTTGATAAGCCGACAGATGCAGATAAGCTCTCTGAAGTAAACTCACATTTGACCCTTTACTCACATTTGGCACGAGCTTTTCCTCTATAAACTATAAGAACATTATTATTCATAAGTTATAAAAATTAGAAAAATACTTATAACGAGAATTGTGAAGTGATAGGAACACTTAGCCTCAATATGTGTGCGATTGCTGTGGAATTTTCAAAAAGAAATGTTTGGTGTATTTCATAAAATATTTTTCTAAATAGTTTTGTTCACAAGTCGGGGAGCACCTCTGTGGAGAGGAACCTGTTCAACATTTGCCTTCATTTCAAAATTTAAAATTATGCCTCAGGATTTTGAAAGATCAAATTTAAAAAATTTTTTTGATGCAGGGCAATATTGACAATGATCTTCTAAGAATTTTCTTCTGAATAAGTTTAAAATTATTGTTTAAAATCCGGTTTTAAGCGAGTAATCCGATTCCAAAATAGACCCTCTGAAAGGTCCCTCTGTAGAGGAGCCAATCTGAACCCCGCGGCGGGTGCTGTTTACCCATAGCCGCACCCCTTGCTCTCGACCGTGCCTCCGTTCACCCGCGACCGCACTCGCTCGCTCGCGCACGCGGCACAGGCGCGGCTATTGCACAGAGCTCGTCCGACCATGCATGCACATGTATGGAGGACTCTACCCCAGGTAGTCCATTATTGCGGCCAGACAAAAGGGTCGCATCCGATCCGGTGTTTCACCACTTTTTACCCCCGCATGCGATAACCGTCTTATTGCTGGGAGCCTGGGGAGTGAAATTATACCTGCCCAAGCACTGTCCTCCATGCTGGTGGGAGCTTAAATCCCTCTGAGCTTACCTTTCCTTGTTTGGCGGTCTTCTGACGTGATATAGAAACAAAACTAGGGCATAAACTACGCGCCAATACGTGTTATCGCATTACGTGTCTGAAGTCAGCTACTCCATTGGTAAATGTTTACATAGTACATTTCATTTTTTGCAGTAACTTACAAAGAAAATCCCTCTGGAAAAGGAAATAAATACCCCACGATATTGAATATTTACATAAATAGTATTATCCATGAAGTAAGAGAGTATCCATTTAATAAAGGAGTATCTAATGCCGTGGTTCGGTCATCCCACATGACTCTTTTAAAATAATTAAACTACTGTAACTAATTTTTCATTTATTTTCCTAATTCATGGGGGATAACCCGTCCCCCTGCCCATCCTAATATGCACCTCTAATATGTAAACTTATCGTTTCCGTAACACATACTTTATAGTAAATGTGATCTGCAAATACATACTGTAAATAATTTTACATTTGTCATAATATTGTAACGTGTAATACTTGTATGCATGTAGGAGTAGAACTTACCTATATATTTACTTTACGCTAGCATAAATAACTAGGAGATGTGCTTCACGGAGTGTGCTTTAGCAACGTTTTACTAATAATACTTACGTCTTTTCTCTCTGCTATAAACAAACTAATTTAATATGAAAGTGAATCCACTACCGTGCACACTGCTAGTAGCACCCTTAAAATGAATAATCTGTCTATTTTTGCTTTGAAATGGTTGCTATTGTCATCGTGACTCTGAATATAGCTCTTCTCCAAACATACCTATCAGCTCACCTTTCCGCCGACCATGCACGTTTTAATTTACTACTACTACTTTAATCTACTGCTACTACATAAACTACTCGGAAATTCTTACTTTCGCTATGCTTATGCATAAATCGATGTCTACACATTTTACGACCAATATTCCTACATTTCTAGAGATATCCGAGCCGAGATAAATTTAAGATTTGCAGGTGGCTTGTAGAGAAGGAAGTGACATTAGTGTGATACTTAGCTTAGAATGCTCATCAGAGAGCGGTTTGAAGTTGGTTTGGAGTCAGCTGGGCTCTCCAGACGTATACCTTCGCCCCCCCAAGTGGCGGCTTCGTGAATGACACCAAATTTGCGCCAGTTCGGCAAGTAATACCACTCTAGACGAATTAAAATATTTTTAATGGGTTCTCGGAGTGGATTTCTAAGTCCTATCCCTAAATACTCTCTACTATGCCTGGGTATTCCCCGCCAGTCTTCCTCATAGATATGGAAGTAAGGGAAAAAGAAACAGAACCAAAAATTGAGCTCGCAGCATCAATGACCACCAACCAACGCAGCGTGCCTCGAGTGGATGTCAACTCTTATTCCTTCGGGGCTGCGTCGACGTTGGTTGTCGTATATAATACTTCAAAATCCGCTCCTTTGGGATACAGCACAAGACATCTCTGGCGTCGGACCAGTTTTGGCTGCGTGAAAGTCCAGTTTCCCTAAACCTCTTGCACTTGTGTGCTTTAATAAGTTTCTATTCATGCATCGAAATGTATATGCCACCAAGATAGTTCGAAATATTCTGAAAAATTCATTTAGAGTTTAACCGAATTTCCTTATCGGAAATGATTACTCGATTTTCCCAGACATGGAAATATTTGCATTTGTATGGTTTATTTTTCGTTTTGTTTTAATAAGGGAAGGTACCCAAGCAGGATTCGTTCAAACTAAGCAATTAGATAGAAAATGGAAAAAATTGTGTCCTTCCTCAAGCGTCCAATGAACCGTCATCTTCGAGATATTATATACATATGCAGATACAAAGTACTATATATGCAACCCGCGATATTAAAAAATGCAGCATTGGTGTTGTTTCGCAGGTGGCAAAAAAATAGTCGTACGTCTAGGCTTTTTACCTATGCTATCTCTAAAACGGATGTTTTGGAGACGTTTATTAGACGTTTGAGGAAAAACACTAATGCCTAAATACTCCCTTCTCTCGTTTGAACTCGATTTGGCAATTATACTCGGATACTTCCTCTTGTAAGTGGTTTTTGCAATAAAAAATTAATCTTGAAATTTTTTGGCCACAAAAAAGAAATTCAACAATCCATGTTCACGTAAATAAAGTTGAATGTTTTTATAGCTTACTACACAATTTAATTAAACCAATCGGATATCTTTACTTCCTACGAAACCCCTCCATTTGACATAGAGATGAGGAAATTACCTCCTTTGTTGTTTGACATTGAAAAGTCCGTGAGATAATTAAGCCATATAATATTAAATTAAAGGTATGGTACTCATCAAACGCTAGTACTCTTCAGCGATAATGAATGGTTGTGACCTTTTGTGAGTGCAGCTGACCTGTATTTTACAGAATATATGCCAGCTAATTTTAACTTTATACCTATTAGCTTCATTTATCGTCTTTTGTGCTGCATTTATCTTAATAGTGAGGATGATTTCTAAAAATTACTTTTAGTTCTACCTTAAATCAGAGGAATTGGGGGCATTAATATTCTTACTTGGTGACAAGCTTCATGGAATTTCCCATTTACTGATATAGATATGAATTCCACGAACATCGTGCGTTGTATATATTCTAGTTTCAACGCCCATTCAAAAGATTGTAGGAAATCACCTTTCCAAGTAGCTCAGTCTATGGTCATTATTTCCCTTACGTGACTAAGGAAATACAATATTTTACCATGCAAAAACGACGACTCAGTGAGAGAAATGAACTAAATTGGACGATATTTGGGAAATTGTTCACATTTTGATCTATATCTTCATTAGTTGGATACCTTGCATGATTGGCAGTGGAAAAATATGAGGTTACACCTAGATTACAAATGATATCATGGAATTCTAATGATTAACTATGTTTCACCGATTATTCCGAAAAAAGCCCTTTGGCCCACAAGAGTAGCCACTGAGGTAGCTCACTACTCACAGACAGAAGAAATGGGCAAGGGAAGAAGAATGAAAGGAAAGATTCACATTCATACGATAGCTGAAAGTGACAGGAATATGCGTTTCGGGGCACGCTGAGCCCATGTGAAATAAGGGAGATTTCTGTGTATAAACTCCCGCCCAAAATCATGGATTAAGCGTTCTGGTAGAGTAATTGGTAGATCACCCGGCCGGCAACCGTGAGGTTCTGGGTTCGAGTTCCAGTCAGGCCGCATTTCTACCCCTGATTTCTGGATTTTTCCATTTACCACAGTATTGTTGTCCTCGTTCTTTTTCTATTATGTGTTCCTATCCCTTTCTTTCCTTACCAATGAATTTATTTGTAGGTTTGCGATAAAGGCGTCGCGTGAATGAATAAAGTGGTGTATGGGCCATTATGGCTTATTTCTGCTTAGATATAATGCTTACATCATTTTTATATTGAATTAATGATTTTAATTTAATTTCAATTTAATTTAATTGAAAATACGCATTTATTTCTAAATTAATACCGTACAAAAGTAGTGGACAAATAGTTTATAGCAGATTGCGAATGTCATTTTGATATCTACAGCTTCAATCTATTGCTTATTGAAATCACTTATTATAAATATTTATTTTTAATTTGAAATAGATTATGCTTTTATCATCATTTATTTTAAATGATAATTCCATTAGGAAATATTAATGTCACTTTTGGAGCAATTGGGATTGGCTACACAATGCCATGGTGGCAAAGGTGAGATCTTAAATGTATTTTTCGTTATGTACTTAAAGTAAATGCAAGAGCACCTGAAGATTTTTCCTGAAGTTTTGGAATACATTGAATTTATGAAAGAATATACTTGTAAGTAAGTATAGTGAATATCACGCCATTAGTTATTGGAAACGTATTTAAGTCATTTTCATCCGTTACTAAAACGTCAACGCTAGAAGTTATCAGCAAAGACTAAGTAAAGATATGCGATAACTTTTTCCTCATGCCTAGTTCGATTTCATACCTCAATACATGGTAGAAATATTAAGACGCTTAACTCCCGCTCCAATAAGCCTAAACTTTTCTAAACTTCTTAGAAGTCCTAACCTTTTTAATAATTAAATTCGTAGAGTTGGCATTTGTTAACGTTTGCTTGTATCTAATGTATTAAATAAAAAGTGGAGGTGATTTTTAAAAAAATTTAGATTGAGGAATATGTTGACAAGGGTCCACACTCTAATGGTACCATTGTCGATAGTTTTGAACAAGGAAGCGCTGAGAAAAAGACTTTTAGAGTGAGATTGTCACTTCCTCTTCATTTAAACTCTCTGGAGACTATGAAATAAAATCTCTTAATTATAACAATGTCGAAAAATTATTCTCTGTAACTACAAGGGGGCAATATATGTAACCTCGATTCTAGTTTTGCATCAATTCGAGGACAAATAAAAAATCTTATTATATTCATTCATACTGGAAGTTTGAAACCAAAATAAATAGTACCCATAAATAAAGGTAAATTAGCTCTACGGTCTCTATAGATTACTAGATAAAGAAAAGGATCTTCATTGGCCGTAACATTTGGCACCACTCGCCAAACTAAAAAAAAAAACAAATGGAGAAAACCCCCTGTGATAGTTTCCGGGAATATTACTTCCTCGCGACTTCCTGTAGGGACCTCGCGAAGACAACCTTGGTTATAACCTTGGGTGCTGATCCTGAAAGGGGCGATGGGACCTCACTATGGATGTGAGGTTATTACCACAATCACACCCCTCTAGGGGTTTTCTGGTTTTTAGTGTTTAAGTGAGCGATACTAAATTTTACGGTAATTTGAGTCCCTTTTCTTCATCTGTTAAAATAATACCCATGTGCAGATAATTGGAGTGGCATTAGCTAAAGTCAAATGATGCAATCTTGCTTCTTCTAATTTACGCAAAAGTCTCCAAAAAGGTACAGCATAATTAGGAATGAAATGTGAGCGGAATTTTGCACCTCAGCACTATACAAACGTCAAAAATGATTTTGAAAAAGGTAATTCCGTTAGCCAACTTGACCGTTAGTTTCAACATACAGAACAGTTTACGACACACTTTGACTAAATGTTCGCAGTCTCACTAGTAAAAATTGAATAAATGCATATATTTATAAACAAAAGACATGTGTAAGATGAATGTTAAAGCCAGGAAACTAAATATATTTGCTTAATTTAGGCGAAGTTGATGCAGTGTTTTTTGTTTTGCGATGTTGGTACCAGTGATCTCGGAGGCCATCTTGCCAGTTTCAGGCAGTTTTTCGTGAATATCTTTCTTATATCATCATGGACTTATATTTTCTCGTAAATTGTTTAGATTCGTCACAAAAATTTGGCTCTAATGAATAAAATGAGCAGTATCTTGTCACAAACAGCTTCGCTAGCTCGAAGAAACCGTATTTTTCCTTAAGAAGCCATGTTAAATTGTCCTAATTTCACTGTAAAATATCTCAAAAATGGCACATGGGAATTTCTCTTCTTGAAAGCGCGTCTTAAAAAAAATTTGACCAGCTTTTCATTAAATTCTTGTTAATTTTACCTAGGCGCTCTTAATACCTTAATTTAAAATGAAGTCTATTAAAATATTCTCTCGAATCAAAAATTTAGGAAAAAAACAGTTATTTCAACTGCAGCGGATGATATCTAGCGATTTGATCGATGGATTTTTCTTCCTCATAAGAAAACCCACTTTAATCGCTGGCACATTAATTGCGTATGCTTGGTTTCGCTAATAGTAGGCCCTCTTCGCTTCTGTAGCATTGGGGTGTTTTTCCTTCGTCCCGTCCCTTCCGTCCCTTTCCTTTCTCAGAGGCGTCGACGGGCTCCTATCGCGGCGGCGCCTCTTCCCTTTTTCCTTCCTCTCCAGCCCCTCCCCGGGTGATCGGGCGTATAAGCCACGGGCTTGGTTCCCGGCCCCGGTGCGCTGTATCCTTCGAAGGGTTCGCCCAGAACCCTCATACCCTCTGCAGCGGATGATATGTACACCTTAAGGAGGTCAACGGTTTATTACGTATCCATTTTAAGATGAAAAATATGTCGATTTCCGACCGTTATGCGCGCAAGGCGTACCCTGAACGCGGATCCTTCGATGAGCTCTCGCATTATTGAATCCGTAGGGTGGAGGACATTGAGGGGTTTCCCTCATTCTTGAACGTGATTCCGCCTAAGGTGCAGCGATGCGGGGTTCGCGAGTGAACATTTCGTGAAGCATCCCTCACGCTTCCTCTTTTCATTCGGGAATTCCTTGAGAATGGACATCTCCGTTTCGTGAGATCAGCAGCAGCGAATAAAAGTGAGGATTCACTCTTTCTTGACGGGATACGCGGAATTTTCATTTTTATTCCGATAAGTGTTCAGTAATGCCGTGCGTGCTCGGCATCGGTGTAGTCGTAAGCAGACCAATATATAATCGTATGACATGCGGATCAAGTCCTGATTGAGTAGAAGTTGGAGTCATTCTATTATTTTACATATTTAAAATTTCCGACATCACTTTTACTGCTTGAATATGTAAAACTTTCCTCACGCATTGCAAATAAAAATTTTCCAGCCAACACACACACAGATTTCATTTCTCTCCAGGATTATTGATTTATAGCTTTTTCATTTTTATTCCGATAAGTATTTTTTAATGTCGTGCGAGGTAGGGCATCCACATAGTGACCGATATACTCGTTTGACACACGGATTGATTCTGGGTTGAGTAGACGCTAGAGTCACGCGACAAATTTGATATTTTTAAAATTTTGAAAGGCTGCGTTAAGGACACTTTCCTCCAGGATTATGCTGAGATTGAACTCTTCCACTGTTTTCACAAGATAGCAGCATTTTCGAAAATCATTTTTCTCATTTCAAATATGCTCATTATGTAAATATTTCTTCATAATTAGCCAAATAACATACAGATTTTATTCGGGATAATCAATGCAAAGCTTGAACAACATCTTCATGACTTCCGTCAACTCCTGCAAGTCATACCAAGCAAACACCATTCTAACAAATATTTCTCTCATCTTCAGAGTCGCACTTATCAGGCAGCTTCCCCTTATGATTTGTTTTGAGTCATTTAATATATCAAAGAAAACTTATGCAAACCCAACACAACCTCGCTAAAAAATCTCTTCACTTGCGGAGTCAAAATCACACATATCAACGAGCCCTAAAAAGATGCCCTTTTTCAAGCACATATCATTTTCCTTCTGCACGTCACCATGTCTTAACTCTCCAATTTTCATTGTTATTTGTTTTCTTTCACTATTAACAATATTTATTGATCTTAGCTTCACTCTAAACGCATGTATTTCTTCATTCTTAAATATTTCTGGGTTGATTTTGGTGTATCATTTACTATGCTGCTATGTCAAGCCCGGATAATCTGTTGCTTCATTGTCTGAGTCCATCATCACCATCGGAGTGAATGTATCGCTTTCGAAAGACTAAATATATTTAATAAATCAGCCGTGAAAACATCGATTAGCATATAATTTGCCATTGCAGGAAAGGAGACTAATATCCATTGGTTAAGTGACCTACGAACTGTGGGGTTCGACGCAATGTCGTAACTATAAAATTGTTTTAAATTAAGAATTCCGTGAATCCAACACATCGGATACCTATCCAGAACAATTAACAATGTGATTAGATCAGTTTGATTAAATTGAATGATAAATTTATGGGCCCGAAAGTGAACTGTGAATGTTATACAGTCTGATGTCATATCGCGCGCGACTTACAATTAGTATTTTTGTAACTAATCGCATTATTAGTCAAAATTAGTACCGTTAAAGTTATTTTAATGTCTTATAGATGTCCCTTGGTTTGGTGATGTAGTTCTATATCCTGTTTCGTGAGTAAACGTAACTCTTTACGTATAAAATTTTTCATATTCTATTTACGTTGGTCTAGATTGAGCCCTTAAATAAGATAAGATAGAAGACGCCAGGATACCAACGCAACGGTGGATTTGGTGAAACCAGGATGCCCATTAGATACTCCCCTGGAGTTGATTTTTCCCAAAAGATTAACAATAATCGGGAAATATTCTTGATCAAACAATTTGATGACACTAGAGATAAATTCAGTGAAATATTTTTCTTAGGCATAGGTCAAAAATAAAAGGCTGTTTTTCCACCCCTCGCAAAAATTCCTGCAACTTTATATCGGGGGTAAGACTTGACAGTTGCTCGTGAGTTGACTATGGCTTCATTGGCATGTGCAGAAAGTTAAAATACTTATCCAGAGCTTATTTACCATTTTTTTAACGAATCCAAATGAAGCTTCAAAAACTCTGTAATTGGTTGCCGCTATTCGATGAATGAATTAATATAACCTGCGTTCTCTTTGCGAGATTCGGCTTTCAATACGGGCTCAAATTCCAGTACCGGCTAATAGGAGCTTTGAAAGCGATATCCGTTTAAAATCTCTGGCAAATACATAAAAATAAAAAAAACAAAGGTATCAGATACACTCGGGATTAGGGTCAGTTAATTAGCCGCGCAAATATTGGCTTTTAGGGTTCCCTGCATTACAAACACGCTTGAACGCACGTGGAAACTGATTCTCAGATACAAGCTGCACGATTTGTGAGGTAAATAGCATGAATTGTTTATAAAGTGCTTTGCATGCTGTCTTTAATTTCTATATCCTATTCATTTAATTCACGCATTAATTGTATTTTAAAACATTATTGCTTCATTATGTAGTTGTATTACCATATTCAGCTTGATAATAAAAAATAAATCACTCATCTCCTTCCATATTATTTTTTTCTTCCTTGAAAGCAATACTTTAAATTTAATATTCAATGAAATATGGTAAATGCTGTTAAAATTGCTGATTATCCGTGGACTTAAGATTTTTCTTGGAATTTCGGACATATTCATTTGCTTAATTACTTTTATGCCATCAGCTGAGAGGTATTAAAATTAAGTCTCATATTTTATTACCGTTTGTAGCAACTAGTAGAGGTTTTCACCGGGGCCATAGTAATAATAATTGTTGTATAAAGCAACTTAATAAACCATTAACCTGTAATAAAAATTATTTGAACGACACTTTGAATGCTCATTGTATATTACACCATAAGCGCATATAAGTGTAAATTCAAAAAGACTAGAAAACTTAGATCTCATTGCAACGCATTTGAGCACGCAATTGTAACACGATTGGCTTATATAAATAAGTGAAACAAATAGCCAGATTTCAAAGTAGATGACACACTTTTTACCCCAAAATTGCTCACCTCAGCTTAATTCTGACCACATAACACCATGCCATGACCACTAATATGTAATGACTGGATTGCTGGTCAATATGCACCGCGCATTTAAGCCATTGAAGTCAAGATGAATTCAGTCGGGGACCGTCAAACATATCCAACTTTAATATATTTCAAATAGGAAAATGCTTAAAATTGTATCCCCGGGATAATGTACATTGCTTTGCAAAAACTGTCAAATAGGATATTCCGTCTCTAACTCGTTTTACGCAAAACCGAGTGGTAGTATTGGGGACAGGTGAGACTGGAATTGTCAAGATGAAGGTGGTAGAGTGGAAAATTGGGGAAAATTGCGTACAGTTGGAAACAGGAGGTTCCAGCGGAGATACATCATCATTGCATGTGTCAGCGGAAAATTTAAAGTCATTCCCATTGTAGTTCATGGGTTCCGCCTATTGTCGATGGGAGGCATTTTTATTCTGAGATTTTATTAAATACAAAAATTATCAGGAACATGTTATTGTCATGTATGGATATGGGGTAACGTCGTGCATGGTCCAGCTCCATTCCTATTAATTTTATTTAACTTTATTAAATCATTTTCGCTCGTTACTTTGGTTTTGATAGTATTATTTTAAATTTTTATGTGTGTTTTTACAGGTTGATGTTTTAGATTGTTTATTGTTTGTTTAAAGAACGTTGCTATGTGTTGTTGATAAAATGGAGATCATTAAAGGAAAATTTTAAGGATGATGACGTGTAATTAAGAGGTGAAATGACAATTGAGATTGTATAGGAGTTTATATTATTATTTGAGGGATCCCGACGTCACAATAATGGCTGATGATGGATACGTGGGCAGATAATATTTTTAGCGAATTTACGGGGACAGTGGAAGTTTTTTGCTGGGCTAGTAGTTTAATAATTTCACTGTTGAAAAGTACGAGGCGTAAAATATTTATTTTCCAAAAGGAAAGGTACCACTGTGGAAGTTCTGGAGGTAACAGCAGTAATAAGTTATTCATTATTTTTCTTGGTTGAAAAATATCACTTTGGAAATTCTGGAGTAATTAGCTATAACAAGATAAGAGTTCACACGTACGAGAATTTGGCACTTTCAAGCTATCAGGCAATAAATACGATATGTTAAGGAACCGGTGTTAATGAGTTTTAAACACAGAAGGCGTATCACAAAGTACTTTCTTAATTCTTGTTTTCTTTCAAAAATTTTAACGTCAATCACATGCTTCTTAGAGTTTATTTTTAATATTTTTGCTGGCGTGTATTACGTTTCTTTGGTTCAGTTATATATTTTACGTATTTTTAAACCTCTTTTTGAAGTTAATAATAAAAAAAATGAGTGAAGTCGATATACCTCTAGGATTATATATACTTGGAAAAATCGAAACTTTTAAGTCAAATTAATGGGTAAATAGTGAAACTTAAGATGGAAACTGTATTTTCGTCAGAACCCGGTGATTCTGCGTTTAAAATGATGACTTACCTTTGAACGTTGGTGTAGTAATATCGGCTCGTTATCGGAATGACAGAAAAAGATCTTACTGTGATAATATATATGATTTACAATGGTACAATGTTGTATTAATTTGGGTGGCCTATTCCGTTTATTGATCATTGCTTGGAGGTTCCAACTTCAGTGTAGTACTCTAGATGTATGATACGCACTCCGAAGTCCGCCCGGATGTTCTCGTCTGCAGTGCAAACGTGCACAGTGAGGCAGCGGCCGGATGTCTCCCGGGAAACCCGATTTCGGGCATACAGAGGCCGGGACCGTATCGTGCTCACGATTCCAGAATCTCACGGAACTCGGCCTGCCCTCTCTTCCCCGTGGAGCTGGTCTAAAATAAAATTGCTCTCTCCCATCGCATTCTCAATCTCTCTTCGTCTAGCACACGTCCTCTTCTTCGAATACACGCAAATAGTGCAAAGGAATGTGCATTTGAGATTATATTTTAGATTTTTTTGCAATTTTTTTTATTTTTGGCAACTTATCCTACGATATTCCTAGATGCTTTATTGCACCGAGGCATTTAATAATCAATTTAAACTACTAATTGGCTAAATTGAGTATGCCCGAAAAAAAGGAAAAGCCAAACATCTATAAAAATCGGAAAAATGAAATATCATTAAAACTTGTTTTTCGATTGACTTAGTATCAACCAACAATAGAGAACAGGTGAACGGATGCTAACCTACCTGACTAGATTAAGGAAGCCTTTACGTAGTCCTTACCCAGCTAGCACAATAATGTAGAATGTATTTCGTTCCCTTGGATAAGATTCCTCTTCAAGACACGATATATTTTACAAATGGGGATTTTGCATTGGCATAGAATATCATGTATCTCAAAAAACAACGTATACATGGAATGAAAATATAATCTGCGAATATTTTATCTTTAGTGCCAGCTAAGAGCTCATAGATCATTGCCAAGTCAATCGAGATAAAATAGGCTTCGATGATGTTTATCTTTTCAAAATTTGAATAAAATTTAACATTGCGGCTTTATCAGGTTAATGCATGAAAATTTATATTTGAATTTGCAATTTTTTCAGTGTAAAGAGCTATTTTTCATTAAAATGTATATATGCATAAGAGGAACAGCAAAAAGTTGTTACATTGAATACAAAATATAAAATGAGATGAATCTAAAAAACTTTTGAATTAAAGCGGAGCATCAAATGTAGGACGACATAGATTTCTGTCTGCTAAGTTGCCTCTTCCCAACTACTATGAATACTTGATTTGATTAAGAAATATGTAACGACGAAAGTAATACGCAATGAATGAGTTTTCAGTTGAAAAGGGCACCAAATTATCGCATATATTTTTGTATTATGTGCATTGAATGCTCAGTTTAACAGAGCCGTCTCATGTCTACTTTAATATTTCGAAGCATGTAAAGATTTTTCGTTGATTTTTCGTAAAGTTCTTCGATTGATGGTGCGTGCAATGGTAATAAATGCGGAAAAATTATGCTATTTAAACAAAAAATCATTTCAAACAGATATTTAATTAATATCCTATTTATAACAATAGGAAGTGTTTCCTTCATCTCTAAGCTATCCATTCATTTCAGTTATCCTAGAAATATTTATAACAATTTCCATATTTTCAGGCCCAACCTTGTGTAAGATCATTCCGAAATGATGATAGTTGCTCGTCATTATTTCCTCATTTCTAGTCTTCACGGTTGACAATATTTTTAATTTAGGAAGTTCATGAAAAAAGAGAGGGATTTGTAATAAAGGATGTACGTTTGAACGAAACACAGGAAATCCTTACTTTTGAACTGATATTGATTGTTTGGTGTAGTTCAGAAAGTACTTATTCATACTTACTACTCCGTTTAATGAATTTAGGAGGTACAGCATAAATAAACGCTGATATTAATGATTAAAGGAAGGCATTGTAATGAGGGGTTGGATACCTTGGATAAACTTCCATCTCCCCCAACCACACGCTAGTCCTTTGTTTCTTCCTGAGATTTTTCCTTCAATTTTTCTCTCCGTTATGTTTTCGGCATTATTTCATTGTCTATTAAACTGGCCTACATTACGATCTTGCTATAATAGTTTTATCAAAGAATAAATATCTCAGTGTCTAAACTCTATCTTGATAGATTGGCTTCTGAATATGTGTGGATCAGCAGAAGCTGTGGAAAGGAAGAGAATCCCTGCATCAAATTCTAACTCCTACCTATGAAAAATATACCGTGAATGCGTTTAAATACAGGAAAAATCGTACGAGGAAGCTCAAGAGCTCTCAGAATAGAGGTGAGGTGAAGACCTATCCAAAGGGAAATTTTCGCACTACTTCCTGATAGCGATACCGATCTGAAATTCTATTCCCAGAAAGCGCTAACGCCTCTCTGCTAAGATTTCAATTAGCAGAGAGACGATGTAAGCAAAACATTACTCCAAACGTGCAGACCTGCTGCCTGAGTATGTATAACAATTGGTGATTGGTGATAGGATTGGTAGTTGGAACAGCAATTTTCTGTATGGGAATTTGAAAGGATCAATTATTATAGTATATTATCAATTATTAGTATAGTATAAGATATGATATTTTGAATGGGAGTTATACGTGTTATTAATGCCTATAGATTGAAGAAGCATGAGGGGCCGATGGAATGATTTCTAGTTTACTTTCTGTGGCTTTCTTACCTTATTCCTCCCCTCGTTGTGTCGTAATTTAGCACCGTCTCTCCGTGAATCCATGCCACGTACGATGACGTCATCGACACGTGCCGTACGATACATGTCAGCTGAATGGTGCTGTCTGCTTTGTAGTACTTCTCGAACAGGGGCCGTCCGTGTTCGTCGATTATTTGCACCTCCGGAGCTGCAAAAGAAAAAAAACATGGTTTGTATAAAATTCAATATTTGGTTGAAAAATGAATCAAATCTAGAAATTTAGATCCCCGAAAATATTATTTTAGAATATTTCTCAATTGAAATCGTCAGGTATTTCATGTACCCACATAAAAGTACATTTATTTAATGACGAGATTGATAATTTGTAACCGTTACCGGAGAGGTTAAATGGGACTCATGCAACCATTACTAGCTCAAGTGAAAAATTATGAAATGTTAAGACATTAAAATAATCTAGCTTGCTCAAATACCGCAGCACCTTACTTCATATTTCAGGAGAAAAATAAATGAGCCACCAGTTTTACAACCCCTATATAGCATCGAAAATATCAAAGGGGTGTCAAGACTGGTGCTGTTCATAATGAATACTGAGAGACAATATAAGGATCTTCTTTGCGTTACGTAATTTCAATTGTATAAGGTGTAACCTAAATATTCACGTTATGAGAGTGGTATGCGTTATCTCTTTATGAAAAAATGGTATGCAATTTTCGAACGCGGGATTCTGGCCCTGTTTTATCAATATATATATATATGAAAATGAAAATAATGCTCAGTTGGATTAAAATTTGTGAAAAATCAATTCATCAGTTTAGTGCTTTAGTTGCGTATGGCCTATTTAATTATCACGAATAAAAGTTTTTCTCTCAATAAGGAGGCCAACGTTAAGCGCAGTGTATCAATAGAATACTTGAAAAATTATATTTAAAAAATTGAAAAATTATAACATATTTAGCGAGTGTGAACCTGGAATAGTGTAATTAAAGGACCCTTACATGTACGGGGATGACCTGTATCTGGCTGTAAATGCAAATTTGGAAGAAAATCTAAACTTGAACTCTTCTATTGATCAAAAGTTTACTCAAATGCGTGAAGTTCTCATAATAAAATTAGAATATATAGTAAGCCTATGAAGTTTTTTTTTTCAAGGGATTGACCGCATAATTTCAAAAGGTGAGATTTACGGAGTTTTCTTTACATCGTACTTGAGTCAACCGAAAGCATTGAGTGGGGAAAGTTTTTCCGCGGAGGATAAATATTTTTAATCGACAGACAACCCGAAACGAAGATTAACTGCTTAACTTAAGCTACCAAGTGCATCACAGAATTCAGTAGAGGAGTATAAAACTCTGATAGGTTATATGTCAGAGCTCTTGGCACAACTTTGTGGATTCCATATTCTGGTAAAGGCTATTGATTTTTTCCTATTCGTAATTTTTTACAATGTATTTTTTTATTTACTGCAATGTTGCGATTAAGGACCGCGGTAGCCAGTATTTGATGGAGGGATTCCGGGTTATGACCCCGGGAGAAATATTTGAATATCCTCGAACAGGAAGCCCAGGGAAACGCCCTAATCTTGAGGAGTAATATTCGTACATTAGTGCCTTAGCCTGGGATGAGCTCTAACTTAACCTATTCAAACAAACTTCTGGCTGAAGCAGTTAATGAGGTTTAAGGTTATGATGTTGCTAGAAGCGTGTTCCTATTACTTCAATTTTCTTCTCGGCAACCGGATAGTCTTTTAATCTTGATTGATAGTATTGATCGATAGGGTGCGTCGACGCCTAGGTCATTCTGCAATCTTACTTATATACCTACTCTGTAAGAGAGCGTGAAAGCACAGTGGCTACAGTGCTTGATGGTGACCTAAGCGTCCGCGATTCAATTCTCGGCTGAAGATTTCTCGCCTTCGGATACTTTCAGTAAGATGTCCCAGGGAAAGGATCTGCCAACCCTACTCTGCATGTGAGGAATTCACTCACCGAATGATTTTTCTGGTTTGATCTCTGCTCAAGTCTATATGAAGTAGTATTTGAATCAAATTAGTGAGTGAAGATAAATTTTGTCTTGTTGAGCTCTACCCTTGCCCGTATATAATTATATTTTGGTCGAATCGCTGAGTGAAGGTTAAATAAGATATTGGAATGAAAAGAAATGGCCATACCACACTGATTAGGTAAGATTCATAACTGTGCCTTAGCCGAGCTTAGGTTGAGCTCGACCATAAAATACCGTGTCCAACCATTGGGTTGAATAAGTTATTGGGAGTGAACGTTATATATTTTTTTTGTTTTTGCTCGCTCTTAATATTTCTATCCCGTCTCGGATCGATCAGATCGAGTTTCTTTTTCCTACAAACAAGTACATCGGAATTTTATCCGCAATTCCGCTGCTCTCTCGCCAATTTCCATCCCCTTGAATGATAGAACGCCATCTATCATTTCCTCCTCACCGAACCTCGTGCATCATTTTGGCTCACCTCGAGTGGTTATTAATCTTGTAAGCATCCATACTAGGCTGTCGGTATTCTCGCCATCTCTTGACGAGGGGAAATTTTTTATTTATTTAGTAATGACCCGTTTACTTGTGAATTAGGGAATAAATAATGAGCCCTTTCAAATCCCTGAGCTCTCTTTAGCCCCATCAGCGAGCCCGCCCAAAAAAAACCGCTGCGCTAGACATTAACGCCGCGGTGTTTTCTTTTGTTTCTTTTACGCGTCGCTTCCTTAGCGGATCAATTAGGAGAGCTCCTATCATTTTTTGGCAAAAAAGGGTGGGTGAAATCAGGGGTATTATGAAAGGGATATTTATTTAAGTTTTTTCCTTTTATTTTTAGAGTGAAATAAAAAATTAGAATGATGATTAACTATTAATAACATAAACTACTGAATATTGTGCTACGAAATATAAGATTTATTAATTAAAAAAGCATTATATTTCACACTTCACTAAAAAATGTGCGAAATTTTTGTAAAATAGTATTAGCACCTTTTCGGTACAGATTTGATACTTAGAGGTAAATTTTTAAGTGAAAGATAATTGCAATGAAACTTTCTCAGCCATTTATTCTTAAATATAGCTGCAAACAGCCTAAGGTATTGAAATATTCTTATGCGGACAAGCAACAAGTATTCTATTTTACAGTAATTCACAGCTCTTGAATAAGACCTATTTTCTATGGTAGGGAAACGAATATTTCACTGTCAACATTTCTCTACTGGTTACAGAAGCGCAATTCAAGAATTATTTTATGGTATTCAGAGGAAGCAACTGGCGAACAAATAGGAAATAGTGTAGGGAGCCCGGCGGCGGCATCATTAGCTCTCTTTTGATGAAATACGGCAAAGGGACCATGGTTTAACGTCCCATCCAACGGGCGGAGTGCTGCACTTTAGATGTCATCCACACAAGACTGAAGCAGGGGATATGCAGCTCGTGAAAAATCGTTGGTATTGGAATTGATTTTTGGCCCTAGGGATGTTAAGCCAATACTCTAGCTACCACACTAACTCAAACCCAAAAACAAAATCATTTTTAATGCTAGCGGTGAAAATTTCGAGTAGAACCTCTTCAAATGCCTATTCTTGACAATTACTAGAGATTAGTTAAAAATATCCAAAATTACAATTCGCTTCCTCTGACTTTCAGATCCAGAACTTTAATTAACTAATGAAAATAATCTCGGATACTTGTACCTTGACGATTAAATTGTCATAGTCACGTGAATATTCCCGAAAGTTTGAAGCTGTCATAATTTTTATTACACAAGGTGCCAACAGTTTATAGCAGGACTTGGGAAAATTGAAATTGAATCAAATGCAATGACATCACCTTATATAGCCAAGCTAAATGTTAAATTATTTTCTCTTTGTTATGAATGACCTGAAAGTTGCATCTGTGCATAAGTTATTTTTTGGATGGTAAAACGGTTAATGCGATTATATATATTTTGTATGCAATGCGATCGTTCCACTTCCAATTAATAATTTATCTTTTTTCGTTCCCATTTCCCTAATTTTCACACGTGAATTTGATATCGGCGCATAAAATTTAATAAGTATAAATTTAACATTATTAATGACAAATAACTTCGATCAGCAATTGGGCGATTTAAATATGCACTTTATAAGTAATTAACAATTAATGCATAAAATAATGAATATGAAGCTGAAGGCTATAGAATTTATTGATTAAAAATGCATTACTTTACACACTCCACTCTATAACGTGCGAAATGTTTATAAAATAATTTTGTGCAGATTTGATACACATATATATTTACTTAGTGGAATATATTTGCACTCATTTAAGCTATTTATTCTGATATATAGCTAGAATCTGAATGTGATTATGAATTCTTCTAATGCACACGTGCAGTAAGTACTATATCTTAAGGTAAATGACGACTCGTCACTCTTAAAGAAGTTCTACTTTCACGGGCAGGGAAACAAGGCTTTCTCTACTATCATTGCTCTACCGATTACTTAAGCGTAATTGAAGAAAATGGAATTATATATTAAGCATGATTAGGATTCTGGCGTTCGCGATTATTTAACCTTTTTCATTCTTTGAAGAGATGATTGTGGTTTCTTGATCTCTATGAAGTTCCCTGGCTGAACCTGTGTTATTTTACCTAAACGCTGTCAAAAAAGCGAGAATATTTTTTTATCACTAACTTTGGTTAAAGAAATTAATTTTATGAAATTTTTTATATCTTTCTATGCTTGTTAGTAATGCTATTTGTCTTGCATCTTTTTTTGGTTTAGTATCGATTCGGCGTTTTCATCATCACAGACATGTTGACAGATGGGATGTAATTAAAAATGACCCGCTGATACCAAGTGTTTAATAAACTCTTTCCAATTGTATTTACATTGAATGATTTTAGTCTGATAAATGTAGCTCATCAATTAAAATTTCAGACTATTAATGTATTTTCGCAATTAGGTTGTTTAAGGGGAAATGTGAGGATAGAATATATAATTTTATAGTTCCGAGTGACAAATTTATTTAGGTGGCTGCAGATTAAAAGAGAGATGTCGGCATGCAGAATGCAAATCAATTTTCAAAAATCTACATCCTTTGTATTTGATCCCGATTTTTTAGCACAACATTTTACACAATATTCGAGTTCAGAGCGACACAAGCAATTCTTAGGATATTTGAGCTTATCTGGTTTAAAAATTTGAGTAGGGATGTTGTTTATGTATTTCCTATCGCAATTAATCATAAATATGTTCTTCATGATAGCAAAAAGTGCACCTAAATAAAAAGGAAGTAACAACATAATAATTAGTGAAGATATTTAAACCTATCAACGTACCAATTGGTTCAACAAACATTATTACAACTAAAACGATTAAAATTTTAATCATTTTTGAAGCAGATTTTTTCAACATTTATGGGATTTCTAACACTATGAGCAATACCATTTTTAATGCTAACGAAAATTCTCAGTGATTTTCTCATCAATATCATAGCCTTAGATTTATCAAACACGAAGTATTGATGAGTATGCTTTATCCTCGGTACTCGTTAGAAAAGGTTCGAAATTCCACTGTCTACAATGAACCAGGGTACTCAGTCGGTTTATGTGGTTTGCGTATTTATAGGCCACGGGTTTGAATACCGCTTTGGTGTTTTTCACTCCCCCCAGTGCGGGTATTTTTATTCCTATCGAAACGTAATTTTTTGCCAAGTTTTAGCTTGGGCCATGAGCAATTGTAAGAGTTGCAACACAGTTTTAGATTTTCCGTCTGGTTAAAGTTAAAAGGCAACTCGTTGCCTCAGTTTATATAATTTCAAAGAAAACAAACTTTATATAAATTCTTCTCGGGTCCTATGCCAGGTGTGAAATTGGACTTTCAAAGTGTAATACGGCCTTGAAGATGGGAGACAAGTCTTCTCTCGAAACGTCGGCTTATACGACAGAATTAATCTGGCTGGGAACCCGAGAAGAATTCATCAACAGCATTCACCAGGAGAAATTAAAATCGTTTATTAAACTTTCGATAAATTAAAATATTTTATAAATGTGTATCTCTCCCGTTAATTATATTTTTTAGCGTTTCTCCTAATGATCAGTGGGATTAAAGATACAGTAAATTTTATTTAACAGATAATGATTTAAAATGATTTTATCTTGATGCTCTTAAGTGAACTGTTTTTATCCAAATAAAATTATTAATTTATGATCTTGTAACCAAGTAAACTTTGGTATCCTTACTAATGTATCTGATGCATGCATTAATATACTTAGGTAAATTATTCTGCACGTATTATGTTCTCAGTTCACTTTCCTGCTTAGCATTTTCTCATAAAGATTTGTTTGATGTGACCTTAATTAGTTATCCTAATAGTGCCCAATCACACTGTAAACAGTTCTGGGCTGGTGTCTGATTCGTTGGATTTACGGACTTCACACTTCTTAGTAGAGCCAATTTTGTGGATATGGCACTACGTCGGACCCTACGTATGTATGTAACCTCGCGAATATCACTCTACTTTCCTGCAATAGCAGTGAACACGCCCTTTTCCATTCAACAGCGTCCACCGATTTAAAGACCCCTCACTTGGTGAATTTCTGCGAGCTCTCAGTAACCTACCTACTGATTCAGCGACTATTTCCATGAGTTAATTAACACGTCTATTGGCATCACTATTTTCCCGTGAGTGATTCAAGAATCCGTCCTGGTGACATCCAAACTTATTCCGTGCGTTAGTCTCTGAACGTTCATTAGCGTCGTCTTTCCCCGACCTTCTTCTCCCGGGGTGACGCGGCGTTTTTTCATTGGTGGACTTTATGATTACCACACGGTTGCTTATATATTTTGGTTTTTCTACTGATCCCTCATTGATTTACCTATAGATTTGGATAGTGAAAAACGTCGGCTCGTTATTGTTATTGAGCCCTCAAATGGCGAGATAAAATGAAGATAGTGATCCTTACAGCCTTTTTCAACGAAAATTTACAAAACATTTTTTTAAATTCAGGATATTGTGTAGTGATTACGTGACATTTGGTGAGTCAGCCAACCTGAAGATAATGAATTGGACAGCAATTTCTCTTTCTTTCTGAAGCCATCGTAATTAATATTTGAATACTGGGCAAACCAAAGTAGTAGTGTTGAATTTGGAATAATAGCCCAACAATGTATTCGAGTGAAAATATAGAGCAGCAGCTTACATCCCATACTTGCAATATTTACATAATTTAGATGAAATGGTGGCTACAATTTGGCTCCCATGTTATTTGCAATGCAAAATGTTTTACCAACCAAAAAATTTTGCCAGCCAGCATTTAAAAAAGGTATTAAAGCTCCCAAGGAACAGTCATGCAAAGCGTCTATGAGCGTGCTGATTCTTTTAATTCCTGAAAAAGTGGCTGTAACATTTGAAAAGCAGACTTGATGGAAGAATTATCCATCACATCGCCTAGCCAATTATTGCAGCTGAATATAAAGTGAAATACCGTGAATTTATACCAACTGAACACTCGAACATAGGATGCAGCCACTGAAGATTACGTTATTCAGAGCAAGGCTATCAACTTTAAGCGGCTGCTTGGCTCAATACCTCGCTGAGATGCCAGGGTTATCAATGACACCGTGTACTTTACGAAGGAATTTCTTTGGAGTATGAACAGGGGTAAGTCTGCTACACCATATGTCATTTCCAAATTTTAAAGCAGAAAATGCATTCTTTATGTTGAAGGTAATTCTATACAAACGAATAATCACATGTAAATCATTCATAATCTTTCTGCTGCATAAAATAAATTTTTTAATTAGTACATAAATTAAATGCAGACAATCACATGAATATATATCTATCTGTTACCACTAATAGTTTGGAATTATTTATGAATAAAGACATATCCAGGTTGTTTTCCTCGAATGGAATGGAACTGAAATGTATCATATAATGAAAACTCAAGATAATCTTAACTGAACAGCAATTTGGATAGGGTTTAAAAAATGGGATTGTATGTTAGGAATCATTCATTTAAATGAATAAAATAGTAGTTACATTAATTTATGATGTAGGTGCTAAAGAGATCATGATATTTATTACTTTACTCACTGTTTTAGGATCTCATCATAAAAAGACCAGTGTGTCGTTTATGTTGCATAGCTGCACTTATTTTACACTTTTTTCGCTAGTTCATCTACATCTACATAATACCCTGCGAGCCACCTCTAGGGTGTTTGGCAGGGGGTGATCAATCACCAGCATGCAGCATGCATTTGGACTCCCACATGCACACCACACCGTCCAAAAAACGTCCCGTATAATAACAAACTATACTACTATATGCTGTTAGAAATAGAATATAGAATAGAAATTCAGAAACATGCTTTCAGTTTTACATAGGTTAGTAGGCTACACTACAAGTCATGCAATCTATTTACGAGGTCTATTGCTGCCGTTATAATCTCTTATTGATCGAGGAAAAAATGACATTCGGAATCTGTCTGTTCAGGCAATCTATCTCTCTTATTTTATTTATATGATCTGATCTTCCGTAGCCTGTTGGCGTCCGCAAGATAAGGTTAACTTCGTCAGAAAAGACACTGCTCTTGAATTTATGTAAAAGGTTTAGTCTATTTTTCAATCTACGGTCCGACAGAGATTCCCATCCGAGTTTATCTAAGAGGTCAGTTACACTAACAAGACTATCGTAACGACCTTTCACATACCTGGCATAATTCCACGTATTTAAACAATAAAGTACGTAATATAAGGAGCTTCCGGCGGTCATTGAAAACGCTGCGTTTTTTTTCGCTGTGAAATTTTTCCCCATGAATAAAAAATAAAATAAACGCTTCCGCTGAAGCGATTACTTTATTTTTATTTCTCTGTCTTACTTTTTTCCCCATTTAATTGCCCGACAACTCTCCGAGACCTAATTCCGCAAAGCTCGAAATTCAATGGCGCGGAATTTTGGCAGACACTCCCGAAGCACATTCGATCGCTGCGTTTATACCGTCGCAGACACGATCCGCGGGTGTTTTCCCCGATTGCCATGTAGTGGCGCCTTCTTTCCTAGTCTCTCCACTCTCAAATTTGATCCCTAACCGAAACCCCTTTTCCTTCCAACAAACGGTGGCCTAGTTTCTAGCTTTGTCTAGGAACGCTGTATACCGCCCCCCCCCCCCCCGCAGGATACCCCCGCGAATGTCGCAATGCCCTGGAATATTTCCAGTCCATGCCCGTATCCAAAACATGTGATCATAACACAAATAATCAGTTGCACTAGACGGAGGCGTTACTTCTGGCAATATGCACCTCAGGCAATGTGTTTTTTTGTGATTAGAAGTTTGCCATTCAGAAAAGTTCGGAAAATGCTTTTTTTCGTCATCATTTCCTGTTGGGAAATTGCGTTTGATTGGATAGCTTGATGTTGTGGAGATTGAGAATGGCGGGAATGTTATGACCAGGCTACATACCAATAAATATGTCGTCCGATACCTCATAACAAGACCTTGAATTGAAAATTTCATAGCGCGCGTATAATAGCAAGGTACAAACCATGTAAGTATTTGTTTTGATGATTTATTGAAAAACATATGGAAATTATTTTTCTCACCGGTTTCATTGAGGAAAATTGCTTTTGGTGAAAAAATCTGTTTTTTTTGGAGCACGAGTGCAAATAAGCACCATGCCCTTGTTACAGTGTATATTCCGTAGCATGTGTTTCAAGGTTACCCGCTTGATAACCTTCCCCCGGACAACCATAGAACACAATGAATAGGTAGCATTCAATCCTTCGAAGAAAATAATTGTTTATGAAAACTGAAACCAATGTACGTATTTTTGTTGCAGCAGTGTATTTGAAACAATTCGTATAAAGATGTTTTTCCTCTCTTATCTCGGTGGATAGCATTTGATGATAATATCAATTTGGTGATATATCCCCTTACCCCATAATTACGCTGCTTGTGAGGTCAACTACTTATAATAATAATTTGTCCATTTATGAGGTATAAATGGTATTCATAAAATATCTGATTGAGATTTTTCGATTTTACCCATGTAGTTTCTCGTGGATAGAGACCTTCCCTAATTAATTTGACGTGCTCTGCAATATATTTTCATCCGTTCAGAAACTGGGGCATTTTATGATCCCAGAAGTATGGGTACGCCCGTTTAGATTCTTTCATTGGCTTTGAAAATAATCGGTTGGGTCAATTCTTGTTTATAACCATTTCATGTGGATATTCAAACCACGCAGCAGAGGTTAAAAGTATATCTTCATTTGGAAAGGTTACTAAGTCTGCTGTAAAAAATCATAATATTTCAGTTGTGTTGCAATTTTTTTAATTTTTTTAAATTTTATCTCTAAAACTCTTCTTCGTTACATTTCATGGTTATCATTTACATGGTTATCAGATCCATAGAGTACTTTTTCCGCACGGTCTGCTTAACAATAATTAATATTATTAATGTTTAAATATCCCCTTTGTTGCTTTTGGAGCCTTTTCTATTTCCTTTTCACATCTTATGCGTGTATCTTTCTTTCTATATCATTCAACCACGAGGTACTTTTTTCCTTTGCCAAGGATGACGTAAATGTCTCTCCGATTTTATCGTATCTTCTCCATCGCTGACATGTCCAAGTTTCAAATATTTGTTTTTACACCATATTCAGATGTTATTATTTCGCAATTTTCCACTTTCCATAACTGTTCTTAATATCTCCTCATATTTGGGGGACATATATATGTGACATGTGGTTATTCGTATATATTTCACATTTAACTTCGGTGCCTTGAGATTTTGGGGGAAAGTTATTTAATATACAGGGTTACCATGAAAGAATGGTGTGGTTTCAATAATTCATAGGAAAATAGTAGGGATAAGAGGGCAGAGCTTCTTCAGATTCCTGCTTGAGTGCCTTGAGGATGGGAGGTTAAGCCGTGGTCCCCGTGGCTCCTTTCATTAAGAGTAAGCTAATGTTGACGCCGGGTTTCTCTAATGACTAGCAAATAATTTCACGCATATTGAAATTTATTAATTATGTAAAACTACTCTTTGAGTTCTAAAATTAAAAAAATATATAAACTTTAAGAAATTCTGTTTTCATTAAAATCATGTTCACAACCGCACCATTCGTATGATGACCCTGAGTTTTATTCACCCCTAATTTACGGTGAAACTAGAAAAATCTGCTCGCCCTTATTTTCCGGGAGTAAAATTGTTAATGTCCTCCGCTAAAATCTCATTTTTTTAAACATACACTATCGGACTTCCAATGAGCGTTAAAATATATAGCTGACCTGCGGATATGGTGTATTTAGCCGGTTGAATTTAAAAGCAAACATCTGAGATCAGATCAATTTCAACGCGCAGTATTTTGGTCTGTCGAGTGCTGATTGAAACAAAATTTTTTAGAAATTACACAATGTTTTTTTTTGCTTTTTAAGTGTGCACTAGTAAATTTTGTATCCATATTAAATTACCAAGCTGTAATCAATTCTTCTAAAAAATAATTATATGCCTATTAAAATGCATTCCACATATACTTAAGTTCTAAAATAATTCCTAATTCATTTCTTTTAAACATTTATAGATTTTATTTTGCTTACATTTTAATTGAAATGTATCACAGTTTCGTATTCGGTTATAATAACACCCACATCTAGCTATTTCAATCGTTTATGATTTTTAAATGGATCAGGATCAAGAGGTCAGGTGAGCTAATAGGGCAGCATTCAAAATGCCAATCATTATCAATGCAAAGGGTCAATCAGAGCTGTTAGCGTCAGTTAGGCCAGGCAGACGATAGGCTAATGGAATATTCAGCGCTGTGAAAGCCGTTTTCCAATCTACACCCGTAGCTCGGTGTGTTCTGCTAACTGATGTATCGATTTAATGCTATCCGTTGGGTGTGAATAACTTCCTTTCTTTCCTGATGAATGACGAGACCGCTCTCTGCGTTGTGGGTAGAGCAATAGTCACGCTAAATACCCAATAAATCGGTTTATGGCAAAGTCAAAACGGGGCATCTGTTATGATTAAACATCTGTTTGGGGTATGACTACATTGGCGTGACTAATAGCATCATACCCCTGCATTGGGATATTAATGTGTATAATGGGGGCGACGAACTCTGAATAAGTTACAAGGTAAATTTATGGAAAACGTGAGCAATTAAGCTACTCCTGAAGGCAACCATTCGTTTAACTCATGTTTTCTCCTTAGCACGTCCACATATTAGCTTATATAGTAACTTTAAGGCCTATGCCAAAGCGTATTGGCGATTTTTCGCATTGATCTACATTATTTTTTCATGGAAAAAAGTTCAATTCCATAAAGACCGTGTAAAATATGTGTTATTGCGAATATTAAAGCTCATTATTCAAGGGATGACCGCTGACTAGCCAGCCGACGGATACACCCGAAATGAACTAAAAGAGCGAAAATTATGAGGAGAAAATAATAATTTGCCTTGACCGAGATTGAAATTCGGGTCTCTCTCGGTATTCCTATGTGGAACAGAGAGCCGACTCATTTGTTCAGCCGGAAGATTGGTTTGATTAATGACGATAACCTTAATCCCCCTGTATTATGTAACGACAGCTAACTCACATTGTTCACAAATTTCTAGCTACCAGAATATTATTTCTTCTGGATTTCTATAGTGGAGGCCGATTGTTAATAGTTTACTATTTTACCAACTTCCTTCTAGTTTCTACCTAAGGAATGAAGTAATATAATCAAATATTATCCAATACGTATGCGTCAGTAGAGATATTTTACCGAAGGAACTGGAAGAAGAATCCGTTCTTCGATGGAGCAATTAAAAGTTTTAAAAAATGCTCGGTAACCGTAGGGTAATTTTAACATGGTTTCCATACAGGGTAATAGCTAGTGTGTCAAGTAGTAATGGGCCAATCAGTGGTTTTAGTAATTTCAATCACCTTTCACTATTCACTTGAGTGAATGAATCGCAAATGATCCATCGCCGGTCACGACCGATGTCGTTCACTACTCATGCATATAAACACGACCGGTATGAGTGTATGATTGTTTAATATCGATATCAATCATGACCTACATGATTCAAGTACCAAATTACGCAAGATAAATGGAGAAAGGGAAAATAAATAGCAATTCAGTGCTGTAATATTGGTTCGTCTCACGGTGTTAATAATGTTAGCTGGAAAACTTATTGTTTGGTATTCGCGCCGCTTGTGGGCTTTATTTCTATGTAGCATTGAAAGATTTGCGCCCTCTTTTTGGTACCTGTCGGTAATTTTTTTGTTAACCCATATCTTTTACTCGGTTCATGAGGCGGCAAACCCGCCCTTAGTCGCTGTTACACCGTGCTACGGTCAAAATCCGATCCTCAAACTACCTGAAATGTGAAAGAAATCTTGGGTGAATCGCTCATTGCTCTGGGCCCTGTTTTTATAGTCAATTATTTTCTATGCTTTTCATTCATAGCGAATATCCAGCTCCTTCAAGTTCCCGCCACTCGCGGACGGTAAGAGAGACACTTATGGCTTGGAGAACTACCATCTGAGTCCATGCTTTGTAGTTTTCAGTGTCTATAATAAGTGATTGCGAATGACCAAAATGACTGTGCCATTCTCCGAATTGATCCAATTCTTCTACCAATCACACAGAAGATCTCGCACGCGACAGTTGGTCGCATTCTACCGACGCATCACAAACACTAACACCTCCCGTCACACGCCTTCTGAGATGGTTTTCAGGGATTGGTGAGTTGATGTACATTTATATAATAAATTACCATAAAAATAGGCCATTGGCAAGATAGTATTGACTTTGATCTTTGAAAAATTGACCACGCGGGCATTTATTTATATGCTAAGGATTTAATACGTTTCATATTGATTGCAATTACTTTTCTGGGTGGCAAATTTAATGAATAGGTATGAAAAGCATAGTATTAAGTTTGTTTGTTATAGTACCTATATCGCTTTATAAAATTTGAAACTTCAGACAAAACGATAACGGATAAGATTACACACTTGTATGGCATTGTTCTCTAGGGTACTAAATATCAATAGACATAGAGTCATGCTTGATGGTGTGTGTATATGTAATTGGTCCAGTTAGAAATTAAAGATACTGAAATAGGAAACTTGAAGAGGAACGGGTATCTTCCCGAAGTAGTTCAGTCAAGTCCTTACCCACCTATTACAGCGAACATCATGGCAAGTAAATACCTCTTTAGTCTCCTTATTTTCATTTCAGGCTATTTCGCTCGAACTATTCATTTATTTTCCTCCAATTTCGAATGTGTTTGATGATATTTACTTCGGTATCTAAAATATTCATGTCATCATAGACGCATCACACCAGCATCTGTCACATGAAATCAATATTTTTTATTATGCCCTTAATTTATTTTGAAATGCTGTGCTTTTCGTATTTTTACATTATTTTACAGTCATACAAGCATATTTAAATGATATTTTGTGAAGCCTTGGTCATATACCTCTTTGTTAATAAATTATCGCTAGGCGAAGGTTCCAGATCTCATATATTCGAAATATTTACACAAATTAGTTATTCTGGCCAATTATTCGACTGGATGTTTTTACGAAAAATCACCAAATAATGCATGTCGCCATAGATTTTTAAAATTAATGTGGAATACCATGCATATATACCCGCATTATGACACCAAATGAAGAAAATAATTCATGTACCAATAACTCTATTTGAATAATAAAAATGTCAGAGACACACCTGCTTTCATTTTATTCCCATTTTGCTCTCCACTGCATATGCCTAGGCATGATTCAAGCTTTACATCACCAATAGAGTTTATACATATTAAGGAGCTAATACGAACTAAAATTATTCATTGCTAGGTTTAATTTTCCGGGTGATTGGAATAATGAGTATTTATAAGTATAAAAAATGCTAACTCTAATGTCACATTTTTATCGAATATTTGGTAATTCATACTTTTAGATTTTTGTGTGGTTTATTGATTCCAAACTCCCATGGTAAATGCAGAAACTGATAGAAAATAGAAAATTTCACCAATGAACGTAAATATTATGTAATTTATCTTGAACTCACCGTTTATATGCATATAAATCTGGATGACCTTAGGCGGATGGGTTGATATTTGACACTCGTAGAGTCCTTCGTCCATTTTGTTCGCATATTTAATCTGCAGCCTCCAGTTATTCGGGTACTGGAATTCCATCGTGTACCTCGAGTCCCCGCTGTATGTGTGAAGGCCGACAGTCAGAAGTTGGAGGTCTCCGTTTTTTCGCCGTACCCATGACACCTGCGGTGAAAAGAAAGAGAATACTTAGAAGAATCCGTAAATAACGCCAAGAGCCGAGACACATCGTTGCGTAGGCGTTAGCGGAAGAAGGCATATTTTCATATTACTCTCAGACCGTGAGTAGGTCACACAAACCCCGTTTCTCGGTTACCTTGACAATGGCGTAACCATAGGTGCTTCAAAGGACGGCGAATAGTCATTATTCTGCTGAGGTATTTTCTGTGTCAAATTCATATGAGGGTGAACATGATTAAATGAAATATCTTTTTAAGTAAATTATTTTCGCTTTTGTACTTGATCATTGTGGATGAATGAGATCCTTGGGTCAGAATATTTTATTCACGCCATCAGAAGCCATATAAAGTATTCAAAGAAAAAAGAATTGACCCAGCTGTAATATTAAAAGAGTTACCTGAAAAATTCCATTCTTAATGAAAAATATCACTTTATGAAGGAAATGAAAGATGAATTATGAATGCCTTTTGGGTCACAGATATACGACTGATACTTACCTTAGTTATGAAATTAATGAAAAAGAAGAAGATCCTTTCAAATTTTACCATTTAAAACCAGCTAATTAAACGGTCCCTGGTCAAATCCTAAGTGCTGCATTCCGGCAACCTTAAATCAAACATTTTGGATGTGCCAAGACGTCCAGGTAAATTACTCTCTTATCTAGATGTGTGAAATCCTTATGCCAATTCTTGGGTGACTTTTACCCTTAAATATCCGAAACTCCTAACTTTGGGGTCCATGCAGTAAATTAGTCATTTTTATTCCATTGTCAACGTTTTTGGTACATTTTTCGGTAATTGTGTAATATATAAACGAGAAGAGGACTCTCTAGTATTATTGATGCGTTAATGAAGTGGACTTCACGAAGGATATTTATTTTTTCTTCGCTCCTCTGTATATTTTCTCATACATAGCCCAAAAGTTTTTTTATCTAGTCTACTAGATTTATCTATTACATTTTAGTCCCTGTCCTTCACTATGAGGTTCCTTGAATCATAGGTTCTCTTTGAATAATAGCGATTTTTAATTGACTCCTATTGACTTTGGGATTATAGGTGCGAATTATTATGTACATCAGTTCCACTTTGACCTTGCAGTATTTTATGATAGTTTCATTTATGAGATTAAATTTTCTTTCCTTGTTCACCAGACCACATTAAATATTTCAACCTGTTGTGTCCCTCAACGTTTTAAGATTTCGCTTCACTGTTATTTGCATGCATTATAATATCTCGTGCAATTACTCCTGTTATTTAGCATATATACCCTATGGAATGTCTTATTTAATGAGCTCTCTCGGTCTTGAAACTAATTTCACCGCAGGCATAGTCACTTTACAAACTTTACATTATTTCGTCGAAATTCGACTTTTCTGCGCGTTGTTTTGCTCTCAACATGTTCATGTTTGACGGGATACACGGTAGGTAATATTTTTTATAATACCATTTTTTATAAACATTCTTCATTAAAGATCAAAAAATAGGGTTTTGACCACCTTTCTTTGCTTTAGGACCACTGCTTGGTGTTTTGTATGTTGCGAATACTCACCTTCTTAATTTTTACATTAAAAGTTAAGCAATGCAGCGTTATTGGGCAAGCTAAAGGTAGATCAATGTGTGTAAATAGGACATGACATAATAAAGTATTATTTCCCTCGCTCTTCACTGACGTTTAATGAAATTTTCCGGGCATGGAAAATTGTCACGAAAGTCACTCTGCGGAAAATGCTAATTTCGTCATCCACAGAGATAAAATGTTCTCAAGCACACGTCTTATTGCATTGCCACGCTTATTTAAACCTCATACATTTCGTGTCAACTGGAGAGGAGAAATGTGCATATTTTAACTTTTTTATTTTTTCTTACATCAAAGGCCCCTGCTTCAATTTTTATGTTTCCCTTTTTCCTCGATCCCTTACCCAGGATGGCATTGGAATTCATTCTTCGAATCCTTTTGAAGACGCACCTATTATTCTTAAAATAAAATGCAAATCACTGTATCCTTTTTGAAAAGTGCAGTTTTGTGCTACGCGTAGTGGAAAACTTTGTTGCGCAAAACTCTTCGAATTGTAGAAAGAATTTCTTTTATCGGCACCAATCTTTCTCCGAATCCAGGACAATTCGGGGAAATAGATTTCAAATCGGAAGTGAGATTTGTGATAGGATTCATTTCGAGCCCGTTTTGGATCAGGCAAATAGGCTATTGCAGATAATGATCTCAAATCACTCACTCGGAATCAGATAATAAGATTACAAAACCCATCGTAATTTCCTCAGTAATGGGAAAATAATCTCTTCTAGCGGCCTGGGTGCGCTTGAACGTTCGTTTAGGAATAAAAGATTTTTTTACCCATAAGTATCCCGCACAACACCACTTTTTTCGATGATTATCAACTATTTGGATTTGCACGATTGATTTCAATTCTAAAAAATAAAATGTATCTGAAATGAAGATTAAGTAATGCCAGCGACCTGCCGTACGAACATTGAGGATTACTTTGACGATTACGATGACGACTATTAATCGATTAGTTCATTCCATTGAAAAATTTATGCTATTCGTATCATTCATATCATAGACTTTCTGCATAACGAAATCATTCAGCAATGAAGCTGGAGACTATTGTGCGTATTAAGACATAAATCTATGTCAATTCGGCACACGTTTTCCACGGTTTAACTTGTGCTCAAGACTAATCTTAACAAGAGAATGAAAATTTTATGATGATGGTAATGAAATCAGATGTGTTAAGCATTTGGCATCTTTCAGTTAAATTTTCAAGAAGCAATGAGTTTTCACTAGTAACAATCCACGTGACAAAGGTTTAAGGTAAAAATGTTCCTAGTGATTGGAATAAACATTGCAAAACATAGGAGAAAAGAATAAGATCGTTGGAAATTAGGTCACGTATTCTATTACAAGCCTTATTCACGGACAAAAACTATCCTTGAAGTCCAATTTTCTATCACTGATTAAAACAAAAAGTAATAGTACCACGATATTATTTTTTGCAACGAAATTAAGATCAATGTTCAAATTGTTCACTTAAGTCATGAAATGGACCTTAACCATCGCCAAAAAAACATTTTGGGGGTGTGGAAAGGAATATTAGGTCTATATTCCCAAATTGCGTCTGAGAAATATATCTTCTTTGTTTTTCGACCTTGTTTTGCAATGTAAAAAATTCATTTAATATTCCGAGAACTCTCCGCAGTTTTTATATTGTGGCTAATTTATCCGCAAACTTCAGAGAATGCATGTGCTTAAAACAATCAATTTCTGTGTAGAGATGAGTTGTATTGGCTGTAAAAGGAACATTGCTCACCTATTCTTCTTTTAGGGATCACCATCTAAATATGTCGGTTTAAAAAATAACCTTTGTCAAAGCCATCAGGTTGGTTAATTGCTGCTGAGTAGTGACAACTTCTGGTTAACAGGGCGCTTTTGCTCACCACTGGATAAACTTATTTTTGTACTCAACCCTTGGCGCGCCGCTACTAAATGTACTATATTAAGAATAAAAGATTATAAAATTGGACTTGGTAATAAAAAATTTTTACTTTATGGATCATAAATCCGTCAAATATTTAAAATAATGACCCTGGAACTGGAAAAATTAGCCTAAATTGCATATTCTTCTTTTTTTTTCGCGATTTTCCACCACCTAAAATTTTTCCGATGCACTAGCCGAAAGGTATTTAAAAACGCTTCCGGAAAACATTTTTTCTTCGTGGTCCTCTCAAAAATATTTTATGAAAACATGCGTTAGAAATTTTCAAATAGACGCCACTTCTTTTCCCACTGAAAATTCTTGAAAACAATTGGACACTTGCTCCATTAAATAAGCTTTCAAATGCCGCAAACTGCATTAAAAAATAAGCTTTCTTGACCGGCATATCTAAAAAAGAGCGTAAATCGTATTTTCGAGGTAGCCGGCCCTGGTGGGCCTCTAGCGGGATGGAAGTGTGGATAGGTTTTTCCTATTTGATCCCAAATCGCATTCCCTAAGTACGGAAAAAATCCCGGAGGGGGGACTTTTCACCCTCTTATTCAGCTCTGACCTTTTTTACAATTAGAGGGGCCATGTGGAAAAGTGTAATAGTAAGACAAGTGAAGAGTCTAGTCTCGAGTGTAGCGATTTATGGTACTGAAGCGTGGATACTTAGATAGGCGGACGAGATAAGACCGAATGCCTTCAAGATGTGAGTTAGGAGGAGAATGTGATGTGGACAGCTAGGAAGAGAAACGACGAATCGCTAGACATGGTGAGCGAGGGAAGGAAATTTCTGGACGAGATAAGACGGGGACAAAAAGTGTGGATGAAGTGAGTAATGAGTGACAAGGGCGGTTCCAGGATTATTTCTGGGGCGAGTACAAGGGCCTGGCAGGAAAGTGATATTCTCATTCTTGAGATTAAAAAAAGATACAACAATTAAAATGCGAAATATTCTGTTTATTTTAATGTGAAAGTTATTGATATGAAATTAAACGATTGAGGCTTTGCTATACACAAAAACAAAACGGACGTAATATTAAACGTAGTGAAATGTCTGTCTAGTTTTTTAGTATTTGGGGATACGTGCCGCTATGCCCCCCCTAAATCCGCCTATACTGAGCGAAGTAGCAATGCTAAAATCCATATTAGAAGATAAGGTAAGGTAGCGAGGGGATGGAAGAGAATAGGAAATATCAATGAAGTAAAATGCAGTATGCCTTATTGAGAATCAACGTGAGTGGTCAAATGTAGGCTGTATCAGCTAAATCGCAAAACACTCTACGTGAACCAGCCTTAACAGGTAGAACACTTTAATAATGACTCGATTGCAATAATAAAATTACAATATTTTGTTGAAAAGCACCAGCTATCTTGCAGCAATCATGTTTACTTAGTTTAGACAAGTTCAAGGTAAGACCGTCTTCAGAACATCATTTAGAGTTATTTTATGTGTAATTTAAAAATATAAAGCAATCGAAGCTCATTTTAAGGCAAACAGTGAACTCCAATTAGTAGGGTTTATTTAGAAATTCCCTAAAAATGAAAAAAAACTTCATTACTTGGACCTGCATCCTATAAAGCTCGCCAAGGCGCGATGGATGAAGATCAGACGAAAGTTTTCATATAAGACGTACGTGAGAGCGAAGCGAATTCCCCTTATGAACTCTAGAAGGATAAGGCGATGAAAAAATAACTATATTTTTAAAATCATATCTGCTGACCTGGAAACGCGGCGATACAGGAAAAGTTGGCACGTACCGTTTTGTCTTGGAGGAGGCTTATCCTGCAGTTGAGCGACGCAGTGCTGCCAACCTGCACGGTGATGTTGGTGCAGTTGATGGCCTCGACGCCCTCGAAGTGCGGTCCCCACCGGTGGTCGTGATGGTGGTGCTGTTTGAGACTCGAGTGGGTGTCGAAGATGTATCCGAGCATTGGGGAATCGGTGCGGCCGTGGGGAGCGGTGGGTGCCGTTGGGGGCGGGGGTCGGCCCTGCACCCGGCCCCGGGATTGCTGCTCCCGCCTCGGCGCCTGGGTGCCGGAGGCCATGGCGGCGGGCGGGGGCGGCGGTGGGCCTACTCTGGGGGTGGAGGCCGGAGGGACCCCGGTTGCCGCGTGGGGCCTCGTCGGCAAGGGAGGCGCTGGGGTGAGAGGCTCCTTCGGTGAAGTGTCTGCAAAGCAGAAGAAAAGTGAGAGATTAATATTATTTAATTACATGCAAAATCTGACGACAGTACGCAGTACGACAACTGTAATGAAACAGGAAGATTTTCATCATAATTAGACAATAATCCTAAGATTGGTTTGACGCAGCTTTTAATTCCTCTCTCCTATCCGCTAGCGACGTATTATAGCGTAGCGACGACTTAAGAACCTTTATCACCTGTGTTATTCCAGGCCGTCCCTTGCCCTCCTTAATTTCCATCTGTCCTTGTACGATTGTTTTCAACATATTCCCATAACGTGGCCTACTAGGTTGTTCTTTCTACTGCTTAAGGTTTTTAGAAGAGTACTCTTTTCTCCCACTCTTCTAAGCACTTCCTCATCACTTACACGGTCGATCCATTTTATCTTTATCATTCTTCTCCCAAGCACCACATTTAGAATGCTCTTCGCCGGCGATATTCTAATGACTATTTATTTCTTGTTTAGTCTATCGTTGGTAATTCGGCTTCGTTAGTAAGAAAACTTTTTCGACCCATCAAGCTTTTGTCTTCCTACCTTAATGTTTGTCCTACTGTCCTACCTTTTACTGAAGAAGAATATCTTAGTCTAAGTTTTGTTGATTTTCAGCTGATACCTGGCTATTGTCCTTTCCATATTGGCCTTAGCCTTCTTCAAATTATTCTCTATCTCGGCTATGATTGCTATGTCGACAGGAGACCGGAGCATACTAATTATTTGGAAGATTTTATTAACAAAAATTTTCCAATTTTTTAACAATTTCTTTGGCTACTTTTTCACGAATCGCCCTGGTATCCACCCTCAACCCTGAGAAGAAGACGAGGAAAGTTAATTACGTCATCATGAGGTAATAAGGCCTGATGCAAACAATCCTCGAAGGACAGGTGGATGGGAAAAGCTGCAACAGACTGTACCCAATTTCTTACAAAGGACAGCTTTTTAAGGAAGTAAAAGAAATGTGTCATAACGAACAAGTTAAGAAAGTGGAATGGAGAGGTATTTCAAGCTAATCTTAGAATTACTGACTTACAATCACGATGTTATCGACCCATTCCCACACATAAATTCACTCTTCAATGCCTAACAAGGCCTATTCTCTTTCATTCTATCCGAAGAACCAACAATCGTTTTTCGCTCTCCTCTCCAACGTAATATTTTTTAGATGCAAGATGTATAAATATTTCGTTGACTACCAAATGGCTATGGATTATTCATTTTCTTTTCCATTCATTTGAAAGGTGCTACTTTGAGTATAGCGCGTATCCATTTGCATAATGTGTGGCATCAGATACTTGTATCGTATATATGTAGAATATCTATAATTTTGGCTATCACAAAGAATCTCTATTAGTGGTGCTTTGTTGACAAATTTGGAGCATGGTGAGGCAATAGCACTTTAATAATAAGCCAGTAAGGAGCAGTTGCTCCATTTCCGTTGAACTCAATAGAATCAGAGATTAAATATTGTCCTACAAGGAAAAACATCCTTTAATAAGTAGGTTACAAACCTTCAGCTTCCAGTGCATGTGACACAGTAAGAAGTTCTTGATAATCCTCTCTCATCTGACGTAAAACTTTAATGCCCCTCAGCTAGATCATGGAAACAGTGAAACACGCTCCGCCAGAACACAAAGAGCTTATCTGTTATTCACCAGACATCTCTCAGTCTTTGACGTGTACACTTCGGGCTTAGCAGCATATTTTATTGTAGATATCGTAAACAACGTAAAGCGATCCACAAATATTGATAATATCCTACCACCTGAAGGTGTTTACCTCATAGTTGAAATGCTTGCTTCAAATAGATCACATATGCGGCCTAGAAAGCGTACCTAATCATTTTATTAATTTTACTATCCCAACTTTAATGATAAGACCATGACTTCCTTATTTTGACTGAGGATAATGCTGTTTGGACTTGAATCAACCTGCTATCATACTGCTGCTTCTCTTTTCACGGGAATGAAATACTTTTTCCTGGAACTGAAGTGACCTTTCCACTTTTCAGTACCCTTGTGGTTATTTTCGTCCTATTGTGCGCATTTTTAATAACTTTACTCTTTTGTTTTTGTTTGCCGCCTTTTTCCGCTCTTCTGAACCTCACTCTTTGTCGTCCAAAGCTTCCGCAAACCCTTTTCGTCTCCATGGTAACCGGTTACATTGCCCGTTGCTACCCAATCCGCCCATTCATTGTCTGACTCCGGTGGGAGGGGTCGATTCGAATCCCAAAACAGCCGCCTAGGTGGCGACACCGACTCTCGCCCCATCGGACGCAACCTTAGGGGCCAATTTGACTGCCAAGTCCTCGCTTTTCCCTCTCCATAGCGTGTTCCTCGCTTCATTATGCGAATCCAGAAGACAGGTGCATATCAAAGGACTCGTTTCCACCCATAAAACGACCACATACCATTCAACAACGGTTGCTTTGCCTCTGATCTTTTCTACTGCTCTCCACTGTACAATGCCGGGGAAGGAAGTGGACACACATGCGAGGGAAAATATAAAAAACTAAACAAAGAGAAAGAAAGTCGAGAGACCGGACGTGTCTTTACCCAACGGAACAATATCCTCCATATTTTTTTCGCTGAATAATAAAAAGAAGCGGGATATGTAGCGCTTCTGGAAAAGTGCTACCTGTCCCTAGACAATTCAAAAACAGGCGTCTGTTACCCCGTTGCATGAACCATGTCCAGTAGGGCACTAATTTTTTTATTGATAATTGTTGCAGCCTATGACTTTTGGAAAACCTCAAATCAGTAATCTCTACACTCTCACTTCAATTAGTAGCTTTATATTTTGTGGACGCAAGTTTGCGAATCTTCATTATTGTTTACAAAAAAATATGATATTGGGATCTCGATATACTTTCATAATAGGTGGAAAAATCGAAAATGCAGCCACCTGCACACAAAATTATCTAAAGAATTAAACATATTAAATTCCGAAAATTTACATTCACGCAAATCCATGCATTCAACTGTGAGGAGAAGCTAATGTGCCTATGCAGAAACATCATACTATATTCGCCGTAAAGTGAGTTTAGATATGCCTAGCCAGAAAGGGAAGAAGACGGTGATTTAAATATTTATGCCAAGTATAATAAATTTAAATACGAGATGAAATGCTTGTAAGAAAAGGGGCTAAAAATGTCCATTACAGTATTGTCATTGATCGCTATGGGAATGGCGGGGTAGCTTATGTGCTCTACTCGCTTTGTATTTACATGGAATATATATATAGTGTGTATTAAAAATTAACTCTTACAAAGGGAATGCTGATTGTAGTAAAACTTTGATGGTATTAGTCCCCTGACTTTGTTCGTATTACCATCCCCTAAAGATAGTGGCAACTGGCCTCTTTTCTCTGTTTTATTATTTAAATTCAGTGGGTTGTACTCAGCCTCACCAGCAATGGCATTCAACGAATGATACTACACTTGATAGTCAGGATGATAGTCAAGAAAGAGGAGATGAGTGAAAATTAAAAAAATCAAATAATTATTTTATAAGTCTAGTAAGTATTTTGTTCGAAACAATGTGCACGGCTACTAAACATCTATATAAAGTGGTTTTAATTTCTCATCTTGAATTAATTGAAATAAACAGGTTTAATTTATCAAATGTGAAAGCTGATGGTTTCCGTATTCAACATAAAATGAAAGGTATAAACTTTAACTAAATTTTATTTCCGGTATAGCTGTGCTTCATCATATTATTTTGGTTCATATTTATCCCCATGACAGCCAGCCACTTCAAGATATTTAAACATATCTATTAAGAAACATGCATCGTTAGAAGGAAACGGTGCGTGGAATAACGGATGAACATTACATTAGCCTTGCCGCTGCTGCAAAATGCTATCTAAAAATTCCGCTAAGGCATCTTCATTCCTGCACGTGCATAGATTTGAATCTGTGTTGGTTAAATCTGCCATAAATTGCGTTGTACTAGCAAAATTCCCCTTGAAATGAGTTTGATGCCTTTTGGCTCAATATTTTGCGTTTAAAGTACTTTTGTAAAGTGCTATAACGTGGATAGGAGCGTAAAAGTCCCAACCACTGCCATATTTATATGACAATGGTATCATCGTTACGATTGCGAAAAAACGCGAGACATTTTTTTAAAATCCGACTGTTGGGTCGTAAAAGTCAAACAACATCCAGCGATGTGGCTTGCATATCTTGTCTAGATTCTGAAACACGTATCTAATAGCAGGAAGGGGAGAGATTGTGGAGGAAGAAACAGGGCATTTCAGCATGAAAATTTATTTCTTTTGCATCCTCTAATATCGCTTGTGATTTTACTGCACTGTTGGCTTAAAATCGGCTCAATACTTTTGTTTCACATTATGAATGAGATGATGATAGAATAATATGCTTTATTCAAAATGATCTTGACTTGGGCTTGAACAATTATTTATGCATACCGAGCCTGAGAAAACAAGGGTGTCATTACCGCAGAATTCATTCTTTAACGCCATGTAAGATGCATTGTACTTTTTAATAGTATCTACACCTAAGTGAATTTTAAGGATGAGCAACTCCGAGAGTTGAGTGAAAAAATGAATGAATATCAAACTTGTTATTGCAATAAGAGAACAGTATTACTGAAAAACCTCCATGGTGATTCAAAAGTTCAAGCTGATAAAATAGAGGGCAGAGCTAGCGATTGGTAGAGCTGGTATTACGTGACTCATGAACGTACGACCATAAGAATTCCAAGTGAAATCGCCACGCCTTATGATAATATCATTGAAATATTCGTTAGATAGGACAAATTGAAGTATTTAAGTACAAATATTATTTGGCATAAATTTGGTTTAAAGTCATCCAGAGAATGAATATCAATTTAAATGTTAAAAATATACCAAATAAGTAAGTCCGAAATTAATTAATGATTTTTTCGCACCAATTTCTAATGATGACTCGAGTCATCCTAATGATGACTGCCATTGTTGGAATGGCAAGGACTTATCTATCATTTTTGAAATCAAAGGTTACCGTTCCTTTAAATGTTACGTCACTAGAAATAATGGCGTAAAAGGCAGCTTATTTATTCTGTCGCGAAAAGCTATGTGGCTATCTTAATTGGTACGTTTTTTTAAGAAATAACCGCAGGTTTAACACAAAGTAAGGCTGTTAAGCCCGAAAAGGGATAGTATCGCTACCAGTTTTATCCCTGGTGATATTAAGGGAGTCTGTCGTCAAAACGTCGGATTTAAGAAGCAAAACCCGGGGAATTATCCTTGTCAATTTCATTGACAGAACAAGGAGACGATCTTTAAACGAAATTTATTTAATTTCTCAAAATTTTTCAGAATTGAAAAAATACTTGTTCGTAATTTCCATCAAATACCATTTCCTTTCGCGATTCTTAGCCCGTGTCAATAAATGATTTGTGATTTTTAAACCACAAATGATGCATATAAATTATTATTTTGACTTTGATTTGGCTCAAGAATTCAGTTTCAGTGGACAATTATCGTTAAAAATAGGCTTTTTCACGGGAGGTATAAAAATTACGTCTTTGATAGGTAAATCACTCTATAGAGAATGGCGCGGTATGACCAAATTTTCCAGTAATATTTGCGATTAGATTACATGGGTGAATAGGGAACCAAAGAGGTGAGCAGCACTACGTACAACTGTAGAAAAGAACGATCATGGTGAGTGTTTCAAATGGAAGATAAGCGAATCAACTCATGCCCATTTAAATTCAAGTGTCTATTGCTTCGCCGCGTTGCTATGCTCTGCTGGAGATCCAGTCAATTTCTGTTAGATCTGAAGAGGAAGCGGGTAAACGCGAGCATTCGCCGCCGCTGCATCCAAAGTGAAGATTATCATCATGGAGTACAACCTCAAACTCCCACTTGAATCCAGCGCCATCCCACGGTTTTAAAGGGAAAGTACTACAACTCCGCTTTGCATTCAAAGCGACACGCCCGTAGGCACGAATTAGGATTACATTTCAAGACGTAGAGTAAATGGTAACACGAAAAGGTTTACTTGGGTTTGTACGTGTTTTTGTATGAGAAAATAGTTTGGTAACCTCCTTGAATATTTTTTGCTGCCTTTTTCTTAAATAATCTTTTGGAGTGAACCTAAGGACCAAAATATAAGGGAAATATTTTACCCAACGAAGTGGTAAAGGAGTTGTTTTCTCCTCGTAAATTAAAGGATTATAATCAATGCTAGTTGCAACTCTACTGTTAGATAACTCCAAAGAGCTATTCTTTTCTATAATTAACGGCTGGTGTCAAATAAAGCCACGCCGCACTCCTATTCAGGCAGTTATCGATGCAGCATGTAGGTACATGTAGATGTATTGAGTTACCAATAATGCTGTAAGAATATTTAAGTGAATTTTTTAGATATTTATTTATTTAAATCATTCTTAACGTGCAGCAATAACGCCAATTTTCAGTGAATAATTCAAAAAAATACATCAAAGAGGACAAATACTATAACAATATAAAAAAAACCAGCAACAAAGAAACCAGGAAAAAAAATAAATTGCTGACACATATATAATAGTTTAATAGATGGGAAGCAGCTTGAATGGTGAAATTGTTGCTTGATAAATGAAACGGATCGCAATTTCAAGTAAAAACAAGAACGAGATATTAGTGGGGACGCTTGATCGATATGAGGGAAAGATAAAACACCTGACAAAGAAAAGGCTGGTCAATGAATGTCGCAGAACATGAAGGAGATATGGTTTTGTCACTGAAGTCATGGACTGTCCCTTGGCGATAAATCAGCTTGTTTGCCCGTTGGTTTGTTTGCTTGCCTCCCCGTTGACGTGGCAATTGGCAGCCGAGCTCGGAGCAGTTCCATGTCCAACCACAGCGCTGAGTTAAAAGCTAGGTGGCGATGGAGTTAGTTTCATGCAGGGTATCTCGGCAGCGACCCTTAATTTTATCCCCCTGTTCTCTTTTTGTATCCCTCTGTGTATTTTCCAGTCTTGTGTACGGGATGAGTTTAAAAAGAGGGATGCCTCATATGGTGAGTGGAACAAACTGTGCTGTTGCGTGCCTTTGAGGTCAGAACATCCATTCTTTATGACTTATGGGACGTGCTCACAAACCTCACAGACTGTTCCTACACATCTGCGTGGAAAGCACAAAGGATTCAAAATGGACTCGGGACAAATATGGTGGTATTTTCTTTGCTGTTATCGGGTATATCAAGTCAAGGTTTCATTGCAGCATTTTGTTTAACTTACTGGAATAAATATTAGGTTCTCTATGAAATGAGAATTATCTTGAAATACTGTTGGTTTTTTCATCTTTCTATGTCCTGATAAATAATGGTGACTTTCTGAGTTAAATATGAATACGAAGTATAACTAAGATATACTATTGACATAGTAGACAAAAGTTCCACCATTTGCAACAGTGCAAACATAAATAATATAAATAAATTTTAAATTCGCCTCGCTAGTGGTATGTCGGCGAAAAAAAAAGTTTATTTAAAAAAATATGATAATTAAGTCAGGACAACATTGATCTCGCCGTACACCGTAAATTACGACTATCAAAGTTAGGGTCTGTATCAAATTGGAGCTCGAAGATGTTTTTTTGCAAATTAAAGTAAATATTTATTTTTCTCATGAAACTTAGCAAAATTTTAGCTTTCCATTTACTTTTCCAATCGGTTTAATTTCTAGCTTTTCGGTTTATTTCATCTATTATACGTAAAACTTGAACCTTTACTTTTATATCAGGTATCTTCGAACAAAAACATTTAATTCTTCCATTTTTATTGCACTCGCTTGCTATTCCTCTCTATTAGTTACGATATGGTACCATATACGTTGAAAATAGACTTTTTAGTACCTGCTATTCTCCCTTCGTGGCAAGGAACATGTGTTTTGAAGGCATCCAAAACTCATGAAAAATACTGGGGTAGATATTCAAGAAAATAAATCGTTTAACAATAAAGTATTTAGACGATGGAATGAGGAGATATTTTTGTCGAAATAGATTGAACTCATCTTACCGATTTTAGCGATGGCATTTTAGTTTTTTCCTACCGAGAAGTACGTAGTTTAATTGGGAAATTAAATAAGAGATAAAATGAGAAAAAAATACATATAAATTTATACGTCATTCAGCCTGTGGATATCTATGTAATTCTGATTTAAGGTAAAGCAATTGTGTAAAAGTATTGCACTAAGGAACCAGTATAAAAGAGAATTTATCATGCGAAGATATGCTAGTAAAGATGATCTCTTGAATGTCGTTATGATGTGAAGGGGTTTGCGGCCTTAGCTTTCCAGCATTAGTTGATAATGTTGTAAATTTAATGGAAACTGAACATGGTTACTTATATTGTATTTCACCGTAGTTCATGTATCTCATTGAAATTGAAATTTATTTATTTTTTGAGTTTCGATTCAAATAATAATTCTTTCGAGCGATCTTATAATATGAGGTAATGAGGAAGGCATGTAAAAACTCCCTTTTCATGTTAGTTATTCATTAAAACCAGTTTGTATTTCCTGGACTGCAGTTATTCTTAAGGCAGGATGCGTCCTTATATATGCGTCCGCGTTGCTTATTAATTCGATGCTGTACCAGCATTGCGGCTGATATGCTGAGATAAAGTAAAAATTTCTCCCTGAGGGTATTATTTACATTTTGATTTCAAAATTGCTCCTCCGATGACAACGAAAGTGCGAAAACAAAAGGCGGAAATAAACTGAATAATTACCTTCGCAATATCTTGCCTAAAAATTGTTGGCGGGTTATAAAGTGAGGAAAGGAATTGGAGAGGGAAAACTGTCTTGAAATTGTGGGAAACTGATATTTTCTCTCCTTTCCAGTTTCCTGTAGATCTTAAGGAACCCTATTTTTTTTCCTCTCCGAATTCGAGGATTGCAACTCAAACTTAACTGCCGGAAAGGATTCTAATTTCCATAATTTCCCTTTTTGCGATCGATTCGAGTTTATTCCCTTTCACCGGAAGGCCTTTCGCGGTCAACTTAGCCTTGGCTCTTATCTTTCTGTTATCCAGCGGCCTCTTGCAAAAACATTTGGGTTATTACTTCCTTCTTGTAATTTTCTTCAAACTTTCTGTTGAAGAGCTATCACGCTCCTATGAATATTCAGGCTTTTTAGCTTAAAGGCGGCTTTCTTTTCATCACGAGCCCTCAAAAAATCTTGAAGATTTGGGAGAGCAAATTATAGCTTTGGAAAGTGCTCATGTGCTATAGGCAAAGCCAGAAAAACACAAAGATTTAGGTTGATCGATGACTTGGCTGGCGCATTCTTCAACCTCACTATTCAATCGATGGATAGCAATATTGTTGTGCCTTTTACCACCCTCTTTTATTTGATCGCCACTACCATCGCATTATTTCTTCGTGTCATGCATCAGGAACCATGAAATTCCAGATTCTGCTATTTGATTTCGGTCACACTAAAAAGAAATGGATTTTAAGCTTATTTTGTTGCAAAATGAAAAAATCTGATTCATCTAATGTGTTTTTTGGTAAATATTTTAAAAGATCAATTCTATTTTTTTAAAGTATACATCTAACACAAATACAAATAAAAACGGTAGAAAGAGGTATAAACACTAGCACATGACGTTGACACGACTGTGGCGTGGAGATTTCAACTTGACCGGGAACCGAACCACGGACCTTCTGATTATATACATGTAATGTTAGAAATATATGTATGTGTCTGTGCATTTATTTATAAAACACATTTTGATCTTGATGAGATTAAGAGACAAAAATTATGACCTGCAAATAATGGCCCAAAAAGAAAATTTTCCCTAGTTCTTTTAGTTAATTGCTTCACAGCTGGTAACAACCACTAATTGGCTGAAAGATTAAGCAGTTTCTATGGAAAATGGAAGTAAAATTGATGAGGTGCAAAGTGCCCACGCTATTATATATATTCACGAATCATTCATCTTCTGAACAGAGAGGAAGGTTCTAAAATTACAATTTGAGGCATATTTCTGACAATAGCTAATGTGTAAGTAGAATCTATTTGGGCGTAAAGGATATTTATCTTGATGATCCTGTTTTTCATCCAAATTTCAAAATTAGAATCTAAATTAGAATCGTAGCATGTAGAATTCAAAGTAAATATGCTTACATAAAGTGCGTTATTAGGCTTAGCTTTGCAGTGAAAATGTTCTGATGGCATATCACAGTTCATTATGTTGATTTACCGCTGCTTTCTAATTTCAAGCATAAGTTTTGGCAAAATATTATATTAATTTAATGTGGCAAAGATGCTTTCAAAAAAGCTGCCCTAGAAAGGAAGACGTTTTTCAGCAGCACCTGCAACTTGCAGATACGCAAATTATAACCGTCTGGTTACTTGACGGTACGGATGTAAACAACAGTTGCAACATGATTTTAGATACATAACTCAAACTCGAAGGATACTCCTCGATATTGTGTATATTGTTTGAGCTTTAATATAAAATTTAAACTCAAAATGTTTTAATGCCACTAATCACCTGAGGTTTACTTTATTCCTAGTTGTTAGAAATATCCTATACTTTGAGTATATGATACATTGTGTATGAGGCACAGTGGCGGATCTATGGGGGGTACTTAGAGGGCAATAACCACTCTCAATAGGTCAAAACACACACTAGATAAAATAAAAATTTTCAGGGGTTGCCACTTTGTACTACTCTGTAAGTATTTAGTTATATTTTCCGATATATTTACCTACTTCAACGAATTGAAATACAAATTATCTCTTACCTTAGGATTTATTTAGCAAGCTTTCGGTATGTTGCCATCCAGTGCTAGATCCAGAAGGAGGTAATGCCCTTCCCCCCTTGGTATCCAATGTCCATTTACAATTGATAAAATGGTAATGTCGTTGGGACCCCACTACTGCTGGGAGGTTACCCCTATAAGCCCCCCCTAGTCCTTATCCTGTATCCGTCACTGATGAAGTATGTATGGTTTTGGAGAGATTCATATAAATATCTTTACATTTTCTAAATTGAGGGTACTCGTAATTTCCATCAAAGGTACTTCCATGATTTTAAGTCTGTTAAAACAAATTAAATAGCAAATATTTTTTGTTACAATTTTATTTTTATCGAATATTAAATGATCATTATGGTGAGAATGATTGTGGGAAATTAACTTTGGTACATTGGAGGGAAACGAATTCAAAAAATGAATTTTAACATCATAGAGTGTTATGATGCTAATGATTTTTTCTCTAAAAATATATTTTGCTGTGATTTTTCTGTCTCAGCTTTTTGTAGTCGCCCTCTTTAAAGGACTAGCTGTGTGAGCATATGAGAAGCGTTTCGTAAATTCTCCTCGACAGATCTCCTGCTTTGTGCGGTATCGAACGCAATCATTTAGCGGGGGACGAACGAAAAATTTACGATCCACGAGTCGAGCCAAGAATGAGATTCACCTATCTTTTATCATGCAAAGACACCACTTCTTTTTCTACCTCTTTTTGGTGGTACTAGGGTGATAGTTCAGCACTCCTTACGTACAGGCAATAGATCTTGTACCGCGTCCCCAATTCTTCCTCACGTCACGTACCTCGCACACTACATCACAAAGGGGAGTCGTCCTTGGGGAAGCGATGTAGTCAATATGCTGTTTGATAGCGATGCGGAATGAGGGAAAATAAGATCACGATATTCAGCACAAAGAACATTCTAGGAGACTGCGGGAAAAACTATAATTTTCGACAGGAAGCGAGAGAAAAATGCCCCGCTTTGACATGTGGGAGATATCGGGGACATATACCCCTATTCCGAGGGGTGCCTTCAGAGGGTATTCCGTGGGAATTTCCGACCGCGGCGACGCCTGTGGATGGGTCCATTGAGTATCGATATGGCCCAGCCGAGAATGTATGTGGGAGTCTTCGCTCGTCATAGATGTGCATCGGAGGAATGTAGGTACAAATCGATTTAAAATCAAATCTACGGCGTATATACTGGTCAAAATGAAGGTTTTGCCTTGAAATTTTAAAAATCGTTTTGCTATACTTTTGGACTGTACTCCGTTGCAGAAAATGAAATTATTACTCTCGTATGTTTAATGGACACGTTATGTTACGAAGCCCGGGTCGTGTACTTTTACTTTACCTTACCATTTAATATTTATATTTTTAGAAATTTTTTGCGATTTGACAGATTCCGGTCAATGAACAAATAAGTAAAAATAAACAATATTTATATTAATAGCAATTTAGGCTATTCTCTGCATTGTATATTGCGTTGCCAAGGTTTGTGGACAAGCCTCAGATTTAAATTCAGCGCCTCAAAAAACATTTGGGGAAGAAAAATGAAACTTTCAAAATAAGACTCTTTTTATAAATTTTTATAATTATTATAAGACTCTTTTATCATAAAGTGACTGGAATGGTGTATCCAGGATTGCTTCGGTGATAGGGGCTATATATCATATGTAATATTTGTTAGCGTCTAGTAAATAGTTTCAAGTATTCCTTCATGCCGTAACTTGTGGTGTCAAGCCCTTCTGAAGTGGCGGGTTCCATTCCTAGATTTAATTAACATCCCTGCCTCAGAGAATTGATTTGTGATGAATGATAGTTTGATTGTATGGAATACTTTTGCATTCTTACATTCATCCACAATTTTCAAATTGTAATCGTTTATTTTATAGCTTTGTTTAAATCTTCCTTGAATATCATATTCTATTGCTAACAAAACTCATTATAAAAAAACTATAAACTTATTAAAAAAAATTGATACATTTATGTTGAAATTAAGGTGCCACTTGTGCGCAGCTGCGTCAATTTATATTACGATATATGCTTACCTTACCAATCTTAAAAAGATTGTACTGATAGAGACCTTTTTAGATTTTTGGAAATTAATTCATGTATGTAGAACCTATTACAGTATTTCATCAGATACAATATGTAAGACTATCAAGCAAATAGTATCATGTCTTTCGTCATGCTGAAAATTGTGGTATTAATACGGTATTTATGTGAGGTTTTGTAACCTTTTGTTGGTGATACGTCCAAGCTATAACTTTTTCCAGGAGATAAATATACATTCCAAGTTCATTTGCCAGCATGTAGTAAACATGTGTTATAAAGGGTGCCTATTTTGAAAAATTCTATAAAGAGCTGAGCAAAGAATTATTGTTTAGTTTCTATTTCTATACATTTTGATGGGAATGATCGTATAGATTTATACTGTTTTTAATTGTATTCTGTGCTTTGAATTATTTTGGAATCTTAAATATTTAGTCTCAGAATCATTTCCCTCGCTGTTTTCCATGATAGTAGTATTTGTCATGTCGATATTTATTTGTTACCACCAGTTCTCTTCATTTAGAGTACATTTCTCTTTTCAGCGAAACATTTCATTCATATAATTCAACTTTTGTCTAAATCAGGATAATTCAATTTCTTTATTCGAAACTTATTTAATTTAAAAAAGTTCCTAGGGTCCTAGTTGAAAATTTACAATCTACGTTTAAAGTTAAAGAACACTTTTGTTTTCTTAATTAAAAGTCTGACGTCTTTAAATTATCATATATCCTTATGATCTAACATTTTCAATGAAGGTTTATGCTCCTCATTTTTTACCAATACGTTCCACATTTTCGCAATGTTTCCCTCCAGCTCCAGATTTTCCCCATTTTGTCGAGCAGAGATGGTAGAAACTTTGATCATTGGACTCAAAGCAACGGCTCTTCTTGTGCATCAAATATCGCTGCGTATATTTATTGTGCATGAAATTTTTCGATCAAAAGATTCACCGCAGCCTGAAAGGAAAGCTATAAAAACGTGCCGGTGGAATTTATGCCTTGACGTGCGGCACGGCTGCCTTCAGAAGTGCACTTTTTCAATCAGAACGCAGCCTTGCGCAATGGAAGCGGCTAGCGAAACTTCTCCCGGAACGACTGAGAGTTCATTCGCTTTGCTCCGGGGAACGCAACACACTCGTAAATGACATACGTCCAGAGATCTCATATGCTCTTCCTCTGCTTTCTATTTCTCTATATTCGATTCGCCGATACCCCGTATCCAACCGGGTGTCATAGCGTTCCCTCAGCCGTTTTAATAAAAAAATGATATCCGTTTTAAAACTAGGGCACTCAATGCACACAAATTTTGGCTTAAAGCAAAAGAGAGAAAAAATTGGCCTTACTCTCACCGTTTTTCAAAAACGTTTTCTCCATTCTGGAAAGGGAAATCCAGTAATAAAGCCCTAGTCTAACACCGGGTGATCTCGTCAAAGGTCTCCCTTTTTTCCAGCGTATGAGCTCCTATTAAGGCCGATTACTCTTTTGTATTCATGCGTGTTCCCTCTCATATGTTAATATCGCAGCACCAAATCAGCTGCGTCATTTACTAACGTACGAATTCAGGTTATCCATGAAACAGTATTTATTGCTACTAACTTGTTTATTTACGCAAACTATCGCTTAAAAAATATATCAAACACCTAAAGAATGGAATGGAAAGTGAACATGGCAAAAGCAAAGGTTATGAGAGAGATGAAATAGTGGTTGAGGCGGGCAATGGTATCCATAATGGCGTTTCAGAATGGGAGCATTTTTCTTTGCGCAATGAAAACTTTACTGTTTCCTCAGCATTCATGCAGATTGGTGATATTTTCCAGAAATTTATCCCAATGTTTCAAGCTAAAATAATAATGCTGCCTTCTTCATTTATTTAAAGCCTCTAGGTAATAATTTGGCAGGGTACTGAATGCTTAGATTTTTACATTAAGTACTTCTGTTAATGCAACAGTTAAAATTTGTTCTGTTTAGTATTGTGTTGTGGTAAAATTATTTTCTTGGCTGATGCTTAAAGAAATTTTCGTGGGGATTAAGTAATGAGGAATATCGATAAATATTTTTCTTGGTTGATTGATGATAAATGAGGTGCAAATAAATTGGGAACTACGTCTGAGTGTGAGTAAAAGGTACATTGATTTTATTTTCATTGTGCCTCTATCATTCTGGTTAGAACATGGGCAAAGAAGTTCTATCTTTAACCAAAACACAGTTCAAACAATTTCAAATTAAAATTTATTCCATAGAACCTCATCATGACTTGCATTTTGATCAGGTAAAATGAAATTGTGGTCATCACATAATGCCTATCAGAATTGCTAAACTTTGTATTGCCATTGGGTTTATTTTCTTTTCCCAATCTTTATTTTTGAACTACGGAATACGCATCCAGTTGCTCCAAGTCCTGCCTGGAAGGCATGTACTTATGGAGCGTATTTGTGATCTTGTGACTGATAATTTTGCTTCCTGACATCATTTGAGCCCGCGGCCGGAATCTAGTATTCAGTTTCTCATCGGAAATTGTCTAACTCTGTTGGTCAGCGGACCTAGGCAAAAGAGAGGCGGTCGGATGCATATGGAATCCCGTGATTCTTGTGCTTAAGTGCCCTGGCGACCTATGACCCGTGCGCTGTACAGAGAGAGAAAATAAAAGAGAACGGGATAGCGCAAATTTGATATCAGTAGACCGAGGCTTTTCCCCTGGGTGGTCCGCAAATGGCCGCATTAGAATGGCGGACGGTAAGCAGAGCTGCTTCTGGGGACTGTACTCTCCCGGGTGAAATAGACCACTGGGAGGAGTGACATTGGGGCTACGGGCTAGGTAAATCACAGGAAAGAAGCAAGAAAAGCGAGGAACGAGATGCATTAGTGAACTATGAAGCCGTAGGGACGTGCAAGTGCAGGCTATAAAGGATAAATATCGTTAAAAAATTGATAAGACAGCTTTCGGGTATTATGGCAGCACATTCAAAACCTCCCTCCCCCCCATGCAAGCAAAAATACGGACTTGCCGATCCCCATAAAATAAGAAAACTAGTTACGCCCCTCTTTCCATAGAGTGTCTACGCAATTTATGTACGCCCACCAAAAAATATACCAAGTAAGGGTAGGTTTATTTGATAAATTTTGTTGATCTATCTGATGCAACCTCTTTAAATTATTCTTCTTCATTTTCTTCATATATTCATCAATTGATCTCCTTTTTCAGCTAAGGATAAGGTACAAGCATTCTCACTGCGTCAGACTTAAATTTCATACATTTGGTTATGTTCTTATTAACATTAAATAACAGTGGTAAATTTCCTCTAAAATTAAATGAATTTAAGGGAAAAGGTTTCGTTACCTAGTGCTATACCTTGACAAAGTGGTGAAACAATTGGTAAGTAATAAAATTTTATCGTAAAGATGCCTTGATTTTTCAATTTCAACACGAGTTGGTGTGCATTTTAAATTTTGCTAATCATCCAGGCATTTCTTCCTTCCCAGATGGAATCTTCTTCTCAAATATTATTATAATTTGGTGTAACGCCCATTGTTTATTATCATAACATTCTTCCCGCTGATATGTATATTAAAATCACCTCACCGCTTACTACTTGCTCCACTGAGACCCCCTTCTTCTTCTCCATTTATCACCTTTTAGTATACTCTCGTCGCCCACTTTTTGTAGTATTTTCTCATTTCTTTGAGAGGCTTGAATGCCTTCAGTTTTGTCTCATCACATTTACTAACATTCTCTCCGTCAGTTAAAGCGCTCTTTTCCATATTATGCTCTATGTCAGCCTTTTCTTTCCTCTTTTATGCAACGTTCCTATATTCTGGTCTTTCCTAATCAGATTTAGTATTAAGTTATTGGGTACGTGATAGCAACACATAGTTGCATAGTAAAAACACTAAGAAAACATGGGGTAAAAAAAGTATTTCCGAAATATTTTGTGGAGCTCAACATATTTTTAATGAGCGACACTTGGTCGAAAGCATTAAAAAATAGTGCAAAAATTTTATGCAATACTTTCGATGCCTCATATGAAAAAGAAACATACTTCTCCATGAGAAGTTTTTCAAAAAGAACTATGGCGTTAAAATTTTTCATAATGCGCTGAAAATTGTATTCCATAAACTTGGTGTTCATTAATATTTCCATTGTAATTTATCATAGCTTATATAAGTTAGTAAAAAGTGTTTGATTTCGATATTTTTGAACGGGTGTAGACATTGAGTTTTAATTTAGTTAATTAAATAGCCATCCTTAACAGAAAATGATTGAAATTTACGTGATCTCTATGTTGTATGAATCATTATTTGTCTATTGGATTTTTTATTTAATTTTTAGAAGCCCTATAAAAATCCGGTTTAATGAGGGTACTGTATTGAATCGGAGGACTCTGCAGAAACAGCCGTCGTTAAACAAGTTAGCATAGTAGTCATATCTGGAATATTAAGTAGAGTTATTAGGTATTTACACATTTGTTTTGGGAAAAGTTCATCGTGATTAATATTTTCAACCGCTGATTTGCTCGAAATTGTTAATTTTTTTGATAGGATCTTACCAATTATTTGTTTACTAAACCTATTGTTTATTATACTGTACTTATATATACTCATTGTATATAAACTCATTCGGTCATTAGTTCCCTTACTAAGTACTGTGTAAAATGGTGCGTTTAACGTAATTATTGGCAAGAAAAAGAATGAGATACATTGGAGATATAAAGTTTCATTGGAAATGTTTTAGTGGAAATTTTAAAATGGATGCCATTGCAAAGTGTTCTGAGATTCCTCGTAAAATAATATGTAAGTAGACAAATTTACTAAAAAATATCCCACCTGGACCTATTCCCCAGAACACGACTCTGTACAAAGCATTCCTTTGGATGAAAACACTTTGACTTCAACTACCCCGCTATATCATCTGGCGTATTTTGGAAGGGGCGGAATAAAGGAACGATGAACTTAGTTTTTTTTTATAAAATTTAATTGCTCACATCGCGTGACCTGAAAAGACTTTGACTGCCGGCAAAGAAGAGACATTCTGTTGAACATAATTATAAAATACCTCCTGGGTAAAAAATTCTCGGAAGAAAACTGTGCCCTAAATAATTCTTTGACAAGCACAGCCGGTTGTACTATGCCCTCTGGAGATTTTATGAAAAAACCTTATATTGTCCCATGGCAGTGACCTGGAATTGCTTCCATGTGTTTTAAAACTCAATAGGTCAGGAATAGTTAGTTTGGAAAACACTTGCGGAGGAAAAATTTTAGGATGACGAGCCTTCATATATTTAAACTGACATCAGTAAACTAAACGAATGCGAGAGAAAATATTGATTACAATATTTTAGTTTGCTTGGAAGCTCAATGGTATTCAATTTGGCAATTTCCTCTCTTTTTACTATAATTGTCACAAGATTAGCTAGATTATACCTAAATTTAGGTCACTCTAAGATTGTTATGGAGAGCTTTAAAAAGTAATAATCCTTTAACCTTTAGACTATCGATTGGTGGGAAAGCACAAAACACTCTTTTCATCTCTTTTATTGGTTTTGGAATGGATATGTGCTTACCATACACATTTTTACTCATATTAGATCATTCCCACCCAATTTTATTACTGACAAATTTTATTCTGCATAAATTCTCTGGGGTGCTTATAAAATGTTTTTGTAGATCCTTAGCAATACCTTAAGTTACAAATTTCAACTTTCAAATTATCGTGTAGATTAGATACTTGACCATTGTCCATTAATTCTTTTATGATTGAGACTTCATATGCTGTCATAGTTTTCATTCGAATGAATTCTTAGAATTCCCTTATTTTCCGCTAGCATTCAACCATTATTAACCAGTAAAATTATTCACAAGGTATAAATCCTATCAATAACAATGGGGAACAATTTTTAACTTATTTCCTGTTGAATTCAATTTTTGAGCTGTTTTGGGTGATAATAATTTCTTAATAATTTCAAATTTGTTGCTAATTTTGCTAATTGCTAATTTTGCTAATTTAAAAATTGCTAATTTCAAAACTGTTGTTGATTTTCACCTACCACGCCAAGTTTTTTCAGTTTACCTTTTGAAAATGTGACCACAGTCAGCTTGATTGAGCGTCGGTCACAGTGCTCCATCATTGTGCTCAAATTGGCTGACATTAACCTTATGTGACCGTTACCGGGTGAATTAAGTCAAAGGAGGCCAGTGACAGGTGTATAGTTGTGTAGTTATGCAGGAGATATTTTATTGAGACGCAGGCACGCAGTACAAAATTTTCTCAATAGGGAGCTTCAATGTCGAACGGGTTGCATACACTGATATTTTGTTGCCAATTCAAATGCATCGTAAATCATCCCTTTGAATAGGTCACCTATAAATTTCGTTCAGTAAAGGTTAGTGACAGGCATTATGACATGTGACTATAACAGGGTCAGGTGTTTCTGGGCAAGGTTATGACGTGGTTTGACGTGGATTCTTCTTACAATGCTAGCATTGTTTAGTTTTCATCCTTATCAACTGAAAAATTTCCTGTCTTGAGTTTCTTTATTTCAATATGTGAAAATTCCACTCAATCATGAAGGGGCTGTTAAATCCATCTTCAAATAGTGTGAATGTGATATCCGAAGCAATTTTTTCGATGACTGCTTCATCATAATTATTAATAATCTGCATGAATTTTTACGTTTTAATCCAATTCGATTTTTAATATTTTTATTAAATATAAAAAGGTATCTAGATACCTTTATGCGGTCGAAATTAGATACACTCGGTCTCGGTTAGTTATTTTTTAAGCGGCTAACGTTTGTCTAGAAATACTGATTTTGCAGCATTCAATTGATGAAGAGCCATCAATTTTACGTAGCAATGGTCAGTTGAAAATAATTTTAAGAGTTAACTTATTGAAGCTTAAAATAAAAACAATTATGCCGGATGATAAAGAGAAGTATCACGTAATTTCTCTCTCTTCTGGTTTATAGACTTCGCCGTAATTGTATGATTGCTAAGAACTAAGATGATGAGCTTGGAACATACCTGTGTGGGTTGTCCAATGGCTATGCAATCTATACGAGTTTTGGTGACCTCCACGTGTGCCTCTCAGGTACTCATTAATTCCAGTGGATTGCCTTTGGCAGTTCCTGTTTCAAACTAGGGTAACTGACTCGATGAGTCCCGCAGCTTTTACGTGCGGTTGTCTTTACCTTGATATCGCCTATGCATTCAGTGAGGCTATACTGCGCTGTTGGCATGTTTCAAAGTAACACTCATATTCCCCACGCTAAAATTCTTTTAAGATCTCATATTTTATATGGTGAGTAAAACCCACTCAACTCATTAAACTACATCTTTCTCTTAAGTTGATTTCAGCTTCATTCTTTAGCTTCCTAAATTTATGAACGATTGCTCATATTTAACAATATCTTGCTGAAGGATCTGCTGAGTATCAGCTTTTCAAGTTCAGGGTGAAAAACGTTTTCCCCTCACATCCCGTTGTAATGAAAGCCAATGAAAATCAATTTTGTGCTATGAGTTAGCAATAATATTCTGAGATCCACTTACATTATCACATAAATTGATTATTATTTTCCCAACAGTAACTGGAAATAGACTCATAACTTCTCAGATTAACAAATTATTCACATTCATTAAGCATCCCATTTTTAAACGGGAATTGTTCAACAACAAATGAAATGAAACAACTGAGAAATGTTGGATAGCAGCCTTAAAATATTTTCCACAAGTTCGTTTTCCAATGTATATCGTAGATAGCGCCATGAATAATTTTGCTCTAATTATGATATTATCAACTTTTCGTGACATCAATTACAGACATATCATTCGTTATAAATCTTGTTGACATGTCTAATTGAGAATTTTCACATTTTTCAGTGACATTAGAAAATTATCATTATTTTTAAGTGGTATAAGAGTAATTTTCTGTTATTTTAAATTCATGATAACTATAATTCAGAATAGGGGAGAGTCGGATAAAACGGGACAGCCGGACAAAACGGGACACCGAGCATTCTAGCGATAATAGCGCTACAATGTTGCGGCAAAGCATATGAAATTACTCTTGGACGCCTTTAAGGCATTCTCAGTTTAGCACGGAAGGCTAGCAGTCAGTGTGTAAGAGTTACGATTTTTCAAAGTTTTTTCCTTAGCTTTACGTCAACATCGTTGGTTTTGGATTGGGAGTCTTCCTGATATAGTGTTTGCACGTGAAGGAATAAAATTTCGTTAAGTATCATGTTTTGTTTTCTGTTTATTACCGATTATATTCATGTGATAACATTTTAGTTTTACCGCTCAGTTATGGCAGCAGCCATGCTTGATTCTAAATGTGTCGGAGTCGGACAAAACGGGATAGGGATTTTTAGTATCCCATTTTGTCCGACCATATTATGATTTGTGTTGAATCTAGAAGAGGACGACAATATTATCTGCAACATTTGTAGTTTAGTTTTAAAGAGAAAATAACTTGTTTTTCGAGAACAATTTTGTTTAAAAAAGATTTTACTAGAAACAAATAACCAAGAAATCCCTATCCCGTTATATCCAACCATGGTCGAATAAAACGGGATCTGTAAGCTTTTGGGAAAATTTTTAAAAAATGTGTTCAAGTTGAGTAAAATGTTTAAAAAAGTATCTTTGAGTTCATTAATAAATGCTTAAACTTATGATACAACATGTGTGCAATTTTCGTGACAAAGTTTCCTGAAAAGAAAGGTCCTCGCCCGGTCCTGGTATCCCGTTTTGTCCAACTTTCCCCTACTCATAGTTTAAATTCGATATTTAGATCCATGATTGGTGAACTTTTTTGAAGACATATTTTTCTCTCAATTTGATATGCCAAGATACACGGGAGATTACGCAAAATATTTTTCACAGAGGATACCATTATTTTAACAAAGTGTTAATCTGCATACCTCAGCATGTTTATGAGTCTAACCTGAGTCGTATTGTTAACCAAAGCAGTTTTCAGCGAGGAGAGAACATGCTGTTAATGGGTTCGAACCCAATAAAATGCAGTTGAATAATTTTAGGTGAACCTTTCTTGCGGGCTCTCTTTAAATACCTCTCTCTTGGAGGGCACCCCCACAACTTTATGGCCTCTCCCTCGTTACTGAATTGTAGCTCAATTAGATCCATTAGAATCAGTCTCGTTATCTCTATTTAAACTCAAATACTCTTCCTTATTTCTTATCATCCCCAAACCACCAAGCTTTTTACCCCAATTTGCTTAAAAATCTCTTCTTTACATATACACAACAGTTAATTATCCAGGCATACGTCTGTTGCCTGTCACTAGTCGCAGACTTTCGCATTTTTGACATCCCCTTGTTATCAGCTGACTGGGTTGGACATAGCGAATCACGATCTTCTTTTACCCTTCAAAAAGAGCAAGACTTTGTTTTGCCGTGGTTGTATTCTGGGACAATATTTTTTTCGCATCTCTTCAGATCTCACATTTTCATCGCTGTGTGCACCCATTTGTTACTCGAGTGGAAAAAAATCCCTCGACATATTCACAAGATTTTATTTTTTTGGTCCCCGTTCATATTCTTTGGTTTTCATCGTGCCGTCCTCTCCTTCCCAGTAACCCACCAACTGAAATGGAAAAATGAGTTTGGAAAACTTTCTATCGTCAAGAAACGAGTCGAATGAAGGATGTGGATTCTACATCCCTTTGTCTTGTTCTCTTGATATATAAAAAATGGATAAAAAAATGCAAATATGAACGTACGGGAACGTACGATTACATATTCTTTTGTAGTGGAAATTTGTCGCTTCATAGTCACTGGTTTTATCAAAAAGAAAGAGCGTATTTATCTGCCTCGAAATGCTCAAAATGCATTTGATGGGTTTATTTTAGGAGCCAAAATTTAATTATGATACCTTTTGATTTTATTTTTATATTTCCTATGACGGCGTAGCGTTACCGAACCTGAGGTTTCTAATGTACGTACACCTGTCGAGACCAAGAACTCTTTCCATCTGTCGCATACACAAATGAAGGGAATCTCTACAAAGGATAAACGATACCAAATAGAAAAATGAAAAATTAGGCAATCATGATCATCGCTAGTCAACAATCCTAAGACTGGTTTAACGTAGCTCTATGCTCAATTAGCTAATCTTTTCATGCCTACGTATTTCCTCTCTTTCACATCCTGTTCCATATATTTCACTCAAGGTATTCCATTCTTGCCATATACTTGTCCCTCGACGATTGTCCTTATCAGGTCATCATGTCTCAAGATGTGGCCTTTAGGGTTGTTCCACCTTCTTATTAAGGTTATAATGAGGCTTCTCTTATCTCCAAAACTTCTTAGAACTTTCTCATTTCTAACTCGGTCGATCCATTCGATCCTCATCATTCTTCTGATTTCCAGAAGCTCGACAAAAAATAGTACAAACTAACACACAGAAACTAGTCTCTTAAATTTGACTTACAGTAAAAATTGGCAGGCGTGCGGCGATTTTGGGTTAGATATGGACACCACGCCGGTAGTAATTATTGTAAAAATGTCGCTAGCTTACGATATTGCTGAATTCAAATTAAATATGAGGGCCCAATTGTGTTCGGTATTCGAGTATAACCCCCATAATTATATAAATTAATGTTCATAATGAATTGTAACTAACGGTTTCCAGTCCTCATGGATCCAATTGATCATGCAAATGTATTCCCGGTCTCACCTGACGACGATGTGGGCCTTCAGAAACCAGGTCGCTTAAATAAATTTTCTATATGGAGAAATTAAGTTAATATTGTCATTTAAATCTTATTAAATATTTATTTAGCAGACATCCATTGTGTTTTGCTAGTTCTTTAGATTATCCTTACATGGTAGACGCTTGGTTTGATGTATATATGCCTTTTCTGTGGCCACTCAGGTGGCCTGATTCATTTGGTACAACCGATCGGACGCCGCAAGTTAGAAATTCTCGCAGGAGATGGAGTAAATCGATCAACCCAGCTGTCTGCCACTTACGTATTTATAACGTCATTTACATTCACGCACAATTCAACTCTCACCTTTATTCCGTTACAACCCCTACCATAAATTCATCAAGTAATTGCACCCACTTATCACCTTTGATTTTGACTCCCTCTCCAGCTTGCTTTCATTAAACTGCGCTTCCCCATTCCCAACGATATATTAAATCCGTGAAGGAAATAAAAAGGAAAGCTAGGTTTTTCTAAAAAAAAAGGCAACAAGCAAAGAGGAAGCTTTGCACATCTTCAATATGAATTGGGCTGGGAGCCTCCAGGCACTCAGGACCACGGGCTTGCCTTAGATGTATTTAGCATTAAAGAACACATATATTTGATAGTGAAACAGAGAACATCTTCAAGGAACCTAAAAATAGTTATAGGTCTGAAAGAAACGACGAAATTCGACCTTCTTTCACACGTAATAAAAACTTTTTTTCACTCAGTAACTTTTTCACTTAGTAACTCAGTGGTTTACCGAAAAACTTCGATGTATGCCTAAAAAGGTATGCCCCCAATAGCCTTGACTGTTGATGTAGTTGGTTCCAGCATCAAAATGGAGCTCTGTTGTTACGCTGTGTATATATTTTCGTCTGGAGACTTCATTAATGAGCTAGTTTTGCTTATAAAGCGCGACTCACGAGGAGTGTGGCGGTAATGGTTCAGAACTAGCTTCATAAAATTTTTTAACCATGGGACGAAGGTCACAGTAAAGCATCTTCCATCCACAGCATCGTTTCCCCAAGTGAGATCTTGTACAGACGAGGATAGAGCTCACCCAAGTGTAAGCCAAAGAACATATTACAGATGAATAGAAAGGTGATGAATGCCATGGATTCATGGTAGGGAGCAGATCTATTCTTTGGGTCACGCCGCAGTGTTTTGAGTTGTAATAAGGGTGTTGTGAACAAGTGTTGTGGGGGTGTTGTGTTTTTATCAAGTTGTTTTGTTGTTTTCTTTAATGCTTTTGTTTTATTGCTTTTTGGAATGTTAAATGTGTTCTGTCTCGTGGGAGACAGTACAATTTTGGTAGGAAGGGGAGTAATGTTTTGGACATAAAGGGTGGTGTTCCCGAGTTTGGATGGAGAAGGCTTGGCAGGCCCAGGGTTTGTTGATGATGGCTGGTTGTCTGGGGGTTGTTGATTTGGAGAGGGGGATTGTTGTGCGGGACGCCATTGCTGGAATTGGTGGAGAGGGAGCTTTGGAATTGATTGTGAGATTGTGGAGCGGTGTAAGTGGAGTTTGAGAAATAAAACTGATTTTAAAATGTCTCTGGACTGACGAATTGGCAAGGACCCCAAGTTGTGCCCGCTTCGTGATACTCGTTCGTTTCACGTCGCGTGCGCACGACAAGGAGTTCTAAAGGCTCTACTGAGTTTTTGAGCCCTGAACCTTTTGGTTAGTACACTGACACTCTGCCAAGGTTGTTTCCGCGCTGCTGCTCCTTTATTGACGTAATTATCAAAGCTTTGAAGGAAATATGCGACAGGTACCCATTATTTAAAGAAATATTGTAAAAGGTGGCTGTCGTATATCTTCCATTTCCTTTCTCACCCATAGTCATCGTTTTTCCTTTTATTTCGTTTCCCACGTTCCCCACCACCCAAACCCTCCGGCCACAGAGAGTGCTAGCATGACCACCTAAGGTAAGGCACGCTGCGAACGTGATCTTGCTATACACCCGAGCCAATAAGTGAAGCGCTGAGGGGAGGGAGACGACGGGACAGCACGTTAGTCAGTCGGCATGGGTATGCTTATTTAGTAAGTGTGTGACTGTTCCGACATGAGAATTCTTCCTTTTTCTGCGCGACTTTCCCTATACTTCTTCGGCGGACGACGGGAACGAGAGACACGGCGACTTAACAATACCAATATTTCAACGTCTACAGACCAATAATAACTAGTTAAATGCAAATGGATAGGAGGAAGTTATCCTTTTTTCGTCTGACATTCGCTTTTTGGAATTACCTTGCCATATTTCTCTCTCTTTTGCTCTTATTTTAATTTCTTTTCACGTGTTCTAGCTTTCATAACTGAATACCCCCTGCAAATATTTGTTGTCTTAATCCTTTTTCTGCGGCACTTTCCTCCAGTTCTTCCTTCCATAGTTGTGATAAATAAGTGGTAAAGCATCAGAGGGTTTAAGATTACTTTCTCATGAGTAAATTATCCATAGTATTTACTTATTATGGGCATCATCCGGATTTCTTCACTACCCACTCCGAGATAAAAATTGCTTGTATAACTATTCTGTTCTAATTTGTTTCAACCATATTTATACTTCAAATTTTGGAGAGAATGTACCTACCATGTGGATCAGTTACTAAAAGTATAGCGCACATTGATACCTACAGAAAATCATTCTGATCCATTCATATTCGGATAGCTGGCATAATTTAATTTTGTCAACACTGACCAGGTATTTTTTCAGAGCCTTTTATTTCCTAGCCTTTTTTTCATGAGTCAGTATAGGCGACCTAAGTTCGTTCCCGTTATATGACGGGTCGAAGTCAACTCAAACATTGTAATTTATGCTTAATTGGTGCAACAAGCTCGTAATCAACTCGCCATTAGGTATTATTAGGGAAAATGTCAGAGAGAGCAGCTGTCTAGCATCGCTATGTGAAATTTGAGTGAGTGCTGTTATAATTATGTTTGTGAGTGTAAGAGAACAGTTTCTTTATTTATCCTTTCCCCTACTCCCACGTTACCGGCGGTCATTTCCCTCAGCTGCTCATTAATTATACAATAGCCAAGTGGGAGCGAATTTTTGAGTTTTATTTGCATTTTTAACATTTGGATAGTCTTTACTATAACATTATTTAAGTTCAGGTTAGTTATGAGAATTCTGGCTACTGCATAGGGAGCGTGCTCATTTTCTTTCTTATTAATGCAATATCATTTTATCCGAGAAGATATATGTTGGCTGTAAAAATGCCCCACAGCAATAATCATGTTTGCATAACTAAGTCGTTTCTTTTTTAAATGCCTCAATCAAAAAACCGTGAGATAAAATGGAAAAAATGAGGAGAAAATCACGATGGGTAATTTACAGAGTATATTGACATTGGGAGGAATGTTTGCAAAGACCCATAAGGAGGGCTAATTTGACTCACCAAATTTTCTAACTGCAAGCGCAATTCTGAAGCCAACATGCGCCATTCCTTGGCATAAAAATGTGTATTAGACCATAATGAAGGGAAAATAAGTTGCTTACAGCTAAAATTCTGAGAAAATGCATTTTTTTAGTGGAAACCAAGGAAAGTAGTAAAAGTTATTCAGGCAACCTGCTAATTAAGACAATTCTTCATATCGGAGAATTACATTGGGGCGAAATAGAAAAATGGTTTCAAATATTTTGCGTTTAATGCATTTTCATGTGTAACTTGACTCATAAATAAATACTGCGTTTGTGACGAAGGAATTCGAGAGAAAACAGGGCCTCGATATAAGGTGATGGGGAGGACAAGTTATGGGTAATTTTAACTCATAGGCATACTTCTCCGTATAATTTTCATAGAAAAAATTTGTAGTAGTAATATCGAAACTTTATTATTAGGTTAGCATAGTAGGAGTTATCATGATTAAAGTCACGTAATTTCAGAGTAATAGAAAATGAGAGTTAAATTTCATTTTGAACCTGGCATATAAAACAACTAGCAACAGGAGAAGCAAGAAAGAAAATACCAGCAGAATAGCCCAACAAAGAGAGTATTCATTCAAAAGAGAGACCTGTTTGCTGCGATAAACCTAAACATCGTAGTAAATGAGTAATTATAAGAACCTACATTTGCAGTATGCTTCTAAAAGGAAGCGAGGCATGAACAATGACAGCAGCGGAGAAAGCAAGGATAGAGGCTTTCTAAATGTTTGCTCTAGAGGAATCATGAAGATAACATGGATAGACCGAGGTAGTAATGAGAAAGTCCTAAGAAAGTTGAAGAGAAGAATCATGTAAACCTTAACAAGAAGGCGAAACAATCATATAGACCACATCTTGAGATATTAAGGCCTACTGAAGACAAATGTCTTCTGCAAGTGGTACCAATATATGATCTAGCATATCCGAGGGATAGTTTAACTCCCAATATGAGAAAAGTTAATTGGAAATAAAACCGAAATAAAATTTCAAATAAAAACCTAAGGTTAGCATTAAGGCAAAAGACATTATCGTGATTTCAATTTTAATTATTGGTACTACTTTCTCATTTGTGCCGCCTATTTTAAATTTTCAATGCTCAAAATTTTTGTTAGTGACTTATTTACTAGATGAAATAGACGTGAAATTTGAATTTTTATATTTAATTACGTGTTTTGTTCTTATAAAGGCAGCTAAAAAATTCGTAAAATATTATGCGATGCCACAGTTGTAAATGGGAAATTTATCAACTAGCTTTTGCCTTTTATCTACCCTTTCAAATTTTGTTCCGGTATTTGGTTTTGTTTTGCAACGCCATCTCAAATAAGCTACGATCGTGTAAAATTCACCAAAGGATTTACAATGAGAAGCACCATTATGCTTCAATCCTAATTAGCCGCTATAGTATTACTCATCCCACGCATCCAGTGATTATCTCAATTAGCCGACGTTGGTGACTAATCATGCAAACGAAATTGCCTTGTGCGTGAGCGCCTGCGGAATTTCGACTATAAGCACTTTGCGCATATATTTTCCTATTACAGAGTTGATTAGCATGTCAGAAACACTTCACATTTAATATGGGTCACATTTAATTTGGCTAATTTATATGTTTGAATGGACTACTACACTTGTATAATGTAGGAGGATGGTCTCCACTCTTGTCTGCTTGAACGTATCTGTGGAGTACGTTGAATTATTTATTTGTCCGTTTCAATCAGCATTGATTATTGTTCGAAAAAGGACAGAGGATGTAAGAAGCTGGAGGGAATCGGTATATGGGCATGGGGAAGAATCGAAAAGTTGAAATAGAAAGAGGGGAATATTTTGAGGAAGCACTCGACATGGCGGGAGAGAAGAGAAAGATTCTACAAGAGATACGGAGGAGACAGAGGTAATGGATGGAGTGTGTATTGATGGGAGAAAGAAACTGGAAATCGAGCTAAAGGAATGGATACTGGGATGGCATTCACTCAGTGATTCTACCGAGTTGGCTCAGTTGGTTTGGAAAGGCGAGAATAGAGCTCACCCCGAATTTAGCCATGGATGAGGGAATATCACACATTCTGGGTCACACCGTACCATTTTGCACTCCGAGGATTTTTTTTTTTGAGATTTCAGGAGACTTACTACGATTTGAACCTTGGACCCTCGATTAATGGTCAAGAGCTCTGCCTCTTAGCCCTCTATTCTCAGTGTATAATTACTATTCCCGATCCCTGCATGAGTGCATGAAATGAATATTTTGAAAGTAAACCACATTGATGATTCAATATTGAGAATGATGCCATTTTATAAATTCATACTCTCACTCAATTGCGGTAATAATGGCCTTAATAAATCGTTTTACGTACCCGATCTACGTTCTTAAGATGACTATCCATCAAAACCTTCATTAGTAATCGATTAATAACACCAATTGATAAGTGGGTGAAAATTCCATATGTAGGCAAAGAGTCTCTCAAAAGTGCTTCCCAAGTGACCGATTCAAATTCTGTTTTTATTCCCCAGTGACACTTAAAACAAAATTCGACAAATCGTTAGATAAATTGGACCCTCTTTCAAGATCCGACATTTATGAAATCAGTTGTGTCTCGGGTGACGCAAACTATGTAGGTCCAACAGGCCGCAATTTCAAAGTACGGGCAGCAGAACATAGAAAATGTTATGAAAAGAAAGACACTTAATCCCATGTAGCCGCTCATCTCATCAACGAGGGCCATTCGTGCAATTTCACCCCAAAAATATTGGAAGAATATCGAGAATATCGGTCTTCGAGAATAAAGGACGTCGGCTCGACGCACTTGAGCAGTGGGAGATCACCAGAAGGAGGAAACGCAAAGTAAATCTCATGAACGACATTGAGTTCCTTAGTTATTCCCCGCTGTTAGCCCTGCCCCCGCTAAAACCTTCAACCGAACCCCAATTCCTTACGTATCCCAACCGCCTCCCCACTCCATTCCCCCATCCTTTACCCCGGAACCCCTCTCTCACTTCCACCAACTCATAACCATACCCACATAACATCCTTTCCACATGTACATATACAAGACTTCTTGACGTAAACCATGCATTTGTACCTGATGATAGCGATGAATCGCTGAAACTCGTCGTATTTGAATAAATACTGTGGACATTCACAATGTTTTTCACTTTCATTTATAATTGATAATCCCAGATAAATAGATAGAAGGCTCACCTAGCTAAAACCATCGCTCTGTTTGGCAGGGTGATTAAAGTGGGAAATGACTTTGTTCAAGGGAGAGTATTAATCCTATAAATACAATTTCATACGTTTCAATTAGCAAGCTACATTGGTTGTTCGAACGCATGTTCACAGGATATTAAAAAAATAGTTTGTGTACCAATATCAAACGAGTCGTTTAGAATCAACGAGTAATATCGTTATGTAAGGAGTTAACGTTATTAACAATTATTCGTCAAGCGGCTACAAGATATTGTTACGGGGGCCGCCTTTGCACGTCGTGCTGAGTATTCACGACACCTACTTCATTTACAACAATATTTTACCCTCCATGACGTAGAGGTGCGTGAGTTATACATGGATCATTCCATGTCCATGCACAAAAACATCACTTATATTACCAACATCCGCGAATCTCCTCATATTTAATGTATCTAGTAGCCCTAGTGTATAAAATGTAGATTTTAAAACAATCAATTAAAAAAGCTATAGGGAAAATTTCGTATGTTTCATGAATTTTGATTCGTTACTTTGTAGATAAACGCCTATAACACAATGTCAACTTAGAGTTTTAAGAGGATGAAGCTACACACATGCAATATAATATGGAAAACACCCTATGCAATTTGGTTATTTCACTCATATATTCCCTTATTTTATTGCTTATACTAATCGGATAAACATTATGAATAGGACTATACACCGCTTACTTACACGACCAATTTTATACATTTTGCATTGTCATGAATAAGTGATACGCTGAACTCGGTGAACACGCCTTAGGTCATGATGGAGTGAAAATGTGCGTGGACGAAATTGAGACGGATACCTGCTACGTCGGTTTGCGTGCATTTTTTCATTTTCCTGGGATGAATTTCATACCTCTGAATATATTATCGCACGCATCTTTTACCGCGAAATGCTAGATTCTATCGGCAGGATCCATTTAGGTGGCATACGAAATTGGCGTCATTCAAAATCCGAAAGGTGGAAATCGTACCCTCCGGCGCGGCGTTTTTGAAAATGTAATTCATGAGGGCGATTTTTAACTTCCGACGTCCTCCCCTCCAAATGTCACCGCGAAGGAAAGAGTAACATGAAAATTTGGATTGAGATTGATATTGCTGCCCAAAAAAATTGGTGTGGATAGCATTTCAATGGCTATAATTCCGAGTTAAATTAGCTTTTTTAGACGGATATTAAGATGTTATAATCTTACAATCGTTAAAAATAAACTTTATATGAATTACGGTTTTATCGTATGTAGTAAGTTTACGATTTTAATGAAAGGTACGTTACAAATATCATATAAAAACCAACCAAGTTTAATGTTAATTTTAACTTCTTTTTCTTCGCTCTACGGTCATGAAATTTCAATTCAAGAGATCTAGTATTTTGCTAAAATTTTATGTTACAGTCAAAGTACCAAGAAAACATATTATTTTGAAAGTTGCCACAAGGCCGACATTTTTCAGATTACTGATATTTTTTACTCAAAGTACTTTAAAAAATATTTTTTTGATAATTTTCATCTGCAGTTCATGTATGTATTGAAGCAGTAAAATAGGCATGACTCATGTTTGGAGATTTTGATTTTTCAATGGAATTTCTAAACTTAATGACACAAACGATACGAAGTATGTTCACTTTCATTAATTTAAAAGAACTTTTAAAAGAAGAGGTAGTTCTCATTCAGAGGATTCCCATGATCCTAACCGATATACCCTTTGAGTCTAAACGAACTCCATTTTCTAATTCGTTTTGCATTCACGATAACGATTAACAAATCACAAGGTGAGTGTTAGTGGTCTGAGTCTAGCAAATCCATATTTTTCTCATGGTCAAGTAAATGTGGGTTGTTCACGTGCTGGTGAACCATTCGCTCTATTTGTTCATCGCCTGATAAAAAAACAATAACTGTTGTAGTATATCAGAAGGTACTTGACTCATGTGCAGGTAAAACCGGGGCACATTTACGCAGTCCATATTACCGAAACGGGTTATAACTAACACGCCACAAGTCATGACTCATTAATGCTGCTCCCTAGGAGTTATTCTCACAAGATGCAAGCGTCAGTCGGACTAGCATTGCGCACACTTGCACCAAGAACGTGGCAAGTTTACGCAACAGACTTGGATCGAAAATATAGTTTTTTTACGATAAGAAACTGGAATTGGCCAAACACTGAATGCATAAAATTTTGACTTTATAAAGTTGGACTTTATTTGCTTTATATGGCCACAAAGTCTAAAATTTACTGAGTTGTGACATGAAAATTAGAAATTTCATTGTAAAAAATCCTCATATACATGCTCCAGTTTACCCTATGCAATTTGAACAAAGAAAAATGCTTTTCAGAAAAGCAATTTTACTGTTAATTTTTGCAGTTTTATTTAATTATTTTCTTATTGTATTATAATATGTCAAAATTTAAAAAAATCAGAATATAATCTCTTGGTTTATGTATGGTGTAACTAAAATTCTCATTGATGATTAGGTGGTACGAAATTCACCGGGTCAGTTAGTATTAGTATAAATGAAATAATATTAGTTTAGATAACATATATAATATAATCGATACGTTGTATGCTGGATAAATCATTGTCACTGAAAATATGTTTGTATGACACACGATTCCACCGTACTCCGTCGATGCATAAAATTCTTTTGAATAAAAAACGAGCATTTTAAACTATTTCATGTTGATAAGAGTCAAATATCATATATTTGCTACTGAAGAATTAAAGAATTAATTAGTGTATCTAGTTTTGGTTACATGAAACCAACCTATACTTAGATTCCGTTAAAAAGACCGACTGAAACGAAAAATTTCAGCTATCTCACTATTAATTGCGTAAAATATTGATAGAAACAGTGGATAGTAACTATACTTTGATTTCGATTATCATCCTGAGAGGGGAAATGAAGTTCATTCTTTAAATTCTGCATCAAATTCTAAACGAGTGCGTTCAGTCTCCATCTATGGAATGCATTTCATTTCTCGGCAAAATTCGATGAAAGCAGAAGAGTTTGAGAGAATTTAGAGCCTTGTATCCGAATATCCGCCTCGGATTTTACTCCGGGAAATTGGCGCATGAATCGAATTCATCGATCAACCGCACACCAACACAAAGTGAACGTTCCTGTAGGATAGAGAGCTCAAGGGGTTAAGTGGGGAAGTGAGATGGAATAACCTTGTGTGGTTGACTGGTTGGTTGGTTGTGATCTGCTTAGGACTCCGGGGAAAAGTCGCAATGGCTATATTTTCATCCCTGCGCTCTCGTTCCGACAAATAAAGTACCCGAAAGATTGGGGAGTGGGTCTGATGGGAGTTTTTAGGGGGTGGGTTAGGAAAAATAAGGGTGGAAGTCGTAGAATTTCCAAGACGGGACCCAGGCACGCCCCTCTTAAGATAGGTTTTGCCTCGAGGATGGAGAAATGAAGAAAAAGGATAAGAAACGGAATGAAATACCCGTACCCATCAATAAATTTCATTTTCCCCTGCGGCCATCAAGTTATTTTCTCTCCTTCTTTCTTACACCGTCCTTTATTTCGGAACCCTCTTTAACGTAGGATTTCTTGTCACTGGTTTTCTGCACCCTTCTTTCTTGTGTTTTCTCATTTCCTCCTATCTTTCTTTACTCTTTTCAATTGCATTATATCGATATTATAATGTCTGTAGAGAATGAAATGGTGGTTATATTTTTTGTGTTGTTAATGGGAACCAATATTTTTAATTTCTATTGAAATAATAAATCTAAATACACAATTGTGTAACAAAGAGTATTCTCTGATTATCACAATCAAAGAATTTATCCATGAAAATTTTTAAAACACTTATTATAATTATAATTTATAATTTTTGCTGAGTGCAAAAAATATGGATATTCGTCGATGATTCTGCGGAGTCTGATTGCCTCTTTATAAGCCTGAAGATTGATAATCAGACACAAAAGCAGTGTCACTTGGCCTTACATCCTTAGCTCCCAAGCAACCTCTGCCACGACTGATTTAAACGTTCTTTCAAGGTGCTAGAGAACTAAAATCTATCGAGAAACTCAAACGAGGCCACCTAGAGTGGTTGAAACTATATCATTTACAATTTCAATAGAAAATAACATAATACGACAGTCTATGCCGATATATACTCTTTTTTTTGCAGTGGAGGAGTCTAGGAGTGTCCATGCAGCAAGTAAATATGGTTAAAGCAATCTGCTTTCATTTGTATTTTTTTATCGACTAATAATATGTAAGAATCATCAATTGCTTAAAAAATGCAAAAGAAATGTTTTTAAGCAAATACGTAAAGCCAAAGGGTCTCGCTATTGTTAAAATTGTATCCTGACTTATCAACCGTCCTCCGGGTGTTTAAAAATTAGTGATCCGCACGATATCTTCCGAATAACAATAGGAAAATTATATTGAGACAAACAAAATATAACTAGAAAATTTCTAACTTTGGAAAGGTTAAAAAATTCTGTCTTGAAATAATATTTTTTATCTCGCTAGATGTGCTTCACTGTAGTTATAACCGCTCACCACCAGAAGCGTTGGGCTCGGTGCACTGCAAGTCGGAATTGGGAAAATTACATCGGATGACGTGGCTAAACAGACTGCGAAAAAGATTTTCTCTCGCCACCATTAAGATCTTCGCTCACCCCTTTCTATCATCCTCCTTTCTTCCAAAGCGCCCATTAACATAAGATTTTTTCATCGGTTTTCTGCCCTTTCGTTCTTGTGTTTTCCTACATCCCTTTATCTTTCTTACCACATTTCATTGGCATTCCAATCAATCTCAGCGTTTTAACGGTGGTTTTCTTTTGTGGTGTATTAACAGAAACAAGTAGTAGCCCTTTTTTTACTGACATAGTAATTTGTCCTATCTGGCCACACATTTGTAATAAATAAATGAGGATGAATCTTCTATTTTTTATTCTTTTGCATTAATTTTATCCATAAGAATACTCTTAAAACTTACAACTTTAAATTTTTTGCGTGATTGCAAAAGTCCATGGAATTTCGTCAACAATGCTCTACTGCCTAATTTTCTCTCAGTAAGCCAGAAAATTTATCATCGGGTAGCGGTTTAAGTTTAGGGTGGGTCGTAAATTATAACCCGTAAGGGAACATTGAGGCTCCCTTCTTATCCATACAGCTTAGTCACTTGAATACTTGTTTTTGCGGCAAAATCTCCCTTGGCTGGTTTCAACGTTCCGTTGAAGTACACGTACGAAAACATAGGCGAAATCGTTGATAGTGACTGGAGACACTTAATTCGTAATGCGAATTAGTATGAATAATTCACATTTTTCTTATTCGGATTATAGAATCTATTAGTTTAATCTAGCATAATATTTAACTACCTTCAATTGAAACATTTAAAAGAATTTGAAGTTTTTCAAAGAAAATTATTCGGAGTTGGCCAGTTTAAAGGAATGAGATCAGTTGTAAATTGCCAGGTTCAAGTTCGAAAAAATATATTTTATTATTTTTACTCTTTGACGTAGCGAGTAAGGTGTGAACCTGGGTGCTGTATAGATATATTTAATAAGGCATATTATCATAAAATTCACTTCCGTCTAAACTTGAGAAGTTATAATAAACGATTAAAGTTTTTCTTGGTGAATAATATTCAGGAATTCTTCTCGGGTTGAAGACCATGCCATTAGATGGGGAAATGCTAAGTTTATTGATACGCACAACGGTATTGGGAGGAAGCATAATTAAGGACCTCATCCCAAAAAAAATTAATCGTGAAACAGGATTTCAGCTTAGAGATACATGGAGACCTATTATCTGTTGTATTGAAAACATCATCTGCCAAACAACCGACATCTGAGCTTTATAGTTTTACCTTCCAAAGTGTCAATTTGGTTCAGTGAGAAATTGGACATTCACAAGGTAACACACCGTGAAAATGGAAGACAAGTCGTTTTCCGAAATGTAGACTATTATGTATGAACTAACCTGGTGTAGAGTCTGGGAGGAGATCTTGAGAAGTTATACTACACCCTTCTAATGCGCATCGAATAAGATATTCCCTTAGAGACCTTTAATCCATTCTTCCCCTGCCTAGTCCATTAGGAGAGCTTCCCCATTCCTTTTCGTTATCTCTCCTGATTCCCTCTTCTCTCTAACCTCTCCTTCCTTGCCAGTCTTTCTTGTCCTTTGGTTTTCCACCATCGCCCGAATTCCCCATTTTTCCTCTTCCCGTTCCTGCGCTCCGCTGTATACACGCACTGTTTATTTATCGTTTGCCGTCATCGCCGGTTGTCCCATAAATTTTGCACCGCATGTAAATATCATCGAATTCCCAAGCGCTAGGTCGTTTGTCTCAATGTTTTTCGCTATCCTCTACAGGGTTTTCTTTTATCTACGGGCGATTCAAAAATTTTGAACTTCCTTGTAACCCGTTGAATAAATAATCGAGTGAAAATTTTATTGCTTTTTGCCCTTGATAAAACAAAGAAAGAAGCGCAACACAATTGGTACGAAATACCCATGATGCAATATGATGATAGATTTACGGAAAAAATGAGTTATACGTCTGATTTGTTATAAAAAGTATCATTTTATTTTGTGGAAAATAGCGTAGGAAGCTGTTTGAAAAGTACATGAAATGAATAGTGTTTAGGAGTGTTTACGGCGATATCAGGTTTAAAGACCCCCTAGGTATCTATTTTAAGTATATAGAGCTATCAAAAGAATGACAAGAAACACTCATGAGTTCTGTCGTATTTGTCTTATGGTTGTTACACTAAGCAAAATTCAATTTAATTAAGTCCAGAATTTTCTCATCGTGCATAATCAGTTCTAAAATGTTTAAAATATAATAACTAGAATCGCAAGCGCTGGCTCGTTTTTTTTTCAATGTTTTCGCTATTCTCTGCAGGGTTCTCTTTTACCTACGGGTGATTAAAAATTTCTGAACCTCCTTGTATACTTATAATAAAGTGATAGTGCTTAAGAAGTATGCGGTGATATCAGATTTAAAGGCCTTATTGATATCTATTAAAAAAAAAAACAAAAAATGACGAGAGGTCTCACGTGGTTATTCTTCTTGGCCATAGGGTTATAAACACTGTAGTTAGTGCGCTACTACCTTTTGTATTCAGAATCTTCTTATCTTACGTACTCAGTACTTAAATATCTTATTGTTAGTGTAAAATAGATATCTAAACATAGCGATTTTTGTGTGTCTAGTTGATACCCTATTAGGAGTTGTAAAAAAAATGGCCGAGAGTGAGCATAGAATAATAAAATCACATATCGAAGAAAATGATTTGGAAAGAGCTGGAAGACCCCCGAAAAATAGTATTTGTTCAATACTGTTTCATTGAGTAATTTTAGCACCCAACTGATTACCGTGCCATTTTTAAGGGACATTGCGGAAAAGAAGTGCTTTAACCATTTTTCTAATAACTACAGACTGTTACACATGTCGTGTGCCATTTTTGACCTCTAATTTTAATAACTAAGTATCCAGCAATATTAATAAAAATTGGCATACTTATGGGGAAAGGTCCTAAGTTTTGTTGAGTCTAAGCAAAAGTTTGCAATTTTCGCCCTTTGACCTGACAATGTGGGTCCAAACAAAAATTTTGATTTTCCTTCCGGGGTTTCAACGATTAAAAATGGAGATAGTGAAAAGTCTGAATTTCATCGACCAAGATGTCAATTCTTACGTTTTCGGGCACAAGAAAACCGAAAATAACACTTATACTTACGAAAATTCAACCGTCGACCCAGTAAGGCTACAGTCAAGGTCATAAGGGTGGCGAAAAGAATAGCATACCAACAAACGTGTCGATTCATGGTGCCCGATTAAAGGGTGCTCAAGTCAATGGTAATTTCCTAATACCGGTATAACCCACAAATTGACCTCAAAGGTTAATACGGAGGTCAAAGATTATAAAGATAAACGTCGGGCCATCGTGACAACCAGCGTGTCGAACCATAGGTTTTAAAAGTTGCCAACGTCGGTTTTGCAGGTCATAGATCCGTATTGTTGATTTTTTACCTCCAAAGGTCATAATGGGGGTCAAAGGTCATAGAGTTAAACGTCACCATGACAACCCTCGTGTGCAACCATAGGTTTTAAAGGGTGCCCAAGTCAGTTTTGCCGTTCATGGATCTGTATTGTTGATTTTTTTTACCTCCAAAGGTGTACAAAAGGGTATGCAAAAGTACGAAGCCTAATATTTATGTGCTATGGAATTCGAAAAAGTGACGGCTCGAAGCTATTTACATTTTAAGCTGGTTGAACACAAGAGAAATAGTTTATATATTTGAGTGCTAGTATTACAATTTGGAAGAGTAGTAGCTATAAAAATTTCTTGACCCCTTTTCATCTTCAAGTAAAATTATTTCAGTTAACTGAATTTGTCATAGGGTAGGAAGTTTTAGCATTTAATTCTGAATGTTTTTTCTTCAAGTTGTTTGATATGAAAAATTTTGGGGCTGGATATTATGTTTCTTTTTTAAAATGATATATATTTCCTATATCATGAAATGAATTTCTTAGTTTAGGTAAAACAATTTTTTATGTCTTTTATTATAATAACAAGTTTCCATACACATCGTCAAATACTTCTTTACTGATTCGTAGAAAAAAAGAGCTTTTCTTTAAACGGTGAATGATAAATGCTCTATTAGATTTTATAATGAACACAAAAATGAATTTACGGAAGAAATTCAGCACCGATCATAACAAATATGAAAAATGTATTTTAACCTCAATTAGGGGGTGATATATTTGAATGCCACTCAATTATAATAAATAATTTAGTTACCAAAACTCATAAAGCCTCCTGAAATAACGTATATTTGAATGTAGGTGGTTCAAAAATAGATCGAGTGAACGTTATCAGATTTGAAAACTGTTGCCGTGAAAGGACCCAAGTCGCGATTTAATAATCCCGGGTGCTAAGAAATGAAGCGGTGTGTAATCTCAATAGACATCTAGATGCTTCATTCAACCGGTGACGGATCGAAATTAATTCTGTGATTCCGCCGAAATTATAGGGTAACATTTTCCGGCTTCCGTCGAAACGCAAGACTTTGTGGAAAAGATTTATTTCAAATGAAAATGTCAAGGCTTTTAACGAAAGATAACCGATTTGAATCTAAAGATTCCATTACATTACACCACTACGTGAAAAAAAACTGTTAAGGTTACAAATGATTCCATTATCTAATCGATAATGTAAATTCAAGAGTTACGGAACGAAAAATAATATAATACGAGTTATTTCATAGCAATTGGGCCGTTCTAATTAATGAAGTTCGGAAATTTGCAACTGATTAAACGAAAATCGCCAATTAATGTAGCAAAACGCCGTAATAAATTATCGCCCAACATTTTATATAACTTAATGATTTAATTTTTTTACAGAATATTAAATTCAAATAATTAAAGTCCACGGAGTGTGTAGAAAATAAAAGGATTGTATGCTATGGTTTGTATGGAAACTAAATAACAAATTTAAATTATTATAAATGCAAGGATTGCATTTCACTAAAAAAGATAAATGCATCAAAAATCAATTTGCATTCGATAATTTTTTTAAATTTTACAACCTAGAAATGAAAAAAAATGCTAACTATAGCACACGCAATTAACTGCTCATTATTAATTCATTTGTTGGGGTAATGAGTCTATGTAGTGTAATTTAAGGTCACCGTTCGTTGTCTAAGAAGAAATATAACAATGTTATCTGGAAACTATGGTATAATTAACTATTGATTGATATCATCGATTACCGACAAATGGAAAAAGTTGGCTTTTTGAAAACTAGTATTAATGAACATTAACAGAAACTCATGGTGTATCCGCCAACTCAAGATAAAATACAGGTTAAATGAGATTCTTGAACAAGGAAAACGGAATATCTGTCCAGAATTTCATGCTTCAGTGAGTTAGAGACTTTAGTGCAGAATTAAAATTTTGCTTTGTGATTTCTTGTGACTTGAATGTGTCAGAGTTACGCAATCAAAGCTGGTATTTTCCCTGGGACTTCGCAAATACTAGGTCTCTTACTACTGAAAACGAGCAATTTACAATTCCATAAAATGATCTGCCACATGCGATGGGACAGACCTTACATTGAATAACAAATGAATTCATAACGGTAAATGTGTTGGGTTTCAGGAATGACGTGAAGGCTTTGATGAGAAAAGAGAGTACAAAGAATGACTTTGTAAAGTAAATTAATTAACTTTGAAATGCAGAGGCATTATTAAATCCGCTTGTTCCCTTTCGTTCTCAAAATTCGTGTACCTGCTGAGAACTGAGATTTTAACTGATTAAATGCTCAGGAGACATTGAATTTTACCTCGCTGATACTTGGCTGTGAAAGTTGTTTCATAACAAAAAAAGAAGGTGATTTTAGACATGGAAAACATAACATCCGTTCCAGATACAGATGTTGGGCAATTGCGCGTCCTTGGCACCACACCCTCAAGTCATTTCTGACCATGCTAGTTTAAGGTTAATAGCAATCTAATTAACTACACTTCCTCAATTGATTCTCCCTACATGTGTGCGCTGCGGAGAGAGAGCCAGAAAACTCGCTGAATGGCGTCAGCATTGACATGTCTTGGCCTTTATGCCGAAAAAATAGTATGTTTATTTAATTTAATGCGGCTTGAGTGTGGAGCAGTGTGAAACATTACGTCAATTCCCATTCAAAACAAAAGAAGAGACATGCTAACTTCTGGAAGTGTTCTGATCCATGACAACGCCCGTCATCTCAGCGCTGATACAGCCCAACTGCTCCTTGAACAATTTCGACATTTTCGATCACACGCCGTGCATTGCCGACCTAGTGCCGGGGGACTTTCATATTTACGCTGAAATGAAGATGTGGCGAGATGGCGAGAGTTTTCAAACGGGCGATGGGCTTCAGGGAAAATGTATAATTCATTGGAAGTCATTGGCGGCAACGTCCTAAGAATACGATGTAGTAAAGCTTGTCCACGGGCGCGTCCAATTCCCCAATCGCCGAGGCGATTATATCGAAAGGACACCACAGGTGTGATCAGCATTTAGCAACGAAATAATTTTTAATCAATCACTTCGTCTACTGATCATGGCCTATCGGTGGTTAAAAAAAACGGCCGGCCTCGTACATACTTAACCCTGAAGCGTGCGCGCCTGATATCTTTATGCGACCGGGCGTACTTTTTCCACGATATATGAATTTATATAATAACGCTTAATTTTTGTAAAACATTATATTTATTTATGGAAATTAGTTCAAGGTTTTACATTTATAGGAGATGCAGATATAAAGGTATCGATTATTTACGAATACTTTTTTTATTAAAACGAAGAGGATACAGAGCCCTACGATTTTACGAGAAAGTCCAGTGAATGAGAACCTTGAACGAGTAAAACGACATATTTGTTCCAGAATTGCATACTCGAACGAATTGTGACATAAACATGGATGAATGCGCATCAAACTTTTGTCATGGGTTTCTTTGTGAGATAAATGGGTTTGAATTGCATTTTTGAACATATTTGCCTGGAAGTGCCACCCTCAATGACAACTTTTTCCTACTTAAAAAGTTTCTTTCGCCTCCGGAAAACAAAATATATAAAAATAATGAGAAAATAACCACCAGACGTTTGGGGACAACCATAAAACCTAAAATCGTAAGAATTAAAAAAAAAGATCTGATATTGCAATATTATCTACCACATTACTTTAAAAAAATTAAGAATTAAGGAGAAGAAATTGTAGATTCTAACCTACGTCTACGTTTACATAATACACCGCAAGCCGCCTATTAGGCGTAGGACACCAGCCATTTGCACATAAAAATAAAGTGCTTTAAAGAAGTTGGGACTAGCGTTTATTAAAGTCCTTTATGGTTCGAGGAAAAAACGTTTTCCCACATCTATCCGTTCGGCAAAACATCTCTCTTGATTTATCGATTCTGTCGGACCTGAAAATATAGTGTGGCTCTAATACTATGTTCTGCGTGTCGCTCTGAGAGATATCCATTCTCAATTGTTCAAGCAATGTAAACCTAGTGCGCAGCCTCCGCGTCTCTAGCGGCTACCAGCCTAATTCGCTAAACATCTGGGTAACGCTGTCTGAACGCCCGTAGCAGTTTTTAACGAAACGCGCAGCCCTCCTTTATATTTTATTAAGTTCGCGGATTAAGTCTTTCTGCACCGGATTCCATACGCTCGCTGCATATTCAAGGTGCGGTCGGACGAGTGCGAAATAACAACTTTCTTTTACTTTCTCATCCGAAAATCTTCCCACAATACGACTGACGAATCCTAATTTCTTCAGGGCTATACCGCAAATATTCCTAAAATATGTTCCCCACGAGAGGTTCGAAACTCACAGGTACTTTACTTCTTCTGCTGCCTAATTTATGTCAATACCATCCACAGCATGAATATGGTTATAGTTGGACGAATTCCACAAGAAATGTACCGACATGCATTTGCTCAAATTAAGGTCGAGTCCCCACTCTTGGCTCCACAAATGAACGTTGTTAAAGTCCGATGATAGAATATCATAGTCAAAGTGATCAGTAATTTCGGGATAGATGACAGCGTCGTCAGCAAATAAACGTATTTTAATGCTAATGCGGGAGCAGAGATCGTTAATTTATACAATGAACAAAAGGAGGGCGATTACGTTTCCCTGTGGAACACCTGATGTTACTTTTACTACATCAGAGCTAATTCCGTCAAGTAATAATTTTTGCTTACGATCACTGAGAAAGTCGCGTACCTAGTTTACCACTGTTTTGTTCAATCCGCATGAATGTAATTTGTATAAAAGTGTGTGGTGAGGTACCGTGTAGAAAGTATTCTTAAAATCTAGAAATAATCCGTTAACTTGTCTTTTCCATTCACCAAATTTTAGAACATCGTGAAGAAAGAGCGCGTCCTATCTTGTCTCCAGACCATCCTTGTTTTCACGTTTTACTTACTTGCGCTGGAAGATTAAGATTTTGCTGATTAACTCCACGGAGGGAATTTTATGATACCGTTCCATTTTTATCAATTACAAAAACTATAAATTATAACGTAAAGAAAGCTATTTGCTATGGAATCTCCTCCAAATTATGACGATAATATTAACACTTTCTCGATGATTGCTTTTGAAATTGATGAGTTCAAACTATGCTTGTGAGCACATTGGAGTACTAGTTATGCCGCAGATTTAAAATATTGTTTCAATATTTAAAGTTGTCATTGGTACCAGAAATGAGAAAATTCACCGAACCGATGCAAAAATTACTGCCACACACGGCGGTACAGGCATAAAATCTAATGTTAAATACATTCATAAAAATATTAGGCAGGTTATTGCGAATAATTTGCCGAAAAAATTAAAAGAATGGTCTATAAGAAGAGGAAAATTAAGTGAAGATGTGCAATATTGTCTCTTGGTGCTCCTCGTTCTCACCATTCGCGCGATTGCTGAGAGCTAAGAGCTAAGATAAAATCCTGAAAAGGGATTGAATGATAGCTAGTGGAGATTTGGCTAAATAAATTATTTTTTCATAGAAAGAAAACAGAAACCGAAGGCATTCGATTTAATGAGAATTTCAAACGGAAAATGGTACATTCGTCCCTTAATCGCATACCACAGCGACTTTGAAATAAAAGCTGACTGCATCAACGACATTTTGCTTTGCGATTCCTTGTGACATTTTTGAGCTCGAATCACGTAGTATTCAGGCGAATTTCAGGCCAGATAATTTTGCTTTTTCATGCTTCATCATGCATGCAGAGTTCTATTTACCACCCGAAATGAACAAATTTACAAAACCATTAAGAAAAAAGATATAACAGCCATATAGTGTAGATGTGCAAGCCATGTCGTGTACCACCACTATTAGTTTCACAAAAGAAATGGCATTGAAAAGAAGGCCAGATAAATTAATCAGAAAATGGAGGATGTATACAAGATCGGTCTGCAGCATGAATAAAAAAAGTTAGAATCTAGAGGAAGAATTCGGAGCAAACATTGAAGATTACGAAGCAATCTTGTCTCGTGTTGCCTCGTTTTTTTCTATATTTACGCACGTGCCGAAAGATTGAGAGTTTGGCTGATTAACTTCTGAGAAGGAACGCTCCGTCGCAAGAAAAAAAAAAAGATCCATGGTACGCCACGAAACCACGGAGGCGGAAGGAAGACGCCAACCGATCCTTACGCCCGAATGAAATCAAACACTCGCTCACTTCCCATTCTTCCTCCCTCCAGTTGCCTAGCAGCCGAGCGGACTCATTTAAACGAGAGCCTTACACACTCACTTCAGCATCCTTTCAGGTTTGTAACATCCCACGACACATTTACCACGAGCCGATAATTACATTTCCACACACATACACACACAATTTCAGGATCGGTCGATAGCTTGGCGCCGAGTTTTCAACAATGCCCTGCCCCGCTGCCGGCTGTTACGCTGCTTTACTTTTTCAACCGTTTTATAGCGACGGGAGTCAGTCAGGAAACGTGAATGTGATGCGCAAAGAATTCCTCACCTGAGTGCACAAGAATGCTCGTGAATGGTGTAACGTGAGGCGTCTCCGTGGTAGTGATCCCATGGGAACGATTGAGGCAGTATCATGAGAGAAAGAGAATTTGGATAGAATGGAAGTCGCACTATTCTGGGAACATATTACGTCCCGCAGCAACATAAAATTGCAATATGTAATGTAGAGGCTAGAAATGAATTCCATAACTAGACTGAAACACATTAATTTTGCCGAAGGACATAAAATGTATTTGTTTCCCCACTAACCGCAATGATAATAGTAACTGAATAATCATTCGAATATCAAAGCAAGACTTCCAACGAATATTTAATTACGATTGCGCATAATGTGATGGTAACCTAAATATACATGTATAAATCATATATTGTCTTAAATACATGGCTTGTGTTAACTGGTTTATATGTCCACTCCTCGATAAGGTTTCATTTATTTTTAACTCCTAAGGTCCCTACACAGATATTCTGCGGAATAGTATTTTATACGACTTAGTTTATGTTTACTGGTGTTTTTCGACTTTTTTATATCTTTAGGTGAGATATTCCGAACAAAAGTGTCACAGAACTAACTAGTAAATACTACGAGGTTAAATTGAATTTTTCCATATGGCGCGTTGAAAGATCATTGGTCGCAGCACATACCGCATATTCTGGTGCAAATATGTAGGGAGTTCTGTGGTAATCTTGATGTGGTCATCTTGAATATAAATACTATCATATAAAGCGTAGATAGAGATACGGATAAGGAGAAATGAAGAGAGATAGTAATAAAAGGAAGGAGAGATAGGGTATAACGGCGCTGAAACTTTTCTAGTTGTTCACAAACGATTCTCTCACTTGTGGCTCAGCGCGACGGTCGCAGACCGGCTGCTCGCTTAATATTTAATATGGCACGGCGGAACGAGAACTGGGGTAGACTGGCCAGCGGTTCCTTTCACAAGCCTCCTATCCCTATACCTGCTACTGTTACCATCCCACCTACCTCGCTAGAAGCAGTTCCCTTTTCTCCTATTTCCCAACGCATCGCCGCAGTCCCTAGCCCTTCCCCACTAACTCCATCCAATGGCCCTTTCTCTCAGGACCACGTCACTCTTCTAATCCGCTCGAAAAACTTGTCCTTCTGCCGCTAACCATGAGAGAGAGAGAGAGAGGGGGGGGGGGGGTTGTTTGGATGTTTCATGGCGGGAACTCTTGTTGGAATGGGACGATGTATTGCGTGCGTCAAATGTGGGATGGGGATGATGAAAGACTTGGAACGGGAAGTAGGGGGGAGGTTATATGGAAGGTTTGGACAATCGCCATGACTCCGCTATCAATCACACTTCCGAACAATGTTTCCGGTTTGCCCCGGATATCGGAACTTAAAGGGGAAGGACCGTCCGAACTCCGAAGAATGGGATGAGAAGGGGAGTGACATATTACACCAGGGTACTTGTTAGGAATCTAGAAATAAGAAAAAGGTATAGTGTTTTTTCTGGCTTAAACTAGTGGAAGTCCTGCATATTAATGAAAAAGACGCACTTTTTAGTAAAATTAATTCAATAAATGATCAATATTTTAAATAATTTTCGAGGAAAATAGTCTGCTTTTAGTGTTAATTAGAAAATTTACTTTCAGTAAAATATCACTTTGGCAATGAAATGGAAGTCGCGACGCGATTTTTCGTTTCTATTGATTGCTTTAATTCTACTACTATACATAATGGAAAACATACTAGTCACACACTTTGTTAATGAGATAGGAAATACATTTGGGAGGTGACCATCTAGTGAAATAAATAATAGCGGAATAGAATAATTGATGAAAGATTCAAATGCGCATTAAGTTTTGTGCTTCTTAATTTATATACTCCTATTAATTATGAGCCCTTACTTAATAGGATGGAATGTATTTGAACTCATCGTTGTGTAATAATTTAAAAGAGTGTTTACTACTAAATGGTGAGCGTTAATAAAAAAAGGCTCTGAGTTCATTTATAATATACGACTCCACCGAAAAAATAAGTTACGATAGATAATTAATATGTATTTCCGCTTCAATAGCATTAATTTTACTCAAAAATTAGCTATTAAATTACCATATAAGGTCGTCTTACTTGCAACCTAAGCAGCAATCGAACTTATTTCAGCTTCCAAGGAAAGAGTAGAAATTTTAAAGATACAAAAATAATTTTTGGCAAACGTATTTCTCGAGGATTGAAGACTAACTTGAAGCTTAACAGTATGGCAATAAAAATTAATTACGATTAATATCAGTGTGATAGGTATTGTTTATGTGAATATTAATTATTAATCAATAATGTTACAAACTGTTCAACAATCGTTGTTTTCAACAATCAAATCAAATATCCTCTTGGAATACGTAGATGCAAATAGGGCAAAGCAGTTATTCGTGTTTTTGACTGTGCTCCACCAAATTTTAAAAATCTGAAAAAAATTAGAATGATACTTTGATGTATGGGGTAACAACATATAATTTTTCGGCGAGTCTATTGTTTCCTAAAATTTTTAAATTAATTCTGAAAATTTCAAACTTATGTAAAAGTTTAGTTTTTGGTCAAAAACATTTGAAAAAAAAATCATAATGGTATGACGTACTAGAATATACATTTTAAATCCTAGAAAACGATTTTACAAAAATAAAAACTGGAGATATGGTTAAAAAACAAAAAATCGTGTTTCAATTTTTTGGGGGTTAATTTCCATTGTTAAGGCCTGAAACTTTGGGGAAACACATAATTTTGAATACACTTTAAGTCTATATTATTTATTTTTCAAAATCTCTGGGGGCACTTTTCACCATCTTAACCTGCTAGACCCTTTTAGCGTTTTCGACTTAGTATCCCCTTGACGACCGCGAGTATTGTTGATGTAGTTCGATATCTCTTTCTGAGTTTATTCACGAAATAAATGCTTTGATTTAGTATTTTAGATATTCAATGATCATTATTTATTCACAATTTTTGTGCGCGAAAACATTCTTCACTTATGGTGTCTTTGGTTTCTGTAAAATTGGTTGACGTATTGAGAAGGATTACTTCATTATTTACCGTTCTGGAAAAGTTTTTTCAATAGTTTAAAAAAAATTCAAATAAACTGATAGTATATAAAATATGGCTTATATAATGGACATTCAGATAAGTCTCCTCACGTTAATAATTCAATTAAAATTGTCATGCTGATAGCTTTGAGCGTAAATCGAAAAGTGGGATGCTTCATAATTGATGAATATGAGGCCCGTAATCGTAACTATGTGCTGTTTTGTTTAGCATTGTAATTCTGCTTGAATTTCAGATTGACTCACGCTCTTAATTAGTGCTCATCCGAAAAATTAAGATAAACTACTTGTAAAATGCTTTGCTTGCTTGTAAAATATTTGACTTTTGTATGGAATATTGAGATGAATCTCCTCGGTGAAAGAATTCAGTTATGTTTTCTTGCTGTCGAGTACTGATAGGTTTGAGCATTACACGACAAGTGAAATGGTTGATAATTGATGGATATGAGGCCAGTAATCGTAGCTAAGTACGATTGTTTTGCTTAGCATTGTAATTTGACTTGAATTTCAGATTGATTCACGCTCTTAATTGGCGCTACTCATCTCCACGAAGTGGGCAAATATTTGTTTCGCCGGCGCGGCTAATGACGGCATCTCAATCGAGTAACCTTTCCCAAAGAAAAGAGTGCATTTAGCGCTTGGCCGGTCATCATCCGTATAGCCAAAGTGTGTTTATGTTTTTGAGGCCGGGCTAATTGAGAACCACTCCCCTAAAACCCCCGATGGGGTATTTATCGATCCGCAGGAGGATTTTCAGAAAAGACTCCCCGCCGGGCATCCGGATGGGGCTAATTAATTCGTTCCGGAAATTCAACCCGCCCGGCTCTATCGTGCGGGAGAGAAAAAAATAACGCGGCGAAATCCTGCAGGGGCTCCAGTGTGACCTCTAAAGACGTGTGATAGCCCTTTAAACACCCCGTTTACGCTACGATCCTTACGTGCCTAGACCAAATTCGTACTTTGAATCCATGCGAGTAACTTGAAAACCTTAATAGCCATTAAAAATGTCAAAATTCATTAACCTCTATTACCTGTGTCTCAATTTTTTGGAAGTTCACTTTTAAAGTGAAGAAAACTAAAACATTTGTTGTAGTCCACCAATTTACTTTAAGGTACGATAGAGGCGGATTTAGGGGGGTTTTAATAATAAAAAGATGCCTTTATTCGGGCGAGGTTGAGACTAAGAAGTCCCCTCTTCCACCTAACCCCTCGCTAACGTCAATGCAAGCATATTAAAAAATGGTGGACAAACGATTCCAATATAAAGAATATACAATATACACTGTTTGTGAAATGTCAAAAGTATAAACAAATAAATGTGAAAACTTTGTGTAAAAAAAATTTCTGTTTGTGGGAAAAAACATGAGGATAAGGGTATAATATCCTTCAGCGAAAAAACCCACCGAAAACCAAAAGGTTTTCACGGGCCATCTCCTGTGGTAGCCCAAATTTCATCTAAAATTTTAATTTTTTAATAGTTTTTGCATTCTTCAAAAGGGGGAAAGAGATTTTATATTCAAATGCAAGACTGCACGTCTCAAGCGTAAGAGAAATTTCAGTTGTAGTTATCGTAGAGCGTAGCACTTCCTACTGCGTGAACGTCCCTCTCCTCCGGCTAATTTCATTCTTCTCAAACTCAGGTCAAGACCTATCCCCAAAATGTCATTCTGAAATCGCCCCCGCATGGAGTTCGGTCAATATTTAACTACTGTGAAAATTTTTAGCCATGTCGTGGTCAATTATTTCATACGGTTTTAATGCTATATTTCGTGAGGTCAAACCATAAATATTGGAAGATGACATCTGTGGATGAGAGAAGAATAATACGAAATGGAGAATTACGCTCCGGAAATGGGATCTACGCGGTCCAGGATTAAAACAAGTCAATTGCAGTCAGTGTGTGCATCACATAGTTGTTAGTTTTTCTGAGGAGTTATATGTGACATCCAGTACACGTTAATTTTTTTTTTCACGCCACGGAGTCATTAAGTTGATTATTCATTCAGTGCTGACTTCAATTTTTACTAATTTTTATATGAAATGACCTTAACTCTGCCATGTCTTGATAGCCATGGAAATTATTTCTATGGGGATTCGTTTTTCCTTCTCATGGCAAAAGACTTTAATAAATTATAGGCATAATTTTGTTGCAGCATTTCCTTTCTGTATGTAAACGGCTGGTGTCTTAAGGTCTCCGTCAAACGCCTATTGAGGCGGCTTGCGGGGTAATATATAGACGTAGACATTAACCGCTTTTGTCAAATCAGAAAAAAGGAAAGACAAGTGACACTCGATAACCGTTTTGGCAACATCGCGACGCAAGTTCAAGGTGGCATGAAGGAAGGGAATAAATAGACATACGAGGGGGTTGGTAACTTGCTCCAGATTGACTATCTGGAAATTTTAATTTTCTTCTCAATCTTCAGTAAGTGATGAGGGAGTTTTACTCTCCCATTAATTCCTGATATTTATCATTCTCTAGCAGGGGGATAAAATAAAATTGCGGATGAAACTCGACCATTTCGGATATATCTATAATAAACGACGTGACGAGTTTCTCTGTTGTGAAAATTTTAACGGTACACAAGTCGCAAAAACCACAAAATTAATGTTAATGCATAAAGTTGCATCTTACCACGCGGAAAAGGCACAGAGTGCACTAAGTACTTCCTGATGACTGTGGTAAAATCAGCTGGCAAGGATTAGGTCGTCACATGCTAACTCCAATGCGTCCATTGATGGCAGCAGAGCACATCGAAGGTAATACAGATTTGGTGTTGATGGACGTGAAGTAGTTACGCGCATTAGGATCAGCGTTGTGTGAACTGAGTATTAGGGGCTGGCAGTGAGCGAAAATTGGTGCAGTTGGCAGCTCTGAAGCCGTGCCACCTCATCGGATTCCAGTTTGGCAGTCTCAATTTGGCACTGTTCCCAGTGCATGCGAAATCGAATGTTCTCTCAAGCCTTTAAAAAGAACTAGTTCATGAAGGGTATGGGAAAGCGGTAAATTATGAATTTCCTTCCCCTTCTCCATTCCACGTGTACCTTATGGACCATATTTCCTCCTCGAATTCCCATTGTTTCTAGAGAGATATTTTTTATCAGATACCTAAGACTCGAGTGTAAGATATGCGCTATTATTTCAACTCTTGGCACGAGCAAATATGTGAGCCACGCAGTCTTCGGCCTACATCATGGAATACCTTTTTATTCCAAAACTTGGCCAAGATGCAGTAAAGAAAAAATGAGAATAAGCGAACAAGAAGAGGTGGAGGTTTGTTCCACCTAAGTCCCTGAGAAGATCGAACGATGGAAACCTTCATTGAATTCACGACCAATGATGAAACAACTGTGTAACCTAGTGGCCAGCAGCACTTATGAGGAAAACAATATTTTTACTTCAACGATTAATTAATTAAATTTATAAAAATGCATATTTGTCTAGGGAAAATTTTAAAACAGCCATTAATTTCTTATAGGTAGGTATCTCCTAATTTTTTCATATCACCATCTCTATTTACTCCGTAATTAATAAATGATCAATATCTTTGCATAGCGTTAGCTGCAGAATTTAATCAGTTTTTAATAAAACTAAATAGAAAATATACATTACTTTATCGTTGTATGCGCGAATAATCTATTTAAATTAACACAAAGTTCATACGAGAGGTATACTCATTATAGCATCTTTCCAATGATATCTGTCAATCACAATAAATTAGAATAAAAAATGCATTCAAATTCAAAACAAAGTCATTTAATTTAAAATACGATTGTGATTGATATGGTTGTGCACGTCACAGAAATTTGCTCCGGTAGAAGGCTGAAAGGTAACGCTAAAATTTTAAGACAAACTTTGAGTGGTTTCGCAGCTGAGATTTCAAATAGTAATTGGATAAGAATTATTGCATGATTGGATGAAACGCGGGCATAAATATTTTATAGTATTAAAAAAACGGTAATTGAGCGAACAATGAAGTGAATAAATACTGGAAATAGAGTGTAAGCTGTTCTGAAAACAAAGTACAAGCCAATATAACTATAATTTAAAATACTTGATTTTAACGGCAAAATATATTATTCAACATGCATCAAAAATGTTTAGTCTATTATTTTAGTCTCTAGTATGAACTCTGATAATGACGAATATGCTTGTTTAAAAAGATAAAAGTGGTTATTTTCCATTGTTTTGTTGCTTATGAATAAACCTAGTGTAGTTGTCAGCCTACCTGTAGACAAACACGTGACGATCTGCATTATTGTGAATAAGCAGATCCTCTTCATTGTTGCTCTATCAGATGTGTGGGCTCATCTCTGGACCCTTGTCTGCTGCAGCCATGTTCTGGAAAGAAACAAAAAGAAAATTTGGCTTGAAAACTTGCAATGATCTTTGAAAACTCGCACTATGGACAGTCAAAGTACGCTGTAAGAATACACAAGGCCATTCTGGACCAGAATGTGCGTACAAAGTTGAAATCCTTGGTTTTCGAAGATTGGCATACTTTATACACCAGAGCGCCCGCGCGAGGGTTAAGGAAAATCAGTGTTGAATTGAAACGAAAGTTTCAACAAATTTTATTTAAACCCACAAAAGATAATATAAGTTTAAGACATGTAACTAAATTATTTTTTCAAGCAAATTATCACAAGAACTAATGAAGCTTTTTAAAGTTTTCTTAAAATGTTGATTTTATTCACCTTTTCAGTGCTAAAATGTTACAACTTGAACCGCCGTGGCTTATCCCCCTCTAATTTTTATTCTGGGTACGCCATTGTGAAGGGGATGCAATGAACATGAATAGGACGTGTAATAAGTTGTAGAGGTTAGCAGTGACAGAAGGAGGATTTTGGGAAAGAGTGGAAGGAGAAAGAAGAGAACTGGTTTCATGAATAGCACGAAGTATGACAGGTCTAATGCTCAATTTAACAAGGAGATGAACCATGATGATGAACAAATTAGACCATGCAACCCTTCTCTTAACTAAATATTACATTTTTATGAACGAACAATAAATAAGTATTTATAATCAGTGGCGGATCCAGGATAGGGACAAGGGGGTGCTAGTGGGTTAAATATTCCAGCAGCAGTGGGGGTCGGAAAAAATTACATTTCTATCTAGTGTAAATTGGATACCCAAGGGGGGCCCTACTTTGCCTATGCCCTCCCCCCATAGATCTGCCACTGTTTATAGTACATAGTTCTTGAATCGTTGGCAATAAAACTATGGTCTCTTGTATGACAAACCTGAGGAACTATCTGTTCATTAAAGTATTCCTTTCAACGATGAAATACTCAAGTAGTTTAGGCATTTATTATTTACTAGTACTACATTTTCCACAGTATTCTCCGAAAAGTTAGGTTACATACTTTTTAAATATCAGAATTATACGTAAAAACAGAAGGGGGAGTCAAACCTCACAATACGAATTATATTTTTTGTGTGCGCCATGGAATGAGCTGAGTAAATTTTATACCACAAAATCAATGAGAATTATTATCTGCTAGAGAAAATGTTTAGGGTCCAGATGAATATTTTTGATGGTTTTAAATGTACACCTCACCATAACTCACAATCTAGGATAGATATGATGGCATACATATTTTCACAGTTTTAGTGGCATATAAGATTACTTAGATATACTCAGAAAATATCTCTTTACTGATGAAAATTTGGGCACTTCAATAATCCATAGCGCAGTTCAAAAGCATAAGCAATCAATAATTTATCTCATATTGCTTTTTCTCCAGCATTATTTCTATGAAATTCCCTTATTTCGAGAAGGGCTACATTTTGCCAAATTTTATACCTTCATGTCAGAGTTCCTCCGCATTTCTAGCGAACTTCTTTTTTCCTGGAAAATCTCATCTCCTTCCAAGTATTTTGCGAACAGAGATAACCGATCACTTGGGGAAGAAAATGGAACGACAACTTATTTGATATTTTTTTTACTCTATCGAGTAGGCTGCATTGAACTTTTCTGCGAACTCTTTAAAAACTCGGAGAATGAACAGGGTGTGTCGAGGTGGGGATTTTGCCCGGAGGACATATCCTTGCGTCCTTCAACGCCACGCCCTGTCACAGCTCTGCATCAGCCGGCTCCCAAACTTCTCTCTCGAGTCGATATTTGAGCGAATCCAGGAATTCTCCACGCCTCGCTCAAGAAATCTCTTTATTTTGTCTCTCGTAATGCATTTTGTACGAAGATAACGCGATGTTTTCTTCCCATGCTCATCGCTTTTAGCCCCACGTCAATTTCCTCGCAAGGGAATTCTTGAATGAAACGTGAATTGCAAGGGGTTTAAATTGGAGATACTACGAATGGATATACCACCAGCGTCGAGGTATCCAAAGCCGGCAATGGCTTCACCAGTCCTTTCTTTTTAGTACTCGGATAGGACAGTCCATGCCACAAAAATTCCCTAAGATCCCTACCAAATTATAAACAGAAAACAAACCGCAGAAATATTATGGATTTAGGAATTTATACCCTTAGCTGGAACAGTTGCAAGGATGACGTTGCACTCAATAAAAAATCATGTGAAATTTGTATTTTTTGTAAACAAAGACAAATTGTTATTGTTGAAATAGTATGATATTTTTTTACTCAAAATTTCAGCCACAAGTATGTTTTTCGTATATTTTAGTTTTTGGTGTTAGATTATATACACGACGAAATTCGATCGAAGAAATTCAATTACAGATTTTAACTCGTCAAGCACTTATTAGTGTGCCCAAATTTAGTAAATCATGGGAGTCATCGAATAATAACTAGAAAGCAGTCTAAAAAATTTAGTGTATTTGATTTTTATATGGCGTACTGCTGACAGATCTTTATGTTATTCATGCCTTTATGAAATTTAATTCACTCTTAACCTATAAGTTTCACTTGGCTAATAAGACAGTAACTTCTTTAGGCAATTTACTTTGGATTGGAGATAATTAAGTTAATAGTTCAAAGTCATTATGAAATATGGCATAACTATATCCACAGCTGTCTTCTACTTGAAGATTCATCAGTAATAAATCAGTCATCATATTATACCCGTATTCGGAGCGTCCATCAATGTCAGAGAAATATAGGCCTGAATATCTCTACCTCTTAATCTATTGCCAAATGCCTTATATATATTTTCATTCATCTTCAAGTTCTTAAAGAAAAAACACGAATGAATACCTTTGTTTCCCCACATTTCGAAAAAAATATTTTTTGCGCTCTTGCAACGGTAATAACGATGCAAGCTTTACCTTTCTGCCCGGTGAGTCGGATGGTCGAAGCGTTGATCTTTTTCTCTGAGGGAAAGTCTGCGAATCCCACGACTTAGAAGTCTGCTGAGCCTGCAGTCATTGTTTTCCCGCTTCGTGAGGTTTCCCTCCTTGTCTTTTCATGCCACACCCGGATCTTTTTCTTCCCAAACACACATACCTATGCGGTAGCGCACCACCTTTATATATTTCCCATCCTCACCACATATTTTATTTTTTTCGAATTCTATTTTCTCCTCACCAACTCCTCCAGCTCCCCGTATAGTACTTTTGAAAACCCCTGGAACCTGTAAGCCTCGGGCAAACATTCAATGAAGACCCTTCTCTTCGCTTTCCTTCCCCGATCTTTCCATCTCTACGCCACTTTTCTCTTTCTGAGAGAAATTGATAAATAAAAAGCAATGGCAAAAAGGAATGACAAGGAGCTCGGATGAAGATCAGAGAAGAGGAAGTATGTGTAAAGGAATTGGGAAGAAACATATAAAACAAGCCCGGAGAGATGAGGAAAAAGATGTAGCAAGAGAAACAGACATATATAGAGAGGATGCTACGTCGAGAGGATGCAAATAAAGGAAGAGAGGCGTGGAGATGCGTATACACATCCAGTGAGACTCTAACCTTATACGTGAATAAATAAACCGAGGTTGTCACTGGTGGGAGATGCTATGGCCAAAGATTAGGGATATCCCCTAGAGTATCATCATGAGTCCCCTTCGCTTCTTATTCCCTCTATGCCTCGGGTTCTTTCATTCCCTTTTTCCTTTTCGTATTCCATCATCTTCTCCCTTCTGTATCACTTTATCACCAAGATTCGCTCTTTATTTTTCTTCCCTTTTCTCCACACCAAGCCTTTCCCGAAAAGCTTCTACTCTCTCCTGTCTACTCTTTCCTTGGCCCAATGGAAGTGTATCTCTTCAGGAAATCCGGGGAAATAAGGAACTCCTGGAGTCACCTCCTTTCGGGTCCTACCTCCATCATTCTATTCGTCCTTCCTCTCTCCCATTGCCCTGCTTTTCACTCTCCTAAGAAAAAGAAAAAAGAAAGCTGAACCTCTCTTTCCTTCCTCCTTGGGATACCCCTAAGCCAAGTAGTGTGAGAGGCCTCGGCAGCGTAGGAGGGACTTTAATGGGGTATCGTAGTGGAAGGGTTAGGCCGTGCGTAAGATCAGTGAAGGAAGAAAGCTAGAAGGGAGAGGATGCCGATGTAATACTTCTCCTTGCGGTTGGTGTGCTTCGGTCAGCCTAACTCCCTTGCGGTCATACTCTACCCTCGTATCGCTAGATCAGCCGTTTATATCTATCGCTCAAACCCCAGCAGTATAGTGATATATTTTTTAAATCACTTTGTGCCAAAAAGATATCACTGGCATTGGACCCATAATTATTTGTTCATGGGTAGTGCATTATTGACTGAATACCTAGATTCATATCACGTTACATATACGAAATTATGGGGAGTATAACATTTTTAAATGCAATGTGCTAGATTCATGAAATGCTATTCTACACGTTTTCCTCAAGTTGAAATAAAATAGGGAGATATTTTAGGAATTATGATAATTAATATCTCTAAACTTGAGAAAACTGTCTTGTCTAAGAAATTAAAAGGACCAGCTTTCCAAAATTTGATGGTATTTCTCAAAAATATATGAATCTTCATGAATGATTTATGGTTTCTTTCATATCTGTACTTCTAATTGTACCGAACTGAAGTTAATATTGGCCAATACTTCGAGCCCCTAAAATGCCTTAAAGAAGAGTTCTTTTACCATCAGTTTTTTAAATTGCTTTACTATGAAAAATATCAATTGGCCGAAGTTGGGCCACTAACTAATACCAAATTACTTTACCAGGAGACATGCTATCTGTATCGCTTTTTCGACTATAGCGGTGATATTAAATTTTGATACTGGTTTACTTTTTGACAAAAATTTTTCATCGTCTGTTGGTTTATAAAAGTGTAATACCGATAGTGATTATATAATGATATCACTTTCATATGCAATCGGGACTTAAAAATTATTTTGTTGACATAAAAGCGATATGTCATATATTGGAATTCTAATGGCAGCGGTTGGTATTTTTGTCATGCCACCCCTTCCAGCTAGAGCACCCTTCTCTTTCTACCGAGTCTACGTTATCCGCTCGATGTTGCCTCTCGAGCCATTGCAATGACGGCCGTGATCTGAATTGTAATTTAGAGATCTGGTTCCACCACGAGACTGCTCCAGAAAAATTCCCCGATAGTAGAGTACTCTTTTCGCAAAAATGTATAAAAACGTCTTTTTCATGAATCAAATGGAAGAAGTTACTAATCTGTCGTAATTTTTCTCTAAAAATTTATTGAGATGATGCTGTAAAAATAACCTTTCCTGAAAAACATGGATGAATTTGGGGATCGGGTTGGTGTGGCGGCTGGATTGTCCTGCCTAGAGCCTCCGTTGGGCTTCAAATCCCAGTGGCAGAGAATCTTCGAGGTTGCCCGATCGTTGCTAAAAAGTTTTGTGGAGGATACCAACTTCAAGTTCAGCCCTCCGTCCGTCGGATGGGATGTTATGCCATGGTCACCTTGGCGCTTGTCGTTAAGGGCAGACTCATACCGACTCCAAGTTTCTCTCCATCCTTCCCTCTCTACCCTCCTTTGTGGGGCAAATGATCTATGCTGGGGTTCACCTCCTTCCAAGACCATACCATTCCGTGAGTAAAATCCTATGTAGGTCATTCTATCAGTAATGAAGAGATAGGGCATTTTTGAGAGGGTAGGGCATATTTTAAGAGGGAAGGGGATTTTGAATGCAGCAGTCGAGGGAACAGTGGAAGGAAAAGAGGAGGAAAAAAGCTGAAGATTACAGACGTAGTGAGGTTGGGAAGAACCTATAGGGAAACCAAAGAGGACATTGGTGTTTGGGACCTGCCAGTGATAGGCAGAAAACAAGCTGATCAAGATGAGGTCATTTCGTCTAAAGCCAACAACCTTTTGTCCTTAAAGGTCGCCGATTTTCATTAAAATTATTCTAAAGTGGGGGATCCACCTTCAACTAAATAATAGTAAATCCAGAGACCGGTTTCTGAGTCCAGTACTGCAAGAGTTCGTTAAATCCAGGTAGAAAGACCCATTTATTTATTTTTTCTTTTTCTTGCATTAGGAAATTTTTGAAATTTTCTAATAGAATTAATAGCCCGGCAGAATATAAATTAAATCGCAAGGAATATCATAGCTCTCTTGATATTTCTTATATTTTGCAACTTCAACAAATATTCTAAAAAGTAAATGTGAAACAAACCTAGAAAATGATTGTTTAATTATTACTGAGAAACATAATTCTTCTACAGTGGGGTGTAATAGTTTTAACACTTTAGAGCAGCATAATGTCAGAATCCAATACTGAACACCCTCGAAAATGAGAAGGGTTCCGAACCAAACAACTCCTTGAGGCAAAAATGTTCCGCTGGCCAGCTTAACTCCCTCCGCTCTTTGCGCTAGACCACCCCACTCAATCTATCGTTCCTACGATATCCCTTGGATGTTACCTTTTGAGACATTGCAGAGGTGGCCGTGGTCTGACTTTGAATCCAGAGATTGGTTTCCTTACTGCGAGACTCCAGCCGGAAAATAGCCAATGAGATGTGGGGTGGCTTATTTATTTATTTCCCATACGAACGCAACCGAGCAGTAAGCTGATATTGGTTTGAAGAGAACAAATGCATGTAATAGTGCACGGAGACGTGGGGTTAGCGTATATCTCATTCCTTACCTTTCCCATGGCAAGTGGTACGTGCAGCAAGAAGTCAGTCACGGATGGTCAATTTTATCGTAGCCAGTTTATTTTATTCCGTCCGGAAGCTTGTGAGTTCCAGGCAAAAAAAAAGGTTTGCGGTGAAAGGAGTATTGCCTGTTGCAGTAATTCAAAATGTTGACCTAACTCTCAGAACCGTGTAACGGCAGGTATGAATTTTATTTCACTGAATACTCCGGAGACTCTGAGGTTCTAAGGTTTCTTGTACAAATTTTGAAGGAGCGCCATTCACGGATATTGAATTCACTATTTCATCCTGTGTAGTTTTTTCTCATAGAAATAGCAATAAATATTTTATTCGCTGAATTTCACATAAAATCTTGTGATGGCAGTGAAGATTTATGGTGTCTCACTGCTGGTGATAATAGTAATAATAATAACATTCATTCCTCACATACACAAAATTTTTAGTAGTTCATTTATATTATTGTAACATAGGTAACCCATTGGAATTAAGATCCCGTTTTGGGGTAACCGACTCTTTTTACATTTGCATGTTTGACATGTGTTGTTTCATATTTGAACAATTGAGTCTCGATGCTGGCCCTATATTAAAATATGATCCACAAGTTAAAAAAAAACAAATTTTAATTTCCAAATGAATTTTAAACATGAAAGCACTAAACGAGGACACTGACATTGCACTGATCTATCTCATTCCATCATCATCATCACTGGTCAACAATCCTAGGATTGGTTTGACGCAGCTCTCCACTCAGTTCTCCTATCAGCTAATCTTTTCACACCTACGTATTTCTTCTCTTTCACATCTCTCTTTACTTGTTCCATATACCTCATTTTGACTTTTTCTATTCTTGTACGGTATTTTATATCATGACCAAGCATATGAAGAAGGGTTGCACAGTAAAAAAAGCCATTTCCTCTTTCCTCATTCCATACATTATCTAATAAAATTGCATTTATCCCACAGATATAGCAATTAATATTTTATTCACTGAATTTCACATAAATTCTTGTGGTGGCAGTGTAGATGCATCATTAATGGCAAACAGCCGATTTTTTACTCGTTCAAAATAATTATGATCATTCTATTCAATAGTTATACATTTATGTACACATTGTAAGGTCTCGCATATTTCCTATAGACGTTTCGATGTTCTCCCATCTCCCTTCTCACCCAGCGTTCTCATCGTACCCCCTGTGAGATTGGTAAAATATTCACTGACATTGTTCGCCGGAAAAAAATTAAACAATTCCATTCACATCATTTTATGCATGCATTTCGATGCGTGCATAAAATGATGTGGAAAAATTAGTACGACATCCTATTGGTCAAAGATGCTTCACAAGAGAGAGAGAGAGAGAAGCGCCAGCGTTATTAGACACATTTTCACTTTTTCTATTGTTGTACGGTATTTTATATCATGACCAAGCATATGAAGAAGGGTTGCACAGTAAAAAAAGCCATATCCTCTTCAATCTCAGAGTAGAATAAGATGGAAGGACTCTCATCATGGTGTTATCATGAACCGTGATTGATAGCCCTGTAAAATTCAAATTACAGATTTGGGTATATAACAATTCTCTTGATATTTCTTAAATGCTACAGCTTCTAATACGGTAAAAATATCCTTGAAGATGTGAGTTGTAAATTAATTCGATTGTGGCATTGAATAAAATAAAAAGTGTAGTAAGTAAAATTTCTTCAAAAACATGAGGGGAACCACTCAGTTGGATGGGAATATTGCTAATTAAAAGTTATTCAAGCTATAAAATCTGTAATGATTGGCCTACATGCAATTCCGTTCTAATGAAAAATATAAGTATCCTAAACTTTACGGATTTGTCATTTTTTCGAAAACGGATGACATAAATCTAGGATGGAACTTGAACAATAAGTACCATCAGAGTGTCTTTCGTGTAAAAAATAGTGTTTCTATGCCATAGCCGTGTCTCGGAATTTTTTTCAGCCAAAATTAAGGAAATAATTAATAACGGAGTCATTTAATGAAGGAAATGCTATTAAAAGTTACGGAGAATACATACTATAAATCTCTTACAACAGAAAGGTATCATTTTCAATTTGGACAATACTTCTTATTTCTTCTTTAAGTTATGTCTATGTGCAAGAATCAACCGTTTCCTACTAAAAGGTAACATGTTATGGGAACATATGCTCGGTGTTATTAGCGTGATATGTCTCCTTTTCTTAGGAAACGATTAATCTTGCACCTAACAGCAACTTAAATAAAGTTATACTAATGCTAAAAAAATATTATAAGTATAATGTATCACTTGTTTCGTCCTTATTTCAGAAATAAATGTCCAATAGATGTATTTTTGATATATCTTTAGTGTTTTAGATAGGTAGTGAATTAGAATGAAGGATGTATCTCTAAATTTTATTATCCAGTAAATGAGTTTTACGGTTAGAATAATAGGCATTGGTGCAATTATAACTGCAAATTGATGAATATGTTCAAGTCCCAAATGAGTGAAACGGGAACGTATTATTCATTGCTCTTATGAGCAATCTCATTTATGAATTAGTACATATAACGCGATTTCCTTCATTTTAAATTTCTGAAATGCATTTGTGGAATTAATGCTCTTTGTGATACAAAAATAAAGCAAAAAAGAATGATAACTAGGGTATCCTAGGTTATGAAATCCTTTGTCAAAATTCCAGTTTTTATTGAGTAATATTGGATTTTCACAGACGAAAAGCATTGAATTCGTTGGTGGCCTAATTAGCCGCTCTCCGATGAATGAGAATTTTCCAGTTCAAAGACTTCACCGCTTTTAACAAGATCTATGAGGGATTTTTTGCCGTTTGATAAAAAATTATAGCAGTAATTTCCTTCGTCTCATGGATAATGCGTAATTGGGGGGCCGACAGATTGAGATTAAAGGTTATTTTTCCCCTCCTATGAAAAAACCTCGGAAATTGATTTTAGATTACGACCTCGATATTGGAATTCAAAAGATTTACAATTGCCAATTCCTCTTTTGAGTTTCTCCCAAAAGAATGCTTACATTTGAAATGCATTACTGAAAGTAAAGCTACGGAAATTACATTAATAAAGGGCAAAATTTGGTCATTCGGAGTTAACATGTTTGACATAATTATTTTAAGGACCTAAGCAAAACTGTATTTGTCCTGCAGATATCCGATGAATGATACAACACCGATTGGGAGTAGAAAGCTATTTGAGATTTATTCAAGCTGTAGGACACAATAAAGATGGCCTTTGCTATCCAAACAGTCTTCCTCCTCGCAAGAATTGGGTTTATATCCGTTCACCCCCGTGGGGTATTTGATGAGGACTTGTAAACGAAATGGAGGGTGGTTTAGCTGAAGGGTAAAGGCTAAGGGATAGATACATACTTGTGTTGGGTATAAGGGGATTTATTAGAGCGCGATGGGAGGATGCCCAAGGATGACCGTTTACTTAGAGATGTACCGCTGTCGATCAATTGAGAAGGCTGAAATAATGTCTAAAATATTCATGCCTGCTTAATCAATATAGCCTGATCATTGGCAGTTGGCCGCTTAATAACCATGCAATCAGGATAACCCTTTCATACTGGTGAATGAGGTGGGGTGAGCTACGTGTTAAATGCATATAACAGTTTCTATTCGTTAAAGAATTACAAAAATGCGAATAAAGCGAAAATTAGAGGTCATCCTACGAAAAAACAAGTTTAATGACGCTGCTATCTCTCAAATATTCAAGACGCTACTTATAAAATATCGAAGAAATAACGGACCGCACGCAGCCAGTTATTTATGGAAAAAAACTTCTGAGACCAATAGAAAGCATTCCTAGCACATATATATAAAAAACAACAGAAGTATTTTTAAATATCTCTTGAAAATTTCGTATGAAAGGTAATTTTCTCGCGAAATGTTCAGGCCAAGCATCTCAGTAAAAGCATCAAGGACAGAACGCCGCCGCCAGTCGAAGGGGTCTACCGCATTCCTTGTGAAACATATGGGAAGAATTACATTAGTGTAACCGTGAAATCCCTTGATGAACACGGGAGAGCGATTCGACATGGGCACTCTACTAAAAATCCAAAGTAGCCGATCTCGCAGTACTGGGACACGCCATTGACTTACAGAATACAAAATAAAAAGGGATAAGAACCCTTTTTTATATGTACTCCGGCCATTAATGTATCCAAACGTAACCGCCAATAATCATGCAAAAAATATCCAAGCCTCATCCCGTCTTCATCTTTTTCCTCCGGAAAATGCAACACCAATAATGATAAGAAGAATAATTCCTGCCTCATTGGACTTCCTCGACAAAGCTATTTGAGTCGGCTGGGAAACGTTGGAGCCACTCAAACATTGACACGATCAATTAGACCAAAGAGTTTTTTTTTTCACTGTAGCAATTTTTATATACATGATATAGTCAAAACTGATATAGTCAAAACTGCGTATTTTCCTTGATTTCTTCACAAAATGGAATATTTCCTCTCAATATTGCAATTTATACTTATGACTGAACTGGAAAGGAACCTCCTCTATCTACCAACGTCACCTTCATTTGGATGCTTAAAAATCGTGAGTCATATATAAGGATGCAGGAGGCGGTAGTAGGGTTAGGATTTCAACTCATCATCCTCATTATTTTAAAATTTTCATCCCTTATTTCACTCCCTGGGTGTGTGCGAATAGAAATTATTTATGCTAGAAACCTTTAGCATCTTTACGTACCAAAGAAGAATAAATAACCTGTAAGCTATTTCTTTAGACTTCCTTATGCTTTACTTGATCACCAATATTTACGAAAAAGATGAATATCAACAGAGATTATGATACCTCACTTTGACTATTTCGCATCTCTTCTGGCAACTTTATTAGGCAATGTGACGTCAGCATAAAGAGACTGAAAGTCGTTATCCAATGGTTTTAGGTATTGAATGCCCAAGTACCTACTTATAATGATCAGACTTAAATTAGTTGAAATTACATCTGATACAGAATAAATTTAACCAATGATTTCAGTAATTATATCGTTAAACGAGGAATAAGGTGTGGAGACCTACGGATTATTCCTCATTAATACCATATATTCAAGAAAAAATTTCATAAAGCATAGGATTTTATTTTATTTTTCTGATTATTTGCGTTTTACCTTATAGTCCTACTATTTAAATGAATAAAACGGCATATCAAAGTTTATTGGCACTTATTGATTGAGTAATTGAAATTATCTTCGATATAAAATACCTTTAAGTTCTTATGAGTTGATTTAACAGTAATCAATTCAGCCACTTCACTATATCCTATGTAGCCGAGTGTTATGTATATATGTAAAAAGTTATACTCTGGATCAGCTGCAAAAATTATATTTCTTTTGATGAATAGTGCTTCTTATCTGAAAGTAAGAAATGTACACGTAAGCAATGAATGAGATGAGAGGACTCATATTATTCTGTGATTTCCCACCCACACATATATTTTAATGTTTTAGAAAATATTCCCAAATAAACACTTCATCAGAGAAAAATCTTTGAGGTTATTAGCTGCATGAGAGAGCTTTTATGCCAAGAAAAGGTTGCACCACGGAGGAATATAAGCATAGTACCCTTACAAAATATGTGCCAAAGTACTTTTCTGCAATCCGCTCGTCAAATTTGCGTAAAGCCGCAAAAAGCCAGCATTAGAGGCTACCTATTTTTCCTCTTATCGTTCTTGCACACTTTTAAGACGTTTTCAATCCTTTCAGGGTATGTGTAACAAACTTTAATACGATTCAAGCCTTCATAGCTAAAAAAATCAATTAATATTTCAAATAATGAAATGATGACTTTAACCTTTTAACTTAATTTAACCAACATGCATCTGTAAATGTCCAATGAAAAATTAAGAAGGTTTTTTCCTTCATTAATACAATTACTTAAGTCTACAAATACCGTTGATACCGTTAGTTTTTAGGTTTGGCTTATGTTTTTTCATACACAATTAAACAAATTATGAAAGAATTTAGTAAAACAAATTGTATTGGAATTGAAGACTAGGAGTTAGATCAGAAGAAGCAGAAATATGGCTAGATTCTAATCGGATTGTTTTAATCTACGTAGTTTTGAGAGGATTGATGGGGAGTGGCAGCACTGAATCCCATCACGTGATAACTCAAGTTTCGAGGTGCAATAAAATTTCTTTCTTCAATGGGAAACATGCCGTTTAAATATGGAATATTCGAGGATCTTATTAGGTGAGAGTCGAATTATTAAATATGCGATGCATTCTTTACCATAACATTCGCGTGATTACATTGCTAGACTGGTCCGAAGGATGATTTCATAGGTTAAATATGAGGTCACCGATACAGCATTGTGAGAATAGTGATTCAATTATATAACAGAATATAGTATAATAGTTGTTATAATGTATTTTGGTACTATTTATATAAAAATATGATAATATCAGTGAATTTAAAATGAGTTCCCTTAAAAGTATATATTTTTCTTGCATATTGCGCTCAAAAAGTATGTTTTTGTCTGGCATTCCATACCGTCAGGGAACAGTCGTGGACTACGCGCGCGGTAAAAACATTGATTTTATTTTGCTTTATGGTAACGGTCATGGTTGATTTCTTCCGATGGACACTGTAAAAAGTTTCATGTAATTTTATGTAAATATCTCGAGGTAACTCGGTGATACATTTTTATAACCGTACATGAACACAAAATTTCGACAGAAAACAGGGTCCACCATTTTGTATCGTATAGGCGATAAATATCGTTATAAAGTGAAGAAATTAGCTTATATGGAATAGAAAATAAATGTAGATCATTAAATAATTATAGATTTTATACAATTAATCTGCTTTAAAAGATTCAATTTCCAACATCTGTCGAGCACGATATTCCCCGTGGCCAACAGCGAGCAGTCAATTCTGGACTGTGCCGCACGTTCGAAAAATCGATCTTAATTTCAGCGTTGTTAGTGGTCGCAATTCTCCTTAAGGTATCACACTCGACAGGCTTTGCTGTATACGTGGTGTAAATATCTCGAGGTAACTCGGTGATACTTTTTATAATCCTACACGAACACAAAATTTCAACGAAAAACAGGGTCCATCATTTTGTATTGTATTGGCCACAAATACTACAACCGAGTCATGAAAACTAACAATAAAAAACAATCATACATTTTTTAATGATATTGTAAATTTTTGTTCCTGTTGAATAAATAAAGAAGGTGCGGCTCTAGTTTTAACATGCTGAATTTCTAAAAAAATTCAATGCGGGTAATTTTTGTGAAATTTGTTCAACTTTAAGGCCAAGTATTTTGCTTAAAAAAGTATCCGATGGAAGAAAACTTGCGTCGAAAAAAGCACTGATTTATATACAATAACTGTGCAAAGTTTCGTTTTTGAGGTTTCGTCCAGCTTTTTTCGATTTCAGACCACTGTGCGGCATTTGGAAGATTTGAGCCAAGGTAAGCCAAATGATTCTTTTCATGCTCAATTTCACCCTCTGTGCTAAGCTCTGGTGTTATTTGACTCTGCTAGAAACCTCTGCTGAGGTCTGTCTGTAGAATTTTGATCAAATTAGAACCAATATCGGGAGTTTAATTTTCTAATTCATGAAAACTTCCAACCGGCCCATGTCCTTGAATAATACACCCGCGAACCATTGAAGTAGTACGTGAGGAGGCATTATTTTTACACAAACCCGCCCATAATTAATCAACGTGATGTTCCATAATGCAATTATACGGTGGAAACTAATTAGGCATGAATCATGGCCTGGAGGTGTGTGAGGATTTTTGCGAGGTCCGCCTGGCCATGTGGGGTCACGTACCGCTGCCCCGGGGTGAATGTGTAATAGCTTATTCGCGATGCGACTAAGGATTCCAAAGAGCGAACATTTCCATTACCTGTGGGCGGTGTGAGACCTGTTTTCCGCCGGCTTTGCATGCTGCGGGCAAGAAAAGGCGACCGGGTAAGTTTATGAATTTATTCTCGCGGTCAGAGAATGAAATAAGCCACCGTCCTAATCTCCTGGTTGCAATCATTATGGAGGCATTATCCCCCTCGAAAGGGTAGTTGACATTCTCCGTGTTATTTCTTCTCAAAAGGCCAGCCTTTTGTTTTCCATTTCTGAGGTCTACTTGCCTATTTTTGCTCGCTGTTGTTTAATGTTGTACATTTCTGCAAAATTGGCTAGAAACACGGGTGCATGCATGAGGCGTATAATAAAACCAGGGGACCCCTCCCCCTACGAATGAAAAAATTAATTCAAAATATATTTTAGCTTTTAAGCTCTCTACCGATTAAGCTAATAAGTATTTCGGAACTTAATTGAAATTTACCAGTTGTACTTCCGTCCCTTCTTAACTTTTTGGATTATGGATTGGAATTGGATCATGGGGCGTTCATATTTAAGTTTACTAAATAGTCTTATATGGAATTTCACTCCCCCGCCCCTCCCAAAGATATAGTATATATATTAGCTAGTGGTTTCCGTCCAAGTAATTTCGCATTTATATGAATATAACATATCGTGGGGTGTTCCAATTTAAAATTGTTTAAGATAGCTTTACCTTAATCGTGACTAAACTCCCAAAGATACAATTTTTATACGCCACTGACTCAAAAATGTCTTCGATGACAGTTTCACTTGTTCAGGAAACACCATACACAATGGTGCGGAATGAATGTCTCAGTGTATTCACTGAAAAAGCGCCACACGCCTCTATGCACATATTTTCAGTTTATACCCCTATATTTATACCTCTGAGTAACTGATGCACCACATTTTTCAAAAGCAAAATTAATAATTTTAGCGCCGCGTTTTGTTTAGAATATTATTTTATCTTCAGAATTCAATGATCGGTAAGCTAATGGGAATGTTTGATCACCGCTAGGTCTTCATATCCTTCGTTATATCAAACTATTAAAGGTTTGCCAAAATATTACCATTCAGAAATTATTTTATTAAGAAGTAATCAAGGTTTTTTTGGCATGCTAAATTTATGTACATGCATCCATGAAGTTAAAATATCAACTATATCAAACTATATGTTATATTATATGCTATGCAGACTATACTTTTACAGCAAGTGTTATATAAGCGGCTTTTATGGAAAGGTTACCTGAAATTGAAAGGCGCCCACTTGATTGAAGAGTAATGTCCTCTTAACCCTCATATGGATTCACTGCGCCTTAGCGGCGCTCGAGGTTTTAAAAGTGGTGTAAAATTTTTCCATTCCAATGAATCATTTTGAAATTTTCAGTAGTCTATTTTTTCTGCTTTCTTCGTCTACACAGAAAATTTTGTTAGCATAGTGTTGATAGGTTACATTTTATTGGCCTCTAATGGAAAAAGTTACGTCGTTGGATTTTCGGCGCCGCTGCGGCGCTCAGTATTTCCTCGTCACTACGTCGTTGACTGCACTCTCAATGTTAATGTCAAAGCATTTACGTATCGTATGAAATGCTATTACATATTTATAATCATATTATTTATATTTCTAAACATTATAAACAAATGAAATTGTTAAACAAAAGGAAAATATTACCATACCAATTTTGCTTTCTATTTTAGCTAAGAATCAAAATATTTGCCTCGTTGTGATGTTCATTGACAAAACTTCATCTTTTTACAAGAATTATTCATAAAAACTCATGGCTAGTCAAAGTTGTTTTTTCATGGGCCTCCGACTTAGTTTTGCTTGGGCACCTTGTCCGCTCCGCGTCCACGTACCTGCCGTGGTGATAGTCACCTTAGGGTAAACCCTAGAGTAACTGTTTAGAATTACTCCAAGCAGCAATTCTAAGAAAAATTTAACACAATGCATTATCCGAATTCGTAGAATAATGCTTTCTCACCGTTGTGTGAACATTTTTCGTTGAATGAGTAACTGTAACTTGCCAGGAGATTCAGAAGTTTCACCGACTACTGTGAAGAACACATCGCACAGTTATTGTTATATGCCTTGTACCATCATTCGAAAAAAAACCCTTTGCGGCTACGATAGTCTATACAAAATTGCTGGCATTTATAGAGTTACTGATGACGTGACAGTTTACCATTGGGGTGAAAACAAGATAACTACCCAACTAATTGTGTGATAGAAAATAATTTCTCTTTCCTAACGATGGGTTTAGACTTTACATGGTAAAAATCGTTTCGTTATGAATAGGTGAAAAGACAATTTACCGTGAGGTGAAAATTTGTGAACATATTTCTCGTTTCTTTGTGTACTGAAATGCACAGATGTTTTATGCACTGGGGGTGTTACTAACGTAAAGGGGTGAGTGAGGAGGAGAAAGGAGAAGGAATGCCAGGAGATTGTTTTGGGGTGAAGGGGTGCTAGTGTGTCGACTGCCAAGGATCGGGAAATACCCAGATCGTTAGGACAGGTAGGAGTAGAAAATCCTTATCGCGAAAAAGGTTGGGAGTGCAAGGAGGCAATTAGATACAAAAGCCTGCTTTTTCTTCATCCTTCCAAAGCTGCATGAGGGACAGGGAACAAAAGCCTTGTCAAAACGCCCCGCGGTGGCCCTCCCTTCATTCCAAGAAGGTCCAGCTCGGGTGGGTCATTAGGGTGGAGAGAAGTTCAATCAAGTTTTGTGGGAGGGGGGAAGAAGGTGGTGAATGACGAATAAGGGAGCTTAGTGGGAAGGTATGGACAGTCTCAATGTGTGGGTCAGTGAAACGCTAAGAAAGGAAACGGAAAGAAAATGTAAGGGAAGTCCCTCCAAAGTGAGGGTATTTTTGTCACCCCAGAGCATTCTTTCATCACTTTCTCACGCAGAGCTGGACGAAAGAAAAAAGGCAGCTGCTCCTCCTCCCCTACCACCAATAGCGCATACTTCTAAGAATTTATTTTTTTTGGATTTTCCACCAATAGAGGAGTAAAACCTAATCTGATGCACTCCCACGCAAAACATTTACCCGTCCATATCTAAGGAAACCTTTCCCTGTGGGCTACACGCCCCAGTGGGGGAATAGGGTTCCGTGGTAGGAAAAGAGTACCGACTCTTCTAGCTCCAACTCCAAAGAAGCGTTGGGTTCTTTGACAAGTCGCTTATCATCCCATATTATTTATATTTCAAAACCCATAAGCCTTGTTTTTTTTTCATTGCAGGGAATAAGCTCCCAGAATATTCGTAAGATTTGTCTTGATCGCCAGAATCTTGTAAAAACCACGAAAGTAACACTCGTCTGTTCTCACTTAACCTGCAGCTGTTCTATTATTAATGTTTAATAACTTATCCTTCTATATACACTGCAAAGATATAACATATGGGTGGACGCAGAGAAGCAAAATTATGTCATATAGTCATAAATGAATTTTATTCGGTCATCATTTTTAGTATTTAGATGCATAAAAATATAAACAATATAAACATTAACAAACGGAGTTTGTCGAGCTCTGCATTTCAGAAAAATATTTCAAACAACAATTACACACGAAATAAAAACTTTCACTCGAAAATGACAAACAAAGAGAACTGAAATAAAGACCATTACGGCAAGAAATGGAAAGGAATGCAGCGTTCAAGTTTTTTTGTTATAACTTCAACAATAAGGGTTTAAATCTAGCAAAACACGGTAAAAAATAAAGATGATAGATGTATTTACCATTATCAATCAGAAAATTTGTAAATTTAGGCTAACTTTGAAAGATAATAGCAAAAAAAGACGCGGCGCCGCTGCGGCGCCGAGAATCCAACGACGTAACTAATTTTGTAAATCCATATGAGGGTTAAATAGGTACCCAATATAGTTCCCTAATTTAAGGAGGTATCCCACGAAAATGGAAGTCTCAACAATATGTTATAGATTTAAGAACCTTCTCGTGAGAGCGAACACTTGAAAATTGTCCAAAATCCTGAAATAAAAAATGCCACTGGGAAGTTACGTGAAAATGTTGAAATATATTATTACAAATATATTTCTCATAATTAGCAAGCTCCATTACCTGAATACTATTTGACATGACTTTTGACTCAATCCAAAGTCCATAAAACTCTTGGATGCTATTGTAAAATCCTACCTTCTGATTATGAGAAATTTGTTATCCATGTTTTTTTGAACATCGATATTATTAAAAAGCCTACAGCAATGCAGTCCATGTATACCAAGGCCCAATTGCGTAGGTACTAATTTACTGCAGCAATAAGGCGGATGAAAGGAACTTATAGCCTTCCCTCGTAAATGGAAATTTATTTGACTTTCTCGCATGATTCTTAATCGCTAGTTGTCCATGCTCAATTAAGATCATCCATTTCACCAAAGCAGGATTAACCACGATGAAACCCAAAGCGTAACTCTGTAGAACTAGGTTTTATTAGGCGTCTATTCACCCTCTTAGCCCGTAGCCAAGTATTTCGAAGACCGCTAATTTGCGGAGCTAATGCCCAAAGCAAAATTTCGTACGGCAAATCCCAATAGGGCGCCAAAGCGGAGTTGTCGTGGAGTGGTCTGGTTTGCGGCACCTGTGCACGTGCTGATAGACATCCCCCGTACTTAGTGGAGAGCCATAGCGCGCCCACGCTGCTAACTGCTCAATCGTATCTGCATTATGCACCGAAAAGCGCTTCAATAGAAGCATGGTGGGGAGTGTTAGGTCACCGCCATGTAAATATGCAGGGTATACTAAAAAATGAAGTTGTGACTTGTAAGAGATTTCACTTCTCAATTTCGGCCTGCTATTTAAGCTCTTTATTGGTTGAGGAAAATTTTAATCTCTATAACGATTCATTTGGAAAGGTACCCTTTCTATTATGCTGTTTCTCTGAAACCTAGACAAAAAACGTGGTTCTAAAATAATTTTCTCCGTGCCGCGATAAAATATATCTAGTCTTTGCTGCTCAATCCATTTATTGATAGGACGGTTGGGTCACCAACGTGTAACAAATCCGTGTTAATGCTGCGCAATGCTCTTAGTTCACTTTAGAAGATGATTTCCCGATTTTGACCTGCCAACAGTTTAAGTAATAATTGTTTGAGGAAAAAAATCTCCATACTTTTGCGATTGTAAAGATATTACTCATTTTATGTTGATTCTGTAGAACGTGGATATACAGTGGTTCTAAGATAATGCTCTCTGTGTCACGCTATAAGAAATGAGTTCATTATTGTTTATTACATGACATGGCATTGCAATTATATGGTAAATAACTGTGGCTATTATATTTGCCTGTAGTCGAGCCTTATCCGGAGAAGTCAATCCACCTAACGTAAGGGACAATTGAAAATCGCCTTCCGAAAGGTACATGAATGATATTCTTGACCTATTGAAGCATAGCTTAACAAAGAAATTAGGGACTAAAAATCGTCCCCGAGTTACTTTGGTAATCATTAAATATGAGGTACTCCGTGGTGAGCTTTACCCTCACCCTAATGGTGGACCTATTGGTTTTCACCGCCTTATAGTTGTTTAGAGACAATAACTTCTCTTGGAACTTAGCAGCCGTCTTTATACATGATACTATTGCCTTTCTCATTGCCTTCATTGCTCAAGTTCAACGCATTGAAACCCGGAATACACAGTGTAATTGAGTTGGTGTGGTGGCTAAAGAGTTAGCTTCACAGTCCGTGGGGTTGGGTTCCAGATTGGGTGTTGACAGAGAACTTTTAGAGGTTACCCAATCCCTGCTTGAGTATAGTGAGGTGGGAAGATCAGGCGCAGAACACGGTCCGTTGGATGGGACGTTCAGCCGCGGTTCACTTGCCACTTTCACTTTGGCCACTTTCGTAAAGAGCAAGCTGGTGCGGAAGCCGGATTTTTCTACACCCTCCTTCTCCTATCCTGTAGGCGTTATTGACCTTTGCCTTCGATTACCTCCTCCAAATATTATATCATCATTATAAGTCAACAATCCTAAGATTGGTTTAACTCAGCTCACCATTCCACTCTCCTATCCGCTAGTCTTTTCATTGTAGCGTATTTTTTCTCTTTTACACCCATAATAACCTGAAAAATGTAACTAATTCGGGGCCGTCCTTTACCCTTTTTCCTTCCACCAGTCCCTTTCCGATTGTGGTAATCAGGCCACCATGTCTCATAACATGACCAACTTAGTTTCTCCGTCTTCTCATAACGGTTTTTGGAAGACTTCTATTTTCTAACACACTTCTTGACACTTCGCTACCTTGGTTTGACAAGGTTCTAACTGACCATCAGCTGGTTTTGATAAAAACCTTGTCAAAGTTTTAAACTGCTCTATTTCTATTATTAATAGGAATTTATTTTTGATTTTTGGCACATACAATAGTGATCCACTGGATACACTAGTAATTATTACTTTAAGAAAATATGTTATTCATTTTATTTTTTTACATGTTTATATGAGTAATAAAATAAGTAAAATGCAGTTAGAACCTTGCCACACCAAATATTAGTTTTTTCTCCTTGCAGTTGGAACTTTGTCACTGTTCTAAATCTGTTATTATTTTACATAGATGAATAAAAACCGGTGCAACACATAGAGAAACATAAACTTAGTTATCTTGAGTGAAAACACCAAATTTTGCAAAAATGTCAGTTAGAACCTTGTCAAACCAAGGTAGCGACTTCCTTATTACTTAGTCGATCGATCCATTTTATTTCCAACATTCTTCGGCAGCACCACATTTTGAATGCTTCTTTTCTTGATTTCTCTGCTGGTGCCAACGTCCATGCCTCGCTCCCATGCTACTGCACCATACCACTATACTATATTCCCATACTACTACACCATGTCATTCCGAAATGTACCACCATTTAAAGAATTTGCCTCAGCTTCTATCCTTCAAACCAACCTCCAGGTGGAAACATTAGCAGACAAGTTGCAATAACACGTAATTTTAACCATGGGTTTCTATATGGCCAAACCGAGTAGTTAATCAAACTACTGGAGTCATCTTTGCGATGTTTAGTGTGCCAGTGGGAAAAGTGACTGGCTCCCTGATTTCGAGATGACCTCATCACTTCTGCTTCAAATCAATCCATTCAGCCGTTGCTTATTGATCGGGCCACGCTCCGATGTGAATGGACAAGCCACTTCGGCCTTGAAACCCTTGCCCTTCCCACCCACGATGCCTCACCCACATATAATCACAGCGGCCTGAGTGCTCAATTTGCCTTATCTCCTTCTCTTCCTTCCATTGTGAGTTCCATAATCTCCACAGTGAGAGCATGAAATTAGAGAGCCACAAGAGAACGCGCTGTAACCAGGAGTGATTGCTTGCATTGACGTCATGTGAGTTATTTATTTATTATATCTTCACCATCACTGGTCAACAATCCTGGGATTAGTTTGACGCAGCTCTCGAATCAAGTCTGCTATCAGCAAATATTTTACCATCTTCGTATTTCTTCTTTTTCACAACCTTTTCCTGCTCCGTATATTTCATTCGAGGTCTTCCTAATCCGTTCTTACCATCCACTTGTCCCTCAACTATTGTCTTCATCAGGCCATCATGTTGCAAGAGGTGACCTATTAGGTTGTTCTGTAGTTTTATCAAGGTTTTCATTAGGTTTCTCTTCCCTTTTACTCCTCTTAGGTCTTCCTCATTACTAACTCGGTCGATGCATTTGATCATTCTTCTTAGCACCACATTTCGAAGGCCTCTATCCTTGTTTTATATACCTACCATTGCTATTTTATCTTCAACGATTCGAAAACAGCGCATTAAATGCTTACACAGTGGAGCAATGTAACAAGCCACATCGTGGGCCGATCACAAGCATCCATGCCCTGTAATTCGACTGATGCATTAACAAAACTACCGTGTATCTCTATTATTAATTGGACGCTAAAATGATACCTTCCTCATTAAATAGAGTGTTACAGGATTATTTGAGTTGTATTCAGCTATATAATTATTATTCCCTTGCCACAGCTTTCGCAAAGCTAGTTTAAAATGAGGTAAAGTGCTTCCTTTAAAAATACCTGACTCATGAAGCCGTTAAAGGTCCCGAAAATTTTATTTTATGACACAATATTAAATTAAAGGCGTAACATTAATCAAAGGCGTAGTTGTACATAGTATGCCGTTAGTGTGAAATCTCACCCATGGAATAGGCGTGCTTAAAATGGAAAATTGCCTACAAGAGCGCGAGAAGGTTTATAGAAATAGCTGTTCATCCTTTCCGCCATTTAGAAACACGATTGGAGCGAACCAGAATATTTTTCGAGAAAACAAAAGTCATAACGGAAGAGGGATGCTTCTGTTACCGCATTTCAAGAAGCCAATGGGATTTGCTAAAAACATTGAGAAAGTCTGAGAGAGTCTCTTCCACAAGCCGACCAATCAGGAGGCACTTGGCCAAAACCAAGGCCTATGTAAGACGCGCAAAAAGTTGCTTCTGACATCTATGTCTTACCTCCTTCCAGTCACAGGTTTTTAATTGTTTTCAAATTGTTCTTGCTTTAAGGACAATTAATATTCCTATACCTGAATATGGAATTCCATATGTGATGAAAAATAATCATTAAAAAATAAATAAATAAAATAGTAATAAAATAAACAAATATTTTGCTGCTCTCACTACAAAAGGAAAAAAATGATATGATTTACTCTTTAAAGCAAAGTTTTTGTTAAATAATTATTTCTTTTCTTCACAACAATCACTTACACTGACAACGACTCACATGCGCCAATTAATTAATTTATTTTGTAAACTGGCTGGTTGTGGTGAGTTTGTTCTCACCGGTACAGCAATTTTTATACGCGCCTTCGGCGCTGACAAGTAATATGTCTGCATCTGACACGTAAAAATCTAAACGTTTCCGTCTTAGCTTTGTGGAAATACAGTAAAATCAAATATGACATGGTCCTTGGGTAGGATATGCCACGCCTCCTTTATCATAACATTAGCAATCTAATAAAGTTCCGTGTGTACTTTTTGGCGAAATTTTAGGTCATAACTCGTTAATACTCTAAATTGCACTATGAAACTCACACAGTGAATCATTTTGTATTACTTAAATGCTATTTTACTAGCACATTATCCCAGGAAAAAATAATTACCAATCACGGTAGTGAAGTGTCTACTCGAGATGGCCTTACAATTAGCTCGAATTAATTTAAAAAAATATGATTTCAATATTTATAGTATGTTCAATTATTAAAATGTTATATTTTTACGAATTTTAGTCATTAAATTGGTAAAAACAAAGCAAATAATTTAATTTGTATTTGTACCGACTTCTCAATTGTAGTTGTGTTACTAACTTCTAAAAACATATCCCTAATAAAAAGATGAATTTTTTGTGAACTCTTCCTACTTTTTAATGTTTTATATGCTATACAGGGCTTTGACGAATCCAGAGAACCTAATATCATTTAAATCGGTGCAGCCGTTCTCGAGTTATAAGTGCTCTAACTAACACGTTTTTCGACTTTCTTTTACGTATATTGATGTATTTTTTATTATTTTTTATCATAAATTATGTCGTATTATGTGATATCGATGTAAAATATAAATCTACAGGTTTTTTTTAAATATTTATGGCTATTATATTTACAATCATGTATGCTCCTAAGGGATACACTTGTCCCGGAATAATAAATTTCATTTTCTATTCTGTTCTAATCTACCTACATCCCATCCCCCGACCACTGCGAGAAGAACTCGGCGGAAGCAAAGTACAAGCACCCGACCTGTTGCTCTCGCGCCGACAGCAACCACCGACCACTCCAAACTGTTGGTACCACCAAATCACAGCCCATAAACATCGAGTCACTGGTGGGTGGCGGCATAATTTTGGTACCGACACAGCTGTCCACGATAGAGTACCCCAGGGGATTGTGCGACCACATTTAATGTGCTCGATGCTCGTGGGTGCTTGCAGAGAGCTCGTTTCTGGTTTCCCCTGGTGGCGCATACCATTCACATGGTTTATATTCACTCCAAGCATAAAACCTCTCATTATTTTCGACATTTTAAATGGGACTTTTCATCGCCAGGTGGTTGTGTAATTCCAAATTAAAGATCATTTAGATACGTTATGGTTTTTTGCCTATCCCAATGAATTTCAAATGCACACGTCATCATCTCAATGAAATAAATAGAAACGAAACGAAATTTCACTTCAGTCTATCAGACCCAATTGAATATTTAGCAGGCATATCGAACATACGATGATTATGTGAAAAATGATCCACTATTATCATAAGCTGTGTCATTGTAAGTTGAAATTTTCCAAAATACAAAGTTTAATCCAACTTGTGTTACATTGTAGCAACGCAATCTGGGTTGGATTAAAATTTTTTTTGTTTAAAATTTCGCCTTATTATTCCAGCATAGAAAAATAACATACCATGCTGATAGAACATATAGTTGTTAGTGGCATACTTCAAGTATTTTCATTCCTATAAAATCTAATATAAATAAAAGAAGAAAAGTCTTAGGATAAAAAGTTCTTGGGCTAAAATTTTCGCATAAATGTAATTTAATGCCATTGATTTCTATAATACGGTCCCACTAGGACTGGCGGAATATTTAACTCGTAGGTCAAGCTGATATTTGGCCAAATAACGCCAAATTAATCTGTGAGCTGAACCTCTTAAGTATGAGCTGCGGTACACGTTTTGAGTTTCCAAGCAAGAGATTGTTGAATATATCCAAAGAATTTGTCTCTGTGTCTGCCATTTCACATGCAAGCGAGAATTCCAATTGTATCCCCAATTTACTATAAATATTTATGAAATATTTCAAAGAGGAAAGCCGTTAATAAAAAAGGTCTTGGACCAAATTTTTCGCACTGCTGTAATATAAGGCAGTTATTTCCACCATGCGGTCCCATCTATTATTGCGTGAATATTTAACTAGTATGTCTACGTAATGTTTGGCTAATTTACGCCAAATTAAGCTATAGTGAACTGGTGTCTTGAGCTCAAATGCATATTTTGAGTTTTCGAGCAAGAGATTGATGAACATATTCAAAGAATTTCTTTGTGTTTCTGTCATTTCACACGCACGCGAAAATTCAAAATTTATCCCTCAGCCGCGAGTATAGAGTCAACTCTACTCCCAAATATGCTCGCATGCTGTAACTCAACCCAGAAAGAAGCCAAACTCAAGTCACTTTTGAAATCCTCCACCGGGTAACTAATCACCCATGGCAAAGAGGTTGCTCTTTCACTCCCTTATCTTCCTCCCGCCAACTTCTTTATCTTTCTCGGCTTCCTTTTCCACGACAAGTTTGACGCTACACCCGCCAGCCCCCCCATGACTAACTCATGCACACTTCACATCTCCAACTGACACTGGGGGCCGCGGAAGGAATTTCTCGCAGCAGGAGACTCTCCTAAAGGGCGTCTGGCATCTTTGAAAAGTAATCCACGCTTCTCCCGTATCTAGATATCTCATCCAACTCCATATCCTCTTATTTACCTTCCCATTTCTCACCCACAAAGGAAGTTCACAACTCTTTCGCGTTCCGGGCAATCTGAAATCGGATTCGATTGCCTAAGATGAATGACTTAACATTTTTTGGCGTAAAAATGGAATATAAAGTGAAAAAGACGTCTTATGAGTGTCATTGGTGGGCACAAGTATCGATAAAATAAGCTCAACAGATTCAATTGTTGGAAGTTAAAATAAAATTAATCTAATTATATTAAAATAAAATTAAAAATAATAAGTCGTTAAAATATTTGGTCCATCATGGACTTAGTGTTACTCTCACTGACATGGATTAAAATATGAATATATTTTTTCTTTCCATGATTCAATTTCTGCGCCCCTGTAACCATTAATCTTAAATCGTTCATGTTCTCATCTGGACGCAGTTTTGGTCACCAATTTAGCCTATATTTCGATGCGGTCAACAACCCCCACGTAGTCAAATCCGCTCATCTAGCAGTCCAACAATACAAATGCGCTCACCTGACAGTATCCGGTATAAACATCAAATTCTCTAAGCTACGGAGGTGAGCGTTTGTGGTTTGGCTACTATCAGCTGAACGCATTCATATTGTTATATCCTAGATTAGCGGATTTGATTCGGTGGGAGATTGTTGACCGTTTGTGTAGTGGAGGTATCGATTTCATGATGATTTTAAATTACAGAATTTCAAAGATTGTAAAAAGTGCGTCTAATCATGTTACCCAGGATAATCTAACTTTTTTTACAAAGATAGCACCGATTTGCGATGTCGTTATCATTATCAAGCCTACTTATTCATTTTATTTTGTGCCTAAGGAGGTTAATCCGAGTGCTACTGTAAACTTATTGTCAAAAGAAGACAAATAAGCTGTTGATTTATATAAAAATAGAATCATTAATTTTTTATCACAAAAAACCACGCGAAAAAATCTCAGCTCAGTTGACCACGCGACTTTCTGATTTCCTGTATTTAAGATAGCTGCCTTTTCTTTTTTGGTACTTCAAAGGAAAATATTCTTCACTCATCACCTTCACCTTTTCAGATTCCAAAGCACTCCCTATGAAAAATCTTTGCTTCTCTAACTTTTCCCCTTTAACCATTCTTCAAGGGGCATCATTCCCCTCTTCTTTTTCTCCTGATTTTCTTAGTCTCTCCATCTTTCTCCCCTTTAACTCCAACCTCCGAATCCCCTACCCCTCTTCTAGCGCCTCCTGGCGGAAATTCTCTGAATTTCTCGGATTCCTGCGCATCATTTGCTGCCTTCTTTCCACTTCTTTCTTTCCTCCTCCCCCGCCTCATCCGTTGGAGTCGGATAGGGAATCCTCCGGGGTGAACGTAGTAATTCCTTGCCGCACAAACGCCAGTCGTCTGTCTCCTCCCTGCTTATCATCTTGCACGCCTTTCAAGCGGCAGTAGCGAACGACCGCCCGAGCCGCAGCCCTAAGGAATTTCGTATCGTTTTTCAAAGACGGCGGAGAAATTTCAGCTTTTGGATTTCAAAGGCTTCAAGAGTAGAAATATTTTAAGCGTCAGCTGTTCCGCTGGCATTTATAATTTGATTTCTATCTTGCCGTGGCTGAATTTTTCAATCATAATGTTCACACTGTTGAATTAAATTTTAGGACATCAGTGATATCTAACTAAGAATTTGAAAATCAGTAATTGTTAATCAGTTGAAAGAATAAGTCGAGATGTGTTAAATTTCTAAATAGCATACAGATTTTGTATGGCAATCGTGAGAGATCCATGTTCTGATCCAGCTAGTCCGCGATTATTTTCTTGAATAACGTATATGGCGAATTGTAGTAACGTACACATTTTGACTTAAGCATCGAGGCTATGACGCTTTCCTACTACACATTCTGCTTTGTAGCATTTCATGCGCATAGAAGGATAAAATATATGGCCCTCTGAGGTCAATGGATCTCTATAAAGAAAAACCATACCTTGGTACTTCATGTAGTCGAACATCTGGCGTATACTCAAATTATCCGGGCTACCATTCCGGTCAAGGCAAATGAATATTCCTTTGTGGAACTGCCTGACTTCATATGCATTTAAGATTAACTCCGTAAAGTTTATAGTAAGTGATAAAAGAATCCATAACAAATAAATACATTAACGTTAACATGTTCACAGTCCATTATTAACTGTTTTACCATTAGTATTCATTGCTACGAAGAGCAAAAAGATCCTAGTGGCAAACCCATCAATAATGCTAGCCGAATTGCGCAATACTGGCACAAAAATACATACCTTTGGACAATTTTCCTGAATAACAGTTTCTGATTGATCTTTGATGCTAGCTTTAATGGCAACTAAGTCATGGCATGTTTTGAATATGAATCAGAAATTAAAATAATATATTCTCTAAGTCTTTGATGAACAAGGTAGGGGATTTGAAGGAATTGGTTGACTGGAAGAGAAGTGAAAAATTGAAATAAAAAAAGGGCATGACACCTATCTCACTCATCTAGCTAACTACTAACTACTCATTTACCTTTGTTACTTTTTGCATAAGTCTCACTGAAGCACACACTCAGGTTGCAGAGTTTTCACGTAGGGATTCTTGAAGCCGGTTTGCACAAAACGAAGCAATGAATTATTCATAGGAGCACACAGGGTGAGAATTCACTACCTTTACGTCAATGGCGGCGTCCGTGGAAAAAATAGCGCGTAGCATGGTTAAATTAACGGAAAAAGTTTGCGTGCGGTTTGGTCCATTTTGAATAAACAGGAAAAAAGAGCAAAACTTTGTAACATGCAATGACTCTGATTCTTTTTCGTGTGCTTTTCGTTCGTGTGTTGTTAGTTCTATTTACTCGTAGTTACTAAACTTTGGGCCTCACTTACTGATGTTTTCCACTCTGACTTACTTCTTGACCTCTCATAAAGTCAATCCCTACTTTCCCAACCCCGTAATGTGACTTGTAATAAGTTCTGTGTTTGGGAATTTAATTTTCAATTTATTTGAAGGCTTGAGAGAGTTTAATGATAAATTTTATTCATAAAAGCTTCATAGCTGAATCCGTTTGCCTTTATCATCCGTTTAAATGAAGGAAAACGAGAGAAAATGCCCATTGTAATTGTACGGTATAGAAACTTTATACCTGCCATAATTCCGTCTACTACCCTGCCAATTTCCCAAAGATCCTTATTTTACATTTTATCTTCCCCTTTCAACACACTCTGGAATTTCCCTTGGCCTAGCTATATCTGAATCACGTAATTGTTTCAACTCTCAGTTGCTGCACCTTCTCACCTGATTGATATCCATTTTTTTCTTTATTGTTTCTGTAAATGTCCTACATAAATATGAATTTATTTATTCTTGCTATTAACCTAATGAAAAGGCCTTAGTGCAATTTTTGGCGTAGAAGAAATGAATAAAATTAAGGTATCCACATTTCCCAAATGATTAGTATGAATACATTATCGCGGTGAATTTTCTTGAATTGCTATGCCGTGCATTGGGAATATTACGTCTATCCTGCGGATGGAATTCGCTCATCGCCGCGAGAGACTGTTCCCCCTTTGCATTCACTCAGTCTGCGATACTTGCCTCGGGCGACTTTATAATCACTAGCCAGGAAATTATGGCCATTCCAGCCCTCCTCTAGGGTCACAATGCTTACCAAGACGACCAGAGCCATAGCTCTTGCTTTCACAGATCTAATACTCACAGAAAATCGTGATTACTAAATTAATCAACCTTAAAATTAAATTAAATGTCGCTGAAAAATTTTCGCAAACATTTTGATTTCATTTAGCAAAAGGGTCAATACATTTCCCACTGTATTTCTGAATGGTATGAGGGTAATGCAAAATATACTGAAAGGAAGATGATATGAAATGTATTAAAATTGTTTGCAAAGTGAAATTAAAGTATTAATGTCAGATTTCCACTATTTTTCAATTTTTATTGTGATAGAATTCCACCAGATAATACCTATGCCCACATAGTTTTTGCCTAACATAATCATTTTTGTTCTTTAATCTCTATATGGCTTCCTCCCCCACTCTCGTTTGCCAAATTTTCTTCTCTCAATGTTGGCTTTCATCATCTTCTTTCGCCTCCGCTAACGATCCATCCATACCCTCTACCTGTTCCTTATATCCTCAAGCAGTTTTCTCTTTCACCATTTTTAAGTTTCCTTGCTGCTTTCTTTGTTGCTAGCCCTCTTTCCATAATCAATTTCTTCCAAATTCTTCGAACACAAATGTCGAACGCATCCACACTTTTCTCATATTTATTCGTCAGCGCCCACATTTTTACGAAACGAACCTCTTAATCGCAACACAACAGGGAGTTGGTTTTATTCCGAAAGTTGGGTTTTGTTAATTTTTATTTTTAAATAAGAAATATCTACCGTCTTCCATTCAAATTCCAGGTTATATTTTATTGAAAATACCCACTTCTTGATAATACCTTGTGTTTCCAACCACATTGTTAGCACCAAGGTGAGTTTCAACATCTGCATGTCATTGAAAATTAGTATTTAAATCACTATGAAAGTGGTAAACTTTATATTCCTCAATATATTATGAAAGTTCTTTTATAATATTTGGGTTTAAGAAATCGAGCCACACCTTTTTCAGTGTATTTATTGATATTCCTTTTATTAAATTTATAAATCCCTTTCTCTTTATGTGAATCATAAAAATTTCAACATTTATAATGATTTAATAGCATTATATAAAATATTTATAACTTAATATCAATTTTTAATATATATATATTTTTGCTATTAACGTACGATTTGTATTCAAAGCCGAAATTTTATGTGCTTCATAATTTTCTTTGACTTTTGGTTGGTTCTGCCTATACTTTAATTTACAATTTTCGCCTTTCAGATGTGGAAATGTCCGCAGATGTGTGTGAGATGTTTTTTGCCTCTAGACATATTTCATTAATAAAGTATTATTAAAGTATTCAACCAATTAGATTAGGTTTACATGCAGTATTTTGCATATTACTCCGGTCTGCCTCCCCTCCCAGCTTGGATTTCCCTCTTCGATTCACAATAAGGCCTACTCCTTTTCATTTTATCTTTCGATCCTATTCTCGTAATTCCTCTTCCTCTCTTACCAAACATTCTTTCCTCCAACGCGGGTTTTAACATCCCCTCCGTTTCATCCCAACTTCTATCTTCTTAGTATCCCATCTAGAAGCTTCCCCTCTTCATCCACATCGTTATTGGAACATTGTTGTTCTTTTTCTCCTTACGTTTAAATCTTCATGCCATATTCCTCGCATCGTTTTTCTAACTCACACACCAGAGCCTGCAGCACTTTTAACCGTTTGGGTAGTGGCTGCGTGATCATCCACAAACTTCAATGATTTAAACGTCAATAATCAGACTTAAACTACTTTCTCTTATTCGTTTCATTCGGTAGAACATGGTGTTAAGAACATTACATTTATTTATCCCAACTAACATATTTGTTGTAGATATATTAAATCAAAGTATAATTTGTAGCCTTTAAAATATATACCTAAATTAATCATATCATTCCCTCCTTTCCGCTTTCATCCATCTACCTTTCTCTTCTCACCCTAATCCGATTATACTGTTTTGCTGGGCCACCTTACTTAAGCCACCGTGGAGTTAAGGCTCCCTTTAACGAATTTCGCCCACTCTCAGCTGAATGTCTATCCCACGCCTCCATCTAAAAATCATTGCTCTAGATGGTAGATACGATCACATTTTCCATGTTTTAAGGGCCAAGAGCTTTTGTTTCCTACAAGTTTATTTTTGTTCACCATGTCCTATTGTTAAACATGATGGATTGATCCTACCTCCGAGAAAGAGAAAAAAGCTTATAACATATTGCCCTACTACCTTTGTGACTTCAGAAACAAGAGAAAATTTGTATATTATTGGAATTCTAATAATAGATCAGATCAGATTCTATATCATGAGTCATAATATGTCGGATCAAATTAAAAACTTGTTATTAAAGCTGTATCTATACATTTGAATTCTTTTCATTCAACAGAGATTGGTACGAAATGGCTTTATCAACGCAGATATTCTGGAAGATACTGAAGATTAATGAAGGTAAGTAGTGCATTAACCCTACGAGTAAAACTTTGCATGCTATGTATACATCTAATATTAATTTTTATTAGGATGAAATCATAAAAGATGATTTATTCAATTAATTAGTTTCACTTCTAACAAAAATTCATTATTTATTCAATAAGCCTGGAATTTTTTTTTAATTTATAAGAAATTTGAGTTTTATTGCTGCACAATTCCATGCATTCCTTAATCATTTGTGGATCAGCAATCGAATTATTAATTTTTTCTTGTTTTATAACTTGAAATATCAATGTGTAGTTAATGCAGAAATTATGAATGGGTTTTAGGATGCCAACAGTATGGACATTTTAGGATAGTCAACAAATAAGGCGCGAATTCTTCTGCGTTACACTCCGTTTTCAAAATATGCTTGTGTAAAATACCCATGTAAAGTCACTACATTTATGTACTTTTATTAGTCTTCATGAAACTAAAACAGCAGATTTAAGATCTTAACAGCAGGGTAATCCAACGAACAAGGAAGTAGAAGCCATGCCCTGGATAGGGGCAACCTACATAAGCGAGACTCAAACCCGCGAGCTTCGGTTTGACAGGCGAGGACTTAACCTCACCGCCACCGAGGCAGGGATAATGTTGTCTAAGATAGTTGAAATGAAGCCAGCTTCTAGTGACAAATAAACTCAAATCCAAGCCATACACGTACCGATGTCCATGGTACTGTCAGGAAAAGCAAAGAACTCGAGGTTCAAAGCCCTAAAAGTAGCAGAAGTTTTTTCTATAATTCTATTTTCATTCATCAATGTCAGACGCTGATAGTTTATGAAAAATTTCTAACTGTATTGTAAAAAATAAATGATATGGCTAATTAATGCATGGTATTCAAAATATAGGTACCTGCATACCAGCATATCTCTAGTTAAGGTCACAATGGGCACCAGGTTTTTCCTTTCCATGAATAATTTATTAATTTCAATATTTTGTCTATAGCTAGCGTAGTTAATCCGGTATTACTCTATGACAGGTTCAAATTTAAGTGGTTATTTTTACCTCTTACATTCAGCCATGATCCGATACCAGCCTACAAAAATAATTTATTTCGAATAGTTTTTGCTTACGGAGATCCCGTTCAACTGAGCTTGATGTTGCAAATGAACGACAAAATAAAACAGCCAACAAATATACGAAACCAACGTTGAGAATCGGGTCATGCGGCTCTACACCACTGCCCTATTTTTAAGCATGACAAGTGGGACATTCCAAAATTGGTCTTTTTTCGTTTCTTTTCGATTTTAATTGCGTTTTTTTTTCCTACCTTGTGTTCCCTTCCGTAGCAGGACTAAGCCCGTCTCGTAAATCACGAGAAAAGTTGGGGGAATAAGAGCTTGAGTGACAATTGGGCGAGGGGGTGACTTGGTCTTGGTGGGTCTTATAAGCCTCTCCGCGCCATGTTACAACCTACGGCCCATGCATTTCCCTCCCTTCACCGACCTCCACTGCCAGCATTTCCGGATCACTTCCTATCCAACGGAGGCACCCCTACAACCCTTTCTCAATTTTCCCTCTTGTTCACCCGTTTAACCTCCTCACTCAGATCCAGTAGAATTCCGAATGTATCAAGTGCGCAAATAAATTCCCGCTGTTTGTCATTAGATGGCTGTAGCAGTGATAACGTCATAAGCCAAGCTTAATCATTAGGTGAACAAACCGCTTAACGAAAATGGTGAGTTTGTTTTGGCGTCATATCCATATTTTTGCGTAAAAATATCCGAATTATTGCCAAATAATCGTGATTTGCGGGAAGAGCTGATTTCCTTCTTTCATTCGGAGAAAACGGCGCGGCAGTTGAGGCGCATCGAGAGCTTCGGAGATACTTTTATCGGTTAAATTACGTGTCGAAATTGGTTTCATCGCTTTAAATACAATTCTTCAACGTTAACGACCGTCCACGTGTAGGGAGACCAAAACCTTCGACGCACTGAAATGGAAGCATTGCTAAATGAAGATCTATGCACAACTCAAGAAGAGTTTGCTTCAGCATTAGGAGTAACCCGCCGAATCATTTAAAAGGAAAGAAAGTCTTCGGGATTGCCTGGTCATAGCTCTATGTCGTCTGCTCGGCCGATATTCACACTGCAAAGGAAATACTGTGTATTATATTACTATATTAATACTGTGTAAATATTCTACACAATATACTGAAAATATTAAACTGTTTAAAGAAAAGGTAAACATGCGTAAGGTGACGAAATATATAAAGTAATTTAATACAAGGCAAGAATTTGAGTATTAATCTGCGCGAGAAAATATGGATTCGTAGTATATACTCATTAGCTCACACTCAAGTGAGAATTGCGGCAAGAAAATGAAAGGGAATGAAAGCGTTTAATTGTTACGTAAGATGACAGGGATCTCAAGTGTTATTGATCAGTCGTCTCATGACTTCTTACGCACTTGTTCACCACACTCTTTGTAGATCTTCTGATAAACATCAACAGCTGTGAACATAGAACAACTGTGGGGGGACAGAAGCCGGTACGATGGTGAAGATAGGGCTAGCCGCAGGCATCGTTTGCGAGACCGTGGTGTCATGGCTTCTGGGGAGTGCTGGTGGGGCGGGATCGTTGGAGAGAATAAGGAGGTGGAAAGAGGATTGGCTCCCAAGGAGATGCGTGGGCGACTTAAGGGTCTGAAAGGAAAAAGAATCCCGGTCCACCTTCACATTCTCGCCATTGGGAACGATAAAAGGATTACTTCCACACGACCTAAGAAAGTGATTGGACACATGAGGTGGGAGCTATTGATGGCCTCGTATTGGGGGCACAAGATTGGGAATGACCACGCTTAAACTGTCCATCCACACATCCCGACCTGTCCCCAGCAGTCTCTTTCACTCCTCCGGAATTGGTCTCGGCAAGCATGTCACGGTTCATCGATTCCCCGTCAGACGAAATGGTCACGCCATTGTCGCAGAATTATTGCAGTTGGAATCATTCCTCAATTTCTCTGCTGAAGTGATTATTGTTGCATATAATTTTTAATTTTATTTCTTCATGCTTATTGATTTATTATTTCAATATAATATTGTTTAAACAGATGTTTAAGTTATCTACTTCAAGGATGGAGGCCGCCATGAAAAAATATTTGGCTTAGTAGGGATTCGAACTCGGATCTCCCGATTATCGGTCTGGCGTGCTAGTCAATAAACCATTTCATGCAGTGCTTTAACCTTCAGAACTTTGAGTGCTAATGATATAATAATACGTTCCCGTGAAACTTCGTAGAGCTGCGGGCAACGTCATATTAACGCGAGCATATTAAGTCTGCTTGTATTTAATTGTCTTTTGTATTTCTGCCGTAATGTTACAGTGAGACATCTACCTAGAATTGTTCTTTAGACGAGTGAGTGCATATAAAATACACAAGGTGGTAGAGTCTTAGATATGGCAGTTTTATTTCAAATTTCTATGCACTCTAGTAAAACTTTTTTATAAAATTTGGGAAAAATGCCCAGCACTGGAGTAAGGGATTGGATACAAATGAATACATTGGATATGCCTTGTTGCCTGGTATCTAATTTAAAGATAATAAAAAATTTTCAATTTTCCAAGAAATATTTTACCTTTAGCTACTACCATAATTTAGAATTATAAACATGAAGAAACACTTCAAGCGCTTGGCGAACACGAAAAATAAAAATTTGTCAGTTATTTCAAAAGTGACAACAGATCCACACTGGGTACTTACGCAGAAGAAACTGAAATAATTCATTAATAAACAATGTGCATTTTTACTAGTTTTTATCTACGAGAGTTCTCTGGTGTCTTCATGTGTAGGAAAATGAGTTCTAGAATACTTTTAGATTACTTGGGAATTTAAGAACAGGCATACGTCAATGCGGTATAGAGAAAGCGGTATTAGAATTGGAACTACCGCCGACATTATTCAGCTATGTTTTCGGCTACATTGATGCTAATTTTCTGTAATTATTATTTTTACATATTGCTGAAAGTATGCTTTTGCCTGGTTGCAGCATTATATTTACAATTATGAATAGCTAATCTACCTATCTAATAACAATGTAAGAAACAGAAAAGACACCTATCGTAAAAAATGATACATTAATTCTAATATCATACAACTAACAATTGAACATTGACCCAAATAACCCAATTTCAAACACTCCACAAAATAAATTAATTCTAATATCAAACTAATAACAAATGAACATTGACCCTATTAACCCAATTCCAAACATGCCCTAATAAACCACAATTCAATTGAACAATAAATGATCAACACTTATTCCTAAAAAAACTTCGCATTTGCGGGTAAGATCTTAAAATAACTTCAGGTAGGTCATTCCACTATTTTATTCCTATATGTTGGAAGGATTTCTCAAAATTTCTGTTTACTGTTTTTAAAAACTCAATTGCCCAATGAGGATGCTGGCGGGATAGACATGTACATATAAATCTACGAGATACCGTGTTAATCACCACCAGAGTGTGCGGAACGGAGTGACTCCACACTAGGCATGCAGCACTCATCCTTGCCTTTATCAGACACACGCTCGCTTGCTGGACACAGACCTAGCACGTAGGACAACAAAAAACGATCAGACCAGAAACTAGGAGAGTGCCAAGGAGAATGAATAGGATTTAGAAAATATGTGGTCGAATTTTAACGCAACTGTAAAGGAACCAGGTATAAAGAATGCTAACACATCTACATCTACAGGGAGGCGTAGAGTGTAGATGTAGATTCCAGACCACATACATTGCATAAAATCCATAGGCAGTCATGCTCAAAAAGACTCATTCATTAATTTGAATTCTGCTGTAAAAGTATCAGCTACTGAGAATCTTTAATAGATCTACAACCACGGATTGACGTAGAGAGTAGATATAGATTCCAGACTACGTAAATTGTACAAAACCCACCTACAGTCATTCTCAAAAAGGAGTCAATGACCAGCTATCCTCCCACAACATATTTGTCCATTGCCCTTTCCAGCCAATTATCTCCTCTAGACCAATAGGAATTCACTTTTCAGGGAGCAGGTCCCGGGGAAAAGTTTCCGCAACAAAACCCTTTCCCACCCTCAAAAAGAGCTTCTCCATCCCCCTCGGCCAATGCGTCCGTCTTCCTATCTGTCTAGCCATTTCGCTCTTGAGAAATTCCATCCATTCGACCTCGCCGTGCGACGACCGTTTCCGGAGGAGTCGTTATTATTTTATTGCCCTACTCGCCGCAGGGATGCGATCGAAGGAAAAGGGCTGTGGGTTAGAGCTACTGGATAGGTTTGGGGACGGAAGCTGAAGGTTCTGGGCCCTGGAAGGAGTGAGTATCACGTCGGTCGAACCATGGGGTGTAAAAGCAATCGACAGCTCCTCTTCCTTGCCCGTTAAAGGCCCGTCCCTTTAATGGATTGCATTTCTTCTTCCCTTCCAACATTCTTCCCTGCAATTCCAGCTATAGCGATGTGGGGGACATCTTGAGGCGGGCGAGAATAGGTTTCTCACCCGAAAGGATGGGTTGACGGTTTCCATCGGACAGCGATTATACGGCGAATGAGATGGGTTGTTTGCAGGGGATGGTCTGGGTGAGGAAGGCGATAATACGTAGATGGAGAGATTGGAAATGCCTGAGGGGAAGGGTAGAGCAAGTGTTTGGCTCGTGGAGATCGACTATGAGGAGAACGTCTCCTTGTGTCTTCTCAATCCGGTCGGGATATTCCGGCCGAATTTCTAGTCACGTCATGCCTCGTCAAGAATACGATTGTTCCAGCAATCGTGGGAACTATCGTGCATGCATACAACGATGGTTAAAACCTGTACTGCCCTCTAGTGCTGACATCTAAAGTGAACGAGAAATGGATGGAGGATCTAAAGTTTTCCCGGCTAATAGACAGAAGGAAGAGTTCTCGGGTTTCCAGCCGGATCCAAGGGTTTTTCAGATCTAAGAGGCTAAGTCTGCCATCAGGGTGAATGGAACATTCACCCTAAAGACGATAGCAGACTTATCCTTCGAAACGTCGGTGATGAAAAACCCTCCGACCCGGCTGGAAACCCGAGAACTCTTCCTCCGAGGAATTGATGGTTAGCCAAGCTGTTGAGGTATGCAGGGTCAAAATATTACTGTGCTCAACGTGTATTTAACGAATGATTTCTCTTCCGCCCATATTCTTCGTAGCTTGGACAAGTCCATGAAAAAAATAGGGTGAGGGAGCTTCACAAACTTTTCTTCTTTCTCTTGTCGCTTCCTCTTCCGGTCTCCCAGCGCACAACCGTCATAAAGTGCCAACGTTCGGAACTACGTGAACTATTGTCAGGACATCATTTACACGGCTAAGTCGGCCAACTCGTTAGGATGATCGCTCGGAATATCGTAATCTGAACGAGGCATCAGTCGCAATGAAGACGAATACCGATTCAGTTATAGAAACGTTGGCATCAATAGTGACTTACACCCGGTGGACATCCCGAGTTCAATAACATCATTCTGTACTCTCGTAAGGCCGGGGCAGCATTCTTGTTTCTTTTCCCGCGATCTAGTCTTTATGGATATGGTGTGGTGGCTAGAGTGTCTGGCTTAAAAACCCAGTGGTGTTAAAGATTTTTTCAGAGACTTTTTTTGCCTCATCACTGCTTGAGTGGTTTGTAGGGGGGACTTCAAGTATGGCACATCGTTTTTGCTGTCGGGTGGAACGTTAAGCCGTAGTCATCTTGGCACCTTTCTTTAAGAGAAGGGTAATTCCGACGCAGGGTTTATCTACATAGTCGATATTTAAATACATACAAATACATAATGCAAACTATCTAAGCCGTCGGTTGCCTTGTGCAAATACCATGGCAAACTTTTGTAGTTATAATTACTTGAGTATAGCATTAACTCAGCCGAGGGAAAGGTATTTACAAGTACAGATGTGGGAACTGAGGTTGGAACGTATTACGTTTGTAAATAATTCTGTTTGCCACAGCCATTCTCAGTGCTACAGAAGGCTTAGTTTTTGCTATAAGCCACTTCACTTCCTTCACAGAAATTATATAACTATATTGGTTTTTATACAGCAAATTAAGCATCGAAAGGACAGAAAAAAGTTCAACTTTAATTTTATTGTTTAATTCTGCTAAGTTAAGATTGAATTTCAACTTTAAAGAGAGGAATCACGATTTTTCTATCAAAGTCACAGAAAAGGCAAAGGTTAAAGCGAATAAAAATGTCATTTGAGAGTCTTCGAACAAAGCTTAAGGCTGCTGTGGTAACTCATGACTCGATAAACTTTAGTATATTGCCATCATATATTTACACCGGTAATTTCAACAAATTTACCAGAAAAACTGTGGGTTTATATTACATATATTTGACAGAAAGATAGCATCAATAAATTTTGTATAATTGTGGAAAAATTGGACTACGGGTCGAGTCGTTTCGTTCTTCGCGACGCTATAATCTGCACGTCGACTGCGTCGCTTATATGACATGATATAACCGTAGTATTTGCATGTTTATAAAAATATATATTTATACGGACTACCGGGAGTTTTTTTGCAAGGCAATCCTCCATGGATAATGGTAAATAATCCTTTCTGAGTTGTCGCATATCCCCACCGCCAGTTCGCTTTAGCCGTGGCACAGCCACCTAGAGAGATATGACCGTGGTGACAACAATAGCCTCGAAATCACGGTGACGATGCACCCGCAGCTGAGCATTAGTCCATCCTCCGAGAGGATTACCGGTCGAGAAAACTCATTTCTGTCCATTAAATTGGGCTAGTGAGCTTGAGATCTTTCCTTAATTCTAACTTGGCTTTATTATTTTGAATTAAAATAGAAATAAATATTTAAATCGATGTCAAGAATCGAAATGCAGATAAAAATCCACTGACAAATTGAAAAGAGATAAAATCGTATGCATACGTCTCGAAAATTTTTAGGATAACAGGGGTAGGCAGTGGCGGATCAATGGGGGGGAGGGCTAAGGGGGCTCTAGCCCCCCCCCCTGGGCATCAAATTTACACTAGTTAGAATGGTAATTTTTTTCCGACCTCCACTACAGCTGGAATTTTAACCTCACTTCGCCCACCCTTGTCCCTATCTTGGATCCGCTATGTATTCAAATACTAAGTGTGACTAATAAATGGTGGTTGTTTTCGGGAATTGCTGCGTAGGTAGCATTTTCCTACTCAACATTTCACTCCTCCTACTAGGAGCGTTATCAAGAGAATGGGGGGGGGGGAAACCGTTCTCGTCCCGAGCTTATATAGGTTTCGTTAACCCATTGTTGACCCGATTTTGAATTTTCACGGAAGGCGATAGCCATTGGTCATTATATTGGACCAGGAACCCTCTCCATATGCGGCTGATTTTATATCCATCCTCCCTCCTGAAGTTGTTTGGCCTTTTCGCTATCTCGGCGGATTCACGTATAAGACGCGAATGATATTCTTCCGTCTTCGCCAATACCCGTGTAGCGTTAAACATTATTTTATGCCCAGGGCTGGAGGCGTAATGTTCAGCGACCGCTGATGCGTCCCACTGATGTAGTTTTAACGCTTTTTCACGCTCTTTAAGTCTTTGGGAGATAGAACGCTTGCTCTGTCCCACGTAGCTTCTGCCGCAGAAGCAGGGAACCTTATACACTCCCATGGATTGAAGGGGAGGATGGCTATCCTTCGTTGAAGGTAGGATATTTTGAATTTGATTCACCGTGCAGAAGTGGGTCTTGATGTTGCCTTTTTGAAGGATTTTAGCGATTCTATCGGTGACCCCGGAGATGTATGGAACGTTAGCGTATGCTAATGGCGTCTTCCCCTTGTGGTCGTCATCTTGAGGCGGGTGTCTTTCTTTCATCGCTTTTTTTATGAAGGAGGCATTGAAACCATTGCCTTTCAGTGCCCACATAAGGTGTTGCATTTCACCACTCATATGCTCTGCATCACACACGATTTTGGCTCGGTGGTTAGCGTTTTTATGACGCATGCCTTTTGTTGAGGGTGGTGATGGGACCACCAACATTGATAAAAGAAGCTGTGTAAATCTTCATACGAAAATGTGACTAATCAAATTTCACATCAAATGTAAAGCTCTAGTAGGCTGTAAATAGTCATTAAACTAGAATAACTTTACTACTAATTAATGCTTTTCAAATTAAATTATCATATTTTACTTAACTAACAATTAGTTTACAAGTTCTATTAAACTGTAAAAAGTAATAAATCTAGAGTGACAGCTACTTTTTAATACTTTTGAAATAAAGTTCTCATATCTTCACTATGTCATCCATTGGTTTCGTAGAGTAGCTTTGATATTATCAGAATTATTCATTACACCGCGAAAGTGGTAAAATCCAAGGCAATAAAATGGAAGAAAGGGGGTATAAAAAGTAACTTTCATTTATTTCCAAATGAACTGAAGAACTGCACGATAGCACTACTGAAAGTTGGGAAACATTTTTATGTTTCATTTAAAAAGGATGCAGTACTGGTAATTCAAGAATATATGCCGAGTTCAGCTTATTGAAATGAATCTGAATTCGAGACCAACTTCGAAACTTTCTTAATTATTCCAAAAGTTACGAGCTGTTCGTGGAGTCGCGCCAAGTCCTCACCGCCTTTGAAAAGAATGAAAGCTATTAATTTAGGTCCATGTTGGAATATTTATTGAAATCTTAAACAAGGTTATTGACGGTGTAATGGTAAATATAATAAGCGACAAAGTTTTGCATAATCTGAGACCTGAGCCGAAGTTCTTACGTCTTAAGTCTTTATCTACGCATAGTTTAAATTTGTGAAATTCAATGAAACCACTTTATCACATATATTTAGGTTTCTGTAATTTGCCATATCATCTGCCTACTATATCACTAGTTGTTTTTAGTTATGAGACATTAAGTATGGTACAAATCTCTGCATCGAAGATGGTTAGATATATTTGATATATCTACGTCAAAGATCAAATCAATATTAGTGGATTATATTGTAGATGCTTGTTGTTACTATAACGCGGGGTTCATTATAGCGTAATAATATAGCGTTATGCTGAAATAAACACCGATTTTGGAGCTCAAAGGTGAAAATTTTGATTTAAAATAAAAAATCAGCCATCTTAATTGTGAGTCTGATGGCTTCCGCTATGCAATTATTTTTTTTCGTGGAAACAGGTTCATTGAACCATCGGGTCACGAAACACTTCATTGCTTACAAACATACTTCAAGGTATTTTTTTGCCAACTTTCCTTGCGAATCAAATCTAGTCCATATTATTTCTGTCCTAGCATTAAAATTTGATGTACAATGTTCTTTATTTCATATTTGATTCATAAGAATACTTTTGAATTATGTAATCACTGCGGCGCCATTATTCTCCTGATCTCTGAGTTTCTGAGAAGGGAAGACGCACCGTAATAGTTACTCCATCATATCGCAACTTAAGGAAGATTAAAAGCCTATAAAATGATGAATTTGCCAAAGAAGTTACAAGAAATCTGGATACTCGTTCGTATTTTGTGGTTATTACTCTGAATATTGTTGTTTTTTAATTCAGCCACAATATTAAATAATGAAATACTTTTCTGAAAGTACGCAGCATTTTGCATAAGCGATCACCATACATAGTTATTACAATTTATTTAGCGCACGAATGCATGAAATTTGAAAATTTCTAGCAATTTTAGCAATAATTATTTTTCAAAATTGTTATTTAAAAATTATAAATTTATTTTGCGGATATGCAGTTATGCAACACAATTATATAGTGGTAACTTACAAATTAATTGTATAGCTCAGCTCTGATTCACCTTTTAAGCAGACGATTTTCAAATACTTTTTAATAAAGAAAGCGTCATCGAATTAATAACTAAAAAGAAAAGAGAAATATTAGTGGCCCCTACCTTGAAAGGAGCCCCTACCTTGAATGGAGCTCTCACAATATCTTTTACATACCAAGCAATCACCTTTATCGTCAATTCTATTTTTCCGGAAAAGCTTTTCATAAATATTTTTTAGCCAGTGCTTTCTGCTATGGAGCTAATAGGGAAGCATTAGCGAGAGTGGTTTTTGGGGTAAACATTAGTTTTTCCTCCGATTGGAAAATACATTTATCAATATCGAATCTGCCTCTAATCCTCGTCGCTCCATTTCCCACTATTTCTCATCGGCACCAACTCAAAGCAATTCCTTCACCCATCATCGGGCCTTGACCTTTTATTGACCTTCCTCCTCACACTCCGTCCCTCATATCCCTCCTATTTTCTCCCAGCGCCTCAGGATGCTTCATATTCGCTTCCTCGTTCTCAATCAGCCTCTTCGAATTCTTCTCTCTCATTGGACTCAATACAATGCCGTGACGACGGCTGTTCACCGCGCATGGAATTGATTAAATTCAGACCAGAACTAGCAAACCTGGCCATAAATATTAACCTCCAGGAATATTGAAGCTAACATTTTGTTGTAACTGAGCATACGAAGTAGATGTGTCCAATAAGAAATAAATATAACTTCTTGTAAATTTATGGAGACATTGTGCAGGATATATATCCTTTATGCAAATTAATTGGCTATCACAGAGTTAATTTAGCCGCAGCAAGAAATCATTCTTGTTGTTACTTCAATCACCTTTTGAATTAAGTTTTACCCACTTCATCTCATATTAAACAAAGGTGCGGTCAAAAATTTCAATATCAAGTAATATTTACTCTTTCGATTAATTAATTACCGTTCAAAATTCGTTGAGGATTTAATCCTGCAATTAAATTCTTAAATTAAGAGTTATGCATTACTTAGAAAAAAAACCATTTTTATTAAGATAAAAGTACCTACTAAATATAGCTTGGAATGTACTAAGTAATTTACTTTTTAGACATGTAGTGATTCACAACTCATTACAGCTATGTGTGAGAACGAAGTTGATGTTGCCTATCTTTTCTTGAAAATGGGTTTTATCCAAATTTCAATTACCTATGTGAAATTACCTCCATATTCATACATGAGTAATTAGCACTAAGCATTCAATACTGTGGTGAATTCAATTTTTCCATTATATCAGACTTCTTAATTTTTTTACTTGCGGAATCATTTTTATTCTTTCTTTTCATTAAAAATCTTTGGTTACCGATCCCCTTCCTTCTCTTTCACTTCTGAGCTAGCTTTCATTTGGGTAGAAGCAGCAGAGTCCAATTTTATTTTTCAAGTCAACACAGTCATTCATATCACAGAGAGGGTTGTTTATATTTTTGTGTGCCTGTTGACAGAAGCCAGCGTTCTTGCTTGCCCTCTGTCGCCAAGGGCTCGTTTTCTTGAATAAATAACGGAAAGGTTATGTCTTTCCATTTTGGGACTTTTCCTTGATGTAAAATAAAGCCCGCAGTTCAATTCACTATTTAAAGTTCAGTTCGAAAGTAAAAGTCGATTGCTTGGCTTTCAAAAATGATATTAAGGGAGAAATTTGAGCCCTTCAGTTTTCTGAAGGGCTCGTATAATGGCCGCTATTTCTCATCAAATATAAAACATGGTATTTCTTGGAGTTTTGGTCACTATAAAATAAGTTTCAGCCAACGTTTCGATTTATTTTTTTCAAGAAGATGATTTAGGGAATAAATTCTTTAAGAATGATTTGTAGATGATTTAAAAAATAAATCGAAACGTTGGCTGAAACTTATTTTATAAATGACCTAAACTCCAATAAATACTATATTATATATTAAACAAGATCAAGAAAAGGGAAAAAATAAAAATAACAACAATTATCAAATATAAAACATTAATAATATAGATATATGTATTTCCTTACTGACAAACTGCCGATTTCATCCTAAGTTGGTGAAGTACCACAGAACATCAAAAGTATATTCGGAAAGAAGCTACTTACTCTTAAAGGAAGCTTATTTTACATACTTTACGATAACTTAGCAGGTATTTCAGTATATACTGCTGGTAAAATGCTCAGTTATTCACTCATGAGCCAAATCGTGAGAAGCTGCATGTAGTGTAAAGCAGTGGTAAACCCTTTATTCATATTTTGAACAGTTTTAACTTAAAAAATAGTCATGCATTAAAGAAGAGACAGAGTAATACATTTTAAACGAAGAGGAGGAATAATTTACGATCCTTTAGAATAATTTTTATTTATTCTAGTGATATATTTGTAATCGCATATGGTAATTGAAGGAGGCGACCGACAGCTGAGGTCATTGGCGCCATGAGGGAAGGGATAGGTGATAAAGGGTGGAGAGAAACCCGGCGTCGGCATTAGCCTGCTCTTAACGAAAACCGCCACGGTTTAACCGACGGACGGAGTGTTGCGCTTGATATGCCCTCCATAAATCATTCACGCAGGGATCGGGCAGTCTCTGAAAATTCTCAGCCTCCGCCGGCATTTGAACCCAAGCCTACGGGGTGGGAAGCCAACACTCTAGCCACCATACCAACCAGAACCTTCTTTGTGATCGCTTTACCTAATTATTTCCTGGTATCAGGTGAGTGTGGCACGTAATGATATAACGAGCTTACTTATTACTATGATACCCTTTGGTCAAATCGCGGTAATCACGTATTTTTCCTTGCGGACAATTGATTTATATGCCTATATCCATGCAAGTAGAGCATCCCGTACATCAGTGAGACGTGAGCCCACAATAATCCTTCCTAAATTACTTAATTACTTAATCATAATTACTTTATGGGCAAAAACCTCCTCGGTTGACGATCGGCCTTTCCAAGAACTGTGCCAAACCAGTTTCATGTATTTTGCATGAGATACCATGCAAAGATGATTTGATGTTTTCCAAATACCTCTTGACAAGTTCATAGAAGTAATTCTGTGCCATTTAAAAGTTATCGAGGTAATCAATACCAACTTAAGAAAAACGTACTTTTGCACTTCATATAAACGTATAACACACCGTAAATCATTGAATAAATGCATAGTTTATTACCGGTGGATGTCCTCCATATCTCCCGACGTTTCGAGAAGCGACTTGCTGTCCATCCTGAGGTTATCTTCTGAGATATGGAGAACATTAACCGGTGGAAAACCCAAGAAACTTTTATGAACTTAATTCGCCAGGAAAACGTAAGATCATAGTTTATTACTTTTACTGTTCTTAATTTCAATTTTCAAATGTGATTTTCGGGGAAATATATAATTGCTTGATTTTACCCATAAAAATTAAATATATTTTTGCGTGATACTATCACGCGGAACAATAGCCGAAAACTCCTCCCACTTGTAAGAAAACATTTTATTTTCTCAGTCTCCACGGTGTTGTCATTGACTAATTTATGAAAATTATCTCGATTTTAGATACATTTTTCATGAAGATATCTTGTCTGTACGCATACTTGGCATATTTTGATCGTAATGAGTTCATTCGAGTCATCATTCTTATCACAAACCTGTCATTCAGTCATTCAAGCACTTCTTTCAACCGTGTCGGCCTCTCTTTCAACTGAAAATCCGATCATCTCTCAACTTCCTATAACTTCCTTCCTTTCCTTTTTCAACACTTAAGAGGCCGCATCAATCGTTAAAAACATCCCATACAGCAAAAAATCACATTGAATACCGTAAAACACTTTTACATTAATATAAAATCAGTAGAACTAAGCGTGATGGAGTTTTTCCATATTCATAGAAACACTTGAAACTTTCCGCGATTATAAGCTTTCATTCCCGACCTAAGTTTCGTGTTTACTGCGTTATCTACAAAGTGCAAAATGGTTCAAACCATCAAAATGGTTCATCAAAACCTAGTACGGATATAAAAGTTAATAATCGTGATAAATTGTAGGTAATAATTGTATTAAATTGTAATAAAGTATTTCTTTCATTATTTCTTCATTCTTCATCGGATATTAAATAAGTATCAGTTACTTTGAAATGTAAAGGTTTTGCAATTTAAAACTTTTCCTCTCAGAGTTCTAAGTTTCTACATTTCGGCTATTTACTCGATATATTTCTCGTTTCAAAATACGCTATCAGCTTCATATTTTCAGAGCTTATAGAGTGATAATTCATTCATAATTTTCCTGCAGTTATTAATATTACAAAATTTCATTTGTACCCGGTAATATTGCATTATAAATCAAATCAATTAAATTAAATTTAATTCATTTCAAATCGTTCTTAAGATGTCACGTCCCCGCTTAGCCAAAACTGACCTTATTTTTAAAAATTCCTCACGTAATAATTGTTTAAAACATAAGCTTTTACCTTGATATTGCTAGGGCATGCTGAACAACCTTCAAAATTTAACAGCATCTCAAACTTCGATATTTACGTCCAAGAAAACTTTTGGGAAACATTTTTTTAATTTTAGGTACAGGGACATGTTGAAAATCTTCAAATGTGTGCATTCATATAAGAAATCATGCTACTCAGCCTATTTCTTGCGTACGTATTTTTCCTTCAGAATGTAGTTCCATCATGTAATTTTCTCTGCATATATAAAGAGTTGATCCTTGCCTTATCATGGTACTTGTACCTCAAAAATGAATATTTCCCTTCGCATTCTCTCAGAGGTAACATGTTCACATTTTATAAACTGCTGAATGCTAAGGAGGAATTCGATATTCGAAAACGAGCTATTCGATAAATAATGAGAATTTTAGGATGATAGCTTAATTTGAAAACACTCAAGATGCAGAAACTTGTACATTTTAACGAGGAACTAATGTATAAGTAGTGAGAATTTAAAGATGAGAAATTAAGTTTCAAGGGAGTGATACGTCATCCAAAATGACTGGTAAAGCGGGAGTGAGGCGTCCTCTTAAACACTTCCACCCATCTTTCCCGCTATCAAAATCCCGACTCAATGTCGTCATAATCTTTCCCTCGACTTGAGCCCAGGGCGCCTTTCACTTTCTCCCCACTCATCCCCATCCCTTCCTCATCCTCAAGGCTCCCTCTCACACAGCTCACCCCTGAGATTCCCAAAGGCTGTTCGCCTCATTAATCATTTCTCTTCCCGAGTCATCTTGCCGCCTTCTCATCCCGATATCATCCCATAGTTCCCTTCTCTTGCTTAAGCGACGATCCATATCGCGAACGAACCAAAACTCTTCCTTTCTCTCTCTCACCCTGTGCATTGTCACTGCCGCTCGCGGTGGTTAAGAGGAAACGCCCCCGTTTCTAACAAAACTGATTGCTTGTAAGCGTCGTGTGACACTATTATTGTACATTAATGGAATGTGCTAAGGTAGTGGAAGAAGAAGGGAATTTATAAATGAGAACCTGCCCTAAATTTAGGGGCACCATCATTTACTTAATTATTATTGCGTCTCATGATGTAGTTCGATCTATAGTGAACATAATCTATCGTTTCACACTTAGTTTGGTGGAATGCTACTGAAAGAAAAATTATGGCTATGGGGAATATTCCCTTAAACCGGGAATCGAACCACGTCATGTCGGCATTCTGCGCCACTTTGTAGACCAATACGCTATCCAGGTATTGTAACTAATTATTCCTATGCCTTTTACATCTTTATATCATCGCCATTTTTGTGGTAGGCTTTAAAAGTACCGCATAGCATTTGCCGGCCTCGGTGGCGGCGGGGTAACGTCTTCACCTGCCAAACAAGAGGTCGCGGGTTCGAGTCCCGCCTGGGTAGGTTTCCCCGGTCCAGGGCATGGTTGTTTGTGTACGTTTACTGTTACATATGTTGAACACCCCGGTGTAAAATGGCCAATGAGAGCTGTATCCGGTGGTTTTAGAATAAAAAAAAAATTAAAAAATATCAGTGGTAGTATTGAATCACCAGGTATACTTAATTATTAATATTCACATAAAGTTTTGGAAAAGTGATCATCACGAATATAAGATAATTAAATACAATTATTTCACGAGGTGAAGCCGAATTTGGTAAACTTATACATATATTGCATTAGGTACGCTTACACCTCTTTCAATTTACCCCAACCGATATTGAGAATCACCCGCTAAAACATGTGCTTTCTATTCATATCTGAGTACTTAAAAATTGAAGCAGATCTGACTCTATATTTTTGCAAATGAATGACACTCTGCCCTTGGAAACCTAAAGTTTGGGAAAAATTACATCGTTATAAAAAAGGAATAGTCGTGTCTCGAAACAATATAATATCTCGGAATAAAAAATCATTATTATTATTTATGGACATAATCTATGCCAGGATTTAAAATACAGTATTTAATTTGAAAATTATTATAAACTATAAACGCCATTCTCATAAAATTGTGCCAAAATTGTGATATTTTGTCCTACCGCATAACATTTTTTTGCCTTGGGAGGCCGAATGATTGGGGAACACTACTTTCCGTAAGTAAGAACATTACGCCGCCTTGTCCTCTAATGCAACCTAAGTTCTTCAATTATTCCTTGCTAAATATTTGCTTATTTTTAAAACAGTGGTATGCTAACTTAGAGGATGAAAATATTGATTGAAACTTTAGGAGTGGTCTAGATATTTTATTCATAATTCCATATTTAATATACTCAAATTACATTATTTACTCATTGTTCCTGTAAAAATCCTTTCATTGAAATATTTTTGGTACTAGAAACATTTTTTGGTTCAGACTACTCATGAGGAGTAGCATATATTTTGAATTTCAAGTGAATAGAGTGTAGAATATTTCCTATTTACTGGGAATATTTTTTTATTATCATCTCTGTATATAAATTGAAAACGTTATGAGCTAGGTATTCCAGAAAATATAATACTTTTTGCAATATTTTTTGTTTTAAGAAGGTTATTTAACTTCATTTTTACCAAAAAACTATTTAATATTTTTGGGCCAATCATATTGACGAAATAAATAGGCGTATTCCTACCTATCACCCTGGGCGACCATTGTCGACGCTAGTATCGTTGGAGATCCTTATTGCTATTGAAAATATTTGACTGCATGAAAATATTTCTGGTAAATCTTAAAAAAAAACCTCTGTTGGGTGTTTATTCTTCATTCCCTTTTAAAAAGAACCAATTTTAATATCATTCCGAATCTTTTTTCCATCGTGAAATATCGTGTAAGGAAGTATGTTTTTGGGACCACAATGTTCGATGCTAGCAGTGCATAAGGTGTGGCATTCCCTTCGAGTTCCATGCGCATAAAGTTGAGTATTTCTCCAACAGTTTTATTGTTTTTATTGTCACCCCAGTCATAAATTGAAAACATTTTTGAGGTGAGTACACAGCGAAGTACGTAAGGTATTCACTATTTTTTTATCAGCAGATTTGGCTTCATTTTGACCAACGTAGTGCTCTTCTTGCTCTCCTCGGGCAAAGGCGCGGACCGCGTAAAGTGGTAAAAAATGGATGTGTACCCACCTTCCGCTGGTAGAGACCGTTGTTGATGTCCCTGAGGGAGTACTTAAACTTTTAGGGAATAAAGAGAACTTATGCTTGAACGCTATGTATTATGGAGAGGGCCTCTCATCCTCCCATTCCGTGAGAGAGTCGGGAAAATGGTATAAAACGGCGAAAATTGCCGTTTTTGTGGCTCGCATGCTCATTCATTCATCCTATGCTTTGGTAAGCGGTAGTTTTGTGGCTGGCTAAGGCATAAAATCTCTCCTTGCTCTGCCCCGAAACAGTCCATTTGGTCGGATCACACTCCGTACATCATCCGCAGTCCAAAGCTCCCATATTCCAGCGGAGTTCCGCAATCTGCACAGCACCGGATAGGTACTCCAGCATTGCATATTCAGGAAAGGTAGGGTATAATATCCACCGAGTCAAAAACGAGTGTCATAGAGTAACATTGGAGAGTATTACTGTCACATTTTACCAGTTGTGATTGATTTTCATCCTGAGTTATTCCGAAAATGGAAAAAAATAGTGGGCACTTTCTTTGGCTTTAATTTTTTTCGCTGCATTTATGGCGGTAATAAATGTTTTATTCTACATGAACCCTCAAATAATATCTACCGAGTTGGAAAAGAGTATCATAAAGTAATATTGGAAAGTATTACTGTTACATTTTACCAGCTGTGATCGATTTTCATTCTCAGTGATTTCGAAAATGATAAATAAGTCTGGACATTGTCATTAGATTTAATTTTGTTTTTTGCTGCACTAATAGCGGAATTAAATGCTCTTAAATAAATGCTCTAAAATATTCTTCATGAATCCTCAAAGAGATAAGTTTTCATCCCATCAAATATTCAGTCACATCTTTCCAACCTCTAAGTGAGAGATAACGTGACAAATTGTATGCATTTTTGCCTACTAAATTAGCGAAAGCATGCATCTGATTTACCTTTTTAACTGAAAAGGAAACAGGAATTTTTAATCCTGAGCGACAAAATAGTTAAAAAAATCATTAAAATTCATTTGACTAAAGATATCTCAAATTTATGAAATACGTGATTTCATGTGGAGCTCATGCTCTTAAAGATGATGTTTAGGCGTAAGGTATTTATGAAGATTGTTTAATAATCATTCATCAAGTGTATTTTCACCGGCCCTATCATTTTTATCTCTAATTTTTAAGCCTAAGTAGCAATCTAAGTAGTGTGATTTAAAAACTTCAAAATATCATGTTGATGTGCAAGCCTTGGAGGCGAATTCTGCAGTTGGTTCATTCCTTGAGAAATATTTCCAAAGGCCAGACTGTAAGGGAGGACGGAAAAACAAGAATGAAAGTGAGGCGTAAGAAGGGGAGAGGGTAGGGGGGGAGGGTCAAAGTCAAGGCAGCGTTGACTCCCGAGAGGGTAGGCGTCAATTGGCCAGATTCAGGTCACGGAGAGTTGGGAGGAGAAGGGGAAGTGGTGTAGGGTCGGGGGTTAGCGGAGTCGTAGGGGTGGAGGGAAGAGGTTTAAGATAAAAGTTATTGGCTGGTGGGAAAGGCCCGAGAATTTGGCGTAAGTGAGATAAAAAAGAGTAATTCAGCCTTGAGAGGCTGTGATACCCGAGGGGCCTCACTGGTAGGTAGTTGTTTCTTCGCAAAGCCCTGAGAGTGAGGAAAGATGGCCCAAAGGTATTAGAAAGCATTGGAAATCGGAGCTACTTCGATGCGAATAAGGATATGTTGAAAGCGGTGGATTTAAGCCAAATAGATGTGGACGTCTAGAATGGTAACGCGCATGTGTTTTATATGTCTGGCCAACTTACGTCACCTTCTTTCGCTCTCTGTAGTATAAAGAGATAAACACATACGTGTAACAACGTTATATTGATACGAAGTAAGATTTTTCTATTACATGCACTCAGCCATTTACTGTATTCTGTAAAAACAAAGATCAAGTAAAGAACCTAGAGAAAGCCATAATATTGTACACATTAGTATTTTCTTTACAAACTATGTAAAAATATAATATTTTATTATTACCTTATCCGAGGAGTTTCGCGTGATAACGACTTAAAGATTTGTCAAATGAGGATATTTTTCCCTGCATACACTGAATTCGCTGCTTAAGTATCATTATTATAACTGAAAGCATCGTAGATGGATGAGTTTTTAGTTTTTAAAATTACTAAAGTTTTGTCCTGTATTTATCAAAAGTGCAAGAGTGATATCTTTTGTTCAAGAATCAAAAATGTATAATACTACGTAGATATATTTATAAGCGAAAAATTATTTTTTGCTAGTTTTGCAGTGTTAACCTAACATAATTAGCTTTTTAAAGCTGAATAGGTTAAAGTATTGCATTAAACTTTTTATATATTTATGTAAAACGCAACAACTTTTGTGGCAGACTTTTAGGACTTCGTACAGCTGGTTAATTAGAGATATATCCCCGATAACAAATGCTAGTGCCCACTTCTTAGTACTTCGAAATAAAAAAAATAAATGCAAAGGTAATAGCAGACGCTAATGGGATCGTGAATCAAGACATGCCGTGACGTTGCAAATCTGGAGTTACTCCCGAGACGGAAAAAAACCGAGCAGAACTGATCAAGTGAGGTTGGAATGGTTTTTTGTCGTGTGTATGGAGGGAACGGAAGGGTGTGGAAAGGTGGGATAGGCACTGATTCATCTAAGATCTCTTCTTCAGCAGTCATCGGTTCAAAGATGGCTTTTTTAGAGTTCATGCAGCCTCCTTATTTATTTTTCAATTTTCATGTTTACTTAGTGTAATTACCAATTGCAATTATGTAGGATGTAATAGGATAATCTTCTCAAATTATACTCCGAGTCAGGTTTTTTATTCCCGAAGTTTCAATGCTTGCAAGGGCAGATGAAAATGCGAGAGTCAAGTATCGAAACGTCGGCTATAAAAAATCGGTGGAAAACCAGAGAACCATTATTGCATACTCGCTAGGATGCTAGCAATATGCATCCTACTTCGATTCAGGCATTGATAAGGATAGTGTGACTCGGAATTCATAAAATTTCAAGATGGAATTGTATATGTGAATCTATTAATGTGATATAGATAATGTGATATGCGTTCTGTTTTAGAGGTTTTGTAAATGAGCGTCAAGTGCAATTCTTTCCGCCCATTTTTCAAGAGTTTGTGACGTCATAAGTAACGTTCGGGGAGAACCTTTCATCAATGTTAGAAATCGCTCAAAAGAGGGCAAACAATAATTTACCACGCGTGGACCATACAGATGGCCTAAGAGTAGCTGAGATCACTGATCCGCTTAGAATCCGTTCGTGAGGTAGTAAACTTTTCCGCGTAAGGGTAAAGGATGTCGAGTTTTCTGTGTCTGATCTCAAATAAAGCTGGCAAAATCCTCAAAAATGTCTTATTTTATGTATGGAAGTGAATGTTTTGCACAGTTTTTGTCAATACATCAGTGCACGTTTTGGCGAATTCAGGTTTTAATAGGTTGCTATTTTTAACAAAATAATTAGCCTCAAATTTGAACAAATTGCAAAACTCATCATATGTGTGTTTTAATCTGTCTAATTAAATGTATCTGTGTACTCAACTAATGGCACATCTTTTATAGTAACAAAATGAGACCAGAAGTTTACTATGTTATTCGATGGCTTGTTACTGTAAAATTTCATCAACGTTTACGACTTTGTTGATACAAAATGGTGAAATGTATTTTACGTCGAATTTTTGGTGCTAATGTAGGATTAAAAAAAGGTCACCGAGTTTATACGAAATCGTTTTTGGCTCGACGTCGTGAAAATGCTATATATATGTGAGTAAATACAAACTGCAAATGTTGAAACCATGGTGGGTAATGAAATTTTACATTAAAGTATGGAAATTATCATTTGTAGTTCATATTTTATCATAGATTTATTGCATTTCCACCGCATCAAACTTGATAAGATTTCCTACAGACTCGGTGATCTGTTTTTTAATCCTAAATAAACAATAAATTTTGGAAATCACTAATTGTAGTTTATATTTTATCATGGTGACTGAGTAACCTCGAGAAATTTACACCCCATTTGCAAAAAAAATTGAGCGTGATATCACTCGGCGACAGATCGAAAAATTGAAAAAAAAAAAGTCTCCATATGAAATATTATTTGATGCTTTCCCGGCGAATGATGTGGATAAACTTTTCTCGGGATTCCCACGTAGTTAATTTTTCCATAATAACCAGCGTTTCAAGATCCGACTCGCGGCTCATCCAATAGTTTTCTTTCAAATTTATTTCAAATTTTATTCAAACAACATTCAGTCCTGAAGATGAGCACTGAGTCGGAGCTTGAAACGCAGGCCATTATGGAAAAATTAACCCGGTGATAATCCCGAGAAGAGTTTACCCACAAGTCTCCATATGTTTGAAACTATCGTGTATCGCAGTCGACAATAAAACAAAATTAATGATAGAGCCCATTGCGCGATGGTTCTCAAAAACGATTTCTGCAGTGCAGCGCCTTTTGCTGCGGGAGCCACTGAGGCGGGGGTGGACATACAAGTGAGTAGGGCGAAATAAGGGAGGAATGGAGGGAGGGGAGAGTTGGGGTGGGCGTGCGTGACTGCCCTTTCCGGGAGGAATCCTTCTCTTCAGGGAGCAAAAAGCGAATAGAAAGTAACGAAAGATGGGGTCAAAAGGTCGGCGAAGGGAATTCGGAGCGACTGACACTGTTGGATGATGTGGGTCCCATTGGACGGCGGCGCCCGGGGATTAGCAGGAGAGGGAGGAATGACTATGCTTCGATATCTCGATACACTGAAATCGATACGATAAAGTGACGGCACACAGAATAGTATAAAGAATGTTTTAGGAAGAAGTGTGCATCATTCATTGATTAACTACATAGAGGTTTAAAAGGGAGAGTGTGAAATTGGGTTAATGTTCATTTTTTAGTTGTATTATATTATAATTAATGTATTTAATGGATTGTTTGAAATTGGTTTATTGGGACAATGTTAAATTCTTAGTTGTATGAGATTAGAACTAGTGTATTATTTTTACCATGGATATCTATTCCGTTTCTAGACTTGGTATTAGATGGACAGAAACTTGGTATGCACACATTTGTTATTTATGTAAATCTAATGCTGCCACCAGGCAATAGCCTACTTGCAGCAATGTTTAATATTAATAATAATAATAACCAAAGAAAAAAACACACATGAAAGAAACCTTAACTTAGTATTGTATGTATGCAATATAGTAATTTCTGTAGTAGTATAGGAATCAACTTTATCCGGAGGAATGCCGTCGAACAGCATATTAAATGATACACAAAGATATCGGACCGTCTACTTGATTTTAATTTCATATACGATCTATAATACGATATGATGACGAAAGATGGGGTAGATGATACACAATCCCCGGTTGGAGGCTTAAATTTGTGTAATCGTTCATCACAGTAAGGGCCTCCAATCATAGTATGGGAAATGCATGAAAAATTTGAAATATTTTCTTAGCTTATGCATGAAAAATTGAATTGTAATTTAATTATGCAACTCCGGTATCTTTTCTCATATAACAATATGAAAGAGTGCACATTGTGCTGGCATTGGCATGTGCGTCGTAAGCCAAGCAGTCTCTCATCACGTGTGTCGCCGTTACTGCGGGAAACAAAAATCAAATCTCCTTAGATAACCCAATTCGAGCGATGCACGTTGACCGAAACCACTTGGTACTGTGCATGTAGCAAATGAGTATTCTTGTGTATATTTTCTCAAAAAACTTCCTCTACTGTTTCTGAGCTTCATAAAGCACTTTTCTTTCAATCGAATGTTGCAACTGACTGTTATGAATCGTATTCGTATTTAAATATCTTACTGTAGGCTGCATTGGAAGGTCCATCACGGTGAAGCCTCAGCTGATACCTTTCGTCGCGATCGTCAATCCGTCGTTCAGTATACGACATGAGATACATCGCAGGTCGATTTCTATCTAATAGGTTTTTCTTTTCAAACTAGTCGGAGTAATTAGTAACGTCACTATTATCTTCAATTTGCAATTATATTGTACAATTGAATGCGATCAAGTGATGTATTCCATGTAGTGTATTAAAAAGTTTGATCTATACAATTCTATTAAATGTAGGTTAGATTTTAATACAGAGTTGAAGTAAAACTTTTCCGGAGAAATATCGAGGAACGGCACATAAAACGATTCATAAATATATAGTACTGTCCACTCAATTTTAATTTCAAAAACTCTACTACAAGTGATTCGATTGGCTAGCAGTCATCATTACGTACATTTTCATTTTTGTAGCATTTGTCTCAGATCACGATATAGGCTCTTAAGAATTGTTTTTCTTTATAGAATACGTCAGATAGGGTGTTCTAGAGTGGAAGAGAGACTAAAGGAGGGTTTTGGAAGTGGAGAGGGATGTTTTTGAAGGGAAAAAGAAGTTGACGGCAATAAAGCGCCGAGTCAGAGAAGAAAGTGGGTGTAGGACAGAAACATATAAAGAGACGGACAGATGACTAGATGGATATGCGTGACTCCAGATGCCCGGACGGAAACAAAAATGACTTTTAAGCTCCATCTCTTTCCGCTACGAGACGTCTTACAATATGCTTGCCTCGTGATTTTTAAGCAGTAGCTTGTTGCTTCTTTTTGAGAGATAAAATCATGAATTCAGTGACGGCTGTCCACAGCAATATGCCCCAAAGGTAATAAAAAAAAACTCTGCTCCCTAATTTCTGAGAAGGAAGATATTCAGTCTTCAGCGGAAATGCTGTGCATAATTTTATATTTTATCATGTGAATAGTGAAGTATTTTGTCGGTGTAAGGTCACATATTACAAGACTTTGTGTGTTGTAATACATCACGCATTGGCATCTACTTACCCTCGTAGGGTGTTTGAAATTACTTAGTCTTGGGGTATTGTAAAAGCGTACAGAGGCAAACAACTCCTCATTTGACTTCGGATATTGGTAAAAATATGTTTCGTTTTAAATAATCGTTGTTAAGTAATAATGGAAATAATTATAGATATATTTTTATCTTATCAAGGAAGAAAAATATTTTAGTTACCTAGATATAGGACATAGTACATATTAGAGGAGGCATCTTACCATTAACAGAAACACGAAATGATGTTGCTTTGTTTTCTCTTCCAGGTGTGCTTCTTTTTCGTTGAATATTCTGATTCATAGCGCACATAGGTATTGGAGGGATCGTGTCAAAAGAATTCTCGTCACAGCTGAATATCTGGCCTGACTCCCCTTTCAAACCAAGTTTCAAAACATGATGCGTTAGTTTTTCAAAAAAGTCATATGTGACTCAGGGATTAGTTTGGTCACACCGAGAGTGCTGAATGCTTTAAGAAAAAGTTTTTCGAAACGAGAAAAACTAGTCTGTGCTTGGTCGCTGATTTTTTAATCTGCTATCAAATTTGCTTAGAACAATGTAACACTGTACAATGTCTAATATCTCTCCGTCCTTAAGGCTAAAGCCATTTTTAAATAACTTTTATTGCATTGGCAAATTCCTCTTCCACAGCATCATAGAAATAAGAAGTAATACTCCAACCACCCTGACTTGGGCGTTAAGATATATTTCCTTTCCCCGAGTTTCGGAAACATGATGTTTCACCGGGTTAAACAATGCCGCCCCACTAGTAGTTCAGTTCCCGTTTTTTACATCATTTACAGCATTTTAAAGAGCTTCAATTAAGTAGGTTAGTCCAGCACCCTTCTGAGTTTTATTTGCATTTTCGCACTATCATCCGTAGCTGAGCAAAAAAGTTGTGTCAAAGAAATTTTCAAGCCGTTTGTGAGTTATGTTAAGCTAAATAATAAATTACTCCGTGTAATTTTTATTCATATTAACGGTTGGGGTAACTGTGCCCGCCGTTACTCAGCTACCCCAACCCCATGCCTTAGTTACTCAATTTATGAAAAACTTTAGGGGTAACTGGAAACCCCTATTATACAACTTAACGAACGTTTAAGGGTTATAACAACCATATAATGGAATGAAATCAACATTCAAGTTTATCCTGAGGTATTTGATAGTTTAAAATTACTATTACTCTTACAAGGAAAACCAGCATATCTAACTATGACAGGTCTTCACTTTGAAAAATTTTCACACTAAAATTCCACAGTAGCCCAAACTCAAAATGGTTCTAAATGAGGGAAGACAGGTTGTTCAAAGTGCATAAGAATAAGAAGTAACTGTGCTTATCTGATAAACTTAAAATATTCATGATATGCATATGGTATATACCATCTACTATTTAGTTGCGTGTTTCTTATTCCACACTAATCGTTTGATTTATATTTGCACACTTATTTTGCGGTGATCATAATGTCTTTCCGGTGATCTCAGGTCGAAGATGATCCCAAATTAATCCCAACTCGCCTGGGAATTCCTTTTTTGATTCTTCCTGGCCTTTCCGTTTTTCTCGACGACGTGGTGAAGATCGCGGACGTGAGAAGGACGGACGTCAGGGAATAAGGCGAGTTTGGGATGCCTCAGCAGCGAGCGTCGTTGCCAGAAGATTGAGTGAGATTTCGGTAGTTGGGAAGAATATACGCGGGAATCGGATTGGTGTGGCGGCTTGAGTGATGGCTTCTCACCCTTTTGATCCGGGTCCTGGCGTTGGTGGATATTTTTATGTGATTGCTCAATCCCTACTCTAGTGCTTTTTGGAGGACACTTCTAACACAACAATCCGTCCGTCGCATGGGACGCTGAGCCGTGGTTCCCTTTGGGGCTTTCGTTGAGGACAGGGTAATGATGACTCCAACGAGTTACTCTCCACACTCCCTTCTTAACTCTTTCTAACCCAGAACTTCTGGTCGACTTGGTCTTCGGTAGAAATTAAATTTCCATACTTTTCATTTTAAAAATTTTTCATGCGAAAATTTTCTACTTAATCATAATTATTGTGGCAGCTACCTACGTATTTTGCCACTAAACTTTAGAGCAAAAAAATTAGTAGTTTTAATCTTTCCTGAATCGAGCTAAAAATGTAAATATTTTTTATGTTACTTAGAAGCAGCATTGAGTTATAATGGATTAAATAACCAAAGATGTCAGTCGCCTCTTTCAATAACCATATAGTATAGGTATATCCTTGAAGCCAAGGCATACAAGTGCATTTTATATATTATTTTGGAGTTAAATACCAAGTTTGGGTACACAATATTGTTGTGACAAAGGAATATCAACGAACAACTGATAAGTATATACCTATAGAGGCAGTGATTTACTTGTATCACTTTGTTGCAACAATATTGTGTATCCCACCAACCATTATCTGCAGTTACCTCCAACATTATAAAATTTGCACTTGTAATGTTTCTTTGTCATGCATCGATGAAGGATTGTAGTTAGTTCGTCCTAAATAAAAATCAGGTGATATTGAAAATGGTGGCTCTAAGCAAAATAATTACCCCAAATATTTAATGTATGAATAAATGTTTATCGATACTCTGGGAAACCTACAAGAGAAAACAACAAGTACCTACATATAAAATTCTGCTCAAAATACAATCAATAGATTCATTCATTCATTTTATTGTATTTTGAGCAGTATTCTATGAACATTGCAGTGGATTAGCAAAGGGTGAAGTTATGGAGTTTCAGACCCCCCCATCCGAAATATAGAAGAAAAATACAACACTACTTCATTAAAAAAGAAGACAAAATACTGAAAAATCATGAATTTACAAAAGATTTATTTTAAAAATGAAGTCTTTTTGATTATTAAAATTATTAAATTAGTTTGAAACCCTCTACATAGTACCCTGTGTTTCAAAAAATTTCCTCCCCGGTTTTGGACCCTCTTAGAACAAAATTCCTGGCTAACCCACTGGTACTTAAGTTTCATGCTATTAAGTTTATGAAAGTAACATTTGCACGAATTAGTCAGTTAGTGGTCGGATGTGTGCTTTATGGTATATAGATAATGACTAATGGCATTAGCCGTCCATTTCATTTGTGTTTTGTGACGATCGCACGTTTTCCTTGCCATTCCACTCACTAAAGATGATTCCAAATCAATCCGAATGCGTCTGGGTATTCCTCCTGATTCACCCTGGCTTTTTCCGTTTCGCTCAATCAAGTCGTGAAGATCGCGGACGTGAGGACGTCTGGGAGTAAGACAAGATTGGGGTGCTTCAGCAGCGAGCGTCGTCGCCAGAAGATTGAGTGAGATTTCGGTAGTTGGAAAGAATATACCTACATACGGGTATCTGATTCGTGCGGCGGCTTGAGTGATACTATTCCTTGTCACTCTGCCAGTTCTTGCACTTATTAATGAACCCAATGACGCAACACTATTCCACCCTTCTTTTTTTGTGTTCATAATTCAGGAAATAATGAAATTTCACGATTTGGCCAAAGTTGTAATCGCTCCAATTGATCTGAAGATTGGTGTCTTCGACGTATCACGTGGTCTAGATTCCAAAAATGACATCTTCGAAAAATCAAATTTGCTATCGTCAAATGCACCCCAAACTCAGTGTAATAGAGGCAGCTGAAAAAACTGAATAGAGATAGAAAATTTATTTTTCAATTGTTTTTCCTGCATTTCATACGGTTTTGAAAGGTGTCAAATCCATGAATTTTTGCCTTATCTCGTCTCGTCACTCTAAAAATTAGCATGAATCAGTCAATCAGAGGGTATTACGGAATATAGATAATGACTTATTGCCATTGTCGTCCATTTCACTTGTTCACTCTCATTTTGTGAACATCTTAAGTTTTCCCCGCCATTTGGACGCTGAAGATGATTTCAAATTAATTCAAATTCGTCTGAGAATTCCCTCTGATTCTCCTTGGCCTTTTCCGTTTCTCTCAATGAAGCGGTGAAGATCGTGGACGTGAGAAGGACGGACGTCTGGGAGTAAGACGAGTTTGGGATGCTTCAGCAGCGAGCGTCGTCGGCAGAAGATTGAGTGAGATTTTTGGGGGTTGGATGGAGAGGGTGAGCTTTGGCCCCCTAGGAGCTGGAAGAAGGGACGAACCTTCAGCGGCCAACAGCGTAAGAGAGAAAGAAGGGAAAAATTCGAATTGGGACGAGGAAGGAAAAAAAGAGAGATGTTGAAGGAAAAATGGTGGACGTGTCCCAAATCTTTCTTTCTTCCTCCGCCGACGAACATCAGTGGGAAGGGCAGAAGCCAATAGTAAGAATGAGCGCCCTTGTTTCCGCTGAAACACATACCAACCCTCGAGGCAACCCAAGTTCTCTTATTCCTTCTCCCGTTCCAGACTCGTGTTCTTGGATTCTTGAGGTCGGCGTAGAGGTATCCATTTTGAGAATTAATTAAGACATTTCTACTTAATGGTTATCGTAAAACTATTCCAGTTATTCATTTGCCATTTATTGTATGCATATTGACACAACGTTTTGCCATGGATGTTTACTGCATTTAGGGCTTAAAACTGTAGAAAATGTCTTGCAAACATATTTTGCATTCGATTGAACAATGCAAAAAATACGAATCAGAGAACATTACCTTGAAATAGCTTCAAGTCACAAAATTCAAGTGTGCCAATCTATGATGGATCAATCTCCGTTCAACATTGTAGGCTTTAATCATCATATTAAAGAGAATAGTAAACTCTTGCCGTGGCATTGTCAAGGGTACAATCCTTCTCTGAGTTATATGCTTGGTAAAGGCACAGTAAGTTTCTAAACCCTTAGATTTAAATAAACGTTGTGTGAATATTTACCTTAATGATTCATTAAGAATAAGTCATGATTACTCCCTAGAACATGGCGATGAAACTCAACGCTGATACAGCGAAGATTAATTCATTCAAGATGAGCACGATTGGATTTTGAAAGATGATTTAATGCAGCTATATCAATGTGATATTCTCTGATCCGAGTTTTAGTACACAATTGAAAACACACAATTTTGCGAAATATCTTTTAAGGTATTAAAGCCCTAAATAGAATTCAAATTCACGGGTGCCTTATTATGATACAGTTATGTTTATTCTAACATCCCAGGCGGCAAAATGAAATTGTTCCACAAAAATCTTTTACCTTTAAAATTACCAAGAGCTTTCTTCCTCGTATCGAATTAAAAGCTATTTATTTTCTTACCAAAACAACAAAGAAACTTACTTACTTAATAGATGGATATGCGTTGAGAAAATCTTAATAATCAATTTGTAGTTACTTTAAATGCAAAAACTTCACGGTACTTTTCACAGAAAAATGATGCGAAATACTTTCTGGCAAATATGATCAACCGATCCCAGCCTGGCAAAAGAATTTCTATCTCATTATATGGTCTAGCATATGAATTACTGTTCATTTTACATTATTTGGTGGAGAAATCGTTTCTTTTGAACTGTAGGTTATAATACCTACTTTTAGAATTTTAGAACATTATAAATATTTGTAATGTGCGTTCTTCACACAACAACCTCATAACTAACACTGAGATGAGGTCTACCCTAACATTCCAGCAATCGGGTTAGACACTGAAAATTAGGAAGAAATTGAGTAGGTAATGATAAAATTATAATTCCGCCTTTCTCTGGAATTTTTAAGAGTAGAAGTTTCTCTACGTTCTTCAGTTTACACTCAGATTTCGAAAGTGCTAGGGAATTCTAGAGAGATTGCAGCTCTATCTGAGATCCTTTTTTCTCTGATCCTTTTTCCTATCTCGGAACCCTATCTATTCTTGCTCCTACCCCTTCTTTGATGTTCCCATAGAATACCCCCTTCTACTTTCCCTTCGCGTTTCCAAACAAAAAAAACCTCGCAGAGTCCTTTGTGCGTAAAATCGTACGTGCAAGAGATTTGCTGCTAGGCGGTATTCTCTCGTTTCAGTTAAGGGGAATGAAAGGGTTTTTGGGTGGACTTTCGAAGCGATGGACATAGTATGGCTATGGAATCTGCGAGTAAGTTAAAGTGTATCTATTCTCTGCGTACCAATTGGCTTCACGAGAAAAGATTGTCTTTATGGCCTCTCAATCCGATGGGAGTAAACTCAAATTTCATTATTACGATTAACAATAAATAACTGGATAGAATCATAGGCATTTATTTACACAGAAAAAAAGTTGTAATCGCATTTATTATTCGGCCTTATTCTTGTAAAAGCTCAGTCAAAAAATGGAAAAATACTATTTAAACAAATTTTAGGTGGTACGCGCAGCTGCTTATCTTTTTTTTTTAAACGGCTGTTGCTCAAACATCCCCTGCCACACACCAATTGAAGTGGCTTTTTGATGTAGATTAAATACTGAAGGGACCCATATTATTTCTTGAAGCGTCGCTTACTTTATGAGTAACTCGCGGCGTAAACTCGTCTTAACCCTTACTCAGTAAGTTGATGACGTCACGAGCTCCTGATGGGTGGGTCACCACGACCTCGCTTCTCCTTCGCCACGCGCATCATCCTTCCGTGGTTCATTGTCGCCCGTTGTTCGATATTTTTCCCCTAAACGAGGAATTTGGGCACGTGACCAGAAGTACGCTCCGGGGCGTGCAAAGAAGTATACGGGTTGCCTATACAAATATTTTATCGTCAATTCGCCCACATCGGAAAACCATGAAATTCATTATATCCGCTACGTATATCGCGTGCTTTACATTGAAAATGAAATTCAAAATTGGTGTTTGGCGAACGTTATGAAATTTAACAATATCGAAAAATGGAGTGTCAGGAGATAGGTGCACCTGAGTCAGTGGTCCATTCTGCAGATGTATCGCGGCTAGTCGCCACAAGAGAAAAAAGCTTCCAAAGCCCCTCTTGGTCCGAATTTGGCAGCCAAATATCCACAATGCACTCCTAAAAATTCTTATGCTGCATTTTCACTAAGGGTAACGGCTGGTATCCTTCCGTTGCACGCCTATTGCGGCGGTATTTGGGGCCATATGTATGTACTGATGAAGAATTAGTATTCCATATCTCAGCTCTGTTGGAAGTTATTACCACCATGTATATCTTTACCTATTCTCACAATAACCAAATCTCACCCATTTTCTTCTATTTATTTCGTTTTCCTTCCTTTATGTCAAAGGTTTTCGCAGAAACTCCTTTCAAAATCGATTTCCTCTTAACAGTTTACTCAACCTTTTCCTGAATTCTCGGAAGGGCATTCACTTTTTCCGTTCGTTACTGATAACTTTTTCATTTTATTCTTTTAGACGCATGAAACTTTTTCTATTTCATTCTATGCTCTCCTCCACATTGTTGAGGTTCTCTTACGCGCTTTTTTATTTTATTTTTTACCGCACCATGCCTATTTAAAAAATCTCAATGAATAAATTTCGGTGTCGTAGCTTTAGGTTTTTGGAAATAGTTGTTTCTTATTTTTCGTAAAATACTTCTGGCTCTTTTCCTTTTATGTGACTACGTAGATTTCCGCGGTGTTCAGGTTCCAATTTCTCCATATTTCCGGTGCAACCGCGTCGGTTTGTTGGTGATGACAACAGTTTCGCTGGCACTGCTGCCAGCGTCTTCAGGTCGAAGATGATGCCGGTCCACGATTTTCGTCCTCCTTATATAGGGGGTCAGTCCCGCCAGTTGTGGCTGCCGCTCTCCTATTGGTCCGCCTAATGAGCCTCCTCCAATGGGCATCCAGATGGTAGCCGTCGTCTCTGTTAAAATTGTCCGTCCGGGCTATCTCAATGGATTCGCGGATGAGTCTTTCAAGTGAAAAAACGGAAGACGAAAGAGCTTGGGCCGTCATTCCCTACGTCGCAGGGACCACCGAAAGGATTGCCAGGGCCCTGAAAAAGCACGGCATCACCACCAGGTTTAACTGTACGACAAAAATTGGTGACTTGCTGCCCACAGCCAAAGACAGACTACAGCACGACCTTCATGAAGGTGTTTACAAGGTCCCTTGCTCATGTGGAAAAGCATACATCGGTGAGACTTGCCGTTCACTCAAGATACGGATGCAAGAGCACCGAAGGGCAACGAAAAACAGGCAATTCCAGTTGTCTGCCATATCGGAGCACGCCTGGACCCCGGGACATGACATTAAGTTTGACGACGCCAAGATAATAGTGAAAGAAGGCAGATATTTTCCCAGACTCATCCGCGAATCCATTGAGATAGCCCGGACGGACAATTTTAACAGAGACGACGGCTACCATCTGGATGCCCATTGGAGGAGGCTCATTAGGCGGACCAATAGGAGAGCGGCAGCCACAACTGGCGGGACTGACCCCCTATATAAGGAGGACGAAAATCGTGGACCGGCATCATCTTCGACCTGAAGACGCTGGCAGCAGTGCCAGCGAAACTGTTGTCATCACCAACAAACCGACGCGGTTGCACTTTTCCTTTTATGTTTGCTAAATTGGATCTAAATGTATGAATGCAGCTAAGAGCCAATAAAACTTGAGTGCCAACAATATTGAGAATTCACGGTTGTTGCAACGATATTTAGACCGTAAATACGAAGCAATTGAAATATGTCATTATGTTAATGGTATAATCGCCAATAAAGTCTACAGATAGTCGATGTAGTAATACTCAGGATGAAGTATTCAATACTTCCTCTGAATGCGGTACATTTTGGTTTCATATAATGGAGAATAGCCCAATTTGGCGTATAACGCCATAAATTGATTCTTTAGGACTCAAAATTCATGGAACAACACAAGATTGCGGGTACACTGACGCATGATTGAACTTAAAAATATTTGTCTGATTAGCAAGATAAGGACCAAACAGCGAACAAGAATGACTAGATTCCATAAATTGTACCCCATCTAAGCTTACGATAAATTGCATAAAACATATTGTCATTTCCTTTGAAGACCGATAAAATAACATTTTTTCACGAGTGCTAAAATGGAGACTTTAAGATGGAATTTAAGTTCTTTTCTTACTTGATATAACTATAATGGCCTCATAAATTTCATTGTAAGTTAGTTCATTGTCAGTTCTTAATTTATTAAATTGAAGAATTACAAGAATTTGGTAAAGAAAGGGTCTGAGGATGTAGAGTAAGGCAGGAGTATCGAGAAGCTTTCGCGAAGGTATTTTGAAACTTTTAATTTAAGTATCAGGTACTACATACACAAAGGGATTTGATATTTTTATATTTCATCAATCTTTTCTTCATCCTCCAACATCCTCAGACTGAACAGCTACAAGCAGATTTTAATGTAATGGTAAATCCCAGGTTACTTGGAGGCGCAGTGACTTCAAAGGTCAAAAGGTTAACGCTTTCCACTCGTGCCCTTAAAGACATATTAGCCTTTGTTTTCCTCCGAAGGGATTATGAAGCCGTAAAAAGGATCCGAACAACTCCAGGGAGGTGAAACTCGTTTTGCGCCGGAAATAGCATTAAATATTTTTCTTTTATAAATTGACGTCAGTTTCAGCTTGTTTTATTGAACACTGAAACGGAAATGCTGCGAGTGAGGCAACATTTTCATGATATTATGATTCATAATGAAATCACCATAAAACCATCATTAATTAGTTAAAAGTGATTTTATGAAGCCTTAATGATATAAAGTTGGATTCACGGCGATAAAGTATCGATTTCGGTAGCTAGAAGTACACTTCCCCAAATATGGACACGGTAACTATCACCCAGAACCATTATTCGGGAAACTGGTAACGTAGAAACGAAGAAAAATCTAACTTACTGCCTTTGGCTCAAACTCGGTGCTCCCAAGTAGATGATCCGGTGGAAACTTATTCATTATGAACATCACAATATTGCAATTAAATTACTCACAGCCCTCTATTTCTCCCTATTCTGGTTCCAGTCACCTAGTCTCATCACTTCCCTAACTCTTCCTTGCGTCTTTCTTCGTCAAAAGCTTCTGCGGGCGTGCAGAAAGCTTTACCTACCCATATGTTAAGCATATTATGCTGGGAGCCGCTGGAGACTCGGAGGCTGCGCGCTAGGCATAGATTCCTTGAACAATTGAGAATGGATATCTTTAAGAGATACATGGAGAACATAATACTATATTACTAGGTCCGACAGAAGCGATAAATTAAGATGTTTTGCAGAACGTATAGACATGAGAATTCGTTTTCCCCCCGAAACATAGAGACCTTAATAAATTCTGGTAGTAATTTCGTAAGAGCATTTCCTTTTTATGTATAAATGGATAGTGTCCTAACGCCCCCTGCCACACGCCTTTTAGGCGGCTTGCGGAGTAGTTTATAGATGTAGATATATTTGTCCAAATAATTCCCTTGTTTTTTCCACCGGCCTTTACCTTCTATTTTCTCTTCATTATATTTCTCACGTCATTTTAGTGTCCAGCAAAATGACCATCCATCCTTTATTAGAGCGAATGCATTACTGACGTAAAGGGAAAGCTTCGAACACCTCAGTGGTTGTGTGCTTTAAACCTACGCGGAAATTTCACTTGGAAAATCTGCGAGGATAGCTGTAAGTGAGCTTGTACGTTTGTGTGTGCTCTTGTGTTTTTTTTAGTTTAAATTTGTAGTATGTAACCCCATTGTCGTATTTACCAACTTTCCAACGTCCTATCCTTCCCCTTTCTTCGTCCATATTTTTTTAAGCCCAGATAAGAGTACGGCCTAGGGGAATAAATTTTTTTTAACTTTCCGTCGTATCTCTCTCTGAAGTATGGAAGTACACCGTTTCCTTTTTTAACCGTGTCATTGGTATTCACGCTTATCATCTGTCCGAGAATGAAGGAGGTATGGACTTCAAGCCTCTGTGGGTTCACTCATTTCTGTTAGTTCTACATAAAAGTACGCGCTACTGACATTATGGTCCAGGGTCCGAATCTCAGGTGGAACCTTTTGACACCCACAAAGTTACTCGGAGTGCGAGGTAGCTCAGGGAAGGCAATTAACCCTCCTACTCTGATTTGTGATATTCGTATGCCTATTCTGTACTCTGAGATGAGCTCTATCCTTACTTATCCGTGCAGAATCACTGACTGAGGGAGGGATAGGAATTTAAAATTTTCCTTCTGAAATACAGATTCTTAAAACTTAGATGCAAAAAGTTCATTAAATGTAACACATTGGCGTTTATAATAAAGTAATCAAAAATATCATTTGTGGTCGAGGGAAAGCGAGAAAACATTTAGAGTATAACTTTTTATAATAAATGTAATTGAATAGAATATAATTTTATTATTGTGGATGTCGTTTGTCTCTTAGAAGCACTAATAATTATTGCGCGTAAAAAAATACATATCTATAATCAACTCATTAATTACGTACATGTACCAGCACATTTGTATCACCGAAGAATAAAAATATGAAATATTGCTATGCTACAATAATATTGGAATGCAGTAAGCAGGACTAAAAAGCAACTCTAGAAATATTGTAGTGCTGTCGTCGATGAAATGATGTTGTACATAAATTATAGCTAGTGAAACTGCATGCTCTAATATTTATTTTTGAATGATATTTTTACATTTTTTAACATCTTGAATTAAGTGGTTCCATGCGACGCGTCGCAAGAATTGTTCTTTATTCCAATGTACAGTCAACTTTGGCAAAAAATATGTGGGGAGTTTTTTGGAACTTATTTGGTACGTAAAAAAACTTGGAGAAGGGGTAAGCGATTCATAGCTTAGGGTGCAGGGGCAGTAGTTTGAAGGTTGCAGGGGATGAGAGAAGTGAGTATTTTTGTAGGAAGAGAGAATGGGGGAGTGGAGAAGAGAAGAAACTTGTTCGACGAAGGGATGAAAGGGAGGAAGTGTATGAGGCCAATAAAAAAGGAGTGGGGTGGGATGGGGTAGGGTGGTTGGGCAGGTGCTTCGTGCTCGGAGGGGGGATGGAAAATCCTCTGTCAGAGGGCGGTGGACGTGGGGGGGGGGGGGGTGCGTGTGTTGGTTACGATATGGGGAGAAGGATGTTTTGGGGCGCATGGAGGGGGGTGACAGGTTGTAGGACTCAAAATGAAAAGTCTTTCCTGGAAGATGCAGATCTATAGGAGATGGTACAATGGTGTATGAGCCGAAAGATTCTGAAAAGTTGAGCACTGACTATTTCTTGAAAGTTGATTTAATCTTCATTGCGACGTGCATGTGATATGAAGCAACTTCTTTCATGAAAGTTTCATATATTTCATTTTGGTACATTGGTATTTTTTTATATTATAATTTTTTATAAGAGCACATTCAGAGAGCGTTACCCAGATTTATATGTATCAAAGGAATTATAAAATCTTCAATATGCTTTTGCACAATGGTTTTTCATTATTCCTTGCATATCAATATGGCTATTTAAACAATAATCCTTTGTTTTTCTCTCCGTCACCAAGGCGCAAGCTCAAAACAAAACTTTAAGGAATCAAAATGCAACTAATTTAACCAACAAATGAAATTCAGAAAATGAAACAGAATTACTAAGTTTATAGAAACATATATAACATGATGTGAGTCATTCGTTGAATATGTATCAATTTATGCGCATTAGTCTGGGAGCCATGAGAGACTCTGAGGCTGCGCTAGGCATAGATATCTTGAGAAATTGAGAAAATATATCTTTAAGAGCTATACGGAAAACATCATATAAAAGAAATCATTCCTCTTCGCCTAACAGAAAAAATACCATTCCTGAAAAAAGTGTGTGTGAGTACGAAAGTTTCAAACATCACTTTTCTCATCTATTCCCAGTGCTGAACTTAATCTTCCAAATAATACGAAAACATATTTACTCACACCCTATTGTAGATAATAAAACTAAATTCAGCACATGATGACAACAATTCACGTGAATTTTCCATGAAATTTTTATATTTCAGCTTAGTCACTCTCAATGTGTAAATAAAAATGGGATTCTTTTTCTTTACATAAAAATATCAATATGACCATATAAAATGAATTTTTAAGTTGACGATTTTACAAATTTTTACAGAAAATATATTTCTGTAAACGTGACGATTTTTCAATTTTTTCAGAAAATACTGAAAAATATTTCTCATAACATGGCCTATGAAATAAGAGAAAAATGTAAATAACCTCTAAATTATGTTATATATGTCCAAATACTGATTTGGTTCGATACCATGCAATTTTGATGAGTGCCATCCCACGTCAATGTTCATCTCTTTCATCACATCCACTTTAGCTCGTTCCGAATCAATCTAATTTTAGGTACCAACGGATCGAGGGTTTGATGCTCAAAAGATACTTTGTATGTTATAAAAAAGATCAATATGCTCCTCCTCCATAATATCTCCTCTGAATACGTAATACACATAAAAGAGCCCTGAAGAATGGTAAAAACGAATCGAGGGTATACTTTGGTGCGCCTTCTTTTAACTCTAAAATAAACTACCAGGACCTGATTGACTGATTCATTCACGCTTCAAATCTTATCACAAACTACTGATGATATTTCCATGGTATTTTGTGAACATATTCATTGTGTCATTTGTGGCCGCACTAAGAAAAGATTTTTGCGAATATCAATCTTTAAGGTAGTTCCTATTCGATTATACCAACACTTATAAATTACATCCCCATGAACAATTTTAAATGCTGGATATTGATATTTCTTAGAAAAGAAATGCTGTCATTAAATATTTTACTTGTTTAATCCACATTTTTCGTTTCCTTCTGATTACAGTTTTTTTATTTCACGATCCAAAATTTCCAAATGTCCATTTGGACTGTACGTGTACAAGCTAATCGTGGCTAACAATTTTAGTAGTTTGTATAATGATAGATATTGATAGATAATGATAGATATTGAAGAAATAAACCCCTAACCAATGACCAATTAACTTTGCTAAAGCAGCAGCTGCTATGAGGGGACCTGCTACTGAGAAATATACTCCCTTCCCTGAACTAACAACGTTAACTGATAACAAAGCCTCACTATACGCCCCGAAGAAAGGTCAGGGTTAATGCTCAATAATGGATTTATTGTATAATGTTCCAGGATATAATAATACACTTGATACGAAAAAAGAAGCTTGATATTTTTATGCGCAAAGAATGCATGTAATGACATTTTGAAGGTTCGTAATGCAGTCATAGGTAGGAGCTGGGATAGGTCTGCTTTTACTTAAACTTAATATAAACAGTAATACCACTGGCACTATTAGACCTTCCCCCTGACGACGCCTGGTAAAATCCCGGAAAAACTGTCATCAGCCTCTGAACTCGGCAAAAGCCCAGAAGATGAAGATCCACGAGTAACCCCACTTATCTAGTAATAGTGAAGCCACATTTTAGTCTCGATTGCCCATTCAACGGTTCTGCCTCGAAAGTTGTATGCATTTTAAAAGACCACGGTGGCGTTGAATCAATGAAATTTATTAATTGATCTTGGGCTATAACCCTTAAGAACAAAACAATGTACATTTTTTGAGCAACAAAAATAGAGAAATTAACAATCGCTAACCAGAATAGTGAAAGAAATAATATAGCGTAAAATTAAGTACAAATGAATAAAATTTTCACAATTAAAAGGCTTAATGAAAAGCATTTTGGAAATCATTTGGCAAAATATATGTGCATACTTTTTTAATGTTGACAATGGAAGCGTTAATACAACATTGCGTAGGCAAGTCAGCGTAACTCCTCTTCCCCTTCAATATGGAATCTAGTCTCCAACCCACCTATCCTCACCTTCCTGGAAGAAAAAAAAATCACCCCTTCCCAGCGAAAACGTACTTTACTTTGCAGCCGCACGTCCCGGAAACTGGGGTCGAGGGAGGAGAGATGATAGAGACCCAGGGGTGGGTGAGTAAGAATGAAGCGAATAGGGTCTTTTTTTTGGGGGGGGGTGGATGTGCCCCTGGTTGGCTTGTTGGTTGCCTGCCTGCGTGTAGAGGGGTGAGTAGGACTTTTACGTGCCTTTGGTCGAGTTTACCCTCCCCCATTCCTCTCCTACATCCAACCCTTTTTCGCTTTCCTCCCCTTCTCATGGGCTCCATGTCATCTTTTCCTGTCGTCCTTTATAGCGGCCATGTCGTGGGAAGGCCAAGACAGGATGGTGGGCGGTAGGGGAAGGTATGATATGGGGAGCTGGCAGGAAAGGCGGGGGAGCATCAAGGTTCTTTTCCTCTGCGACGATGCGTGTATGGGGTGGATATTCTTCCGTGTTGCCGTCTTACAGAGATGCGATGGCTGGCTCGGAGACAGAGAGAAATATCTTGCTCAACGGTTATCTTGGTGACCGTGGGACCTAGGGCGCATTTTTCTAGTTCCTCGCGAATCACCGCGAATACCCGCCGAGATTTAGATTGCTACTTGTTACTTTGAATTAATTACTATTGTGAGTCTCACGCTGACTTGCATTCCCACCATACTTACCTATAGAGCAAGCAGATACCTAATGCCTTCCTCCCACCTCTCCCTGCATCCGGTGAGAAGAGCGGTGGGAACTGCAAGCTGGCTGACGGCGTCGGTGGGAAGGAGACACGACGTGTGGAGTTGGTTTGTAGACGCCTTGTGGAATGGTTGTATCTTAACTCGAATAAAGAGGAGTTATGGAAAGGACCGGGAATTGGTTATTAATTCCTTAATTCCCTTCCTCGCGTTCCCTCTGCGACCTCCGGCGGACCCGAGAGACTTTACAGTGGTGTCAGAAGCGCGATCAAACCGGAGATCGTAGATATCGCGAGGAAGCAGCAAGAATGGCGAGTCGCGTGAGTTTTGGGGGGCATGAAATGCCGCTGCAGAGTGTCATTGATGACTTCGGGGAGAAGATCAGCATTCTGGCTAAGGAAAACGAGGAGCTAAAGGAACGACTCTGCAGCGCGACTCAGAGCTCTGCTCCGTCGCGGGGAAACAAATTCTCGCTCATCAGCGGCATCGATGTATTCACTGGCCGCCCCGGGGAGAGTGTTGTAGCTTTCATCGAGCGAGTGGAAAGCGTGGCAGAATTGAGTGGCTGGACCAGCGAAGAGACCCTGAAGGCAGCGAGAGTGCGTTTGGGCGGTGACGCAGCAGAGTTCTGTCGTATCAAGGAGGAGTGCTACCAGGCGGCTGATTTTTCAGTTTTTAAGAAGTACCTCCTTGATCGATATCGCCCGAAATTAACGGCTCGATTCTATCGCGAGCAGTTAGGATCGGTGAGACTAGGGCAGGGAGAGGACTTAGAGTCCTTCGCGGACCGGGTGAGATCGATTAACTCTCACACGTATGAACTTCCGACCCACGCTGACATGGCTGCCGCGATCAAGCATGAAGCCGACCAAAGGGCCCTGGACGCATTCCTTCGTGGTCTTCCCGGTGAGCTCGGTCGTCTGTGCCGCTTGGCCGTGCCGGCGTCGTTCGACGCGGCCCTAGAGACGGCTATTCGGATCCGCGAAGCTGATCGCAGTCCGCGAGCCCCCTCGCCGGTCCGCCGTGTTTTCCGTTCCCCAGCGGAGGCGGGGCGGAGGTGCTATGAGTGCGACTCTCCAGACCATCTCGCGCGAAGGTGCCCCCGCCGGAGGTGTTATGCTTGCGGAGCTTCCGGCCATATCGCTTATCAGTGCCAGCGGAAACCCTCAGAGAAGCCTTTAAATGGCGGCGGGTCCGGAGGCGCCACCCAGGCCGGACCCCTGTAACCCTGTTCCTTCCACGGTTAGAGGCCGCTAAGCGGACAGAGGATTTAGTGGTGGCAGTTAGCGTCGTGGGAAAAGACTGCAGATTTTTGGTGGATACCGGTGCCCAAGTTTCCTTGGTAGCGCGTGGTGTGAACGGGGGTGAACGAATTAGAAGATCCCCATATCGTATAAAGGGCATTTCGGGGGAGACTGTGTATAACCATGGTGTAGAAACGGTGAAATTAGTGCTGGGAAAGTGTTCTTATAGTATAGATATGATAGTGGTAGATTCGGTGGGAGAATATCAGGGGCTTTTAGGGTTAGATTTCTTGGAAAAATACGGTGGACTAATTGATGTGAGTAAAAAGACGATGAAATTGGGTGACGTTTACGTTTCGTTGAGAGGCAAGTGCAGCGCGCCTGAAGGATGCGAGGAGAGGAAAAAAAAGAGTGCAAGGGTCGTTGGAGTGGACGTTGAAGTTCCTATTAAATTAACTGATGAGACAGTGATTCCGCCCAGGAGCGAAAAATTAGTGTGTTGCAGACTGTCAGATGACGCCCCTCTTGAAGACATGACATGAAGACATGAAGAGATGACATTACAGAGCCAGAGGTGATAACGGACGCACACAGTTGTGCTGTAGCGCGGGGTGTGTGTAAGTTTGAGAGAGGACGGGAGGTTATGGTAAAAGTAGGGAATTTCGGACTGGATGAGGTTGTTTTGAGACGGGGAACAAAAGTGGCAACTCTCCATGAAGTGGAGAAAATTTTTAAAGGTAACTTCACAGGCATAAGGCACGTCCGAGCAACGACTACCGAAGAGCGAAAGATAGATTTCCGGGAGAAGTTAGCGGATCTGGATGAACCGGAAAGGAAGGCGTTGCTACCCCTGTTGAAGGAGTACCAGAGTTTATTCACTGAAGGAAAAATACCTCCGGCCACAACAATTACCTCTCACAGAATCCCCACGGGCAACTCTCCACCCATTTATCGCCGCCCCTATAGAGTGCCATATCACCAGAAGGAAGTGATTCAAACCCTTGTGGACGAGCAGTTACGGGCCGGGATAATTGTCCCTAGCAGTAGCCCCTGGGCTTCACCAGTCGTCATTGTGCCAAAAAAATCAGCTGACGGCACCCCATCTTATAGATTTTGTGTTGACTTCCGTGGCCTTAATGCAGTGACTACCCCAGACGTGTATCCCCTGCCAAATATAACAGAAACGTTAGACTATTTAGGGAGGAGCCGTTACTTTTCCACGTTAGATCTAACGAGTGGTTATTATCAGATCCCTATGCATCCTGACTCCAGAGAGAAGACTGCCTTTAATGTAGAGGGCGGACATTTTGAATACAACCGCATGCCTTTCGGATTACGCAACGCCCCTAGCACGTTTCAACGCATGATGGACGGCGTTTTGAGAGGACTAAAGCCCACACAGTGTCTCGTCTATTTGGATGACGTCATTGTATTTAGTTCCTCCATGGATGAGCATGTTGAAAGGCTGAGAAGCGTGTTCGATCGGCTGCAAGAGTCAGGTTTGTCGTTAAAAATTGAAAAGTGTCACTTTGCTAGAGAAAGGGTAAGGTATTTGGGACATGTGATCGACCGGGAGGGTGTTCGTCCGGACCCTGAGAAAATAAACGCGGTTATGAATTTTCCTTCACCAAGTAATACCAAGGAAGTGCAATCGTTTTTGGGACTCGCCAATTATTATAGGCGCTTCATAAATAATTACGCTGTGGTCGCAAGACCGCTAACGCGGCTCCTCAAGAAGGGAACTAAATTCATATGGACACCTGACTGTGACGCGGCGATGGAATCCTTGAAGGCGGCCTTGGTAAGCACTCCGGTGCTCGCCTATCCTGACTTCGCAAGGCCATTCGTTATCTCCACTGACGCCAGCAACTTTGCGGTGGGCGCGGTGTTGTCGCAAGAGATAGACGGCGAGGAGCATCCCATCGCGTATGCATCGCGGCAACTTCAAGCAGCGGAAATAAACTACACGACCACGGAGAAGGAGCTGTGCGCGGTCGTATTCGCGGTTCAGTATTTTCGCCCTTATGTGTGGGGTCGCCCATTCAAAATAATCACGGATCACGCCGCCCTCCGATGGCTTTTAGTCTTCGCGATCCCAGTAGTAGATTAACCAGATGGGCGCTGAAATTAGCCGAATATGAGTATGAGGTTATTCACAAGCCAGGAAAACTCCACCTTAACGCCGACGGGTTAAGCCGAAAGATACGAGTGATGGAGGTAATGGATGATGAAGATTGGAAGAAGTACCAAGCCGAGGATATGGAATGCCAGGAGTGGAAGTCGTGCGAGAGTTTTGAAGAGAAAAATGGACTGCTGTTCCGATCGACAAGTGAGGGATTAAAGGTGGTGGTTCCTGTGAGCCGACGGGAAACTGTGTTCCGCCAACATCACGACCACGCTCTGTCAGGACACCTAGGAGTAAAGCCGACTATTAGACGAATACGACAGATGTACTGGTGGCCCTCCCTTGATAAAGATGTGAGAGAGATGATTGCTAGCTGTGTTCCTTGTAATCAACGTAGCCCTTACGGCAAGACGAGGGCACCCTTGAAGAAACTTCCAGTAAGTACCTCCCCATTTTCCTTCATCAGCATAGATATTGTTGGGCCCCTGCCGCGCACCTCGAACGGCAACCGGTTTATACTTACCATTCTCGATCATTTTTCACGATATTTAGAGATGGTGGCCATTCCCTCACAGACAGCGGAAGTGGTGGCCGACGCTCTACTTAGGCGGTGGATTTTGAAATTCGGTGTTCCTGATTATATACTGTCGGATCAGGGCCCTAACTTTGAGTCGGCTTTGTTCCAGAATTTGTGTAAATTTCTAGGGGTATCTAAATTACGTACATCACCCTTTCACCCCAGCTGTAACGGAAGGTGTGAGAGAGTGCATCGAACCATCTCGCAAATGCTAAGCCACTATGTTAATGGAAGAGACAATAGCTGGGATATGTTGTTAGCGTTTTCGGTGGCCGGATATAATTCATCCTATCATAGTAGCACGCGAGTGACTCCGTTCAAGGTGATTTTCGGTCGCGAAATGAAGACGCCCTTCCATTGCTTAGAGACCGTAGAGACTAGTACGAGAGATTCATATGTGGACGAACTGAGTGATCAACTCAAGCAGATTTGGAAAGAATGTTTGGGGAACAGTGAGAGGGCCCTTGAGTCGCAGGCAAGGCAATACAACAAGAGGAGCAGGGATGTGAACTACCAGCCGGGTCAATACGTTTACCTAAACGACCCCTGTATAAAGCCCGGCAGAATCCGCAAGTTCCACAAACCGTTTTCGGGGCCTTATAAAATCCTTGAGGTGCTCAATGACTCTAATCTACGTTTGCAGCTACGTTTTAGGACTATCGTGGTGCATAAAGACCGCGTTAAAGCACATAGGGGTGTGAGAAATAAGGAACATGAATTCGCAGACGCAATCAGGGGCGAGAAAAGGCGTGGGCGTCCGAGATTACTGATGGCGAGTGGGAAAGGAGTTGAGGAAGCATCAACGTCTCCGGAAATCGTTTCCACCTCCCCTTCTTCCACTCCAAATGCAACAACGAGGAAGAAAGAAATAGTAACAGTTTCCCTCCCTGTCCCTTCTTCGAAAATTGATGCCGTTTCCGATTTGGAGAGCGAGGCATCTTGGTCGGCGGTTTCCGATCATTCGGAGGACGAGCGCGCAGACGAATGGAAAGCCGACCGACCACGCCCACTCCGAGCAGAGCAGCCGTTACCTCAGCGTTCGCCGTACCCGCTGCGAAGTAGGCGGCGAGTTGCCGATAAAGACAAGGAAGACCCCGTGGAGATTGTTGACACGTAGGCGGCGACCTTGCCCGTTATGACCTTGCCTTCCTCCCTGTCCCCACCCCATTTTGAAGATAGCGCGGACCGCGCGAAGATAACGCAGACAGCAGCGGAGACTCCTTCGACCACCATGCCCCCTGAAGCTCTCCCATCCCTCAGTGCAAATTCCCCCCAAGTGTGTCCCGGTGCATATGATGAGCAAAGCAGCGAGAGTAATTGTGAAAGTACGACGCTAGCCGTTTGCCCATATAATTTGAGGCCACGGCCATGTTAAAAAGTGAGTGATGAGGCCATTATGGTGTTGGCCGAGTGTTTGCCCGAGGGGCGTTGAGTGTTTTTGAGTGTATGTAAGTCTACGAATGTAGCATCTATGTAAGTGCGACGGGACAGAGTGTTTTCCATTTGGATGATGGAGTACTGGTTGAGAAAAATATTTAAAATTGGTGATTGCGTTATGTCTTTTCATGATTCGAACAGTGATTTTGTATGTTCTGGAATTTTGAGTTGGTAATGGTATCATCTTTGCCCAGTTGATTGTATGATAAGTACAGTGTTTGTGTTGATTCAAGGGGGGTTATTGGGTTTACTACGAAGCACGCAAATTGTTCAAATCTCTTTCTAAATGACTTGTGCTGACTTTGAAGGGGTTACCATAATCAATATAGTGTGGGATTGTGATTTTCTTCATAGCGTTATATTGGGTTTTGGGTTCATTGTGGTGTTGTATTCCTGTCTTGTTTTTTCGACATTTTATCCTATTCTCCTATCGGTGGTGACCAATGTCTTATTTTTTATTTTGACTTTTCAGTATAATCGATTGTTTGCAATTTTTATGGAGCTGTTAATGTTAAGTGGTATAAATCTCTATGTGGTGTGGGAATGCAAGTGGTCGGCTGACAGTTAGAAAAATTTCACTATGTTCAATTTTTCTTTTGGAGGGGGGAATGGTGTGAGTCTCACGCTGACTTGCATTCCCACCATACTTACCTATAGAGCAAGCAGATACCTAATGCCTTCCTCCCACCTCTCCCTGCATCCGGTGAGAAGAGCGGTGGGAACTGCAAGCTGGCTGACGGCGTCGGTGGGAAGGAGACACGACGTGTGGAGTTGGTTTGTAGACGCCTTGTGGAATGGTTGTATCTTAACTCGAATAAAGAGGAGTTATGGAAAGGACCGGGAATTGGTTATTAATTCCTTAATTCCCTTCCTCGCGTTCCCTCTGCGACCTCCGGCGGACCCGAGAGACTTTACACTATGTTCCTTTAAACTGAACCCATTCAGCCTACAAATAAGAGATATAAATTAAAATATTCACAAATAAAGAAGTGATGCATGTCATCTCACTTGATTTATTTATAACATATTGATACAACTAGGCTTTTACCTTATGGTGGTATGAGATTAATAATAAATGAATGTAAGGTCTGCCAATCAAAGAGCAAAGTAAAGGGACAGAAAATACACGAGCATGACATGCGTCTACCTTCCGTTTTTCCGGCTATAAAAATCATAACAGACGTGATACTTGCTCCAAAATTAACTGTATCGTTGGAATGTATTTTTTTTCTGGAACTACAGATTTGTCTCGAAGTCGAATTAGTTATCGAGACTTTTTCAGGTAATTTGAAAATAAATCATGGAAAAGGAAATGTATCCATATTTGCTATCTAATCTGCATTTTAAAAAATGCGGATGGTGTGAAAGGAAGTAATTCCCATCAGTAGCGCTGGTGAATGAGACCATAAGTCTGTTTCATCAAAAGTACAAACATATGAGGATTTTCATGCAAGTTTAGTTACATGTGTATGAATGTCAGAAACTGATTAGCCGCGGTTATGTTAATAATAAAGTGCTGAAATATGGTGAGAATAATTAATTATTTACACAGTAAAAGTTCTAAATATTTTGGAGGGTGGCAGGAGGTTAAAAAAAGAAACACGAAGAAGGATGTAAATAAAATTTTGGGCCGTTTTTATTTCACATGACGCCTACCCACAAAACTTTTAACAAAGAATTAGAAAGAAATGATATTTAAAAATACTATTGAGTTTTTAGATAGAAATAAATTATATACTACCACAATAACCTGCGATAAGTACGTGATTACTCGCAAAAACTCAAGAGCTGTTTTGGAATAATTACCCTCGTCGAAAAGATAATAGAATCAAAAATATGGCATACGGTAAGGCGTATAAATGACATAGACTCGGTCCATGGAAAGCATTAAGTTCTTTAGAGCCATCATCTTTCCTAATGGATTTCCATTGAGAGAAGTCATTTTAGACATACCTACTGGAAATTTTCTCTATTTAGCTAAATGAAAACATTTAGGTTCCATCGTTTAGCTTGCAAAATAAAAGGTAAAATTTTTTATCGAAAACAATTTGATGCCACCTAGGTATTTAACATTATTTTGAACGTATAATTTGTGAAAGAGTGAATGTTTTCGATTTCGAATGAAAAATATCTATAGCAGTTGAAATTAGAATTGTTTACACTAAGGATGAGAAAATGCGGGCCTATAATCTATTGGATCACTACCTATAGTAGGAGTCATGCAACCCCAAATTTTTTTCGAGCTAAATTTTCAATATAAAATATTAAAAAAATGTCCGCGTATCTTTATATTACACCGTTTAAAAATAAGAGTAGATAAATTAATAAATGGAAACTGCAAGGGTGAAATAAACAATAAGGAATCTTGTATTTTTTCCGTTATAATCTCAGTATTACAGACCATTTTTCGGTATTACAGATGTTCAAGTTTTGAAAATGAAAATTTATCAAAGAAATGGTAGCCATTTAATGTCTAACATATTTGGTAAGCTCTTGGCATAGTTTGGACGCCGGAGATATTAAACCAGTTGTTCTCCCCCAAGTGATTTGTCAAAACGTTAAGTGACTTTCGTGCTTTCCCCTCTAGATGGCAGTGGGATCGTGATCTAGATTACCGGCCGTGATGAATGAGATGAGATGTGCCCCGTCCTCTTTCTCTTGTCCACGTCACAACTGTTGAAGGGAGGTCTCTGGGATCCTCTTCGGAATTCTGGATTTCGCCCGTCTTTTTTTTTACGTGATGCATCCAAGGGACGTTTCAGGGTTCAGGAATGGGGAGGTTTTGTGGGCAAGGAGTAAAGGTTTGAAGCCCTAATTCCTCCTCATTGGACCACGCCAAGTATAAATCCATGGTCCCCTTGCACCCCTCCTCTGTCTTCTCTTTCACCCTACCTACTACTCCTGCCATGGTATAGAGGAATGATTAATGGGTTACCATGACAACGGATTACGCCGAGTCCAAAAGGTATAAGGCGAAATCCTTGACCTCCCTGTGTTGTTATGTGAGAGCACTGGTGGATTATGGGATAGCCGATGGCGGGAGGTCATGAGAGGGGGGGGAGGATAAAACCCCTTTAGTTGGTTTGAATGAATGAATGAATGTAGGGGGCTATCGGTGGGGACGGAATCACTAAAATGTTACCCGAGCATCGTGTCAAGGGGAGAAAGAAAAAAAAGAAGTTAGTAAAGCAGGAATAATGCCTCCCATATAAGGACGAGGCGGAATTTTTCCATTCGAAAATGCGGTGTCATCATTCATGTTCTTTTACTCGTACATCCGGAGATAAATGATATCTTTGTGCATTAAAATCTTCCGTTCCATGATGATAATGTATGCATTTAGGGTATAAATCCGGTCCATTCCGTGTCCCAAATAAATTAAAGCCATTTGTTATCATTCAGGGTTTCATTTCAAATCCGAGCTTGAGGGTGTACTTTAATGGTTTTACTGATTAGGATAAATGCTCTGGCTTTCATGTTTATTCTAGGTAGGTACTTAATTTTATCGCGGATCAATACTTTTAGTAATATAATCAATGCATCTATAATATGATCAAAAAGCTAACATTACATTTGTAATGTCTGATTCATTAGCAGATATTCTGAATTTGTCTAAAGTAAGTTACAAAAATGTTATTATAGTTTAATTGTTAGTTTTCAACTGATGTTTATGAATACATATTTTTCAGGTAACAAAAACATGCGGTTGTTAATTAATTTTTCCTAATCCTTGACATTTTGAATTAAAGCGCCGGTTACGGTAATGATTTTACTTACGATAGAATTGGTAAGGCTTTCCAAATATTGAAAAATGAACAAAAATACTAGTAATGGTATGAGTATAGCCTTCTTTTCCAAATATTACTGGCGTTATTCTCTCATAGAACAAATATTAATGGAAAATAAGCGTAAAATCGCTATTGGCCCAGTGAAATTCACTTTCTCACTGTTTTCGCCATTTTTACCACAAACTCGGCTCCCAAAAGGCAAAATGTGAAGCGTTGCCAAAAGGATATTTTGGGTTTTCTGAGTTCTTTATTTACATTTTGAGCCCTTTGCTTTTAAATAACGATGCCGTTTTTTCATTTCTAATAGGGTTAAAACCTACAATGGTGACGAAAAACGACAGCGAATAAGAAAAGACTTTGGTCTCTATGATCCATATACAAGGTGTTTACCTTACCTAAGAATATACTATTCCCTTGTTTGCTCCAAAATACGATGAGATCAAATAGTTCAAAATTAGAAGTTTAAAAATACAATTCGTTTAAATTAGTTTTTCTATTTTTTATTCATTTCATAATATATTCCTTCGAAGTCGCAATATAACGCATTGATTATGCCAAAATCTTCAATGAGTCGAGATTTAACAGAACCTAAAATATTTTGCATGTTATTAAATATTTTAGCTTGCGTATAAGGGGTTACTTAAAGACGCGAGTGGCGAGGCTCAGTGTGTGGGGACCGAAATTGGATATATGACTACGCATGCATATGCGAAGCAAAATTTAAGCTAGTACGGTGGAGAAGAACTTTGAAATAGGAGACTACGACAAAGTATGGACTGAAGCAGGCTTTTCTTCGTTGCCAGAAAGATCAAAATGCCCGAATACCAAGGCGTTGTCCCAATCATGAGTTGCACAAACTGCCCTGATTGTTGGTGAGTTAAAAATGTTACCATCTAGGTGTTCAATCAGTTGTAATTAATTATTCGTAATTTTTCAGAAATTATTTTATATTTCAGTACCATCTTTCATCTTTTTTAACTATTTTTGGCGCTATGTTTTTTTAAATTTAACCAATGGATGGAAGGATGGAAAGATGTTTAAACCTTTTCACCTTTTTATTTTGGGTTTTTACCACGGTGATATAGGTAATATGTCACTCCACTGATCAATAAAATAACGCTGCCCCACTATTGGAAATCTGCTCCGTTTCCTTTCCCAAGATTGAGCCATATACATGATTAGATCTGGATTGAGAATCAATCAATAATCACTCTTGTGGAACGAATAGATAGGAATCATAAATCACATTCGCTGATCAAGTTGTGGGATCGAATCTCCGAATGGAGGAAAGTGAAAGGAGGTAAGAAGCAGGAAAAAATTGTAAAATAATTAGTTCCGTGGCTAAAGTGTGTAATGCGGAGACCTAGGAATCCAATGTATTGAAAGCTGACATCACTCAATGTAGCAAATGTAGAAGGTAGTCCATTGTACATTATGGTAGGCCAAAAATATGCATTTTTTCGGAATGAATTTTGCCCTGTACCGTTCAGTTTTCTACTTGTATCAAAGTGCCAGATTTGAACTTTTTTCAAAATCGGATGGTGTTTACCACGACCACTGGAGCCCAAAAAGTTTAAAATTGGGCAAAATTTAGGTTTAATTAGGAGGCAAACACCTGTGGAAATAATGACAACTATACCCATTTTGGAAATAAGCAATGATGAGTGGGTATAACTTCTGTTTCTAAACTGCTTTTGCGTCGGCGTCGTTCCTCACCATTAGTTACATTATATTCAATTCATAATTTGAAATAAATTCTGAAATAATATGTGTTTTGGTGATAAATAAACAAAAACGTTTTAAAAATGTGAAAAGTATTTACCAAATGACGCCGGAAGCCGTTATGTAATTTCAAAATACAATCATTTGATAACTAACCTATCTTCTTCGAGAGCGTTCAGCCACTCATTCGGCACGGAACTGAATAAATGTCATCGAACTTCACGTTTTCCATCAACAAGCAATCATTTTAGAACTGAATGGAGTAAGTAGAGATTAACCCTTTTCAACGCAGAGGTGTTTCTTCAGGAAATTAAATTTCAACACTATTAAAATTGTGAAATTTTACATACTAAAAAAAAAACGAAACTTTATTGGTCAATTATAATTATTGTGGCAGCTACATTTTTCACCATTAAACATTAAAGCACAAAAGAACGTGTAGTTTATATATTTTCCAGAATACAGCAACATTGGGTTGTAATGGGGTAATACGCCACTACTTCTGATCGGGTGACTTTTCCCATATATATGGTATAATAAATAACGTGAAATAATTTACAGCTTACATGCATGGATGCATGCAGCGTAAATAGCACGAACAAGTTTGGTAGAAAAAACCAGTAGGCGTAATTACGCTATATCCAGCACTTAATATGATTGTTCGGGGCCTCCTTAACACTCTATTGAAGATAGCAGTTTGTTTCCCATCACTCCCTCCCCATTGCAGGGGTGAGAATAGCGGGAGTGAATGTTTTCAGGTGAAAGGGTGAAAGAGTGGGGAGGGGCGGTGTCATCAGGAATTCAGACCGCGATCCGCCCCTCTTTGTCATCCCCTGTCACAACCCCTCTCTTCTCATATTTTCTCCCCTCCACCCTTAACCCTCCCCCCAGCTACCCCTCACGTCTCCATCTCCCCTTTTTGGAACACGAGCGTCCCAGCATCTCAATATCCGTCGTGATGCAGCGAAGGAGAACTTCTCTCCCCCCACGCATGCAGGGTGTCTTACTTTTCCTCGCGATCAACTGATCGCACGTGAAATCTTCGAAGGCGTTCTCAAATTATTTGAGGAAGAAAAAAAGCTTCACATGCGGAAAATATTGTCCTCAAAATGAAAAACTGCACGCACACTTTAAGAATTATTTCAATTTAATTTTTATTTGAAGTTTAAGATATTTAAAAACCTCTCATCACTTTTCCTTTAGTGATGTCAATTGAGAACACACGTGGCTGAAATCCGTAAGTTTAATGAATACACGCATATATAACTTGACTACGATATCAATCTTCATTGGATGTTGTACCTACTCTTTTGATGCATACGTACATTTATGGGTTTACAAATTGTTCTAGATATGTGGAAGTCTTCTATATTTTTTCTAGTAATTATCAGTTGATCAATTAATTGAAAAACTATGCTCTTCTTAGGTTTTTATTTTTTAAATTTTAAATTTTATTCAAAAACCACCGAATACAGCTCATATTGGCCATTTTACATCGGGTTATTCAAACAAATTTAATAACTAAACGCACACGAACAACCATGCCCTGGACAGGGGAAATCTACCCAGGCGGGACTCGAACCCGCGACCTCTTGTTTGGTAGGCGAGGACGTTACCCCGCCGCCACCGATAGAAAATAATACGCCATTACACGCGACTTGTAAAAACAATGGCACTATGCATGAGGAGCAGTACGAATCCAGGATATTTGTGATTCTTTAGGTGCAATTGAAGTCAATGTGAAAATGAAAGTTATGAGAGTAACTGATAGCGGAAATGTGAATGCTATGATCAGTGGGGAAAAGAATGTATAGTTATAGAGTAAGTTAGAATGTATAGGTATATAGAAAGCGTGCTGACTGATAACTGGAAGAGTGAGACAAAGACAAGAATAGCTATGGGAAAGGTAGCATTTAATTAGAAGAGAAAAATTTCATTAGGCAGCTTGAATGTGTGGCTGAGGAAGAGAATGTTGAAATGCTATGAGAGGAGTGTTGCGTTATATGGATGCGAAACGTGGACCGTGGAAGGAGCAGAGATAGGGAAAGGACCGACGCTTTAGAGATGTAGGTGTGGAAAAGGTCGGAGAGAGTGAAGTGGATTGTTAAAGAGAGGAATGAGGAGATACTGGCAAGAGTGGAGGAGGAGAGAAAATTTTTGAGAACTGTGCTAAGGAGAAAAGGGAATTCGATTGGGCATATTTTAAGAGGGTAGGGGATTTTAAATACAACAGTCGAAGGAACAGTGGAAGGAGAAAAGAAAAGCGAAAGAAGAAGGCTGAAGATGACAGAAGCATTGAGGCATGGATGAGAGTATAAGGAAACCAAAGTGGCCTTGGATTGGAGAAGATGGAGACGACTTTGGTGTTTGGATGCTGCCGGTGGGAAGAGCATTAGTTCATGAGGGTGTAATTAGGGTTAAAGATATTTAAAAACGTTCAACAATTTTTTTTGTAAACCTTATGAATTGTTAACATACAAGGGCTCCTATGTCGTTTCTATGTTTAGAGAAAACAATTCTTCTCGACCTGAAAAAAATATTGCTACTCTCTATTGTAATAATTACTTTTCATTATTAACGAAGTTATATTTTTCTATAATTCTAAAATTTAGCAGTCTCCCCTAATTTTTCTTCTTTGCTTTGAGGCTGTTCTTAAGTTCGAATAAAATACGTTTACTATTTTATGAAGCATAACGAAAATGCATCGGAAACTAAAAGCCTCCAGAATATTGTTGAATTTTTAATCCAATAGTTAATATGCTCTTAAAAGTGGTATACATTTATTTCATTTGCGGGATAAAATAACTATTTTCGTGAGAGACTTCCTTTTTTTTTAAATTGATCCCCTAAGGAAAGTCTTGAATTTTACATACTTGAATTTTCAAGAACTGTATGGATGATTATATCCGAAAAATTGCTATGATTAATAATTTTACTCGATATCAAAATAACATAAAATTGAACATCACCAAAAACTTCAATGGAAGTAGAATCTGGGGTTAAATTACTTTTACAAAATACAATTAAACGATCTTCAGGTTTAAATTTCATACACCTCTTAGATGTTAATACATTCGAAGAAACAGTAGTACAATGCTCCTTCTGATAAGATTGAAAATTGTTCATTTGAATAGTTTTGTAACACAAAACATCAGATGCAGGAAAACTCTCCAAGCCACCAATATTCATTGTAACATTATTAGGTATCCTTGCGAAGCAAATAGTGAGCCAATATGAACCTTGTACATTGTGATCATTACCAACAGCAAAAGTAGACTTAAAGCCGAAAAGAGTTCCAATGGTATCAGCGACCCAAACATTAACAGCTCCAGCATGATTAGCCTTCAACACAGTAAATTCCTTAATTATTTTCTCCACAGGCCTCCGAGGAGACCATCTTCCTACAGAACGATACTTAGGCATGCTCAACAATACCATCAAAATTTAGTGATTAATAAAATGCAAGTATTACATTTTACACCTTCTTAAAATGTGGTTTTAGTGTTTTTTTTAACTGTATTCAAGTACTAGCGTTAGAAATCTCGACGGACCAGTGTAAAGGAAAAACAAGATTGTCCGGCAATGTTCCTGAATGCGTCGAAAAATTTATCTCCTTGAAAAGAGCTTGAATATCGGATCTCATCGATCCACCATGTCGACCATCCCGTGATGTTAATGCTTTGGAAGAAATATCGAGGATTTTTTTCCTTTGCATGATATCTGTTTATGCCGCTGACGTGGCCAATATTTCGTCGCTGTAGGGGGCGATCCAAGGTTTGATGGGACGAGGAATGGGGAGCTGAGTGAAGAGAAATGCTCGTTGGTTACCCAAAGTTTTGCGGGGCAATGCTGGGGGATTTGCGCGGATTTGGAGGCGAGAGAGTGATGGAATGACGAATAAATAAGGTGGGATGAATGTGGTTGAACTGCGAGTGCAGGAAATATTACATCTCTCCGATGATGCATTTTCATTTTTAGGCGTGGGGGAGCATCCAAGAATTGCGTGAGCAAAATTTTAAACATTACTCCCACTTCACGCATTTTGCACACCCGTTATTCACGTTCTTTCAAAGGTTTTTAGAATTTTTTGCTCTAGCTCTACGCCAAATATTTTATTCTACGCTCAACCAAATATTTTATTCTATTTTTGTCTTATTTCAATTTCACATGATTGCCGTAATACGTGTACAATTGAAGAATTGTGAATGCTAAATTATAAATAAAAAAATGTAAAAAGTGTACTTAGCGATACCATTACCATACCACTGGGGATATTTAAACGCCGAAATACCGGGAGGTCAACTATTCTATTAAGTAAAATTTAACTTTATTTTGAACGTAATACCAACCGAATTTTAAACTCAACCACGAATCTTTTTCTCGCTAAAGAATTAAAACTTTTTGCAAATGTAATTGTTGCAAATGAAATTGCGACATCCTATTCCCAATTTTGAGCACAAGAAAGCAAACTCTTTACCTCTTCTCTCAAGGAGGTCTTACATCATACTTCTTGTTGACCGTAATAAACATAACTGATTCCGCTTGTTTTTTGTGGAATCTATTCTTTCACGGAATTGCTGTCGTGCTGTTATTAAAAAAAAACAAACGTAAGCTTGCATTGAATACATCATATTTACTTTAATGCGTGAATAAGTAACATCCAAAAATTAGAAAAAGTTTTTAGTCGAGAAGACATTTTCATGTGAAATCCAAAACAGTATTAAAACAAACAGTTTCAAAAACATTCTCTATTATGATTCAGTTTTCAAAGTATAGAAATTAGTATTTTTCTGTTTTTTGTTTCATCATCTATATTTAGCATTTAGCTTGATTATGACGATTACTTGATGACGTCACAAGCTCATTCCGATTGTATTACCTCATCTCAGCTATCTTTAGTAAGCGCTGAATATCTAAAATTCGCACGCCGGGATGCAATACTTTAAAGTGATGACATATAAGTATTCATATTATTTAAATTCCTACGTCGCAAGGTTACTGCGTTATGTGAATGTGCACAGACTTCTTTTGGGAAGCGATGACAGCTTTGTAAAATAGATATCATCAACTAATTTTCTAGAAATAAATGCTTTCACTATTTATTTATTTTTTAAAGGGAAATAGCATCTTTCCTTGTTCAAGGTGCCTTCAAAATTTTAGTTACTCCTTACCTGTACCTTAATGCTTTGAATATTCTGATTCTCTAATACGTTGAATGCATGAAAGATAACATTTACTGGTAATTCTAGGAAATAAAATGCTTAAACACCTTCGCAAATGCACATGAAAGCCGTTCACAATATGGGTAATTGAATTAATTTGATTGGAAGTGTCAAAGTCGTACGGAAGTCATTCGCAACTGATGGTAGTTAAAAGATCTACGCTACACATGTAGTTAGATGTATATCGGGAAGACTGGGCCACCCAGGTAGAACTCGTGTCGAAGAACATAAGCAGCTCATCTTCCTATGGCAGCTGGCAAGGTAGCAGTGACGGAAAATGATGCTTTAGGCCTTGCAATCAACTTTGATGGGAAAACAGTAATTATCCGGTTGCAGAGTTACAAACTCGAAGTTATCCATGAAGCTGTTGAGATAAAGAAAATTAGAGGTGCAGATCTCAACGTCGCTAATGATTGTGGCCTTAAACGAGGTACACGTGGCATTCTGCTAAAGACAAATTTCTCATCTCAACCTGTCTAAACTCCCTTTTCTACGTTTAAAGGAAGGATAGTAGTTTACAGAATTTGGGGCATAATTAGCAAGACCCTGCAGCTTCTTATAAACATCGGAAAAAAGACGAGCTTTTACTATTTCTTTGATCCCTTCAAATACAAACGAGAAATTGTCATAAAAATTGTTATTTGATATTGATAAATTTACTGTTAATTGTCGAAAAAATGAAAAAAGGATTTTTTACTTCCAACTGAAAAATATAAATTTTTTAGTATGTCCAATTCTTTCTCATCTAGTATGGCAATTTTTTGTGTTTTTTGCATTAAATTTATTTATAAATTCGATATTGCATAAGTTGTTGGATGGCGTGACTTTTATGTATCAAGGTATTGATTTATCGCGAAAAATAAATCAAATCAATAACTAATTAGACTACCTGTATCCACTTATCCGAGGATCGGTCCTCCGGTTGAATGCTTCATATTTAACTCTTTGCCCTCTCCTCAGACTTGCTCTCAAATTTTGGGCTCCTGTTACATGTTCTATCCAAGAGTAAGGCATCCACAAAACCCAATTGGCGTTTTTTGGCACTTCAGCTGGATTGAAACAAAGAAAATCGCTTTTAGAGGTGAGAACTTTTTTGAAGAATTGTAATAAAAGTCCGAAATTTTTTGGTCCAGTTTTCTTTAGGGATTTAATTTCAAATATTTACACAGTTTTGTTTTTCTTGACCTAAGATTATTCAGTTCCTTACGGATAAAAATATTCTGCTCATGCTTTGACGATGAAAATGCTTCCACCACCCGTATTATAGTAGCCTGTGGAATTAAAATTACAAAAAAATATTCCCCAAGATCGCGCATTGCATATAATCAGTTGAATATTGTGTCAGATATTTCATTACATGCACCTTTAAAGCAATAAAAATGTGATGGCCTCATCGAGAGCAATTAAGTAAAACATTCGGATTCATCAGTATTTTTTCACCTGAATACTTAATTGTATATTCGGTAATTGTGGAAAAAATGCATGTCTGCTAAAAAAATAGTCGAGTTCATCTTTAAAATGCTCGTGCAATCACGAGGTATTTTTAATGCTTTCACAAAGGCTGAATCTCAGTAAAACACCACTGAAAAACATCTCTGAAGGATAAGATCCAGCCTTGTGGTAAAAATAATAACCCAATTTCAACATATTTATGAAATGCATGTTACCTACTGGTTGCCAATGCGTGTAGGAAAAGGTGTTGAGCCACTCATTTTTTTTCCAGATTGGTTTCAATAATTATTTCTGTCAATGGCAAATTTGTCTTGATTCTTGGTGGAAAATCTTGAATGTGTGAACAGTGCGCCTACGACTTGGAACTAAGACTCTTTAGAATTGAGATTGGCAAAAGCTGCAAGTTTCGATATTTAAACATCGTAAAATAGAGAAGGTAATAAGTCAATTATTATATCCATATCGTACTAGATGTTAAGGAAACATTGAAATAAAAGTCATATTGGGACCTCTTGCAGGACTGACAGTCCTGTTTGATTATATCGATAAAAGTCCCCGAGAAAAAGGAATAGAAGGTGAGATCAATGACAAAGCCACTTCTTGCGATGAAAGAACAAGACCAAGTCGTTGTAAACCTCTTTCAAAAGATAAAGCAATCAAGTTCTTTCAATCTAATCCATACCAAGTCTTCTCAAGTCTCTGGAAGTATCATTTCCACAACGTCAAGAGAACGCAACGCTTACTGAACTTCTGAGCCCATCGTAGGAACTACCTTATTGCTCTAGCCGTGTGTTTCTCCTTGAGAAGTCATCGCCTTAGAACTATAGCCTTAGTTTCCGTGTGCATTGGAAAGACAAAATGAAATGATCTCAGGAACGATTCTTGGAACATGTTATCCAATGAACAACTATTCCTTTCATAACCCATTCCTTTAATCTAATGATGCACGTAAGTGTTCTGGGAACAGCCAGTTCAAGATGCCATTGAGATGTTTGCGTTAGACTTCTCTGGTGCGATTCACGTGGCCGTGCATTATTGCCAGTTTAATCTTCGAAGTTATGAAATCACCGGTTATTTGTGGAAAATAATTCGCATCATATGGATTCTCTAAAACCAATATAAATGGAATGACGTCGTATGGTAAAAACATTTAGCTTTTTGATTTTCAGAGACGAGGATTATAATATATGCAACAAATCCCATATTTATAAGTGAAATGCTTGCAGCAGAAAAAAATATGCTTTTAGTAATATTATTGATGAATGACTCCCAAAGTACCTTTTTTTGATAAATTTAACCACCATCTCATGTGTGACGACCTGAATATTTATGGAAACCCAAGCCCCATTCATACTATCTACGAACAAATACTTAATAGGTGTTACTCAAACCAGATTAATTAGTTAATAGGTTCAAACGAAGCTTTCCATGCTTGGGACCAATAATTTAAAATTCGTCCTAAAAAAATGTGAAACTTTGGCTGTCTTATACTAATCCTTAATCTTAATTCCATTGTTTTTATTTACTGCATCATTCAGGAGAAAAATCAGATACATGTAAGTCAGATAACTTGTGATAACAAACCATAAATATGAATTTAATATACTGGAGTAAGCTCTCTATGAGATAGTAATGAAATACCTTTTCTTGGAAAATGGATAGAGAAGAGAAATGTTTTTAAAAAGCCGGCAGGCATTCTAATGATTACAGCTAAATATAAAAAAGGATTAAGATAAGTGTTTGCCCGAGGTATAGGATATGGGGGTAAGTTTTGTTCTAGTGGTTTCAGAATAAAGGCTGATTTTGTTTAAAATATGGAATAATATATGCTGGAGATTCCTTGAGGGTGAAAATGAATGAAAGTGGCGTAGCCAAGGGAGGGTAGTTGGTTACAAGCCTCCCCCTTCAGCCTTTGAAAGAGGCGCCAAAAACGAGTAAGATGACCTCAATAAAAATGCTCGTGAAAAATTACTTTTCATGAGTCCTAAAAAATCACGCTTTCAACGAAATATTACAAACATTTTCTCCTTTGCCCAGGGATGTTTTTCATACACCCAGGAAGGGCCCCGCAATACTCGGTATACCCTTCTATTTCAGAATTCTAGCTACGCTACAGAGAAATAACCTATGCAAATAATTCCAACTAGAAGAATACGTAGGATATGTATGCTGGCAGAAGGGAATGGGTAAATTTAACAGTTGAAACTAACGCAGATTCGCGTCATTGTAGCAGAGGAAAGAGAAAACGTGCTGAGGTGACATTTGCATATTATTGCCCTTCCCTTCTGTGCATTCCCTCTGGGGTCACCAAAAGTTCCAAGCGGGTTTCGCATGTATATATTTAAAAATTTTTTAGAAGCAATAAAAATGCATTATTATTATTATTATTATTCAAATTTTTACACTGTTCTTTTCTGTAATTTCTACACGAATCTCAATTTATAAAATATTAATGAATGGATATTTTATCAATTATCAGGGTTTCCACGTAAGAGTAAACACAAAATACAATAATGTCAGCTAAATAACGCAACCGGAACAATTATATTTGCACCACCAATGTGATAAATACATTAGCTAGCTACGCTGCTGAGAAATGACCTATAATCTTTCCTAAGAGAAGAATACGTAGGATGTGTATGCAGTCACAAGGGAATGAGTGAATGTAACTGTTGAATCTAACGCGGATTCGCATGAATGTAGCAGAGGAAAGAGAAAACGTGCTGAGGCGACATTAGCATCCCATTGCCCTTCCCTTCCGTGCAACTCACAGGGGGCGCCCATCGGCTAATGAGACCAAAACGCAAGGCGCCAAGCCATTTTTCCGTCCTCCCGGATCGCGGCACGTCCAGTTCCACGTCATAAGCCTCTCACATTTCCTCATTTCTCTCTCGGTCACACGTCGCGGCGCCGTAATTACCCCCATATAATTGCTGGACGCGTACGCCAAGCCCCAAATGTATCGCTAGCTGACAGCGCAGCGGTGTCGGACGTGGCGCCGTTGGAATTCTCTGTCACCTACCTAGTCCTCTTATTTTCAGACGCTTACTATGCTTCTTTTTTATCTCCGTGGCATTGATTAAAAAGCACTACGTACTTATTGCATACCATGCGAGTGCACAAGGTGAGCGTGTTTTTAGTTTATATCCCTTGAAGGCTTTCGACGACAAATCCTCATTTTTAGGGTTTTCAAGCTTGTAGCACTCCCGTTGAAAATTACATGGTGCGTTGGGTCCTCTATTCGCCAGTGGTGAGGTGGTAGTTGAAGCACCTAAGCCAGGTTTTCCTGCGTGAAAAGTCTTGCCAAGAGAGTGCAGATAACTTTGCAGGTAATATCAGCCGCGAAAGGGAGACAGGATACATTTTTTGAGTGCATCATTTAATCTGGAGAAAAAAACGCGCATAAACTTTAAGCTTTTATTTTTTAACATGGCTCATCAGAATGAAAGTTGAAAGTTTTTTGCAAGAGAACACCCTGAATATTTTCCCATAAGTATCTAAAAGTATCATTTGCTCTTCCACGTTCGTACAAACATTTTTTATCTTTCTTATCCTACCATCATGCATTTATCTCTCACTTTTTGGCTAAGATACATAATTTTGTAATAAAACGTTGAATCGGCTCCTTCATTAATCGCTCTAATCATTGTTTCAAACTAGAGCTCAACGAAGCTAGCCAATTTTTTTATTGGCATAAATGGAATAAATAAATTGACCGGCAAAAAGTTCTCATTTTGGCTTAGAAAACTTACGCTATAGTTTCTATGTTATTTTATGGAAAGATGTTGACGGCTCACCAGATTGAATGTTGTCGTAAAAAATTGACTTATCAATAAATCATCTGCATTAGAAAATGAGTTAGTTCAATTACAATGGAGATTTACGTCGTCATTGGGGCCTTTACGCTTGCGCAAAAATGCATTATTCATTTCTGAAGAGAGAATTGCCGCGAGCGACCGTCTTACGACCTAAGTACACGATCACATCCGTGAATCAAATATTTATCAACAGGCCATCTAGGTCTAAGTTCCATGTGCCTCTAAATTGACCGTTTATTAATCTGAATTAGAAATTACGCAGCTGGCATCCATCCTGACTGCCAGCAGGGCCGCCGGTTAAACTACGAGTATATTCGTTGAAAATGGGCACGCGCGCAGTCCTAAAACCCTCGACTCAGAATTGCATCACTGCGGAAACGTCACAACCACCATACCCATAGTTTGATTTTATCATCATTTTCTGCCAGGATTTAAAAAGATATAGATCTCGTAGCTGTGTGACACAAGCGTGTGGCCTCGTTGAGTTATCGATCGTTTTCAGCACCACTGTTTGAGTCACGGTGCATCGAGGTCTCCTTGGTCTAAGTGTAAGCTTCAGTTGAATGAGACAGTTAGTGGGAGTGGAGGGGCCGATTTGATATATCCAGTGAGTATGTTTTTGAAGGAGGGAGGGGTGGGAAAGAACTGAGTAATAGTCCTTCCGGGAGGGGAAAGTTAGCAGTTTTATTTCACGTGCTCAGTGCGAACGGTGTGATCAGTCGCGGGTGGAACCTTTCGTCGGTCCGTAAGTGTTAAGTACGCGTTATGAATTCGTTTCTCTCGGATATCCTGGCTGAGTGAGGGCGTATTCTTTGTGATTATCCCTCTGGAATTTTGAGAGTGCTGGCACACATACTTCAAATGACCGAGTAAGCCGCTACGCACACCGTGTAGTGGCACTACAAAGCCATGGTAAGTGCTCTTTACTTTCATGCATTGGGCAATAATATTCAGTTATTTATGCGTCGTGCGGTGAGATATTTTATTCTTTATTGTAGGATTAATGTTGCTTAATGTAGGTGATCAGTTTACTGAAGAGTTCTCCGATTGGTAAAATTAGCGCCATCTGTACAATGGCCTTTAATATAAGACATGGTCTCAAGCGTTATTTTGTGGAATTAATTCATGTTAAATGAAATAAAATAACTATGTTTTATTCCACACTTTGTTTTAAATCGTACGACCCGGGTTTCAACATCTAGTGTTATCATCAGGTACAATTACCTTTCATACCCCATGTATCATACAAATTGTGTAATGTAATTCATAATGTAAAAGTGTCATTTTATAATCCTTTTTAATACAAAAGACAAGTATGACGATCTCCAAAAAAGTGGTGTTTATCAGTTGAAGTGCGATACCTGTGAGATTAAATATATTGGACAAACTGGGAGAAACTTTTACGTAAGAATGAAAGAACATCGACGATGTTTTTTAAATAATGACGAATCCTCTGGAATAGCAAAACATTTATGTGACGAATACCATTGGTGTAATCTTGAACCCAGGATTTTACAACATATTGACAAGGGGAGAAAAATGAACTTTTTAGACCAGGTTGAAATTGTGAATTGCCCCACTAAACTTTGTAATGACCATATGTTCCCCTCCCAGTCACCTTTACTTAACGTCACACTACCAACCCCCTACGACCCTCAACCTTTTGAGAACCCCTCCCCACTTTATCCCCCCTTTTTTTTCTTGTCGTTTATCCCATGCAAGCCAGCCCAAGGCCTCCCCCACTCCTTTCTTCAAAAATCAGCTTTACCCGCCATCAATGTTCCTTCCCACCCGCCCCCTTTTTTATCCCCCCTTCCACCCACGTTTACCTATTTAAGAGCGTGCCACCCATCTAATTGTACCTGATGATAACACTAGATGTTGAAACCCGGGTCGTACGATTTAAAAAAAAGCGTGGAATAAAATAAAGTTATTTTATTTCATTTAATAATGACCTTGAATGTGAATTTTTTTAATCATCTCTTTGATCTTCATGTGCGCATTCCATTCAAAATATTTCTATTGAGGTTTGGTTAAGTTATCACGAATGATGCTATTTTTATGGCTATAGCAGACCATTTTTACGATGGAAATACCAAGGAAAACCCACTTAGTTTCAAACGCAACTTATAATTGGATATAATTTATAGAAGGTGGTGGAGTTCTTTGGATTATTTATTGTGCTATTTCATTTCTCTTCCAGTAAAATGGAAGCAGATTAATGATTGCGCAGATGATGGGATAGTTGAGTTGTATTATACTTTCTTCAAAGTCATAGTTAGGAATGAATCGTAGCAACTATATCAATATTACGAATATTTTACTGTAGGATTTACTGTAGTTGTGTAGAAGGTGTACTGAAGAATGCAATGTGTATATTATTTAACTGGTATATTAATACCAGCATTAGACGCGTCTCGATTTACATATGGTCAAATAGGTCTCGTAAGTGCTAACTCACTAGATATTTTGGACATTGGTGGAGTTATGCAGGTCTTGTATTTCCTTTGCAGGGTGATATCTTTTAGGTTGCAGTAGCAAAAAAAAGTATTGAAGTAGGCATATCAGGATTTATTATGCACCTTTGAAATGATGAGGCATAATTTCGAGAAGAAAAGACCAATCGATGCTATTACGGCTTAAATTATACATGTCGTCTTATTTTATATACATTGAAAATTTTCGCGAATAGTGATTTTTTCCTTGGTTATCTGTTTTTATAAACTCTTATGAGACATCCGGATAAATGACTATCGTAAAGCGAGATTATTATATGAAGAGAAAAAATATTTAGATAGGAAAGCATTTAAATTCTCATTCATTGCTAACTTCATTCCGGATATTGATGGTATTATTTGTGTGTCAAAAAATATCGGCCATTCAACAATTTTTTACACGGTCTACTTTGCAATGGGATGGCATTAGTTAACTGATTGTGAATTCATCTCAATTTAGCTCAATTTCAGCATCAGAAACCAGTAATAAAAAAAATGAGTTTAACTATTTGTTTCTCTCTGATAAGTGATATTTTTCATTTCTTTCGGAGATAAAATTCCTCCGAATCCCCCAGGAGAAATAATTTTTGGTCAAAGTGCTTTGACTTTTCTCGAAAATAGACAATTTCCCACGTTATGGTTGACATCCCATCAAGCTTAGATCTCTCATTTCGATTTCCACTCTTGTTATTTCTATCGGGAGACTTTCATCAGTAACATACGCTTGTTTTTGATTATCCTCTATGATCAAATTAATTAATTTCTGGGTTGGATTAAATTCATTGCCCATTAGAATATTTCAATGGCATTTCTATTGAAGAGTCTCACTCTCACACTGATTAGTTTTATCTAATTACAAGCCTCATATGAAGATATCCACTTATAGCATAAAACCAAGGTAGTTAATCAACGTTCTGCACTCATCTGTGTTTTGATTGCGCTGTATGAAGTCATTTGTTTTATTTCTCTGAGGGTGATTTTCAAAGCTTTCCCAATGAAAAAGGAGGGAAATGTTTATTTTTTTTGACAGTTTTTACTCTCTAGGGACATGGATCTGTTGACCGTTCATTCTCAGAGGGGAGGACATCTGCTATCCTTTTTTTTCCAAACTCTTTTGTGAGCGGGGCACCAATGCCTGGCACCCATGGGGCATTTCACTTTTGGTCTCTGACGAGGAGCCCGGTCAACCTCACTGGCGAATGATTCTGGGTTCTCTTCCGGTCTGTGGACTTTTTAGCACGACGCGAGGTCCCCAATGGTGGGGATTTAGCGAACTACTTTTTATTTATCCCTTTCACGTCTTTTTTTTGTCCTCTCGCGTCGTTTGATAAGGCGAAAAGTATTCAGCTTACATCTCTAACTCTTTTTCCCATTCCCCATCCATTGCTCGGGAGAAATTCTTTATTTTTTTTCGCAACCCAAAGTCATCCCATCCGGTCTTTTTGGAGAATTTTTTTCCCCGCACAAAACATTGCCTAATGTTATAAGGCCTGCCATTCAGTCAGGCTCGTCCCCCCCCCCCAACGGTGGTAAGGAAATCTCGCTGAATCAAACGGGTGGGAGATATGGCGGAATGAGTATCTTGAAAGAGAACTTTGCGTTGATGACGGTCTTCAAGCGGCGGATGTTTATACAATTTTGATGAGGTGTGTTGGTAGCAAACGACCGAAGACTCTCCGAAAAGTATTTGAATTCGAAGATAGCTTTTATTTTTTATTTTATGCAGTCCAAAAAGCAGCTCAAGACCAATTACTCAGTACGTCCAATAACAACGAAAACAGTTAACAAATAGAGAGGAATACGTAGACGATGATGAAAAAATATTATTCAACATTATTATCAAGAAGAGAACAAAGAATTGTAGCATTCATAGGGTATTTAGAGGAGTAGAACAAAATTACGATGGAGACGGTGGAAGGTAGATGAAAAAAGGATTGAAAATTAGAACACAATTTGAATAGGAGTTAATGGAAGAAGATCTGATATAGAAATTGAAGAAGTCTGAATAGAAAAGAAAGTTTAGAGACAGAAGGCGGGTGTGAAACTTAAAATAGGCCACTTGGCCTCGTCATACGCAAAGGAAGACGAAGCGGGAAAAGTCAAAGAAGGTCAAGTGATCTATATTTACCATTAATAATATTTAAGAAGAGTCTCCTGTCATTGAGGACACGGCGATATAAGTTTTATTCAGAGAGTTGACGCATGGAGTAGTTAAAAATTGATATTAATCAACGCGTAAATATAAAATCAAATATATAATCTATATATAATATATCTACGCATAATTCGTGGTAGTAGAATATTAGTTAAAATATATTGGGGGAGATCGTTGGCGCTTTCGCTTTGGAAATTGGTGCTTGCCTTCATTCTCCCTTCACATTGTGCTCATTTCTGTCAAAACGCTTGGATTCGCTTTTAATAGAAATGGATAAAATGATTCCTAGGCTTTGTTATAAAGAAAAAAAAGCATTTATTACCTTTCGAGCCTCTTAAACGTTGTTTTGCGAGGACTGATGGTGCGACAGGGAAATTAAGTAGGCTAAACTTTTAATTTAAAATAATACGCGGAAATTGTAATAATTTTTGCACTACTATGTCTAAGCAAAACCCGACGAAAAAAGCCTGAGGTTATTAAAATACTTTGGTCGCATTAGACTTCCAAAATTGATCACAATAATATTCAAAACCACTTTCAGCTGTCACGGTGTCTTCAATATATTTACATAAGTTACTGTTGTTAATAATGAATTCCACTGCTTCTGGATATCTTATAACTTTTCTCCTCGAGTTACCCTGGGAAATGAATGGTTTTCCGCTGCCTGGGTGAGTAAAAGTATCTTGAACTCAATAAACCTATGTAATTTGTGCAGCTTTCCAGAGCATAAGTAACTTTTATCTTCACTAGTCCTAAGTAGAAAAATTAATGTAGCGCACCGTAAAAGTTAGAAGCACTCCAAGGTTACCGAAGGAGAGAAAGGAGTCCACCAGACAATTCGGATGATGTGAGAATTGGTTGATGGGGTGGAAAGCATACGACTGTTTTTATGGCACCTGCTAGGAATTTCATCTTCTAAGTTTCCATGAGAGCCTGTTTCATCTCTTGAGGGGTAACCAACCGAGGAGAAAGGCACGGTAGGACAATGGAGGTTGTAGTGGACCACCGATGCCTGCGGGGCTTCTAAGCTCCCAAGGTCGCGGTGAGGTCAACCGCAAGGGTCTCGGTTGGCACGAGGTCGATGCTTTAGCTCCCTCTAGGTCTTTGTCCGTGTTTGGCAGCGATCGGAATTTTAAATAGAAATTCTTGCCCGAGGTTCAGGAGGTTTTTTTTCTCCCATTGAAGGTTCGATAGCCTCGTGCCGATAGTCGGAGAAAAAAAGGCGTGACGAGAGATCAGGTTGCTAATTTAGTGACCTTCGGTCCCTGCCTCTTGGGCGTCAGAGCTCTGTTTGCGTGTTGGTTTGTTACGAACTATATACTACTACTTGTTTCGTAAGAATAAGTTTTTCTATTTTTATTTACTTCGTGTTGCATAATCACGGGGGAATTGGAAGGATTGGGTTTCACGCTCACTTTCATTGTAGTTTATTTCCGCGTTCAATGTTTGCTAGTAATCTTGATTTATTATTTCCACTAATTTGATTAAATGCCTGTTGACAATGTGAGTTTCATTAGTCGTCGTGGGCATAAATATGTAGACTATGGCATAGCAGAAAATAGAACAATGTATATTTGGTGTTAACTTACATCGTCTTCATGCATGCGCACACGTTACTATTATTTTGTCAATAATGGTGGAGCGTATTGGAAAAACACTCACTCCATACTAGACACCCTTATGATTCATCGTGTACTGCATAAAATGTGGTCATATAATAGTGTATATTCCCTGCTCTGAAGATATTTCATAAATGTGTAAGTGTACTATATTATCGCTTTCTATTTCATACTGTAAGGGGTCATGTGTTCACTTACTTATCGACTCTCTTACAACTTTCGTAAATACACAGTTAGTGAATGTATGAGCTAAGATGGACTTAAATGCAAGAAAACGATCCAAACGGCGATAATTTTCGGGTGAGCGGATCGGAAAATAATGACCGTGCACATTTGTATCAATTACTAAAAGACTCGTGGTCGTAATACCAAGAAAATTAGTATAACTATTTTGAAAGCCTCTCGCTACAGTATGTGTATATGAAGGAAACTTTGATATCTCGATACTTTTTGTCATTGAAAGCTCTTAATGCGATGCATCCGTGCGTAATTCGGAAGAATGTGCTGAAATTCCGTGAATGCGCTCACATTGAAATATATATAATTTTCTGTGCCCTCACTCGGCGTACAAAATGAAGAGCTTTTACATGATGTAGATCATTTTAATATAGAATGAGCAGTCTTTGCGATTGTAGTCGGTAATATGTAATGACAGAATGTTTATCTACCGATTCGATCGATAGATTTTTCTTCCACATAGGAAAATCTACTAGGATTGGTAGCATATTAATTGTGTAAGCTTGGTTTCGCTGTTAGTAGGGCCCGCCCGCCTTGTGACGGTGCGGGACTCCTCGTCCCTTCCCTTCCTTTCCTATCCCCTCCCAGGAGGCGTCGTCGGGCTCCCAACGCGGCGGCGCCTCCTTCCCTTCTCCTTCCTGTCCTCCCCCTTCTGGGTGCAGAGGTAAAAAGCTCGCGCTTAAAGACCCTGCCCCAGGAGTGTAACCCGCGATCCCGCCCTAAGAGTTTCGTTCACACTGACAGAATGTTTGCAATGACTCGCAGAATTCACATTTCACCAGAAGTGCAACTGGAAGTGGTGCTAGAGAGGGGTAGTGCTGGAGAAAGGGAAGATAAGAGGGGAGGCAAGGGTGTCGATTCGGCTTCCTTCTGCATGACTGAATCCCAAGCATGGCTGTATTTGAGGTCAGAATCCCCCTTGTTTTAGTGGTAATGTGGCTGATACTTTATCTCGTAGATGCCTCAATAGATTTTTAACATTTTGCCTTGATCAGCCTTTTGCAGAAAGGGGAAATGGTAGGGTCTGCGACCCATTGTTGGGGAACGATTAATGTTAAGAGGTTCATACTTGATGGCAGCTCACTTGGCATATCTGCGCATGGGTTGGTTTTCCTTATTCGATAAGCGTGAAACCGGAGGCTCAGTGAAAACCAGAATAGTAGAACACAAGTGTGTCATTCGACTGGGTCAACCATTGAAGTAAGTACGCAGTAGCGGAACATGCTGCTTCGTAACACGCTTTAACTTCCAAAATGCGAAAGTGATCTCCAATATGAAAATCTTCAAACTCCGGCTAATCTGTAAAGTACTGGGAATGCGAACAAAATCCACTAACTCTTGATTTACTTTGTTGTATTCCATTATAAGTTTTCCTGGATATCAGGCAATTACATATACCACTTATTTTTCATTAGAGTTGACTCGGGTTTCAATGAAAAATCATAATCTTCAGGCGCCTGAAGATGATGATCATTCATTTTAACCCGAGTGATAAAAACTTAGTGGTATAAGTAACTGTCTGATATCCAGAAAAACTTGCTGGGAATGCGACCAGAACTTCAATAGAGACTGGATTAAAAATCAGCTATTTGTGGGATCCTGCTCTGAAGTTATGGAAACATAAAATGACAAATGACAACTTCTTCACCACCTCCCTTTTCAGCCTCCTGCACTCTAGAAACCCAAAAGGCCAGTTTACGTGGGGAATGTTCATGACAATGATCGTGCTAAATGATCATGCCATCATTCACGGGATCATGGGAGCAACATTAGGAGACGTTCTAATTTTCATTGAATGATCATGAGCACGACGGTTCATTCGAAAATTTACATTCGTTACACACGGTGAATGATTTAATACACATTATGATTTATAAACACCCTCCACGGGAAAAAAACTATTCGTACTCACTATGAAACGGTGATCTGCCACGGTAACGAAACTCTGAGCAACAAATCTAATAAGTTCGCGGGGCACCCATGAAGAAACACCAACTGCCTAATGGATGTCGCACGGGCTTCCGCTCTGGTTGAAAACTTCATCATCGCTAACATTTTGATTAGTGCGTTGCTGATTGTGTTCTGGGCAGTCGGGAGGCAGAAATCGAAGAACCGGGCTCATGTGATATTGCATAGGGGCCAAGCCGAACGTGATTGGGAGAGGCGCCTAATGATGTTGTATATTGAGGAAACGTTAAGCGCTAAAGGAACCAGGATGAAGAAGCATCAATGACACCTCAGGCTGGCATAACCTGTGAATTTGGTGGTCGTAGAACACGTCATCAACAATGATCATGCCATCAACTGGGAAGACACGAAAATATTCTGGCACGTTGGAGACGTTTGGGGCAAGGTAGTGAAATAAGCAAATATAAATTGGGCTCACTAAAAGAATAAGGTTTTAACAAAGATCAACGTTTCCACCTCAGCCAATCATGGATCCGAATCGGTAGGCGTATCTATACCTCTACCGGTGATATTTTGTTTTAATTTTTGAGACACGTCACTTATGTTTTATGAAAATATTTTAGGAAATGCAGAGTAGATAATTTTCAACATTTTTTGCTTCTCAAATTTTAAATTTTACATCAGAGAATAATGCAGAGGTACAATTTTCATTGCTTGGTAATAATTAACCCTCCGTTAGTGGCGTCACATATTGGTACGCTATTTGTCGTGCGGCGTCTCACAGACACCATTTTGGAACGGTTAAACAAAATGAATCAAAGTAGAAATAACTGTTTTAACTACAATATATCGTTTCTTAAATACTTATTTTAATGAATGGACGAAAAACTAATGCATCATAATGGTCAAGATATTTTAATTAATAAAAGACTGAATACTACTTATTTTCACGTTTCTTACAGTTTTTCTTTCATTGAAATTATATCAACATGTTTCATTTTGGACCGTAATTGCAAACATATTTTCAACAGTTTCACTGTACGGATTTTGTCAATAACAAAAAAATAATTTTGATTACAGGGGGAATTATTGATTTTGAATAAATTTTATATTGATTGCGCGTTCAGTTGAATTTGGACCAAAATATTTTCTATCATAATAGATAATTATTATTCGATGCAACCAAAAAATTGTTATTTGCATATTTAAAGTTAATATTATGCATCTACATAATGTAATAGGCCACCGTAAACGAATGTAGCAGAAGCGAAAGCGGTGTATTATACGCCAAAGTTCACTCAAATTATGTGAGAACCATAGTAAATTCTTCGCAATAATAGTTTTATTCAGGTGTTAAATTGATACCAATAAAACGTTCGTAGCAGTAAGACAAATATCCAGACTTTAATGCTTTAAATAATTGTTAGTTTAATTTATGAACGTGTTTAAAAACTTTGCGATGAATATCATGAACCTATTACCAAGTAACGTATTGTAACTCCAGTTGTCGCGTGGCGTCTACCAGACTCCAAAAATAACCAAATATCTAAATTTACTCCATAAATCTGACAAAATATATAACATATTAGTGACTATTAAAGAGTCATTAAACGATAAGATACAAGGAATATGAGTTTCCTAGATACGAAAAACGATGTGGGCAAAGAGAAGTAAATGGACTGGCGTCTGGTAGACGCCATGCGACCAACGGAGGGTTAAGGCTCTACTTCGTACTTAATGAAAATTTCAATATGGTAGCGTATTTGTTGAAGAGTGAAACGTCAGAAAGGTAGCCAGACTTGCGGGAGTGATGCGTTCTCGGAATTGACTGGCAATGTAAATGCGGCCTCTTAAGATGAAGAAACTTCCCTCTAGCCCCACGGTTGTAGACTGGAGGAATATTGTATAATTATCTTCAAGTAATTATCATCTCGCTGCCTTCTCCGGTTGAATGCGGCACTCATCTTCCTCCAGCCGCGGTTTGACCGAAATTCTCCTCGCCTCGCCTTTCTTCCCAGATTTTGAGCGAGGCACTTCGTAAACACCAGCAATTTGGATGGGGCCCCGTCCTTGACTATCTTCAAGAGATAACTGAACTGTACGTGTTGGAAAAAAACTTTCAGAGTTTTTAATTTTACAGCATTGGGAATTTGACACCTATTTTACTCATGGGAAGAATTGCATATCGATCTTGTGCTTATTCAACTCTTCAAAATCTTTTGAGAGTAAGTAATAACATGCCAGACTCTCTCGTAGGTAATGTTTGACGAGGTAAGTAAAAGCAGAGATCGCCGGTAAGGGAGACAAAGTTACAAATAGACAAAATTATATAAATTGTGAGGAAATAAAAAATAAGCACATCAAAGTAGAATTAAAACTTTCAATTGCAATCATTGATATAAATGTAAAGTGCTACCCGAGAAAGAACCAAAATATAAATAATGAAAACAATTTTCTGGTTTACTTTTGGAATAAATTATTTATTTACTTTATAATTCTATAATACTTACTAAACGCAGGTAAATATTTTAATTTAAAGATTGATAAACTCGGATTCTAGGTAGGTGTACGTTGTTCTGAGGACCGGGAGGTTTTCGGTTTATTAGCCTCTAGAAATTCTCATTTTCAAATTTCCAATGCGTCTTTACGCAGAAAAATAATTCGAATGATGTTACGAAGTGTTCATCAAATAAATTCACTTTAAAGATGTAAGTCAATTGCGAAGAAATGAATTTAAATGAAAGAATGCAAAGGACCTTATTGGTTCTATATTTTCTCTATAGATGTTTGCTAATAACTGCTAACCTTTTATTCAATTAGTTTCATTCAATAGTTTATTTTTTGAAATTGTTTTTTTTAACAGAGTTCACCCAATTTATGGCACTTTAAGCTAATAATTAATTTTTGTCTCAAAACTTCGATTACTGCATCAATCGATGGTCAACACTGCTGCAGTTTAATACTTACTTTTCAATTAATATTGGCAGGTATTGGTGGAAATAGTCTTGAGTGATTTCAGTTACACATTTTAAAGGATATGCATCAGTATTTTGTACTATAATTGGGAGAATGAATGGTGGTAAATCGATATGCTCTCTTTGCTCGATATTTATTTTAATACAATTATTGCTACTTTAAAACCTGCATTTTGCTCACATAATTGAGAACTACAGCACTTTCAATCACTAACACTCCCATATTATCATTTTGCATCCCTGTTAAAAACATAAAAAATAAACAGAGGAATTAAGGTCTTTATGCGTAGTTTACAGCTGATTACGCAATTAGAGCATATTGCATGGTCTAGCCATGCATGATAAAATTAGCTTTGATATGAGCCATTTATTATTTATCCGCTTTGTAGTGAAATTAAAAACTCTATATCGCCACTCATTAGGCATAAAATGCTAGAAAGCAATTTGTAATAAATTCTAGACATTATTGGTCTAGCGAAGTTGGTAGCTTTAAACTTCTACATAAAAGTGTACGGAATCAATATATATTTACATATGTGCATATATGCTACTGTGACGGTAAAAGTAATGACGTATGGAACTCATTGTACAGTAATGTACATATGCATATATAAAAATTCACCAAAATGGCATAATGATTACCCGTCGTTTAAAAAATATCAGCAAGTATGCATGAAACGTGAGTAAAAGTGCTCCAAAGTTACCTTGAAAACTGATGGATGCCTGTTTTCAACCATTTCAGGAGATGAGATTTGAGAACACCTACCTGTATGAGGAAAGAAAAAGTAAAGTTAGTGGATGGATTTATCATGGTTGCAAAATAAATTACTGACTATAAATGCTAACATTTCGTTAAGATTATTTGAATGAATTCTCTCTGCACAAAATTTTATTCCATTCGAAACTGATGAATACCGATTAACTTACGTGATACGTGACGTAAATATCACTTCATCGTACATAAAACCGAATAAAATATTTGAGAATCTTACATTTATGTATTTATCAGACAAGTTAAAGTCAGTTAAACTGCTATCATACTTGAATAACCTTGCACTTGCAAGAGGTTTTGAATTGTAATGCTTTAGAGCCCTGTATCAGAAAAAGAGCGAATGTTCTACAGGGGAAAACCATTAGATCAGATAGTAACCGTGACTATAAATAGCGGTAAAATAAATACTGGTTAGAGGTAAGGTTAGTTAATAATTTCAATGAAGAATTTCCACACTTTCATATAAAGCAGCAGTTTAATTGCCAGAAGTTACTCACTTTCATTCTAGCTAATGGGAAATGGTCTCTTTTAAAAACTTTAAATTCACATGAAAAATGTTATAGAAGTGTTAGAGGAATGCATTAAACATTTCCATTAAAACGATTGTACTATATTTTAATAAAAAATGCTTTACGTTGAACATGCTTACAATTAGTAACACTTTTATTTTGAAAGACATCGATTAGATCTTAGATTGTTTCGTACTGCATCATATACTTGTCAAAATCTTATTCTATCAGCTAGAAAACTTTGAGGTTTCATAGTGCCGAACCTGAATTAAACTTAACCCTGTATCTTTAATAAAAAAACAGACATTAAAAATAGGTACTTGTTAAGAAGATGACCGTGCAAGCTTCCGGCGTTCAGCAGTGTCATAATGTTGTTATATGTGACCCAGTTTACGCTAAGAGCCGTTGGGAATTGTTGGAAGGGAGGCGACCTAAAGAATAAGGACGAGGATGAGCGGCCAAGTAGTAGATAGAAGTAAAGCTTTATAAACCTCCTCCTTCTGTCATCTGGGCGGAGGCGGTCTGCTCCGAGCAATGGGCGGCAGTTTCGGCGTTATGACCCCACCCTTTGTTGGACGGCTGACCGTCGCTACGCCGGGAAACGCCGGAAGCATTGTTCTCTTTGTGACCGCTGATTGAAAAATGCCTTTGGGCCTGTGTATTACATGAACCACTCTTCCTCAATATCATTCCGATGGAGTGGGCGGGTTAGAGTGCACCTTGGAGCGAGGGAAGTGGGAAATGCTCTTTCATGAGAGTCTATATTTGACTCAGACGGGCCCAAAACTGCGCTTTAAGGGGGAACGCTAGCGCAGAGGAAATCGTAACTCCCGTGGTTGAAATAAATACTAGAAAATTTCACGATACGATTTATTGTGCACATAGATACACATAATTAAATTAAAGTCACTTGCTATTTCGCGGCAATTTTCCGCGGGTTTTTCATTCAAATGTCGGCAAATAGTTCTCAACACCATCCTAAAAACTGCATAGAAAGTTTTTGATGCCTAATTTATTATATAGGTCAACTTTTTTCTGTTTTTCGCTGATTTTCGACATTGCTATATTCAGTTAAGTGTCTTTGGGCCTAAATTGCCTATTTTTGTATGGTGGGAAGTAGTCCCCTACTAACTGTAGTATCATACGATATAGGTTCTTAACATGCTGTGTATGAAATTTGGATGAAACTATGAATTTATTTTTGGTGAAATAATTGTAGCTATATCTCGATTGCAAGGGGAGCTATGAATTTGTAATGGCCACACCTCGGCATGCTTTCCGCACTGGCCTGAGTCTGCGATGTAGGCTCTAACCTCCCAAGGTGTTGCTATTGTTTTGACGAGGAAAAGATTTTCCGTGAGGGAAGATTTATTTCGCTTCGTCGAACGATGAACATATCAAATGAAATACAATTAGGGTAGTGTGCGTCAGAACTTCTGTTGGACTTACGTTACCTCACGTTGGAGAAGTCTAAATGCTATTTATAACGTGAACCCTTTCTAACCCAGAGCTACTTTTGGGAGAGTTCAAATTTTAAGATTTTTCGGTATGAAAACTGGAAAATTTTTCAATCAATCTTAATTATCGTGGCAGCTGAATATTTCGTCATTAAAATTAACAGCACATTATAATGCGTAGTTTAGATATTTCCTAAACAGAGCGTATAATATATACATTTTTGATGTTGCATAGAAGCAAAATTGGGTTATAATGGGTTAAGTGCCGGAAAATTACATTTAAATGGGAATTTGAGATTGGTTCTCAAAACTAAAAAACAATGCACTGTTTGCCTTTCACTAACGGCCATAACCTCTTCATCACAGTTGGTAACTATAGCTATAAAAATAGTATTTGGCAATCAATTCTTAAGCGCACCACTGCAAACGATCACAAGAGGTAAGAATCAGCAAATCAGAAGAAGTCGAAAACTCATCGTGAAGATTTATCAATGGAATTAGAAAGGTTGCAGCAAAACTCTTTAATACAATCACGAAAACGTTACATTACATAAAATACATTAAAATAAGAATGCGAGATTGGATCTGCTAACTGAAAAAAACAATGCATTGTTTGGACAAGCCATGTAAAATGATCGACTTAAAAGCACAAAAACATACAATACCACAATAGATGCTGTTTTTACAAGAAATGTGGATGGATTCAAGTAAAAATAGTTTGTTTCTTACTTCAGTTACCATGAGCCTATAGTATCAGTTTTAGAATCTACATTACAGAAAATGATAGCAATGTAAGAGTAATTATTACTGATGAAGATTAGAACTCAGATATACTGCAAATACAAATACAGTCCCACGACTTCCTTGTTTTTTTAATTGTTAAGGGTAGAGCTCAACACTTGCTAAGCGAAAGGCGTATGGATTACACAATTGAGTGGGAGTCCGTAAACTTTCTCTGTTCAACATTAGAATTGAAACTTGCAATTTTCTGCGATTAAAAAATTCATTACGAGCTAGGTTTCAATGATACTGCATCACCCTGGAAGTGATATTGTGATATTGAAACGTAGGTCGTAATAAATTTTATTTCGTGGAAATTTTGAAGTATTTTTTCCAATATGGAAACATTCCACCCTATCACGCTCTATAATGCTAGTTCAGCGATTTTTTCTTTTAGATTTTCATGGATACTCTAAGTCTCCCTTCGATTTAATAACGCTTAATTCTTACAGCATAGAATAAACAGCATTCTAAATGTAGTGCAACCATAGAATCACGTAGATAAAACGGATTCACCAAATAAATAATGCGGAAATACTTAACGCAGTAGGAGAAAAAAGAAGTCTTGTGAAAACCTCGAAGACACTTCTTTCAATAATCGCCATATATTTTAATATAAGTACTAGTATTTATTGATGAACACGATGAAAGTCATACAATGCAAAAGAAAATACTGAGGTGAGTGCGTATGAAATGAGTACTATCAAATAATTGAAACAAACAATAATAGCAACAAAATAATAAAAGTAAAATAGTAAAATGAAATTGGTGACCTCTTCCGCCAGTTTTCAAACTGTGCGTTTACACCAACGCCGTTTATCCATAATATTCCATCGGGTTACCTTCTTCTGCAAATAGCTAACCTTCAAAATATACTAGCCATCGATAAGGATACGTCAACCCTTGCTCTATTTCTAACTTTTATACGGTTATTATCATTGAAGTGTATATAAAGATATTGCAGCGACTTTGCTGTGATTAAAATCGTGTAAATGATAATAAGCAAAGGCTTGAAAAATATAAAGGGGGAAGTATTTTGTGACGAGGACCCAATGTCGCAGCCTTCTCATTTGAAGAAGTATATGTTCTCCACTGTAGGTCCTTCACTAAAATGTACATGGCTGCAGCTATGTATTCAGTGTTTAATGTATTACATTTTTTGTATCACATGGTGTTAAATGATGTAATTAACGCTGCTTACATTCATCAGCGAGGTACCGTGATAGTTTTCAACAAGGTTTGTGGCACGGGGTGATTCCACACCAGGCATGTAGCACTTAGCCTTAATCAGAAACGTGCTAGCTCGCAGGACACGGGCACTCAGGGAAACGGCACATCGGCCGGATCAGAAACTATTATTACGAAAATGATCATGGCACGAGCATGCTACCATACAGATTAAACTACTAGTTAGTAATAAGAAAACGAAAATTTAGTGTAGCAACAGATTCACACAAGAGTTACTATGCCAAAGAGTAAATGTAATTAATATTCATAATTTGATAACTACATATTCGGAGTCTTTTTTTAACTCCAAGTTAAGCTATCCTAGAGCTAATCTGTCGCAAATAGTGTGATCCCTTATCGTTCGTGGAAAAAAACCCATCTTAAATCAATTTTTTCTGCAGAATGTTTCCCTCATCTTATCCATATTCGTTTTCGACCGTAATAATTTGGCTTTCTAAAAATATCTTGAATGTGAAGCGAAAAGTATTGTAATTGAACTTTCCGAAAAAAAATAAATATTTTATCTTCGTTCGGTTAGACGTTCCCAATCTAAATTCCTTATTGATTCAGTTACAATTCCGTAACAATTTTTAACAAACTTTGATGCTAACGTGGGTATAGCCAAAACAATTGCTTTTTAATGCGAATCTCATATACCAGCCGTGTTTTCTAAATGTGATCTCACGAGAAAATAATAATACCGTTACATCATTTTTTCATAGTATTTTCCAAGAATCCTTTTAACAAACTTACGGTTCACCTGCTCACAAATTTCTGCAATATTCAACGATGAAGGTCCAATATATATAGCCATTACATGATGTATTCATTTTTATGGCCGAAGCTGCATTAATGAATGATTTAGAAATGGGAAAAACGTTACATTTCAGTTTTTTCCTCAACTTCAGCGCTTAAATGAACAATGTCTCCTTATAAATGAATAAATTCATTCTCTCATTAGAATATACTGAAAGTTTGAGAGCATCGCGGCAAAGATTATAATGTAAGGGTTTCCTTCACGATTTGCACTTTATAATTGGTATCTTTCCTACAAATGCAGCATATTAACCGGCATAGAACGCAAAGGAGTCGTTATCAAAGCGTATATTCGAACCTTAAATAATACGTGATATGTTCACTTATGCCCATCCCGTGATAGTGACATAGTCAAAACCCGTGAAGTGAAATACGACGGCAAGCTAAATATTTCTTATAAGCAAGGTATTAAAAGGGTCTGGGCCAGTTGTCCTATACAACGGTGGTATTTTCGAAAAGACAGCATTCGTTTTATAGAAATTAATCGCAAAAGATTATTGTTACTTGAGCACACGCTTCTTCAGCCTCAAGTATAAAGAGTATTTGATGTGAAAACCACAATTGACCAATCCTAATCGTCATTTTAGTTAAAAATGAATGAAGCATTATTTAAGTATCTATATTTCTCGATTGATCTTGGACGCAAGTAGAGAGGTATATATAATAATGATAATGCCTTATTATGTACACCTCCAAGAAAACTGGTCATAGGTAAAACTGCTAATAACTGACTTCGTTTGAATTACTTTAGGATAGTGTACAATAAGAGCAGGATCACTAATTAAATGCTTTTTTGCACAAAAAATAACAAGCGGAATTTACCTCAACATTATAGTTGCTTAATTTTGTAATTTAAGAAAATTGTTCATTTTATTTCAATTATTACTAAATACGTGAAATGAATACCCTTAGTTTTCGTTTCATTTTCACACCATTTTACGACATTTATGCTTGCACGATTTTCATATTAATGTATTCCTCTAGTGAGATCTATGTTTGAGACCATTTGCATTTAGATAGATGTATGCATTTACTGAGCAGAAAAATTAACAGTACTTTTTCTGAACTTTAGGTTAGGCCTTTAATTATTGGGTAGCATTTTCGCTAATTAATTGCCAGTGATAATGAAAACATTGAAACCTTGAAGTAATCACAACAGCGAGCGTTTTTACGTTTCGAAAAAAAACATCAAAAGGAAAGATATAAGCATAACTTGGAAAGGTAGCCTTAAAACACGGTTGTATTTTAAGAAACGAAAGAATTCGTTCGAAGTAATTAAACGTAAAAAAGGGCTCATTATTTTAGCACGTGCTCCATCAGCCTCGCGCTAATTTCCCCCAAGGTTAATGCGTCTGGACGTCGTTCTGGCGATATGGCCCGAGAGCGCTCTGAAAAGGCTGTGAGTGAAAAGGAGAGATTTGGCGGGAGGTGAGGTGGAGGCTTTAGCCTTGGAATGAAACCTTCCATCCCCTTCTAACGTCTTAATTCCAGGCGAAAGTCCCCGACAACCCCCTCTATCCCCAGGCGACGGAGCCTTGCATTGTCCTCCGGGCCATCCATTTATCTCTACCCCTCCTCCTTGGCCCAATTACCCACTCCCATTCGCTCTTCACACCTTCCCCCACGGCTCAAATCTCTTCGTTCTCGTCTGCTGAAAACCCTTTACACCCCTCCAATTCTCTCCACATTCACTGTGTGAGCCCAGATTGCCATGTTGCACACCTGGTGAGTTGCAAAACACCCCTGATTAAATATTACGTAGTAGAGGGTCCATTTGCATAGCCTCGTTTATCGTAATTCACCAGGCTAAATGCATGGGATAAAATGTAGCTGCTGACATGGAAAATTCTGTAGTTGTTTGAAGGAATAATTATCGGGTTTTCCATCGCGTGCGGTATGAGTAATTGGTTCCAACGTTTCGAAGGCTGAGTCTACGATCGTCTTCAGGGGTGGAATGTGGAGCTAAATATTTCAAATCAGAGCTACGAGAAACTATGAACCAGAATCTGAAACCTCAATTCTACTTCTGTAGTTGTTTTTGGGCGAAACCCGCGTGATAATTCAATATATTTCTCGACGCTTCTTGGTCCTTGCTGATCACAATTTCTGCAGGATTTCCTTTTTGAAACATATGGAATCAGTGCAAACGCGAGGTATAAGAAAAAATGGAAACTATGGTTGAAAACAAAAGCTATGGCCCCGAGCTAAGTGAAGAACAGAAAGGAAGGTAGTCGTAGTTTGTGGTTGACTTATACTGTGCTGTCATTAATGTCATGAAAAATTATGTAGTTAAAAGAAGTGAGGATTGTTTCAAGTTTACAAATTGGCAATTTTTTTACAAGTATTTTCTTAACTTACCTTTGTCTTTTTTCTGTCTGTTTAATTCGGTGTAATTTTTAACTCAATTTTAAGTCACTTAACGATCTAGAGCATTGAGACTTTATATCTACCTCAAATCTTAATGACAATGCATATTTATATGTTTTCTGTCTCAATTTTGGCTAGATTTCCAAAATATTCAGTGACTGTCAATGCCGAATAGGTTATGGAAAAAGCAGTCCGTCACCGGAAAAATATCTCTCCTTATTTCTGCTCCATTCGTTGGAACCGTCCATAGTGTAGCGCTAACGTTGGCGAGCTGTAAGGGGGAATGTAACCTTATATGCGCCTAAAGTTTTTCGTTTTGGTCGTAATGATTGTCATAAAGTATGTGAACAGTTGAGTAACAATTCATACCAAGACTCATACATGGACAGAGAGATTTATTTTTCTCTTTTTAGTTGGCGAGAAAAACTTTGTTCTTAATTTTTTTAATTTATAATATTATTGAAGTTTTTGATACACTCGTGCATAACACACAAGTCAGTAAGGTCAAAGACCATGGCCAAGTGGACTACATAGAAGAGTGCCAGTCCTTCCTTTTAACCTTGATCTTTGTTGCTTTATTATCGGTTTTCAACAACGTCCACAGCGCGGCGATTAGGTTGGAGTGGTGCATTTATTTTTAATGTATACCTATTATGTTATTTTTGCAATCGCGAGGAATAGCATTGCAAAGCAATGCATTTCAAAGATAAAGTCATCAAGAATATAACTTTAAGGTTAGCAGCTCTAATTAATAAAACCTATGTCTCCGTAAAACTTGGATCGCTCTACCCGTCTGCTACACGAGTGGCAAGTTACTCTCTCGAAATGCCTGGTGGGCGACAACCCTCAAGAGGCCTGTTGGAGAAACCTCCATTGTGCAAAAGCCATTCAATAAGTAATGGCCCACATTTTTTTTAAAAAGCCATTGATTTACATAGATCAATGTCCTTGTCGGTTCTTCACAATTGAAGTTCGTTCTCTGCGCTGATGATGTTTGACATCGTTCTAGCTGATAGCTGAAACGTAGTACAGCTTCAAATTGCCGTCTACATACGACTCACGTTAAAAGCAGCGTGCTGCTATTGAATTTTTGTGTACAGAAAAGGAAACCACGGTGAACATCGATAAGAGTTTGTGTGCAGTGAATGGCAACGCTGCAGTTGGTAGGAGTGAAGTTGGGTGTGGGGTAAAGAAAGTTACAGCCTCAGGAGATGCAGAAACTGAGCTCCATGATCAGCCACGCTCGGCACGGCAAGGCCTACAAGACAAAAGCGTTTACCACCAGGGAATACATGCTCCCCCAATATGTTGGTGCTAGGCCTTAGAACGTAATGGGCAAGACATACTACGTAGAAAAATAGGGCATGGGCAAGACATGTTGATGCATATTGTCACCAATTTCTGAATCTTTACAATAAGTGTTTTCTGAGAAAAAATTAAAAGGGGTTTTACTTATTGAACGACCCTCGTATTTTTCTTTGCCATGACTTTCTCTTACACTGAGCTTCTCGAAGAAAAGAAATTAAGGTACTCGTAGTTTGTGGTTGGCGTTGGTCATATTTTTTCGAAGGAACAGGATGGGAGAGGAAGGTATGGGCATGTACGTGTTCCTTTCACTCCTTTTGCTACTCCCGCCTTATCTCCAGGCCTTCCTTCGATGGCATTTTTCTCGATGACGTAACGGGAAGGAAGCAGCCTTGAAGGACGAAGCGAGGATAACCCCCCCAATAGAATCCTCTCTCTAGCCGTCCTTGGGGTATATGTACTCATATGCCCAAAGGTGCGGAAGGGCATCGTCATTTTTCTCTCGCATCCCTGGAGATTTCGCTTCGTAAAATCCATTTTTATATTTTTCTCGCGTGTTTTTACTGTATGCGGGTGTGGGTTTGTATTTTTCCCCCTTCTCCCGTCTTCCCGCCAGCCTTAAAAAACCTTCGCCAGTGCCTTTACCGAATCCAGCCAACGTCACCTCTTACGCTTTTCTTTCGCGCGCCCTCTTCCCTGCCAAGGTGTTGTATTCTAGGCGATGCGAGCCCTCCCGTTACGAAACCTTCCCCATACCCCTCTGCTTCCGCTGATTTCCAGGCGGTGTGGGTGGCTCGAACCCTACGGCCCTTTTTTACGACGGCAATGAAAAGACAGGATGGGGTGAAGCTTAGGGTGGGAGGAACTGGGGTTTTGGAAGGTTCCGAGTCGCTCGCAGAAGGAGGTTGATAGTCTGGAGGAGTTGAGCTTGCGAGGAGAAGGATGTGAAGGTGGAGTAAATGAAGATGGGAGACCTCGGAGTGAAGCAAGGCATGTGTGGTTCACGAACGTAACGAGTTGCCGGATAGAGGAAACATAGTATGAGTCTGACAAAAATAAAATACAGTTGCTTATTCGTGCAGTGCGTTAAAGGGATGCATTAATTCTGTTTGATCGGTCATTCTTTGTTGTTTTGGCTGTCTTTCCTTTCTTACTCTGTCACCTTGAAATTATCTACATATCACCCCGTACACTGCCTTAAAAGGCGTGTGGCAGAGGGTGTTAGGACACCAGCCGTTTTATATGAAAAGCAGATGTTAAAACAAAATTACATTTAGCATTTATTAAAGTCTTTTATGGTTCGGGGAAAAACGAATTCCCACATCTATCCGTTCGGCAAAATAATTCTTTCAGCAAAGCATTTATTAACTATTAGACTAGCGTTTATTGATGTTCTTTATGGTTCGGGGTAGTAACGCATCCCCATATCTATCCGTTCGGCAAAATAAATTATCAGGTTCTATTTACATGTAACACATGCATGTATAGTAAATATGTAAATTTTCCTTACTACTTTCTTTTATGTATACGCATCAAATTGGTTATAGAGAATAATTCGATCAATTATCTCCTCTACTGACTGAAAAAATATTGAGATCATGGAATTAGTTTTGAGTGAATAATGCATCACCCACGAAGGCAAAATACAACCACTTGAAGACGCAAGCCGGGACACATCCGTCAAAGCCTGATTCGTGCGATCGTTTTCAGAGATGACACCAGCGATAGGCCTTCCCAACGCTTTTTCCATCACTCGCCACGTCGCATTTCCCATCACTGAAGCCGTCGCTGACATCGACGTTAGGCCAGTCAGAGCGCATGTGTCGCGCGATTATGACAACACTGTCGGTTTTCAATGAAACGAATGCGTGAAAAAGGTTGTGAGAACGTAGTCTGACAGAATAGAGGCCGAAATACTGGTGGAAAAAGAAAGAAACGGAAAGAAGTACGTCATCATCATGCAATATTGTCTCTATCTAAAATGTGAAAAATTTACCTCTTTGTATTCGCAGATGATTTTTTGTCTAAATCTGTTTATCAGGCAAATCTATACAATATTGAACAAATTTTAACGAAATTTTAGGACTTTAAAATTCATGGGGGTTCCAATTGCTGCCATAATGGTCGATAGTGCAGAAGAGTTCAGTAGGTGAGGAGGAGAAGGAACAAAGCAATCGAAGGTTAAGAAAATGAAAACGAGGGGCTCGGGAGAGAAGTAAGACGTGTCTTGGAAGTCTACTTGGGCTTTCCAGCGGGTGTTTGTTGACATTGATGTCGAGCTTTTTGAAATCTTCTCTTTTTTTGTTAAAACGTAATTTTACTTCAATTCCAACCTTGAGAACCTTGACAACAATCTCGAGAATTTTAGCGTTTTGAATCTGGAATAGACCACTGTCAGCATTTTTTTATATTTAAATCTGACAATTTTACCTCAGTATTTACTTATATTTAAAATATTTAAAACCAAGAAATTGGGAAAGTTTCGGAAAATGTGTAATCTACGAGCCCGGAAAATCACAAGATGATATTTTATGCTTCTATCGTTTAAATCGTCATGCAAAAAGACAAAGTACGACATTAAAACCAACTAAAGGTGTTTTCCCTTAAAATAACGTATCATATTCTTTCAAACGGGTGTATATTGTCTTATTATTTGGAGATTTACCTGTTCAAAACTTACGTTCTCATTTTCAAACACTAAATTTTTTAAATTATGTACGAGGGGACTTATATAAGTTATGCAACTGTTTTGTTTGTGATCATCATCATTGGTCAACAATCCTAGGATTGGTTTGACGCAGCTCTCCACTCTATTCTCCTTTCAGCTAATCTTTTCACACCTACGTATTTCTTCTCTTTCACATCTGTCTTCACTTGTTCCATATTTGTTTGTGATACCTTGATCATCCTCGTAGCGGCGATGATGAAACACGCTTTGCCTAACGACTCACCGTGCTTATCTTCACTGCAAGATCACCATCGGCATACTGTAAGCGCGTATGAGTAAGTGAGAAACCCTTTTTTTCCACGAAAAGAAACTTTTATCTCTTCTTGTTTTTTGGAACGCTCCTCGGTTATATACGCCATTTTAACAGCTCTGTTTAGCGCGGTCATCTATAAAAAGTCAATGCAACAATACGTGACGAAGAGAGAACATATGAAAATGTTTCACAAGAAATGCTCAGTTTTTTCAGTCAAACTTGGCCATGAGAAAAAAAGTGTTGCATGACTCATTGAACTCACCTCCTATAATAATTCACATAATATTTTCGAGTAGATGAAGAATTTAAACGTCTCATACGACCAACTAATCCGGAAAAATATCAAATTTTAGACATTGAAAAATGTTGTGAAAGTTCTAACTTGTATGAACAGCGAAATTATCTAGACGATTGTGCAATTATGAAATGAGAAATACGTCACAAGAACAAACAGGCCGAGTGGAATGCGCGAATCATCCTAAGGTGAAGATCCAACAAAAGAAGAACTAATGGTTTAAAATGCCTGGTTCGGTTCTATTCAATTGCATTATTTCATTTCAGAGCTGATGAAAACATTTTTGGAATGAATTTATGAGTCCATGAACATATCTCGAAAGCGTGACAACAACAATTTCTTTCAACAGACATGAAAAAATGAAGTTTGAAAAATGAAATTTAATTGTTAATGAACATTTAATAGTCTGAGTACATCCTCAGGTTGAGCTGGTGGTTCGTTATCGTCGAGTCCGCCAGAGACCGTTTCCATCCCTATGCTGCGACCTTGCTCGCTTGGGCATTCGATGCAATAGTTCTAAACTTTGTGCCGTGACTCGAGGAGAATTTCATTCGAAGCGACTCGGATGTGTGTTTTTCACTCCACGCCTCTGCATGCACGCTTATGTTTCGTGCTATTTTGAGGAAAAGGCGATCTCCATTGCGGAGACGGCTACTAGCGTGCTCAGAAGTGTCTTGCGTGACGTATGAGTTTGTAAGTGTGCTCGTAGGAATCCATAAGCTAGAACTTCGTTGATTCCGTGGCATTAGAGGCAACAGTTAATCCCTGGATTATTTCGCGTCAGCTCCTGCAGCTCTAGAGCCTCGGATAAGGAATATTCACTATACTACAATACGCGTTAAGGTTGGAGATCCAGTTAACTTATTGCTAAAACGCAAGTAGATGACATGCAGGCGGTATGAAAAGTTATCTCCGATTGAATATTGCATTACCATAAAAAGGCTGAATAGGGAGGTATAGTAATTGTTTTATGCATATTGTAAAAAACATAACCTAAGATAATTTAAAGAGCCACAATGCTTTTTTCTTGGGATAATAATTTTATTTCAAAAGTTCATTACTGCACTCATTACCGAGACATCGTATTTAGCGTTAATCTCTCATATTTTTCTTTCCGGTTCCAGGAAAAACCCTCAATTTAAAGAAACATAGCGTTGAAATCTCATAATTCGTCTAACATAATTTTTCACTTATTTAAAATGGATAGCAACACTTTTTACTATATTTTCTTTTTATTGTTAATTTTTATTAGAAATAAAAAAACGAAACAAAAAAATAAAAAAATACCCTTACATACACACAAATTTATTACAAAATATTTTTTTGAAATATTTTATTTACGATTCTTAATTCTGTTTTTTTTTTCTGAAGCAAAAAAGTGTTGCGTTAAAGAACGCGAAGAATCAAAACCGTAAATATTTAGAGACTTATATGCTCATGCTTGTTCATATTTTCTGTTTTTACTTACTTCTCGAATTCCTAGAGTCCACAAAAACTGACTAAGCTATATTAAATTTAGTTTTCCGGCTAATCATTTTAATATATTCTGATGGATCTCTTTGGGCATTATTCATTGAGATACGGGGGTGGAGATAAGTTCGTCTGGATTGGCCTTGGGAGAGCGCACTTCCATTTACAGTATTCGGTAAGCTCTCCGTTGAAAGCGAGTTTTTGAATTTCTAATTTCCTCGCTTCCAACTACTGTAGAGTGTCCCTTTCAGCAGCAGAGGGAATTTTTTCGTCACAGCCAGCTTTAGCTGCACTTGAAAAATTATCCTATTCTGGTTGGAAAATGCTAAAATGTTGTCCAAATTACCTTACGCCCTGGAAAACAGCAAGTTGAATTGACTTTCTGAAACCCGGCAAAAGTTTACGGCACTCTTATTTCACTGTAGGACTGCATTATTCAAATTACGTTACGACATATACAATGGTCGTGGGCCGAAACACGTACCAAATTATATTGTAAGAATGGGCTGCAAACAATGTTTACGATACATATTTTGTAGTTACACAATTGATTGTGCCACTTGTCCATTCCGTGCCTTAATGTAGCCACGTTAATACCTGTTAGTATACCATAATTCCTCATTTACATCTATAAATGCCTAATATATAACATAATTTTTCCCTCAGTTTGTTCAATATCCGGAAGAGAGAAAATTATTTGTCAATAATAGTACGAATTAGATTTAGGTTTCCCAATGACTTACAATGAAATAACCTTCAAAGGAAAGCGAAAGCGATCAATGATATTGAAGAAAAGTTTCAGTGTTTTGAAGATGCTGCGGGATAAAATCATGCTACTTGCATTTTTCTTTCTTTGTAGTAGAGTACATATGTTTCTTATTTTTTAACTAAATAAATAAGCTTTAAAGGCCAACGGAATAGCAAAATAGGAACTTAATGGTTCAATTGTCACTATAGTTTCACAAGGAACTCTTTGCATGAAAGCCTTAATAATGGAACAATGAAGTTCCCAAACATAACATAAATAGATTCCTCCCTTAAGTATTATGCAACCAAATGAGCGTGACTAATTATACTATCATTTTGACTCCATAATTTCATCAAAATCAGTTTCCAGAACGGATAAGCCAATTAAAAGAATTGATTTCAAATGGTCATCAGGCACTAATCAGCGGCCCCAGCTTTGAATAATTCATGGATTCCAGCCGCACGATAATTATTTTTTAAGGCCATTACTAAGGGATATTTTGGCGGGCCAGTTGTGGCTCGCGGGCTATAGTTTGGAGACCCCTGGTCTCATGTTTTGCTACTGATTGAAGGTCCAGGTTCAATTCCGTGGCAAAGCCTTCGGACCCCACAAAAACCAAAATTATCGAACCACGAGGTTGTCAGAGTAAAGGAGCTGGCCTGCTCTGATTGTTAGACACCCGCGGCAGGTACCTATGCTGGCAGAAAAATTTTCGGGGGTTTACTTTACAAATTAAAAATGTGATCATATTTCCACGATATAACTGATAGCTTCAGTCTTGACTTTGTGAAACCTCTTCATATTGGAAATAAAAGAGTAAAACTTTGTCAGGTTCACTAATATATCAATATACTAATATATCAATACTTTTCAGTCACCTGAAGATATTCGTACGTTACGAAACCCGGGTCGTGCCCATATTGATATATTAGTGAACCTTACGAGGTTTTACGCCATTATTTCCAATATTTCCGCGAATCATAAAATCATAAATTTACTTTAATTTCGTTTGAATGTCGCTAAGAGTTGAAGTCATCGCTGTTTTCTTTTTATACCGAAGCAGCCTTAGTTACTATATTGAGTATGATGACTGCAGGCGTTTGTTTCTGAAATCCGCCTGGTCTTTTGGAAAAATTTCCACAGGTTTTTCAGTCCACAGTTTTTAATAGTACAAATACGTTTGACGTAGACGGGTTGTATCCTGAGAGAATCTGTGGGGGACATTTTCTACTAGCGGAAAAAATTCTTGGGGGACTCTGAGACTTTCAAGACTCCCCTGAACACGGGCCTGGTTTTGGGTGAACTCTACCCTCTCTTAACCATTCTAACCTTTGAGCGGAATCATCGAGCAAGAGACAGTGTCCTTCTTTTTTTACCACAAGAGTGGGAGACAATATGTCAGCAGTTTGACGCAGGCGTAAGCAATGGTTGAGTTCCCTGCCTATCTGGAGATGATCACAGCTTTTTTGCTTTTAAATCGCTTTTTCCGAGTGCTTGGAGGCAGAGATAGCCACCAGGTGAAACGTTTGGCTTTGCACGCGCGAAAGATAAGGTGCGCAGTGTGAAGATAAAAGAGGGTTGGAAATTAAGTTTTAAAAAAGTAAATACGAGTGCTGTTTGGAAAATAACATCCATTTGTCTATTACGTGAAAAGTGGAGGAGATAGTGCCACCATTGTTACGTTTGCACGTTCGGCAGGTCAGTTGGTGTACGGTCGTGGTAGAGTGAAGGTCTTTTGAGGGCTAGTTATTTTTTGGTAGCCAGTCAAAATATGTGCTGCAATAGAAAATCCCGCAAAATATGAAGTAATAATAATAATGCATATTGTTCCACACAAATATGTAATGTATGGCTACAGGAACATAAGTACCCCTTTGTAGTTAATAATCCATTTTGGGGTTATCGACTCGTTCCTCAGTTAGAGTGCTTTGGTACATATTACTTTAAAAATTTTACCATGCTGGAAGTACATATAAAATGTGAAATCACTAACTTAGACAATCATTGCATCTCATTCCATCAATCACCATGCCTCATCCAAAGTGCGAGTTGTTATTTGATTTTGTTGTGCATATTAAAAAAAGCCTTGGCTCCCAGCGATTAGATGATGATGAAGAGCTCAAAGATGCGGTCGCCGTATTGCTAAATGCAGAAGCCGGAGATTTTTACGCAGAAGGAATTTCAAAGATAGTTTCAAGGTGTGATAAGTAGCTTAATGTTCATGGAAATTTTATTGAAAAGTAAAGAAAAGTCGTAGTTTTTAGATGTTCATAAAAAATTTGTGAACATACTGCATAGTTTTATTTATAAGAAAACGGAGATTACTTTCCGAACAGGCCTCGGAAATGCTCAATTATTATGAAATTAACTTTATTAAATTGCATAGTGCTCCACCTTTCTGGAGACCAACGAGCATTAAAATCTGGGTGGACAAGATACCAGTATTTTTTCTCGGGCATGTACCCCGAAAATAGACATGCATTTTTTTCTTCGTGAATTTAGGCTATGGATTATATGTCATCAGATTAGGTAGCGATTTTATAAGAGATAGACAGTGACGGCACTTGCTTTCTTGGGATACATTTTTTTGCATTGGAACGTACTTGTGAGGGTAAAAAGCACAATCATAAGGGTAACTATTACGAAAAAAGGCCACATCAGATAAGAATGAAGGTAATGCAATTAATGACTGCATTTTCGGAGATTAGGCTCCTTTTAAGGGTAGAACCTTATGTGAACGCATCAAGGACTGAATGAACTCTCATAAACCATATTCTTTACATTACGAGTCTAAATATCCGTATTTTAAGACAGCATTGTAATCCCTGTAATGTTCATTTTAAATTTTGCTTTTTAGATTGGCATGGTCCAGAAATTGAACTTACTTCATGATAAGCATTTGAAAAGACGTCACAGTTTTAGTGATATTTTTCATATCACCCGTTGGAGTCTCCGAGTATTTACACGTTTCTAATTTCGCTCTATGAGGAATGGGGAATATGTAAGCCCATGAAAATTCGCTGAACCAAAGTGAATATAGAACTTGCAATAATTTTTTTTGCCGAAGCAATATTTCTCCTGCTTGGGTTTACGAAGAAATAATGGACATAGATTGCTTTTTCTGGTGTATGGACACTTGGCTCAACATCGAGCTACCTGTATTGGAAATTATGACTTCATTTTACGCCTCGCAAAGGCTATATAAATTACTTTCAGTGATCTTGTGATCCATAGTGTACTTTATGGGTGACTACATAGTCATTTATGACTGTTGTTGACGGTAAATATGGCAAATTTATCATGATAAATATTAAATATTGAGGAAGCCGAATACCACTCACGGAAGCATACTTTTCGTTCGCAGACTTCACTTAAAAGGTATTTGCGCCATGTGCATAAAATATGCACATTACATGATTGAGGAACTTTGAAGCCAAGGGGGATGAGCGCAATATTTTATTTCGGAGATAAGTTCAGATAATGGTTGGTGGTGTACACGAAGTTATTGTAGCAAAGGTATACAAGTGAATCACTGATGAGCATATACATTGGATTCAGTGATTTACATGTACCTTGTTTGTATGTGTTACATGTATTGTTGCAACCCCCACCAACCATTATCTGAACTTATCTCCGAAATAAAATATTGCGCAAAATATCTCCAAAATAATAAGACTGAATTTTTTTCCTTCGGCTTCTAAGGGTCTCAATTAACTTTATTGGGAGTTCACGACTAATTTATATAGATTTTTATTAATTATAATGGTATTCTCTTCTTACAATTAAAGAGGAATTTGCGTGTAGGTAAAATTCCATGCCTTATTATAGTTCTTGTGGACTAATAAGTGCATGAAGTTTGCAATGAATCCTGAGATTACAATTTTCCAAATTCACGGTGTTTATTTAAAATGAAAAATCATTCCGAAATTTCGATATTCACTCTAAGAGCATTTTTAAGCAATGGCACAATAACCATTGCCTTTCATCAATATTTTCTACTTCCCAGCGCTAGAATCTGTTTCTAAGAGGCACTTAATCACCAGTCTGATACTGCATGCATTGTCTCACGCACTTGCAACACAACGTTCATTTATACGGATGGGTTATAGCGTTGCGGCCTTTGAATATCATGCCATAGCAATATCAGCGTGAGTATAGCGCCACTAGTGCTTCACCAACACCATAATGGCTATTTCGTTGGTAATATGGAGAGGTGACAATGATCTATGGTCGTCTCCGCAATCTAGAATAGGTAGAAGGGCTGGATAATGAAAATTACCTTGTTGTTTGGGGTAAGAGAAAACAACCGTCGGGTGGACCATTGGCTACGTCTAGACGTAGCCAATTAGATTATTATAGAGATTATTTTATTTAATTTTCAAACCACCGAATACAAATCATATTGGCCATTTCACATCGGGGTATTCAACAGATTTAACAAGTAAACGTACACGAACAACCATGCCCTTGACAGGAGAAACATACCCAGGTGGAACTCGAACCGGCGCCCTCTTGTTTGGCAGGCAAAGACGTTACCCCACCACCACCGAGGCCGGCAAATAAAGTAAATTAGAATTAAATTAGAAATTTACATGATTAAAGAAATGGGATCAGACCCGAAATAGCAATTAATTGAATGGGTTCGGCCGACGGAAATGAAAGACAAACTAAAATAAATCATCCAGATTTAACCTTTTAATCATGAGCTAAAATAAGACAACGCGAACGTTCCCGCCCACTTTTCATCAGTTGTTGATGTAGTTAAAGATCATACTAATTTACTCTTTCTCGGAGAATTATTTATAGAGGGAGAATTCATTCACTGCAATGGAAACAACATAGACCCGCACGAGCCCGTAGAGAAGGAAAAAATCTGCTTATATTTGGTCGGACAGGAGTCGGAATCAAAAAGTCGGGAATTTAAAATTTTGAACTTAGCCATTAGTTTTTTATTAGTTCACGAAAAGTGTCCTCAGTTTGATTCCTTTGTCTTCTTTTTATCATCAAGTGTTAGAGATAGAGGTAAGTTATTCCCTTTTCTATCTTTCAATTTATCTAGAATATAAAAAATATTCCAACAATGGAAACCACTTTGATGAATCACTTAGATTTATTTTACATATTTATCCGTGTCTATATTGCAAATTTTAATCACAAGTTACGGAGAAACCTATGGAAAGAGTCATATCTGATACGCTTAAAGCGAGTGTCAGGGTTTGAGTGTAGGACTGAAAACCAACTAGGTCTTCTGGCTAAACTAAACAAGAAAATATACATAATGAAGAACACAGAATTAACGCTAAAAACGTCCAAATACTCTTCAGAGTCAGATGAAGGAATCTACAACAAGATGTTGTTTTGATTCGCACTGTTAAGTATTTATAATTCACTATAGCGGATATATTGAATGATCTAAAAATGGCCGAGGCACACGCGCATTCATCTAATAATAACTATTCTTTAACAATGCAATAACAATTAAAGTTAGAGGTGGTGAAGGTAAATGCTGCTAAGCTATTTTGAGAGGCGAAAATAAAAATGCATCTATAATGTAAACAGAAGCATACCTGTTCTCGAACGAACAGCTGAAAGAGAGTCATTGCCTAGTGTTGAACGATGTCATGTACAAAATCAATCGTAGCATCAGGAAATCATTAAGCATTTATTAACCGACCCTATATTCTTTTTCTCATTTAAAAATCTTTCATATACGTAAACAAATCTATGCAAAATACTCCTGTCAAATAACACGCACTTCTTCACGCTCGTAATTTTTTTCGCGCTCAAAATGCGTCGCAAAATTCATTTAAATGTAATTTGGTATTCTTAATTTTGAAATTCACATTAGTAGTACCATCGAAAAAAAGTATTGTAGAGGATCACTTTAATCCTAAAAAATTTCGTATATTCCCAATTTTTAAATCTTATCATAAGCCGTGCGCTTTATTGAAAGGAGCACAGAAAAAATGTATGACTACATCAGAATTATTGGATTTTGAAAACCAGCAAAATGATCACAGGTCATGGTTCCAAATTTGTACCCGTTTATGGCAGGTAATTAGTTGGGAGTCAACAACGTGAAATTCATATGTTTTCATAAGGGGTGACTTTTTACAGTTATTGATTAAAATAAGTTCCTTTCAATTTAGTTTCGCCCGAATATGCAGTGATTGCTTTTGAAACTCTACGTCACATCATGATTCAAAAATTTTATTAAGAAGTCTCATCTATTTGCGTTCAAATATGAGTAATTACTATCTGAAACCTGTATCATAACATATTGTATTTCTGAGCATTTCTATAAAAAGTTAAATACCAAAATGGCGATCATGGAGCAAATCCACTGGTCCAAGCAAATCAATGAAAAATATAGAGGCTATTTGAACATTTTATCTATTTTTCATCATTGTACAAGGTTTAAAATGACTTTTGACCAGCCAGGAAGTAATTTATACTGTTAAATTGCTTTGCATGGAAAGAATTGCTTTCCATTTACGCAGGAAAATCATTTAAACTCTGTTCATGACGATTTTATTTTTTGACTTTTGGACAGCTTTTGGGCCAAGCGCTACACGATGCATCGACTTGAATTCTTCTCTCATTATTTTGTGATCTTAATTCTAAAATATAAATTTTCAGTTCAAAAGAAATTCGACCGATGATTTTTAATGAACGCATTGGATATGGAAATATCTGCTATATCTAATATTGTTTTTGACATCTCTCGCTCTTCAGATTGTGAGAGTGCTCCACTGTTAGTAATCACGTGTTGGTGCATGCTGATAAAGTGCTTGAAAAGAGCCTTAAGGGGAATTAATGAGAGGAGGAAAGAAGTCTGGGATGATAAGAAATATTTTTGAAAGATTTGGACATTTGGACCGTTATAAATTTGAAAATTTTAAAGTCCTAGATGGCCGAGCTGGTGGCTTCATTTGCTGGATGTGGTGTAAATAGTTTCAAATGATTTTTCGACAGCGGCTGTTTTATCACTGTGCACTTGAACTCTGTTGGATTTGAACTGGAGTTTTTCTGTAATAATAAAGTTTTGCAAACGACACGTCGCACAGTGGTCGGAAATCGAAAAACGCCGGACAAAAGTCCGAAATGGCTTTTTTTGAGGTAGACAATTGAAATTTGGCACAAATACGGGGAAATAGTTGCTGATTTTGAAATAGCAAGTCATTTTTATTAAGTCTCAGCCGTTACGGAGTTACGGAGGCTTAAACATGACGAAATTTCGAAAAACACGCCATTTATCATTTTTCTTCGAAAATATAAAAAGTTACGCAGATGGTAGAGCAGTGGATGGATTTTCATGAAATTTTTAACATGTTCATCTGTCATTATAGTTTTTTGCCTGTACTTTGCATAAGTTTCAGACATTTTTGTTGATATTTGTGTGCTGTAATGTATCAAAATGGCGGAAGCTTTTTTCAAGCAAAATTTCACTTAAAGCAGTCATTATCTTTTTTATAAGAAATATGTATGTCGAGATATTTCGTAATAATACTAAGAAAACATATTTAAACGTTTGTCTGCAAAAGGTTTGGGAAAAAGTTTGCGGCCCTGAGAGAAAATTCGAAATTTCGACCGCGCGTCGCGGTCCGGCTCCACGCGGCGGACCCCGGTAATATCGATTGCGTGTGATGGTTGAAGTTGTTTGCACCTAAATTCCTCAAATCTGCCTTTTTAAAGCAAAAAACACTTTTGTGGATTTCCTAAGGTTCTATATCGAAGATATTTTGAAAGCAGTATTGGTCATTAGGTCATAAAATGGCGGACATTTTGTTAGGCAAAAGTTAACATAAAGTAGTCATTATCTCTGGTTTTAGAAAAATGTATATCATGATTTTTTGTCAGGGTATTAAGTAAACATAATTTTAAAGTATTCTGCCAAAATCTGCGATAAAAGTTTGCGACCCTGAGAAAAAATTCCAATTTTCGATGGCGTTTCGCGGCCCGGCTCGGCTCAGCGCGGCCTCGAAACTCCGACTCCTCGCACTGACGAATTTCTGAGGACCTTAATGTCCTGTATTCGCCTTACTCAAGACTTCCATGCTGTCAATGATAACCAAATGTCATATATTTATTATTATGGAGGGATACTATATTTAGATGCTAAGGTACGAAATATTACAAAATAAACATGGTAAACCTCCGGGATAAGATTTGGTATTTTGCTGTGCGACTCCAAAGCAGCTGGGTTCTACATGCCTGCCCTGTACTTTCATGGGGTTTCGAGGAAAGAATGGTGTCCCGCGGCGTATTTCCTGTCCCCGACCGAAGTGAGAAGGTTCGAAGTGCGGATTAGCCGGGGTTGTGAGGAAGAAGAATAAGGCCTAAGAGAATATTTTTTAAGGTTAATAATTTAAGCCATATATTATTTTACTGCATTTGAGATTGGAATTGGCCTTACTTTTCCGTTTATCATTGTTAATAGCAAATTGAATGCTACTGAATAACCCGTAAAATTCAATTTATCCAATCCAATAATCTGTTCTTTTATGTAATCTCTCTCTGCTTTCGCAACTTCTCTAGTCTCTTTTAGCCACTAAAGGCGAATAGGCCGGCAAAATCTCGTAGAACATGGCCGAGGATTCACCCATAATATCTCACCTGGAATATTAAAAGTACTAAAAATTCCCGTAATGATTCCAATTAGATAAATTACAGATAAAATAGACACGTAAATCTCATACCTGTATTGTCATTTAGTAACCTAAGTGGCACCAGGGAGCTCATAATTCATCTGATGAGTCAGATAGTTCCCACAATTGCTTATTTTGGGCATGGCCCGAACTGCGATCAAATCCATATTTGCACACTAGTGTGCAATCTACTTCATCATATGAGGTTTCAGCAGTTGAAATGTATGACAGAATTCGCGAAGCTGTGTGATTTAAGAGTTTGAAGACTCACTTCGCACATGTTTCAGTTACCCTGATTCCTTCGGGGTATGCCATACTTTTCGCGTTTAGGACTATCGTAGCTTGGATAAAGCTTGTGTCCATAATTTTGAGCCGAGCGTCTCAGTGTATTGTACTGACTCTTCGTTAGCTCAGTTGTTATAACGAGAGACACAGCTTCTTCAGGGGTCATTTCCCTCTGTGGATTATCCCTTTTTCTCCATTTAGACAAAACTCTTCTCGCCCTACTAGGAGTGGTTGTCGTTACTTCGGAAATTAGTTTGGCGGCCGCAATATCTCCTTCCTCCCTCAACTCAGAGAGGTTGCCAATGCGAGCTCCGCAGCAGAGGAAGACATTTTAATATTTTGGATCTTACGTCTTTTTGATCTCTCCGAGGAAACACTAAAATCTATTTCCGGCCTTCCCAGTGAACCTAGGAAGTAATTATTTAAAAGTAAATAACCCAAGAATAAAAATATTATGTCGTTCAATGCAAAAAAAAGGTTTTCACCGGATGGTACTTACTAGTCTCAGCAGAAGTGCTAGTCAAATACTGACGCACGGTGTCAGGAAAGTTCATCGACTCCATGAGCCATGCGTTATTACGCTTTAAAAATGTTTTTTATTCCGAGAACTTCTATTCCACCTTTGCAAGTAGGGCAACAAAAAGCTTATTCTGACAAATTCACGAAGAATTCTAATAGCGTCATCAAATTGACCTAAATCAAATCTTCGCACAAGAAAATCCGCCAAATATTCCATTTTTTTCAGTTGGTGATTTGAATTTTATGCCCATCAATCTATTATGGAGCTCAAGCCGTGTGATAAAATTGGAGGACATATCCAATTAAGGACTGAAAAACTTGTCTAAGGTCTGAAAATTAATTTAATAGAATGAATCTACCCATTCCACATATTGTTCAACAACGATAGGCTACATAACACCAGAAAGTAGGGGCGAAAAATCGGTATCGAAGAAAGTTTGTAAAAATTAGTTCAAGGGTGGTAAGAAACCTGGGACGAAAAAGCACGAATGACTAACACCAGTAAAAAACACATGGAAATATATCTTACCTCGAATAAGGTGTGGATTGCTGAGGAAAAAAACACCGATGTAAACCTTAGAAAAAAAAATCGGTAGGGATTCCTATCACTCACACTCAATATCGCGAGTAAAAAAATATTTTTTCAGAACAGATTTCTCCCAATTCACTTCACCACATCACTTCACCACAAATGCCAAGATAGAACTACTGCTCAGCATGCATTTTCTTTAAAGGAAAGGGAAGGTCCACCCAGGGAAAACCCATCATAACTGTTAAAGGGTGCGCGGTGTCATAAAAACTCCCTCAGGGACCGAGTCGCATGGAGCTGTGAAGGCGGAGGGATTTGAAAATGCAAAGAGAGTGGAAAGGGAAAACAGCTAACCCAACACCCTTCCACAAAAGAGTGTATGAGGAACAAAACACCCTCATGTGCACTCAGGAATTGAAGGAGTTCATAATTACTCGGAAAATTCCGTGGAGTAACCGATGAAAAGCATATTCATCACAGTTAGGCATCACAGTCTACAAACACATGCGCTGGATATAGTATCCCTCCATGATAATAAATATATGACATTAGGTTATCATTGACAGCATGGAAGTCTTGAGTAAGGCGAATACAGGACATTAAGGTCCTCAGAAATTCGTCAGTGCGAGGAGTCGGAGTTTCGAGGCCGCGCTGAGCCGAGCCGGGCCGCGAAACGCCATCGAAAATTGGAATTTTTTCTCAGGGTCGCAAACTTTTATCGCAGATTTTGGCAGAATACTTTAAAATTATGTTTACTTAATACCCTGACAAAAAATCATGATATACATTTTTCTAAAACCAGAGATAATGACTACTTTATGTTAACTTTTGCCTAACAAAATGTCCGCCATTTTATGACCTAATGACCAATACTGCTTTCAAAATATCTTCGATATAGAACCTTAGGAAATCCACAAAAGTGTTTTTTGCTTTAAAAAGGCAGATTTGAGGAATTTAGGTGCAAACAACTTCAACCATCACACGCAATCGATATTACCGGGGTCCGCCGCGTGGAGCCGGACCGCGACGCGCGGTCGAAATTTCGAATTTTCTCTCAGGGCCGCAAACTTTTTCCCAAACCTTTTGCAGACAAACGTTTAAATATGTTTTCTTAGTATTATTACGAAATATCTCGACATACATATTTCTTATAAAAAAGATAATGACTGCTTTAAGTGAAATTTTGCTTGAAAAAAGCTTCCGCCATTTTGATACATTACAGCACACAAATATCAACAAAAATGTCTGAAACTTATGCAAAGTACAGGCAAAAAACTATAATGACAGATGAACATGTTAAAAATTTCATGAAAATCCATCCACTGCTCTACCATCTGCGTAACTTTTTATATTTTCGAAGAAAAATGATAAATGGCGTGTTTTTCGAAATTTCGTCATGTTTAAGCCTCCGTAACTCCGTAACGGCTGAGACTTAATAAAAATGACTTGCTATTTCAAAATCAGCAACTATTTCCCCGTATTTGTGCCAAATTTCAATTGTCTACCTCAAAAAAAGCCATTTCGGACTTTTGTCCGGCGTTTTTCGATTTCCGACCACTGTCCGACGCGTCGTACGGTTTAAATTTTGGAGGCATAATGATTCCTGCGAAACAATGGCGAAATCGTATTTTCGGCGAGTGAGCATAAAGAAATTGATACTGACTTCCATAATATTTTCCGTCAAGTTTAATTTGATTGCATATTGCAACCGAGATAACTCGTGCTCAAAAATGTAGTGCAAATCTATGTATCGGAATTTGACCTATGTAATATTTCATTTTCATTATATTGATGATGAAAACGACACAAGGTTTTAGTTATACTTTCGTTTCTCTTCGTTCCATCATTGGGAAACTTGTAGGGGTGGAATGAATTAAGTGCCTGAAAATAAACGTAAGGCGAATTCATTAGGCGGAAGAAAAACTAGGACTGGAATGGGGAGATATATTGGTGAACGGTGACTGCGAGAGGAACTTGCTGAAACCATCGCGTTTTTTAGATGTCCCCGCAGCTGGCGTGATACTGTGGGTATATATATCTCTATTTTTATAACAATAAAACAGAAAGGCTACGTGCTACACTCTTGCCGACAACCCTCGCAGCTTTCTAGTGCAATATAATAATGATATTTTCGTAAAGGCAATACTTGTGTAGTAGACAATGGTTCCATTGTTAGTAATGACATGGTAGCGCAAGCTGCATTAAGTGCTCTAATGGACGGAAAAGGGAAATGGATGAGGAGGGTAAAATGGGGCAGGAATGAGGAGAAATATTCGTGGAAGTCGACGCGTAGGGCGCATTTAACCTTCCGTGCCCTACGCGCTTCATTTCTCCGTCATTTCGCAAGTAGAATGGCCAGGGAGGGAGGGGAAAAGAGCTTGGGACGAGAGTTTATGATCTCAGGGGTATGAGGGTGTTTTGGAGGGTCAGGGCGAGGCAGGAGGAGGTTCGTTCTGCCTTTTTAATCGGCCGCTTTCATTCCGCACTTGACTCCGTTGCCGTCGATTTCGCAAGAGGTCGAACACTCGGGTACGTGTCCTGCAGGCCCTGAGTTACGGACTCGTAAAGATCGCAGCACTGTGGCCTAAATTATGAGAAATATCGCCAAAAATTATTTTTGCACTTTCTGATTTGAAATAATGGCGATATTTTCTGAATATGCAATAAGTTAACGATAATTACAAGATATTTATTTGAGGCCTTTTTTATATTGATAGACGTCAATGGCGTAGCCAGTACGAGGTATCGGGTGGGGTCCAGACCCTCCCCCCCTCGAAATATGAAAACATAATTATTTTCCTTCGTAAAAGAAAGCAAAGTATTGAAAAATCATGATGTCTCTTAATATTTATTAAACAAATGAAGTTTTTCAGCTATGATAAGTGTTAAAATTAGTTTAAAACCCATAACTTAGTACCCTGTTTCTCAAAAAAATTCCCCCTGGTTTTGGACCCCCCACAAACGAAATTCCTAGCTACGCCACTGAAAGACGTCTATATAGTTCGTGCAGAATGATCGAATAATATTTTCAATTTTTTCGTATTTCGTATTTATTCGTAACAATATTTCCATTCATCTATTACCTACCACTGCTGCATTTAAATCAATGGTTAGCGGTTTCCAAGGATATCATCATAAAATATCTTTCTTTCTATCTAAGAAATAGTTTAGGAGGCCTACATTGAAAAGTGGTGATTTAAGATTATATGAGTCTGATTAGATTGATAAAATAGAGAAAAAATATCCCATCTAGATTAGAGGTCTAGAAAAACGTTTTTCTTAACGATGACGCGCCATTATAAAATAATGGTGTTAAGATAACATTTCCATTTTGTGCCTTCTCTCCACTCACGAGCTCATAGTTGGCTTCTAGGTTAGTGCGAGTATTACCTCAAGGCTAGAATTATCCCACAGCTGTATGTGCCTGTGATTACCGGTGTTTTAAAAAATAGACTGACGAAGTTCAAAGTTTGTCTGGTGCGCAATACCGTAATCTTTTACGTGGTCTATAGCTCCCTAGTGGAGTGTCAGCCCTCACACATCACTTCTAATGACTTTGTTTTGGGTTCCACGGGTTTTTCCTTATAATTGGACCGTATTAGTTGGTACGTGTGCCTCTGTGCTCGTCGGTGAGACATCTGGCGGACAGGTAGGGGGTACTCGTCAATCAACAGTGGATCACGCAGGACGCTGACCTCGACGAGAGACGAGGGAATGGGTGAGTGAGGTCATGCCTCCCCCTATTCAAGAAATATACGCGGACACACAATTCGAATTTCTAGCCTAAGGCCCAGCGCCCACGGAGTGACTATTTTGTGACTACAGTTGGAAACCAGTTGCGTCGGTAACCAGGTTACAACGGAAATAAAACTTCTGTCCGCACACGGTTGTACTGAAAAAGGGCTGGTTGTGAATCATATGCGTATATTGTGCAATCAGTGAGGTGTTTATGTAGTGCGGTACGTGTTTTTAAGGCCTTGGCTCGGCCATGTGCGCTTACTATATCGGGCTCAGACTAAGATAAAGTTGTTAACTATTACCAATATTGAAAGCGATAGATAGTTTATGGTTATACAGAAAACGTCATGCTTCTCTACTGCTCCATAGAGCTTCATGTTGAGTTCTTGATCACCCATGTTAATATTGACACTGTGCGGCCGTCAAAACACCGGAAAAACACTACTTGGTCTCGTGCAACTCGAGTCTGCAACGCAACTGCAACCGTGGGCCCATGGTTGTATGCGACTGTTCTCATATTGGTTTGAGATCGTCAAATATCAGTCGTTTTGTCTGCGACTCCCAACTCCAATACATTGTCGTGGACACTAAACAGTTGCACTGTCAACTGGTCTGCAACTGTAGTTGCAGAACAGTCGCACCGTGTGCGGTGGGCCTTAGCCTCGGGACTTGGGAGCTGTGGGCACGCTTGCAGTTATTTCACAAGATGATTCCACTAGATATTAGTAGCTGTGGGTTTCTTCGGTCGAGAGAAGGGAATACAAGTTTTAACGGAGCAAAAATAATTCAAGCAAACAAAATAGGGATCAATAAAATGTTTGAGCGTCAATCAATGCATACCGAGCACGATAAGGCGGCCTCAGGTCCTTGATCCATACTACATCCTATTGTTTTTGCTCATGCCTTTTAAATTCTAGGTCTCCATGTTACACAGCAAGCTAACCATTGCGTAATTGGCAAGAGTTGTTTGCACGTTTCTCTTATTTATTCAGATAAATCTTCCTTCACTATGAGTGGTAACTCAGTTACTCCAAACTTTGATAATATGGTATAATTTATTATTTTGCTCATTAGGTAGCTTTTGTATTTGAGCTCAACCATTTCGTCGTTATATAGGCATTATTGTTACTGTCGTTATTTTGATTAATTTTTTTGCTTTTAAATTGTTTTTTTTAAACTTCAATTTTGAACAGCGAGGTAACTTGGTTGGCACAGCTGTTGGCAGGAAGAAAAAAGATCTTGTTTGTTAAATGAGTGCAGGGATATAAGTTGATTGTAAAAAATGCTATTATATTAGAACATCAATAACGCCAATATTCTACGTGATGGCGCATTTTGTACTTCTTTCTGAATAGCATGTTAGTCAATGAATGGTTAAAATAGCAAGATATGAAAGATTCCTGCCATTTCGCACAAAATCAATGTAAAAATCGAAATGTAGCCTGTAGGTGTTGTATTACAGGAAAGAATAAAATACGACATATAATTCATGAATTATAAATGGAGTACCGGAGATACCCCACACAGTCGTTCTATTCGTAAGTTTTCTTGACACGCTTAAGTCGCGTAAGTTTTCTTGACACAGTCACGGCAGGGCTAAGAATGCCATCATCCTTATAATCAGTAGCCACCAAGCCGTAAATTGGTTTAACGCATCTCTCCACTCAATTCTCCTAACTAAGTATTAACACCAATTAAGTAGTAACACTTAGTATTTTGAAATTCAAATGATTACTATGTTTTACATTCTTAATCAACGGCACATATAGCCCCTCCCATTCAGGTTATACCGTCCACCTGTCCGTTAATAATTATTTTCATCAGACTATCGTGCATCAAGTTGTCCCGCCATTTTCTCAAGGTTTTCGAAATATTTCTCTCCTACTTTCTTAAAAAATTTATATTATACACACATGACCAATTCATTTTCTCGTCATCATTTTCCTGTTGAACATATTTTCGAGTGCTAAAAGCCTTGACTTCGTTAACGCCCATGCATCACTACCATTAAGAAGTGTGCTCAAAATTGAATTATACATTTGCATTGTACGTAATTGCATACTCTATAATAGTGAAAACAGCAATGATTGCAAGTTACACCTGCTGACATCGCTAAAAATTTTCATGAAGACTGCTCTACATCGATAAATACGAGATTTATGGACTATGAGCCATCAATCACATGGGCGGCGAGTCTGCAATTTTTCTAAGTATCGTAGATGATTACCATTACTGTTGTCAACCCTTTTCTGTTGTTTTTCAATTGATAGAAATGCCTTCTGTTAAACATTTTAATTAATCTACGGAAAGAAATAATATTGGAAACAGCAATTTATAATTTCATGAGGAATTACCTACTTTAAAGTCGCCAGATTGTCAGAAGTCACCTTGCTTGGTTAGTCTTTAAGTTAAAGTAAAGCAAATGAGTCATTCATTAAAATACAAATTTATTATACTTATAGCTTTTAATGGACGGATAATTATTATTACAATAAGATACATAAGGAAGGCAACGATATATAAGGAACAGCAACAAGTTTTTCCCTTTTGAAAATGACGCAAACAGTAACTTATTTTCGATCAGTCGGCGCATTATCTTTATCACAAACTCAGTGGATACATTTTTTTCCAGTATTTGTATAACGCTCCCCTACACCGTCCTTACTAAGCCCCCTAGTAAAAGTCCCATGAGGGTCTTTTCGTTCAGTCTCCTCACTAAGCTGCTCTCATGCGTAAAAAAATATTATTTTTGTATCGAATTTTTCAGCCAAGTTTTCCCTGCATCCATCCCGTCGTAGCCCATTTGTTGGAGCAAATAAATACGTCAAGGCTTAGTTATACGACATCTAGAATTCAGCACCGGCTCCACAGCCATGCGCTGCTCGTGTTCTTCATAAAAAATAACAGAGTATTTGGAATAAAAAGATCGCCAGAATCCGTCAGATATGGGACGTGTTGAGAGACTGGGTATGTCCTACTCATTGGAATCCTTTCGAATCCTTTTTTTTTTATTTATCACGTCACTCCGTTGCAAAATTTCGTTTATTCATCTCTCAAGACTCAGAACCCATGATATTTTGGTTTAAAGAAATGCAAATATAATGATATAAGGTATAAAACCGTTTCATCCTTTTTGTGTGGAAGTTCGATATACCCATGATAACAGGACACAAATGGTAATTTCTACACTTTAATTCAAAATTCAACAATCATCCATGGTTTGAACATATAATATATTCTTGAAAATGACGAAATATGTTGAAACCGTGAGCTAAGTATTCTTCCAAACAGTCTTCCCATATGCCTAAAGCAAAGACAAATGAGGCATAAATTCCAACTTACTTTCATTAATACATGGAAATGGGTCGAGCATATCCATAAATTTTCAAGATAACATTTCATGATTTAATTTCAAAATTAGGACAATATGTACCTACCTATGCACACATTTCATTTCAGACCTTGGAAACATAAAAATTAAGTAATAAATGAACTGATAAATTATCAATTCGTGATCAATAGGGTTTACTTGGTACATACGAGGGTTTTTTAGAAATTAAAGAACGTTTTAGAATAACGAAGAAAACTAAATGTGATAAAAATATTTTATTACTAAAATCTGAAAGAGCATCAAAAATAGTACTTTTCTACATGATATACAAACAAATTGAGCACTTATAATATCGGTTGACAAGCTTCGAAATTCCTTCATCATAGAATTTTGCCGCCTGCGATCTCAGCCACTCAGTGACGCGCATCCGGATCTCGTTGTCGTCGTCAAAGTGGTGCACTGCAGAGCCAGGTCTTCATTCTAGGAAACAAGTGATATTCGCTTGGTGTAAGATCGAGACTATAGGGCGGCTGAGGGAAAACCTCTCAGTTGAGGGCATTAAGGAGTTCTTGGCTGAGGTGCAAAGCTGCCCCCATTTGCTGACCTTAATGGCGGTCTGTAAGAATTTTCGGCACCCATCTTGCCCAAAATTTGCGGTAGCCATGTCTTTACGTGACAATTTCAACCAAAGATATCCGTGAAACTTATTGGAAACAAATTTAAAACTCCGTTATTGTGAAACGGCGGTTTTCGCGAGCTTAAGGGATCAGTTCGTCAGTCACAATGCTCGGAATTCCGCTCTTTTCTTCGTTGTGAACGTTAGTTCAGCCATATTTAAACAGAGTGCACCATTTCCGGACAGAACATTCATTCATTACATTTTCTCGGTACACTTCACACACTTGACGATGATTTTCTGTCGTTTTGGTGTATTTGGCCAACAAAAACCGTATCACTGACCACTCTTCTCAACTGGCGGGATTTTCTATTGCAGAGAACATTTTCAATTTGTGAATCAAAAACGCGGGCACCGCGGATACGTTCACGTTGTCTCACGGTTGGACGCTGACATATGTGCCATGGACACCAAGGCATACGCGACTGGCGAAGGCCTAGGGACGACAAACGAAAATGTTCCTTACTTTGTGAGTGGCCACCTATGCAGCTTATATGAGAGTACAAAAATTACTAAGCAATGAAAATAATATTATGCTGCAATAGTAATTACTTTTAGGAAACAGGAAGAATTCCCTTGGTTTTTATTTAGTTGTCTGAAATGTGATTTCTATTCTATTCATTAGCAAAGAATACATTTTATCCTTGCATACATTTACATTTCTGAATATCGTGTCTTTCAATGGCGTTAATGGTATAGAATCCGTTTAAATCTACCTTGGTGTCGCGTTGTATCGAGAATAAATTTCCATGACATCGAGGCTGTATTGAATCCGTTATGTGGGAAGAATACTACAAGGGATCACTGCATGGAGTAATCAACGCAACTATAAATGTAAAGTTTAAATGTAAAGTCTCACATTAGTCAGCATCTAGTCCATGTCATTGTATGGAATACTTCGTACGCTGGCATAGTCAGGTCAATGTTTATGTTTGCTGTAAAAGCACTATCTTTCTTTTAAGAGTGACTTTGGTGAATAATACCTTATTATGTAATGCAAATATGCCGACTAACTACTTTTTAACGGAGGAATATGCGTAGGTAGACACGAATTTTTTTCGCACATTTATAGTACCTACCGCAATAATCCGGGAAAAATAATCATCGTCTAAGTAACATTAACCAGCGTATCGGATATCATTCCCTTTTAAAATGCTATGGTATGCATTGGAATACCACTTATTGCGATAAAAACTCGTAAAAACTTCTTTAAAAAAAGGGATTTATATGCTAAGGTAATGATACATGCACTCATAACTCTTCTCATAAGTATTAGGGAGGGGATTAGGACATGATTTTCGTATTAAGTAACTCACCCTCTCGTCAGTATCTTTGGTAGAAGTATTTTAACTGCTAAGATAATTTGTGCAGTATTTTTGCTGCTGAAAAGGCTGTCATTACTACTCCCTTTTAAGCGTATCTCATGGTGAAATAAAATTAGTCCATGAAATCCGTGAAACACTATCCTGATATCTGCTCATTCCGGGGAAGTTGTCATCGCCGAAGAAACGGTTCGATTCAGGGGCCTATCAGCTTAAGTTTCCAGCAGTGTTCATTGTGTCGCAAGCATCCCTTTATATTCTAAAAGCAAAAAAGGGAGAGGATGATTTGATATTCCGGATTAAGAATAAGTTTTTAAAAAACTGTTTGAAATAAATTTAATTTCATACACGCTGAATTATTATACCATAACCTAATTGCTTTGGGATAAGAAATTTTATGGTAGAAGTTTGTATTTATATTCACTCAAATTATAGTTCATATCACTGGTGGGAACATTTTGTATACGGGATAATTTTTGAAAGATTTATGCTAACTGAGAATTGGTGTCCTTTTCCATTTGAACTGTATCAAAAAGTGAGATACAAAAAAGAGTGAATATAAGCTTTTTTTAAAGGGATTTATGTTCGTTGAAACTGAATTATCTTGGACGAAACATCGTGGTTCACTGGCATATAGGCAAATATCAGTTCCCATTTGAGATAACAGGCGTATTTTTCTGGTTTTATTTTCCTCTTCGCATGTATTCATCCAAATTAATAAGCGAAGGGTAGAGGAGAAATTGATAAGATGGAATACAAACTAAAAAAGTTATTTTATATATGTTTGAGACTAGACATTGGATTGTTTAATCGATAGTCTTCTAATGTTTTTAAGAAGAATACTTCGAAGTGATATTTATATCTCCAATCAATGAACTTGTTTTCAATGTCAGTAGTGGGCATTATGTGCGTTGACACTGATTAATCAAGGCATTCCTATTATGATATCTGTCTCACGGGGACTGCATTGAGACGGCCGAATTTCATCTCATAAAAGGCCGATTTTTGCTGTCATTTGGGTTTTATTTTAACCAGTTTTCAAAATGTCCGCGGCGCGCTGATGAGTGCAAAGCGATCCTTACCAATATTTTGCAGTGTAGTGTTTGTCATTGCGAAGAATAGCATTGTAAAGTAAAGAGTTTTATGGATCAAAACATCATTTGCATAATTTCGGTAAATACACCTATTTATACCTTTGTTCCCCTTGGAATTCAGCGAAACGAGTGGCAAATTTTGTAAACTCATTTAACCCTTAAGTGAGCACGCTGGCGTATAAAGTACTACGCCAATCTTCGAATACCAAGGATTTCAACATTGTACGTACATTCTGGTCTAGAATGGCCTCGTGTATTCTTACAATGTACTTTGACTGCCCATAGTGCGAGTTTTCAAAGCTCGAAGTATTGTAAGCTAATATATTTTTAGATTGCCAAGAGGAATCGACACCGAGTACTCCACGCAACCGGCCGTGTACCTCGTTCTTCGCTTTTCTTGTATGGCCTCGTGTATTCTTACAGTGTCATTTTGACTGTTTGTAACGTGAGTTATTAAAGCACAAAGTATTTCTGCAATTTTTTTTAGATCGGCAAGAGGAACCCGACACCTGTGGCGTATAAATTCCGCGTGACCGGCCGTGTACTAGCTGTACCACCTGTGTACCTTTATATCTGTATCACTGATAAATGAACAAGCTTGAATTAGTTTCTACAAATTAAGGTGAATTTTAACAAAAATCGAAAGTTATCATAAAAATGTATATATCGTGATTAAAGTGCGTCACGCGCCCGGTCGTGTAAAAATATCAGGCGCGCCCGCCCGAAGGTTTAATGCGCGGTGGGTGACATCACATTGTCGCCTCATTTTTTGTAAAATTCTTTATCTGTCCATTCCAGGTAAATTGTCATCACTGAAGAAACATCTTGGTTCATTGGCGTATCGGCTAACGTTTCTCTTTCCAAATACCCACAAGCAGAGTGTCTCTCTGTCCTTCAGGGTCGCAAGCGTCCCTTTGAATTCGAAAAGCAAAGGGAGGGGAAGGAGAAAAGTTGATTTGGCGGGAGGAGGACGCACCGAGGCACTTTCACCGAGCGATGAAAATTCCGGACCACAGGGTCCATTGATACACATGCGTTTTTTCGATTCTCGTGTTTTTTCCCCTTTTCCCGTGGCATCAACCAGTCCTTTTATTTATGGCCCCAGTCAAAGGGATGAGGAATAAACCCGTACGATAGAGATATTGCCGATGGGAACCCAAACTGGACACTTTTAGAATAAATCATATACTATCGGTGAACGGTGACCCAACAAGGTTACATGAAGTCAAGTAAGAGTATCAGTCCCAGAAGATTTTTTCCTTTATTTAAATATATTATTTATGACACATGGCGTCCTGAAGTGTATGAAAATGAAGAAGATTTGATGGAGTATATAAGGTTCAATTTTTCTCGATTGACCTAATTTTAACACATGGTATGTTTTACGACAAGGTTTTAGGACCCTTGAGTGTTCCATGTTATTTTTATTCCTCTTGTATTTTTCAAGACATGTATCAAATGGTAAAATGTATCACTCTGTGTTGCTATATATGAAAAAGATATTTTTGTTTTCTTTTTGCTCACTTTAGAGCCTAAACATCACCTGCCATGATTTCAGCTCGGAGTGTTTCAAGGCTTTTCCGTTGCAGTTTCACAATCAGGCTTAATGTGGTTTCATCAATCCACTATTTTCCTTCGTTAATATGTATAGACGAATTTTAAATAGGACCAAAATTATATTAGATGTTATTAGCTCTAACTTTCTCAATTTGAGAGATGGGATTTTGTTATCGAATTGAAACAAACATTTCCTAAATATCAAATTGTATCAGCATATTTTTATATATCTATCTGGTTGAAAATAATTTTGAATCTCATAGTTTCCTCTGTATGATGCTCCATGTATTATCAAATAGCATTGTGATCTGGTAACTAGCATCTTTGCTGACAGTGACTATCCGCCATGACTGCGCGCCAATAACGAAGATGGAAGAAATATGGAAAATTTTCCAATCTTTCTTGCACTGCCGTGTGTGAATATACCTCTAAACGAGGAATATTTCAAAAAATTCCTTCAACCGACCAGAAGTGACTTCCTGCTTTTGGAAAAAATCGATCCCACGTTTGGGTGAAGCAATTCTACAGCCAGTTAATTTTCAAATTACGGGTGAACAGTTTTCGAATTAGCTCTACGTCGGCGCTACTGTAAATCATACTACTATACCACTTTAGAAAAATTACAAATAAATGAAATAGTGTTTCTACAGTTTTATTTCTCTTAACTAACGTCAAAATATGCGAACAAAAAATTCGCAAAAGCAATTAATTAATTTACGTAAATGTTTGCAACTTACTATGGAAGATGAGTGCTGTAGACGTAGTAGTCTTACCTAGGTTTGAGTTACTTATTTCATGAAGTTGACAAAACGGGTAATTTTATGGAGCGCGGAGTCACTTATTGCGCTGTTGTGTCTACAGTTTTAACTATTTCATGAAATAAAAATACATGAGAAATAAAAATAAGGTTTTCTTTAAAATACCTATTATTTTAGCATGAGCACAAGCCCAATATAAATTAGCCAAGTATAGCGGCAAATCATTTTGACGCCGATAGTATTGTGGGTTTAGAGGGATATACGGAAAAGGAGGACAATAAATCGATAGCCAGGATTGACTAAATCAAGGACACCCATACTTCGATGAATATTCATTTTCTTCATCTCCGTCCTATCTTAATAGACTGTTCATGTTTAAGTCAAACTGAGAAACCTGGTAAAAACATTCTGTCCCTTTAACATAAGAGTCCTTCTAATAGCTTCCTTCTCCTAAGTATATAAGAGACCAGATCTAAAATGTTCCGTTAATAAACAAAAGATTTCAGTGCGATTTTATTGCTTCAACCGCACAATGAGATCTATAATTTTTTTATTTAATTGTTATAGTCATTCATTTGGCTTAAATTTATGATCATATTCCCTGATTACGCCGGAACACACTTCTAAGTAAAAATTATCAAACTAAGCAGCAAAAATATTAAATCAAATAAAAATTATCATCATTATTAGTCAACAATCCTAAGATTGTTTTGACGCAGCTCTCCATTTCTCTCTCCCATCCGCTAGTCTTTTCATGGCGAGGCATTTATTATCTTTTACTTTCTTGAAAACCCGTCCTTCATTTGGGGACGTCCCTTGCTCTTCTTATAATCCACCCGTCCATCTAAGATTGTCTTCATCAGTGCATCATGCCTCATCATGTGACTAACTAAGTTGTCCCGTCTTCTGCTTAAGGGTTTTAGGAGACTTCTCTTTTCTCCCACTCTTTCTTCTTCTACCTTAGCACTTTCCCTCCGTTATACATTTTTACATTTAAAATATAGTACCTGAATCTCAATTAACATATCAGAATCGTCCGAATATTATTCTGGATAAGTAACATGGAAATGAAACATAGTTTATATGCGCCTCAGCTTCATCGCGTGACTACCACGAGGCATGTTTTCCCAGAATACAAATAAGAAATTTAACTTCACGATGTCTTCCATCGCTTAGGACAAGTGATGTTTATCCACTTGATCAAGTGCTGTTTGTTTTCCTTCCATTTATTATCTGGCACGCAGATTCGGGCTTGTAGGGAAAGGAAAATCTGTTTTGAGGACATAGGCTGGGAAGCTGTTTATCTGATGGGCATTTAATGGAATTTCTGGGATGGTTGACATAGTCACAGAAAACTTAATTGTTCACTTCCTTATATAACATTAAGGCTTCTTGTGCCAAAAGTGTAATCAAAATGCCTGTAAAAACGAAGATAAATTTAGCTAATCTTACTCATTCAATAAACTGCTCCTAAAAATATGATGTATTAATCAAATATTTCTTAGTTGGATGTTAGGCAGTGTCAACCATGTAGGAAAGAGGAGTGATAACTCTGCAAGTTAACGATGCTGGGATTTAATGCTTAGAGCTTGAAAGGCTTTGTAAGAAGATACGTCATTATCATGGTGGTATAAATATTTTGACTCCGCGCCAGTCTAATTTGATTTCTCAGGGATCTCTTGTATTACGTTCGATACATTCAAGTTCCAGTTAAATTACTAATATTACTTACAATAGTTATTTGGATAAGACCAAACAAATAATGGAGCTAAATGGGATTTTATTATGCACCAATTCTCGAAAAAAAAACATAATCTAAAGAAAGGAATTACGAAAAGTTTACCAAAATGTTCAAGAGAGAAAATAACTGGAAGGGCACAACCTTAGTGTCTGAAAACATTTGGTGGTGATAATTTGAACTGAGGCTGGCTCCTAATTTGTTTGATATATGTTTCGCAAGATATATATTTTTCTTCCTCGAAATTCATCTGTATTTAAAGTGGTTACGGTTCCAATGCAGAATTGGCGCTCCTTACATGCAAATATGATCTAGTTGCTCTGGTGAAAACATTCTTATGCTCGATGTTTGACATTTGTCTTGAACTCGTGCATTTCCACTTAGAATCGGAGGAGGAAATAGCTCACACAACTGCAGAATTGGCTGGATCTCGTTTTTTTTGCCAAAGGCTGTAGTTTCATTTTTTCCCCAATTCCCAATTCCTATCCCGTTACGACACTTCACATTTCTCTGTCCTCGTGTGCCCTGGCTTCGGATTCTCTCCCATCTCACCACCGAATTATCAAACGTATCCAACCCCCTTCACCACCCTCTCCACCCAATACCCTGTACCAATCTCCCAAACCATCGCACGGATCTCGAACTTGTTTCCTTGCCAATATCTCCTCTCGATTCGCAAATTCCGCCCCAGAGGGAAGAATGGGGGTGACTGAGTGACTGGCTGCCTGTCTGACAAACTGACTGGGTGAAAAAGAGAGAAAAAAGGAGAGATATATATCCGCCAACTCCATTCGTGGAAAATTCTTCTTTCTTCAGGGTCGCCTGCCAGCCAGCGTCCTCGTTTTTAAGAAGGAAAAATTCAGCAATTCAACAAAGGGAACGTTTGAGTGAAATGGGGATAGAATAAATTTTGAAGTAATAAATTTATAAATACATTACTGATTCATTTAATTGTTCGAATTGTGTGTCTCATGTGAATTAGCATGGGCTCATGCGGTACGATGTTATAGACGGCGACGGACAACATAGGTTACTAACGCCTTGAGAAAAGGGACGGAAGGATGGAGATAAACCCAGCGTCGATATTAGCCTGCACTTAAAGGAAAGCACCAAGGAGACTAATGTTTATCGCCTCTTCTGAAAGACGGAGCGTTGTACTTAAAGTACCCTCTGCTAAGAAATCAAGTAGGTCTAAGGTTAGGTGGTCTCTGGAAATTCTCGTTTTCTCCCAGGATATGAACCCCGACTCACAGGTGGAAAGCGAGCATTACTACGCCAACCTGACCCGGAATGGGCTCGTAAGCCATTGTTTTATTTTCAATTGTAATAAAGTTTCATAATAATAATACCGTATTTTTTCGTCTCTTGATACTTGGACTACTTCTTAAGCTGTTTCTGGGAAAAATGACGCCTCCAAACCTTTCGTAAATATGATGGCATCACTAACTCCCGCCATGTGGGCCCCGAGATTGGATCTCGCTTGATCGTTGTTGTTTGCACTCTAATAAGCCATTGCTCCCCCCGATGAGCGGTTTCATCGAACAATGTACTTAACTGGATCTATAGAGATGTCACTTTCCCATGAAAAGTGACCGGGGAATTCAAATTTTTTTCTTTGAAATTATGAAATAATGGCTGAATGAGGATGAATTTTTTAGCCATAACCTATCCCTCTACTGCATTCACTGAATTATTTCTACGAATCCCAGTAATGGATAAACGTTAACGATTCCATTTTTCTTCCTACAGAATTGCTCGTAGACTTCCGACGTACACGAACGAAAAAAGTCAGAAAAAGCGTACAAATTTGGAAAAATTACAGAAAATAAGCTATAAAATAAACTAATGAGTATTAAAGTTATGTATGAATTTAAATTACTGATTCTTTTTCTACCATTGGCTACATAAAATATTTCATTTTTCATTGATGTACCTAATCCCAAGATTGGTATTCTAGCGCCTACCAGGTCTCGCTTTCCAAATCTATTTCATTTCCTTTCCGCGCCCTTCTTTTTCTTCCCTATGAAGTTTTCTTTATTCCTTCTCTAAAGAAATTTCCTTCAATATTTTTCTACGTTATTTTCCTTTCGTATTCAGTAACAATTCGTACGTGAACTTAAGTGTCACGAAATGTTACGTCAGATTTCGTATTTATGACGTGTCCTATTGACCGAGTTCTCCTCCGGCAAATGGTGATCCACATTTCCCTATATTTTTCTTATCTTTTTCTCACTACCCTTTTTCTCTTCCTGAACATTAGTGCTTGCCGCTTGGGCCGTATCTCCAAGGCTTCTATTGTTTGCTGATCAGCTTTTCCAATGGCACCTATTTCTGATCCGTAGAGTGCCACTTTTCTGCCCAACGTTTTCTTGTCTCCAATCTTATTTCCCCGGAGAAGAGTAGTAGCCTTTCTGTCATGAATGCCATCTTAACTCGAACTATGCGACCTTGTTGTCTGTTGGGGTTTTTTCTGTCCCAGGTAATGGCGCTCACTTGTGGAGACGTGTGTGTTTCTGCTTGTACGTTACTGGAAACTACTTCTAGGTGGCAAGAAAGATTCGACGCGTGGTATCTTTTAGTATGCCTTCTCATTCGAATGTAAAACTGAATTTAATCATATGGTAACACGTAAGCTAACATAATCAACTATCATGTACGAAAATTCATATACTTATTATGAATAACAACCTGGATTTTACTGCTTTAGTTCTTAGAAATTCAAATTTGAACTTAGACAACCATGTTCATTTCCATGAAAGATATCTTCCCCAAGAAATGCGCGATTAAATCTCTCTATTGTCTAATATAATAATTAGAAACCACATTTTAAATGCGTGATGCTTTTCACCCCATAGGGTCTAAACTGGCTTCTTATTTCATAAAAAAATAATTTGTGCTTTTGATATGAAAATCGCTTGAGCACTTCAAACTGTATTTCTTTTGAACGTAAGAAAAATGTCCCACACGTGACAATGACTTCGTGACAAATCCGCTTTTTCCTGGGACTCAGCGCGTTCTCTTCTCGCAACCCCGACCATCTCTCTTCACTCGCGCTACTTAAATGCTTCCTGCTTTCTTTCTCTCTCTTTCTCATTCCATTTCAGTACGTCACTCCGCCGCTCGTGTCTCACGGCGTCACCGTCGCAAGCCACTTTCATTTGTTACGCCCTGAACCACGTGGGACTTTGAATTCGTTTCTTTTTCTCACCGAGTTCCATTGTTCCCCACCAGTGCCCTCAATTCCGTCTCCCCAAGACTTCTTTTTTTCCTCTTTCTCTCCCGTATCCCTTAGGGTACTGCGACGTTGCGATTCATCGATTACGGCGTGCGATGTGCAGGAAGTATCGCATTGGGACATTAGATTCCAGGAGGATATTTGGAGGAGGATTTGACTTGCAAATTTATTTTCATCGGGAGGTAGGCGTTGAAGTAAGCTTTCGTGTAGGCCAGGAAAGGTTAAGATGCATCCTGAGTGATGCGATATCAAGTATTCACCAGGGTACATAATTGAGGATGCATGCGAAAAACAATAAAGAAAAATCATCGATAAAACGGATAAGCGACACGATTTTCAAGAGATTTCGTGCTGCCAACTCTTATTAAATCGCTTTTATGAGCTGGTAGAGGACATGTCATTTCCGATTGATTCGTCTTTTTTTCGAGACTGTCACTTGTTTGAAACTTTACCTTTCATCTAGAAAAATTTTCCCGTACCTATCGTGGATCTTTTCTGCATCCTAATTTTTTAATTTAACATGACTATTCCACTACATTAAGATATGAAAATTTAGTATTTTAGACACATAGATAAATGCTGGAAAATCTCTTCATAGAAGAGATAATCCAAAAAAATAATAATTCCTATCATCACATTTATTTGTAAAAACATGCATAGCATATAAAACTAACCATAGCTCATCAGTGGATTAAAGGTGGGGGGGCACGTGCCCTCCCCAGTCGCTAAAGAAATCGCCATGATTTTTAATACGGTTATCATGACGCTCGTATTGTTTTGTGTATTACGGAACCCCAATCATTTAATTTTGTACTATTAAATTTAAACTAAAATAAGGAGAAAATTTCGTCCAGTTATTGTGACATAAATGCTGTTTTTAATCTCAAATATAAGAAGACCGTTTGCCTGTCAGATCCCCTAGACAACATCCTGGATCCGCTCTTGCCTGGCCTACTACATGTCAAAATTAACCATGAGCCATACAGAAAATTATTTCCTTCTCTTCAGGCTAATTGATTCAAATCTTTCGTAATATATAAAATTTCTCACACGCAATGCTATTTAAAATGAAATTTGCACTCTTAGACTCGCTTTAAGCATTCCAAGTACATATTCCCATTTTTAGTTTTGAGAAACTTTAGAAATCGAGGCAGACATAAAAAAATCACAATCGTAATTTCTCTTCCCTCACTGGTCCTTAATCACCCATACAAACGCAAATAAGTCCTGAAGTGATGATCTTTTTGCAAACAATCGCCATATCCTTCTATAACCCACCAGTCTTTTACACAAGCATGAAAGTAACAGAAGAGGATCCTTAAGTCGGCCCCTGTGTTGCCATCCACCGCGCGTTTAAATAGGTTTACAAATGTCGCCACTCGCGTCGCATGTGGACAAAGTGATCCGAGTTTCACGGATTTATGGGATGTAATTAAAGGTGTTAACCGAAATTTATATACATGATGTTGTGATCTAGCAAATGCATAACTTTTCACAGCAATTCCTTACAATTACATACGTTACAGAAAAAATATTGGAAATAATTTAGATCGCGTTGCACACATCACCGCGCTAAAACATTTTTGGAAAACGATAAAAATGTGACCGAAGTGGCAACAAAAATCAGCCTTCTATGGGATGGAATTGGAACTCCATTAGGTATTCTCTTTGTACAAAAGTAACCGCTTCTCGCACATCGTTTCATTAATTACCCACGCTTATACGTAATCCCTCCAGCATCACTTAGAAGCTGATGCTTTTCTTCATTCTTAAATTTTGTAGTGTTGGCTCAGCGGACCGGATGGAGATTTTAGGCGGAAAGACAATGAAATATGTAAAAATTCCCTACCTATGTATATGAACTCACAAAAACTACAATGGCTCTAAAATATATTTATTTTTTGTATTTATTTCCACCGAAAACAGCACATTTTGGCCTTTTAAATCGGAGTGATATTAAAAATTTCAACAGATATACGTCCACGAATCCCATGCCCTAGATAGAAGAAGCCTAACCAGACGGGACTCGAACCCGCTGCCTTTTGTTTGGAAGGCAAGGACTTTACCCCGCCCTCACAGAGAACTGAAATTTTATGGGATCTGATAGTGTAGGGATTTATTTTTCCAGCGAAAAAATAAAGGGTTTTAATAAAGGCCAGGTAGGACTAAGAATCAGATCACTCCAACAAGCTTTTTTTCTGGTTTTTGTGAATGGCTGGTGGCTTAATACATACCCCGCACCACACGAAATTTGAGACGGCTTGCTAGGTAATATTTAAATTCAGACTTTTGCCTGCAGTAAATTTCCTCTTAAGATCAATAACTGAGCATTTCCTTCCAGAGTTCGCATAAATCGTTCTTTCTTGCATTGCGGTCATGAATCATGCAGGCTACAAACTGAAAGAAATTAAGATGTTTCGTTCGAAGTTAAGGAAATAGGTACAAGAATCCGTAATGTTTTCAGTAATATTCGGGAGCGATTACGTTTAGCGTATTTCTCTTTAACTGATGTGGGAGTGTGGCTCATTTGACCTTGGCCTTCATCGCCAGGGGGATGCAATCAAATAGAGCCACGTGCATTTCATTCTTCTATATGGAGTCCATTCTTTTTGTGAAGATCCTGGGTCAAGGCCGGTACATTGATCCGGTCATTTAGACGACAGGAAAGTAATTTCATGAGCACGAAAGCTTTCGCTATGAATTATGTTGTTCAAAGGTTATACGTAGATGGAAAAATATTGTTACGCCAAAAGCCTGTTTTTAAATGGGTTCTTTGTTGAAGAGCTGGTGCTGAAAATTGTTCAAAATTTCCATGAGAACCAAGAGGGTATTATTACTCATAGGGTTGGCTTACAAATGCTTTTTATTATTTGAGCATCTAGTGTATTTTTATAGAAAAAAGTCGAACTTGAGATACATGGCCACATGCTGAGAGAGACATGGGCAACTTATCTCACTGGAATCCATGAGAGTAACATGAGATATGCGCAAAAAATTCCTCAAACTGCTTTAATGATATAGTTTCAGGCATGAATTCGTGGAATATGATAAAGAAGGGAAGATTGAACCTCCATAGGTCATAGTTATCTAAAGTTGCAAATTATTTCCGTTGGTACAATATTGCAAGCAAATAGCATCAAAGTAATAAATTAAACAATAATTAGTCATGCAAATGGGTGCAAAGTATTTTCACCAAACCCAAGGCTTGATGACTTCACTGGTAGAATACTCGATCATCAATTGGGGTAATAGGAATTGAATCCCAGATTATCCTTAAGTCTTATTCATCGCACATTTCAATCTTGGTGCAGTTGGCAGCCGTTTAAGTTTTGAGTGTTAAACAGTTGTAATATGATTCCATTTCTTCCTTCCATCTAAATTTAACCATACCAATTAGTTATATGAGAAATTGAAATATTACCACTGAATTTATTCAAGCGCAATGCGTTTCGTTGTAACTGCAGCATTAACAAGTGCATCAATGTAAGTAAGTCAAATTGTTGTTACTACGAAACGCGTCGTATTCTAATAAATCCTTAGAAAGGATGCAATGTCTTGTTAGACTAATATCGAGAATTTCCATCACATCGTATTCCTTAGAATCGGAATGAATGATTTATTGGTAAAGTTAAACTCAGTTCGAAAACCGCGGTCTTAGCTGCTTTGGTAATAGAAGAAGCTTTTCGATGAACGTATCCATTTAACATATCTCGTATTAAATGCAGAACCACCGTTGTGAAAATGCTATCTACTTGAGTTAAGTATTGATTCTTGAAATAAATGTATGTAATTTATGGTGTGAACTGTTCCACTAATTAAAACCTTAGCTATTACCGTCGTTTCATATTCAAGTACAAAGGATAGAGGAATGCCTTACTTTCCTATGACTATAGATACTCCTCTCTCTGATCACAGTGATGCCAACTCAGATTTCGCATGCAATATTTTTATTTTGATGAAAATGCTTCCTCCATCGCAATTTCAGGGAAGGGCTTTAAGTGTGAAAAATGTCCACGCGCTACTTTTAGTTCCATTCTCAGATCGTAAATGTCATGGGTTAGACAATAATGGAGATATCTTAGCAAAATGTAATTGTAAGGGGATAACAGTGCAGCCTGTGCAGTTCCCCGTTAAAAATAAGGTTTTTGTTCAATTATCGTAAATGGGGAATTTTTTGTGGACAACACGCGAATTGAAGACTGATTCACCAGTGACTTCCAAAACAATAAATTAGAAATGGCTAGAGTTTCATATGATCGGCAGCCTAATAATAAGCAGTAATAACGATTGTGCTATTTCCGAAAATTGGTTAGTGTGCTGTAAACGGAATAATTTCTCGGGGGATTTAGCTTGAGGAGGCCTTGAGAATCTTATTCTCGCACCGTCATTTTTTTCAGTTACGGTATTGCACAGCGGAAGAGTCTCTTTAGCTAAGTAATTTGAAACATCAAGTGAGCGCCAGTTAGATGCTCATGCAAATTTAGAAGCTGTAGTAGTTGGAAGGGCTCTATAATGGTGATATGCTATCCATTGTTCTTAACCCTCACCCTAAAACAGCTCAATCCCTTCGTGAGCAGTGTAAATAATCACGTGATGTATTATGCTTTGTTCCAGAAGTAAACTGAAAGTTTATCTGTACCACCGAAATCAGCAGTAGCTAGCTCATATATTTGTGGAAGACACCAACTTTTTATTTGCTCTTACATCTAAACGGAATTTCGCACTTCTATTAATGAACCGCCATTTTGCTCCCTGCATTTGCCTATTATTGCGTCTAACAACAAGCCAAAACCAGTTGAAAGCATCACAAAGTTTTTACTCGATTTCTATCGCTAGATATTTCATTTGAGGTAGCTAATAGCCTGAGATGTATTAAAAATGAATCAAATTAGAAACATCAAAATGTATATGCTTCAAAATTAATTTATAAAAATGTAAACTCAAATGTATAGATACCATTATTTTGGATGGAAATTTTAAATATACCGGTCTATTTTTCCCGCGGTAAAATTTCTACTAGCTTCACAAGAAAAGCACCTATATTTCAGAAAAACGTCAAAGTTATGTCTCTGCACCCGTTATCTCAATGATGGCAAGGATTCGATGTATTTTTTCCATCAACAAAATAACTGAAATACATTTTGAATGCTAATAAAATAATCGGGGTGCAATTTTAAGTTGCCCCTGACTCAGTTTTATGAGATGAGTGTACGGTGCTAAGTGCAAGCACAAATACCATATGATTAATATTGCCATGTCTCCAAAATGTGGAGATGTTTCTCACAATTGAGAGACAATATTTCTTTATGATGTAATGTATCTTTTAATATTGTAATATATATATATATACATATATATTTTAAGTTTTATTATATTTTATTTAAATTCTATGTGAAAGTAAGTTACCCTAAGCAAGAATACATTATATTCCCGAAAAAGACGAATGAAGTGTAACAAAAGTTCTTTAAGTTTTTTCCTATTTAGAAAATGAAAGGAGAATATTTTTTTCAAATGAGCATGAATCACACATTGTTAATACCGTACAGTTCATTTTGAAATCAAATTAAAAAATCTCTGCTTGTATATGCCCGAGGAATAACTTATTTTGATGAGCTTTCTGCCGCATAGGAGAGGTCCTTTCATATTGATGAAGGAGTCTGGGTGCTTGTTTCATGAATGAATGGCTTTATTATTCATGGCTCTTAGTTTTTATGATACTTTTTGGGCATGAATGGAGGTTAAAGGGATATTTTTTACCCTGCATTTAACACCTTCATCGAGGGTTCATATATTTTTCAATGGACCAAAAATGAGTTTTGCATTTTTATCCTTGCATTCGTAGTGTGTACCATTTAAAAATTCCTTTCCTTAGACATAAGTGCAATTTTAACTGAAGATAATGAATTGAATCTAAAAAAAACTTGGCAGCATTGACTTATTACAGTGATACTCACAGTGATGGTTCTTTGGATATCTTTAACATGTGAAATTTCATGTTTCATGAAACGTAACAATATCATATGTATTAATGACAACAGTAGATCTGTAAATTTTATATTTATTTTATATTTTCACAGTACATCATTTATTTTTGAATTTTTTTACTTTAATTTAAAAGCTTACACATTTTTTTCTCTGCCTTTAGACAAATAATAAAAAACTTTACAGTGGCATATTGAAATTTCATCATAATTAACAAAGTACTACCTACCGTTAGTGTCACCTCTCAAGAAAAAATAATAAACTTATTTCCACGATACGATATAAGACATTAAAAATTTATTTCAATTAGTTGAATATTGCAAATAATATTGAGGTATTTTAATAGTTTCAAATAATTAAATGAAACATTATCTTTAAATTCAAAACTTAATTTTTCAACCAAACTTTTCTTCTCATTAATTCTCATAGCCATCATCTAGCAGTAAATACCATATTATTTTGGATTTTTGCAATATTAATGAAAATATTGTCATGAATAATTACCACTAGCCAATTGAGATCATTTTTCTACAAAAGAATGTCATGATGTTGTCTATAAAATAAGCCTAGCCATAATTAAGTAGCTCCTAGGGCTCATGGTAGGTACCATTTTGAATGAATTATTACAAAAATGAAAATAAGGATTACAAGTACCTACTTCAGATGTTACGAATGATTGATAGCAGATAAATACCGCTTTTTCTGGTTCCATTTACCTATGGAACGAATAGTCATTTTAGGCAACATTTCAGTTAAATATAAACGCATTAAGGTGATGAACTTATGTCAATCTTCCATGAAAATTTTCGCAGGCGTCACGCGTAAAAATTACCAATTAGAAGGTAACATTAACTCAAAGCTTTCAATCACTTAAAAAAAGGCTTTTTAATGGCGTATATCCGTCGAAAATTTTTATACCCGATGACAAAGTATACCTACCATACAATCCAACAGCGAATTGAATTTTCATCCGAAAATTAAATTTTAATGGACATTCTCACCTGAGAGAAATCGAGTGGTTCACTTCCGTGCATTATTTAGATGTTGCTTTAAGGGACGCTCGAATAATACAAAGCGAAAAAAGACCGCGTTCGTGTGGGTTTATCTCAATGAATTCTGTTAAATAAGGGACGGATCTAAATGAATTTTAATGCAAATAAATATTTATTCGCATGAATGCTCCGTGGAAATCAGTGTAATTCTGGAAAGGGAAGAATCATGAGTTGAAGTTTTTCCTTCCTCGTGCTGGAATACACTTTATTTTTTCTCACTCCTCTACTCTCGTTCCGTCCTCATTAAACATTTGCGATACAAAAAATAAAAACGAAAGTTGCTCGTTTCATGTGACACGGCATGTCACGAGGCGTAACGCGCGATGTACACCATGGAGCGCGGGCAGGCAGGCGTTCTTCTCTTTGCTTACGGAGCTGAATCCCAGCAGGACATCGTAAACACATCCCTCTCCCTGCCACTTCCTCAACATTCCACAGGGATACATCATGACCCCTTCCAACCCACTTTTTCGAACCCTTTCTTTCGGCTACTAAAAACTCGAGAGGAGCCCTTCCTTTTCACGTGCTATCATCCTCAGGCATTTTTCCACCACCAACACTCTAAAGTATTTGGACAGCGCCAGAAAGAAAAAAAGGAAGGATCATAAAAAGTGAGGGTATAAAGAGGTCCAACAAGTATACTCAGAATTATTAACGAGTCCAAAAAAGGAGGAAGAAAGGGTACTCAATAATATGTTTTCATCCGTTTTCTTTTATTCATACCACCCCTCCTGTTATTCATCCACTTCGTTACTCAGATTCCCTCCAGGGTCTCTTGGAAATGTAAACGCAGGTAAAGGTAGCGAGAGATTGAAAAACGAACACAAGTCTGTCTTAGTTTGCCTCACTCGCTTTAATTAGAAAATATCCGAGTACGAAAGTTTACTCTACATCTTTCTAGCATCAAACCACTTAATTAAGATAAGAATTCAGCAATACTAGGAAACACAAGGTTATAGATGGGAGGTGGAACCGCGCTTCTATATATTTATATAATTATAAAGGAGAATGTCTGTTTGTCTGTCTGTTGCGTGTTTTCACACGGCTCCAGAAATTGCGGCCAAAGCTAGTGCGTAAAAGCATCTCATGATACCAAACCCCGTAGAGCCAATTTAGATTGCGGGTGACAAGTCCTTAGCGTCGTTTTCTCATTACATTTTGTTACGTCACGCCGTACGTAAAACTTCTGTGGTCGGACATCCTGCCGGGTAGGCACACTTCATGATTAGGTGAAAGGAGATTCATAAATTAAAGGATTGCTACACATAACTATCAATATTCTGCGTGCAAAACTTTTTGATGGGGTATGCGTTCACACGATGTTTTTGGTCTACGCACGAACGGTAACACATAATGATCACTGTTATGGAGCGGGGTATGAGCTGATGCAGTGATCTCCAAGTACTCTACTTCTCAGGGCACTATTCTTCCCAAGCAATGCCGGGTAGCATGCTAGTAGTTTTTATTTTCGGGAACACTTATGATTCTTTCAGTAAGAGCCTTGCCACATTTACACACATCTATGCCATCTATACCGAACCCCTACATTTATTTCAATTTTACCAAGTCACATAAGTTTTTAAATAGAATGTGAAAGTAGCAAAGTATTAAAAAGTATAATAATCCAGTTTAACGGAGATCAAGTTAGATGTAGATCCATCCTTCCCGTGGACTGAACTGATTACCACATAATCCCAATGACGTTTAGCCTTGCCTACGATGCTTAGGTGAATACTCTTGTCTAAATCTTGGTGCAAAGTCTTTGAGCAGTAGGCACCTTAAACGTGTCTGTAATAGGGCCAGAGGGGTTATTTGATAACCATATTATCTGACCGGCATTACTTTACGGCAAAACCAGATGATAATAACGTCATTTTCAACGTGTCGTTGGCATGCCAATAAATCAAAAAAGATCAACGGTAAAGAGCTTGTCGAAAACCACTCAACCCCTCCCCGCCACCAGCCACTCAATCTAGCAATCTAAGGTTGCATTAATTTTGTGAGAAGGTAATGAATGCCCATTAATAACTTACTCTGACCAGCGTATAAAATGTTAATTTGTAGAAAATGAATTAATACGTCTTGATATTAATTCCATGTTAATGCATACAGATTAGAATAGAACCTAATTAAAACCTTCATAAAGAATTATCTATGTCCTCTTTAATCACACAAATTTTATTCACTTCCCGCTTCTCATTTTAGGCTTACTTAAATTGCCGCAGGGCGAGAATTCTTTGCTACCCATATCCTAGGTAATTTATATTCTTTCTTTCTTTACTCTTAAGAATAATTTTAGTCTACATTCAAAGGGTTCATGTTACCGTTTCTCCCGCCTTACTTTCCCATGGTTAAACTATGAAAAAGGTTACTATGGAAACAAAAGAACTGTACCTAAATACTCCAGTGACTACTAGAGATTTCACATTCACACAATAGTAATAGTATTGTGCTGCACCCAAAGAAAAAACTTACAGAACAGTTAACAATTTAGGTATGTTTAATTTCACAATCACAAACAACGATTTAATATGATGAGGATATAGTGGATAGCCTAAAGCAAATCCAACTCCAGACTATTCTACCTAAAAATGCTATTGTTATCTTAATTGAACCATCCTTTACCTGAGCGCAACTTTAAATGGTGGTATGGCAAACTTGGGTAAATGTTGATGCAGTAGTAACAGTAAAATAAAATGAAATAAAATAAATTGATAACATTAACATAGAAAATTCCTCACTGAGCAGGGAGACAATGTGCATTTATCTAGTTAATTTTTTTGCTATTCTCTCTCTTCCTATTGAAAAAGAACTAGGTAACTCTAAAGAAGGCAACCGCTTTCAAAATTATTATAAATACAAATAAATAATAAATAAATAATATAAATTATTTGGCAGCATTATACGTTGAGTAATTGCATTTTTTACTTTTTGCCGTCTGTTATTTTTAATTGAGTTATGCAATTAATGAAAATAAAAAAGTATTCAATAAAATATAAATAATTTTAAATTTTCTGAGAAAATTAAAAATAAGCTCATTAAAGACATTCATAAGCAAACAATGAATTATTTCTCATTCACATTGAAATGTGGGGATGAAATTATTTTAAAAAGTCAAGACCTGTTCAATAGTTATGAATTACAATTTGAATTGTTTATGTTTGTTGAAAAAATTGTCTTGCACCGTGAGGCTGCAGAAATAATGCAGTAATTCTTTTTATAATTTTTGCCGTAAATGATGATGGGATTACATTAGCGAAAAAATTTTACGCTTTCTGCAAATGAGCTCTCATGGTTTTGGCTAATGTTTTCCCAACATTGTTCGGATATTCACGTATATAGTAATGCGAATTTAATGTACTGTTGAAGTGTAGATGGATGCTGTACTGTAATTCGCAATTGATAGAAGAGGTGAATATATTTAAAGTAGCTATATTGTTAATTTTGATCAGGAGAGAATTTATTAGGCAAATTTTTATTAGTGAATGGAAAAGATTACACAGATATGCATATTTAAATCAATATTATCTATAAATATAATTGCACGTATCATTTGAAATCTAGAGAGCATAAGACTGCATACGCTTATAAAAGTAGTCATTGAGTACATTGTATTCAATACGCTTTCCATATTATTAAATTACATGCTCCCTTCCACGGCAAAGCTACTTTCTCTCTTCTGGGAACTATCTCGTTAAAAATTGAGAATAGTTTGGAGTCCCATTACAACTCAAAAGGAGTCAGTAAAGACTACTGTTTTCTTTATTAATGGAAAATTTCTGGGGAACCGAGATAGAATCTCTTTTTAAGCCCTGGTAAGTACCTCACAGAAGAGGCCAAAATATTTAATTTGATGACGCCAATACCTTTTGCGATTGTGGGCCTTCTGGTTCAAACAATTCCGTTTCCGATTACTTGCGAAACTTGCCCCGTTTCGTATATTTTACTATTATTTCCATCCCAGCATCGGAACCGATTGGAAATATCTTTGAACATCGAGTGAAATAAAAAGAGGTAATTCTCCTCTTACGGTGCAGCGCCAAACTGGATGGTCGACTGACTGTTTGCAATGAAATCATCCTGGGGGGAGGGTGGGAGAATCAGTGGAAAATGAATTGGAAAGGGGGTTGGGGTGGTGAATGATACGGAGATGGGGGTGTACTTTATCGAGCCAGTCCTTTTAGCGTGGGATCGGGAATGAGGTCATTAAATATTGAAGCCGCGTCGATGAGTGGCCAATTCTGGTTGTGTGGGAAATTCGGTGGAGGGAGAGGACGATAGCACGAAAAAGAGTACTCGGGGAATAACAAGAAAAAAATTCCATCACAATTCAATGCAATACGTTGGTATTAGAGCGGACGAAATTTGCATGTACTAGGAAGAGTGTTGCTTTTAAAGTTTACTCATGCAATGCAAACAGTTAAAATATGTATCCGTTTTCCAAATATAAAATAATATAATCAAAAGTTTTGTATTTGACCTAATTCCATATGGATTAATGTATTTAATTGAGTATTGTATGAGACTGCATTCATTTCTGCTCTAGGCTTACAAAAATAATGCCATAGTGTAACCAGCTTAGAATTACCTTTGTTACTGAAAGGGCTAAAACTAATTCTGAAGCAATAAAAAAAAAACGAATTGATGTTCTAATTTTGAGGGATGATAGCATATGAGCATGAAATTTAGGATAAAGAATAAATAGATCCGTATAATGCTTTCTCATAAACGAAGCTGATCGTTTTAGTTTTTTTTTCTTAATATATGCGTTACTGTAGCTAGATGTTGAGTGGGAATTTAATTCTGTCTGATTTTATCTTCCGATGTTAATTTTATCATTCCAAATTTTAGAACTTATATTATACATTCGTTGGGAAATTTGTTTAAAACGTGGTTAATAACTCATTCATTTTGAATATCAGCCACTGTGAACGACATATCATTCTCTAGTAGGTATGTGAAATTTGGATTATTTAGAATGTTTATGGCTACATACTCTAAAAAAAATAACACTTGTGCGCAAAAATTAAATCCAACTGTTAAGAATTTTACTGACTCAGAATGTCAAGAGCAACCATTAAAAAAATATTTTTCACGAGTTTTCCGCCAGCATATACTATGTACTTAATTGATGGCAACAAGAGTGCCAATTTTTGGCGGACTAAATTTTGCAATAACTAAATATTCGCTGAAAAAACGTTCTTTCAACACTTTAAAATGTTAATGACGATTCACACTAAATGAATATCACACCTTAAAAAAAGGCCACTTGCAAAGAATTTTATTGACTTACTGCCAACAGGAGTCATTTTTGTGAAAACATTTTCCTTCTGTCTTCGGCTTGATTATAGCCCACAAAGGTTATTAGCTAAGGTGTGAATTTTTTTATTATTTCATTTCACAATAATTATACAACTATGCAATTTTACAAAACAAAATAATTACGTCACAATATCGGTTTTTCAGTACTATTGCCCAGCGTTGCAAATGTGGAAGGTCTTGGCGGTGGTGGTATAGCGCGGAAGTGGATATGTAGCAATAAAGCGCGCGGGGAGGGCGAAACGGGCGTATATAAACTGGTGCGGGCGGAAGGTATTGGAAACCGAACCAAATTGCTTTGACCGCGCTGTGTGTTGGACGCGCTTCTTGCCCGGAAATATTTCCCGGGACCTCTGTGCACCGAACGTCGATTTCCCGCGGTCATGGACGATCGTCTGCCGACAACATTATTTGGTATGCCACCAATGGCGCTTGGCTGGCTTTTCCTCTGCGAATTCCTGTTCCAATTGCAATCTAAGAGCTGAGAGTTTTCTTCGATAGTAATTTTTAGCTTTTATCTAATGTAGATTCAGTATCATAGAAACAACTTCATGACTTTTCGCGTATAATTATAAAAACTGACCTACGTTTTAGTGAATCTTTGGAATTTTCAAGGTAATAATATGCTTGTTAGAAGTAATGATATTCTGGAAAACAAGCTAATTTTATGTTGAATTAAAACTTTTGGGCTATGTCGCCGCGTCAGATTTTGGGTGGCCCCAACGTTTCCCGACCGATGCTGGTCGCTTTCTCAAGGGAATCTGAAGAGGTGGGATTTAAAATTGGTATATATAGGTATACGTGTCAGGTGGGGGAGGGGGGAGGGGAGTGAGAGGTTGGAGGAGTAGGTTGTCGATTATTTTTGCCGATTACGGGTTGCCAACGGGCTCAACAGCAACATAAAGTTTACAATGGAGGTGAAGGAAGGCGGAAAACTTCCATTCTTAGATGTCCTCGTGGAAAAGAAGAAGGACGGAACATTGGGGCATGCAGTGTATCGAAAACCTACAGCAACAAATCGGTACCTGCACGCCTTATCTCACCATCATCCAGCGCAAATAAATGGAGTGGTCAACACGTTAATTCACCGCTCCTACAAAATAAGCGACCAGAACAACTTTGCCGAAGAGAGGAAGAAGCTAGAGGCCATTATACGGGCAAATGGATTCGACGACAGAGTTATCTCTCGAACATTTAATAAAGTTATCAGAAAGAACAGCGAGATCAAAATCAACACCGCAGAAGCAGCGAACTCCTCTGTAAATGACCTCAGCGACCAGAAAAAAGCCTTCCTGCCATACATTAAGGGGACGACTGACAGAATAGGAAATATCCTACGCAAATTCCAGATAAGGACAATATTCTCGCCTCACGTACAGATAAAACATCTATTGAAAACCGTCAAGGATAGAACTCCACTACAAGTCGAAGGGGTATACCGAATTCCTTGCCAGACCTGCGGGAAGAATTACATCGGCGAAACAGGCAGATCGGTTAAAACACGTCTAGAGGAGCACGAGAGAGCAATTCGACTGGGGCAGTCAACGAAGTCCGCGGTAGCCGAACACGCAGCGCTGGGCCACACAATCGACCTTAAGGAAGCAAAAATTGTTGCGAGAGTGAAAGGCTTTAAACAGAGACTCGTAAGAGAAGCAATAGAAATATCTAAAGAGGAGAAAAACAACTTCAACAGAGACACTGGCCTTAAAATCAGCCGTACTTGGCAACCCGTAATCGGCAAAAATAATCGACAACCTACTCCTCCAACCTCTCACTCCCCTCCCCCCCCCCCCACCTGACACGTATACCTATATATACCAATTTTAAATCCCACCTCTTCAGATTCCCTTGAGAAAGCGACCAGCATCGGTCGGGAAACGTTGGGGCCACCCAAAATCTGACGCGGCGACATAGCCCAAAAGTTTTAATTCAACATGACGAGCACCCGCGAAAGTTTTAACGAAGAAGCTAATTTTAATAAGAGGTTTCAGTATTTTTGCGGTGATCCAATTGTTTTCACAGAATTACACCAATAAGTTAAAAAAGAATATTTCTTTGAAAATAATTCATTGTTTTATCTTAATCATTGCTTTCATGTGAAGCCTTTCGCCGTGCGCTTTCATAAAGTGTGCAACTGAAAACGATAGAAAAAAATAATTTGGAGTTAAAAAACTATATATGGAAGCATTTACGAAGATGATATTTGTATGTGCATAGCGATCTTTAAAGATAGAAGTTCACACATACAGTGTTCCAATCGGCTCTATTTGAATCGATTGGATCACAATCTGGCTAAGTATTTTTAGTTGGAGTATTACTTTTCACACGATATTTATGTTGCCAAAAAATCAAAATACGGTCAGTTATTTTATAAAAAATAATCACAGCGTGACTTGGAGTTTATTTCAGCTACAAAAAAGTAGCTCTAAATAAAAAAGGTTGTTGTAAATATAAGCAGAAAACAAAATATTTTCATTATCAAATACCAGTTTTTTTACGAAGCAAAATATCTCGTAGTTCACAGGGAATTTAAATGACACAGATACTAACTAGTATATTCATGTCATGACATGACATTCAACGTCATTAACGCGAAAATACTTCAAGAATATCATTGCTTACCATATTTCATTCATTAAATAACCTTTTTCCTTATATATTATCAATTTAATTAGTAATAAAAGTGGAAGAATTTATAACGAAAACAATATTTAGAGTTATTCAATGCATCAGTTTACCTCGATTTTACTTTCACCCAAATTAGGTTGGTGTTTGTAAATTCAAGCTTATAATTGCTGTACATGTCCGTGTGGAATAGTAAAACATTATCTGAGATTTCTCAGAAGTCATGGTATGTAGGAAATATTTTTAAATTTCATCAACATGATTAAAAAGTGAATGAAAATATATAATAAATCATTGGGGTAGAGATCATTTGCAACAAATGATTTAATTTTCTGGTTTTCATCATGAATTTCAGTGCAAAAAACGCATTATATCAAAATATTCTCTCATTTCATAATGAAGTAGTGTTAATGTTTGATCCTGGTTGTATTGTGTGCTTAAATGCATGAATAATATACTTGAAGCATCGCAATAGTGAAATGCATTGTTTATTGGACAAAGACGAATAACGGAAAATATCTAACCTCTCTGAGGAACACCTGAATATTTATTATGAGACTACATGACACAGTTCGCCTGACTCTTAATGCATTTTGCTTGGCTTAAACCGCTCGAACTAAGGTGAGGTGTGAGAATCCATGCATTGTCACGATTCTTGCATAAATCTTATTCAGCGCGTTCATCCATATCATCACTCCATCTCTGGATAAGGCCGAGAACACATTATCCTCCTGAGATTGTGCTACTACCTCGGCAGTTTCTTTGTGTGGAGATATATGGCAAGTGATGGAAGATAATGGCGGTATAATGCAACGCCTTGATCGCCTATTGCCCCCACAACACTTAGGAGTTTCATGGGAAATATCAGCTGATACTGTAGTAGAGTCCCCAATATGTTCTTTTGTATTCCCTCGCATTATAAGTCGGAGCTATGCCTTATTAACGGTCCCTTGGAAGTAAAATACGTTGCGTTAAATAATAAGTATGATAATATAAATAAATAATAAATATAAATAATAATAATAATTATGAGATCCATCATAAAATTTTAGAATTTTGATTTTATTTTTCTAGTCTTTTTTATTCAGATTTTGCCTTTTTTGGGGAAGGCAATGCATGGTTTTATCTAAGAGGGTTTCAATTAATTCTCTACTGATTAGATTGTAATATAAATTGTTGAGAGCTACCAGGGTATGACTTGCAAATTATATACCAGGAATTAAGGCTTATCAAATATTAACTTAAATTTTTGTGGGCATTTATGCACTCAAACATAAATCAAATCCTTGACTGAAACGTTTTACTATGAAAAGATAGAGGGCTCTCATGTGTTATGCATGCGTTACATTATTTAGGTGATCATGCAATGTAATTGTTTAAAAAAGAATTCAGAATAATCCTTTTGATAACTACTTAAATGACTTATGGAGAATAATTAGCTTCGTTAATTCTGGTGTAAATAACCGAAATTCAGGTTCTTAATGCAAAATGTAGACCTTCTGAGCGAATTTAAAAATAATATTTCCATGAATATGCATGAAGGTTTGAAAATTTTCTGCTTTTGTTGCATTATGAAAAAAAATGAAATTATTTTGACCGAACTTATTCCAGCTATGTACCGGCTCAAGGAGAGCGAATGTCTTAAAAATTAGTTGAATAAGGAACACAATATGGGTCGGTGTTAACCAGTATTTACGTAATAATTTAAGGATGTCATTATTACCCAAATAATTAAAAATATTTGTTTAAAATTGATCATGTCGATTTTTATCCAATTAAAAAAAGGAAAACATCTTTTTATATTTAATTCTTCTCTTTGAAAAATCTAAAGTGATTATTAAGAAAAATGTACATGGAAGATATTTTATATTTGGATCTATCCCTGATCAATAGAGGAAGGGTTATAGCGAATTGTGATCGAAACCTTTGTGAAGGCATAGGAAAGAGGAAGTGAAGTTAGGAGATACTGAGGGAGGTTATGAGATAATGAGAAGTAAATGGCAGGGCGTAGCCTCTAGAGAGATATTTTCAAAGTTTCGTTGAAGTTGCTTACGAATTTGATCACAAGTGCACGACCTCTTTAAGGAGGCCAATTATCTCAAATTAACTCGCTAATATATTCACCAACCAAACTCCTTTGCGAAGGGATGAACAGGTCTTTGAAAAGCATCTTATCTCGCTCCAGTTGGAGTTGTCTACCAATTGATGGTATGAGTGCATGAGAATTTAAAATACTCGATGACTTAAGTTGACATTTTGTTTTTTGCAAAATAACTTATTCGTGTATTAGGTAACAAGAAGTAATATATCACCCTTCGTTACCATTTGAGGAGCGTTGAATTTTCTTAAACTTAGACGCTTTCATAAAGGATGCATCATGGAACATGAAAAGAATGATTTCAAATCCACTTTTTGAAATTTCAATTTGGCCGATGAAACACAAAGTAAAGTTTCTACGGTCTCCGGGAAATAGGATAAGATTTTCAGCTGTTTTGATCATTATATAATTTTTTCTTCTCATTTACTCACCATACTTAGACTTAATTTAGCACTCTCTGTTTAGATCTCATCTGAATAAAAACTGTGATTATGTGGGTTCTCATCGTGAGGCAGAGAATTGAAATTTTGAGCAAATACTTACAAAGTTTTGATGCAGTGAAGTTTTAAGTGGATGAATTTAGGGTAAGCATTAATGTGCAATATTAAGGTTTTGAAGTGGTCATTAAGGGTTTGATGATCTTATAGGTATGCTGGTATCCTATCCGTGCTACCACGCCATGGATCGAAGACCAAAGAATGAGCAAATTATTTCCAAAATAACGCATGGATGCATGAAAAAATAGTAATTTAACTGTCATGCACTATCTATGAAGTATTAATAATTACGTATAAAGAATTTTCCATATTTTCTAACCTTATTTCATGAATAATATTAAAAAAAAATACTATTTTTAGGAAGTATATCCCTCAAGCCAATCAAGCGTTGTAAAGAAAGACGTTTTAGCATAATATCAACGGAGTTAATAGAGACCGGTAAAGCCTTCAGTCGTATCCTAAGCTCCACTGATAAACTCTGTGGATTTCTTTTTTCAGCTACATTTATACCCATAAGCGTTTATAAACGATGAAAATGTTTCCGCCTTTCACATTTAAAAACTTGGTTTTTGAATTTACTTACTAAACATTTATATATGGTATTAAAGCGGTATTTATGCAACAGTAGACATGATTTTTCAAAAATTTTCAATCTTCCATCATTAATATCAGTGCTAGACTCGTGATAATTTTCTCTTACCCTCAGTTCCTAAAAATTTAAGTGTAAATATGATTTCGTAGCATTGAGCAATGACTTCAAGATATCCTAAATAAAACAATTTTGGTTGTTATGTGATCGCTCAATGTACCTGAAGCCACGTATTTGAAATACATGTTACTTGTCAAATTTATTGTATTTCAGGATTAACTCGGGGAAAATGTAATCCCTTGAACTTTAAAAATCAAAATTTATAATTCCCACTGAAATTTTATTGGAATCTCACACAAAACGTTTCACCAATACGTTGGGCACTATTATGCCACATTCTATTGAAACATTTTATGAGGTAAATAAGATAAAAATGGAAATTACTAAGTTTGATTATTCCTTTTCTCAATTCATAAAGTATTCATAAAATTAGTCTTTACATGAGTTAAGTTGCTTTAATAAAACAAAAATGCATTTTAAACGGCTTCCTTTGTGTTCCTCCAACCTTTTTTTCCTAACCCTTTCCCGTGGAACACAAGACTTCACCCGACGGTTGCGTTTTCGTTGGATTTTTAAAATATACCATATAAAATATACCATACACTGCATATCAATGTAACAAAAACCTGAATCAATCGACAAAAAAGTAACAGAAATCGCCTCCGTGGAAAAATTATCCTTTTCAGATAAATATCAGTAAAATACGTAAATAACGTTTCCGCTTGAAGGATGCAGTTGAATATATATTACAAATGCCAGAATAATGAGCATTTCAATCGTAATGAATTAGCGATATGCTTATATCAAAATCGTTGCATTACGAAAACTCTGTATACTCGTGTGTAAGTACACTTACAGCGACCTTTCACACCTTAATTAAATATTAATGTAGGCTCTTGTTCTTTCTTATGAAAAAAAATAATTACCAAAATTTGAGGAAGAAACTTGCCCGCATATAATCTTTAAATGTCAGTGTCCGCCTTGGGAATACCTACATTGTCTATGGTTGAATATTTTACAGAATGAATAGTGAAGATTTCTTTAGGAAGAAACTGAAAATTCCCATGGGTATACGAGGAAGCTTGTTCCATTAAAGATGGATGAAAAGCTATCCAAAACTGGAAATGATATTTGGTGCAAAGGAATGGACCAAGCCAGAGAATATAAGGGTTTCCCGTGAAACGAATTAAGGGCATGAAAATTACGATCGTAAAATTTGTTATTTTTGGATGAAATAACTTTTACTGCCTCCTCGGAAATTTTCCAGTAAAGTAGCTCGACAATTACTACTGCGATAATATTGCGAACAAATATGCTCGTTCCACAGTTACTAGTGATACAATCTTCCACTACACACCGTTTTGCCTATTTATATGCCTATCAAGGTATAAGTTGTCCAAATCATAGTTTAAGGACAATTAAATCTTGTAATGAGCTCTGAAAACAAATAATAATCTGGATTTCGGAACTTGTTTATCCCAAAGTTACAAAAGAACCTATCAATCACCAAAACTTATGCATTTAATCGTGAAGAAGATATTTGCCAGGTTTGATTATGCTTTGAGTTCAATGAGAAACTAGCAAAAGCATTTTGTAAGACATAATTGGTGTAAGCTCTTACACTATTAAAAATCATTGAATGTATATCTTTACATATACTGATTGGTAAACAATTGTTGCTCAAAGTTATCATACGGATTCCTGAAGCATTCTGAACATAACGGATATGTTTAGAAAATTAATAATTTTTTGAAGAGGCAATGGTAAATGCTGATGAAATATGCTCTGTAACGTCAGGAAAGCTTGTCATTCAACCGAAAATTCGTTAATAAAGTCTTAGTTACTAACAAAACCAGCGAGGAAATATTACTGCTAATTTAGGCTTGGTATTACGCCACGAGGTTTACATCGCAATACTATAGTCATAAATTGAAATCAAGCCGTGCCGTTGTTTGATCTATATCTACATCTATATAATACCCCGTAAGCCACCTAAAATGCGTGTGACATGGGGTGTTAGACACCAGCCATTTACAAATAAAAAGGAAGTGCTCAAAGGAAATTACGACTAGCATTTATTGAAATCCTTTATGGTTCGGAGGAAAAACGAATTCCCAAATCTATCCATTCGGAAAAACATCTCTCATAATTTATCGCTTCTGTCGGACCTGGAAATATAGTGTGGATCTAATATTCTGGTCTCCGCGTCGCTCTCAAAGATATCCATTTTCAATTGTTCAAGCAATCTAAGCCTAGCGCGCAGCCTCCGAGTACCCAGTGGCTCCCAGGCTAATTCGCTCAACATCTGGGTAACACTGCCTGTACGACCGTGGCGATTTTTCACGAACCGCGCCGCCTTCCTTTGTATTTGTTCAGTTTGCGAATTTAGTTTAATGGCACGACACCCATTCTGAAGCTATTCCGAATTCCAGAATAACGAAGAAAATTCCCAGTTGTTTACGGGAAAGGCAAAAATATTTCTTATTAAAAGAAATGTATGTATAAGTTCCTGTTCATTTGACCGGCTTCACACATCCGTTAATCATTTCCACTCCTTCCAAAGGATTTTTTCCTGTGAATCATCCAGCATTCTTAGGATATGATGAATCTTAGAAGTGCACTGTACATTCAGGTTCCTTAAGTACGATAAAACAACAGAAATATTTTGCGAAGCCGTTAGCTCTCTCAGTAATCGAGTTGATTACATAACTAGTCTTATACAAATATTAAAACACACTACTTCCCTATGAAAACATTCCTTTTGTGGATGGCTCAACTAGGGGCTAAAACTTTTGAAAGTCTTTAAGAAAGCGTTCTCAATTTCTGGTCTCTCCATCTATAAAGACGAAAAAATGAGTGAGATATTTCATTCAATTTATTATTGTAGTATACTTTAACCAATAGTCTACATCTAGATGACATAGGAAATAGAAATGTGTATCTTTACGAGGTAACGGAGTATTTTATGTCATTGTGAAGAATAAGTCGTGCAAGGATAAAAGAATGACTACTCTTAAAATGTAATCTTCTTTACAGACTTTTGTGCTATTACAAAAGTACTAACCTCAAATACCAAGAGATGAAAATTGTGCTAGGTTTTGCAACGAGGGTAACGTTGAAGCTTGGATCAGTTATTAAAAATTCCTAGATACCCTATTATTAGGTAACCGAAGATGCCAAAGACGTTTCTAATACTGGTAAAAAATTATTGAAAACATTTGTGGTTCAGTGGAATCATTCATTCATCACAATCTTCTCGCTATCGATAAACTCAATACCGAAATTAATTTATGAAATACATAAAAAATACACAATACATAATTAGAAAAGTTTAAGGCTTCGCTCTCCGTTGTTGTCTCTACGAAGAGTAAATTGGCGTTATCATAACAGGTCGTAAAAGTGCCAATAATCGTGGTGTTTTTAGGAAGCTCCTTCCCCATAGCCATCTTCCTGCAAAGTAATGTGACCTTGTCTCCCGCAAGCAAACCTTCATTAAAGGAAAACACTCTCCACTGAGGGTGAAAGCGAGGGGGAGGAAACATGGGAACTTTAAACGCAATGACGGGAGCTCTCAGGATTCCCCGGAGAGATTAAGGAAAGAGGACTGAATGAAATACGCATAAAGGACAAGGAAACGAGGTTACGGTGAAGGGGGATACAAATATTTACATTGTTAAATTCGTTGAAAAGAAGTGGGCTTTGTTAAATGTTTTCGAGATATTTTATTTTGATTCAATTTACACTCTTGAAGAGAATTATTAAAGTGTCCTTTTATGGACGAGAGTAGAAAATTTTCTAGTGAAGGATGAGGAAAAACTTATGGGAATTTGGAGTTTCCTGAGTTAGTTTCTTCGCCATATTTCGTGTTAGTGTAATGTATTCCAATGCATGATTAAAGGGGCATCTGTGTTCTTAACTAGGCATCTAGTGGTTAGGGGTAGACACCGGCACTAAAAGATGTACACCTTATAATACTGTAACTATTGAGAACTTCAAGTGTAGTATTTAAAATTGGTATTGTTCCACAATAGAGTTTTATCTTTGATAATAGCGCCAGGAAGTGCAGAAACCGCTTGGGTAAATAAAATTTGTGGACTATCACAAAAATTTTATTACTTTCATCATGGAATGATTCGACAAAAAGGAGCTGATTAATGTGTAATTTGCTATTAAATTATCAAATTAAATATATATTTAGTCCTAAATACGTATTTAGTAGGATATAAAGCAATATAGACCATGTTCAAAGCCTCAGCGTTGTACAAGGGCTCTAAAATCACCCTTCCTTCCACAATAGAAAGTCTGGTAACTAACTGATGGTTAGTTACCATTAAACCCCATTCCTTCTTTTCCTGCTCCAACACATCTCCTAGTCAAATATCTCAACTCTCAGGTAACTCTTCCATACTGTATGTAAAATCAGCAATTTCAAAATTTGTCTAAAAAATCAAATGTTTTTAAGGAAGAGAGGTGTGTAAAATGTGGAAGTTTACAAGATCAAATAAAACAATTTATTTAAAGGATTCGGTATACGATATATCGTAAGGAAGGGAAATATTGAAGAAAGAGTTACAACACATTCCTCGTGATTCAGTGATTATTTCGTAAATAAAAAAAATAGATAGTAGCTGCCTACTGTTTATGAGTTGGTGACGTCACTGGAGTTCTACTGCGTTTACTCGTCCTTTGAGAAACTTTGATTTGAGGATATAGTGGCTTAGTGCGGTATGATCATTGACCATTCACGTGAGGTCAATGCATAAGGCTAAGGAATTGCTGAGAAACAATGATCCGCTCAGCATGGTCTTATGACGTCATCAACTCATTTACGAAAGGATTAGGACGTCAATGGTTCCTTGAGGAGTAGGTGACCGATCGAGTGACGAAAAAAACCGGATATATTCATTTTTAAAATTCAATCAAAAATTTTCTAATAAATAGAATCAGTTGAACTAGCGAGTGCACATGTAAGTTCTGTGTTGGCCACAAAGTTTTTATGGCGATCGAATCATTTCTGGGATCGTTTAACCCAAGAGGCGATTGAAAAAAAAATTGAAAATAAGAAAGTAAACAGAGACACCGGATTTTCGAACAGCAGCTCTTGGAATAGAACCCTTAAAAGAGTTATGCTTGCCAGAGCTAAGTCCTGGTCCACGGTCTTCCGCGACAACAATCGGATCTCGACCAATCCGGCCCCTCCTAACGCTGGGCTTCAACGGTCACTTCGAATTTTCTATCAGTAGCCGTGAGAATGGGTAGTGAATCGGTACCCGAAACGTCGGCACTCTATTATAATCTTACGCGCGCGGTATCCCGAGAAGATTTTTCAAAAGTTGTTCGCCGGGAAAGTGTTAAATCATATACACAAAGTTTTACTTTACCAGTACGTAATTAGGAGGCTAAGAGAAAAAAAAATCATCGCTATTCCATGTGTTTTCATTCACCCCCAGGCAACTTGTTAGTTGATGTTGATGGTACGGAACGAGATGGAAACCTCTCAGACCGGAGGAAACTCATTTTGGGAAGAGATGGGCTGGTTAATGCTGGACTGGCAAGGGTGGAGACAAGGGGTTGGCATGATCAACTGCCCGAGTGCTTTCGGTGAAACAGAGTTCCACGACACCATTCTTCAGGAAATATCCCGAAACGCATTCCGACACGCTTAGATCCTTCACTCGATTGTACCCTTAGGGCCTGTAAAACCATTGCCTCCTACGACTACCTCAGTATACCTACGACCCTGACCTCAGCGACCCCTATGTCCCGTGCCCGCTTATCTGGAAGGGGGTGTAAGTGTGCTCACAATGGTTTTGAGCGTCGGAACTCATAGAAAGCCCTCCGTCGCTCGCATTTCCTCAACTTTCACTTCTCCCGCACCAAGTCCACTACGCGAAATTAGTCCGAAATTTCTCGCCGTTTCTCGCCTTCCGCATCTCCTGTAAATCATAACGATCAACTCAACTCAGCATTGCTACTTTATTGAAATAAAGAGTTTGTTGTTCTGTTGAACAGTTTCTATATATCGTGATTAAATACATTGTTTAGATTTAGTCAATGATGCCATTAATCTTTGCTGCCTATGTTTCGAATATATGGAGCAATTAGTTTGCTGTTTTGCTGACAGCTTTCTCTTCATGGTGATTTTGTTTTTCCATTAGACATGAAATAAGAATCATTATTTACAGCAAATTTAACAATTTTTTAATTTCCAGGGCTGATAGAAATTATCAATGACTTTCACAACTAATAAATAATTTTTCATGATGAATTAATATTTTATATTTGACCACATTCTTCGGTAGTGAAGAATGTGTAAATAAAGTGGCTAAATATTAAAAATATTACCTATTTAATAAGGAGTGAATGTTTCAAAAATATTCTACCGTGTTTTAGTTGCATATATTAATTGTATTCCACACTGTTTGAATATTTTAATTTCAGCAATACTTGAACGGGGAGCTCATTTAAGGGCACTAATATCACTGTGAACAAGTAAGAAAAAGACTTTAAAATTCTATAAATATAAATAAGTCTCCTTGACCCATCATATTCAAGAATAATTTCTAAGATAATCCTTGGACAAATGAAAACAACTGGAGCCCGTCCCGTACAGATAAATCGGGAAATTCATGTACTCACTTCTAAAGTTGATACAGAGAACTGCAGTTCAGTTCAGTTCAGTGCAACTCACAGTTGAATGTCTTTTTTAGATGGTGAAATGCTTAAGCATTAAGTTGGACTTGAAAGAGACATATTTCAAGAATGTTAAATTGGATTAAGGTTTTCTCCTATGGGCAAGTTTCTCATTTGAAGGTCGCCTTGTAAATATGGCTCTTGATGAACTCCTTGTCCTAAGCAATTAACTTTTTAATGGAAAAATAATATTCCAACGGAAACTCCAATCAAAATCACAGAACACATAATTACTTGGGTGGTTATATTAATTATAAATTTTGATAAATTGATTCATGTTTACATGTCCTCAATATTCTCCGTGGACGTAAGGTTAATTTAAATCATTCCATATCCAAAGCATCGACTCATATTGATATAACAAGCAAATTCAGCGTTGGACGTTTTTTTTTGCAAATCATGATTTGAAAATGACGTTAAATTATTTCCTAGACTCAAAGGACTAAATTAATAAAATCAATTCACAGACTAATTTACATTATTTTCATTTGGTATGCGGAGGTATGCGTTTTTTATTATTTGGAGATAAGCATTCTGCCATGATCCCAGTATTTCTATGATTAATCATGTTTAAGCCTCACCATTACAACTTTTTATGCTATTGAGACATTATATGTATTGAGTTAGTAAAAATAGTTGAAAAAAAAATTACTCTTTTTTTCATACTGAAATTTATTACTTTAAAATTCAATTATAGGGTAATTTCGGTGTCTCAAAATCATTTGAAAATAATCAAATACGTATTTCCTTAATACTGCACACTTTTCTTGCGCTCTGAAGATACTTAATACTGAATTGATGAACTTAGAAGCCAAGGGGAACTTAGAAGCTTTTATATTTTTGGGGATAAGTACAGATAATGAATGGTTGGTGGGAGGCACGGCATTGTTGTAACCAAAAAATGCATGTCAATCACTGACTCAAAATGTGTGTCCATCAGTGATTCACTTGTATCCCTTTGCCGCAACAGTATTGTGTACCCCAACAACCATATCTATACTTGCCTACAAAAATAAAAATATGCACTTATGCCCCTGGGTTTCTGGGGTGTTCCGTTATTCAAAAGTGAGTGTCCTCACTGCCTCTTGCAGGATTATACAATTTGAAATGCATGTTAGCTGCTAGTGAAGGATATTTTAGACTTTGCATTCCTGAGGGGCATGGTAAGTCTTTTAGAAATCTTTTTTGAAAGCCTAAAACAAATTAAGACTGCTCTAACGAGCGTACTTTGCGAAAACTTCATTTGTGTGACCACATTTTTTTGAATGCCTCCCATGCTGTGTTTTCATCAACATGTTTTTAGTTTCGTTCTTCAGCGTGTCTCCACCTCATCACCGCTTGACCCGGCAAAAAAACCCCTTATTCATCCATTCTTGAGCCACGAGGCTATTCCTCGCGCAGTAGAGAAATATTTTAGGTTGACGTTGAATTGAATGTAACAAGCGGGTACAGGTATTGCAGGTGCAATTTGCATGGGAAGGTAGTTTTTGAAGAGTGCTGTCTGGCTACCTATGTCAGCAAGATATTGTTTTCACTTTTGCAATTCGTAAGCATGTCCACTCCCTGCCTTTAAATCTCTATCAGAAAAATATATGTTTCATGAAATGTAAGGTAGAATCTTTTCATGGATTGTTCTCGCCGACATAAAACTAAGGAAACAAGCATGAGAATTTTCCATTTCCGGGCAGTAGATTGTCGTGTCCATCTTGCTCCTTTCAGTTTTAGAAATATTATTTTCCAATAGTCTTCTCATTTACATCCAAATGTTTATGATTATATCACAAACGCATGTCCCAACTACTATCCCAATCTTTTTAGCCTTATTTATACTCGAGCAGTTTAGTGTGAGTCAACTTTATACCATGCTTCGAAGGTATTACGTTGGATACCAATGTAATAACAGTGAGTAGTATTAGCAGAATAATTAGTATTATGGTTGTAATGCGACTGATCAAAAATTTGAAATTTTTAAGATGTAATCGCTGTTAAGGGATATCCTCGCCTACTTTTTTGGGCACTTACACTTTGAAGATTTAATTTATTCAATTGTCAAAAACAAACGTACTATTTCGCTCCGATTTATTATATAGCAAAAAAATATGACGGAAAATGAATGGTGGTACCTTGAGGAGCACATAATATCAAGTATTAGTTATAAAAATACTTTCGTATCCCGGACGGCTTGAACCGTGGTGTTCTATTTCATCTAATAATTTAGCTGACTATTTTTTACGGCGTCCAAGTATTGTCCTCAGCATTGTTATCCACATTCGAATGTTTAAATTTCAACCTGCAACATATCGCAACCACATGAACCATTAATTCGCATGACTCTTTCATTCACTAGCAATTAGATGGAAATTCAAGAAAACCAAGCCCAAAGTACGAAATGAAATAGGATGTAGGTAGTTGGAGGACAGGTTAAATAGATGAAAATTTCATGGGAAAGTCGGTAGATATCGATGGTTACCTAGGTTTAAATATTTCATATAAATTTATAGGAACTCAATTTATTTTTATTTCTCCCATGCATTAGTGCATGCATCTCATCTCTGCATTTTGTCTTACAGGATTATATAACGCCAAATGTATCCTACCTTCTTGTAAAGCATTTATAATAAGGCAAATGTTTACAAAATAAGCAAAATTACGTTCCATTTTCGGGAGACATGGGCAAGAATGTCCTTTTCGTACATTCTTTGGGCAAATTTCATATAGTCGGTAACTTTTTCGATGAAGCCCGATGCAGTCTTCTCATCCACATGCGAAAGTTAAAGTTACATTCTGCAGTATGCCGCCACTGCATGACCGGGTGACCCACCAACGTCCCCTTGTCTTATTCATTCTTCAACGGCTTTATTCCGCGCGCAGTGGGGAATCAAATGAAGGACGACCGCGTAGGGGATTCGCTATCGTCCTCTCTGTTTGGGTTGGAGAGAGGAGGGGGTCACTTTCTCCCCTCTCGTCCCCACCCACATTCCCCCTCCAAACAGCATCTCCTGTCACCTCCCGAGCTTCCCACCGCGAAGATAGATGGCTCTGGCGAACAATTTGCGACCCGAGTTGCGACAACCACGTGCAATCACATCCTCCTCCGATTGTCCCTCCAGAAACCTTTGCAGCGTCCCATTCCTTCTGCCCTCAGTGAGGTTTAAATAGTTCATGGCGGCCCCGTCATGGCCCGTATTTTTCATTTGAGTTGTTGGTTTATGTGGTTCCATCGCCATTAATCCGTTTTGCTTGCTTCGAGTTCCCAGATCACATTCTTCCTCTGCATATTCAACTAGAAATTTAAGCTCTTTACCGGAAAAATAATGATATTCAGTGATTTACCACCATATGAATTAAACCACGTGCATACATATATCATGGGCTATATTTATCAAGTTATTATTATGTATTATTATTATCGTGTGTTATATTATTCATCAAATGACCATATCTTCATCAAAATTGCGTGAGGTTTTATATAAATTTCATTGCGATGTTAAAAATACGGATTTCATCGAAAGCTCGCGATGTATTTAACTCATTTTATTTTGATTTTGCTTTTTAGACGTGTCACAAAAAATTGTACACATTACAAAAACTTTTTGCGTATTTCACTTTGAGAAACGCTGTGTGCACAAGATATTGCTGGTTATATGGCGCCAAATTTTGCATTCCAATATTGAAAAGATGTCCATGCATAATTTTTGGAAGATTTTTATCTGCGTTATTATCAAACGTAGCTCTATTAATTAAAATTTTATCTTGAAATGAAACATATAATTCTTTACCATGCACGATGCTTTCATGGGAAGATAAAATACTTCTCTCTCATTATTTTCTCCTTACCTGACTGCCAGGATAGGTTAAAAGTAGTGTAGTGATAGTAAGTTCGGTTGTTAATTAGTCACAGACGTATAATTCCTATTACCTGCATGATGCCTTCATGGGAAGATGATATAATGCTATCCCATTATTTTCTCTTTACCTGACTGCCAGGATAGGTTGAAGGTAGAGTAGTGTTAGTAAGTTCAGTTGTTAATTAGTCACTATTCACCTTTGGCCGTTTTCGCAGCTTCAAAACTCACCTGCAAGGAAAGAAATACATGTTTAGAGGTAGAGTATTTCAATAAAATTTCACCTATCGCGTTAAAATTCTATTCAGTTCTTAACATGTATGAAAAATTGATTTGTAAGTAACTGCTCTTAAGATTTAAGTATTAGTTTCGATAATCTCTGACTAAGTTTGAGAGTAAGACAGACAGAGTCTGACTTATAATGCTCTAGAAAAAATCATAATAAATCAATAAATAAATAAATCAATATTCAGCCCTGAAGATGAGTGCCGAGGCGGTACTTGAAACGTTGGCCGATATAAAAACATAAACCCGGTGGGAATCCCGAGAAAAGTTTACCCACATCATTCGCCGGGAAAGCATTAAATCATATATAATGCTCTAGCTTACGGCATGCCTCACCATATACTATAACTGCATGAAAATACCCTTATAAGGTTACTACCTAAGCAAGTTTTCTTAGCTCTTTTTAGTCACTATAAATATTCAAACGTCAATTGGTTTTCGGGATGTGAAATTATTAGGATATACCTGATTTGTATTCATACGTACTAATTAATTTAATTCATTTGTAAATTGTTAGTGAGGTGTTAGGGTATTTCTGTTGTTCATAAATTTTATTTTTTGCCGCTAAATGTATCGCATTGGAAAGTTTTCCTTCGTTTCTCTTAATGTAATTTTAAAAATATGTCCGCAGAGATAAATATTAGCATTATATTCGATTCGATTCATTGCTTCTCTTGTAATTGGAAGGTTAAAGGAACTTGGAACGTTGAAAGTCTGAGAATCAAGATAGGTTATTTCATTTTAAGTTATTGATTGAAATGTAAATCCCGTCTTACCTCTCTCTTTGATACTTAGTTTAAAACCATTTCCCGCAAATAATAATTAGTATTTTATCATCGAAAGATTATTAGAAGGTTTAACATAACATATCATCGATAAATGTGTTATTTATAAAGTCTTTACTTTCTCGTCTTGAGGAAAAACAAGATAAAATTTCTTAGAATCTAAATTTCACGGTATTTATTTCAATTTCTAATGTAAAATGAATATGCTCCGATATTTACTTCTTATATATGAGCTACCATTAACCCTACATTGTGTTGTTTACGCAAAGTTTTGTGCCAGGAGGCATCTGCTCTCAGCATCAAAATTCAAGGGCCCACTTCTTTGTAAAGACCTTTGATGTGGATAATGGTATTCAGCCACAGCATTTTCGACGTCTTTTTCATTTCTCTATAAAGGTATTCCTGGCCATACATGTACCAAATAACGTTTACCATGCACATCAATAGTGTTATGTATAAGGAAAGCATGCTGCGATTAAATCATTTAGGGTAATTTCATTCTATTCCTTCCTTGAAATGATGCATATCTTCATCGTGAAATATCAAAATTTATTACTCCATAACTTGAAGTTCTATTAGTAATTCACTGATGAGATAATCCTCATCCTTATTTTTTTACTCCCCATACGGATGAATGTAGCTGTTCTATCGAAAAAGCGACAAATCATGTGGAAGAGCAAATTTTGCTAGAGAAATGAATACACTTTTTTGCTTATTTTTGTCGTTACTCATACAATGGTACGCATCCTATGCATACCACTAGTGTTGTCTGTTAAGCATTTATGCCGGAATTAAGTCATTTTGGTTAATTATTTACCATCGTTAATGTACTAATGTGTGTATCAATCGTGAAACATTTTGCCCATAGTCCAAAGACGTGAAGTTCAAATAGGCAGTGATGATAAATCAGGAACCCCAGCTTTATTCTTTATTTTTTTATTTACTGAAATGGTTTTATGCTAAGCGTCCCATTGTTAAAGTGAAATATCATTTGCTACAACAATTTCCGTATTTCTTCCGGCGCATTCACGTAAAAACATGCTGCATGTACACTGTGTCCTTTACTATGCAAGAGTGCTAAGATGAAATCATAGGAGATGATTATTTACTACCCTCTGCTGTCTGAATGTGCGTCATGGAAGAAATAAGTCATCTTGAAAAAATAAGTCCAATTCTTTCATGAATTGTAGCCCTATCTTTCACTTTACCATGATAGATGAACAATATCAGTCATTCGTTTTTCTATTAACGGACATGGTTCTATTCTGGTGTTCCATTTTTAAAACGAAAAATCATTGGGAATTTTTTTTTGAAAAATACATATAGTATTTCTTTCTGTGCATACACCTAATAACGTATTGCATGCATACAAAGAGTGTTTTAACAAGAAAATCATGCCGAGATAAAGTCATTTCGGATAAATATTTACTGTTTTCTGCTGACTGAATGCGTTTAGTGGAAGAAATACGACATCATGAAAAAATACGACCGATTCTTTCACGACTTTGAAGCCCCATTTGTCACTTTACCATGTTAGATGAGCAATCTCAGTCATTCGTTTTTCTATTAACCGACGTGTTTGTATTCTGGTGATCCATTTACTAAGTGAAAAATCATTGGGAAGAGCAATTTTTATGAGGCAGTTTTAGACGTGATAAAATCTTTCCCTAATTGGATAAGCAGTGTTCCTGTACTGTTTGATTTATAGACCATTGAGACTTAAGGGAATGGGTTGGGTTGGTTGGTTTGCATCTGAACTGCTCCGTGCACACGGATGCAGTTCCTTTGTTTTGTATCCGAAAGGGTTGTTTTAATCACCGCTCTCTCGTTAATCGTGGCGTTCCCTTCCCTTTATTGCCCGCGTCACGGAATTTGGGGAATTTACAGACCAACACTCGCTCGCTTGAAAGTGGAACGTTTGACTGAGCTTCCAACACCTTCGCCCTTGAAAGGGGCAATCGACGGTGCGCACCTTCGATCCAAATTGCATTTGGACGACGTCCATTGCCTCCAATTGACCACCACCATAAACGGCCGAGATTTTATTTCTTTTTTTGTCTAATGAAATGATTTTTGTATTTATTTTATTCACTTAGTAAATTTCCACGATTTGTTGCGAAAATGTACGCCTAGTGTCATCGCTTCGCGATACTTGTAATGAGGATTTAACTATTTAAATCGCTGGATTTTTTTTGCAATATTTTTTACCGTAACGCATTTTTTAAATTTAAATAAAAATCTAGAAGATTTAAGTGAAGTTAAACGTGATTATATTTATTGAAATTATATGAGGAAAATATAGTAAATATTTGTGAGAGGCATTCAGGGAAATCCATGCAAACACTTACAAAATTTGGAGTCAAATCAGCGGTATTTTTTTAAAGAATACATAAATTTTAAATGAATATGAAATATTTACAAATTAGCCACCTCAAAATGTTCAACTGATTTTTTTATAAATTTACAGCCATTAAAATACCCCGTAAGTAGACTTTCATACTTGCTGGGGAAATGCAGTATATTCTCAAATGTCTATAATTTGGAAAATAATACGAAAAAAAACTTTTAAATGTCTTCATTTTAAATTAATTATATCAAAGTTTGTTTTATTATAAAAATAAATTTAAATTAGTAAACAAAATTACTCAACTCGATGGTGCCGGTGAAATACCATAGGATGTTAGCACTTTGGTGTTTTTTCAGATAAATTTATTGAGGATGGATTGAGTAGAGTATGAGAACTTTTTATTGCAGAAATTTTGTATCAAAGCCTGCTTCTTAATTATTTTTTTAATAATTTAGATTTAATCCCAAGCATTCATTTTTAGTGTTTCCAAAATATCCTTACGGAAAAGAATATAAACTCGAAGTGAGGCCGAATTAAGTTTGATATATTTATTATTTTTGGTTCCAATTCAGTCTATTATTTACAGTTGCATTCTAATGCTAGATTCGAATTATTAAGTGATCAACAATATGATAAGCTAGTTTTATAAATGCGTAAATAACCTAAAAATCATTAACCAATGCCATTCTCTCTGTTATTCACACATTACTGAATGATATTGTCGCTAATTTAGTTACTCAGCAATAGCTGATTGCTTGATATTCCTATTACATAGCCCTCTCAAATTCCTGTCACCGTTCTCCTTCATAATGCTTGTTAATTATTATTTACAATGGATCTAAATTGCCTATTTGATAAGCTTCTTTGGATGAATGATAATTAGCAAGTTAAGGAGATATATGATGGTATAGTCGAGCATGGAAAAGATTTCACTTAATAATCCCTGTTTCAGGAACGCTTTAATCTTAAGTCTCACTGTTTTCAACGCAGCCTCGAATAAATGCCAACCATCAACGGAACGGGAATATAAACCGTTTAAGGTGAAGACTGTATCGTCACCGAATCCCACTTTATGGCTGAAGGGCATACATTCTGGCTCGTCCACGGACACATTGAGGCAGAGGAGAGGTTGTCGCCAACTGCATTCGGCCCAGAATTACGGGCCAAAGCGAGGCATCCGTAATTCGTGTTTCCGTATTTATTGCCGATTGCACAGGGGTGGGAGGTAACCGCGACACGGCTGCTTCGACGGCTTTGGGTCACGGATCCTTTTGCGGGTCAACACGACCGTGTCATAAAAATTCCTCTCCGTGATATACGGCTTGATTGCGTGCAATTATGGTCATGCCGGCTTTTGAGTAGGATCGAGGAAATGGGTCGAATAAAACTGGCAAACATCCGTGTGTTGCCCGTTCCTTCGAACATCGTCACTCCCTCCATCCTGTATCAGGTTTTATGCATACCGTGCATTTCTGGGAGCAGGTTCCAAGTCAAATCAACTCTTTCCAATTGTATTAGATGTTAAGGAGAGATACTTAGAGCATTATAGATTTTTTAAATGTTTTTTCTTTTGCCTTTACGATACGCAACCCTTCAAGGGTTTTCCTATTTTTAATGTCAATACATTACTAGTACGGTCGGCATTAATGTGGAAGACGGAACGAAATTCAAGTACAATACGGTTGAAAAATGTGCACATATGTTATCTTGGAATCGGAAATTTATTTTGATTGTTAATTTATTCAATGTGGTAGATATTTTTTTCTTAGATTCCATGGAAAAATGCTAGATGAAACAGATATCACGTTTTTTTTGTACCATAAAATTAGATTTTCAACGTCCTTGTAGAAAATGCTTGATGTGATCGTAGAACATACGTTTTTCATTATAAAATGTGGCAATAAATGGCTAAAAACTACTTCATTAAATATTGTCAGTTCATATTTCATTCAATAATTGATTTTTAAGCACCTGAATTGATTTTGTAATTTGGATAATTAATTTTCTTTAGCTACAATAAATGTTCTTATGTTCTTATGTACTGTACTTTTATTTTATTGAACTCTTATTTTCAACCGTATCAGTAATAAAGTTACAAAATTTTCGAAATCCATCCCTTGTTTCTCTTACGTAATGATACACCCTCTTTAAGGGACTATTCCAAAGGCCTATTCCTGGAAACGTTCTATTTTTGACATTCGTGTGTCTAGCGTGGTATCAACTCACTATTTGGGTTAATAGCTGATCCTCGGATACCGATGGAAGCTATCTAGGATATAATTTTTGTCCAACCGTAGGGTAATGGCTCTATATTACGTAGATACGGCACAATCATGCCGATGGGGCAATCCATTTCCTTTTGTCGGTCATTGATGCAATAGAACGTGTTACGTCTGGGAGAGCACATATCAATTGCGATGAAGCATTGAATCACCGGTATGGTATACATCAGTTGTATGTCATCTGCTGATATTATACTGATTTTGTTATGCAGATGCCACAGATTGACAGGCTATTCTCGGAGCACTGTTTCTCAATCAAGGTACCTACTGTGTAAGGAACTCCACTACTGCCTATCCTTATTCTGCACCCTAATATCGATGCAGTACGCAATTTTCTTTTTGATATTGTGGTCAACCAAGTTTAATTTTGCTGTCATGTGTGTTCTGAATCTGAGTGAAAACATTCTTTTATTCAATTCAAGTTTCTTTTCCGCATTTAGCTTTACTGAGAGGCTGTCTGATCCGTTGTTATTGCATTAATTTTGATATTATTAATACCAATAAAATATTTTTTCTCAAAATTTTCTTAAAATAAATAATGTATTTCACACTCTATTTATTAAGGTTGATGAGGTATAACGACTACAGTGACGGAAAAAAAATCGTTAAGCTCATCGGTGAATTTAAGATAATGTTTTCTTCAGTGGTGGCCAGCCTTATGCAAATTTTTTATGCTATTCGCTTCAAGGAGGAAGATAATCAGGGCCAGATGTAGGCGAAAAGAAACCCCAGGCTTTTCCACTCAAGGGGCCAGTTTAAAGTGTGTCATTTTTTATATATTTGGTCAATAGTCATGTGTGTAAATTTCTCCTTGTACTTGGTCCAATGCTTTAGTGTTCATTATTTTCAGGATAGTGTAATTTTAATTTTGCCAACAATTTGAATATTCCTCCCTTTTGATACTGAGGCTCGAGTCAAAATAATTGTTATGCTGTAGGAATATTCGGCCCTGGAGGCAACCAACAGCTCAGCCATTTGGTCTTGAGGAATGGAAAGTAAGGAAGGCTCCAGAGACACCTTGTGGTAACGCTGGACTACTACTATCGGAAAGTGTACGTAGTCTTTTAAATTCTCATATAACGGACGGAGTGTGGCACCGAAGTGCTCTTCTCATTTTGCTTCAACAGTGCTATGAATCCGTCCCCGCAACATGGAAAGCTAGGAACATAGCCACTGTTTCCACTAGATCCTTCCATTAAATTCCATTGTGAGACTTTTAATTCAGAAAAATTGGCAATAAACACAAAAGGTATCACCACATCTGGGTGGAACTACACCGCAGATAGTAGAGAGCGGCATTTTTTGCTTCTGCATTTAAGGCCATAACAGAAATGAAAAAAAAAATTGCACAATACCACCCCCCTCTCAGTTTTCGATTCTTTATTAAGGGAGATTGCAAATTCCGGCAATAGACTTACTTGGCATGCAGCAATGAGTTTATCCACATTTCAAGTACTTCCATTGAATATTTAATGTCCATTTAATTTAACAGCGATGAAGATGGAGAGGCATTATACTTTAAGTTGATTTTATTCTTAGGATTGCATTATTTTTTTGGGTTTTTACCGGGTCATGATTTCCATAACTGACGTTTCGATGCTCGAATCATGCTTCGTCATTAGGGCAGATAAGTGGGGTCTCACTCACCGGCCCGGATATGGTTGAACAAAATTAGCAACGAAACGTTGAATATGGAAAACCTGGCCAAAGAAGTATTCATTATATTTTTATAGTATTGATTGTAGGACCCAAGAATAATTAATGCTACTAGCTCGCCGGGATAGCCCACGTTCCTTAATTGTATTAGATTTATATTTTTAAATATCTGATTTTGTTGTTTCCCGGTGCATCATACGGGTAAAATCTTCTCGGGTTTACCTCCGGGCAATGATGCTTGTTAGCCAACGTTTTGATAGCTACCTCAGTCATTGTCCTCATGCTATGAGGACGATGACGAGAATAGATGACGGGACTAGATGACGAGAGTTAGCTATCAAAATGTCGGCCTAGAAGAAACTCATTCGGTGGAAAACCCGAGATGATTGCACCAGTATTTTTTTCGGGCAATATCAGATTTAATGGGAAATTGAAGTTTTAGATGTTGACCTTACCTACCCACTGTTTTCTGCGCAGTATAACCCCTGCGTTAACATTTACTCTAAGGTTGCAACTGCCTATGGCCTGGCAATGGAATCTCATATATGCCTTTCCTAACCCCCTCATCATCCCTTCACTCTCCTAATCCTTCCGCTACGATCCTCTCCATGCACCCTTCTCTGGTCTATACCGTTCTGTCGTCCGGAGATTTGATATCCCGCATTCTCCGCAGGAAATTGCCCTGTTCCCCTCTGCTTGCTTTGATGCATTCGCTCCTTTGCACAGCTCTACTTCTCAAGTTACGCGACTTGGACCGAGCACTTGATGGCCGGCAGGAAGGTAAATGAAGTCTTTGATGACTCGCTCCTTCCATAAGTGGGAAGGACTCGAGCAGACGCCTGAAGAGGGATCTTTGTTCGCGCAATCAACCACCATCTTCGACTCAATCTTGGATTCAACGGATGTATTTCTTCAAGCATGTGTGTCTTCTAAGGTTATATAAGGAGGCTCAATTTCATTTTCCGTTACGAGGGAGTTTTTCTGAAAAATGTTTTTCATTGATTGGATGGGTCCACTTTTATACGCACTTTAATTGAATAGATACTCCTATTAGTAGAGCTCTTAATATTTATTTTCCTAGGAATATAATAGTTGTCAATTCACATTTCAAACTTTAATATTAAAAGTTTGAGGCTCCTTCTCACAAACCTAGGGAGATAGAGATTTTACGGGCTACTCATATTTTTTTTGTAATAAACGCTACCATCTGGAAACTGTCGTCGAATAATGGCATAAGAAGTTTAAAGTGAAGCGATTCAAAGTTTAAATGGATGATGCGCTACATAACTCCAATATGCCAAAACTTGGAAGCGTCATTAAATTTATACCATTAGTTACGATTTAGATTCCATTTTAGGCCGAAAAAATGTACATTGCCACTAAGTTTTATGTTCTCGCTTGTTAAAACTTTCGATTGAAAAAAATGGATATCTAAGAAGTTGTTTCCGTAGTAAATGCTGCTGCGTGTAAACAAGATAGGTCAGAAAAAAAAGACTTTTTACGTGACTCATCTCAAATGTGAGTGGATAAAAAATGAGCTAAAAGAGTACATGTAATCATAAAAATGGGAGGAGACCACAAATTACTGAAATATTCACACAAAAAATCCTCTGTAATCTATGCAAAAATGGTAAAAAATATGTTTACCAGTAAATATTTAAGCTACAAACCACTTAAGTTGCATCCACCGCTAATGAGGTCCGAATTTCATTTTTTAATGAATATATTAATTTCAAACGGCTATCAGTAGTTATTATAAAAAAATCATTGTCACTTCGGTCACTTCACATTGTTCGAAGCTTTTTGCAAGCAGTAAGTGATTGTCAAAGTAAATCAGAATGAATACTGATGCATAAGAATAAATAATGATGCATACGAACCTGAATGCTGATGAAATTATTTTATCTATATGTAATCAAAAGTTTAATATGATTTGAATTTTACTGGGTATTTTACCTTTTGATATTAATAATTGCACTACAAATAGCTGAGCATGAAAGAGGATATAATTTTTTTATGAATAAGGCAAATATTTGTGTTTAACCCCGTGGGATTCAAAAAAGTACTGACGGTATTAGAGTAAACATTTTCCTTTAAAGACCTTCGCTCACGTAGCTAATAGCTAGGTCAATCCCATTACACGTTAGCCACGAAAACGAATTCTTATGTTCTTAGTTACTGCTCCCTAAAAATAATGAATTGATGTTTTAAAAATTTATTTCAACCTCAACATTTTGATACTAAAAATTATTAAAAGATTAAAAAACCAAGAAAATGCTCGAGACAGGTAAATTTTGATGGAAAGAAGATGACGCGTGCACGTGATTGGTTAAACGAGATTTATCACTGTTTCGTGAATTGCTCGAGTCTTTATCCAACGTAAGAAAATTTTCATATATACAGGGTGTTTATAAACACATTGCACGTTGCACAAATCCAGTCTTTGCAAACTGTAAAGCACAAAACGCCTTCTGTTCACTAGTCGCCATCTTTGCTACTACCGCTTTCTAGCGGATCGCGGCGGAAACATTTCACACATATGTGCATTGTTGCTAAAAAAACAAAACTGTTTAAGTTGCTCTTTCATTTAACATATAATTTATAGCTGTAAGTGTAATGTAATAAATATTATAAAGCTTTAAAACCCCAATATTCATTTATAAACACCCTGTATAATAACATGCTTTTCTTGAATCGGGTGTTCTCTAAAGTAGCTGTCCTCCTAAATGCTACATGATAACACCATACGCACGTTTTAAGATTTATTCTACGCTTGGAAAAAGGGTAGCTTTGCTATCAGTTACACGTGGAACTTAACACATGGCAATCTTTAATCTTTCTCGCGCTGTTCCTTTTCATTTAACATTCTGACTCATGGAAAGTTTACTTTGAAATATAGAGGGAGAAGATAATTTTTAAAATCTTGCGTGTCTTTACCCGATTTATATTCCTCAGTTCTTCATTCTTTTGACTATCTCGAGTATATTATAGATGTGATTCCATGGGGACAAACGTGACTCATTTACGGGAAAATTTAGAATATTTTTATGATATTCTCCCGGAAGAGAATTCTCTAAATGAGAGCCAAATGCATTTGTAAACAAATAGTCAGCAATTACTATTTGTTTGTTGATAAATAGAATTTAAATGCAATTTTATGATCTCTATAGTTCTAAAAGCTGAGAGCCACTGACATGAGAACAAATGAGTATTGTTTTCAACACTTAGATATCGAATTTGACTAGCTTTCAGTTGTTTAAATATATGTACTACATTATAATGCGAGATATATTTTAAGCACCCTTAAATACCAGAATCAGGACTTTTCACACATTTTAAATTTTTTTTAGCATTAGGGGAGAGTGTTCGTATTTTATTGGGAAGAGAAACAGTGTTCAATAAATTATTAATAATTCTTGAAAAATAGCACTTAGTAAACCAAATAGTTTTTACTCACTGATTGAATTGAAAAGATGCATTTTATGTAAGAACGGTTCACTAAAGTTATGTCATTATTAATTAAAGTATGTAAAATAATTTTAAGATATTAATTTTATTGATCATTCATTCCATAGTCACTTTCTTTGAGCATTAGCTTTAAGCCGTTTGATGTAACCATTTGTATTACATCTAGATTTGCCTTTTACTAGAAACTGATAAGCTTCATTTGCTGTCACGCGTAAAAAACTAATATCCGCCGGCTTTCGTCCTCGAATCTTTTGGATTCATGCGAGTCTCGTTTAAAAATTCACTCCCATTCCATTAGCGCGGACGCTGTCACCTTGTTTATTCAGCTTTGCAGTCAATGCATTTTTCATTGGATTCGTGTCCCCCTGTGTCTGGGGCTTAGCGAATGCGAGGATTGGAAACCATGTCTCATTCGCTCACCGAGGTTTGAGTTGAATTTGCGCAGGAACATCGAGTTATACTGAGTTATTGGAATTTATCCGTGAAGGAGATCAATGATGCTTGAGAAATGCGATTATTTAAGCAAAGTTAAGAACTCCAAAACCTCAAGCACATAATACTTGGCATTGCGCAAGATGGTTTTTAAGGATTTCAGACAGGATTGATGTGAGTTCATGATTTACTGAACCAAACCTAGATTGGTCTAAGCCGAAAATACCTAAATCTGAGACGCACGAGAGGCTGGTAAAATTTTATTTCGTACGTAGCACGAAAAACTTTATTTACGGCAGAAATAAAATAAAACGTTGGTACAACATGTGCATGTATGAAAAAAACGTAAAACACGCGTTTAATCCCAAAAAAAAGAGTTTCATTTCTTTATTTGAATACACCGGCAATTTGAACCCCTGTACTAGACGCATGCCTGGAAGTGGTATTACAAAACGAACAGTTTTTATACGAAATGTTAAAATTCAATAAAATTGCAGAAGTTAATAGAAAATTAAATATTGTGTGTAGGTACAATTTAAAGTAACACATTAGTTTTAGCTCTTCCCATAAAATATCAACAATTAAAAAGCGCTGGTCACTTATGAATTAAAGGGAGGGAAATTTTATAAAGAAGGATATGAAAGCTTGCTTTAAATGTGATCTGGAAATACTTTCATTCAAAAATTTTCAATTTTTACCGATTACGTAATGGTTATCATTATCTTTGTCATCAATGGTCAGTAATCCTGGCATTATTGACATTTTATCATCAACTGTTCTTCTTATGTGAACGTATTTCTTCACTATTTGCACATTTATCACCTCATATGTGATGTCCCTCATTCACTCTCCTATGCCAAACTTCTTGCCCAAAACAGCGATAGTTATTGGCAAGCAAGAACGGTGGGCTCATTGCAATCACCGATATAGCATATGTCATGTGTGTAGTCGGACAAAAAATAAAAGTCTCAACGGAATATTTTGGTGTTGTTCAGCCATATATATCGACGGAATATCGGTGTTTCGTCCAAATATCTCGTTTCGCGATCAATACCGAGCGGTTCCGGATACACTTTGAGCGAAAGGGGACGAGACTTCCCAGCGAGTATGATGTTTCCCTGGGCACGTCACGAACGAATGGACAGGGAGGGAGTGGAATGAGGCCTGGCGATGGCACACGGCCGATGGATAGTAGGTATGTCCGCCCCTGGAAGTGGTGGTGGTGGCGGAAGGACTTAAGGGGCGGGGTGTGCGGACTTTGGCCTCGCATAAAAGAGGTGAGTGCCAGGGGCCAGCGACCGATTTCCATCCACCTTTCTGGCCTGACATGAGCAATAAATTTTTCGGGTTGGCGAGGAGTCCATCCATCCGGAAGGGTCGCTTGAGAGCGTCTCTTGGATTCGCCACTCCAAGACCACCCCTCGCGGATTCACCCTAGGAAATCTCTTTCAGCCCCCCTGCACTTAAAAAAAAATCTCCTTGCTTTTTGATGCAAATTCTCTCCTACTGTCCATTTTCAGTTTTCGTTCTTTGTGACATCTTTCACCTTTTTTTTCTATTTTTTTGTGAGGGTTCATAATCATACTTTTGGATGGATTTATCCCGGATGAGTTTTTTATTGATTTATTCGCCAATGGTCCGCCAAATTTGCCAAAAATTGGGAAATTCAAGGGGTTTTCTTCGCCAAATGATTTAGCGAAAACATTGGTTTCCTCCACACTCCAGAGAGAAGTATAAGGTATAAATTGATGAATAAATTTTAGTAACCATTGAGCTCCAAAGAGCAAATGGAAGGATTTCAGGCCACATTTGATGTAACTGTATATATATAAAAATATATTATTTTTGAATCAAGTTAAATTTGAGACGATAGGAATTATTTTGAGGGGATACATTTAAGAGCACATCTTGGACTCTCCAATCCAAGACCAACCTCTATCCCCTCTGGGATCCATCGTGCAATATCTCTAAGTTCCCGTTACAATGAAAAAATATCATCTTGCCTTTTGATGCAATCTCTCTCCTACCGTCCATTTTCAGTTTTAGTTCTTTTTGACATTTTTTACCGTTTCTTTCACGATTTTTTGCGAGAGTTCAGATATTATTCAGCAGCATGCTTTCTTGGATATAAAATAAAATAATTCGCCAATGGTCCGCTAAATTTTGCAAAGTGAGGAATTGATGGTGTTTACATTGCCAAATGATTTTAAGAAAGTTCAGATCTCCTCCTAACCCCTAAGACTAACATGTCTTCGTAAAATATATAAATTGATGGATAATTTTTAATAGCGATATGGTTCCACATTGCAAGTTGAGCCATTACAATCCACAGTTGATGAAGCAGCATACAAATATTATTCATGGTTTGACTTTGAGTGGGGATTATTTCGCGGAGGTTCATGTAAGACCACTTCTTGGATTCGAATCTATATGACCGCTCGCAGGCTCATCCTTGGAAATTCGTTGACAAAAAATTTGAAGTTTAAAATATTTGGCAATTTCAATGCCAATTACTTATATATTGTTTGCGGTCTCCTCAGCATATGTATTTCGAGTACTTGTTTCATGGAAAAAAGTTAGGGGTAGGCGAAGCACCAAAAACCCCCTTGGATCAATGCTTTGAGCCATTGAGTTCCGCATTGCAAATTGAGCAATTTCATGCAATAATCATGTTTATAAATAAATCATGTTTGAGTTCATTCAAATTCCGGTAGTGGGGATTTATGCAGAGGGTATTTAGGCCGTATTTCATAGACATTTTGAGACAGATATTTTCGCCAATTGACCTCCACCCTCACTTGCAGTGCCTTTTTCAATCTAGTTTTGAAAACCGTGCCCCTTATTTTCACAGCATCAAAGATGCAAAAGATAATGTTTACTGTATCAAAATACCGGAAGGATCAGTACCAGGCAACCAGCATTTCACAGTTATTATGAGAAGACATTTAATTAAAAAATAAATAAATATCAGCGAAGAGTTCATCCCTAAAGACAGTAGCAAAGTTCACTGTCGAAACTTGAGTGAACTTACTGTTCACTTGGTTGACAATCCGAGAAGAAATTCCACATATCAGCGAATAGGAAAAACCTCAAAAGTTTCATTATTGCTTCTTTTGGCGACAATCGCCTAAGCTTGAATTATAAACTTTTACGTGGATTACATGAGCCAGTTTTTGGTGGAAATATGACTCTTACTCGTCACCTAAAAGAAAATGGAATGAAGTGCGAGTCTATGATCGATGAGGGGTGAAAGGGGATCATGGGAAGTGTATATATCCGCGCACTCATCTGGCCGGAAGCTTGTTCTTTGCGAGCAGACTTTCACAGCCATCATCTCTGTCAAGAACCCTTACCTCTCCCCATCCCGTCGCCGGAAGTTTGAGGCGAAGATCCTGCGATGGAAATTGGTGTCAACTCTCATGCCCCACGACACGAGACTTAACTCGAGAAAAACTATCCACTTATTATAACCTCACCCTGATCCGTTACACATTATGGTTCTTCCCTGCATTCTAAACAACTCCACGTGACTTTCATTCCAGTTTTCTTTCATCGCTGCCCTTCCAAGCTAGAAAGCATATTATAAGTGGGGACTACGAGATGTTTATCTCCCCGAAACTTTTCCCAATGTTAATGTTCGTCATAGATTCCCTTAAGATATTTACTACCCCAGGGGAACTTATCCTCTCTCGACTATTAATAATTGTGGACTGAATTCAGGGTATCAGATCCGAAGTTTGCTAAAAAAGAGGTAATTTTAGCCATTACCAACAAAGTAAAAGTTAAATCTCTACCTAAGGATACTGATACATACAAAACGACGGCCGTTTCTGTAATACAAGAGCAGTGAGGGGTGATATTAGGTAGACTATAAATGCGTGAGGTAACGCATTCGTGTTCTCAATAATGACACAAGGCCCTAGTTTAAATAAGATCAACTGTAAATTATTTCAGTCAATTATAATTCCACATTATCATCCAACCTAAATTATTTAGTGTGCTAATTATCCAGAATAATGAATAAAATGTCGATAAAGCTTGATATCCTGGAAAAGCCGTTTTCATGCAAGATGCAAATGCATTTAATAAAATTTGAAGTAAACTTTCTCGTGATTCCCACCGTTGTGGTTTTGGGTAATTGCTCCAAACGTTTCATCAGCTAAGTCTGCAGTCGTCTTCAGGGGTATAATCTTCACGGTATTTTGTTTATTTATTTATTCATACCTTGGTTGCCCTGGTGGTTCTTTGTGTATGTAGCGATTAATTATGACATTCCAGGCACTACTTAGTTGGAAGCCTTTATCTCTATTTATGCTCTTTTCCTTCAAGTTGATTTCAATCGCCCCCTTTACAATCCAGTCTCAATAATCATTAGCGTGGCACAGAACCTTCGCATTTTTGAAATCCATCCTATGACCGAGCTCTAAGCAATGCTCCGATACTGCCGGCTTCAGTGGATAAAACAAGTGTATGCATCTTTCATTCTCCGGCAGCCACTTTTTATTGTGCGGACAGTTTCCCCAATGTGTACCTGACCGCATTCACACGAGATGCTATGCACTCCCGAGGTTTTGACCCCAAGTCAGCTTCCGTTGTCCCGATGCAGGCTTTAATCTTGGTGGAAGATATGTAAATTGTTTCTATGTTCTGTCTTTGAAGTAAAATTCTACATCCAATAAAATGTTTTCGTTTCAATTACTCAGTGACTGAGGAGTTTATGCTCTCGGACCCCATGCTTATGGACAAAAATGCTTAAAATTGTAAAAATTCTACCCAGCCTTTTTCCTGAAGTATTGCAGATAAATACAGATCCTCCTGAAACACACTGTATTTTATCGAATTCATAAGTTTTCAACGTATTTCTTGGTATTACGTATACTCGATTCCCAACAATATGAATAAATGTATCAATCCACTAATCACCACTTTTTGGGTACTTTTGTAGACCTATAATATTGTGCAAGAAGTGGCAGCATAAATCTAGTCTAGGGGACAGTCAAGGACATCTTTAATGTGGTTTCCTAGTACCAAACTTCCCAACTCTAAGCTTTTCATCCCCATTGTTTCTCGTCTCTAGCTGACACCATTCCAGACATGAGTGAAGTCATGTGGTTGCGGCTTTGAACACTCACTTCAAAGTGGCGATGGAGCTTCGCGTCTTACCCTTGAACACGTAGGCTAATAGTGGAAGCTCCTTCTCCGAGAGAAAATAGTTCGCAGTCTGTTAATCCGCCCGAGCATAATCTTGGAATTGTAAAAGTAGGTCGTTCCGTAACAGACCTAACGCATTTTATCTGCATTGTTAGCTTTCAAAAATGTTTTCATTTTAAAAGCATTTCCATGAAGATTGGTGAAGAAATTACGTCAGTAGACGCTTCTTGATTGTGGTGGTTCCGCTAACTTAGGACTACTCTTAATTAACTAATTTAGGACTAACTTAGGACTCTAGGACTACTTAGGACTAATAAGGAGTAATCACTTTGTGTGGAGACACCACGGTACTTTTTTATTTTCTCTGATACCACCAAACATGGTAATAGTAAATTAGATATAAATCGTTATTTATCCTAATTATATTTGTTCCACTTTATTTATCGACTGACCTCATCATTTTTCTGATATTATCTTCCTTCTTTTTTCCCTTTTGACCACATATCGATGGCTAAGTTCTAACAGAACGGATCTCAAAATTTGGTCGATCTGAGTTTGTATTGCTAATACTGTTAATAAAAAATAAAATTCAATCAAGTAACTGCTCTTTGTTTGCAAATGCATGCTTCCTTTTTCAGTGCTATGTAGTAATGGTTTTTAATTTCAATTAAAATTGCATACAATTAAAATAATAAATCGTTTTATTGCTCTCCTGAAAAGATGCTATTTTTGATATACGTGATGTTAGAACTTAGGCATCGATATGCTATCTACCTACAGGTTTTGCGTGATACAGAATTATTTGAGTATTGTAATGGCTACTTGATACAATATGCATGAGCAAGAATAATGATATTGAAAAATTATAAAATTGAAGAGGAAATTTATCGTAAAACTATGAGATAATATATTAGTTTATAATTTATATTATTCGACTAAGCAAACGCATACAAAAAACGAAATTAAATGGTATTCTTCATGTTATGATTCCACAAAAAGTATGAAATCGTAAAATAATTTCAAAATAATGGTAATAATTTGAGATACCAAAGTTTAATAAAAATAAATTGATATATTGTAGTATATTTATAAGGATAAGAAAATTATTTCCCTCTGCAAGGAAGCTGTAGTACCTAGGCATGGAAAACTGCGAAATCACGTGGTATTATGAAAGAACGTACGGAAAGAAAGAGAAGTATTGTTGATTTTTCTCAAATTTCATCTTTAGAAGGAGAGAAATAAGGCATCATAAATCTATAGAAACATCAGTGCTATTTTTGAGGGGATCATGTGAGCTTGAATTTTTGCGTTAAAACGTACGACGTGAGCCAATTACGGGTAGAGAATTATGTCGTATCCATCACCAAGAGTAAGTAATGCCAGCAAAATAGAATCCTTCGAATAAGGTTTGGATAAATTATGATTTTATTGAATAAAATAGCAATTAAAACAGTCCCTCAGCGATCTCATCTTCCGATTAAGGAAATAAAAAGAAGAGGCCGAAATTGGTTTATGAATGGACCCTCGTTGGCATGAAAGCTCTCGGTCCGGTTTTATTAGCTACTTCTACTACGATATATAACGACATCGTCATCCGTTTTCTGCGATAAATTTGTTACTTTTTTGTTTCTGCGGCACTGGATGCTCTGTTTTTTTTAATCATAAAGTATGGGTCGTAAATATAAAATTTATGTCAGTTTGATGTAGAATTAGAGGGTAACAAACTGGTACTGGGTAGCGATTACAAGGTTCAGGTAGGCTATAACGAAGGTAGACGCTATCTTCTAGGTTATAATTTATCCTTAGGAAATTGATGTTACTGGAAATTGAGACGATAGATTAAATTCTGTTCACGTGGAATATAATGTGAGCTAAGCTCAGCTAGATTTCATTATTTTCTTTTGCATCAAAAACTAGCAAATAAACTTGAGCCAGGCAATTTGGTATTTTGAGAAGCGACACTTTATAACGCAATTAGGAGTTTGAAATGCTTGGAAGTGACAAGTGATTTGATGTATTAAGGTTTTACTCGTATTTCTAGTTTTAAGGGCCTAAAATCTCTAAAATTTCATGTCATTTCCTTTATTACCTCTTATTTATTGCCTTATTTTTTATATGGCTGCCTTTTATTGATGTTATTTCGAAGCTTAAATAATTTTATTCCCTTGCAATCAGAAGATAAAATATCACAAAAGCATTACGTGGTTAAAATATCATACCGTAAACTCCCTCTATTTGCTATCAGATCAAATTGCATTCAGAAATCCATCACCACTTGAATAGTTTCCATGGAGAGCCTACGTGACAAATCTCCCTCTTCATCATGTGAACTTGGAAAATCAAAATCATTGAACGCGGAGAGAATGTAACCCTTTTAATGTGTTTTATTGATACAAAGATACGCGAATTCTAAGTAGTATCAGATCGATTTTTGGTGATTTCACTTTGCGGAAATCGATTGTAATAAGATACACACAGCTGTACTATTTCACCACACTATCCGCTTAACCAGTTTCAACGTGCACATACCATTATCAACATTGAAAGGAATACATACAATTTTCCACGATTACTAAAGGGTTTCTTACTTATTTGAAGTACGTTTTTTTCAACCTCCGATGGGTCATGAGCAGAATGCGAAGTTATTGATCAAAAATTATTTCATTGCCGCACGTTGAGTTCACTTGTAGTCTCCTTTCGATATAATCCACTTGAGGCAATTGAGGAATTGCTCATGCCTATGGACAAGCTCTACTATACCTTATTCATAGTGTGTAGCCACCAATGGCTTCTCACGAATTTCACCTTTGCTCATAGGCTCATCGCCCGTTTGAAAACGCTTCCCTCCAAGCAACTTCTTCATTTCAGCGTTTGTGAAAATTTCCCTTCTATTGAGAGTGTCATTTCCTTTCAGGCCGCCCCACGCACGGACGCATATTCTTTGTTACAAAAGTGATCCTATTTCCAGCCTGGAACGCATTGACGTCCTAGATGCACTGAGTGTAATTTTAATTTCATATTGTATAGCGAAGGAAGTGTCAACCACAAGTGATAAAGTTGAATATCATATTCATTGCTGGTTTAATTTTAGTGAAGATTTAGACTGTGTTAGAGTACGTTCATTGCTTGAATGTTATTTTCCTGGATGTAACTTTGACATATACAACCCTGTAAGTCAAGCGTCACACGGCACTATGTCGGCATTGCACGGCGGGTGATTGGAAATGTCCCATTGAAATTGCTCGAGGAGTAGTTGGGCTGAATCAGCACTGAGATGGCGGTCGTTATCATGGATCAGTGCACTCCCAGAGAATTCAGCATGTCTCTTCTCGTGTTTTGAATGGGAGTGGACGTAATGCTTCAAACTGTTTTACACTCTACCCAAAGTGAATTTTAAAAATTCTATTTTATCGGCATTAAGGTCAAGACATGTCGATTCTGAAGGCATTGGGTGAGTTTTTTTGCTTTCTCTCCGCAGTGCACACTTGGCAGGGAGTTAATCGAGACAGAGTAGTTCACGAGATTGCAACTAACCTTAAACTAACAATTTAAGGCCAAAAACGACTTGTGGCTGTGGTACGGAGGAAGCAAAAATGCCCTACCTGCGCAGTACCCACCTGGCTTATACGGAGATTTTGATGAGCTATCGGACGTTGGAAAAAAAACCGCTTTCATAAATTACTTAATCGTGAAAAATTGAATATGTTTCTTTCAGTATGGAAAAAATCCAGTCCATTCCCCTTAGTTCTTCTGATTTTATTCATTATAAAAGTTTGATGAAGATGTGTAAACTATTAGAGTGATAAATAGCATGATACATTTCTACACCTGTCTGTATCTTACTCAAAGTAGAAATTGAAGCCATCAATTAGTTTTCTCTCGGAGTTTGTGTCACATGACATGCCCTCTTTATTCCAAATATGTAAGACTAAATGACCTTTAAGATACATTAGTGGGTCAGTGATATTGCCATGTAACCCTGAACTTTTCGATCAATATCAAGTTGCAGGAAAGGGCGGAGGATGATGGATTATGAAGGCTCAAAGTCGCTAGCTAAATGATTGCGGCGGAATTGGAAAGAGCACTTTGTAGCGGGTGGTAATAAAAACAAAGCTGGGGCTAAGGGGTGGGATTCCATTTCACTGACGAGAGAAAGTGACGGAAGCATTAAATTGAACGATTGAAGCCATTGCTTGTGCCTGTAAAGTAGACTGGAAGTGTCCGATTAATCTATGTTTCAAATCATGGGTAAAATGATTGCAGTTGATCGGAATTGATAGAAAAATCAGTGCTGTTTGAAATCCATAGTTAAGTAAAGTTCTATGATGTTTTTCAATGATGACGTTCAATGATGATGTAGTAATTAAAGCTGTAATTTCTTCAATAATATCTGATCAATTATCAACCATAGATCATATTGAGTAATATTTTGTACCTACCCAATGAAGTGATGTTTTGGTACCAGATGTCAGAAGTCGTGCTACTTTTAGTTATTGACTTATTATACGGGATCAAGACATGTAAATATAGAACTGAATTTCTGTGTTTACCACAGATTCACGAAACAATAATGTCAGTTTTTTCATTCCTCATCATGTAATTATCATTGATTAAGTGTGTTCATTTTTCGTGCTTGAATAAAGTATACTTCTTCTTGAAACTTTATCCAACATCCACATGAATCCAAATTTGCTTGAGCCTGACTTAATTCTCGGATCGTGCAATAAATAAATAAAACATTTAGTGATGCGCAATTCAAACGCATTTTATCTTGGAAATCTCAGTAAAGTTGATTGTGTGGTATTTTTAGAATATTATTCTGCACAGAGATTGACATTATTATGTTTTTTAATTCACAGAGTTATCAAAGGCATACGTAGAGACACGATGCTGCCTTTTTGCAGGTGCTAGAAACTTTTAAATGCACATATTTTTGGAATTTATATATGCAAATCTGCAACTATCCAATAAAGACACATTTCATGAATCCTATTTTTATCCTTAAATTGCATAACATGATGCCCTTTTTCATTCAATTATTTTCAATACTCAATTAGCGATACCAATAATTTCAAGATACACCTGTTTTTCAGCACTCGAGGCTTAATAAACTACAAAAATTTTCCACATACGGATAGGGATGAGTACGTGTGAGTGTAACATAACACACGCAATTTCCAACATTAAATAATTGCAATAATTAATATATTAAGGTTGAAACTCGTCCACTATTACCATTGTCAACTAATTACTCAAAATTGTATGCAAAGTAATGGGCATTGTGAGTCTGAGGAGAGAATATCGTAGCTTATCTCCTCAGAGATTTATTTTCCTGGCTTCTCTTTCACTGCAGTAACTTTTTCAATATTATTTATGTTGATATCGTGGAATTAATCCTATGCTAGATGCTTTCGATACCACCTGCGTCGAGCGCTGATAATGTATAGAAAGGTATCGAATCTCATATTTATATTTAGGATTTTATGACAAATTACCACATTTGAACCAATTAATTGAATAAAATGGAAAATCTAAGATGGAACGAAAAATCGAAATTTCACTCCTCAATGAATTTTTCGTCCTCCGCGCTCCTCGGTCACTTCAGTTACCTTTTCGTTGAAATAAATGAAATAAAGAATTGCCAGTATTTTGGATTCAATGGGAATTCAACACCTTCGCTAATTGATTCTTCCGATACGACCTTGGATCAAGCATCAACGTTATATCGACAAGTATAGAATCCCTTTCTTATCTGAGAAGAGTATGCCTAAGGTGTGGGATGTTCTATCTCGTTCCTCTTGGAGAAACGCGTCAATCGCTAACTCCCACGCACTCAAAGTCTCCGCCACATTCCGCCCAACGCTTCGACCATTTTTCCTTCACGCCCCGCTGCACATCCATGCCTCATCTTACTTTTCCACTCACCCACGCTCCATTACATTGCATGGGGTACTGCATTGAATGCGCCACTGCCGGCGGTGCGGAGGGCGTTGCCTACTCGTGGATAGAGAGGTACGAAGTTTCCCAAGACTAAAGATAACACTTCGTCTCCGGAGTGGGGATGAGCTTCCCCGGCACGTGTCAGATCCCTTGTGTATTCGCCAAGCCTTTTTACAGGCTCTGCCAATGAAACAGGATGATTTAATAAAGTAATTTCTTTTTGAAAAAGAGTTTTCAAAATATGTTATTAATAATCAATTTAATGCACATAAACAACCATTTCGAATAAAAAACACGAAAAATTATTTTCTGAACACCATACTAAATACCATGTCCGCTGAATATCTACCATCACAGTTAAGGTATTCTCGCAGCTTGGCCTGGAAATTTATCATAACCTCTCGTGGCATGTTGGCAGGTACTGCCACTATATTGTCTGCCAGACTTTGCTTGAGAGCTCGGATGGTTTTGGGTGGATCAGTTTGAGAAATATTAGTTTTTAGGCAAGCCTCGACCATTTAGGTAAGCTTTTACCATTTTGATAAAACTATTTGTATCAGTTTAATTTTTTTAATTTTTGGAGGCATTTAATCATAAATGAGTAGTAGTCGCTGTCGATATCTGCCCCGAGGTAGCTTTTGCAGCCATTCACATGGTTCTTGATACTTTTTTTACTTGATTATACATGATTTGGAATTTTCTTAGGTCAACAGGCATTTTCCGCGTGTGTTTACTTCGCATCGAATTTTGGATTATTGCGTTGGTAACTAGCCTGCGTAATGTGAGTAATTCAAGAAGCCTAACTCTTCTTTAATTTCTGTTTCCTGTTTATATTTCCCGATAATTCTTCCATCCTGACCTTAACCGACAAAGGAATTTAAATAACCTAGATGGATTAGGCTTCTTTGACTTCCTACAAGCTTGATTACTTACGCAATATCTAAGTAGGCATTTTCTAATTCTCTACCTAAATAGTCCAATGTAGGCATGTAAACCTGCACCAGTACATAGCCACTTCTGTGGTGCTTAACTCTATTGAAACCCTTTCATTTAACTTCAGGTAGCTCTTTTCACACGCATCCCGACACTCTTTCTTTGCATTACCACAACCTGAGAAATACCATTTGGCAATCCTGAGTGAATAATACTGTAGCTTCCACTTTAAAGTCTCCTTCTTCAGACCCACTTCATTTCTCCGATTCGCATTACACGGAGAATCATTCTTCCCGTTCACAATTTAAAAATCTATCCAACAAAGGTCCTTTAGGAACAAAATGATCTAATTTTCCGTCCCAAGCTTTCTATCAACCATAGTGGAACCATGGCCTTATTGTTGCTGCACTGGCCAATATCGCCACCTTCACACAAACGAGCTGCCTCCCTGTATCCTATTTGATGAGAGGTGAGTTACCTGGTAGGCGGCCTGCTGTCACCAAGTCTCGGCATCTTTGCAAGTTTTGGTATTATGCATTTGGCCTGCTTTACCCAACGATGCCCCTGTACCCCATAAGAACGCCGCTGCTTTTGTCCAAAGTATTCTTCGAATAAACTCGTTTAAATTGAAGTTTAACCTATATCTAGTGGTCGATTTACCATCCGCAACCCAGAAGATGCCCTTGGCGGCAGATATGGCAAGTGAAGCGTAACGAAAATGTTTCGCTTCGACCTGGAGGGAAACGGAAATACATAGTCTAGGTTTTGTTTCATTCCCGCACAAAATTAAAATCACCAAAGAGTTTGGTTTCGTCATGGGACGAAACTTTATTCCCAGGAAAGAAAATAAATTAATCGAAAATCCACTGCTCATAGTTAAGTTTCGACTAAGAAGTGGAGGGGGGATTAGAAATAATAGTTTCCACCCATTACGTTTGACATACGTGTAGAGAGGTTAAAAGGTCTAGATTAAAAATCGAATGGCCAGTTTGTGTCCACCGTTCTCCTTTTAATGGTGAAAACATTAGTGTCCCATGCATAATAATAGCGCTAGGCCAAACCACTGCTTCATTCACTCATACTTCGTAATCGGTGTGTGGGTGAAACTAAATTTTTCGAAGGTGAAACACGTGGTCCCTCCGGTGTGAAACATTATCGACGTTTCGTTTAGTTCCAGAGTTTTAGTTTAGTTTCGACCCAAAGTAGTTTTGACTCCGATTTGGTTTCGGTCCTGAGTTTAGTTCCGCGGGTTTAAATCCATTTCGTTTCGTTTCTACATTTGGCTCCTGGGAACGAAAATATTGAAGTTTTACTGGTTTCACTTTCGCTGCGTTTCTATTGCCATCCCTGCTATAAAATCAAACGGTTGTAAGGAGGAGAGATACGTAAAATGTGGATGATTACAGCATTCAAAAATAGCAATTTATTTAAAGAATACGGTATACGATGCATTGTATGGAAGGGAAATATTGAAGAAAGAGTTACGGCAAATTCCTCCCCTTTCAGTGATTCTTTCGTAAATTTAAGAAAGTAGCTGCCTACTCTTCATGAGTTGGTGACGTCACTGGAGTTCTACTGCATTTACTCGTCCTGTGGGAAACTTTGATTTGAGGATATAGTGGCACAAGGCTAAGGAAGTAAAGATACGACTAATGATAAGTAAAATACGTGAAAATATTTATGCATGATCGTGGGCATGGGAGTACGATGGTATTTCTGCTACCGTTTCTGTGCGCAGAATATTTCGTATTCTGAAATTTAAATTAACATGCAAGTATAAGAATTTAGAAAGCAGAGAAATTAAGATTTCATAGCCTCAGCGTAATTTTCCATGGGAAAAGGAGAATGTATTAATTGGATACCGTGGCTTGAAATGAGATATGTTAATTAAAATGGCGAAGGGATGTATTCTGTGAGCTTGGCATTGAGGAAAGAAATTCCCGCGTAATTAAATTATATGGCAGGATAAGAACATAGCGAGGTACACTACTGGGGCTAGGAAGAGCAGGTGGAGATATGAGGGAAATGGCTAGTATGTTGGAGCATTGTACAGGAAGTAAAGGGGTTAGTAAGACAAAAAGAATAGAAACCAGACATTTGCAGTGAGAGATAAGATTGGAGTATTTATATTTGTGGGCAAGAGAGATTTGAGCAAGACGAGGAATGCGGGAAAACGCCATGTTGGAATAAAATTAGGCCAATGCTGAAAGCTGAGATCTCAATCTCATTCCAGGATTAAAGGTTACTGGGTACGGAAATGCAGCGTTGGGAAGAATGTTGGCTGATAAGCTCTTTGCTTCTTGGTATTCCCAGTATCAGATAAAAGCATGAAAGAAATCATATGATTGCCTTTGATTAGTTAGGGCGTTAGATACCCGTATTAATAATACATATTAAATGTAAGGACTGCCGATGAATTACAAATTTTGTACAGGATTTATCCGTGGGACTCATGGTTTATCTATTTTTAAATAAAACGTTCATCCCAATATTTTTCAACGTTAATGTATTACCATTAAGAAATGGAGAATGCAAAATGTTTTTGCATTAAAAATTAGGACATAATGTGTAGGAATAGAAAAAAAGCCGGAAAGAATTTATTGGTAAAATATTTGTTGCTTCACATAGGTAAATAGATTTAATTGAAGTTTTGGGTTAGCAAATAAAATCACTTCAGGCTTTATTTGGTGGAAGTTCTTTAAAAACTTCAAAATGTAATTTCAACACTTTGACGAAACACTCCACTACTAACAATGGTTTCAGCATATTATATTATTTCCGATAAAGCATAAAAAATTATTCCCATTTATCATTCGTATTGGTAGTTTGCAGTTACTGAGGATCTTACTTTTAAATATCACATTTTCTTCCGGTGATGGTAAATATGATGATGAAGATGAGACGATGAAGAAGTGCTGTCTTAAGATGCTATCATTTCCCTTCCAAAGTAAAAAAAGAACTTTGTGGCGTATCATCGAATAAATATGCTGTCAAAATTTAAATTCAATGAATTTTGGTCACAATAAAAAATGTGGTGCCAGTCAAAGGAAATAAAAGTAGAGCCTTGATTAGGGAGATAGCGAGGCCCGAAGTGAATATATATGAGTTGAAAACCAGGGAATTGTTTGGCGCGTAACAGAAAACAAGCGTAATTTCTTGAGGATAATAAATAATGAAGGGAGACGAAATCAATGGTGTGAGATGCAAATTTGGAAGAAAAGAAAGAGAAAGCAGCTTTCTTTTTTTTATGCGGACAAAAAATGGAAGCAGTCAGTTACACTCGCCTTGAAGTCTTTTTCTGAAAATAAATCTCTCAGAAACAAGCTAGTTTCTTGTTTTTTGTTCGTGCGTTGGCGAACTCAAGTAAAAGTTGTTTAGGATTTTGTGTTCGGGACTTAATTTTTTTAAGAAGCCTGATTATACGATTTATATTCTTATCACTTCCAACAGCTTGCCGCATGATCGTTTTCTAAACTTGCGAGTGGAATTTAAAATCGTATTCATAGTGACGTTCCCCAAGTGCGCTCCAAATTATTATTTAAAAAATATATAGTATCCAGTTGTGTAAATAGGAATAGTTACTTAAAGACAAATATAGTTGAGAAGATACCAGAAAATTTCTTGATGAAGTGTTTCATTTAGGTAATATGGTATTCATATATTTTATTCTAAGAAACAACTGCACTGCTATTGAAACATAAATTTGTCTCATTCACGTAAATTTCCGGCTTTCGGGTTTTGTTAATTTATTTATACCACTGATGGATAATACGAGAAAATCTTTGGTATTATTGCTTTAGCAGTTAATTATTTATTAATACAAATATAAGAATTCTGGGGATATATAAAAAAATAGTTTTCAAACGATGAAAGCATAGATAGATTTTACAATTTAGAAGATATTGGTGGCAATGGTCGGAGGCATCTTTATGCAACAACTGATTTTGCTATATTGGCTGGATGTAGTGAAAATTTTCTCGTGTTCGGCAAAAAATATATATCGAGCGTAGCGAGGTAATCGTCATTGATTAATTATAGTTGCTATGTCAAGGTTCATGCATAGCTATAAAATGTAATATGATGAATATTGTGTTTCCGAAAAGATATACCCGAATTATCGTAGGTGTTCTCTGATTGAGAAAATACCGTACATAAAAATGTATATTTTGATTACTTTTCCCATTTTGACCTCTATTTGCTTCAATCTTGATCAGCATCAACGGTCTCGTGTAATTTCCAAGATGAAATATGCCTTAAAATTCTAAATTAAAAAGTTTTGAACGATAGCAAGCATATTTTGTTTTGGCATACTACTGGTATATATATTTTTAGCAATAATACTTTTAGCAGTAAGGCCGTAAAGCCATAGATTGCATTCGCAGCATTGGTATAAAAACATCAATATTACCTATTGATTATGGCGCGGAAGTATTAAAACCGGTCAAGGATTTGCCAAATTATTAAATTAATTAATAGTAGCGGGCGTAATTTGGTGGAAATCCTTCCCCGGAGGAGTTGAAGGAGTAAAAAACTTTGCTTTTTCCTCATGTTCTTCAGTCTTACTTTATCAAACTACAGCTATATCAAGTAAAGCTGTGCAGAGCAGACTAAGCCATCAATAAATTGATTTTTAGCCATGAGCAAATTCTACAAACTCGCAAACAATTGAAGATACTACGCTCCAAAACAGTTTTAAGGGAGGATTAAACAGACCGTTCCGGAGATGAGTTCACATTTAGTGGTTGCAAGTAGGAAGAGAAGCAGACCAAGGTGGGTCGAAAGAGGTGAAGAAAGCCAGTGAGGGTGGAAATGATGAAATATGATGCGCGATGAGTGGCAGAATTCTCGCTCTCAAGTTATGGGGCAATTTCTTCAGGTGGGGATTTAGCACCTGGCCCTCTCCATACCACCCGATTTAATAAACGCGATTTATGAAGACGCACCTCGGACATAAGCTCATTTACTCCAACCTGGATACACTCTTTACACCATGGTAGGTACCGAAAGAGATGCGAAGCGTGGAGGTTCGAGGCAGTCCTGGAGGTCAAAGCTTACGAAGTTAGGGGGTAATTTCGGTGTCAGCGAAGCCCTAGATGAATGTTATTTCCATCAGCCGCTGAGATGAGACGGAATAGAGTTCCTTCATAATGAAATTGTGGGCTAGAATCTAACATTACTTTTTTTACTTACATGCTACTCAAAAGAGAACCCTGTTTCATTTTAAAGTCATGATTTCCAATTACGAAGTTTTCCAAGTAATAATTTCCCATCATAAAATCGTGGAAAAAATAGATTAGAAGTAGCATTTCTTTTTTTTGCATTTGAGCAAGACTATCCCTTCATTTTATCGTGGCTTCAAACAAAATTGTTTTTCCCATAAGCAATCGGCAAACTGAGAAGGCAGAAAAATTATCTTTTAGAAAAGAAAAAAGAGTCGATTTTTAGAGTCGATTGTGATTGAGATATATGAGGACCCGCAATTTCTGTTTTTCGATCCGTAGCCCATTTCTCGAGCTATTCACGGTGAAAAAAAGATGTTTTGAACGTTTTCGCAAATATTTTGAAGACATTACGTGTTCCTGCTGAGTGAGTCACCGCTCCTCAGATAGTCCTCGGAATCAAGCATCGGTATCCCGTTGTTCCCTGTTATTCACTTCACCTCTAGTGCGTAATTTCTTCCTCAACGACTGATTCGCTCTGAGTGAGTTAATGAACTGAACAGAAGAAGCGGCGTCATCAACACATTAAATGTGAGCAGCAACTTTCGCTTTCAACCATATACTATAGAACCCATTGACTGATCGACAAATTTTCGGGGTGAATGAACATCAAATGTCATAGAATCGTCCCGTTTTAAAATCGTCTGAAACCCAAGGAAAGTTAGTCGAAGCTCTTATTTTTCTGTCTATTATAGCGTTAGAAACTGCCTCTGGCCTCTACCTTCTGGGGATATTAACGGGTATTAAAAAAATCGATTTTTCAAAAATGTCATTTCCCCAATATTGTCCACGTGTTATGTCGCGAAACCAATTTTCAGAGATTAGAGCACTTTTAATTTGGGAAAAATCGAGCAATTTCATTGTTTCGTTAATCATTGCATCAACAACGGAAGGAGATAGGGTTACAACAAATAGGGATACGGTGTTGCATCATAGGGTTCAATAAAAATTGTAAGAACTAACAGAGTGACTAGAAAAAGCCGAGGGACATTCCTAAGGGGGTATGCAAAAGCGAATTTAATTTTAAACCTATGGAGGAAGAAGGAATGGCTGAAGGAGGACGACGTATTTCGCAGAGAAGACTAATGTTTCCCAGAAATATTCAAATTATAATTTTTTGTCTACCGCAGCGCATTCATATATTTGGATGGAAAATGAGACTAATGATTTACCTTCTCGGATATTGAAAACTTTTTATACCGCAACGAGATCATACTTTTTACCCTAAAATTTTGGGGGTGAAAAATGTGGACTGGAAAATATTTTTATGCAAATGGTATGAGTGAAATCATGGATTGGCTCTTTTCTTTGGAACATATGCAATATTCTTAACAATAAAAAAAAATATTTATACGTAATAGGATCTATTACATTTCTCAGAAGTACACTTCTGCGCGAAAGATATGAAAGATTTCTGTTAAATTGACCTTCAGCTGTGGATAGAAAATTACACCTTAATCTGGGGTAGAATTGCTGTCTAAATTATTTTATTTTATTTATTATAGCCACCAAGGAGAAACTTGTGACATTAGAACCGCATGTAAAGCATTTATTCCAATATGTACTCAGATATTCAACCACGATTTGGACCTTCCGAGGAAATATAAGCGATGTCAGCCAATTTGAGGGAAGAATTTATGTACTGTAATTCATTTCTTGGTTGCATAACATCTTAGAAAAACGTTGACCAAGGCAGGAAAACATTCCATATTGCCATGGGGACTCATACACCTAAATGTTTTACCCAAATGATGACAAAGATAGAGCTATCATTCGCTCGGTCCTTTGAAGTGAGTTGGCATGTGAACGAATGAGAAGTACTTATACGCTTTTACCATCGTAGCCGGCAGTACGCATTACAATATTAATCATGCATAATTTTTATTAGCCTTAACGGCGTCGGCACGGAAGTCGAGCCACGCACTTTGCAAATTAGTTCTCTTTCCTCTACCGGCCGACATTTTCCTAATTCGTTTGGACACGAAGTTAAAAAGCAGGAGGCCGTTTCTACGCCCTTTAACGAGTCACGCCCGGAGGTTACAGGTCACGCACTCTCTACAAGAGAGCACGTGCTCTTAGCTGAAGTCATGAATGTCTGAGCTTTTCACCTAACGAATAGAAGTTATAACAATGTACCTACATCTCATCGTGGAAAATACTCTTGAGTCAAAAATGGCAGAGGACTAGAAAACTTTGAGTTTCTTATTTGAATAAAGCTTGCGAATAAATTCTCGTGGTGCATTAATTTAGCAAATGTAAATATATGTAAATTACGACAATTGCGTAGTTTTATAACTGATGGAACATACAATCCTTGTCATTATAGAATTTATTTTTAAAGCTATTTATAGTATTAACAGAAAAATTAAGTATAAGTAGATATAATATTGTAAAATCATAGTTTTATAAATTTCTTAATTATATACTATATATCAATAGATTATTAATAACCTTGAAATTTAAATAGATGTTGTTGCTCTTTTTCCCGAAAATTATGCTATTTATAGTCGGACGTGTATTTATGTAAGTATTTTATTTTTTACCATACATAATTCACGTCCTATTAGCTTTTCGACTTATTCAACCCCACGGCCACCACCAATTATTCATACGAAACATTCTACCAAATCGGCCGCTGCAGATAATGCCTATTTTGATGGAATTGTGGTCAGATGGAAACCACATCAATGCATATTTCAGGCCTCGATAGAGAGAGAGGATAGCGGTAAACACCGGCAAGGTTTGCGGTGCAATGTTGACCCTGACCGACAGGAAGCCCTCTCTCGCCCACAATCCACATTTGCCCTGGTGCATCGGTACCTTTTGTTAAACTATCTTCCGCCAGGGCCCCACAGCGCCAGGTAATTGTTCCCAGACAGGTCCGGCTATCGGAAATGCATATCCGCTGTTGTTTTTGGCAACAGGCGACCGTTTGCATGGAACTGGTCACACATGAAAGCCCTAGGGTTCATCTCTGTTGAACAGTACGGGGCTTTTGCTTCATGACGGTCCTGGTAACGGCTGATGCACTCAACTGTAATGCGTGATAAAAGGTCTCGGCATAAAAATCAAATGCAACGCGTAGTGGCGTGTACCTACACTGTGCCTGGGATGGTTTTCGTAAATTTTCAACGGAGTGCTAGGTACAGAAAGGGAGTGAGATATAATGATAGGACACCATGGATATTTGAATTCACATACAAAGAGTAGTTTTAACTTCAAAATTAGAATAGCATCCATCATCATCCACTCGCATCAACAACCATGTTTTGCGCTATGGGGTGTGCAAGCGGAGAACTTGGGTATAGTTAGCTGTTTTTTTGTTATTATATATCTATGAATTATTCATTTGGAAATTTGTTACATTGTCGCTTTGAATTATCCTATTTAATGATTTTGTACTTTGAACTCTTAGCCATTTTTATGGTAAATAAAGTTTCTTGGCTTAATTAAAGTTGGCTTTGCTTGAAAACTAAGCTTCACTCCTGGACCAAAAATCCATAAAAATAAAGGATGCATCTGCGTTGAATTATTTAATTTTATGTCTTTTTACTAAGTTATTTTAGCCATATTAATGGTAGTTAATGCCACCCATGCGTTGGATTTGCTTGAAAATTTATTCTTATAATGTATAAGTCTATATGATGAATTTTACATTAAAAAATAGTAAAATTAACGTTCAAGATTGAAATAAAATCAAGCAAATAAAGTGGTAAGCCAACACTCCTGCCACCACAGCAACCCATTCCCCATAGCCTTTCTTATAGAGCTTGGGAATGTTGAATAACTAGTGGTTATTTTCTTGGAAATATCACTATCAAATCAACTGAAATAAATATCAACTGAATCGTACAATCCCTTTACATATATCTTGCACATTACTGCGGAGAAACTCCCTCGTTATCTGATTCCCAGTAATCCACGCGTATTTTTCTGTTCTTCATCCCCATTAACCCTATTCCCATAACCCTATTCAGGATATGTTTTTCCCTAATATCAATTGTAATTCTGTGATCGATAATACGAATTGCGGAAATAATTCCTAACCAATACCCTGTATTCATTAGACTTCCAATATAATGGGCCGAGGAATCGTCCTACATTGACGTTTTCTTTAGAAAAATTTCGAGTGATGAGTAGCCAAAAAAATACTTTTATGGTGTCCCTGGATAACATAATCGCGGAGAAGAAGTTTTGTATATTCAGCAAACACTTTTAGAGCGACTTAGATTTTGAAACGAACATTATCTTTATTAAGGTAAAATTGCAGTTAAGTAGCAATTGCAGTTAATAGTTTCAATGTCGTAAGATATGCAATTGAAATTATTCAAATGATTGTTACTGAAAGTCACCATTTAGTTATGACTAGCTATATATTTATTGTTGAGAGCTTATGGGGAAATGCAGTTGAAATAATGCAATGAACTTTTTCTGACTAATTTCTAAATGGCTATTTCTAAATACTGAAGCTGAATCATGATGTGGGAAAATATGAGCATCGGATGCGCATCCATCTCGTGTATTTATTTTTTAACGGGGAATGAGAGTTCAAATTTGTGTATTGGGATCATGAATTGATTGATTTTAGTTTAACAAAGGTGGAAAAAACTCACGTGAGTAAATAAGTATGTTTATTAGTAGTAGGTTGAAAAACTTTATAGTCAAAAGAAGAAAATGGAACTGAAAATAAACCCAATGGTGAAATTGTCAATAAGTTAGATTATGAGCAAAAATAGTTACATCTCTACTTTGAATGTTTCAGAATTTACATTATTCTGCTAAATGGTGTACAAAGACGCGTAGTAATTTTACCGTTTACCATAGAATTCCGCCGTTTTGGTATCAAAACTCATCGTTTTTTAGTATGAGTTTCGTTTCCAGGTTTCACCATTTTTTCTGAAAAATTTCATGACATATAGTTAAATATATTTGAAATAACGCCTTAAAACATTATGGTAAGAAAACTTTTTATTTTATTTCTTTTTTATTTTAATTTCTGTTTTATTGTATTCTATTTATATTTTTTATGGTAGGAGAAAAAGGGATTTTGACAAAATAACTGTCAATTCCGATTGGTTTGAAAGGCAAAATAATATTTTTGCCTTTCAAGTAATATTTAATTAAGGTATTTTGGAAAAGAGAAATGAAGTATGATGGGGATCGGGTTAGTATGGTGGCTAGAGTAGTTGCTTCCCATCCAGATGATCCGGGTTCAAACCCCGGTGGTGAAAGAGATTTTTCAGAGGCTGTGCTATTCTTACTTATGTGCTTTCTAGAAGTATTTCAAGTTCAGCAAGAACTGCGCCCGTCAAATGGGACGTTAAGCTGTGGTCCCCTTGGCGCTTTCCGTTAAGAGTAAGCTAATGCCGACGTCTGGTTTCTCTCCACCCTTCCCTCATTATCCTTCCATAATGGCGTAAATGACCTCAGTAGTCGGTTGCCTCCTTCAAATATCATCGTAATCATGAAGTGTTGTCAACCTAGTTGTTGTTCTAAACTTAAATATATAGTTTTACGTATTTTTTATTACTGGAGTTTCTAACGGGGTGAGCAGTTAACTATATCCGACCTTTCAAGGTACATCATATCCTTTGTCTTCAGGAAATGAATATTTTTTTAACATCATTTAGCTGAGTTTAAATTGTTCTTCGATTATATTAACAAACTTGAAGGCCTTAATTTTTCACCACCGTATATTAAAGTTTGTAAATAACGAATTATAACAGACTTACTAGTTATAGGTTGCTCAGGAGTAGTTTTTATTTTATTGAATAAAAGTCGTAGATTCTTGACGCAGTTCTGGTGAATTGTTACTTAGTTAGAAGAATGTAGAATTGTGAAATGTGAACAAATGATCGTGAAATGTGGCGGCCTTTCAAGGATGCGCCGCAGTAGCCACATAATTTCTGCTGAAATAATAGTTGCAGTGGGCTCCGGACCGATGCATCATTGTTTTTGGGACATTGGGTAGAGCATTTCCCCGAGGACACAGCAATATTGCGGTCTTGGGGCTCCGTTGAGTCCATTCCGTCCGCGCCGAGACCCTGTAATTTCAGGCATCGATTTTCGAGGGAAAGGAGGACTACTAGTATGCCACGACGGTTGGTATTCAATTTACTCCCACATTCTATTAGACTTTATTATATACGCACTACTCCGCGATCTATTTAATTTAATTCTACTTCAATCTTACACTCAAGCAATTTAAATGGGCAAGGCATCATTAAAAGGTCAAATCTTAAGATAAATATAAGTATATAATGAAAGATTAAAATTAAAACTTTCTTTACCACACAGAAGTTATCAAAAACTCATCCGGTTTCGACCTATCCAGGTCATCATCAAAAGGGTTACAATCTCTCCTCATGTTTCCGTGTTGATAATGACCAGAAAAGGTCGAAACCAGTTGACTTTTTTCTTTTTTTAAATACTCTGTGGAATAAAACAAAGTTTACTTTTTAATGTATCATGTCACGATTCCTCAAAGTGAACTCGAAAACCACTGATACTATAATAACGAAGTTATCGACGAGAATATTTAAGAATTTGATTTTTTGATTTGAAGATTAATAAACAAAGCGTTTTGTTTTCATTACCATGGAAGTATATCACATTTGTTCCTATTGTGCACAAAATCCAAGCTGCCTGTAACTCCTTCCAAGAGATGAATAAATCATATGTATATGGTTCTTATTGTTGAACCATACGGGCATATATATTTTGTAGCCCATGACACACAATTTCTTCGCAGTAATTATATTCAAGCATATAATTTGGCTGTGTAGTATCCAAAAACTTGGGCCAGCATTACATCGTCCTTTTGCGGTTTTATCGAGGGAAATAGAATCAGGAGGAAAAGAAAATGATCGAAAAATCCAGTAAATCAAATCATCTGAACTTCATCATCAAAACTTCATTTTGCATTTTACTCTTAAAAATCTTCAGACTATTAAAACTTCTACAATTGGTGTCCACATGCATCTGATCATCAGTTAGATTTATATTGATTTGTGGGATAGGCGTCATGGTATAGGCAAAGTCTTCAACAGATGTGAGCAAGGTTGGCCATTTTTTCAATTGACGCGCGGAAACCCTAAAATAATTTATTTGAAGTTTCAATCTTGGTCGTATGCTCGGAATCTCGGTCGTAGTATCCCTCTCTCCAGTAACATTAAAAATCACAAATTTTGTTGTTTTTGTGTGCCATATTGTACAAAAGATGCACATCACCGACCTCGATTTTTGTTTACGTTGTATGTCACGCATAATCCTAAGGGATAACCCACAGCGCCTCCATTTGAACAGCGTAACCCAAGACGGAATATCGTTCCGCGAAGTCAAATAGTACCCTCCTTCCCCATCAGCCTATATGTCCCCCGATAAACAAACCCGTATCCGTCCCACACAAATGACTCCGGTTTCCTCGAAGCCATCTCCAGATTGAAAGCCACTCATCTGACTTAATCCATGACCCTTGGTTTTTCACGGAAATGGAACCACAATTACTCGATCAATATAATAATTCTATCAAATTGTAACCAGTCTTCCATTCGTTATGAATTTTCTTTCTGCCACTATTTTTGTCCACGCAGTTAATTCTCTAATTTCGTTTTTCAAAGAGAAATATCTTCCGTCCATTGGGCTGGGATAACAACCCTGTATAGCCAAATTAATTCTTAGTAAATAAGACTGATGGACAGTATTATTTCCCTGATTACTTCTAACTTTAATGTATGGAGAATGTTCGCTTATTAAGTCCATTCCTGAAGCCATTGTGCGCTTTTCAAAGAATAATTTTCCACGTTTATTCTTTGTGAAGTTTATTGTAAAGTGTTTCATAATTATTTTGTTGCAATTACGCTATCGTACATGTAAATTGGAATTGGAATTATTTGTAAATAGGTGGAACAAAAATTAACAAATAACTGCACTATTTTACTAGATATTTTACCTCGCTATTTGATTGGTTTGATTTTTCAGATGCTACTACATTACTATTAGGCGTGTTAACTGACCAAATATTTTTTTAGAAAAATGCAAAAGACCGATCATTGATACTTCCAAGCATATTTCCACTAAGGTTCGCCATAAGAATAATGGTTCATTTAAACTGCATGGCTATTGATGAAATATAATCACTATATGGAATTATTTAAAGCATTTAATTTGAATAAGTTTTACAATAGGGTAGCTTCCTTCATCAAAGAAATGATAGGCATTGATCGCGATTCGTTACCCACCATCAGTGCATTTATAATATAGGAACAAATTATTTGGTTTTAGGAATCTCAGTGTAGACGATTGTTAATGGTAAATTTTAACCTCATTTGAAATAGGCCAGATTGACGCCCATGCCATGCCACTCTACGTGACGTCATAGGGACCTAGATGCTCTACGGGCAGTCAGGAGTTTAACATCGTCTGAGATTACCAATGCATGCATGAGACAGAGCTCAGGGAAACATCTCTTAATAATTACTTATTATAATTGCCTGTGGTTGGAAAGTTTCCTTCGCTTAATAGGGTATTATTAATCCTTATTTAACCCAAGCGCTGCCTGCTAGCAGCCTGCATCGTAGTGGCGCTCATAGCCTCACACCATTGTGACCTCACACGGCGGCAGCCGGAACCAGAGTGACGTCACATGGGCTTTTCCCAGCATTCATATTGGCCGTCGCATTTCCGCGCGCTTGAAATTTTTCACTTTTCATTTAATCGCGGAAAAATAGATATCGTCATTTAAAAATCTAAAGGTGTGAAATACGCACTCCAGGAGTAATAATCTTTCTATTTTGGCAATAAAAAATAAAAGGAAAGCACCCTATTTATTATTAGAGGAATTACAAGAATAAAGCTGATAATACCCATTGCCCTTTTGATGACAAGGAAAATGACTAGGAATAAATAGTATTTGGTAAGGGTTTCTTCGACCTTCACCACTCGCTTCTGAATTAATTTCACTGAATTAATATTTTCTCTAAATTTTGGTTTAATACTGATACTCGATGTTCAGGTTTGATCTATCTATTATACTTGACCGAAGTTGAACTTCAAATTTAATCATGCCAAAGTAATACTATGAAATCTTCTTTTGAAAATGGGTAGTTGTTTTTTCATAGGAGGTGGTTTTCTCGCTGAATGACGGTCGTATAATTATTTTTTCTCAACCATTTAAGCTACCAGGAATTTTATAATTTAGGAACTAATTGCCCCTGAAATATAATTTACTAATAATAATAATCGTGATTGCACAATTTGATTAGTACAACAAGAATAAATTCGATTGTCTAAAACGATAGCTGGAATGGGGGTTGTTGATTTTAAGCGAAGTAGGGATAATCAAGGCCATGTTTGCAACTCCGCAGCAACAACAACAAGAAATCAGTTTGCAAAGTGAAATTTTTGTCCTGGATCAGGTATTGAGCTTGTGCTAATAGTGTGTACACTTTAGGTTCAGCTAACTAAGTTATTCTCCAGATCAAATATACGCATTAACTTCCAAAGAGTGAGCATCACAGCTGGAAAACTTCCACCAAATTGACCTGATTAGAAACTGGTGTATCCTGTTACATGCTCTATTGGAGTAATGTAGTCCCTAATAACTTCTCCTTTCTTCTTTATCCTGCCTCTAAAAAACATTGGCTACAAAAATTAGCACAAATTCACCGCTGTTCAGAGGAATTATTGCAATTTATAAGGAATTATTGGTGAAGTTGGAAATTTTTACCTAATTCTTCCACACTTTGTGGCTTCTTACATCCTGTATATTAATTTGAGAGCCTTAATTCTTCCGGGAGAAAGTTAATACATTCTAATGCCGGTGTAATAAACTTAGCATAATTTTTCTACAAGCCATTTGCCTTTGGCCGAGAGAAAGGCATAAAATCTAAGAAGCTTAAAAATTTAGACTGATTACATTAAGGTACTGCTCAGTTATGCACCATGGAATAAATTTTAAGTAAAACGTTGACCCATTTTTCGTGGTACATATGAATAAAAATTTAATATATATTTCAGCTTGCAGTCTTCAATGGATTTTTGTATATCTTTGACCTCGGTATCAATGCCTTCACCTAGTCATAAGTCGTGCAAAACATGCTTAATACAGGAGAAAAACTTTGGCTGATTAAATGAAAATGGTGGTCACTGTTGGAGAAGACTTAGTAAAAGCCACTGTGAACCGTGTTCGCTAATCCAGCCAGGTAACTGTAATATCAACTTTGTCCCTTATTAAAAGTTTCCCCCGTTATTGGCTCGGTGACCCAGTTCAGACGCGTAGGTAGGTCTCTGTGGAAACTACTAATGCATAGTTAACCGGACTGTTCCACATCACAATTGCCACACAACTTCAGCTGAGTTTCTTTTCTACGAAATGCGTTGTGAATATTAGGTCGTATTTGGTACCTCATTTACCTAGCACTATCATCCCTTTATTATTATTAATCTTCTGCTCCGTTCTCGGTTTTCACGAGGTCCGGTACAATTTGCGGATATTGGAAATTATGGGTGATAGCATGAAACTTAGAAAATAATAAAGATTAACTTATGCGATTGGGAAACATGGCCATTCAAAACATCAATTTCTTAGTGGAACAGTGTGACGTTTTTAGATAAATTTATAGGTAGTTGGTAACATAAATCATAGCCTACAGTTGATAATGTATTCATAGAACTGTCCCGGGTGAAATAAAACAGGTTTAATGTGTTTGATACACGATAGGAATGTTACCGTTAATATATGATGGTAATAAGATAAAAAATCAAAGTTTGTTTTTATTTTATAGCAAAGTAAATTACTGTCTCAATGTTATTTTCGATGTGTGACACATAGTGAGTGATTGTTCCCATTATTGAGGAAGTTGGCGAGAAGACCTCACGGGGAAAATTTGACTCTAGCTAATATCTTCATTTTCGCTCTTGAAAAAATGTTCTTGACTTTTATACTCACCCCTTTTCGTGCACAATAAAATAGTATAAATAATATTTGTCGTATAATTAAAATTGGGTAATGTTTTCCATTTTAGAAAGGCAATAGATCATATGAAACAAGGTAGCACTGTATTTCGATAAGTATTCAATCGTAAGGACTTATTTTGCGATAAAAAGTTAGAAACACATATTCATTTTCCTAAAGCGTTGGTCAAATTATATATATTTCCATTGTCTACTATGACGTTTTGACTGATTTATTGTCTTCTCCAGGGCGGAGAATTTTAATCATTCTGACTGAGATGAGAAAAATCAAAAGTTGAACCCTTGAAAATCATCAATGTACAGGACATTTACATTAACTATGTGCGTTATAATTGTAGGGAAGAACGCTTGGGCTTTTTGGATGGAGTAGTTGCCTGCTGAGAGAAGGTTCTTTTATTCAAATCCCTTTTATTCATATCCCAGGTGAAGTCTTCGGACAACAGAATCAAAATCCTCAAAGAGCTAGATCTTCTCTCTACAACCATGGTTAATAACTGGAAAATGCATAATTATTAGATCAACACTCAAGATAAATAATGGTAATGGTATTTAAATGGGGCGACCGACAGTTAAGGCCTTTTGCGTCATGAGGGAAGGGTGGAGAGAAACACGGAGTCGGCAGAAGCCAGCCTCACGAACTTGGATAAGAATGGTTCCAATAGGATCGCGGTTTAACGTCCCATCCTACGGTCGAAGTTCTGAACTTGAAGTGCACTTCGTGAATCCAAACTGGGCGGGAAGCCAAAATTCTAGCCACCACACTTACCCTATTCTAAAAAAGGTACATGAAAAACTAAGTGATCAATAGATGTAGTAATTTATTAATAATAAAATAAAAATATAAAATTGTCTATAGTCACCTAAAGTAGAGATGCAAGTAAAGAATATATGTGTATGAACTCTGACTATTTCGTTCTATGGTTATATTATCAGCTGTAGGCTATGATTTATGCTACCAACTACGTATAATTTTATCTAAAACTGATCGATCACACTGTTCCAATAAAAAAGTAATGTTGTGAAAGGTCATGATTCCTAATGGCATAACATAGTATGTGCTATTTTCATAGTTTCCTTTAATCACCCATAATTTCCAATATCAGACACTGTACTGGACCTCGTGAAAACCTAGAACGGAGCAGAAGATAATAAGGGGATTATAGTGCAAGGCAAATGAGGTACCAAATAGGACCTGATACTCCCTAACTCTGTTTGAAATCGTTTCAGGATTGGTTTATTGGAAATGCGATATATCCATTATGAAATATAAAGTACAAATGATAATATCCACACTTTAATCTAAAACTCCACTACCGACCATTTTTTCGACATTTTATTTTATTTTAAAGGCATTTTTCAAGACCTTGCCGGGAAGAAAATTTATAGAAAATAGTTTTCATATGTATTTAGTACAGCCCTAGTAATTTAAACAAAGCTTGATTTAGGCAGCAAATATGTAAAGATTCTTTGAATGGAAAAGTTCTTCATAATGATATTGCACTACGTGGGTTAGCATGAAAAGGAAACCAAGAAATTTACTTTGTTAAAAGCACTCGTAAGTTAGTGCATGAAAGCAATTGAAGGATATCAGCATTTATACACCAACTTTTATTATGCAGGACATTTTCCTCATACGATAGACTTAACCTAATACATACTGTTAAGGTGGTATTTTTCTGTTGGGACATATGTTTACCGAGTTACAGCAAAATCTGAAAGTTTTAATGCTCTATGATAAAAACTAAAAATTATAATTCTCCCATTTCAATATAAAACTCCTATACCGACCATGGTATCAACATTCTATGTCGTTTCAAGGTATGAAAACCTTGTATATAACTTAGAATGTCGAAGCCATAGCCGGTGGTGAAATTTATATTCAAGCATCGAAATTACCATTTGTAGATTTTATTTCATCATATGTATGAAAAGTTCTAACTCATGCTAATTAGGCAAATTGTTTCTTCGGCTTCGCAGCATCTTTAATTCATGAGGGCAACAGTTGTAGGCCATATGGGAGTGTTATTTCCCGTCACGCACCGCCAATTCGCCTTCAATTTCTTTCTCTCGAGTATTCGTGACTCTTCTTGGCGTGAATGGCATCCATCTGCGCCGGGCCCATAAAAACGATGGAGGACACGCGGCTGTTCGGCACGCGTGAGATATGATCTTTTCCTCGAATCGCCTCTGAGCCTCTGAACTCAAGGCTTCCTCCTCACGGCAGGAAAAGGAGTGCCCCACTTGCGATTGCCTTACGCATTTCCGGTTCAAACGAATGATATACTCGGCAAGGCAGCTGTAAATCTCTATTACGGATTTTTCATTCCGTTTGGTCTGCGTTTCTTCATGAATATATACGAATGGTCTCCTACTCTTGGAAATGAAGAATATTATTATTCAACACTAAATTATCTCTTTATTTAAATTTTATAATGACATGTTTCATTGAGAAATGGCCTGATCAGGCATGCAAGAACGATTTGGACCAGTCAAAAGAAAAATATTATTAAAGTATAATTATATAATTTTTTTTATAAAAAACACGTTTTATTAAAAGGAAGAAAATAACAGCCTACGGCATCTTAAATTGTCAAAAATTTCAAATGTGATTGATGGGAAAGTTTAAATAAGTGTAAGAAGATCATTTCAGTTATAAAAAAACGAAAAACGTGGTTCGCATGTAAGGTTATATCCGCCGTCTCTAGGAAACAAGTCTGATATATATTGACCGGCTAGTTTTAATTTTGTTATCTTAATAATCTCCATATTTGATTTTTATTCCTAAATATTACCGGAAATACTGTTCAGATCGTGGTAAGAAAATGGCATTTTCATCAAGTTCTGATCTATCCTGTAAATTTCAGCACTGAAGGTAATCGAGAAGTGGTCGAAATTCTAGTTGCAAGATTTTCCCGTCTCAAAAAACAACAAAGCGAGCACAATAAAACGTGGTAAAATATGCATAAAATTACCTGCGTATTTGAAAAATATTAATTTTTACTTTTTCGGCGAAATGAAAAGCTGTTAATCGTCGTTGTATATATCTTCGAAGTAAGCATAACTTATTTGTATGATATTTAAGTGAGAAATCCATACACCAAGATATTAAAATAAAATTCATATCAAGAATATTAATATGAAATCCACTTTAATGAATTGAATTATTCATGTTTATGCTATAAAATTACTAAATTCAGAAAGGTAGGATAATAAGCGATTTGTAGAACCCCATCATTTCTAATCAAGCGAAATCATTTCTTAGTAAAGACATGGTAGGATAACTGACGTTAATCATGAAAAGAATTTTCGATACGGGACAAAATTGATGAAGTTTAAAATCGTAAAATATTATTAATAATGAAAAAGCATTAATTTAAGATTTAGCATTGATTTTCCACATTTTTTGCAACATGGTTTTTCCTATTTTTCACGGTCGGATACCACCTATTAGGGGAACTCTTATATAGCAAAATATATAGAAATTATGTGCTTGGAGTTATTCAGTCGTAGTCGTGAATTAACAGAAATACGAATCAGTGTTTCTTTAACCTGTTTGTTTCATACATGACCCATAAAGTCACTGAATATACGAGAAAGGTTAAAAGTTTTTAATCTTTATATTTTTCAGAATAAAAACTATAAACCTGGCCCAGATATAAATGGTTCAGTACCAATTTTCAAGGGAAATCAAAGTTTTGATTACAACAAGAAAATATTTTGTCACATCTGTGAAAAGTTTATCTAAGTTAAAACTAATTTTTTATGTGTGTCATATTTAATACTTCTAAACATAATGGTTAACAAATTTTGTTATATCTTTGAAAATTCTCCATGTTACGTGGTCTAAAGTTAATTTTATCAGTGTAATTCCATTTTACTTTAGCATCATAAAATCATATTTGAAGTGCGTAGTAATACTATTGGTTCTGTTCAAAAAGAATTGAGCGAATAAGATGAGAAGAGGAAGGGATGAATGGTAGAGCTGGATGAGCCGGAAGAGGTCGCACAGCGTCGCTATAATGCTACCGGGTCGTAGACGCACAATGGCTTCTTCGAGCGTGTATTTTCCCCGTTCGCTCTTCCCTTAGCAGCACGTGCTCCAGACGAGAGACACGCCTCTGCAGCCGCCGTTTGCGTGCCCAGCGCCAGTGCTTTGTTTTCGCACGGGCGCCTCCGGGGCACAAACAATATCGCAGACAAGTTCCCCGTGAAATCACATTAAGGGAGAGAGACGACCCAGCATAGACTCGGTTCACGCGAAAAAGAATGGACTTGGAATGCAATGATCACTGCGATGGGTTGACGGTAAGTGTGGAAGCTGAGTGGGAAGAAGGAGCAAAGAGGGAAAGAAAATCAGATAAGAGGGACAGAAAATTAAGCCAATGTTTGAGGAAAAAATAAGCCATTTCTCTTCTTTGGACACAAACTGCACGTAGGAAAGAACAGACTATGAATTCCTTTTTATTTTTTCCACCGAAACAGCGGAGTAATTGTGATTTAAATGTTTTGGTAAAAAACATTAATGATGGAATTATTGGAATTATTAAGTATTCAACTCTCCTATGATAGAAGAAGACTTGGGGGTGGTATAATCTGCATTAGATGTTACGGCTTTCATTTTATGGAATAATTGTTAAACTCAAGGTGAAGTATATTGAGTCAATAATTGAGAAAAGAGCTATACATTTCTCTTCTTCGGAATCAAACCGTTCGTAAAAAGGAATTTCAAAGAGGCCGATTATGTTTTTCTTTCATTTTTCTCCAGTGAGTGATATTTTAAATGTTCTGGTATGCACAGTTATTGCTTGAATTATTGAAGTCTTCAGCATTCACATGTTCTAAAAAGACAGGGGTTGTATCATCAGCATTCTATCTAAACGTCCGCCCTTAACGGCATAAATAAAACGCAAGGAGGAGAAAATTAAGTCAATGCTTGAGGAAAAAGGGGGTACCCAGGGCTCTATTTTAAAATCACACCATACGCATAAAAGAATTTCAAATAGACAGCGTATGGCATACTCTGTCTTTATCAACTGAATAGCAGAGTAACAGCGTTATAATGTTCTGGTATGAATTATTAATGCTTTAATAATAAAGTCTTCAAATTCCCATGGCCTAGGAAGCCTTGGTGTCATCTGTATTCGATCTAAAAGCTTTCTTTTAATGACATTACTATAAAAAAGGGAGAGATCATAAACTTAATCGTTTAGGAAAATACTCACCCATTACTCATCTTTGGAATCAAAACGGACGGAAAAAAATTTCAGAGAGATAAATTATGACTTCCTTTTATTGTTTTCCAGACAGGTGTAACTTAGTGAGATAATGATGCCATAATTTTTCTTGTATGTGTCTCCTGATGTAGGTATAATGACGTCTTTAACATTCCCATGGTCTACGTAGGGTTAGGGATGATATTCTTTGTAGGGAATCATAAAGCCTTCTTATGACGGTATAACTATAAAACGCAAGATATCGAAAGCTTAGCAGGATATTGCTCCATAAAGAGAAATACAAGCAATTTAAGTTCCTTATCATTGTTTCAACATTCCCAAGGTCTTAGTTAGTCGGCTATAGAATTATATTTTGTGTTGTGGGTCATTAAGGCTTCCTTCATTAATTTTGAAGCTAAATATCAATTATAGGTTTTAGAATCTTAATAACAAGGTGCTCTATATGGTTGGAATGCTAGCAATTTAATTTCCTTTTGAATTCGCTCGGGCTCTTAGATTAAAAAACAAGGCTAAGTAATATTGCAAGTATTAGAAGAAATATTTATAGTTCTCGAAGAACACTAACCGTAGTGCAAATTGCGTTCATATGGAGGGCTCTTTAAAAGCTTCTTCAGAAATTTATTTGAGCAAGTTTTACCAATTAATCAAACTTGGGGGAAATTGAAATAAAAATCCTACGTTTAGCGAGTTCACGACTTTGGTTTCACATTAAGGGAGAGGGGACCCTATAAACACTCAGTTCACGCGAGAACTATTTAATAGCTTTGAATGCAATGATACTTGGGTTGAAGACAAGCATGGAAGGTATTAAGAAGGAGACAAAAAGGAAAGATAATTAAAAAAGGGGGGGGGGAAGTCAATGCTACCAAAAAAATATGTACCCTCTAATCTTCTTTGGAATCAAACCGTAGAGAGAAGTAAATTTCGAATAGACAGATTTGCTTGCGTTCTATAGTTTTCTAGCGTGATATGTGTTGGGGAATTATGATGGCATAAATGTTCTGGCATGAATTATATGATGCTGGAATAATTACCTCCTCAGCACTCTCATGATCTAAGTAAGCTTAAGACTGATATCGTTTGTTTTGAATCCAAAAGTCAAATTTAGTGTATAAAATACTCAAGGAAAATAAAAGACATGGGAAGCTTTGTACGACGGTGTTTCACGTTTGAAATGCTTGCAAAAAATGGTCCTCTTACTGCCAGAAAAGATCTTTGAATGAATTTGATGAATAAGAGCATATGATTCGTGACGCAAAGAGCATATGACCTTATCGTGGATCGCTGTTTAGTGCATGGCGATGTAAGATTCAAATTGCGGTGAAAATTGTCTTTGCAAAAACGTAATTTTCTAAGATTCACACGATTTTTAACAGTGGATTTTAAGTGGAACTTAATTTTCTTTCATTTTATTAAGATACGGAAGTAAGGACTAAATACGAAAGATATGATGTTGCGTTAAGCGAATGAAATGATTCGGCCGCTCATTAGAGAGGGACACATGACCTCGTATGGAATTGGTTCACGCAAGATAAAGCTTTCAACGTAGTGATCATTGAAATAGGTTGGCTATAAGCATGGAAGCTGAATGGGAATATGCAAAGAATGAAAGACAATCTGTAAGAAGGGAGAGAAAATTTTAACAATGGCTGAAGAAAATAAAAGGTACCCACTGCTCTTATTTAGAGTGCGAAATGAAGGAGAAGTAAATTTAAAGGAGGCACATTGTGACTTCGTTTGATTGTTCTCCAGCGAGATGGCGGGATAATGGTGTCATAAATGTTCATGTATGAATCACCCTTTGTTGAATAAATTATTTAGTCAACATTTCCGTATTCTCAGCAGTCATGGAATTATTTGCAGAGAGTCATGAAGCTAAAATAATAATTAAAACGTTAAATACAAGATAATGGACACGAACAGCTAAGGGATGATGTCATTTGTAGGGAATGAATATAGCCTTCATTTAATGATTTAAATGGAAATTTAAATGGCTTGGAAATGGATTATAGAAAGCCGGGTAGGATGATATTCCGTAATGTGAAATTCTAGGAATGAAAAGTCCTTTTTGCTTGCACAATGCTTTTGAATTAAAATAAAATGTCCTTCGGCTATGCTATAGTAATAATTAACATATTTTAACGTGCAATTTTATAGAAGTATTCTTAAATATTTCCATGATTTCGGAATCATCAAAAGATTTATATTTTCTAAGGTATTTGTCTTTTGTTTCACAAATAATCGGAATTCAAGAAGGAATTAAAAATAAATAGTGAGAAGTTGAGAAATTGGTACTAGTTCGGCTAATGAAAAAAATTGCAAATTCTTGGAACTTAGTTTTCATATTTGTATGGTATTGTCTGAGCAAACAAACTTTGCTTTATGTTACTAAAATAAACATTGTGTCTGAAAATACAAAGCGATTGTAAAAAATGTAAGTTTACAATAAAAAAAGAAAAAAGAATATTCTGTGCTAAAAGTTCTCTTCAGTTAGTGTATGAAAGCACTTAAGGGATATCAGCATGTAAACATCAATTTTTCGGATACAGAACATTTCCCTCATTTATACTCTCATACACTTAGGTGGATTTTGGTTTCCTTATTTTAACTTTTATACATCCTTTGGAGGAATTTAACACTTTTGGCATTCGCTTAGCAAGTTTTAGCGAAAAAAAAAGTTTTAATGATAGCTTAACTTAATTTTTTTCGGAAGAAAGTGGAAGTAGGAGGAAAACTCGATGAAAAATATTGCATTGTTTGAATTATGGTCGCAAAGAGGGGGTACTGCTAGTTCAATCGTGCACATATACAAGGTGACGCGTCCTCTTAACGTGTTTTCTCCGGTAATAGCAGACATTGCAGCCGGGTGGTGCATCTAGCCACATCGTTACCATGGAATGGACATCGGTCCCTTTCTACCTCAACAATGCGCGTGGGACATTCCCCGACCAAACTCGCCGTCAAGGGAGCGACGGCACAACGGGTACGATGGACTGGCGGGGTGCCGGAGGGATATGGGGAAACAATAGCAGTGAGGGCATTAAATTGAGTCTGTGGGCGGTCAGACGATTCACCGCGGCGAATAAGGTTGAAGATGGGAACAGGGAAAGAGATGTGGGCGCGACAGACTCCGCTAGGAAAGGGGTTCATGAACGGTGACACTGCTGGACATTTTGTACGGAAAGGGTGAAGTGGAGAGCATCAATTGGATTCCGAAGGAAAAACCTCCAGGGTGCAAAGAAACGAAAGAATTGGAAAAAAAACTAAGGGACGTTATTCTGTATTTTCGACCACAATTGGAGAGATTCTGGATCTGCAAATGAGTGGTACAAGGAGTTTCTTAGTGCTCCTATCAATGACGATGGCACAATTCAAATAAACCATCCACTTGGAAATGAGCCCTTCAAGGGATAGTTTCATGAGTACTTCGTAAATTTCACACGAATAAATAAGTAAATAGAAGATTTGATACTATGGATCAAATCAGGGATCCTCGTAATGTAATTATTTTGAAGTTGTCACATGACTACACTTTTATACTTAATTTTTCCATTAATTTCGATGAAAAATTTACTCAGGGGAAAGAGATATCATACAATTTTAACAAAAATTTATGTCGTCACAAATTTAGGTGAAAGTATGGAATGTCTCCAATATGCTCTTCCAATTACTTCTGAAAATGGAATTATGGTGCCTTCTTAAGCCAAAATTAGAATTGCTGGCCTAATTTGGAGTGTATATTCTTATTTTTAGCATGTTAAATAGAAAAATATGCTATTTCAATAATTTTTTAGCTTCAAAATGAAGCAAATGATAGGGTGGAGTGGAAAGCTGCTATGCGATCCCGAAGGAAAACCTTTTGCGTGCAAAGAAAATATACAACCAAAGAAAATAAGCAGGTTTTTTTTCTGTCTTGCTGAACAAATATGACCAAATTCGGAGAGATTCTAACGCTTCGAATGAGCCGTACAAGGAGTCATTAATTGCTCGGCGCAAGGACGATGACAAAACGGAAATAAACCGTCCCTGTAGACATGAGCCCTTCAAGTGAACCGTTACTCGCGCGCCTCAGGCGGTTACTTAGTGAACTTCTGTTAAATGTCCGTATTTGGCTAAACTCGAGACATCATTCGAATGTGAGCCTAAATTCGGAAATGCCAAATAACACCCTAGTACTAGGATTTGGAAACTCGACGTTGACATAAGAGGACAAACGGCCGCTCAATTGGTCATTGTTTTGCTAACCTACATTCAGACGAATTTGTGTGTGATCCTCAAAAGGCTAGGGGCATGTATGGCTCAAATTGTTAAAGCAATTAGGAATAGATGCCTTCTAGAGCAAAACGGAAAACATAGTAAAGAGCCTCTCTATATTTCTGTATCTTTCTTCACAAAAAATTAAGACAGTTACAGTGGGGTAGCCAAGAAATTCGTTTGGGAGGGGGGTCCAAAACTAGGGGGGATTATTTTGGAAAAGCAGGGTACTATGTTGAGGGTCTAAAACGAATTTTTACACTTTTAATGATCGAAAAAAGTTCATTCCTCAAAGAAATCTTTTGAAAATTTATGATTTTTTAATATCGTCATCTGATACGTATATTTGATAACTTTCCATAATTTTAGAATATTAGGGGAAGGTATTACATCACCTTTGGTCTAGAATAATGCTATAGTTCTAACTTTTGTTTTAACAGTGCAGCAAGGAATGGGATAACACCTTACTTATTGATAAAACCAGCTGTTACTATTTTTATGACTTTAGATTTCCACTGTCATGTACGGCCAATGCTACTCTTTTGGGTTTCCCTAGTTTTCGAAAATGAGAACTAAATGAGGTTTGAAAATGAGTGCCAGGGCCAATATAATCGTTACTCAAACTATGTTTCCTATCTTACAGAATTTTCTTCTCATCATCACCAGAAGCTGCATTCAACGCCTTACTTCGGGAAATGCGCCTATTTGCTGCAAAGGTATGGCTACATTTTTTAAATGGATTATGCTTTTTAAATTTAAGTTATTTTCCCTTTTGCTAATAAATCAGGTATTTACAATTTTTGGTAGTATGATCTATATTATGCTCCACTTACTTATATTACGCCTCACTTCGGGAAATGCGTCTTTTTGCTGCAAAGGTATCGCTACATTTTTTAAATGGATTATGTTTTTTAAATTTAAATTATCTTCCCTTTTGCTAATAAATCAGGTATTTACAATTTTTGGTAGTATGATCTATATTATGCTCCATTCTATCCATTGCTCATGGATAATTAGATTGATCTTCACTTTTTTACGTTTTAAATGACCCTAAAATGGCCTCAACCAATGTCACAAATGTTACATCTTCATCTACATACTTCATCGCAAGCCGTCTCTTTTGGAAAAAAGGGTGGAATTTTCTTGACAACCATTACTTAATAGGAAGTTTAAGTTGTAGGCTATGCTTTGATTTGGCCTAATTTTTATTCAAGAACTTAAAATTTTCGAGTGAAAACGAATTTTTATATCCCTAAATTTTATTATCCCTAATTTTTGTCCCTAATCTCCTATTAATCATTCCTTTTATTTTATCGTTCCTGTCGTCCCTGGGGATATAATGTGGTTCTAAAATTGCTGTGCGGTCACCTTCGACATTCTGTGAGTCTCATTTGCTTGAAAATTCTAGGCATAAAAATATAAGGAAGAATAAAACAATATCATTGAGAGTTAATTAACTTCATTGCCACCATCAGATCTTTTATCATGAACTCAGCATTCAAAAACACTCAACAACGGTCCCTTTCGCCATTCTGTAAGGTGAATATTATCATTTGCTTAAAAATTCTGAGAGTAAAATTAAAGGACAGTTAATGCCGTTTTCACTCATAGCCTTCGTCTGGTCTTTCATCATGAACTCAAGATTCAGCAACTAGAAACGGTGAAAAATTCAACAACGGTCGCCTTCGCCATTCTATAAGGTGAATATTCTACCTTGTTTAAGAACGCAAAGTACAAGATAAACCCGAGGAAGTATGTTGCAATGTCATATACAATAATACCGCTTTCATTCATTTTCTCCGACAGGCCTTTCATCATTAAGTTGTCGTTCCTTGTTTCTTCCGAATATCCCGTGTTTATCTCGACCCTAGCTACCTCGAGTGCCGTCTCTTCCCCATTTCACTCAAAAGTCTCCAGTCCCGTGGCGAAATTTCCATTGCGACGAGCCAGCCTGCTCCTTTGGGATGCGTCCCCTCTCGACCCGGGCCTCGGCGTGAGTCTAGTTTGGTTGGGTGCGTCGGGCTGTTTGCTCAATTAGCCTCCGCTTCTGCCGATCCGACGTCGGCGCAGCTCCCCACACCAACACCCGCCCTCTGCACCCAGGAGCCGCCACTCCCAGTGGTGGAAGGGGGTGCCAAACAATACCATGGGTACCCAACCCGCCCAATGTGCAAGACAACGCATGAGATCCGAATCGTTCATGAGTGAATCATTAAAAATGAACGACTTATAGTGAATATACGTGAACTGAATGAATTGAACCATACTTTTGAACTCAGAGCGTCTAGATTCAATGATATCCGTGGAGGAACGAATGATATAACACTCTCCCACCACCACCTTTTCCTTCCCACCTAACCTTATGAGCCCATATCTGCGACCACTTGTCACAAGTGCATGTGATATACTACATTAACCTCAGTCATTGTATGTACACAAGAGCTTCCAAAATTGAATTGCAGTAGCCAAATGCTTGGGTCAAAATTTACAAAAGTGTTTTCTAAGGGAAACTTCGACGTACCACATCAACTTTTGCATTATGAGGAAGTTACCAAGGAACAAACTCAAAATTGCTGCATTGTATCCAAAAGCTAAGGTTAGCATTTATGGTTTTTCAGAGCAACTTCGATATAATTATTATATAAACTTTTAGCCAGTGAAAACGTTACATTGTTACATACTTAGGTATAGATTTTATTAAAATTCTAATACTCGTCTTAATGTAGAGTGCCAGCTGGAGTGATACGTCCTGGTTACGAGAATTTGAAGAAACGACTTTTTCCATTGAATTGGCTCACGTGGACTGAATGATCAAAATGAATCGAATCATCAAAAATGAACGGTGATTCCAACGTTGCATCACATTTCTCCATCTAAACCCTTCACAATTCCCTTAGGAATAGAATCGCCTCCCGCGCCCTGGAGCCGCTCCGGGCAAATTACCCTGTTACCTCCCTCCTCGGGTTCTCACATCCTTTGTTGTTACCCACAATTCCGCGCGTCTTCCGCTCCGCATTCACTCCACTCATCTCATCCTTCTCCATCTCCGATGCCTCTCCACCTCGTAATTCCCAGCTGTTTCATTTACCTTCCAACTTGAAAGTTCTGCGCGGATACTAAAATGCCAGCTAAACTTCCTGGCCCATGTTACTCAAGCGTGGATTTCCATTGCGATAATACTCGGATTTCGGGAGAGAATTTCAACAACTCCGTTCTTAATGCATGAAAACCAATTGCTGTGCATGGTTTGTATTTTGCTACGCTCAGAAGTAGATTGCTTCGATGCTATTAAATTCATATATCTTGATTTTGTGCTGAATTTTGGGATTTGATGCTTTGTCGATGCGTAACATAGGCATTCATCCATAAATTATAGCTCTACGATGTCCCTATGTTACATGAAACCAAGGTAACTAACAGTGGCCAATGTAATGTAGCCATTATCATTACATTAAGCACCTGTGAGCTCACGTTCACTCGTGTTCATTATTTCACGGCTATCAAAAACTAAACTTATACGAAATAATTTAAATTATGATAGAATCCAAGCAAAAGGTTTGCATTCAAAATGGTTATTACAAAAAAATAAAAAATGCGATACCGTTTGTATATTTCGTGCAAAACTTAGTACTTAGTACAATAATGTTTGCAAAAAATAAAGTAATTAGTTCGTGTTCATAAGAGTGAAATTACACGCGGTAACATAGGTGGTTCCATGGAAAATGATAACAGGTATTGCAAATTCTTCCAGATAGAATATCGTCGATTTCCACCAATTTGTAAAACTTGAAATTTAGGTACTGCTGGTAGTGCGAGGCATTAAGATATAATTGATTTGATATATATTTGCTGCGGATAAAAAAATATTTTCAATGTAATTAAAATAGAGATTAACAGCCCAGTGGGTTGGATTTAAAACATTTAAACTACTTTGTAATTTATGATTTTTTATGCTAGTTTAGCATAGTGTTTCTTTTACTTATCAACATCATTAGTCCGCAATACGAAGATTGGTTTGACGGTCTTCTCCACTGCGCTTTCCTATCAGCTAATTTTTTCACATTTATGTGTTTATGCTTCGATACATCTTTCATTACTTGTCTTCAGACACTCATTCTAGGTATTCCTCTCCTTTTCTTCCTGTTATCTTATCCTAAGATCATTGTATCCATCAGGTCATCATGCCTCACGGTAAGACCGAATAAGTTATACAATCTTCTTTGTAGGATTTATCAGAATACTTCTCCATTCTCCTTCTATTGCTAGCAATTCCTCATTACTTACACACGATATCCATTTATCTTCATCGATATTATGTTGGACCACATTTCGTCTTCTGGGCTACTGTCAACGTATTTTTCGCTCCCATAAAGAATCATGCTCAAACTATTACACCTGATGAACTTTTTTCTTAGTTTTTTGTTAGTATTCTCACCTACAAGTGGATTAATATGTAACTAGAGTGGTACGTGCATTTTTTGCGTGCGCTTTTGTACTTCTTTCTTGTTTCGTGCTAATTGAATAATGTTATACTTTCTGCCGCCATTCTAAGATTTTATTTTCTGGAAACTTTTAATGGTATAACGAATAGTCAGCATTTTTCTTAGAACGCTTCAGGAAAACCTTAGTTAAATATTAGATGTGAGTGGTATTTTCATTATTTCTTCGTCATTTTCACGCACCAAATAAATAATTTGATATTATGAAACAATCCAGTGATTCTGATAACAGGACTATCATGAAGTTAGCGAATAACGTCACTGAGATACCTATTTATTAACGTGCTTTTGCAAATTTTTTAGCATTCTGATGAAAACATTTTGCTGGGGAAAATGGTACACAAAATGTTTTTACTAAGGATTTTGTCGACATAAATACGACATTTCCGTGAAACTATGGTATTTCTCCAAAACGTCCTTGAGATTAGTCGAGAAAGAGAATTATTGGGTTGATTACCTATTTAGGAGTGTATATTTCAATTTCTCGCACGTGAAAGGTCAAAATTTGCAATTCCTGTACGTTTAAAACATAAGTTTTGAAATACATGTCAAAGCTAAACAAGGCGTGTTTAACCTTGGAACATATTTTGCTATAGGTATAAGATATGCATTGGAATTTTGTACCTTCCCTGCTTTTTGTGATTAAATTTAAAATATTTTTCGGAGAAATATTGTTTTTGTCGAATAGGGCATTTAAATATGAATTGTAGATTATTGTAAATAATTGAGTGAGTATGATGTTTTTCCCTTGAGAAATATAACTCCGAAGACCAGAGTCCACTGAAATCGAAAATAGGTTGATTGATTGAATTTGTTTTAGTGGATAAAAATGAGTAATAATATTAATTTTCTCCATCCAAATTTAATTAACATATCATCATATTAATAAGCTAAATATATTTCAGGAAAACTTCATTAACCTTTATCAAAACGTCAGCGAATTAAGGTTTCACGTCTGGGTTCATCATTGAGGTTGCTGGCGAAATAAGCTTTATATTAGTGTTCAATTATTCATCAAAAAAATTATTAATCCATATTTTGCGTCACTTTCGGGTTGACCTAATTAAAAAGTCATGTATATGAAAATTTTGTCGTTAGCTAATTCTATATTCAGTTTTGGTTGAAATTCATTAATAAAAAATATTCAAAATCATCAAGGTATCACACTTTGCGTGTTAAGCGACTTCACAGATGCATAACGTAAAAATAGCTAATAAATAATTATCTCACTCATAATTGCAATTACTATTATCAGTTAGTTTGACGATTTAATTAATGACACTGAGTTTGATCATATTTTGGATGCTTCGATGTTTTCGATATTCCGATTTTCGATGTTTATCCTCTTGGTTGTTAACGATGAGTTCAAAGCAATGGTTTACTGTTTAAAAAAACCTTTTGTGAAGGCAGGGGACTGGTTTTTTATAGGGTAGCTATAGTTCAAACTTTTTATTTTATAATTCTCATCCTTCTTAAAACTGTCCTCCAGCTGAAAAATATATTTCTTTCTCACATCTAATGGAGAATATTTACCTGACAACCATTGTTCACATTATTTGTATATGACAATTAAAATGATTAGTAATTCGTGATTGAGTTAGACCACGATGTCAAACCCAGAGTTTCAAACTATCGGTACCTGTACCAGTGCGAATGGTGCCACAATGTAATTCTTCAAATTCAATCCTATGCATGAGGTGATGTATATCCAAACGCTCTGCGGGATGCAGTCGAGTACAACCTAAAGCAGCCTTGCAATGATATAATATATAAAATTTAGTGAACTTAATTTTAAATATTTCCATTGATGCTGAATTTTAACTATTAAGTATATACATATACAACTCCTCTTTAATGGGAAAGGATACCGATTTACACTGGCTCGTTGTGACTCTAAAAATTTCGATCGCAGGATCTCGGAGAAGATTTAGAATAAAATAGCCTTCACTTGCATGGCAGTTTAAATAACATAGTTGTGTCGAAAATGAGTCGAAAAGATAACAAGAGACATTTTAAGTGAAAGGATTCACTCATATATTTCATCCATATTTTGCGTTTGACATGAATTTAGAATGACTTATTCCGCACAAAATATTTTTCTTCATTCAGAGCACTACGAAAGCGTGGGTGCAGTATAGCATTATTATCAGCCGTCACCTCGGTGGCTAAGCGAATGTAAGGATTAAAATGCCACCCACCTACGAAGAATCTATCTAAATGAACATCTTTTCCCCCGCGTAGGAGTAAGGTTATAAGAAAGGGGACTCGAAATGTTTTTGATAGTCCCAGCTGCCACTTCCTCCCATCAAAATCTCTTGTATGATTCTCATTCGCGCCTGCTCCCTCCTTTTTTTTCTACATGACATTCCCATCCCACATTATTCCTTAGCGTTACAGCCCCTCCCGAAGGCTTTCGTCCCAATTAGCGCCGGTGCCAAGCCCTTTTTCCATCCCACAGATAAATCCTCCATCACGGCGGTTTCTTCCTCAAAACCCGTAGACTCCCATCCACCATTCTTGCTTCGCTTCGTTCGTTCCCTCAAATTCAAATTTAAATGCGAGTCATTAAGATGGAGTAAAGTGTTCGAAAATTTCCCATCCTCCTCCTTCAATACTCAACGGCGTCACTGCGACCATAATTCCGACTTATGTTTTACAGCAGTCTTATCGGATTTGCCGGTTTTCCGCAGGTGACAAAGTTACCGGAAAACTTTCGTCGAGGCGTTCAAAAGTGGCGGAACGCCTCCTCTGCACCGCGGCGTGATGCTCGTTTTTTTGCATTTTCTTCCCCTCACCCCTTTGCTTCGGGAACGTTGGGATTACACTCAGTTTTTGCACTTGACATCGAAGGTGGCTTCTTGTCATCAGGTGCATTTGTTTGATTTTTGCCTGACCCATTTTTTGCGCTCGACGTATCCAATTGCGAATATCTTCAGAAAGGCGAGGGTTGCCTTGGTTCTTAGTCTCTTCTGAAAAGTTGAGAGTAAGACGTTTTCAACTTGGAGCGCTTTCGGGGAACTTTGTGCTCAAGCTGGAATTTTCTCGTCCTTTTAAATACCTAACAGAATATTTTCTTTTTCGAGGTTTCTCATTAAAACTTCACGTGCCATTTAAAAAACGTTCATTAAATTATACACGTGTATTATGTGGTTAATATTAACTTTTACCTCAGATTTTTGAAAAATGCATAAATATTTCTAAAGTGTGAATTTTTGTTTACAATGCATTGGCAATAATTCTTAGCCCTCTTTCAAACAGTTTGCTGATTTTAGGAAAAAAATTTATATTTTTGGTATAGGGTGGTTTCCTATTTTTTTGGCCTAAATCGAACGATATTACTCTTGGAGTCCGCATTTTGACGCATTTAGATTTTTAAATGACGATATCTATTTTTCGCGATTAAATGAAAAGTGAAAAATTTCAAGCGCGCCGAAACGCGACGGCTAAGTATGAATGCTGGGTAATGTCCTTGTGACGTCATTCTGGTTCCGGCTGCCGCCGTGTGAGGTGACCTTGTGGCCAGGATATGAACTCCGCTACCCGCTACGATGCATGCTGCTAGCACGTAGGAGAGTACCCTGCTAGCAAGTAGCGCTTGGCTTAAATAAGGATTACTAATACCTTATCAAACGAAGGAAACTTTCCGACCATAGGCAATTTTAATAGGTGATAATTAAGAGATGTTTCCCTGAGCTCCGTGCCTCATGCATGCATTGGTAATGTCAGACGATATAAAACTCCTATCTACTAATATAGAATCTAGGTCCCTGTGAGGTCACGTGGATTGGCATCGTATGGGCGTCAATCTGGCCTTTTTCAAATGAGGTTAAAATTGACCAATAGCATTCGTCTAAACCGGTATTTTTAACACAAAATAATTTGTATATTATGAATACAATAATAGTGGGTAACGAATTGCATACAATGCCATTTATTTTCTTTGATGAAGAAAACTACCCCATAGCCGTGTAATGGAATCTTAAACACTTACGTCTCCGTTAGTTGAGACTTAAGTCTTAATGAGTAAAAAAGCTACACATTGTTATAACATGTGATCAAAAATATCAATACTATGCCAAGCGGTGTATCATAATAGCAGTGCATATCAGTAGTACAATTCTGATCATATATAATCATGGAGCAAGTAGATTTACAACCTATCCCGAAGACTTTCGTCCCAATTAGCGCCTGCGCTTAGCCCTTCTTCCACCCCACAGATAAATCCTTTATACCATTAATAATCCACTATGCCATAGAATAATACATACCTTGTGGTGTACATCATATTAATTTAAGCACAATTGAATTAAAAACCCAAAAAGAGAAGTATGATCTTCCAGGAATCTGCATCCGTTAAAAACTGGGCAAAGCTTCTTATTATTTTTAGTTTGGTTACAATGATTTATCTATCAAATAAATACTAATTTTTCTTTATCATGCACAGAAAACTTAAAATATATTATGTGTAACTCCATAAGGGATTTAAGTTAAAACACATAAATAGCAGCTGTGTTTTTCTAACCTAATATAATCAGTACTTACTTTAAAAAAAAAAATATCTTTTGAAGCTTCAGTCGAAAATTTTTCCTTTCATCGTATTATGGCCGCAATTAGACTTAAAATGACAAAAAGACATTCCTCAAGGCCGTATTTTGGGTGAAATCAATTACTTTATGCTTCATAATTTGTTTTAAATGTACCTATAAAACGATGCAAAAAGGTGGTGACTTACCATGAGCAATTTAACATGACATTTTGCTTCATTATTAACAGTATCAGTCATTTATTAGCAGTAAAAAATGACAGGCTTGTTGATAAATATTCAATTTCACTGTTAAGTATTTTTTGCAGCCACGTATTATTTTGCACTGCTTTCTCTAAGGTCGTGTGTAAGTAAATCAATTCTCATACTCGTTCCTTAAGTGTATGACGGTGCCCAGTGGCAAAACTAATATCCAAATTTTCATCCACATCATCAGTAATGCTTGTTCCTGGAGGCCAATATTTATTGGGAAAGTAATGGAGTCTCTCATTTCTGTTTCCGCATTGTTTCCAACTGTAGTGTTGCCAAACAGCAAGGTGGTATTAAGCTTGAGCGGAAAATCTATAGTCTGAGAATCGTGCGCCTACAACACATGGCTATACAATTTTTCTTAATTTTTTTAAATAAAATTAAGATTAGCAGTAAATATCGCTTGGACAACACTTAGAAGTGCAAGTCTCGATATCGTGACCTCATGAATTAAGGAATGATACCAAGCATGTAAATGAAACTTAAGCCATTTAACTTATAAAAAAGTATGGAATCGAATGAGTATCTGCTGACTTAAAACGGTGCAGTGGTATCGTGGATGAATGGCTATTTCGGTCTGAACAGGGAGTAAAATTTTAATAATTTATTCCCTATGTTACAATTGCTAATGCAGTAATGCCAACAATAGTTTCTTTATATAAAATCAGTGGAACAGCTTGGACGGCACGGTTAAAAAATCATCGGTACATACACGCAAAAAAATACATTCTTCTTTCCTTGGGGAATCGTGTAAAAAAGGAAGGTTCGCATACCCGTCTTTTCGTGAGCAAAAGCCTCTAACTAGGTCAACCGGTATTCCCATCATCATGATGGTGGGCACATGCATATATTTATTATCCTGACGAATGTTTTTGCATCATGTATGTCTTTCTAACTTGACCTCAGGGCCGAAAAGAGTTCCCCGCAGTAAAAATACATTGGATATCGTGTTCTGCAAAGGCATCATTAACTGCTTTTTACATGTACCTACTTCAATGATCATAGAGGGTGTTATTGGTATTATTTATTCATTTAAGGAATTTGATGCATAGCTAGCTAAAAAAGAGTTAACCTATTTTTTCAACCCATTTTCTTTTAAGCTTCGTGATTATCTGCCAATCATGCTTTCATTGGATAAATCTCGCATTTATGTTTTAACCAAAAATTCTAAATTTTATTTCCGGCCAGTGATAATAATGAAAATCCACTGAAATGAACCCATATAATTTCTAAACGCTAAGTAAAAGCTAATTTCACCTGAGCTTAACTTTCATTGGCAGGATAAGGATAAGATAGTCAACTTATATGGGTTTTCTGGGAAAGATCTTGAAACAGAAAATTCTCTAAAATTCCTTTAAAATAAGTAAAATGTACGTTAACCCAAATTATTATATTATCATGCGGTAGAGCTACGAAACTTTTTCTCCTTTTTATCGCTGCCGTTAAGATCAAGGGGATATTCTGCCGGTCATTATATAAAAGAATTAGTGAATAGTCACATTATATAATTTCGTAAAAAAATCAAGGGCTTATTTCCTTTCTTAAGGCAAATTAGCAAGTTTTTACTTCTTGAAAACGTAGAAAATAAGAGAGCAACATATTTTTGTAATCAGTTTATGCCAATAAAAGTTTTTTAAAGACTATTTGTGCCAATGACACATTTAAATTTGTAGATATTTTAATATAATCACCAGTTGGAAATAGATATTCATTTTATTAATACTTATTTAATTTGAACTCATTACTTACGCTCCTTCAGTTCAAGTGGTGGAGTTGTATAATTTTCAACGGAAAGAGATGCAGTATAATTTAAAATACATTCCAAATAAATTGACTTTTGATGCTGGAGTTGGTATACGGTAAAAATCTCCTAAAATTCATTAGATTTTATAGAATTAGCAAAACAGTATCAATATAAATTCCATGATATAGTAGCATCAGATAACGGCTTGAGGCTAGTTGTAAGTGATTATTCATTTATGATTACTAGCTTCTAAGGGTAGTTATAATGCATAGAAAAAATACGGTTCAGCAAAAAAGGGTTGTATAAGTAATTGAGAACAGTCCTTTCTCAAGTTGCATCGCTATAATATCGTTTTTTTATCAAACCGTAATTTCATAGCCTTCGCACTGTATGAAATACCTTTCGCTCTTTTTTATTTTAACGTAAATCTCACGCTTTTTACAAAACTCATATCCAGTTACTCTCACCATTTCATAGAATTTTTCAGATTTTAGGAAAATTATTGCTTTGAGAGTTACGAAGTCATGAATTATCTTCCGCTGAATTTACTTAATCAGGAATAATTTTAGTGATTCATTGAAACAAAAACGTTTGAAATATGATACCTGGCCCCTTTTCGCTGATTCATTTCCTCAATCCAAGGATATTCGTAAAACAACGTGTAGTTCAATAACGTTATCACATTCTCCGTTAACTTTCTTGGGATTCATTTTTATGACCTTTTTTTAAGGGTCAAACACGAGTTGATAACAACTTCCGCGTTGAATTAAGAAATATGGCCTCAGTGGGTCGCGGAGGAGGGATAAAAACATGAAAAAATTTGCAAAATTCGCAAAGGGTAACCAGAGCCTACTTTATCTCCCCTACACTATTTTCTCATCTATTACCCATTCTCTTTCATTTTCCCTTTTAACCACCAGAATGTGGCCTTCCTCCAACCTTTCTCCAAGGATTCCGTTCCTCCTTCACCCTCAATTCTGCATCGTTCCTCACCGAACCCGCTCCAATATTCCCGTGGGGCCCTTTACATCCTGCCTTTATCAATCTTAATTAAACTCCTCCTCCTTCTTCTTCCTTCCCTTAGACTCACCTATAATTCCTTTCACTCTTCTCTAGACTCGGGAAGAGAGCTTTTCCTTGCCTTCCTTTGGCATGTACCTAACCAGCCAGCGAGCCTATATGTATATCCAGCCTTCCCGCAGGGCGCGAAAAGCAAGGTGTGGCGTCAGCCAATCAGGATCCACCCTCCACCACCTTCCTCCTCTTGACTTCACCGCTCTTTGATGGCTACATCTCCCCCCACACACACCCAGCCAATTAGCATTCACAAACCGATCTTTATTGGCGGTAAACAACGCCGACGGCAAAGTGGACTGGAAAGCCATTGCTTGTATATTTCATCAATCCTCGCGGGACGTGAGAGAATGTAAGTTATTAAATCTGTGGTCTTCTCAAATGGGATATCAGCGTAGTTGATCGAGGAAGGTGGAAAGGAAATACTCATTTTATTAAACCATGGCTCTTTAAGCTTTATATTATTTGGAAACAAGAAGTGAAATTGAGGAACTGGGTGCAAAAATAGCTATATACTATGAAATATTACGAACTTAAACGGATAAGAAAAATTATTGACAACCTTAAAATGATAGGGAAAAGTTGGGTTAAAAGGAAAGGTTGGGTTAAAAGGAAAGCGGAATAATTATATAACAATATTATTTTCAGCTTTCTAATGACTTTACCCCGGAAATTTTGTCTGACTAAAGGAAAATATTGGGCCCCCTTTTCAAGAATTCAAAATACGTAGGCCTGAAACTTAGCCTGGAATGAGCTATTTCATCAAATGTATCAACCTTAAGGTTGAACCATTGAATGAATAATATTGTTGAAATTATGTGAAAGCAGTGAATTTCAGGAGCAAAATTATACATATATAGCACCATTCAACTTCAACTATTTAACTGCTAAGAATTCACTACCTGGGGAAAATTAAGGCTTTTCTGTGCCGAAAATATATTTCAGGCCCATCAAACATTCTTTGACGTTTACTAAAAATATTTATATATACTTCTTGTTCAACGGTGTCTTTGAATGTCTTTGATGTTAAATTAGTTCCTAGCATTTTAAAGACACGGCGCATATGGTAACAAGGAAGTAATGAAATTCATATGTATCAAGACAGAATTTTTGAAGCAAGTACCGTAATAACTGTGCCGGTACTGAAGAGATTTTTTAAATCTTTATAGCTTTAGGTACAGATTAGAAACCTCTTCGTACTTATTTCAAGATGCAAGGCAATAAATATGCAATAGAAGGCACCTAAAAAAAAGGTTCTACTTTCTTTCTGTAGCAGGTGTGCTAATTAATTGTTTTGAAGCAATTACAATATCAAAGTACCCCAATAAAACTTTAACTATTTCAGTCAAGGCATTCTTAAAGATGATGACTAAGGCAAGAAGGAAAAAACAGGATCCCCACTTCACAAAAACAAAGCCTCTTCAACAGGATTCAATTTAGTAAAGTAATTCAGCCCTAATAGGTTTTTAATGAAAGAATGGACGAGGAAAAAAATATTTGGGCGAGGAACAATGAAGTTTTCACTCGATTGGAGCTCGATAATTGACGTCCTAAACGATATAATTAAGATCCGTAAGGATATATATATAAAAAATCGAATGGTTGTGTAAGAGGGAGGTGGGGAACGCACCCCACTGGTGGATGAACCCAAGAAAAAATGAAAATCAGCGAGCGGAGCGGTAAGGAGGTCGATGGTTCTTAGCAGGGATGAGGGTTGATGGACCGGTCGGGATGAGACCCTTGGGAAGAGTAGGGGAGGGGGATTAAGGAAAGGGTCGCGGCAAATTGGATTTGTCCACGGTGGTGGGTTGTCGCCAGGACGCTGTTCATCGCGGTAATAGAAAAAAGAAATTGTGCCAGTTTCTGGACCATTTAGATAATGATGTAGCTTTGGAAATTTTTTGAAGAAAAGAATCATGAAATTGAGCTGCAGTGTAGAATATTGATTTATCTATTCTTAATTACCCTCGGGGTGGTTTATTCTAATAAGAAAATCTATTCTAATATGATATGCCTAATAATATATTTCTGTAAAGTGCGTAGAATCAGCATGGTTTCGTCATGTTTCATAGTAAGTGCTTTTTGTTGCTTCTATCACCCTTAATTTTCTAATATAATGCAGTAATCTATCAAACGTCTTCTAAGCTCTGTTCAAGTATGTACAAAATGGCTGATGTGTTTTAATAAGGAACATAAAAGGAGTTAATTGATGACATTTATCCTTTTCTAGGACACACGATCTGTTTTAATTGGAAACCGTATGATCATTGTTGATAAAAAAAATTGCTTGAAAGTGAGATCAACCAAAATAAAGAAAAATTTTCAGTGAAATAAAATGAGAAAAGGGTTCTAGTTTCTATTCCTGGGTAAAAACTTTGGTACTCAAATAACCCTCTGTATGCTGCAAAAACACCTTTGGTTTCAAATAAGTATAATTGGATTTGTATGCCATAATTTGAACTACGACGTTCTAGACATGGTGGTCAAGAAAGGAAGCTTCTAGATAAGATACGGATGAGACAGAAGGAATGGGTGGGGCGATTATTAGCGGGGATGGAATGTTGAAAACAGTGTCCGAGAATAGGATTTTGGGTAAACGAGGGAGAAGAAGGAGAAGAATAGGATATGTAGATAGAATGAAAGGGAGTTTGCCTTATTTTGAAATTAAGAGGGGAATCCATGAAGGGAGGGAGACTATGAGAATACTTCTTAAATACTCCACGGAAGCCTACCTTAATCGGTATCATTATTTCATAATAATTGTGTCATAAGTTACCAACACATTACTTTAAACCATCATATAGAGCATACGTTTTTGCTGTTTCCTAAATTTTGAACAAATATTTCTTTCTTTTATTTTACATATTTATCGAATCTGTGTAAACTTAGGAAGCCTTTGTTTCATCGTTAAAAGAGGAGCAGTAGTTTCATCAATGAAATTCACAAACAGTTGAATAAATGGGAATGAAAATCTATTATTAAGACTCTTAGGTTAGTATCCTGCATGTTTTTTTCATCAGCTTCCGTGGTGATTAGACCTTTCTTGATCTAGAGTTCCAACCTCATGGTTACCATATCTGACACTAGCAGACAGCAGCAAAAGTAATACCATGAACGTATGAATGGCCACCTATTTACCCTTAATACTAATCCAAAAAGGTTCAACTTTGTCGATCTGAGAGGAATCGTCCAGTCAATGTGAGTAAAATCTTCAGGTTTAAATTTTGCATCTTTTGCCTATAACGTGATGGCATCTCAGGCCACAAATGTTAATACACAATATGAACAAATCCATAAGCTACTAATGGGTACGGTAACAAATCCATGATTAATTTGCTACCTCTAAGTCTAAACCTCAATTTCGGCACTAAAATCACCTTATATTTGAAAAACGGAATACTCTGCAAAAAAAGATAATTTTATTGCGACAATGCGGTATTACTCGACGGATGGTAGAAGGCGCGAGATCTATCTGATATGCTGGGGCTGGGAGGGTAAAGCAAAGTGCTTTGAGATTACAGTAGAAGATTGCGAGTGAAGCGGAAGGAGGGGACAGAGAAAAAAAAATCATATAGTATATATAATCTGGGATGAGAACCGTAGAGAACGCAGTGGAGGGAGAAATAGGAAGAAAGAGAGGTATGAGAGAGAATGGGGACAAGGGAAGTGGTGCGTGAGTTATTAAAGTACGCGACGTGAGTAATGAGGTAAGTTTGTGCCGAAAGGTTTTTGGTGGAAGAGAAGATATTGGAGTGAGGGTTGCTTGGCGAGGAGGATCGGATTAAGACGACGGTGGCGGGCGGAAGGTCAGGAGGAGGGAATGCTGGATTTTTACAGAGGAGAGGATTCCTCTTGGCGCACAAGTAAAGTGGCCTGGGAAATCTTGGGTGTGTAAACCCTGACTGAATGAATCACCGCGCTACTGGTGGCATCTTGGTGATTAGTTGATATTATTACATATAATACATATACTTGATATTGATAAATATATTCTTTAGCTACCGAGTCGTTTCTAATTATTTTTTCGTGTCCAGTACAGTGTACTTCATTTTTCCCTAGAATTAATCCCACTTCGTACAGAGTTACTTCTCTCTCTCCCTCTTCTTCCCAGCTTACTTCTACTTCCATAAGTGAAGTTGCCTGGAAAATCCAGGTTGGTGTGTGAACTCTGAGTGAATGAATCGTCGCCCTAAAGGTGGCACCTTGGTGATGACTTGATTTCCATCTCTTTTTTTAAATAGCATGCGAGTCATTGATAATTTTTTTTCGTGTTCATGACAGTGTCATATACATATTTTCCCCTACTATTAATCTCAAGAGGTAGAGGTACAAGTCATTACTTCTCAGCTTCGCCTCTTCCTTCGCCTCTCATGCTTTTTTTCCATAAGACCCTTTCATTGGTCCATGAATAGCTTTTTAAACTGAAATTTCTCCCATACTCTAGTCAAAAAGGACTGGGGATTGATTAGATTACTTAACATATTTTCGAAAAAAAAATATTGTCTTCATATTCAATGCATTTTTCGATATAATTTTGTACATATATGAGTAGAGTTCCAAAATTGTAATATTCGAGGTATAATTTTACAAAGTGCAAGAGAAGTACCGAGAGAAAATAAAAGTACGGTAAATGATGCAGCCTATGTGCATCGAACTTGTTCGTAATATTGACAAACTTACCAGAAAATATTGAAATCCTCTGATAAAAATTTGGTGGAAAAAAGGGTATTCAATTAGATCTGACTGTCATTATTTGCCTTTTTTTCTCTCATGATTAATGTATTTTTTCGGTTTACGAGTATCTCATTAACCCTTCCGTGACTAAGCCAGCAAAACTAACGCAAACGACTGTGTAGGTTATCTCAGGTACCTTATTTATAATTCGTAAATTATAAATGTTGTATTATAGTCATTCTTGTTCATCAAGAGCATGGTTCTTAATTTAAAGATATAACATCTTGTTTTTCATAATTTATGAATACATTTTGATTTTTTATATTGTTTTTTTTTGCGAAATAGCAGGAATATTTCTCATTTTGCTATTGTAACAGTACATTGACTAACACGCTATGGAAAAGCAAGTACACAAGGTGCCATCATGTGGAATATTGGCGTTATTAAAGTTATCATATAGTAAAATATATTGCACTCAACTTTTATCCCTGCACTCATATAACAAACAACTATTCTTTCTTCCCGCAAACAGCTGTGTGGGGTAACTCAGTTACTTCACCAATAAAAAATTGAATTTTTGAAAAACAAGTTAAACGTAACGAAATCATTCGTCACCTAAATAAGGAAAAAGTGGTTGAGCGCAAATACAAAAAATATTAAAGGAACAAAAACTTCAAATAAAAAATTGTATAATATTAACATTATTTGGGGTAGCTAAGTTAACCAGAACAGTTTCGGAAGGGTTAATGCGAATATATCATAAACAGCTTCAAAAGTACTGCTCCATCATGGTAGTATTGCGAATTGTGAACCTCTCACATGTTCTCTTTTTTCTCTTCCTCTACTTTACTGAGAGATTTTCCTTGGAATACAACTAAAAGTGAACCAATTTATTCCAATATTCGACTATAGAAATTCGGTTTTCACTAGCCAATTAGAAATGAAAGATAATTTTAGGTATCAGTTGTTCATTATATAGCTTAGCGTTGATGATTCAGAAAATTTGTAAACACCAATTTATTGCGGTTCATTAATCTATCTTGCTTTCATCAAGCAAAAAGTTTCCCAATCTAAATACATATTAATAGGTCAGTACGGCCTTTGATGTCGAGCTATTTAAATCGCAAATTTATAGGAAAAATGTCACAAAATCTTTATTGTTATTCACTACCAAGGAATTACCACTCCTTTCAACACGCGCAAAAACTCTTTTTACATTAAATATGTGAGCTGAGGTGTGTTACGTACAATAAGAGGTAAGGTAATCAAATACACTTCTGCAAAAAAAATTGTTATTCCTCTAATCGGATTCGTCAATTGAAAATGGACGTTGAAATTTCTTGCGACCTGGAAACTGTTGGCATCCACTCAAGAGCACTGCCCACCCCTTAATGACACTTCTCTTGTGTACACTTGCTCCTAAAAGCGTTTCCAATTTCGCCTCTCAGACGATGACAACCAATGTTGATCCATCGGCTCTCTTGGATGACACGGGACGGATGTCTATTGACTAAATTACGTTTCCAAATGAAGGGCTGTCAAAAGGGAATACATAAGTCTTGATTTAGGTCCAAGAGTGATCTCGAATAGTGACCCACAAGGATTTCAACCGTTTCATTCCACCGTGTGTTGCTATTTTTGCCCCAAATTGGCGAAGGCTGGCCTTGCAAAAGCCGAATGCCTCTGCAGACGATGAGTGCTATGTTGGTCTCCATGATGCCTAAATTGCACAAATGCATACGGAGGCTTTTACCACTGAAATAGGCACTGTGAAGTAGGATGCGCTCCAGCCATTGAGTTAGTTAGGTCATCTTGACGAAATATTTGAGCTAAAATTCTAAATCAATGTATAAAAATATCAATACTTATCGCAACAGGAATATTTAAAGCAGCGAATTGACTAAATTGAAAAATGATATTGCATAGTTTCAACTTCATAAAAAATTCTATTTCATTCATTCCGATAGCTTCCATACTAGCCTTTGGGCACCACACATTAGTAGAAATTGCCGTGAAGTTGAAAAAAAAGCCTTTAATTTTTTTTGTTTTTTGAAATGTAATTCGGTTTTTGGTGGTTTCGACGCCCGCTAAATTCAATTATGACCTCAGATTCCACCAGCGGCGTGGGTTTATTTCCATTTAATATGAATTAAATTTGAATATTTATCAGAAGACGGCAAAAGTTTCAGAAAACAGGTTTGGGAGCAAGTTAATTCCATTATTACGTCAAATATGACCGGTGGAGAACGCATTTAGAATTTTTGGCTCGCAAATTTCAAAGAACTCTGGTGATGCATATGGTTTAGGAAAGGCACTTATGTGATACCTAATTTAGCACACTTACGTCAGACGATGATAATGCTTAATATTACTCACAATACAAGATAGGAAGAAAAACACTACAATCCTAACTGCCATTACATGGCGAACTCTTGTGCACCCGTTGCCAAGCAGTTTGCCATTTTTGCAAGCGCCGGTGGCAGATGGTGACAGCTGAGGTTATTTAACCCTCGAGCGAACGCGCTGGTGTAAAATGTACGCCAATCTTCGAAAACCAAGGATTTCAGCATTGTATTTACATTCTGGTCTAGAATGGCCTAGTGTATTCTATCAATATACTTTTACTGTACATTGTGCAAGTTTTTAAAGCTCGAAGTATTGTTGCTAATTTATTTTTAGATCGGCAAGAGGAACCGACACACCCGTGGAGTACAAAGTTTGCCGCGCGACCGGCCGTATACCTCGTGCTTCGCGTTTCTTGAATGGCCTCGTGTATTATTACAATGTCACTTTGACTGTATGAAGTGTGAGTTTTTAAAACACAAAGTATTGTAGTAATTTTTTTCTAGATCGGCAAGAGGAACTCAACACCCATGGCGTGTAAATTGCGCTGCGCGACCGGCCGGGCACCAACTGTACCACCTGCGTACCTTTATATCTGTATCACGTAAAAATGTACAAGCATGAATTAATTTCTAAAAATAAAGATAAATTTTAACAAAAATCGAGAGTTATCATATAAGTGCATGTATCGTGGACTATTACATCACGCGCCCGGTTCTGTAAAAATATCATGCGTGCCCACTCGATGGCTTAGACTGAACCTTGGTTTTTGGGCATCGTTTACTTGTAACCGATTCACTTGATCATGCAAGGCTTTTAAATTCGGTGCTGTTGAAAACGCTTAAATCGTCACGGAACAACGCTTGAATATTTCATTAATGAGAAAATACCCATTTCGTTAGCACATAAAATTAAAGAGGTGGAAGAAATGTGAGGAATCATGATCCGTATTGTGCGGTAGATCTTCGCCTTCTAGAAAACGTGTCATGATATGGAACCTGAGATTTTCATCTTACTTTGGCGAAGGGAATGAAGCAGTAATAGGTGAGTTACACAGTCGCTCTTTTGAAATTCGGCAGATTAATTTATAACCCTTTCTAACTTAAGTGTTATAATTTCAATATATTTAAATTTTAAAATCCGATTTTTTTTCAACTTTCCGGCATTATCGGCCACTGTACGCCGGCGGGCCGCCGACGCCGAATACGGGCCCACCCCGCGGCGCCTATGCCACCTCACGGCTCAGCTGAAAGTTAAACACGTATCTCCCGGCACATACTCGCACCAGCATAAATTATGAACGTTTCATATTTTTTAAAAATATAGTCACTGACAGTTAAAACTTGAAAATCAAGTTATAATATTTATGAACTAATGCAGGACGTTGACACCACCGGCATCGCACGCCAACAAAGATGCACCCAGACGCCGCAGCTATCTAATTTTTTCTGTCTGAGCTCATGTCTAAAAAATACCGATGCTGACTCGAGTAGCTTGTAAAAGTATAAAGTAACTGTCTCACATCTGTTGAATCTTCTATTTGGCTACAGTAAGTCGAAATCTGTTCGAGGATAAAACAACTCACATTCTATCAACTATTCTTCCAAATTTTCGGTTGAAAGACATTTTCTTTTATGTTGTGCCATTTTATAGCGGTCTCTTTGCGCTAATATTTTTGAATTAAAACAATTAATACTGAACTGACATTTCTATTTGTTTCAGCTGAATCAAGCGGCAAATATGGTCATAACATTGCTACTTTTTAACCAATGTCACTGATGGGAAACAGTATGGTTGGGTATTCGTTATCTTTTCAAGTTTATGTGTCATCGTGTATTTTCTCATGTACTTTCTATGAATTTTAATTTTTCTGTCTTTTTTTTGATGTAACTAGCTATCAAATCATTTTCACGAGCTACTTTTCCAACTCTATCACATTTTTTTCATATGCCCTAGAAATTTCACAATCATTTAGATAATTTCATGCTGACATTTAGAACGGAATATTTCAACTTATTTAGTAAGTGACGGCTTCAGGATTGTAATTAAGGAAGATTTAATTGATTTGAAAGCTTTTGCGGAAATTTAAAACTTTACACCTTAAATTTAATAGCACATGATCATAATATTTATGAACATAATAAGAATAGAGTTTTATTTAGTTAGCGAATTTGATTTCTTTTCTTTGATCATAAATGAATTATTGATTAATAGTCCAATCAAGAATAGATTTCTAAGGGGTTGTAATGGTAAAGTCTAGCGGTAAAAATTGCCTATGCTTCCATCTGAAGGGCCAAAACATTAAATTCCAATTAGCCGCTTCAACAAACTGGTTACCAATTAAATGCTTCATTGCATACCGACGATAAAATAACAATCTAATTGTTTCCTTGTTTAGTCATACGTATGATGTATCCGTATTTATTGTACGCAATTGACCATGAAATGCATGCGTGCTCTTTCGTTTTAATAGTTTATAGTTTCTTTATGTATTTTTCTGTTACGGATAAAAAAACAGTATCACTCACATATCAATAGCAATGAATGTGCTTAAATATTTCATCGGCGTGAATTTTTAAAATTATTGTTTTGAGGAGGGATTTTTGTTTGTGAATATTTGAGAGAGGGATTTTCTACTCAAGAATGGAGGGGAGGAAGTGGTTGAGGCTGGGACCTGTGGTATTCGGAAGGGATGCAAAATTAAGGGGGGGGGGGGGCGCTGGTAAAGAGGTGGGGAATAAGGGTGGCTGGGCACAGCAGTTCCAACAGAATGCGTGATGAGAAAGGGGTGTTGATCATGCCACCCCCGGCTAGCCCCAAGGCTCCGTCTCGCCATGCCGTGTGCACGCGTGACATTTACGCGTACCGTGCTTCCTGTATGCCTCTGGTTACTTCCCAGTATTCCCATCATTTATTACATAACCATCGACCTCAACTATAAGAGCATTTTATAGAAAAAACTAAGAATTATTAGTATCAATTAAGGCAAACGATAATTAAGCCTCACAGCCGTTGGGCGTATAATGAAAAAAATAACGAGTAGTAGACGCCTGATATCATTCTACTGCAGAATCATAACAGCAGACTGCCCCACACATGTTTTTTTTAGTTCAGTTTATGAGAAAAATGTAACGATAAGAAAGCCAAAATTATAGTTCACAAGTTGCTACTCCTCCAAATTATTTTTAGGAATTGAAAGATTTAGTTTATGCAACCGTCACTTAAAATAGCTTACTTTCTTTTGCATTTCTATTTCAAAAAATGCTTCCTTCTATTTCTAAAATCTGCTTTCATTATTTTCTTTTTTATTAATTTTTGTTCCATTTTCCTTACCGAAAGTTTAAATAATTTTATCTATTTCAGTAATGAACGGTTGGTTTTCGTTTTATTGCGGTTTTAATTTTGTTCAATATACTCCATTGGCATTATTCACACGTATTATAGACTGAATAAAGGACTTTGAAAAGTGATTTTCATCTCTATTTTATCAAAAATAAGTTATCTAAATGGTTTTTTCTTATGGACCAAGCCATTAATTTAAATCATTAATATCGGCTCCTAAATTAATAATCTTAAAGTTCTTTTGTATTCGTTATAGTACAAAAACGCTGATGAACTGCTCAAAAATCACTAAAAATTCAGTTAGATCTGGAGCTACTCCAGCAAACCAATTAGTTTCGTTGATTATAGAATAAAATGAAAAATTTATAAGTAATGTTTGCATTTTACTAAAGTTTCCAATCACTTAAAATATTTTGTAGTACACCTTGTAAATTAGTCTAAAAATATAATATACAGTACTTGAGAATATAACTGTCTTGTGCAATGTTGGTAGTTTTAATACAATTCGTAGTTCAATCGGATGATGAAATACTATCTAGGTTACTTTGGTACTAGCTGACAAGAAGGAAAAGATATGCGTCCTGCATTGTCATGCAATGAAATGTCCACCCTCGTTGAATGTCAGCCGGGCCGAGTCCTAATACTTACAAATGCCTTGTCCATCTCTCCAAGGCCTTCCTATATTTCTTGAACGTGTCATTTCACTGGGGATGAAGTCCTCCGGATACAGTACTTGAGGACACGGAATGCAACAAACGGGTATTTCGGCCCCAAAAAAATGTCCTCCTCGGGACCTCACCAGGAATGCTGTGTGAAATATCTGCGACACACTTCAGTGAGTTGCCGCCTCATTGTTCTCCTGGGTCTCCCGTTTTCAAGTGCTTGCAGCCTCTGTCCATTCTCCTTCGCCTGGCACCATTGCCTTACCCCCGAACATATATTTTATTTCTTTCCACCTCTATCTTTTTACATTACAGTCATCCTACGTCTTCATATCAATGTTTTTCCCTTACTGTCTTTGAGTTCCATTTTGAGTCGTGAAGTATTGCGTTTTGGTTGGTCAGGATATCAAATATGTTCTTACTGTTAAAAGAAGCAATGTGGAATTGAAGCAATAGCATAATCCTCTCATTTGGAATTTTTACAACACTTTTTAATCCAATATTTCTTTTATTTTTCGTTAGTATGACATTTTACTGAGTAGATGTGTTACTGCTTTTGACCTTTTCATACATATTTTGTTTCAAGCACATAATAAAATTTGATGAAGGCTTTTATCCTGATGTTAAGTGGCTTTAATACTTTGCTTCATAGATATCAATATTTCCATAGTGAATAACGGGGCTCAAGGACTTTCGTTATATTGTCACATACGGACCGTTAAGTGGATGATTTTATTCATTTTCCGATTTTCGGGAAATTTTTCATTTTTTTTCTTGCATGAACCATCCATTTGTTGTATAAACACTTGAATATGAGTTCCATTCATTCAAACTATTTATCTTTTGCTATCATGAAAATTATTGTCATTAATTATTCATCGTTTTATTACAGAACATTAAAAATAAGCATATGAAGTAATAATGAAGAAATGTTATTTGGTGAGTGTTTTCAAATTATAGAAGTGCTGTTTATTTTTGTAATTCCCTTTATTGACGATTGCGTATACTTCTGAAGATTGGTATTCATTTAATTAAGCCAATATCATTGCTAAATTTTGTACCCAGAGTCCTAAAAAAAAAGATATTCCCCTTCTTCGATGACTTGTCAAATGTGAGTTTGATATGCAATACATTCCTCATGCTTTGTATTAGTAAAATTCAATTTAATCTGAGATATGGTGACTAGAAATTTTAAATAGATTCTTTAATAAATTTGAAATAAAACAGTAAGCAGAGAATTAGTAAAACTATAAACAAAACATATTATAAATTCTTGATAAAACAAATGAAATCAGAAAATAATTACTTTGAAATGGCGTCGAAAAATATGATTGATAAGTATAGAAAAATATATAAATGATGTTTAAAACAAATTTTGTACAGCGTGAATGCAATCTCTTTGTGATTTCCTTATTTGCTGACAGTTGATCTATGTTTTTCCTGATTTATCTAAGTTTATTTGCTGAAAATGGATCAATTGTAAGTTCTGATCATTTTGACCATTATAGGGTTGTAATTACTTTACTGCTGGTAGTTTTCGAGCATTTCACAGCTATGTATTCAACTCAGTAATCAACGTGGCTTGCTAAATTTTCTTTTTTATCCAACTTACCAGGCAAACATCCAAGAACCAGAAGTATTACCTTTGGTGCTTCACTGCAATGCAACGTGTTTCTGGCATTCTCTTAGGACTAAAGACGACCCTGCCCCAGTTATGCTGCAATAGAACGAACTAAGCAATAGATTACACATGTTTATTACTTAAACCATTTGCCTCACATCAATCTGTATAAAAATTTATCCACCATTTTTCCGGCTGCATGCTGATCATAGTTTCTAATACTTGTGTCAAAATACTAGACTATGTTCCTTGCGTACTCCACGTTAAAATTAGGGTATCAAACGTTGAAATATTGTAACAATGAGAGATAAAATGTTTTCTGCTGATAAAATAATGATTTTTGCCGTATAAAGTACGCAGCAAGAAGTTTTTTTTTACCCATAGTTGTAACCGTTGGAAACAGGACCTATCCCTATATTCATAATTGGAAAATCGAGTGTTCAAGTGTTTTAGATTTTTAGGTAAAGTAGATTCCAAGGTGAAAGAAAACCAGAGGGTAAATCCAAGCAGTTGCAGCTTAATTCGCGCATTTAAAAACTACAATAGTAATATTACCGTGTACGTTCTTCGATCAGCACATTAATAAGTTAAAGGTACTGGGAATTTTTCGTAAGTACTTTGGAAAATTAATGCAAAGCATACAAGTATTGATACAGGATATTTGTATTAGTGGAATATTTTTCGTAACTTTTGATTAATTAACATATTAGAATTACTCAAAATGAAACCTCAAATAGTTTTATATGTTGCATCAGCAGTCATTAATGAAGCTGAAAAAATCTGAAAATTCACTAGAAAATGATGATAATCTCCGAGAAACATAATGATGTACCTAATTACCTAAGACTAAACATGAGTCACCCTCAGTAAACATAGAATAGTTTCACGGGATACTTTTTGGAAGTTGCTTATCTTAATGAGTCTCCTGTCCATAAAGTAACCGCTCCCTCTTGCCATAAGCTTGGGCACTTCAACTAACCCCCTTATTTTAATAGCACACACAATGTACAACCGCGTACACAGTAGCAAATACCATAAACATATTATCATCGTCCTTAAGTGTACAATTCTAATATTGATTTGATTCAGCTCTCTATTCCGCTCTCCTATCCGCTAATCTTTTCATAGCTATGAATTTTAGACGATTTATAAACTGTCCTATGTAGCTCATTCGTGGCCGTCCATTACCCGTTTTACCTTTTACCAGTCCTCCGACAATTTTTTTCATCAGGCCATCATGCCTCATAATTTGGCTTGCTAAGCTGTCCCGTCTTCACGTTAAGGGTTTTAGAGGACTTTTAGTTTCTCCTACTCTTCTTAGCACTCCCTCAATATTCACTCGATCGATCCATTTTATCTTCATCATTCTTCGATAGCACCGTAATTCGACTGTTTCCACTTTTGACTTCTCTGTTGATGTCAAGACCCAAGTCTCTCTCGTCTCGTCTGGATAAATATAAGCCATACATAGCATCTGATGAATTGCTTCCTTGGTTCTATCCCCAGGTGTTTCTTTTTGTAGAGAGCCCTATTTGCCTGAGCTATTTTATTGATTTTTTCTTCTATACTTCGTCCATCGTTAATAATACGGCTCCCTAGGTAAAATAAACTGGTTAACCTCTAAAGCTTTTATATTTCTACTTTTATGTTTGTCCTAGTCTCCTCTATTTTGCTGTATACCAGTATTTCATTTACATTCACAAATAACTTCTCAATGAGTCATCTTCCATTTCTGTCCATTACCTCAACCCACCACTTTTTGCCTGTCAAAGTATCATCAAATCCCATTCTTACCTTGTTACATGTATATATACACTCGACCGTTTATCGCCAATATTGCGCTATAATATGGGACAGAGCTGCCGAAACCCAATTCGGTCACTATAAGGTACGGAGCTTAGATACTGTAGTGTTTCATTAAGAATTCACCTATTGTGCCATTCTTAGCGTATTTTTTGTTATCACTCTTTGCCACACTATATAATTCTAAAAGAACCTTCACCTCATTTCAATTTTGAAATTTATGTCTAATTCTGTCAATATGTATCATGAACTCATTCGCCTCCTTTACTGCCCTTGAGGAACTATTTCTTCCCTCTTTTTATTATCAACCAACGTTATCCCAGACCCCCCCTATACCTTCCCTATATCATCACCGCCATTCGCATGTACATACGGTCTTAAATCTCCACTCACTTCCCTTCCAGGCCTCCCTTTCCCATTTTCCGCTGGAAATCATTATTTTTCTGACACACTCTCCTTCCTCTTACCTCCTCTCAGCCATCTATTCCTTCTCCTCCTTCCTTCACATATTTCTTCCTCTTTTCCCCTCTGCATCCCATTCTATCCCTACCCCACTCCCGTCCTCCTCTTCCTAAACAACGCACCAGCGCACCATTTTCTCTTTGTCTTATTTTTCTGACTCCAACCCTACCCCTTACTCACCCACTCCTTTCTGCTGGCCGCAGGCTCGTAAAAGCGTAAACAAAATCCTGTCGGCTTCTTCATATTTTCTGCTCCCTCGCTTCTCGGCTTCTCTATCTACTTCCTCTTCCTGCCTACCCTACCCGTTTTTAATTTACTCCTCCCACAGCCGCATGAGGCGTTATCACGGTGGTATATATTATTCAAAACTAGTTTCCAAGGCCATCTCGACGACTAGTTATTACTCTTTTCGGGACAGTTTTGATGATATTTTAAGTGCATTCTGTGTTTCTTATTTTGGATTGTTCTGAATGAATGCATAAAATGAGGTTTTTTTGAATGAAGTTTGATTTAAATATTTAGTCACTGGCGTCGTAATTTCGAAATCAGGTGCCCAGTTTTCAAATCTGCGGGATTATTTCTAATTGCAACAACCATAAAAATCTACTTCCTCATGAGGCGTCAAAAGCAATAATCAAGACTTCGAATTTTTGTCAATAAATGTAGTTCCATTAGTAAAATTCCTAGGAAATCTAATTTCACTTAGAAATTTAGAATTTTCTCTGACTTAAATTGCCTACCATTGAGGCCCTGTAAGGAAAAAAATTGAAAATTGATTTTGAGTTTAGGTATCAGTTAAAGGATCAAAAGGCTATAATAGTAAAATCTACTTTGCACTCAACAAAATATAAAATCTTCTCCGAAGTTTATGCCAAATTTCAACATAATCAGCCGTCATTCAATACTTAAAATTCAGAATGTAATGTGACGAATGACATTTAATGGAACGGGAGTCGGTACATGTGTTACCAAGAACGAGCTTATTTCATGCACACTTGTTCAAATAAATACTCGTTACCAAACTTGGTTAACTGTGTCTCATGAATTTAGGCTGTCTCTGATTTTGTATGGCTGTATATAAATGAATCTAGTGGATAATATTAGTTTAAGTATAAAAGTTCAATTCTTTAGCCCAATGTTCTAAAAGAGAAACTGCATCCTCGTATCCACGTGATGATTTATTGTGAATAATTATTGCGCGGGAGGTGAAATGGCAAGGAGTGGAATTAATGCTTCAAAGAGCTATGGAGAAAGATATGGCATCGTTCATTCTATGATTCAATTTGAAGGTCAGTTAGATGTATTTATATGGGTTGAGCTCACCGTGGGTTAATCTTATGGCGTGTAAATTAACGTATTTAGGGTAGAAGACCATTTTCTTTCATACTTTGCTAGCCAGGATCCTTGTTTCCGGCTCCCGCAAGGCATTAGCCCGGGCACAGTGTAAAAAACTGACTTTCTACGCAAACGCGGGCAAGGGTGCAAAGTTATATACACCAAGGATGAAGTTCACAATAGAAAAGTAATTGGCTTTACCGGGATTTGAAGCCGGATCTCCCGATTGTCAATCAGGCTTGTTAGCCAATTACACGAGCTAAGCCATCTTCTCAGGATTTTACCGGCCATGCAGTATACGTCACAGGTCCAGTCTGTGGCACATGCGACGGAAGTCGATATAGACGGATTGAGGGATCGGATGTCAACACCGGTGAAACCTATCCCGGAGTTCACTTTGAGTAGATCGCTTAGTGGTCTAATTAGTAACTCGCCTGACTGGCAATCGGAAGATGCGAGTTCAGTCCCGGTTAAGCCAAATATCTTTCCATGACGTTCTTCCTTGTTGTAAATATCTTTACCCGGGATTTGAAATTGATACCCTTCCAATCAGCAGCCACACACACTGCGAAGCAGTGCTCCAAAACAAAATATATATAGGACTTTAAAGCATCATCGAATCAACCATCATGAAAAAATCAAGCTATCCTTAAGTTTTAGAGATTTCTAGCTTTGTCAATTCAAAATGTATCCCTGGTTTACAAGCTGAGTGAGCGAGTTTACTGGCACCGCATAGCTAGTTGAGAAAGCTCATGACATTCTTTTGCCTCGCGGTAATATGCTACTTAGGTATATGTGACATTTAGGTTAGGTATATGTGACATTTGTATCGCAGAAATCTATGATTTCAGCTTTCCCTCAGTGGAGTGAATCAGGTACATTGTCAATTTCCTCTAAGTCGGCCATATTATGTCAAATTATTTTTTACGATATTTGTAACCTATACTTTTTCCTAATTCTTTGCAGGAAAATTGACTATGTGGTGAATTGAAATATTTACGCAAATTTTCTAGAAATTAGGCATATTACTTTTAAATAATATTATGATTTATTGCATCGCATCGGCTGGGATACTGATTGTGGGAAGAATTGAGTTGATTCGTCATTGAAAATTTAACACGGGCTAGGATTATTAATAAATTTAATGGACTGCTGTCGTGTGGGATGTGCCAGGAATAATTTCAAACTTTAAATCCACTTAAATCAATTCCTTGTACTCTTGGTTGTGGATAGCTTGTTATATTAAACCCATTCTGGGATTGGATACGAAATGATTTCTTGGAAATGCCAAAAATATTGTGTTTATAACATCCTGTTTAGTAAAATTGATTATTTGAGGCGTAACTTGGTGAAAGCGATTCATAATTAGCATAAAAAAGAAGAAGAATGAAAGCACAAAGTTCTTCTTTTTAATGTTAATTATCCTGTTTAGTAATAAAATCAATTGCCCTCACTGGACTGGGGGATTAGTTGGTTTAAACTTAGATCTCCTTAAGAGTATCTGTATTTTGGGGGAAAAAGGCCAGCTCGTAAAATTAATGTTTTCATAGTTTATTCCAAAAAATGGAGATCACTATTAGATATATGGCATAAATCCACATTTGTTGCATGATTTATTTTTATGGCAATAAGGTGGCCCCTGCAGTAATAATAATGAGACGGTAATGTCTTTGACAGTCAACCTAGGTCGTGGGTTTGAGTCCCGCCTGGGAAAGTTTCCCATCAAGATCATGGGTACACAGGCCTTCGTTACACATGTATTATCCCCAATATGAACGGGCAAGCATGGAACCAGATGCCTGCATACGTATAGGTATATGTGTAAGATTTACATATTTGGGTTGCTATTGCATTAAATGATATAACCTTTGAAAATTTTCTAACACCCTAGAAATAATAGTATTAAAATCAATTTGCCTGACGTTTTTTAGGATTTTAGTAACAATTTTATTTCATTGAATGAGAATTTAATTGGCTTTTTAGTTCCGAGCGATGAGAGATGTAAAACATTTATTTGTTTTTGAATAAATGCTTTTTGGAACTTGTATTCCCGCATTACTAGTTACTGATTCTTGGTTACCTTGATCACCTCATCGTAGCTGATAATGAAGCTTCTAGGTGTTGAGAGAGAATTGCTAAAGTCGTTCGCATCGCTATCAAAAATCTAAAATATTCGAATAAAACGGCTTATTGGAAAGATAAATACTGTTATATACAACGTCTTTTCTTACCTATAAGTTATGACGGATTGTTGTGCTTGCTTAGTTTTAAGTAAGTAAACGCAGGAGCAACTGAATTCGATATTTGTTTCAATTGGTGTAATCACTTTAGTTACATTACTTTCTGAAATGAAAAAAAATAGGAATCGAATTAAAAATTTATATCTTTAGCTTACTGCTGCACTTAACGGTTTACTTATACGCCCCAAGACTTGTGAATTCACTCGAAAAAAATGTTTCAATTTTTATCCTAATTTCAGGAAACTTAGTTTTGTCTTTGGCTGAGGAATACTGAGAATTGTTTTATTCTGTACTATAGTAAGGGTGGTGTCCAAACTTTTTTCGTATACTTTCAATGTAGCGTGCGTAGAAAACCCTGGCATTGATGAAAGAACCCTGCTACTCAGACCACCCAACCATGGTCTGGAACATTACCCTGGGTGGATGAAAATAAAATCCCTCTTCTTTGATCCCTACTAGAGAATTTGTGTTTTGGAGGGCAAATGGAATCTTGAAGTTAAATGTTATTGTAACTACTTTAAACTTTTGGGTCGCGATAGACTGCACCCTATGATAAATTGTAATTTTCCATATGATAAAAAATAGTGAAATCATTTCTAGTTTCCACGTTTCAAACAGCATTAATTAGATATTCTCCCCTACAACACAAAATTGAGGACAAATAATTAGAGAATCGCGTCTTTAGACCACTTATGCAATTTTTCGTTTAATTATACTCACTGAAATATTTAGTGTTCACTTGAAAAATGTGTTTCAATAGCCTAGTCATAATTTCTAGGCATGTTTAATTAATTAGCACGAGAAAATAAAGGAATTGGTCCTTCTTCTGTGAGAGTTTTTCGGCTCTTGAATTCCAAAAATGTGTTCGTTCTGAATACGTACCAGTCGTTCTTGATTGATAGCGTAATTAAAATCCAAATACCCTAGTTTCTGATTTGCTGAATGGATTACAATGTCCAAATAAACAGGGCGTAAATACAATCTTTAGTTAGTGAGCGAGGAAAATTATGATGACTGTTGGTGGCTTTGATATCTCTCTGACATTTGTGTTAAAAAAAAACAATTTGGACTAAATCTAACTATTTATGTTTATTTTTCAACGGCAGGTTTCAGTAAATATTTTAAATGAAGTTGAGCAGTTTATGAGATAATGATTTCCCATTCACACGCGAAATCGAGGGCTCCTTATTTGCAAAAAAGGAAACGTTAGATTTATGTTGCACTTCCCGTTCAATATTAAAGGCAGCTTTTTGAAAGCTTTCCTCGAATAAAACCTTCATCCTAATGTCAGAATGTATTTGTTTTTGTTGGAGAGAAGAATTAATTGTGGAGCCTCTTTTTTCTATGTGAGATAGTGAAAACTTTTTTCGCACTTTATTTGATAGGTTCTTGAATTTTAAAAATCCTAGCATATTGAAGGCATACCTATCATACTTGAATTGCAAAACCCATAATTAATGCTAATTTCAAGGCATGTGCTGGATACGGTATCCACCTCACCATAGGCTGAAATTCAATATTTAGTTATCTAGAGAGAATTAAGTGGTGGTTATCAATTATATTTGTGATGCATCAGTTTTTAAGGAAAAATGCCAATTTGGACTAATTCAGTCTTTTTGAATTCTTGGTAATGATTGCAGCACATTTTTGACTAAAAGTTGAGAAGTACAAGATTAACTGAGTTCCCAATGAGACGCAAGATGGAACGCTCTGCGTTGAAAAATTACTTCATTACAGATTCCCCTTGCCCTTTTTTTCGCTCCTAAAAACAGAAACTCGGAAACTCCCCTCGAAAAAAAAAAATAACCTTCAATCGCTGCATCCTAATTTCAGGGCATGTTTGTTTTTGTTTCGGGCGAGAAATTAATTGGGTAGGCTTTTCTTCCGCGAGAGAGAAGTCAAAACTTTGTTCGTACGGTTTTTGGTACTTGAATTTCAAAAACTCCATTTACGAGGCAAGGTTGAACGGTATCCGAGTGTGCTTGAGGCTCAAGGCTGCTGCTGGAGATGTTATCATAGGAAAGGAAAATGGTCCGATGTATGCTAGAGAGAGGGAAGGAGGGATAGCGCAGGCAGTGGAGAGATATCTAGCGGAGCATCTCCTAGTTTTCGATCGCACCAGAGTGGAGCAGCAACACGGAATGCTCGGATAGATAGGTTAGCGGGGAAGTGAGGAGAGAGGAAGGTAGGTATATACTGGCTGCAGCCGCAACAGGAGTAGAAACCACCAGTCCGCAACTGCGCCCTACAGATAGCTTTTGCTCGCTTCGACTTAAATATTTGATGGGTTCGGAACTGTGTCATTCGGTAATGGTTTCATTACGCGATTCAGGTTAGGTAAGGGAAGGAGGGGTAGCGGTGAAGGGTGTACCCGGGTACGAATCGACCCGGGCACTATCAACGCAGAATACGGCAAGGTTACGGCCACGTTGTTCCCGTTATGAAATACATTCATCCGCTTTCCGGGGAAAACAGTTTCATTCAAGGCAAACTCTTTTCGCTTGAAGACCCAATTTTTTACCCCAATGCGAAATTTCGGAGAGAGGAATTTCGAGCGAATTTTTTTTAACGATGAAGCTAGTTTGCGCTCTTCTCGATAAACGGATAAAAGAAAGCAAAACTACACAATTAGTTCGACATTTAGAGGTGATGGCGGCCTCAATTGAAATTGAGTAACGCTCTGAACATATTATGCGGACTTAAATCTTCCCAATTCTTAAAGCAAACCATCTTACACCAAGGCTAAATATAGACCACGTATCTTCCTACATACCAGTGCATGAATGCATCAATGTAAACTAAGAGAAAATCCGCTGAGAGGAGCTAATGTATAAATGCGTAATAGTGTCCGCCCCTAAATTATGTACGTCTATTTTTCCGGTGACGGACATTTTTCAGCCACTCTCCGGTTCCTGCTTGAGTGCTTTGTGGAGGTCATTTCAAGTATATAATGCCGTCCGTCGGATGTGTAGGTTCAGCCGTAGTCCCTTTGGTGCCTTTCGCTTAGAGCAAGCAAATGCTGACGCCGGGTTTCTCTCCACCCTACCCTTCCCTATGGCTCTAATGATCATAGCTGTCCATTTTTCCCTCCAAATATAAAATTACATTCATTAATGCTGACATCACGTAGAATGTGCTGAGACATTCCATCATTTAGAAAATGATTAGTGTCTTATATTTAAAAAGTTCACGCGAGCACAATTTTTTTTATTCACAGTCCCATTTTTTCTGGTGACAATATTTTGTTTGTGTACAAGGAAGGTTTCAGGATTTTTCACACCTCCATCAGGTCATTCGATCCTTTTATTCTTGTTCGTGCCACCTAGATTCAATGTTTAGACGCTATCAGCCTTCCTATTCCATTTTTCAAGCACCTATCAACAGCGCTTTATTATTTTTGACGCGGGACTTAGGTTGGGGAAAAATAAGAGTAGCGTTAACAGCATTCGCGCAACAACCTCTGAAGAGGCAGCAGTTTACGGGAGGCACTGTCGGGTGAATTTACCGTTGAAGGGTCAAAAGAAGTGTATGTACTCTTTACGGAACGCTTAATTGCACCTGTTGGGCCTACAGTTTGCATTGAAGCGTAAATAATATGAGAGCTAAATGTAACAGTTGATACTTAAATTATTTCATAAAAGTCATCATCACCGAAATTAAAACGTAATGCAGAATTCCGCAATTCTTATCCATCGACTTTGGCACATGTCACTCTCGTTAAAACTTCTATTTCTAAAAATTCTACTTCTTCTTAATCTATTTAAAAATGCATTACCACATTTATTAACTTTCTTCGCAATTATTTTGTTTTCTCTAATCAGAAACTGTCTTCATGTTGCTGTAGCGTCCTAAAGTATGCCAAGACAAACCATTTCACCGTCTTTAGAATTCTCGGGTAATATTCGTTTTATTTTGATTTTTAGTACAACTATTCTTTAATAAATCAGTCATTTTTATTGTTACATGGAATTTAACTGTCAATTTTTTAGGAAACTGCCGAATATGTCGTTTTTATTTTACACCAAACAAAAGGACATTAATAAAAAATATTTTATTTGAGAAGTTCCCATCCGCAATTTCATTAGCTATAGCTATCCAAATTAATGTTCTTATTGTCAGGTATGGTGATATTTAACTATTTAAAGCATTCGAAGCAGTAAGGATTATTATTATATTTAAGCTTTTTACAGGTTGAATACGATTAGTGTTAAGTGAATATGGTAACACCGAGTCCTCAATTCAGACAAAGCATTCCTAAGGTATTCCTAAATTTCTGGTCAAATATTCCTCCTTTGCAACAATTATAGTTCCTTCTGCCATTTTATTTTGTGGTGATACGACACTGGGAGACTTTAAAAAGCAGCTTTGGTTAGAAATTTTATTTGGTAATAATATCTGGATCATCGTATCAGCGTTATGGAATATTTTGATATTTTTTAATGAAATAAAAGGTCGGTAGATATCTCATTGACTTCATCGATGAATTTTATATATTTTGTTTTGATTTTCCAAGTACTCGTTGATATGAAATGCAATTTTAACCGAATGGAGCTTTATCTGTTTGATATTGAGCCAGATTTGAGTCTGACCCTTTAATATTCTCCACTATTGAAGACTCGGCATAGATTGGAAATCACTTATAATTCGTCATACGTGATTTTGCTAGCTTATTGGGTATTTGGAATAGATTTTGGAAGTCGCTGAGATTATAATCCTTAGTTTTCACCCGACATGCATCCTCGCGAACGTGTCTAGTAATGCGTTCAGTTGCTAGTTCCCTTTGAATCCATTATAAATGCGTATGCTCCATTTTCACGCTAAATTCTGCAGTGTTTATCACGCAGAGCGAATATGTGTCACGAATATTGCATAAAAAATATTCAAAGAAAAAATATTACGTGTTGGAAAAGTTCATGGCTTTAAAGAGAGATGGGTAATTGTTTTAATTTTCTGTGCTTCACCTTCGCTAAAAAATTGCCCTTACCAGACGTGGAGTAATAGGGTCTACGCAGTACCCCAGAAGCCGCATCAAAGGATTTTGTCGCGAGCACACCAGCTTTTCACCGAAGATGGTTCATGTTGGAGTGGTTTGACTACTGAGTCTTACCTTGCATTTATTAAAATTCAATACTGTTCGTGGGAAGAATAATTACTGTACCAATGGATTCGATAAAATATCAGTTTCGTTTGATAATTTCTGTTAAGGCCTGTTTACACGATACATTATCAAGTACGAATTAATGTCTGTTTGCGTGAATGATTTTTGTGGACCGGAACGGAACATATACGAATGCATGAACCAAATAAGAGCAGGTTCTATTTTCTGTGCATGCATTCGCTCAAGTTGGGTGGTTACACGGTACATTTTGGCGTTCATTCTCGCGTTCATACATTTAGACATTAACCCGTGCGAGTTAATGTACCGTGTAATAAGGCCTTTAGATTAAGAAACATAACGAGATTCCAAGATCATGTTCTCCGAAGCGCTCTAAAGAGTATCTTTTCTAAAATTCTCAAGACGCAGGTTACTCGGGTTTTAATTATATCCTTTAAAGTTATCTGCCGAGTTCGTGCGGTGGTTATAGTGTGAACTTCTCACCTAGTGGTTCCGGGGTCAACTCCTGATTGTGGAAGTTATTTTCCAGAGAGAGACCGATTCTTTCTTGTTTTTTTTTGTGGACGGCAATTTTAATATATCACTCCGTCCGTCGGATAGAGCATCAAGCCGTGGCTCCCTTGGCGCTGTCGGAAACCTTCTCTAAAAACCTCTCCATACAGAATGTCTAGTGTCTCCCATTCTAATTCATGTAAAAGCTGCACATTACTCTCTGTTGGTCTTCCATCAGCTTTTGATGGACCGCGTAGCATTTATCTGTATTTTAATTACCTCACTGTTGGTTTGATTGAGCTGCGTTTCATTCTGAAACCCTCAAAATCCATCTCTCGCAGCAAATATATGTCACGCACATGGTAAAAAATACATTTAAAAAAATATTTCACATAATGTAGAACTTCAAGGCGTTCCAGGGATGGATAGTTGTTTTAATTTTGCGTAAATCATCTACAGCAAAAAATTGCGACCCTGCGGAGAGAAATAAGGTCGGCTAACGTTATGAAGTCCAACTGTGGCATTCCGCATTCTGGAGACTTATGCGTGTTAATAATGAAATACGAAAGCATTGAGATTGAGGTCACGACAGCGACACATAGTTACAACTGAAATATTTCCATTGAATACACGGGTCAAGGTTATTCTCGTAATACGAATGTTCATTTCAGGATACTCAGGAGTTTTATGAGGCACTAAAATGTCATTAATTCTAGTAATAAAGAGATGCGAATGATAATTTAATCACCAAGTACATGCAAACATGCTAAATATTAATTTTCCGTTCTGCCATTCCTAAGGGAAGGCCTAAACAGGGTAAACTGTAACAGTAGAAATATTGTGGGAATCATGATGTTCAGCAAATATATTCGAATAATTTATTTAGCAGAGAAAAATAGGTAGGTATATCCTGAAATAATTATGCATTGAATTTTGCAATTAATCAATGAGCTGAATGGAGACATAATAGATTTATTTGATTTTCAAATAAAATGACAAGAGTGTAATCTTTTATTCTTTATGCCTCAAAAGGAATGAATTTCCGCGGAAAACGCGGAATAGCCTGCGTTATACCGCAGTAATTAAAATATAGGTAGGTAACACTTTTTTCCATTATTGCGCACTAGTTGAAGTACTTGAGTAAAATTCAGTCTTCTCTATTGTATCTTACACGGTCACCCAAGTATTAACTAGTTGTTACTCAGGCTTATAATAATAAATATGAAGTCTACTTAATTGTAATAGTACGTATCTATAACCATCCAAATAGCGAAATATATCGTGATTTTATGTAAGGTCACGAATTACCACTGATATATCTTCTTATTAAATATTGGCTACATTGCTGTGATGAAAAAATACTCATCATTAGAAGTAAACAATCCTAAGATTGGTTTGACGCAGCTCTCCATTCCTCTCTCCTATCCGCTATCCCTACTCATCTATTTTACATTACTTATAACCTGTCCTAATTACTCATTCGAGGTCGTCCCTTACTATGTTCCATTCCACCTGTACAACTACGATTGTTTTCATCGAGCCATAATGTCTCATAATGTGGCCAACTTGTCCTGTCTTCTGCTTAAGGTTTTTAAAAGACCTCGGCTTTCTCCCACTCATCTTAGCATTTACTCGTTACTTGTACGGTCGAATCATTTTATGTTCATCATTTTTTGGTAGCAGAAAGACGAAGAAAAAAAGGATCAACCGCGTAAGCAAGAAAGAAGTTCTAAGAGTAGTGGTGGAAAATAGAAGTCTTTAAAAAATACTACAGTCTAAACTGACGTGAGACGTAAACAGCTAAATGTGGTACGACGGTGACGCAGTTTAGAGATAGCGTGGCTTTTTAGTGCATCACGTTAATGCAGAGGTATTCGTGTAAAATCCGCATCTACCACTCCTTCGCTCCCATACGCCACTTTTTCCATAATTCAAGATCCGAAAATCATTTCCAACCGACTGCGAAAGGAGCCGTCACGAAACCTATGATTTATGGAGTAAGTTTCTCCGGCTCCGAAAAGTTCATCTTGCATGATACCCTTCTTAGCCGACACGATAGACTGTTCAGTGAATACACATTTCGGACACCCGCACGGTCAATCCCGATTGAAGTTAGTACTGCATGGAGAAGAAATTAAGGTAACAATTCTCTCGCAATTTTCCACCGGTTTTCTACCCACTAATTTTTTTTTAACCCATCTTGGAGAATTTTTTTCTTTAAAATTTTTCTTTCCCTTCGGTGTTATGTTTTCATTTATTCATGGAAATGCGATTTTTTGGGTGAAACCCTCAGATTCAAGATGATACCCTTGGCTCTCTCTCTCTCTGTTTTGCTTTGCCGATCAATCATAGCAACGTACTTCCCCCTTTTGTTGCTTCTTTTCGCTTCCAGGTTTTTTATCCTTCATTCCTGCCCCCTCAGTTTATCCCTCTCGGCCGTCAACCAAGTTTTTTTTCCTTCCTCATTTCCTCCTTCAGTTTTTTGCGCGTGTTGTGAGAGAAAACTCGCAATATATTCAACTGAAATGATGCTGTCATTCTTGCTTCGAGCCATGCTGAGACACAACATGCCCGTTTCCTATGAAAAAGTGAAGGCAATAAATATCAATAGATATTGTTTAACGTGCGAAGTAGAACCATCTAATCTCACTGATTGCATATCCTTCTCGATTAATTGGTACATACATGCCTGTTACTCATTGTATGTCAAACTATATCATTACGGTAGTAAAGAAATTTTCAATTAGTTATTCTCATGATCGCATAGGAGAGCATGAAAAAATGATAGTGAGCAGTGCTCAGTGTGCTTAATTCCAGTATTACTGAATTATGTTAGGCCCTTGATACTGTGAATCGCACCATTCATCACATTTTAACCGGAAATGATAGATTATGCGTTTTTAGATAAACTCTTCTAGCTATATATTTGGTATAATGAGAAATTTTTCGCAGTGCACTCATTGCTTATTTTATGTTTTTTTAGAGAATCTTCCTTGACTATAGATATTTTATCTTTAAATTATCGAAAACTTGTTCAACAATCTAAATTATGTTCGTTTTCACTGGATATAATAATTGTAATATATACCAAATATAATATAACCAAAAACTTATATCTACACTGACTGCGGCATGGGGAAATATTATTCACTATGTAAAAATACTTAAATTGATAATGATATACCACTATCGTTACCATAGTCGGTGTCAATTTATACTCATTGTGGAATGCATTTTATTTTATATTTTATTTATCGAATTTTCCAAAGCTAGTGGTAATGTGTAGTTGACGATTTTGGGCCAGGAAAAATCTACATTAAATTAAACGGTTGTCAAGGGTGTATATTTAGCGCGGTTGGAAAATTGTTTGCGATTTTCTATATCGTCTTTGATATTCGTCTTATCCCTTTAATAGTTTTCAGTGCTTTATACGATTCGCAGTGGAGAGGTTTGGATGAGGCTTCATGGCGAATGGAATTGCTCAATTTGTTTCAGGTTTTTCAATTACACGCCGAAACTCTATGTTGATCATTCTGCTGGCCACGACTCACTTTTGCCCCCTTATCTTTCCTTCTAATCTACACATTTTTCTCTCATTTAACCGCTGATTTCACTCACAGTGTCTAACATTAAGAAACTATATTTCATCACATGTCTCCGCTGTGACACTTCACCACTCTATCCCTGGGAAACTTCACAGCTCATATCAAGAAAACTGCATAGAGGTGGCCCCATTCCATCCATAAGAGGCTGATTTCCGTTGCCACTTTGCTCAAATTTTAATCGGTTTTCAAAAATATCCGCGGCTTTTTGATGAGTGCAATTTGATCCACTTTTTTCCAATACTTTGGAGTAAAATGTTTGTAATTGCGATAAATCTCAATGAAAAGTAATTATTGTGATCGATCACACCATCGTGAGTGTAGAACTGCTGATTCGTCCCTATCTCATCCGCTGACTATACCTTTATTCCCCATGAGACTCGGATCAATTCCTCCGTCAGCGACGCGAGTGGCGACTTTAGTAAACTTATTGAAATGCGCGGTGGTTGACAACACATTTAGAGGCCGTCTTGAGGATTCTCTTTTGTAATATTCATGGTTAATATATAACCAGAACCTTTAAAGGTCTTTGCGCCGAAGCTGTGGAGCTAAATTCCGCAGCCGATTCCTTTAAGCAGGAACTAAAGTCAGGAGCCAACTTTGAAACCCAAAACACCAGTTTTTAGCTGTTTATGAGGTATTGTAATGGGATATGGCATAATTTTATTAGATTTTATTAAAATCCCGATACTCACACATCATTGATAGCGCCAAATTTAATGAAAACTAAAAGACAGCGTCAACCAGCAACCACAGCAACCCATACCAACTAGAGTGAGAACTACCGATCCTCTACATAAAATTTTTAAAGCAACAGTGAAAGTCGTCATAATCCACCAATCCCGGTGAACTCCTACAAAATTATTTCTTCGAAGCTATTATTTCTTTCTCCCACTACATTTGTGCACTACAAATGCAGCAAATATCGCACATCTATTCGAAAATAAATCCTTCTGTGCATTTTCCCATAAGAATCATCAGGGACGATGAACTGTAAATGGCCTCCGACATCGCCATTTTCATAGTGGAAACCGATGCGTAGACTCCAACTTATGAAGCAGTGTTGAGAGTGCCGTACAGAGGACTCTGCTATCAACTCCTTACCAGCTTCATCTCTCCGCATGCCACCCAGGCACTGCCATTACTCAAGGAGCCCATTCCCAGAATTTACAACTATAATTCATCCCCAAAGTGCCCCCACCTTTTCCTTCTCCTATATATTCCACTCCCCTTTCCCTCCCATCCTGCCTAGCTAACAACCATCCTTTCTCTCTTGTTCCTTGGAAGCCAACTCGCGCCCATGTCCCATCGTCCAGGCCCTTCCGGGACCACCCTCCCTGTTCCGTTCCAGGGCTAGAAGACCTCTTTTTTCACAAGCCTAGACCTTGCCAGGTTTTTCGCGGGCGTAGTTCCGCCTTTCCCTTAAAAAAAGGAACAAGTACCGGATGTACCAGCTCCCGCAGGGACTCAATTGAATTTATCGATTTTCAAGGAATCTCGTTGGCATCAGAACCTTTTTGGCAGCGTAACTTCCTAGTTATCAGATTAAGTGATTCTCATTGTCACCACTAGCCTTGGGAGAAATCCGATGTCAGGAAATAAATGTGAAGATTATGCATAGAAAAATTTATTTTTACGAAATCGGGTCTGAATAAGTGCCTCCTGCAAGTGTCGTGAAATGATTTTGTTGAAGTTGATGAACCGAAAGTTCTATTGATTTGAAGCCATACCCTGAAGATCGCATAACTTTGCTAATATTAAGTTTTTCAAGACTTTATTAAAGCTTCTGTATTGCATTTACTTCCGCAAATGCATGTTTTCTTAAGAATGATACATCATGCCCTGATACTCACTATTCCGTTCATAAGCTCTAGTTATAGTATATATCCCCCGTTTAATTTGGATCGTACTGCCGTCAGAGCCTCCTATGGTGAAAATTTTAAGCCTATTTAAAGAATCAACACATCAAGGAGTCCTTGGAAGAATCCTGAACTGTAATATTCGTGTGCATTGGTTTCATTTAAAAGAAGCTTGTATCAAGATAGGTTCAGCCGAAGGCAGATGATCTAATTCCTTTTAAGGCACAATTGTGTACGGCTTAATTGAAAGAAGGAATGATTGTATGAAGCAGAGGACTTAAATGCCACTCTTAAAAACTTGACTAAGTGACACTAAGATCAACGATAACTAACAAATTTCACTAATCAAACCTCAAGGAATCAGTTTAAAAGAATTATTGACAAGAGCATGGCCGAGTTTTCCCTTCATAACTTAGTGACAGCCCAATTCTTACTCATATTAATGCTTTTCCTCCTATTGAGATGTCTCAACAATAATAACCATGACACGTGTAGCTGAAAGTGATATAATTTGGAAGTTAATCCGAATTATTGAAATCGCTAGATGTCGAAATTCCTCACGTCTATTAAGAAGGGGATCCAAAGTATTGTCAATAGCCACTCTTGGCTTCCTTGCAAACTCGTATTTCACATAGGCAAGGATTATGTTGCGCAGTCTATCTCCCTGCGTCTGTTTTGACTATTTTCGCTATATTATAGCGTAATTTCCTAAGACTCGTTTTTAAGTAATTTCTTCTTTTGCTAATGCAAAAATTTTATTTTTTCTTATTTGATATCATGATTAATAAAAATTCAACAATAATGATGTATTCAGGTATACATAGTCATTCTAGAGTGTAAGTTTTACTCATCAATCTGAATTTGATTCCTATTGCACTCTTTTGGCTGTAAAAAAATCAAAGTTAACTCTATTTTCATGATGAAAGAACATAAAGTTTTATGGGTTTTTTACGCATAAAAATTTTCGGTTCGTATACAAACAAGATTTTATACGTTAACACAATTTCTTTTATTTTTTAACGATTTTGAAATTAATTTTTTGATAATCACTGAATAATTAACTTTTGCGCTACTAATCAGTGAAACTAATAAGGTACCACTCCAAATAAAAAAAATCAACATTCTAGTCTCGCTATTGCCCTAAATTATGGATATTTGAAATTTGACTGTTTTCCCCAAACTCGCCAGAATGACCAATTACGGTGTTTTTTTTTTAAGGCTATAACATAATGATAAATTGTCTATAAGAATTATAATTGATTAATTTTTATATCATTCACATAGATCTACGACGTATATGTATTTTTTTAAAGCATCCCAGATGATGACCCCTACATGTCATAGTGGCCCTCATTATTTAACTTGGAATGGCCGTGAAAAAAATTTCCGCCGTTAGCACAAGGAGAATTATTCCCTGTATATGAGAAAAAATGGAATTTTCCTCCTAATAAAATTTCTCGTCCAGCCAATCTTTTGCTGTTTCAATACAATAAACAAAGGGAAATTAAAATTTTTAATTTGACTTCACGGACTCGCTGATCAAAGGCTTGAGACGATTTCTGAATGATATTAGACGTGGATGGAATTTACAATAATATAACACATTTATGAAATCCCTACTCAATGGAGAAATACTTGGAATACTCTGCAGGCGTAAAAATAAATGAGCCAACGGATATGGTAGTTGACATAAAAATTACATGACTTAATGCTATTTGGATAACATTTTTTCATCGCACGTTTCTTTGTATAAAAGTAGCTGAAAAAAATAGCAAAGTTTTTAATTTAATCCTCAAAGCATTTTTAGTCGGTTGATTTCATAGGTATTGATTACTTAGGGGAGAATAGCAGATAATGTGTACAAAACTGACAAGAAAAGTAGACTACAATTCCAATGGTACTCGGTTCACATAAGAATAAAGTCTCAGGGTATTTTGAATCTCCTGAGTGCGAGTTGGTTCAGGAAAAGGAACTTATCATCCTTTCAAGAATGCTTGCTTCTTCTTTCTTTCTTTGATCCTGAAATTATTTCACATTTCTTTCATAGAACCGAGAGTTATTGACAATAGGGTAGTTTCCTTCATCAAAGAAAACGAAAGGCATTGATTGCGATTCCTTACCCACCATTAGTGTATTCATAATATAAAATTATTTGGTTTTAGAAATACCGGTTTAGACGAATGGCAATGGTCAATTTTTATCCTCATTTGAAAAGGGCCAGATTGGCGCCCATGCGATTCCACTCCACGTGACGTCACAGGGATCTAGTTTCTATACGAGTAGATAGGAGTTTTACATCGTCTTAGATTACCAATGCATGCATGAGGCACAGAGCTCAGGGAAACATTTCTTAATAATTACCTATTAAAACCGCCAATTGTCGTAAAGTTTCCTTCGTTTGATAGGCTATTAATAATCCTTATTTAAGCCAAGCGCTACCAGCTAGCAGGATACTCTGCTGCCTGCTAGCATCCTGTGTCGTATCAACACTCAAAGCCGCGCCCCAAGGTCACCGCACTTGCTGTAGCGGGAACCAGAACGACGTTACACGGAGTTTTCCCGGCATTCATACTTAGCCGTCGCGTTTTTGCGCGCTTGAAAATTTTCACTTTTCATTAAATCGCGAAAAATAGATATCGTCATTTAAAAATCTAAAAGCGTAAAATACGTACTCCAGAAGTAATAATCTTTCGATTTAGGCAATAAAAAAATAATAGGAAGCCACCCTATTCATAGCATTATTTGTTTCAATCTTAAAGCAAGTATTTCCTGAGACGTCAACTTCTCATGTGATATAAGATACCTGGGTGCTGCGAGAAGAGGGAGGGTCTGCGGGTCCAAACCCATCCCCCTCCATGAGTGGGAAATATAATCTTAAGCGTATCCTTTCCAACAAGATACTGCACAGCAATCAAACCCCTCCTGAAATTAACCTCTTTCGTAAGACTTTTGGAAATGAATGAGTGTACCATCATATGTTTTGCTTATTTTCCTGGGAAAAAGTATGCAAGTAGGTACAGAGCATAATAACACATAGCTCTACGCTCGCAAACGGGATTGAAGTTGAAAGTAAATCCCTTAATCCCAAAACTCGTGGTTTTTGAGTAAATCCTCATTTTTTATATTTTAAAACTGAGAGAGATATCTTTAAAGTTTTTTTATTGCCCTCCCGAAAGTTATTTCACATTTTTCCTCCTCTACCGGATCTCAAAACCTTGTAATCAGTTTTTTTCCCAGCCTCGACAGGCTAAAATGGAATTAATTTTGATTGTAATTTCACTCTCCTTGCTTTCCGGAAAGGAGAAAGGGAGTGCCCATATTTCAATAAAGCAATCTCAAAGTGACAGAGTTTATTAAAACAGAACTAAAATATTATTCATTTGAGCCCATTTTGAAAAAAAATTATAAATACAGTCTACATAAAATCCAATTTTCTCAAAGTTTCGGCTGAAGAATTACAGGCTAAAATATTAACAGACGGAAACTTTGAATTGCTATTTATGGTGCGTGAGTCTCTGTAATTCACATTCCATAGGCCACCTATCATACAATCTGGGAATCCCTTAAGAGCAAAGTTCCATTTATTTTTATTAGTATTAAATTCACTAAGTCTTTGCAACAAGCAGTAATTTCTAAAACAATTTACATTGTCCGTAACAATTTTGATTTCACCTTCAGATGCACCTGCTTGCAAATGCTTTTGTATGCAACTCATTTTAAAATTTTCATTCACTTACATGTAAATATAGACCGTATTTATAGTTTATATGTGTATTTTAAGACTTAGAATACTAACAATGCTAATAAGTAATATATTTTTAACTCTCACTTATTTTTGAAAAACTTTCAGAGAAATTTTTAAAGACATTTAAGTAGGCATACAACAATAAAAAGCTTTTTGTTAAATAAAAATTCCTCTTATTGAGTCGTAAAATTCTTCATCTACGACGACTATATCGTAGCAATACCCAACTATGTTGGCTTGGCCAAGTAGAGCAGATCAAGATTGCCGCTGAGCACAAGTTCCGTATCACATATTCCCAGAATTTTCTGGTCCCTAATGCTGAGTATTCTAATAACAGGTATACTGAATTGCACAGAATTCCTCTTTCGGACATTTTATCTTTTCCTGCATTCTAATTGATATCCTCAAAGGTGAAGGACGTGATTTTGATGTTATCTCGGACCCTATCTAATCCACATTCTTTTCCACGAAGATTATATTTTTGACCCTGGCCAATGCATATCTTTCGTAAAAGGTAAAAATAAGAATTCCTAGCACTCGTCTCTCTCTCTCTCTCCATTCCATTCACCCAAATTCTGTTTTCTCCTTTCAACCCGCATCCTATCATGAACCTTCCCATTCCCTTTTCCATTTTTATCTTCTTCATTTATCTCTCTCCTCTTTATCCCACTATATCTCCTTTGTTCCGCGGCTTTTCCTTATCAGACCCTTGCATCCGAGTCCAACTCCTCGCCATCCAAAATCCTTCTCTTCTCTCTACAGCCCCTCTCATCTCATGAAAAGAGGTCCACTCCATGACTACCCGCCTAGACACAACAATACAATCCCCTATTATCCTTGGCACTCTGTGCTTTCCCCCCCCCCCCCCTTTGTTCCACCCACCTACTACCTTAGAGTCCTTTTACAATGCTTTCTCCCCGTACAATTCCGAGGCTTAACTCACACACGGACGCCTCAACAATATAGAGGTTCAAGGATTGTCGACTACTCTTAAAGGCCTCTCTAGCACTCTTCTAAGGTCCTCCTCTCCTGCCTCCTCGAATAAATCTGGCAGCTGACGTACAATGTGCGATTTTGGTGGAGATGAAAGACTTTTTTTCAGAAAAAGATGCCATTGATGGGGGCTAAAATTTAGGGACATGCCTCCTTAGCTTCGATCCATAACTTCTTTTGCCAGCTCTTCTAGGATTCCTTATATTTCAGTTCATTTCTCTTTGTTTGGTCGAGAAAAGTATTACAGCGAGAGAAGAACGTTAGCTTTCCCAGCTAATACACATGATGAAATATTCTCGGGTTTGGGAAGAGGTAATCCTCTTTAAGACCAAAATTTCGATGATAATATCTTGAGGAGTAAAAGCTTAACCGAGACTCTGGGCAGAACATCAGCCGCATATGGAGATAGTTGATTGATAAAATAAAACGATCGTGGACTAAATTAATATTCCAATCCTCCTGAGCCAATTTGAATCGCCTGGTCAGTAATCGATTGACGCCGAAGGGGTTTCTCTTCGAAACATTGGAGTTAAGCAGCCTTGACCATTGCCATGCCCGATAACTTTTCATAAATATTGCAATGCGGACTGCTTTCAATGTATCTGGAATGCGTTGATCAAGTATGAGTTTTGGATTGTTATTTTTGTGAGTATTTAATGCATCAGTGATGGATTATTGCAGGTCTCCCTTAAAGATAGAAAGGAAATAAAAAATAGGAGTGAATACTGGTATAAAACTCATTAAAAGTTTCATGAATACATATGAATGCAATTCCCGACAAAAGTGTGTTCATGTTTGGCAAATTATGCCAGTATACAATAAAACATCACGTTTATAACTTTTCTAGGCATATCCTGTATAAATACTGAGTTCAAAGTAATGTCATCGAGATCTTCAAGTGTTATCCTAGGTCTCACTGAAACTTTCCTCATAGCCATTGTTTACCTCGGTGACATTGATCTCACCTTAGGTAATTGACATATTGTAATGGACCTTTTTGTTTGAATTACCCTCTCCCCTTAAATAATTTTGAAGACGGCTTTATAACGGAAAATTTAGCAAGATCATTATCCAAGACACTTTCATAGCAGTTTTAATCTATGCTGCTTTAGTGGGCATGGTAGTAGGTCCGTCATAAAGTTTCCGTTTTGAGGTTAGTTCCGTTTTCTTTTTTGCTTTAATGGAGGCTTCGAAAGAGAATTTAATGACCAAGGCATGTGCCATCTACTCGTTAGATATAAGTGACAAATGTTAGCATCCATTGGTAACTCCATTACAACGCTAAAATGAGAAATTTAAGTAGAATCTATGCGTTATTCTCATTAAGCAAGAAATAATTGACTGTATTCAGACTAATATGGATATTTTTTGTAATTATTTCATCATGTCATTATATCGTTGAAAATGTAAAATTATTATACATTAAAATACAATTAAGGGGTTACTAATGAGGAATTTTATCCTCGAATTTCATGGCGTTTCATCCGTTGTTTCATTTCTTCATTACGTTGCTCACATTTATCGAAACCTTATCCCAGACAAAATTCATGTCTCTTTTCAGTTACCAAAAGTACCTTGAAAATCATTTTCTTGGTGTATAACTGCTGCTATAGTTTTAATTATTCCATCCACTTCAGACGCTGAATTTCATTCAATCAGTTTCAAGAAATTTATTTCCCTTTCATGGTCCTCTCATTAAATTTAACCGACCCTTTTTCAACCCCCCCTTCTGTCTTCTGAATTTTTAAGTAACTGATCAAATTTCAACGAATAACGTATTTCGATCTCTAAAACGTTCTCAAATTTATTCTCTATTCATTTTATTTTCATTCAAGCGTCTGGCGTATGTTTCACCTTGAACAAGCATCCCCTCTTCTTGCAATTTTTTCAAGCTCCGATGGACCATGAGCAGAAGACGAAATGATTGATTAAAAATTATTTCATAGGTATATCTTGAGTACACTTGTAGTGTCCTTTCGGCATAATTGCCTCGGCGATTAAGGAATTGGACATGGCTGTGGACAAGCTTTACTATACCTTCTCCGTAGAATGTTGCCGCCAATGAATTTCAATAGATGTTGCCCTTATCTTGAAGCTCGTTGTCCATTTGAAATCGCTTCCCTCGAAGCCACATCTTCATTTCAGGGTAAAGACGGAATTCACACGGCACTAGGTTATCATTGAACGGTGGGTGATCGGAAATGTCCCATTGAAATTGCTCATGGAGCAGTTGGGCTGCATCGGCGCTGAGATGATGGCCGTTGTCATGGATCAGTGCACTCCCAGAAGTCAGCATGTCTCTCCTTTTGTTTTGAAATCAATAGCCGTAATATTTCACACTGTTTCAAACTCTAGCCACAGTTCAATAAAAAGTTTCTACTTTATCAGCATAAAGGTGAAGACTTGTCCATTTTGACGAGTTTTTTGGCTGGGTCTCCGCCGCCGCACATTTGGCGGGAGAATCCATTGAGGCAGTGTAGTTAATGGGATTGCTACTAACCTTAAACTAGCAACTTGAGGTCAGAAATCATCAACACATTTAATCGAGATATTTAACGTCAGAACTATCAATGATTCCAAACATTGCTGCATCTTACCTAGAATTAGCTCTTATCTGAAGGTTTAATATTCTATAAATCCCCGGTAATTTAAAAGACTGTGGTCTCCATGGCTACCGTGGATAAAAAATTTATAACTAAGCCTTGAGTTTTAATTGGGGTGGGTAAAATTAAGGCGGAATCATGATCAAGCGACGGCAATAAGGCATCTTTTGTCTCTTCAAAACTCAGATTATTCTACCTCGGCTCATTCTTGATTCATTGTTGCGCCTCTAAACCCATTCCATATCTGTGCCATTCGTCCATCCATTCCTACCGTTTTTCGTGCCGCGCATTCCTCTTCATCAGTGATCCTTTCAGTTCATTTTTCTCCTCTTTGCTATACATTTTTCTCTTTCTTGGGTTCCCGAAACGGACATCCTTTCATACTATGAAGAACTGCGGCAAAAATTGAGGGACGCGAGTTCTATTTTGAAAGTCAAATGAAAGGTGCCGGGGTCTTGGAGGTGGGGAGGTAGATGGGGATCTGCAAGGAAAGGCTTGGAAAGAAGAGGAATGCATATTTTTCTCACCCCTTTCGGAGGAAAGATGAATAACAAGGTGTGCGGGGGCATAAGGTTTCGTTCGTCAGCTAGATACCAACGCAAAGATATGATTAAAAAAATCTCCCAACCCTCTGAACCGCAGGACTGAATTTCTTATCACGGTTACGCGAACAAAAGTTGTTCTTGATTTTTTTTCATGTTGCTGTGATTGCATGAGTCTGGGACTATCCGGAGGGTTATCTAATGGATCTCCTGTCTTTGGATGGAATGTATCCACCGCGGTTAACTTCTGTTTCCAATTTCCGTCGGATGTTTAGGGTAGGCAACGTTATTAGTACTGGGGATTTGCTATAATTTCAAGCTAGCGCGAAAGCCTGATTGCTATATCTTACGTAATAGTATTATGGGAATAATGTCAAAAATCATTTGAGCGAGCATTACATCATGCAAATAAAACCTCACAATATTAAGGGAAATCCTTAATTCCATCCCTTGTACTGATAATATTAGTATTTTCTTTTTATTTCTTGAATATTGTGCCGTATCAAGTTACCTAATCCATAAAATTATCGTGCGGCCAATTACATTTCAAAGACAATATGTAATACTTTGACAAGTTTTTCCGCTGAATGTGATGCTTTACTAATAAAGTTTTAAAGTTTGCCTAATAATTTTTTTTCAAATATACCGTCCATATTAAAAATTTGACCCTCCTTTGTCCGTAATCATATCCGTGAGTCTCTATACGGTGGATATAATAATCCGTAATCTGTAAATATATGGGCTGCGCATATTTAATGCATAGTTTTAAAAGAAATACACTATGCATGTAATTTTTCAAGTCTACATTTTGTGGGAAACACAAAATTGATAGAAATATAAGCATAACTAGTTAGCGCAAATGAAGCATTCACAAGGTGGAGGGACTAAAAAAATACAGGGTACCAAGAGAGCCTTAGGTTCCTAGGTGCCACCATTGATACAAAAACCCATTGAAAAATTTCATTGCCAATATAAATTAGTTTTAACCTGGTATGTCCATATTTAAAATATATTAAGTTTTTTAGTAAGTGTATCTTCCATCGTTCTGAGAAAAACAATGAAGGCATTAATGTGCCGATCATTTATTATCCGGGGGCATTTTCACTATAAAAAGCTTAGCAGTAACTCAACTCAAACTCAAGGAGTGATTCACTGAAAAAATGCATTTATTATTCTGATCTTGAGGCTAATAAAAAAATATTGGTAGAGTATTCATCACTCACCATCCAATAGTAAGGTTAATAAAGGCTTTCTTCAAATTTATCGCTCCTCAAGTGAAGCATTTTACTTACTAATTCATTAGGAACGTGAAAAGCAAAACTTGAGCGTAAAGTAAACAAAAAAACCTTACAGCCATTTATATCATGGTGCTTGAACATAAATCTCAATTAGAAGCACTTCCAGTCAAGCATGGAGTGCCGTAGAATTAAGACGATATTGCAGTCTAGCAATATCCTTGAGAGATACTCTCAGGAGAAATCTACTAAAAATAGATTAACTCTCCGTTTCGTATACGGTAAATTAAACACTTCATCTTCATCCAAAGGATGCGAGGATTAAACAACGCTTTAATCCAATAAAGCCATCAGGCACCCGGATGCAATTGAAAATGGTCCTCTGTCACCCGAGGAGGGACGTCATATCTTGAGTAGCAATTATCCCAATTGAATGCAGAGATGGAGGGGATAGTTTGTCCAAATATTCCACCGAGACAAGAACTTATTCCGTTCTGCTTGGGAGAAGCTGCGTTTAATTTCGAACTATTAAACGGACTCTAATTATCCATGAGTGGATGTCTCTAAAGTTAGGCCATTGAACTCAAGCAATATATAATGAAAGAGTGATGAAAGATGATAGGTACATTTAAATCAACAAAGTAATACCCGATTTCAATTATTACTTGCCCTCACTTTCATAATTAAGGAGAAATGGTGATACTTAACTTGGAAAAATATTTGAGAGAAGCGGTATTCAATTGAAAATTCTGCATCTAATTGATAAGATGCATAATACATAAGGTCCTCATACAAGTCCCACACCTGATTTCAATCGTAAATCCTTAAGTACACAATCCTTGACAAGCGGATGGGTAAGCATGGGCAAGCGGATGCTGGAGAGTACAGAATTGGCATAACAAAACTTGCACGCAACGAGAGTTCTGAGATATGTTCGTAATTCTCCTCGCCTTTGTTTCATTTGCTAAAAGACTTGTTTTTGCCCATTGCATGTCAGCATGAAAAGTTTCATTTTTCGCTGCATAGAAATGAGATGTTATAGGTACAATTAACAGTCGCATTAAAAGCGTTAAAAAGATAGAACTTGATTGGTTGACGATTGGTTGGTTGGATATTAAGTCTGGGAGCAAGTATGAAATTAGGGTGGTACCTGGAATGATGAGAGCAACCATTGAAGCCATGGTTACTGCAAGGATTCAGAAATGCCAGCGTAAATCTCTGAATCAAACGGTAGTGCACACAATATAAATACATGGATACTCGCTTACTCGTGTATACTTGCACTTATGCAAAGTCAAGCATCGTAAAAACATTTAGCCTAAATACACGATCATTTGTCAAGAATAAGAACTGGGATAGCGACAATGATGACAGCTCAAATCATTGATATCTTACATCATAATTTTCAGGGACGGCAGAAATGATAGGGATCAACGTCCCCATTTCCATCATTTTTTGCCGTCACATTTTCCATCACTGAACCCGTGCGTGAGTTGAAACACGTGTGATTGAATTTCTTAAATGAAAATTAATTAAAAGTTCGATATATTTGGGTATATTTTTTCAGCACCTCCACATTATTAATTTATAAGTGGTAGTCCTACACATACTTGTATTACTCATAATTCACGTAAGCATTTGTAACCACCTTAGTGAGCACGGTGTTTTGTAAAGTAATCTCACAAACTTTCAAGCAGGATCAAGGTTAAATTTAGAGAGCGTTAGTCGAAAAATTCAGTGGCTCCACGTGCTAAGTATAGAGGAGATGAAAGGCAAAGAAGCGAAGTGGAGATAAATGGTATTGGTCCAACTCATTAGTAAACCAAAGCAAAGTGTGCGGATTTGGAATAGAACTGCTAAGAGAACATGCAAGGCGCCGTGGTTGAATTACTTTGGCGGTGAAAAGACGGCAATTAAGATAGGAGTAAATATATATATGTGCGCAGGGGCCGGGAGGATTTGGGAGTACCTAGATTAAGCAAAAACTGAATTGCGCTCATTAAAAACTTGAAAGCTTTTATGAGTTCTCAAAAAGAAAAGGGATTACTCATTCGTGACGCAATTACGGCGCATCGAAAAAAAGGCAAGAGGAGAAGGGAATAGTGAGCAGAAAGTGGGAAAGAGTACTTTATCATCCGAATTAAGAGGAGCTGGGATTCTTGATGCACGGGCTTTAAAGACATCCCTGCATGGCTGTGACGTTGAATTGCCGATTCGTCTAATCCGTCGCAAGAATTAAACCCATGATTACACCATCAGAGTAAATTGTGGAAAGGCTATACACTTTCATAAGCCTAACTCTCCAGCCTTGTTTTTGGGTAATAAGATATACAGTTTAAGTGGAGGCTTACCTCCTCGATACCGATTGGCACATCAATGAATGAATTATTTGAATATCTTGTTAAGGTTGTCACAGTGCGAATAAAATATTTTGCGGATATTATTTTAAAAACAGATTGCTTGTTTATTGAATGCATGCATGTTAAGTTTAAAAACAAAACTATGACTAACAGAATGCGGATAATTCAATGCTTGTATTTTTTTGTTAATTATTATTCAGGCTTTTTGGGATGTATTTATCAGAATTTTCGTGTAACGCGATTTGACTTCAACTACAGACCTCTTATGTTAATAACCAAAACTCAGTTCACTAACGACCCTAAGTTATATTACTATCAAGATTGTTATATTTTGTTGCTCCTTACATCAGTTGTCAAAACAAAATGTAATTATATACATACTGATTGACCAATTTTATCTTACCCCTTTTAGGCAAGTCGAAAATTATATGTTATTCGAATAAAATCGAAAATAGCACTCATCCACACATAACTAAGTACACCACAACGTTTCTAAAACTTAATCCTTGCTAAGCGTGGTAGCATTAGCATTTGCAGCCTTGGAATTGTAGTGGTTATGAGAACCAGCGTGAAAAATAATTTATATGGGAATCAAGTGGCACCATGTAAACGATTGATCCTATAACAAAAAAGCACGAAAACAGAATTCTAATGCACTATTTCTACCAACCGCATGCGATATAATATTTTTAATTCTGGTTAAGGCTAGGCCAGGTAGCACCATCCTTTTCATTTTTTTCTGATTATTGTAGATCGGTTGTGAAATATTGGATAAATGTGAGACTGGTGTGTTTGCAAAAGATGATAAACGAGATAGCGTACCAACCTATCTGATTGATAATGCCAAAGGAATACTACTGTTATATTGTCATATTTAAGGGGAAATGTGCAAGAGTAATTTCAATTCAGTATAAAATCCTAATATAATCCTAATATTCATAGCTGGAATGTAAACGCTTACATTGCTGTCAATAAAGAAGCCTTTTATTTTATTAACTATTTTTGTGAGCTCACTTTAAGGCATGGGCTCTACTACGGCTAGTGTCTTACGTCTAACTAGGCTGATAAATGTATTGGAGAGCCGGCGTTTCTCATGCCGCTGGCAAGGAGAAAGATTAGCTTTTAATAAACTGTATCGATCCTCAAGAGGAATTCATTTTGAACCTTAACTTGTTATCTTTCCTCGGCGGAAAGTTCTCACAGGGAATAAATCTCTCTCCGAATTCTTTATTGTGGGAGCGTTAATTTTACAACAAAAGTTTTGAAACAAAAACCATCAGAGGATGATCTCCGAGCAGCTAGCTCTGCGTCACTGCTCAGCCTTAAGTGAGATGGATTACAGTCTGCCACGGAATTGGAGTTATCCGCGTGAATTTTCCTAGAGAAACTATATTTCCCGAACAAAATTTCTTGCGTTGTGATGGGTATATGTACGAAAAACATCCGTTTCAAAGATGATTTCCTCAATCGATGTATCTTGATAATACTACAATATTTTAGGTTGTATAGTAAAGCATGTTTCTTTTCTTTTCAGATGTGATCCGTGATTATTTTGTTTAGGTAATATTTTTTATTTTTTTTCCAGTTTAATAAATTTTCCTGACAAAATATCACTTTACAAGTGATAATTCAATTGAATTTGATTATTTTTAGCCTTAAATAGAGGAGAGATACTACAACTATAACGGTTATATCTGCAAAAAATAACTCAAATAATAAAAATCTTATTTTGATGGTGGCCTCTGCACGAAATCAAAGTCTTCTAAACAGAATTTTGGTACCAATTCAAAGGATAGAAATTTTATATTGGTTTCCTTACTCGCCAATAAAGACGGCTATAAATTATATTTAATGCCAGTATTCATGTATGAATGTGCAAAAATGGTAAATTCATTGACAGTGATATTAAAACTTGATAACTGTATATAATTCCAACAGGCATTACAAGTTACATTGATATTTATGCATGCCTCCATATGTGAAGTTAACGAACGATTGTGTACATTTAGTACTTCATTTTTTAATATACTTTGGCCATAATTGCAACGGAATTGTATTGCTAACTTTCAAAATTATTATCAAAATTAAATTCCAAAATATTTGTCAAGAATCATTGATTATGCTTACGAGCTTAATATAGATGAATTTTACCTCTGTGAAGTGGAAAGACACGTTTTGCAAGTCACTTGTAGATTGGAAAGCTCACCTGAAAAAAGAAAAGTTTTACGATAAATTTATGAAATTAAGCCAAATTAATCGTAAAAACTACAGACGGTGGAATACGAACTAAACAGTTCACATAATGCTTTTGATAAATACGTAGTTTTATCAGAAATAAATTGTACTTCGATAATTGATGCTTTCATAATTTCGTATGAGAGAAAAAGTTCGGTTAAATTATACCCATTGCCTATTCGGTTCATGTTTATATTCATATACGGGGATTAGATAAAAATTTGATGAAACCTTTAATAATTTTGTTTAAAAACAATACTTTTACTCGCACGCGCTTGCCATTTCTTCTTGAAGTGCCTTGATAATAATTTCATTGCTTGGATACCAGACTTTTCACCGTCTGAGATCATCGTTTATGGTTTTCATTTGAAGGCCGAAGGAGGGAGAAAATGTATTTTACTGGAAAAGTTGAAAAATAACGAGTCAGCCTTTCCGTCTATTAAGAGCTAAAAATGTGCTTGGACTCAGAAGTGGTTTCAACCGACCAAAAAAATAAGGACGGGTTTCTTTTCAGGCTAAAAACAGTGATACAATGAAGAGGACTTCGTTTTGAAAAAAACAGAAAAAATGGAATGGAATTCCTTGATAAAAAATTGAGGACTTTTTCCTGGTCGTTCTAAAGAGTGCAGACCATTGGAAAACTTAAACGGGAAACCGATAAAAAAATAACACGAGAAAGTTGGGAGTGATGGACAATGTAGAGCTCTTAACGGTAAAGAGGGGTGCGGCGAAAATGAAATGAGATGTTGTATTCACGAAACTTCTCTGAAATGGGTAAAAATGTGAAAGAGAAAACAGGAAGGGTAAATATAATGGAGTGGATTCGAAGAAATTGGAACGAGGCGGAGGAAAAGGAAATTGATTTGGCCTGTCGGAATGGAAAAGGATACGGCAACAATAGGGTCGAGCCTTCGTTCATTTTTCGGTTAACTCGCTCTTGGGTTTTGTGTTTTCGTTTTGAAAGACTTTCATCTACCTTTTTTTTTAAAAAAAAAAGAATTATTTCAATTTTGGTGGATAAAAGGTGTTTGATTTCGTTAATCAAATATCATCAGATTCCCATTTGGAATTCCGAGTTAAATATATTGTTTAGAGTGTAATAAAGTAGCAGAAATTAAAGATTTTTCTTCGCCTGACAAATTAAGCCTGATATCAACCGCTTCATTTTATTATATTTCTAATAATGTCCTGAAATGAGGGTCCATATTAGTTTAAGAAGTTTCCAACGTCCTAAGGATCCAACTGAAAATGAACCCTTCACATACTTATAATAATTCCCTTGCTCATCCTAAGCAGTTTGAATGCATCTGCATGCCGTGACCCGTGCACGTTTGCTAGAGAAATACCACGCAGATCTATTACACGCGTAATACCACTCATTATTTAATGTTGCACACTAGGTGTTACGGATGGGTAACCAGTTAGTGCATTGCCTAAATTTCATCGTCATGAACCCAAAGGAAAGGGAAGGAAGATAATAGAATTTCAGGCAGAATGAATGTTATTACTAACTGCGTAATGATGGGGGAAGTTCAATTTGGAAGCTGAGACAGGTTGAGGTGATTTGCAATATGTATATGCAGGCATATACCTTGACCGGAATTGCAGCCACTAACCCTTTGAATGCCAACCGATTTTCTAGGTATTACGCTAATAGTGGCGAGGCATTTTTTCTGATTTTGCAGTAGGTTACGAAAAAATATGGTTAAAAACAACTAAAGGTATATATTAAAAATACATTTTTATAGTTTCACGTTTTTAATGTATTATTTAACGAATTGTTGGTAATATGACTTCATTTTTATAATTTATAGAAAATATCAATATTAAAATAAAATTAATATTGGCTATTTAATGTTTGGTGAACGATCAGAATATAAGAGCGACATTGCAGGAGTGGCGCTATCGCGCTTCTAGCACTTTTCGCGAGAGAGATAAGGGGCTCAATAGCACTCCCTGGCACTCTGAGGGTTAATATACACCTTGTTTTCATGAATTCATTCACACCTTGTGGTAGCGTATGACCGACCAGCTCATTTTGCATATTTACATAAAAACTCCTTGTTTGTCGATATTTCGTGCAGTTGTGAAAGTTTTCTATCAGAAAGTATATCTTGAATTATCATTGTCATAAGTCAACTATCCGAAGATCGGTTTGACTCAGCTCTGCCATGATTTGGTCAATTAATTTGTCCCGTCTTCTTAGCGATCTTGGAAGACTTATTTTTTCATCCACTGTTCTTATCACTTCCGCATAACTTTCGTGGTCGATCCGTTTCGTCTTTATCATTCTTTGGTGGTACAGTATTTCAAATACTTTCACTCTTGACTTTTCTGTGGCTGTCAAATTTCAAGGCTCCTCTCATGCAGATTGACGCTCCACATGTAGCATCTACCGATTGTTTTTTTACTTTTATATTATGTCGGCTTCAGTAGTGTTGGAATTAAGTCTTCATCTGCCACACCGAAGGCCAGGGCATGGGTGTTTGAGGTCAAACGTCGTTAGATATTAATATTTTCCCACTGTCAAGACCTTAAATGAGCGTAATTTTGGGCTGGTAAGCTAAAATTACCAGGTGGACAAATAGATTTTTCCTTAAGTTGAATATCCTATACCATATCAGTGATTCATGAATGGGAGCCACAATCATAAGAATGGAAAAAGGCGTCATCTACAAAACCTACCAGTGAAAAACTGGTTGAGCAGTTCTTTGCTCTTTACGAAATGGTAGGCATGAAAAGATTATGCTGGTATCGATATTCTCTGTCCAAGCAGTAGCACCTAAAATTCCGAGAATACTTTCCCTGTGTGATGTACATTGGCCTCAACACGTAGCGCAATTGACCGTGCTAATAACTGGGGTCAGAATGGTTTGGTGAGGAAAGGCCTGCGTAAACATAAATGAATAGGGTAAGTACTACATATTAGGGGACCTTGGAAGTTGAATGGAAACCCAAAAAGTAATTTCACAGCGAAGGAGGTTGTGTGGAGAAAATGGGCAAAGGACCGAGCCCTGCGAAATTGTTTCATGAGCATTGTCGAGCAATACACGGAATGAGAAAGAATTGGATAGGCTAAAAGAGATCGGGTTGAATTGAGAGTTGAGCGTGGAAATAGGGGTTAGGGGCACGTAAGACTTGGATGGGGTGGGCTTAAGGTCCGTCAAGGAAAGAAGGAAAAAGAAAGAAAGGAGGAAGAAAAGAGGGTTGCAATATCCGGCCTTTACGTGATGTACATTGTATCTCGTCGATGGAGGAATTTCCTTCTCGCAGCAGTAAGCGAATCCGAAGGGAGGTTTCGTGAAAATCTCTTAACCTGGTTTCCGCGAGCCCCAATAGTTTTCTCCTTCCCGGCAACCCCACCAAACTGACTCAAGCTACACGTGTACTCCGAAGTTACGGCCACCCCCACCCGACAAACTCCCGGAACCCGAGACTTCGCACAGCACAGTAAGGAGGGAGTAGGGACCGTGGCGTAAATTGAGTTGGACTTTGTCCGGCGAATCCTTTCGTCGAGCTGTCGGGAAAGAAAAGAGCGGCGAGAAACAGGGTCCCTTGGCCAGGAGGAGACATTGCAAGGAATTGGAGAAGGACGGGGAGCAGTAAAGAGGTCCTTTTTGTCCGAGGGCGAGGGAAAGTTTTAAAGAGTACGGTAGTGAGAGAATAGCGTGTGTGGGAGTGCTGGCTAAGTTTTTGGAACTGATAGAGTTCGGCGAGAGATGGCGGAAGTAGTTCATTCAGCGGAGAGTCATGCCGCGCTCAAGACTGGTGGCTGTGGGTATGATAAAATGCTATCGAACACATTAGAAGTGTTCTCCTAGTAAACGATTCTGAAAATTTCGCGTCGTATTTGTCACGCTTCCACAATGAAAACGAACGGCCGCGAGGTTTTTAACACATTATTCGATCTTCCGTAAAATCTGGAGAATTTCAGGGTCTTGTCCTTCGACTCCAGAATTTGCTAGTGCGCTTATCACTGACAAGTGTTATAAAGACTCACGGATGAAAGATTTTTTTAGGAAACGAAGCGGTTATAACTAATATTTGATATAATTAAATGTCTACCTGATTTTTAAAATGATGTAATTCAATGGTGAATATAATTTTTACTGCGCTTCTTTGTTTTCGTATTAATACCGGCCATAGATTACAAGGAAAACTATCGTTTTCTATTTTTGCTGAATAGTTGCTTCAATCTTCCGTTGGTGGAACTATGAAAATGATGCTTAAAGTAAGATTATTAGTTTTACCTACCCATAAGTTACGCGGTATCTGAATGTTAAAATACGCTTACATTACATTAGTAGCCTCCCAGTGGTTGATATTTAAAAAAATGCGATTGCATTATAAGTTTATGCTGGAGTAGTTGTTATTCATACATTAGTCAACTTAATATGACTCTTTTGAATACCCTTCCTTGCTCTCTCCTATGTCTCCTTTGTAGCCCAATATAAATCAATGTATCTGGACGAAGACATCTATAAAATAATGCGTAATATCATTTTGGAAAATCGATAAAACACAAAAAAATTAAAAGTAGCTAGATTTTTTTATAACCTGGTCATTGTTCTTGGAAAGGGTGCCAGAGCAAGGCTCTGCTGAAATATATGCGGCTTGCCAAAAAAATAGATATCTTGATATCAAGGCATTGCAAAAAAGAGGTTCGTTTTTCAAACCAAGAGTTTCCTTAAAAATTTCCTTATCATTGAATAATTGATTCCTTTTAATGATTATTTAATTCAAAACTACTCTTATCGATAGATCTCTATTAAATGACTTATCGTTCTAAAATATAATGAGACGTAAAATAGCGTTATAAATGAAAGATCATTTATAGATTCTACTTATATTACTACATTTCAATGCTTTTCCGCGCGCGATGGAACATTGACACCACATCTTACCTTTAGCGACTAGATTTATACGTGAAATTGCAGTAAATGATATGCATTTATGGGCACATCACCAATGCAAACAGTATTTCAGAGTTGGCCGGACCTTATACTCTCGGGTCAAATTCTTTTAAGATGATATATTGGTATGAAGGACAACATTTTCGACAAAAATAGGATGCGAGCGATAGATAAAGGCTATTTATTGCGCTTGAAGGTATTTTGAAATCAAGGATGCTTTCCTCGAGGCTAATTCAGTTAAAATTTTAATCCATCCACACAACCAGCATGAAATCTCGATCAACTTTACAGGCCATTATCTTTGACGTTTTACCATCATGAGCCTATTTGTGCAAGCGAGTCAATCCTTTTGCTTTTCCACTCTGAAAATTGGGTAGACGTACGCACTCGAGGCAATGTTCAGTACAAAATCAACGCGTCAAAGGGTGGTTTATAAAAGCTGAGAGCTTTTGAAAGTGAAGTACTAATGATTGGGATTTCAAACTGTAAGCAAAGATTAACTCTTCAAGGGCATAGTGATTGTTAGCATATTTGCAAATGTGTGACACACAGTTTCAGTGTATATGTATATGTAAACACCTAGTGCCATGAGCCTCGGTATAATTGCCATGGGAATTAAAGAACCTGGATAGCGTAGTGGTCTGCGCAGTGGCCCGGAAAGCCAAAGGTCCGTGGTTCGATTCCCGGTCCAGGGGGATATTTTCTCATGGTAATTGTTGTATACACAGTTTCAGGTTTAAAAATATCTGTGAACACATTCTTTGTTGCAAACCTCAATAATGCCACAAATCAAAGGTCTGATATCCTTAACCCGTGTATGACTTGCGGCCTGGTAAATTTAGATTGTTTAGAGGAATTAAATTATTCGATAATTTATATCAGTAAAAAACCAAAATGTGATATTTAGATAATTTAATGTTCTCTCTCATTTTACAAACTATTTTTAATTTTTTAAATATAAGGTTATCATTTCATCAATAGCAAATAACATCTTTTGTCATTTCTGCAAGAAAACCGCAAGATTCATGAGGGAGCGCCTAGAATATTTGAACACATTTCAGCCAATATTTTTATCACTTTAATTTTCCCGTAAAAATACTAATATGTGCGCCTGACTCAGCTAAGCAACCTTTCAAGTGCGTGATTTCGGACTCAGGTAGATATTTGATGGCGGCTGTTAGTCTACATCATTACTTCGCTTTTCCTTTCATTTGCTAAGTGATAGGTTCTCGTTTTTAATTTTAAACGGCACTGAGTGATTCATAGTCGTCAGAAGTTTCTGCTTTCTTGAAATAATATTTGATTATTACTTACATGGAAGCAGTGGCGAATCTATGGGGGTATTAAGGAGGCTCAAGCTCCTCCCTTAGGTGTGCAGTTTAGACTAGATGAAATGATAATTTTTTCCGACCCCTACTTAGTCCCTCCCTTGTCCCTGTCCGCCAATGAATGCAAGTGACCTAACGTTTTGCCATACTGATTGATATTTACTCGCTTAATTAGAGGTATGGGTGCTTGGTTTTAGTAATTAGTTCCTACTACGGCCTTTTTAATCGAATCTAAATAATTATTTGCTATTATGCTAAAATTGTACGCAATATAATTTTTAATAAAATTTGCAAGAATGCGAATTAAGGGAAAGTTCTTGGGCTCTGGAAACTCGTCCGCGATTAGCTACATGAGGGATAAACAGAACAAATTTCAATAAGCAACAAACCAAGCCTAAAAGTAGTGATTACTAATATGCAGGAAGAAAGGTACGGTGGAAACTGAGCGTCAACCGATGGAATAAGAAATATCACATGACATCATACTACTCTTCTCTGACTCGTTCCACAATATTTCAAAATTTCGTTGTCACAAATGTTTAACTGTGTATGTATCACCATGGTTACGAAATTGATTCAAAAGAAGGACAAGCAGTAAATTGTGTGTACCTTTCGAGGTGGACTTCCTTAACGATGAGCTTAGAATCTGAATTTTTAAATGATATATGTAAAACGCAAAGATGTAAATATTTGCATTAAAGTGCACAATGGGGGGCAGCAAAACATACATAGCCATGATAAAATTATATAAATGTATATACAGTTATAGAATATGTAATCTAATGTCAGATTCGACAATTAAATACTTAATCTACACATTTAATTCTTAATGATCGGCTCCGACGTGGTGGGTAATTTATGCGACAGAAATGCGGAAAACCTATATTCGAAATGCAGAGGCATGCAGTTTTAAGAAGTGCCCGCTCGCAATGTGGCTCTCTGTAAGATGCCAATGGCTGCATTGGTAACAAGGAAATTAGGGAAATTGCGGATGCCTAACTCCTGGCAACACTTTGGCTGAATTTTTCTCCTATCTGGGAAATCTTTTGTTCATAGATCACGGTGATTCACTGGGGAAGTGAATACTCTCACAGATAGCATTGGAGTGGAGGAGAATAGGGAATGGGATTCAATTAAATTCGCAATGCCTCCAGGGAATGTCTTTGAATTGATTATATAGGCTTTTAACTTCTTTCATTAATTAGTGGGACATGGTGGAGGGGGAGCGTGGAAATCTCCGGGTCCATGAGGGTGGGTGCAGGAAGTTGAGGGGTGGTTAGCGAGAGATCCCTTCTCTGTGGGATCGCAGAGAACAAGGGAGTTGGGAACTTTTACTGTGAGAGGATAAAGGGAGGCTAATTTAATCAGGAAAAAAATATAGTAGGAGAAACCATGTTTAACTAGGGTGAGATAATTTCGTAAAATATTTCTGTCCCTTCGTGCATTACTGATGGGTAATTATTTTGTATTGGGTATTTTAAAACCTCAAATTCATGTTTTAATAGCTCTTTAAGTTCAAAAAGAGGGTTTGGCTACAAACATTTATACTTAAATTAGCATTAGTAAACTACATCTCGATTTAATTAAATGATATCTTTATTTAGGCATGAAAATTGTGTTTTGAAACAAATTTTACCTTTTTGAAAATAAGGAAATCATTTCTGTGAATATATTGAAGAGTATCAATCTTATTTGTTAACAGTTTCTATTTTCCCCAAAAGAACCTACTTTTACCATTTATAGATACTTAATTGGCACATAAATTAGGGAAATTGTTGAGAGTATAATAGTATCTCTGGCTTTAAGTACGAAGAAAGAAATAAGGCAATTAGCTCTCTCCATAAATGAATTTTCTGAAAAATAATTTTTTGTTTCTTAAATGTATGCATTTTCAAACAACGCCTACTTTCCCAGCTATTCATGAAGTTTTTACTTCCTAGACACGTGACATTGTCATCATTATTCAAATAGTCGCAACAACTCAAAGTTTGTTTTATTGCAGATCTCAACTCAATTTTCCATCAGCTCATCTTTTTGCACCTACAAATTCCCTTTCACACCCTAGTTTGTTACCTGCTTCATGTATTTTATCTCAAATCCTCCAGTTTCCATTGTCGCCATCTGCTTCTCCATAGAGGATTGTATTAATCAAGGCATCAAACCTCATGATATGGATAATTAAGTGATTGGGTCTTTCTCGATAAGTTTTTATAAGAACTCCTCTTATTGCTCATTCGGAGGATCTTTTTGATTAAATTATATTCTACTTTATTAATCAAAATTGTAGTAATTCGATATGCTGTTACCAATCCTGCGTCAGAGTTCTGAGTGAACCGAATTTAGCTGAAAATGAAGCTGCAGTTTTGGCTCTTAACTGCAGTGGATGCTCGAGTAGCTGTACTGCGAGTTCAAGTAGCTGCGATCTACTGCATTAACAACTTTTAAATGCAGTTCCTCGCGATTTTCTTATTTCATGTAGTTAATATTGAGAGTAAGTGGGTCATTATGTACTCACCACCGCACTGCGGACGTGAAAAACGAATAAAAAACAGAATAAATAGCAGTAAAAGTGCTCTATGTGACTTATTCGTAAAGGGATCTAAGTATTGAACGGACTAGTTCTTCTATGTATGGGCGATATTCAGCTTTGAAATATAACACCCTGTACCACGCGATCTCCCTTACCTCTCCTCCGAATAATCCCTACCTGGGAAGATCAATTTTTGGCTGATTCCGGTGATAGCATGTGTTTACATTTCGTTTATTTCAATCTAACGTTTCTCTTTTTTCACGAAAAAGCCATTTTTACATTATAGATTAACTCTTAAAAAGTAAAAGAATTAAGAGGATACTCTAATCCTATTCAAATTATTAAAAATTATTATTTCATTCATTGATGAAAATTTTGGGCAGGAATTTCTATTATCGTAGAACTGTTATCCTTTTCACTGTTTAGATTTAATTCCGCAACCTTCGATTTTTTCGCGATGATCTTTAGATTCTATTTATGTATACTATGGCTCAAAAAAGTTCCCGAGGGAATTGAAAAGTACCAATTACTCAACTTCGGAAAAATTTGAATTTCTCCATTGTAGCATGCAATTTTAAGGTCACGCACTTGAAAATCTAAATATTTTGGAGCATACCGTCTTGCTTTTACTCTTATGGAAGTTCTTCGTAGAATTTGAGAAAAAACAAGGACGGGAAAATTAACAGTTATAATTTATTCAGTATAGGGCCACGAAGCACGATATTTTAGAATTTATATTCTCCGTAGCACTATTTATTGGTTGACAAGTAACCAAATTAATTAGATACCTCGCCACCCTAACTCATGTGCGAGGTCTTAAAACAACTCGATAAAGTATAGAAGGTCAAATTTTGTGCAAGGGCGTAAGTGGCGCCGATCCATTTCTTGAGACTTTTTTTTAGCCAATAGTACTCCGAGAACAGCACATATTTGTCAGACCGAGCGCATACGATTGGCTTCTGCACGATATCTGCGGTGGCTTTGAACTATGTGGGGGTGAATGGTCTGTCCTAGCGGATGGTTATGGCGATGTATTTGGGATGGGCGGGGGTGGGCCCTAAGAGCCCATTGACCTCGTGTCATCCGGGGTTTCTGAAGAGCAGGCGTGTCTCTGACGTTGAGTTGTGCTCCGCGCTTTGTCCGAAATACGACGGTGGAAGAAGGGGTGTGTGGGAGGACAATGAGGAAGTGCCGCGCTGGGCGGAAAAACCAGGAAAAGCCCGGCAAATGAACGATAAACATGCTTCTTCAGCTGTTTTTGTAGCTAATAAGAAATGCTTTCATTCCTTTCCGACATGTCTCAAGATTCTTACACTACAGTTTCTTTCCATGGCAGCCTAGCCTCTGAAAGATTATAAGGGTATTCCCAGCCAAAGTCGACAAGAAAATTGGCTATATTGACATTCGAGGTAACCGATTATGACCAAAATTTGAAACAACCATCTTCATTTGTTTGTAAAACTAAAACCCCTAAGAATTTTTCAAATTATTCAATGGCATAAAAGATGTTTTATGTTCAAATTCAACTATTTCGTCTTCTCATCATATGCCTTATCTCAAGAAATAAGGAAGAAAAAATAACTAATTTAAACAATTCATCGTTTAGTTTTGTTTAATTATTATCTGTTGTTAAGGTACTAACAATAAATAAATTCTAAACAATGCCGTGTGTATATTTTTACAATCACATACTCCACATTTTTCTTCTATTTTTGGGAGAAATCCCTGTTTTTAAATATTACAACAATAGTAGCAATATTATTAAAGTCCCCTAAGTTTTGAAAATCACAGGAATTAGTTACGGTGATATTTATCAACAAATAATTTACCGATTTATCCTCGAATGCAGAAGTTATAATTCTTGTGCAGCAATTGTTCGAAGTGCACAACAAGGAACATGAAATCTTGGTGTGCTAAAAGTCACGCATGTAAGAAATTCTCAGACTTTATGTATACATATCGGTCATGATATATATGAATAAAAAGACATACTTAAGCACAAAGTTTAAAATTTCACTAGTATAAAAAAGGAATATTTAAAGAATTTACCACATTTTAATGTTCATAAGAATTAATAATTATCTTTCGAACTGCGCATATGGTGTGGAGAATTCTGTTTTTTTAGTTATTCCAATTAAATCACTCAAACGATGTGTCGGTGAACACAATTTGATAAAGAATATGTTCGTGTCTTTCGGATGATTGAATTATTTCACAAATCGTAAAAAAATTGTTATGATAACAATTTGTAGAAATAGGCAAGATAACTTTTCTTTAAAACCATATTCTCCTAGAACTATTTCATCAATTGGTGTTCTGTTAGGCCTCAGGCGTTTAAAATTATCAATTGATATGTTTCATGCATTTTAGCATATACCTAAGCTCAAATACCTATGATAACAGCATTTTTAAAGTTTCTTTCATTTTTGCCTACGGGTCTGGGCAAAGCTTTCACCTCCAAAGAAGGGTAGTCAATCGTTAAACTATTGCTGGAAAAAATTTCTATTCGGTTCAAAAGTAAATATTCCCCCGAATTTCATCTGCAGCGCATGAATATTCATTCCGGGAAACTCTTAGTTTTATTTTGGAGTATTCGTTTTGGCTGTTTAAAGCCATCTCACTATTTCTTGTAATGTTTACTTTATAAATCAAAGTATCCCGCATTCTGAAGCGTTCATTTTCCTTAATGGAGTGAAGTTGGAAAAACCTACCTCTATGCAGACGTAGATTCGTTTGTTTTTCTCTCCCTCGAACTTTTCAACTGAGCGCTGGATTCCAATGGAATGAGATTTTTCTGGCTAGAGGTGAAGTTGCCCATTTCAGTCTTCTGCAGCTTCCTAAATGCCTCGCTTCTGCCCATTAGAGTAGATAAAAAGACAGAAGAGCATCTCCAGTGCTTGCAAAAAACATTTCGCATAGTGTCACTTATTTCACCATTTATCTGCTTAGGAGGCCAACAAAGGATGCTCAAATACGTTTAAAAACAAACAGTAAAGATTTATTAGTTGAGCGATTTGCATGGTATTTGAAATTTTCAATGGTGTTGGATTTACGTCGTAGTTCAATCAACAAATACAGACTGTGGGAATGGCTATTTGTTGATAGCTGTAATTTCCAGTCCTGTGAGGCAACTGATGTGCATAGCCGGAGAGGGAAATTTAATTAATATACATTTTTTGAGTTATCAGTTTTTATTTCACTATTCATTCGCCGAAGACATTTAGGAACTCAATTGGGAAGAAATTTATCTTGGCATCTACTCGTTGACGGAATAATAGAACTTATCTGCACGGATTGCTAGCTTAAACTATTACCAAATTGCACGCAGAATTTCCTGAATCAAACATAATAAAACTTTTTTTTCTAAAATATGGATCATTTCATCTCCATCCAATTGTAGCCCTCAGAGTTATCAATTTCGATCATCATGTGCTAATCGTTGTCATCACTTGGTAGCGTACGATAGCACTGTAAGTATTTTATGATACATATTTTTGTTGAAGTTGAGCAATTGCCCATTTTGCGATGAAGCTCTGGGAAGACGTTTAAAAACAGAAATAAAAAAGGGCTTATTATTAAAAAAATAAGAATGACAAAGAAAAACAGCAGGAAAAAATTTTAAAGCTAAAAATAAATTTGGATTTTTAATCATACAAGTAACTTCAAATTATTGATTCGATGCTATGCCAGTATCAGTACAAGTTTGGTAGGAACGAGGCGAATTGCCCTGTTCATTCTCGTTTCCACGCCATCATACATTAGCTTCTGTAAGTAAGTACTCTAAGACCGTTGGCGGGCTGAATATCGTTGTTGGTAGCCCTTGTGAATTCCGAAGGTAGCAGCTTTACGAGTTATACTTCTTTAATCTTTAGTGATCCGAAAGCATGTCCTAAAGTTTCATTGTGAAAGCATAAAATTCATCAATCTCCATAGTTGTTATATTGATCCAACACACATGATAACTTTGTTTTAAAGTATAGAAAAGGTTTTATGAAAAATGAAAAAAATAAGCTAAAGATAGGACGTAATTTAACGCTAAACAAAATAAATCGTTAGCACAATTGTGTAACTTACAATTTAAAATCCATGCATCCATATAATCTCTTCGTATGTTGACTAGTTTTAATGTTTTAACGAGTCAAAATTTCTCTCTTAAAAACAGTTATTTGGATTTGTTAACAAATTAGTCGCTTTGACCTTCAACACGATAGACTGAAATTCGAATTAAATTTTTTGCCCATTATTTTATCCTAAGTTAACGTAATTCACCCAATCAATTAACGAGTTTTCTTTAAAACCGATTAAAAATTTGGGAACATAGGAGATGGGAATAATGCCGGCCATATTGTAATTTGGAGTGGCAAATACCATATCAGTTCCCACTGTACGAAAAAGAGCATTTTATTAAATGAATGGAGGCATTATTGTCGAACATGTCGATTGAAATTCCCAGCCAAATATATCACCTAGGGCATATTCTCTGCAACATCGTAACTTTTTTGGTACACGCACAATGGAGAAATGGTGGCTAAGTGAAATGAAAGCTGAAAAGTGGTTCTATAGTTCTAACTATTACAATTTTTAAGAGCAGCGTTTAAATTTTATTTACTTTTGTATTGATTCACAAGACCATTAGTCATTTAATTCTGAGTCTGTCAAAATACCCCGTGTAAATTTTTTCACATTATTGTTTCGGGATACTCGTGTTATCTCCTGGAAGAAGCATGGAGATAAGCCCGTGTCGGAATCGTGCATCAGTAAACACAGAAAGGCAGGGATGTGACGTCATTCAGTCACGTGTGAAGCCTTTCACAGAAGGCGGTTGGTCTTCATAGGACGACGAAATGAGACCTACTTTTCAGTCATTTCGCTCTTTTCATCGCCTATTTTGCGCCCAACGTTCTGTACTAGTTTTCTCATGACAAAACTCAAGGTTCCTCGTGATTCTTTGAAGTAGAAGGATCCTTACATTTTTTAGAGCAAGAAATACCGTCTCGCTTTTCCGGGATCGGCATTATAGGCGTAGACTCTACTGAAGAAATATGGTCGGAATATGAAACTACGGAAAACATTCCAATGAGATACCAAGTTATTTTCGTCTAAGGATAATTTCGCAGTTATTTGTTTAGCTAGATACATTCCAGCAGCTTTAAGGTATTTAGGGCACTGATTATGAAAAGGTGAGAATATACTTAGCCACTGGTGCGGCTTGCAAAGTTGTTGGTAAGTCAAATAGGGAAATTATGAGAAATAATTGGTCATTCCAGACGAGAATAATCACGTTGAAAAGCTGTTGCAAACATTTTTCAATTCAGTAAATCTTGTGGTTGAATAAAAGCCGTAAGGCTTGAGAGTGATATCCGGTAGTTTATATTCTAGAGGTCTAGAAAATTTTTATGTATTTTAGAAATCAGTAAAATAATGGTCAATTTCTTTCCTTCAAAGAAAACTTTCAATTTTTAAGCGATGCATACCAACGAACTACTTTTTACATTGGCAGAGATTCACCCGCATAGAAAAAACATGCACAACGCTGTAACTTACTGTCAAATAGTCATATTTTAATCGCTTACTTGTATGTCAAATAATGTGAAAATGATTTGTGAGATTAAAACTGAAGAACACTACTCAAAATTAAAGATATTTTCCCTCATCTCCGCTAATGGTGCATTCTTCCCTGTAACATGGAATGTACCACCCTCATCCCGCTCAAAACGTCCACCATCCAAGCCTTCTATCTCCTCTGTATATCATCTAGAACTTTTCTCCCCTCGTCCACCGTGTCCAACACTTCGCCGTTCCTCCTTCTCTTACTTCACTTAGCATTCTTCATACTTCTCCTTACCCACAACTCGAAAGCCATAAAGCGATACACACCGCATCAGACACTCATTATCCTTATCCGTTGCACTCTTGCATAACGATCCCCACATCTGCTCTTCCCTTCTCATAAATTCCAATTTTTTGAACGGAATTCTTTTCTTAATGTCTTACTGCAGTATCCGTTTCCCTCCATTGTGCTGCTGAAATATTTAAACCTTAAAAAACCGCATTACTTACTTATCGATTTTGTAATAATACCAAATGAACCGATTCTCTAACGCATACAGTACAGCTGATTTGAAGTTTAAGTAAAGATCGCAGGCTTTCCCGGCGTATCGCGCCGTGGAAGATTATTCGGAATTTCCACTGGGCCATGTTCTCCAGTACAGCAGACGTTTCGATGAACGAGTTGTCTATCGTCATCAGAGCATGTCAATTCTAGATAATCGTTCTCCTTATAGGCAGACAACGTGCCCTTCATCGAAACGTTAGCCGAGATGGGGAACCTCAGACGGAGGTAATCCTGAAAAACTTTCCATGCATTTGACTTAGCTTTGCGTCACGGGAACTTATTACTAGATCTATATTCACTGGATCGCTTGAAAACTAATTCCATGCCTAAATAACGAAAACAAATAATTCCCAATCAATGTTTTCCGCTAACTCTACTAATCATTTTTGCTTCATCAATCCTTCCTGAAATACTGTTGTGCAAATCCAAAAACAACATCGAACACTTAAAGATTTATGTTTCCGGACTTATCGAATGCGTCCACTCGCTGGAATGGGGAATATCTTCCTCCCCCATTCTCCACCGATCCATCCCTTCGATGTTTAGGACGCAGCCTCGTTTGGCACGAGTTCAAACAGTTCGAAGGGAAGCGAACCACGACTCGAAAACAAGGGCAGATTGCCTACAACCTTATCCCCGCAAACCCGTCGCCACCGCAACCATCTCCACCCGCACTCATTGGTCCAAACAGCACAGTAGCATCAACGCTGAACACAGTTCGGAATCGGCGGGATCTCCTCTATAATACCTTATTGATCTCTAAAATTCTAACCTTCGGGAATAAATTCTTATGACCATAATCACTGCTAGTACATGCAGTCTTCAGAAGCATTTTACTCTCTCTCTCTCGAATAATTTAATTTTCTGAAACATATCTTTTTTAACAATTACTATTAAACTAAACTTTAAAAGTCCCTTCAAATGAAAAAAGTGTCGTGAGCTGAAAAATAAAGTTAAACTTTGAAGTTACTTTTTTTAAATTACTTACAGTTGCATCTTTAGAGTATTTTCAGAGGATCATTTTCGATATGTGCCTATATCTATTACTTAAATATTGCACTTCAGGGACTAATATGCGGAAAATTTCTCAATTTTGCTATTTAAGGAGATTTTATACTTTTGACTTTACTATATATTTTTTCTAAATTATTGCGTGAGTTTTGAGGTAGCAATTCATCATGAAACAAAACAAAATACGATCGATAAAGCAGGGTTCATGCCTTATCGTCAGTTACTGACTAAATAACCTTATTTTCACATTTTCTGGTAGTGTTTCCGTTATTTTCTCTTTAATTACCTTAACGAGAGATATAAACGAAAATGGTAAATCATTTTATTCTTTTGAGATAAAAAAAAATTCAATGCATGGAAAAATCAAGATGCATCGGCGTGCACATCAAATGAACCTTAAAATAATAATTTGAAGTTGATTATTCGTCTTAAACATGCACCTCTTTAAGCTTGCTTTGTTTCCACTGATTTCTTTGCCACTCTCACATTTGATAATATGTGAGGAATAGATTAGTGTTTACAGCTGTGCCATGTAACCTTCAGGATACCTGCTTTCACCCCTCTATAGCAGGAGATAACAAACATCGCTTTCATGCAAGACGCAAGCAAAAAATGGCATGGACGAAATATAAAGAGGTTAACCCTTCCATAATTGCTGTCACTGTGTGTGCAGCCTATTGACAGCGAATATTTTACTCCGCCATACTATATTTCTGGTGGGAAACAAGATTGCTGTGGTCACTAGAATGTTGTTTAGTTGTACGTAATAGTGAGTTAACGGAAACATTATTTGCTGCTAAATCTATGCTATGCAATCTATCTTTTTAGTACTCTCACTATCTTTAAGAAGTATCTGCGCCGATAAGTGTCTAATATTTTTGCGGATTTCATCAAATTTTACCCAGAACCACATGTTTTTCACATGATTCTTGCTGTCACCTTAATTCAAAGGATACAAAATTTAAGAATAATACTTGTTTTTAGGAGTTTATTTGTTATTTTTTACATTAACTAATATATCATTATTTTCCCAAATTTTCTATTTATGTTATAATCTTCATATTTTTAATGCCAAATTTCGAGTGTCACTTCTTGTGATGCATGAGGAGTTTTACTAGCGATTTTAATTATAGGAGTATTATACTTAAGTTGAGATATAACATATATCACACAATTTATGGCACTTTTAAAGACTGAATATTTAGCATAAACGTGTTATTTATAAGTCCTTCATAAATAACGCGTTGTAAAATGGAGGTAATATACAGAAAATGATTTGATAAAATGTCCTTACATCTGTAGAGATTTGAAAATATCAATAAATAAGTGGTAAGAATAGTCATTTACCGCCACATAAATGAATTGCCAAGAAATAGAAGTGGATTTTCCGTGAGGCTTCTAATTTTTTGACGTTGACAAGTTATAAAAGTAATTTGCTTGAGCTAAACTTCCTTTATTTATTAATCCGTTATTGCGAATGGTGATTGATTTTGGTGATTAACGTTACCATAAAAATAGAGGACTTTTTCTTTGAAATAGAGTGCCCTCATGGCAACGCAACGAGATGGTCATGATTAATTTAATTAAGTCGGGGGCAATAACTTAGACCAAAATTGATAAGCGCTCTCTCTGTTGGAATATCAGGATAACTTTTACCTCCTAATCTTAGTTTGGGTAATATTAGTTTTTTCTTCCTCTTTTTAACGCGCGGGATACGTGGAGTTTGTGATTTGGACTGGAAAACTGATAGAGGCATGCTTGCCCTAATGGGTTCAGAATAGAGGTCATGAGAAAAAAAATTATTTCATGGAATTTATTGTATTATCTTCTTGGGGCGGATAAACTTCAAGTTAATGCACCATTTCCTCATCAGTAGACACTGGTAGGTAGCTGAGTAGAGGCGAATTTTTGCGTGTCGGGAAGTGAGAGAAAATATTGCTAGATATTTTGATTCCCAGGACACTGGACGCTCCGAGGCAGGCGTCAAAGACGTAGATTGACGTGGGATATAATTACTCAACGCTTTTGCACTTTTTTTCCCAATAGGTAGGTAAACTTTTAAGGAGGAAGTAATGCATCCCAGTGAACTCATTGTCAAATAGGAAAATTGAATAAATGACTCATCACTTCCTTAGCGTAAAAATTAAACAAATTAAAATAAATACTGATAAACCTTTCTATTTGAGAAATAAAAGCAAAAGACCTGTCATAGTATCCCATTAAATGTTTTTAGGAGGTTGGATGCCAAATTCCTGTGATAATGTGTATTTTTTCCATTCATGGAGGTAAAGTATCAAATTAGGGCGGATCGGAAAAATCGATTTTTTTCAAATCCATCTGGCCCAATGAAAAAAAGTTGTGGGACCGATCAAAAATAAGGCCTGAAAAATTTGAGACCTCTAGGTGAACCCCTGACCCTCGCTCAAATGCAATTTAGGGGGGGAGGGTCAAGATTCGAAAAATGTAATATTTTATGGTCATTTCCTATAGATTTTGCCGAGTTACTGCCCTTCTAGGGCCAAAATTTCATGCATTTTGACGTATCTGCCACCGTTTAGCCACAAAATGCCTAATTTGAGTCCGCGTCCGCGAAGAAAATATTCCAACGCCCACGCAGCGTCGCGGATACAAGAGCCGCAGGCCGATCCCCTCCCCTCCCCGCTCGCTTCTACCCCTCCCACGCTTCCAATACAGCAAAATTCATTCCGCGTATGCTGCTAGGAGGTCGTTTATCTTTGATAATATAAATAGGAAGATGGTAGAAGGTAATAAAGGAAGCTTAGTGAGACGACTTGTCCCTTATTAGGCGCCTCGTCGGGGTTAAACAAATCGATGTTACCAACTTTTAGAGAAGTGATGGAATAGTTTTAGATCCGAGAACGCAGGAAAGGAGCCTACGGTCCATGAAAAGGCCTCTCGAGTGGCTATAAAGGTGTGCGAACTATGGTGACGCTTCCCTTCCATTATGTGTGTGACTAAATGGATTTAGCGATGCAACAGGAAGTACTAAAACTTACGGAAAATGGGAATAGGCCAAAAGTAGGGTTTTTGATGAAGTACAAAACTCAAGCACTTTTGACAGAACATTTGGAATTACGCGGTATTTTTGCGAGTAAGTGCAATAAGGAGCATAATGTTCTCCCCAATGAAGAAGTATGTTGAGAGACCAGCGGACGAAACTAAAGATGATGCCTGCTGGATTGAGTCCTAAAGAAACCCGACAACTGAGGAAAAAAAAAGAGAATCGTCGGAGTTGAGTCGACATCGTCAATTCTTGTATGGGTAAATAGTATCAAATATTTCCTTCATCAATTCATCCGAAGAAATTTAAACTTAAGAGAAATCATCCGATTTTTATCTCTACGTTCCTCATCAAATAAAAATTCAGGACTAATCTCAAACGGAAACTTCTGCGTGGAAAATGCGTCTGCCAAATGTCATAGAGGTATATGCAAGAACCAAGAAACAGCAATGATCGTCCCCGCAACTTTAGTTGATGCAAAAATCATAACTTCGTAAGAAACATCCAAGGTAGTTTGCAAGAATTACTTACGTAGACAGAAAAAGATGCTAATTATTGTGAATACGAAAAGAGAGGTATCAAAGGGTGTCATCAAAGGAATACATTTTTATGGAGTGAAAGACTATACTTTAGTCTGATGAAAAAAGGCAAGAGCACTTATCAATCCAAGTTTAAAGGGGAATGTTTGATGTTAGTTGAAGAAACAGGGTCCCACTTTTGGGTTTGCCTCCCCCGTCGGAGGATTAGCAAAAGTTATAAAATCTGCGATTCTCGATTCCTTTCCGAGTGAAAATTAGATGCTCAAAAATAAAAAGGATTTGAATGCGATGGTGAATACCGCCCAAAAAGGAGGCATCATCCCTATGCTACCAGCATAATTCCAACATCCCTTGCTATGTGAGTAAACTCTTCTCGGGATTCCCACCGGGTTAATTTTTCCATAATGGCAAACGTTTCAAGCTCCGACTCGGGGCTCATCATCAGGGATAAATTTCGTTGAATCTCGAGAAGAGTTTACCCACATCATTCGCCGGGAAAGAATCAAATCATATTTCATCCCTTACAGAGGTTTATTTGCTAATTGCACTAAGTTGACTTAGATTTGCGACATAAACATTGGAAGGGCAATCTAAGGACCGACTTTGCATTGTTGCAAGTATGCGTTTGGCGGCCGATCCGAGATTTTTTTAAGTGCTGGATTTTAATATCAACTTTAATGACTACTCGCTGATGACATATTGGAGAGAGACCACAGTACCTCCGGCTACATCTGACCTTAGTGCTGTGGATTTTCAAAAATCTATTGATGAACGTTCAAATTTGGAGTTAAATATTTCTTTTTATTATACATACGGACGAGAGATTCGTGAAGAAATTCACCAAAACTTTGTTGACAACAGCGAAAGAACAACTGTATCATATTAGGATAAAAGCCTGTAACTAAGATGACTTCAAAAATTCCTGAATGCAGAAATTAAAAATTAATAAAAAAAATACTCATAACCTAAAGAAAGCAGATGGAATTTTGTGCGTAAAAAAATTCACTACTATAGTGACTGCAAAATCAGTAATAATGTAGAATAAAAGCAACACACATGAAATTAGGCGTAATATACACAATTCATGCATAGACCCTTTGCGTTACCGTTACTATATCATCAAAAGTTACTATCCATTTGTTATTCAGCCTTAAGTATTTACCCAAGCAAAAACTTTCTTTTACTTGTATTGGGTAATATGTTACACAATTTTGTTTCCGTACAAGAAAATACTGTTTGGCAATGTTAAATTTAAAATTTTACTTATTAAGTCCGTAATAGCGTATTACTTCAGAAAATTTTGATTAGCGTAAAAATGTTAACATTTTAATTTAGTTTTCTTTATAGCTATGCATTATGCGTTTTCTTTATCCTTCAGAATTGAGATTCCGAGTGCTAGGGCTGAGCCTCATTTTTTACCGAACTACCCTAAATTCTAATTTCAAAAATTGAATCCTAGGTTAGCATTGATATATTTAATTTCTCGGAAAGCTTAAATCACATTATTTTGCCAAACGAATGAATTGCCAGTATAAACATGCCCTTTCTTGCATAAAGACTTAAATTTTATATTTATTCCTCGAAAAAATGGAGTGTGTTTTGAAATAGCACACAGACGCTCGGTCCATTTTACTGTGGGTTCATTTCAAAGCAAACATCGTGTATTTCGTTTGCCAGCAAATACTCTTTGTTTCCAACCGACTGGAAGGCAGCCAAATTCCTGCTGTTGCGAAGCACTCTCCAATGATTTATGAAATCGTTTCTTGGTATTTTCTACAAACGCGGCGTTAAAAGCCAGTATCCTTTTAGTATCAAACCACCTCTGTTGAGTTTGTCAAATTGGAAGAAATGATATAAAACTATCGTGATAATTTTTTTCAATGAATAGCAGAGATAGATTAGCATTATCTCAAATCAAATGCCATACATTTCCTTGTTTTGCACGGCGTAATTGTTTTAAGGTGATAAAAGGGATACAGGTAAACAAGACATGATGAAAATTATAATGATGAGAAGATAATTAGTCGCTATATTGTAGCAATTGATGAAACAATCCGTAACTTTAGTAAGAAATGGGTATGAAAATTGTGAAGCTTTACATTTTTGTGACTGGTTACTTTTAGCCACGACTGAATTACGAAAGACACATCTATAAAATCTACTCTTCCCATTAGTTAAATGGGTTAGCATGCCTTGTGGGTAGAGGGCTTACTGCTGATCGATATGTGCTGGGATCATATCCCAGGATAAACCATCGCACACCTCCACAGAATATCCTTTAAAAGGGGTCTCGCTGCGGTGTTTCACAGAAAAAGGGACTCGCTCCTTCCCCTTCACGTGTAAAAATCACACATATGTGGCTTATTTTAGGATTGGAGATTGGTGACTTTGCTCAACTGTTCTCAAAAGGCCCTTGGTTTTCCAGATATTATCGGTGGCAGATACGGGTAAAACATCTACATTTATGCAAGCCAAGATATAGTAGCGACGTAATGGCAACATAGCTCGTTTTCGCTCTTCCGTGTCAACGAATGAAGAGTTTCAGTAGATGTGAATTGTGCTATATTCCAATGTGAGTATTGCGGTATGTATTTTATCTTGGGTTGCATTAGTATAGGTTTTTAAAATAGTATTTTATATCTATTACATCTCGAAGGCTATGGCCTATTGGGTGCTGGAGAAAACTCGGATACCACATAAAATTCCATTTTTTATCAAACTAAAAAGTTTGAACGTGATCTGGTAGTCATACTTGAGAACCTTCCCTTCACAGTAAGTCTACAGACATACATATGTCTTGTTTTAGTGTCACTTTTATGCTCACAACAAATTACTGTGAGGCATTATGCACCTTCAATTCCACAATATATATTTGATATTTAGTCTTAGAGCTCATTTTTAATTAAAATACCGAAGAAAAGTAATATTCTACTTAACGCTGGAAATTTAAAATATAAAGGAAACAGTTTATCAGAACTTACATATGGAGTATGCTTCTCTACGGAAGTGAGGCACGGGCAATGATAAGAATGGCAAAGAATTCAAGGACAGAGGCCTTCGAAATGTGGTGGAATAGAAGAATGATGAGGATCAAATGGTTCGATCGAGTAAATAATGAAGAAGTCCTAAGAAGGGTAGGAGAGATAAGAAGCCTCATGAAAACCTTGGAAAGAAGACGGAAAAATCCCATAGTGCATGTTTTGAGACATGATGGTATGACGAAGACAATCGTCGATGAGCAAGTAGATGGCAAGAACAGAAAAGGAAGACCTCGAAGGAAATACATGGAACAGCTAAAGAAGGATTAGATACAGAAGAAATAAGTCGGTGTGAAAAAATTAGCTAATAGAAGAATCGAATAAATCGCTGCGTCAAACCAATCTTAAAATTGTTTACCAGTTATAATTATGACCGAATTATCCAAGATTCTGCGGTTTCCTAGCACATTTCAGCCGCAATTCGCGACGGAATTCCCGTGAAGAACCCTCGCCCGTGGAAGAAACGCGTCCTTCATGCTAATATATTCGGTCGACGCGGACCTTTGGAGCGTGACATAACCTGGAATGGTGTCGTTGCCCCCTTAAGAAGAAGAAGTGCCTCCCCGAAATATTTCTCTTTAACCTACCGTCGAAAAGTATACTCCACCGTGAAAATGCAAATGGGGACCGGAGGAAACGGATCTATTAGCTAATACCGCGGGAATGACTATCCAGCGTCCCTGGGTCACGATGATTAATGGCATGCAAACCGCCGAAAAACAACTTGTCATAGCGGAGGGGAGTTCGTGGGAGCTGGGCTGGAAAGGAGAGATGCCGGCGTGGAATAGTCCCCGACGCCTGTCAACCATATCCCAGAGTCATCCAACCCTCATCCCACGAAAAATTTATTCCGCCATCATCACTAACCTAACTATTCATTCTGACCACAGTTTATACACCCCCCCCCCCCCATCAAATTTAGGTATCTTTTCCTCCTAATGAACGACTTAGCCGGCATTCTTATTTCCTTTTCTCATCCTTGGCCAATTTCTGACGAAAATAAGACACCTCTTCCTTCAAAGGTGTATAAAGCTCAGATAAACCATTAAGCACGAAGGCGTGCATTGCCTCCTGCGCACGGAGCCAAGATACCAATCTCACGTAGTCGAACCGATGGGTCTGAATGTGTAACTGATAACGTATCTTTTCTTGCCGTTATTTATCTTGGAATTTTTATTTTACATTTTTAAGTTTTTGTTATAGCTGTTTATAAGTAGTTTATTTTTTTTATCCAGAAGCCATTTTTTAAGTTATTGCGAATAATTAATTGAAAAATAATGATCAAGTAGCGCATTTAAACAACAGAGATAAGAATGCAAATTTTAAAAATGGTCCCTGCGTGGTCCGTTGGTACGTCTTAAGCGATGCAGACCATCCGTCCAACCCAAAAATGTTTCTTTGACACATCAGTCTCTGATCAGCTACGTGCAAAACACATCAAATATTGCAAATTACACGTTCATGAACAAAAAAAAGATTGCGCAATGACACCATATAAACCTGGGTGTTACCAATCTTTGGTTTACACGGAGGGCTAAGGAAAATAAAGTAATTTCATTTTCACGAAAAAGGAAAAGTAGGAATGAAATGCATTTATTGATATTTTACTAGCTGACTGTTACATTTGCCATAGCAACGAGGGAGTTGAGGTTTCACTGTTGGCCTCGGCTTTTGCTTACTGCGCAGTCAGCTACGAACTCTTGTAAATATTTACTCCGAGATAAAAAATAGAGATGCTGCTGATGACCAGAGTCTTTAAGGCCAACCTCAGAAATTCTGAGTCAGAACATGGATCTTGAGACGATGTTGTACTTTGGAATTGGCCGATTTATTTTTCATTTTTAAGTAATATCCAGTGAATGCCACTGTTGTTTTGGATATTTACAAATGGCTCCTATCTTGGAATGAGAGTCTTCTTGGTATTATATTTCCATTGTTGCACTAGTGGCACGTAATAGGGAGATTTAGAAAGACTGTTCTATAATTTAGCAATAATTTCATAAAGTTAACTATGCCTAAATAAAAAATATTTTAAAATGAAAAAAAAATCGGGCCAACGTGCCCCGGTCTCCCCTACTTGTTAATTATTTGCAAGATATGAAATTCTCTTAACGCAAGCATTTAAATGGCTAACGCGAAAAATACCGTATCTTCCGAATATTTTTAAGTTTTGCCATTAGAAATACTGCCAAGAAAATACATGGCGCAAGTTTAGGAGATCTGAATCCGAATCCTCGTTAATGAAAATGATTTTTCATGGCATGTAATTTAGAGAGTACTTCTTAAGGAGATATTTTATACTATGGGTATAACTGCTTCTACGGCATCTCTTAGATTTGTAGAGTATAAAGTGAGATCATTATTGGATATATTTATTGGGGATATTTATTGGAGATTCTCAAATTTATTTACCGTCAAAAATTTCCGAAATAGTGTTTAGTGCAAAATAGTGTTTCGATGAAACGTGCACTCTTTAAGACTTTCGGATTGACCTGTTAATTGCGCATTATTGGCTTGATCATTTTGCACCCGAGCAAGGCAGCAGTGCTAGTATTACAATATATTTATTTGGAATTGAAATCATTATAAATTTATGAATTTTAATTTCCACGTTAACCGGTAGTTTGTTCACTTCCTGAAAATAAGAGGTGTAAGTTTAGCTTCATAAATTTTGGCATTCTAAAGTGTTTGCAATGGATAATTGAGGAGTAAAAAAAAATTGTTTCACTTGAGTAGTCGACAATGTATAATTATGAAAAAGGTTAATCTCTTTCTTGCCCTTAGCTAGTAAAATCATATATTCAACGCTATTGCGAGAAAAAGTTTTTGTTCCCTAATAGTTCGTCAAGATAAGTTAATTTTATGTTTATGTGACAGGAATACAAATTTTGCATAATCAGCGTATGAAATGCTTTCCACTTTTGATTTCGCTCATTTACATTCCAGCACTAGTCTTCTTATTCGAGGCATTTTTTTCTTGGCTGCGTTCTCTCGTATTTCATATGTTCCGCCGTCCTAAAGCGATTCTCTCTTCAAAAAATATTCCTCCCAACCTGGAGGCCAGGTTGTAATAGCCTGGACTCAATATTATATCTCTGGTTAAAATGCCTGTTTCACGCGGAAATGTAATTCTACTCGCTCTTTTGCGAATCCAACTCTCTTGTCTGCTTCATTTGACCTCGGTTTATGGGGAAAGAGTTTTGCTACTACACCGCAGGCTTGTGGAGAGAACCTAGTTTTCCTCCGCCCATGCCAATTTCCTTGCTTTTCATGGATTACGCAAAGGATGAGGCCTCTATGTCTTCCCCTGAAGCAGTCCCAGAATTTTTCGAACAATCTTCCCCTCCTCCTTTCTTTCCCAAAGCTCCCATTTTCCTACGCTCGCCCAACTGAATGGGAGAAGTTCGTTGACCATTCATGTCCAATAGCCTCTCCTGCTCTGCATTGGCGATTCAATACTCCCGTCGAGGATTTTGGCCGTATGAAAGTCCCTCCGAGGGTTGTATCCAAGGTGAACTCTTCCGCTTTCACTTGAGTTTTCGCCATAAAGGATTTGAAACTTGGCCCCTGCCGGCAATGATGATTCCGGTATTTGAACTTTCAATATCACCATCGTTAATTGCTATGATCGTACCTTTATAAAATCATTACCGGTGCACTTGATTTCTGATGATTCAATTTGATGATTGCCCTTTGCAAGGATTCAGTGACTAAATGGCTCATACCCATTTTAGGTAATCAGTTTCAAAGGATATTATAAGTGTGCTACTTATCGTGTGGAGCACTGCATTATTTCCATTCGATTCCAAGTCCATTCGGCCCTCATTTTTTTTAACTGTATCAACTGGGTACTGCAATTACAATATGTTTAGAAATTTGAATACCTTGCTCAGGAGAATTTTTCTAAATAATTAGGCAAAATCGATCGCCTGCCTATATTTTTTCTCCAAATAAATTGAAATTTAAATACCAACCCACTGCTGGCAGCTTTCACTATCTTTGAAACTCTAATTGTCAATTTTTTTAATCAAACCTTTTCCTGTAACATCTTCCTTTCCAATTGTAATATGGTTGCAAGTGATTCATTACTCATAGGCTATAGATATGGCAAAAAAGGATTGCAATCCATTTGAGTTAGATTGGCGTTGGGCAGTCTTCGAAATAATATTTCAAATACAAAATTTCTTAACATTATTTTAACTGAAACTCTTGAGGATTAATCTGTCAACCAAAAATGCGTGCTTGCGAAAAGTTCCTAGAGGTGGTATATTACATTCTGGTTTTTGAGCCACATACTTTTAATGCTCCCTTACATAGGCTTTTTAATTTTCGCTCCCTGAAAAACTATAGGGCACCCAACCAATTGATTCTGAAATAATTTTATCTTGCAATAAAAAAAAAATTTTTTCGACATAATTACAATTGCTTGTACTTTAAGGTTCAAATTTATCAGCACAATGAATGGAAGGCGATTTTGTTGCAATTTTTCATTGACCATTAAAGATTTACATTCAAGTGCACGTATCAAGCCGACCACCATATGGTTAAATTCCTGTTCCAGAAAACAGTGGATTTAACATAATTGCTTTATACGAAATTTTTGTAGTGAATACAGCCGCTGAGTTTTTTGCATTTGTTAAGTAAAACTGCTATATTTTTCAAAAACAAATAATTTCAACCCTCTAGCATACTGATAATATGCATAGTTATATACCAAACAAAATTAAGTGTAGCCATTGGTCAATGTAAAGCAGTATGTATAGTCACTGCCAAATATCGGATCTGGTTATGCCAAAACAGATAAATAATACCCTTATCATCGTCGAAAATAAAGGAATCGGTGACACCCATGCGAAAAGATATTTATCATCTTCTTAAAAAGGAAATAGGAAATGATTTATTTTATTGGGGCTGGGTGCCAAATTCTTTGCCAACCATTTTTTTCGGGGTCACTTACCCTGTCTCTAAAGTAGGATCCTGTCTCATGAAGGTCCAAGACCTTGCTTAATAACTCCGCCTCCGACCTGAGAAAGTTGAGATTGAACGGTGGCTAAGCTGACAATTACAAGGTTAACTAATGAGGAAATTAGGAACCCAAACTCTAACAGAATGCTCGATTTTTAATAGTTGCCAATAATTAGTTGAAAGTTGTTTTTTTAAGGTTCCTAATGTCAAAATTTATTTGACGTAAAGGTTACATGATTTTTTATTTAGTTATCAAGTAGAGGAAAAATTAGTCTTCTCTTACTTTCACTTCTACGTTTACTTAGCAGGTATATCGCAAGCGTATTTAATGGGCGTTAGGTAGGTATTATTTTTTATTAAATAATATGATTTGTTGACGCACGTCTTTTGACTGTAATATAAAATATATTCTAACATTATTTCAACCAGCGTTATAATTAGTGAGTATGGATTTGCTTTATTTTAAATTTTTGGATCACATTAAGTTTAATAATAAATTACTAGCCACTATATTAAAGGGCGCAATAATGCACTAGTATTCAGGTTAGATTCTTGTTTCAACTAAATTAATAATAGCGGTATGGTACCAAAAATATCATGATTAATACATTTTCCAAAGGAGGAGTTGTCCACGAGAAAAATAGTCCCACCGGCGGGATGTAAACGATTATCTCTTTCCAATTTGAATTACGTCATACGCTCTCAATGAATTGGAAAGTCTTTTGATGATCGCCGCAGAGAGGTACGCAAGTACAAATGTTTTTGTATTGAATTGATGTTTTGCATTGGAGGTGATGTTTTGCGTGTTCGACAGCATGACCTTTGCCCTTCGAGGAGCCGAATTTTTTAAACGTAGCACGGAAATTCATTCCTACGAAGCTAATATGGCAATATGGCCATTCTTCCTACTAATATACTTACTTTTCGTACTGTTCCTTTTTCCTAATTCATTCCTTTCATTGCAATTCATCTGATTTGAAGACGCTAAGCTTTCTCGAGGACTATACCTTGACCTCCTATTTTTACTTCTTGGTGCAACAAGTACCCTCCTAGAAGAATGTGATATCTATTATATATCCGGTCAAACGTGGAGGAGTAACTAATTTACGGATAAAGGTGGTTATTTATTAAGATGAATTATGGATACACGGAGCTCTACAAACTTCTCGCATCGAATGAAATATTTGAAAATTAAAAAAGAAAGTTCTGATATTTTGACGCATATTTCTAATTAATATTAATTTTATTTAATCATTAAATCGGCAGTTGAAAAATGATTTATATCATTTTACTGCCCTTGTCTAAATATCAAAATACTCTCATATTCCTTGAATGTGCCAAATGGATGAATCACTTCGTGATATTTTGGGTAATTAAGCTGATTCTAATGGCTGGTAGTTCAACACTATTAGGCTAGGGTCCATAGATTCCACGTTAAGTATCAATTAGGTCCTCAAAAAATGAAAGACTTGAAGTAAAGGTAAGCTACCTTATACATTATCGTACTAATGCATCCATATTAGTACACGGGTATTCGATTACACAGTCGGGTTACTGAACTGAAAACAAAGGAATTCTAGTCACTGAACCGCGCGCATGAAAGCAGTTGAAGCCAGTGTAAAGCTCGTTCCAACCCATTAATAATACCCGACTCTAATGTAATTTATGCCGAAACAAAATGATCGAAGAAATAAGGAGGCTAATAAAGCTGTTTGCAAGCTCGTCCGAAACGGATAAGACGAGAAAAAAATTGAAAGACACTCTTGACTGTAATGTAAACTATATGCTAACATTTTTTTCTAACAAAAAAGGTGAGGGGTTATATGCATTACATTGTATACATTTCCTTGTGTCAAGGAATAATGCGAATACTCGTTTAAAAAAGAGCGATTCCTTTTGGCACCCTTCTTAATATAGTTACGCGAGTATTACTGAATTCCTCTCTCAGTCCTGTTTCTCAATGTATTGTGGGCGTTGATTTTCATTGACAAAGTGAAGTGCGCAAGCGTGAAAGTATCCAGGTGAAATTTTATTTAAAAAAACATTTCACATCTTCTTGTAAATTACATATGCATTTCGAGCACTCATGCGATTTTTACAATCGGATGACTCTCAATATTTCATGTTATAAGACATTCGGTTAAAACATTATAAAACATATAAAACGTAGTTACAAAATAATTTCAAAATTTATCTTCAATTAATTTTTCTCAATACATTTTATGCGTTGATTTTTTAACGTAGTGAAGCTCGTAGACGTTAAATGAACGAGGTAAGACTTACTTGAATACAGCCCACCTCTGCGTAGGGGATACGTATGCATTTCGAATACCTACGCAATTTTTAGTATCGGATGACTCACAATTTTTTATGGGATAAAAAATTCTGGTGAAACCCTGAGGGTGAAATATTCGAGCGAAAATTATTCGCGGCGACGCTGTCCAGCGTTTCATGGAGTTTTATAAGCGGTGGCTATCTATTAAAGAAAGCATCATTCGTGAGCACACCGCGAAGGAACCAATGATAGATGGTCTCTGGTTTCTTTTTCTTTAGCGCCAGGCCCGCGCACCTCGCCTTATGTTTCCTTGTAGCTCTCTTTCTTTCTCTCTTTCCCTTAAACTTTTCCTTTCTCCGCTCACATTTATCAAAGGCTTTGCCGAGAAAAACGCGATCTCACTCATCGCTCACCTCAAAGAGATATCTTTGTCCTTTATATATGACATCAGTGCGCTACTTTTTACCCCATATTTGTGGGGGATGGTTTAAGGGGTAAGAGGTGCGATGACACTCCGTATGGTGTACGATTTTTATTTCTTTTTTGACCTTTTATATTCTCAATCTCACATTTCCACAAAAGGATTTATAACACTCTCTACTGAATGCTATTTTAATAAGGCATTTCTGTGCACTCTAGACATCATGAGTTGACTTTTGAATATACATAAATTTACATTGGAATAGGAATGAAATACAAGATTCAGTGCATGAAGAAGCAAGGCCTCGAAGGGGTTTGTATTTTCTTTTGAAGAGTAGGATGGGTTTTAACCCATTATAACCCAATTTTGCTTCTAATCAACATAAAAAATGAGTGTATTTCCTGGTTTATTCAGGGAATATTTAAACTACGCATTATTTTGAGAAGTAAATTGTAATGACGAAATATTTAGCTGCCACAATAATTATGATTGAGCACAAAATATTCAAGTTTTCAATATGAATAATCTTGAAATGTGATTTATCCTAGAAGCATTTCTGGGTTAGGTAGGGATAAATACACATAACAATTTTCTGCAGGTGAATATGTTTAAAAATGGTTAAGAAATAAAAATTCTTTTGTAAAAATTGAATTTCGATACTTTTCAATTCTTCTCCAAACTCCTCTTCTTCGTACTCTTAGATAAGTCGATTTATTGCACACTTCACACATCAGGTTCTCTTATCATGCCACATCTGTTATCTACAAAACCTCTTCAACTTACATCCGAATTAAATAACTTACTAGATTCAAACTAAAAATAGTACAGGCCTCTGTAAAGTAGTATTTCATTCTCTTTAATTTTTATGATTAACAAAATAACTGTTTGTAGCAGTACTAGGTTATTGAGGATGTGAAAAGGTCACGGATGAAACCGTTTATTTCAGTTAAAAATGTTTTAAGTTATAAATGCTTTTACTGAAGAAAGAATTCCAAGAATTTTTAACTTTCTTTCATAATTTGTAAACTTCTTTCCTTATTTTTGGTCGGGAACAGCAAGAAAGTTTATCTCCATTCTCTTATTAGCTAGAAATTCCATCGCCGAGATGAGTGGAGGTTCAATTAAAATATGTTTGTCTAACTTTTGAAAACATATCCAAAAGGATACGCCTCCAGCTGCATTAGGGTTCGCGGAATAGAAAATCAACATAAACTTCGTAGAGAATGAATTTAACTCTTTAACGTGGCAGTTTTTTCATTTAAAAAAATACGCGTGATTCAAATTTATTCCAATAAAAAGTAACTGTGCTAATATTTATCGTAATTTTTGGTAACTTTTAAAGTGTTTAAATATTTTGTACTGTAAAAAAACTCGTGTGCATAATCGCTAAATTAAAATCATTGTAGATTTAGATATCATAAATACTTAAAATTTTACTTTTCCATTAAATTATTATAAATTCTCTTACGAAAACTCTGTAGGGGCTGGAAGTAATAATATCAGTAAGTAGTTCGATTAAGACAAAGTAATTTGCCAAATTCCGTTGCGTTACTCCTGATATTATCTTAAAGGCATCACATTTCAAAGTTAAAGAATTTCTTACGAATAAAAATTTGAATGAAAGACCGGTTGAAATTTATTTGGATATTATTGAGAAAGTTATAATTTATTTCGTAATTTCAATAAAACCTTAAATAACTAATGCTGAGAGCCACGCGTAATGACAAGTTTGATGGTGCCACCCTATCCTTCCAATATAATTGTTGATTGTAAAATTTATCGGGGTACATTATTTTACGAAACCACCGTTTAAGCCCATAAACAGGGGGGCCTTGGAGTTAAGTAGGTTAACGAGGATAGCCAAATGCACAGCCTACAGAGGCGTGCGTTGGGTTATGGCAAATATATTTTAGCGGGTAGTTAAAAACCACTATGCAACCATCCTCAGATTCCATTAAAAGATTCCTTATGGTGTCAGATCCCTCCTCTATTGGGTCCAAAACGTGAAAAATAGTAGCATAGTTGTGAGTAATAGAATTAATTTAATTTTTATTGCAATTTAAGGCTCCAGTTATTAAACCTGGAGAATTTTTAAACAGAGTCGCAAGATGAAATATGGAGTATGAGGAGTTCAGAAGGTAACCATGGCTTAGTGAACCATTACGAGCGTAGATTTGTTAATCTAAAGAATTTTTTATGGGGGAGGCAATTTCCTTAAACGCACCAGCCTTAGATTCCATTTACAAATTCCCTTATCCTGTCATTTCTTACCAGTACCTGGGTCCAAAAGGTCACTGCCCATGACTTATCCTGAGAAATTTGTCTAGCAGGCTTAAGCAGCAAGATGAAGCCCCAACCCGGTATCCCGAGTCACCTAAGTGCTGTATTTCTTAACTGGGATTAACGACCCTCGCTGTTCTAGAGGAGTCTCCCGGAGACGCTCACTCTCCGCTAAGTGCGCGCTTATTAACTGAAGGCAGCACGCTCATGTTTCCTTGCACTTTGCTCCGAAGGAGAAATCCTCTCATAACTTACATTGCCATGATTCACGGCAGTCGGTTGTTCCCTCGTGTCTGTCATTAAGTATGAAGCAGTCCATGTATTCCTTGCACAACGAAATTTTTCTATCTGAGATATGGGTGACTGCGGACGCTTGAATACAAGATAGAAAAATGGTTTTATAGATAAGCAATATTTTCATGGGAATCTAAAAATTCTCCGGCGGTTTCGAGCTAAAATTTTATTGAATGTTTTGTAATAAAATGACGGTCTAGCATTCAAGAGAAAGAAGGATTTACAGTCCAATTAGTTTTTCAAATCAATGACTCAATAATGCGAAAAAATATTCCCTAATACTTTCTTGGTTCATGTCCTGTAACAACGACAGAGGCACATATGACGAAAATTGAATTTAAAAGTGCTGAATAAGGTATTTGAATTACTAAGTGTTGAAAAAAGTCATTACTTTGATAAGAGCGGACTGTTATACCTACGTAACTTAGATGGTGAACACAATTTTTTCACTCAAACACTGAAGGGTAAATTTATATCGGACGGAGGGAATTATTATTTTTATTATTCTCTATTTGGATCCATAATTTAACTCGCAAATCCCCTCCACCACATTCTTCGAAAACTCCCGCAACTTTGGAAAGTTACAAATATTATAATTAGGTTCTAATGTCCAACGTATAATAGGGAAATTGTTTTACCTTTCTCAATCCTAGTATTTGCTTTTACATTACCGAATATTACGTTGACAGAGACGCTGTGATTTTTATCGAGTCGGAAACTCGTAAATGACTGCAGTGGCTAAATCCGGGGGAGACTCCACTTATGAAATGCTGCCAACGAAATGCCTCTTTGCATATAGAAAGTTGAAGCCAACACCTAGGTGATCTTTAGACTTCAAACTAAAGCGCAGTTAAGTTATATCGTGGCTATTTCCTTATAATCATTGTGATTAATATAAAACTTGATAGCATAATATTATTCGTGATTTTTAATAACCTCAGTTAATTTCTTAACCACGAATATTCTTTACTTTTTTTACTAATGAGTTAACTGTTATTGTCCTCAACTTCACCAGAGTTTTTTGCCTGTTTCGCTGCTAAGTTTTTTTTCCCGACTGCCGATAAAAGCATTAAATACTTTCTCAGGCTAAATTTATGGAACCATGATTGAAAACGAAGTTAGTTTTTAGTCAAGAAAAATCACTATGTGAATGATTTCCATTAAAAATCAATGATTCTTGTAAGCGATAGTGTAATGTGCAAGATGTCGGCGAGTAGGTGGGAGAAAATTGGAAACCCTTATGCACGAATTGGAACGTTTTAAAATAGGTATTTCTCTTGTAGAGCCGTATTCCGACATGAACCCATCACAGTAGCTTTACGATCAGTTTGACTTACGATAAATTCGACAAATAGCCTGACCTAATTTCATCCGAACATTTTCAAAATTAAAATTCCACCGATTTTGTTATTACTTGCCCGATATGTCATTGATCATGCTATTTTACGCTTTCTCTGTTAGCGGAAGATATTTTTAACACACAAGGCACATTCTTGTGCGCTGATGCTCATGAAATTGATAAAACATGAAATTTGGTTTACGATGAGTTATCTGGAATGGATTAATATATACAAAGTTCTACAGTATTTATATTACTCCACGAAGCACCCGCAGGACATTATATAGTGGAAAAAATAGATAGAGTCATTTCGTCTCACGGGACAAGCGGATTGGATTATGTCGCAGTGTTACAGAATAATGAAAAGTACTGAACGGCTATAAAACGAAACAAAAGTAGATTATTTAAAAGTTTTCGAGGTACTTAACTGCGTTTTTACCTAAGAATTTAAAACTAATCAATATTTTCACAAATACAAGCACGGTTCAGGAAAATACCTACTGAAACAGAAACCCTGCATAGAAGTATGCATAATATACATTTGAGAGGTTGACGATAACAAATTTGGCCCAGATAAATAAATATTCTCACGCTTGTTCGTGCAAGCGATGCATAGGTTCAGCGCTATTTTATAAAGAAATTGGAAGTAGGAATTTAAAACATTACAACACAATGGATTTCGAGGTGGATGAAAACCTATTTGAAATCAGAGTTCAATAAACATTCTATGTGATTCTATACGAGAATCAAGCTTATTGTCTCTACGTCTTAACAAATTAACTCCTATTTATTGCTAATGGTATTAGCAAAATGAGACATGGCAATATTTTTACAGAATTTATTTGAACACGTTGTGCTTTAACAATATTCAGCAGCAATGAAACAATATTTGTGTAACTATGGAACGCATTGTTTTCAAATAAGTCCTCTGGGAATATTGCAATGTGTCATTTAACTAATATTAAGTACGTCAACCACATCCTACCACATATCACTCAATATAATACAAATTTCAATTCATCTGAGTCGTAGATGACGCTAAAATCGCCCAACACTTCCATACGCTGTGCGCCGCGGTATAAACATCTCGCAACCCCTCCATCTTCTGATTATCGGGTCGTGACGAGGCGTTTTCTGCGGAATAAACAAGGGAGGGCGGAATTTCGCGGCCTCGGTGGTGCGGAAGAAATGAAGAAGAGGGCGTGGTTGAGTGTGGAGGAATCTGAGGAGATTTAAGGGACCTTTACAAGAGTTTGAGGACACGGTGGGAAGGGAGATGTTATTAAGGGAGTGGGGAAGCAATTGATACGGTCCGCTGCCCTTTAGTGGATGAAGACAGGGGGCGAAATGAGCGGGAGAAGGAGTAGGAGGAGGATTCGTCCCCTATTGCAAATAGAGGAAATGTGGTGCAACTTGAGGGTGTTGGAGGTAGCCACGATTTGGGCACCGGAAGAAATATTAGTAACTAGGAAGGCACTTGGCGTTTCTCGGGGTGGATATTACCTTTAGAAGTGGGAAACTTGGAATTTTATGGTCATATAGCAGGATTATTAGGTGAAGGAACAAAGCAGGTATGTTGGCGGCATATCGGTATCAATTTCCATGTGATACCGTGCATGAGATCAGCTTATACCCCGATCCACAATGTGTGAATGTAATGCATACAGTAGCGTAGCCACGGGAGGGTTTTCAGGGTTACAACCCCTCTTTCAAAAGAGGCTCCAAAAACGAGTAAGATGGCCGCAACAAATAGAAAAATACTTTATTTTAATAAATTCTCGTAAAAAAATACTGTTTTTGAATCCTAAAAATCACGTTTTCAGCATCAAAAATCCCCAGACCCCCCCTTTATGCCTTGAGGTGTATTCCATACAACCCGGGAGGGCCCCGAAATCTCCGGTTAACCCCCCATTTCAAAATCCTGAAAGCCCCAGTAAAAAAGCTTGCACTGAGGGGATGAATTGGTAAGTGTTGTATCCTTTTAGTTGTTTTCCCTTTGAGACTATCAAGATGTTTGCCTACCCGGCATGATATTCAACGGTGGTTGTTGTATGACGTGACGTAATAAACGGTAATGAGAAAACGACAAAAAGGACGCGTCGTATGCAATCGAAAGTACCTTTACGAGGTTTAATAGCATGAAATGCAGCTATGTACCAACTTTTTTTGAGATCCGTGCATCCGTATGGAAACTGGCGGGGAGACAAACTGACATCCTCTTTTATATATAGTCCTCATCCTCACTTAATATATGTAGATACATCCAGTGTAGTCTACAGCGGGAAGAATTGCACATGCCACGTCATGGAGAACGATTTATATGGGGTATGAAGGACATTTTGCGGATTGTAAAAATGAACCATGAGATATTCGAGGCATGAACACTTTCTAATCGTTTTACAGTAATGTATGCATGCATGGAGAAGGTTGGTAGTCAAGTGGGTGGAGCGCTTGACTGGTGATCCAGGGGTCGTGGGTTCTAATCGCGGGTGAAGCCTTCGGATACCCCAAATCAAAATCCTCACAGCATAAGGTGGCCCAGGGAAAGGAGATCTGGGATCTCTACCCTGAATGTATGAAATTCACACGACTGTGTGCTAGTCCGGGGTGAGTTCTACCTTAACATAACCAAAACAACCTTCGGGCTGAATTACTGAGTGAGTGATACATATATGGGGAGAATGGTGGCCTGAGGGTTAACGTGTTGGGCTACTGCTCGAAGGTTAGTACTGAGGATGAAACATTTTTAATCCTTCAAAACAAATTTCAGTTGGGGAGGTTGTGCAGGGTTAAGGAATGGCCTCTTTGTCCTACATCTGTGAACCTTAGACGCCTTTAACTTAGTCTGCTTTGAGCTCAATCGAAACCAATCTTCAGTTTGAGGTACCTACTGACAATGCTATTCGTAAAGGATTAAAAATAAAGGTGGAGGTGATGTATTCACCATGTCTATGGTTGAATAAGTTTACAAAATTTAGCCCTGGATAGAGCAACCATGGCTAAAAAAAATTTTGGGATGGCTTTCGGAGAATTTGTATGCTACTTTTGGGGAAGGGTTCACCTTGAGAGGGTTCAACGTGAGACCGGGTCTGCCAAACTGTAGAGGTGGGGGTTTGATTCCTAGATACCCACATCACCGCCTGTACTTTGTGTGTGGGTAGTGTGTTGTGGGTTGTGGGTGTGATAGTTGGTTTTTGGTGGGAATGCGCCATCAGTATTCTAAGGAATGGGCATCCCGGAAGAACAGAGAGCCATTTCACACTCTGGACTATGGGATGATGCTAAGGGGCCTCTATTTTTTGCCCTATCTCCACCGCTTCCCTTTCCACTTTGACAGCTTCCCCTACCCTATATTCTGCATCCCCTCTGTCTTTCTCCAACATTGGGAGCCTTGAAACCCAGAGAAGCGGCAGTTCCGTGCTCGAAGTGGGGTCGGAGCAGAAGAAGGCGGCTATGGAGGCCTTCTCCTCAATCAACGTCAGCCTTAAAGGGAGCAAAATGGATGCGAGATACTCGACCCTCTTTTCCTTAGTTTCCACCCACAACCCCTTGCCTTTCCGAACAACACCACCACCCCCTGCCTTCTCATGCATGCCTTCCCATCCCTCTAACCCCCTCCAATTTTCATAACGCCTTCCCATTACGTCACCCATTTATTAGAAAAATCGGTATAGCTCGTCCAAATTTCGTGCCGTCATCCCTTTTCTGTTTACCTCGTTACTATCGCGCCCTCGCTGTCTCAGCGTTTGACCTATAAAAAAATGTGTGCCAATATGCTGAGCGTCGAGTCAAGTGATGCATCGCTCTTGTTCTGGGAGAAGATGAGTTTGTGAATCGGAAACTTATTCTCGGGCACCCAACATCTTGTGATCTATCTAATTGTGAAATAAACAAAGCTCAAACCTCTATTGCTTTATAACAGATTTATGATTCGGCTAACTCTACGAATATAAATTTCAAACGCTCCTTTGAAATTTTAATTTTCCACACACTGCACACTTGAGCAAAAGTAAAACTGCTTCTAATATTTTGCTCTGATTGTGAAATATACAAATTACCAGCTGCTATTGTTTCGATAAACAGAATTCTGTTTAAAAAACTTTTAGGAATTGAAATTTTAATCGTTCTTTCTTAATTTTATTTTTTTCTAAAAATTGCACTTTTGAGCAAAATTAAGTACTGAATATACGACAAAAAGGTACTTGGTTGGAATCACAGTTTAAGTAATGTGAAAATGCGAGGAAATAAAATTTGAAATAACAATATAGAAACAGTCGTTTTACGGCCTATCATATTTGAGCAAAACTCATTGCTAAAAACAAAATGCCAGAAAATTCATATTTAGGTTGTTTTTGTGCAGTTTCGAAAAAATGATTGAACGAACGAATGTAACAAATGACTTTCAGTTCAGTTTTGTGGATGATTTTTAAAATATTGCCACCAACCTAGTCTTATTAAAGATCGGCAGATATTATGTGTGCTTTGATATCCACTTTCTAAATGTGCGTATATATCAATATTCAATTTTAACGTTATGTAATGCATGAATATAGCCTAATAAAATGAGATATTTTTTTATTAAATTGAAAAAAATAATTACTGTTATTAGTCGTACCGTCATCTCTTTTTTTGAGTCTTGCTATTTTCGTATTCTCGCGGTGTTTGCGTCCCACAAAAATATCTTGTATGCCATTATGTTGAGCGTGACATCATCGCCCATCATGTTGTGAGTTATCGTCATCATTGCGAGAGAAGAAAGAAAGACACCGCAATTTACATAAATTAATGACACTCATATGAGAAGCAGACTAAAATTACTATGCATTTGACTTATGTGGTTATCCTGGCTGATCCTGTGAAGGCAAAAAATAGAACATCAGCCACCAAGTGTATATCTAGGATAGCTAAATTCAGTGACTGAGGAAAAAAGAATTTTAAATCAGTAACATAATGTAATACTTTTTGACATTCACTTTGAAAACCTTTGTAGGTTATGGTGCACGAATAATACCGTGCTTATAGCGTCAAAATGGCATAAATCGTCTTTGAATAACCACCAGTTCGGAAAAACGCACATTCCTCATCGAATTAGCTACAGGAAGGAAGCCAGTCCTTTCCGACGAGATATATTAACATAAAATATAAAGTCATGAAATAACATCGATTGCCTTACAATTCAACCACGATAGGCTCAACTTGTGGAGATGCATTTTGTATTCAAGCTGATATTTACTACTATTTCACAGACATTTGTTTAGGCCGTAAATCCACTATCGTCAGGTATGATATTCCTTTTGACCGGCAATTAATTAAGTGAAATTATTGTTTTCCGTTAATTGCAACCTTAGTCACGAAATTTAAAATTGATAAAATTTATTTAAGATATCTAAATAAATAAAGCAAGTTCGCTTGCCAATTGAAAATATGAATAAATTATTATTCAAACAGTGCAAGCAAAATGAAAGTAAAACATGTTTCTTTGCAGGGTTTCAATAACATCAGCATAGCTTTAAATGGCTTTGAGTTAAGTTTTGTATTTCTTTAAAGATGACGGTAACTGAGTTTCAATAGGAGTAGGTTGCCTTATAATTTACAATCTCATCCACCCGAAACATTTATAAACCGATATTCGGTTCTACAAATATTACCTTTTTCAATGAAGAATTAGTTTGTAAAAATCAGTATTATTAGCCGTGCCATTGTCTCTATATTGTTTACCTTGTTACCATAGCACACTCGCTGTCTCAGCGTTTGACCGAGCAGAAATAAATATGTATGTGGAGTGAGCGGCTCACCATATTTTCTACGAGTGTCGACCATCTTATGCGATAATAATTTTTTTATATAGTTCGGAAAATAAAGAAATATGGCCAATATGAGCAAGGAACTCGCTTCTCTACAGGTTTAAAAAAATATTTCCGGACCATCATTAATCATCCTCTACCTTTTTGTTTTCTTTTTAAAATTTTACAAGTAAATAAGAAGTCCCGTTTTAGGTGCTCTATTTCACCTGATAAAGCAAGTTAACTTAAACTGAAAGATTGAATAAATTGGGCCTTTTTGAAGTAGGCATGATGCTGTAATATTCGAAAATAGATGGAAGTATATAGATTTTTAAGGCCATAAACTAACCAGAGATAGTATCATATTTAGTTGCAATGTTTCTTTCATTGATATTTTATATGTCAGGTACACTTTTCCATTGAATAAAATACTATTTTGTACTTTCGCTCAAAAAATCTGATCAAGGATTAAAACCTTTGATTGGATGTCATTGGCAGCCTGATTCTTTATAATATGTAAGCATTGCGAAGTTGGGAAAAAGCAGTAAGGGGTAGTATTTATTTTAGCAATTCTTTCAACAAATTTGGTACAAAGGCATGGCAAAATGGTAGCACTTCATACGAGATTACAGTACTATTAACGTAGGTATACTACCAACTCGCAAGTGCGTCAGTCTTACTAAAATAATTTTATATATTATTTGGTAAAAATTGTCTACAGGGTGAATTTATATCTTTGATCATCATCATATATGGCTTTCGTTAACAATATTTACTTATGAAGAGTAAATATTAGTACATTGAAAAAAATATCTAACAGTTTTTTTTCTAATTTGATCGATACTTGATCACCAAACAGCTTTTTACGGATTAATATTGAGATGATGTAGGATTGGAAAGTAGGAAATATTGATACCCAAACTTAGCACCTCTTCCAGTAACTCGATTTTAATACAACTTTGGGAATTTTATATTTGGAGTTGGAAATATCAATAGCTTCAAGATTACTTGTTGATATAAATCGCAAAGCCATCATTCAACAACTGCACATACCGAAAGTAAGGACGTAATCAAGTGGATTGCACTCAGAGTAAAATTACTATTGTTGGTTAATTACGAAATTTATAATAACATATGTGATGTAAACGATGCTCTTAATCAGGTTTCAATTACATTTAGAATAATAGTTATTGCATGGCCTCACTCAGCAAGACTCACCTATATCAATTCAATTAATATGACAGCTATTCATTGGATATTCGGAGAGCTAATGTGCACTTGGAGTAATAAGTTCGATTATTTGTTCTGAATAATAATTTCTCTTTGATAATGGATAGACATTATCTGCTGATTCCCCTAAGAGAATAATGAATTGCCTCTTATAGGCGAATGGTGAAGGATTTCTTCCTTATGAAACGGATATCTTACGAATAATATTCCGTCTTCTCCTACAAGGTGAATCCGTAGGGCCTACACTTGGAATGGATGATATTAATCACATTAAGAGAACACTTTCAAGATCTCCATAAAGAGTAGGATTCCGTGCACCAATCAGTTCAAAGGCAAATTTCTCATTTCAATCACAGATTATCTTCATTTTTTCGTTGCATAGCATGAAGCACTGAGCCCTTTTTCAATTACCGCTCTCAAAGGATTGATTTGTGCGGAAACGACGACAAAATTAATATCAGTTCACGTTTCATGAATTCATTAACGAAATCTCTTGCTTGAAAATTTCACTAAAATTGATTGAAACTGATTTGAATCCGTAATCTTAAATTACTTTGGGCGGACCGATATTAGGAATAAAATACCAAAGTATGCTTCCAGACCATTTGTCACAATTGATGATTCTCCATTCTCCATTAATAGCTTTAAAAATTACATGGAAAATTCAAATTGTAACAAATTACTCGCTTCAAATCACAGTTGAAACAATTAATTTGTGAAATAATGGCGATATAAATTGACGAAATGTGGAAAACACGCTAAATTACTCTAAAAACCTTTGTGTCCTCATTATTATTCCGATGGGCCAAACCTCTTTAATCGATGTCCATCCCTCGCATAGCGAAGAAACTAAAAAAAACATATCTTTGTCTTTAAGCGCTTCCAGTATGTCATCTTCTTTACCTTAACCCTGAATCACACTATAATTTTCTGTATCCCTTTCTAGCGATTTTTCCAGTGCTCATTCAAAATAATGCGGATGAATTACCATGATCCTTTCCCGCGATGGCTCCAGGAACGGGATCTCCTTTTACCACGGCATGTCCATTTCTCCGCAGCTGAAAACTATCTCTAGCACCGCTTTTTAGCCAATCTGAATGCACGGTCGCTTATAGCGATGGTAGCGCAACTTTTATTTTTTAACAGAAAGAGTATCCTTTGAGCACGCCAACGCAATTGAGTTATACATTTTATTAACCATTAATTTTGGTGCACCTAAATACGAATAATATCGAAGTAAAAGAGTGAATAGGTTTTCCTAATATAGGAAGTGCCACGACGAGCAGTGAAAATCAGATATGGTTCGAAAAAGAACGGGTACCATATTAGAAAAAGGGATGTCAGATGACCGACTGTGATTTAAAAAAAATAGTGGGGCGCGATCACTTTTTTTGGTCACTTACAAGCTATTGCTGAAGCCATCAATAAGAGGGACGGAAAAATTATTGAGTCACTCAGGGTTTATCAAACTTATAGCTATAATTGTTAGTCATGACCTCTTCATTTTTCTCATATAAAACTTGAGCTTGAAATTAGGTCAAATATGAATTGTTAATAATGAGCATTTTGATTTTATCGCTTGACGTTTCCATAGCAAAAATTTCGTTATACATGACTGCCGTATCTTAGCCTTGCTTGTAAAGTCGTCAGTGCTGCATAAATTCATCAGTGATGTAGTATTATCTACGGTGCCCCAGAAAATGGTTTTCTTTAGCGATTTCTGTTCAGCTCCCATCGTGGGTCTTCCCGCAAATATAATACGTAGGTCTCCTCTCACTGCTGCATTGATTACTTTAATTTCACGTTTTGATACCTCTGATAGTATTTTTGAATTCATTTAAATAAATTATCAGGTTATCGCGTTGTTTTCACTCCAGGTGTAATTGTTTGAATTGTACATTGATGTGTTTTTGCTGTTTCCAGGCACGCTCTTTGTGAAAATCACTTCGGCGACAATTATATAGATAGTACTTCAGGACTGTTTCTGAGACCTTTCTGATATCTTCGAATGGTTTGACAACATATCCATTGCGAAGGGCTACCTCGGACTAAACTTGAGACCAGATTTCCTAAGGTGCAGCAAATTTTCCGACAACGTGACTTATGGAACCACGCCGTAGCAAGATATAACTCCGGAATATCCCAGATCAAGATCTCAGTATCCTGTTCAGGGTCTCATATCCGGACTGCGGTCGCTGACAAAGTGATTCGGCTACCACATTGCCATAGTAGGGGCTAGGGAATGAACACAGCGCTTGATGAGAAAATCACCCCGAATTTAAGATTTAGGATTTCTGTCTCGTGAAGGACATGTAAGAAATTTTGTTGGGGTTAAACTGTAATGGATTTTCAAGGATGTTTCGGGTTTTTAAACGGATTTTAGAAATTGTTTTGAAGAGCAGGGAAGAGAATGTTGAAATGCAGTAATTTTTTAGGTATCTTTCATAATGCCACGTTGCTCACATATCTTTGGGGTTAAGGTTCCCCAGTGCATAGTTTAATTTAGATACGTATTGACATGCACCAATCGGGCACCATCCAACATTTTTCTTGCTTAGTATTAATAATTTAATTAAATCTTAAGTTTTTCTTAAAATTTTGGAATTGAATGATTATACGCCGTACACAATCTCAGATTCAACTATACCTCAAATAATAATTATGCCAGTATTTTCTTAGAGATTCCTCTCGACCGTGTTTCCATCCACGAACTTTTGACTCACCGGACCACTGTGCAGGCTTGATATATAACATGTGTATTTTGAAGCGTGGCGTGAGCGCTGAAATGGAGTTCACCTTTCACTAGTGGCTTCTTGATAGCCCATATTTTCTCACTGCAACGCCCTTGATGGATAGGGAAGGCCTAACATCTATATTAATACAGTGAACTTCGGTAAAAATGCCATCGTATGGAAGGGACCTGGATATCGTAGTAGTGTGCTCGCACTAAGTTTTAAACATATTACCACATTTCGCACGAGACCAATGATTCAATGCTTGATGTAGCAAATATTAGAATGGGTCTACTCCATGTACTCTGAAAATTTTATGACGATTGCATTGACAATGCATCAGGAGAAAAGACAGAATAAGGCCCGTCCACCCTTAGAATGCCTCTTTGACGTCACTTCTCTGGAGGGTGATCTCCAAATATTGGGATCGAGAACGGACTGATAGAAGGTAAGATCCGTCGGAGTGTTTAAATGGAATCTATCGGTTGTCGTCCAGGGCTCAACCATCAAGTAGTCCCCGGGATAGAGTTGGTTTCTGCGGTGGAGCATACTACTGGGAATCAGAACGGAAAGGGCGTGGGTAGCCTGAAAGCCATTAGAATGGTGACTATCAAAAAGGACTGCAGGAGAACGGGAGAATAAACGAAAACACGTCTAGAAATTCCAATTCCCTAAAAGGAACATGGAGGAACAAAGTGCACCGTGAGCGCAGTTGCGGTAGCTTGGTTGTGCACAGACGGGTTCGTCTGTTTAAAGTGTCAGTGCGAAGCTAATTTGGAAGTTCATGCTCCGTGTTTATTTTATCAAAACCTAAACGTTATATGTTAATAGAGCTACATGGCATGTAGTATTATACTAGTATCATGCTAAAATTTATATGAGTGGGTTGGAAGACAAGGGGTACGGGAGTTTTTTTTTAATCGGGTTAAGTAAGGTTAATTGTTAGAATAAATACACAAAAACCTGGTTGCCAAGGGAAACGAGTGAGTCTCTATTCTGTGCTGACATTTAGTGGAAAATCAAATGCACAACTAAGTATCTAATTGATCTCGTTTGTTTTCTATGCCTAATTTCTGTAGCAAACTCTCTGTAGAAAAGAGAAATCCCTTGTACCCCGTGGCTTCCAACCCACTCACATACAATCGTGCATAATTGGTTGCGATGCATTTGTGATCAAATTTGTATTTACTAACTTGTTCACTAACTCTCTATTCACTAACTTACACGGATTCTTCTTGTATAAGAATTCAATTAAAGGTCCACAATTTGAGAAAGCTATTATTCCTTAAAGTGCGTTTTCCTACACTTCATGTTCTACTTGACTCATGAGGTGTGGTTTTGATAACTTATATTCAAAACAGTTATTATTAGTCTGCACTTGTTTCTAAAAATATTATGGGAAAGTCCTTTTCCTTCAATAGGTATTCTTCCTATAGCCACTTTGGTCAACTTCAAATTAAAATCCCTGACACGTCTGTCTGCAATACGTGGAGCAACATTAAACAATTTTATTTAGGTTTTTAAATAAAATTAAGATATTAATCTTCCGTGATTTTTTTATTCTATCTGAAGTATTAGTAGGAATAATAATTTAAAATTAAATGGGATCATTACCCTACTGAGCTTTATTTTTGATTTCTTCCACTACTAATAGTTTTCAACCACTTATCTCATATTGATTGCTCTTTTATTCCGATGTTTTACAAATTTAAAATTTAATTCTCCATATGTAAGCTGCACCACCGTATTTCCTCTGTATTAAGGATTTATATTTCTTGATGATATTTTAGTGGTACTTGTAAATATTTTTTCCTGTTCATCTCTGCTATTTTAAATTTTATATCATCAGCTGCATAAATATCCTTAAGCTCCTTCTAGAATTCTAGTCAACGTCCAACGTAAAATAAAATTTACAAGTACAAATTCATAGAGTATTTTTATGTATAAAATTCAATTTTTGCCCAAGAAAATAAGCTGTGCGCTACTGTCACCCGAAATACGTGCCGTTTCATCTAGAGTGGGAGGATAAAAACTCGAATGCGACAGCTGTAAATATAAATCCGGCGAAGGAAAGCTCTCACAATGGCCTTCCAAAATGTACCAGCCTGGTCTCTCTCTGGCTCCGCCAACGGATCACGGAATGCAGTGACTTCTGGCCCATGCGAGGTGTAGGAGCCGTCAAAGAGAGTCACCAGTTGGCATATCGGTGCAGATAAATTCTCGCGGGAGCAGACGATTTGATTTATTTTCATGCATAAACATGGCCTTATCAGAGGAATTTGCAGGGCTCTCTTGCGGTCTTCGACCTCCCATACCTAAGAGCCTGCTGTGACCCATATCGCCCCTCCGCCGAATGAGCATCTGTCCTAGTGCAACATAGGGCAATAAATCTGTTCAGCTATTTCTTTCTCGCTCTCCTAGGCACTTTTGTTTTGAGCCCTTGAGTTTTTGAACACTTGAGTTTTGGGCGAAGTAAGACATTTGTTTCTCTAACCCTTCATTAAAAATAAATATATCTCTGAAGTCCATGGTAAATGCCTATAAAAATGGCATTGGAGGCCAGGATTATATCAGCGAAGAATTGTTTCATTACAGTAATTTCTATTTCCATTGAAGAGGTGGAAAAAGTAAAGCATTTTGAATACAGGTTGAAATTATTGAAATATGTTTGGTTTTGGATTTTTTAGTTTTTCGTCTCACAAGGGTAGATAATATTTCAATAAAATAAATAGCACCGCAAATTTTCAAGCGTGGTCGATCCTATTAAAAATTAAGAACCCTCGAGACGTTATGCCGACTCTTCACTAAGTTTTCTTAAAGCAGCAGGTGGGTAGTAATATATCTTTTAGAATTTCCATGAGTTGAACATTCTTTGAATTCCTGTAATTCACTTCCTCCCGAAGTAGGATTCTGTGGCCTCATGCATGAAAATTGTTATCGTTTACATCCATATTATGTATATCTAACAAAATCTTCAAAACTTTTACCTTAAAATTAATTGTCTTATGAAAAATACAATAGTGACTCTACTATAGATTCATTTTTTATACGCATTGAATGCACAAGGAGTGATAGAACTCATGAATCTATTAAGTGGCGCTTTATAATGCAAATTGACCAGGAGAAGCCTGCACTGGTAGATAAACTAAATCACTTCCATCTCTCTCCCATGTTCAACAGTGCCATCTCATGCCTCACAATGGAAGTTAAAACGATTTCAATAGTAGAGTGTATGGAGAAAATAAGGTTATGTGCAGGAAGAATGGAGTATCGATATGGGGTGAACGAAGCCAAATATGTTGCGAAAATTCCATTGTTGTCGGAGTTTCCTCCCTTCCCTTTTCAAGTTGGGACGAAACGGTGGAAGAGGACTAGAAAGTGTGAGAAAATTGGATGCAGAGGAGATGGAAAAGAGAAGGGTTGGGAGGATTGGGGATTATAGCGGTCTCGGAGACATCCGAATATGTATTCGCAATGATGCGGTCGGGAGGCAAAGGGATTTCCACTCAGTCTAAGGGTGCCTCCACAGGAACATGTTAAGGGTGGTTCCCGGGGAGGAAGTGGGCCATTCTGCGCTAGATCTTGAATTCACAGTGCCGGTGGAAGGGTCTTGTAACGTTGCAAGGCGTTTACATTGAAAGGTGTGGTCCCTGGGAAAGGTTCCATTCTTGTGAGGCTCCAGGACGGATTCCCAAAAGTGATTCTAGTCGAAGAGACATCCTTCATCTCATCTTGAAGCTAATTCATCCACCTGACTGCGAACACAGATTTCCACAGAAGCAGTGTGTTATCCTTCATTTTTGGGTGATATATATATTACAGATAGTTCCCAGAGAAATCGCAACATATCTTATGAACATAATTTCATATATTAGATTTGAGAGTAACAGTTGTTAGTATGAATCCTGCTAAGTCTGACTCATAGAGAACTAACCATTTGAGAACCTTGTGAGAGTAAAATCGGTTTTGAAATTTATATGATCAAATGGATTTCATCTGATGAATCATTTTAGCAAGGACTTTAGCATTTAGAAGAAGGTATTACTCATTTTCATTAGTGAATTCATGTTTCCATTACTATCCGTGTTTATTCTGCGTATCATATTTTTTATAAATTATGAAAATATAATCCACAATGGGTTAAGAAGGCAATGGCAATTCCTAAATGCGTTTTACAAGATAAATATGACATCAACTTTACAAGCACCTCGGACATATTTAATTTAAATTACTAATTACCCCGTTAAAATTTAGAATGAAATTTCATTCAACTATGTAGGGAATGAGGGTTGGGAACCAAAATCGTGATAAATTCGTGATTTAAAGCCTATATTCCTAAGAAATATCTATAAATGGCCTGTGGAGATGGCTTTAAAGAAACTATTTGTAACAGTTTTTCACTGGCTATTTGTTATAGAAATTACTTTCTCGCTGAAGATAAGGTTTAACGTCAAAATAACAGTAGAATTTTTTAATATATAGTATATAAATTTCAGTGCATTGGAGGTAATAATTTATAACGACTGGTTAAATTATGTATTGTGTTTCCTAAAACTGATCATGATTGAATTGGAAAAAATATCAAATTGCCAACATTAACGATAACATTAATTTCTCATTGATCATATGTTCATGCCACTGCTATTTTCAGTAGATAAAAGTAATCAATTATATTCAATACAAATGCCAAAATTCGTTTACGTAATGTTTAGTGAAATAATAATTAATTTATTGTGAACTTAGCATGCACTTGGCATTGCATTAAGAACCACAAAGGAAGATGAAAATCTGTCAACGATGAGAGCTAAAATGTCTTCGCTTCGATGACGACATTCCTTCTATTCATCCATTTATAAATTACGTCTACAAAGAATAGTTCAAAAATTGGTAAAAAATGCTTTCTAGGGAGTTCCGTATTTTCTGTAATGACTTAGAAATAGCTGTCAGCTCAGCTCTTTGGAACATGTCACACATGCTTCGGTAGACGCTGGGATCTACGTTTTTTTTCACAAAGCTCGGGAATTCGGAAAACACATTAGTTCCGCAAAAAGAAGTAAATACCCCACTTATTTCACGAATCGTTAAGCCTGCGGAGCAATCTTTAGGGCGAATGACGTGTCTAATTTTTTCCCTCTCATTCCTGAAATTCCGGCGTTCTTCAGCTGTATATTTTTTGTGTTCAGCTAACCGTTTTCGTAGAAAACAAATGTTGCGGGAAATTGGAGGGAATGGTTTTTTCCTTTTGCGTTGGTGGCATCGGAGCCTCTTCGATGAACAGTGGCCGATAAATAGAGGATTTAGGATGAATCCTTCGTCTCCCCTATTCTTATCGCATGCTTATAAGTAAAGCTAATCACGCATCGAATACGATATAGAACTGAAAAATTCTGTTAAATATGATACAGTGCATAGAAAGTTAAAAGTTTATTCCTTGCAATCAAAATTTTTTATGTATTTTTTCTATTTCTCTAATTTAAAAGGGAATTCTACGAAGTGAAGGACTCAACCATTCTGTACACTGAAAACTATTCCTACAGAAAGAGGTGGATCTAGGTCTTCTGGGGTGGGGGTATCACTAACTTCCATGGTGCCTAATGGTATGTAACATACTCCAATTTTTGAGTCACCTTAAAGGTTCGCTTCTTTTAAAATTTTCCAGTAATTACTGGGAGGCGGTCGCCCCTCATCCCTAATTCTTCCCTGTTTGCAGCAAACTAATCTCTGCGTACTTTAAGACCCAGAGAAAGTTCAGTTTTAATATGAATAAAGATAGTACCAATAAATAAAAGCTACTGAGACCGGCGAGACATAATGGCATGTACTTAAGAATAACCTGACAGTCGAAACGCGTCGTGCTTGGTTAAATAAATTTGTGGAAAATTGCTATCTCTCTTATTCCTTAATTATAACTATTATATATATTATAATGGACTCATTGGCCCTTAAAACGTTCATAAGTAAATAAAAAAAACATGACAACAAAAAAAACACTCCTGAATGATAGCTTTAATAAGAATAATATTGCTAAAATATGCATAGATAACTATTTGACTATTTTGTAGGAGGAACGATAATATCTTACTTTATAAGTCAATATGCTCAGTTTCAAAATACGCACCGTCTCGATCGCAAAGCGAAAAATTATGTATTTTTATCGAAAGACGAAGATTTTAACGGATGCATCGCCAATAAAAGGTATTAGTTTTTCGTGGGGCAGTATGACGATGAATATTTCCCTGGCTTTGAACTAACTGGATGATTCCATTGTCTTTGAGTCTCGGAAACAGTATTTCTTCCCTTTTCCAAGTTTAGCAGTAGTAACATTCAACAAAAAGGATGGGTTGCAGTTTAGGAGCTATTTCCCATAGTTTATGGAAGAATAAGAATTTCATTGGTTTTTCTACATTCTATTTTATTCAACAACGGTAGAATATGCAAAATTGGAAGGAGAAAGTTTTCAGCAGAATCGTTTTTTTTCAGACAAATTTGCTGCTGAGAGTTTTTTGATGAGTAATTGAAAATTTTCCGCGATACATGCAAATGAAAATAAAATATGAAATATAAATAGGCAGAAAAAAAGATTTGGTGAGATGCAAAGAAAGATGCAAATTTGGTGAGAATTTGAAATCTACTGTATTTAGTGAAAATGTGTCCCTCGTTTGCAATGTGAGAAATTTGAAACTCTGGATTTTTTACGTGAAGAAAGCGTGGATAGATTATAAAGCATGTGGTCATCAATAGAATTTTATTGCAAAGTAGATTGATTGCATTTGCACCCGAGCTGGTTCACCATTTTGAAAATTTGAGGAAACAAAGTAAGAATAGTTTCTCTTGCATGGGGTTTTGCTTAATAAATATTGGCGCAAACTGCCGTAGCACTTTCCATATAACATTCCAGAATACGTATTAGATGGTTTTCAAGACAGCTGTTAAGTGATTCTAACGGGGCCATATCGTATTCAACCCAAAATTCCTTCATACGAGTAGATCAGAGCATGTTGGTTTGAGTACCGTCATCCCACCCCAAGGGCTCGTGTTCGACTCGAAGAGGGGTCTAGGATTTTGCCAAGGAATCTCAGACCCTACCTGAGGCTTTAGTAAAGGGCACTCCAATCTGTCGAGGGTCACCTTAGAGCGACCGATCCCTTCCGAGTAGAGGTGGCTGACTGGCGCAACTAGTTCCCTGCCTGTGCTCAGTGTCACATTTTTCAGTTGTCTAAAGCCAATGTTGAGAAGGAATACGTTCATGGCCAAAAGCTTCAAAATTATATACTTGCCTTTTTTATTCAAATTGCTTGTGTTTTAAATTGACGTGGAATCAATTAATCTATTAGTTTAACTCTTGAAAATTGTTAATGATAACAATGATGGTGGATTAATTACCAGCCTCTACCAGATTCCAAGTTTATTTGATACCTTTGGCCAAAGGCGATCTCAGTCATTTTGATCAAATCATTTATTTCTTATACATGAGCAAACATTTTGATAATTATTTGAACTAGCGTTGAAAGCGATGGTTTTGAGTTATGTTATACAGTAATTATAAAGTGGTCCATGATTTAAAGTTATGGATACTATTTTGCATCCTAAAAAAATGAAAAAAATGTAATATAAATAATTTTATCCCATTCTATTATTTTAATTTAATGCAAATCCAACCCAGTAATAATCATAGACAATTTACACACAGGCATGCATTTTGGGCTGAAAAAGTTTTTATTCCTGCCTTGCTGTAGTAATTTTATCTTCATGACTGTACTTTTCTTCTGACTTTTTGTTAAATGATATAGCCAAGATATGGCAGAGGAGTATTAAATTCGCGATGGTAAAACGCGAAAAAGTTTCTGCTTGTCACGACTAAGAAACTTTGAAGTTGGCATTCTAGGCCAAGACATTTTTCATTAGCAGTCTCTTGCCTGTAATATTTCAGCGCTGAAATACTAGCACAATTTAATTTTGGCTAAAAGTTTTCAGGCTAAGATTGCATTAGCGACAAAACCCAAAAGCTCCTTGTTTACTTGTCGGATAGCGTAAGCCTTTAAAATAGCTCCACAAACGTTTACGAGATTCTATTTTTCCGTTTCAACGGTGGCGGAAAGAAAGATAGATAAGAATAAAAGAAAGCAACTAGAGCCTTGAGGAATCTCGTGCAACTGGAGCGACAATATCTCTCCCACATGCTACCATTTCTTTCGCTGCTATTCTCTTACGGTGGCATGGCTGGCGCCGCGATGGGAAAATTTGTTTCTCGCCGCTAGTGGAACAAATGTTACCACTACAGTTTCATCGGAAAAAGAGCAGGAAAGAGGGAAAACACGGGCTCAAAATGTGGTGCAACGGTAATATGGAGTTGGTTTTGGCGTGAGAGGGGGTATTTAGATTTAAAAGTTGACATGAAAAAGTCTAGGCACAAAGACTACAGTTAATATTTGAGGTTTCGCGAATCGCAAAATAATTTTTCGCATCACTGTGCGTCAAAAAAATATGATTTCAAATACAAAATAATAAGTTTTTTATATTTTTAAAGACTCTTCTTAACCCTATTCTACATTACGGAGATTATCGTTGACTAAATAGTGAATTAAAGTGACAGTTACATTAAATACTTGGTTAGCAAAGAGAGATAACAAAGACAAGGAGCTTTAGGTGGTCTCCAAGGTCAGAGGAGCAGAACTGAGCCACCATCAAGTAACAAAAATGTATGCCAACAAAAGAAAATAATATTGCAGTAAATAATACATGAGTGCTTTAAAGAAATAACATCGAAGTAAATATTCAAATATCAAAATCATAATTAAATAGCAAGTAAACAAATAAATATCAAACTAATCAATTCTTGTAGAAAAGCCAGTTTTTGGCAAATCTTAACATTTAAAATGCTGATCTAATTTTTTAAATTTATTCGGGCAATAAATGAAATAACTTTGGCCCCATGTAAAGAAAACAAAGTTTATATAGTGTTAACCTTGGTCTGCTTTTTACTACACATGACTCACTCATGATTAAGCTGCATCTTACAGTATATTTATTGGTATTTAACGATGACTCTCCATCTTGAGAAATGTGCAATTGGCTTGCATTATTTTCTTTGTGGGTATAGTTGTCTAGGTGACAGATTTCAGTGTTATTTTATTATTATTATTATTTTAACGCTTCGTTATTGTTTCCTATAGTTTCCTAAGGAAAAATAAACTGTGCTTAAATTCGTACCCTATTATATTTTACACCATATTACACTGCGTCTATGCTCCCTGACTGGTCAATATTGGAGTAAAGCAATACTTGTCGGTATATTTTTGTGTATGTAACGATTTTTGTGTTAATATATAAATTCTCTCATGATGATTCAATTTTCTTAAGTGCAATTGTAGCAATTAATAATAGCAATTTGGGTGTTTTGAATGCCAAACGAAATGCTTTGATCTACCACTGATATCTTATCGTCACTTTTTTTTGTATCTATATAACATGATATTGCATGTCAGCAGTGACAGATCAAGGATAGGAACAAGCGGTGGGGGGCCAGGTGGGGTAGTCTGGTGTTAACCTCCCAGCAGTGGATATCCGAACAAAATTGCTATTTTATCTAGTGCACATTAGATACCCCAAGGGGTGACTTAAGGCCACCCTAACTCCTCTCCGGATCCACCACTACATGTAATCACGTTCATCAATACGTTACCAAAATCATTGTACAGCAATGTTATACGCAACCATACTATTTTTCCATGATTAATATATTTAAGATACCTTCATCGAAAGTAGTAAAGTTTATCAATCATGAGAAAACATCTCCCTCTTGATTTATATCCATAAACAATATCGCTGCATCGTTTCAAGGAGGGATGAAATCTGGCAAAAGCTCAGCATTGGAATGTCATGCGGTGACTGAGAAGCTGGAGAAGATGGAAACGCTGTTAGGAGGGGGTTGGGGAAGTTGGTTGAAAGGGCAAGGGGCTTAGCGGTTTAAAGGGTGCTCCTGAGAAGGAATTTTATGTCCCGTTTGATGAGAACCAAGCGGGGTGGGAGGAGGGTAGGGTCTGGAGGGCGAAAATATGAAATCGAAACGAGGGAAATGACATTAGGGTGAGGCGTTAGAAGTTGGAATTAAGGCGGACCCCAGCTTCCCCTTCTCTCTCATCCTAGTCACTATTATTTTCATGTAAATCTATGGCAATCCTACAAATGTTTATGTAAATCCTAATGATAATATATGGCAAGTTCAAAAGAAAAATTATCAATATAATAAATTCCAGCATGCTAAGATGAAAAGAGAAATATATTACTGTATTTTTATATCCTTCTCTTTCTCTAATTATTCTACTATCCATTCACTATGTTTACGATGGTCTTTTATGTTTAAGAAGAAGAAATGAATGTTGTGTAACAAGGGACTGAAATTAAAATTGAGGATGAGATTGGTGAAGTGCTATAAGTGGAGTGTGTTTATGTGTCGATCTGAGACTTTGACGATGGGAAAGAGGGACAGGGACAGGATTTGGGCGTTTGAGACGTGGGTTTGGAGGAAGATTGAAAGAATGCGATTCACAGATCGAGTTAGGAATGAGCAAGTATCGAATAGGGTAGTTGAGGAAAGAACATTCATGGATAAAATAAATGAAAAGAACAGTAACTGACTGGGACATGTGATGTGAGGGTATGGCATTTTGAAGGTAGCCTTGGAGGGAACGGTGGAAGAGATCAGAAGAAGGGGAAGGAGAAGGCTGAAGTTTATAGATATCTTAAAAATATAGAGACTTCAAAGAAATGGCCGGAGACAGGAAAGAACGGAGACAGCGTCGGCTCAAGGGATTTGACGACGGGTAAAACGCCAGAGGATTTTGATGTTTACGTAATACAGCAATTTTTTAATTGCCTTTTTTATTATGTTTTATATGTAAATGCATTATTTTAGCTGTACATCTATCAATGTTTAACGGGCCAATAAGTTCACGATAATATTATATTAATATCATTATTTTTATTTTGGCTATAATTTTCACAGTCCGCCGCTTCGCAGCGTCACCACCTTTCTCCTTCCCTCCCGGAAGCGCCTACAGCGCCACCCTACCTTCAGCAGTTGCCCCTCCTCACACGCCACCTCTTCATTTCTCCTACTTTTCCTTTTTGTTCCGTGGTGGAATTTGGAATTACTTCCGCGTCCACGGGTTGCTTCTCTTCTCAGAGGGTGAAAATCCTGGCAGAGGGCGCAGGGACTGGTTCTCTCGTGAATAGGTCGGAGAAAAAAAAGCGTAGAATGGGGGATTTTGATAGAATAGCAGACTGGAAACTGAGAGGAAGGGAAGGAAGCCTGTTCAGCTGGTCGACTGACTATCAAGTTTTTTTATGCTCCGCATGATCCTGGGATGGCACTGATATTTTCATTTTTCACTCCCAGCTCTACGATTTGAGAAAATTACTGTAGCATGCAATTCTAGGACTGGTTTGGCGTGGCTCTGTTATATGTGGCCTTTAACTCCTTATTTTCTTTTTCAATAACCTATACACTTAGAGGTTTAACCTATGAGTTTTTCCGATGGTTTTTTTTTCAAATTATTCTTAACGGAATTTAATATCCTAGTTTACTCCTAGTAACAATTATTTATCTGCATAAATCCATTTATTGGGCTTAAATTACGCCATCGGTTTTGTGATTTTTACTCTTGAAATAATATCAACTTCTGTGGAAGGATATTTTCTTATTTTCAGGGACTAAAAAGTGTAATTTTGAGAGAATTCGCGTTTTTAGGTGTATATCATTTTGTGTTGTTGCATGACTACTATATGATTGTTGCTTAATTTCGTTAATATCTAATCAAATGTCGCACTTATAGTATAAATTTCATTTGAAGTATTTTTTTTACAAGCGTGAGGTAATAATACCTGTTGTAGGATCATTTCACAAATGGTAATACATGGTATTTACTTAGATTATTTGAATTAATATTTCGTCCATGTGATCTTAATCATCATACAATTGTGATCAGAGGACAGAATATGAAAAACGTTTGTATAGACTATAAAAATATCATTTTAATTCCCCTGTTCATTGCTGTGGATAAAATATTAATAATAGTTTTTGGATAACATGCTCGATCAAATTCCTTATCAGTAAGTTTACATATTAATACTTGCCAAACAGTTTCAATAATAGGAAAGAAGGTTAAATATATGCAAGCATTCTTTGCAAAAGCTCTTATCTTTCCCAAGCTTTCCTTTCTATGCGAGGGGTTATGAGACTTTAAGTATATTCAGGGGATTTTCTTTGTATAAGACTTTCAAGCAAAATGAAAGTGCCCTCATTTTTTTGTGATTTTAACTTATACACCATCAACTTGTGCACACATTTCTGTTGATTTTGTGGATTTTTATTTACCCTTATGGGACAAATTTCCCTCTTTTATATTTTCGTGGTATTCCCCGATGCGTTGCAATGTCATCCTCTTCTCGGGTTGTTACCATCGCCGAAAGGCTTTCCTCTAAGATCCCACTGGGTATATTCTTCCTTGCCTCTCGTGTGTCTTTTCTTTCTTGAAGCTGACATCACTTTCTGCGCCTGCAAAATATTTTCCCTTGCCACACGTCTTTATACAGTACCACTATAACCAGAGAGAAGAAAAGGTACTGTAATCATTGAAAGTAAATTATGGCTTCCGGTTGCATGCAAAAAATCTTCATTGAGGAAATCAGTGAAATAACCACTTTGATCTAAAACTGAATGTAATTTGTCATTTGAATGTGTGTAAGTTTTTAAATTGTAGATAATTGTAATATTAATTCAATTCAAAAGAAGTTCTAGCGTAATTTTCTTTAAACTTCAATCTCAATTGTTTCTACGCAATTGCCAATTATTTACTTTGCAGAGCTTAGATCGCCCCTTGATTTTGCTGCGAGAATTTGGGGAAAAAGCATGCAACAAAGCACAAAAATATACCGATAAGTATTGCTGTACTCCAATATTGACCTATCAGGGAGCTTAGATGCAATGTAATATGGTGTAAAATGTAATAGGGTACGAATTTAAGCACAGTTTAGTGTTCTCTAGGGCATTCAAAGCATACATCATGAAAATATTACAGAAGAAAACTGTTGCTGACTTCAACAAAGAGCATAAGCTCAAAAACTATCTATACCTTTCGGATTGCTGCCTGCTGATGATGAGAATACTAATACCTCTCTGAAGTACAATCGTGTCACCACCTTCACGAAAATGGCTCATTGGGTTATCTACGTATCCACTAAATTATTGAATGATTTTAACCTCTTGACCAGTTCAAATCACAAAATTATTTCTACCATCGATAATATTAGTTTAAAAAATCGTGCATGTTATATCCTCTACCAACGCATCAGCAAATTTATCGCTTACTTTTTTATCTATATATTTAGAATAAAATCCTACTCCAAGGCAGTGCAGTTAATTTGTTTTCTGCCCATGAAATAACAGTATTTGCCTCGAAGAAAGCAAATATATATGGCTCTCTCAAAACGCCGGCAAAGAATTAAATTTGCATAATGTTTTGACAATCCTCGAAAAAAAAAATTAATGATTTAAATCGTCCACATTTCGATGCACTAATTTGCCTTTATAACGCCAGTGGGGAATTCCACTGAAAGTGGATGACTATGCGATAAAAAAATATCTTTTGTGCTAAAAAATACAGTAAAAGCAGTTATTCTCTAACCTGCTTATTATTGGTAAAATTCTAATTTGAAAATTGAATATAAATCTTGCGCTCCAAACGACCCATCGCCATGTTGGCTGAGCGTGACGTCAGAGTCCAGTAAACAATACGTTTATGTGGTGTCAGTTGACTGTTTGTCCCAGTTTTAGAAAAACCTACGTATCTCTCTACACAATTTATTTTTTTATGTGTTAATTTCATCATCAGGCATGTGAAACATTTATCCTAATAATTGTCAGGTTTAAAGAATGTATGCATACTGGAAGATGTAGCACAGTCTTAACAAATAGCTCTTATTGCTTTTTCATCCTCCTCATCTACGGCGATTTCTATAGTGTGTCATATTTTGCATACGTTAATAACTTTAACTTACTTATCTAGGCATGTGAAATTAATTACCTTTTTAATTTTATGGGAGCACCCCATTGATGGCATCTGTATGGACAAGAGTAATTTTTTTAATTTTAATAATTCAATTGATAAGTGTTGTTTTGACTTGCGTAGTCGTAGCCCTACCTCCCTTACTTCCACCCTTGGAAATTTGTTAACGCACCCGTTCCTCCCACTACTCATATGCGTATACTTAGCGGATTCTCACTGACGAACGAAGAGTAGCAGAACGAGAGGGAGAGGAGTAGACGTGTTATCGTTGCTCGAAGAGAATGTTTTCTCCGCAAAGTGTTTCACTCTGTTCCAGGATATTTGCGGTGGCGTCAAGAGAGAGAGAAAACATTTAGTGTCACGCGGGAGGTGGGGTAAGTGGTCCAAACAGAATGGGGGCGGGGGAAAAAGGGGTGGGGGGTAACAAGGCAAATATATTCCACCCCTGCCCTGTCTCTCATCCCCCACATTCACCCGAGTGTCTTACTGATATCAGTCACTTGAGGCGTTAACTGAAGAAATTTATGCTCGTCATCTCTACGCAGCTTTGAATAATTATTTCAAAGGTCCATTAGTTTGATTGATTTCAGTTTAACTGTGTTCGTCGGGATAGCTTATTGATTCGAAATGAAATAAAACTTTTCCAAAGATAAGATAGGTTTGTTTCAGTGGTGAGACTATGGAATCTTCCCGCTATATAACTTGAAAATCAGACTAAAAAAGCCATAGTGAGTTGTGTGTCTTCTACAATGTGAATGATCACGTCCTTTTTCCGTTTTTCGATTGAATTCAAAATGAATAGGAAGATAATAAATGGCAAATATAAGGCTAGACTTCGACTTTTTCTTCAATTTACTCATTTATGTTTTCCATCTTAGATAGTTCAGTTAGTTATTTATCACTGAGACGGCAGCAGGATGTAAATATACTTGGAAAAATCATCGAAACAGTACCAAAATTTAAGCACAAAATCAGATTAAAAGTAAGTTTGTCCTACTTCCCACTTCTTATGATGGCGAAATATTCTTTCGTCGCGTTCCAATGAATTGTGTCATTATCAGTTTGGCGTAAACTATCAAGTTAACTACCTTAATATTAACTTCCTATGTTGCGGAACTCAACACTATAAGTCAACTTAGTCATAATCTTATATTGGCCTGATGATGACGCAATACGGAAAAATGCGTTGAATGTAAATTATGCTACTGAAAGAGATAAACAGCACAAAAAGTTTTATTTTATTTCAATGACTTGCTCGCAAGAAGAAATTTTGAGACAGCAACAATGATTTTCATAGGCTACATATTGCCCATTTTTCCATCCCATATGCAAAAACCTAGTGTTGGGGAATTCCAGAACGGTGAAAGTTAACCAATTGAAAAAGAGAACGCCATTTTGAATGCCGATAAAAGATGGAAGAAATAAAAAGTGAGTGAAATAGAGAGTGGCATTTGCCTAGGACAATCAGCAGGTATTCTTCTCCCCATACGTGATTTTCATGTCTATCTTAATTCCGATAAGGATGTTTTTAATTATAAATTAGTTGTTCGGGCCGGAACAGCCTTATATTTTTCTTTTCTTTTCATTTGAATTTCCCTCCTTTCTTCTTTTTTCCCGCCTGCCTTGTTTTGTTTTGTTTTGTCGTTCTTTTTCGCCAAAAGAGGGCTTGAGAAGCCCAGGAAGAGGTATGCAGGCCTGGCACGGGGATTAGTTCGTCTGTGTCCGGGCGAAACGGACGCGTTCTTTCGCCTGATGTCCAGGCGAAGCAGAAGGCTCTTATCTCGCCGAAACTCGGGCGAGAAGCGAGTGATCGACAGACGCCAAGGTAAGGCGGGATTCTTATTTTCTTTTCCACCCCCGTCATTTCTTCCGTTCACTTTATTTAATTCTTTGGTTTCCAGTCCCTCATTTCTCTTTTCTCATTATTTTCGTCGTAAACGTAAGGCCAAGTTCCGGCCCTGCATGAGTGGTATTTCGGGCGGGACGCAACGACCCCGTGACGCGACATTAGTTATTATCTTCAGCTCCAGTTGAAATTTGGAATTTTCTGTCCTAGGATATTTTGACACGATACAATGCTTGTAAAAATCTAGTGTTGCGGCATTCCAAAAATTTGAAATTTTCCCAAGATAAAAGGGAAACGTGATTTTTGAATGCCAATTCTCAATCAACCAACTCGACGTAGTTACTTTATTTTACGATTGTGTTTGAAATGAAAAGCTATTGCGGTTTTCTGAGATATTTCAAATAGCAGAAGCACCAATTAACTTGTTTCCATTTTAAATTCATAATTTGAGGTATTTAACGCAAAAATAAGTCTATAAAATAGCTGTTTTTGTTATATATATCTACAAGTAACCGACAATATTTTTCATAAACATGATGTTGTTAATGTTGTTACACCTCATTTGTGTACGTTTAAACAGTGTTTAGTGGAAAATTAATAACATTCTCTAGCCTCTAAATTTTTACAACTAAATACCTGAACGTTTTACTGACCTTGTAAAAATGGCCCTATCCTGATTTGTAATTTTTTTAGATCTTCGAAAAGATTCCCCTATTCTGTTTTCATTTTATACAAATGTAAGCCTTTATGCATGAATAATTTGGGCTTTTTAAAGAATGTATTTCAAATTTAAACTTTTAATCAGTAGTATAAATATTATCATATCAGAACTTTACTTACTATTTCACTACTAATGAGAGGACAAAAAATAGTTTCTATAGGGCTACCTTGACTGTTACTCAAGTAAGTTTACTCATTCAATTTTTCGAACTTAGATTAAGCAGTTAGTTATTTATAACTGAGACGCAAAACAGGATGAAATTTTACTTCGAAAAATCATTGAAACAGTTTCAACTTTTTTTATTCAAGCTGACAGTCAGAATTAAAGTCAGATGTCAGCTTCAAGAAAGAAAAGACAAAAAAAGGTTGTCTTAATGATCTATATGTCCTCACAGATGATGATTTGTGTGTAACTAGCTGCCAGAATTTTACTTTCGATGGTTTTAGCAGATTTTCATGCCGGAGATAACTTTAGAAAAAATCTCTCATACGTCAAAGTAAACTACTAGGGATTACAACGACTGAACTTCACATTCATAGAAAAACATGCGAGAAGCACTTTGCAGAGAGAAGAGAAATATAACTGCGGCCTAGTCATCTCCAGTCAGCAAAACCATGTCATTTTCCAAAGGAAAAGAGTCTTTAATTATAGTATTTTAAAATCGGTAAAGGCAGCGAATGAAAATCTGGCGCCTACACGATTAATAAATGAATCACCAACATGTACAAAGGACAGATAAAAAAAGCATATGTCACTTCCACCTACTGTAGCATTTTTTTATTTATAAACTACCTTTTGTTGTAAATGTTTGGCGTGTCATTTATTTTTAATTTCTCTTTTGTAATACGGAGTCGAATTTATATTTCAAAGACCAACGCTATTAATGAATACAGGTCACGTCCATCTAGAACCAAGTTATTTTCAGGACCTTTTATGCTGGTACCTCATATAAACATGCAGGATTTTTAACATCATGTTCATTTTGCTCATGCAAAAATAGTGAGATTAATTTTTGAAAAGCGACTCAGATAAGTTACTTTATATTATTTTAAAAATAGTGAAAAAATAAATGAATTCTTTTCATTATGACCATTTAAATTTAGGTCAAATCGTTACGAGAAAAAAAATCTAGAACGTTTTATTACAGCCATTTTCGTTAAGTTAAAATAACCTGATTTTTGTTACAAAGGTTACATTTTTCTTAGCTCAATTATGATCATGGATGATATTCTTGAAAGACATGAGATGATGTTACACAATTTGTAATTACACAATTTCCTTCCTCGAATTTTTTTTATGGAGACGCATGTCACTTTCCAAAGTTAAGTAACGTTGCGACCGATTTAAGAGTTTGAGTATATAATATACTTTGTGACTGATATATGAGAAAGTATATGCATTTATTATTATCCCTAACAAATATATTTTCAATATTTATCCAAAAGATTGGCAAGAAATAGCTTTGTAAATTGGCGTCCAGTTATCAAATCTTAGATTAATGTGCCGCCGTCTCCCCTACAACCTTCAACGGGAAACCTTTTCCAAATACATTTTTCAGCAGTTGGATCTCTTATTTTATATTTTAGCAGGGGTAACAAGCATTTACAACTAGAAATTTAGCTATTTAAACTTTTAGTTATTTAGAAAACAACTGATTTCTTGAAAAGACCACATGAAATTAAGTGAGCCGCGGGTCGCTGATCTAGATAGAGGGATAATTTCTTTAGGCTACATTTTCCGGGTTTCACCGCGTAGTGGTTGCGTTGGTGACAACAGTTTCTCCTGCATTCCAGCAGGCGTCTTCAGGTCGAAGTCAGAAGTAACGAAGAAGAAATAATTTCTTGTTCGTTCCACATAAAATTATCCCGAAAGTCTGAAATATTATTCCATCTCACTTATAGGTTGCCACATTTAAAAAAATAGAATCGATCTTTGAATAGTTTTCCTTTTTTCGTCTCATTTATTTAATAGTTTCGTTAATTATGGGATGAGTTTGAAATTCATCTCTTATAGATATAAATCTTATGAGTGGTTTTGAGTGTTAAGGAGAATGTCCTGATATCTGATCTACGAATTGCATGAAAATGAAGTATTTGTTTTGCTTGAGCACAAGTGCAAGTTGGAAACCAAAATTTTACTGGGTATATGCCAATCATGGTGGTATTTGAACACCCATCACTGATTGCGATAAGTAAGCAGACAGTATATATTCTTTTTTGAAGAGCTTTGTACAACACGAAGCGGTCGTTAAACCCATCTCATTACCCCAGATATGTTTCCGCCTTTCCGTTTTGCTTACTCTGTCAATTTTCCTCAGGATCATCGTTTGCCAGGCAAGAACGCACGGATGAATGGGCCCGTCTGCCTTTATCATGGCGAGGCGCGCAAGGAGGGATCGAAGCACTTTTTTCCGGGCACAAAGCTATGGAGCGTGCAATATTATTCGGCGAAGGTTTCCTCTCTTCTCTCTTTTGTGCCCACCAATTAGCCGTGATGCATGAAACATCGGATACTCGAATCCTGATTTCCACGAGTGAGAGCATATTTTTTCTTTTTTCCTCTTCAACTATTTTGTTGATTCTCTACCACCTGAGTTTTAACGCCTTCATAATCAGGCGTTTGCTAATTAAGTCACAGAGGTGACCAGATTGATACAAGCGTGAAAATTGGAGCATCAGGGAAATTTTGCGGGGATAAAGTTATGCAGCTATTTTACGAGTTAAAACCCAATATTGCAATATTCACCCCTATGTATTTCGTATTCTTTAGTCATTAATAGTTTAAAAATCATGTTATAGATCACATGCAGTTGACTCGTTACGTAGATTACGGAAACATATGACAACAAATTTAGACGAATAAAAAGTGATTACATAAAAATCTCTCCGCGGCATAGAGAAAAAATAGCAAAAAAGATATTTCAAGTACTTAAAAAGTTTCGTTATCACGCACTTGCTATTTCCGCTGTCATCGATGACAAGACAAATGCATGTAAACAGGATATGTGACGTGGGACTAAACTGTTTTTTCTCCGCGATCGGCACAAAATGTTTCAAATTTTATGCCAAATTTTACTTAAAAAATGCAACAATAAATGTTAACGTCGACATAGGCTATGCTGCGAACTGCTAATAAATCATGCATCACCTAGCTCTGACGCTTGGAAATACTTCATTGAGCGATGTGCGTGAAATATCGCATCCTCAAATCCTGATCGCTGTGAGACTAATTTTTTTCTTTCCCGTGCCAACTACGTTTTTGCTAATCCTCAACCATCCGAGTTTTTACGCCCTCATGCCCGTATGTTTGCTAATTAACGATTCGTGAAGGTGACAGGATGAATACAAGCATGAAAATTGGGACGGCGGAAGGTTTCCTTTTGTACATCTCCGATGTCATCCATCTCAGGATTTATCCTCACACGATGCATGCGTGAATAACTTAGCCAACAAAGCGAGGAATTATGCCAGATAAAGCGAAGATGTAGCGAAATATTTTTATAAAGTTAAGTAAAGCAAATATCCATTCCGGATATTCGACTCGGTATTCATGGATTGATTTCCTTCAGATTGGAATATGTGCCCATATTCATTCGTTCCAATATCATCATTCGTAAATAAATTTGGCTTAAAAGTCATTTCCATCGAATGATTACATAATGCACGCATATTTTCTTTACTTTTGTGGTGGTAGATACAATTGAGGTGACAGTTATAAGCTTGGAAGTTATAAGCCAACCAAAACTTTGGAGATCTCATAATATTTTTAAAATATCATTTAGTATTATTCCATACGGATATATTGCTCTCATTTATAAAAGTAAATGCAAAAGTTTCGGGAGACATATAAGAAAGTGTTACGATAATTATTGCTATTGGTCAAATTTACAATTTTGCATACTTTCCGTTAGAATCTGCCCAGCTTTACTGAAAACTCGTTGCTTCCTTTGATTTAAACGCTAAATCAAAAGAATGTGTTTAGAAGGAAATATAATTCCTGAAGAGGCTTTTACGAGTACTAAAAGGTATGTCCCTGGTGTAACTACGCAGAAAAAATTGGCATTTTTGTTGACGAATTCTGTTAAAATGCCGAATGAATCCTTTTGGAGACATTTAAGACTGAGCATTTTTCAATTTGATAACAATGAACTGTTTGAGCCCTTTGGGTATCACAATAAGTCCAAATGAAGTTCCCTTACGATCAATGAATCATTTGTTATGCTATGATTCATCTTGTAAGCAGAAGAAGTTATTTTGTGACTTTTGAGGTTGTGTTACTTATGTGCGAAAATAATTGCAGTCGTATTGTGTTCCAGGGAAGTGGGGATATTTCAGAGGAAAATAACTCGACCGAAAAATAACTGGACCGGTCATACCTTCTCCTCTTATTGTGTTATTTGCTTAAAACTCATGCTACCACTTATAATTTACTACCTATGAAATAGTTCCTTTTCAAATGAGCTAAGCTCTTTTGAAAAGGAACTATTTCATAGTCGGCTCTTTCATATAAAAAGATCTACCTCTGTTAAAGTTTCATATTCATGACCCAGGTATTCAAATTCAAGATATGTAATTCTATTTACATGCACTAAAAATTTCAAGATAATTTGCCAAAGTTTTAAACATGAATAACGTCGCGAAAAATGACCTCTTTGTACACAAATGAAGTAACTTTTGTCTTTCTGAATGTTGTGTGTGGGAATAAATATAGTCGTGAAATAGATTGAGTGTGATTTGTCTTCTGGTATTAGGTTTCAAAGAGATATTTTCGGATCAAGTAAAGACGTAAGTGCGACGAGAGTTAGGTTTTTGTTGGGGAGGATGTGGAAAAGTAGAATAAAATTGGCATGAAGAACGGATAATTCGGGGCTTATATTTTCTGGCATATTTCCTTCCTTCCGGCATGAAAGTCCCAGCAAGGACCCTTGATAATCTAATTAAATAATGATTGATTATATTAGCTTTGGCTGGCCTTCCTTCTTGCTTACGAAGGAAAGTAATCGGAGGCTTGTTAGTCAAATGGAACAACTATCCATTTCAGGATAAATGTCATGGAAACTCCTTTCCCCACCGTTAAAACGTATAGACTTAAAATTAGAGTCAAATATGTCTGTTTAATCTCGGCGAGTCCCGAATCAATAGAACCACAGACGAGGCTAAAGAGACCTTGCTCCCAGAGTGGCAACACAACACCAGACCCTCGTAATCCAGGCGTGAGTCAGCCGGACACCGGAGCCTTTGAAATTCCAACGGTCACCCACAAAATGCATTCCGCCACGCCCCGCGCGGAACAATGCGATAGCCGTCCGCGAACGCGAGCTTTTGCCGGGGCAGCGCGATACATAATTTGCTGTAGTGAGCAGTAGGGTGTCCCAAGACATAATGGAAAATTTTTTTTTCGCGAAATCAAATACGCATACCCTCTATTTTTTTCTGTTTGGCCTAACAAACTCATATAATAAATATTATTGCGATTAAATTATGATAACACCTGCCGACTTAATCCCAAACATGAGAAATGAAAATTTGTCCTGGGTTAGTATGGAAGGGTTCCAGAAATTAATGCTTATTTATTAAATAAAACAACAATATGCCCAAATCGTGTTTACTGTTTGACAAGTAAATAAAATTACTCTATAAATTTTCTTTTTAAAGTTTGCTTTTTGCAGTCAGGATAAATCTTCCGGTGTTCTTGTACGCAACGTAACAAAAATTGCTTTTGTTCCTCCTCCACCGTGATTACACCGTGGTAGTCTTGGATCAACTTGACCGCTCTTTCAGCTGCATCGTTGACTGCCCTCAGCGTTGAAACCTTCTTTCTGGCTTCTTGAAACGAAGCATTACTTGACCACGTAGCAGGACATTCGTGTAGAAAACTGTCATCAATTTTGAGGCGATCGAACAATGACTTGCTTCTGACTGAAATGAAGTCGTAGATGTTTTTCTCTGAAATATAACAAGAGAAAGTCAGTTCACAAAATTGTGATTTAAACAGAAAACTAAAGAAACAACTTCTATATTTACTTATTTAACTTACCATACAATGGACCGCAAAGTTCTTCCTTAGATGGGATGTAACGTTTGCCATGAGTTGATAAATTCTCTTTGGTTAAATTTTCAACCATTTTGCCTTTAGTTTCTTGATCCACATCATCGTCAAACAGTGACAAGACAGAAATTTCATCAGTCAAGTACCATAAATGCTGGATTATCTTCTGTAAAGCTGCTTTTGAGATGCTTTTATCAATTTTTTCGTAAGCCTTCATTGACTTCAAAAAGCACAAATCTTGGTAAGGTGCTTTTACTGCCAAAATACATTGGAGCCATGGCTTGACATAGGATGTCACTATGAACAGGCAAACGTCTAACAGCGCTGTCTTATCCTTGATCGTAATTTTGAATTGATCACTTAGTAATGATATTTTTAGGGAATAAATTGCTCTCGCCATCCATCGAGCTTGGTGCATAGCACCTGGAGGTCGAATTTTAAATTTTCTTTGTGTATCTCCGCCTAAAAATATCACAGAAAGCTCTATCAACTCTCGATAGTCATCTCTGACTATTTCTTTGGTCAGTTCAGTTCGGTAAAACTCAAGGAGATTGTCAATTTCGGAAACAGTCAGGTGCAATGCGAGCTTTTTTTTATAGCACTGTGCTTTATCTGGATCGACACCATTCCAGTTATCTCGGAACTTTTTGAAGAGTGGAATGTCGGGATTTGCAGTCACTTGACTGATTTTTACTTCGAACACGCTTTTTAACACCAATTCATACACGTGATGGCGGCAAGCAAAAATGAGCATATCTCTATTAAGTTTTTGTTCAAGAAGCACACAGGCGCCATTGATATGACCCGTATTTGAAGCCGTAGTATCACAACAAAGAATTTGCACTTTATCTTCGAGATTCCAGTCTACAATCGCGTTCCAAACAGCCTGCGCCTGTCCGCTTCCTGAAGAGCTTTCCAACCTTGGCACATTAATAAGTTGTTCTTTATTTGCATATGAAATAACTATTGGAAGACGTTCTTCTTTTGATTTTCGAGTATCTAAAGCAGGCAACAGTTTGCCATCCCAGTGAACAGTCACAACATCTGGTACCTCGTTTTGAAAACGAACTTTTATGGCTTCCGCACGCTCTTTCCGTTTTTCCGTACGAATTCTTTGAATCGAGGACTTACTTATAGGAAATTCATCAGTATTATATCCAAGTGCCTCAATGGTAGCTTCAAGAATAAACACTGAATCTCGCATGCTTAACTGACACCTATCTAGCACTGCTACTAATTTTGGAGTAATGAAATTTTTCCGCATAGTTGTTTCACTGGTTCCGGGTTGTTTGTTCTGGATCAGAGTTGGAAAATCTTCTTTTAAATGCATGTCATTTTCATTAGAATCAGAAGATGAGTCGTTTTGTAACGGCTCATTAGATGATGTTGAAGGAGTTGAGGTGGAAAAATATGTAGCACGTCGCTTTTCTTCTTCAATAGTTCTGAGGCGCGCCCTTTCCTCTTTATAAGCCAGTTTTTTGTCCACTCCTGCTAAGTGACCAGGCCGACCTGGCTCTCTCTGTCGCTGTAAGAAGATTCTGTCTTCATCTATTTTTATTAATTGAAGCGCATCGGCGTGTGCAATGTCAAACAAATTATCTAAGTTGTTGACAAATTGTTGTCGGCGCTGCTTAAATACGCTTTGGATTTTTTGCGCATTTTTTTGTAACTCCCTCCAAAATTGATATAAGTTCACTAGTTTCTTCACACAATTAGGGAAAGATTTGGTAGGTATACGCGCCTTTTCCCAAAAGATAATACACTCGCGAATAGTGAGATTTGCACTTTCATTGACAGTTAACGTCACTTCACGGATATTATAAAATAAAACTGCCAGAACTTGTCCATTAGAGGGGAGTTTTGAACCTTTTATTTGATACTTTACGCACCCTATTAAAAATATACCCTTTTTAGAACTACGTAATTCCACTGACATGTTCATTGTTCACTGATTGAAAACAATACTTTTACTTACAAAATATCAAGTGATCACAAACACATCGACGCGTTAACACGCTTTCACAACGCACAAGCAAAACCTGCTTCACTGAACAATCACTACGGACATCCAACGTGACTCTAGCGAGTTCCAGCTCGCACTGATAGCGTATCACATGTTCACCTGCCTCCCCTCCAACTCCCGCGTCACCAGTATTGCCCGATCTAACACTAAGCTATCAGTTTAATTACTTTATTTACACACCTTGTACAATGTACAATTGTACAATGTGGTGCATTTTTCGCTAAATTCGCATTAACCGGTGGGCGCGCCGCCGCACTCCGTGCGACATACTTTGTATTTCATGGTTATCAAAAAAAACTGTAGGGTGCGCTACCTGTGAGTCTAGCCATTTGTACTTCGTCTAATTTGTGCACATTGTGGCAGTAATTGTGTGCTTACCATCTCATTGTCAGTTCCATTCGGGCGTACAAACTTGAGGTGTTGGGTTTTGGTGCGTTTCTTGCGGTGGGACCCTTCGTTGGGCTCGCCGCCCGTTCGGCATACTTCGTATTTCTTGGTTATAAAAAAAACCAGCCATCATACCAGTCACCAGACCAAGTTCAAACATCATATATTAGTTACCCATTACTTAAAAAATTTATATTCAGGTAAAACTGCTGCATCAGTCGCCATAGGGTTATCATATGGAAGGTTTTCCGCGGCGCCTTCCTTCGCAAATACTGACATGTTTCAACACAAGTCGGCACGGGTTTCCGAGGTCCTACGTATATAAAATTTTATTTACAATTGTTTTGACGTCGTATAAATAAATTAAGAGGGTATGCGTTCCAAAAAAATGACTTCGATTTTTTTGGGACACCCTAGTGAGCAGTCTGAATCCCGCCTTTTTTTTTAATGTTCGCCCAGCTCCGTTCCCATTCGTATACGGACGACTCAAAACACATGAAATTCGCAACAACGCTGCTCAAGTTGCTGGGTAGATAGAGTGCACTGAATACCAAGAAAGGATATTGAGAACTATATTTCTCCGTAATTATCCCCAATTTTCCTAAGTGAAATATTAATTTTAGTTTTTTATAATAAAAACTGCGGAAATACACAGAAAAGTTACGTATTTACTCGATCACGACCAGTTGCGGATCCAGAATAGGGACAGGGGTGCTAGATTGGGAGGACTGGTGGGTAATCTCCCAACGGAAGTGGGGGTCTGTACAAAATTACTATTATCTATAGTGTAAATTTGATACCCAAAGGGGGGAATATATAGTGGTCATCGTTTGAATACTAACTTATTCTTGTCGTGGTTTTGTTATCTTCATATGATCAAGATACTTTGTTAACGATAAAACAGTATCGAAGCCATGGTGGGTGTTCATAAACATTAAGAATGGATTTACCGGTTGAATTTTATTTATCTACATCGTGATTCCACTGGGAGCAACCGTAAATGCAACACTTAATCAATATTAACGAGAAATTATGTAAAAATCTAATATAAATTAGTTTCAGTTTACAAATTGAAATGTTTCCTTTAGAATCTCTTTATCGCCGATAAAGGTCACAAGGTTTAAATATGTAAATGACATCTGCAAACATCCAACATAAACCAACAAATGGTATTGAGGAATCATTCTGACTGGTTTTGCAAATCGGGTATCAAATTGTGTTGCTAACTGGCGCACTTTTTTCCGGAGGAACAGTGGTACTATTTGACATGTTGACTTTTCGAAGGCAATGTAATTCTCAAATGAAAACTGAGATAGCCTGAAGACTTTTTATAAAAAAATTACGTTAAAGACATATTTATAAATAAAATACTTAGCATTTACTTTAGCTCAGGTTTATTTGGTATTTAGCTGCAAAACCAAATACAATTAACGTACATAAAATTCGACACTGTAAAATCCCGCTAGTTCACATTGAAAATGTTAGAATTTACCATAAAACTGCTTAATATTGCTTTAACCATAGCTTTTATTTTGCCATTTAGCTGCAAAAGACATGGTATTGATCCCAGGTATCCGGCAACTCAATCGGTGTACACAAAATTCGACACAGTTTAGAGAGAGAGAGAGAGAAATTTTCCATTGGTGAATTTAGACCTCAACGTCGAAATCTTTGTTTGAACGGAAGCAGGTCTTTTAAATTTTCAACGTTGAAACCACCACATTTTTTCCATCCAATTTTTTCCCAAGGGGTCGAAAATTGCGGTCGTCGGACTTCAGCTCTCTGCAAGGGTCCCTGAAAACCAGAACACCTCGTTCATGGCGATCTGTGGGGTGGTGTGCGCTGGCATATTCATGAGTAGATTTGCACTTGCGAATAATTAAAGGGGAGAATTAAATGATTTAATGACCCAAAACCTCGTCTTTCATTTACACGCGCGCAGGTTGCTGTGTATGGCACGACGGAGGCATGGACATCAGCCATTTACTCCGAAATCGTCAAGTGGGGATGCAATTCATCAAGTAAATGAGCACAGTGTACGCTTATTTTTATTCTTAAGATGAGGACTACCCAGGCTTGGGCACGTTAAGCACAGAATATATGCAGTGTTTAGGCGCCGACCTCGAGGCTTGGAATTTAATCCCTACAACGGTGGGAGTTGCAAGCATAATTATATGTAAAGGAGGGAATACGTCAGCAGAATTCCCTCGCAAAAACTATGCCACCACTTCTGTGGTCATTGTGCTGTTTCTGGCTACAGGTTAATTTATCCTGCAGCTCTGTGAACTGCAAGTTAAGATGAACTCTTGATTGGTGCATTCAGCAAACGTATGCTCGAGCCTGTATTTGAGAGCAATTTTTAACCATGTAGATTTCAGCGGAAAGAGAATATGGAGATGGAAATTTTGTTGAAAACTCTTGGTAAAATTTCATGATTTTTCTCGCTGAGCACAGTGTAGATAAAAATTTAGCTCATTCGACCATAAATTGTTCAAAAGAAGGTACGATTTTGAGTATTTTAAACATTGAGTCCCAGGAATAATTTATAAAGGGTTTTCTTTTTTTTTCGGAAAAAAAATAATTCTCTTATCTTGCCGTTTGGTAAAATATCTCGAATATTTTATCAATCTATAATAGCCCACCCGTCGTTGAATCGGGGGAGACGTTGCCCCGTAGAACTGAAAACCATGGAATTCGTAGTCACATATCAGGATTTTGGTAAAAAAAGAACAAAGTAGGTATGATGACGTTATATAGGTATTATGTACCGTGCATGCATGAAGAGCACTCCATGTACCGTGCATGACGTCAGCTTGTATCCCGCTCCACAACATCGATCGTTAGGTGTGTGTACGTGCGCACCTGGACCTGGAAACAGGTTCATTGATGAAGTTTTCCGTGTCGCTCTGAAAAATACCCATTCTGAATTTATGTAAGGCTAGATGCTTAGCATGTAGCCTCTGAATCTAGTTAAATGTACAAAACATATATGAGGGGTTGAGAAGCCAATGGGTACAAGTAATTTTTTCTCAACGGAGTAAGGTATAGATAATTGTTAGAAGAAATACACAAAAATTTGATTGCTAAGAGATGCGAGTGTCTCTCTGATATGAGCCTAAAACGAGTGTTAAATCAAATGCTGAACATCTAATTAATCCAGTTCATTTTTTTACCTAATTTATGTAACGAACTCTGCGTAGGAATCACGTGTACCCCTTGGCTTCTCACTTACTCATATAAATATGAAAAATAATCATGTGGTAGCATTGCACTTAATCTAGGCCTACCGGTTGCATATGTCTATCTGCTTGAGTTTATTAAGAGCGAGAAAAAATCGATCAACGAGAACTGAACAGCAATTTTAAAGTTTTTAAAAATATCGAACGCAGCAGTTTACTACTCCTAGATAACTTTTTTTACACTATGAATGACATCGAACAGTGGAAACCCTATCTCATTCGCTCACTTGATGGTTCCTGTCAGGTTAACTCGTAAATCAAATCCAGATAGAAAACAGCAGTTGCCAATCGTAAAGCTGTATTCGATGATTTATTTCTTTATTACCGGAAAAAATCGCGGTATTGCCACCTGCGCAGCGTTAAAGTCACCTACAAACTCACTTTAAAAATTCCACGGAGGAAAAAGCATCATTTGCCTTGACGACCGAATGCGGCGGAGGTAGAGAATGCTTTGTAGTCAAACTTGGTGTGAATTTGTGAGATCTAGGTTCGAATCCCGGTCAAGGGAAATGATTTTTCCTCATTGGAATTTTCGCACATCATGAGTGTTTATATCCTATTTCTACCTGGTTTTAGCATTATCTCATCCTAATAATTTATTTCTTGCAATCAAAATTGTAGATTTTTTTCATGCGTGGAATGGAAAAAAGGTTTTCATATTCATATAATAGAAAATTATTTAGCTACATGCTTCGTTTTCTTGATCGTTCAATAGTCGTACCAAATTTTCAAAAGAAAAAGTAAATTTTTGTACATTCTCACCGAATTTATTTCATTATTTATTCATCATTAAATGTGTGTAACATTATATTCGAAACTTGTTTTCTTTAAAATCCTTCTTTTTTCAATCATGTCTTCGATACCACTCTTTTAACTTAGATTTAACTCATTTAGACAAAACATAATTGCCAAAGAAGCCACATATTCTACCGAGAGCATTTTGCATCCGATTTAATAGTTTCACTAGGCATAGTGCGGTATCCGACATGTTGATACAAATAAATGACATACCCAGTTCCCCTGATTATCATATATGATTTATTAAAACAAAATATTTTAATTTACTTATGTTTGAACGTTTATGATGAGCGTTCACTGACTATGGCTACTTTATAAATTATATTCCGTATAGTTCATTGACCTTGTTAAGTAGTTATACTAAATTCCAATGCAAGCTGTCCATAAACTTCATTTCTGTATCATGGTTACTTGTATTCAGTATAAGAAATATTTGCCCTGGTATCCCGTTATTAAATCTTATTTTATATTTTGTTTGAACACAAATTTCCGAGGTGATAATATGAACTTTTTTTTAATTTTTATATTTTACATAGGAATGTGAATTTTCTAGTTCCAAAGCCTAATCTTTCTTAATTTAAAAGATCATTTCTTTATTTGGGGCCGAAGATTTTTAATAAATTACCTTGTTTGATCAAAGATTTAAAGGGTATAAATAAGTTTTGTAAAAAGGCCAAAGATTGGTTGTTGTCCCATGGTGATATGGATGATCATTTTGATGTTTGTGAATAATATACATATTATTATATATTATTTTTATATTTTTGTGAAAGGAGGAAAAAGAAATTAATTTTGCTCTGTCCATATATTATACTTTGTTCTTGTTTATTGTAAGTTATTGTCACATATATGTTTCATAGTGATAATGTTTCAAAAAATTAAATATACTTTCTTTTTGTTTTCTGGTCTGCCGTGAAATTAATTTTTAAGATGGTAGCTCCCATGCTAGTTTTTTCAACCATTAAAGATACCTAAAGCTCCATTTGTGTTGTCCTGTTAGAAAAAAAGTGTACACTCAAGGTTGGAGTATTAAATTCAAATTCAAAACTATGCATTTTCTCGGATTTTCTTGCTAGTCAATTGGCTTGTGGACAACCGTTTCGTGAACAATGCTGCCAGTGTCTTCAGATTGAAGGTGGTTTCTTCATTGAATATATGTCGTAGGTTGGTTGGGTGCTACCCTATGATTGGCTGTCTCCTAGATGAGTATTTTCCAACCACTGTGAATGAGATATTCGTCGTCTCTGTTCAACGGTGCTTATCAGTTTTATTTTGAATTTTTGCATTTCACAATCACCAACGATAATAAGACTTAATTCCATATGGCGTGAAAATGATTTTTGAAGTGAAAACTTCTTTAGCGGCGTTAAGCGCTTTTGCGGGATGGGGAAAAAGCATAGAATTCGCGTAAGCGTTACCGACCCGACACCGCGATCGCTACAGCGAGATATAAATATGTATAGTGTGTATAGTGTATACAATGGTATAGGTTGCGTCACAGCTATACTTTTACATACTGAATACTGGCATCTGTCTGCTTCTAGTTCTATACTGTACATTTTCTATACAGTGCGCATTATTTTGTAGACTGTTAATAGAGATTAATATATACACTTTGTTAATATATTGCTAATATATAGACTGTTAAAGTCTTTTTGTTTTAAAAATATTAAAATTGAAAGTAAAAATCTATAGTGTATATTGTATAAGTTCATTAAATATAAAGAGCTCGTGCATGAACGTGCAGAAAAGTGTACCCGCTATAAAAATACAGGACAGTACAATTTAAGGCAGTTTCTTTTATGTGCATAATGAACAATTATAGGTTTAAAGCATATCAAATAAAAGAAATAAAAGCATATTATATTTTAATATATAAATGATTTAACTTTCTATTCATACACGTCGTATTATTAATATATATTTAATAATAAACAGTTTGCTGAAAGAAATAATTTCAATTTTTGTTGAAAAATGAGTATTACTGGAAAAATTAGTTCTTTAATAATATTAAATCTATATGAAAAATAAATGGATACTAATTATTTCAGTTTTCACTTCTGTCGGCCAGTCCCACGACTGCCCCGTTTTTTTTAATATAGTGTATTCTAAGTAATTTCACATATTTATATATTAAATTAGTATTTTTATCTAATGAAAGCTACCACTCATAATTATTCTACGTGATTTTGAATTATAATTTCAAGTAGGTATTGGATGAAATCGGTTTGAATATCGCAAGTCGTATTTTTCAGCTATTACGTGCGTTAAGTCTTCGAGGGTCGTTCTGCCCCTGTTAATTGTGGCCATTAAAGCCTATTTCAGCCTTGCATCCTCCCGCACGCCGATGGAATTACCAAAGTTTGGGCCATTTGACGGAACATTCACTTCACAAAGTTAGCGCGGCAGACGCGAGCAAACTAACGACTATTTCGGTATATCTCCAAAATATTCACCTCGGCGAAACATCACGACGGATAATAACACTTCAACATGTTAAACTTTCTTGTCAGAAATAACCAGATATGAGTCTGAGGGAGAGATAAAATCCTTATGATAACGCCATAACGCTACGTTAGCAAAAATTATGTTAAGTATATAATTCATGAAGTAATAATTTAAAAAAATCCCTTGCCTCCAAAAACATTAATTCTAACAAAAATTATTTATTATCTTTTTAGACATAGAAAGGTGTCTCTTGCAATCTTAATACTTTCTGATTTGAAAGTAATAATTTTTTAAAGGGTTTAAAGTTTTTTAAGCAAACCCATTTCATTTGGTGAAGCGAAATGAAATAGGAAAGTGGTGTAGTGGTCCGAAATAGTCGTTAGTTTGCTCGCGTCTGCCGAGCTAACTTTGTGAAGTGAACGTTCCGTGATTTCATCGGCACAGTTACAGCAATATTTGTATCATAAAAAATTTACTTGCAATTTTTTTTCTACCATTTTGATCTATATATTGTTGTGGCTTAGCTCAAGCATTGCACAACTCTATGGTATCTTATTATAAAATACAAATAAATATTTATAAAAGTTTTGGCGTGTTTGCCCTGAATTAAAAAATTGCTAATACCGGCTTAGGTATAATTTTTATTTATTTTCGTACCATCAAAACTTTCACAGAATATGCAGAGAAGTCGACAAAAATTATGATAAGTTTTACTCCAAAAGCATTATTATCCGTCGTACAAACGGTTACACCACTTCGCTGAACTTTGGTGGAATAATTGTCAAATATGACATTAGATTTTCTGTTCGTTCTCTTAGTTATTGTTGTTTTAGAAAGCTTTATTGTAGAAATATTCATAATCAATATTTTGATTGCACGAAAAACCTAACAGTTACATTTTATAGACTTAAAGTGAAAATACCCTTAGTAATACTCAAATTTGTTTCTTTTTTCAATTTAAAAAAATAGAGGTACCTATTTCATTCATATGAAAAATTTTAAGAAATTAAAAATGAGCAAGAATTTTAAATACTAACTATGCCATGGCACAATCATTGAACAAAATTTGTCAATTACAATCCGGCAATATCTTATGTTATTCCATTCAATGAGCTTCCGACTCAAAATAAAATTTCAAAACTTTACAAAAGACAATAAATTTGGAGGCGAAGACGTAAATGTATGCTTAGTCTTCAAACCTAAGAAACTGTCTGCTTCATCTAGTATTTGATTTTGTATTTTCCTGTGGAATCATTTTATGCCACAATGCGCTTGCTCTGTTTTGAATTAGTCGTCACCGGTGACTAATATATATAGCACGCATGGCACTTTACATGACGTCATCTGCGTCAGTTGTTATGAAATTTGCCAAAAAAAAGTCGCAAAGAATTCCAGCCGTTTCATCACTAGTGCTAGATTTCTGCATTTATTTTCAAAATTCAGGCATTACAATTTTCATGCGTTCCGCCAAGCTGGGAGACCTTTGAACGTCCAGCCCAGATCGCAAAATTTCCGTTTCGCCTTTCACGAACAAATGTTCGCGCACAGGTTTTTTCTGAGCCCCTTGACGAACGACGGTCATCTACATCATGGCTCTCCATTCACCACAGGAAATGCGGGAATAAGAAGAGAAAAATGAGGAGGTGGCATGAAGATAAATCTGCCAGTACAGTAAATCATTACTTCTCCACTGTCGTGCGTACTTTATTTCGAAATAATTTACTTTCCAAAAACCCTAGAAATGCCCGAAGTAGTAGAATAATTTATTTTCTCGGTTTTACCAAACAGAATTTTTGACTGCATATTACTAGTGGTAGAGATTTTAACAATGTGTCATTCATTCTTGCATTTGTAATTTCCTTCGTTTCCTCCTGGTATATGTGGTGTACGTTTTACCACGTAACCATCAGCAATGCAGGAGGGCCAATGTATTTATTAAATTATAAAATTTAAGTATTCTTGCAAAGATATACTTCATAAAACATACTGTAGCAGTTTTTATTAATTTACCTTTCCACTATCTTCAACTGAATCGTCTTTTACTCATCCACATCTCTCTTAATAATATTTTTGGAATAATTTATCAGCATAATAATTAGATGATTTGCTAAGCAATATTTTCATCCAAACGTTGAAAGTATATAAGTATTCATATTATTATAATATTGATTAGCAAAAGTAAAGAATTAAGTAGGTAAATAATAAGGAAAATTTAGGTAAATTAACAAAACTACAACTGCTTTCTACAACCTAACCTTTCATCGTCAATTATCGCCATTATTCGTCCTCCGATTCGTAAATGTATAATCGTCTACTAGTAGTGATACAGTTTCATTATCAAGAGTAATGGTACATTTGGTTCTTATGTTTACTGAATGTAAATGGAATTCTACAAGGTTAAGGCCCCAACAATTCAATTTTAAGGATATTTTTTCCTGAAAAACAAATTTGAAAAATGTTTTGATTGTAGTAGCATTAATTAATCATATTAAGTACTTCAACTATGGCTTGCTATGACATAATATGACATATTTTCCTATTCATTTTCAATTTAATTCCGTGCGCATTATTATTCCTTATTCAACTCAAAATTGTGCGCAAAATTAATGGTTTGCCAAAAGGGCGACAAAAATAAGATGAAGTCGGTCTCGGTTGATGGAGACTGTAAAAACGCGTTGGGGTCTCGAGGAATCATCGTCATCATCATTAGCTCGCTCCTAGTTTAGGGCGCGGCCACTGGACCGTTTTATGCGTGCAAAAGGGACAGTGGTGGACTAAGATCGTTAATATCCGATGAGGGAGTCTGGGTCGTGACAGCGTCTCTGCGGGAGATCCTTCCTTCCTTTGCATCGGCGATCCACGGAAACCCCTTTGCAGCGCATTTGTCGCCGACACATGGTGAGACGAGAAACGGCCCCCCCATTAATCATCGCGATGGTGGACGAAGCATGCAGCAGGAGGGTGGAGATAGATCCCATTCAGTCGTCATCCAACCTCGATGCCTTCGTCTCCTTAGTGGCACATGTATAGGGTTGCGGCTATGGGTCTAGTAGGCTGTGGAAATCTCTACGTCGTGTTTCGGTATTTCACATTTTGTAAGGTGTCGTGATGGTTTCTATCTAATTGCGGTATTTCGGATTTATATTTTGATGGCCTATATCTGGATTTTAAATTACTAGTGAAGTCTTAGGAGATATATTATGAGGCGTTATATTCTGTTTTGAAAGGAAAAGTACCACCACACATTAACTTGTGTCAATCGTTTCTACTGTTAAACTTAAAATCCTCATTTGAAATGGAGGCTTAGTGAATAAATATTCAATAAGATATATTCTAGTAAAATAAAATCTGAACTATAATGTTCTTTTAAGACTTTAATTGGATCAGGCTTGGCTTAATCTCTAGGGAAACATATCTTTATTTTATATAACGCTTATAACACCCATATTTTATTTATAATTGATAGTGTTGCGTTGTACATCACCTCTTTTTAAAATACTGTTTAAGGTTTTTCGGTGGTAGAGTCCACTTTTTCTTGAGCTCAAATTATTTTTTAGGGTGCAGGGAATTAAGTAAAAAGGATCATTGCTTTTAGGCTCAAAGTTAGGATAGAGAGGGTGGCGACCTTTGGTAGCATTTTGAGGAAATCTCCACTTTGTGTTTCGGTGTACGCCCCTTTATTCATGTGCTATTCATCATTTACCTGATTCTGGTTCTAACCTGAGCTCACACTATTCATCAGACTTCATGGATTTTAAGAAACTTAGATACCTTAAGGCTTAGAAGGCAGGTTCTTATTGTAGATTTGTTTGCACTAGTTGATAAATGACGACATAAAAAATTCCTATTTATATTTTTTTTGTATTACTCTAGATAATTTGATAAATGTGAAACAAAATGTTACTCTATTAGTCTCAACCCTGAAGGGCGAGACTCCTACAAAACTCGAGTAAGGCCAGAAGATCTCCAGCGATGCATTTTGGACGTAGAGTCCTACCAGGTAATCGCTGCTACTCCTAAGCAGTTGGACTGACGTCATCATTTTTTTCTAGCCTGAAATCATCCATATGTTACATATATAAGCTAAAGCGTTTCCTCTGCATATAATTTATTATGAGCACTCACAACTTCATAATGGTTAAACGTATAGTTTTTTTCTCTTTATCCATGCAGTAAATGATAGATGATGCATCTTTATACCAGCTACTGTTTTTTTAAGGAGCTAAACACTTCCAATGAGAGCTTCATCACTAGCTTGTAACCCAAGAAAGTGGCTCCTCTTTGTAAAAGCATCATCCTATCCCTACTATTATTGGATTGGGAAGGTCCCACAGTCCATTTGTATCATCTATCCGTCGACGTTTCGTCTGAATTACCAGACGTCTTTTTTGAAAACCTCTCCCATCCATCTTCGGCCACCCCTCTCTTTGCTTCTGAGAACACCCTTAGAAGGGTCGTCTTGAAGAGGGATATGTATAAGGTTTCGCAAAAGCAGAAGAGAGAAAGAGAATGGAAGGAAGAAGCATTTCTCAGATTCAATGCATCGAATGATCCCCTTGTCAGAGGGTCTCCCTCCAAATATGGTGGTTGATGTCTCCCGAACCATTTCTCACGCCTTCCAAATCAGCCCTTACTTATTTTCTGAAACCAAGGGATGATGATAGGTTTAGTTCAGCAATGTTCTTTCAGAGTAAAATAGATTTTTCTTATAAATGCAGTATACCTGCTAGAATCACCTTCCGCGATGATTTAGTAGTCTCTTTATTGTATATTACCTTTTTTAATTAATTTTTTTCATAAAATTTTTACCCTACAGAACCATGATGGTTGACTGTAGTCTCTTTCGGAGGGAATGTTTTTCCCGTGTTTTTTTCCTGGAAGTTGATACATAAAAAGAGCCATGGTATTATAAATAGAGGCTCCAATTGGATACATCTTTTCCTTCAGTTTTTTCTGGAAAACTTTTATTCTGCAAAGTGCACTTACAAAACGTAATTATTACCTCTGAGAGGCAAAATACTTTTTGTGACGGTTTGGACACTTTCTTGGTACTAAATTGTAGTGGCTGATTCATCATTTGTGCATATTACGACATAATTCTCTCCTCTCAAGAGATTATCTTTATATACTTAGGGTATTAAGAATTCCTCTTTACGGCATTTCATAAAGAATCTTGGCCCTTTGTGAAATAAGTAAAGAATTCGGGAACAAAATAAAAATTGACCTTATCTGCCGCACAATTTTATCTTTCAACTATCAGCTTTATTTTCAATGAAATTTAGAAATGCATGTCCTAAAGTCAATTGGAATAGAAATGACTCTCCGAAAAAGGTTTTCCTATTGGTTAGGATGCCTTCACTCGAGAGAAGAATAAGTTATAACTACTCCTAGGACTCATACCCAGTCAGACAAGTGTACTAAGACACGGCCATGCTACATCCGCCCCCTTAAGCCTTGCCCCGGGTGTTCGAGAGACTCCTCACCGTCGCGTCGGCTGGTTGGTACTCAATCTCTATTTCCCTAGTCCCCTATGCAGATCCTTTTTTTTGCTGGCAATAATAGCTGAATCTATGTAATTTTTGGTTGGAATGCGCGGCGTTTATTCCTCAAAAACGATTTCTTTAAAGGAAAAACCGGCTGAATTCTGGTGAAAAAGAGATGAAACTATTTATTTTAGTCTTTGAAATGATGTTTATTGGTCTACTTGAGAACTTTAATTGCTATTAAACTTTGTGCCGTTCATGCTCCTAAATGCACTGTTCAATATTTGACTACCTTGGAGCAAATTATACACAGTCTTGCTTAAAGTAAATAAACAATTCAAAATTAATCCCCTCATCTGTGTATTCCAATAGATATAATGTCACTCTGTCACTATAAAAATTATGCAGCCTTATTTTCAACTAGTTGCAGATATTTAACCTTTCGTCAGGCGCAATGTTGGAATTGTTGATTTCAGGCGCAATGTGTCTGACAGGTAAAGAAGTTAAAAATTATTATTAACTCTTAGCATGGCAGTACACCTTTTGAGTAAAAAGCACAATTATTTATGTTTTTGAACTCTAACAAGAAGCATTTCGTACTATGCAAAAACCACTCACTTTACATGCCGTCATATGGCCCAGCACCGATCGAGCAAGGTGCGATTTAACGTGCTCTATACGCTATCAAGTATTACTGTACGCTAAGTATTTAGTCATGTGAATTCTATAAGATCAGTTTTTTTTTATTTTACTAACTTAATAAGTTAATAATGCATTTATTTAGACTTATTTTGCCATTATTTTGTTAAATTATGCCAAATATCCGCCACTGATCTGTTGGCGTAAATGCGAAAATCAGCAGGCTGCATAGAGCGTGTCGGAACAAAAAGCTACCATAAGCGTCAAGGGTCTATGTAATCTGGAAATAAATTAAAATATACGTTTCAACTGAAATTAACTCCATAGCATTATGTATGAAAAATTACGCGAACTAACTGATATCCCTTTTCTTGGATTAAATGTCGCCTTTATTCATTTCTTCTTTGACGGACTACTATTGAACTTGAGTTTCGTAGAATTCCATGTTTCATTATTTAGAACGTAGAATTCCATATGTCATTGAGTCACATCTTACGAAATTACTCGAAATGCATTTATAGAGTTTTATTCCTACTTTACCATCGCTGAAAAGCTTGTTTTTACGATGGAAGTGGACACATTTCATATTAATCCTTATCTCTATTAAACCCTGCATCAATTTATTACGTTTATCGAAACCATAATTCACCCTTAATATAATAGACGTAAAGTGGGGGTGTGTTTGGCTCATTGGCCGTAACATTAGCGTGTTCTTGTAGTGGATGCTTCCCGTCTGGATTCAAAGCCCTATGCCCATCCCCTCTTCACCACCCTTTGTATATCCGTCCACTGTCCCTCAACTCAATCCAAGCGAAAGCAATTTTCTGTCCGCTGCTCAAAACAGAATCTCCTTTTCCACGACAGCTATTCTTCTGTTTGTTTCCCCTCTTTTTTATAGCCGGAGCTTTCCCCGCTCACCGCAATGATTTGCAGTTTCCACCAGCATCCAAAGGGCCCTTGAAACATTTGTCAAATCTTGTCACACGCAAAACCCCAACGAAAAAAAAAAAATAGAGAAGGGATGCATGTACGAATGGGAGAATCCCCTCCTGTCCCTTGTATTCCTGCACTCCCTACACTTACAACGAACCGACCTTAGCAGTCAAAATGATATACGGCTGTACTTAAAACTTTTGTTTCTTGATGTATTAGGACGATTTTCCCATAATGTCCACATCATTTTAAATATAATTTATTAGCCATTTTTATACGTAATGTGAACGATTTACTCAAAAAAGCTCGTGAAAATATCGAATAACGAACTTCGGGAATCAAATCAAAAGCACTTTTTTTAACTTTGTCAACTACAAAACTCATCAAATCTGAAGATTAGAGTATCATTTTTTCACCTCGATCTCAGGTTAAAAATTACATATAAAAGTATTATAATGATGTTGATGGGTTGCGTAATTAGGTACTTAATATTTCAATTTCTAAGTGGGTAAATTTGAAAAAATGACTAATTTTACTGTGCACAGAACTCGTACTTTTATTTTTTCCACTGGATGCATATATGGACATTTATCCCAAGTTCGCGATGCTTGGATATATTCTCATAGCTTTATCCCTAAATTAAAATAGCAAAATTATCAAAACCTGATTTCCATAGAATGGTAGTATTATGCCAACAGATCGAGATACCAATTTTCTATGTGCGACGGCACGTCACTTTTATTGCCACGGGAGCGATGGATTATCTATCTACTCCTTCTGCCCTCTGCACTGAAATTTTGAAGCTTTCTGCGTTCGTCCGGCGTCGGTGGGGCTTAAAAGTTATGATCCCGCTTTCCACTAGAGATTCCGTCCTCTTCCGTAAATAATGTTACTCTACCTATTCATATATCTGGTCCCACTTGTATTTAACTTGTATCCTATGGAATTTTGACCGTCCTTCCTCTTCCTGGAATGAATGGTTCGACACAGCAGGCTGTTATTACACAGATATATCTAGCATACACAGACGTGCATGGCTTTTTATTAACTCTTTCATTCTAGATTCATGTGGTTGAATAAGGGATGGTTCGTCATTCCATCGATAGGTAATATGTTCTTATTAACTTCACCTTATTTTGTTTTACTTTTGAAGCTGAGAATGACACAGGACGTAAAAATATTTAATGTGTTACTAAGTGTTAATTTAGCGTGAAAAATTGATTAGCGTGATTAAAAAAAAATGAAAGATAAATTCCCAATGCCCAAAGGCGAAATCACTTTTGCATCACTGTTATTAATTAGGCAGATGAAGTCCATGACAAGCCCATTACTTTTTCAAAGTTTACAATGACTTCCCTTTATTTCTGTGTATTTGGCTATGTTTTATTTTTGTGCGTAGCGATAACACCAGGAAAATCAAGCTATTAAAAAAATGCACAATAAGTTTTCTTGGTTTACGTAATAGCACATCTGATGAAGCACACATGGTTGATTAGCATTAAACTTTGGGTGAATTAAGTGATATCCTTTCAATGAATACCGTTTTAGCGCGCATTAAGTATATTAAATTTTTTTAGCTTTATACAAGATTTACAAGATTTAAAAAAAATGGTACGGGGCTTATTTCACTAATCAAGAAAGTTATTTTTTACATTTTTGATCTGTATAATCCATTTTCTGTTTCTACGACAGGGTCAAATACTCCTAGCATAGAGTCCGTAGAAGCACAAAATGATCCATCAAATGAAGTAATGAGACTGCACGGTATAACTCTTTCAATGAAAAGTTTTAATGAAAAACTCAAGACGCATACCCCTGGATGCATATTATTGCTAATGACATACATTTGAAAAATTTAACATTTATAATCCAAATTCACTGCCCCAGAAAGTGGCTCATTGGAATAAAGATGATGTGCCGTATATTTATTTCAAAAGAAATTTGTAATTTAACACAAAAGAGCGTATGTCTTTTCATAATGAAAGGAAAAGTAAAATTCAACCCGGTAAAATTCAATTGTGCAATCCATGAGGTTAGCATATATCATTCATATGCCAGCCAAGTACGTTGTATGAGCTTTGTGTGGTTGTAGAAGGTACCTTTTAATACCTTAAACGAATTTATCATAAAAATAATGAATAGAGATTATTTGCACACAATCGATGAATTTCTCAATTTGCATTCAACTCCTTTTAAATACTTTTTCTTTTTTCATGAAGTTTTTGCGTGGAAATTTTAAGAGAGGCACAATGTATCTCATTGTATTACTATGATATTGAAGCAAATAATCTAAATTAATAGGATGAATAATATCGGGTTTTAATTTTTTCTAATTCAAATTATAAGTTTTTATGTGATATCGCTCAATATTATACGTGATTAATAAGTTTTTAGAAAGTATTTTAAAAATGTCACCCTTGCGAAGCTTTATGTGATAACGATAGATAAATGAAGGAAATGATTAGGAGTATAAATTTTAACCTCTTAGTCTTGAGTTTCAAAGCGTAACCTGAGCCAGTTGATTATGAAACGTGATTTGGGTGAATTTTCCCTTAGTATATAATTTATAAACTCTGTAACTAGGGCCAGTGTTTACTTGAAATTTTTATCTATGTCTTCCATCAATTTTATCCTTTATCCCCACGGAGAATTTCCTGGAATGGAATCATAAATATATGCAAAATGTACATTTATGTTCAGGGAGCATTTAATTAGTTTTATAGGCTATGTACCCTCTTTTCTACTGATTAAAGCGTGTGAAACAAATGTCGTTATGGAACTCTTAATTATCTCTCTAATGCCATACTTAAACATTGGAAGACCCGAGGGGCATATTCGTTCTGTCATGCAACTAGCTCATTTTTTCAGTAAAGAATCAAGCCTGAATTCCCAATGTCATGAAACAGCATGATGAAACCGTGGCCAAGAACGGAGAGATAATTAATGGGTCATTAATTTGAATAACATGCCGATTCCAGAATTTATGTTCTGCTGTTTAATCGAGAAATTAAATATGATGTTAACAGTGTTGCCACGGATACATAACCTCAGAGGTAAGAGCTTACCCGAGATCAATCATCACTGCACGCCACTGACCAGATTCATTTCGTTATTTATTGTTGGAATGGTGTTGACACAATACATACAATTCTAAATTGTCGGCAGATACATTCCTCTTAAAGCGGAGCCCTCGTATCCATCAACGAAATTGGGAGTGGCTTTTCTCAACGCTCTCTTTCTCTCTCTTTTTCTCTTATCTTCCCAGCGTTGTTCTGGCAACGGAAAGAGATTTGCCATCTCTGACGGGGACCTCTGCTCTACAGATAGGGACGAACGGGCGAGGAAGAGTTAAGGGTGTTGGTAGATAGAACGTTAAAGGGGAAACATGGCAGGAAGCGATGGGGATGGAGGAAAAAAAATAGTGAGTGGCAAGCCCCAAGCACGCACGAGGTATCCCGTTCTCACAACGTGGATTATCGAGGCCAGTATGTAGAAGGCAATGTCAATAGATTAACGCTAGGGAGCAATTGGTGTAATATTCAAGTTTCCATCTGTCAATGGTGATAGATTTTGAATTAATGGAAAAATTAGCATGAGTCCTTAGAACGCACAATGTCGTAGTCATTTTTATTATGCGCCTTTTGTTCGTGTTTTGTTACTTCTAACCGTGAATCATGGAAGAATACATACGGAAATTAGAGGACGATACGGATAAGATATAGAATTGAGAAATAAACTCGAGATAAAACATCGTTGTGGCTAAGAAACCGCGCAATTTCAGTATCGTAACGACAATTATCCCCAAATTTGGACCCCATATGTATACCGGGCACAGGTTCTTAGGAAGAGTAACACCTCTTAAATGATTATAAGCATAAAAAGCACTGAGGAGACAAAGTGCACGAGTAAAATGGGCTAATTTTACCTTTTCAGTGTAAATTTTCACTACCGCGTGCGCTGCAGTTAGATGGTACTTCCGCAGAAGAATTATAAATGCCGTTGCGTAAGCGTTAACTTTTTCGATTAAAATTGTGAAATTAATATTCCTTCAAGTCCTTTATTTAAAATTGTTGCTATCTTTTCTATAAATCGGCCTTTCCTCACTGCCATAAGACGTCGCGCCCTGCTCAAGATTGATAACCTAATAATCTTAATCCCTCCTTTATATCCAATAGGTGCAGGGAGAGTACTACTCTTCATAAAAACAATGCTGAGACAATGCGATTATTTCATAAATTTTCAAAAAATCAGAATGGCTATTATTTTTTTAAGAAATGGTTTGAAGGCATTATCATATCAAAAAAAAATTGTGCATCTTTCCACGCTGTAAAGGAACAGAAAAAAACTAACCAATTAGTCTACACTCTAATAGAAGGCCGGAAATTCCTCGCCAGAGTTCTATCGTACTTATCAACTCCATTACGTCACGTTGAGGGAAGGACGGTACTACGATGGTGACTCAAATGTTGTGAGACCACTCATAGGATAGCTGCGAGCGTAAGTATCACCATCGTTGGAGTGGAGTATGAGTGAAATGGACAAAGGAGGAGACGAAGGGGAATGTGGGTTGGGCTGAGTCCCGGGGTCTGGCGAGGGATAGCCCGGACGAAATAAAGATAGGCGGCGATGTGTGGATTGGCAGGGGTTTTGGCCCGAGTGGTAACGTGGTGGACGTAAAATCGTTATTCCGGGACAAAGAACACGCGCCAGTTCCCCACACGTATCTGATGTGGGCGAGGATTATAGGCCGTGTTAACACAAAAGAAAGGGACGTGAGATGAGTTAATCTACATTCTAATAAATTTTAGCAAATGTATCCTTTTTACTGGAATAGAAAATTGTCTATCGTCATCGTAGGTAAGTTCGCATATATCCTATGGCTTACTTCTATAATAAATTTTAAAAATTTTCTGTAATTTTCCGGTCAAAACATTAACACATAATTCCCATGATAAATTAATTCACAGTTATTCTTCTTGATCTCAGGGTTTATCCAAAATATCTGAATGAATAGGTGAGGGTAGAGCTCACTCCAGACTAAGAATCGTGTGTAAAAAATAGCACATAATCAGCACAGGGGGCCAATTATTTCTCTCTGGCACACCAATTCTCACTTCACAACTCGAAATTTTCTAGGGGGTGTCCGAAGGCTTCATTCGATATTTGAAGCCGGTTCCTTCATGCCAGAAACCAAACGCTATCGAATTAATAGAATGAAGTGCTGAGGTTGAATAATTGCTCCTAATTTGAGAGTATCTTTATAAAAGTGTTACAGAAGATGGGTACTTTTTCCATAGACTGGCGCTCATCATAGTCGGCTGATAACTCAGGACTGGAAAATATGTTACAAGTTTGTAATAAAATGTTCTGTTGCTGGTTCGATTAACTATAGGTTAAAGATTTGATGGTAAGACGCAATGAATTAAAAAACAGCCACTTTACTGTCAGAAGTCTTGGTTACACCACTTACTGGTGGTGTAGTACCACTATATAATCTAGCATACCTGACTGGTAATTGAAAGATTTCAGTTTGAATCCCGCTTTTGGCAAATGATTTTTTTTTATACAGGATTCCACCTACGCTATATATTTGCACCCATGCGCATGACTGCGCACAATTTCTCTTGTTACGCGCACTGAATTTTTTTCTCGTTAATGATGGAAATACGGAAATTACTGCGGTAATCAAAATTTTTGTTTCGAAAAGAGGCGGAGAGAATGGGTTGTAGAAATAGAATTAAAAAGATAAACATGTAAAGAAATATTTCCAGGCAAGATTACCTTTTATTTCTTCCAGAGTCCAAATTTACGGAAGGCAGGGTAAAAAAGAAAGAATCTCATTAACCCCTTTTATTTTCTCTGCCGGCTGTTGGCTGAGAAAGAAGTTTGTTTTTATTTCCCATGGACTGTTAGAGAGCACTCGGAGTAGTTGGAATAAGAAGTTACGTGAACGAAAACCGCGGAAATGGTATGATTAGACTAACTCTTCCACTCTGGAAATAACACTTTCCTAATCAATGAATGAATGAAATGCTAGATGCTTGTCCAGAAAGTATCAAAATATGTGCATGGTCAGTATTGTTCGTAATCTTAAGAAAAGAATTATACAAAGCTCACGAAGAGAATCTGAATGAGCAATCCATTGTATCACAAGGATGTCATTTGCTCAGAGATAATAAAAAAATGTATTCTATCTATATCGATATTTTACCTAGAATTCCAGCAGAGTGGAAGAGAGGTAACATGGTACGTAGATAATAGATTTAAACTGAATCGCTTCGAAGGAGACCAACCATATGAATACTCGATATTGAGTACATGGCACTAGAGCAAATTAAGCCATTATCCTGGGAATTTGCTACAAAGATAATTTAATTAGTGTAAAATAGGGGAGATTTGGCTATTAGATATCAGGTGAGTGCAGAATCAAAAACGAAACGCCAGTAAATTTAGATGCGCTTTAACTCAATATAGGTAGTAAATTGCCGATAAAATGAAATATAAGCTTTTTTTACAGGTATTCCCGAATATTAATACAAATTATTATTCAGTACTTATTGGTTGCACTTAAAAGCAGTGATCCTATTCAGCTAACAATTGTTAGTCCTTATTGTAAGTATAAATTTTAACTCATGTGCATGAAAAGTGTGCAGTGAAAGTATGCAAGATTTGTTGGTTCATAAAGCGTCTTATAAAATTGACCTATTTATGAAAACATACTCAGGTATATGATGTCTCGTCTGAAATAATTTTGATCTATGCATCTTTCTTTTTTGTGACAAGAGATTTATTATGCTTCATATACTCACACATACAAGCCTGTTCTGTTTTATCACTCAAAGTATTTTCGTAAGAGTGACTCGTCAAATTTTCTTCTATATTAACATTATTCCCTGGGCACTCATTGCCTTTTAGGATGCTCCTCATGTCATTTGTACCTTTTAAAGAAAATCTTCAATGTTCAAAAATGTTCAAGGTGTTGAATTTTTTAAAATAAACATTTAAATTTTGTATTAACTATTTATTTAAAAAAATAATATTTATATTGACATTTTTTAGTTGTTATTTTCAATTATTTTATTTCAGGGAATGAAAATTTACAAAATTTCCTTGTTTAATAATCAACAAGTTTTTTACTGCACTGCAGCAGTTGGTGATTAATTTATTAAATTATTCATAGTTCTTTTCAAGTTCTTCCTGATCTTATGTGTATATAAAAATTAATTTACGTTACTTGGAAAAGAAACACCATATTGAGCAAGATTTTCATAACAGTGTGAATAATTGGATGCTAGAATAATAGTGGAATCAGATGTATTTGAGAACAAACTTAAATTAGGGACAAAAAACTCAAACGACCATTTAACGGAGTGCTGTACTAACGAGATCACCTTTGTTTCTGGAAATTAGGTCATGTTGTGGTTAAAATTAGGAGAAGAACACAAGTGACCAAAAAGAGAAGATGAGATAGGAACATGGTCGGCTATACTTAATATATTTGTTAAAGCTGTTTTTTTTTCTCGTCCTGTTATGCTGGATGCCTCATTTCTGTGAGCTCATTGGAAAGTTGTTATTGACATGCGAAGTAACTTTTACTTAGTAATTTTTACATGAATTTGGGAACGCTAAAGTGCCTAAAATCTTATTTTAATTTCAAAATTTCAGACAGGAATTTGTATACCTAGGCGTTTTTCCGATAATAATTAAAATATTGGGTTCTAGATTTAATGTGGTGATAAATCTAAAAGTATATAAGTCAAAAAAGTCAAATTAGATGAAATATCCGTAAATATTGTAACTATGCCCTAACAAACTTGGTGAGATATTCTGATTCCTAGTTATTAAAAATATTTTCTGTGTCCATTTCATGCGTATTATTTGTTGATTCTCATATTCTTGAATTCGTAACATAGATATCATCGTATGATACAAGGTGGAACTATTAATACCGAGTAATACGGACTCAATGACTGTCAAACGGTATTAAAGTTGCTGAGAACAAAGTTCGTGACAGTGCAGACGTCTTGTTTTCCTGGTTTTCTACGTGCTTTGGAGGAAGCGACCGACAGCTTAAGTCATTCATACTATTACGGAGGGAAAGAATGGAAGGGTGGAAGAAACCCGGTGTCGACACTAGGCCTCTCTAACGAAAGGCGCCCAGGAGACCACGGTTGAACATCCCATCCAATGGACGGAATACATTACTTGAAGAGTCTACCACAATTTATTCAAGGGATGATCTGGAACCGTCTGAAAAAATATCTTCTATCGCCGCACACTGGGTCGAAATCGAAAAAAGGTGGACATAAATTGCTGTAGTCCTAAGTGTTACTTAAGAAATGAAAATGTTTGCGTTTTGCGATTTTAAAAATGAATTGAAACTTATTTAGGATGATGCGGTCCACAATATTGTTTAGGAGGCCAATAACAATAAAATAATGGGGAATTAGGTGCGGGAAGCATAGTTCCCAGTGGAACGTCGAATTTCTTTTTATTTATGGGAGCATCTGAGGAAATATAGAATTAATTCTATTGTTTACAACGTTGAAGTTATCAATCAGATACGCATACGTTAAATGATGATTAACAATTGGTATTAGGTTTTTAAACTTGAAATTTTGGTCATTGAGTCGTGATTAAATATATACCTTTGCCCAATATTTTCCGTACTGTTCAAACATTGAGGCGTGCCACTTTAATTCCTATTCTGAGCCCGAATCTGAAGACTTCACATGCTCCAAATTTTTTTCCGAGGTATATAATATTTTCAGAAATATATTCCCACCAGGCTGGTCCCGTTCAAATTTCAAATCCCGGTGCACTTGGATTTGAGCTCGGACCAACCTAATGGTAAGGCCACGCACTAGTCACCCCAAAAAACCCCTTTCTTTCTTCTTTTCCCCTTGAATTCTAAGGCGGGCACTCCGGAATCCTACCAGTAATAATATCTGCAGGCGCGTTTTGAGAAGGGAAGACGAAAAGTAAAAATTTGGCGTGCGGAAGTTTTGGGCAGAGGTATGAAAATGAGAAGGGGTGATAAAAAAGAATTGATGGAGGGACTGTTTTGCCTCTGAGGGAAGGGGATTCGAATAAAGAGAAGCGGGGTGTGGAGACCCCCCTGGTGGTGGGTCTGGGCGCGATACCGTGTTATTATTCTCTTCTTCCGCCAGAGCGGCTGCCAGCATAAAAAGTGGAAGAGCCGGCACGGAGGAGACAGGATTGCCACTTTGTTACGGGAATAAAATCCTCAAGTTTTCCTCACTTTTCCCCAGTAGGATTTCATTTCCCTTGGTTGTTTGGCAATACATTTTCGCCATTTTTCTATTCAATGCATTAATCTCTTGTTTTAATTCAGTCAATGGATCGGCTAAATGCGAAGGTGTATCCTAGGCTTTCCCGGTGAATCAATAGTAGGAAAAATTTTCAGCAGGATTCACTATTAACAATTTTTTCATCTTCTTCCGGGTGACCTTAACCCCAAATCATTGGAAGATTTCAGGTTAAATCTTTGGACATATAGGGAAACCAGAGAAATTTTATTTCTAGGCCAATGTGCTATTAGAAAAGAGTAGAGTAAATTATTTCAAAACACTTTCAAGTAAATTTTTCCGGATTTAGATATTTTTTACAATAAGCCAGTATTTATTTAGTTATTACTCAACTAAAAGAAGTTTTTAGTCACCATTTTGTTCGTTTAACATCTTTCTTTCTTTAATATTTCCAAAACATATCTGGTAACCTTCAGAGCTTACACCAGAGACTACAGAAAATTTCCGTTCACACCAAATTATGTATTCCACACTATATTCGATTTCCCGTTTTATTTAACGATTTTGCAAGTATGTTTTTCCTGTGGGTAGAAAGAAAAACTTTGAGGAAGTAACGACTAGTAACCACATGGTAACAGAGGAGGGTGCGGTGTAAATTCCTTCAGAATAATACATGGTATTGTGAAGCACGTCGATGACGCATTTCATGAGTAGGTGCAGAATGCAAGGCATAAACTCACAATCCGCGAATCAAACGGATGAGTAAGCAAGCTTCCTGAAGCAAAACCTTCGTTGCATTGCCTTGTCTCGGTTGTTTGCTGTCGCATATTTACACATTTTCTGGGATTCATGCATCACTCACTCGTTGGTAAAAAAAAGGCTTGGTATGAGTAGGTGTTGATAAATCACAGCCTAGACTAAGCTACATTGGAATTGATAGTAGTGGTAGCTTTAAAGATGTAGGGAACTAAATATTATTTAAAGAGTCTTTAAACTTAGCTAGCTAGACTTGTGTTCTTTTAGAATTATCTGCACAATTTTCTTTCAATTTTGAAGAATGATTAATGGTTTGCAATTCAAAACGACGGCATATTCGGGGGTGGACTGGCAGAAGCGTGTGAGCAGGGATCCCCGATGGATGCATGATTCCCCGGCCCTGCGAGGCCCCAGGTCTTTTACCTGTATAATTCGTTTGTGCTGACCATCCCATGCAACCATGTATCTTGTGAGTGAGTGCTCTTTAAATTCAAAGAACAAACTTTCCGATTGCATAGCTCTTTTTCTCAAGGAAAGATTGAAAAATATTTGCCTGTTATAAGACTGTATGCTTAAGAGAAACAGTTCTGGGTTTGTTTTCGGAGGTATCAGGTCTGTTGAATACGCAGTTACTTTTAATTTGAAATGTTTACTTTGAGTCATCAAAACTGCTACCGCAAACGTTATATTTCACTTTTTTAAGGGCCGCACTTTGTTTTTTGTGCCCCTTTTAGCTCCTTTCCTTCGCGGAAATCGAGTTAACGCTAAGACCATGGGCGTATCTAGTGAGAGCAGAGTGGAAGCCATTATTTCAACAGTGAAGAATCAAATTAATGAGTAAGCAAGATTTTGTTTTCCTGTCAATTTTTTTCTGCCTTGAGGCAAAGGATTCGAGTAAAGGAGGACGCACAGGCGTAGTTACCCTGCGCTGGTGTCAGTGGCTGCGGTACTGTGTTATAATTCTCTTCTTTTGGCAGAGCGCACGTCCTAATAAAAAGCGGAGAACCTTGCAGAGGAAGAGACGGCAGGATGACCACATTACAAGGGTGATAAATTTCCCCATTTTACCCGGTTTTCCCGCTAATAAGCAGTTCTATTTTTATTCTGAGTGGTAGTCTCAATTTTTAATACAATCGATTGGGTGAGAAGCCAAGGGAAACAAGTTATTTCTTTTTCTACCCAGAGTAAGGTACAGAAATTAGGTACACAAAACAAACGAGATCAATTAGATGTTAAGTAGTGCTTTAGATTTTCCACTCGATGTCAGCGCAGAGCAGAGACTCACTCGTATCCCATGGCAACCAGTTTTTTGTGTATTTCTTCTAACATTAATCTTTACCTAACTCTGTTGAGGAAATTATCACTTGTACCCCTTGTCTTCACACCCTCTCAATTGTATTCAGTATGCACTGCGGGTGATATATTTTCACAGCAGTACATATCTTATATTCTTGAACACTTTGGCTGTCTCGTTTCAAAGATAACATCAGCATGCTGGAGGCAATTAGTATGTAATAATAAAAATTAGTAAATGTTTTTACTAATTTTTAAATCAGCGGGGAATCGGGTTAGTGTGGTGGATAGTGCTGTTTTCAAACCCTGATGGCCGGGGTTCAAATTCCGGCAGTTGTAGAAAATATCCAGAGATCGCCCCATCTCCGCTTACGTATTGCGTGGAGAACACTTTAAGCGTATAAAGCCGTCTGTCGCATGAGGAGTTAAGTTGCGGTCCCTACAGCGCCTTTCATTAAGAGCAGGCTTAGCACAACGCCAGTTTTCCACCCTTACTAACCTTATATTTCTTTATGGCGTAAATGATCTTAGCATTCCCAAAATACCATACCATGCAATCAAATTCATGTGCAACCAGTCCTTCCGGATCAGCATATCTCCGTTTCCTAATATAATACAGGTTAGTGCTGTTAGTGATCAAATTTATTTTTTGATATATTGCCATGTGTCCAATGCCAACACCGGGTTTCCATCCACCTTCACTTACCCCACATTTCCTCAAAGTGCTAATGGCCTTAGTTGTCTGTCAACTCCTTTAAATACCATACTATATGAAAACAATATAAATCCTGGCAACTCGAAAAATCTCCTGTTTTTTGCGGCCTTCTCTTGTTTCCGAATATTTTCCGGTTTTCACGAGTAGGTGGCCAGCCTAAGGTAGCCATTTCAGGTGCAGAGTGGGGGGGCAGAGAAGGTGCGAGGAATTTTCGAGGCTCTCTTACAGTGAAGGGCAGTGCAAGAGGAGGATGGGTGAAAGTTACGACCTCTCGGTGAAGATTTACGATCGCCGCACGAGTATGAAGCGCCTAGCGGAATGAGTAATGAAGCGTAGAGCGAGCGGAGGCGGCGGCGGCCGGAGATACGCTACGTGGCGTGTGGCGGGGGGTGTCGGAGAACGGGATGCTCATATATGCACGTCAAATGCAAATCGTGCCACAATCGCTATTACAAGGTTGTCTTTACAGTTTACGACTTTTTTAGGTGGGGAAAAAATGCACAATTCGTCGAGGTAATGGGTAGTGAAATATTTGACGCGTGTATGACAGGCAATTTTGACTGATTTTTGGTGGTCACATCCCCGATATCCCAGATAGATTATTGATAAGTAACTACAAAGATCATGAGTTTGTTGTAAGTTATGAAAATATTATTTCTTAGGAGGTTAATGATAGAGTTATTCTGAAAATTTGATGCTTTAGAATAGACATTACTTCTATATTGAACTTTAATTATTTATTTATAAAAAAACTTCAGCATAAAATTTATCCTAACTTTGTGAAATTTTAAGGATGCATAGACTACATTTTTTTTAATTTTCCGGTGTTGTAACATAAGACTCCTAAAATCTAGGAAAAATCAGGGTAAAGATTCAAATTTAAGGTCTAGGAAAATGTTACTTAGGCGTACCTAGTTTTAAAAGAGAAATTCGTAACGAAAAAAAAAATTGAAAAAGAAATTCGCAACCAGTCTTCAACCGTTCAAGGGAAAGTAGTGTATCATCAATCCCTCAATGTATTTGCAAGACTTGTTGGTGCAGGATCGATACAAGTATGGAAAAATTCTTCATAATCATACACATTCATCTCAGTATCTTCATTACGGGAATAGTATTCATATTTCAGGCAGTCATGAGAGGGTGTTAAAATTGAATACGTGCTCAGGATTATTGAGGCTTCCCAAATAAAATTTTGTTGTATCCCTTCGTCCCATTTTCTTTATCGAATTTCATATTTTTTTATCGTAGATTTATTCATGCTTCGACTTCTGCCATAATACTCATAGCTTAACCCTTTTTTACAGCTTGTTCCTTTCCACCTACGATTGGTCGTATGAGACTTCCTCCCGTACACCACACGGCCTTGCTTCCGTCACCAATTTGTGGTCATATCAAATGGACGAGCGGCTTCCCTGAGTAGGTGGCGCTCTCTTTGACTCGCTACGGAGGGAAACTCTTCTCAAAATGTGCACGACTATTTGCCGACGTGGATACTTATACTTTGTCATTACGCGCTATGTCCACATTCACCTGCTGGAATAGAAGGCAAATATGGAATGACACGATGTTGACTTGTGTACATGTTAGAGTCCTGTTGTTTCAGTTTCTCTTTGTGAGCTTCGTCATCCAGCTCCATATGTACGAAGATATTTCAAGCATGGGTAGTAACCTATTTTAGCCATAGTTGCTGAGTGTAATAAATGTTATCGGAGAGATGAAGTGAACGGCCATTACGTGAATACCCACATAGCACAAAATATATTAAACGTCTTCAGCTAATGTCTAGAAAATATCTTGTAATATCTTCTAGATTTTTTGTAGATATCTGAATACCCGCTTTTCTGACATCTACAAGATGTATTTTAGAAGATATTTTCTAGACATTCATATTCAAACCGGATGAGTTGGGAAAATTCAGGATAAATTACTAAAATATAATTTTTTTCGGTATATTTTGAGTTTATTTTCAACTAACAGCCTACTGGTGGCGCAGGAGGTGATGGTATAGTGCCTTCAGGGGAATCTCCCTGAATACTGGAATATCTTTGGCTTTCACTCCTATCTAATGGGGGCTCCTCCTGCGATTCCAAATTTGAAGTTACCAAAGCAGCTTAACATTTCCTTTTAGATTTCTCAAAGGAGCCTACAACATTCCCAATAAATATTGATTCAGTGTCTTGCAATTATGGTCTTGATGAATTTTTAATGCAAGTTTTTGCCAATTTATTTAAACATCTTCATCAGAGCTATGAACGAAATTTATACGAATGAGTACATAACTGCGGCGTATTACGTAAAACGTTATGGCAATATTTGTTGCGATACTAAAAAAATTAGTTTTAAATTAATTATAGAAAGCAGCGACTAGAATTTTGACGTAACTTTTATTCCATTGAATTGGATTCGTTTATTGGTGGTAACTAAGCCGGTACATTTCATAGTTACCAATAAATTTTGATTTAATATAAATAAATAATAATAATAAAGTTTGCTCAAAATTTCGATGCCTGTTCTTTCATCAAAATATTTTTGTTTTTAAAATATGCATCATTTCTTAAAATAATCGTTTTGTTAAATTACTTTCAATATCTAAAATTCCGGTATTTTTGAGAGCTAAGCAGTAGCCATACTTTCATGGAACAGACATATTCTAGACAACCAATAGTAATTTAAAAGAAGAGAAGCTTATAAAAGAAGCTACCGCAAATTTAAATCGCTTTTATAGATATTTACCAGAAGTTGCCTTTGCTTTTTTAGTCCACATGCGTACAAAAAGCATAGCCGTAAGTTTTCTTTCAAGATTTTGGAGCTTTTTCGCTAATTTCACTGGAAATATACAAAATGAGTCTCTGCTCAAAAAGACTTCTGCTAGTCATCTAGTAAATTTTTAAAATATCCAAGACATTGAAGACATTTTCTTGACTTTCAGTTGATTTTTAAAATATCCAGGGCATTGAAGATATTTTCTAGATATCTAGAAGATATTTTGAACAAGTAGGTTTGTGGCCAACTAAAGAAGCCAATAAAATGTGTTTCATAGGAGTATATTTTTTTTTACCATTAAACCTTTACTTTATGAATTTGCCTCGTATTATGAGTTTGACTGGCACCCCTAACTGCATTTGACCCGTTGCTGTCTTCACCGGAAAGCCCATCGCGAGTGGAATAGATTTTCGTACGAGTGCCGCTTTGACGACTTCATATCTCGCCAAGCAAGCACTTCCCTTCGCCACGGTGACAAAGTAACAGGTGATGGGTGATATTGCTCCGTCTGCGGACGACACCACTTCTAACGTGCGAAGCGACTGCAGCGCCGCGCGTCACAAGCGGCAGTGGGTGCGGAATTCCTCCCCGGCGAGAATTCCATTGTCCGGGCTACACCCATGGAAAGCCCACACGGAATGGCATACCTTTGACCCCACCTCTTCTTCTCTTTTGATTTCTTTCTCTTTCCCCTCTACATTTATGCTCCAAACCTATTCACTACTCCTTTTTTCATTCTCAAGCCGTCTCGGATAATCTTTCCAAGGGAACTACATTGAGGAGAAGTCACCCAACCGTACTGTAAAAGCTTGATTTTAGTTCCCCCTTCGCAGCGTTGCGATGTGATAAGAGCAATCTATTTTTTTAAATATTTCCTAGAAGGACGTGAAATATACCATCGCGAGGGATATTTTTGAAAAGCTGTAAATGTTATAGATCAAATCTTCGGGATTATAACTTTGGCTTTAAATCCCAAATCGTTGCTCATTTCACCGTGAATTTCCAAATGCTCCGCCACTTCAACTACGCGAGTGGTTACAACTGCTAAACCCACTTGCGTAGAGAGTAAGAAAACACTTATAGGTCACCTGGAGAATCTTCTTTGTAATATTCGTGAACCCTTCATTCGGTCAGCGGCGGAGCTAAGCTTAAGATAATACATCCCCCCGTGAGGAAATACTTGCTAAAAACTTGAAATATCGCCTTGAAATCTGCTAGGTGAGTGACTAAAGTGAGAAAATATTATCTCTATTTTATTAAAAGCAGTGTTTATAAACACTGCTTTTTATATTTTTTTTAACCGGGCAAATTTTATAAACAATGGTCTGAAATCCAAAGAATTCGTTTCCAAATCCACGTTTCTTTCCTAACAAAACCACTTCTATATTTTATCCATTTGTTCTGAAAATTTCTCCCATTCCTCTTAATGCCTTAAAGAATGAGCGTTTCCTTAGTTAATTTAAGTTAGTTTTCAGAATTTTACTGAAAATGTTACTCATTGCGGCGCTAATATTGCACTACGGTAATTTTTTGGCGCGGTAGAAAATGAGTCAACTCACTCATCCGATATTTGCGGTGTTTTGATTAATTAGATGACCTGTTCGACGACTTTTTCGCACGGTCTGGTGAATTCCCATTTCCGCTTCCATACGCCGTTAGTGATAATAATAATGGCTTCCGTTTGCACAGCTCTCCAATAAATGCTCAATGAGCTGTTGCTCCCGAATATTCTTTCACAGCGTAATGTCACACAGTCCCTGGATGTAGTCACATTTCTGCACGGTGGTTACCAATTTTATTCCCGTGAACACTCGTCGGAAAGCCTCGAAATAACTTCCCTTAATGAAGGTGCTTTCAATTAAGGTCAATGGACCTTAATTACAGAAGTCGAACAATCGATAGTGTGGCTTCGGTATCGACAGGTAGAGTTCATTGTGGTATGGTTGCGCACTCATACTTCAGCTCGCCATCTACATCATGGAAAATATACGGGTAAAATTGAACCGTCCCATAAAATTCGTTTTAATTAATGAAAACAGGGAAAACGTTTCAGCATAGCCACCTGACGGAAAACACGATTTCTTTCAAGTTATTAGATTTTTATAGCTATGTAGACTTTCTCAAATTAAGGAAAAATGCATTTGAAAATTTCGATTATTGCATCATAATATCGCCTCATAAATATTTGAAAATAGTGTGATAAAATTTTTGCGATGAATTTGAGGGGATGTGTTATGTATATTCGAAAATCGATTAAAAATCATAGTTTGAGTTCTTTTTTCAACATATTTATTATAATTGCTAGACCATTTACAATATTGAGAGTAATTATAATATTTTTATGATCCTATATTTTGTTTAAGTCCCAAATTATATCCATATTAATTTCAAGCCGTGACTGAGGAATATAAATTTTCCCAAACGTTGGAACAAATTGAAATGAAAAGTTTGAAGTTCTACCATCTAATGACCAAAACTCATTTTCTATAATGATTACTGTAATTTCACTGTACTGAAAAAAATTAATTTGACGTAACTTATGTTTAGTTTGGTCTTTACCACAGATTTTAAATCCAATTTTTATCATAAAATAGTCGTATTACGATTACTTTTCCTTACGAGGTACCTGCTCGTGCGCTTAGTCAATGGAAGGTTATCCTGGTTATATTTGTTTACAAAATTTCATAATTAAATGACAAATTTTTATCAATGAATTATCGCTTGAATCTGGAAATATTTAAAACATTATTCGTTCAAGATAAGGATATTAATTTTTCCTAACTGGTAACACGAATCGTAATATGCATTTTTTCCATTTAGAGGATTATCTTGATATATTATACTTCACGACAGTATCGTTTAAGAGCACATTACAAATAAAGAACAGTATGCGTGCCATTACGCAAAAAGTATGGCAACAAAAAAAATTATTTTAGAGGTTTTTATAAGATTGGATACTTTTCATTTTAAGTTGAAGTTTCATTTTTTTTACCAGACTTTTGATTAGTTTTGTTTAATATTTACGACAATCTTATCAGCGCAGTTTTATAAATCATGATTAAACCTCATAGTATTCTCTGCGTGATATCACCAGTTTAAGGAAATAGGTCAAATGCATGTATATAAAACGCAGGATTTTTTGTGGGTTGGAAGTTTTAGGTTTTATCGCTTTGCCTGAGGTACTTTTTCCTCTCATAAACATTTAAGCGAGGAAAAAGAGGGGCAAGCGTCACTCAGGAAGTTATACTTTTTGTTTGCATCCACTATGGCAGGTTTAAGTTTTTCATTTCCTCAATTAATTTTTTCAGTGTCTCTCTCTCTTTTGGCCCAATCTGTGGCACGAGACTTTGTTTTAGGGATGGACGGAAAGTTTTCTTTTTTGTCACGAACATGGCTACAGAGTGGGGAGATGTGGTAAAGGCGGAAGTACCCACTCGGGTCAGGGGTTTTGCAAAGGCAAAATGGTTTGGTAGAGTGGGACAACGAGGGTTGGATGGGGGAAAGATAAAAAGGAACGAGAAGGAGCCTGGACCCATTAAGTGGCCCCATTCTGAAGAGTACCGTCTCCCGGCGAGTGCTTTACCCCCACCCATGCCGTAAATAAAGCAGAACTTACGGAGTGAGTGAAGCGATCCTATCGGCAAGGGAATGAGCAACCACACTGAGGGGTTGGAAGAGGTCGACTCCAGTCAATGCGGAAGAGGGCGGGTAGTGCACCTAACCTCTGACCCAAAATTTGCGGAGGGCTACTCAGGAAGGAATGGGTCGGGTTCCTCAAGGTTCTGTGCTTGGCCCACTCCACTTTCACCTTCATTCTTCAGTTCCTCAAACCACTCCGCCCTCTCTGAGACAACTCGCCGACCACAGCAACTCGTGGTTTGGGGACGGCATGCGGGTGCTGACAACGGCGTTTAAAAGCTAGGGGTAGTCGTTTGCAGATTTTATTCCCATGGAAAGAGAAGTGTCCCAGCGCTCTTAACTTCTTTAATGCCGCGCGGTTCGTACTAAACTAGATGACGTTCCTCTTTTTGTTCTGAGGCAAAATTAGTACGCATTGGAAGTGCTAAAATAGAGAGTTACTCTCAAGTTTGCTTTTCTGCCACAAATGCCAGCAATGAATTAAGCTTTTTCGGGAGTTATTTACTCTAGCGTATTAATTATTTTTAAATTGAAAAATAATTAATACGCTAGCTTAATTAAATAATAGCTTCATTTCTCTACATATATGCATTATGAAACTTAATTGTGACCTATGCCTCGAAGAAGATCCCCATTATCACACTGAATTTCTAGTTTTTGTAATGACGGTGGGTGGATAAAAAATAATTTTATCATATCATAGTACCAATGAACGTATTTAATGCACTGCGCAACACTAAATGCATAAATTATCTACATGGCGAAATTAAAAAAAACCCACCCACTTTTAGGTTTACTTATGAATTATTTAAAAGATGCAGTTTATGATGATCGGTAAATTGCTTATTTCAATCCGCTATTAAATTCATATTTTATAGATTCTGCCATTTATCGGGGTCAATTTGTAACTGAAACGTTGTTTGGAGTTGAAGAAAATAAATATTTATAATTTATTATCTATAGCCGTAAATTTTTGGCACTAAAAATAAAATTATCCCCGGGATTAGTATTTACTTCCTTTACTTACTTACATAGTGACTTCTTACTAGGAAGTATGACTAAGTATGGTCACTTTTGACCGGATAAGATTTATAAAATTTTGGCAAAGGTCTGCATTAAAATGTGCTCCTTCTATTCCGCTGTGGCTGACTGAAACAAAGCCAGTCAAAAAAACTTTCGTGACAAACTTTAACCCTTAGCCTGCTCCCATCGTCTATTGACGATTTTCATTTATTTATTTGTTTTGAAATTATTTTTCGCATAATTGTAATACATGTCCGAAATTTCATCATTTGAAGTAAAATCAGCAGAAAATGAGTAAATTAAACATTTTTGAAACATTTTTTCCTTAAGTAAAAAGTTGCAATTAATAAAGTTATGCAAAAATAAAAATAAATATAATTTTTTTGCGCCTGTGGGGAGCTCTGTTTCAGCTTATTTGTGCAGTTAAAGGGTCAATATTCAATAAGCGCACATTAAATAGCAAAGAGCCCCTATATTAAATTTTTCCTGACCAAATTATTTAAGCAGTCTATTTTTAAAGGATTTCTTTCACTAAAAGTTGTTGTAGGAAAGAAAATGACGGAGTTATTGAGCAAATCAGAAACATTGTACGTGTGAGACAAAAAAAGGGGGTTCTTTAAACTTTTGGTCGCTCTGAATGATATAATCACGCGGTTAAAAAATCTTTCTACTTTGCTTTCCGCCAATGTTCCTTTCTAACTCTATATCAATTTCTTAAAGGGCAAGCAATATAAACGACTCAGTACCAGGCAATATCAGGAATAAAGGAAGCCATGTACTACATAGAGCAAATGGAATTAGATTTATTTGCAGTACTTATCGCATATTTGGTTGTTTCCGGCGAGAGTGATAAGTTTGCGTCTATATATTTATGTACAGTATTTTAGTAGTAATAAAAGAGAATTAAGTGACAACACACATTCTCGAAAAACAATATGAATTTTTGCCAGGTTGTGGAGGAGAGTAATATTTCAAAACAAAATGAATATCAATAGATAATGGAATAAAATAAAGACGTAGAGGGAAGTTATCTTTTGAGGTATGGCTATTTCAGCACATGGATTAAGTTAACCTGAAACTAACTTTACCTTACTTAGTTAAATGCCTTCAATAGGTTATCATTTTAAGTGTACACTAAATTTTAAAACGCAAAACTTAAGTAAATTATTCCCTGAAAATCAATCCAATTTAATCTAACTGTAATAGCGGCTGTATACTTCGCCAATGTTTGTATAACCCTTTATTTTTCAATAGTTTATAATCGCCAGCTATTATTTAGAATTAAAACTTACACTTTTTAATTTTAATTTCATAAGCATTCGTTTTCATAAATCCACATAGCAGAGCAAATAAAGTTAATATATCCGTGTGTTAGCGCAAATGAAACCGAAAATATTCAGTAGTAGCTAAAGTAAAGTAAAGATCAAAATAGAAATAAGAAAATATTTCAAATAAAAAAGTTGATTTATTAACTCGTTTCCTGAAAGTTAAAGAGAAAACTCCAACCTGGTTTCCAATTCTGTTTTAGCCTTCAAAACTATTTGGAAAGCGAGAAGAAACTGAATTCATGCCTCGAACTTAACCACCAAAGGGATTGGCCGGAGCTTTTGATATAAAAAATGAAAACAGGCAAACAAAGTGATTTCATTTGGGGAAGTGGTATTAATATGAAATTATGGAAAGCAAATCTGTGGAATACAAGTGAGAAAAGGATGAAAATTCGTGAGGGGTGGGTGGCGTGGTGTTTGGGATGAAGGCTTTGAAAGAGTTGAAAATGTAAAGGAGGTGGCGATGGACGGAGAATTGAGATGAACTTGGTCGGAGGAGAAAAAAAACAGGGGGTTGAAGAAGGAGTGAAAGAGAGTGAATTAAGTTGTAAAAGAAGATAACGTGCGTAAATAAAGTAAAAATTAAAGCGCTAAGAACGATACCAACAAAAGCTTCCGGCACTGTGTAGATAACGATATAATTATTTCTCGAAACCCGGTTTTCGTGGGTGTATGTGTAGTATCATCAGGGTAATATTTACGAATCAATGCAGGGATAAGTCTCTGATTATATTTTAGCTCCTGCAATCTATGGATCTAAAAACATCTGCAACCTTAATCATCACAACAATGTTCCCGAGTTCAATATTTCATATGAATAATAAGAAACAATCATGCATTTGAATTATTAGTTATAATATCGATTTTTAATATTTTATAAGGCATTATGTTTTTGTTATAGTGACACAAATTCAATAGAGTAATTTTAAAGAACTAATTTTCTACAATAGATACTTGCATACCTGTATTAGAGTCGGAGGCTCTTTTAATAGGAATTGTTTTCCTATTTTCGGATATTAAAGCCGTATAATTCGTTGTTTTTAACTGAGCATTGGGGATAGATAAACATATGAAGTACTTATATTAATGCGTAGTACGCAGAAGATTAAATAATGGCTGCATACAGTGCTTTAGCCACGGGGGGGGGGATAACTTGCTTTCAAGCCCCCACCCCTTTTGAGCCCATCAATTGATGCCAAAAACGATCAATATAGCCTCAATAAATAACTTTGAATAAATTCACATGCAACATTACTATTTTTGAGCCCTAAAAATCACGTTTTCAACATAAAAACCTCTCATAACTTTCCGGGGTAAGACCTCCATTTACTCTGGGTTGTTTACCATACCCCGGAAGGGCCCCGAAATCTTCCGTAAAGCCCCCATTTCTAAATCCTAGCAATGCCATTGGCTGTATATGCACATTTTCCTAGGATAGTCGAATGGATTTTCAATTTCCCACAAAAAAGTAATATAAAACCTAGATGTCTTGGATCTAAGAGCGTAATTGGAAGCCAAAGCGAAACATTGTTTGATATCATATATATTTGGCTTAAATGTATATATAGGGCTTCGCACTATAAAAAATAAGGTAGCCAGGAAATTTATGCTCAAATTTAACAACGCACAGTAATCTAATCTACTTTTATGTTTGAATTCAGCACTTAGTTGTTTAGGCCTGAGTTACACGTACCTACGAAAGGTTACGTCCAGGAATTGAATTATGATTCATGCAGGATATTTCAACATAGTGGATCTATATACTGTAAAACCAAAATCCGAACACAGACTTGGTGATTCGCACAAGTGTTTTTGGGTGAACGAGAGGTGATACGACAAATAGTCAGAGAATTAACTCCCTCCAAAATCGTCAGAAACTTTAGGTAAAACCAACGTAAACCCTGCATTTGCGGTTTTATGTCTATGACAAGAGTTTCCAACTTCCTTTATAACTCTCGTTCTTGGGAGAAATAAGGGGTCAAAAAATCGATGGTAGTGAGGAATTGACATATTGCGGAGAAGGTTGTTGATGGAACCAAAATCATTTTTGTAGCTATTAGTCCACACCTGGTAACAGTCAGAAAGCCTGGAAGACAAGGACTCATTCGTATTCTTAGGACTCCATTAAATATAAGCGATCCTTAAGGAACAAACGTCTGACAAAAATTGTTAAAACTCGTAGTGGCTACAAGAGACCGCAGGCCTTTTCAGGGGTACCTATGAGGGGAGACTAGGCCCCAGGCGTGGAAAAGCAAATCAGAGACCCAATCCTCCCCATCAAGAGCAACGTCCTCTTTAAAATCCACCACGACGAATAATAGTATTTTTTAAATTCATTGAAGACATATAAAACAAATTACATAGTTGGGTATCAAAAATCACCAGTCCACTTACCCACATACGATTACCGATTGCATGATAAAAAGACTCTCCAAGGGCCAATGTCCTCTTCTGAATGACGCCCAAATGACTGTTCTACTTAAATACGATTGAGGTAAGAAATCTCTGGTGAAGTCTCCTTACACAATGGAAAAAAAATTTGGAATGTGAGTTAGCTCAATTTAAAAAATGGTCCCCACCTAGAATGTGCTAATTCTGTATCCCTGGTCGATTTTTTCTAGCTGTACCCTCACCTAGTCAAAGCATTATATGGGTTGACTCACATATTGAGTTATTATTCTCTTAAGTTAAAATTCTAAAGATTGAACAGACGTAGCTTTCCACTCCCCTCTCATTGTCGCTGCCCACTTTAAATATTTACATATTTCTTCTCTTTTGAATCCTTTATTAGAGGTTCTATATGACATTCTCTGTTCCTTCTTTTGCCTTACCTACCGTACTCTTGTGCTTTGACGATTAATTTTATTATATCATGATGCCTCATGCTCTGACCGATTTAGTTTTCTCGTCTTATAACTCAGTTTATCCAAAAACCCAAGATAAGAAAAGACAAAAGGTACAGCTATTTTTCGCAGATAGTAAGAGATCTGGAGAAGTAGACGGTGGATCAAAAGGCATGAAAATGTGGGAAATAACCCATTTACGCATGGAAAACTTTCTGCTCACGATGTTGAAAATATTCAGATACACTCCTCATTAAGTCTTATTTATTAACCCATCGAAATATTTTGGTGATGTATCAACTATTTCATCCAGTATGACCGTATACCATGAGTGTGAGTTTTCTTCAATGGCCTCTTATTTCCAGAATTTCAAGATGTAGCCATATGGCTACGGTAGGTTGGGCTATACCTAGTGGTAACGAGGTCAGAATATAATGTTCATCAATTTATACGAGTGATCTTGTTAAAATGAATGAATCGCAAGGGCAGTCATATTTTTGAATCGAGGAAAATATTCTGTACAATGCCACATCCTATTTGCTTTTATGATAGCTGCATGTAATGTACTGACTGTAGGCGTCCATGTTGATCCTACTTGCACCCGTTTCTTTCCATCAGTGGGCTTATTTTGAGTGGCTTAAAAATAAACTAAAAAGTGGATTATGTTATTGCACGCATCGGCAATACATATATTTGTGGCGTTAAGAGAGCTAAATTGAGAGTGAGTTTCCTTCGATGGCCCTTTTATTTCCAGAATTTCAAGATGCAGCCATATGGCTACGGTAGGTTGGGCTAAATGGAATATATAAATCAAAAAACTCTTTGCATTTTCATTTCCGTAAATTTCTCCAAGTTTTCCATCAATTTTTTCAAAGTAGGTAACTTTTGATAGTGAAAAAATTGATGAAAGGGCTTATTTTTAAATAAATCCCTTATATGTTGGTAGATAAACCATAGAGGGGTTGTAAGAAAAAAGTGTGAATGAAATTTATGTAGGAAGGTGATGCAATACGTTAGTATGTAGCCATTATAGATACGGTACGTTGGGCTAAATGGATCAAACTCTTTGAATTTTCATTCCCATTATTTACAACCAAATTTTCCGCCTTTCCCATCAATTTTTCAAAATCTATCTCAACTGACGAGAAAATAAAAAATGAACTAGCTCATTTTGATAAAAGTCTCCCGAATTATGGTAGGAAAAAAATAGGGAGGATATAATACTGGGGTGTGATTCGTATTTATGTAGATAGGTGCTATCTGAGAAGAATTGGATGGTAGGAGATGAAGATCCACGTGGACCCAGGAGAGGGAGCTTAGTGGACGCGAATGCGGTGGGATTGTGCTGTTTGCTGAGTGTGGGCTGATTTGAGGAGGTCTTAGGAGTGTTTTCCCTAGAGGTGGCGCGAGTGTTGGCGAAAGAAGCAAAAGTTCCCATTAACGAATGGCATCCGGAGACTCTCTGCGAGGCAAGCGTCCCGGGAATTTTTCGCTAAATGTACTCCTGCATGAAATTGCGTGAACCCGTGGTTGAGCAAAGTTAATTGGAAAACTGTGCGCTGGACGGGTGTAAGTTTTTTTTATAAAAATTGAGCCATCCCATTAAAACGTTTCACGGATGGATATACCGCATTTGATGAGAAAATCTTCTTTCCATCTTAAAACGAGTTACCACATCTCTCTCCCTTTTATGGGACTCAGGATGTTTCATAATAATGTGTTGTGATACGTATTACGTTGATAACTTAAGTTCGTTACGAATGTAATCTTCAATACTTTATGTAATTGTATATAATCGGGAAGTAATAATTAAATCGCCTTGGTTTATGAGAATTTAGAATACCGCTGAGTTAAATGAACATATCATTCGTTTTTACTTCTCTTAGTCTTCCTTTACCGTTGAACTTATTCCTTTCACACTTAGACTTCGATCTTTTGCGTTGTTCTATCTTTTTCAAAATTTAATGCTGATTGATGCCTGATTGATGCGACGTGATGTTGCTATTCAATATTATTGACGTACACATTAGGACGCCATTGAGTATTTTCGCACTTTCATTCCGTTTACTTCAATTTTGAACTCCAATTTTAATCGTCAATTGAAGCATATTAGAAAATGGGTAATTTTTGGACGAATTGGCGAAGAAAGCTGTCATGAATAATTTTTTTTGGCAATACAAGTTTGAATTTGGGTGAAGAGATTAAAATGGATTTCCTTATAGGCAATGGACCATTATTTCACTCGGTAATTTTCAAATAATTCATCGCATATTTATTTTAGCAGTGGGATTAAATTTATCATAGACTACATCTTAATGATTTTCATGACTTGGTGAAACCTTTTCTCAAGGGCAAATGCATACCATTGCACAAGGACACGAAATGTGCCATTGAGTATAACCCCTTTCGGTATGGTTTACTTTCATTGCTCTAGTTCTTTCTTTCTTCACCCTCATCGAATGAGCACTTACCTGCAAATGGGAAGAAATGACAACAACTATGAATGTTACGTGTTTCAACGAAAATCTGATGATAAATATATATTTTGTGTTAGACCGTTTGTTACTACTTCACGATTAAAAATATTTTAGGCGGATGAAAATAACAATTCATCTCGTATTTAAGTATACCGGGCCTAGTCACGGTGATAACTTTACGGAATAATTGTGCTTTGCGGTTCAACAATTGTGTACTGCGGTTGACACCGGGATTTGAACCGGGAACGGTCAAGGTGAGTGATTTTTTCTCTGTGGATTTTTCGCACAATTAATCTCGTATTTGTTATGTGACTCTTGATAAAAACCATTCGAAACGTTATTTATTTATTTTATTACCTTTCAATTTTGGCAATCTAACCTAAAATAATTTTATCTTTAGCACATTTACCAGGTATCGATACAACCTATAGTGCTTAGGTGTCCCTCTCCTTTTATATTTTATTTATTATATACAAGCTTTTGGGCAGCATCCAGCAACCCCCTTATTAGTTATATATAAGTAAAATGGTTCTTCCTCGAATCCTCCCTCGAAAATTCTCTGGATTGCCCTCAATTTCTTGACAATTATTAAAAAAATGCATCAACCTTGTATGCCATCGCATAGCATCTGAAAACATGGCCAAAGTCTAAAGCCAAAAAACTCCAACCATAGAGGGTGAAGAAAAATTGCGTCGCGAAATTTTAACCCTCGGTAGCTAGCTGGTGCTAAAAAGAATCAAAATTATCGATGATGTTTGGATGGAAAACGCACCGTTTTTAAACTACAGAAACTTGGAGCAAAGCAAACCGATTGGTAGCAAGTTTGATTTGTTACCGGATGCTCTGAACAATACATGACTTCAAATGATTTGTCAGTCATTGGTCGAGATGTATTCAAGCTATCCGGAAATAGGGCAAACTTGCTGCCAATTGGAGCCCATAGCTCGAAGTCTCTGTAGTTTAACAATAGTGCGTTTTTGTCGAAAACATCATCGGTAATTTTGATTCGTACACATATTAGCTATCTAAGGTGAAAACGTCCTCATAGCCTTTAAGTCTTCTTCCACATCCTGCATCCATCTTTTCCTCGGTCTTCCTCTTTTCCTCTTTCCATCCATATTTCCATGTAGAATCTTCTTAGGCATCCTTTCTTCACTCATTCTTTTTACATGACCTAGCCAAGCTAGCCGTTGGGTCTTCACAAACCTCACTATGTCTTCGCCTCGGATAATATTTTCTATTTCCTTGTTTGTTCTTATCCTCCAAGTTACCCCAATTGTCACGGGACCATATATCTTTCGCAAAACCTTCCGTTCAAATATCCGCAGAGCTTGCTCGTTTCCAGCGGAGATGCTCCACGTATCTGCTCCATATGTCACGACCGGTCTGATAAGTGTCTTATGGAGAGAATGGACAGGCGTCTTGAGGGAGGCCAAAGCCCATACCGGGCTGTAGTGCCAAGGAAGTAGTAAGTAAGTAAGGTGAAAACTTCGTGGCGAATTTTACTCCACCCTATACATTCGATGGAACCATCTTGGTGAAATTCAAGACAGCCTTGTGATTCATCAATGTTTTCCTGTTTTAAACGAATTATTTTGTATATTTTTATGAAATGTTTTCTAAGGTGTATGTGAAACCTCACTTGCAAAGAAAGTGTCTCTCGTTATCAGACACAATAAACCTCAATTCAATTGGATTTATAGAAGTGATTAAGCTCCTTAAAAAGCTTTTATTTTACTGATTACGACAATTTTCTCCTAAAAGGAAAAAGACTCATCCTTGCAGAAAAGAAGGAAATTTGACTTCTATTTACTTTCTATACATTTGCAATGAAGTTATTGAATTATGACTACCGTTAGTAAAAAGCAAATATTTTGTAATCGAACTCTTACCAGATTTTTAAATTATTTTTTTCTCTGATTTTCGTGTGGCTATAATTTCAATTCCTAACTAGAACAATTGTTTGAAGAATGGACTTTCGAATAGAATATTGTGATTTATTCTACGGAATTTGAATCGACACGGGATTTTAGAAAACTGTGGGAATTATGCTATTTTTCTGTTTATTGGAAATATTTATGATCTATTTTATTCTGAGTATAGTATGAATCTGCCTTTTAAATCCTAGTTAATGGAAAAAATAATTTTCTCTGAGCATTGAAGGAAAATCATGCTTCATGTTGACTTCCACTCCAAATAGTAAGCTAGAGCTTTCAAGGGATTTCTTTAGCAAGCTCGTATGATATTTATTTTCTCATCTTTCTCCCCAACGCTCAGACTACTTTTCGTGACAAGTCGCAACAAAAGCTAGGAAATCCACAGGTTGTTGGTTTCCGTTCCAATGAGTGGGAAATGTAGTGAAAAGATTTAAAACGTGATTCACAAGTTATTCTGAAATTTATTTTAAGAAATTGCTGAGTATCTCTAGATATATTTTTGATAATTTACTTCCTTTATATATATTATTTTTCTATGCGCCTAATGCCATGTTTACAATAATTTTTATGGATTTCACTAACTGAGTTGAAAGTGGAGAAGAAAGATGGCTTTACTCCAATAGCACCGTCAAAATTGGAGAACGACTGGCCTTCCTTCTTGGAATCGAGAAATAACAAACAAGAACATCACTGGTCAACAATCCTAGGATTGGTTTGACGCAGCTCTCCACTCAGTTCTCCTATCAGCTAATATTTTCACACCTACGTATTTCTTCTCTTTCACATCCTTCTTTACTTGTTCCATATATTTCATTCGAGGTCTTCCTTTACCGTTCTCGCCTTCTACTTGTCCCTCGACGATTGTCTTCATCAGGCCATAATGTCTCAAGATGCGGCCTATAAGATTGTTCCGTCTTCTTCTTAAGGTTTTCATGAGTCTTCTCTTCTCTCCTACTCGTCTTAAGACTTCCTTGTTTCTAACTAGGTCGATCCATTTGATCTTCATCATTCTTCTGTAGCACCACATTTCGAAGGTCTCTATCCTTGCTTTCTCCGCTGCAGTCATTGTCCATGCCTCACTTCCGTATAGGAGCATACTCCAGATGTAGGTTCTTATAAATTGTTTCTTTACTTCCATATTTAAGTTCCCCGCTGTAAGCAGGTCTTTCTTTTGGTGGAATGAAAGTGAAGCTCTTCTGCTGATAATTTCTTTCTTACTTCTCACTAGTTATCTTGCTTCCCAAATAACTGAATTCATCCACCTCTATCAGTGTTCGCTTCCCTATTTTAATGTTAGTCTTAACAAACAAGATAGCAACATTAATCTACGGGGCTATGTTTTATTAATTATTCATTTTCATAGGTGATTAATTAGCTCTAGCTGCGGTTGGTAGTATATTTCTCTTCTTAGAGTGGGCCAAAATAATTCAAGTTACGTTAAATCCATTTAAAAGAGGGCTTTTAATTATTCATGAATTCCTAAAAAAATCCTAAACTTACTGCTTTAAACGGGTCTGATATTCTTCATTCAGGAATTAATTTGGCAGGGATCCGTTGAGATACTTCGAGAATGTATTATGGGAAAAATTGGGAACTCCTAAATTCATATCCGAGAATTTGATAAGAAAAGTGCCATAAATTTCTTCATTTGCATAATGAAATTCTCAATAATTAATTTAAAAAGTTGATGATTTTTTTTATAGCTTGGTATGACGTCATGGTGCTTGTGAAAAATTCAAAAGGAAAGGAATTATTTTTCACCCACATCAAATCGTACCATAACAAAGCTATGTTCGTTGTCCATTAATAAATGAAACAAGATCTTCCCGATATCATCAAAAAAGAGTAAAAAAAAACTTATTTCAATTAACCACTACGTGAGTATACCTATGATTTGCAATATGACATCCCGTTTCAAGAAGGTCACAATAAATATTATGTTCGACCTGTGGTATTTATATCTAAATTACTACTTAATCTCCTATCCTTCTATGCCTTACAAAACAACATCCTTCAATAATCTCAGTATAGTGTACACTCATTTTTTTTTCATTTTTTCATCCTACTTATGATTTTCCTGGAACACATTTACCCGTTTCCTAATTTATGAGGCTGCCCCTTTCTTGCGCCGTTAAATACTTTCTTTGGGTAATCTTCATATTTTTCTCTCAAGGAATCTCTTTTCTTGGCCTTACTTACGTATGGAGATAGATAATCATTAGTAGGAGGCAAATGCAACGGTTTTGTCCAATTCTTCCGAAGAAATGAGTGGGAAACGAAAGATGCTAACGCTTTTAACTAAAGGCACCGTAAGACGGCTTACGTTCCAATCAGATGGACGGAGTGTTGTCCAACGCAAATCAATAACGGGCATGAATGACTCCATTTGCAAGCGTTTATTAATGAAGCGTTTAATTCGATTTATTTATGTACCATATTTAGCCATTTGATACAAAAAACGAAACAGCAAGCCTTTTTATCCGCAAACTTCAATACTTTAGTTCATCGGTAGTTTTCATATTTTAAAATATATTACACCAGCAGAGAATATATTCCAATTTTTTTACTTCACCATTTGTTCTTACGATGGAGTGTTCAATTAACTATTAACGGAGCGTAGTAAAGTGGAGGATTTACTTTGAATCAATATACAAGATTCCCTGAAGCTTCTGGTTTTTAAGCCATTCATAGGGAAAAAAACGAGAAAATATTTTAAATCAACTGAAAATAGGTATCATTTTTGTTCTATTTGATATCATTACAAGCTTAATTCCATATTACTGATGACATTATCAAGCCTTTTTTTGCCCAGTTTTAGTGGTTTGATATCAAATTGCTGTGAGAGTATAATGTCTCTGTTGTATGCTTAGGCAATTAAAAACTATTTTTTCTTTTAAGCCAATTTAAGTAATTTAAACTAATTCAGCTTCAGCATCATTAATTTACTAGTCACAAATGTAGTATTATGAATACATGGTCCATATTTGCATCAAGCAATTCATCCATTCATTAACCATTCATATGATCTCTGCAAACCCAATGATGTTACGCCCAGGAAAGAAAAGGGTACCGAATGTGTTATTCCGGGTTAAGTTGTAGGTATAATCCAATGTAGATGATGAGAGGATAAGGGAAAAATAATAGAGATATTCATTTGCTACAAGGGAATGCAGTACAGATGAGATTTTTGGGGACAAGTTGGAGGAAAGTGCATTCAAGGGGGAAATATGAGATGTAACGGAATGTGAAAGTTGAAAGATCAAGAAGGGGTCCTCTTGTGTACAGAAGCGGCTACAAAGACCGGAATGATTCTGACTCAGGGAATGGAGTAGGAAATCAGGGTATATAGGGGAGAGGAAGTGAATGTATGAAATAAGTGATTAAACATGACATAAAGACGGAAAATAGACTTCTTTTAGTACCAGGACGGGTGAAAGTCCGTTTTCGGTGAAATATTTACAAGATTAACAGCTAAATGGTTAGCCATAATTTTCTGAAATACTCTGGCTAGAGGGAAAGCCTTATGATATCGAGCTAAGATTACTTAAATGTATGCAATGAAGAAAAATAACTACATTTTAAAGAAATAATATGAAAATTTTATTGGCAAAGAAGTAGAAGGCCGTAACTAAGGCGATAGTCGGGCGAAAATTCTCCTCGGTCAGGGGTAACCTCGTCATCTCGACCTGCCAAGGATAATCTTTGCCTGAACTGGGTATCTTGGAATTGAATTTATTTTCTGGAGAGCCATTTTAAAAGTTTAATTTTATCCAACGCCCTTTAATTTTTACCTTCATAATTCTTAATTTATGTGTTTTAAAATAAACAAATTTGAACTACAAGCATTTTACATTTGTGTTAATTATATCCCTAAAAACGTATACTTCTTTCCCGATCTGAAAACCTTTTGTTCCCCTTGGACAATAATCCCAGCTACAGCCCTGGCAAGTGGCTAATCCCGGGAAGTCGTTAACCTCGATAGCTTCTTTAATGTAAAACGTGGCAAGTTTATGTTACCGACTCTGATTCTAGCCCAGTTCGAGTTGAATTGTTTTTAACACTTCACTCAGAAATTTAGATAACCTTTTCATTCAAATCCCAAATGTAACCAGCTGTTTAGTTAAAACTTCAATTTTTCTAGACGATTTTGATATACCCTGGTAGTGATATGCTTCATTCGTATTTCTCGTCAATTCAAAGTTTATATGGGTATATGAGGCAATTCAAGTTATGACGCACCAATCCAGTCAATACTTTGACGCTCTCTCCAAAGATAAATCCCTTTGTTTCAAATGTTTTACCCATATTTTACCCAGACTCTTATGACCAGGCCTTTCCATTTCATTGGAAATTGCGTCAACCATATTATCTAGGCTCCACTCCGGAATATGTATAGGGGAGCCATAAAAGCAAATTAAAATGAAATATAGTACCATGTGCTGTAATGATGGTGAAAAATGTATCACGCAAATAGACCTCATCATTTACCGCCTGCGTGCTTACCTTTCTTGAAGTATCCTTTATAATTTTCCGCTAAATGGTCGCAATGAATGAACGCATGGTTAGAGTCATTTCGCTAGATTTACTCAGGAAAGTTTCCTTAGTGTTATCACGCACGGTGTTTAGAAGAGCGATGAAGAGCTATGTCAGCCTGCATTATCGTCTGCTCATGAAAGTTATGGTAGATTCACACGGCTGGCAAATGTATGTGCCACTTAACCAATGGTGTTGAATGAAGGACTAGAATGGGGAATAAGAGCGTCGTAAATACGGAACGCGAAACACGGCGCGTAACTTAAAGCAGAACAAAAGGTGAAGTTATTGTAGTATGTTGAAGCCTTGCATGGGATAAGGACAGGCGCGGGAACAAGGGGAGAGTCAAGTGGAGCAAAACCTCTAACTAGGATTTCGAACTGAATGCGAAATAAACAAAAGATTAAATAATTTAGACAAATTACCTTAAATATGAGCTAAGAACTTTTTCTTTCGCTCGGCCACAAGATAAATTAGCCCTTAATGAAGTAAAAACGTCGCTTACCTAAATTTCTGGCATTATGAATTCCTTTCAGCTCAGCGACGGTTTTTCTAATTCCTCCATGCCCGTTCTCACAGCTTTTGAGGTAGATGTTTGCACCATTTTTTTTAGATAATAATGATATTTTTACGATCTTTCACGCATTCAGAAGTTTTTTTAATTTAAGTATGTTCTTTGTTACCAACATAACAATATACATTAATTCAAATTTATTTTAAACTCCCCTTCTCCAACTATTGCTGTTGCTGTTTTCTTGCCGAGCAGTTGGCCTGCTGAATTCTACCCCTCCTTTGTCCTCCTAGTAAGTAAGCATTAATTTCTAATAAGATTCAAAATAAGCGATTCCAAGAAACCGTTAAGAAGTTTTTGAAGTGATGCAGGAAAGAGAAAGTCTGGAAATTTTTGGTTTTATGTAAATTTTCACATACATGGTTATTAGTTAAGTCAATTCAATTAAGTTAGAATCAATTTCTATAGATTGTCAATGGCTGATATGGATATAAATTTGGGGTTTTACTTCTGTAGGCATTGAAAGAGGATCATGACGAAGGGACACACAATGGCCGCTGAAAATTGGCGGCTTAAAGCCTAATTTTGTTTCAGCCTTGAAGGTGATAAGATTTCCCCAAATTTTCGGCATTCATGGGAGATATTAATTTTTCCTACTGTGTCAGAATTTCATATCAACTGCTCGACAGAAAATAGGCTATGGATATCAGTGTTCTGCCAGGAAGAACTTTGTGGAACTCTGGAATACATTGGTAAGCGGTTGTATTTCCAAAATTAACCTTGTTGTATTTGTTATGATCTCGAAAAATTGTCTTGAAAGCTAGGGTGAGTGATTCTAAATATCTTGAGCAATAATGCGCACTCAATACTTGTAACCTATTACCAATTATTCCCTTAAGTCCTACGGCATGAGGTAATCGAAGATAGGATTGCTTAACTTGCAAACTATTTGATTTAAGGTATTTCATTCATGACTGATCATTTTATTCTAGATAGGAATAAGATGAAAAAGAAGGGAAAAATCGCGATAGTAAAAAAAATATAGCAAATGTATGCAAGGTCATTTCGAGATCAACGTATCACCCCACTGTATGGAAATACATTGTAAGGATGAATGCTACATTATTCGTAATGCTACTTATATTGGTTATTCCAATATTAATTACAACGTAAATACCGGCGAAATCATAATATACCTATGAGTAAAGTTTTCCATATTTTCTCAAGAAAAGATGTTCAGGTACTAAAATTGTTATTTATTTGTTACTCATACAGTTATTCAAGTATTCAATCGGAACCCCAAATTCACATACCTTCTAAATTACTCAAGGATACAGAAAATAGATGAGTATGCATCTTTATTTACTATAATAATATTCTCGTATTCTTATCCTCCTTAGGTAGAGAAAAATTTGCCTTTTCACCTGGGTTTTTGTGTGTTCGCCTCACTACCTATGTGTCCAGACGGTTTTCAGCGTTGGGATACATTTCGTTTCTATGTATTCTTTGACGTTACTATTTTTGAAATAGAGATTACTTCTGAATGATTCTTTGGTGATTTCCTGAAGAATTAGCTGGATAAAGCGCCCTAGGGTTTACAATAGGTTGCTATAGTTCATTATGCCCGACATTGCAAGGCACGCTATGTACCTCGAAACGGAGGATAAAATGAACCCTCTTACCCGGTACCAGAAATCACTATATCCAGGGATTACTTCAAATATCCCATTTTTTTATCTCTCTTGGTCCTCCTATTTCTCAAAGATACTTCCGTGATCAGCAAGAACACGCTTTCCTATCACCTTTTAGTGTTATGTGGCTCGCGATCCAAATGATTTTCAGTATATTACCAGCTATTTCCGGGATTGGGTTGATGTAATGGTGATTAGGCATTTGGCTTCCCGCCCAGACGGTCCAGTTTCAAATCCCGGTGGAGGCAGAGATTTTTCAGAGACTGTCATATCCCTACTTGAGTGCTTTTTAGAGGGCACCTCCAGTTCTCCCCTCCGTCCGTCGTATCGGACGTTTAGTCTTTGTCTCCTTAGCGCCTTTCTTGAAGAGCAGGCTTTTTCCAAACCTGAATTTCGCTCCTCACCTCCTTTCCTACCTTTCCCTCATGGCACAAATGACCTCAACTGTCGATCGTATCATCCGAATAACGTACTATGCTAATGAACTCTACCCTTCGTTTGCAACGGGTCCTTCTGGATCAGCTTATCTACGTTACCTACTGTAACGCAGGTTAGTGCTACGTGGTTTTCGATCAATTTTATTTTTTAGTATATTGCCACTAACTTGTGGAATTCCTGCCTAGGCTTCTGGAAGTCTATCCTCGTCAAAAGGCACACTCCGTAACGCCCCGCGCAGAGAAACTCCCGAGCCCACATCACTGGGTGGAGCCCAGTTGAAGGCTCCGACGGAATGCGTTTAAAATAACGTTCTTTCAGGAAAAAGAGAGCAGGAGAAAGTTTAAATAGGGCTGGAGACAGGGTAGCGTGAAGGAAGTCTTAATAAAGGTAAAGGGGGGGGGAGGAGGCGTGCAAGTTGGGATGAGGTGTGTTGGTAGGTTGAGGACCATGGAGGCGGTGTCGGTTGGGAATGGAGTAAGGTAGTGTTTGAATTGGAGTTTTGAATTGCAAATGTCGTTTCAGCGGGCTGGGAGCCAAGAATGAGAGCGAGTTTCCCTCCTCCGCCCCGGCCTCCTCCCTCTCTGGAAATGCGTCCGTTGATGTGTTTGGAGGGGGGAGAGGCGTAGTGCGAGTCGGGTGGATGAGGGAAGTATGAAGTTGCGTGTATGGGAGGGCGAAGAGTTTGAGTTAAGGAGGTGAAGAGGGTGATTCACATCAGAGGGGGTTGGCAGGGGCTATGGGGAAGAAATATATGCAGGAGGAATGGGGAGAGGGAGAGAGAGAGACAAGGTGAATAGCGTTATGAATGATCTTCTTATCCAAGTGAAGTAATGTCTATGCGATTATGCCGTTAAATTTCATCATGCTTATGTTCCCTTTAGTGTATTTAAGCACACATATTTTCAGTAAGGTTACACCGAATAATGGAGGAAATACCATATTAAGATAATTAAAAAAAACAACTTATAAAATAATAATTAGAAAATGTCTTCATAAAATTTATTGAAAATTCCAGCGTGTGTGTCTATCCAGTTTTACTTCATGGAATGAAGCTATCAAACTTAAAATTTCCGTGCCATATGCAGGGAACTTCACGAAAAAATAGAGACTCTAGAGAGATTTTTATGGAAATGATATTCTCAGTGTAGAAAAAATGTTCATTACTATTTCAATGCATATACCTTTGCGACAAAAAACTGTAAATATCGTTTTTAACGGTTGCATGCGTAATAAATGCAAAGCGCAGGTACATTGATTTTTTAATAATTATAAAGTATTCGAGGAATTGCATAAATGAAAGTGAAGGGAGAGGCTATGCAGAGAGAGAAAGTGAGTGATTAACGAGGTTATGAACGATCCTCTCATCCAAGTGAAGTATGTCTACACGATTATGCCGTTAAATGTCATCGTGTTTATGTACCTCAAGGTGGATTTAAGCACATTCATTTTCAGTAGTTTCCACCGAGTAACAAGAGGAATGTCATCTATTTAAAGTTCTAGCCTATGTGCCATTGCAGTTTTACTTCACCAGCTGAAGCTGTGGATAATTAGATTTCCCATGAGGTATTCTGAAAGACAATCCGTATTAAGTTAATACATTCGTAGTTAGGATCTCCGGAGTAACAGAGGAAATATCGTTTTGTTCAAATTCAGTACCTGTGACAATATTTTATCATTACGTAGTTAGTAATCTATTAGGTAGTGCTTCAAACGGAGTCTTTACGTGGCTATGATACTATTAGATGCCTCCTCCGTAGGTCGCAGTTCAGAAAATGCCATATGAGATCGTTGTCCGACCGGTAAGTTAACATTCGTACCTTCATATAGTGTAGCTCTTTCCCCTTGAATGGAAGAGAGTGGTATGAAGTTGAAAAGGGTGGTACACACTAGGAAGGGCAATAGAGAGTAGGAGAAAGTCGCTGTTTTGGGAAGAAATATACCCAGGAGGAATGAGGAATGGATATGCAGAGGGGAGAAAGTGAGCAAGAAACATGGTTATTATTGTTATTAATAATCTTCTCATCCAAGCGAAGTAATGTCCGTGCGATTATGCCGTCAAACGTCATCATGTAAATGTCTCTTTTGGTGAGTTTAGACAAATATATTTTCAGTAGGTTCCCATTAGATAAATGGGGAAATGTCATTTTATCAAAAATTCCAGCATGTTTTCCGTTCCGATTTTACTTTATCGACTGAAACTATCAAGAATTGGCATTATCAAGCAATAAGTAGGAAAAGTCAAGAAAAAACTGTTTTTTTGGATATGCCATTATGGAAATGATGGTTTTAGTACAGGAAAAATGTTAATTATAATCAGAATAGTATGCCCTCACGACAAAAAACTGATATACTTTTTAACGGTTGCATACATCATTAATGCAAAGCGTAGTATTTTCACCGGACTTTTTTTTGTAACTATTAAAGTATTCGAACACTTGAATTAATTAATTGAAGTCTTGTTTTGCAAGCTACTTAAAATAGAGGTAATATGGCATGAACAATCTCGGTAATCTATTCATGTAAGCCTAGAATCATTTAATATTTTTGGCTGTGTATTTGCATGAAATGCATATTGCTTTTCAATATAAATTGTTGGGCCAGCGTTCTTGATTCGGTCAGCCCAGTGTTAGAGTGTTTGAGGAGTCTCGTGTTTAAATCTCGAATAAAGTATTCGGAGAATCTCATGTAAAATCATCGAAGTGCCAGCTTACCCAAGGAAGAAATTGGTCCCCCTACTCTAAATCTGTAGAATTAACACGCTTGTGGCTGTGTCTGGTGCGAGTCCTACGCTACTATATCCAGACCAACCTTCAGGTAGAACCACTAACATGTAACATGTCTCCTATGGAAAAATACTTTCTTTGACATAATGTGCGAAGTTAGGGAGGTTTATAATGAGTAGGGGCTCATTCAAGTAAAGCTGCGAGTATATCGTTACATAGTATAGCAGGTAATATAGAGGGTAGTGTTTGCCTTCTACCGGAGTTCTTACGTGGCTATGGATACCGCTAGATGCCTCCGCCGCCTACAGTTCGTTAAATGTCATATGAGGTCGTTTTCCTGCCTGAAATGTGCGTTGTGCAGGTACCTTGTGATCCTTTTGCTAGAGAGGTTGTAGGCGTACACATTTTAAATTGATAAAACCGCTTAGTGAAATAATTCTGTGCGTATTGAACGAATGCTATTTCCTAAGGAATAATTTTCCTCTTTTAGTAGTAATTCGTGAAAATTATGAAAAAAATAATGACAGTTTCCATTCTATATTCTGATAATTTAATTTTTTGTCATAATACTTCCATTGGCGCTCATAGAAATATACTCGGCTAAACATGTCAATGCTTTATAGCATTATCGTACATCATATTCATAGGGCCAAAATAATCATGAAATGCAGATATATATCCGCAGCCCGTTTTAAGAAAATATCACATTAATAGCAATTTATGCTCTATTGCATCGTTTTATGCCCCCATGATACTTCTCTTTTAGACACATAAATTATGGTTCCCTTGAGACATGGCGAATCTGCAATGGATATTTTTTGAAAATTTATGTGGAGTCTTATGAATGCTCATTTATGCAATACAGTTATAAAAGAACCCAATATTCCTCAAGCAAAATAGTCACAGATTAAGATACACCATTAGAACAAATTATCTGCTTTACAGGTCAATTACGATTAGCGTGACTGGTTCTTACGATTCCTCGATGCCTTTAGCTACCGGGAAGGGATTACTATGTTGCCATATCCACGGAAACAGGAACATAATCAAGTTAAAATCAAATGAACCATCTTAGAAATGAATTCTATGACGATGAGCTTCAGAAAACGACATTTTTTAGTTAATTTTTTATAAAGTGCCTACAAAATTTTATTATTTTATCAATGTGAACAATATAGAATAAATAGATTTATTTCTGTATCCCTAAAAATTACTGATCTCAATTAATTCGGAACTTTTAGTCTATATCTCTTAAAATTTAATTTATCAAAATGGAGGCAATGCTATAAATTTACCGCGCTATTATATTCTTACTGCTATTCACGTGCAAGACGTATATGTTGCTTTCGGCCCGAAAGTTAGAGAATTTGTGCCTCATCTAAAATTATCTATTTTTTTTCAGTGAGCATAAGAGTTCATTGCCTAACAGCTGTTACTAAATTTGTATTTTTTACTCACTACATCTTTTTCCTTCCTGGTGTCTTCTTCCAGGACATACCAAGCATCCTTCTACACAACAGGCAAGAGTTCTAATGTGCGTTGGACCTGAAAAGCGTTGGCGGCTAGGTAATTGTATATTTTAACAAATATAAATTTTTGAATAAATCAGTCAAATTGCAGCTACATTGCAACGTATCGAAGTTCTTGGTACCCATTCGGAAATGAATTTAGGCTTACCCTGCGAACAGCATTGTGAAGCGTTATTAGGCTATTAACCATGCTGACAGCACCCTTTTTTATTGTAACACGTTATAAATTTTCAAAGCTTAAAATTGTGTACCTGTTTCATGCTCCACTTTATAAAACTCCTTTCTTGCCACTAAAATTGTAGGCATATTGCGATTCATTATACACCAGTATATCTAATATGGGTTCAGGGCTGCGTCACATTCTATTAACCAGGACTTAATTAGTCTCAAATCACGGACTACATATACGATACCACCATTTAGCAATTTAAGGAGAGTTTTATGAGAAGAGATCATTTACATCCATACCATTAAGTTAACATAATATTACGATACTAAACGTTTTAGCCGATAATGCTTCTTAATTGTTTAATGTTCACATGAGCATGCTACATACTTTACGTAGGGAATTTATATTTACTTTTGATGGTTATTTCTGAATTCTCTGTCATAATAATCTAAGAAAAATTCGATCATGTTGAAACTCCCAGTCAGTTTGAATATCATTTAGCCAGTTAGTAGCTTTATCAACTCGCGGAGAAATCATATGAAACATGTTGATACTTCTTCTGAAATGTTTTTTTTTAATAATAGGAACCTTGGTTCAACTTTAAAGATAAGCCCTTAACAGTAATAATGTTCCACTCCATTTTGCCATCGATAAGTGAAAAATTATTAAAAGCAGCGTTTTACAATCGGTGGTGACTAATTTCTGCCATAAAGCTTTAATCTAAAGGAATTGTTCAAGAGAAATAGTGAATACTTAAACAGTGTTGACCTTATCCCTCAAAACTTTAGCTCATATCTTACCAAATTTTATAGCCACTCTGTTGAGATTGTGATAAAGCCGAAAGGAATTCAGGAGAAGTATGGTTTCCGCACTTAGGGAGACCGTCCCAAAGGACAAAAAATATTATGGCGCCAACAGATCCTCAGAGAACGGCGGGGGATAAGGGAAAGTAAACATCGATGACTCCGTAAACAATCTTTGCCATTGCTCGGAAGGGCAAAAATATGGAGAGAAGGTAGAAAGGTTGGCTGTGTGACATACTCATAGAATGCTATGCTGCTCTAAGTACACTGTAATGCATTACTATTCTCCAGCTACATCTGCTTACTACCCCACCAGCCACCTCAAGAAGTGTGTTAGGACGTTCGTATTATTTGCAGCAATATTCCGGGTGTTTCAAAATTAGGGCAGGGGTCTTAACGCTTTACGATATATGTTAAACCCTTCCGTGACTGTGCCTATTAAACTTACGCAAACTACTGTGTGGGGTAACTCAGGTTCCCCATTTATAAGTCATATTTTGTCTTTCATGTAATTCAACACCATTTCTTCTTTTTAATGGTATAATATCTTGATGAGTAGGGCCTCATTCAAGTAACGCTGCGAGCATATCTTTGCATAGTGTAGCAGGTAATATTGTAGTAGTAGTATTTAAATTTAGGGTGCATCGACGGATAGGTCATTTCGCACCACTACAGAGTTATTTATTTCCAAAACTTATGTAGAAAGAGAGCAACTGCATGTGGTGTCTTCGTACAAAAGCAGGTAATATACTGGGTAGCATTTGCCTTCTACAGTAGTCCTTGCGTGGCTATGATACCGCTAGATTCCTCCTCCGTAGGAATACAGTTCGTTAAATGTCATATGAGATCGTTGTCCCAACTGCAATGTACCTTGCGTAGATACCTATAGTGTACCTTGTGATCCTACTGTTAGAGAGGTTGTAGGCGTACACATATTATGTTGCTCCAACCGCTAAGCGAAGGATATGCTATTTCCTAAAAATCATTAGCCTCTTTTAGTTGTAGTTCATGAAATTATTAGCATTAAAATATTTACATATTCCATACTATATTCTAAAAATTTCATTTTGTTGTATTTTAGAATTTCCTGTAATTCCACACCATTGCTCTTTCTTAATTATGCAGTACCTTGTTTTGTATAATCTAAAGCTACATTGTAGACCACGTTTAGGTTTTTACATTGACTTTTGTGCGACATGGCAGGAATATTTCATATTTTGCAATCGTATTGGTACATTGACTAACATGCTATGAATAAACAAGTACACAAGGTGCCATCTTGCTGAAAATTGGCGTTATTGAAGTTATATTATCATAAAATTTATTGGACTCAACTTCATCACAGGAATTATATTACAAATAAGTTTTTTTTCCTTCCGCCACCAGCTGTACGGGGTAGATCCACCATTGAAAATTAAAGTCTTACAAAATAATTTAAATGCAAACAAATTCATTCTTCGTCTTAATAACGACGATGTGATTCAGCTCATAAACAGAAAAACTCAAAGTGAAAACTAAACAGTTTGAAGCAAAAACTAAAACTGTTAAATGTGAGAACCATTCCTAACACGGCAATCGTCAAGATGATACGTGATTTCTTCCCAAACGTTGATGGGTAATTGTTTAAAAAACTTCATCACTTACGTCTCTTTGTTCGGGGAAGTCGGGTGGTAGCGGATACACTGCAGATAATAAATATTACATATAATTCATTGCACAGTAACAACAGATTCCGCCATTGCAAACTTTAAAATAAAACAGCTTTCTGTTCACTAGTCGCCATCCTTGCTACAAGCGCTTTCAACAAAAGAAAACAAACCAACCTGTTTGTGTTGTTCTTCCATTTTATGTATCATTCATAAATGTATGTTCACTGTAACAAATACCATGAAGCGTTGAAACTCCGCAATTCATTTTGAGACACTTGGTATTCAGGCTCTAGAATTGCAGATAAAAATTTTAAAAATGTCAGAATGCTGCAGAGCTCGTTTTACATCACTCGTAAATTTTTTACCGACATTTTTACTTTTCCGATTTAATTTTTTAGGTCCAGCGGAAAACCAATTAAACGCTTTCAAACATTCTGGTCCAAAGTAATGAACATGAACGGGGAAAAGGTCTTATATTATCTACAGATCTTTCCAAAATTCGTCCATACCTATTCTGTTTTGCTTTTACCACCGCCTGCAATTTTAAGCCAGTTTTAAACCGAAACTAAAGTTATGTACAAGCTGTTTCTTCTACCACCTCCTATGGTCAAAGGTAACATAACAGAACCTCTTTGTTTTCGTTATTCTATTAAATTCTACTTTTCAACGTGTATTAACTCAATGATTCTTTTCTTTCTTATGTAAGTACTCTTATAATATTGAATGCATTTGATCCAGAGATTTTATTATTATATCTTCGTATCCGGTCTCCCAAGTGCATACCATTAGTGTACATGATTTCAATAATACACCACAAACACACGTCTGTACCCACTTTTTCATAAGACATAGTGACTTCGTGTCCTGAAATTAGCTGCATATTTTTAATACACTCTGTATCATATGTCCTCAACCATGACTAAAATCATATGTACTCTCTGCATTTTTTTTCCAAATATTTTCCTTTCTTACAGTGATAAAATCTATTGACGCTAAAAAATCAGCATATTCTTACACCACATGAGGACAAGTCCAAGCTCATATCTAGCGATAGGTGAAATTGGTTGTTTCAGTAGCCACCGTTCGCCATTCACTTGAGTAAGTCAATCGCAAATGCTCGATCGTCGGAGACAACCTATGTCAATCACGGCCGATGTCCGTCTCGATCGATGTCAATCACAACCGTTGTCACTCACGACCGTTGTCAAACTCGAACGATAAAACTACGTGATTGGTACCGATCGTGACCAATGACGACCGATATTATTAAACACGCCAAATTCGATCTTAGAGCTGCTTGAGTTATTTAATTCCCTTTATATCGTTAAAGTATTTATGTGCCGACCGAAGCCTTGTTTTCCTCTACAGTTCTAGCGTAATTTAACTTCATGCGTAGGAAGCATGTTGATACCTCATTAAAGGGTGTGGAGGCATGAGTTATTTTTTTATCAAATTTATTACAAGACAGCAGTTTTTCTTTTTTGTCGTAAAAGCAATTACATTAGATTCAATATATATTTTCCTATTCCGATACATGCAGTGCTAATTAAAAAATTTGGTGACATTTTCATGTACAAATATTTGTTTTCGTCTGAAGACTTTCACAGCTTCTTTTATCTATGTTGCTGGTGGTTTTCGGGTATTGCTGTGTAGAAAACATTTTAACTCGACGTTTCACTCCTCCTACTGGGAGCGTTATCAAGAGAATGTAAGGAATTTATACTCGTCCCGAGCTTATTTATGTTTTTTTCGCTACTCATTGTTGTTCCGGATTTGAATTTTAGCCGATAGCCGTTGGCCATTATATTGTGCTAGGAACCCTCTCCATATACGGCTGAGGTTATACCCATCCTCCCTATTAAAGTTATTAGGTCTTTTCGCAATCTCGATGGATTCACGTATAAGACGCGGATGGTATTCTTCCGTCTTCGCTAACACCCGTGTAGCGTCAAACATTATTCTATGCCCAGGGCTGGAGGCAAAATGTTCAGCAACAGCTGATGCGTCCCACTGATGTAATTTTAACGCCCTTTCGTGCTCCTTAAGCCTTTGGGAGATTGAACGCTTGCTCTGTCCCACGTAGCTTCTGCCGCAGCAGCAGGGAACCTCATACACTCCCATAGATTGAAGGGGAGGATGGCTATCCTTCGGTGAAGGTAGGATATTCTGAATCTTCTTCACGGTGCAGAAGCGAGTCTTAATGTTGCCTTTATGGAGGATTCTGGCGATTCTATCGGTGACCCCGGAGATGTATGGAATTTTAGCGTATGTAAGTGGCTTCTTCCCCTTGTGGCCGTCATCTTGAGGAGGGTGTTTTTCTTTCATTGCCCTTTTAATGAAAGAGACACTATAACCATTGCCTTTCAGTGCCCACATAAGGTGTTGCATTTCATCACTGATATGCTCAGCATCACACACGATTTTGGCTCGGTGGGTTAGCGTTTTAATGACGCAGGCCTTTTGTTGTGGGTGGTGATGCGATGATGAATTCAGATACCTGTCTGTGTGGGTCTTCTTTCTGTGCACTGAATGGCCTAGGCTTCCATCCATTTTTCTTTTAACCAGTACATCTAAGAAGGGAAGACAACCTCCTTCTTCGAGTTCTTTTGTGAATTTTATGTCTGGATGTACTGTATTTAGATGTATGTGGAATTCCTCAAGTTTTTCTTTTCCATGTGGCCAGATCACAAAGGTATCATCCACATATCTCAACCAGCATGATGGTTTCTTCTCGCTCGTCTCAAGTGCCTTCTTCTCGAAAAACTCCATATATAAATTGGCAATCACAGGTGAAAGTGGGGAACCCATTGCCGCACCACTTTTTTGTTCATATATTTGCCCGTTGTAAAGGAAGTAATTGTTTCTAAGGCAGAATTCTACCAAGTTTGGGTAGTCTCCTGGTAGTCCATCACCTGTAAGAGTTCTTAAAATTTCCACTGAATCGGGGACAGGAACTTTGGTGAACAGCGACGTGACATCAAAGCTGACTAAAATATCTCTTTCGGTCACTCGAAGGTCTTTCAGGATCTCTATAAAATGCGCCGAATTATTTATGAAGGAGTCTGTTCTACCGACGAAATCCTGGATGCCTCTTGAGAGATAACGGGCTAACTTATAGGTCGGCGAACCAATGGTATTTACAATAGGTCTCAAAGGTGTACCTTCCTTATGGATTTTTGGTAGACCATATAAGCGTGGAGCTCTGGATGCGGAGGGCATTAATTTCCAATGATTTTCCTCGGGAATTGAAGACCTCTTGATCAATTCTCTCACTTTGCGCTCGATTCTGGCTGTCGGGTCTTTATTTAGTCTCTCGTAAGTATCGTCATCCAAAAGGGAGAGAACTTTCTTGCCATATTCTTCCTTATCCATGATGACCGTTGCATTGCCTTTGTCAGCTGGAAGTACGAGGATGTTGTTATCACACAATTGTTTGTTGTTGGAATTTGGCCCAAGAGACGTACTTCCAGCTGACAAAGGCAATGCAACGGTCATCATGGATAAGGAAGAATATGGCAAGAAAGTTCTCTCCCTTTTGGATGACGATACTTACGAGAGACTAAATAAAGACCCGACAGCCAGAATCGAGCGCAAAGTGAGAGAATTGATCAAGAGGTCTTCAATTCCCGAGGAAAATCATTGGAAATTAATGCCCTCCGCATCCAGAGCTCCACGCTTATATGGTCTACCAAAAATCCATAAGGAAGGTACACCTTTGAGACCTATTGTAAATACCATTGGTTCGCCGACCTATAAGTTAGCCCGTTATCTCTCAAGAGGCATCCAGGATTTCGTCGGTAGAACAGACTCCTTCATAAATAATTCGGCGCATTTTATAGAGATCCTGAAAGACCTTCGAGTGACCGAAAGAGATATTTTAGTCAGCTTTGATGTCACGTCGCTGTTCACCAAAGTTCCTGTCCCCGATTCAGTGGAAATTTTAAGAACTCTTACAGGTGATGGACTACCAGGAGACTACCCAAACTTGGTAGAATTCTGCCTTAGAAACAATTACTTCCTTTACAACGGGCAAATATATGAACAAAAAAGTGGTGCGGCAATGGGTTCCCCACTTTCACCTGTGATTGCCAATTTATATATGGAGTTTTTCGAGAAGAAGGCACTTGAGACGAGCGAGAAGAAACCATCATGCTGGTTGAGATATGTGGATGATACCTTTGTGATCTGGCCACATGGAAAAGAAAAACTTGAGGAATTCCACATACATCTAAATACAGTACATCCAGACATAAAATTCACAAAAGAACTCGAAGAAGGAGGTTGTCTTCCCTTCTTAGATGTACTGGTTAAAAGAAAAATGGATGGAAGCCTAGGCCATTCAGTGCACAGAAAGAAGACCCACACAGACAGGTATCTGAATTCATCATCGCATCACCACCCACAACAAAAGGCCTGCGTCATTAAAACGCTAACCCACCGAGCCAAAATCGTGTGTGATGCTGAGCATATCAGTGATGAAATGCAACACCTTATGTGGGCACTGAAAGGCAATGGTTATAGTGTCTCTTTCATTAAAAGGGCAATGAAAGAAAAACACCCTCCTCAAGATGACGGCCACAAGGGGAAGAAGCCACTTACATACGCTAAAATTCCATACATCTCCGGGGTCACCGATAGAATCGCCAGAATCCTCCATAAAGGCAACATTAAGACTCGCTTCTGCACCGTGAAGAAGATTCAGAATATCCTACCTTCACCGAAGGATAGCCATCCTCCCCTTCAATCTATGGGAGTGTATGAGGTTCCCTGCTGCTGCGGCAGAAGCTACGTGGGACAGAGCAAGCGTTCAATCTCCCAAAGGCTTAAGGAGCACGAAAGGGCGTTAAAATTACATCAGTGGGACGCATCAGCTGTTGCTGAACATTTTGCCTCCAGCCCTGGGCATAGAATAATGTTTGACGCTACACGGGTGTTAGCGAAGACGGAAGAATACCATCCGCGTCTTATACGTGAATCCATCGAGATTGCGAAAAGACCTAATAACTTTAATAGGGAGGATGGGTATAACCTCAGCCGTATATGGAGAGGGTTCCTAGCACAATATAATGGCCAACGGCTATCGGCTAAAATTCAAATCCGGAACAACAATGAGTAGCGAAAAAAAACATAAATAAGCTCGGGACGAGTATAAATTCCTTACATTCTCTTGATAACGCTCCCAGTAGGAGGAGTGAAACGTCGAGTTAAAATGTTTTCTACACAGCAATACCCGAAAACCACCAGCAACATATACAAATATTTGGTTTGCAAAAGTATTTCCCAAAAAAGAACGCGAACAGCTAATTATTTTATTTAAATTTAAATGTAATGCAACTAACATGAGTACAGGAGCAAACTTTGTTATTTGAAAAAATGGCATTTCCACATCACGGTGAAATAGTCATTAAATTTTCCCGGAAAAAATCTACAAGATGCAATGTAAGTCAAAGTACACTTAACGGAGATTTATAAATGCATATCTGTTATTAAGTTGGCCTAAAATACTTACTGCAAGCCCTACCAAGTAATTTTAAGGCAGAAACACAGTTACGGAACTAAATAGACGATTCAACTTATACTTGTCTTAAGGATAATTCAAAATAAAATCAGAAAAGATCAGAAAAACAAGTTATTGCCTAAAGCAGTATAAAATACACTAAGAAGTAAAGACTAAGCTTTTGGTCACTCAGAGAATAAGCTTAGATGCTAACTTGGTTTATTAGATAGGAGTGTAGAAGAACCTGATGGGTGAATAATGGTTAGCAGGTAATAATAATATCTAAATCTAATCATATCCTATGCTTTGCTATCAGAGGTGATAAATAGCTTATTTTTTACTTCATAAGCTTGTTTAATTTTTTTGGAAAAAGTGTATTTATGTAAATCTAGTTTTATTTTATTTTAATTTTTGTGATGAAACATGTTGTCCATAAAATAAGAACTGTCAAAGAAATTTCTGCTAAAAAATCCTAGCTAATGCCATCCATAAATAAATTTAAAATCATTTTCTACATGGATTCTCAATCACTTAATAACAGCAAAATGGAACCTAAATTCAAATATCTGAGTATTTTATTGCCATCAGAAGAAATAAATTGCAAAATATCAAGCCAATTCAACAATGGTAAGTGAGTTAAAAATCAATTTCAAGATTTCATCCATGAAACGGACGAACAAACGAAGCTAGTTAAGGAAAAAAGCGTATAAAACGTGTAGGTACCACGGAGATGCGTGGGATAAGCAACACGCCTTAAGGTACTACATGTAAGTTCTCCATGGACTCTTTATAACTCCTTCTTCCCTCATGCGTATTCAAACACGCTTACATGTCTTTTGCTATGCACGTGCAACTTAAATTAAAAATTAAAATTTCCGTTTTGGTGAAGGAGACCTTCAAAAAAATCTCCTTCACTTGGACGTCGTCCATTGGTAGCCTTCTTTGGAATATACGTACCCCAGAGTGATGCTGAAGCCAACAGGGTGGATGCCGAAAGCCATTGTGACCCAATACCCCCCTACCACGCTTATTGCTTCATTGCTGTTTTCCAAGCGTCTCAGACAAGATCAATAGAATTTTTCGAAGGTGAAATCCTTGAATACCAAGCGCAGGGAGTCAGATTCGGCTCCTTTTTGGCAAAAGCCGCTCCCTGGAGTGGATTCATCATACACGTATAAGCTAGACATGTGATCCGCCGAAAATTTGCGGCGCCCTCTACGGCAGCTCTTCTTAATCGGTATGCCTGCGGGATTTCGTTAAGAAATATCATGACCGCTGTAATCATGAAATAGGCACGCATGCAGATATCTAAGACAATTTTTTTCGTCATTTTGCCCTGAGGTTAAAGTTCCAGGCAAGCTTTCCGTTGTCTTTATTATTTAAAACTGAGGAGAAATGATGGCATTTTTTCAATCAACTAATTCAATATTGATACTTAACGAGCACCATCTTTTGCTCCAGAAGATATATACTTGGCGTGTACTCAGATTTCTAAGTTGATCAATCTGCAGCTATGCTCATGAAACATTATTTGGTGGAGTTTAAACAATTTTACAAATTTTAATTTAAAAGGGCATTCTTTTTTATATTAGTTGCGTTTTGAGGTAAATACTCGATTTTTATACTAACGTGTATTCAGAACTTTAATAATATCACCCCTACTCATGAATAAGAGACATTTTATAATTATTGGCTTTAAAGTGATTGAATGACAGTCAAGTCATTGCTGTCGTACTATTTTAATTCGCAATTTTGTAGCCAGGCAAAATATGTTACTGCTTTTTTTAGCAAAATAGTGATGGAAAATTTAGCCATTATACTCTCTCTTTCACCAAAGAAAATTCCATTCCTCCCTCCATTAAGTAGAATTTTTTCTAGCCTGGATTCGTCAGACGTGGAGCCGCTACTTTTTTGTGTCAATACGCTTCGATATAACCGCGCACTCATTTTTCATTCTTTCCTTCAGCGCTCGTGAGTAACTGCATTTTGTGGAGTGGAGTAGAGAAGCAAAATTAATGGTAGTGGTGTTGAATTAATTGGAATGGAGAATAATTCACTTCGATCTGTCCTACGATGCACTTTGTTCAAAAGCCCGATGTTATTCGGTCAGTCTGACTAGCCCACTTCTTTGTATCCCGTGGATGTGTTGAGTGTTTACCATGCACTCAATTAATCCTTATTCTAGTGCTCTCAGTACGCCATTCGTCCATTTTTTTCCTCTGGTGACCTTATTTTTCCTTGCCACTAATGTAATTTCAAAGGTTGTCGAAGTTTCTCCTTTCAGCTTCATATGTCTCATTTAGTTAGGGCACGTGTTTGACCCATTCTAATCACTAAATATCTCATGCATAAGGCCTCTCTTATCCTTATAAGTATGATTCCTCTGCTTCCTTCGGAAAACATTTTCAAAACCTGAAATAGTATATTATGTATCGTGTAATTATATGCACTACCATTACCGTAAGCATTATGCTATTAATTTAGCACACGATGGTCTTCATGAATAACGATTAGCCAACTCAATTAAGTTGTGGTTTTACAATTCAAAATATCATTCTAGGCTACCAAAATCTACTTTGGGTGAATGTGTTTGCGCTAAGGACATCGAATTTGGAAGTTTACCAAACTTCATTGTATGGACTTTTTTCGAACAGCATAATTTCTATGGCCATATGTTAAATTTTATTACATTCATAGATACAATTGATTCATACATCGTGTAGTAATATATCTACTCTTTACTCACTGTCGGAACAAACCAATGGCTTTTCACGAATATCGTAAAACGTTATGGGACCAATGTAACTGTAATATATAAGTGTAACTTTCTATTTCCTCAACTGCAATATTTTTTCAGTGGATCGGGCTCTCTTTTAGATACACAGTATGTTTCATTAAAAAAATTATAGTACATCTTTTGTCGCATAAAGCGTAATAGAATAAGATGAATGAAACTACTGCACCTTGTATAATTTCTTTACCCGGAGATATAAACACACGTTTATCTTACTATTATATTGCCTTAATTTCATTTCTCGATTGCCATTAGAGGTACTCTTACAATGCAAATGCACATATAACGTAGGGGAAAAAACTAGGAGAGACTTTAAAGGCTCAAATCATATATTTGTGCACCATAGATTGCTTCATAAAATGTCTTTCATATACTGATATTTCCTACATGAGGAATGTTAGCAAAACTTTGGAATCATAAGTCGTCTACGTTTACTTTATTTTTTCCGGATTTATAAGTATAACTTATTTTCATGTTTGAGTCAGGAGGCATCACAAAATAATTTCGTATGTCACAAACAACCTATTACATGTGCGATGTAGCCAACGTAACTTTATCTGTTACATCACATGCACATTTTTCCCAATGCCACAGATATATATCTTTATGTCTTTCTTAATTCTCATCTCTTCAGTTGGGAAAAAAAACAAATTTGATTGCAATCATTACTCGTCTGCTTTAACTTTATGCGAGATTATTAATTAAGGTCATTACGGCATGAAAAACGATCTAGGTGGAAGCAACTACGCGGGGGAATATTTATGGTAAACAACTGAGTTATGAGGGGTCCTGCAGAGTTAGGTTTTAGAACGCAGAAGTTCTCATCGGAAGTGCTGAATGCCCGGGATTCTTAGCTCTCCTTAACGGCAGAAAGCGGCGGCCTTTTCCTTTTTAAAATTTGCAGAGCGTAAAACCAGATGGGGTCCTGATAAATTTCGCCTTAATTAATAACAAGGCCATTTCGTGCACCTCGCAATTTATGGCAGTGAGATCGCATAGATGGGTGGGAGGGAGTCTGGCTCGGGCACATAAGGAATATAAACACTCATTTCCTCCCGCACGGATGGAGAACAGAGAAAAGAAGACCTATTATTTGGCCTTTGCCATAAAACACCTCAGGTGCTCTTTATTCCCAGGAGGTTTGTTCTTAAGGGGATCGTGTTCTCGTTTCGTCATCTTGCAATGTGGGTGATGGGCTATCTACCGATTCTATCGATAGATTTTTCTTCCTCATAGGAAAATCTCCTCGGGATGGTGGAAGATAAATTGCGTAGGCTTGGTTTCGCTATTTTGTGGGCCCTTTTCGCTCTGTAGCGTTAAGGTGTTTTTCCCCGTCCCTCCCTTCCGCTCCTATCCTCTCCCAGAGGCGTCGGCGGGCTCCAATCGCGACGGCGCCTCTATCCTTTTTCCTTCCTCTCCAGCCCCTCCCCGGGTGATCGGGCGTATAAGCCTCGGGCTTGGGTCCCGGCCCCGGTGTGTTGTATCCTTAAGAGGGTTCGCCTTGAACCCTCATGATTCTTGTGGGGGATGGGCGTCATAACTTTAATTTGCTAAGCGTTCCTATGTGAAATTGAAAGGTCAACCAATGCAATTCCAAAATCAAGGTTCCAATCCAATGAAACTTAAATTGATCACTGTATTTTTATCGAGTTTTCGCTTCATTCAGCAAAATTGTTGTCTAAAAGCCAACTGACGCGGAAAAAAAAACAAGATATAAGGCAAAGATCATACCATCACTCGGAAAATTCAGAATCAGAATTGATGTTAATTTACTTGGTAAAAAGTCTCTTTAAATGTTGTATTTTTATTTTATTTCTTATGTCTTTGAGACGCAATAAATATATGATCATTTTTTACTGAATCCTGAAATAGCAATGTTTTAAAGAATTCTTTTACGTTTGATGAGAAGGAACGGATATATTACGACTAAAATTATCATATGTGAACGGTTTGGTGAGAATGCTAGGTTATTGGCTCCCCACCCCGGCGGTCGTAGAGAATTTTTAGACTGCCAAATCCCTGCCTGTTGTGTACAGGAAAATTCAAGTTCAGCACTCCGTCCGTCGGATGGGACGTTAAGCCGTGGTCTCCTCAGGACCTTTCGTTATGAGTAGGCTAATGCTGACGCCGGGTTTCTCTCCATCCTATCCTAATGGCGCAAATGACTTCACGCTTCTTGCAAAATGATTTTTGATGGATATTTATTTTTCAAATTAAAATTGCAGTCTGTAACAAAATGACGTTGCTAAGTGATAGTAGCGTAGTTATATTTTCATTAGTTTAATATGGAATCACTAAGTTATGGCTTTTGATGCGAAGGGCCACCAAAAGTGTATGAAGTCACACTTTACGTAGTGTATTTATTTTATAAATTATTATTTATGATTGAAGACTTCCACAGGTCATGATGGGTTTACATGGATTATCTCCCTGGCCTATTTTTCCTTTCTTCGTTCCCTTTTCAATTCAAAATAAGGCACATGGTGGCGGATCCAGAATAGGGACAAGGGGGATCTTTGGGGACTAGGTGAGGGTCCTGAAGGTAACCTTCCAGCAGTAGTGGGGGACCGACCAAAATTGCCATTTTATCTGGTAAAAAGTGGATACCTAAGGGCCTCTACCCCCTCTCTGGATCCACCACTGATTCTAGCACTCATCCTTTCCCTCTCGCACTTACCGAAATTTCTTCATCTAGCACTATTTTCAATATCCGCGCTCAGTACTCGCTCTATCAAAACCTTTCCTCATCTCTGTATCTAATTCAGACGCTACCTCTCGCCTTTCAGCAGCACTTCTCCGTTTATCCACCTCTCCGCCCACTTCACCTTCTCCTTCCAAGAAGTAATGGAGGGAAAATGAAATATATATATGTGTCGCAAAGGGTAAAATTGGCAATATATTTCACTTTGGCCCTGTAGAGGAAAGAGGGATGGTCACCAAAAGTTTGCTCTGAGCTCTGAAAAATGCCTCCGTGGAATCTCAAAATCTAAAAGATGATGAGAAAAATTCATTGCACAGCGCGCAGCGGCCATAAATAAATTGGTAGCTTTAGTGTGTTAAATGACTTTTTTAAGGTTTTTGATGGTTGATGCGGTTTCCCTGCCTGTCATAGTTGAAATATTCCGTCTATATATATATAAGGTGTGGTGTGGTGTCAAAGATCTAATGGGATTTCTGGGGGGAGTACCATCAGGGATATGATGCTATTAAAACCTTCGTCCCCCAAACTCTCCACGACCGTAATGTAACAAATATATAAATAACATTCAATCCGGGTAAAATATTCTATTATGTTTCTATTATGCGTGGCAATAATGAAGAATGAATCAAATTTTTTGGGGGCAGTGGCACTCCGTGGGGCCTGAGGGGGCCCCAGGCCCCTCAAAAATTCATTACTGGTGTGAAGAAAAAATTTTTCAGGCTTGTCGATTTTCCCCGGAGTGTTCAGATATCGAGATTCGAGTTGTCAGGGTTCTAATGTTGATCATATAACTCTTCTAAAAAGCTTGAAAAACTTAAAACTCACTACTTATAAAATTTTCCTGGGAAGTTTGGGGCCCCCCAATATTTTTTGTAAGTTGGTATCCCTGTTGGAGGGCATGTAAGATACCAAACTAAGAGTAGCGAATATGATTTGTTTCCGGGTTGATACCGCAATGACTCATTTTTGGCGGACGACAGTTTGAAGTTTTGGACCCGAAGACGGATTTAATTTAAATTCAATAGTGAACATTTGTAAAGTATTGCTATAAACTCCATTTTTTGGCATCTTTTTCTCCATGATAAGGCAGTTAAATGGAGATATTTTTTTAACAATCTTCTATTTATTGTATGTACCTTAATAATTCAAATTAAAAATACGATGATTTACTTGCTCAAAATTTGGCACCATAAGGCGTCATCACTTGGGTGCTTTTATGAATATTATGGGACTTATTCACTTCATTATGGCCTGGATGAATTACTTTCAGTGGCAGACAATTTCATTGCATCTATTCAAAGTCACAAATTTGCATCTAAGAACTTGGCTGTTTAATTTACACTAACTATTTTTGCACTCTTTATGATGATGACCTATCTAACCTTATCCACGCATAAGGCTTTATGACGACACTTAAAGGGATAAGACTTTTTTTACGTCTGTTCCGCATTGGCGATTGTAGGAATGTCCCTTTGTCTGCCTTGTTGCCATTATCATCTGCGTCGTAATGTTTGATCTGGCAATTTCTCCCACGCCCCGATTCGCGGAAATTTCTCCCGCGCTTTCCCGGCTATCACGCCAATTCTTCGACTCGCCCCCGAGTCCTCTTTTGTTTTACGATTCTCCCTTCTCCGCATGCGCTGTCCCCAACGATTCCCAATTTACGAGCCCTCTTAAGGGATTTTTACTGCAAACGTGTCTTATTTCTTTATTTTTCCGAGCGTCTTCAGCAGAGATGGGTGTGAATATTGCCCCCTTCTTTTATCACCGTCAAAAAAAGCCTTAGCAACGATAAATAAAAGGCGACGGTGTTTATTTAGCGTCATCGATTTATGACGGTGCTTTTCCCTCGTTTACGCGGAAATTGGCCAATTACTTTCTCGGTCTCGTGGTGGGAGGAATTGCCGTGCCATACCATATGGGAAATATCGGCTGATGAGCTGGAAAATGTATCTGTTGTCTCCCAAGTTTTCCTGTTGACTTAGTAACGGCAGGATGGTGACAAAGCGGAAACGGATAAAATCTTTGCTAGATTTTTACAAGAAGAATATGCAACCTAAAACGCAATTAATCCCAAGGACCTGCATCGTATTAAATTCTGGGCAACATTCTCCCATCATTTTGTGCACTATTCCGTGTACTTAATAATTTTGATGTCTCTTAACCTTGAGTTTTAACTGTAAACGGCAATTCGCCATCAGAAGGAAAGATTATCACGCAGCTGAAGGATTGATTAGAATTTTAAGCTTAATTTACCCATTATTTTATAATTATATTCGCCACTTCTATGCATTATTGAAGTTATCGTGGTTCAGTTTCCGGTCCATATGGGTTTCGTCTCATATCAATGAAGCATGTGCAGCATATATCATCAAGAAGTGGAATGATTTCTAAATTTTAGAATACTTTCAAAGAATTCGTTGAGATTTACTTAGAAATGTATACAAACTGTCAATCGTGAGTTTTGCATTGCTTAACGTAAGAAAGTAAAGAAATGTTTTCTGCATTTTAACTTCAGTTGCCTGTTATAGCTCGTTATAATATTCAGGATGGAAAACGGATGTAGGTTTTTTAACTTTTTTAATGTGTGTCATCTGATAAAAGACTGTTCTTGGCACTAAAAATTGATGAAACTAAGCATGCCTTAAAGAACTTTAATGCGTTGAGGACAATTTACTTTGACTAGCTACCAAAAAGTAATTTATTCAAACCTGGCCACAGCTTTTAGACGTTCATGCATCTAAGTTGTATCTAAGCATAAAACTACCAATCTATGAGATAGCTAAGAAATTGAGTTTCAATTCAGTATATATATTGATTCATCTTTGATACCTAAGGAGTACTTTTACTTGTTGCTTGCTTTACTAGCCCCGGATAGATCAACTTCTTTTTTGGAATTTTCATCTGAACCAATGTATAAAAGATTATACCAATAACATCCATAGAATCATTACCATTGGGTACGAAATTTATCATGGTAGATGTATGATTAAAAATAAAGTAAATTCTCAAGAGTAGTTTCCATAGATCTGAGAAAGGAAAAACTCAAAGGCAAAAGTAGATGAGAAAGTTGGATTAAACATTTAATCCTGAATGGTGAGTAATTTCACCGAAAGTCTTGTGGAAAAGTTAGAGTAATTAGATATACGACGAGATTGAAATCAAATACTCTATCTCGGCATCTGAAGATTCCGTGAACGTTCATATTTGATGCGGAACCTGCGTAGTTTTCGTTCCCTGACTGAAAGAACACTCAGAAACTGGGAAGAGAACATGAACATGCAGGAGGGTGAGGGTATCTAGAGGTAACGATTTCACTAGTAGAGCCTATAGTGCTATTGGTGTGCAAAACATTCACAAAACTTGGCCTTTTCGCTTGTAGATTGAGTTAATGCAGACGAGGAGAGTTTCCATCTAATTAAAAGATGAAAAGCCAACGTGGTAAAGTATTAAAATCGTGAAATGAAGTATTACCATACGGGATAAAAATAGCGTATAATTAAATACATGTGACTACGAGTTTTACGATATTTAGTAGAAATGGCTAATAATACTTGGGAAAATAAATTTCAGGATTAAATTATAAAAATTGATCCAAGAATTGATTTTTTACATCAGTTAAGTAGTACGTATTATCTCCTAATCAGACGGATATTCTTTCTGGAGTATATTCTACAATATTAAATTTTGCTATATTGACTACCATGACCCTTCTTAAATCTATTTTATCACTAATGATTTTATTTTTTTTAGGATGAACCCGTTTGAGACGAACTATGTAACCAAAAGTTCCTTTGCTCCTCATACCGGTTGTTGCATGAAATGACTTCGGTACTTCCTGCCTCGTTTTACCTCCATGTACGTATCAAAAAAACCAATTATTTTGCCTAAAAACCTTCCGTTCTCAAAACATATTTTCATGATACCGGAAGCATCTGGAGATATCCCGGGAAAGCCGTGCTGTAATCATCAGGTCGATTTGCGGGTTTCTCTCTTACAATACGGTTTGTCCGTCAATCCCTATATGCAATTGAGTGATGGTCACCTTGATACGCTATAGACCGGAGTGGGCCATGATATCACAGGGTTGATTTCACGGAGGTTATTGCTGGCCGCATCGGTCCATTAATCTTTCCTCCGCTGACCACCCACCTTTTTCTATGCATTTCCGAGATGACTTGTGGCTATCAGTTATTGCCCCACCATCGAGGCCTAAGTACACGATGAACCTTGCTCTCTCAATTTCAGCGATCTCAGCACGTATTGGTTTCTTCCTGCCTTCTATGGCGAAGGTTTTTTTTTTTGGAGAACGCTTCCATTGAGAAGGCTTCCATATTTTCAAGTACATATAATAGTAGGCATTGTTTTACGGAGAAACTGGAATAAAAGCCGGTGTAATAGAAACATATGAAATTGTTTCAGGCCTGACGTTTTAAAAATACGATATATCCAGGATGAAATATAAACAAAAAATGGTGATTTTCGCACTTCAATATAGAACTCCACTGCCGGCGTTGGTTTTGACACCCTTCTTTCCTTGGCTCTATTATAAATACATATGAGTGTGTCTGTTTCATCACCTTGAAAATCACATTGTCTGTTGAAACCATGGTTTCCTTGGAGTGATATTTTGAAGTGTGGAAATTACTATTTGTTGTTTATATGAATGGTTTATGGTAATGGCAATCATAATGATTTTTATTCTATATTAGGTAAATACTCTATAAAATATTCGTACCTTTGTACGCAGATACAGATAAATATTCAAATGTAAATAATAGTGTATAAATATTTATACAATGGTTTTACTGGATTATAGGTGCCCCTGTGGACAGTATATCCGTTTTGGGGTCACCGACTGGGCCATCACAGATGAGGTTTGCTGCTACAATCACATAAATGCTATCATTGGTGCTGGATAAATAGATTTTTAATGGATTTATAGAAAGAAGTAGAAATGAATTAAGCGCACGGGGAATTTGCAGAATGAGAGCCCAGTACCGTTGCATCAATAGAGGCGTTCATGCAAAAACCTTTGCACGGATGCTAGTGATATTTGAAAAAATTAATAGCGTGGGGTTTCGTCGATGTTGAACTAACTGGAATAGTAGGGAAAGGATTTTGACCACGCAATATCGTACTTATTCGTGTAGTCTGTATGAAATGCTTTTTTTACCCATGCCTTGTGAATCCTAACCGTAGGTCATGGAGAAAGACATCTTGGTATGAAAAAACATGTCTTAGGAAAAGGACGTCTTAGGAAAAGGAGAATTATACCTCAAAAAAGACAGCGAGGCACTTTGTGTCAATATCCTATCTGTTGCAACATGCTGTTATTCTTCAGAATAGTGATAGATGAGTTCAAATATGGATTTATTTTTTTATGCAATAAGCTAATAGTAGTGTAAAAATGAGGATACTGGGACAGTCGCCATCTTGGATTCTCCGCCATCTTGAATTTTTCGATTCGATATATCGATTTAACGAAATCCAAGCGTTTTGATTGGTTGTTTGTGGTCACGTGACCTAAAGTGGCGCCTCGTGGTGGTTGAGGTGATGAAACAAATGAATAAGAGGGTGCGCTTGGTTTAGGAGGTATTTTTTCGCGCACTTTTTTTTGAAATGTATGGATATCCCAGCGTTTTGATTGGTTGTTAGTGCTCACGTGACCTATAGTGGAACCTCGTGGTGGTTGAGGTGATTAAACGAATGAAAAAACAATACCCTGTTCTTTTTTTCAAGGAGAAATCAGAACAACAATTTTTTTTAAATGACTAAATTTTCTTTATTCAATATACATCCATATCGTCCTCAAGTTGAAGTATAAACTTAATACAACGCAGACGGCTACCTTTCTTAGCCTCAACGGTAATATAATTCACTTTTGATCGTTGATGGTCAGTATAACACACAGGTTTAGGACCGTCAGTGGAAACACATTTAAGTCCTTTAGCGTAGCATCGAGGCCGGATGCTTTCGTACACATCACACCAGATGATTGGGTGCTGCTTTTCCGCAAGGCGCCGCTTTTCCGGATCGGTGATATCATCCTGATGAGTTATATTAAATCTCTCCACTACACCACTCTCATTCTTGAAACCTGAGAATATCGCATTCTCTCCGATATAAGTAAATTTCCTCTTCTCGTATCGGAATACGCAGATGTGCTCTTCCTCAAAATACAACGTGAGCACAAAATCTTTACCTCGATGAGGGATGTGTATAATGTAAGTATCAGGATCTGACTGCCTCTCCACCCGGAGGTCAGTATTCCCCAGGGTGGCTACAGGATAACCTCGCAGCTCAGCAACATTTCTGGAGGTCATGTTAGCTTCGAGTGAGTGAGCGGCTGCAGAAGCTCTTAGCATCTTAGCAACAGTTCTTGAGCTAATGTCAACGTTGAATGAGCTAATAATCTCGGGGACCACGTATATATACACTTATTAGTGAGACAATAGGGAGGGGAAGTTGATTGGGGATGCTGGGATTTCCCCGCTTTTGCTACAAGCTTAGTGATTAGCTGTTTGAAAGTGTGGTGGATTGCGCATTCGTGAGGGTGAGGTGGGGAAGTTATTTTTTTAAAAAAGAAACACATATGACGAAATAAAATAATTATATTTTTTTTTATCATTACATTGTACATCAATAAAAACACCAGATTCACATAAGTAATTAATCCCCATAAAACATTATTATAATGAAAAATAAGACAGAAATCATATAAATGAAAAAATCTTTTTTCCACATAGTAGGTCCATCACCATTTCTTTGAGGTAAAGGAAATCACATCACTGATAAATGTATATGTTTCACTTCATTGTCACAGTCTCCATCACCGCCAATATTTTGTTCTTTGACACATTCGAAAGAAGCCACTTTTTCAACTTGGAGCAGTTTTTCACAGCACATGCGAAATCATCCTTCCTATGAGTCAATAAAGAGCACTCAACTCCCGATGATTCAAGTTTCTTTAGAGAGGGAACGTTAAAATATTTTTCCAATTCAAACACCGTACGATCGCACGCGTATGAAAGGAATTGACACTTTTCCACACCCTTTGCGAATAAGAAGTCGTACGACCTGATTTGTTCCTTCAGAATTCTGGGAAATTCCTCGTATGATACGGTTCCCGCATCAATGGGAATTCCATGGTAAGATCTCACCAGCCATTCATTTCTCACATTGTCGTCGTCCAACTGCTTATCGGAAGGCATCTGGAATACCCACGACTTTCGTCGGTCATATTCGAGATCCTCGATAGCAAGTTCGCGAACGATAAAATTGTTTCCCCCATCAACGAGCGCTTGGAAATCCAAGACCGCCGCCTTTATTTCCTTGCCTCTACTGGGGCACTGTTCAGTGTGATACATCCTTTGGGAATGGTATTCTTAACTTGCTGAATGGATTCTCACCAAAGGTGATACACACCTCATCGAGGTTGAAATCTTCCAAGGCTTGCAAGATCCTACTCAGATTGTGAAGCACTCTACCTCTTCGATTTTCAAGGTAACCTAAGATTGCATTAATCTGTTCAAATGAGTGTGTAAACGTCTCCCAATCAGAGGCGTTTAATGGTACACGTTCTTCTTCCCCCACAGTAATGTGAGGTTTACCAAAGAATTTGGGAAATCGGATTAATGATTTCACATACGCAGGTTTCGCTGCACCTTTGAAGTAGTCTGTTATTGCAGGTTGTTCGATTTCTAGTTTTGTCCAGTCATCCCACTTTAATTTCACAGTCTTCCCCAACGATGAAATCACCACACAAGGCCCGGAGAGATAGAGTGAAGAGTCTATGAGCCAACCAATTTCAACTGATTTGCCTTTGCCGATGGTGATGGGTGTGTCAAGAATTGATGTATCAACTTCCACGTCTTCTTCCTCAGATTCTGATGATGATGATCTCCGACGTTTCCCGTACGACTCCTGCATCGTAACTGACCACGTCTAAGGAAGTATGTCACTTAAATGCGGATTTTGTTTTTTTGCACTTTTGCGAGCGCGAATGGCTCTTTTGCTCATGGATTTTTTTTCTATCAGAGCACAACACTTTTGCGAGCGTGGATGACACTTACGTCGTCTCCTAACTGATCCAAACTCTTCAGAGAAGAGGCGAACAACTTCACAGTCGTTTAATTCAGGATTCGGGAAAAGGGAGGTGAACTGAGATAGGGACCCTTTGGTGGACTTGAAGAGAGCATACAGACAGCAGTATTCACCACAAAGATCTGATTCATAATTTTGTAAACGAGTACGGTTAAATTTCACAGTGAAAGGTTGAAGAAAGGTAATTATATCTTGAACGAAAGGAGGGAATCCATAAGAGTCAAAATACTCGGCCTTCTTTCTTGACTTAGGGACATTAACTGCAACCCAGTGAGTTCCTGGGCTACCAGAGGGATCAAAATTTATCACATAAGTTCCATAATTAGGATTACTGGGAAGTTTATCTGAAGGAAAAACTCCGCGAAAAGACGCTCTCGTGCGAGAGTCTTTTGAAAGGGATCGCTCGATGTCTTCTGTTTGCATGCTTATTCATTACTTAGACTTTCTGTACCATAGCAACTCTATTAAAATCAATGGCGAGAGCTGCTTCATATTCGGCATACACAATTGCTGTGACAGCATTGGGTAAAGCATCCTTGAATGTCATCACTAATCGTATATTGCCCGTCTCCGGTTTGGATATATGATCATCGTTTCCACTTTTGTCTGGAGTTAAATTCCAAACAAATACAGAGCTCCCATGGGTGAACATGTGTAAAGTTACTTGATTTCCCCAGTCGTTATGATGCACACCTAAAGTGGAATACAGTTGCCTAAAGGGCTGTACGGCATGATTGCTCGAGCCATCGTAAGACATTTCAACTTCGTGAGGAGTACCATTGACGTACAGACCGCATTTGGTCATGCTGTAATGATTCAAGCTGAACGGGTTTTTAGACCTTCTACCATGAAACGCATCATCATCTACTAATGCTACCATTAATGTGATTGGGAGTTTACCTAGTATGAGATTATCACAGGTTATTTCCGAATTCCCTGCAGAGACAGAAAACGTTTTAACCTCAACGTTCTTGTATGGATAGAAAGCGACCTCACCCTTCTGCATAAGTCGATTATGTGATAGAAGAATTGAAGGACTAATGTCAAAATGGGGTACTTTGAGAGTGGCTTGGGTTATCTTTAGAATTGATGATCCGCTTTCACCTTCTTTAATGTAAAACTCAGGTTCGGCCAACTTGAGCACTATGTCAATTGAGACACCATTTACGAGGTAGTGTGGGAGATTGAATAGATCAACGTGTAGCTTTCCTTCTAATTCTCTCTCATTACTGTTTGCAAACCATTTCTTTCTAGCTAAGAATCCCTTATTATGCTCTCCTTGCTCATTCAAATTATCACCGGTATCTAAACACCACCCATCACACTCAAGGTGTGTACGTGCGGCATCGTTACCATAATTCAGCAAATTTTCAAAGTATGCGGCATAATTGTAATTTTCAGAAGATGTCATTCTGTCCCCGTTAAAGAATACGTTGCATTGAGAAAACATGGAGTGGAGGAGATTATTGACAACACCGGGTTGGTCCGCATCGCTTGACTTATAATCTGAACCGTCCGATTTACATAACTTTACTCTGACATTTAAGACAATTCCACTAAGATCCTTGTATAGATCACCGTTGTCCTTAATCGAAAATCTCAACTCCTTAGCACCATCTAGAGAGGAAACGGGCTTGTATTCTATAATTCTATTACCAATAATGCTCGTTTGTATAGGCGGGCGTTGGAACATTTGCAAACACGATGGAATGTACTCTGACATGATGATAACTCTTCGACGACTGATCGTCTATTAAGCAATTATATGAAATTATTCAAGTATTTATCCAAATATATCACGTCCCTTACGTGATTGCCTCTTTTTGCCTGGATTTTTTTTGTGTTTTCGTAGACCCCCTCCAATCTGCTTAGACTTCTTACTTTGTTTTCTAGAGCCAGTGTGGTTTTTTTTCTTTTTAATCGCAACTTTACGAATTTTCGCCCGTTTCAAACCTGATCCGCTCATTTCCCCAATTTTACTCTCTAATTTTGTTTTCAAGTTACGAACAGCTTCTCCAGAACGTGTTTGTAAGATTTCTTTGAGTGATTTACCGCTGTTAATGTCCGATAGAGCTTTTAACCCAGCCTCCTTAGCCTCTTTTCCAACAGCTCTGGCACCGCTAAAAACTAAAGGTCTGACAAATTTCCAAAGACCGCTGAAAAAACTTCCCAATCCCCTGCCTCTCTGTCTATATATACTCGCGCGATACACTGGGCCTAAATCACCACCAGTCTGAGAAAAATATCTCATATATCGATCCACATCCCTCGACATCACGTCTATGAATGAGGCGTGTATTATCTTTTGTATATATTTATGAATGCCTAACAAAGTGTAGTACTAAGGTTGCAGGATTCACGCTGGATGTGAATGGGAAAAGCTCACCCATCTTATCTCTTAGTTCAATACTCACGGTATCGAATTCTCTCTTGGAGAGTGGGATGTAGTATGGCGGATTGAATAGTTGATGGTTTCCCGAACCAATATTTATTATCCTTATGCATGAAATTAACTTGTCTCCGACAATTTGAGGGTCTACCAAGTCCGTGTAAACAAATACTTGCTGAAGTTCATCATTTTCATTTACCGCAGATCTTTTCCGTCTTATCTGTTTATTAATATGCATTGCATTTGTTAAGAGATTATGAAAACCTCTCTGAAACTTCTTTGGGGTGTTTTCATAGAGCGTATTCAATAGTTCAATCAGGGTGTAACGAGCACAAGCCAACCGTACAATGTGGTTAGTAGCCGTAACAATTATTGCTATATGTTCACAACCTTTACTGGATGTGATATCTGCCTTGCTGAGGGATGCTTTTTTATCCGCATTCAACGAATTAAAGAATTTCTCCACAATTATATCAAATTCAGTGCGATGTAAGTCATTGCTTAAAGATTTTCTCATATCAATGAGCATTTTATCAAGAATGTATGTATGATGATCGAGCAACTTATAAGTTACCCCCTTCACAATCTCTATCTCAATATATTCTCCATCATACTGACAATTTCTCGGTGGTGATTCAAAGTCTGGTAGAATAACTTCCACAAGTCCCACTACCCATTTACCGGCAACTTCCACTCGCTTTTGTAGTTTTGATCGAAATTTGGCTATCGTGTTCAAATTAGAACCCGAGCTATCACTCATGAGGGTCACGTAGAAATCTCCTTGCTCCATTATTTTAACTTGTTTACTTGAGATGCTGCGATCCAACTGTTGAAATCATCACCATACCCCACCCATTTAACCAAGTATTCAAGCTTCTTCCCAGTGCCCCTACTCTTTAAAATCTTTTCTATTTCATATTCTTTATTCTCGCTAACTTCCGTCTTTGTCAGCTCTGAACCGTAGAATTCACCTTTTATACGTTTACCATTTAAATCATTTAATTGATATGTAGGAACAATTAAATTTTCATTTATTTTAACCACTGTGAAAATTTCCTTGGAGAAATTCTGAGTATAACCCTTTGTGAAAGGCGATCTTTCTTTAGATATACGAACAAAGTCTCCAACAGAGAAACGAGGTTTCCTTTTTTTATCACGTGACGTTAAACGAAGCGCTACTTGGAATGCGTTTTTATCACTCACTTTAGTAGGAGCTATACCAATACTGGAGTGATAGCGCTGATTGTAAGCATTTACGATTTTTGGTAATGCGGTCAGATAGGAACGTGAATTTGATTTGGTGAAGTATCGATACATAATACTTTTTAACGTTCGGTTGAATCTTTCCACTACGGCGGCTTTTACGTCAGGATTGTTGGTAGTGTAGAATGTAATTCCCCGAGAAGTAAGGAATTTCCTAAATTTTTCGTTATTGAATTCTTTTCCCTTATCGCTCTGAACTTTCAAAGGCTTTCGACCATCTTTTAAGATATTTCTAAAAGCTCGAATAACATCATCGGCCGACTTACTTTTGATGGGCTTTACCCAGGCATACTTCGAGAATATATCCACCACAGTGAGAAGATATTTATATCCGGAGTTATGTTTTTTCAAATTCTGAACATCATTCAGATCGCATTGCCAGGTATCGTCAATATAAGACACTGTGTATCTATTCCTCTGAAATTTCTTTCGCACAGGTCTGTGTAAAGTGTACGAATCCTGAGCCTCCAACCACTTTTTCACATAGCTTCGCGGGATTTTTTTCCCTATACCCTCCCAAAGTCTACCGACCGTTGAATAACTGGCGGGATTTCCAGGATCAAAATAGGTTGAACTCAAGAGATTATTAATATCAGTTTTACTCAAATTCCCATCATCATTTTTGTTAACTTTTTTTTTCTTCGAACGACTTTTGCTTTGTGGAGTTAAGACGGAGAGAATATTTTTTTCGGTTTTTTTGCTCGTTTTCTTCGAGGTGATTGGAACAGAACTTTTATTTCTCTTTCGGGAGATGAGTCTTCTGACTTCACCTCCGCGGAGCTTATCTCTCTCTCTAGATTTTCCAACAAGTCCTCCATATTTCCCGCTCTTTCCAACGTTTTTTCCCATTGTTCTCCGATTTTGCGATTAGCTCGCAAAATTTTTCTACCACTGTTGGAGGTTATTTTTTTCCTTTTTAAACTCCTACTTCTTGTTTTCAATTGTTTTTCTTCATTGACATTAGCAGCTGAATCTTCTAAGAAAGAATATGAAATGGGCCCACCTCGTTCACTCACTGCGTTTAAATAAGAATCCAATTCCCGACGATAATGATGCCACTTTTTAGTGTCATCCATATCACTTGATAGAATCTTACGCATACGATCATCTAGATTTGTGATGTTAGTTGTTAATCGCTCTTTCTTTAACGAGGACGGTTCAATGAGAATCATCTTTTTCAGACTCATTATGCTAAACCGGCTAACTTACTTATTAGACCACCTAGCACGGAACTTACTAATAAGGATAAGAAACCACCTTTCTGTTGTATTAAGTTTCGTTTCTTGCTAACAGTGATTTTTTTACAACTCAACTTTCTGAGTAAGTTCTTGTGCTTTCCCAATTTCTGTTCTAGCGACTTTTTAATCCTATATTTTCCACTTAAAATTAGGCTACAACAATCACCCAAGGCTTTTATTTGATCGTCACTCAGCTTACTAATTATTGCCTTTCGTAACTTAGGTTCAGCAGTCTTTAAGAGTACGAAAAGATGTTTGTTACGTTTCAACCTCTTCATATTCCGCAGTATTTGTGGGTACAAATACTATCGCTTTGCATTCGTCGAAAATTTCCGTTCTAAATCGAAGGAGATCGTTCGTTTTCTGATGAAGGTCGAGGAGTAAGTAAGTGAATGGTCTGCATGTCACTTCATTAAATATTCTTAAGAGCTCATCCGGTTTTTTGGGATAAACTTGTCTAGCAAGGTGTGAGAATTGTGATTGATCGCGAGGGTTCTTAAATACCACTAAGTACTTCACGTTAAGTGAAATAGTACGTGCTTGTGGGCTCTGGTAGAAAACATTCTGCGTTATAAGAATGACTGAAATACCTAAATGATGTGAACCTCGCGTGAATACTTCGGAAATTCTTTTATTGTAACAGTCATACATTAAATCATCTATTACATACAGAGTGGGCATCTTATTCTTGCTTCCTATTTCAAAATTTGGGATATCATTTCGAAACATTACAGTGGTATTCTTGAGCGTGTTTAACTCTTTATCTTTAGGTCTGCTGTAACGATTACAACACCAAATAATTTTTTTTATCTCAACATCGATTAATTTCGAATTGACTAATTTTAACACGAAACTCGTTTTCCCAGAACCGGAGGGTCCGGCTAAAATGCAAGTGAAAGGATGTTTCCACTTCAACATCTCATTGGCTTAGAATGGAAAGCAGTAGAAACAATCTGTTTTTAAGTATTTTTTCACACCCCATCTACAAATTTCTCTTTACTTTTAATAATATCATTTCAGAAGCTCTCCATTGAGTTATTCCCCTCTAATTTGTGTATAATACTTTTCAAATTTGCTATTAATTCTGGGAAGACTGACTTCTTGCGACAGTGGACTCCAAATAATGATATAGTATTCATACCAGCTTTAGTTAAGGTATTGTTGAACTCGTTGAATTCAAAATAGTTCCGACCTCGGAAGAAATATAAGAGCCCATTTGTGTACCGAAAAGCTGAAGTAAGACCTGGAGGTAATTGTGGGAACACCCTGGACAATCCAGAAATGCTCATTGGTCTGAATTCACATTCATTTAACTCAATCACAAAATTATCACTAAAAAAGACATAAGTTCGTCCCGAGTAAGTGTTTACAACGGCTTGAATCACTGTATGTTGAGGGTATCCTATATCTATTATTCGTTTAGGATATCCATCCACTAATTCGATGCTGGGAAATCTTATCATATAGACAACACCGTCTACGAATATAACTATCTCACCAGAAGGTCTCTGATATATAGCATCTATTTTACTAAAACTGTTCGGAAGAAACGTCAACCAGTCTTTGATGGAAATGGGACCTTGAAGACCTCGATTTGGGTCTTCCAAATCTAGTAACCAAACCCATTTCTCGTAAAAAATGTACATCATTCGGTTTGCTATTAGAAAAGTATTAAGATCCATTTCAACGTCGCATAGTGACGTTTTTTTTATAGCTGGCTGTACAGCTTCTGTCGGTGTGATTTCATCCGCATTTTCTACGCTCTCATCCTCCTCAATTTCTTCATTTTTTTTTCGAACTCCGTATAAACTTTGAATAGCTAACACATCATCCTCATCGAGATCTAATTTATATCCATTCATGTATTGTGCATACATGATAGCATTCTGATTAAGAGAATGAGATATGCCTAAAGCATGACCGATTTCATGCACCAAAACTTTGTACAAATTAATTTCATCGTAACCAGTTCTATTATTTAATTCATAATAGAAATTTTCATCCATATCGATGTGAATTTCAACGGTTCGACCATCACTTTTAGGATAATCTGCATGAGCAATAGCGCCTCCTCTCCCGTTAAAAGAGGCAGGACATAATCCTCCCTTTTTAAAATTTTTATGTGTAAGACGAGTATTCATAATTACTATGTCTGGATTGTCTAAATCATGCATGAAGATTAGATTTGTATTTCGACTCCAAGCATCGAAAGCTGCCCTTGCCAGTTCATGAAGTTTGGCATTTGCGAAAGCGTAACGCCATTTTAATACAGATTTATTCCACTTATAGTAAAAGAGTGAGTAACTTATATCATCTGGTACACCACAGCGCGGTTTGTTTATCAAGTTCATTGTTTCCTCATTAAGCTCCCCATCTATGCTGAGGTTGTTATACTCTTGAAAATTTTTTATAGCATCCTTAACTGATTCGAGCCTTACTTGACTTATTTCTGTTGTATTCAAGTTAAGATAACCATATTCGCTAAGGTAACTCACTACGCATGCTGTATTATTAAGTGTGTGATTTTTCCCTAGTGAGAAGAAAAATAAATTTAAGAAAATGAGCAATTTCATCATTCTGCACATTTCAGAGTCTTTTTAAGAAATGAGCTTTATAACGAGTGACCATTTCAATTTGTAATGCGTTTTTTAAATTATGAAAAAAGGTAAGCGAAAAAATAAAAAAAGACGCCTGCGAATCTTCTATAGATATTTCAACCGACAAGTGAAGCAATCCATTCGCAAAGGTGGTGGACCATCTATTTGCGTTCTTCCCTTGTTATAATGTTCGGTACATTTTTCATATCTCCAATCCCTTATACCCCGTCTTTCCATTAATCGCGTCATTTGACTTGGAGCTATTTTTAACACCAGCGATGGAGGAAGATGGGCAATCTCAACGTCAGTTAGTTTTGAAATGCAAGGATACTTCAAGAATTTCTTAATTGTGGAATCCACTTTGCTAAAAATCTCTTCGAATGAAGGGTTTGCTGCCTTACTCGTATTTTTGCTGCTCATGGGGGTAGATGAAAGTGAATGTTTCAAAGGACATTTTGTCTCATTTTCAGCGACTTCTGAGCTTGCACGCTTTGTTTTATACTGTACGAATTTATAAATATCTTCTTCTTTATCCGGTTTTTTAAAAATAGGGGGATTATTCAGCTTACACTCGCATTTCCCACATTCGATATTTCTTTTGAATCTAAATCTCGCCATTTCCTCTGAAATTTTCTTTTCATCCAAAAATGGTGGGATATCCGCATGATTTTTCCCACAAAAAAATTCCATCAAGAATTTTTCGAAGACCTTCGCTTTAGCTCTCTCATCAGCCAACTCACCATCAATTGGTAGGTTTCCAACACCATCCAAGCGGTTGCTGTTCATGATTGTAAATGAGTATCCCGCTGAGGAGAGTTCAGTATTTATAGCAACTTCACAAGGTCATATTTTTTTTGCGTGTTGCGAAGAAAACAAGCATCGAGTATTTCAGCAGCGATAAAGACAAAAAATTCTTGCTGCCTATCAAGAGTCTGGAAAGGCCTCTCCATATGATCTTTTGCGGTCTACTTTATAATGACCCCAAGGGAGGGTGTTTATTCCATCCTCACAGACGAATCTCTTATCATCGTTTGCACACAAAGCAGTTTTATTTATTTCAACGGTGTGTATTTGATGTTTCTGCGACCTTATTAGTGTCATTTTCCTATATAATTGAATTTTTTCTTTCAAACATGTGACATAGTCATCAAATGTTAAGGATTTATCGATTACATTCTTCTTAATACCTTTGGCACGCTTTCCTTCCACATCACCTTGAACACGGTAGGAATATAATTTACTTCTCAGTCCTACAAAATGAGTCATTATCTTTCCTCCACATTCATCCTTCATCTTACCAATGACTTTAGCGTTGTTCGCTGAATAGCATGGATGATCTCTAGGATAATTGGAAGTATCATAGGAAGATAAGTCTTTGACCAAATCGGTATAAAAATCATCAGACATTACTTCAACAATATAACTATCTGTATCCATGTACATGAGATGTACGTTATTCCCATACTTCGGTTTAAGATTTTCGTAAAAAAATTGGTACATAAGTGTTTTTGAAAGATCCAGAACAGCCTGTCCTATATACAACGGTTTATACATTTTAACAAAATTTTTCCTTTTATGAATCGCGACTAAATTCTCTGAATAAATTGTGCGATCAATGAAGAGTGAACTAGATATCACTTTATCAAGTCTTTTGGGATTGCAAACAAGTTCAAGGTCAATCCTTTTTCTAACATTTTCCATTGTTTTTCCAAAAACGGCATTGTTCATTAATTTGTAAAAATCTCTATCAAAGTCATTGTTGGCCAATTTGCGTTTTTGTGAATTAATATCAATATAGGTCTTCATCCAAGGCGATTGTTCAAATTCAATGACCCGATGTATCTTTTTAAGCTTCAGACCAAAAGAAAGCGCTTGCTTCAGTGCTCTATAGTGAATCACATATCGCTCTTTATGATCAAGCGTAGTCATTAACTTTTGATGTTTCCCAGTTGGTGGAATTTTCTTCTCAGGACAGAAGGGCAAATCAGAGTGCAAGTCATGCAGTTCGCTAGGATATTCCAAATCCACCTCTAGAATATATCCCTTGTTGGAATTGTCTGGAACATTCATGACATCTACATGGTCTATCCATTGAAAGTTGGACTTTGGGAGAGGTTCTGACAACGCCCAACCATATAAATTGTTAGCATCTACGTATGCAATATATCTGGAATCTAAACTAGGGTTGAATTCCTTCATATGTTTATTATTAGCTTCGGAGTACCTTTTAACACACTGGCTTATACCACCACGAATTCCCTTCTCCATCATAAGTATCATATCATAATCTGTTAAAAGATGAAGTACCACCCCTGTGTGCTTCAACATCGCATCAAAAGACAGTCCTGGTGCGGTATAATACCAACCAGGATCTAACTCATATGTAGATAAACATACGTCTCTAAAATTTTCAAATACATCTGCTAATAACAAGACGTCTGTTAGCAAATATAGGTCAGAATATCCCCCCAGAGATTTACACTGGAATTCGTTCCAAACCGCCTGAGCAAATTCATAGTCATCTGAACTAATAGTTTCCTGGGTAAGGGTGCTGTAAAACTCATCAATATTAGGTAATCTATCCTCACCAAGCTTTTCCCACGAATCCACATACTCATATGGGAAGATACCTTTACGCATCACGAGATCACTTTTATCACCAAAATTCTTGGATAATCTCGTAAATTTATCTTTTGGGATCGAGCTAACCAATTTAGATAGGGATGTCCCTAAAAACCTAAAGCTATCAATGAAACGATATGAAAAAGTCTTATCTACATTTTTTCCAAACGAAATGTACTTCTCTTCATTATTAGGGATGCATGATATTTTCATCTCATCACAGCCGAGATGTGGGACAATCAAATGAGCATCATAATGTCAAAGATTATGAATGAAAACAGGTAGGTAGTCAGGCACTTGGAAATTCACGTTACAACTCTTATGAGCCGCCCCACGAAATTTACCCGTTAAATGATCATGATCTTTCACTCTATCCGAACCGAGCTCATTTTGACATATATGACATATTTGTGCTGAAATGAAAGCAACATTCTCACTCTCGGTCAAAGTATCAATAGGTATTATATTTTTATACTTATTTCGTGCAAAGAGAGCCATTTGCTTCAGCTTTTCAAGAAAAATATCTACCGCACCTTTACCTCGGTAAAGAAATGGTTCGAATACTTCTCCAGTATCTGATACCATAAGCATGCAGAAGGACATGACTTCATGCTGGTGCTGCTTATTTGTATATGAATGCTCATCATTGGGAGAGCAACTCAAATGTTTACTAAGGATGCATTCAAAATCAGCGTATACAACATAGGGAATTCTGACGGAATGTGAGAAGTTTTTGAATTTCAAGATGTTGTCATCAGCAGTTGGAACTATTATTTTTGTTGGAGAATTTCTACAGCAATCAATATTATGTTCTCTGAGAGTATCACTCGAATAGCAAGGTTTAAAACAGCGTTTGCATACGTGTAACGCATTTTTATGTTTTGACATTTGTGATCGAATCAATCTACCAAAATTTTTGATCCAGCAGAAATGCGTCTTGTCCTTCTTAACAAGGTAGAGAAGATCGCGGTGGTCATCTAACTCCTGATCAATAACTTTAATTGGATATACATTATTTTTTTCATCAAGACCGAAAACATTTATTGAAATTGAATTTTCATGCTCAAACTTTGAAATTTTTGATAATTCTACTGGATGATTAATGCAATCCCAATTGTATCCTTGATAAAACTCTATGTTATTATATTTTGAAAGGCGTTCCGGATGACACTTTATTTTCTTCCCCCATATGGCGTACTTGAAGCAGAAGGCATCCTCATTCTTTACGTTGATAACTGAGTGGGTGAGTTTAATTTTAGCAGGAAGGTCAATGAAAGATGACCCTCTTAGCGGGATGTATCTATTTATCCGTAATTCGAGACCGATTATTTCACTTAGTGACCAACCTGATCCCTTAGATGAGCTTTCTGATTTTTCTTTCAACAATTTCGCAAATAGTATTTCTAAAATTTCATTCACATCATCTGCTTCAAAAACTTTAACATTTTTTGTTTTAAACCATCTATCCTGTGTTTCAACTCTTTCTTCATTCTTATCATTATGAAATTTAGCTTTCACCAGTATGTTTATTTTTAATGCTGTATCTTTGAGATAAATTCTAATTTTCTCTAAAAGTAAATCCTTTTTGCTGTTTAAAAAAATTACCAGGTCTGTATGCTCCCCACCTGCACTCACCCAAAAGGTTTTAAGCCGTCCTTTAACCGCTGATTCAATCTCTACAATTGAAGAAGAAGCGTCAGCTCCTCTTCCAACTTGTCTGATTGCATGGCGGTGATGAACTTCCGACATCTCATGGCCGGCTCTGTACCTTGGGTGGTAATAGACGTAGCATACCGGGCATAGCACCATCTCTTCCATTGTCGTCTGGTTGGTTTTTCCAGTGGAAATGAAATTCTATATATGAGAATTAGGCTTTATACATAAGTAACCTAACGTGTATTTGAGGGTTATTTTAAATGAAACAAGATTATTCAGTATGGTCATTTATAAGCGAAGACATGTATTATTTTAATTTTTTACAATAAAACAACTGAATTATCCTTTCTGGATATTTTTAGCCCAACGCCCCATGCGTCGGCATTAAAGGCCTCGATTTCGTCAAGAGTGAGGATGAAATGCTTGGGGAGGAATATTTTCCTCTTTGCATTTTCAAAATTTATCTCCGCTATTATGCTGCTCCCATATTTTGTAATAGTGGGAGAAAGTTTCTCCACCTCATATGCCAGACCCTCCTTAAGCTCCTCCTTTTTCAAGAATTTTGCCTCCTCCTGCTGCGTAAGCAACTTGATCTTCAAAGCGTCCATCTGAAGTAGATAGAATAAATGAGCATTTAGCAGTTTTTCTAGCTAAATCCTCATAGGACTTGAATTTTTATACATTTAAAAACTAATGATATGATTTTACTCACGCTATCGTTGAGGATTGTGAGGGCAACTGCTGGTGTTGGAAATTATCGGGAACTTCTTCCTTCTCCTGGCTTCTTTCTGCTGATGCTGGTTCTGCTGCTACTTTCTGTGGTACCGTAAGGCGTTCTTGCTGTGAGTATGGTTGTGAGAGCTCTGCTATGCCTTTATATACTGAATTTCCCCCATCCCATCGGGGTGGGTGGAGTAAATTGTTTTTCGACCTCTAGGTAATTTACGTCAATCGCACAGCCGGTCATCAATTTTTATGAGGGCCGATTGCTAATCTTAATTGAAGGTCTCTGACTTCTCCTTCGTGCGTCAATGCCCCAACCGATCGTTCGAGGGTCACTCATTAATCTTTATCACCCGTCTGTCTCCGCTTGCTTGGGTCAATCGCACAGCCGGTCATCAATTTTTATGAGGGTCGATTGCTAATCTTAATTGAAGGTCTCTGACTTCTCCTTCGTGCGTCAATGCCCCAACCGATCGTACGAGGGTCACTCATTAATCTTTATCACCCGTCTGTCTCCGCTTGCTTGCGTCAATCGCACAGCCGGTCATCAATTTTTATGAGGGTCGATTGCTAATCTTAATTGAAGGTCTCTGACTTCTCCTTCGTGCGTCAATGCCCCAACCGATCGTACGAGGGTCGCTCATTAATCTTTATCACCCGTCTGTCTCCGCTTGCTTGCGTCAATCGCACAGCCGGTCATCAATTTTTATGAGGGTCGATTGCTAATCTTAATTGAAGGTCTCTGACTTCTCCTTCGTGCGTCAATGCCCCAACCGATCGTACGAGGGTCGCTCATTAATCTTTATCACCCGTCTGTCTCCGCTTGCTTGCGTCAATCGCACAGCCGGTCATCAATTTTTATGAGGGTTGATTGCTAATCTTAATCGAAGGTCTCTGACTTCTCCTTCGTGCGTCAATGCCCCAGCCGATTGGGGTCGCCAGCATGAAATCTTGAAGCTGTGGGGGGACCGACCTCAAGGTTTACGCCTCCTCAGACCATCGGCCCTGTGAGCTCATTGGGTTGAGAGTTCCTCCAATAGCTTCATCCTTAGATATCGAATAATGTCACGTGGGACAGTCTTATATATACGCTGTGTAAGAAAACACATCATACATCCACCATGGCATCATTCCATTGCGTTCAGGCAACCATTTACCACGCATTGGATACGCGGTCGACATCGAGGGCCACAGTGTCCATTTGCAGATGGTGTCGGATTCGTCTTCAATATATTGAACTTTCGCATGTGGAAACTAGGCACTCAATTTATTCGTCCCGCCTACGTATTCCACGCTTTGTTTGCGATCTGTGTGATGGACCTCTAATTACTGTTGATCAGCCAGCGCATAGGTGCTCCACGTGTAGGCCTATGGCTGAGGTGTGGAATGGATCGCGGAACGAAGTTAACTTCTGTTTAGCTCCATACTACTGGGGGTATGCAGAGGATGATTCACCGAGTGATATGTCATTTGACGACCTCGTTTCGGCGCTGTTTAATGAGGCGGAGGCGCTTGATTTAGCGCGGAGATTGCCATCACATTCTCCACCGCCTCCGCTTATCCCCATTCCACAGATTGGACGGGTGGAGGCACTTGATTTAACGCGGAGATCGTCATCACATTCTCCACCGCCTCCACTTATCCCCATTTCGCGGATGGGGCGGTCTTACGACGAGGAGACATCATCTCTACCGTCCACAGCATCAGCAGCATCGGGGCGTTCAACACCACCACCGCCCATATCTCGCCTGAGCAGGCCATCCACAACTCAACCATCACCACCACGCCCTACAACTCAGCCGGCGACATCACCATCCCTGCTTGCGGTGCAACCCCCCACATTACCAGCACCGCAGCCGACCTCGCAACCGTTGACGTCTCCATCCCTGCCTGGAGCACATTCCCCCACATCTCCGATGCCGGATACTCAACCTCTTGCTGTAACACCACAGCTTGAAGTTGAGTCGCCCGCATCGCCACCACCCGATACCGAAGGTCTTTGCTCACCATCACCTCCATCATCCCCAGAGCCTACAAATCCACCGCCAAGATCTCCTTCCATTGTTATTCAGTCACCGAGATCATCGGAGGACGATGTGCAGTGGATCCCATCGTCACATTCGCGTGCGTCCTCGGAGGCTCAAGTTCTTGATATGCCTGTTTTACAAAGTGATGGAGCTCACTCAGCTTCTACGTCTGTTATAAAGTCACCTATGAAAAGACTCTCCATTGATGATGAGGTTCCGAAGAAAAAGGTGTGTAGAGATCCTCGGGGGATAAGAGGGAAAAAAAATTTACATGCGCTTTTGTGAGGATTCATGTTGTTTTGGGAGTAGTTTTTTCAGTTAATATTTTTTTGTTTTTTCATATTTTTTAATATCATGATACAATTATTTTTATTGTCTTTAATTTTTATATTATTTCTTGAATTCCTAAATATGTGATTTGTTCCTAAAACTGATTTTTTTGAGAGATTTGTGAATATTTTTCATTTTATTTGATTTTGTTTCAATTTAGTTTCGATGTTCATTGTTTTTTCTGTTCCTCTTTTTTTCATAATTTGTCTTGAAAAATATATAACATATTCAATCTTTTTTTGTTGAAATTTTATTCCTTCAAATTCCTACTCATATTCCTCTCTTTCTGCTGATTATTTCAGAAATTGAACACATTTGTGAATACGACGACCGCATTGTGCAGGCCAGCTATGGTGAAGTTTTGCCCACTAAATTTGCAGTTGCTTTCGGTCAACGCTGTTGTGCGATGCATTCATAAAGTTCGCGAAGAAGATTCGTTACCAAGGATAGAGAACCTTTGCCAAATCCTTCCCATCCCCTTCAGATTTTTTGACAAAATATTTTCCCAAATACTCATGTCTCTGTATTCTCAAGATGGTCCTCTTCAAATATTGGTACAATACTGTTGCCTTCCAATGAGTTTCTCATATTATCAACACTTGTGGGAAAGTTATTTCATTTATACATTTTCCATTAATAATTATTCGCAGACCGGTCTAGACTTATATCCCCATTATGAATGCCTCATGTGTTATAAATTGTCGAGGAATCGAAGAAACGCACATAAATATACAATTTTCCAAAAAGTACCACCATGGACAACACCGCATGAAATTTTGTGGGAAAAAAAATACATAAGGATGTGAGAGATGCCACAACGCAGACTGAAGAATTATTGTATTGATATTATGAAAATAAATAATTATTGTTATCCATTCTTTTAATTTATCACTTGACCTCTACACCCTCAGACCATCATCACCAAGATTGTGACTGTCTCAGTATTCCCATTGGAAAGAGAGGAAAATAAGTGGGAATATGGAGAAATAAGTTTGAAAAACAATTTAATTCATTTCTCTTTCCTCACTTATTTCAGAAATTCAACGCATTTGTGAGCAAGATACTCACAGAATGCAGGCCGGCTAAAGTGAAGTTTACCCCACTGAGTTTGAAAATGATTTCGATTAAGTCTCTTGTGCATTCCATTTATGAAATTCACCCAGTAGAAGATTCATTACTGAAAAACCTTTGTCGATCCCTCCCTATCCCATCCCGTTTTATTGATGAGCAGATTCCCCATAATTTCATTAAACTGTTTACTCAAGAAGGTTCACCGCAGATATCTGTTCAATTCTGTTGTCTGCCACTTCAAGTCTCCTTTTACGTGTACCTGTGGGAAAAGTATTTAATATATACTTTTTCCATGAACAATTATTCCCAGACCGGAGAATACAGATACCCTCATAACGAATGCCTCTACAGTTTCTCATCCTCTAAGAAGTCGCGAGTGGTGCATACAAAATTAAGTGTTCCAAATGTGCGAGCATGGCCAACGCAGCAAGAAGTTTTTTTAGGGGGAAATAAAATTTTTAAGGATGTGAGAGATTTTGCAACGCAGACTGATGAATTGTATTAATATTATGAAAATAAATAATTATTGTTATCCATTCTTTTTAATTTATCACTTGACCTCTACACCCTCAGACCATCATCACTAAGATTGTGGCTGTCCCAGTATCCTCAGTTCATCCACGAGACGTTTAGATTTTCGATATTCATTTGTTTTGCCAGATGGCAGCACCTTCGAGGAAAAATTCAAGATGGCGGAGAATCCAAGATGGCGACTGTCCCAGTATCCTCATTTTTACACTACTGCTAATATTTTTTGTTAAATTATGAATTTTTTTATAGTTATTTCTATAAACCGGGCTTTGCTGTAAATTAGGTCGGTCACGATGGAGTACCTACACTGCTGAAATTCCCATGAAGATTTCATTCAACTTGTAAAAATGGAATGTTAGTAAAGCAATTTAAAATAAATTCCAGCTAAAAAGCCTTAGGACACCTTTACTGAAAATCTTTGTGCGAGATGAGGTGACTTAGGAAAAGAATTTAGTCACCTTACTGTGAGGTAGTCGTTCGCCCGTATCTGAGTCTGGGGTGAGCTCCAGCATCACCAATTCAAATCAATCTACGGATAGAAACTCTGAGTGAGTGTTAAAAAATTTCAGATAACTCAAAATTTTACTGTATATTACTGTAGAAGTGGGTCGGTCAAAACTTTGCCTATCTTGAAAATGCCTTTTACGATAGTTTCTGCAACGCTTTAAATGAGAAAATATTTTTTTGCAGTTGTTTTTTATGTTGTTTTACGTTTTTTTAATCAATAAAACGTAAAATTTGGATGAAAAACCAGTAAATCAATTGTATCAGCTATTCTATTTATAAAAATCATCCCGAATTTCCTCTACGTAACTTTGTTATTGTCTACATTCTTTGTATGGTTTACTCTAACAACAGTACTTGTGTGCTATTTGTCGTTTCCATGTGCGAAACTGTTTTAATAGCAGTACCTCTGCAAAGCGTGCTGTGGTAACATAAAATGTGAAAGCTACCTTCATTAGTGGGAACTAGACTTCGTGTATAATATGGAATGATACCTTTGACATAAAACTCTTCCAGTGTTGAGCAGACTGGTTTTATTTATAAGACCTCAGAAAATATTTCAGTCTGTTGATGTGACTTAAATTTTGTATGGTACATGCATGGGTTATGAAACAGCGCGTGAGTGGGGGAATGTTTTCCACGTTGAGGTGCTTTTATAAGTGTGTGGACGGGGACATGTCAGCGCCGCTGGTCGTGTGGTTACAAAAATCGATAGATGAGGTTGTAGGTCAATAAGTGACAACACGGCCGGGTGTTTCTGGAAGCGCGAATATTAGCTCGATGGAGCGGAATGGACGCAAAACACCTTTCTCTTTCCATTACTTCCGCCGAGGAAACAGTTTTTTCACGAGGCCTATTTGGTGAAAGGCTCTCTTTTTAAGAGACGAAGAGAATAGAGCAAGGGGAATAAAGATGTATTTTGTCGCCGAGATAACTGAGTACTGTATGGAACCCCGTTTGGTAACACCCATTCTAAAGGTCACTCTTATAAAATAACTTTAGTAATAATAATAATTTCGTCTTTATTTCACAAGCTAATTTAGGACTAGATAGTCCTCTCTTACAATTTACTTGCTTGACAATCACATACATCCGTGCCCTGGATGATGGTAAAACCACCAGGGCGGGATTCGAACCCGCGACTTCTAGGGTAGCAGTCGGGGACTTTACCCCGGCGCCACCGAGGACGGCTTTTGGGTGTAATTGGCTACAACGACTGACAGGCAATCGGACAATCTGGGTTCGAACACTGGTGAAGCCAAACATTTTTCTGGCGAATTTTTTACCGGGTGCACATGAGATGACTGATTATATTTTTTTTTAATTATCGTAAAAGATCAGAAAAATCTTTTCCTCTCCCGGATTATTATGTTGGTGAATCTTATTCGGGTTGTTATCCACTGGATCTGGTCAGTTTCTCCCAACGTTTCGATTGTCGACTTGGTCTTTGCCTTTAGAGGTCTGAGAGCTGTGAGGCCTGACTTTCCCGATTGATATATATTTATTCAGACTGCTTAATCTCCGATTGCTATCGTTCTACACATAAATGTAAGATATATTTAACATATTTCAGACCCCTGAAATCATTGGCCAAATTGGCAATGGGAGCTCTGAGAGAAAAAGGTCATATCAAATAGTTTGAAGCATGAAGAGAGCTTAAATAAAGTGAAATTCTCGCCAAACCGAGGTCACGAGCTTGTGTCCCACCTGGGCAGGTTGCTGCTATCAATGACATGGGCTTTTTGTTAGTCCAACGTTATAATTTGTTATATTGATCTACTGTAAACATCTTCAATGCGTTGTTTTCGGGGATGTTAAAATAAGTATTAAAAAATCAATAAAAATAACATTTTCTGTCACCGTCAGGAAAGGAATATAGCAACCAAGTGGGTAGAAGAGTCAGCTTCTTCTTCCTAGATGAAGGAGGGAGAAGCTAAGCAACAAATGATTTTTAACCTTATTTAAACAATATACGTAGTTAAGTAGAAGATAATTGTCTATATTTAAGAATTCATATAATTTTCAAATTATTGTATTCATAATCTACTCTCTTTTTGGGCAGCTTGAAGTATGGAAATATAAATGAATGGTATAAGGTGTGGGCCTAAGGAATAACAGAAGTGGTTTTAAAGACGGCCATTTTCATTAATTAGTCCTTTAATTATGCCTATATACTATATTATAATATAAAATAGAAATGTTTGGAATTTTTAATATGCTTGTAAATAGTTGCTTTTATATTTCGTGTATTTTTAAAAGTTCAAAAATCATGTTACAGAATAAGAATGCAGCAGTAACTTCATGCAAAATTAATCTGATGCCCCTTGGTATTATTATGAAGGAATTTTTTGTAGAACTTACGGCTGGACTCTTATGCTTCGTCAGAATGAATACTTAAATTTTTAGCTTTCTCGTGAATGAGCCCTTATGAATCTTAAAGCCATTCATTGCAGACTGTGCCTTTAAAGTATATTCCAGACCCCAATCCTCACTCTAGTTCTTTGCTCTTTTGCTGCTGCCATCTGAATCACAGCCTGCCTATCCAGCTCTGTCTGGCCTCTTGCTTCACTTTTGCACCTCGTAACACTTCCTTCTTCTCTTGTGTTTGTGCCCTCGGTGGAAGTTGGCCGTCCGGCTCCGAATAAAACGCAAAACATTTGAACCGCAAGTTGGAGACGACGGACGGGACGAGACAGGTAGGTCGACCCCAGAGGTGAGACGGGGACTACGAGCGGACGGTTGCCAGGAAAGGTGAGCGGGAATAGAAATGAAGGTTGATGCCTCCGAGCGCAATTGTAGAAAGGACGTACACCTCCCCATCAAACGGCCTTATTTTGCATTTTTGGTTGTGGATTACTCAACCAAAACTAATCCTATCATATTAAAAATTTAGAGGATAGAGAGTGTTTCAGGAGAAACCTGCAATACTAGTAGATCATAGGGGAGACAATTTCAAGCTACTGAACTAAGAGAGAAAAAGCATTTTTTGGATAGAATTTGCGGTTACCATGAAAGTGGTTTTCTGGGGTATACAGTTTTTTCGACATTTTTTAAAAATACTCTGGATTTTTTGCGACAGTTAATAATGCAAGCTGGACGAAAATATAAAAGTTGTCTAAATTAATCTCAAAATGGGAAAGATTAAGAAGTAGTTTTGTTAATTCTTGCTCAAAGCTCTTGTTTATTTAAGATCAAAGATCCAGTGTTGCTCGGGAACCATAGTATTCATAGAATTGGGAGACTTAGAGCTTTGATTTCATGATCATTTAGGATTTTTATATTTCCTCTTAGAGCGTCACAAGAGGTGTGCCTTCCCGGCAGGATGTCCTTTCAGAAGTTGTTTGACGTGACGTACAAAATGGTAATCAGTTAACGACGCAAAGTACACATCGAACGCAACCAAAAGTAGTGCTAAGGGGTTTTATAGCATGAGATGCACCTATGTATAACTTTGGTTAAAATCCGCGTAGCTGTATGGAAAGGCGTAGCAGACAGACAAACAGACATCCTCTGTTATATATATAGATTGAAAATTTTGTAGGATATTATTTTGGTGAATACATATTTAAACAAATTATAGGACCTCAGTACAACGAATAAAAATAATGTGTTACATAATATAATTTTTCTATGAGGCATAAAATATCAGAAATAATTTACTCTTCAGAACTCACAATAGGATTGAATCAGTTAACCGTCCATAAGACGTTAATGTTAAATGCAGACTCGCAGGTCCTCTTTTTTATCCGTTCACTGGGGTAGCGCTGCACTCACCTGGAAAAAGCAAAGAGATTCAAGTTACTAAGCGCTTAAAAAGTGCTTTTAGATTTATTTTCTGATTAAAAAGTTCCATTTTGAATTCAAAAAGCATGTTTAAACAGCACCAAAACATCAAAATATAAATTAATTCTCACTGACTTTCAGAATTCATGATAAAGAATTTATAAGAATATGATGAAAAAATTAGTTTAATTTTTCGCATTTTAACTAATCACATGCACATGCTGATTTACATCAAGGTTGAATTTAACCATAAAACCAAAATTTAAACAAAAAACTATAACTCAACATCTTTTAGGAACTCTTTCGAAAGATTAAGAACATGCCAACCGGATAGAAATTTTGTCGAGTATACCTGATATCAACAAATATTCTTTAGTGAATCTCTTACTCAAGGTGTGATTTTGAAGTTTCAACATACATTAGCCATATTTCTTGAGGACTGTCCATCACCTGAGTGCTAATACCATACTATTTATCTTTTTATACAATGCATAGCTTGAAGTGAAAAATTGATCGAAGATGAGATTTTTATTCCTTTATATCACTTGTACCTTTGAGACGTGCTTCGCTGGCCATCCATCAATCATCGCTCTCCTACTCCACTGTGGCTGCTACACCTTGATCGTTTCATTTCCTCCCTCCGCTAATGGTTCTTTCTGCACATCCACCCTGTTCTTTTCTTATTGGAAACTCATCTCTTTTGATCACTTAGTCTGAAATTCGTGGATGTGTAATGAGCAAAATAGTCAATTGATAGCTTAATCTCAGGAAATACGAACCGGATAGTTCTCTGAAGGTATTAATAGTAGAGTAATTGTGCAATACTGATTGTAGTAGATGAATAATGAGTGAATTTTCAGCGTGCAGTAATGATAGCCTACCTTCATCAAGCATCATACTTCAATATGAACATTTCTGGTGATGTTCCCTAATTGGGAATCATTAGCTCATCAGAGATAGCGCACTGAAAAACTACATCATCGCTTGATTCCCAGCTAATACATTGTTCTTTCCATTGGATTGGTTATAGTTTCATTCTTGCTCACAGAAAGACCTGGTAGCAATTGATAAATCTAGTTTACTCTGTAAATGATCTGTAATGTTTAATTGTGATCGAAGATTCTGCACTCTTTAGTTCCCGCCGTTACATATCACGAATCGAGTTATTCATTACTTCTGGTTAAAATGATAACATTTATTGTCTCAGATCCTTTCATTACCTTTCTAAACAATGGTTAGAGTATTTAAAATTACCATTTTGTTTGGGTGCTTTCGTAAAAATCTTGAAATATTCCCAATAAAAGTCACAACCTTCTTGCTTCTAAATATTTCCCACCGCACTTGAAAATTCCTTAATTTCACGGTAAGTTTAATGAGATCATTACACTTCTGAAAAATCAGGTCCCTTAACTACCTCCCTAAATTATGGTTAGAATACTTAATGTTACCATTTCTTAGGTTGTTTCCGTAAAAAGCTTGAAATACGTCCAATAAAATTCCGCAACACTACTGCATCTAAATATAGCCCACCACGTATGAAAATTCCTTGAGTTTAATTTTACGGTGCGTTTAAGAAGATTAATATATCCATGAAAAAAGATACAGGATGGTTGCGTGGTCAAAGCCTTTCGGAAGAAATGATTTTTTTCTCCTCAGATCAACTTAGAAGCTAAAGGTCCGATGAACGCTGAAGGAAGTAATGAACTGTGAGGGATGTGAATACGGTAGAATGGGCTTAAATGTGCGCATATTTAGATTTTGGAAAAAAAATTACCTTGCTGCACGCACGAGTTGCAGTAAATTGACAGGGAGTGAGCGATGGATGAAGCGTCAGTTTAGACGGGCAGTGGCGGAGCTATCAGCAGGCTTCCCATCAATCTTCTTTTCCTCGACGAAAACTTTAAGCACGAACCTTGGAAGGTGTGACTGTTGGCGTGTGACCCCTTGTCTGATAGGGAGAAGAATTGAGATACCTCCTTCCCTTTTGTTTGCGTCTTTAATCTTCTCTGTTTTATTCCAACCGTAGGATGATACCCTTTAGAATTCAGAGCGTGGGAAACTCACTCGTCAAGTAACGGAATCTTGAAGCTATCGGCCTTCGAAAGGGGAAAAAATATGAAGGAGATCCCTTGAAAAGTTATTTCCAAGAGGAGATTTCTTTCGAATGAATAAATTCATAGAGTGGCAGTTCTTTCAAATTTTATACAGTTTTTCCAGGAATTATTTCGAAAGCGATTGGGCAAAATTTTATTCGGAGTTCATAATTTTTCAAAACTTAGTTTCCATTTCTTTTTCGTATGGCTTAAAGAAAATACGTTGATGGATACCAATAAAACCGAGTATAATATAATTTTAGACTGAGTATAAAGTAAATGATTCGGCATAGATTTGCATTCATCAAAATTAGCTGCAGCTTTTCATTTAGAGGAAGAATGAAAGATTTAGATGTTGATATTGATGACAAGTTCCATTGACTTTTAAAGTTTAAATATAAACGTTTCTTTTTGTCATGGATAAATTTTAAATGTAGGCTACCTAAGTTTGCTGAATTATTGGAAATATTTAACACCTCATAATATGAATATTATATTAAGCTATTAATTAAAGACTTATTATGCTGATGTTGTAATAAGTGGACTGCACCGTACACGAAAGTTGTAATAAGAGAAAAATTAACGTAGGTAAATTATGTCGGAAAAATCGATTACATGTTCATGAATGAGATATGTTTAAATTACAAACAAGTTGTTTGAAGGTATCACTGATTAAGGAAAGCGAGAAACTAGCTATCGAAAACTAATTAACCTTAAAATTCTTTTCCTTTTACGATTAGGTATCATTTATTTTTTAATATAGTGTATTTGGTCTCAATAATGCAGGATCTCAGAAGGTTAGAGGAATGTATTATATTTATAGCATGAAAAAAAACAATTTACTGTCTCAGTGAAGTTCTTTTCCAAAATCAAATAGTTAACTAATAGCTGTAGATGCATTCGGGATATAATTTTAATAAAATGGAGGAACACAAAAGTTAGGATCTTTTTTCTCTGTTCTTACTTACTAGACTCGATGCCAAAGATAAGATAAAATGCTTTCACTGATTTAAAATACTTAATTGCTCTAGTTCCTCCGTGGAATATTTTTTCCAAATTTTAATTAACCATGCATTGCATTTGAATTTCCCTCTAATTTTAAATGGCCGTTGATAACCCATCCGTTTAAAGTCTTCTTTGGAGCTGAGTTACCTTTCCCCATGACCTTAGAAAACTCAGGAGTGTGCGAAAATCATAAAATGGAAGAAGGGACCTGACTGACTCATTTTCAGCCAATTAAATCCCCTAATTTGTCCAGCGACCCATGCCAAGCATTTACGTCCAATTCCACTCAATATATCCTCAAAACCATTCCTCATCATACTTGAAACATACTCGAATAACCCTCAGTTGAAACATTTTCAAGCAAACTTAAATCCGAAAATGTTACGATACATTCAATGCACTTTTAAGTTTCAAATATTTAGCTCACTGTTGCGTTGATTTCAACATGACATCTCTCCATATCAAGTACTTGTAGACACACTTCCTCAAAAACTCAGGACGGCAGCACCTATTCTACTCATCTTAAAACAAATGCATGGATTTAGGAATTCTTCAAGTTTCTAGGAAAGGAGGTTAAGTTATCAGAATAAATTTTACATTCATTAAGCCTCATAGGGTTAAAAATCAAAGATTAGGTTAAAACTATTCAAGATTTTCCATTATTATGCTATTATTTCTGTATATTTTGCCTCGATTAAATGTGTACCACTTTACTGGCTGAATTTATCAGCGTAAAATTTCCGGAATAAAATAAGTAAGACATCTAAACTTTAGCGAGTACACAGTTTTCGAGATTTATATATTACAATACCGTAAATTGAGGTGAATTGAACCAGTTTTTCAATATTTTTGCTTCTATGGTTGGCGTTTCTATTTTTTTTCTTTTAAAATACGTTTACCAATGAAAAGTTTCAACATTTGTCTCTCATTTCTAATTAATAATTCTGAAATCGGTTGAAATTTAAACCAACAGTTTAGCTCTAAGTATGTTCTAATATCACGCCGCTTATCGGGGTGACGGGCTGTGGGCTACGGGCTAACGGGCCTTTTGGTAATATCTCACCCCATTTTTATGTACACATAATATGATTATTATGGATTTGCCAAAGATACTTACACCTTCATACGAACTTAGTGACATTTATTGACTGAAAAAAAAACTCATCATTTTTATATTGAAAATTTCGAAGAGTGCAATGTACATACATAGGCAAAATTTGTCGTAATGTGGTTTCAAAACGATCAAATACAAGTTGGTTTTCCCGGAGATGAGTTTGGAGTCCCATATTTTCCTCAGTGGAAACTGTTTTCGATACCAATTTTATCTTGCACGGTAGGCCACCCATAGTATTTCCCAGCCCTTTCCATTGCACTCACAAGGTATTCTTTTCTATCAAAAACAAGTGATTTTTCCTGGATATACCTCGGTTATATATCTGACAACCACATACTCTCCCACCCTAGATTTTAGCTCCTCGTTGTCGCATTTGGCAGAGGCAGGAAGCGAAGTTTCTGCCTCCCTGTCCTCTTCATCATTTTTGAAGCAAGTTTGAGAGACAAAGAGCGGAAGAATCATCGTATGTCACTTCATTTTCACTTGTATTGCTATCATCTGATATTTCAGTCGTCTGTGTGTTCAAATGAGGTGGTCCAAAGAAACCTCGTAAAACTGAGTACTTTCAAAAAACATTATAACAAAATCAATAACTATTAAAAGGTACAACTCAGAACATTTTCCCATTACGCATGCATCTTTCAATGTAATACACGCTATATGTCACTCTACTACACTGATTCAGTTTATTTCCATCATTTTATCATTATTTCCTCGATAGGTAATTGACTCACTGAAAAATTCATCTTAAGGACAAATGTTACAATTTTTCTTTCCCTCCCTGACATTATAACTTTCCGTTCCCCGTGTGATTCGTTATCATGTATCTACTGCGCATATATTTATTTTAGAGAGCAAGTAACATGTTTATCTCCACATGTTCTTTTATGAATAAGAGAATGAATCGACTCGCACTCGCACTCATGATGAGTTGTGAGAATATGTCAACGAAATAGTTCATTTAACAACAATAAACTAATAATAGTGATGGATTAAGCTGTGGTTAGGCAGTCAACTCACTCACTATTTTCTCCATTTTGTATTCTTTTGAAGGTTAACGCCTACAACCCAAGGTCTAATACCTCGAACTAGACTACTGCGTTAAGTTTCTTGCACATAAAGCAATGTGTCCTGACTATAAAACTGGCTTATTCAATTATTCTCCAGCGCACAGGTCAATTTACTAAAATTACAGCTTCGAACTTTCCACGATGCATTACTTGTGTCATGCATAAGCGTACAAAGTAAGGATTTTTGAGATGAAAAGATTTTGGTTAATTTTTACTGCACTTACAGATTCAGTTTTACTTCCATAGGAATAACATTGAAATATGTACATTAGCACTTTTACTTATTTTCATATTTTTTTGTCTGACGCATGTCTCACGCCTGGCCGAAATTTAAAAAAACCTTCTAGGCGTGAGACATAAGTCATCTTAACAGTTGTCCCAATTGTTTGAAGTTCAAGTTATGAGTATCACAATGAGTGGATGTCGTCTAGACTACCATTTCTTCATAAGATTTGAAATGACTATACTAACTACCGCAGTACCCACACCACCCACGTACCGAGTCTTCAAACGCAAGAACAGAAAGCAAATGTGGAAACGGCCGTTGAATATCAACAACTCTCACTAGCATTTATTTTTAGCCAAAGGACTTTTGAATTGAATTTATGACAGCTATGCCGGCCGAATGGACCCTATTATCAGAAAAGATGTTTCTTTAAGTATTTGTGCAACCGAATCTGAACCGAATGAGTTTGCAATGATGTTTTCCGCCACTGTAATAGCAATAGGAACCGTCATGGTTTTAGCTGTGGTACACAGCTTCTATTTATTAGTCTACACGTTCACATTATTTAACATTGACTGGTCGATTTTGAGGTTAATTTTATGTTAATAAAGTATCTGATGGTGACTGTCGTGATGTGGATAGTTTTTCTCTGCCAACGATCTTTTCAAGATGTTGCTTTTCATATCTGCGTATTATTGGTGGTATTTTTACGCTCAATTGCAATTACATTCCTTGTAGCAGGGGCGAACTTGAGTATACAGTGAGAAAGTGTTTTTTCTTTCAATCAATGTACTTATTTCTTAGTCGCATACATCTCCGTCCAAAAAATGAGAAATTTATATTAATTGAAAGGATTTTGGATGAACATCTTTAAGGATGACAAGAATAAAATTTTGGGCATGATTATTTAAGCATCAAGAGAACTGAAAGAACTTTTGAATTTTTAACTGAACTGTTTAGTTTGAATTGTTGAGCAACGCTCTAGTAAATGTTTTCTTTCACTTAATTCAGGGGTAAATGTCACCATCAAGGGTCCCTGGAACACGTTTACGTTGGTAACCTTTGGTAACAACTTCACCCCTGCCATATAATGGGACCTAGAAGATCAAGTAAGTACCCACTGCTTAAACTATTTACATGCGTCTTTAACGTTATTAGTATTAAACGTGATCTTTATCGCAATTTTTCCTGCACGGGATAGATATGTGGGTCATCATATTAAACAAGGAGATGTCCCTCATAAACTCCGAGTGATATTCGATTAATATTGTTAGGCTTTTGATTATATTTATTATATATAAATGGCTTAAAAGTCCCATAAATTGATTTATGATAAACCTCTCCATCTATTTGTCGTACAGAAATTTCTGGGCTCAGTTCATAAGCCAAATTTTCTGCAAAATTTTGAATTAATCTCATTACTTAAGTTTGTAAAACATGAAATTTAAGCAACCAACCAAAGTCGTATACCTACTTACCTTACTCAAGTACTCTATCTCGGATTCAGTTAAAAATTTTATTTATTAACTCGTAAAATTTACCAAATTTCTCCAAAAGTAAAATTCAGGAATAATTCAAACACAATAACGCTTAGATCCATCACCCTCTTAGCACATTGGATAAAATTTAAACAATGCTCAAAATACAAGTTCTTTAGTGCGCTAATTGATCTAGAGAGAAGTAGAATGACCTTTATATTCATTTATAAAAAAATATTTCCAACGAATTTTAAGAGCTGCTTGAGGAGCAATTTATGTGAGAAACGTAAATTGAGATAAATATTTTACAACACCATGCTTTGACAAAGTGTTCATATAGTCCCCAATAACTCTGCTTCCTATTTATTCATTGTTCGCTTTCAATCAGTAGTTATGTTATAATTAACCTGCATTTTAACAAATCTTATACTAAGTAGGACAAATTATACGTTCGTTAATAATACATTAACGTAACATCAGAATGTGTGCATATTAATCACGTAGTCTTTTAAGAGACATTCCTGGGATGGGCTCAATTTTTCTCCGCGCATCAACGAAATCGCTTTTCAGAGCTCCTTATTATTCACTCCCTGGATATTTAAGACCAACCCTTTTTCCTTCCATCCCTTTTCCACGGCTTGTTTCAGCGTACTGCAGCTAATTTCAAAATTGAATTTGCCCAGGCCTTTTATGAGACTGCGGTGAGGGCTTTGGGCTTTAAACCTCTGGAGACCACCATCAGCCGAACTAGAGCGTGGGAGCATTAGGAACCGTATTTTATTTACGCTCATATTGGAGGATGTTTATTTTTCCTGGAAGTTCGTTAGCCAACGGTTTCATAATGGCTTAGGTTTCGAAATCAAGAATAATCTCCTTTTATTTGATTACATTCATCACGTCAATTCCTCTGTTCTCCTCCGCATTCCTAATTAATCTGAAAAGAGTCTTTCATTTCATTAAGTATCTTTTTCATATAGACTCACTTTCTCTCTCTCTTCAGCTTGGATTTTTTTGCCAGCTAAGAGGGAATATCTAAAAGAGAAAACAAAAAAAACTCAATTTGAACCATGAAGTTTCTCTCAAGTATGTGTATTTAAATTTCGGAATATTTATCTTTTTATGCTTGTAAATGGTGACTTATATGATGATTCAAAACTTTTTTTACGATAACTTTTACGTTTTTATAGCAAATTAGCCGAGTCTGAGTAAACTCATGCCTCTGATGAAGAGGATAGTAAAAATATTCTTATTTAGGATACAAACAATTAAATAGGAAGTTTTTGTCTGATTATACAACATATAAAGAAGAGTTATCGGTGCATGACCGGCCAAACTAGGATGTTACGATTCTCGCAGACCCCAAAATATCGTCTTCTGTAGCGTTTTAATTGAAGATATTTCACGTATTTATCGTACTTGCATAGTTTATCTTTATAGGCAGATGGTTTTAGACTGTGGTTATTGTAATTAAGAGTGAGGAGGTATATACAAAGAAAACATACAATAGGCAACTTGTTTTGCCTTGCGAGGTCAATAAACCGCGTTAATTCTATAATTTATTAATATAGTAAGTTTAATAGTGATACCGAGAAAAAAAATGATATATGTAGTAAAGATACGTTTCATAATGCCTCTCTGTGCTTAATTTTTTAACAGGGCTAAAACAGTAGTGCATATGATAGATATTCGTTAGATTAAAAGAATGGCTAGGTAAAGTAGATTTTTATTACATCCTGGTTAGTTTCAGTTTTTCCGTACATTTATTGATAGCATTTAGCTTTTTTGGTATTATATTGCCAAGTTGGTATTAATGAAAAGTATTACTTTAGATTACCATTGATTCATTTGACTGAATTAATTACATTATTATGGTGATTTTACGCAATACAGTTTGAAACCTGCAAACCTTAAATAGTCTGAAACTTTTTTCAAGCTATAGCGGCCATGTGGCACGGTGAAAAAATATGTTTAGCCTCAAGTGGTAAATGACTTACGCTTCCATAAAGTATAAAAAATACATGTTGGACCTCATTAGGTGATCAGGGGAGAAGAGAATTTCATGAATGAAGAATGATGGGAATAGAAATACTAGCAATGATTTAATATTTTTGACGAAGTAATGAAATTGGAGATTAAAGAATATAATCTTGGCGAATGGAGTTCACATGTCTACTAGGATATGATTAATTATAAATATATCCTTCTAGTGATGGTAATTAAGATACTATGACATAAAACTTGAACTGCCGAAGCTAACATTGTAACATTTAACAACGGTTGGAAAACATCATTTCTAGTAAACAACAAGTAAAGTGTAGGTAATTAACAATACAATGAGAGAGAGTAAGATTATAGCAGCTGTGTGAAAGATCTCGATGGAGTACATTATAAAATAGACGCGTGATTGGAAAAGGGGAATCTCCTTATGGCTGTTTTTTGTATTTGTTTGTTGTTTAGGATCAGTTAGGGAGATGGGATTGTTGTTGTGGTTGAGTTGAGTCTATTTTCATTTATGTGTCCCGCAACAAAAAAGTGTATAGTCTGTTACGTGCGAGACTGAAGAGAGGTGATATATTTGTTTGTATGATGTTTGGTTGATTTGTTTATAATTTCTGTGCCTGAGTGGAGTTACATGTATTGTGCATATTGTGCAAATGCGACGTTGCATAATATTATAAGATGAGAATCAGAATACCTCACCCGGAGCATTTCTCTTACTATTCTGCGGGGATTAGTAACGGGAATCGACGATGCTATGGGCTTATGATCCTACTCTGGGAGTCGGGACCCGCACTTTGTACCGCTGCTGTTGACGACAGCAGGGCCTGACCCCGAGTTTGCGTTGAAGACCGAGGGGACCTGGCGAACCGAAGTAAGCGGGCATGCCCTCGGGGGAAGAGGGGGGACGACGAGACGCAGCTCTACCATAGGAGTGAGGTCTTGGCGAAATGACCCGGCTCTTGCTTACGAAGTTAGCCCCTATTTATGGCCTGTCAGTCTCTTAGTGGCGAGGTAAAGGGGGTTTTGGTCCCCCATAATGATCACAACCAATCACGTTTGAGGGGAAGGAACTTATCTTTGGGATGCGAGGCAGATCTGCCGATGCGGAGAGATACCTGAGGTTTGGGGATAAACTACCTCTCAATTGAGTCAATAGCTTCCTGTGGTATGGGCTAACACACTACCTAAATAAACTGGTAGAAGCTCAAGTAAAAACAAAAATTTTTCACCCAGCAGAACGTTTTTGGTAATAATATGGTATGTGATAGGAAATTATAGGAAATAGAAATTATATAGGAAATTAATACTCATTAAAAAAATGACAACGAAGTAAATATCGCCCCAATTTCTCATTACTTATCTATTCTATTGTTTACCAACCATGCGTTTAAATGAGGAGGATTTTGCATTAGAAAAAATGTAGCTTTTTTATATAAAAAGATTGAAGACATTGTTTCTAAGTCACTAGTTATGCAGAATGTGCCCCATCAAGGTCCAATAAAGGAGATATCATATTTAACCAACCTATTATCAGCCCTGACACTAATTTTCACTTGTCACTTAAGGAGCTCATCTTTAAATTGCATTATAGAAAGTGGGAAAAAATCAGTGCAGTAATATGGTAAAATATTTTTGTGTCCTTACAATTTTGAAAAATTAAAAATAAATGTTTAATTCAGCTCTAGATTCAGGTTTCATGGGTGTGTAATAAAGTGGAAAATAATTTATCCATTTACCTAGTAAATAAATGTTACATGAATCAAATCATTGGAATAATTAATTACTTTGAAATAGCTATGGCATTGAATTCTTTATACAACTGTAGGCCAGAATCTAGAGGGCCGGAAATCGAAACATTATAATTCAATATTATTTATAGTTTCCGGTGGGGATAGGAGAAATCCATGCCATCATGCTTAAATGAAAACTTAAGAAGACGGTTAATAAATAATTTAAATTCGACAGGGTTTCGTTTAACGGTATATGACCTGAGCAGACAAGCAAAAACATATCGTTTTATGAATTTTTACCGATTTTTCATTGCACATCGGCTAAATATTATCGTAGAGCCTTCTCGCCGTTCAATGCTCCCGTATTTTCCCTGGAATGGAGTACAGTATACAGCTATGGAAAAAACTACATATCCCGCTTTATCAGAGGATAAGTGGTTTTCCAGGCATGTGCTCCTCGGAATTGTAGTGCCTAATATTATGCACTCAACTCGAAAAGGGAATCTGCAGCGCGGTTTGCTACTCGTTTGTTCTGCGCATCACGGACGAACGCCCGCTCTAGCCTCTCGACCTCCATCCCAGCTCCGCCGGGCCAGCAAAAATATCCCTCGTGTACCATGGGAAAGATTTTTTTCGAGAGACCATTAATCGGTCAACGAATTGCTGTGCGCTATGCGCTCTCATCGCAGCCTCGGCTTGAGTCTCAGCAAGTGGCTCGTAAAGCTTTCATCGAAACAACAGAATACTCCAGATATTCCCTCCTGTAGCAAACATGCTTTGTAGCGAGTGTATTGTAACCATATGTATCTCTGGCCAGCTTTCTCAGTGTACCTCTCATCAGTGCCCCTCTAGGAATACTCAAGGGTTAATCTCAATTCCATTCCATACTTAGTGGAGGCTATTAAATACTCTTTCGAGGGAGACTACTTCTTTTGAAATGTGAAAGGAATCAATTTACTTTTGCTTCATTATGTGTATATTTTAATGTGATATTTTGTGATTTGATAATTGCTGGCTTTACTGTATAGAATTCTTTTTGGATTCTTTCGTGAAGCAGACATTTCCATCATAATAGTTATGCCTCAGTCCCAGTGAAGTATATGATGGATTTAGTCTCACAATCAGCCCTTAAGCTTAACCACACGATATTTTGCTGCACACATGTACGGTGATGTGAGTTTAGTATTTCCAGGAAGATATTCAGAACGATCAAAAACATCCTTGCGTGAATTGCACGACCATTTTATATTTTGTTGCTAAAGAAGTATGAAGAAAATGCGCTATTTTACTGCAGCCAAGTAGCACTAAATTAATTTCTAGAAACGCATTGCAAATTAAAATAAAAAATAAACAAGAATACTAATAATAATGAAAAACAGGAAGTGCAGTTGGGGAGATTCGCTTTTTAGGTGGAACATTTGAAAAGGAAAGGTTTATCAAAACCCATTTAGTGGAAACACAAAGGGATAACTGTGTGACGGAGGAAAGTTCAATATGGGAGATGAGGCGGAATATGAGAGAACAATAGCTGTCGAAAGTCTATGAATAGGGTCATACATTGAAGGATGAGAGAGGGCGGGGCGGAATCGAATCTTAAAGTACATGAAGGAGAGTACATCAGGGCATGGGATGGTGGAGTTAAACGACCATAAATAAGTTTGATGTCTACGGCCAGTCTAAGTGTGGTGAGAGATAAAGGATGGAGAGAGAGGAAAGAATGGTATTAGCGGACATGTTTTGAACGTGAGGTAGCCTAATTCGTAACTACGAGGGCTGTTTTTTAAGGTAAGAACCGTTTTGACGTACCTACACTGTAGCAGTTCGCACGCCGTCCGTAACGAGTGTGCGCGCTGCCTCCCGGCATTCCTTGCGAACAACCACGTGTGAGTTGCAGTTCTGTATCTAAACTTTACGCTTTACCTACTGTGGATCTTTAAAATGCTTAAGATTATTGAATAGCCCGCCGCGTGTGAGATTCGGTCAGTAATACGATTTTTGACTTCAAGAAACATGTCGGCTGCAGGCATTCACCCTCAGCTTTGTGAAGTGTATGCTGCTAATGTAATGAGCGAAGGTAAAGTGCGGAAATGGATCGGAGAATTCAAATATGGCCGCGAAAATGTTTTCGATGACGATGATGATCGCTCAGGACGGCCATCTTTGATCACAAACGTTGTCGCGCTGCAAAATCAAGGTAACGGTGCTCCGGCGCGGTGTTTTTTTAGTGGAATTTATGATACGAGGAATGACGATCAACTCAGAACCCTAGTGTGCAACCCTGGTCAGGCTCCGACGCGCCATTCGGAGCAAAAGACGCGGCATCTCGCGTGAACTCCTGGTTGTCAATGCAGGCAGCAATCTTCTTTAAAGAGTGGGTTCACAACTTAGTTTAAGGTGTGATAAGTGCCCAAACAAACAAGGTAATTATGTGGAAATATAAAGAAAAGTATGAAAATTCTAAAAATAAAAGAATTAAAAAAAATTATTTTGGTTTATTTTATATGCTAAACGACACTTACTTAAAAAATAACCCACGTATATTTAACCCTTAGGTGCACGCTAAGCGGGGATTTTGCCGCATTTTTCAAAAATTCGAAATAGCGCGTTTACTGTGAATGGATCACTTGTGGCATACTTTGTTATTCTATTTCTGTACTTTTCCCTCCACGAAGAACATATGTTTGCGTCAATGTGAATTATTTTGAAGACGCATTACATTTCAGCGAGAGTTAGCAGTCTGATGATAATAATATTATTAGCCGCCCACATAATTTCATCGTTTGTCCAGATCAACGGAAAACGGTGAAACTTTTTGGCTGAACTCTTAGATACAATTTGCAAACAGCCAAACAAAAGCTAAATACATTGTTCGTATTTCACCAGGGCCAACATCATTTCCTAAGAATGCCGCAACTGAACTCGAATTGTTGCCGAAAACGATTTTACTGAACGTGATTGAAAAAAATGTCAAAAATACCAACCTGTATATTGAAGGAAAACTGTTATCTCATGTGTACTCGAGAATCAGAGATTGCATCATTACTTCTCGTATAGAAATAATATCTTTATTTGGAATTAAATGCCCTCTCTCTGTAAATAAAAGTTGGAGATGCTAGAAGAGCTTTTAAAACAGATGGAACAGGCCTGATGATTTACAGAACAGCGTTCGGGATAGCAACGGGAATTCATGAATTTGAATGGGAAAATAACAGCAAAGCATTACTATTCAAGTCTTGATTTAGCCATTTATTTGCTAGAAAATGGTCTAACTTTGTTAGGTACCCTGAAAAAATCCTTAAACCCACAGAGAGTTTCTACCCTGAAAAATTCGATAGGCTGCAACTTCATTTCTTGGTTTCCGGGATACCTGCACTCTTGTTTCGTACTGCACTAAACGAAACAAATGTGAAATTCTTTTGAAGTGCTTTCTACGTTGCCCTGCAAAGAGGACATCGAAACTAACTGCAAAAACCTGAAATGATCCTGAACTACAACTCAACCAAGGGAGGTGTCGATTCTTTGAACCGGAAGTGTGTAAATTACGAATTACCCTTCAAGACGAACACGAAAGTGGCCTCTATCACAATTTCTACGGTTTATTCATATAGCTACTCTTAGCGGCCACGTGATTTCTGTAGCTAAGAATTTTGAAAAATAATCCATCGAAGATCAAGAATGGAGTTCATGGAAGCTCTCGCATTTAGCCTTGCAGATAAACATTTTAAGTCCAGGGTGAAAAAAGGTAATCTTCCAGTAGACACATAGGCTTTTCTAGCGATGAGACTTGGGAAAATTCCTGAATTATCTGCTTCTGCATATGAACGTCAATGTAGGGCTGGTCATTGTTTTACACGTGGAAAATATAAAAATTATAACACGGTAAATATACGAATGTTTTCTAATAGTATGCAATAATAATTCCATCTGCGTCAAAAATGGCATTTCATTTCAGTCATTTCAGAGGCAGTGATGGCCAATAAGGATGAAAAAATTGAAAAATTAATTTTGCTTGTAAAGTTTGTTATTTTTAAAATTTTAATTATTACATTAACGATTTAGCATATACATTTCCTTTTTTGTGTGTGTTTTTTTGACTTTATTCCAGATTTCCTTTTGTCTAGATTGCCGTCTGCAATTCCTTTAGAAAAATTAGTCGAAGTATTTTTCAAGAAATTTGCATACAATTATGTGATATTTTAGTTTATAAATGAATGGGAAAAATATTTTAAGTGCTTTTATTTATTAGAAGTTACCCAAATACGTTGAAATACCCTCAAATTTGAATTTATACTTGGGAAAATCAAAAATGTAAAAGTGCGGTAAAAACCCCGCTAGCGTGCACTGGCGCTATACTTGCAGGCGCGTGCACCTAAAGGTTAAAAAGACTTTGTAGATCCCATCCAAGGATGAATGATTAGCTTGAGAAGAGATGTACCAAAAGGGAGAGGAACAGGCAAAAGAAATTCCTTTTTGCAGGGGCTTCATTTATTTTGGTGAATCGGAGAAAGAGACCTAAGAAGGGTATTGCCTTAGATTTGACGACTTGTACATGCGGGAAATAACAAAATTTACTCTCTGTGAGACCTCCTCGGGCCTTAGATATTGAGGGCTCCTTTGGCTGTATGTTAAAATTGATAGTATTGTTTTTCTGAGAACGGAAACAGAATATATGCATTCAAGAGTACTCTAAAATGGTATAAAATGTGAGTACCGAGTGTGTTTTTACTCCCCGAAAATGTGTACATATTCTGCCTTTACTCAGCCCTGAAAATCATTATAGATTCCACCTATTTCTTCAATTGCGGTCTATGTAGAATTTTGCTTTGCTTATTTCGCACACTTTTTTCGGTGTACCTCATCCAGTTTCAACACTTCCTTATTATCGTCTAAAGGAATTACTATTCATTAAAATATTCGTATATCCTCCATAATGACATTGGAGTGTTTAAAACCGTAGATATTATCAATCAAAGTGTTTTTTGAATAAACAGAGTGACAAGAACTTTGATGGACCATGAAAAATAGGTTCGAAAGCAATGTCTAAATCAAAGAATTTTATTTATGGTATACTAAAAATATCTCATTGAGGTGAAAATTAGAATGTTATTTCTTGTTATTTTTAAAATGATCGTGCAGTAAGGAGGATGAAGAACTGAAAGGCTTGTAATTCAATGAGTACGTAGAGATTGAGAATGCTTATTTTATTTTCATACCTTTTTTGAAATATATAAAAATGATACAATATAAAATAGGGAGAATTGCTTAATATCATGAATAGGCACTCCTTACAGAATTAAAAACCAGCAACCCTTGTTCATGGGGCGAAATGTCTTATTATTCTTTTATTTACAATTTTGTAATAACCAAAGAGAAATGTCATAATCTCAGTTATCAGTCGCTGAGCTTATAATGGCCCTAAGAATGACACTTTTGGTGTCGGGGTATACAAAGTTTTGTAAAATCAAAAAAATTCTCACCGAATTTTCTCCACGATTCTTAACAAAAGTCATTTTTCACCTCCCTTTCTCTCTTTTTAAGATCTTTTATTCCGGTTTTCAGTTTTTTTGAGCCAAACGATTTTCTTGCTCGAGAGCTCCCTTCGAAAAAATTGCCCTCCTTTCTTCGTAAAAGGTAAGTTTTAATTTAGACTCTCAATCATACTTCAAATCTTATATACAGGCTCTCCGTGATGTTTGCGATAAATTTGAAAAACTTGGGCATGTTGATCTAAACTTTATAGGTGATATTTTACTCAAATTGAAGAATCTTAGGCATTATTTTACTAATTGCAGAAACAAAAACGTCCATATTCCGGGTGTCCTTAGCGTTCGTTGAGTTATTGTTGGAAATAAGTTTTTAGTTGTAAACAGGCAAAAATCCTATTGATTTTGTCGGCTTGGATTTTTTAAATTTTATTAAGGGCAGGGCTTCACATTATGCTGGACTATAAAGAGCGTGGTGGCTATAAATTATTGGATATTCATATATTTTTTGCAATATGTGGGTATCATGCAATAATTACCGAATAACACCATACACAAACATGCATAGTCTGGTCATGTTTGGCGTTATGAGTCTAATGTCGAGTTTAGGAGTTTTCTAATTCTATGTATGCAGGTTTCTTAATTTATGCTCCCTAGTTTCTTTCAAAATATATAATAATCCTTCATTATTCATATTAATGATTACGCAAACAGCTCTTCTGTATACCTAGTGAAAATTTATTTGCTTGCCTTTAGGCGGCAAAATTATCCTTTGCCCTTGGAAATAATCCAAAATTAATTTGTTTTAATTAAGTGATGTTGTTACAAAGCAAATTCTTTTATTAATCAGGAATTATATGCTTGGAAAATAGTGCTTAACTTGTTATAATACTCATATTCTTACTGTAACAATGCGTTTTGAACTCGTACCCATAGTACTTGTACAAAATATGTTGGCTCTATAGACAATAATATTATTCACTCAAATGGGGAGGTGTTGTATTCCGTGATTAAAAATTTTATTTACAGGGAAGGATTGGAACTAAACACATTTCATATACCAACCACTTGACGTTTGAGAGTTTTTAAACAGATTACACTGGTTTGTCTTACTTCAACAACACGTTAATTGCTTTCGTAACATTATTCCATTGGAGATGAATGAATACGCCACTCTCTGGTATTTCACGCATTCAAAGTTTTGTAAATACAAAATTTCACTCAATTTATTTACCCCACAAAAGTGATTTACTAAGCGGTATTATATGTCAGTTCTATGGGCAAACAATAAGTTTATTCTTTGCTGCAATCATACTGCGTGTATACCATTGTATGTCAACAAGCATAGAACTCATGATGAATTTCAGTAATAACATAATCATTATGGAATAAGTTGGTCAAATTTGCCACGCTAAAGGTTAAAACTACAAGGAAACGCTTATGGACGGCGGAGTCCTACATCTGCCTCACTTCACTGTGCGTTATTCATCTTGATGAACATTTTGTGGTGGCTTTATCGTGAGGAAAGACACGATATGAGATCCATATTTGATATATTTTACCACAATGAAGGCCACACAACAACCTAATCACAAATCAGATGGTGTAAAAATTCACCTCAACACGAAAATGACTAGCATTCTCACCATAGATGTAAATGTACAACATTTGAATAGTTTGAATGTGGATGGTGATCAATTGGTGATAAGGTAAGTCTGGAACGTTTTTAGTGGGTACCTGTCTTTATAGTGAAATCATGTACTAGGAGAATAGGTATCACCTGGCCTATTGCGTGCTGAAGAAGTAAGAAGTTAGTTATCGAACTAGAACCATGCTTAAACCTTAGTATGTCTTCATTGCATTTTTATTCGGCTTTATTATCCAAATTAAAAACATTTTGTATTCCGAATGTGATTCTATGGATAAACCAGAAAAGAAACATGTTTAATAACTTGTAAGCAACAGCCACTGTACGGAAAAAATATGGTCATCAACCAAAAAGTAACAGGCATCAGACACAAACAATAGACAATATCTATTTTCTCAAAGACACAGCATGTATTTAAGCCTTTAACTCAGTCTTTTTTAATGTTGTGCAAGTTTATCTCTTTTGAGAACCCTCTTAAATATCATTATCTACTTCACGTCTCCGTCTATAACTGGATATAGGTCCAAAAGAAAACTATTCATAGTCATTATATTATTCCTGTTCACTTTTACCGATTTTTCTTCCGAGAAAGGCAAGAGTACAAACGGAATAAAATACAGAATATTCCTTTTTAAAAATAGGTGGCTATGATCCCAATGGCCATGGTAAATGTATTTATTAATGAAAAACGCCCAGGTTATTTAATCACCATTTTTAACAGTATAAAGATTACGTGATAACTTTAATGTCATCAATTGATGTAATCAGATAACGTACTCAAAGATTATCTCGTACATTATCTCATTGATATTCGGTATATTACAGCCATTTACGAAATATAAACGAAAAATTAGCATCTAATGTAGCATGTAGCTTCTAGCTGAAATGCACAAATATCGCTAGAATTTTGCCACGTTAAGCTTACGGATACGTAGAGTATTTATGTTTAATTAGCATTTACTTTTCAGCTTGATATTGGCACAACTTTCTCTCCTCTCAACAGTAGTATGTGTTATCAAAAGAGAAGGGAAAAATTCATAAGTCAAAAATTCATGCCATGAACACGCCTTTTCCATGTCACCGCCCTCACTGGTTTCAAGG